>NW_027203381.1:116332237-119177237 GCF_024711535.1 Dipodomys merriami | reverse complement strand
TGTGAGTGCATGCACACGTGTGTATGAGGGATGTATGTGTGAACCAAGAGACCTGCATCCACATAGTTACAATCTCAGCAACAATGGATGCAGACATCACAGCTCCTGGGTCATAGGGACGTCCTGTGCTCCCTTCCTTGACCCCGTTTTGACACCAAGTGCTCCCTTCACCGCTGGCTGCAGACCAGCTGTGCGTCCCTCCACCCCAGCTCCACCACAGCAGTGGGGACTTCTGCTCAGAAGTCACACGTCAGGCTGCAGTGGTCACCTCTAATCAAACAGATGTGCATGCATGCTTTCCTCTCCAGTCTGTGCCTTGTGGGTGGAATCTCTCAATCAAAGGGGAAGCTTGCTTTTCGGACCATTGGAGCTGATCGCCAACCACTCTCCCTAGAGCTCACTCCAGCTTTCACACGGTCACCAATAATAGTTTTTTAAAATCACAACAATGTGGTATTTGTAAATGGATTTCTGTTATAGTTAAAATAAATTTGATTCCAATAGAAAATCTTTAAGCAAAACCTCATTGGTGGTGGTGGTGGCGGCTTCCTCTTCTTCCTCCTCTGCCTCCTCCTCCTTCTCCTCTTCCTCCTTCTCCTTAATCTCAGCTTTTTCCTTCTTCTCCATCTTCTCCTCCTTCTTTTCTTTCTCCTTCTCTTTCTCTTGTACCTCTTCCTCCTCCACTTTCTTTTAAATCACTCTCTTGGGACATCTAGATTCACCAAATAACAAAGCAAAACTGTTCTTGACCCTACACAAACCCTTAGGCAGCACAGCCTGGCCTTGAGTGCCTCAGGGCCTTCTGCTTACAATCTGTGCCAAGCAGGCTGCTGCCCATGGCCAGGTCCGGGGAAGGCCCCAGGCAGGGGCTGCACGGCCCGCTGCTGCCTCTGAGCTGAGGGCCTGGTTGGTTGGCAGGGCTCCGCTCCCAGCCTCTGTGCCTCTCAGAGGGCACCTGTGTCAGTGTGTTTCCTCCTGAGTAGGAATGCTTTTGAGGACTTGGGAAAACTTTTGTTTCCCAGGCAGGGGAAGTAATTTGGTCCCTGAATTTTGATGAGCTCACACTTATTCCTTTTCTAATTACCCAGTATTTATTAAATACAAGATAATACATTCTGACAGACAATCAGCAAATGGGCACCTAGTGATGTGCTCATTTTAATTGGCTCGCCTGTTTTTTCTTCTCTGCTAAATTACAACCCATCCGCATGAGGTTCCCTGCAGTGAGGAGCTAATAATATGCCCAGGTGCAGCCAATTTCGCTTCTTAAAGAAGAATTGGTAGCTGGGGCTCCTCCCGGGCAGAGTGGGAAAGTGGGCTTCCCAGCAGGGCTGCGCGCAGGGGCAAGCCGCCACGCCGATCACTAATCCGCCGACGCTTCTTCAAATGCATGATGGCAATTCACGTGCATCCCACTGGTGGGCCGAAACCTCGGCCTCCGCGGATGCACGCAGGCACGGAGTGGCTGAAAGATCTTTTTTGTACTTTGTGCTTCAATCTCACCCAGACTACGTCTTCATCAAAAGTCACAACTACGAAACCACCATACATAGACACCAATGAAAATCTGTCCAAAAGGCCAAAAAGCAAAATCCCCACGCGGCTCTTCTCCAGAATGGAGCTGGGGCCGGCGTTGCTGTGGTGGACCAACCAGAAACGGGCCGACCTCGGGGAAGGTCAGCCCCTGGAACACATTTTCCTTTCACCACAACACCGTTCATTTACAGCCACATGTATAACCTTGATCAGAGAATGGTTCTCCTCGGTCGGAAGTGGGGGATCCTCTTCCGTGGAGCATTCAGGAAGGAAGGGACATGTGCTGACTGGGGAGAGAAGAAGGGATACCCACCTGTCCACCAAGGTAAACTAAGTCAACCCTGGTAATCAAGGGGGTGACAGCCCCAAGCCACCCAGGTCCTTGTAAATGTCGCGTAGGTGGTTAAACCACCACTGAGCCGTGCCTGCAGTTGGACCCTCAGTCATAGGCTTTTACAGCACCTAGTTATTGCATAATTGATCCTGTGATTCGATGCTTGAGTGCCCCACTAGGATGAGGGTAGTGCGTGCTGGTCACTGTCACTCGCACAGTTGGGTATTAATATCTATTTACAAGACGAGTCACTACCACATGGACCCAGTCTAGAAGGACTGTTTACCTAGCATTGATTCTGGGAGCCGTGATCATCCAAGACCCTTGGCCTGTGCCACCCAGCCTGCAGCCACAGGCCACACGCAGTGGCTATCAGAGAGGAGGCCTCGTGCCCAGGAGACATGCCGATCTCAGAGACAGTGCCGTGGGGCTTGTGAATGAGCTCAGTGGCATTCTAGAGGGGCCGAGAGTCGTCATGCCGATCGTTTAGATATATGAGGTTGATGAACTATAGTACCAACATGGATGTCAGCTGTTTTGCTTTAGGTTTCTAATGTGACTTTTTGAAATTAGAAATCCCAGGTGAGGCTCTTGTTTGTAGCCTGTGTTACACCTCTGTCAGACAACGCTGCTCTCGTACAAAGTGCTGGTGTGGAAAATGCCTGCCGGAATGATTCAACTAAGCCAGGCTTGCTTGTGCATGCCTGTAATCCTAGCTACGTGGGAGGAACCAAAGTCCAGTGTAGTCATGAGCACACCAAGTAAGACTTCATCTCAGAAACATGAAATAAAAACGGAAGGAAAGAATGGGGTGTAGAGCCCTTGCTTAGCAAGTGTGAGGTCCTGATTCTAATCCTCAGGTCCAGAAAAATAAAAGGAATGAAGGGAAAGGGGAAGAGAGGGAAGAAGCAGGAGAGAAGAGAAAAGAAAGGAAGGCAAGAATGGTAGGAGGGAAGGAGAGAGAGACAAGTTTTCCCCAGGTTTGTGCTGAACTTCCCAAGGCCCCTGCCACAAAGCCTATTCATTGTTGATAAGGGCGGAAGCAGAGCCCCTTGCTCACCTTTCGGTATTTTCTAATGTTATTCTCCCCCTTTCCCTAGCAACTAGATCCCTGCAAACCCCTGCCCCCTGCCTGAATCACCTCTTCTTCTCTCTGAAGTTAATGCCCTCCCCGCTGTGTGATTAGAGGGAGCAGCACATTGTGCTATTTCTGCAGAGGATAGAGATGCAAAGCATTTCCTGTTTAAATAAATCTTAATTGCTCTCCTCGCCATAAATCATAACTAACCCTAGCCCAAGTACCATTGCACCAAAGGAGAAAGAAAGCCAGGCAGAACATTATAAAAAAAGGTATTCATTGATAACTAACCAGGTGTCCTATCTCGCTTCAGTATAAATTTTATGACAACAGTTTTGTCTAAGTGCCTCTTCTGGCATTGAAAATTCCATGCGATGTGCATATTTTAACTCTTTCTAGACTCACTGATCTAAGAAAAATTCAGGAAGTCATTCATTCTATTTGAACTATTTAAAGAGAAATGGGGTAACAATTGGATAGGAACCATGGACAGCTCCCAGAGCTTAATAACCTTACATCATAAGGAGAGTGGTGACCTCGTATTTTTAGACCTCCTATCACTTAAAACAATTGTATGTTTTGCTTCCTTTGTTTCTCCTTTGGATTGGGGATCAAACCCTGGTTCTCACTCTTCACCAAGCTACTCCCCGCCCTTGGTTTTTTTGAGAGAGGCCCTCATTAAGTGACTCCAGCTGACCTTGAAGTCACTTCCCCTCTACCCTTCCTCTCCAAGCTCCAGGATTATAGGGATGGGCCATATCGAGCACACATTTTATACGTAGAGTTGTGCTTCAGATTTCTAGACAATGAAAAGACAGGGGTGTACCCTCTATTGTGCTCCACTAAACCCTCCCCTGGGAGAATCGGGAGGGCCGTGTGGAAGCCTGGGCTCTGATCAGATGTAGATGGCAGTGCAGGCAGCCAGGGCCCAGGGCGCTGCCGCCCACCCCCTCCTGTGCCGGTTCAGTTAACCTGCATCGTCAGAGCTCATCTGGACATCCAACGGCTGGTTCTTAGGGAGATGCTCAAATATGCCATGAGGCCTGGTGTGTGCACCGGCTCAGCCCCTTCTTAGTTCAGTAGACTTTATTTCTTCCTGACATTAATCATTGCACTTAGTAGTAGAACAGTTTGGTGTTCTGCCCGGTTTAAAGCCATTCTTTAAATGGCCAGTCTTTATAATTAACTTCAAATGAAAATACTTCTCTGGCGTGTCAGACTTGCAACCACAAGAAGCACAGGCGTCCCCTGAGTTAAGACAGCTCCGCTTCTGATTTGTTTGGGCGGTACTGGGGTTGGAACTTGGGGCTTTATTCTTGTTAGGATTGTGCTTTACCACTGGAGCCCACCTCTAGTGCTTTTTGCTCTGGGTGTGTTGGAGATAAGGTCTTGGTTTTTATCAGATCGACCTCCTCTGTGATGATGGTCTGAGCTAGCTGGGTGGACTGTGGAGATGAGGGTCTTCCGGACTTTTATTCCAAGGCCGGCCTGGATCTGGTATCCCCCAGATATCAGCCTCGGGTGTAGCTCACTACACACCAGCTACTGGGTAAGATGGAGTCATGGTCCTCCTGATCTTTGTGTGCTCTGTAGCAGAACGGCACATGTGGGAATTACAGCCACAGCAGCTGGCCAGCTGGAGTTTGTGACAGCAGGAGGCAGCGAGGTAATCCATGCTCAGTAGAGCCTGTCCATGGAGTTTTGATCTCTTCCCGAGCTGGAGTGTGACCGCCTCTTGTGATGTGGAGCTGGTGGTGAGCTGCAGACCGCAGAGGACGCAGCCAGCCCTGCACACTGCGAGCGCAGTCAGGCGTACCGCATGCTCTTTGTCTTCATCATCTTGATCTGAAGTTGGGAAGGATTCCAGGGAAAAATGACGTCAGTGGGAGGCTTCTGGATAGTTCTGTTCTTGCTACCAGTGTGTGTGGGGGAATCCACCCGAGTCTCTTCCTACGCACGTGGGCTCTCGCAGAAGTGGTGCCCGGTCTTTGGGAAGAGCGAGGGAAATGCACACCAGTGAAGGCCGCAGTGAGCAGGGGACTGAGTCTTTCCCAGGCTCCTCCTTCCCCGCTGGCCCAGCCACAGCCCCGACACGGCGACCACAGTCCCGCCAGCGTGCTGACCAGGAGGGCAGTACAAACCACCAAGACGGGGCAGGGTGAGGACACTTCCACCACCGGCGATTTTCATTTCTCTCCAGAAAGACTTCCTGTGTGAAAGCCCTGGAGAGATGGACTTTGTGCCAAAATAATACTGAATTAAAGGGCCTGCGAAGGACAGAGCAGATGGGTTGCAATAGCTCGATACTCATTTCTTTTTGATGCTATGTTCTTCACAGACTGCCTGTGGCTGATTGGAGCCATTTATCTTGCTGTGATTTCACGGGCACAAGCAAGATTGTGATTGTTTTTATTAGTTCCTTGCTGATTAAGTAAAATATAATTGTACTCTGTGGGGGAAAAATGATGAACTTAGTTGATTTTTAAAAGCTACTTAAATGCTAGGTGCTGGTGCTCATACCTGTAATCCTAGCTACTCAGGAGGCTAAGAGCTAAGCATCGTGGTTTGAAGCCAGCCCAGGCAAAAAAGTCCCCATGAGACTCTTATCTCCAACTAATGACTCAAAAACTGGAAATGGAACTGTGGCTCAAAATGGTAGAGCACTAACCTTTAGCAAAAAAACTTAGGGGACAGTGCCCAGGCCCTGAGTTCAAGCTCTAAGACCAACAATAAAAACAAAGATAAAAATAAATGAATAAAAAGCTACTTAAGAATGCAAACATGGGAGTGATTAGTATTGTCAGGGAAAGAAAGTGTCCAAGGGGTGAGGTTGGATACAGAACAGGAAGATGTGAAGTCCCTAGAGACTGAAGGACACATACATCAGAGCTCTGAGCTGCCCAGGAAATTACCCACCAAGCACCTCCCCAGGGCAACGCACAGCTGTCTGCCCCAGGACATACCTCATCCCCTCCATCACTTAGAGACTTGGCAAGAACCAGGAAGCAGAAATCAGGACTCAGCAGACCCTGACTCTACTGGGGCCTTGATATTTTACTTCCCTCCCTCCCAGCAATGTGAAAAATAAAATTCTAGGGTTTTTTTGGTGGGTTTTTTTTTTGTTGTTGTTTTTTGTGGGTCTTGAACTCTGGGCCTGGGCACTGTCCCTGAGTTCTTCAGCTCAAGGTGAACACTCTACCACTTAAGCCACAGCACCACTTCTGATTTTCTGGTGGTTAATTGGAGATAAGAGTCTCATGGGCTTTCCTGCCCAGGCTGGCTTTGAACCACGATCCTCAGATTTCAGCCTCCTGAGTAGCTAGGCTTACAGACATGAGCCACCGGTGCCTGGATCTGTTGTTTTTAAGCGACTACAGGAATGTATGTTTTATAGCAGCCCAAACAAATTAACACAGTTGGGCATCATTAACATTAAAAGACTTCTCTTCTACAAAGGACTTAGATCTGAGTCACCCATTGGAAAAAGATCTTTGTAAAAGCATATCCAGAAAAGACTTGTACAGAAAAAAAAAGTATCAGGAGCACTTAAAACTCAGTAATAGGAAAATAAATGATCCTAGTTAAAAGATTCAAATAACACTTTACTAAAGAGAGCATAGAGTTGGCAAATAAACCTATAAAATGACATGCCATTTGTCATTGGGAAATGTGAACTAAAACCAGAATGAGCACCGCTCTGCACCATTCGAAATGGCGATAATCTAAAGTAACCTTGGTCCCAGGTGCTGTTGGAGCTGGTGGGAAGCAAGGGAGGGGGACGGTTCTTTCATTGTCAGGCAACGGCAAACGGAAGCCTTGCCATTTCTTACCCAGCTAGCTGTCCTCTTAACGCGTGACCGTGTGCCTGAAGTGCAAGGCATTGCCTCAAATGAGGTGAAAACTCAAGTTCATATCAAAACGATATGAACTCGTGTTCTAAGGTGAGAAAATGGGGAAGCCACATTTTGAGAGGTCGAATCTTGGAGACTTTATTATAAGGCCTGCAACTGCATGGTGGACTCCCGTCTGGAAGACCAGCAGCCAGCAAATACACTTCACACTGGTAGGAAACTGAGCCCGGAAGGCTGGAGAGGAAAGAAGGAGCAAAAACAATACCAACAAACCAATTCAGCTCCAATGGAGAGCTGCACTGGGACACCATGGTGACCGGAGAACAGCCAGGTCAGGGGGCGGGGTCACAGGAAACTCCTAGTCTCCGGCAGTAGATTGGCAGATTTAATAACCTATAATCCAGGTATCTATATCTACCCCTGCCTCCAGGGATTCAGGTATGCCCATCACCTGGGGGAGGAGCTTCACCTTCTCTACCATGAAGACAAGATGCCAGACCCTACCATCCACTACGTGGCCAAGATGACCATGGCCAGACTTGATCTCCCCTGCAAGAGGTACCAGGATGTCCATAAGAAGCTACTTAGACTCAGCCTCCTTCTTTCACCTGTAGAAAAACTTAATTCATAATTGCCTCAAACTTGAACCAACCAAGATGCCCTCCCATGGTTGAATGGCCAAGCAAACCATGTTCACACAACAGATTATGCCACAGCAAGAGAAAGGAATGAGCCATCCAACTGCTAAAGGACATGGAAGAAACTTAGCCGCCCGTTGATGAATGAAGAAGCCCAGGCTGAAGAGACCAACTCATTCCAAGTGCTTCCTGCCAGCTGTATGGCATTCTGGAAGAGAGATGAGGATGGAGCAAGGGCGGGGGCTGGTGGTTGCTGGGGCTTGGGGGTAAGGGACAGGGGGTAAAAGTAGATGGTAATTCCACTGGACACTGTGATAGTCAATGCGTGACATTACATACTGGCCAAGCTCCATCTACCACACAGTCTGGAGAGAAGCTGAGTGAAAAGAGGGAATTCATGAATAGGAAAGCATCAATAGAGTCTTTTCACGTGTTACGAATTTCATGACATTGATGTAAAAATCTTAACAATGGAGGGCATCGTGGAGAGGAACTGATCTACGCAATTGTTATGCGTAGATGATCTATGCATTTTTTTCTGTCAATCTAGGACAGTTCTAAAGAATAGTCTGTTAATGTAAAATATAAACTCATACACCGACAACTTTGCTAACTCTCATTGAATCTTTCTGTTATAGAACTCCATGCTATGCTTAGCTTCCCAGTTCTGAAATTCAATATGAACATTGCATTTGTTTAAAGGTGACATTTTCTCAAGATGTCGGACTTAAGATGTCAGCTGTCCAAGGTCATCCTAGAAGGTAGATTATTTCCATTAGCTCCTTACACTGTCACACCCATGATACATCCACCACCTCCACACAGCCCGAGCAGCTCCCACTTACAAACTGAGCATCGTGCTATAAGTTTGTGGTTCCTGAGAACGTGATTAATTAATTGGATCAGAAAAAATAAACTAATTAGCAGGAAGTATTTTTAGAAAGCCAGAATCTTGATTGCACATGGATTGATGAAATTTTGTTTTGGAGGCACAGACAAGTATGGAAGGGCTTGCTTTTGAGTTCCCTATAGAGGTGTCTTTGCATGGACAAGCTTATTACTCTGTGACCGGGCCAGGGATACCCAGGTCGTGAACAACTGGGTAAATCCATGACATGTTCACACGAAGGAGCACATTGGAGCTATTGCATTTTTTTCCATTTTCAGCTATGAAACTTGACATGGGTTCCAGGCCTTCAATCACGGATGAGATACAATACTTTCCTTAAAAATCATCTAAGTAGAGTTCAATGGGCTTTTTTCCTATTTTTAAATTATCTCTAAGTAGTTGAACAGTGGTTACTGCATCCAGTCAGTGTATCCATTTTGAGAACAATACTTCCTGATCAATGTCCCCCCTTACATCATTCCCTCACCCTGTCTCTCCCAACCCCAGCCATCCCCTCCATTTGCCTAGTTCCATTGTTCCATTGACACATATGTGCCTTGAATGTGATGATCGCATTTTCTACCCTTTGCTCTCCTCCTCCCCTTGACCTGCCCCCTTGACACCACAAGTTCCGGCATTCTGGTATCCATTTTGTCAAACTGCAAGGTGGTTGTTGTAGGCATTTACACCGCTGGAGACCTCCCCAGCATATACCATTTAGGTATAAGTTAGGAGAAAATGGAAGGACACCTGCAGCTTCTGCTTTCCAAAGGGCTGGGTTTAGAAGCCGGGCAAGGAGCACTGTTGTGTATTGAGGACAAATGGGAGATTGGAAGTTCCTCCTCCAACATGGCTTGTGTCCCTCCCCTCCTTAGTCACAGTACCTTGAATTGTTAGGAGGCAGTGATTTATTTTTTTCTTCATTTTCTTGGGGAGAAAGCATGAATTACCCATTAATTGCCTGTATTGGCTGCCCAAGTCTAGAAATTGTATTTTGGAAATGAGAGCTACTGGGCACCTTGCTGTTTCTTCATTGATTATTTCTACAGAAAAAGTGACTTGTTGATAGATTGCAATTCTTGTCCTGAGTAACAGTCTTTGAAAAATGAGGCAGAAAAGCAGAGAGGAAAGTCCTCGCAAGGCTGTGACATGACACATGAAATAAAATATCCCCTCCCCCATCTTCTTTTTGCCATATAAATACAGTCTTGATTATTGTTAGACTGTCTAGCTCTTGAAAATAAGAATACAAGACAAGGACAATTAATTATGGTTTATTTTTCTTTAATACAAGACTCCAGTTCTTTTCTATGTGAAGGATTTCCTTCTTACCCCTTGGTCAGCATAATTGCCTTTGTTCTCATTCAGTTGTGTTGTTAAACAGTCTTCCACACGTAGAATGGCACACATTTAATGTACACAGAAAAAAAATATCCTAGTTATTTTCTTGTATCCATGTCATGGGAGAATGAGAAGCTAGAATCTTCATGAGATTCTTCTGCTGTAACTACATTATTAATGATCAGTGTTTATGACTTTGGAAATAATCATTTTTATCCATCACTTTTTGCCAAGGTGTGGTCGCCAGGATGTTAACCAGGGAGTCTATTGATCTGAGACAACAATCTCTGCATTTTTTTCTCATCGTCAGCTGACATTTGTGGTGTCCACAAATGCTCCAGACAGTTTTAACCACTCTGGTAATACGGGTTTTGGACAAACAGCCAGTCAGGAAAGTGGGCCCCATACAGCTAGCAGACAATGGGGTACACTGCTAAACAAAAAAACATGTCAAGACAAAATGGGGCTCAGGCCGGGTGCCGGTGGCTCACGCCTGTCATCCTAACTACTCAGACGGCTGAGATCTGAGGATCATGGTTCAAAGCCAGCAGGAAACTCTGTGAGACTCTTATCTCCAATAAACCACTAGAAAACTGGAAGTGGTGCTGTGGCACCCAGGCCCAGAGTACAAGCCCCACAATGACCAAAAAAAAAAAATGGGGCTCAGGGGAGTACAAAGGAGAGAGAACGTAAGGAAGAGAGAAGAATGAGGGGATCAGGATAGCACAGTCCATCTTTGGAGTCACAACCTTACAAGAAGCAGAATGGGGCTCCACCAGTTATAAAACCATCCACGTTAACTCTTTAACCCCCAGCCCAGCTCTGTCCTAAGATGGCAGAAGACTGGTCAAGATGGTGGCGATGGGTTCAGGCACATCCATGCTCATAAACTTTCTGATCACCTTTGCTTATGTTTGCACCTTGCCCAAATTCTCCTCTGCCGGGTACAGGGACTGAGGTTGTTTGGTTCCCCTAACCTAAGGTTGTTTGGTTCACCGCTTCGCTGCAGTGGCTGGGAAGTTAGGAATTAATGTGTGTCTTTTCTGAACTTGGACTTGTCAAACAGTTACATTGGCTTGTATTTGGGATTAATTTACAGGATTATTTTTTTCCAGCTTAAAGATTTTATATTGAGTGTTGACATTAATATTTATATTCATGATGTTTATATTGTGCAATCTATTGATCAGGTTGCTCATACCGTCAACACTGCTGTATCTTAGAGTCTCAAACTATATCAGTTTTTTTGTAAGCCTCTGCTCACCTGGGCACCCAGGCATCCAGAGGAGTAGAAATGGACTGTATGAAGTCACGGCCATTCAGACAGTGATTTGGAAGGCATAGCTCTTTGTAGAGGAGAGTTAGATGATTAGCTGTCGGCAGGGACTAAAACCAGGGCTCCCTGAGAGCTTCGGGCTTTGTGATCGTCCCACACCCATAGAGACACCTGAAATGCCATAGGAAGGTGACAAGGGCCTCCCAAAGCAAATGCAAGTTGATGTTTCACGTTCAACCCCACCTCAAGCCCCAGGCTTAGCAAATGCACCAGAAGGGCAATCTGGGTTATAAATGGGAGCACAGTTTTTTATGTATTCATTTATTTTGCAAAATATTCCAGTGTAACTGGACTATAACTCAATACCAGAAACTTGAAATTTGGGGGGTATTTAGCTGATGGTTCTTCTAATAATACTTCAGTGACATCAGGTAGAGATATTATTATTCAGAGGCTTCATGAGACTTTGAGAAGGATTTGTCCAATGATAAATTAAATTTTTTGAGATAAATACTGCCTTGTCACGCTCCATAATGGTAGTCTGCTATGGGCTACAACCCGTCTCTTTTCTTTAATTGACTGAGTAATGCTAATAAAATATTGTCTAAAACTCAATAAACGTTGAAAGCATTTCCCAACATGAATGCATGTTGCAATTAGCCTATAAATGCAAATGCTTCATTCAAAAATTAGTGTGCATTTTAGCATCTGAATGGGAAAATGTGGCTCCATAAATTATAACCCAGATTTTGTTACAGAAATTGTATGGTTTATGCCTAGATGGGGCCTAGTTTTCCCATCAGATATATAAGTAGATACAAAGATGATTTTGAAGCAATTTCCAGCTAAATGTCTGCAATTTGTGGTCTTTTTCATATCTTCTCCAATGAGTGAGATCACTACAGGTAATGTTATTGCTCTCTAAGCCTGTGTGTCTCTGTTCTGCTGTGGTGGAGTTACTTTGGAAGTACCGGGCTTTGAACTTAAGGCCTTCTGTTTGCTAGCAGGTACTCTGTCACTTGAACCACATCTCCCATCTTTTTTCATCTTATTTTTTCAGGTTGGGTCTCAAAGACCCAGACTGAAGTCCTCTTGCCTATGGACTCCTGTGTATTTGGTGCTACAAGCATGCCCCACCATGCCTGACTTATTGATTGAGATGAGGTCCTACTTATTTTATGCCCAGGCTGGCCTCAAATCCTATCTCCCTGATCTCTGCCTCTTGAGTAGCTAAGATTATAGGCATGAGTCACTGTGTCTAGTCTACATTAAAAATATTTTAATAATGGCCATTCTAACTGGGGTGATGTGGAATCTCAATGCTGTTTTGATTTGCATTTCTTTAATGGCCAGAGATGTTGAACATTTCTTTATGTATGTATTGACCATTTTTTACTTCTTCTGAGAAGTCTCTCTTTATTAATTGGGTAGTTGTTTCTTTGAGGGCTTATTGGGGGGGTTAATTTTTTGAGCTTTAAGTATATTTTAGATAGGAGGACCTTGTCTGATGCATAGCTAGTAAAACTCTTCTCCCATTCTGCATGTTTTCTATTTATTTTGTTAGCTGTGTCCTTTACTCATCCAGGCTGTATTAAAGCTACCAGCACAACTATGTTTATCACAGCATTATTTACCATAGATAAGATATGGAACCAACCCAGATGCCCCTCAGTAGATTAATGGATCAAGAAAATGGGATACACACACACACACACACACACACACACACACACACACACACACACACACACACACACACACACACACACACACACACACACACACACACACACACACACACACACACACACACACACACACACACACACACACACACACTGGAATTCTATGCCTCCATCAGAAAGAATTTCATTGCCCCATTTGTTAGGAAATAGAAAGACTTGGAAAAAATTATATTAAGTGAAGTAAGCCAGGCCCAAAGAAACATAGGTCCCACGGTTTCCCTTATTTGCAATAACTAGTATATGTCTAGGACAAGCAGAAAAGATCAAAAGCTATGTACATATGACCAGATAAGATGATGTTAAACGAAATGAATCCCAAGATAGGGTCACAAGTGTTTTTTTTCTTTCTTGCTATTGTTTTTATTGTATTTATAATGCACTATGTGTTTTTTTCTTTCTTGCTGTTGTTTTTATTGTATTTATAATGTACTATGTGATTTTTTTGTTTCTTTTGCATGTTCCTCCCCCACAGTATAACCCCTGTTTTCACTATATTTGATTCTGGTGCCCTGCATCTTGTATATACATTTTTCTAATTTGGGGAGGGGAAGGAAAATAACAAAATGCTGAAATAAGGATACAGGTTGACCCATTGTAACAATGAGATGTACAAGACACTACAACTTGGAGGGAGGGAGGAGTTGGGGAGGTGGGGAGGGAAGATATGGTAGGGGAAACACAAAGGAGTGGGTAACAATGCTCAATAGGAAAGATAATGTGCTCATTATCTTACTCATGTAACTGTAATCCCTCTGTACAGTATTTTTACAATAAAAACATACATAAAAGAAAAAAAAGGAAGAATGAGATTGTCCCATTCATAAGGAAATGGAAAGATTTGGAAAAAATCTATTAGATCAAGTAAGCCAGACCCAAACAAACATAGATTGCATGTTTTCCCCTCATTTGTGGTGACTAGAATGTGTCTATCAATGTACAAGTAAATACACTGGATGGTTAAAAAAATACACTGGGACATGATTAATTATACAGGTCTCTAGACATTTACACAGAGTGAGTCCACGGAGGATATTCTTAGGAGAGGAACACAAAGACTCAATAGCTATGTGCATATGATTATATAAAATAACTTTTGTCAAAATGAACTTTAGGGAAATAGAAACCAGAATTTTTTTTCTTTGTTGCAGTTTTTGCTTTCCTTTCCTTCTGTCTTGTTTGTTCATTATCTGTCTTTGGGGGGATAAGGAAGACACAGAAATGGAGGGACAAAGGGTGAAAAATGCCACAATAGAACTCACTAGACACTATATTGAAATGAACTATACAACTTGTGGGTGTGGATGGGAAAGAAAACCTGGGCAGGAGTGAGGGAAGGGCGACAATGTTAGAAAAGAAATGGACTCTTAATCTAACTTATATAACTGTAACCTGTACAATTATAAAAATTGCATTGTTTTTTTCGGCTATACTCTTTCATTGTAGAAAAGGTCTTTGTGAATCACCCACCTGCTCCCTTTTATACTTCTGCAGTGGGATTCATGTGTTTCCCTGGTCAGATACCATGGGATGCTGTTGCTATTGACAACGTTGTCTTCACTATGTTTTGGGGTTCAGTACAATTTTGCAAGTTTGTGATAGTTGTGAGGTAAGCTGATGTGAGGTAGGATGGTTAAGGTTGCATATTATGTATCAACAGGCAGGTCGGTGTTCAGTGGGTTTCTCAGACATGGTAAGCTCTGCGCATGAGCTTCGCTCCATCCTTTCCCCCCTTCTTGAGATCATCTTCAGAAACCTTTGGCCATCTCAAGGGAGAGCATAGATGTCCGCATCGCTGCCACATTCAGGCAGAATTTGTCAGTCTTTGGCCTGGGGAAATGGCTGAGGGGTCCGCTGTTGTGATTGGCTGATGCTTGGTTGCTAGGTTACCGACATATACAGTGATTTAGGTTATAACCTGCCCAGAGAGCCAGCGAGGCTGCCGACAGTTCAGTGTCTATGGAGGAGGCTGCTTTGAGAACCATTTTGTGGCTCCAGGATGGAGGCCCATATAGGACAAGTGTATTTTGATTTACCACGTGATTCTCATGCAGTTACTGCAGTGTGAGGCTGCCATGGCTCTTGTGGTGGGTGTCTTCCAACGCTCCCTCTATGGATGCAGTACTGTCATTCTCAATCAGCTCTGTGTCCGGGTCACTGGGCAATCAACCCGCCTTCTCATTTCATCAGTCCCTACTGCCGAGAAGCGTGTGGAATTATTTTCCCTTTGGCCTGAAACAAGGGGAAATAAATCATCTCTGAAATTGTCAGTGTGGCTCACTATCCTATTGAAGCACTTAACACAACAAGAACAAAGGCTCACACACTTGGTACTACTTGTTATTTTGGGCATCTTTGTCCTTTTGAGTGTTTCCGTTAACGTGTAATAGAATGTGCCTGGCTCTACTCCCCTTCACAGCTCTGCATTCCTGCATTTGCAGATGACCAGCTTCCCCGAGGTGGAGAATGGGCAGTTCCAGCTGCCCAGATCCTACCCCTGCCCTTCCCTTGGATGGCAGGACCTGGGGTCCCGGGACCTGGGAAAAGCTCCTCATGGTGTCCCCTGTGTCTTATTGAGAGGGTTTTGTGAGAACAGGATTGGAATGAAAGCCGTGGACACGTCACGAGCCCCTCCTCCATCACTCTCCACCCGCCGTGGACGTCCTCTGATGCCATGCTTCCATTCTGAAGTTCTCCCTGTTTAGGTCTGTGTCCTTCCTGGCGCCTCCCTGATGACTCCCTTGCCTCCAGCCCTCTCGGAGATGGAGGCTCAGGTCAGCCAGTGTCACTCTGGAAGCTCTCCAGCTTCACGTGTGCCGTGAACTCCAAGGTGCCCTTCCTCTGATCAGTGCACAGAATGGAACAACCATGTCATCTAGGTATCCTCAGGTGCCTACTCCTGAGGACCTGCAGCCTTGACACCGGGGTCACCTGCGCCTCAGTTGAGCAAGCCCACCCAGCAGCTCACCCCGATACAGCACATGTTCTTTTTTTTTTTTTTTAAATCAGTCGTGGGACTTGAACTCTGGGCCTGGGCGCTGTCCCTCAGCTCTTCAGCTCAAGGCGAGCACTCTACCACTTGAGCCACAGCACCACTTCCGATTTTCTGGTGGTTTATTGGAGATAAGAGTCTCATAGACTTTCCTGCCAGGCTGGCTTTGAACCTCGACCCTCAGATCTCAGCCTCCTGATTAGCTAGGATGACAGGTGTGAGCTACTGGCACCCGGCCACATGCTCTTATAGATGTTTCCAGAGTTCTTTTAGGAACCAGGATCAGATAATAGTTTCTCTCTTGTAGAAATGGAAGTGTTTTCCCTGGCTCTCTCCTCTAGAGACGTCATCCCATGCTTGGTCGCTCTGTGAGCTCCCGTGCCTTGTTCCTTAGTATAGTGTGGTCTCATTTTCAAAACACAAAGAAATCTTTGAGTCTACTGAGTTAAACACATTTTCATTCTTTGTTTTGTCATTGCTTTGGGTAGGCTTACTTACTTCCCACAGAGTTGGAGTGTCCACAAATCCATTAGAAGGTGCAGAGATCCTTTCCTTCCTCTGACTACCAACATCTCCCCCCAGGGTACCAGGTTCGAGGCAACCCAGGAACCAAAGATTGGCCAGCAGCAGTCACCAGCCTCCGTAGCACCCCTTCGGGTCCATGGTGTGCTGTGCGTTGTGTGGCTCTTTGATGTGTGAGTGGCACGCGTCCACCAGTGTCGTATCATGCAGCTTTGCAGTCTGTTGTGGGTCAGAGGCCAGTGGGGGGGAATCCCTCCAGACTCCGCAAGTGGGCGGCTGGCTCTCAGTGTGACAGCATCGGTACCTAAGAGCTAAGGCCTGGTGGGAAGGTGGGAGGTCCTGGGGGATTCTGCCCTGGGAAGGGATTAAGGTAGATTTTGTGCCGTCCTGGGTTAGTTCCCACGAGGGCACCTTGTTATAAAAGAACCAAAGTGTGCACTCTGGTTACTCATCTCACCCTGTGATGTTCTCTGCTCTGAGACTCTCCAGAGCTGGTGCCAGGCTTTTTAGATTCCCAGCCTCCAAAACTGGGAGACTGACTCTGCTCTGTACGTTATCCAGCGGCAAGTGCTTTGTTATAGCAATGGAAACGGACCGACACACTTTCCAAACGCGCTCTGTGCTCTGTCCCCTCAGCCTTCCCTGTCACCCTGACCCTTGCCGTGTCTTCACAGTTCTTCCTCTTCCCATGTCGTGTGGCCAGAGCAGTTCAACATGCAGCCTTTTCAGATTGCATGCACATAAGCATCCCTCATTATTTTTGTGGCTTGACTCTCTCTGTCTCTGTCTCTGTCTCTGTCTCTGTCTCTGTCTCTGTCTCTGTCTCTGTCTCTGTCTCTGTCTCTCTGTCTCTCTGTCTCTCTGTCTCTCTGTCTCTCTGTCTGTCTCTCTCTCTCTCTCTCTCTCTCTCTCTCTCCCTCTCTCTCTCTTAAATTCAAGCTTGAAATGAAGCCCAGTGGTTAAAGTCTGTGGTGCCTATCATTGCACTTTGCACCTGAACCCACAAACTGGGTGACCACCATTTGCCTCCTTGGGTCCCTGGTACAAGCATGGCTGCCATCTACAGCCACCTGGCCCTTGCTAGATCTTTCCAGGGAGGTAGGGTGGGGTCAGAAGAAATTGATACTGCCAGAGATTCTATTTATGTTGGTGATTTTCCTTCAACAGTGGTATGAAGCCTGGCATGGTAGTAAATACCTGTAATTCCAGCTACTTGGGAAAATCCAAGCGACAGCAAGATCATAATTCAAGGCTAACTCAGGGAAAACCAAGACCCTGTCTCAAAAAGTGAGGTGGGTGCGGTAGTAGGTACCTGTCATGCTAGCTATTCTGTTGATGGATTCAGCCATTCTGAAGGTTGATGTTCAAGGTCAAAAGCATGCGGCCCTATCTGAAAAATGAAAACAAGAGAGGCTGGAGGCATGAGTTCAGTGGTGGGGCATCTGCCTGGCAAGTGTGACACCCGGAATTCAAACACCAATGCCAACACAACACAGCCTAGGAATGTCTTCTGTGTTAGAGGGCTGATATGTTCATGGGTTCCATAGCAATGCCCAGAGGGGGAAGAGAGGGACCACATTTTGGGGACTTAGCCGCCATCTATGACAGGAAGCATGCTGTGAGGTAGCATGACCAGAACGTTTTCATCACGTCAGCCCTGCAAGGCAGCGGCTTCACTGTTCATGTATGTTCTCATGGCTCCTCAGAAGTCTTCCAGTTCGCGTGTTCATCTCACTGAAAGTTTTGCGAGAGCAGGGGCTCCCAGCCCACCTCCTTGCTCAGAGGCACACGTGTCTGGGGGTTCTTCCGTGGCCTTTGTTCTCAGAGTTGATCTGCTGCAAACGTGACTCCCCGCAAGTTGGCTGGACAGACAGGAAATCAATAGAAATTAAGCCCAGCCCCGCATGGCCAGGCTGATCGGTGCGGGGATTTGGCTGGGGCTTTGAACAAGTGTCACGTGACCTTGCCCTTCTGTGTTTCTGTATTGCAGACGGGCCGTGGCGTGCTGTGGATTTTACATTTTTTTAGTTTCCATGTATACAGCAGTCCTCTTGGAAACCTCAGTACTGATTTTATAGATGTCCTTTTATGAGAACATTCTGAACTTACTGAATTCTGGAATGTGCTTTCTTCATAGAATCTGCAACACTTTGACTTCGTTATTTTTATTATTTGTTTGTGTTTGGTGGTTTTAAGGATAGAACTCAAGAGTTTTGACCTTGCTAGACAAACACTCTGATATTTGAGCTGGACCATTAATGGTTTTTCTTTTATGTATTTATTGTTTTAGATAAGGCCTTACACTTTTGCCCAAGCTGGCCCCAGACCATGGTCTTCCTCTGTCTGCCTCCTGACTAGCTAGGATTACAGTCACGTACCACCATGCCTAGCCCCTATTAATACCGGCAAACAACTCCACTTCCATCTTTCCTGTTGCTTTCTAAAATCTTGCTGCTTCGTTCAATTCTCCCGCCATTCTTTATACTCTGTATGTGTGACATGTGAAGAGGAGCTCGTTGCTCGCTGATGGCAGGCACACTCACTTCCGGTGGACCAGGCGCTCCATTCTGCTCACCTGGGCTCCCAAGTATGGAGTGCTCTCTCTTAGACGTGGACATTGCTTCTTCTTGGGAGACTATTCAGGATAGAATTTCACCTTCTTGTAAGTATTTATGAGCTAGGGTGCATGCTAGCTAAGTGAAGTTCGTTTTCCCTGGCTCTTGTCTTCATGGGCCTGGTATACTGACCCAGTCCTGGTGACTGGGGATCACTGAAATACTTATCAGGAGTGACCAGATCTGTTTCTCCACATTGCTAGCTTTCTTCTCCCAAGCTTAAGGGTCCAGTTTTAGAAAGCACTCTCTGGGGACTGTCATGCGGTGTGCATGTTTACCACATGACTGTTTATCGCACATAGCCGAGAAATAGTATATTTTTGCTCCATCTGGCTAGGACTGTTTTTTGTGATTTCTGAATCTGCTTTTGAAGCGCCTACCATTGTTTTCCCCCTCCCCTCCCACCTCCATTTTGACACTAACAGAAAACTACGAACTAAAATCACAGTGGAAGAACATTTGTTATAGGTGTTTATGATTCCACTTAATAATAAGGACAATAATAATAGTCTCCTTATGTAAACAGTCATGAGGACAAGCTTACTGCTATCAGCTGGCTGGTATCTGGCATAAAGCTGTGGATGGTCACATGGAATCAGCCACGGAGCAGAAGGACGGGATTGGGGATTTGTCTTCTGCGGAGCTTTATTGCACTTCTCTACTGCTGCATCCGTAGCCAGGCTACAGTGGGGCTTAATCTGGTACTGCTAATACTGGGCTTCAGAATCCTCATCCTAAACCACAGAACGGCCTTTCTCTAAAGTATTTACCTTGTGACTCGGCCCCAGTTCACTCCCGTGTGCTAATCTTACCAGCATATGGGCACAGGGAATTAGAAATAAGAAGCAGATCAAATAAATTTCATTTCGCAGGGTCCCTGGATCAGGACGTGCAAATGTATTTGATTGAGTTGCTTGTTTATTCTTAAAGGGGAAGTGGAAGGCGTGAGTTCTTCTTATAGGAAGATGGTGTACAACTGGAGGGTAGGAAACATCACCAACCTCACTGCCTTGTTGTTGCATTCGGGGGAGACTTGGGGCACCCTCTGGCAAGAAAGAGTCAGAGGTTAGACTGGCGAAACTAGAAACCACACCTGGAGAAGAGTCAAGGAGGATGACGTGAATCCTCACCCCAGACGTCCTCAGTGCTTCTGACCCCATCCCACACCCCTCGGGAACATCTGGGAAGGGCGCAGCCGAGTTGACACCGGGAAATCTGGAAGCAGACAGAGCTGGGGTTGGAACCTGGCTTGCTCACAGGCTTAGGGATGCTGTATGAAGTCCCAGAGGCCCCTGCTTCCTCAATTACAGAAGAAGATCTATCTATCTATCTATCTATCTATCTATCTATCTATCTATCTATCTATCTATCTATCTATCTATCTATCTATCTATTTATCTATCTATCCATCTATCTACCTATCTACCTATCTATTCTATCATCTAGCCACTGTTCAGAAGTCCTGTGTATATTCTAAACACTAAGTATTGATGATTTTACACATTAAAAATATATTTTTCCATTCTGTGCTAACTTCGACCATGGTCTCCTGTACTAATCACAAACCAGTAGGTTTTTTCCTTAGTTGACTTTTGAGTTCCATTTTCTGTAATGATGAGATTCCAGCTTAGTAGGTCCTAGTCCTATCATTTGCACAAGCCATGTTAACCCCTTCCAACACCGGACATAGGATATTTTAGCTGTCATCCAAGAAGGCTCCCCTTGTGCTGGGACTCACTAGGTGGTGGTGTACCGTCCACCCGTCCACCCATCCAACCCCCCACCCACTGGGATACAGCCCCATCTGGATCTCACCTTTGGACTAGTGCTACCTGTTCCCAGACACCGTATGAAGAGAAGCAGGCCATCTGCACTGCTGGCTGCTTTTTCTCCATGTAGTACTTCTGCTGTAATTCACACACGTTGCTTTTGCCTTCAGAAGTTTATTCCCTTATTTTTTGTACCCGCGCCATCTCCCCCCATCCCCCAAGCCATTCTCCTGTTGACAGACTGCTGGGCTGTTCCTACTGTTTGACTAATATGAGAAAGGCTGGTAGGAATATTTTTATAGGAGTCTTTTTGTGAACATATGTTAGCATTTCTCTTGGATAAATACAAGGGAGATTGCATATTTAACTTCGTAAGAAACATCAAAAGGATGCCATTTAGTGTCTGCCAGAAATGTCTGACAGTTCTTGTTGCTCACCAACTTTGAGTATTGACAGTGATGTTAGTTCTAACCATCCTGGTCTGTGAGGGATAGTGTTTTATTGTGGCTTCCATTAGTACTGGTCTAGTTATTTTATATATGCATCGATCATGATGTACCTTCTATGAAATGAGGGCTTGTCTCCCTAATTTTCTTTGAGTTGTCTTCTTATTACTGAGTTTCAAGAGTGCCTTGTATATTGTGTATGGGAATTGTATGTCAGATATAATATATGGTCTGCCTATGATTAGTGGTGTCTTGCAATCAGCTATTTAAAATGTTTTTGATGACATGTAATTTATGTTTTGTTTAAAATATTTTTGTCATCTATATAAAACATTTCAATTCAATATATCACTTTGTGTGTGTTTTCAATTCAACATATCAATTTATAAGTACATCTTATGAGTACATTCTCCCCATCTCTCCGAACTCTACCCTGTTTTTTAAAATTGTGCTCTTTTTGTCTGTCTGAAAAAAAAAATCTTTACCTTTTGGTAAGGTCTGTAAGATATTCTGGCTATCTTCAGGAAACATTTAGTTTCATAGCTAGGTCTTAAGACCCACCTCTAGTTAATGTTTACATAGGAAGAGGGGAAAGACTTGCAGGTCTTTCCATTTGATGTCTACAGTATTATTTGCTTTGAAAGCCTATTCTCTTGGTTTTGCATCTTCCTGAGTGGAAGACTTAACTATGTGTGGTCTCAGTTCTGTTTGCTGATCTATTTGTTTTCATGGCAACATCACAATGTAATTAACATCTGGTCAGTCTAAAAATGAAGTTTCTAATAGTAAAGGGAAAGTTCTCAGCACATTAGCTTTAGATATAATGTAATCTGTAGATTTTCAATAGGTGTCTCTGGTTGGATTTCTTTGGACAGGTTCATAATGAATGGACCTAAATGTTATCAAATGCCTTTTGTGAGTAGCTTGTGTCAAACTTGAACTTGTGAATTGTCCCCTATATTCTGTTAGTGTCATGAATTATTTTGGTGAGTAGTTGAATGGATGTTAGACCAGTTTTATTTTATAAGGTAAATCCAACCTGTCATGATGCATTATTTTAATACCTATAGCACTCGATCGCTAATGTTTTAACAGGCTCCTGTACATATGGTCATTGAGTAATATTATTTGTTTATTTATTGTTTTATGATATCTGTAGGAGGTTCTATTAATAGAGATCTACAACTTTAGAAAATCATTAGGGAAGTGCTCTGTCTTCTGCTATTTTCTAAAGTAATTATGGAGAATTTCTTATGTGTTCCTTAAACTGAGATACAGTTATTTTCTTCCTTTGTTTGATTTGAGCTTTTATTTTATGGGAGGTATTCAGATGATAACTTCTCTAACACATAATGTCTTATTTAGATTTTGTATCTTTTATTACATTTTTAAAAGAATTTGTTCATTTCATATAAGCGATCATAGCTCTTGCTAATAATACTGTCTTATTAACTTTTTAATGTACAAGAAATCTGAAGAAATTCAAACTCTTATTTACCTTTTTATTCTTGAAATAGGAAACTTGAAATTTCTCTATTTTTAAACACAGTTTTGCTAGAGATGAATGTTTTACTCATCTTTTCAGAAAGTCAACTTCCCACAACGTTTTTTTTTAATTAATTTTTTAAGTTTTATTTTTATTTTATTATTTCATGGTCTATGTTATCCTATTCTATTTATTTTTATTTCTTTTCATAGATTTGTTTAGATTTTTATTTTATATTACAGTTTAGTTTGTTTCAGTCCAAGTAGGCAATTAAAGCTATAAATTTCCATTTAGGTCCTATGACACTCTCATTTTGTTGTATTTATTTTAATTTTTTAAGTTTACATTCATCCTGGAGTATTTTTTAGCATATCTCTCCTTCTTCTTGATCTTCCTGTTTTACCAAATATAAGGAGAGCTATGCTAAAAATACTCCAGGATGAATGTAAAATAAAAAAAATTCTTCCTTTAGGGCTCTCAATTTTTGCATCATGTATTTTAAAGATGAACTGTGAATCTTTTATTAGATGCATACAAATTTAGAGTGATTAATTACTCTAGATGAAATGACTTCTAATATGAAATGCTCATCTCCATGTCTTACTGTTTGTCTTAATTGTATTAGTTCTGGCATAAACTTGGGCTGAGGTACACTAGTCACACATCTGGGCAGCCATCAGTCAGCTACTCTGTGATTCATGCATCATTTTCAACCCTTTCCTTCTTTAGGTTCTAAGTTCATTTGGTATAAAAGATTTGCATTTGGATCTTATTTTATGTTCATGATGAGTAGTCCATTTGTTTTTGGTATAATGACCAATAATATTGCGTCTAAGACTTTTACCTTGGTCTTTGTTTACTATTCTGCATTTTCTTTCTGCTTTTGTACCACTGAATATTTTTTATTATATTAATTTTTTAAGTGTGTGCAAGAGAGAGACAGAGAATCAGAGAGACAGAGAGAGGAGTTACTGGACATTTAATCATTGTCTCATCTCCATACTAAACTCAAAACAAGTGAAAATATTCCAATTGTGCAATTTTATACCTTTCTATCTATTTTTTCATTTCCCTGCCTTGGTGCTGATGTGGCTTGTATCTACATATTACATAGAGTAGGAGTAAAGAACGGATTGATGTTTAGAACAGAATGTGAGGTCCTGTGTGACCTCCTGTGGGCTTTCCTCATTGGGAGATAATAATTAGAATTCAGATTGTTGCTGCTTTGGAGCCAGCTGCTCCTTGACAGGATTCCACAGGTCCTGCTCTTTGCTGAGGTCACTTCCTTCTCTGAGATCTTTCTGCTCAGCTGATGATGTCTGCCATATCAGCAGTCCATGGACCAGTCTCTGCCTTTCCTGATCCTTCTCTCAGCGGTCTCCCCCCTCCTCCCAAGATGCTCTGCTGAATCCTGCGTCTCTGATACCCTGTAATTGCATTGCTTCTTCCATTTGGTTTGCCTTTTGCTTTCACTACCGTCGTTCTCGATGGTAATCCTTGATCTGCTGACAGCATTTTCCTTTATCACAGTCGCTTTGCTTTAGGAGAGGCCCCTGAGGTTTTCCAAGGGCTGGGCCGGTCCGGGACTTCCTGTCATTGACTGTCGTCATCTTCAGACGCAGCCCTGACGCTCTCACATCTTGTGTGACTTGGTGGCTATTTTTATTTTGTACTAAGCCTCATGTTAACCCTGGGGTGAGGAATGTTTACTTTCTGGGGAGGGCATACTCCTTCCTGGTGGTGTGGGCCTGTGCCAGCCCAGTGTGGGGGCTGGGCCTGGGCCCTTGTGCAGAGCTGGGCTTACTAGCTGGGTTCAGTTGAGCACCAGGTGGGCTGAAATGCTGCCTTCAGAAGGGCTCAGCATCTGAGCACCAAACGGACTTCCTCCGTCTCGGTGCTTCTCCGCTGGGCACCAGCTTTCGGATCTGTGGGCCACTGTGCTGCTCTGCAGCCACCCTGGAGCTCTTTGAGTCTGTGGAGAGTTCTCTCTGCTCTCTGGCCCTGCCCCTGACTTCTCACACCTGGGGAGGTCTGTTTTGATGCGTTAGTCTTCTGCTCTGTGCCTTGGAGGGCACTGCGGGTTTCCATGGCAAATGTGCTGAGGTCCGTGGAGGTTTGTCTTGGTTTTACCTCCCTGCTCTCCTCATTGGCACTATTTGCTCACTAATTGATTCTTGCTGCCACATGGACTTTCTTACTGTAAATTTCCTTGTTAATTATGTGTTCTATGTATTATTTTCAGACATGTGAAGTAGAAGAATATATAGATAATACTTGTATACATATAAAATTTTAAATGTTAACTTTATGATATATTGATTGCACTATTGACATATTAATTCTAATGTGACAAGCCAAAGAAGAAAAGAAGTAGAGGAAATCCTAAGCTTCATAGCCCTTACTAAGGAGGTCAGGTCTCACGTACACCTGTGAACATTACTGCATACTGCTGGAGTGCATATCAGTCAGAAACTAACACAGTATCAGAAGCAGCAAGAACTAGAGAGACTGGAATACAATACAGAGTTTCCTCACTCTCCTCTATTTGTGTGCAAAATCTGAACGGTTTCCTCGAATTTACTCCACAGATTTGATTATCTGGCATCTGTGAAGAGCTCTGGAGAGGCGAACAGAGCCTTATTTTCATGATTGTGCCTCAGAAGAAAATGTAATGCTTTCGGAGCCCTGTTTTCCTTGGAGATGGCCTGCAGTGCCCCACAGCCCTGGGTGACCGCTAAGGCCCCTCTCACTGAAAGGCTCGAGGCCCGAGGCTGTCCAGACGTCTGGTTTATGGCGATTTCCACACTCAGGAAACCTGACCAAGTACATTTATTGTGGTCATCATTAAATTAATCCTGAAAAACAGCAGGGCAGAGGCAGGAGTTGCCCTCAGGAAGGACAGCTCAGGACCGGGGATTTTAGTCACTGTCTCTCACAGTCCTGTGTCCTTGAACTGGGGTTTCAGATTTCTTTTTCCCTAAGTCCCTACTGACATATATTCTGTAGAGAAGGTTCTTTAGTTTTCAGCGTTCCTGTATTTGTGGGTATGTTTTTAAGGGTATGAATAAAAATCAGCTGGAGGCCTTCCTTCATTTACTAAGACATTTTCAGTTTTCAAAAATTGAACACACGTACTATAAAATATCTTAGGTCGTAGAGGTTGAGCATCTCTTAATTCAGAAATCTAAAATCCAAACTGTCCTAAAATCCAGCTTTTCAGTGGAAACTGCAGTGGAAACTTTGTGTCACACATAAAATTATCAGAAATAGTGTGGCTATGGGAGAAGATATCTATGACACATAAATTAAAGTTGTATTCAGACCTGGTCCCCGGGACCCAGGATACCTCAGTATGTCGAAGAAAATATCCACAAATAGAAAAGCATTTGGGGAATGAGGCCAAGAGGAGAGGGATAGAGAAATGAAGAGGAAGCGTGGGGAGAATGTGGTCAAGAATTTAATGTATATCCCACAAAATTAAGAGAAGTGAGGGTAGGGGCGGGCAGGAGGGATGCCTAAGATCATTGAAGAGGTTGGCCTTGGTCAAGACACACTGAATTCATAAACCGCTTTGTCGTACGGCAACTCCTCCACACAACTTCTGAAGGATAATAATAATACGATAAAGCATTTCTGAAATATAACGCAAACATGTTGGGTAAGAGGTATTCAAGCAGTGTATCCTTGATCTGGTGGAACTCCAGCTCCTGGATCACTTCCCCTCTGCATGTGTCCCACAGCGAGTGGATCTCACCATCACAGATGGCTTTTGCACCTGACCATCCTGGTTTCACAGGGACCCAGGAAAAACTAGATGGCTTGTCCCTCGGTGGTGACAAGACCTGAGGAGCCCTGGGCAGACTGAATGGTGGGTCTCCCTCACCGAGTGTCAAGTTGAAATAACCCCCAGGACAGCAGTGACATTCTGAGACTCATCGACGACCTCTCCTCCCTCTGCACAGGCTTTCCTGCAGGGAGGAGCCAGCCCGCCTCAGTGCCCCTCCCCACTTCCCCCAAGGGCACATCTAGGAGGTGCATTCTCTGAGCATCCCTTCTGCTGTCTGCTCCCGGTGTGCCCTTAGTCCTTCATCTACAGCAGTAAGCAGTCCGGTGAAGGTGCGTGGCCGCCAGGAGTACCAGCGCTCTGCCGTGTAGAGCTGTGCCGGACAGGGAAGGACTTTCTCCATCTCACGGACAAGAGGGCAGCGCCCGGATTAAGATCTGTATAATTTTGTGTAATTATATTCAATTGCTCACTCAATCTCTGATCACTTTCTAATGAGCTGTTATTTTCAGAGGTGGCAGAAAAATAAGTACAGGAAGAGACGATTCTGAGAGGGAAATAAGCAGCTGAGCGGCAGCCTAGGGGAGTCAGCCGAGAAAGCGCCATGCTGAGCTCTCAGAGCAAGGGCCTGGTCCCACAAGGGCGTGGGGCGCAGAACTGAATGGACTCTGGAAAGCAGAGAATTAGGTCACGGGAGCTGGGCAGCAGCATCACGTAGACAGGCCACTGTGGGGAAAGCTGGCAGAAGGCAGAGGGCCATGTCTGTCCAGTCTTTAAGGATGCCTTTGGAGTCAAGTCACTTTTAGTAATCACTCATGTGCATGGAAGAGTTTAAAAAGTGAGGCATGCTCAGATGTTAAAATCTACACAGATGTTTTAATTCTACACAGAAGGGGATGGGAATGAATGTGGCTCAGTGTTAGAATGCTTGCTTGGCATGCCTGAAGTCCAGGGTTCGATTCCTCAGTACCACATACACAGAAAAAGACAGAAGTGGCACTGTGGCTCAAGTAGAGTGCTAGCCTTGAGCTGAAGAGCTCAGGGACAGTGCTCAGGCCCTGAGTTCAAGCTCCAGGATTGGCAAAAAAATAAAAATCTACACAGAAGGCTCCCATATCCAGGATCCCCAGTGCTTCAGTAACTAGGCCTGCTTAACCATAAGCAATTTGTCTGTTCACCTTTCCACCCCTGAGAGAAGCTACTGTCCACCTGCTCCAGTGGATCACTGGAGCTGTGGGGTCTCAACTAAGATGAGAGAAATGAAGTAGGGGAGAAGGAGAAGAAAACCACCTCATTGTTGTAAACCCCGTATTTTATTAAGCTAGAAGCCATTTAAAGAAAGGCCAGAGGAATCTAGAGGAAACAAGGTGTCATTCTACTGGGCAAAAGCTGAAGGGCTGCCAAATGTCCAGCCTGAACGCAGTGGTCTGTCACTGCGGAAGCTGTAAGAAGAAACAGAAACACATGAATATATGTGGATTTATATTGTTCCCGAGCGCCTTCTGCCCGGGAGTTGTAGAGCAATGGAGCCCAGTACATTTATGTATTCTTTTTGTAGGCTCTGTACTTTCGATGGAGTCCTGTATCCCCAAGTGTACTGTGGTTGGAGGGTAGACCTCCACCAGGAGCTGACAGGACTGCATATTCAATCCAAATTAGAATCGTTTGCTTTCCTTGGTAGTAGACCTTTTCTTCTTTTAGCATGGTCTTTAGGAATGGAATTGAGACCTCTCTCCTTATAAGCACTTACTGATTATAGCACACTATTCAATTTAATGTTGGTGATGCCCAAACATTTGTCCATTCCCAAATTTTCTTACATTTCCCCAGTCACATTTATTCATGTTTGTGAACCCAGGACCTATAATGTCAAAACAAAATGGCCACCATCCATCTTGGCTTTCCCCGGTTTCTATCTATCTTAACAACGGGTTGCCTGGGAAGGTCTCTACCTAACTCTGGGTTTCGCTTACGGTGTACAATAGCATCACAATGCGTGTAGATATTCACTGGTGTCTGTAACCAGCCAGGGATGTATTTTCCTTGGCCATGCACCAATATTCAAGGCAAGGAAAGAGCACCATGTTGTTGTAAGTTGCTGCCTTTGCTGAACAGAAATAGACTATGAAACAAATTCTAGGTTTTGCGTTTCCTGGCTGGCAGGAAGAGAAGCAATGAGACCTGGGTGCATAGCCCACCAGGAGAGCTGCCTACTCAGTAAGGGCTGGGAGCACAGAAGTGGGAAACGGACTCCATTTTAGGCACAGTACCATGGAATACTGGAGAGGAACTGTGGAGCCTTAGATTGAGCATTAGTCCTGAGTCCACAGCTCCTCATCCACCCAGACGGGCAGCTTGGGGCTCAAGTCACCAAAATGGGTTGTAGTTTTTCATGGGCCTCAGCTGAGGCATTGCCTCTGTCTGAGGAGGTGGAAAAGGCATCTGGATGATGGGTGGCGGAGCGGAGCTTCCTGCCCCCTGGGGGTGACCTGGCCTGCCTGGTTCTGGGCCTAGCATCCATGTTTCTGTCTTCTGTCTTCTTGTGCACAAGAGCTGTCAGCACTGGGGCCCTCGAGTCATGGCTGAGAGTTCACAGACTGCTTTCTCCTAGCCTAGGGACAGCCCACCACCAAATTCTAGAAGCTGACCTACTGCCCGTGAGGCTGGGCTTCATGAGTAGTAGCTGGGTTTTCAGTGACGTAAATGCCTTGATGGAACGTTTCCCAGGCTGGCGGGAAGATGGCCCTTCGTTTATCTAATTCTCCTTGGACCCTTCTCTTAGACGTGGGTCATCAGTGTCAGTGCCTGAGTCTTCCATGGAGTTGTGCTGAGATGTGCACATGCAGGCTAACAGAAGGAGCTAAGGAGCTAAGGTTGTGCGGGATCTTGAAACACACATTTCTGTTACTTACCATAAAATCCCATTGCTCCAGACTGAATCTGTCCTGACATGTCCCCATGATGTCAGAACACATTCGCGTTGGTTTACACGGACACATCTGCGTTTTTCCCTGAACGTTATGTCTTCATTGATATCTAGCTCATGTCTTTTCTTAGTTATTTATAGAGTGGTCTCAATTTGAAAACAGAAAAATGATCAGAGCTAATGAAATCAACGATCACCCACCCACCACCTTCCTTTTTATATGTTCTATGTTTCTTAGAGTAATTTTCCTCAATAATGAATAATATTTTCTAATTGGCAGCTCTTTTACCCAGCTGATACATTTTCCAGTATTAGATCAAAAATTGCCTTAAAATTTGCAGACTTCCGAACTCACGGTGAGAATAATGGTTTGATATGAGAAAGTCAAATTAATATGTCATCTTCCATAATTAAATAAGATATTATGTGGATCTATGATCGAGTTTTCATTTTGATTTATATTTTTGGCACCATGAAAAAGTACTAATGTGCCTTAACCTTGATTCTGAGCAGATTTCACAAAGCAATTACATAGTGCTTTGGTACTTCATACTATAGGCATACTATAACAAACTACCCCTGGTCATGAGCAATGACTCTCAGGCTTTGGATTTTGTGGGTTGAATGGTGTGTGTGAACCTAATGCATACATTTCTTACCAAGCATTGCAGCCTCCTCCTTTGTTTACCCTTCACCTCCCTTCCCAGCCTCCCCCCTCCCCCCACCCAATTATACCCCCCTCCCCCCCCACACACCGACATTGTAAAGTTGGTTTTGACATGACATTTTGTACTTCTCATTGTTGCAACAGGTCCACCTGAATCCTTAAACGACTTGTTTGTCCCCATCTCCTCCACATGTTATACTGACATCAAATATAGTGAAAGCAGGGGTTACACTGTGGGGGAGGGACATACAAAGCAACAAAGAAATAATCTTATAAATGCGTTAGAAACACATGCATGAAAAAAATGAAAACATTAAAATACATATTTAAGGGTTCATTTTCCTAACATCACATTATCTGACCTTTTCCGCTTGACTCATACCTATACTAGATATTGCAAATAAGGGAAACCATGGGACCTATGCTTCTTTGGGCCTGGCTTACTTCACTTAATATAATTTTTTCCAAACCTTTCCATTTCCTAACAAATGGGGAAATGTCATTCTTTCTGATGGAGGCATACAATTCCATTGTGTATATATACCACATTTTCTTGATCCATTCATCTACTGAGGGGCATCTGGGTTGGTTCCATATCTTAGCTATGGTAAATAATGCTGCAATAAACATAGTTGTGCTGGTAGCTTTAGTGTGGTCTTGTTTGTATACATTTGGGTAAATGCCCAAAAGTGGGATTGCTGGGTCATAGGGGAGCTCTATGTGAAGTCTTTTGAGGAACCTCCATACTGCTTTCCAAAGTGGTTGAACAAGTTTACATTCCCACCAACAATGAAGTAAGGTTGTGTGTGTGAACCTGTAAAATCCTGCCCTGAGAAAATCCATGTGTCCCAGACACTCACAGACTTGTGCTGTTCCTTCCTGTCCCCAGCCGAACAGGAGACTACCTGGGTCCCTGATTCGGTTTACTCATGGGACACCTTACAAACCTGCATTCATTACTTAACCTCGTGACCTTGGTGGCAAAGGTGAGCTCAATGTATGAACCCTGCCCATATTACTAATATATAAACAATCAAGTCTTTTGGAGCACTAAGAACTTGACATCTCATCCGCTCATCCATTTCTTCTGTCATCAGTTCTTTATGCTCGGTGCTGATTTACAGGTGGGCACTAAACAGTTAGCAAGAGATTGTCCTTAAAGACCATGGCTACTACAAGGATGTGTGTCGAGAAAATACACAGTGCTGGTGCAGTGTGCTAAGGATTAACTTCCGTAACGGTGGTTACCAAAGGGTATCACGTGGTGTTCCAGGAGCAGAGAGATGACCCTGCTGTCCTGCTGAAGACCACGCTTGGGGGCCTGGGGTTTCCAACGGCTGTCAGTGCTCCAATGACACCCAAGCAGCACTGGCCTGGGTCCAGCCCAGCTCAGAGGGAAGGATGAGCTTCCAACCCTGCGCCCGCCCTTCACCCTTCGCCATTCCTGAGACCTGAGCTCCCTGACGCTCAGGACCTTTCCACCCACATCCCAACCCAGCGTTCAGGGGCTTTCTAAAACCCCGGAGAAGAAACACAGCAAGTCGTCTCTTCTTTCATTTTTAAATTCCACCCAGAGGAACTCTGGCTGAGAGGCTTTGTCCTTTAATCCTGGCTGGTGGTTGTCTTACAATTAGGTGCAGATGGTTCTGAGTGGTAATCAGATAAACAAAATGCCCAGTGAGGGTTCAATTTCCGGGTTGGATTTGCGTCCTAATCTGAGTCCAGAAAACCTGAGAAAGCCTTCCAAATGATCATAGATAGCATCCTTTTATTACAACCACCACAGTCCTCCCGTCCTGAAGGCCGTTATTATGTGATATGAAGAAAAAGCTTTTTAAGAATACTACATATTCCAGTCATCCACAAACTATTTATGTAGCATAAACCACAGTGACATTAGTTCTCAAAGGTGTGTAAAAAGGTGACTATGCATAAAGATTACGTGCCAATTTCACTAGATTAAAAAAAAAGAAGAGAGAAATGTTCTGTAAAGCAGGCTGGCTGTGTTAGATGAAGTGGTGTTTGAGCTGTGCTTCAGACGGAAGTAGATGAGGTGGCTAACCTTGGCCAGAGCTGCCCTGGAACTGCCCAGAGACAGCACGAGGTGGTTGAAGCCGATGGAGACATTGTCAGTGCACACAGTGCCAGGCGGATGCACCGCTGCTCTGCTCCAGGCTCCTCAGTGAACCACCCGGTTTGAAAGGTGGGGTTTTCCAGTGAGACTTCCTCAGCCTTGGTCCTGACGGATGCTGATGGTCCACACGGAGTCTCATCTGTGGAGGACAGGAGGGAGGTGTCACGGGACCGGAGGGCAGCCATACCCAGTACCCTGCAGGAGAATGGCTTTGCCATTCCTTTCTGTAGATGGAGTCCTTTGAACAGAATTGGGCTGAGGACTAATATAGCTCTGCTCAGATAAGGGCTCCCTGAGGCCAGGTGTACACACAAGTCAGAGTAGCCTTATGTGCCGTGAGCCTAGGGGTATGCTCTCCGCTCAGCATGTCCGTGGCTAGGCTCCAGTCACTCAGTGGCAGTATTGATGCAACAGACAGACTGGGGAAAAGTTTCACCAAGCAGTTAGTAAAACACTTAAAAAATTGTCCATTGAGCAGTGGCGGCAGGGCAGGGCAGGGGAGGAGGGGGGTAAGGGGCGTCAGAGGACATTTGTCTGGTCAAGCGTCTATCCTAGGGTTAGATGATAGTTTGGAGCTGGATGAATTAGTAGCTGGAAGACTTTAGACATTTTCCACAGAATAGGAGTTGGCTGTAGACAGGCCTCTGCATTATTTGAAAAGATCAGGACTAAGCACTGGCTTGATGGATCACAGATGTTCGGTCCCCCAGGATCTCCCTCCACTCAGCACCCGATCCGCCCGGGTCCTTCACGTGGGCACAGGATGCAGGGAAGAGCCTCATGCGGGCGGGGCGTGTGTTCAGAGTTATCTGCGGGCAGCGTCTTCGCGGTGCACCTCCGGGAGCTCTGTTTCGGTCTCTGCCGCTTTGCCCAGCTGTCTTCCCCTTTGCTAGGCTGGGCTCACCAAAATAGTCGATGTAATAGTTTTCCTTTTTTTTCCAGTGGGAAGGGAAGTGGACTCTCTGATGATTCACTGGGGCCCAGTCCTGGATACCCGCGAGAGTACCCTTCCCACCACCTCCTCACCAGGCTGGCCGAAATGGAACCCGCAGGACTGAGGACACACTGGCAGAAAGGTCGCTTTTATTCAGTTTGGCTGTGAGAATAGCCAGAGCAGGTCACGTAAAGATTGCCGCTTAACCTTGGCCTCCGCTCACTGCTTTTAGATAAGGAAACCTCAGCATCTTGGACGTGCTTGTTAAATCTCAGAGTAGGTGACTGAAGAAGAATCCTCTGGAATTTTCTGGGCCTAGGCCTGGGCCTGGGCGCTGTCCCTCAGCTCTTCAGCTCAAGGCTAGCGCTCTACCACTTGAGCCACAATGCCACTTCCGGCTTTTTCCTTTTTGCTTATGTGGTGCTTAGGAATCGAACCCAGGGCCTCGGGCATGCAAGGCAAGCGCTCTACCGCTGAGCCACCTTCCCAGCCCTCCTCTGGAATTTTCTAGAACCCAACCTTAATACTTTGACTGCATCTGGAACTCAGTCAACACCTAAAAAAAATTGTTCTGCCAACCTTGTTAGAGAGAGAGAGAGAGAGAGAGAGAGAGAGAGAGAGAGAGAGAGAGAGAGAGAGATCACATTTCCAATGTTTATTTTGACTGTCATGTGGCTTTTGGAAAATTCATTAGATTTTTTTTTAGCACGGGACCAATTTCAGATAAAACTTCAATGTGTATCGTTAGTCTGTCAATGACTTATCCCAACATCGGGCCTACTTAAGCATCAGTGAATGCCCGCTCTGTCCCACCTGTAGAAGGAAAGTCGAGTCTGTTTGTGACCAGGAAGTGGAGGATCTGTGACCTGGAACTTGCCAACACATCCCACTCTGCTGGGTGTGGCGAGGAAGAAGTTAATAGGAACCAGGCACTGCTGGCTTCTGAATTAAATGAATGGGTGCTTGAATGGAACAGGGTGGGTTCAGTAGAACCTTCTTCTATTGAGTCCCATCTCCAGTGATTCCTAGGAGGAAATATGCATTTCACATCATGGTGTGTGTGTGTGTGTGTGTGTGTATTCTATTGGTTCATCTGCAACTGGAAATTGATTCCATAGGTGACTGCTCCTGGTACACTGGCTGCTGCCCCGTGCCTGTAGTCTTCCTGGAGAGCAGGAATCAGACTTGGGCACTTTAAGAGGAGCTGGTTTAGCATTTACTGACTTAGTTAAAGATCACCACCAGCAGAACTCCTCTGGGAGGAGTGGATGGCTCACTGGGCCCCATGGGGAGGGCGGTAATTAAACTCAGAGGCGGCACTGATGTTCAGCTAAAAGCTTGTCTTTAAATAGTAATACACTTGCATTGTAAAGTGCTAGGCCCTCGGGTGGCTGTTGACATAGCACGAGGAACTGGCACTTTCTTCTATAAAAGCCAAATTGAAGAAACTGTTAGGAACTCATCTGCATAAAGCAATATGATTCTGCCCGAGGGCGTAGGCAGTGGGGCGCCATTAGCCAACCAGCTCTCTCCCCGGCTCCTGCATCTGCTCACACTGCCACTGGTCTCTAAAAACTCGGAGACACCATATGCCGCTGCCTCTGCTGAGCAGGGATCGCTGGCTGGTGTCACCAGGGGGCATTTCTCTCTCCCTCCCCCTGCCCCAGGGCGCAGGAGAGGCTGATGCACCCAGCTACCTCATCAGGACCTCCCTGTGGTTCACAGAATGGGTTCTGGTCCAAAAGACCATGCATGGAGGCATTTGCTCAAGAAGCCAGGGCTCAGGCTCCCTGTCTTCCCCTGGCCAGGCTGGGTGGGAGGTAGAGTGGGACCAGGGCTCCGTTCTATCACCCTGTACCCTCCCCCCCCCCACGCACACTTTGATCTGAGCCACTTGGTTTCCCTGTGTGCACAGTACACAAGCATTTTGCATTTTAATGTTAGGTAAGGGGAACAGTTCTCAGGTAGTCTGACATAGGAATCCGGCACTGTGCAGGGAGACTGGCTTTCTTTGGCTTTTGAAAAATTATCTTTTGGGTTACCTGTAGGACATGGTGTGTGTGTGTGTGTGTGTGTGTGTGTGTGTGTGTGTGTGTGTGTGTGTGTGTGTGTGTGTGTGTGTGTGTGTGTGTGTGTGTGTGTGTGTGTGTGTGTGTGTGTGTGTGTGTGTAGGGCAGCTTCTGGACCCCTTTGTTGAGGATGACCCACAATCATGCCACCTTCAATCACCTGGACTCAGACCTTCGCCAGAACAGACAGGTGAGGCACAGACAGGTGAGGCACAAAGGGCTTCAAGACATGGAACCCGCCGTCCCGCTGTGGGGATGTGAGGTGACCTCTGCCCCTGGGCTCATCCCAAGGATGAGTAACGTGGAGACAGAGGACACAAAGCTTCAGTCCCTCTAAGAGCCAACTCTCTGTTTGGTTGCTTTGCTGGGCTGGTAGGGGACGTTGGATGGGGTTGACGTGGACCTTACCCAAAAAAAAAAGAAAAAAGAAACGTGTCCCTGGAGGACTGGTGTGAGCCACGCCTTAGCCTTAGCTCACCGTCTCTACCAGGCCCGAGCCAGGGAGGCAAGGCTTCCCTGGGCCCAGGGTCTCTCCCCTGACGGCTGTGGCCCCGGGGCCAGCAGTGCCAATCTCAACAAGTATCAAACCGGCGGCAGCTCCAACCTCAGGCAGGCCTTCTGCAGACTTGAGTGGCACCCATTGATCTGTGCTTTTTAAATGAGTGTAAAGGAATGCGAATGCTCTGGGCACTGGGGCTTTAGAGGCCTGCGAATGGGCAGGGAGGGAAGGAAACCCCGTTCGCCCTCTGCTGTCTGTGTCGGTAGCTGTGTGTTCAAGGGTGTCTACCCCCTGTGGTGTGGGCCTCACCCCTGCCTGGCCTCACCCCTTACTGGCCACACCCCCACCTGGCTTCACCCCTGCCTGGCCACACCCCCGCCTGACCTTACCCCCACCTGGCCTCACCCCCCACCTTACCATCCACTTCTCCTGAAAAGCCTTCCTAGTCAAGGTGACACACGAGGGGATGGGCCATGCATTCAGAGGTACTGCGGAGAGCGGGAGGCCTGAGGCCTGCCTCCCACCTGCTTCCGTAGGCTGGACTTCACAGGCCTCTCTGCCTCCTCCGCTCACTCTGCTCCCTGTACCCCTCCAGGGGGCGCTGGTGGGGCCGGGCGATTCCAGATCCTGGGTCTGGGGCAGGGCCCAGGCTGGCTGACCATTTCCCACCATCACCTAATGACAGGCTACCTCGTTCTTTGTCTGTGCTCCTGTCATTTGCAGATGATTGCGGGGAAGCGGTGCTGAACCAGACGTGTAGGAATTGAGGTTGGGCCTGGTCATCTCAGAAGTGTGTTAGAGCACACAAACCTTTCAGGGGAGGGACAGCGTCAAGCCTGTGAATCAGGCTTGTGTTTGCAGGAGGTGTGCGTCCAGTACTCTTTCCTAAGATAAGCTGACACATTTAATGTATTGCCGGCCTGCCTTTGGAGATGTCTCAGAGAGCCTCGAAGGAGCACAGCACAGGTGAGGGGTGGCACCACAGAGTGGGGCAGGCAGCATCTGTACCTGCAGAGAAATCTCTGCTGAGCTCCTTCCAGGGTCAGTGCTCAGGAAGCACCAAGCAGGCAGCATGAAGTTGGGAGCCAGCAGCAGAAGGCCTAAGGCCTGAGGTCTAGAGAAGGTGTAAATATTTGATGATTGGGTTAAAGAAACAGAAGCTTACCGTCTTCTCTGTGAGTACTCATTTCCATATTGGAAGTGTGTGTCTTGGTCCATGAGTTGTTGTAGATTAGGGGCTTGCAGAAATTATTTCTCATGGATTTGGGGGCCCGAAGCCCAAGATAGGACTTCTAATAGCTCTAGTGCATTGGAGGGGCCTGGTCTCTGGTGTTCCACGTGGCAGAGAGAGGGAGAGAATGGGAAAGTCGGTGAGAGAGATGTGTATATGGGGAGAGAGACAGAGACAGACAGAGACAGAGACACTTTGTGTGTCTTTTTAAGAGCTTTCATCTATTTTAAATCACATCATTTTTATTACCTTGGATAGTTGTACAGTTTATGAGGCCATGTATACAGGACTCAATCCAACCACCCCCAAAACGTCGATTTCCTGAGACAGACATTGGGGTTAGGAATATAACGTACAAATCTGGGGCAGAGGACCTCTTTCCCTGACCAGGAGCGATGAGCCGAGCACGTGAGTCACTGCAGTTGAACTGCATTGAGAAAGAGAAGATACGGGTCCCCGGCTGCAACTGTTTCAGACATCAGGAAAGATCCTCACGTTTTTCGCTGAGCAGGTCACTTCCAACCGTGGCTATCAAGGACATTTAACTTTAATTTTTTTTTTTGAGATTGCAACATGTTTGTTTGTTTTTTTTTTAAACCATTCTGTGCATTTTGAAAGACCTGAAACCTCACTGGAAATCAGTTAGTTAACTCTTAGGTGGTGTCCATGTGAACAATCTGCAGAAGTGTGCTGTGTTGCCACAGGCTCAAAGCTCTTGTGCTCTAGAAAATTCCATGTGTTGACCATCCTAGAATGCCATATCTAGCAACTACAGACAGGAAGAAAATACCTCACTGGGAGCATGAGAGTCACAGATGCTGGTGATTGGTACAGACAGGGGAGCGGCATGGGGTGGGGGGGTTGGGGTGAGACTAAGCCCAGTGTGAACAGAGGATCCCAGTCCTGTTGGGGGGAGGGGGAGGGGGAGGGAAGGGGCAGCTCTACTGGGAAGGCAGTGGTGGCTTCTTCAAATAATTGTCCTTCAGTCTGTTCCCTTCAGAAATCCCATTGGCCCTCCATGAAGGCTTAGTGAATACGTTAATTAATAGAGCTTTTCTTGCTTTCTGTATTTGGTCGTATATGTGAAGGGAACCAAGAGGACAGGTAGGGTGTAAGGAACAATTGGTGATTAGTGACTATTTGTTAGGGAAGGACTCATGAGTTATAACTGCAAGGCAGGTGGATCACACATGAACATAGAGAATCCCTCAATATAAAATTGAACTCAGGCTGGACAATGGTGGCTCACGCCTATAACCCTAGCTATTCAGGAGGTTGAGATCTGAGGATCGTGGTTCAAAGCCCAGGCAGGAAAGTCCATGAGACTCTTATCTCCAATTAACCACCAGAAAACCAGAAGTGGTGCTGTAGCTCAAGTGGTAGAGCACTAGCCTTGAGCTGAAGAGCTGAGGGACAGCGCTCAGGCCCAGAGTTCAAGCCCCACAACCAACAACAACAACAAAAAAATTGAACTCAAGACAAAACATGGCTACAAAGCCTCTATATGAAAACAATAGATCCTGTGCCCATATGATGTTGTCTTCTTTGTTGTTGTTGTTGGTGGTGGTGGTGGTTGTGAGGCTTGAACTCAGGGCCTGGGCATTGCCTCTGAGCACTTTTGCTCAAGGCTAGCATGGTCACTTTGAGCCACAGCTCCATTTCTGGCTTTCTGGTGGTTTAGACATAACAATCTCATGGTTTTTTCTGCCTGGGCTGGCTTTGAACCATGATCCTCAGATCTTAATGTCCTGAGCAGCTAGGATTACAAGTATGAGCCACCAGCATGCAACAAACACTGTCTTTGTTAATCTAACTTTCATAATACCTAGGAAACAAGGTGGACATAAAATACTGGTGAACCAAGGCAAACATGATTCTTTTTTTGGGGGGGGGGGTTTGGTTGTAGGGCCTGAACTCTGGGCCTGGGCACTGTCCCTCAGCTCTTCACCTCAAGGCTAGCACTCCGCCACTTGAGCCACAGCGCCACTTCTGGCTTTTTTTCTGCTTATGTGGTGCTGAGGAATCGAACCCAGGGCCTCATGCATGCAAGGCAAGCGCTCTACCACTGAGCCACCTTCCCAGCCCCTGATTTGTTAGTTAAAAAAAGCAGTAGGTAAAATGATACAACCCAGGACCACTTCATTGATGTACATATATAGAGAATGCACATTAATCTGAGTGCACCTAGCTGAAGACTCAGCATTGCTTTGTTTTCCACTTGGTATCATATAACATCCTTTCTTATCCCATGATACGCACAGACAGACAAGGAAGGAACTTAGTGTCACCAGTTACAGGGCTGTTAGACACATTCTCCTTCGCTGACTCGTACTAGTTTAGTTTTCAAATTGTTGTAACCTTCTGAACTTGTCCTTTAAAAAAAAAAAGTGAAAACCATTTCCCTCCCACAAAACTTCTTTTACAACATCCCAATATTCTAACAGAAAATCTCAGAGATGCTCTCGCTGGTGGTGTGTGGGCTTCGTCAGCCATGCCTCCACGGAGGGCCCTGGGCTCCTCCAGGGCATCACGATTACTAGGCAGGCGCTCTACCACTTGAGTCATGCTCCCAGACCCCTTTTTAATATTGAGACAGACTTTTACCCAGATCTGTCTTCCAGCCACAATCCTCCTGCGTAGACCTCCCACTCTCTGCGGTGACCGCGTTGTCATCTAGAAAGTTCATTGTGATCTGTAATATTCTGGTGCTAATACTTATCTTTTAATTCCATCAAACATCACATATCTCACATTCTGATCAGTAAATACAGAGTAGAGATAAGAAGGAAATGAATGCTTGTTGAGAAACAAAGGAGCAAAGATTTGTTGAAAACTCGGCAGTGTTCAGGTGTTTAAGCTTCACGGGATCTGCATGCTGTCTGATGTGGGGGACGGGGACAGACATGTAACGAATATATTTGCCCAGGTCTTTGCACGTCATGGGAGAAAATGGAGCAAAGGAAGGGGTGACATTGTCCAAAAAGAAATGTACTCATTACCTTACTTCTGAGATGGTCGCCTGTTACTTAAAATGGAGAAAGTGAACAATTTGTTTTTAGTACCTACTTTGCCTTGAGCAAGTATAATAAGGCTATAAATAAGCATTCTCTCATTTAATGTTCCCTAAAGCCTTTAAGACACAGTGTATCCAGTACTTGAGTTTGTTTTCTGAATAGGCTGGTTAGGCTCAGACAATGCACATAATGGTGTGACCAGATAGGCCGCAGGGTTTCTGCAGGAAGCCAGTCCCCTGCTGTCACAGTTGTACCCTCCCGTAGCAAATAAATCTCAGGGACAGCGTTCAGGTCCTGAGTTCAGGATTGGCTCCCAAACAAACAAACTAAAATCATTGCATAATATGAGAGGTAAATTAAAAATATCACTCCAAGATAGCATTGTCCTGGATACCAAGCAAGATTAAATGCTCTTCAACTGGAAAGAACCTTGTTCAAGGCTGGAGCTCATGAAATATGCTGGTAAAAAATGAGCTCCTGATAGCAAATGCTGTGGCCCTGATGCTATGTGCCCCCCAGAGCCCCCTGGGGTGGTCTCCACGGTCCTCACCCCAGGCCAGCATGGCGGGAGCTATGCCGAAGATGTGTGTATTTTCTCGTTAGTCTTCCTGCTTTTCCCTGTCTTATATAGGAGGAAGAGAGAAGCCTTGAATTTCTTCTGAAGTGTCACAAATGACATTTACTTTTTCCCCCAGGTAGAAAGTATTTGAAATAATTGATATCCAAGAATATCATCTTTATACAACTGCTTGCTCCTAGAGAAATTCAAGGTTAGGAAATGTCAAAAGGAATATGAATTTATGTTGCCACCTGGGGTCAGATTTCCTATTCTAGTTAAAAAAGTCAATTTTCATAACAAAAATTCACACACTGTAGCTTGGGAATATTCTAATTTTAATGGATTAAAAAAAAACCTGTGCAGTTGCCTGTTTAAATTTTGATTTTTTTAAAATAGAAAACGTTGGTATTTGGCTTTTACATTTTATTTTATAAAGTTCCCATCTTCCATAGAAGTGAAGTCTGTATGAATTTACTCAGGTACAATTTAAAATACTGCAGGCCAGTTTTAAAATAAAGGTTATACTTCCAATGAATCAAATATCACCAAACAAAAGCTTATAAATAATTCAAGTCAAGAAGTTAACTTGAATTATTTTAAACTAGAGATTGAATCCAGGGCTTTGTGCATGCTAATCAAGTCTTCTACCTCTTGAGCCATGTCTTTAGCCATTTTTTCTGAGCTAGGGTCTCATTAACTTTTTTGGTTTTTAAATTTGTGATCCTTTTTGCTTTATCTCCTGAGTATCTGGAGTTATAGGACTGCCACCACACCCTGCACAAAATTCAGTGTAGTGGAAGTGATGTCATGCTATAGAATTTAAATAGATTTTAGGGCTTTATTTCAAAACCGAAGAAGGGAGATGGATGGATGGATGGATAAATGGATGGGTATATGGTTGAATACAGCAATAAATATATAGATGAATTCATTTCCTTTAACAATTTATGTATATTTATGTGAGTTTTGTACTTAAAGATGTCTAATTAGAAAATGATAAAGTCTTTTTTTATTTTTTTTGCCAGTCCTGGGGCTTGAACTCAGGGTCTAAGCTCCTTGAGCTTTTTTTCCTCTAAGCTAATGCTCTACCACTTGAGCCACAGCTCCATCTAGATTAATTGGAGATAAGAGTATCATGGAATTTCCTACCTTGGCTTGGCTTTGAACCATGATCCTCAGATCTCAGCCTTCAGAGTAGCTAGGATTACAGGTAGGAGGCACTGGTGCCTAGCTGAGAGTCCATTTTTAAACAGATTTAGAGTAGTCTAAGCAAAGACTGCTTTATGTCCCTATAAAATACCATGTGTTTACATCAGTATATACATAATGCAGAGAAAATTACCTGTGCATGCATTCATACATGCACACTCGCTCCAATCACATAAAGAAGAGCACTATTGATTGATTGATTTACTTATTGGGGATACTAGGGAGGAAACCATTTTATACAGGGTAGTCTCCTCATGGAGGTTCAGGAGCAAAGCCTGTTCCTTCCCTGAGGCCGAGCTGACAGTTCTGGGTTGAAATCGTGGATGGGTGCCTACATTCTGTGACTCCCAGGGAAGCTCACTGAGCCACTGGCTTTATGAGTTGGGGCAGAACCGGGGAGGAGGGGTTGGGAAGGATTGAAGTATGCTGAATGCAGAAGAAATGTATAGGCTATTTCAGGGAGGAAGGGCAGGTAAGCTAGAGTCAAGGAGCGTGCTAGGACCAGGACAGAAACAGAACACTCGTGTGGCTATGGTGGGGGACAGGAGGAGGTAAACTGTAAAGGGAAGCCGGCAAGCTGCAGACATGGCCCTAGTACACGCAGGTGACACAGAGAGGTCACCTACGGGCAGTGGCAGGGCCGTGTCTGTGGTGGGAACGGTCACTCCACCGGAGGCCTGGCAAATAGTTGGCACAGCAGCAACAGAGTGGGTGGCCGTGGGCCACTGTTCAGGACAGGTCAGCGGCCTGAGGAGAGAAGAGACGGGCAGCACTGCGAGGTGGAGACAGAGCACCAGACGAGGTTAGGGACTCTGTGGACTCCACAAAGGCAAGGGAGGGGAGATGCAGAAGTGTGGCTTCTGTCTCAGGAGACACCATGCAGGGGGGAAATTTTGGTCTCTGTTTCCATGGTGGACATGGAGACTCACTGAGGTTTACAGAGAGATGGGAGCGAGCATCTGGGTGCACGAACATTCCTTTCCTGTAGAGCATTTCAAAGTCAAGTAGAAATCATTAAGGTTGTTTAAACTGGCAAGGCACTTGAGTCTTTCCATAGGGTGGAAACAACATGACTGACGTTTCTTATCGTGACAGAATATTTTCTGTAATGATCATGGCTGACAGGCTAAAGCCATTAGAGGAGCTGCATGAAATCAGCTCCCAGTAGATCACTTGTAGACAGGTGGTCAACCAGAAGTCAACTGGTCAACCAGAGTGCTGGAACTCCTCTTCTTCATGACCATTTAGAAGTGTTTTTTAACCCAATTTTTTGTTTACCAACATGAGCTGCATGGAGAAGAAAGGGCCTCTCGAGGCTATGAGTTCAAAGAGGATTTTCAGTCCAGCACAAGAAAATTTATCCGACATCAGGAAATGTCAGGAGTGTGCTTTTTACCAAAGTTCTTTTTTTTTGGGGGGGGGTCTGGTTGTGGGGCCTGAACTCTGGGCCTGGGCGCTGTCCCTCAGCTCTTCAGCTCAAGGCTAGCGCTCTACCACTTGAGCCACAGCGCCACTTCTGGCTATTTTCTTTTTTCTTATATGGTGCTGAGGAATAGAACCCAGGGCCTCATGCATGCAAGGCAAGCGCTCTACCACGGGCTGGGAAGGTGGCTCAGTGGTAGAGCGCTTGCCTTTTTACCAAAGTTCTATTGCTGTAGCTGCATCCTAGTGGCTTGGGCGTGGCCAGGCTGCTGTTGGATAGTGGAGAGGACACGAAGAGCAGCAAGGTGCCCCAGGCAACCACAAAATGATGTCTAGGTTTGATTATCTCTCCCTCATCCAAGCGAGGCCTTGGAAACAAACAGCACCCTCAGAGTGAAGAGAATATGTCTATAATATAGAAATTGTCTCCTCAAAGTGTTGCTAGGGGCACTGGGCGAGAGAAAATGACAAGGCTCTGTCCCTGAAACCGATTGCATCTTGTGACTTTGCTTTAGGTTAATGAAAGGTCTCGTTTCCTTTGTCTGCTGAAAGGGGGAACAAGCGGTACCAAGAGGAATTATCCAAACCCTCTCCGATTTCATATTGGGTGAAACATTCTAAAAAAATGAGGTTCACAAGCTGACTATGAATATTCTTTCAAATTCAAAGACACGTCTACAATATCTTCACAGCTCTTTGATAGCCAAAAGGCTTGAAAAACGTAGAAATGGAGCCTGACATTTCTCATCCTTCCTGACTAGGGTACAGGTGAGCGTTGGTTTGAGGGATAACTGTGGGACATCCTCTGGAAGAGAAAAGGGATCTGTCTCTGCAGATCCTTTGTTCTACGAAACATCAACTACTAAGGGGACCCAGGTCTCCCTATAAACCACTATAAGAATTCAAGACTTTGCATACAAGGTTGCTTCTAGGGATGATATTAAAGTCCACACAGTCCAAAGTGCAACACAGTGCAAAGACAGATACTGGGTGCCAGTCACTGAGGGCCCCTCCTGTGCTCATAAAGAGAAGCATGCAGACCCAGTGATGGTGCAGCCATTGCCTCTTAACATGGAGGGCATGGGCAGCTTGCTTACTGGGAAACCTTACTACAGTCAGCACCAGGGACTCCTGAGAAAGAGGAGGATTTGAGAATGGAAGGCCCAGGCATCTCCAGGAGGAAACACAGCTCTCAGCCCCACTGTGAGGATTCTCTTGCTGCTGGTTATTCTGCTGCCAGTAGTTTCTCCACCCTTTGTCACCCAGGATTTCGCAAGCAGAGGCATGACTTAGCAGAGCGGAACCCAAGAACATACTGAACCTCCGCCACAGGGGAAGAGCACAATCTGAGTTCCCCTCCTCTGCTCCCCCCCACCCTTGTGACTTCAAGGAAGGCACCGTTTCCTTAGGAAAATGAGATATAGCCCAGCACCAGTGGCTCACGCCTGTCATCCCAGCTACCCAGAGGCTGAGATCTGAGGATCACAGTTCAAAGTCAGCCCAAGCAGGAAAGTCTGTGAGATTCTTATCTCCAATAAACCACTAGAAAAATGGAAGTGGGGCTGTGGCTTAAGCGGTAGAGTGCTTGCCTTGAGCTGAAGAGCTGAGGGACAGCGCCCAGGCCCAGAGTTCAAGCCCCACGACTGACAAAAAAAATTTAATTTAATTTAATTTAATTAAAAAAAAACAAGATACAGCATGAAGAACTTACTAGCAAAGGGAGGCCAGGATGGCAGCTGTGTGACAGATGTGAAGAGTAGAAGAGAAACAACTCTTTAATATTGGTTCAAGGCAGGGCACCATCAAGTATGTACTGGAAAGGGACAGTTTCCATGAGCACTAGGCTAGAAAATACAGGGCAATGGCCATGCCTATTATATTTATTAGAAAACACTTTATAGTAAATAGGAGCCAAGGATTAATATAACAAATTGATTCCCTGCTGGATTCCTGTAATCTCTAGTTCCAGAAGATGCCTTCAATCTACATGTGATGGGATGAGTCTTGCTCTGTATTTCTTTTCTTGTGCCTTCTCTGAGCCAGCATCTACTGGATTCTTGAATTGTACCATTAGATGTCACCTAGGCCTGAGGCTGTAAATGTGCTTCCATTGTGGACACCTTTGTGAAATTAAGCCAGTAATAATTTATGAAATATCTCATGGGGATTTTCCACAAAATAGTGTGGTCTTGGACAGGGAAGCACCCAGTTCTGAAAGGACTGCATTGTTAGCCTTGAGGTTTTAAAAATCGCCATGACTATGGAGACACTAACATGGGGAATGGAGAGGTCACCTTACAGAATGGTCAGAGAAGAGTTAACTGGGGTGGGGGGAGTTCCTGGCTCCACTGCTTTGTGGAGCAGTCACATACAAGAGTTCCTACCTCCAGTTCCATACAAGATCCTTTCTTCAGTGTCCTCTGTACCCATTGCCCTAATGGAAGAAATCAGCACACTGAATCATTTTATACTGGGTTTATTCTAGAGTGTATCAGTTACTCATTGCTGTGTAACAAACAAGCCCCAAACCTGATGATTCAGAACATCAGCTGTCTCTGTAGTTGCGACCATTCTGTCGGTTGGCAGTTTAGGCTGGGCGTTGCTATGTGATTTGTCTAGACTCAGTGGCTTTTGTAAGCAGATGCTGGTTGACAGAGTGACTCTGCTTCAGGCACTGGGTGTCTGTGTGTCAGGAAGATGGGAGATGTGGGACCGCTGTTTCCTGGCAACCAGCAGCGGGGAGACCAGGCTGCTCTCATGGCAGCTGAGCTGGTTTCTGCAGGCAAATGTGAGAAATCAAGATGGCCTTGCAACTGGAGTGGAGAAAAGAGTCCCTTTTTTGATAAGAGGGGCGGCGATGGGAACCCAGAACGCAGCAGCCACCCGGAGGCCCGGGTAGTGGAGAGGATGCTGAGCGTGGGCTGGAGGCAGCTCACACAGGCTGCGGGTCACTGAGCACTGTCCCAAGCTGGGGCCTGGGGGCAAACCCTGGACTCTGATACTTTCTAATTAACTTTGCTAAATAAAAAGTGCATATTTTAAGATATGTGCAAAACAGGTGAAAGAATTCATCACTCACATACTTGGAAAACTTCTGCACCTAGGATCAAATTAGAGGAGACTCTTACAAATGACGTCCTAGGAAAGTAGAGGAAGAAAAGAGAAGGAACATTCTGCGTAGTGTTCTACAGCAATGAAGGTTTTGAAACATCTCTGTTACTTTTCCACATTTGGCCCTTTCATTTCCAATCGTATTGGAAAGCAGTGTGTTAAAAAAATAAATCTTAATTTAAAGACATTTGTTGATGAACATTCTAACTTTGGATTTCAGATGATCCAAATATTCTGAGGATCCCTAAATTCCACTAACAGGTTGTTTTATTTCAAAAGCATAGATACATTTGGCTACAAACCAAATTCCCTTTAGCAAATCAAACCTGCACAATTTTTTTTTTTTTGGTGCCAGTCCTGGGGCTTGAACTCAGGGCCTGAGAACTGTCCCTGAACTTCTTTCACTCAAGGCTAGCACTCTACCACTTGAGCCACAGCGCCACTTCCGTGGTACTGAGGAATGGAACCAGGGCTTCATGCATGCTGGGTAAGCATTCTACCATAAGCCACATGCCCAGCCCAAGCCTGCACATTTATTTAAGCATACTCTTCTTTTGATTATCCAGAATGTATGCATTTTTGAAGGTTTGAAAGCTGCAAGCTTTGACTCATTAGGAAACTGACATAAGAATACAGTTACTTCTCTGAGGTCACATGACTAATAACCAAGGCCCTAGGGGAGAATATTGGTGCTTTGATCGCCAGTCCATAGCACCCTGTGGGGGTCTGACGGTGGAGCAGTACTGCAGGCCCTGGGGGCCTGGGGTGTGTCATTGTTCAATGAATACATTTGGAATCAGCCGAATGCAGCTCAGTGCACAAATGGCTCAAGAAAGTGTGGTACATATACACAATGGAGCTTCACTTATCTATTAAAGAGAATGATAGCATACCATTTGGAAGGAAATGGAAAGACCTAGACAAACGATGGTCAGCAATGTAAGTCAGGCCCTCCAAGGACAAAGGACGCATGTCCTCCCTTACAGGCAGAGGCTAGATTTAACTCATAAACTTGTAAGTAAATATGTTGGGTGGTATGCACATGTGTACAGATGTATTTATGGAAACATGGTAAATTCAACAGAACACTCAAATGGTGTCATTCCTTAGAAAGGCAAAGTCAAAGTTCAACAGAATAAACACCAGGAAGTGGGTATTTGAAAGGGGTGGGGTGGGGTCAAGGGGAAAGCGGTCCATGAATGAAGAGGAAAAGCATGCAGTTTTTTAAAAAATCCAGTGCATATCCTACAAAATCCAGAAGAGCAGGGGAAGAGGAGAGGAGAAGGCTGGGTGAGAATGTTGAAATAGGTGACATCGTATTGATCAAGAGGCACTGTATTCATAAACTGCTGCGTTCTGTGGCACCTCCCTTGTACAGCTACTTGAAGAGAAAAAAACAAATAATATAGATTAATTAATTAAGAAAAGGAAATAGAACAAAAAATATTGGTGTCGTGTATAGAGTTCATGGGTTATACTGTTCCACAGCTTCTTACCCAAGTCCTGAGCTCTGTGTCTGCTGGCTTCTCCGCAGTATCGTTTAGATTCAATTGAAGATGGAAGAGGGTGGGAGGGTCTGGGCCACTTGCTCACTTTCTGCTTTACATATCAAAGCATGTTGAGACCCTGACCAAGACCCTCTGTAGATGCAGAAATTTCATAATTTCCTGAAATCTGCTCAGACTTTCCTCCCTCTCTTCCTTCTTCTTCCTCTTCCTCTTTCTTTTTCTTTTTTCTTTATCACAGGGGCATGGTTGTTGCCTAGCTGCCAGCCTGAAATTCTCTACTTGTAACACTGAGAATGGAAGCCCCAAGAGGTGCCATGGCTTAGATTTAGTTATCAATATTTATTGTTTAAAGGGGGTCAAATCAAATTAATGAAGGCATTAAAAATGCATCGCATTCTTATTAAATACATGTGGTTGGATTTGTGCTTGATGATCATGAACATCAAATCTCACTTTGCTATCAAGCAGAATGAGCTATAACCAAGTGGAACAAATTGCATTGTATGGATCCTTTCTTGTTGATTCGAGTCGGCATGCCCTAACTGAGCTGCTCGGCTCCTCTCCCCAGGAGAGCCATGCATCATCTGACTCTTCCCATCTTCATGCTGCCTGCCGCTCTCTTCTCTAGCCTTCAGCCTACGGTCTGCCTTTCTCTTCAGTCCAGAGTAAGCACCCGGCCATGGTGAATGTACACCATGGAGTTGCTTGCTTGTAGAGAGGATTTTCACAACCTCACATTTGATCTTGGGGGTAAGATAATTCTTTGTTCTAGGGATGTGAGGTGTGGGGCTGTCCTAGAGATGTTTCATAGTGTCCCTGGCCTGGCTGCACGAGGTGGAGCCCCCACTCATCAGTCTCCCATGGGATCACCCAGGATGTCCCAGGATGTCTTCCAGAGGGTATAACTGCCCCTGTTGGACAATCAAAAACAGGGCTTGTGTGGTTATTATAAAACCATAGAAAGAATGGGATTCGGAGTCATTTGAAATTGTGTTAGTTCACTAAAAGGAAAGCAAGCCCAGCCTCCCTGAACCCTGGGCGAGATGCTGTGTGCACACTGACAGACTGGCTGCTACATGTGAGATGAGGGCTGAGCGGGGTGTGTCTCGGGCAGGGTCAGAGTGTGAGGATGACGGGTTTCTAGACTTCTAGAAGTGCACTTCTAGATTACCTTCCACTCCCTGTCTTGACGTTTCCTGTTGGGTTCTAGGTAGAACGAATACGTATTCATAGTGAAAGTAAAGTTACCTAGCATCCCAGAAATCCTCGGATAGGAGCAGGTCCCGAGGTGATCTGGTCTACCCTGAGGAGGGTGGACAGGGGAGGAAATGGAGACCTTAAAGTTGCATACAGGCCTATGAAGAAGGGTTTGGGTTCTGGGTAAAGTGTGAAATACTGTGTGCAATACTCATTTGGCTGCTTCTAATGATAAAAAGAAAAGGATTTGGCTCTGAGACATAGTGATGTGCACACATCTCTTCAGAAAAGGCCAACCCAGCTTCCCAGCATGGTGGAGGACTGCCAAACCTTATCCTTCCAGCCTTTTCTCCCTGACCCTGGAATTTCTTTCTTTCTCACTCCTGCCTAGCCTCAGACGAGATGGATCCTGACAGCACCAGAAAGAGTTGTTCTGTTTCCATGGCAGCGCCAATTCCCATTCAGCAGGTATCCAGCCTGCCACTGGGGCCACTGGCTGCACAGCGGCTGTGGAACTCTCCTCATACTGCGTTGCCTGGCCAAAAATAACCTGGCAGGCCTCCGCTCCTCCAGCCCTGGCCCCGTGCAGAGAGGCATTAAACTAACTGGACAGCAACTGTCAACTCTGGTCCAGTCTCCCTCCTGAAGAGGGAGAAGGGGAAGGGCATGTGCCCGGGGAGGGGTACCGCTAGGGTGGTTAGATTGTTTCCAAGAGAGAAATCGCACACTTCCTCTGCTGAATGGAACATGAAATATATTCTAACTTGTTCGCCCCAGGGGCACCAGATAATTTGTATTTCAGCAGAAGTATTATAATTACATAGTTTAGAGTTAGAATTAATTAGCATTTGGAGAAGTCGTGATAAAAACCAAGCAGTTATTAAAAAATTAATTTTAATAGAAGTCAGCTTGGAGAGTCTGGATTTTCTTTTGATCAGTTTGGGGAGGGAAGGAGGGGTGGTCGAGGAGATTAAAGGATGGCGTCATGAAGTGGTCTTTTAATCAACCTAAAGTGGAAACTACCTTCTACTTGGGTGTGAACCCCTGGGGGTTACAATCCAAACCAATGGCACAAAGGCCAAGCGTCTTTCAAAATAAATCAAGATTTACATGAATGTGGAAGGGCTATATTTTAGAGAAAAAAAATGGCGTGGCATAATCCTTTACAAACATTCTCAAATTCATGGACCATAGCAGTAAATGACGGTAAGTATAACTGAGAATATAGAATGCATCGTGTTATGCACACAAGGCACTTGATGGTCATGAACGGTAGTTTGAAGAATACCTTTTAAGACTGGCAAATGATCTCCAAGCATGTGAACCACAGGCTGTCCTGGGAGTCACAGGGGTTCTGGGAATGAAGGAAACTCTTCCCCCCCATTTTTGTCACTTGAAGTAAGGAGTCAGAAATGACTGTTTATGTGGAAAAAGTGCAATCTATGTATTTCTATAGATATACATACATATATATGCACACACACACACACATACACACACACACACACACACACATAAAACATTTGCAAGTCGAAGCCAGAAATTCAGGAATGTAAGGAAATGGCACCCTGGGGTCCATTTGTACATGCCCCATAAAGGAAAAGCAACATCTCTTATATTTAAATGAATGTTGCTATTGTCATCTTATTTACGCCACTCAATATTGCCACAGATCATTAGCAGGTGGTGAAGTGCAGCCTGGATTGTCTGTGGATCATTGAATGCTCTGACAGCAATGTTCAACATCAAAGAAGAGAGGAAGACAAAGAAGCTACCATTTATATTGAATAGAACATAAAACCGTATTTTCCAATGTGTAAAGCGGGGGCCTTATATTGCCGTACATTTCTGTTAGTCTATCCGTGACCTGTGTTATAAGAGGGGTAAGTACGATGTCGCACAATTAATAGGTCAGCCCTGCTCACTTTCCCTGGAATGCTGACGTGTGCTGTAGGACTGCTTGGCTCCTGGGAGACAAACTGGGAAAAGCAGATCCAGGAGTTGTAGGGAGCTGGGTCATTAGGAGCCTGCTTCAGCCTGACCTCATTCTTTGGGAACCAGGGTTTGTGGTTTGTCCGATCTATCAGGCTTTCTTTACATTAATACAGTTTCTCTTAGTTTTTTTTTTGGGGGGGTGGTTCTCCTTTCCTTTGAAAAGTGTATCTCTCAAGAAAAATTCATGTCTGCTAGTGGATGCCCAGCGAGCAGTCTCTGCTCATGCGGGTGGCCTGCGGGTCTCACATGACCTCACTGAGCTGTGTACAGAGCAGTTTTGAGACCCAAACCTTGACAAATACATGGGAAATATTTCTGTGTCCCGTGGCAATCCGTGATCTGATTCCTTGAGGATCTCCCCACGATTCTTGGCTGTGCTTCTGTTTCTCTCATTGTGTGTATGGTTTCTGAATTCCACCTCTAAGGATGTTGCATTGTCTCCGTCTATTCCCCACCCATATGGGTGGTGCTATTCTCAGATTTTGCTTGTGCCCAAGATGGCTTTCATTTTCCAAACCACTGCGATTCCTTGGCTCCATGGACCCCTGAGTGGGCTTGGACCACGGCTCCCCATCTTGTCACAGGACATCCTGCAGCAGCCACCTCTTTTTGTCCAGGAGCCAAGGACATGTCCCCAGAGATGACATGTGAGCTGAGTGCAAGGCTCCCTCTGCCCTCTGCCATGGCTCAGTCCTTTGTCCTGACGTGCACAGGACGCGGTTATTAGCACGGTTGTCCTAATCCACAACCTTGTTCTCTGTCATGTTGCTTATCCGTGGTCAACCACCACTGGAAAATAGTGAGTGGAAAATTCTAGAAATCAGTAGAGAGCCCACATTTCCATAACTTTAACTCTACAGCATGTTGTTATAAATGGGCTATTTTATTAGTGGCTGCAGTTAATCTCTTATTCATAAACCAAACATTATAAATCAAGCTTATCAAAAATGAATGCTTAAGAAGAGTCTAATCAAGGCCTGGCAAGACGTATGGTTTGGGGCCCTCACTGGATATGTGAAAATGTACCCCCAAAGTTAAGGGGCCCTTCTGTATCCTCAACAGAGAGCCCATGGCAGCGCAATGCAGGCTGTGCTATTACGTAGGTAATAGCACAGGGCAGGAAAGCTTCTGGGCAGAGAAACAGTAGGCTTAAGAGAAAAAAGAAAAGGGGAGCACGCAGACTCCCCATTGCTGGAGGAGGAAAACACACACAGGCGCGTGCGCACACACACTCACAAGCAAGAAAGCCAGAAATGTCCTGCAATTCCAAGAGTGGCCCCTGGGGACACAGTAGAGCTGTTCATGGCTCTAAGGAGAGATTGGCCCCAGGGTAACCAGGGAAGCTGAAGCTCTGATCATCTTAAAGCATATTAAAAAAAAAAAAATGGGTTGAAGCCTTTACAATAAGCAGCCAGAGCTAAAGATGCGGTAAAGGAACAGTCCACAAACGGGAAACAACAGTACCGCCGCCGCCACCAATGAGCTGGGAAGTTAGCTCTACCTTTCCCTGACCTTTGGCAAATCACTCCCTGGGATCTGATGTCTTCACCTATGAGGACAGCATAGCAAATCTTGTAATGAGCTGAGGTCCAGGTGGTTGGGATAGAGGAAGGCTCTTGGTCAATCAGGTGCTTCCAAAACCACTCGTGCCTAGCTCCTAGCTCACCTCCTTAGATTATTTATTTATTTATTTATTTATTTATTTATTTATTTATTTATTTATTTATTTATTTATTGTTGGTCAAGGAGCTTGAACTCTGGGCCTGGGCACTGTCCCTCAGCTCTTCAGCTCCAGACAAGCACTCTACCACTTGAGCCCCAGCACCACTTCTGGTTTTCTGGTGGTTTATTAGAGATAAGAGTCTCACGGACTTTCTTGCCTGGGCTGGCTTTGGACTTCGATCCTCAGATCTCAGCCTCCTGAGTAGCTAGAATGACAGGTGTGAGCCTCCGATGCCTGGCTTTTAGATAGTTTATAAATCTTACAAATATTTTATTGCCTTTGGTTATACAAAGTGATTCCCATTCAACAAATCAGTTCATGAGGCATTTTGATTGCTTCCCTGGTAGTCTGATATTTAGGATTCAGGACTGTCACCCTTTTAAATATAAATAGCTACTAGAATCTACTTCCTTGAGTCAACGAATCACTTTTATTTTGAATGAAGAATCGTTGTTGAGTCGTGTTCATCTAGATGCACCAATATGACATAAAATTTTATTTTAAGAAGTAGCTTTTCATATCTCTTGGCCCAGCACCAGAAGAAGTATACTAACTGGATGGACACTTGATTAGGGTGCTGGGTTGTGCTTCACAGGGGAGGGGAGGGAAGGGAGGGTGGAGGGGGTCCTTGGCCTATTTCTCAGGGCCATGCTGACTGAGAGGCAGCCTGTGCCCCTAGTACCTGGAGTAATGAATTAGCATTCTTCTCCTTGTGAATTGCACCTTGTGATTTCTGCTTCAGGAAAAGGAGGAACGATACAAAAGCAGTCTTTCTGAGAGGAAACCTAGGGTTCCCCTGCCAGACAGTGCTCACAGAGGCCATGGATGGAGCTAGGGCCACTTGGTTCACATTAATATGAGCAGAAAAATAAATACCACAGAAGCCAGGCCCCGAGCATGGTCTCTGGGCCTTCCTCCAGCCCAGGCTCCAGAGTGTTCCTTTATGGGAACTATCAGACTCCTTCTATCAAATACTGTAGGACAGTATTACTTCTGTAATTACTTTGGCCCCCAAATATGAGTGGCTGAGATCTGCTTATCACTGAATTCACATGGATGGGGTCACATCAAAGGATGCCCCTGACAATGAAGCCCTGGCCTGTAGACCTCTTCCTCCTCTATTCCTGTTTATCTTAACAGGACTGGCAGACTTTCAACAGCTATAGACTGTCCAGCAGTAGAGGGATAATATGCCACATTGAAAAGCTTAGCTATATGATCACTGCAATTTTGGGAGATATGGTAAGCTGTTAATTTGGGATGTGAAGCATCATAGCAGAAGCACCAAGCAGACATATCTTCATCTGAGAACCAGTCTGTCACTGAGTCTGACTCATTGTGTCTAGGCCCATATGAACTCGAACTTCATTAGAGATGGGCTTTTGTCCTGCCAAGAATTTATGTATGTCCAAGTCCTGTGTGGCCTCATTTTGGAATAGTGTTGTAACCCATGCAGTAATATAAAATGAGGTCATCCTAGAGAAAGATGTGTCCTTATTCCTGTATCTTTATAAAGAGAGAGGGGAATGGTATGCACGAACATACACACACATATACACACACTCAAGAACACTATGTGAGGATTAGTTTTGGTGCCAAAGTTGACCAGCTGCTAGATACTGAGAGAAGCCTAGAATGGACCCTGTCTGATGCTATTCCAGGACCCAGAGCTGTCTCTGCAGGCATATAAAGAGGGAGTGCTTAGATGCCACCACCAAGAAAGGTGAAATATTTGTAGTGATAGATATTCTATGTATCTTGAATTGATTAATATACTTTGTATAAGTGTACCTGAATATTGTAACACAACCAGGATTGTCTGTAAGGAAAACAGAGAAAACAAAAATGAAATTTAAGAAAGCAGGTGCACATCCAATGTGGTGCTCAGCCTAACTCCCTGATTCCATAGCTTCCTTAACTTTCTGACCCTCAAGTACTATCTGTCTGCTAACAGAAGAGACCAAACTCTTCTCAAGCTCTCCTCCCCAATATCCACCCCAAAGGCAACCTGACATGAAACCCTAGAGTGTTAGGGACTTGCCCACAGCAGCCTGAGGCCAGTCTAAGCCCCTGTGAAACCTGTGTTACATTTCAAAGTACTTGTGGGTTGGTTGGGTTTCTTTTTACACTTTTCCACATTATAAATGCTTGATTTAATACAAAATGATATTTAAAATTGCTCATCATTACATTACCTAGAAGCATTTGCAATATGGAACTCTGCGTACACTGTGAACTCTATCCCAGACCCCAAATCCATCACTCAGATTTCCTCTAAGAACTGTGAGATCATAGTATGTATGGCCCTTCTAGCTGTGACCCAGGGATCCCAGGCTTCCTGGAGCTGGGTTTGAACAGTAAGACCAGACTCTCTCCTTGAGTGCAATCTCACCATGCAGCTTCCAGAATGAGTTAGCATAACATTAAGATCGACTCATGTTACTTCTCTGAAGCATGGGGAAATATGGTGGTAGGGGATGGCCTATGTGGGGGAAGTGTGGTGGGGATGGTCTGCCTGGGGCAGCATGGGGGTGAGGATGGCCTGCGTGGGAAGCGCGGTGGTGGGGATGGCCTGCGTGGGGAAGCGTGGTGGTGGGGATGGCCTGTGTGGGGCAGCACGGTTGGGGGATGGCCTGTGTGGGGCAGCACGGTTGGGGGATGGCCTGTGTGGGGCAGCATGGTGGTGGGGATGGCCTGTGTGGGCAGCATGGGGGTGGGGATGGCCTGCGTGGGGTAGCACGGTGGGGGGATGGCCTGTGTGGGCAGCACGGTGGTGGGGATGGCCTGTGTGGGCAGCACGGTGGGGGGATGGCCTGTGTGGGGCAGCACGGTGGGGGGATGGCCTGTGTGGGCAGCGTGGTGGTGGGGATGGCCTGCGTGGGGCAGCACGGTGCTGGGGATGGCCTGTGTGGGCAGCACGGTGGGGGGATGGCCTGTGTGGGGTAGCACGGTGGGGGGATGGCCTGTGTGGGGCAGCACGGTGCTGGGGATGGCCTGTGTGGGCAGCACGGTGCTGGGGATGGCCTGTGTGGGCAGCACGGTGGTGAGGATGGCCTGTGTGGGCAGCACGGTGCTGGGGATGGCCTGCGTGGGGCAGCACGGTGGGGGGATGGCCTGTGTGGGCAGCACGGTGGTGGGGATGGCCTGTGTGGGCAGCACGGTGGGAGGGATGGCCTGTGTGGGCAGCACGGTGGTGGGGATGGCCTGTGTGGGGCAGCACGGTTGGGGGATGGCCTGCGTGGGGCAGCGTGGTGGGGGGATGGCCTGTGTGGGCAGCACAGTGGTGGGGATGGCCTGTGTGGGCAGCGTGGTGGTAGGGATGGCCTGTGTGGGCAGCACGGTGGGGGGATGGCCTGCATGGGGAAGCACGGTGCTGGGGATGGCCTGCGTGGGGCAGCACGGTGGGGGGATGGCCTGTGTGGGGAAGCCTGTGTGGGGAAGGTCTCAGTGGGCCTCTCACTTGGAGAACAACGGGTGACAGCCAGATTACACAATCAGGCTCTGGATTGCATACCACTGCTTCTTTCACAGAACTTACTTGTGGCCATGTCACTTCAAACCAGGACCACAGCGTCCCCCATCCTCTTACCCCCCCCCCAAGAATGCACTGCTCTCAGGTACCACGTAGGCCACAAGTCAATCACCTCTTTTCTCATGAGAACACTTTAAACAAAGGCAGCAGACCTAGCATTCCATTTTTGTAAGACAGTGACGTTTTCTCAACTGTCTTCTGCTTACACATGGGATATATGGATTTTACAAGTGAGCTCTGACTTAGGAACCTTCAGTATGTTTCTAATGATAAAAAATACCTTAGGAATTCATGAAAAGCAAAGCACTAGCAAGCAAAGCCATGATTGCACAGCTGTCAAAGGATTCTGGGTAGAGGAGTGTGGTAGTGCATGCTTGTGACTCCAGCTACTCCAATAACCAGAACATTTCAGGTGGCCTTGATGATTTCTAAGGCCATCACATTCTTAGCAGGTCTTTATATATTCCAGTGAGTGAAAATGGAGAATATAATTTGTAAGAGGGAAGGACCCAACACTTAATTGGAAAGGGAAGCAAACCTATGAAGCCTACAGGACCAACCCTAAGGCAAACAAACACATTTGGTAAAAATATAAAACAAACAACAACAACCAAACCCCTTGCTTTTTCTCATCCCTTGAGGCAGAAGTAACAACTTCATACAAAGAGGTAAATGAAGTAGATGGGCCCGTTCAAATGTTAATTCCTGATCAATCATGTTCAGTCAGTCTAAGCATGTCTCCATGACTATATGAGTCATACTTACACTGTAAAGTGTGTGTTGTGTGCCTTTCAGATGTAGTTTTGTCCATTAACTCTGATAATCCTCCACTAGGCCTCGGACGTGTCAGGTCTGGATTTCAGTGAGAGTCAGGAACAGCAGGGGGAGTGGGGGCAGTCCTACTATGGAGGTTCTCTCATGCTGCTTGGTGTGAGAAGTATAGCCTGCTGCATGCACCTGTCATGTGCCTCTCCATAACCCAGGTTTACCTGGGTCTGCCTGCTCTGGGCCCTGGCAGCTAGCTACACACACAGCTCCCTGCTCATGGCTCCCCACTGGACTCCGCTCATGGAGGGTACCAGCAAGGGACAGGGTAGGCAGGGAATGCTGTATTTATGTGGTTTCATCGGCTCCTACCCCTTCAGATGCTGGGGAATAACCTCTTCCCATTAAACTTGCTGGCCTGGGGGGTGGTGGGGGTGGGGAGGTAACAGCTTTGAGATTCTCTTGGCCAGAGGACAACACATCAGCCTTGCAAATTGTCCTTAATTCAGTCCTGCTCAAGTGGACAGGCTTCAAGAGAACTTTTCTGTGCTGGAACACGAATCCAGCAAAGGGTGGGAGGCAGAGGTCCAAGACCAAGGGGACAGCCTCCTTCCACCATGATATGAATTAGACAAGAAGGAAGGTGCAGGAAAGATCATCGTAAAGCTGGCTTTCCATGCATGACAGTCAAACAGCGAGGCCTTGATAGTCTTCAGTCTACCTTTCAAGCAGTCACTAGTTCCAGGAAGCTTGCCAGAGAACTGGTGGAGCTTCAGTCATCCAAGAGAAACAGCCTGGAAAATAAGCGAGTTCATTACTAGAATTCCCACATCTTCCATAAAACGTGACCAGAGCCTTGTTTTTCCAAAAACATGTATTTAATGGGGTTCTTTAGAAAATTTATCAATCAATCTACTTATAATGTGGCAAATGTTTGGGAAAAAGGCAAAAGCAAATATTGTTCTGTCCTCTCACTTCTTTCCCAAGGTTTCCCACCACCACCACCACCACCACCACCACCACCACCACCACCAACAACAACAACAACAACAACAACATCTTCTCCTCCTCCTCATCCTCTCAAGAAGCAACAGTGCTCAGCCCTTCACACCCAGCTTATAGACTCAAAGAATTTCTTCCTATGTAGCCAGTAGGCCTGAAAAAAGTAGCTCCTCTAGTTAATTGCATTTCTGCTTCATTGAACCAATTGTCTAAGATATGGCTTTGGGAAAAAAAAAAAAAAAGTAACAGGGAAGAAATTCCCTAATTGTTTCTCTAAACTCTTCCAGAGAATTAGCTGGCATATTGGAGCGCAGCCTCTACTACATATTAAATAAGGATAACACTTTGCCAGTGACTGGATTCTTAATTAAGAGCTGGGACCATTCATCTACAAGCTGGCACAAATTGGGAGCTTCCAGCTGCCTTCATCCCAGCTGTAGTAGTGTTCCTGGAGCTTGCTAGTGTTAAGTGGAATATCAGGAGAGGTAGAATGTCAGGAGGGCAAGATGGACACCAGCAGAAGAGACTGGCTGTTTTGGTCTGGATTATTCAAGTCTGAGAAACTATGTGGCTGTGGCCTTTTGTACTTTTGAGCCTGGATTTCTCAACAGTATTTACTCATTTGACAGGTTAAGTGGCACTTGGAAGGGCTATGTGACCACATAGCTAGATCAGTCATTTTTCTCAATTCTGTAGGCCTGAAGTACCCATGTGCTTATGTTCATGGAGGCTGTTTTCTAGCTTAGTGTTAATTTCATTGAACATGGTCTTAACAATATGCCTGATGCATAATTTGCTTTTTTTTCCCTGAAATTACCATTCATCCTACAGATGTTAGAACTGTAGCCAAATGCTTTGGTTATCTTTCAGACAGGATTTTCACCCAGCTTCCCCAGACATTGCTCCTCTCATCTGCTCCCTCACATTGTTGAGATGCTAATGCACACCACTGTGCCCAGCTTATGGTCAGATATTTCTTCTTTATCTTAACTAATACATATGGGGCACCAGGTGATAGTTCAGTACATGCATATAGTATTTTATGCTCAAATCAGGTTAAACACCTTTGACGCTGAAAACATTTATCATTTCCTTGTGGAGAAAACATTCAAATTCTTTCTTCTAGCAAATAGAAAGTACTTTATCATTATTCCTTTTGTGCCATGGTACATTAGAACTATCAAACTCTGACTTAGCACATATTGACCAGCCTTTCTTCACCCCTCCTCTGCCTCTACTCTTCTCAGCCTCCAGTGACCACCTTTCCATTCTAGCTTTGATGAGATCAGTTTTTTTAACTTCCATATGGCTGAGATTAAACCATACTTGCCTTCCTGCACCTGACTTATATTGTTCAATACAATGATGCCCAATTTCATTCATCTTTTCACAAAAGACAGAACTTCATTCTTCTTTTATGGTTAAATAGTATTTTATTGTGTTTCAAAACTACCTTACCTTCATGCATCAGTCAGTGGGCATTTAGCTTGTTTCCATTTCTTAGCTATTGTGAATCAATCTGTCCTACAACTTGGAAGCAGAGGTCTCTTTGACATGATGATTTATTCTCCTTGAATATTTACTCAGAAGTTGGATTTCTGGATTATGTGATAGTTCTCTGTTTTTAGTCATGAGGAACATTAACATCTAGTGGTAGCAATTTACCTTCCTACTCCCAGTGTGAAAGGGTTCCCTTCTCATACAACCTCCTTAGTATTTGCCAATTTCCATCTCTTTACTAACAGCCATTCTTTCTGGAAGCAAACTAAGAGCTCATGGCAGTTTCGATTTGCATTTCCCTGATGCTTTGATGAATGGTTTTTTTCCTTTGAGGTGATGGCTTTCTCTTCTTCTTAACCAGGCATGTGAACATATGTGTACCCACTGGTGCCCACGAAATCAGCAAAGGGTCATATTCCTCTCCCTCAGTTTCAGAGCTGAGAGGTTGCTTATTCAAACTGTCAAGCTTTCTGATATGGAGAGATAGCCAGAGATAGAAAGGCAACTCTCCTGTATCCCCAGCAAGGGGTAGAACAATCATCTCCATGGAAGCCATCAGCAAAGCACCCTTCAGCACAGCATTCTATCCTCACTGTGGAATGAGGAGTACAGAGACTCAGAGCTTTACCCTGGGTGCTCAACAGGGAGTGTGGTATCTGCTGTGCATAGCCAGCTGCTAGCTACCTGCAAGAGGACGGAGCAGTGATTTGCCTGCAGAGCTTATCATGATAAGATCCTGGAAACCTTGAGCAAGGAGACCTGCATTAAAAGTTCTGCCCCTGGTTCCATATTACCCCTGGGCCTCAGCCTCAGACCTTCATCAGTGGGCTGCCCCTGGACCCATAGTCCCAGCAACACCTCCTGGACCTCTCCTGACAGTCAGCTTTCACAGAGTGTAGGGAAGGCACTGGTACATGGGCTGGGAGCCCCGTCTAGAGTGTACTAGAACCACTTCAAGTAGTGCCTGGCTTTTGTTTGTGCACAAGAACCTACTCCTGCCAGCTCACTATAACGCTGGTTCTCTTTTCCATGTTCTTTATCCCTGAGTAGCAAAGCAGTCTGTTAACACCTGGCCCAGAGCCCTCGGTGTCTCTCTGGGATGCTGCCTCGGCCTCAATCAGATTTTGCACCCTTCTACTTCCCTCTTGTCCACCTTTTCTGATCCTAACCTTTCATGGGCCCTTTTGGGTGGCTTTCCTTTTGCTCCTTTCCAGTGTATTCCCTACTCTGCACCCATGCTGATCTTGTTAAAATTCAAGAAAGCTTTTCCTCTGCTGAGCAGATGAGTAACTCCCATCATTCTATGGGTACACCCAGCCATATAGGTGTCATCAGATGGACTCCTCTAGTGTTACCTCCTATAGCATCAGGTCTGCTTAGGTAGGTTGGCAGAGGCCTTACCTTCTGCCTACACACATATAGTAGCACACACACACACATATGTTAGCAGGAGGAGGAGGGCATAGAGAGACCCTCTCACCCTGGGAAAAGCTTGTTACTCCACAGGAGGACACATCCAGAATCCACAGAAAAGGCTCATGAAAGGGAGGATTGAGATGAAGAGTCCTCTGTCTTAAGACTTTCATTGGTAAGCAGTTTCTCTGTTTGAATTTCTGGTGTGCACACACATGCCATTAGCCCATCACTCCCAGCAAAGTAGGCCTACAGTAAGCACAGGTAGAGTTGCTGAACACCCCAGAGCCCGGGGCAGATCATGAGGTGGGAGTTGCAGAAATCTTCCCAAGCTACACACAGGCTTGGAGGAGCCCAGCCCAGCCATGGGTGCTGATGCTGCAATACATGCACACACTCTGAAGAGGGCTTGTTTCCTGCTGCTTGCTGCTGAGGGGTGCTGAGCTGATGAATGATGGCACATGACATTCCAGGACACGAAGAGGGCTGAGCTGAAGGGCGTGCTGGAAGAGCAGCTCATGCCATTGCCACACATTGCATTAGTTTTCCTGCTACAGCATTGTGACATGATGGTCAGCATACAAGATCAGGGTACACTGTACAAGTGAAGTTTAGAATACGAGCTCACACCCCTCTGGACCACCCACCCCCAGCTCCTCCCGATGGCTTCCTCTCTTCTCTCCCTCTTTCCTCCGTCTGTGGTTGGCCCTTGGGACCAGCTACAAACTTGTGCTGTGTGTTTTGAATACTAACCACAGCTCCATGTTTATTTTATTCATGATGCATGGAGTTAGTAATGTGTATTTTTGTGAGCTGTCTTAAATAACTTTTCACATAAGAACGTAAAATACAATAGATTTCAATGAGGCTCCAATTGAAAATATTTTATAATAAAGCCAGAAACTAGAGGCTCATGCCTGTAGTCACAGCTATTTGGGAGTTTGAGAATAGGAAGCTTTTTGTCTGAGATCATTCCAGGCACAATGTATCACAATATCCTTCCTTAATCCATGGTTGGGTGCAGTGGCACCTGTCCATCCCCACTGAAGTAGGGGATGAACACCTATGTAGTGGTGAACACCTATAATCTAGCAATGATAGGAAGCAGATCATAGCTCAGGCTAGGACCTGGGCAGGAAGATAGACCCTACCCTAAAACAGGGCTGGAGTTGTGCCTCAGTGATATTACTTCAGCCCATCTCATCACCACAAAGCCATGAATTTAAATCCTCAGTACCTCCTCTTCCAAAAATGAGAACAGAAAAGAGTCAGTACTCAAAAGGTATAATTACTAATGTGGGTGTGAATGTGTAAAAGGTGAGTGTGTATGTTTGTTTATATATCAATAGATAGTAATATGTGATAAACAACATTTACATCCATATATTTAATTACACTTAAAGACAGATATTCAAACATTTCAAAATAAATGTATAAATATAAATAATCAATTAAATGCTATATTTGATTATACTATTTGTCCTCTGAAGTCAAATTGGTTAAGTGTATATATCCATTGATTCCTAAATTATAGGCAGATTCAAAAACTAATGATAATTAGCTTTCCTTACCATTCCTTATACAGCTGGTATAGTAAAAATGTGAATGAAAGAAAGAGATGGATATGATTTGGTTTTTAACAAAATCATACCCTACACAAGAAGGAAAGACTCAGGAAGGGTCTTTGAAGCTTTAGGAGCCAGTTTCAAGGTTATTCCAAGCATGCAAATGAGATGAAGACAGGAGACCGTGGAGCAGAGGAGGTGGGGGCTTCCGGCTCTGATGCCAGGTGCCCCTGAACGGCTCACAGTAGCAGAGATGGAGGAGAATTCTAAATAATAATACCTACCATTTCTTGTAGGAGTTTTTCATTGTTGTGCCGTGCTGGCAATTTTTTTCATGTCCTCCAAACAACCAAGGCAGGCACTGCAGCCTGATGTCAGCAGTGCCCTGGGGAAGGAAGGAAGGAAGGAAGGAGAAACAGTTGTGCTTCATGCCTGGCATTACACCAGATGGAGACGGGACCCAGGTGCAAGACTGGCCTGCCAGCAGGAAACCCGATCAAAGACCCCTGAGAACATTATTAAGGATTTAAAGATTCTCTCTCTCTCTCCCCCCCCCTCTCTCCATCTCCCCTTACTCTTTCTTTCTTTGTGAGTAGGTAAAAATCACAACTTTCATCCAAATAGCAAATGCTTATCAAAGATTTTAAATCCTTAATGCAGAAATCACCAAGCTATTGCACTAGGTCCATAGAGATTGTGATCTGCAGTGATTCATATTCTCCATGGGACAAGATTATTTACAGCATCCTGGGCAGTAATCCTTGGCATCTGTGATGGCCAGTGTGCACTGCTGTAACATTTCCATAGTTAAACTCTCTCTATTGAATCAGCAACACTCTAATCAAATGCCAGCCAAGACATTGTCAGCATGGATGAGCTAGGGAAGGCACCAAACACATATTCCAGTTTTTCCCCATCTCTGTGATTCACATCTTTCTCTGACAGTATATTTTGAAATGGTGAAATGTCGGGGGAAGGCTCTGGGTTTAACCATAAGTCATGGTCTTTTGGGTTGGGTTTTGAGGAAAGAAGAATGCAGAAGATCATACTGAGGATAAGGCTGGGACATTCTTGAAAAGAAAAGCCGCAGTAATATATTTCATTCGCTAGGTCCCTCATCTGACTCTACAGAGTTAAAACAAAGTTGTCCCCTTTAACCACAGGGCTTGGGTTCTAAGACTTCCAGTGGCTCCCTGAGACCCGAGCCACAGCACCAACTCCTGCCATCCCTCTGCCTATGCATCCATAGGCCATTCCATTAATGAATTAGGCATGGTGAAGTGTGAGCAACAATATCTGGTGATGAAATACACTGCACCCTGGAACGCGGGCTCCACCTCTCTCAAAATACTGTGCAGCAGATCTTAGCAACCCAAGCCTGCAACTTGTGTTTTCTCCAAGAACATTCACTGCTAACTCGGAGGAAGCTGCCATGCTCTCCTTGGGAGTATCTGAATTAACAACCTCACTGTTCTTGAACTGGGCAGCCATTCTTAAGTAAGATAAGGGTTACTTGAACAGGTTACATTTAAATAAATATACTGCCTGTTAAGCGTGATGAGTTTTCTTAAAATAGTATTTTAAATGCCCCAAACCATATCTGCCCATTATAAATGCACAAGAAATGGTTAGTGTTTCCTATTTCCTATGCAAATAGACTCAATATTAAGTTAAACTAAGATCTCAGAGTGGTGACAGATATGGGGAACATTTTTTTATGTAGATACTTGCTAATTTATTAGGAACTTGTTTATCTCAGTATGCACACGCATGTCTACTTTTCCATGAAATTAGTTTCCAATGTGTGTTCTAACTTCTAAAATTAAGAAGAACTGCATGTGATTTAAAAAAAAGTAAACCGCAACTAATTTGATGTCAAATTGTGTGATATCTTTCACCGTCATAGCCGTTTCACAGAAGGAAAGCAATGCAGTTGTACTTTAAAAAATAATTACATGCAGAGAATAGCATCCCTGCCTTAATTACATTTCACAATTAGGCAGGCTGCGTGTCATTAGCTTCTCCGCATTGTCACCTAGTTCCCATGCACACATCTGTTGGAAAGGAGCCATGCCACCTCCTCACTCCGCGTCCCCATCTTACACCTCTAAGAGTGTTAGGCACAGTGCTAAGAGCTATAAATTGTCTTGCTGAAGTTCATTGGGAAAAAAAATCATAGGAGCCTTGCATGTAATATAGAAACAAAGAAAATCAACAATTCTAGCATGAAAGCACTTACTGCCCAAGTCCTGGGAATACGCGTTACCATCTGCTTTGATGCCTTTTGAAATGGCTCCAGAGGGTGTGAAAATAGTGATATGTCTGGTCTCGGTTCTTCAGAACAATCAAGTTTTTCTTTCTTCCAATTTCCCAAACAGGAAATTGTTGCAATAACAGCTGTATTGTCACAAGTCAATATTTTGAGAAGTTCCTGGCATTGGAACAAAAAGCATATTGAGCCTACAGGCGGCAGGAGCCGAGTCGGGTGTGGCCATGCATGGTGTGAAGCCATCAGATGGTTTATTACTGGCATTCAGAGAACACACGTCGGAGTCTGTCACTCACGCTAGACTGTAACACTCCTGCACAGAGTTCAGTATCTATTAAAAAGTGCTTCCAACCCTGGATATGTATATGGCCATTGTGTTTTGAGTACTCACCTTCAATGTTATCAGAGATAAGGAAGCCATTGCTCCTGTGACTAGAGCCCAGGAGGGACCTCTTTTGTGTGCACAGGGAGGGATGTGGATGGGGAGGGGAAGTCAGCCACAGGGAGGGAAGGGAAGGCTGCTTCTGCTCAGAAGCAGTGGCTTCTGAGATTCTGTCCCTCTTGCCTGGAAGGGACCACATAGGGAGTAGTCCGACCCACCACCACCATCATCATCACCATCACCACCATCACCACCGCCATCTTCAGCATCAGTGTCACAGATGGACCAGCATGGACTCAGCCCTTAGCCACACGTTTTGCACGTGTTAAAGAAACATTAATGTTATTTAGACACCAGGCTGCCTCTAGGGTGGGCCTTGGGAAAAGTTGAGGACGTTTTTTAAAATGGTCCATCTGGTAATGGCTGAGCTGGGGTTCAAGTTCACAACTGACTGTCCCCCCAACATGGACCGGCGTTCCTTCACCAGGGCCTTTAAGTGGGGACCCTTCAGAAGACAGGAAGCGCGGGCTGGGGCGCGGGCGCTCCTTCCGTGGGGTTCCAGGCGCATCCTGAGCCGGCTCGTCCCGTGCGTGGTGTAATTAACTAGACAAGCGGCCCGGTCCTCCGGGGTGAGGACCTGGCTAAGTCAAAACCGGATACACAACCGGGTAAGGGCCTAGGGGAACCCGGAGTCCCGGGCCCGACTGCTTTGGCCAGAGTCTGCGGTCGGTCTCCTGGCGCACCCCGGAGAGCACGATGAGTCCCCAGAGGAGGGCGCCCCGCCGGCCCCAGTGTGCCGGGCCAGGCCTGGAAGGAGGTCGCACGAAGGAGGCCTGAATGCGGTGACAAACCAGACAGACGTGGAGGTGCGGCCGCGGGGGAGACAGAGGGGAGACCGCGGGGGAGACCCATGGGGGAGACCCAAAGGGAGACCGCAGGGAGACCGCGGGGAGACCCACGGGGAGACCGCGGGGGAGACCGCGGGGGAGACCGCAGGGAGACTGCGGGGGAGACCCAAAGGGAGACCGCAGGGAGACCGCAGGGGAGACCCACGGGGAGACCGCAGGGAGACCGCGGGGGAGACCCACGGGGAGACCGCAGGGAGACCGCGGGGGAGACCGCGGGGGAAATCGCGGGGGAGACCCGGGGAGACCGCGGGGGAGATCGCGGGGGAGACCCGGGGAGACCGCGGGGGAGACCGCGGGGGAGACCGCGGGGAGACCCACAGGGAGACCCACGGGGGAGACTGGGGGGAGACCGCGGGGGAGACTGGGGGGAGACCGCGGGGGAGACCGCGGGGGAGACTGGGGGGAGACCACGGGGGACCGCGGGGGAGACCCACGGGGAGACCGCGGGGGAGACCCACGGGGGAGACCCGCGGGGGAGACCCAGGGGGAGACCCACGGGGGAGACCCGCGGGGGAGACCGCGGGGGAGACTGCGGGGAGACCCACGGGGAGACTGCGGGGGAGACTGGGGGGAGACTGCGGGGAGACCGCGGGGAGACCCACGGGGGAGATCATGGGGGAGACTGCGGGGAGACCCACGGGGGAGACCATGGGGGAGACCCACGGGGGAGACTGCGGGGAGACCGCGGGGAGACCCACAGGGGAGACCCACAGGGAGACCGCGGGGAGACCATGGGGGAGACCCACGGGGGAGACCCACGGGGGAGACTGTGGGGAGACCCACAGAGGAGGCCCGTGGGGGTGAGGACCACAGGGGAGACCCACGAAAGAGACCCAGATGACGCCACGAGTGCGATTGCGCAGAACAGTTGAAATTTTGGCAGGAATTGCACGTGGCCGGAAGGAGGTGGGGGAGGGTGTGGAGCCTCAGTCATGGCCGGAAGGGGCGGGTGCGGAGTCTTGCGCATGTCCAGAAGGAAGTGGGAGGGTGCGGAGTCTCCCGCGGGCCGGAAGGGGGCGCGTGGCTGGTAGGAGGCACCGGAGCCTGCGGCTGGAGAACTTCAGCCTCTTCCTTATCTGCGAGGGGGGACATATGGACGTCCATGCCCAGGGAGGACACGGAGGACGTCCACTCACGTCTTCAGGCCTGAACTGTTCTTCTCCTCGATGTCCGTGAGAAGCGGAGGCTGCGGTTGTGAGCCCCGCCCCCAGGACGCCCACACCCCGTGAGCCCCGCCCCCAGGACGCCCACACCCCGTGAGCCCCGCCCCCAGGACGCCCACACCCCGTGAGCCCCGCCCCCAGGACGCCCACACCCCATGAGCCCCGCCCCCAGGACGCCACACCCCCGTGAGCCCCGCCCCCAGGACGCCCACACCCCCGTGAGCCCCGCCCCCAGGACGCCCACACCCCTGTGAGCCCCGCCCCCAGGACGCCCACACCCCCCCAGGACACCCGCCCCCTCCCCCCGCGAGCCCCGAGGACGTGTCTCCCTCCCTCCCCAGTCTGGAGTGGACGCGGCCTCCCCGGCTCCCGGGCACCATGCATCTGCACCGCCAGCCCTTGGTCAGGTTACCCGTCCAGTCTGGGGTTGCAGCAGTCCCAGGAGGCGCGTGGTGAGCGATCACCGAGGCACCGGGAGGCACCGGGGGGGGGGGGCTCGGGGGGGGGGGCGATGGGCGGACGAGCTGTGGATCTCTGCAGGGCCCGGGGCGGGGGAGGCCCGCGCTCCCGCCGGTGCTGCTGCATGGTAGCTGCTCTCCGGGTCTGTCTGCGCCTCACCCCCCTGGGATCCTGCATGAAGACAAGCAAGTGTTGCCTACAAACCAACCCCAAAGAGCCCCAAATGCCGGGCTGCAGAGGAGTACGCCACAGTGGGTCTTGGACAGGTGTAGTGTGCAGGGTTTTGCGGTTGTTTGCTTGCGGATATACTGTGGATGGAACACAGGCCTGTGCGCGCTGGGCGAGTGCTCTCCACCTCCAGTCTCATGTGTTCACTTTAGTGATCCTCGGTAAGCGTATCCTGAGCTTCCCTAGCCAAATAACGTGGGGCTGACATCTGTAATCCTAGCTGTTGGGGAGACTGAAATCTGGAGGATGGTGGTTCAAGGCCAGCCCAGGCAAACAGCTCAGGAGACCTCAGCTCAACCAATGAAAAGTTAGCATGGTGGCATGCAGTTTTCGTCCTAGCATCACAGTAGTGGAGTGGTCCGAATCCCCAGGGGAGAGAGGAAAAAAGGAATTAAAATGTAGCGCAGACTAAGGACTATGTGGCTTACACAAGAGGCAGCTATCCCACCGTTCTGGCTTGGGAAGCCCAGGGTGGCTGAACCAGGCCTCCCTCACTGAGCTGTGGACGGCCGTGATCCTCAGCGTTCCGTGACTACAGTGAAATACCTGGCACTGCCAAAGAGGAGAAGAGGCCGATTCAACTTAGGTCTGGCGGAGTTGAAGTCTGGCACCTGCCCCAGCCGAGTCCTGGTGAGGGTGCCTCCCGGCTGTGTCCCATCACGGCCATGGTGATGGTGGTGGTGTGAACCTCAGCAGGAGCAAGAGAAGCCAGACCAGGAGTGGGTGAGCTGGCAGGGGCGAGGCTGGGGTTGATAACCACCTCCCAGCCGCAGGAGCTCCCTCCACCCCTTCTCAGGGCATGCGCCCACACCACAAACCTCCCCCAGTGCTTCATCTTTTAGGGTTCAGGAACCTCATGCAGTGGCCTGCCGAGGGGAACAGGAAGGGTACAGCTCAGTGTGTCACGGATCACATCTTAGCATCCCCTGCCTCATTCTGCCTGCGTTTCAGGGCCGTCCCTGGCTGTCCTACTCACCACATTGGTGACACCGAGGCTTTGGCTCAGGGGGTTGAGTTCCCGGGTTAGCACTTGTGTCTGCATTTGTCAGATGGCTTTTCCTACACCCGCCTTTCTACCCGGTTACTTCCTGTGCATTTGCCTCTAGATTCAAGTCACTCATTTCCCACAACTTCACATACGGGTCCAGACTTAGTCGAAGGCCACTCCTCCTTGCATGCAGGCATTGTGGTTAGCTATTTCAGTTGGGCTGGTAAATTCCTAAGCATGATCAGAAACGGAGCTGGCCTTCTTCCCAGCAGGTAGGCTAAGGTGCTTTAAGGTGCCTTTTAAGCTTTGCTAGTGTGGTAAGCCTTTCCTCTGTTCCCCGTGAAATATGTAAATACTAAGGCCCAAATCAATTAGTGCTCCAGATGGATTGTTTTATTTTATTTTATTTCAGAGCAATAGGTTGAAAACACCAGTGAGAGAGCTCAGCTGAGCCTCCTGAGCTACAGAAGTACTGTGTGCTGGGGGATGGTGTGCAGGTGAAGGGAGTGGCGTTCTGTGTTCTCTTCTGTGTGGTGATGGTGTGCCTTCTCTGTGCCCAGCTCTGCCGCAGGTGCCACCCTAGGGGAGCAGCTGCTCTGGAAGAGAACCAAATGAAAGGCAGTGAGGACGTGGCCCTTCACAGCTCAACCAAGATTCAATGAAACATCTAAACAATGAAAGCAAACCAGCACTCATAAAATGTACATGTACACACACACACACACACACACACACACACACACACACACAAGTTGAAACAATTCTAATCAATTGTCCCCATGTTTGAGTTATTCAGTGTCCCAGCTGCTCTAGCATTTCTTGGTAGCTAAAACTCTTAAGACCAGATTGTCTCAAAAGTGATATTTCTCCTTATTTTTGATGTTTTGAAAACAACATGCTCAATAAAGCAGAGATATGTGGATCTCCAGGTAAATGAAACACATCTGTAAAATGTAGAATTTATACCCCAATAGATTAAAAGATGATTTTTCTCCAAAAGTTTAAGAATGATTTTTCTCAAGGATTGCTTTAAATAGCTCTTAGTGGATTTAAAATATGATTCAATGTGAAAAAAATTTCACACCCATCTTCTTAGGAGCATATGTTTTGAAATGTGATGTAATCTTGTCAGCTAAATTTAAGCACCAAAGGACGAAGTGTCCACATTTCCCAAATTTATGCACAGACGCAAGCTCATTTCCTGGAGATGTGCAAATGACATAATGGATCTCTGTGCTGTCACAAAGAGACGAAAGGTCAGCGAGCTCAGCCCTGGGCTGGCTCCATCACTCGACAAGAAACAAGGGGGATTCAAGGCTTTGGCACCTCCGTCGCTCCCGCTGGGAGAAGGGGGACTGCGGCTGCTTCCCTCTCAGTGCTGAGGGTCCGTGTTTTGGGGTGAGGAAGAGTGGACTTTGGCACGGGTGCTGGCGTGCATGCCGACTTGATACTGTCCTCTGTGTGTGCTGGGGAGGTGGTTAATATAACGCTTGTCCCTCAGCTTCCCCATCCATAAAGCCACGGGAGACTTGTAGCCAGCTAGTCGAGTTGCTGTGCTGCTGTAGCTTGTTTAATTCCTCTAAGACGCTTTGCGCCCAATTAGAACACCGTACCACGACCCCCTCTTTTGCGTCCTCCCCCTGCCAGTGAGGCTGTTCCCTCTTCCTCTTGTCAAACACTGGCTGGAATTCCGGCTCTGATGTTTGACTTCCTGATAGGGGGGCAGATAATTTTCAAAAAAAAAATCTTTTATCACTTTATTTATTCATTTTATTTTTGACATGCCAGAAAAAGTCTTCACATTCGCCTTTGACTTCGTATTACCATGTAAATGATGTCCCCACTGACCTATTGAACACCCGAGAGTTGGAGTTCAGCTCAGGCAGTGACAGTGGTGGAGGGTGGGGCCTGGTTATGTGCTGGTGGGGGACAGCCCCTCCCTCACTCTGGAGTTCAAGTTCACAGGACTCCAGTGTCTCTGATTTCTGAGATGTTCCAGGGTTCTCTGTGCAGGACAAAACTAAGCAGCAGCAGGGCCCGGCCATTGTCTCCCTGGGCCTGGGCCACCGCACGCCTGAGGCCCCACCCCCAAGGTCGGGCTTGGGAGATGGTTGAGTTGTGATGTTTCCCCGCTGCCCTGAGACACTGTGTCTCTGCAGTGCATTCCCTTCCTCCACTGTCTTGGCAGTGAACTTCCATCGTTGAATTGGAACTCCATTTCCCCTTCCCTCACTTTCCTGTCATACACATCACTGTTAGAAACCCCAGCATGTGTGTATGTCTCCTGATTCCTAGACCGGTTAGTGTGAGTTCTGAAGTCCGGTTGGCTTTACAATATCCCATACTTTAACACTTCCAAATTTCTGGCAAGATTATACCAACATGTCGGCAGTTCTCTCACCATCCCCAGTGGTAAGTGTTATTGCCACCATTTCTACTTCAATAGGAAAGTGAGTGTCTTGTTGTCATTTGTACGTCTCATTATATGCCTTCTGCAAACTCTGTTTTCCAGAAGAAAGTGCATTCACTACTTCATATGAATGACTTGATGATTTCTGCAGATACAGGAAAGCAAATAATAAATCTTCTACAAATCTATAATGGAAAACCAGTAAAGTCTTAATTATTTTATGTGCTAAACCATTGTGCACAGGGTTGTACAGCATGTTGAGATGAAGAGGTAAACTAACCAGATTGGTGTGTGTGTGTGGGGGGGGAGAAACAGAAAGAGAGAGACAGAGAGAGAGAGGGAGAGAGAGAGATCCTGATGTATCTTTGTGTCACAACAGGTCACATTCAGATGACATTGTCCTTCCTGGAAGGCCAGTCTTAACTGTTTGAATAAAAGTAAGGAACTAACTAACCATCAAAATATGGGAGCCCTCTGGTGGCCAAAATGCCTTTGGTTACAGACAAAAAGATACTCTCCTTTGGCTTGTTTTGGATCAAGATCTAATTGTTTTGGATCAAGATCTAATTGGATCAAGATCTGAAAACATAGGGTTTCAAAGAAAATCAATGGTAGCAGAGACGTGGCTCATGGATAGAGTCCTAGTGGTGTAGGAGACCCTAAGCTCCATTCCCAGCACCTTGGAAATGAAATGAGAAACAACAACAACAGAACTCAGGTGAACAAAATGAAGTAGAGGGCAGGGAAGGTAGCTTAGTGGTAGAGTGCTTGCCTAGCACACATGAAGCCCGGGGTTCGATTCCTCAGTATCACCTACACAGAAAAAGCCGGAAGTGGGGTTGTAGCTCAATTGGTAGCATGCTAGCCTTGAGCACAGAGAGGCTCAGGGACAGTGCCCAGGCCCTGAGTTCAAGACCCAGGGCTGGCAAAAAAAAAAAAAAAATGAAGTAAACAAAAGAAAGTTGTCTGAAGAGTGGAGCTGACGCCAGCAGGTCTCAGCCAACTTCTTTACATATTTGTGGAGCCTGACAGAAACAAACCCATATGAGGCCACGGAGCTGTGATGGTCCCCTGGGCACCGTACTGGACTGGCCCAGCTGTCCCCACAGCTCCTGAGGCTCCAGATGTCCCTTTGCTCCGAGTGAAGCCAGGGCAGGCAGGCCGACCAGATTAGGAGGGAGGCGTGCTGGCCACGTGCCCAGTGCCGCCCCTGTGAGGAATGCACGCCTGAGTCCTGGCCTTGGGGGTAGAGTTCACAGCACTGTGAGTACTGGCCTTGGGGGTACTGAGTTCACAGCACTGTGAGTACTGGCCTTGGGGGTACTGAGTTCACTGAGTCCTGGCCTTGGGGGTACTGAGTTCACAGCACTGGGAGTACTGGCCTTGGGGGTACTGAGTTCACTGAGTCCTGGCCTTGGGGGTACTGAGTTCACAGCACTGGGAGTCCTGGCATATTGACAGGCGCTTGGGGGAAACAGGGCTCTCAGTGCTCGTTCCAGCAAAGTTCACCGTGGTCCCCCCTGTGCCAGGGTGCGGGGTGTGAGCTCCAGGGAAGAGAGCTCAGGGCACAGGAAGGGGTGGCTGCAGCGGCTGGTGGCCGGCTTTCTGCCTGCAGTGATAGGCAGTGTCCATCGGTGATCTGGTAGAAAGTGCAGGCCAGAAAGGGACCACCTCTGTCCAGCCCTGGGGAGTGAGAGGGAATGAGCTTGCCCTGCCAGAGGTCTGTGGGGGGCTCCAACGTTACAGGCGGGCTGCTGGGGAGGCCGGAGCTCAGCTGGCTGGCCCTGGAGGGGACTTCAGCGGACCCGGTGGAAGGACGGAGGGCAGGAGGCTGACCAACGGATGGATGAGCCGATGTTCGGGGCTACCCAGCATGGCTTTGGTGACCACAGAGCCCCACATTTCTGAATAAAATGAGACCACCAATAGGACAGCAGAGACTAGAATCCGTTGTCCCAGTGTCCAGCTATCATTTCCACATTTAGTTCATGTAGGCGCGTAACATTTCTTTCCAAAGATATTTTTGGAACTGTCTTCGTACCTCCTTGGATTATTTAAATGACTTTGATCATTGTTTTGATATCCAAAAGAAGTAGCCCAACTATGCTGACATATTAGGCTGAATGATAGGTAATTGCCAGGGTGGGGTGGGGTGTTGTTTTTGGTTTTTTGTTTTTTAATGTCACCTTTGGGCAGACGGAACAGTTTCAGGTTGTTAAACACGTTAATTGTTTTGTGCTGGTACTCCTCAGACTCGAAGCCTCCACGAGCCAGAACCTTGCGTTTTCAAGCAGCTTTTCCCATCACAGCTGATGCTCTACCACTCGAACCACACCTCCGGTTCTGGCTTTTTACCTGATTAACTGAAGATGAGTCTCTTGGATGTGTCTGCCTAGGCTGGCTCTAGATGTCGATGAATTCTCAGATCTCAGCCTCCTGAGTAGCTGGGATCACAGGCAGTGAGCTAAAAGGCCTGAGAAATCATAGCAAGGTTTCCAACAGTGTTTTGCAAAAAGAAAACATTCACGACAGCCATAAGAATACAATGAAGGGCATCTTGAAAATAGTTTGACCTCTGTAGAATAAGACACAGGTGGGACTGCAGTCCCCTGCGGCTCCGGCCTTGGCTGTGTGTGGGGGATCCCCTGAGGCCCTCGGGTCTCTGGTGCGGCATGATCCGGAGCTGAGCCGGGAACATGCCAAGACCAAGAGCCACCGACCTGATCTCCTCCAAGCTGCCTGGCGGGTGCTCAGCCAGGGCCATTGACTGCCCCGACTACCTCTACACCCTGTGATCTAAACCCACCCACCGGTCTGGGCTGCAGCTGGGACACCAGGGTTTTAAAAAGGCTGCCGTGTGATTCCAATGAGCACAATGTGTAGGAAGCCCTGCTAAGTCCACGCCACCTGTGACAGTGGTTCTGAAACCCGCACTGCTCCAGAAGGCTTGTGGGCCCACAGGGTCAGCGGCTACCCTCAGTCGGCCTCCTAAGGTCAGAAGGGCGTGCGGGAGCTGCTGGCCTGGGGTGGAGGAGGCCCGGGCTGGGCTCTGGGAGCCCCCCGGAGCCCGGCTTGCAAGTGATCCGCTGCACAAAACCTGGACCACCCTGCAGGAAGAGCTGCCGGGAGGAGAGAGGTGGGTTTAACTCGCCGGCTTTCCCCGGCCGCATGGCCGGTCTCATTTGCTGTTCTCCTCCCCTGTTGCTGCTTGAACGAATGGTACAGTGGCTGAGGTGAGACATGCAGTTAGCCCCCAGCTGTGTCCGGTGGGCTCATTGGCCTTGCTGGCCCAAGGAGCTGAGTGGGAGGATTGCGTCCTGGACTGCCCGCCTGAAGGTTGTTTCCTGGCATTCTCTTCCTTCTTTAGACCAAGTAGCTGCCTTTCCTGGTCCCACTTCGAAGCCAGGGAAGCCCGTCCAGTTTCTCTGCCAATGCGGGGCCAGGATCTTGGCTCTGAATCTCCAGAATTATCCTGGACAGTCCCGGATCAATCTTTCTACTTTAAAGAGGTCTGGAACCTAACAGCACAAGTTCTGGAGATTGGAATGGGGACTTCTTGGGCTGCAGGGCATTCTTCTGCTTTTCTATCTGGGATCCACGCTCCAGGGGCAGCCGGTAGAGCCAGCTCCGCCTGCCTCTGAGCTGAGTCACCAGGGCGGCGGCTCCACTTCTCTATACAACGACAACCCAGGGGGTTGAAGGGTCTGCCCCACAGCTGATGAGGGTAGCATCACCTAGGTGAGCGACTCACGACGCGTACGTGCCAGATCCTGGACAAGAAGAAGGTTGATCTAGTTCTCATTGCCTTCTCTTTGATTAGGAATTGTAATTCCCGTCACTCGGTTGCTCAGTGCCTTGGCACTCTGCAGGAACATTCGCTGTACAGGAGCATAGGCTGATGTGTGGTTTATTGTGGAATATTTACTCCTTCCTAAAGATACTTTCCTGCATTAGTTTTTTTCTCTTTTAAATAGTCAGGTCGTTCTGTTTTATGAATGCACTTTCTATTTGCACCTTCTTTTACAGGTGATCTTTGAATGTTTTCCTTTTCTGCAATCACCAACAAGGTTGTAACTAAGAGTCCTAGAAATCAATACTTTGGCACATGCTGTGTAGGCTATGGAAAGCCTTGGAAGTAAGTCTCTGGATCAAAGGTGACAGACATTTTAAGATTTTATAGATGTTACCAGATCTCTCTCTCTCTCTCTCTCTCTCTCTCTCTCTTCTCTTCTCTTCTCTCCTCTCCTCTCTCCTCCCTCTCTCTCTTCTCTTTCTCCTCTCTCTCCTCTCTCTCTCTCCTCTTTCTTTCTCTCTCCTCTTCCTCTCTCTTCTCTCTCTCCTCTCCTCTCTCTTCTCTCTCTCCTCTCTCTCTCCTCTCTCTCTCCTCTCTCTCTCTCCTCTCTCCTCTCTCTCCTCTCTCTCTCTCCTCTGTCTCTCTCTCCTCCCTCTCTCCTCTCTCCCTCCTCTCTCTCTCCTCTCTCTCTCTCCTCTTTCTTTCTCTCTCTCCTCTTCCTCTCTCTCATGTGCCCGTGCATCTTGGGTATGTGATTTCATTGGCTTGTTCATGTCAGTGGACATTCTTAGTGCTGCCGTTCTAAGAGGGAGAACTGTGTTCCATCTTAGCATCATCTCTCTTTTATGAATGGGTCCAGTTTCTTTTCTCCCATCCTTATAAAATCAGACTTCTCAATTAACCAACATTTTTCATCACTCAGCCATCCTGTTTTGGGGTGGTTGATTCTTTCCCCTTTAATGATTATTTAGTAAGATTTAATCATGGTTTAAGGAAAGATCTCTGTGATATGAATTACCAAAAAATCCTCATGTTGTTTACTTTCTGATTTCGCCTTGCAGAAATACTATTTTTAGGCAGTTGAAGTTTCAGGAATGATGGATGGTCTGCTATTTCGTGTTGAGATCTTTTGCCATTATGAGCAGGACTGTAATTAATAGTCTTACAAATCGAAACATTTGCACTTGTACCTGATTATTTATTACATTTTTTTTTTGTCAGTCGTGGGGCTTGAAATCTAGGCCTGGGCGCTGTCCCTGCGCTCTTCAGCTCAAGGCAAGCTCTCTACCACTTGAGCCACGGTGCCACTTCTGGTTTTAGAGTGGTTTATTGGAGATAAAAGTCTCATGGACTTTCCTGCCCGGGCTGGCTTTGAACCAAGATCCTCAGATCTCACTCTCCTAAGTAGCTAGGATTACAGGCATGAGCCACCAGCGCCTGGCAACATAAATTTTTTACGCAAAGGTGACGATCATCTTAAGATTTGATAGATATTGCCAGGTTTGTCTTTATATATCTATATATCATACTGAGAAAGACCTTCCTTATCCTACATTGTATAACACAATTTCTTTAGGATCATTATATGATTTTATTGTTGTTTGACTCTTTGGAACTTGCTTTTTTTGATGAACCAGGTAGAGGTTCAGTTTCAGTATCCCCCAAATTTGCAGATACCTCAACACCAGTTACTGGATAATTATTCTTTTATTTAAATCGCTTCCCCTTTATTACGTGCTAGAATTTTATAATTATGTGTCTCCCTGGTCTCTTCTTCCTGTTCTGTTTGCTGATAATTCATACACATGCACCATATCCAAAACTCCATTCAGTGATTTATTACTCATTTTTGGAAGATTTTTTTTCTCTTGTCTGTGTTTTTGCATGTCTACTTTAACATCAGATTGCTGATGGCTGGAGGGAAGTCTGCTTAGTACTATATCAGTGTAGCTCTGAAATGTATAGATCAATTCAAGAATTATCTCCTCCAGAGTCTAAATGTTCATGTGGCTCCCCACACATGTCCGCACGTCTCTTGCATGTCTGTATTTCTTCCTTTATTCCCGATGTGACTGCGACCTGAATTCACAGGGCAGTGTTGCACACACGGCCACTCTGCCGAGGTGTCTTTACCATTTGACATATTTCCCTAATTGATGCTCATGCATTTTTCATATATGCAATTATATTGAATGCAAATAAGGCTAATTTTTCTTCTCTTTTTTAATATGCACATTTCTGGTTGTTTCCCCTACCAGGCTGCTTATCACAGCATTTGATTTCATTAGGATCTGTGATCTGTTTCTCATTCTCATATCTAATTCTATATCTTTTGCTAGAATTTTCCCAATTAGCTCGACCTACAACATGATCCAGCTTACTAATTATTTTATATTTTTAGACTTGTTTAATAGCTCTAAAATCAATCTATTTTAATCCACTTATTCTTGTGTTTATTTATTTATTTTTACTAATTTCTTTCCAATTTGAGTTTCTTTCATGGCTCCAACAGTATTTTTTCTAGTATATCAAGTCTTGGACTTACTTTCCATTATTAGTAAATTTTATTAATTTCTTTTCTACATCTTTCAATGGAATGTTTAAGTCCTTTATTTTCATTCATTGTTTATATAAATGTACAAGAGGACAAAAAAATCTTCTGAACATTGCATGTGCCATGTTGCATAGGTCTGACATGAACGGTAATCTTAATATTACTTTGCAGGTCATCTTAGATCCCTGCTTTGGTGATGTGGTGAATTTAGAGTCAATTCCAGGTAGAAAATTCTGTTAAATCACGATTTTGTGGTATTGAATTCAGATAATAGTGGAGTCTGTACCATGGCTCCTTGCAACAATTGATGAACTTCCTGACTTCCAAAATCTCTTCAACATTGGCAGTTTTCCTCCTTGGGTAGCAGAAAGGAAAGGGGAAAAGCTGTGTTCCCATTATATAATTAAATAAATTACAATTGAACTACTATAGTACTTAGAAGTGCATCTGAGAAGGAAATGGCATATCCACAGAAGGGCACAGAAAAGACAGAATGTGTTTTTTATTTTTTTGGGGGGGGGTCCGGTCGTGGGCCTGAGCCCTGGGCCTGGGCACTGTCCCTCAGCTCTTCAGCTCAAGGCTAGCGCTCTACCACTTGAGCCACAGCGCCACTTCCGGCTTTTTTCTTTTTGCTTATGTGGTGCTGAGGAATCGAACCCAGGGCCTCATGCATGCAAGGCAAGCGCTCTACCACTGAGCCACCTTCCCAGCCCCTGACTGACTGTGTTGACAGAGCCTCTGTTGCTTTTGTATTTATGTGTGTGCTCTGTCTGTCTGAATGGAGAACGGTAAAGTCTTCTAGGTTTTTTTCTGTCTGTGTGCGCTTTGTGTTACTCATTTCTGTTATTAATTTAGTCTGATGTGAATATTCCTCACTTCCATCTTTTCTGCCAGTTCTCTGCTTTGTCCTTACACAGGGCCACTCTTTGTCACATGAATGGTCTTTGCCCTGATTTAATTTTTCCCCCCAGTGGTCCAGGGTTTGAGCTCAGGCTCTCTCACTTGCTAGGCAGGTGACCCACGGCTTCACTATCTATGCCTTTGTCTCCTTTCTGCTCTGGTTGTTTGGAGATCGGCTTTCTCTTTCTGCCTGGCCTAGGCCTATGCCGGACCAGGTCTGCCTTTGTGACTAATTTGCACCCTGCTTGCCGCACACCAGTGGGCACTGCAGCGGTCTGATGGGACTGCCTCCATCCGTCATGTTCATCTTTTCCAGTAGTTTAAAGCTCAGTGTATCATGGAACCCATGATCCCAACACGGAAGCTGCTGAAGGAGCTGGCCATGTGCTGTCTCATGCTTTACGCTTCCTCCTCTGCACTGTATTGACTCCTCCCCTTTTCTTCTGTGTGTGTGTGCCTAGGTAGTGTTCCACCTCGGTGTACACGCCATGTACAGGATATTGGTTCTGACAATGACTAGCTGTGAAGTACTTGATCTCCTTCTCAGGACAGGATCCACCAACGGCAGTGATGGAATTGCAAAGCCGTCTACACCTATTCTTCCCCGGTGTGCTTGGTGTGCTCCTGTTGGCTCTTCCTGTGTTTCTATGAATGCCTTGACAAGTTCTGTTAGCACCATTAAAGCAGCTGTGTTTGATTCATGATTACAAATATCCCTCTGTCTCTTACACAGTCTGATTAGAAGCAGCCCTCTATCTCCTCCTGCTTCTCTTGTGAATTCTTTTAGGGTATTGCCTTTCTGAACTAGAATGGTTTATGACACTTCATTTATGTCCTGGAGTCTTCACGGTTGTCTTACTCCTAACCCACTCACACAGAGAAAGCGCCTCTATACTATGAGCTACCAGGTGGTGGAGATAAAGAGGATTGTAATTTGAGGCCAGCTGTGGCAAAAAAAAAAAAAAAAGGAGAGACCATCGTTTTGATCAACTAGCTGAGTATGGTGGTTGACATCTGTAATCCCATGGTGGTCATGGGATGAGGCCAGCCATGAGCAAAAATTATGACCTTATCTGAAAAATCACAAAAGAGAAACAGGACTGGGAGATGGAGCTCAAGTGTGGAGAGGAACACATTTGCTATCGTTTCCTAATTAATTTCCATTGTTTTATTATGAATATTTAAAAATGTAGACCAGTGAATATAGGCACATGGTAAACATCCATTTTCCATCACCTAAATGCTAAAAGTCAACATTTGCTCCATTTTATCAGTTGTTCTCCATTTCATTCCTCCATGCATCATTTATCTTATTTCTTCATGTATTTCAGAATAAATTCCAGGTGTCAGGAACCTTGACCCTGAACACATCAGTACATCCATCACCAGCTGAAGTTCAGTATTAGTGGTTTTTATTTGATTTCATATTAGTTGTTTCTCTTTCAGGAACTGTTCCTAGCAACTGTATTATTATGTGTGATCTGTAGCCTTATTCTTGACTGCTATTTTTGCTTGGTAAGAAGTTATCGTTCACCTGCTAACTTAGAGATGTCTTATTACTTTTACACATCCAATGTGACTTTGGAAAAAAGCTGAGCTCAAATGTAATTCCAGGCTACTTCTCTCCAAGTGATTTGGTCTTTTTCTTTTTTCACCCTATCATGAAGATTTTCTTTATCTTCTGAAATTCAGTTGTTGCTTAATTGTTTATACAAATAACCTCAGGACATGGTGAGCATTTTTTTCTGAATCTTCAAGACCTCTTGATTAATGATGTTTCTGTATTCAAAATATTTTAGTCATTTTTAATTCACTTTGATGGCTGTCCTTTTACTAAGTAGCCCAGTGAGTTTTTGAATCTCTTTGTCTTCCTTCTCTCTCTATTGATATCATTTATGTTATTTTCTTACCCATTTTTTTATCTGGATGTCTTTCATCCCTCTTTTATTTTTTTCTCCTCTATCATCTGCATTTATTGTCTACTTATCTATTTATTGATCATTCTCTATTTGTATTTTTAGTTTATTTTCTAATATAGTTCTTCTTATTCTAGCATGTCAGCTTCTTTGGGTTGATACAAGATGGCAGTGAGTGTGAGATTTTTTTAAAAGTCCTATTCTGTGGCTTGAGATTATTTCCCATTTCCTTCTTACCTGCACTTACTCTTTGGTATCTTCCTTGTTTCATCACCCTTCATTCGTGGCCATGGATTTGTCTGGATCGCTCCCTAGCTCCGCCGCCGCCCTCTCTGGTTGGTGAGCCGTGAGTGTCAGGTGCATCTCCTGCCTTATTACCTCTCCACAAGCTCTAGAGAAGCACCCACCCCCAGCCTGCCATCATCATCCCAGAGCTGGGCATTCTGCCCTCCGTCACTTTTCCTCTCCATGCTGAGAGCAGTTGAGAGCAGTCCTTACATTAAGAGGCGAGGCTTGCTGGCTCTGCTGGAGCTGTGGGTGTCAGCTGGCAGTCACTTCTTACATTTCATTCTCCTTGCTCCAGGAAGATGATCTGCAGTTATGCACGCTCTTAGATTTTTAACAAGGCAAGTGCACTGCTCTTGATGCAGCCTTGGTGTTTGGAATGTCGGAAGCATTGCATGGCCTTCCCTCTCTCTCCTCCTGGTGGAGTTCCTTTGGGGCCTGTCTGGAAGTTTTGAAGTTGTCACTTTGCTTGCTTGTTTTCTCCATGCATTTTCTTAAAGCGGGAAAGTAGGCCAGTTGACAAGTGACGACATCCAAGTAGCCAACAGAGAACATCCACACACAGCCTTTCTAGGCCATCCTTTTCCTCCCCCCAATTTTTAAATTATCTTTAAGTAATTGTACAAAGGAGTTGCAATTAACAAAGCAGTTTATGAATACAATATATCTTGATCAGTTTGATTCCAACTTTCAAACTAGGCCTCCTTTTATCCCCATTTTGCAGATAGGATAGATGCAGATAGGCCACAGGACATACTGACACAGGATGAGGCTGAAGGTCTGACACTCTTCAGTGTCCATGGTATCACTTTTCATAACTGGGAATGGAGCCTGAATCAAACAGAACAGTCCTTTGTATGTGGTGTACATGCTAAGGTTTGGGATAGACTAGAGAAAATAGAAAATTGCCCTTATTTATCAAGAGCAGACTTTGCCATGGTGACAGACAGTCTAATTGTTATCTATCTATCTATCTATCTATCTATCTATCTATCTATCTATCTATCTATCTATCTATCTATCTCTGCTTCAGTCTATGATTCTGCTCATCAGGACGCAGTTCTCTTTCTCTAATTGGGCAGGGGATGGGAGCCCACACGCAATCCTTGTTCCCAACACCAGTGGAGAATAGAATGGCTTTCCTAGGATGTAAATAGCTCCAGGTGGGACTTGTGCCTTCCTAGTAGGATATTTGTGCACAATGCATACTTGGCTCATTTGGGGGGGGGGTCCAGTCGTGGAGCCTGAACTCTGGGCCTGGGCGCTGTCCCTCAGCTCTTCAGCTCAAGGCTAGCACTCTATCATTTGAGCCACAGCGCCACTTCTGGCTTTTTTCTTTTTGCTTATGTGGTGCTGAGGAATTGAACCCAGGGCCTCATGCATGCAAGGCAAGTGCTCTGCCACTGAGCCACCTTCCCAACCCCCAATACTTGGCTCATTTAAGGATGAACACTTGACTTCTTTTTCAGTCTTGTTAGTAAGCAATCTACACATCTCTAATCTTTTTACTTAGAAAAATTTTACAAGAGGGCAAGGACTGATGGCTCTTTGTACAGCTGGTATTTTTTAGAGGCTGTATAAATGCTTTCTAATTGAACGTTATCCGTGCTACAGTGTTTCTTAATTAAACGTTATGTGTTGCTACAGAATGAGTTGTTGCACTTTGAGTGTCATATTTTTATTTATCTGTCATCATCGGCAGCCACAGAAGCAGTTGTTGGCATTAGTACTGACCAAGACTCAGATGGATTGCAGAGTTCTCATTGTAAAGGGCTGGGAAGTGGTTGAAGTCTGTCGAAGTTTTCAGAGGTGAATGCAGAGGAAATCCGGCATTTTGTGTTGCTTCACTTTGTGCCTTGAGAATGGTTACTTGCCAGTCAGAGTTGGTGTGGCCTTTTTGAGAACAGCATGTCAGGATATTTTATATCACATTGAGACATTGAGACAGAATTGTGCACTGCTATACAGCAGGTCTCTCCTTATCTTGAGAGAGAATTCATTCAAAAGAGAGAAGGAAGTGTACTTGCCACATATTGGAAACCATGTGCAAAGTGTGGGTGCAGTTAACCTCATTCCAGACAGTGATTTCAAGAGGGTACATTGCCTGTGGGTATAGAACTGTAAAGGGTGTGTGTGTGTGTGTGTGTGTGTGTGAAGATGTAAAGGTTGCATGTGTGTGTGAAATTGTGAATGTGTGTGTTTGTGCATACACACATACCAGCACTCTCGGTGTTCAAAACCACTTAAAAATATCAGAACTAACTTAAATGTCATTTTGAGTTTAATATAGAACTACCTAATTTTATCTAATACAACGAAAATGTAAGCTACTAATTTCAGCCCTAGCAGAAATTGTATAAATTTTTATACAAATTTACACAAAATGCAATATTCGGCCCAAACCCTGGATCACACTGAAATCAGTGTGTGTGAGGTCAGAGAGGATGGCTTGATCCATGCATCAAAAAAAGAAAAAAAAAAGAAGGGGATCCTTGAAGCCCCGGTCTCTTCTGGTTTTGTAGCCCAGGTCTCACACATCTTGATGCTCCTTTCTCTGGTCCTGGCCCCTTACGTATGGGGGAACAATGGCCAGATAGCCATTGGAAATGAAGTAGGCAACTGTCCTATCCATTGCCAGCTGGCATGGGTTATGCGTTGAATAATACTAAGAGGTCATTTGAATCACTATCAAAGTTAATTTTAAATATAGAAATCTTTATAAGGTGAAGCAAGGGCTGCATGGGATACCACTATTTAATATCTTAACCTCAATATACCCACTCAACGTATCCACAATTTCCCACAATGGTTGGAAAGTAAAAAAAAATTGTTTGGAAATCATTTTAAACACTTAAATGTTACCTCACTAGTGACACTGATAGAAGGTATTTGTCCAGCTCCCTGTGTTTACTTGGTGTCCAGTTAGTGCCTGTAACTCCATCCATCAGTGGATATCTTGTTTTTTTCTCCATAGTTTCTAGCATACACACAAAATGGAGATGCCCTGAAATTCTCCCCATAGTGATTTTTTTTGGGGGGGTCTGGTAGTGGGGCCTGAACTCTGGGCCTGGGCGCTGTCCCTCAGCTCTTCAGCTCAAGGCTAGCGCTCTACCACTTGAGCCACAGCGCCACTTCTGGCTTTTTTTTCTTTTTGCTTATGTGGTGCTGAGGAATTGAACCCAGGGCCTCATGCATGCAAGGCAAGCGCTCTGCCACTGAGCCACCTTCCCAGCCTCATAGTGATTTGATTTACTTATGCACTCCCATGCATGCTGACATGTGTTCTAGAGATGGGTAAGGCTACATTACTATCATTATTGTGTTTTTCACACTGGTGTTTCATGCCATTGAAGAACAATTTCAGTTTAATGTATCCTGACAACTACACATACCTGATACAGACATAATGGAAACCGAACACGCATATTTGCAAATGGTCCTGTGAATGCGCCACACAGATAAGACCATGAAACACTCAATTATCTCCTGTGTTTCATGTGGAAATCCTTTTAGCACCTTTCCTGCATCATGAAAGCAGCCACACTCATCTTTTTATAGATGTACGTTTCTTTCAAAGGGAAAGGCTGTCTGGACCAGTGCGCACGGTCCCCGGAGCAGGCCTGGGATGGGAGTTCTCTCCTGTCATTAAAATCCCCTCAGCTTTCTTTTACAGCCCCAGAGTCTGTTCTTCTCTCACATCTTGGTTCTTTGGAGTCTGAATACTTTAACCTCAGGGAGACCTGAGTGGGCAGGTTCTATGGATGGAGAGGAGGAGTATCCAGAGAGGACTTGCTAAACACCTTAGAAAGCTCCAGGCCTGCCCTCCCCTCACCCCCCGCCCTGTCTGCATTATGCTGGGTGGAAAACAGCATCAGTGTTTGTAGGTCTGGTCTCAAAGGATGAACAAAGCTGGAGTGGCCCAGCCAGCTGACCAGAACTCCACCCTCAGGGCAACATTGAGCCTGGGCGACTCACCAGCTCCTCACACATTTACAAACTACTGTCAAGGCCCTGAGGTGCAAAACCAAATGAAAACAAATTAGTACTGTTCAGCGGCATCAGAAATACCATAGGAAGCCCTGAGCTAGCAAGCACCCTTTCTGAGCTATAATAATGTCTAACAAATGAGCAACCCACTAAATACACCTTCTGTAAAGTCTTAGTGTACTTGATAAGATTATATGGAATGTAGGCCTTGTGATCCCAATGGCTTACATAGCCTTACTCCATAGAAGTGCTAAAGCTTCAGAAAACATGACTGAAGTTTAGCTTGAATACTAAAACCTCAGTTAAAAAATATGGGTTATGATTCAGTGGTGGAAGAGTCACCATCTGTGAAGTTACATGAACTCTTAAGGTACTGATCTCACACCTGCCATTGCTTTTCCTGTAGTACTGGTGAACTCAGGGCTCTGAACTTGCTAGGCAGGAGCCAAACCTCTAGACTTTTTGATTTACTTTAGGATCTTGAGCGATTGTCCAAGGCCAGACTTGCACAGAGATTCTCCTGAGTCCCTGGATTGCCAGCACACATCACTCTTCTGGGCACTGAATGTTCCTTTTCAAGGTCATCAGGTTGCATGTATTAGTAAATAACACCATGTTTCTAAAAGCAAAACACTGAGAATCATCATGCGGCTGCCCATGATTCAATAAGATTCTGGCCACAATTTCTAGCAAGTTCTGGAAGCTAGAAGGGATGAAGAAAAAAGCAAGAACAAAAAAAACAAAGCCCTGCAAACCAACACAGTGCTCTAAAGGGAATTTGTTCTTAGAAGCTCTGATATGCAGGAAGTCCAGTGAGAGGTATGTGCAATTTCTGATCACCAAAGGCCATTCTGGCAATTTCCTAGCTCAGCTATGAGTCTGATTTAGCTTCCCCACCCCATCTCTTTGAGAATTATATTTTGGAGATATGTTTTGTTGATATACAGCTTTTAATACAAAAGAAACCTATTTTATATTAGCAGAGTATAGCATTCCAAGTTCTTCAGGGAAACAACAGGAGACTAGATAAGTAGATTGTTGAATAATAGGTGGGTGGATAGACATGATAGGTAGGTAGATAGGTGGATAGACAGAGAAACATGTATTAGCACTCATATTTATGGCACCAAGTTTTAAGTCAATCAGCTGCACACTGGAGAATGCAGGAAGCCAGTCTGTGTTCTAAGATGCAGAGCCTAGGAAGCCATGTTTCAGTGCTTCAGAACCAGAGGTGATGTGCATGGGTTTTTGTTCCAGAATCGGAAGGCCTAGCGTGCCAGGGCAGCTCAAGCAGCTCCCCTTGCTCAAGGACACGCAGAGGCAAGGACAACCTTTTGCTCTGCTCTGGTCTGCAGGTGACTCGGTCGGTGATCCTGGCAACACTGGGTTACTGGGCAGTTTGATTCCAGTGCCATCCCGTCTAGAAACTCCTACTCAGACACTTCCAGACTTGGTCTTTTACCAGCTATCTGGCCATCCCTTCACCCAGTTAAGTTCTGACCCAGTTAAAGTGACACAATCTATGATCACCCAAGATGCACAAACTATAGAATATGGTTGATTTCTGTGTTGATGTAAGTGTTGAAGGAATTTTCCCTTCACATTGTTTTATTTGAGATTCATAAGAAAATGGTTAAGTAGATAACAGTATTTCACTAACTACAGGGACAAAAATCTCATTGATCAAAACTGTTGTTTGGAAAAACATACATGGTTTGAAAAGCAAATCAGTCATGTACAAGTAGAAGGCTATTTGTCTTCAAAAATTCCAGGCAGCTTTGAGGTTGGCTGATAGAAGCATCAAAACGTCACACTATGCAGCTCTACAATCACACATTTTTCATATATGTATGTGTACATATATGAAAAGCTGTAGCTGTACAAAGGAGTTACCATTCAACAAAGCAGTTTATTATTTTTTGTGCAGGTACAGGGTCTTGAACTCAGGGCCTCATGCTTTCTCTTGGCTTCTTTTACTCATTGTTGGTGCTATACCACTTGAGCCATTCTTCCAGTCTGGTATTTTTTTAGGTAATTGAAAATAGAGTCTCAAAGATTTGTCTTCCGCAGGCTGGCTTCAAAGCAGGACCTTCAGATCTCAACCTCCAGTTGCAAGGACTGCAAATGTAAGCCACCAGTTCCAGGTTCTCCAAATACATTTCAATTTGGAGGGAAAGAAAGCCAGCCATCCCCTAACAGAAACGTGGCCATTCTTTAAAACCATTCTTTCCACTGCAAATGTATTCAGAACTTGCCACCATCAGGAAATGACATATGTAATATAATGAATAGTTTTTTTTCTTAAGAAAACAAAAAGGGAAATTAGTTCTACTATTTCACTTCATAAACTAGAACTACTCTCCTATGGTTCTGAAATGACTAAACTACTTTTTTCCCTAATTGAATAACATTTTCTAATCTTCAGTTATTTTTATCCACTTCAACCTTAAATAGAGAAGGCTAATTATTTTTAAATCATTAAGTATATGGCGAGGAACAGTGCCCAGTACATAATGAATATGCCTTTCTGATGATTCTTTACATAGCATATATTTTGTTGTTCTACATATTTGGATACCTATACCCTTGGATCCTATACCCTTAAAACCAAAAAAGTGGGAAGTGGGACTTTTAGGGAAAACATGTCATTTGGGAGAGATTGGGGGGTGACATTGATCAAGATGGCCTGCCCTCACAAACTGATTTGTTGAATTGAAGCCCCTTGGTATAACTACTTAAGGACAGTACATGTGACAGTGACAGTCTTGCATGTCACCTGGCAATAAAAGAGATCTCCCATGACTCTCTAAGGAGTCTCTGTTTGGGTTTGAGCCAGGCCATGTAAAGGTAAAGCTGAATGACCCGACAAGTCTGGTGTGTCCATTTTGCACAGTGAGGGGACAGCAGTCAGGCTGGTACCTGACAGGGACGCCATGATGCCCATCTAATTCCACATCATCCCCAGAGCTCAGCACAGGAGCTCAGGGACAGGTCACAAAGGGCCCCGGGTCGATGGAGGAGATGCCGGTGTTCGGTGTTGCTCAGTATTGCCTATCTACCACATAGGGTCATCTGTCTGCATGTGGGGTTGGCATTGTCACTGGGGTGTTCCTCTTCTGGCTTTTAGGTGGGTGAACTTGGGTGGGTTTTTGTGTCTCAGTTCCTCGCTGGCTAGATGGAGATGACCCCAGAGCTGTATGGCCAGCATTGTCTCAAAGATTTTCTGTTGACAGTCTGTGCTATGGTCCTGTCCCGAGTGGGGTCGGTGTCACTGGGCCCACCTATGTGCTGTGGTCCTAACTCGAGTGGAGACAGCTCCATCAAGCCTGTCCACACCAGTCCACAACGTCCTTCATTAAAAAGCGATTATGTACACTCGCAAAGTTGACCATTTGGGGAATTGTTTTTAAGACTTTAATTTAGAGCCAGGCACTTGTGGCTTATAAGTTGAGCTACTCAGGAAACTGAGATCTGAGGATCACAGTTCAAAGCCAGCCCGGGCAGAAGTCCATGAGACTCTTATCTCCAGTTAGCACACACACAAAAAAAGCCAGATGTGAAGCTGTGGTTCCAGATGGTAAAGTGCTAGCCTTGAGCAAAAAGGGACAGCAACCAGGCCCAGAGTTCAAGTACCAGGACTAGAAAAAAAAAGCCTTCCTATATTCAGACAGATGGGATCTATTTCCTGCATCTTTAGCTACTGCATGAAAAGTAAAAGTATAGGTAAAAAAAAGTGTATTTGCACTGAGTGCAACTATTTCTCCCGAATAATCCCAAGACACACACATACATGTACACCCAAACATATATGCACACAGCACACATACACACACATGCATACCCGTATCACATATATACAAACACATGTACACACCATGCTATACAACATCACATGTGCACCCTGAACACATCCAAACCACATATACACACAAGACACATATATACATGCCCCACATGCATGCAGACACATATGCACACATATAAACACATGTACATGCCACACACAAATGCTACACACCACACCTGCATGCTGATCACATATACATACTATATGCTCACAAGACACCATTCACATGCCTACATGCATGCAGACACACATGTACAAACACATGTACATGCCATACACAAATGAACACATGTAGCACACACATACACACTAATGCATGCACACATATTACACATGCACACAAGACACATAAACATGCTCACAGGTGCACATGAACACCTGCATACCCAAGTCCATTTGAAATAGTATTGCCCCTTCTTGGAAACTCAAAATTTACCATAGCCTGTGAGGTAGAAGCTGGAAACCAATAAGGTACTGGAAAGATGAGTTCTACAATTTGAATGTGAAGCAAGCCTGAAAGCTGACTTCTGGTGTGAACTGTCCTCTCCCAGGAACGTGCCCTTTGACCTCCCAGGGCTCAGCATAGAGACCCCTCTTGTCTTCTTGGAAGTGTTATTTTCTCATGGAGGGAATAGGCACATTCTACTTGGCATTGTGTCCTGCAAGTTGCTCATTGGCTTCTGATGTCCTTTATCATCACCTAAAGAACCGGAATTCTGCTGAACAGTCTCTGTAAGATTCCCCGGCCTGCTTCCTCCCATCTTGATTAGTGAGAGGCAGACAGGAAAAAGTTTGGGATGTGTCTTGATTGCAAAAAGTATGCATCAGACTTCTAATCTAAATGTAGCCACACACCACTAGATGACAGCATGAGCCAGGCTGCTGAAGTCCAGGTGAAGAAATTCATTCCAGCCTCATTTAACAACCAGATCCAAGTTTTCCCCAAGGGATGTAATGAGGTGCTTAGACCAGAAAATAAATTTTAAAGGTATACTTTTTATACATCTGTGGATTTAACAAACTACCAAACAAAAATATTTGGGAAAATGTGGGATCTGTATTCAACATGTACAGAACTCTTCTTCTTGTAATTGTTTGCTAATCAATACTGCATGATAATGATTTTCAGAGCACTTATTGTGTGTTAGGTGCAATTAGTGATGCAGAGAAGATGGCAAGTGAACAGCAGCAGGTGTGTGGGTAATACATCAATACAATGCTCTTTTTCAGATCATAAGGTTTTAAAATCATTATTATAAAAGTGATACACAGAAAAAAAAGTGATATACAGGAGGATTGACATTACATAAGTCAGGTATGGAGCTGATTTCTTTTTGGATAATGTCATCCCTTCCTATGATGAGTTTTTTTGTCAGTTGTGGGGCTTGAACTTTGGTCTGGGTGCTGTCCCTCAGCATTTTAGCTCAAGGTGAGCATTATACCACTTGAGCCACAGAGCCACTTGTCATTTGCTGGTGGTTTATTGGAGATAAGAATCTGGGGGGGGAGGATGGGAAGGGATGGGAAGGGGAAACAAAGGAGGAGGCTACAATGCTTGATAATAAATGCACTCATTATCTTGCCCATGTAATTGTAACCCCTCTATACAGTATTTTCACAATAAAAAAATTTTTAAAAAAAGAATCTCATGGACATTCCTTCCCCTGGCTGGCTTTGAACTGTGATCCTCAGATCTCAGCCTCCTTAGTAGTTAGGGTTACAGGCGTGAGCCCTTGTGCCTGGCTCCTACTATGATCTTTTATACAAAGGGCTTCACTGTCTGTGGACATTGGTATCTGTCCAGGGTCCTGAAAACAAGGTCCAACTGCGTACTGAGAGATGACTATAAATAGAGTAAGCTATCGTTTTTTTTGGGGGGGGGTCAGTAGTGGGGTCTGAACTCTGGGCCTGGGCGCTGTCCCTCAACTCTTCAGCTCAAGGCTAGCACTCTACCACCTGAGCCACAGCGCCACTTCCGGCTTTTTTCTTTTTGCTTATGTGGTGCTGAGGAATCGAACCCAGGACCTCAGGCATGCAAGGCAAGCGCTCTACTACTGAGCCACCATCGCAGCCTTAAGCTATCATTTTTGAGGGGGAAATTCCCCCAAACTCATATGTATTCATATTCATATACACATGTATGCATACACATAGATATGAATATATATAGTCCATATGTATATATGTGTGTCTGTGTTATAAATGTATTTTAGATGAAATGTGTTGCTGTAACTGGTGCAGATACACAGCAGGACTGATCACCCCAAGCAAGGCCTCCCACAAATATGCTCCGTGGGTTGAGAGCGTATCAGAAGCAATACCAAGTAGGAAAGATCATCTTGCTCTCAGCAGGTGACACACAGTTAAGGGCATAACTGTAAGCCACAGTAAACTGAATCCTGACCTCAAGGTGAATATCTTAGGCAAATTTGAGCTCAACTGACCACAGGCTGACGTGTAACATGCAAAACTATAAAACTGATAGGTTTGTGTGTCTAAGTCACACGGAAAATCTGTGTGGCTTTTGAACCTTGAGAGACCTGTGCCAAGTGGTCAGCAGCCCCCACGCGGGGGTGGAGAGAGAGCGGAGCCTGCGGGACCTGCGGGGACACCAGGCCGACGCTGATGGTCAGCAGCCCCCACGCGAGGGTGGAGAGAGCGGGGCAAGCGGGGCCTGCGGGATCTGCGTTGTCACTGGGCCGACGCTGATGGTCAGCAGCCCCTGTGGGGCCTGCGGGATCTGCAGGGACACCAGGCCGACGCTGATGGCCAGAAAGAGCTGCCCTGGAGTAAGCGGATGCAGCTCGTGGGTGCCCTTCAGGCGCGGCTGTTGCTGATCCATTCCACTGCTGGATCCCCTTCTAGAACACTGTAGGTCTGGAAAGCAGGGGACCCCGGGGCCCCGCCCCGTCCCGTCCCCAGCCCGTGGGCACCGGCGGTGACCTCGCTCACCTCGCTGCGAGGGCGGATCGGTGTCCACACCCGCCACCCGAGCCTGCTGGACGCCACTGCTGCGGATCGTGACACAAGCGCCCGAACCCCACGTCCTGATGCAAATCAAGGGCGCGCAGGCCCGCTCGCTGAGGCGCATGCGTGTCGCTCGGTTCCCTGACTGCCGCCAAGCGTCCGGTGCCAGAGCGCATGCGCGTCCTGATGCTGCGCAGGGCTGCGTGGGCCTGGGCTGAGCAGCCAGGCCCTCAGGTCAGGCCGAAGGACAGCCCAGCATCAGTCCAAGGTCGGCCCAAGGCCAGCCCAAAGGACAGCTCTGCCAGTCCAAGGTCAGCCCAAGGTCGGCCCCAGGGGCGTGGAAGCAGGGCTGCTCCCGCTGCGCCCTGGCGTGCCCGGCCGGGCGTGGGCTGCGCTTGGCCGCCTGGCGACCGGACACTCCGGGCGGAAGTTTTCTTCTCCGATGATGCCATGCCCACTCAGGACGCTGGCCCCTGGATGACGTCACCGCCCCGGGGTGACGTCACAGAGCCAGGGCCCGCGGCCTGGGCGAGTGCGCGCCATTCCCCGGGAAGACGCAGCCGGCCCTCGCCAGGGGCGGGTGCGAGCCAGGCCCGCGGGGAAGGTTCTGGACTCCCGTGGACCGCAGCGTCCTGCGTCAGAATCATTGCACCGGCCTCCACGGGCGCATCCAGGTGGAGTCCTGCGCTTTTTTTTTTTTTGGCCCAGGACTGGCCTCGAACCCGCAGCCCTCCTGTTCTCTGCCCCCTAAGTAGTTAGAGTTACAGTCATGAGCCTCCGTGCCCAGCCTTCGAAGGAGAAATGGCGAGAAGATAAAAATCTCTTCCCTTAGGAAGCTCAGAATCTCACAGGCTGCCATGGGGGAGTCGAGAGACACTTCATCCCCAGCAAAACTGCAGGGCTGAGCATGTTTCTGAAATGGCTTTCTCTAGTGCAAGTTAAGCCATGGTAGAGTGCTTGCCTTGCATGCATGAGATCCCTGGGTTCGATTCCTCAGCACCACATAAGCAGAAATATAAAAGCCAGAAGTGGTGCTGTGGCTCAAGTGGTAGAGCGCTAGCCTTGAGCTGAAGAGTTGAGGGACAGCGCCCAGGCCCCAAGTTCAGGCCCCATGACCAACAAAAAAAAGAAAAAAAAGTATAGATGATGCTCTCGAACGTCCACATAGCACTTTGTTAAAAATACTTAATTTTAGTGGGACATGTTTGGGGATTTTTTTTATTTTTTACAAATAAAAGCCAGCAGATAAATCTATATTCAGTTGTTTACTGAAGCACAATGAATTTCTAGTGCACTTGAAACTAATGAGAGGGTTGGAGGTGGGGCTCAGTTAGTAGAGCGCTAGCCAGTGAGCGACTGTGGCAGGTACTGAATTTGAGTCCCTGTCTTGGTCCTAAAACAAACAAACAAAAAGTAATTCATAGGAAGCTCCAGAGTCGCCCCTATGGGCTTTTCTAGGACCAGCGTACAGAGGAGAGCAAAGATCCAACAGCTCACCTACAGCTGCCTTGCAAGGTGCAGCCCACTGGGCGAGTTTGTTGACTGCTTCTGGTTAATTTAGCTTCTTTTTTTTTTTTTCCTAGTGTAGGCATTTACAAAAAATACCTCAGGTCAAGTTTGCTTATGCCTGCAAACTGAGCAAGGGTTAGACTGCACATGGGGTCACAGGGTTTTGTTGGTTGTTTATTTTCTGACTAAGGAAATTTTTTCGGCTTGATCTCTATTTAATGTACAAATATACATGTGAATGTGTATACATATATATATATATTCCTCTTTTCTGTATATATGTGTCTATTTTGCTCTCTCTCTATATATATTCTTCTCTGTGTCTCAACTTGAAGATAACAAGCTAGTTGGCAATTAGTCCCTGCCCTTGTTAACAAAGACCTGTATACTTCTGTTCCCAGCTACCATTAGTAGTGTGAACACTGGGAGCAGATTCCTATTTGCCTCCTGCTGCTCCCATGTCTCTGGCATGGGAATAAACAAATTACTCATGCAATACCTGCTCTGCCCTCTGGACGTTCACGCCTCTTTAGTGTCTAAGGTTACGGGAAAAAGAAATGGAACTCCGGGGTTGCCAGGGCAACATGTGCCTGCCGACACAGCCTGCACTAATGGTGACAAATGGTACTTATTACATCAGGACTAATTTCATTGGATTCTACTCAGACAAAGATACTTAACCTTTACTGATAAAATTGTGTCATGATAATTACTTAGTAAAAGACCTGATTAGGCAACAGTGTTCTCTGTCTGTAGACACACGGATTTTGAGGTTTATTATCTAGTATATTGATGATGCATTGGGAACTAGTATGATTTTCCTGCAAAATCCTGTCCCTCCTGGAAAAATCTGTCACAAGGAGATTTTTAGTTTGATGCTTCCTCATTTGGAGAAAGAAACCTGAAGAGAGGATTCCTCTAAACTGTTGAAAATCCCAAACTCTACAATCCATACACTTTGAAAATTTAGTTCTCACATACCAATTTTTAAAATTAGGTTTTCAAATCATGTACATGAGATTAAAAGTACCTAAATGTGTCAATACAAAGTGTGGGCCTTTACAGTATACGTCTTGAAATAAATTGTATTTTGAATGCTAGCATCCTTCCATTGGTGGAGTCTGCCTAGAATGTAGAGCTGAGAGGCATTCTGGGGTCCTTTTTATTTTTCTATATTGAAATGCCTGAGGCTGTATACATTATAAAGAAAAGAGTAAGGTGATTGATTAGTGATGTCTGCCCTGACTGCCAGCAGGTCATTTGTCCATGAATAAGGCCTGTGAGCCATCCATGGTGTGGGTCTATGGGATGAGGCAGACAATGGTATCAATGAGACACGTTCATTGCCTTCAATGACTGACTTATCTAGTAAGGATTTTACTTCAAAAATGCTTCAATCTTTCTTTTGACTGATATGAACTAAGCACATCAATTATTTGCTGAATTAAGCAGTGAAATATGTCCTGTCTCCCTGGACCCCTATTAAAAAAATCTGGGTGATTACTATGATGGAAATTCACTGTACAACAATAAGATAAAAGTTGATATCATGTACCGCTTGGTACAGACACATCTGTGGCACAATGTATTTCTTTCTTTCTTTTTTTTGTCAGTCATGGGGCTTGAACTCTGGGCCTGGGTGCTATCCCTCAGCTCTTCAGCTCAAGGCCAGCACTCTACCACTTGAGCCACAGCACCACTTCCAGTTTTCTAATGGTTAATTGGAGTCTCACCGACTTTCCTGCCTGGGCTGGCCTTGAACCTCGATCCCCAGATCTCAGCCTCCTGAATAGCTAGGATTACAAGCATGAGCCACCCCGGCACCCAGCATGATGCAATGAACCTCTTTGTTTTTCTTATTTCAGTCAAGAAATTTGGTCATCCCTGCTTTACTTATGACACAATGATAAGTTTGCAGAGAGGTTCTGATATGGATGCTAGCATGCTTTGTGTCACACTCATAAATGTGTTCTTTCTTGGCAAAATGTTTATGATGATCAACTTATCAATTCCATCTCATGAGTCTTAAAAGTGGCTTTAATCAAAATGCAGAAAATCTGTATAATACACTAAATGTTGATAGTATAAAAAATCTAGCACCAAATAAAAATAGATGTTCAGACTAATGTTAGATTTATGACTCCATTAAAGAAAGGGTTCTATGAACGATTTGAAATTGTCACATATGAAAAGATAAAAATGATTTTAAAAAGATAAACATGCCAGAGTCATGGACATAATCCAATGCTTTGGTGATGTTAGATCCTTCTCACCTTTTAAACAACAGACCTGAAAGAGCGTGAAAGCTTTCAGAGCTCTCAATTTGCATATTCCATGATAGTTGCATGAGAAGTCCTTAAATTTGCATAAAATATTCATTAAAGAACAATGTCTTAGGTGGTGTACACATTTTCCTCTTTTCCTTTCTGGAAAGTCCTTCATTTATCCTGGAAGCCTCTTGCTCTGTAATCAGCCAGTAGGGAGTACTATAGTACCACATTTAGACCCCATCATGTCTGAAATACATTTCAGTATCACATCTTCACTCTTCCTTTATTTTGCTAATTCTTGCAACTCAGATCTCACAATCTCCCTTGCAAATAGATGGATTGCCTCCCCTCCCCCATGCCTCAATTTCTGAGTGTACCTAAGTATCCTTTTTCTGTTTCCATCTTACTTTGTGTTGAAAGCGAATATATATGTTTCATTCCTGTCTCCATACTTGCTGCTTATTAGCCTGATAAAATAGTAGCATTAATTCAGAAGATGACCAGAAGACTGTCCATTTAGATTATAAGATAAAGCCAACATATGGCAGGCTTAGGCCTCCTCCTGAAATATCTCTGCAGTTAGGACATTACAGTTCCAGCCTGCTGATCACATACAGACAGACAGACAGAGATCCATGCCTGAACTGAATGAGCTGGGTGGAGACATTGGAGAAAACAAGGGAAGGGTAGACTCCCGTGAGGACTGGGACGTCCAGCAGGCAGGAACAAGCCTCAGAGGGCAGGGAGGAGCTGAAGGGTGACCAAGAGAACAGGAACAGTCCAAATATTCAAGCGGGGCTGACTTCACAGATCACCTGTGAAACAGAAGGCGTAGGCTGTTTTATCTGCAGGATGTGGATGGTCAGCGGCCCCTCATCGTTGTTTTATTTGTCTGTTTTATTATCTTTATGTAGCTGCCATTTGACACCTTAGTTTATCAATACAGTGCATCTTGATTGATCATTATTCTTCCTCATCCCTCCCAGCCCTTCTCCGCCCCTCAATTTCCTTAATTTTATAGGTATGTGTTAAATATTGTGCTATATTCTTCCTCCCCTTCCTCTCTTCATTCCTCTACCCTTCTCCTCTGACCACCACACCCTGCTTTTTGAGTGCCTGTTTCCTGGTATTCATTTTGCTGTACTATGTTAGCCTTTTTAATGAACTATACCATTCTAATTCTTGCCTGAACATGCTACATTTCAATTCATTTGTTTGTGTATACTTGCATGCAGCCCCTAAGTATTTACTAGTACATTTACAGATTAGTTCTAGCTTCCAGATGTGAGAGAAAAATCTTATCCTTTGCCTCTTTTTTTTTATTGTAAAGATACTATACAGAGGGTTACAGTTACATGAGTGAGGTAATGAGTACACTTCCTCTTGAACATTGTTACCCCCTCCATTGTTTTCCCCCTACCATCCCCTCCCTCCCTCCCTTCCCCAAGGTTCTTTTTTTTTTTATTGTGATTAAGTGATTACATAATTTCCGGAAATTCACAGTATTGTGGAATAATGATGCTCATTTAAAGTCACAAGTTCATGCTAACTTTCCTGGAGCAAATTGTCTATCACAGTCTGTAATATATAACGGTGCTCACATGTTATATACCATATATGTGATCAGCAGCATGGGGATATTTAGTAGTGGTTCAACCAGATGAGTGGGAGTTCTTTGTTTCTTAAGTCCTGTTAGTTTTGTCATATCACCTAACATTTTGGATTTAGCATCCACTTATCAGGGAGACCATGTACCGTTTGTCTCTTCGTTCTTGGCTTACCTCGCTCAACATGATTCCTTCTAGCTCCATCCATTTCCCTGTAAATGCCATTATTTTGTCATTTCTAATGGCTGCATAATATTCCATTGTGTATAGATACCACAATTTTTGGATCCATTCATCTGTGGTCGGGCATCTAGGTTGTTTCCATATCCTAGCTATTGTGAACAGTGCTGCAATAAACATGGAGGTGCACGTGTCCTTGTATATTGGTTCCTGTTGTTCAGGGTAGATGCCTAGAAGTGGTATGACTGGGTCATAAGGGAGGTCAATCTTTAGCTTTCTAAGGACCCTCCAGTCTGCTTTCCAAAGTGGTTGTATAAGTGTACATTCCCACCAGCAGTGTAATAGTGTTCCTCGTTCTCCACATCCCCTCCAGCATTTGTCATTGGCTGATTTGTGGATGTGGGACATTCTGACTGGGGTAAGGTGATATCTCAGGGTTGTCTTTATTTGCATTTCCTTCACCACCAGGGATGATGAACATTTCCTCATGTGTTTTATCCTTTGCCTCTTGAGGCTTGACATACTTCACTTAACATGATTTTTAGTATAATTTTGTATGCCAGGAGGTCTCAACCTTTTAGCTGCTAAAACAAAATTAAAGAAAAATTAGGAGCTTCAAAGTAAATACATCATTAACAAAAACAGGTGTGACAATGAGCTTAACATAGTTCTATCCTTGTGTGTGTATGTGTGTGTGTGCACGTGCACGTGTGTGTGTGTGTGTGTGTGTGCGCGTGTGTGCGTTCAGTTGCCCCTCAGTAGCATAAAGCACTGGTTTCAGAATCTCTTGAGATACCAAAAGCCCCTTCTATAAAATCATATACCCCTAAAGTGGTGCTGGTGGCTTACATCTGCATGTAATCCTAGCTACTCGGGAGGTTTAGATCTGAGGACCACAGTTCAAAGCCAACTTGGGCAGGAAAGTCCATGAGACTCTTATCTCCAATTAAGCACCAAAAAGCTGGACGTGGAGCTATGATTCAAGTGGCAGAACACCAGCCAAGCACAAAAGGCTAAGGGACAGTGCTTGCAAACATGTCCCAGAATGGGCAACAAAAGGAAAAAGTAAACTATAAGAAACCACAACTCTATTTGCATATAGCCTATGCCGTTCTCCCATGTGGTTTGACTGCCCTGGACTATTCACAGTACACAGTGCTGTGTGCTGCTGTGCACATAGTGGTTATAGCGTATCCCTTGGGGCTTAATGACCTGGAGAACATCTGTGCATACTCAGTCCCACGTATTCGGATCCATGGTTGATAAAATGCGTGATTGTGGGACCCACACATATGGAAGGCCAATTTGTGTAGCATTAATGGCCAGGGTGCAGATATTTGAGACATTTGGAAGGGGAGAAAGCCTGGCAGCTCCCTGGGCCCACCAGGGAGCCGGGGTGCGGGAGGGCCTCACGGGGGTCCTCAGCGGGAAGTCAGAAGTCTGTTTCAGGGATGGGAGCACTGGACAGACCGGATGTCTATGGGTCCTTTGCAAGATCCACATCAAACCCTGGGCTGGTGGTCCTGTCCTTACAGGACTGCAAATGCACTTCTGCTACCCACCTGCCCGTCTCCTGGCCTGAGCAGCCACCTCACACCTGCTGTGTCTGCCTCCTCCGTCATCCTGCAGGGTGCCTATCCTGACAAGAATGGCTCTCTGTTTTCCCCATCCTAGACCCATTTCCTCTTCCTACACCTGCCCAGCAGGGCCCTCACTCTGTTTACAGTGTGAACAGTGCCACAGTGGACTAACACCTTTTGGAGAACTCCAGTAACAAAACCGTGATGACAATGGCTTATTAGCATCAGCTATGTCACACGGCTCACCCGTCTTCCTGTATATGATGACAACGTCTCAGCTCCCTTGTTAAATTATAACGTCAGTCTTAGGTTGGAAAAACCAATCTCTCTTTATGAAAACTTTTAGTTGGAATGCAAAAAAATTTTGTTGAGGACTAAACATGAGTGAAATGGGACCACAGAAGACCCTAGGCATTTTCCTCTTGGATTGTAACGCTGACTTATATCTAACTTTCCTCTAGCCTTGACCTTGACACAAGTTCCAGGCAGAGACACAAACCCTGCTATGCGCTAAGCAAAGTTGATACTTTTGAATACCTCTTCCTTCCTTCCTTTGTGCCATATCTTGACAAAAATCTCTGTAGCTCTTTGCCCTGGAGACTTAGGTGGTGCTTCATTAGAGCACCTCACAGCTGTGGACAGGTTCATGGAGGCTGGTGAGTGACTTGCCCCCTGGATCTTCTCTGCACATGGATAATGAGAAACTGTGAGTTTTCACGCAGGCCTTTGTAGTGGATTCTTGTATATCAAGCTGCAGGTTGCAAGCCATTATCGTGTAAAGAAGTAAATATGCTATTTCCAATCAACATTAAGCCAAAAGTAAGACAGGATTGACTACCAATCAAGGTACCTCTCTTGTGAAAAGTAAAACTTCTTGATGGGCTTCTGCTCACCTGCACGTGGTCTGTGTGGTTGGGCTGGGCCACTTTCTCACCAGCACACATTAATTTTTGCTCCTCTAGGACGTATGTAGTGGTATTTGATTGTGGTTTGATTTTGCATTTCTCTGACCAAGATACTAAGCACCCTACCTATGCTCTTTTTATTGCATTTTCTTTGATTAGTATCTGCTCAAATATTGCAAGTATTTTAAATTGAGACACGTGTCTTCTTATAATTGAGTGTGAAAAATTCTTTATGTAGATTCTCAATAAAAATTTTGATCATAAATTAGCTTTATAAGTATTGTATACTTCAATTGAATTGCATTTTACTCTCCTAATTGTGTTTTTGGAAGAGCAGAGGGTTTTTAAGCTGTGATGCAATTTATTTCATATTTTCCATTTATACTTGACATTATTTTGTGTACTAGAACAAAGATCTTCATGTCCTCCAAGGTCAGTTCAGTTTTCTTCTAGAAATGCTGTAGAGGCCAGTGATCAAATTTATACTGTTTTAAGAAATAATTGAAGTCCTTTTGGCATAGAGAGATATGTTTCTTTCATATGAATATCCATCCCCTAGATTTTTTTGGTCTCTTTGATATTGAATTACCCAAGTGCACTTGTTGGAAACCACCCACCCCACACATATACATATACACACATATGTATCTATGTATGAATACATACTATATATCATGTATATTAGTATATAATATATAGTATAATACAATTATGCACACATAGTATACATATATTTTATAAATATACATATATATTACTCTCCCAAAGGACTCTGTCCAATCCTTTGGCCTTCATGTTTACTTTCCACTGCAGCATACTGTCTTAACCGTGCACTTGGTAGTGATCTTGGAAACCAACTTGTCAGTATCCCCCATCCAGGGTTGACACCTCTTCCCAGCCCCTTAGCTGTCACTTGCCTGTTGGGAGTATGGTTGAGATTGTGTTGAATCAAAAGATACATTTAGGAAGAATTAAGGACTTATTTAGATTGAGTTTTCTAAGCCATGACTGTGAGTTTATCCCTCTATGTATTTAAGTCTTTTATTTCTCTAATGTCTTATAGATTGTAGCCTATAGGTTTTGTGAGTTACAACTTTTAAAGTATGTTTTAACGTTGTTAACTTTTGATTCTGTTGCTAGGAAAATAGAAATTATCATGATTCTGTAACCTTGTGAAATTCATTTGTTGGTTCTGGCATTTTCTATGGTAAATTGTGTAAGGTTTGGTGTGTGTGTGTGTGTGTGTGTGTGTGTGCATGTGTGCACACATGTGCTAGTACTGGAGCCTGCGTTCAGGGCCTGGGTGCTGTTCCTGAGCTTTTTTGCTCAAGGCTAGCACTCTGCCACTTGAGCCACAGCACCACTTCCAGTGTTTTACTGATTGACTAGAGAGCAGGGTCTCAAAGACACTCCTTCTTGGGCTGGTCCTCACACAATGATCCTCTGATCTCAGGCTTCTGAATAGTTGGGATTACAGGCATGAGCCACTGGCATCCAGGCCTGTGTCCTTTTAAAGAAATACCTATTCTGCTTGCTGGAATGTTTTTAATCAAGTTATTTGTCTGATGTATGATTCGCGAGTCTGTGCCTCCATCCTCCAGCCTTTGCCAGTTCTTTGCTCTGCAGAAGCGTTTTGGTCTGAGGCAATCCTATTTTGTCCATGTTTTGCTTTTGTTGCCTGTGCTTTTGGGATCCTATCCAACACATCTTTGTCAGACCACTGTCACGGAGCTGCTATAGCGGGGATTATTTTTAACATCATTAAATGCATATCGCAAGATATGCGCCGGTGATTACAATTCCAGGTTTGCTGGATGGCACGGCGTTCAACCTACCCATAATGAAGAGGCCCCCAGCGCATCGGAATGATAAAGTAGTCAGAGAACTGCTCTGATCTCACCGGAGTAGAGCAGCGCCTCAGCTGCCCGTGTCGGGAGTTCAGATAATGACATGCTCAGTGTGTAAGCCTGTCTCCCCTCTTCCCTCACTCAGTCCCTGCTCGCTTGCCCCCTCTCCCCCCCATGCTCTCCTGGCTTCTTAGATGGTCACCGAATGGATGTAAATAGCTCAACTCTAATGGCGCCATCACACGTGAACTCTGTCACAGTGAATTCTGTCTCCAACCACACATGGTCACTTCCCATATTCTGTCTAGACCCCAGATCATAGACTATCAGTTGTATAGATGACAGGGATTTTTTAAAAGTGAAGCTAAGACTGTGTTGTATTTCCTCCTCATAGTGCATTCCCGTATCTGAGCGGGAGGAATATTTCTGTCCCCTCCTAGGACCCAGAAGCTCTCGCAGAGAGAGTGATGCTCCCTCCACAGGCCCCTGCGCCCAAGCGAAGGGCAGCAGTGGCGTTCCGTTCACTGCTCTGATTCTGTCACATGAAGTCAGCGTAGCTGTGTGGAGAGAGGACATGTCCGCAGAATTCCTATTAGCCAGCAGACCCAGACATTGAATCAGAATGGAACCCAGTCAGATGCGAGCGATGCCCGCTGTGGAAATGGAGGAGATTTCTCTCCACGGTGACAGCAAGGAGTGTCTGTCCCCTCCTCCGCGCACGGCTCTGCTCCAAACGCTGGCCGAGAGCCTAGTGCAAGATCCGCCCTGTTCATTTGCTGAATCATAAAAACTTTCAGAAGAAGGGATTAACACATTGAGCTATTCCTAATGTTTACTCGTTTATGTGGAGTATAATTCATAAAGAGACACATCGCAGGTGCCTAGAAAATACATGGTTCATGAAAAATACATGACCCGTGCTGTGTGGGAGCAACACCGGGTTTCCAAGGAAACCTCGAGTCTTCTGTTATCCAGAGGTCACACAGCGTGCTGCAGTTTATAACGGGTCCAGAGCCTGTGTCTTAGGAATGCATCGCAGCATGACCCTCTGATGCCACAGACTTCCTCGAAAGTCTTTGAGGGAAGAGGGAGGTGTCCAGCCCCCCACCCCCACGCCCCACTTCATTCACAGAATCTGGAAGATTGGGGTTCGTTTGGTGTCTGCGTTCTTTCACTTTTTTTCTCTCTGTGCATGTGCAGACTGTTTTTGCCAGTGTGAATTATTTTTCGCCAGCGTTTGTGTCTTGTCACAGACACGTCTGTTTGAAATAAGACAGGCTTGGTTGAGCTGTGATGACCTGGGGGATGGTGAACTTCAATTCACAGAAAAAAAAACGTGCCAGGCACACGTCTGAGGAGAGTCAGTGTAACAACTGGGATCCACCTCAGAATGCTCCTCAGTCATAGTCCCAAAGGCACTAAAGCGGGAAATCTAAGTTCCCTTACACGGTACTTACTAGGCAGTTGGAAGGATGCGTAGAGTGTAGAGTGATATAGATGTAGGTAACATGAAAATTAGGATGGTAGTGATGGTGTCGATGATGGTGGTGATGGTGGTGGTGGTGATGATGATAATATTATGGCAGTGGTGATGGTGTGGTTAATGTTTCTGAACACTTACAACATAGCATTTCTATCTATATATCCTCAAAAATATCATGATAGAGAAATCTGATCATTGAGCTTTATTAAAAAGCACAATTGCCAAGGACTGGGGTCATGGTTCAACTGGTATTGCAAGGCTGAGTTCAAAGCAAAAGAAGCCCAGTATGTTGGTCCTCATGGAAGCCCTTGCCCCGTGCCTCAGGTTTAGCTGGTATTTTTGCCTAATTTTGTCATTGGTACCCTTAACATAAAACCTGGGTTGTGGTAAGAGCTAAAGTGTAAGTCTGTGTGTCTCTAAGTGTAAGAATGTGTATGTGTGCATGCATGAACACAGATGCACATTGATGGAGCTGATGAAGCCGCTGTTTATAACACTGTACATCTGCCTGGAGATACCAACTCAAGGGAGCATCACTGCTAGATTATTCTTCAGAGAATAAATTTACTACCTACTTGGACTTTGGAATTTTTTTGGTTAATATCTGAGTGTACCTTCTGTATCAAGAATGTGCTACTTCATTGATACGTATGGCTTTTTTGATGTTTCAGTGTATCGTTGGAAATGCATACCAATACTTTGTACAATGGCATTCACTGTGGTCAACCCGCCCCTCATGGTCTCCACTGTTGAGGGTCTGTGCATCATGTGTGGAGCTCAGTGGAAATGACCTCCTGGTCACAATGCAAATGCCAGTACCCCACTCCCCACACACACCCCACAGCAAACAACAACATGAGATAGAATGAACTGCAAAGACAAAGGAGCTGTGTAAAGCATGAATGCAGTATAATCTTCAATGCACGTGTGTGAAAACGGAACCAAGTTCACTGAGGGGATTGTGGGGTTGGGAGAGATGGAGAAGGTGACAATAGGTTGATGTTGATCAAGAAGGCGGGGTACTCAGACTGGCGCATACACAGAATGTGGTGCATAGAGAACAGTTCTTTCCTAAGTTTGACTTACTACACGTGCTCTTTGTGCTCATCAATGTAGAGAAGGTTTTGAAATTTGTGGTCAACTTTTTTAAAAATAATTTTATGATTCAATTCAGAGAAAACCAAAGGAGTCTGAACATGGACTCCAAATTGAATTCTTTCACTTATTTGTTTTTAAGTTATCATTACGTAGTTGTAGAGAAGGCATTCAAATGCCCATGTTAGCTTGTAAGAATATTGTATTCTTTCTTCATTTGTGACTGACTTCAATAGCCTTTAAAAAATGAGCTTAAAAAAGTCAGGCGCCAGTGGCTCATGACTGTAATCCTAGCTACTCAGGAGGTTGAGATCTGAGGATCGTAGTTCAAAGCCAGCCTGGGCAGGAAAAGCTGTGAAACTCTTATCTCCAATAAACCACCAGAAAACCAGAAGTGGTGTTGTGGCTCAAGTGGTAGAGCGCTCGCCTTGAGCTGAAGAGCTGAGGGACAGTGCTCAGGCCCAGCATTCAGCCCCATGACTGACAAAAAATAATTTTTTTTTAAAATGAGCTTTCTGGTGGGTGCCAGTGGCTTATTCCTGGAGCTGTAGCTACTCAGGAGGCTGAGCTCTGAGGTTACAGTTCAAAGGCTGCCCAGACAGGAACGTCTAGGAGATGCTCATCTCCAATCAACCATAAAGCCAGAAATGGAGCTGTGGCTCAAGTAGTAGAGTAGCCAGTCTTGAGCAAAAAGGCCAAGATCCCAGGGCCCTGAGTTCAAGCTCTCTCACACACACACATACTTGCATGTGTGAGCACACGTGTGTGTATGTGCACACACATGCACACAAAATTGAACTAAAATTGAACTTACAACATTTACAAAGAAAGTTAAAAATAGACCTAAACTTTGAATTCTTTTTTGTCTTTGGGTTAGACTTTCATTAAAATAAAAATAATATTCCAGAATAGCCTCTTTGCAAGTTAAGATATGGGCCTTACATTAAACTACTTTTTCAAACTTCCAAGAAAAGAAAGGGAGGAACAAGTTCAAATGTAATGTTACTATTCTTACCATCTTTAAGAATTCTCACGTAAGTGCAAATCTCTTGTCAAATTAAGACTAGTAGGACTTAGCATGCAGTAAACTCACCTTTTTTCATGAATTTATTACATAGATTTTGACCCAGTGCAGTCAGATAAGTAAATGAATGGATCAATGGATGGACAGATCGACAGATTATCTCATCTATGCAGACAAGCCCTCTGTTGTGGTTTAACTGCTCTGACCTACTGAGAGGTTCCTTCTCCTTAATTTTGTGAAAGTCTGCCTCCTGAAAAGCAAATGACACCCCCCCCCCAAACAAGCAAATGTAGTGCACTTCCCTGAAAGAACCAGGGGCATTTTTGAGATCTGTGGACTGCGGTCACTGGGGTGTTCTGTGGGCAAGGCCGCGTCTGAGGTGGTGGTGGGCAGCACCCACGGGGCAAACATCCTCAGTCCAGCCCTGGGCTCTGCATCCTGAGCATGAGCAGGTGGTTCCTCTGGGAGACCACGCGTGCGTGACGCCCTGTGGTGTTCTCAGCTGTAGTCCTAGGGCGTGTGGCATCCCTCCATCTAACCGTGTAACCGCGTCCATCCTTGCTTTCATTTGTTTACATTTGCCTTCAAGTTTCCTCAGGGAATAGCTGGTGTGTGTGTGTGTGTGTGTGTGTGTGTGTGTGTGTGTGTGTGTGTGTGTGTGTGTGTGTGTGTGTGTGTGTGTGTGTGTGTGTGTGTGTGTGTGTGTGTGTGTGTGTGTGTGTGTGTGTGTGTGTGTGTGCGCGTGTGGGGGGGGGCCTTCGAGTTTGCTAATTTTTCGTTTCTTTCCCCACTGGGACACCTGCCTGTGCTACCACTGGCCTGGGCTGTGGTGTCTGTGGGGCTGTGTACCAGCAACCCCCTGCATGCATGGAGCTTCCTGCACAGCCTGGCAAGTATCCTGCGGAGAGAGAATGGTCAAGGTGAGCAGGAGCAGAGCCTCTGGAGGGGCCCTGAGAGGCCGCAGGCATGCCGGGCGGGGCCGCTCACCCCTGCCAGCCTGGCTGCTCAGGAAGCTGGGGTGGGGAGTATCCACCTGAGGCTAGTCCAGGCAGAAAGCCGGAGAGACTCCATGTCAGTCTCCACACCAAACAAGAAGCAAGATCCTACTCAAAGCACAACGAAAGCAGAAGGCGCCGAGAATAGCCCAAGTAGTTTTGGTTTTTGGCTTTTGGTTTTTGGTCATGGGCCTGAACTCTGGGCCTGGGCGCTCTGTCCCTCAGCTCTTCAGCTCAAGGCTAGCGCTCTACCACTTGAGCCACAGCACCACTTCTGGCTTTTTTCTGCTTATGTGGTGCTGAGGAATCGAACCCAGGGCCTCATGCATGCAAGGCAAGCACTCCACCACTGAGCCACCTTCCCAGCTCCGGCCCACATAGTTTTAAAACACATTTCCATGATTAATATCTGACCTCGCCGCCCACCTCGGATGCTCTTCTGCTAACTTCTGGCCACGCAGGCTTACAGGTCTCACCAGGTCACCTAGTTTCAGTACTGCTGTTACATCCTGTGTGTGGGGGGGGGAGGGGTTGCTTGTTTCATTTCTGGGAGAGGCTGGGTGTTGGGAGTGTGTGTGGAGATTTCCTGGGGCTCCGCAGGCAGGCTTTCTTTCCAGTGGTGAGTGGGTGTGGCAGCATCCTGTCCTGGAAGTCCAGGTAGTGTAAAAGCCCGTGTTCTCTTCTCCTGACCTGGAGGGACACCTGTAACAAATCAGGGATCATTGCTTTCTACGTCTTCCTGAAGCACTTCCCAGGAAAGAGCTGCAGTCTCAGGCTTTGCAAGATGATTGCTTTCCACCGAATCGTGTTCCACAACTATTCATTTAAAATATGCTTCATTTCAGAAAGGCCGTAGCCTCTGATCTGGCCACCTGAGAATCATGCTTGGTGCTCGAATTTCCAAATATTACTTGAAATTGTGTCTCTTTTATCCACAATGGGGATAAATGGCAGGCATCCATTGTTTTTATAGTGTTAATTGATTACGTGTTCAAGAAATAGTGAGTGCTCAGGGGCAGGAGCCCTAGCACTTGAGCCACACCCCTGGCCATTCCTTCTTTGGTTGTTTTATAGGTAGGGCATTCCATTTTTGCCCAGGTTTGGCCTTGGATGGCAATCCTTCTACCTGTAGTCTCCTTCAGAGCTAGGATCACAGGTGTGTGTGTCACCATGCTCTGCTTCCCGGTTGAGATGGGTCTCACTAAGTTACAGGCCAAGCAGACTTCACATGAACCACAGTCCTCTCAATCTCCACCTCCAAAGTAGCTGGGGCTGTAGGCATAAGCTACTGTATCTGGTTGGGAATGTTTCATCTAATGTGTAAGTGTGATGTCGAGCAATATACAGGATGATGGGTGAGACTATGAAGAAGAGCCATGGGGATAAAGTAAGGAATTAGGGAAGAGCTGTGAAGACTGGTCCTCAGGTTGGTGGCTTGGCACAGCCAGATTCCATTCTCCTTTGTGCTTTCCACCCTTGGAGAGGTGCAGTGCCTGCCCGTCAGGTGAGATGACTGCGGTCCCCTTCAGCCCCTTTTATACACAAACCCTATCCGTGTACCGTGCTCAGAGGAACAGTGTGGAGGGAACATGACTTTCAATGTTTGTCATGAGGAATTGCTCATGGAAGCCCTGGCATGGTATGCTCCTCTCCGCTGTCAGTGCACACGGATGTGTTGCATGTGCGTGGCTGCTGTCACGTGGGACTCTGGGGGTGGGGATAATACCCTCAATGCTGGGTGTCATCGGCGCATGGCCGCCGTGCTGCACACCCTGCTGCAGAGGGGCATGAGTGTCCATCACAGCACTCACCTGATGAAACCAGGGTGTCCCCCCAAAGCAAAAAGTACATTCAGGCAGGCTGTGCGATCGGATTGAAGGGAGGGGGCTTCCCAGGGCTCTGCTGACTTCGTGTAGGTTGCATGAGAGCCCTGCCAATGCTTACCTCAGCGAGGAAAAGGGTAAAGCATGCGAAGGTTTCGGTGTTGTGCTGAGACACGTGTAGATTTTTTCAGTAAGCACCAATTCCTTCTCGAGCCTCACGGTGCGCCTCACGGTGGCTGGCGTGGTGAGGCAGCATCCGGGGTCTGAGCACAGCCTGCGTACGGCACCGGCTGCTGGTGTGCCCAGAGCTCCCTCCACAGCGTGTGCGGCGGGAGGCGCGTGACCTCCTGAGCTCCATCTCCTCCAACAGGAAATGTCCGGTTCCTTGACATGATCTTCCCATAAGAATGCTATTGCCCAGAGAAATTGACACTGCTCGCACCTATCCCAGAAGACCCCTTGGGCACAGTCAGATCCAGGAAAAGGAGTTTTATTTCCCAGCCGAGGCTGACAAGGCCACCTCTCCCATGGGCGAGGGAAAAATGGCACCCGTCCTTTGTTCAGGGTCAGATATGGAGTAAGGAAGTCCTCTGTGTGCTTGTGTGGCTGAAGATGGCACCGAGCAGTTAGAGTTAGGCAGCATTTCCTGATATAGCTGGGGGCTAGGGGTAAACACAGCTCTGGGAAGGGAAGTGGGAGGAGGAACGGCCAGGGCTGAGGGCCGGCTGCAGTGAGGCATGGCCGGATCACCCAGCTTTGAGGGAGGGGCTGAGGACCTGGGATGGAAGGTGTGCTCACAGACCCATCCTAGGTAAAGAATTATCCGCGTAGTCTGCTTCCTTTTAGCTTACCTAATTTTCATGTGGTATGCAGTGGGGTGGGGTGTGCTGAGCTGCTCTTGGTGTTAAATGGGTTCAGGGATGGAGTAAAGCACTCACTTCCTGTAGCTCAGAATGTGACCTCATTTTGAAATCTACACCCTGCAGACAGGTTAATTTGGCTCATGGGAAGTTATACAGGAGCTGGGCGAGTGAGTTTTGAGTGGAGTGGGGGGCAGGGTTGAACACAGATTCAGAGAAACATGTCAAGACAGGTAAAAGTGTCTGATGTTGACATGTGCTGCATGTTAGGAGTGGCTCAGGCTGTTGGGTATCACAGAGGAACGAGGACAACAACTAGAATGGAATTGAGCAAGGCAAAGTTTACCTCTGCCAGGGCATGTACCATCAGCCAGGCAAGCAAGCACAGGGAACAGGCAGGCTGCTCCCTGTTTACCCCTAACCCAGAAGGCCCGCCCCTCTGTTCCCATTGGCTGAGCACGGGTTCCCACTCTGCAGAATGATGTGTTTTAATTAATAGGATGCGACTAAAATTCAAGGAGCTTCCCACAAGAGGTCTCAATTAAGGTGCAGCAGGGAAAAGATGCAAATAAAATGTCATGAACAAGGGTCAAGACAAACACTCACAAGATGTACAGAAAGGAAGCAAACTACTTTGATAGAAGAGCTTTTCTCATGCATAGGATGCCTGGGGCACCAGTTGGACGAACGGATAATTTGATTCATAACTCTTAACCTCCAAAGTTGGGATAAAAGAAGTTTCTGTTGTTGAAAACACCCAGTTTGTGGTCCATTGCCACAGCTAGCCCTAGGACATGAAAACGAGCACCTCACTGAAGGTGAAGCCAGGCAAAGCACAACACAAAATGTACCATCCATGGCTCACGGAAGGCCGATCCCACCTCTCCCCATGAATTATGCAAGTCTCCTTTACATACCGACAGCTTGAGGGAAGATGGCTATCTCCGATGGCGATTATACATCTGTCTAAAATCGTTGTTGCCTAACAGCTGATGGATGGCTCCCAGTGGGTCCTGCCTGTGCGATGCAAAAGAGTTGAGCTTGGGCTGGTAGCTGAGTACTGAGATTGGGCTCACTTGCCTGCTGAGCAGAATGAATACCCGTGCCCGCAAAAGCATGCCAGTCGTCAAAGGAGACTGGATTCAGAAGATATACTGGGATTCCTCCAGTGTGTCCCCCTATATACCATCCAACTCCCTTTCCAGGAGACTTCCACGTGGTCAGGAGTTAGAGGCAGTGGTAAACAAGAAACTTTGTGGTGATGACCCCCAGGAAAACCTGGCTCTGTCCTCCCGGAACACATTGAGCCTCACCTAGCTCTGTCCTCCTCCCGCAACACATCCATCCTCACTCGTTCCCTTCATCTTTACTCTGTTCCCTCCCACCCACATCAACCTCGAAGCCCTGCTCGACAGTTTTCTCTTACATGAGCCTATGATGCTGCCTTAGCAAATAATGCAGGCCAGAAGTTGACCCCCTGTCCACATAGGAAGGCTTTTTGGAATTGCTTATCCATCTGGTGACAATAACAGGTCACGTCTGTGCAGAGCAAGAGTTCGGTGTGTGGTTTATTATTTCATTCGTAACTCTGAGCCCATTTGAAGCCAGATTTGTGTTAGACTTTAGCTATGATTGGGGGGGTGGGAAGATCTTTGTCAACTTGATTGACAGGGCCGGGATGATTTGGGGGTGAGCACAGAGCTTGGGAATGGAACAATTGTCCACCATGCCTGAGTCATGGGTTTCAGTCTCAGGATAGCAAAAATTTAGCAAAGAAATTAATGAATACACCTGGATATTATTCATGCTAAAACACCTGAGGTGGAAATTTGGCACTGATTTTCTGAAATCTATTGAAGTATTTGAGGATAATTATGGATATCTTCAGAATATCCTAAAAGAAAGCAGTGCCACAAGTCATGTCCTAGAGTTTAAATAACGTTATCTTTTTCTATGTCCCTCATTTTGCTATTTTTCTCTCTAAAATATTGGTTGCTTAAAAGGATATCCTCTAATTAAAATTTAATATCAAGAAGTGGAAAATGTCTTCAGTGCTAGACATTAAAACGATTTCATCAGATCCCTGCTCGAATGACAAGTCGAAATTTCCCCAGCATGAGATGAGCATAATTTATCAGAAGATATCCAAACGAGTAAAATGTACATGGGAGAAAACCCTTTCATAGTCTCGCTTAAGAAGAGAGCAAATTATCTTAAAACACTGGGGATTTTTTAAATTCATCTTTTATGCAGGAATATCCTCCTTTTATTAAATGCTCGTTGCATTCCATTGAAGGAAAGAACAAACTTACAGTCCTGGATTCAGAGGATGTCTGAGGGCCCTGGCGTGGTTATTCTGCGCTGTATTCACTGTGAGGCTTGCTAATCAAAACGGATATAAAATGAGCATGCTGGATGTGAGATTTGTAAGCTCTTGCCAAGTGTGAACATGGGTGGAGGAATGTATTGGAAAGGAGCGGGGAGGGAGGGTGGGTGTCCGGGTGTCTCTGAGCTGAGAAGACAAACCTCACACCCCAGCCCTCCAACTGCACCTCCCTGTGGGGCATTGTGGTAGATTGCACTGACTTTTTCCAGAGGTAAAGTTGATGGTGCTTAGACTCTAATCAGATACTTGTCAAGAAGGCAGCATGGGCAAATCCATGGACAGATTCCAAGACAGCCCCAGTTCCCGTGAGGATGAAGCCAAGTTGTGAGCAGGACAGGTTCCAGTGCCCTGTAACACACAAGCCAGGCTTCCCAAACACGAAGTACCTGCTGGCCTAGGTCACCGAGGAAGTGGCATCTCTGGGAAAGGGCCACAGAAGACTGAGGAGACTGCTCTCCCCGAGATAGGATCGCATGCGGCCACGGGCTCACGAGGACTTGCACAGCCATCACGGCCCATCCTGATCCTGTGGACTCCCACCGTCTCTGGCACCTTGCTGTCTGGTATGCTAGTTCACCCGGGTGATCCTGCATATGGCACACCTGTCCCTCAATACGGCCACCGCCACCGAGAGTAATGTGCACTCGGGTCGTTCCTCGGCATTCCTCTGCGCACCTCATTTCTTCCTGAGCAAATCCCTCAGGTTCCAGGGAGTCCTGTACTAACCCTATTGTTGCTCAGCAAGGCTGGTAGTGGTCAGGCACACATTCCACATGCTGCTTCTCTGCCGTGTTTTTCTTTCTCCTTCTATATATTTATTTACTTATTTTTTTTCTGTGCCAGTACTGGGGCTTAACTCAGGGCCTGTGCACTATCCTTTAGCTTTTTATCTATACCTTCATTTCTGATGGTTGCTGGTTAATTGGAGACAAGTCTCTCAGCCTTTATTTTTATTTTTTTGCCTGAGCTGATCAAACTCTGACCCTCTGATCTCAGCCTTCTGAGTAGCTAGGAGTTCAGGCATGAGCCATAAATTCCCAGCTATCCTTTCTCTCTCTAGAACTGTAGTTATATCTTTGTCTTTTCTTCAAGGATCTTCATTGTACTTTTCTACTGATAGCTAATTTTTTTTTCAGACGGTACTATGAGTAATTTTTGTGACATTTTCAATTTTAACTATTTATAATTAATTTTTAACATCATTTAAATGTATCTAGGAGTTTCATTGTGAGATTTACACATATATAATGTGCTTTTATTAATTTTTTCCCTCTGTTACTCTTCCTTAATCTTTATTCTCCTTATTTTCTTTTTGACTTTTATTGTGGTGCTGGGGGGAGGGGTCAAACCTAGGCCCTCACACCTACTCGGTGATTGCTCCATCCACAGCTGCACCATGGTTGTGGGGCTATTCCTTTGGATTTACTTTCCTTTTCATTAATTTCTCCAACCATCTAACTAGAGCAAAGATTAATGACAGACTGCCGTATCTGCACAGGCAGAGATCTGATCATTAACAAACTAAACAGGGTAATTAGGTATACAGTTGGAGCGCACTGTGTGGCTGAAATTAGCAGTGTATAATTGGGCCTCATTTCACTGCAGGAGAAAATCACTGAGAGAATTTTATTTACACGAGGAAAATGTCTTGATGAAATTGCTTTCAGAGAATTGAAACAAATATATGCCCAAATGACTCCTTACTTACCGAGGCAGCCAGGGTGCTAGCTGAGTCTCCATATGCCCCGATATTGCAGAGAGAATGGCTTTAGTTCTGGTCCAGTGACTTCTTCCAGGAAGTTTGACATCCAAACTGGGTCATAGGTTCCAGTCTCAGGATACCAGTCTCCTTGGCTGTCTTTGTGGACATGTTTTGAAACCAAAGAGGACCCCATAAAGGCTAGGTGAATTGATGAGGTGAGGCTCTGCTTCTCAATACCATGCTTTCTTTGTCTGATCCTAAATTTGAGAAAAACCTAAATAAAACTAGTGTCTTCACTCTCCAAGCCCTCGCTGAGTTTAGCAGTGGGCTAGGTCAGAAGGTGGCAGCGCACTGCCTTGTTCTCCCAGGTTGCTGTCCTGAGGGAAGGCCGTACCAGCACCCCAGATCAGCATGCCGAGGGGGATCTAGGAGATGGGTTGTATGAGGGAGGCATTGGGAGGGGAGGGACACAAAGACCAAGATCAGCATTCAGAGTCTCCCTTCCTGCTTCTAGCCATGCCCAGGAAGTGACCAGCCTGAAGACCAAGCAAAATCAAAGGCTCTTCAGACCCAGAGCTCACCAGTGCAAATATCACCCCTCTCTCATCCCCTCCCTGCTACCCCCATAGAGTTGGCTTGGGCCTTCTGTGGTTGTGTCAGGGGGTTGACACCTACAGATAGCTTTTGCAGAAGAAATTTCATCTCTAAAAGTAGCACCCAGTAGAGTCTTCATGTAAGTTATTCAAATGTATGACAGAAGTGAAGCACAGTCCCTTCTCCCCTAACCCACACATGAATTCTGAGTTACTGCTGCGAACCTTTTGGTGGATATCTGCTGGTCAGTCTTCTCTATTTATTTATAGATGAAATGCATGCATATGTGCACATACCGTCTCATTACCTTCGCACCTAATATTGTTGGTTGGTGATGATGATGGTGTCTTGGATATCTGTGCTCTCCTGTCCTATAACTGCAGAGTGTGAAGTATCCTAATGCACTTATTGACCCCTACACTTCCCAACTCTTCAAAGGCCTCTGCTGTGAAGCTGAAATGACCACTTCACGCCCACCTTTCTCTGTTCATCTCTCACACCAGTCCCCTTCTCAGCCTTTCAAGTAGCAAAGATTGCAGGTGTGAGCCACCAGCACCCCTGACTTCTTTAAACAGCTATGTTTCCTTCCCTGCTCCTCAGCCTTTCAGACCCATCCTCAGTGTCCCTTCACCCACATGCTGCGGCTGCTGGGTTTAAATGCTTCTCTGCTCAGAGCATCTGGGCCTCGCTGCGGTCTTGCACGGTCTTCTAACATTCTCCCTCACATTTCCTGTGGCCCAGAGTCAAGAACACCACAGGGAGGGCAGGGCACGGAGCCCACCTGCCAGGGCTTCCTCCTGGCTCAGATATTTGTAGTGGTTTAAACAAGGAATCACCTACACTCAGCCCTTGATTTTCTCATCAGAAAATGGGATCCTCCTTTTGGAGCTTTGGGGAGGATTGTGAGGATACGGCTGGGCACTCGTGGCCCCTACTGAGCGCACAGCACCTACAGGCTGGGACCGGGAAGTGTAGTAACAGTGGATCGGGACCCATCTTGGACCAGGGTGACCTCACACTAATTTGTCCCATCTACAATGATCTTGTTTCCAGTAAGGACCTGTTCTGAGGCCCAGGGGCTCAGCAATTCTGCATCTGAGTTCTGGTTGGGGAGGACTTCAGGCCATATCTGCAAGCTGGTTTAGCATCTATAGGGTTCCTGCTGCGCATAGCTGCTGCTCTTAGTCTTAGAAATCGGCAATGGGATCCTTTAGAAATCGTCATCAGCAGGCCATTCATTGTTCCAGTTGGATCTGCAGCCCCCACATGCTGAGTCTAACCCCGGCATGCAAGAGGACCCACGTGCAAACCAAGCTCCGAGTCTGATTCCCTTCAACCCACCTCCAAACTAAAAGTGACCACTAGCGTTTCGGTCATCATTGGTGTATGTTTTTCTCTCTCTCTTTCTTTTTGTGTCAGGGCTAACTCAACTTTCCAACCAGGAAATGTTAGCTGAACATTTGCAGGCGCCTCTCCTCTCCAGCACTCTGGGCTTAGAACTTGGGGTTCATTTCAGGCACCCCTCACTCCTTGCTGTATTACAAAAACGGTCTTGGAAGGTGCCCAGTTCTGTCACACAGTATAGCTGTCAGCGAGAAGTGTTAGACACAGCTGAGATGGTTTTAGTACGTTGTGATACCATTTGGCATCTTATTAGAAAAACCATCTGCTCTGTTAATTCCTATTAGCACTGTTCAGATGGAAACAGAAAAACCAACCTGAGGACATATTTCTAAGTGAAAAATCAAGTATGCTTTAAAACTCTCTGTGAAAACAGCATCACCCTGATTAGATACGTCTGCACTGCTGTGGCCAAATGCATGCCATGATGAACCTAAGAGAGGAAGACTGATGGGGCTCACAGTCTCAGGGGTGCAGTCCATCCTGGCAGGGACGATGTGGGGGACCCAAGCAGCTTGCCCACGGTGGCACTCAGGAGGCAGACAGGAAGTGCCTGTGTGGACTGGCTTTGTCCCTTACCCCATCCGTTCTTTCTAGGCTCCCGCCCCTCTAGATGGTAACACCCATGTTCTAGGTGGTTAGACTTTCATCAGGACACCTAGGTCTTCATGGTACCTCTCTCTGACTGTGGCGGTGATCACAGCAACTGGTCAGGAAGGCGGAAGCTGCCATTTTCACATGAGTCAGACAGTCAGGGCAGGTGAATGCAAAGAATGATTTCTCTTCCAGTTAGTAGCAGAAGGACTGCTGTTTCTATGACCATCGCTTTCCAGGAAAGGAAAGACTTTTTTTTTTGTTTTTTGTTTTTATTGTGAAAATACTGTACAGAGGGGATACAATTACATGGGCAAGATAATGAGTACATTTCTTATCAAGCATTGTAGCCTCCTCCTTTGTTTCCCCTTCCCATCCCTTCCCATCCTCCCCCTGCCCCCCACCCAATTCTCCCCGGTCCCCCTCCCCCTCCAACCAAAGTTGTAAAGTTCGTTTTCGACATAACGACTTGTACATCTCATTGTTGCAATGGGTCCACCTGTATCCCTATTTAAATTATTTGTTTTTCCCCTTCCCCTCCACAAATTATACAGTGAAAGCAGGGTTATGCTGTGGGGGAGGGACATACAAAGCAACAAAGAAATAATCTTATAAATGTGTTAGAAACAATCGCATGAAAGAAAAAACAACATTTGAATACATATCTTAGGGTTCATCACCTTATCTGACCTTTTCTGCTTGACTCAGACATATACTAGATATTGCAAATAAGGGAAACCATGGGACCTATGTTTCTTTGGGCCTGGCTTACTTCACTTAATATAATTTTTTCCAAGTCTTAAGGAAAGACTTTTGAATACAATGATTTGATCATTTTCATCTGCTATAACAAAATACTAGGGGTGGAGTGGCTGCAATGACAGAAATTAGCTGCTTATTTTACAGTGTGAGAGGCTGGAAGTTCAGATCGAGGGGCCCTCAGATTCCTGCATCATCTGTTTCTCTAAAAAAATATGAAAAAACCTCCATTTTAAGCAAGTTGAAACATAGAAGAAGATTGGAGCCTTAAGTAAATTTTAACCCTTGGCTAAACCTCAAGGACTTTGTCTGCAGGGCTGGGTTGCTTGTGTGGTGATCTAACCAAGACATCATGTCCTCTCTTTCAGGATCTAGATTTCTCATCCCATCCACGGGAGCCTTGTATATTAAAGATGTACAGAATGAAGATGGATTGTATAACTACCGCTGTATCACGCGGCACAGGTACACTGGAGAGACAAGGCAGAGTAACAGTGCGAGACTCTTTGTATCAGGTAAGAATCATACAACGGTGCACTAGGAACACTCAACACTCAACAAAATCTTCAGGGATTTATTCCCCACCCTCCCATAAAAATACTTTAGGAATTATCAATCTCTTAAACCAATATCAATGCAATGTAATCCAAATACAGATATTTAAGTGAAGTCATTTCAAGTTTGGTAACTCTCCATTCCTTTGGTCCAAAGAAACTTTTGCTTTCAGAAACATTTCACCTACCCTCTATATTTGTGTATTTTTTATTAGCCACAGTTATAACCCCTATACCATGTCCCCTACCATGAAGAGATCTAAGGACAAGAATAGATCATATGAAACTCGCTTTTGATCTGGTGTGATGTCTAATGCTTTTGGAGAAATCACCTTTATCTGAAAGTAAATGCTGCATCGCATCCTTCTAAGATTATTCTCTACTAAAGGAAACCTGAATTCCATATTGGTAAATAGATCACTTGTTAAATTTATGGAGTTATTAAGTTGAGAAAATATCAACAACATCTTATATAATCTTCATAATTGGCTTGTTATGCATTCATCTGTGAAAAAATTAGCAGCCCAGGTACCAAGTGGTAAACTAATGTTTCATGGCCGGTTGGTTTAGAATTGTGAAGTATCTATCCAGCTCAGGGCTAGCAAACTAAGCCTAAAATACTCATAACCTTTGTAACTTAGGCATATAAAGTCACTGTGCGTGGTGAGTTGTGTGTTCTGTTACAGTAGCCTGATGGAACAGACCGTTCCATTTTTTGCTGCCAATGTTTGAGGATCTTGTAGTGTTTGTGATGAAGCTCAGAGGGGAGAAGAAATGGAAAAGCATAAGCTTTTCCTCCTAGTGTCCTCCTGGAGTTCCCTCTGTACTCCAGCCACCATCTCAGAACGGCTGATGCCATCCGCCTCTCAACAGCCGTAGATCTCAACCACGACTCCGTGATTGCTCTCCTGACCTCACAAACGTGTTTTCTTCACATATCCTTCTGTCAGTCACATCAGTGGCCACTTCCTAGTATTCTTCACTTCTTACATCTTATTGGGAGAATATATTAGAAAGTTCACCCTGGTGGCTACAGAATATGCTAGAAAAAGTCTCCCTTGCACTGTGGAGGAACTTGTGTTGAGACAAGAAGGGAGAAGGTTTGGGGGATAAATCTTGCCATGAGATCAACTTGAGGTTACAACAAGGCAACAGTTCATCCAGGGGCAAATGCAGGACCGAAGACCTTTGTGCTAAGTTTTCTGTTTTAAGGTAGCTCGATTGTTTTCACTCTAAATGGTTAAGTGGCATGGCTCAAGTTTCTCTCGCAAGGTGTTAGGTTCAGCGTGGTTCTCTCATATTACAATCAAAGAGCCACCATCACAAGCATGTGGTCAGTGTGGAAAACATCAGACCCCTGTGAAGACAGGATGAGGACCAGCAGCGTCCTGTTCAGGATGGCCACACACAAGGCCCGGGCAGAAGAAGCCAGTGGGTGCGGGCACACCCTGGTCCTGCAATGAGACCGGAGGGCCAAGTGATTCGCAAGTGTAAGAAATAATTCATGGTTTCGGTCACAGAAATTTTAACAAAGCAGTGGAGGGGAAAGATTTGTTGTTGGTGACAGAGAGGAGGAAGACACTGAGTACACTGTGTAAAATGTGCTCAGTATTCAAAGAGAAGAAACGTGAATTTCATTTTAGATTTAACTTTATTTTCCAAATGTGCACATACAGTGGGGCTGGGAAGGTGGCTCAGTGGTAGAGGGCTTGCCTTGCATGTCTGAGGCCCTGGGTTCGATTCCCCAGCACCACATGAGCAGAAAAAGCCAGAAGTGGCGCTGTGGCTCAAGTGGTAGAGCTCTCGTCTTGAGCTGAAGAGCTGAGGGACAGCGCCCAGGCCCAGAGTTCAGGACTGACAAAAATAAATTAAAAATGTGCACGTAGAGTGGGGGTGACGACAGGGAATTTTAGTAGCTAGATTTTGATGTCTCCATACTTCTCCAGACACTGCAATAGATGAAACAGGGGCAGGAGAAGCTTACAGATGGCATCATCCACAAACGCAGGCTCTGTAATCCATGGAAACTCTAGCACATGGACAGGTGTGAGCAGATTACCGACACCCACAGGAGAGCAGAACCAGCAGCAGGACAGCGGATGTGAGTGGGGGGGGGGGTGGGCAGTGAAGGGGACAGCTCGCCAGGATTTCCATACAGCCTCGGAACTGCAGAGGAGTGGACAGAGGCCGCCGCCCAAGGCAGAGCCTTTCCCTGAGCAGGGAGCTGTGCCCGGCACAGGGCCGCGTGGGCACGGGCTCGCGATGGAGCCCAAGGCGAGATTGCGAGGAAGCATCCTGCTGGTGAGTGTGAAGGGAGGCCTTGCACAGCTCACAGGTGCTCTGCGTGTGGCCCTTCTGGGTGAACGGAACGGAAGCTGCAGGATGGAGGGAGGAAAAGAGAAACTGCAGAGCCAGGGAGGTGCTTGAAGAATCCCAGCCCGTGAAGCGCCACGGGAGAGGAAGACCAGAGGAGCCGGAAGCGCTGTCTTGAAATGGAAGCTAAGGCCCACAAACCACGACCACTATGAGAATCTTCCTACATCCAGGGAATTTGCATGCGTGTCAGTGTAACTCAACTTTAGGGAATTTCTATCCTTCACAAAGGTCCCTCCTTCCCATTTGCAGTCAGTTCCAACTTTCACCCCTAAGTCCTCTGGATTTTGTTGGGTCAGACAGAAGTTCTGTTCTGAAGGGTGTTGGTGAGCTCGTGGGCAGGCTGAGTTCTGTTCCTGCCGGCCATGTGCTAGGGCCTCTGCTGCCCACTGCTGCGTGTGTCCGCTTTCCTTCTGCTCCATGTTGCTCCACTGCATGGGGGAGTCGAACACGTGTTCCTGAATTTATTCGTTTGTGTGTCTTTGGTGACATTGCTATTCAAGTGTGTTCCCAGTTTTGATTGAATTATTTCTTTTCATGATGAAAATGGAAACGATAATACAAGCCTTTTTTCCACAATAAGATTTGCAAGTATCTTCTCTCAGTAGTTCCTCTTTCTTGCTTAAACGCAGCTTTGAATATGCAAACGCATTTCATTTTGATAAAGGTTACTATGTCACTTTTGTCTCTTAGGTTTTCATGTTGTATCCAACAACTCTGGATGTTTTCCTTATGTTTTCCCCCAAAGCTCTGTAGTTTTATAAGATCTTACACTTCGGTCTGTGATTCATGTTGTGTTCGTTTATGCATGTGGTGGGAAGGAGTTTCCAGATTCCCCTTTAGAAAGGACTTTTCATTGTACAGCACTGTTATCCGGAGGGGGTCAATCATTTTAGTTGGAATTACCACTGGTTTAGCTGAAGATGTGGCCATGGTGTGATACTCAGCAGGCACAGAATCTGAGTTTTACCCTAGTGTAGAAAACGCACAATGATGTGCGATTTGCCCACCAATGAAGTTTGCTGGCTGGCTTGAGATGCCATTTGTCCTGCAAAACCATGGGAGCTATTTCTATAGTCCTCCTTCTGGACTATCTCTGGTGTCTCCATGGTCTCCCAATCCTGTCAGTGGCTCCAAGCGAGCGATTTTAGGGGGTTGCCCGTGATGTCATGCATCTGTGGTTTTGGAGTCTGGGCTGACCTTCCACCATCATATTTGTTGAGTGAATGAAGCAGATATCAGAAGAATGTGAGAGAAGCTTAGTCCAAGCAGTGTAAATCCTCACTTTTTTTTTCTGAAGATCCTCCAGGGTGTCTGTCACTTCCTGTGAGCCTGGCAGTAGTGAGTTCCCACGTGGGTGAGAATTCCCCAGGTCACCCTGGGAGTTGGCTGCAGGGACATTCTGGTTGTTTCTAGATCCCGTGTGCTGGGGTGTAGGTGGGGAGCTTTCCTGTAAGGTGCTTTTGATAGCTAATCAAACACTAAAAAAATTAAAGTGCATACACGCTTTAGAAATAAATAAGTGATACACTGTCAAGTTTGAAATTCTTATTTTTGTGACATGGTCTTTACTGACATTCGATCAATGTCAGTCACCCCTTTGGAAGGGGAGCGATGCCCTGACCTTCTCTCCTGGTCAAGACTCTCATCAGTGGCATCTGTATTTGTGTTATCTGGTGGGGAATGGAGGGTGGATGCTCTCCCCAGGCTTCAGTCCTCAGCAAGTTCTGAAGGAGAAGCATTTCTCTGAATAGGGCATTTTTCTCTTAAGGCTCCAGTTCAATAGTTGCTAAGGTGTACGGGATTCATGACGCCTGCCGTCCTGACTCCTGCAGGACTCAGTCGGGCTCTGACGGTTTCCTTTCTCCTGCAGACCCAGCGAACTCGGCCCCATCCATCCTGGACGGGTTCGACCATCACAAAGCCATGGCCGGCCAGCGGGTGGAGCTGCCTTGCAAAGCCCTTGGACACCCAGAGCCTGACTACCGTTGGCTGAAGGATAACATGCCCCTGGAACTTTCCGGGAGGTTCCAGAAGACAGTGACAGGGCTGCTCATCGAGAACACCCGGCCCTCAGACTCTGGCAGTTATGTGTGTGAGGTGTCCAACCGCTATGGGACGGCTAAGGTGATAGGCCGCCTGTACGTGAAACGTAAGTTGGACGGTAGTGGGCAGTGGGGGTAGAGGCGGGGGGCGATGGTCAGCGGTGCTGTGGGCTGGGCTGCGCAGCGCTCCATCCATCCCTCCCCATCCCAAGGCAGAGGGACAGCCCACGACACTCCTCTCCCAGTCTGAGCTCAGGGTTGCCTGGTGCCCACATCTGGAGATCCTCATTAGGACCCAGGACTGCTACGTTTCCAAGTTAACACTTCCTGTGGGTGCACAGCGGCCCAACTCTGAACACACAGGGGCCGGTCTAAGGGGGTCTTCATGGCTGGTTTGCAGACACTACTTTAAATGTCTCGACGGGGCTGTGATGAGCTGAAATTGGGTTTGCACTCAGCATGCTAGATCATTGTCTCTTCATCTTCCATGGGGTGTGGCTGTATCAAGGATGAGCATCAGGGGGATGCCAAGGGCCAGCTGGGAGTCCTCCTGGGCGGGACACAGCTGGCGCACTCTGCCCTAACCAAACGCTCATGCCCTGACCAAAGCAACATCACTTACCAGCATGACATGCCCAGAACGGGCAGCAGGGCCCTCGCCAGGCAGGATTTCTCTTAGTTGCCAACATCATGCTTCTCTTCTTTTTAAATACATATATTTATAAAAATTGTATGGACAGAGATGAGTAGATGGAACTGCAAGGATTTGACATGGAGTACAGAGGAGTCTTCTTTTCTGGATGTGCCCCACCCCTGCACCTGTTTACAGAACAACCTCTTCAGAATCACCCCAGGGCCCTGCCTGGAACAGCACAAGCTAGAGAATGCATTCTAAGGAAAGCGCTCTGGGAGATGTAGCCCAAGTCCTGCAGTGGTCATCTGAGCAGCCTCGGCTGGCAATGTCTGCACACTACACTCCTGTAGCTGTGGAACTGTGTGCATGATGCCGGGGAACACCAGATGGCCCAGAAAAGGCTTACAATCTTCTCGTGTTGTGCTCAGAGATCTTACATGATTCTGTTTTCTATTGCATTGATTTTATAACCTAAGATTAATCAGTCATTTCAATGAAACCTACTTTCTCTGTCTCTCCCGCTTTTTCTTCTCCCCCTCCCTTAGTCTTCCAAATCTAACTTCGTTCTAGTTGTATTACAAACCTATTATGTTCCTGATCTCAAATCACACTGCCAATGTGGAAGATTACTCGCTAAACTCGAGTGTCTGAACCTTCCCATCTTTCCTGTTCCAATGAAACTCACCATCTCAAAGAGCCATTGTCTTCAGCTCAAACTCTCACAGTATCTCCTTGACCTATTGCTCTCTAGAGGCATTGGTCTGACTTCTCACTCAGCTTGTCTTTACCATGACAGTCCTCCACCATGTCCACAGAACTTCCCAGAGTCTCCTCTGGGGTTCCCTTCCTCTTTCATTCATCCTTCTTTGTGTAGGAGAAAGCTAGTAAGGAAGAGAGACAGGAAGTGTTCTCTTGGTTTCCATACCTTTAGATCCTTTCTGTCTATAAACAAGGCCCAGGTCTGCATACTTGGCCTCAACTTTCTATTTTTCTTAATGTAATACATAGAATATAAATGTTTATTCACTGATATAAATAGAACAGGACCCATCTGTTAAGTAGTCCTATGAAAGTTGAAATACCAACGTTTTAGACTTCTCCTATCGTTAAGTCTATATATTTCCTTTCAATTTGTTTTTTATCCAGACATCTGTGTTTTATAAATATAACACGTGCATAGTTTAGAAGCTTGTAAAGTGAAAAGAGAAAAATCCTCCTTCGGCCTCAGCTTTCTGTCATACGAACAAGAGTGTCCGATTCAGCGTTTGGCGTTGAACACAGCCAATCTCCACCTCTGCCTTCTAGTGGCTCTTCTCAGAAACATCTGTCCCCTCTCAGGCCTCAGAGGTAAACTTTAAATCTTGAGTCCTCCTTGAGCCTTTCTTTCCCATGTCCAAATCTTAGAGGCTAGGTTCCATCATGCTTCTACCGTATTCTTTGCACCTCTGTGCTGCCCAAGAGGGACTCTGGGATGTAACCTCAGCCAACAGTCACTGTGTCTTCCTGACCAGTCCTCCCCACTCCAGTGTGTCTAACCAGTCTCCTAAAAGCCATTTGGCTGTGCCATTCACTTACTTGACAGTCTCCAATATTTGTGTTAGCCCTAACTTTATTTTTAAATCTTACAGCCTTGTCCCAGACAAATCCTCCTATTATTTTGCTTCCCCAATACATTGCATTTGGATTGAGTCAGCCTTCTTCAGACCTGCCTGTTGTTCTTCATGCTTCGGCTCACCTGGGTCCTACTCCATGAGAATCTCTCCCCATTGCTGACATCTGAAAGTTTCCTGCTCATCCTGTAGGCCTCCTCTATTTCCCAAAGGTCTCCGCTAGTCCCTGCACCATGGTCATCTTCCTGATTATTTGGGCACTTGTGTCAATCCATGTGTCAATGCCTTGACAGTCCAAGAGACCAGCTCTCCTGGATCCAAAACTTTTCCTGGTGTGTTGAGATATTAAATAAAAAACACCATAGTGAAAACTTTTGTTTCATTCTTTTCCTTTCTTCTTGTTCTTTTTATTTGTCAGTGGTGAGGCTTGAACTCAGGCTCTGGATGCTGTTCCTGAGCTTTTGTGCTCAAGGCTAGCACTATACCACCTTGAGACACAATGCCACTTCCAGTTTTCTGGTAGTTCATTGGAAGTAAGAGTCTCATCGACTTTCCTGCCTGGGCTGGCTTTGAACCATGATCCTCAGACCTCAGCTTCCTGAGAGGCTAAGAGCACTGGCGTGAGCCACTGGTACCAGTCTTTCCTTCCTTCCTTCTATTCCTTTAATTTTCTTTCTCCCTTTTGTCCTTCTTTTTCTTCTTTTTTTTGCCACATGCCTTTCCAGTGGATTGCTCAGTTACATAATATCTTGAATAACCATTTCTTCTAGAAAATAGAAAACAGAATTCTCCAATCATAGAAAAACTACGTAAATAACATATAAAATGTTTGGTAATTGTATTTAGCACGTGCTAGTTGTACTACAAATATTCATCATGGTTTATCTGTCAGATTAACTCTCTCCCTGGTACCTACTCAGTAAATACTTTCTATAAATTTACTGAGTTGAAAACATAGAAATTCAGGGATGGTAGGCCTATCTCTGCTCAAATCAGCTTTCATTCTCTCAAAGAAAGAATCTGTTTTATGGCCACACCCCATGTGTCTTTGGCTTTGTGTAAGTAACATATAAGGAAATGAGTGAGGGTGTGTGTGTGTGTGTGTGTGTGTGTTTATACATGTGTGTTTATATAGTAGAGGGAGGGACAGAGGTAGAGATAATAGAGACAGACACAAGAGAGAAGGCAGAGCTGCAGAGGAGAGAGACAGATAAAAGAAAGAGGAAAAGGAGAGAGAGAAGAGTAGACGAGGCAAGCCACCAAGGCTACCTTGGGAAGGCAAGCAGGATCTAGAAGTTCTAATACTTTGCTTTGCTTGTAGTCAGTGGTGCCAGACCACCTTTCTCACCTGCATTCCAAATAAAGTATCACTCTGTTTATTCCATTGAAGGTGTTTTTGTGAGCAAAATAGTGACCCCCAAATAAGACTGACGTAAGAAATGTGTGCAGCCACGGCTGGCCGAGGCCCGGCAGGCCGAGGGATCCTTAGTGACCGGTTTCCTCCCCTCTTCTCTCCCACCTGACTCTCCAGAGCCGCTGAAGGCCACCATCAGCCCCAGGAAGGTGAAGAGCAGCGTGGGGAGCCAAGTGGCTTTGTCCTGCAGCGTCACAGGAACCGAGGGCCAGGAACTGTCCTGGTACCGCAACGGCGAGATCCTCCACCCCGGGAAAAACGTGAGGATCACGGGCATCAACCACGAGAACCTTATCATGGATCACATGGTAAAGAGCGACGGGGGCGCCTACCAGTGCTTCGTGCGCCAGGATAAGCTGTCCGCCCAGGACTACGTGCAGGTGGTCCTCGAAGGTCAGTGGATCCTCTGGGAGCACGTGCCTGGAGCTGAGCCCCGTCCCACACACCCAGGGGTGGAGAGCAAGGGCCGGCAGGGCTGATGACCCTGACCTGTCCATCTCTCTAGATAATAACCCTACGCTTGTTTTCCAGCTAAATCAGCCAAACAAGATCAATGATCTGTTGAGAAGGACAGAATCTTTTTCTGAGCAACACGTGTAGGCATCCATGTGGCCCAACTCAGAAACTCAAGAGCTGAGGGTGGTGTGGCTGACTCGTGTCCTCCAACCCCAGGCCTCTCAGCGATGGCTTCCTTCAGGGGCTTTGCTGGGCACAGCAGAGTGTTGGCTAGCATCGTCTCTGATCTTTGCCCACCAGACACCAAGAGCACCCCCTCCAGGTCATGCCTGCCAAAAATCCAAAATGTCCCCAACGCCATGTCCCCTAAGCTACCCGGCAGAGGAAGGTCCAGCCCACAGCCGATATACCAAGGGAGAGACAAGTGTAGACCAAAATTTTAATATAGTGCTTATGCTGTGGGCTCTGAGTCGAGTAGTCACTCAGTCAATCACTGGACTATACGCAGAGTTGTTTGTAGAAATGAGCTTTTAGCATATTTTACTCTGCTTTTTTTTTTAACTGGCTACTGAGTATCTAAATCTTACATATGTAAATCTTCAGGCTTAGGAATCAGCCAGGGAAAGAACTATGACAGGTAATATTTAAGTAAGATATATACTTATCACCGAATAATCAAACTAGCTCTTGGTGGATGTGTGTGTGTGTGTTGTTGAAAATTGTATCATTTGTTACCATCTTTAGTTCATCTGCTATCAACTGACTGAAAGAAAGAAGCTCAGTGGTGGAGTGTCTGCCTAGCAAGTACAAGGTCCTAAGTTCAAATCCCAGCACCACCAAAGGGAAAAAAGAACTGATTTTAGATAACACCAGGGGAAGAATAAATAAAACTCACTGATACCTGGCAGTAAGTTTAGGTGCCTCAATGCAGAGAGAAGGTTTCTGTTAGTGCATTTTCAACCTTCGCTGATCTGTGAGCAGCAGCTGCTGATCCGTGAGATTCCTGTTTTGACTCAAGTGTTTTATGGCAGGCAGCAAGGATTTTAAGTAGGGGCCAAATCGGCTGAGGGCACTGTCTTCTGGAACACACCTGACACCACGTTGCACATGGTAATTAAGCACAGAAAGTAATCAGTTTGCACAGAGCCAGTTCACTAATCAGGATGCACCCTCAGCCTCACAGCCACTATTTTTAGATTCCTTGTAGAAAAAAAAAGAGATTACCTGTCTAGGCCTCGTTACCCGGGTAACCATCTCCAGTGACTAAGACAGCCTAAAGAGCACATTGATCACCCCTAATGATGCTGAAAGGGTTCAGGTTATCAAAGACTGACAAAAAGACAGATTTCAAAGACACTGGGGTCTCACTGGGAAAATAACGTCTGCTTTCATCTCCAAAGAGCCCGTCACCTGAACAGGGAGACAGGGCAGGGCACCCAGCACGCACGCAGTTATTGTCACAGGGAGACAGGGCGGGGCACCCAGCACACACTCGCAGAGTTAGTGTCACGTGACATTTCCCATTCAGCACAAGAAGCTGCATTTTATTTTTCTCTCTTTTGAGAAATGATAGTTGCTAATGCTCCGAGAGAGAGCAGAAATGGAACCGCAAATGGGTAGCTAGTCCAGGCTGCAAAATTGTGTCTAATGAGCATTCTCTAAGGAAACCTTGTACTCCCCACTGAAAAAGATGTGGATTGTTAATAAAGTTGCAGAACTCACCAGACCACAGACTCCATGAAACTACGGGTGTAGTGGAACATCTGCACGCATTTCCTAGAGGGTACATGCTCTAGAAACGACTCATGATAGATTCTGGACCAACCAGAATGAGAGGGAAATGGAAGGGTCACAGAGAACAAAGCAAGTGCGAATCCATGTCCTTTTAGCACTGAAAATGACGGGCTCTGGGAAGAGGGGAGGGGCGCGGAGGCAATGCAGAAATCCACAAAGCCGGTGGGCAGGATCGGTCCCTTAGAAGGCTCAAGGACGGGGTGGCAGGTGCCCGGAGGGCTGTCCCTCTGGGGACCCTGCTCGGCCCCATGATGCAGTCCAGAAGTGAGAAGGAGGCGGAGAGTTGACTCCCCCAACGCTCAGGTGACAGAGGACAGGGCTGTGGGGCAGAAGTCCCAGGAATGCAACCACTGAGGGTCTCCCCCAGATCTACACATAAGCTCCCTTGGAATCCTGGTTGGCATCCGAACGGCCAACGTGGGAGGCAATCCAAATCTACAAGACAAAATAAAACAACTAGACACACTAAACACAAAGCCAAGTAGAATACTGTGGCCAATTGACAGAAAAACCATGCAACTCACTGAAACAGACTTTGGAGAAGACCCCAATGTTAGAACAAAAGCAGAGAAGGACTTCACTGCTGCGATTTAGAACATGTTCGGGGATTGAAAAGAAAGGCTGGATCTGAGGAATCCACATACAAGAAATGCCAGAGAAATTGGGAGGATAAAATTAAACAATTCGCTATATTTGCCTTCATAAAGCTTTGGGGGGACCTCCACAGCTTTCCCACCTCTGGCCCCACAACCAGGCCTCTGACCGAGGAGAGGGTTTCCTTGTTGTAGAATGAGCTATTCGCATTGATCTTTCTCTGACAAATGACAGCAGTCCTCAATTTTGTTTCCTCTAAAGGTTGCCCGTATTTGCCAAGTTTTCTACAATAAAAGCTTTTAAAAAAATCAAGTAATCTTTTAAAATTAGACCCTGTAATTGACCATATATTGGTTGTCTTTCTTTCTGTTTGTACTAGTCCTGGATGCTGTCCCTGAGCTTTTATGCTCCATCTACCATAGCTCCACTTCCAGCTTTTTGGTGGGTAATTGGAGATAAGAGTCTTGCAGACTTTCCTGCTTGGGCTGGCTTTGAACTGAGATCCTCAGACCTGAGCCTCCTGAGTAGCTATGATTATAGGCATAAGCTATGGGGGTCTGGATTAACATATACTTAAAAAATTAAATTGGTATCCACTAGAAAAGTTAATTACTTGACTTTTTCTCTCATACACTCTCTCTTAAAAGAGTAGAAAGACATAAACAGGAAAGTGACATTGCTGGGGTTTAAGTCCATCCTAGATGACTTTCATGTATGAGGGTCTGAGTTTGCTCACCAGCTTTGAAATCGATTAAAAATTTTAAAAAAATGTGTTTTTTACTACTACCATGTAATAACAGGGATGTAGCCTACCCAGGTAATGGCATATAAAAATCATGTCCTTGTTTAACATATTGGAAACGTCTCCAATATTAAGATTCTATTTAGCTGGGGAAGTTTTGGTTCACGGCTGTTCTCCTAACATATACCACATATAATATCTATTTTACTCTCAAAAGTACCCCAGATTAGATGATAAATTATATGCATACATGGCTTATAATAGTTTTGAAGATGCTTATTATAAAAGAGATTGCGTGGCTATTGAACGGCAATTTGCACTTGCTGTGACACGTTCTAATGACTCTTACTCCTGAGGCAATAATAAAGATGGCATTATCAGTCTCGCTCTCTCTCTCTCTTACTCTCTCTCATTCTTCCCACTCATGTGCTGCTGAGAAATCCCTAGCTAGCAAGAGAAGGTAGAAAGTCACACCTGTGCTTTGTGTGTGGGTGGCAGGCGAGCGGCTGAATGGAAATGTACCCATTTCAGAGACTGGTTGGGGATCGTTGGATGTTTAACGTGAATGTCTGGGTGGGACCGTAGTCCTCGTTAAAACCATCAGGAAATGGAGATGTGATTTAGGACAACTCACAGATTCTGTGACTGTCTCTGGAGCCGATGAGGCTCATGGAAGGGTTGACATGGACCAAGATGCATTCTTAAAGGGATGTGTTGAACTGAAATCCCGTTGTACCAAAAAACTACTTACAGATAATTTTGACAATATATACAGATTGGGAGAAAAGCAAATAGGAAGTAGAGAGACCCTGTGCTGCTGCATAAATTTGGTGTTTACTGGCCACTGCATCGGCCTCCTGAGCGGTCATCACAGGTACTGGGCAGTGGCGTGGCGATGGGTCTGGACCACTCTCTCCATCTTTTGTTGTCCTGCAGATGGAACTCCCAAGATCATCTCTGCCTTCAGCGAGAAGGTGGTGAGCCCCGCCGAGCCCGTGTCCCTGATGTGCAACGTGAAGGGGACGCCCCTGCCCACCATCACGTGGACCCTGGACGATGACCCCATCCTCAAGGGCGGCGGCCACCGGATCAGCCAGATGATCACGTCCGAAGGGAACGTGGTCAGCTACCTGAACATCTCCAGCTCTCAGGTCCGGGATGGGGGCATGTACCGCTGTACGGCCAACAACTCAGCCGGAGTCGTCCTGTACCAGGCTCGAATAAACGTAAGAGGTGCTTGTCAAATCAGCTCCTCGAACAAACACACATACGCCATTGTAGTGGAGAAAGGGTTGTGCATGCGTGTAGAATGTCCCCCGGGTGGGCCGTCCCTTCCCATTTCCCGCCCTTCCTGTCCTCACTCAGGAATGGCACCGACCGGGTCAGTGTTGGACATTGCCGCTTCCTTAGTCAGCTTCAGCTCTATCTTTCCTCTTAGATGTGTCTCCAGGATCTTTCCTTCCCTGGTTTATGCTCTGCATGTCTTTTCCTTTCTTCTCCTCTCCTGTTTCAGTCCACCATGGTAAGCCTCCGTAAGCATCATGGTATGTAACGTACATTTGTAGCGTGGCCTGATACAGCCTCCACCTCCATGCTGTGCTCTGTAGAGAGAACCTAGCCATCCATTGTCTGCTTCCAGCGTGGGTCAGACGGCACAATGGGGAAGTGTAGACCAGCCACTGGAGACCGGTCCTGTCACCTCCTGGGCTGTCCCTTAAGACAGGTTAATAGACGTAAGCTGATAACAAAAATATTTAACATTCGTTGGTTAACCATAAAAGGCAGACATTTCTTCTCCATAGAAAATACCAAATGCTGGGGGGAAATTTTTGTTTTTTACTCCAATGAAAAATAATATTTTTACCTCAAGGAAAGATCTATCCATTTCTTCACCTGAGACGTCTGTGTCCTGGAATTATTTTCAAGAGTTTCTTTGTGTCTTTCCAGGGCCTGCAAGCATTCGACCCATGAAAAACATCACAGCAATAGCAGGACGGGACACATACATTCACTGTCGTGTGATTGGCTATCCCTATTACTCCATCAAATGGTACAAGAACTCGAATCTGCTTCCTTTTAACCACCGCCAGGTGGCATTTGAGAACAATGGGACTCTAAAGCTCTCTGATGTCCAAAAAGAGGTTGACGAGGGCGAGTACACGTGTAACGTGTTGGTGCAGCCACAGCTCTCCACCAGCCAGAGCGTCCACGTGACGGTGAAAGGTAACCATGACCCCTGACCCCCCCCAGCCCCCACAATCCAGCCTGGAGCCTGGTTTTATCTCCAGTGGTCTGGAGATGTCTAGGATCTGGGTGGAGGAAGGCAGCAGTGAAGGCCGTGGAAGGATGTGGTTGTGGAGTTTGCCCTGCCACCACATGCATACAGGACTGGTTTTCTCCCAATGTGGCTGTGGCTGGCTAATTTCCCAGAGGCAAATGTGTTGCTAACATAATCATGGCACAAGAAAGAGAAGGAGGGAGAAAGGAAGGAAGGAAGGAAGGAAGGAAGGAAGGAAGGAAGGAAGGAAGGAAGGAAGGAAGGAAGGAAGGAAGGAAGGAAGGAAGGAACACATCATTGGCTTGGTTGTCTTGTTCTTTATCAGCTCATTTTCAAACACATGCATTTCTTTTCCTAAAGATTCCTAAAAGCAAATTCTTTTTTCCTGCTGGTCCTAGGGCTTGAACTCGGGGTCTGGGCACTGTCCTTGAGTTGTTTTTTTTGTTTGTTTGTTTTTTTTGTCAAGGCTAGTACTCTAGCACTTGAGCCACAGCTCTACTTCTGGATTTTTTGGAAAGTTATTCGAGATCAGAGTCTCACAGGCCTTCCTGCCCTGGCTGGCTTCAAACAGCAGTCCTCACCTCTCAGTCTCCCGAGGAGCAAGGATGACAGTGGGGAGCCACTGGCACACAGCCAAAAGCGTGTTCTTTTAAAAGCAAATTCTGTTTAAAACCTACCTGGGAGAGGTTTGCTGTAGTGGACAGAAACCTCAAACCATGATCTCCTCTTGAGTGGAGCGAGGAGGAGGGCAGCACTGCAGATAGGGATCGGTGATTCAAGTCCAGGCCGACAAAGCCCATCCATCTGCACATCCTGGTGTTGGCCTCCACCTGTCAACGTGCTCTCTGGGTCTCCAGTTCCATCCCTGCGTCCTTACCAGCAGAAGCTGGTAGAGCATACCACTCTGGTGTCCGATGCCTGAGGAACCATCTTTCCTATTCTCTAGTCAGTTTCCTCAGAAGATCAAAGGACCTTTTCAGTTGTACAGACGTCTTTAGGAAGTCCACCATGCAAAGCCATCCTCCCCATCGGCGCCTGTCCCCCACCACGCCCAGCTCCCGGTCAGCTCCCCAAGTGACACCTCCTCCGATCCTCCTCAGGACCCTGTGGTGACATTTCTATGATTGTCCCCGTCCTTCCTTCCCACAAACCCTTAGTTTTACTATTGTGTGAGTGTGACACTGAGTTTTGAATTTGGCTCCCCATGCTTACCTTGGCCCCCTGAACTTTTTTGGTGCCGCAAGACTTTGCTTTTAGGCTGGCCTCAGCTCTCCATGTGGATGGAGGGGCCACAGACACCACACCCCATGGAGTCCTGGTAACTCCTTGCCTAAGCTGGACTTGGACTGTGATCTTCCCATATTATCTCCTGAGAGGCTGGGATTACAATACCAGCCCCAGCTTTAGTTTTTAAGGGAATGTCTACAAATATACGTATACCTATAAAAATAATATATATTATAGATAGATAGATAGATAGATAGATAGACACCATGTTAGATGCTATTTGTTATAAGCATATGTATGAGATGCAAATTCATTTAAAAAGTTTTGAACCTTAAATTGCCATATGACTTGTTTGTTTTCTCATTATAAATTCTTTTTGTTTGTTTGTTTGTTTTGAGTCCAGTCGTGGGGCCTGAACTCTGGGCCTGGGCGCTGTCCCTCAGCTCTTCAGCTCAAGGCTAGCACTCTACCACTTGAGCCACAGCGCCACTTCTGGCTTTTTTCTTTTTGCTTATGTGGTGCTGAGGAATCGAACCCAGGGCCTCATGCATGCAAGGCAAGCACTCTACCACTGAGCCACCTTCCCAGCCCCTCATTATAAATTCTTGATAACCCAAATGGCTAATAGATACCTGAAAGTTCTTCCTGTGGTTGTGCCATTTATAGTACCTGAGCTCCATGCTGGTGCCTGGCTCTGAGCCCTGGAGAGGTACAGTAACAAAGACCTTCCCGGGCAAACCTTCCACTCAGGAGAGACCCACTGTAAGCAAATGGAGCAGGTGATAAGCCAGGAAGCACGTGGTGACATGGACTGAGCAGATCTCTGTGGAATATACAGCAGCCAGGGCCACAAACTCAGACATCCCTGGCCATTTCCACTGTGAACCAGCTAGGAGACAAATGAAATCCTCAAGGAACCCACCCCTTCCAACCCCCCCTACCCCCGCCCAGCCAGTAAGAGAATATCAGTGGGTTCGCCAAGAAGCAGAGAATGTAGAATTTGCTCAAAGTGTAGGTGTTCATCTGGTGTTTGTCTACGTTAACTTTCTGTGCACATGTCTATGTGGAGAGCAGAGTACATACCTTTTTGTTAATCATTACTTTAAATCTTTTTCCCCCCTCCTGAAATACTGAAGTATTTTATAAACTAGAATACAACAGAATCCTGGCTGTCAACACTGAAGGACATCCCACTTTCCTTTGATTTGATTTCATCTCTTCTAGCTAGACAAGTGGCACTTCAGATATTGAAAGAGGAAATCTCAGTCCGGGCAGGGAGCAGCTTTAGCCTTGGCCAGGGAAGGGTTACTTAATGCCAAACAGTAGCTTCTGGATCCTTCCAATTGCTTTTATTTTTGGCTCTGCCCCCATACACAACACCCTGGCAAAGGCCTCTGCAGACCTTCGGTTTAAAGCACCACTTAGATTTCTTGTTTACCAGGACGTTTCGCTTTCAACCTACAGTAGCAATTATGCACCAGGGATGATTTTTAGCTCGAACTCAGCTGTTGGAACAATCCTCGCCAAACTGACTTCTGGACATCTCCATTTGCATCTCCACATGTTTTGAAATGAAATATATAAATTAGGTCATACTCCAAGGGCCGAGCCTATCGTCCATCAACACTTCTTAAGATTAATCATCTTTAGTATTTTCTATTCTGTCAGGGGAAGGAAGCTAATGAGTCAACTGAATTGTTGACAAGGAAGGGAATTCCGGGCTCCCTGGGCCCAGGGTTTATTAGTATAAACACAGCACTGTTGCTCTACTGTTCACACAGGGTAAATATTTTACTGAGATAATTTTAGAGGACCAAGTATGAGCCTTCCAATGTTCTTTTCCTTTGGCAATGAAAAGAACTGGCCCACTTAGTTCTAGCCATAGTACTGCCCCGTGTTCAACTGCATCATTTTTTATCTTGGTTCTTGGAGGTATTCTATGACACTAACTATAGTGTTGTGTGTGTATGTGTGTGTTTGTGTGCATGTGCATGCGTGTGGGCATGTGCGTGCATGCACATGTGCACGTGTATGCCTGTACTCTGTGCTTGTGTGTAGATGATGTATGAAAATGTTTCGATTTTGCATTCATGAATTTTTGCTCATTTTGCAGCCTATGCTTAGACATTCTGGGGGGAAAAGGCTCAAAGATTGATCTACACAGCACGTTAATTATTGATAAAGGCTAAAGCTCAGGCAGTTCTGAAATATATTTAACCATTCAGCATTGCGTTTTTGCTACTTTCAAATCGAGGGGCAGAAATGAAAGCCACCATCCTTGATTTCACTTCATTTCAATTTAACAAGCAGTTTTATATTTAACACATTTCAAAGCATTTTCCTGCTGAGATGGGGTGCCACACTGAACTCGAACGGTGCCTAATTGAGTGTTCTAATTGCTAGAGACCGACACTGCCAAGAAAGTTAATTGGCTGCGAGATAAAAATGTCACCTTCTATTTATATTTATACAAAACTTTAGAGTTTACACAACACTTCCATATGTGTCGCCTTAATTAATGCTCATGGTGACTCTGTGATGCAGATAAGACCAGTCAGAGGAAAGGGTAAAGGGAAGAGAAGACTTGCACCAAGTTGGCTAGCAATATATTCCCGGTTTAAGTCCACACCTTTTGATTCCAATGCATCCCTGTGGTGACTTCTAGAAGAGTCTTCTGGGCCGGGTTGGAGTGAGAAGTACAGACAAAGAAGAAGAAAGGTATTTAAAAGTCAAGGAAGAGGACTCCTCAGTCGCACACAGCATCCTGGGGGCCTGATCTAAGAGCGAGAGGGAGACGGGAGAGAAGAAGAGAGGGAAGGGCAGCTAGGGAGAAGAAAAGGAAGGATGTGTTTAGGAGAGAATGAGAGAGATGATTCCAGAAATCCTAGAGATGTCTCCGGTTGCCGGAGTACTGAAAGCTGGGGTCAGGAAGACAGGAAGCGTGTGGTGAGTGTTGGTGAACCACCGCTTGAATTCAGACCACGGGATTTTCAACTGCAGATTTGGGGGACGTGGCTAAGATTAGCCGAGAAAGATGGTTACAACAACTGGTATACATGTGTCTAGGAAGCAGGAGGCATAACAATTCCTGTGTATGGGCTTTGAGAATCATGTTTTGCCAATAATGGGGTAGGGAAGCCATGATGCTGAAAATGAAGACTCGTGGTGGGCATGTGATTCTGCTTCTTGATTTGTTGCTGCTGTGGAGTTTGAACAAGGTGTGCCAGAGCCAACAGTGTCTTTACTGGTGACTTGGCAGGTGGGAAAATACCTTATTTTATATATCCTTTCTGTCAGTAAGTGTAGTAGCCTCCTACTACATGCAAAAAATGGTACTGCAGTTAGTATAATTGTTACACAGCCCCTTCTTATTGAAGACTACTGTCTTGTTCACTCTTTAATATGAAGCAGCAATTAGAGGTTGCCACTAGGATTCTGGACTCTGTGGTACTGTTTCTTTATATCCCGTACCCTGCGGAAAACATTGCTCTGCAGAGCTTGACATAGACTTTCTAGTACTGCTGTTTGTCATAAGCTGACTCAACCATTGCCGTAAAATGCTGAGTGCTGCAGCTGGGGAAGGAAGGTTCCATTAAAAGTAGGTCTGAGCCAGGAGTGCTGGTTCAAGGCCAGCCTGGGAGACAGAGCAGGCCCCTCTTTCCAACGCAAGCAGTGCACAGATAGGCTCCTCATGCCTCTTCCTCCAGGAGAGCCTCTGCTTTGGGATACAGCCTTGTGATGACCTCATGTTTCCAAGACTCCCGACAGCGGGCTCCTGCAGCCCCGGGGCAGGGCTTCTTGGCCTACACCCCCGAGCAGGCTGTGCCTGCTTCTGCGTGGCAGTTGCTCATTTTCCAGTCCGCTGTGAGGCACTCCACCTTCCAAGGCATGCCTTCCTCTCTGGGTGCCAGCTACTTTCTCCTCTCTTCTATTCTCTCTCTCCACTTACTGGAAACATTCACAATGTTATTCCAGAAAGCCAAGCGCTTCAAGGTGATCTTTGTCTTTTAGGTCCTTTATTCAAGTCGAGCAATCTTTCACATAGGTAAAGCCTGTTTGCTGGAGTTGCTCCTTGTGTAGCCATTAATAAATCATTTGGGAAAAAAATAGTTTCTATTGATTTTTCAACAGCTCCTTCAGGGATACACTGTATCTATTATGAATAATACAGGAGAAAAAATAGTTTGGGGGCACAATAAAAGTATCACTTTAAATGTGCAATTAGTTTGGGGTTCATGTATTATTTTAAATAGGATTTAAATTTTCTGGGTTTTGTTTAATACCCTATCATCACGAAAGAAGGCCCATGAATTGGGAACTTTATTCTCTTCCTTTCTGAACTTTCCAAGAAAGGGCTCTTGTTAAGTGTGCATGAATGACTGCATTTATTACCCATCCAGGGAGCTGTTCTTGGGGGCAGGAGTAGCAAAGGGTTCCCTCCCATGGTTAATGTGTCAGAACTGAGCTTTGAATGTATCATATATAGACATCTCCCATCAGACAAGTCTGTTCTAGTGTCAGAATCAAGTGACTCCTAATTCTTCTTGTATTCTAGGAAATAAAACAGACACCTCTCTTCAAGGGATTGCATCATTAAATGCTTTATAAAAATTATCTGCAATTGCTTTCCCCCATCAATGGCGATAAAACATTCTATGCACAGGGTTTGTTATAATGTCAAAGAAGGCACTTCTTTTATTTAGTTCACACTAAATTCCAGGAGGAGTAATGTTCCTTAGCATTTGCTAGGCTTGCTAAACATGGGAAATTTAAAGGAAAGAATTAAGTAGAGGAGAGAAAGGAGGAAAGAAAACCAATAAAATTTCTTACATGTTCCCTGCCTAAAGTATAATGAATATCTGCAAATTTATCCCTACACAGGTGTACCTAAGGACAAGTCCTTCTGATAGTGCTGATAATCATCATTCAGTAACGATATTTTAAATCAAAGAAACAACTCTCAATGATTCCAAATTGTGTAGTAGATTCTTTTACCTGGGCTAGTACAAGAGTCCAGTAATTGAATGTATGAGCACAGTAGAATTATGTAGTTTATGCAACTATATGGCATAGTAGGTATGCAATTTTTAGTTACAAGCATAAAGGTATCCATCCATAATTGAAACATACATAGTATGATATACTAGCATGTGTAGATAGATAAGATATATGTTCTTGTACCAACAGGCAAAGTAAATCAGTCAACCTGTGCTTACCTATGTATGAGCAAACACTGTCCATTCTAGATGCATGGCTGTGTTCATGGAGACTCTCTTCCTCTTGATGCTCAGTATGCCATTGACTGCCTTGTCTATTTTCTACATGCTGCCTGCATGGTGTCTCCCTGCACGCTAAGCCCTCTCCCTTTCTCCATAGCCCCTCACCAGGCAGTGTGTCTGTCCCTCCGCGGGGTGAGAGCCACCCTCTCTGGGGCTCATATATCGTTCTTAAAGTCATGGCAGGCTTTGTGATCTAGAACTTTCCAAGATCAGGGACAGCAGGTACATGGAAGCCGTGTTTTCCAGTGCAGAGGAGAAAACATGTCTTTAGATTTAGAATGTGTCCGGTGCCAAATTATTTCTGCGAACTTTGCTCAGCTGTTTTCATTTACAGCTCCTTAGAAGAGGAGCTCTTGTTGCTCGAGCAAGCTTCAGATCATTGTTTAAAACGTGAATTTCTCTAAATCCACTGAAACGCTACTAAACTCAGCCTCAGAAATTCAAATGTGTTGTTTCCAATCTATGTCTAGAGAAAAATACAGGCCTTTCTCCTTTCGCTTCGTTTTGTGTGCTGGGCACCTGTACAGGTGTGCTCTACATGATGCGTGCGGGAAAGCTTAGCGATCAGCCGTGAAAGTCATCTCTTTGGTGCTTCAAGGTCACCCTTCCCTGCCTTCTCACAGGCAGGCAGGGAGGCCACAGAATTCCCTGCTGGCTCTCTCTGGCCTTTTCATTTCTAGGTCAATATTTGAGTGTCATTTAATATCAGTTCAAACTAAGCCTGGAGAGCGGCTTTGACGTGAGAGCCCACGCTGCCTCCCTGTTCCATGAACATGGGGGAAGCTCGGGCTTCTTCCTGAGCCTTCAGGCTTCCACAGCGCCCTCCACACGCCCTCATCACAGCCCGCTCCACCAACCTCAGGCTCGTGACCCTCCTCCGGGGACGGGCACGGCTCCAAAGGCTGGCCGCCCAATTTGTGCTGAGCGCAGGCAGCCCTGGCCTCCTCTGAGCAGAAGTCACCCATCTCTGTGGAGTCAGCTCACATTGCAATTCCGAGTTGGCACGCATGTCCTAACTACATAATCCAAGCCCCATGCTGGCAGTTTCCGAGGCTTACCCTGGCATAGCAGGAGAGTTGGCTCAGAGGAGTCGGTGGTCGGAAATGCTGGGCCTGTAGGCTGCTCAGGCTGCGATGGGGCGCCTGCCTCCCGCTCCTGTGTGTTGTCCCGTTGCAGCCCGCGGGTGTCAGCCACCCTGAATGACTCCAGGCTGCCTTTCACGCAGTGTCAATCTGTGTTCATCACCACCTCTGTGGTATTCAGAAATTATTATAATAAAGATTTGCAATGCATTATTTATTCCACTGGTTATGTGGAATTTTTTTTAAACTAGATTAAATTGGGTCTGCATCCATCCCCCCGAGTCACTCCACTTAACGGAATGGTCATGTAACGTCAACCACGGAAGGAGGCATGGGTCCCAGGTGGAGTTTAAACACAGGTTCCTAAAAGGGTGGAGGAAACGACGGACTGTGCCATCTGTATGAAGTACAGAGCGATATCTTACAGGATCAGCGATATAAAATGTGAGAGGCTGAAGGCGTGTGATGAGGAGAGGGCTGGACGGGGCCCGCCTTCCGCTGAGCAGAGCGGGAAGCGGTGCGCTGGACAAGAGCCACGCATCACCGCTTGCCAGCCTCCTTGGGTTGTGCCACAGGTCACATGGAGGTGGACAGTGCCAGCCCTGACCAGGAGGAGTGTGACATGAGAACTAAGATGCAGTCTTGGGACCGGCATTACTACATGGACCAGGAACAGACAAGGGGGCGAGTCTTGGGGTTTGCGTTATTGCCATGACCAGATTTAGGAGAATATCCCATCGAGGAAGAACGGTGTTAGAAGATGCGATTCTTCCAAAAGCAAAGGAGCTGTTAAAACAAGAAAGAACGGAAATAAAGGTGTCATTAGTCAAAAGGGAGAAGAGGGAGTTGGAGAGAAAAGTGGTTGAGAAGACGAACGATTCCACTGCCAGGCCTTAGAAGACACTGACTGACTTTCAGCAAAGCTCTTCCAAACAGTCTGAGACCTAGAGCAGCCATGGAGATTTGCGGACACTGGACCGTCAGAGATTTACCCCTGAAAATGAGATGCCAGGAACAGGAAGTAGCTGAAATCGCACCTGGGTGAGGTACCTTTGTGTGGCTCTGAAGAAAACGCTGCAGGGAACACAAGGAGAAGCTTGCTGTCCTCAGTTAACCCTTTCTGGAAGCACCGCCACAGACGCCCAAGGCCTGTTCCACCTGGATCCTAGGCACTCCCCACCCACACAAGTCAAGGACGGTAGCCCTCCAACACCATGACGTCGGTGGGGGAGTGGTTTGCCTCATGAACTATGGACCATGTGACCATTAAGGCACAGGGAGAAGGAGGAGGGAAGGAGGAGGTGCATGGCAGAGCCCCCTCTGCTGACCCGCTGACCCCCCATGTCGCACGAGGTTCTCGGCTCACAGTCTCCTGAGCTGCATTTTACATGATGATCATCGTACACTTAAGGATACAGAAGCACAGAGTTTCAGATCTCAAATAGTATAATGGCTTAGAAAGGTGAAATTCAAGTCCAGCAAAAATAAAACACCAGGAAGCCGGTACATGATAAGGGTGGGGGGGTCAAGTCAAAAGAGGAATGAAGAAGGGGAAAATGGAGTCAGGAATCAGATGTACATGTTATAAAATGAAGAAGCGGTGAGGAAAAGGCTGGGTAGGGGCGGCGCGGTTGAGAACATTGAAAGGGGTGACATTAATCAAGACATATTGTATTTATAAACTGCTTTGATCAGTGGAACCTCCTTTGTATGAGTAATAACAAACCCTTGGAAAATACTTTTAGTGATATATATATATTGGAAAGTTCCAAAAAAAGAAGAAAGAAACTGAATCAAGATAACACAGTTAATCGTTCAAGATGGCCGAGCATCTAACTCATGATATTTTTCAATGTGTCATGTTCCTTTCATCCAAGTGAAAGAAAAACATACCTTATTGCCCGGTGAAAAAGAATACACAATTAATTGTTGAGGTACAGGCCGCAGGCATCTGTCGGCTTGCTCTGAGGGTTCTTACTAAGGGCTCAGAAAGAAGAAAAGTTCAAAGTGGCATTCAGCGATGATCACTTGCTCTGAGCCACTGAGAAGGGACAAGCCCAGTCATACCTGACATTCAGCTATTTACACCCTGCTGGTGGGAAGGTTATGTCAGAGCCCTGGGCGTGAGGCCTGCTCCTGTGGCATCTCGGGTCTCACTGCCAGCGGGGCTCGGAGAGGCCCCCTCGTTTGCAGGGGGGTCAGGGTGTCTGAAACAGGAGGCCTTCCTGAAAATCGTGGAGTCTTCCTAATTGCTTGGATCAGTTTTTGCCTCTCCTGGTGTATCTCACGAACGCCAGTTAGAAGAGGGTGGACCTCTCACAAAGTTTAAAGTGTTTTACTTCAGCCAAGTTGTGATTCTTGGCCAAAGCGAGAGAGCCAGCAGCAGCAGTGGAGAGAGAAGGGAAGTGGTTGTCAGGTAAGTCAGGTAATTTAATTCCCCTGAAAGTGGAGACGCGGCGGTGAGCAAGAGAAGGGCTGACAAATCTGAGTGTGAAGGTATGTTCTGGGAGGACACATTTCTCTCTAAGTTCCCCTTTAGCTGTGCAAGTTTTTATGTGAACTATTTTGGATAGATTTCTCTATGCATATTGTAAGGTCTTTTGTTTTGAAGACATTACAATAATTTATAATTCAGTCTTAACTAAGTCCTATGACTGTGGCAGTAATTATAAGAAGGATTAGGTGCAGTGTTCTCTGTGATAAAGTGAGCATTGGATCAACTCTGCTCTCTAACTGCCCACCCTATTCTTTTGCCCTCTGGCTTTCCAGTTTGTCTGAACTCAAGTGTCTGCTTTAGACCAAGAAATGAGAGTGTCGTATGACTTAAAATAAGATGTTCCAAGCAAGAGAATACTCTCGGAAGGACACCTACGCATTACCATGTTGACATTTGTTTTCAATGCAGCGCCTGCTCGCCTCTTGCTTTTTGGCAGTATTTTATAGTTGCTTCTCTGACACTTGTGTAACTATAATTATATTCCTGATAATGACACACGTCAGCGAGATGCAGATATCTTGGAGTTGTAGAAAGCATTGGATTCTTACTGTTTGTAATGCTGATTCCTCTGACTATTTCTTGCCTCTCTTCTTGGAGAAAAAAACAAACAAACAAACCTTCCTTCTCTTGTTGGTCCTCTGTCTTTTATTCTTACTGTATTGCTGTGGACAGAGAGTTTTGACTTGGCGTGAGACTCCACAGTCGTTGTGATACTGACTGTGATGATTGGTGGTGTCAGTGACTTTCATTTGTTTTTTTCTGATTTCCTTCGTAAGCAGTGAGGCCACCTGTAAGCTAGTCCTTCTTTGCAATGCAGAGTTCTAGCGCCCACCTTCCTTTGCAAGTGTGTGGTATTAATGTAATTAGGTCCCAGAGCGGCCACGGCGGTGCTCGGCTGCCGCCTGCTGCCTGGCAGCATGTGGACCTACACTGGGCAGAGACTGGTGCATTATGTTCAGTGCTGTGTGCCCGGACACACACCGAGGGGGCGAGCACCAGACACCTAATAAAATCACTCCATTAAGTAAATGAATAATAGGTAAGGCTATAGTTTGCCACTTAGATTTCTCAGCTGGATCTTTTGCAATTTTCCCAGAGTTGATATAGAAATGAATCTATAATTGATACATGAACAAACTCTATAGACATCTGGCTATTTAACAACTTCTTTCTCTAAATGCGCCTAGTGTAATTACTGCTGTATATGAGGTGACTACTTGCTTATCTCAATTTGTACCCTTCGACATTTCCAAGACTCTGTATTTATTTCCTTTCTTGAGAGGACGTGATTACATATTGTGGGATGGTGACACTTAGCTAAAGTCACAAACACATTTTAACCTTCACAAGGAAAATTGTCATTATCATGGTCTATAAAGCTTGTGAACTCTACAAACTTTGACAATGCAGCTCTTTCTTCCAAATGAGGTGATATGCACATTTCTTTCCTTTTGCTTTCTGTAAGCTGTTCCGTCTTTCCCTCCCGTTCCCTCCCTCCCATGGCTGCCCTTGAGATGCTTAGTTCACTTTCATCCATCTCCAGTGCAGCTGATGGCCCTCTGCTGTATTGTTTCACCTGTTTCTCTCTTATTCTATGCCTTTGCTTAAGAATCTCAATTTGTACCTTTAGTCATTTCCAAGAATTTGTATTTAAATTTTTTTCTTAAAAAAATGTATGCAGAAACCCAACAAAGACACTGTACAGACTCTGAACTCAACTAGCTATGAGTCTTCAGTCAGCCAGCTAATTTTAAGTCTAAAGGCAAATAATCCTTTCTTTCTTTCTTTCTTTCTTTCTTTCTTTCTTTCTTTCTTTCTTTCTTTCTTTCTTTCTTTCTTTCCTTTCTTTCTTTCTTTCCTTTCTTTCTTTCTTTCCTTTCTTTCTTTCTTTCCTTTCTTTCTTTCTTTCTTTCTTTCTTTCTTTCTTTCTTTTCTTTCTTTCTTTCTTTCTTTCTTTCTTTCTTTCTCTTCTTCCTTCCTTCTTCCCATCCTTCCTTCCATCCTTTCTTCTTTCCTTTCTTCCTCTTGTGCCAGCCCTGGGGCTTGAAGCCAGGGCCTCAAGCTCTTGCTTGGCTTTTTTTTGCTCAGGGTTAGTGTTCTATCACTTGAGGCACACCTCTACTTCTGTCTTTTTGCTGGTAATTAGAGATAGAAGTCCCAATGATTTTTCTGCCCAGGCTGGCTTTGAACTAAGATCATCAGATCTCAGCCTCCTGATAAGCTAGGATTATAGATGTGAGCCATCGGTGCTCTGTCTCTGACTCAGTTTCCTTAAATGCACTAGGATTATATGTTGCTACCCACTGGCTCGTGAGGGATAACATATCAGTGATCTGGAGGTAAGCCAACTGTGGGGTTCACACTGGGCTCCACGTTGGCCCGTTTACAATGCAAATACCATCTGAAGCTCTCTAGGAAGTCACTGATGGAGATCCCAAAACACAAGAAGGCAGATTGGAATTGTAAGTGGGGTTGGAGATACAACTGTGTACAGTGCAGTTGTGTCTACATCTGGCCAGACTGAAGGTTAGAGCTTCAAGAGCAACATGTGGCAACAGTTTGGACAACTGACCCTGATCAGTTCCTAAGTTAAAATCATACACATTGGGTATAAAAGTTAAGTCACACACACACACACACACACACACACACACACACATGCACATGCAATGTGTCCCTACATGTATATGTGAAATTCACAGTTGCTATTGTGAAGCAACAGAAAAGAACTGTCTCTATACAACAGGATTCTCTGTTTCTTCAGACGGAGGAGAGTGGCTGGTCCTGTGTCGGCGGGGTGGAGAACCAGTCAATATTAGCAAGTCAGGAAAGAGACCTCTTCTTGCACGCATCATTTGCAGACGCTTTGGATGTGTACAAACGCTTGGCGAGCCCTTCTTGGGCAGTATTTGTACTGCAGGGTGCAGCCTGAAGTGTTTCCATTCAACAATGATCGTTGACTTCACAAAAGTGCATTGAGGAGAATCAGATGAATCATATTGCTAACGCTGAGGGCCGGCCTTGCCTACATTTGCAATGATGAGAAGAGCCAAATAACGGGAACACAGCTCTGTCTCGCCCAGAGTCCGTGTCTTTACACGCTGTGCCTGTGGCTTTCAGTCCCCCTCCTTCAGGGTCCCAGAAAGGGTCAAAGAAGAAGAGCAAGTGGAATAAACGCCACTCCCCGTCATTCCTCCTCCATCATTTTCCTCTCCTTTCTCTCTTTCAGTTCCACCTTTTATCCAACCCTTTGAGTTCCCGAGATTCTCCATCGGCCAGCGGGTCTTCATCCCGTGCGTGGTGGTCTCGGGGGACTTACCCATCACCATCACCTGGCAGAAGGATGGCCGGCCGATCCCCGCCAGCCTCGGGGTGACCATCGACAACATCGACTTCACCAGCTCCCTGAGGATCTCCAACCTCTCCCTGATGCACAACGGGAACTACACATGCATAGCGCGGAACGAGGCGGCCGCGGTGGAGCACCAGAGCCAGCTCATCGTGAGAGGTGAGCCAGGGCACGGGGCCACCAGCCACGGACAGAGTCGAATGCAGCAGTGGAAAAGGTGGTGTGGCCTGAACTACTGTGGATATTACTAGAGTTCAGAGAAATGCACTCTTCTCTAATTAGGGGGAAAATGTCACTGTACAGCTCACCTTCGAATCCTTCTAAGTTCCAGGGCTACACTTCACTTATCAACACTCTGCTATTTACAATAGACCAGTAGTTCTCACCTGTAATCTTAGCAGCCCAGGAGGCTGAGATCCAACGTCTGGATGGAGACTCTGTCTCCAAAATAACCAGTAAAGCGCCAGACTGAAGTCGTGGCCCAAGTAGTAGACAGCCAACTATGAACAAGCAATCCGAGCAAGTCTTAAGTTTACACCCCAGTACCAGAAAAGAAAATAAAGTAATGGTGTAAAATAACTAGCACCCAGGAAATGTGCAATGGAAATGTGCAATGAAACAGGGCTTCCACTTAAACCATGGCTGTTAGTCTTGTCTTACTGTAGTTATTTTAGTAGAACGCTTAATACTGCTTATCATTTAGATAACTACCTTTTTAGAATCGTTGGCCACACCATGTCACTTTTCTTTCTGAAGTGCTATGATTGGTCCCAAGATCTTTGTTTCTTGCCCCTCACCTCCACTTTTTTTGCGGGGAGGGTTCTGGCTCCTGCCAAGACTTAGCATGATCCCTTGACCTACCTTTGACACACAGAAAAAGAGAGGGAGACAGAGAGAGACAGAGACAGAGAGAGACAAAGACAGAGTCAGAGACAAAGACAGAGACAGAGACAGAGAGACAAACAGACGCAGAGCGAGACTTCCTTAGTTCCTCTCATATTATTGTTCCTCTATTATTTTAGGACACTTTTACTGCATTTTACAATTAAAGCATAATTTAAGCAGAGTGTGGTGGCCTTTGTGGGAAAATTAAATCAGGAGAGTCTAATACAAAACACTGGCTGTGGTCAACATACATATAAATGATCAATATTGATCTTTCAAATCTTTAGTCATGATGAATTCAGAATGAGATTCACTTTTCACCTGGCTTGCCTGAGCCTGTGGTGAAGCGATTCCCTGGGCTCAGTGTTCATGCACATTGTGAAGGCAACAGAGCAGAGCTGAAGAGTTACATGAATGCCAATTAGTTGCACTTCAAAGTCTGCAGGCAACAGGGACACTGGTGTCATGGTGAAGGAGGGATGGCTTCTTTTTAGATTTCCTTATTAAGTTGTTACTATGTGTAAATAGTTGTACAGTGGAGTTGCTATGTAACAATACAGTTTATGACTACCGTGTATCTTGATCAACGTTCTCACCTGCCCCTCCCCTCCCCACCCCTGCCCTCACGCCTCTGAATTTTGTAGGATATAGATTAGATATGCAGTCTTGTCTGCATCCCTCTCCCCGGCCCTCCCCCCAATTCACCATTCCTCAACCTCTTGCCCCTTGACCCCACCCCAGCCTTTCAAATTCCCACGTTCTTGTGCTTGATTTCTTTATTTTGCTGAACTTTGATTTTGGCTTTCTACAAAATTACACTATTTGAGATTTCCTTTGAATCTATCATATTTCAGTTAATACATTTTTATACTTCTTTTAAAGTTATATTTAGTTATACAAAGGAGCTGCATTTCACAAAGCCCTTTATGAATACAGTGTGTCTTGATCAATGTCATCCTTCAGCATTCCCGACCCTCCCTCCCTTCCAACCTACCCTTTGTCTCGCCCTTCTTGAATCTACCATTTTTCAGACAATGCATCTGTTCACTTGCATACCACCCAACATATTTACTTATAAGTTCATAGGCTAAACCTAGCTCCCACAAATGAGGGAAAACAAGCAGACTTGGTCTCTCTGGGTCTGACTTACTTCACTTAAATATAACTCTAGGTCTGTCCACTTCTCCACAAATGGTACAACATCATTCTTTCTGGTGGATGAGTAAAGTTCCGGGATGGGTATGATTTCTGTTATCTCCAGGGTCATTGGTAAGCCCGGTCTGCCCAGGACTTCTCCTTCCTCCCTACTGTGTAAGAAACACACTTACTACCCCTCACCTTCAAGTCATGGGAAGAGACCAACTACATATTTCTGGGGGAACAAAACAAACAACAAGAAACCAATACTCTTGGAGTGAATAAGCAAAAGAGTAGATTGTAAGTTAAATATAAACTGAAGACATATATGACACTTGTTTCTCTCTCTTGTTTTGGAGTTTGATAGTGGAGTTTTCTTCCTACCTATTATAAGATAAATAAAATGGGGCACCACACAGACTGTCTTTCCCAGGGTTTTCTTACACACAGAATGAACTCTTAGTGTGGCTCGTGAAGGGCCAGCAGTACCTCAGCCTGTCTTCAGGGTCATCTGCTCTCAAGGATCCAGGTCAGGGAACACAGAACGATACGTTCAAATGCACACAGGCATTCTTTGTATCACGTGCCCTTGGTTGAAGGCAGCTGGACATTTGTTTCTGGGCCAAACATGGGTCTTGAAATTGATCTTAGCTATGTGTGGTAGTGTAGCTGATCAGTCTGATGGACAGTTCCAAGTGAGTGCTGGTTAAACTAGCTTCAGTGAAATGTGCAGTAAGTCACAGATCCTGGTAACAGAGCCCTGAGGAAGAAAATGTGATTTCCAAGGTGTGACTGGAGATGTCAGTGGATGCCAGGTGCCGAGGGGAGGGGGGAGGTGGTGGTGGTGCCTGGGGGGGGGGGTGGAGGCAGCAGGTCTCATCTGGATGGAACTGGGGCCTCTGGGAGATTTAGGAGAGCACAGATGTGTGCTTTCTGGCCTCAAGGCAAACCAACTGTAAGATTCTCTTTGTAAGTAGATATGTCTCCCACGTTGTTGTGAGGCCCCCCCCACTCTCAAATATTGGCACATATTTGAACCATATTTGGGTCTGCAATGTGCTCTAATGTCTGGTGCACAGCCCGTACTGATGAAAAATAACCATCTTGAGAGTCGGGGCCCAAGGGCCTGTCATTCAGAGGATTCCTCAGCTGATGTTAGTAGAGAAATAGTGTTCTGGGTGATTTGCATATGCAGTTCTTGCAGAAGCAAAATTGTGTATACAAATACACACACATACACACACGAGATGGTTGGTGACTAACCAGTGTGGTGACAGAGGCCGATTCATCCTTTAAATTGCCACACACACTTCTGTATGAAGGATGGAATGAGCGAGAAGGTAAGGGGAGTGGCTCCAAGGCCCTGTCAAGGCTCAGACAAAGGAGAATGGCTTGAGTGAGAAGCATTGAATTTGCCACAAATTAAACATGTTTTCAGAGTAAGCACGTGCAGCAAAGGAGAGAAAATGGAATGTACCATGGAGACTCATGTCCCCCACCCCATAAGGAGGTGAACAAAGACCAAAAGCAGAGGTGAAGCAGGAAGGGCAGTTCTGACAAGAACATACAGAGAGGCAAGAACATACGGGCCTAAGATACTCCAACATGGGAATTCAGGCAGAGAGGAGGAGCAGTGGGAGACAGAGGGAAGGATGTCCAGTAGGAGAGAAGAAAACCCAGTGGGCTGTGAGGCCTGGGAACACAACAGGAAATGTGTCAAGAAGAAGGGCAACCAAACGTCTCTAATTCTGTGGGAAGTGCAGAAAAGGGAAACCCAAGAGCTGGCCATTGGTTTAGGAAGTTACGTACCTGTGTGGCACAGGTATGAGGAGTTCTGAGGAGAGAGACTCAAGACAAAGGCGGGGGGCGGGGGGAAATGGTGCAGAAGCAAAGATTACAACAGTTTTTATACTTTCAGGAAATAGAGAATTGGGGAGGATCGGGACAAGAGAAGCCGCCATCTTTAAGACTTGGTATTTAACAGTGCGCATGGATAGCACATGGGAACAGGCCATAGAGTAGAAAGTCCTGTGACTGGTATCAAAGGCGAGATTGTGACAGATTCTAGCCCCATAGCAAGTGGAGTGTGCTGGAATCTTTGAATCGGTATAGTGTGTCCTAGGTAACATAATGGCGGCCATAGTGTGGCTAGAGAAGTTGGAGCCATGGGAATTAGTGGAGGTTATAGGGAGCATATTTGGGGTGAGTGCATAAACAAATGTAAAATATATCTGATGAGAATGTGACAGAGTGACAGCTGTTGAATTTTCCCTCCCGTCATAAACAACTACAAGGTTGGACCAAAAAATGATCAAGAGCTATGTCAGGAAGTAGAATGGGTAGCACAGGGCTATGGTTCTCGAAGGAAGGGAAATGCACGGGATGGGCCCCAAATTCACCCCAGATTTCCAGTTGGCACATTTTGCAAATTATATCAGGGGGATGCAGCTCCCAGACTGATAGCAGTGTCTTGCTGAATGGGGAAAGCAGACATCGAAAAGCTACCTGAAAGACTGGTTAGTGAGCTGCAGAGTACTGGAGATCAGTACTCCTCCTCCTCCTTTTCCTCCTCTTCCTCCTTTCCTTCCCCTTCCTCCTACTCCTTCTTCTTCCATCTTTCTTCCTTCTTTCTTCTTTCTTCCTTTTGGCCAAGGGCCATTTATCTGTTTATAACATCATTGTGGACCATACAAAATTATCAATGCAAGCAGATAGCTCCCAGTTCAGAAAAAAGTAAAAGCTCTCCAAACATCTATATAGGCTTCCTTTCCAATATTTATCTGAACACAACACTTCACACCTGAGGGGAGATTCTGTGCAGGCAGGGAAGGATTCACGTTGCTTAGAAGTAAATGGAGGACATTGGGAGCATCCACCTGAGATCTCAGGAAGGCTACACATCAGGATGGGGTGCACTATCCCAGGAACCAAGGCTACTCCAAGCCAGTCCACAGACTCAGAAATACTCTTCACAGAGTCCACCAGTAAATTAGTTATTAACAAGAACAATTATGCAAGGGCTAAACATCTGAAATAAGAATTTTATAACCAGCAAAACATATTTATTCATCTAGTCTTCACAATGAAGACAAAATAGAGACATTTTCAGATAAGTATTCAGTACAACTGATCAACAAGCTTTTACTATAACACATATTAAAGAATTTTTGAAAGAAAACATTTACAGATGCAAACTTTGATCTATAACAAGGAATAAAGATCTGTAGATGTGCCACGTTAATTGCTGAGTACAAAAGACATTTTAACAATTTATGTCATTTAAAGATACTTAGATGTTTAAAGGATAGTGATCCTGTATCATGGGATTTATAACATGGAAAAATAAAATATGCAACAATAGCATAAAGGATAGGAAGATTAAATGCAAGTTTACTATTGTAAGACGGTGCTTAAATTATACATGAAGTATGATGATGTTATTTGAGTGTAGACATTGATAGCTAAATATGTACATTCTAACCTCCAGAGTAATCACCAAAAAAAATCAAAAACAGGGCTATTATTCTAACAGAAGACATAAAACAGAACAATATAGTATTTTCAACTAGGCAAAAAAGATATGAAAACAGAGAAAATGTAATAAAAAGAATCTTGAAAAAATTTAAACATGGTTAGATAGTAAAGTCAAATATAGCCATAGATATATATGAATTGTACATGAATTCAATATACAAACAAAACATATTTTAGGATGAAAAGACAAAGAGACAAGTACATACTATTTTTTATTTTTATTCATCATTTTTATTATTTTTTATTATCTGTAAGTAGTTATACAAATGGCTTTCTATTCAACATTCAGGTCTACTGTAAATATAGACACAGATAGGTTAGAAATGAAATGATATAAATTATCCATCATAAAATCTTGATGATCTATGTCAATATGAGAGAAGATAGACTTCAGAACAGGAAACATTAGCAGATTAGATAAGCAAGTGTTATCATGATGAACAGGTCAATTCACCAAGGTGACATTAAAAGCTGATTCAGGATGTACACCCAATGACAGGCCTTCTAAATCTGCAGCAAGAAGCCAGCAGAGCAAAAGGAAAAAGACAACAAGCCAACGACACAAAGACAGTTCTACACTCCTTCACCAGTAACAGAACAAGCTGAAAATCAGTGTGAATGCAGACCTAGCAGTAGGCTTAGGCAACACAACCTAATGACGTTTATACAATATCCTACCCAATAAATGCCCAAACACTTCCTGGTGTCTACAGTAAGATAGCCACGTTTGAAGATGCTAGGCTTGCTCTAAGTCATTACTACAGTGATAGGAAACAAATAGCACCACAATAGCCCTTACACATATTAATTCAAAAATGAATAACCAAGGACTGTTATACACAATTTTAAGGATGTTCAGTGATTTCAAGGCCACAAAACATCAGATTCAAGACAAAAGAAGAATATGAATAGTCACAGATATGTATATATCTTAATCAAAAGCACTGTGGATTAGATACTACTCTCATTTGTAAATTATAAGAAACAGTTAAGAAAGAATAGCATGCTTATAAACTCTCCTGCACAATATGGAACAAAGAAATTTAGTTCCCAGATTTGCTTGTGATATAGTATAGTTGTCCTATACAAGGCTTATAAAGACATTGTGCAGAGAAAAATATGCATACTGATATCTGAAAGAGATGTTGTGAGAAACTTGATAAACTGCTTGGGAAGCAGCTGGCCCAGGACCATGCTGGGCCTTTCAGAGCAGGGTGGTGTTTCTTGGTTACCCATTTTTCTCTGCTGTAGATACAGGCATTGAGACAGGCATTTGTGCATCCTTGCTGGGGGGTTAACACCTGCTCAGGATGGCAGCTCCTCTTTTTACGATTGCTAATGGCCATGCCCCTGCTTTCAGAATTCCACTTTCTCCTAGGAATAGCCAGATCTTGGCTTTTGTCACCATGTCAGTTCCAAAACTCCTGCTAGATAAGCTAACATCGAATGTCTGCTTGAAATTCAGACTTGCCATTTGTCATTGATGCTCAGAAGAACATTCCACATTGCAAACTTAGCCGGTAGCTTGGGAATATGATCTGCCATTTCAACCATTTATTTAAAAAAATGCAAAGATATAGTTAAGGAAACAAAATCCGCATGAGAGTGGATTTTTGTTTTGGTCCCTGGGGTTTTATTGTGGGCTACAGCTGGAATTGAGGAAGTTTCTCTCTTAGATATGTTAAAGTCTTGCCCTGGGATTTGAAATGAAGGATCTGGAAGGTCTTGAGATTGCCTGTCGAGGAGAGGGTGATTTGGTGTCTCCAGGTAACAGGCTGTTGAACTGGTAAGGAGAAGATGCCTGTCCCCCTTGGCCTGTCCACCGAAGACTTCACAGAGGGAGGGAGCTGATCAGCCTGCCTGTGTGGTCCGTAGACAAGAGGAGGTGTGAATACAGGGCTGGAACTCCTATCGGAAGCACAGACCCACATTAGTACCTGTTGCTGTCTGCAGCCTGGCAGGGCACAACTGGCCCCACTGAGCCTGCCTTCCTTGACTGGAAAACAGGTGTAACTCAAAGTTACACCTTGCAGCGTTTCACCAGGCTGGAGGCAGACTCTGCACAGAGAGAAGGTGGGCCAGGGGCCCAGGCGGAATCCTGAGGCCAGTCAGTACCAGTTAAGACACAGATGTGAAATGGTCAGTCGGTCAATTAGCTCATCGCCTACTGTCTTGATGTAGGACTGATGGGCAAACACAAATGCCCTAGCCAGTTGATTTCCCCGAGTGAGCAAGGGCATCTGGGGAGTAATGGATGGGCTGGCTGGTCAGGGAGCCAAGAGAAAGCCCCCTGGCCTGAGAGCCTGCCCGCTGCATGCCTCCTGCCCTCGTCCTTCCTTCCTTCTTCCCATCTCCCACTTGGATGCTCCTTGGCTGTGTGACATGAGTAAGTTATCTACTGTGGACTGGCATCGTTTCCTTGTTCCTTAATTCAGGTAGTGTCTAGTCAGGTCTTGGTCATAAATAAGGTATTTATCATAGCACGTGGGGCACAGGTGGTCCACAGTAGGTGGCAGTGCCCCTCTCTCCCCTCCATCTCTATCTCTTCCTGTCTTTCACTCACCTCTACACAGCCTTGGGACCCAAGTCCAACACACACAGGCCATGGGAGAATCCAGACTGGAGGAAAGGAACTACACGGCAGCCTTGTAATGTGGAAAACATGATGAAAGGGCACTGTTTGCCGAAACCAAGAGTTGAGGATACAATGCATATTGAAGATGGAGGTGCTGAGATGTAGACAAAGAGGGTTCTGATACACGCGGAAGCCACATGTCCCCAGCTCAGGCCTGGAACCAGGGGTCAGTGTAAAGCTTAGGTCAAGACTTGGAAGACTCATAAAGACTTAATTTGGAGAGAGGGAGGAAAAGAAGGAGGGAAGGAAGGAAGGAAGGAAGGAAGAAAGGAAGGAAAGAAGGAAGGAAGGAAGGAAGGAGGAAGGAAGGAAGGAAGGGAAAAGAAAAAAAGATTCCCTTAGCTCCTGTATATATGTCACAGGGCTTAAAATAACAGGGGACCAATCCTGTTTCTGATGCCATTTTATCTGGGGAAGGTGCTATACTCCATGGCAGACCGTGTGTTCCCTGTGGCTCTTATTCTTGGCTCTACACCAAGGCTGCCCAACAGTGGCTCCTATGGGCGACTCCAGGGGCGTGGTGTTCCCTCGCTCCGTGTCTTAGGACGCCTTGCTGTTCCTGTGTTTTGGGATGAGCTGCTGTTCTCTTGCCTGAATGGTGGGTGATATTTCTCTTTTCAGTTCCTCCCAAATTTGTGGTTCAACCCCGGGACCAGGATGGGATTTACGGCAAGGCCGTCATCCTCAACTGCTCGGCTGAGGGCTATCCAGTGCCCACCATTGTGTGGAAATTCTCGAAAGGTAAGAAGTTCTTTGATTGGCTCGTCTGCGGGACACACCTTGTGCTAGGAAGGACTCTGGGCCTGGTGGGGAGTTGACTCCCAGAGCAGAGCAGACACCCCTAGTGGTCCACTCGGGAATTTAATCTAGACTGAGTGATTGCCAGTCCTTGGAAGGAGCAGGAAGGAGTCAAGCAGGTCATTCAAGTTATTCAGGTTGGTTACTTCAGTATTTGGGGGAAGTGGGGGGGGGATGGGGGACTACTCTTCCTGCACCTGTGATCTGCTCTGGGAACCCACGTGACCCTTACATGAAGAGATAGAAGTGCAATTGTCAGGATGATCTGCGGAGGGAAAGCTGTTTGCTCAGTATTTAAATGCAAGTCACCACATGGAACACGAAATCACTGAGTTTTATTTACCCAAATACCTTAGAGTATAGCATTACATCTCACTACCACTGGAGCGGCTCCCTTTCACACCCCACCACATCTCCCCTTCACACACAAGGATGCCTTCCCCTCTGTTCAGAAAATGCTGAAATTGCATTTGGAAATTGCATGTATGCTGTGGAAATGAATGGCAGTATCAGTTTTGGCACTGAAGAAATAACTTGCATTCATCAGGCCATCTTCTTTAGAAAGATGCTGCAGTGTCACTTGGACACATACTGGAAATCCTTGTTCTTTTCTCATTCACAAATCCCAGTACAGTAATTCATTCATTAAAGAGCCGAGGGGCAAATACATGTTGGTGACATCAGCCAATCCATCCATCCAAGTCTTCATTCCAACAATGTTACATCTGTATGTCTTTGTATCCTTAATGGATTTGCATTCTAGATGTTTCTTTCTTCCCATAACTTGTTGCATTTTTTTCTGCAAAAACAACAACCATGAAAGGGAAAATATATGCCTGACTACTTTCCCTGAGCCCTTTGCTACATACTATTTGAGAAGTTGGAGAGAGAAGAAAAGGGCACTCCAAATGGATTGGGAAAGCTATTAATATTTAAATTTTAAAAATCCATCCTACAAACTTCCCTGGGACACAGGACATTCGTGTTTGTTGTTATCACAGGATAACCATTTTGTTGGCCAGAATTGGGGGTGCATGCCACTAACCCCAGCTACATAGGAAGTAGAGGTAGAAGGATTGTAGCCCAAGGCTGGGCAAAATGAGACTATATAAAGAATAATGAAAAAGAGAGGGCTGGAGGTATGGCTCAAGAGGGAGAGAACCTGCCTACCAAACACCAGGTCCTGAGTTCAAACCCAAACATGCACAATAATAATAATAATAATAATAATAATAATAATAATAATAATAATAATAATAATAATAATAAATGAGATCAGTTAAAAAATAAGCGCTTTGTTCAAAAATAGGAGTGCATCCTTCCTAGTTTCTTACCCCTGTGACTTTTTATTTGAGGCTGTATTTGGAGCCCCACATAGAAGTATTATAACATGAACATGATGCAGGTGAATTAAACAGTAAATTTAATTCAGTCTATATCCAGGGCATATTTGACATTATGGACACATCCTGTGACGCTCATTTTCAGGGTTATTTTTAGTGTTGTCCTCGATCCCTTGGTGGCTGCTCTCCCTTCCCCTGCCCTGCTCCTTCCCCCTCCTCCCTGGCTCCTTTTTCCCCCCACCCCGCTCCTCCCCTGCTCCTCCTCTTCTCCCTCCCACCACACTCCTGGGGTTTGGCTGACATGATCCCACTGCCATGATCATCCCATGCACGAGGTCACTGCGTGTGTGTGACCGCCTCGTGAGGCCGGTTCCTGGAGCCTCCTTGCCTGACCTGCTTGCCTGTGCTCTGTCTGGGCCCAGCAGGGTGAGAGTTCAGAGGCAAAGCAGCGGCCACATCCAGGCTGACACAACTACCACTTGCTCTGTGCAGACGCTGTCGTGATGGAGATCGCCAGCCTCCGGCCCAGCTCTCCAGCCTGAAACCAGGCAGCTGTCTCAGGACGCTGCTTCTGGCTTCTTCTCTGGGCACAGAACTCATCAGAACACCCCCACCAAGCAAAGCTTTCATTTCTGAGCAGGTGCAACTGCTCCTCGCCTCCCTCCCATCTTCTCCACCATGTTTGTATCTGCCCACTGTCCACCATGGAATATGCTCAGAGCAGGAAATCCTTCCTGAAGTAGACAATCCAGCCTCCTTGTTTAAGAAATCCCTGCTCTCTCCTTGAGGATGACAAGGGATGGCGACTCTAATCCCTTGGTGAGGAGAACGAAGCGTGCATGGCCTTCCTGTGTGCCTGTGAAGCACAGAGGGAGATTGTCCACCCCCCCCCCCACACACACATCATTTGGTTCTTGTTCGGTGCTGTCTCCCTCCCCCTCACAGCAGGGAGGCCGGGAGCTCCCTGGCCAGCTTCCTCTGGTCCTGTGTGCAGGCATTTCTATTTTCAGTCACACCATCTCTGGAGGCACACAAGGTCTTAGACATAACTGCACTGTCCTCCTTTCATATAGAAGGAAGTTATGGCTGTAGTGAGAATTCCTCACAAGCTGAGCGTATTAGACACCGAGCGTGCTCTCACGTGACTCTTGGCCAAGGGCTTGCTCGATAGGCCAGCAAAAATTGATCCGTGTAAAAACAAACACACAAGAACCCCAGCTGAAGCAATTATCTTATTTGTTGCTCCCTTCAAGATGGGCTTCCCTGTGTCGCTCAGCTGCGTGTTTTCTCTACCTCTCGGTCCCTGGACCCCAGCGCGAGCTGTCTTTACCACAGAGCAGATGCGTCCCTTGTACATACACCTATTGACAGAAGCAGCCATTCTGTGTGTGCCTTCCTAGTGATTTCACATGTTATCTCCACGTATGGAGCTCTACCACTGTCCCCTCTCCACCCCAGCCAGCTACGGCCAACCCACAGCTCTGTAACTGGTGACACTGGTCCTGCATTCACTCTCCCAGCTGATTACCCAAAGTGCTTACCCGGTACTGAGAAGGTTACATATTGTTTCCCCCTTTATAATAACGTAGTCGATGGAGAGTTCTATTCAACTGTGGTGAGGTCCACTTACTTCTTATTCAAATAACTGCTAACCCCCAAAGCCAGTCCTCACAGTCCCTAGACAATTTGTTTTTCTGGTTAGCAAGAATGATCACACCGGGCTGGGAAGGTGGCTCAGTAGTAGAGCCTTGCATGCTCGAGGCCCTGGGTTCAATTCCTCAGCACCACATAAGAAAAAAGCCGGAAATGGTGCTGTGGCTCAAGTGGTAGAGTGCTAGCCTTGAGCTGAAGAGCTGAGCGATAGCGCCCAGGCCCAGAGTTCAGGCCCCATGACCAGACCCCCCCCCAAAAAAAAGAATGATCACACCTTTAGATGCTCTACCTCTTAACACAGACTCATTTTGGCTGAGGTAAAGCTGGATTTGATGTTTTCCAATGCATTCACACATCATTCTGTCTTCATTAGGTCATTTCAATAACTTAAAACAGATAACTTAATGGCCATCCTTCTCCACTATTTGTTAGAGCATCTGAAGGTGGCAAATTTTGTGTTGTGATTCTATAATCATGTAAATGTTTCAGCTACAATGTGTATTTCAAAGAACCAGCAGGTCACCCACATAATTCTAGGTCCTTAGGAGGCTGAGGTAAGGAGGTCATGGTTTGAGGCCAGCCTACACAGACATGCGAGACCCTTTCTCAACCCACAGCTGAGTGTGGTGTGCATGCCTAGTTGTGCAGGAGGCTGCGATCAGGAGGGAACCCCACCCCATGGGCAGAGCTGAGCATGGTGACCCGTGCCTGGCATCCAGCCAATGTGACTGCAGGCAAGATTTAGTTTCTCTCAGACTGTTGCTTGTAAGTGGTCTCAGATTGCTTTTGTTGGAAGATCTCCAAGGGCAGTTCATCCATAGCACCGCCTTTCACCCCAGGAAAAGAAATGCATGGGAACAGGAGAAGCGAGAGGAACAGGAAGGAGGAAGAAGAGAACTCACCATCATTGGTAATCAGAGCTACTCGGCCAATTTGCCCCCTGGAGCTCCTCAGTGATTAGAAAGCAAAGGAATTCCTTTGTGAAAAAGAGACTATTTCTATAGGAGTTTAGAAAACATTAGGAAAGGTCTCCCTAAACAGTGAGACTGAAATCTTGGAAAGGAAAAAATATGGCATTTCCTTTTCTTTATTATTTGGATTTTAGACAAAAAATTCACAGAATCCTTATGATTCAAATCCCAGTATGTAACTTAGTGGACAACTTCCATTAATCAATCAGTCAATCCCATTAATAATTTTTCAACATCATTCACCTACTTATCTGCTCATTCATCATCAAGCACGTGAGATCATTTGTGAACTCTCACATGCATTGTTTGAAATGATATACTTTTATCAGTGTTTCCAGTGTGGCTTTGTATCTTACACATTTGGTTATTTCGCTGTTTCCACATCATGAGCAGGGTTCATTTGGTCCCACTTTGTAACCCATTCAGAAGCTGTACTGAAAGAGTCAACACATTGCAAGAAGGATAAAATATTTTCTGATGTTTTGTGAGCCTTTTTCATTTTTGTCTTATTTTGAACTTCTTCTGAATAAAATGAGGGTTGAAAGAAAGCATCTACTTAGAATGGCTTTGTAATGTTTTCCTATTGCCCTATTAATGTAACAGAGAACTCATCCACGTAAGTCTTGCTAGTACGCACTTACCCTTCCCACGTTCCACAGATCTCACCCTGCTCCTCCTCTGAGCATGCATACACACCAGACACCAGCCAACCTCCAGTGATTCATCTTTGAATTATGAGTTACTTGGAATGTGTTAAGTTGTTACATGTTTGGAGCTTTTCCGGGTAGATTTCTATTCTTGATTTTAATTATTTTGTCATTGAAACAACACATATTTTGTCTTCCTTTCATCTCACAATATTTCCTAAAATTGGTATTGTAGTTCACAGGAGTGTTTCTGTTTAGAACTGTCTCATTCTATTCAGTTGCTATGAGAAATTGCTGTAGACAACCACCACACAATGATTCCACACAGTGCTGGGGCCTCGGAGACTGAGGCTGAGGTGCCTGCGTGCTGGCTGTGGGCAAAGCATGTCTCAGGGTTCCATGCTGCTGTGTCTTTATGTGTGATAGAGTGGGACTCAGAGTTGTTTGGAACAACTTCCACAGGGCACTCGGAGGGCCTACCCTCCCAAAGGACACACTTTCAAGTCCCATTGAACATCTTGGCATATAAATTTAGGAGTACGCAGACATTTTGCAGTGATTGGTTAAGGGTAAATTGAAATTAATATACGGTCTATTGTGGCATTCTATAAATACCAATTGAATGCCAGTAGTATCAACGTCTTCTGTGCTTCAAATGTTATTTCCTCTGCCCCTTTCCAGTTTTCTCCTTCTAAAAACTGTAATTACCCCTTCTAAAAACTATATTAAATGAGTGGTTTTCTAGAGTTAGAGTTATAAAATGATCTATTCTGATTTTTTAACTCTTTGGCTGGATTTATTTCACTTTGAGTAAATTGTGTTGGCCTAATTCTTTCCTCTGTTGTATCCCGTCTGCTAGAAAGCCTCTTTAAGACTTTTTTCATATATATTTTTCATTTCTATTGTTTGATCTGAACTCTTTTTTGTAGTTTTAATATTTTGTCTGTCCATGCATTTCATCACGGTTATTGTAAACTCTCTGTCCCATAGTTCTAGTTTCTCTTGGCAGGGGGGCTTCCGTTTCTTCCACGGTCTTTTCTCTCTTATTGACATGTCTCGTGGTTTTCTTATGGACCCTGCCATAGTGTGTAAAAAGAAGAGTTGAAGCCAAAGCGAGGTAGACTCACCTCCAGTTATCCTGTTCTTATGCTACGCTCTCTCCCATCATTGTGTGTTGAAAGTGAATTCATTCATCTAGTTTCTAGCTCTTTCTGGGCTTAATTCTTTGCCTGTGACTTCAAGTTTCAGATTCAGTCTCAGGGAGAGATGTTCAAGATGAACAGTGTCTTTCAGGGCCAGCCTGGAGGAGGTGCCCTTCCCCAGCTCCCTCCGTCCTTAGCAGGACAGGGGTCCTCCTTTGCTTTTTAACTTTTCACTTGCACCTGTCCTCTCTCGCACTGCACTGCTGCTTTGACAGAGGTTACGGGCTGCAGGGCTTCTGCCTGTTCTGTCTGAGACAGAAACAGGGGAGGAAAGACACAGCCACCGTCCCTGCCTGCAAGAGCTCAGGCTTCTCAGAAGGTGTAGATGCAAGACTGGCCGGTGTCCTCAGAAGCAGTGTGTCCCCCTCCCCCACCCCCCTGTCCTGAGTGAGTGGTGTGGAGACAGCTGACCTTGACTGGCTCAGGTCTCAGGCTGGGAGGACCCGGGACCCCACTGCAAATCATGTCCACTGTGGGGAGTTAGCCCTGAACCCTCCACCCCCCATCCCCCACCCCCAGGCTTTCTCTAAGGTTTCATTGTTGCCAAAACACATTTTTCAAGATGTGTTCACGCCTACAGTCCCAGCTAGGCAGGACGCAGAAGTAGGAGGTTACAATCTGAGGTCACCTCTGGCTTCAAGCCTAAGATTCAACCTGAAAAACTACTAGAGCAATAAGAGCTGGAGGTGTGGCTCAGGTGGTAATGCCATGTCTAGTAAGTGCAAGGTCCTGAGTTCAAATCCCACTGCCACACTGCTGGAACAAGCTGGTTTCACATGAGCCATGTCATACCACAGTCCCAGCGCTTCACACCTGTGGACCACTCTACTGCATGTGAGAATTCTGAGATTGGTGGTTTTCGCTGTGTTGTCTTCATGCAGTGACCTGACAATGTGTTACTTATTTATGTATTTATTTGTTTGTCAGTCATGGGGCCTGAACTCTGGGCCTGGGCGCTGTCCCTCAGCTCTTCAGCTCAAGGCGAGCACTCTACCACTTGAGCCACAGCGCTACTTCTGGCTTTTTCTGCTTAGGTGGTGCTGAGGAATTGAACCCAGGGCCTCATGCATGCAAGGCAAGCACTCTACCCATTGAGCCACCTTCCCAGGCCTCTCTTACTTTTTATCTCAGACTTTCAAATGTCGTCATCATCAATAGCAGGTGGCTCCTCAATCAGCATTTCCCTGTTGGGGGAAAGACAGAATGCGTGGTGTACCCTGTAGCTGCCTTTCCCCATGTCCCCGCCCCGTGAGACAGGATGGGCTAGGCCTGGCTATGGCTGTGCACTTTCCGCTCTGGGTGAGCCTGAGCTGTGCCCCGCCCCCCTGCCCCCCCTCCCCCCCCCCCCTGCCGTCTCTGCTCTGGGTGAGCCTGAGCTGCTGCACCCTGCCCCCCACTGCCCCCACCCCTGCCGTCTCCGCTCCACGTTGGATTCATGGGTTTTCTCTGGGGTTCTGTTCTAGGTGCTGGGGTTCCCCAGTTCCAGCCCATTGCCCTCAATGGCCGGATCCAGGTTCTCAACAACGGCTCACTGCTGATCAAGCACGTTGTGGAAGAAGACAGCGGCTACTACCTCTGCAAGGTCAGCAATGATGTGGGCGCAGACGTCAGCAAGTCCATGTACCTCACGGTTAAAAGTAAGGAAGAAGAACCTTTCCTTTTACCTACATAGGTCTTCGGGGGCTTACATTTGCAATTGTCTTTGAACACACCTTTCAGAGCAACCTGTTACCCAAAAGAGCAGCTCTTGAATTGGCTGTAGCCAAGGTTTGAACATTTGCTGTCCTAGAGAAACGATTGATCAGTGTGGGGGAAAACCCCACCAGGGGTCAGGGGTCAGGAGCAGGCCTAGCTAGACCCCTGGCTCTGAGACGTGGCGCCGTGTCCTCTCCCCTTCGGTGCCGGCTGCCTTTGTACAAGCCCCAGATGGCCTAAAAGATCAGATCCCTGCTTTGTTTGCTGTGGAAATCTCCAACACATGATCTTACATGTGGTCTCGGGCAGAGGCCTTTTGCATGCATTTTATTGTCTGCAGACCAGCTTCCTCAGACCTTACCTTTTAGAGATAACTGTAGTAAAGTCGATGAGCTGCTCAGGTCATCAGCAGGAGGCAATGGGAATGTGGTGCCCCGGACTGACTGTCCAGCTGTGAGGAAGGGATCATCACTCATGCCCGGGTAGCGAGAGCCACAGGAAGGGATGCAGACTGGAGCCCCATTCCTGGATCCTGCTTATTAACTGTGGTTGTACCTCTTGTTTGTAGTGAATGACTTTGCCCATTAATGATCATTTTCTATCTACTGACATTGATTTCTTTTCAACTACAAGGCTTTATTGTGTTTCCTCGGTTTAACATTTTAATTCTGCTACTCATGGTTTGTGAAGATTCCCTACAGTATTGTGATTAGGAAGACTGGATTTTGAGTGAATTTCAGTGTGTGTGTGTGTGTGTGTGTGTGTGTGTGTGTGTGTGTGTGTGTGTGTGTGTGTGTGTGTGTGTGTGTGTGTGTGTGTGTGTGTGTGTGTGTGTGTGTGTGTGTGTGTGTGTGTGTGTGTGTGTGTGTGTGTGTGTGTGTGTGTGTGTGTGTGTGTGTGTGTGTAGATGAGATCTAATATTTCCTTTAGTCTGGCTGTGGATTGGCAGGCCCCCTGTCTCTGGCAGGCTAGGGGACAGAGCAAGATGCTGTCTCAAAAGAACCACAGAATGTTTGTCACTGGCCTTCCTCCTAGGAAAGCCTCAGACTCGGCCTACACTCTCATGCTGGGAAGCATATTGTATAGTTGTGAAATGGGTTGGTCTTAGACATGGATTTTGCACCCATATGCCACGTGATTTTGACTTCTTGATTCTCTGTTCTGGAAGGAGTGAATTGCCAAAAAAAGAAAAAAGAAAAAGAAAAAAGAAATCTAGCCATTGATGGTGGCTCCTGCCTGTCATCCCAGCTACTCAGGAGGCTGAGATCTGAGGATCATGGTTCAAAGCCAGCTGGGGCAGAAAAGTCTGTGAGACTCTGATCTCCAGAGTGGTGCTGTGGCTCAAAGCAGTGGAGGAGTAATCTTGAACAAAAACGTTCAGAGACAGCAGCTAGGCCCTGAGTTCAAGCCCCATGACCAACAACAAAAACAAATCTAAAGGCCAAGTAGATTAAGAGGTCTATCCAAAGCTGACACTGTGTTTTATAATTATAAATTAGTGAGACATGAAAACAACTCAAGAGTTGATGCTAGCCAATGAAAGGAAGATGTCTTAGTTATTTAATATACCTGAATATATAACACACGGTTATGCCACAAGTACATATCTAGGAACGAATTGCAATCCCTACGAAGTGTGTGACATTAGTCATCCTGGGTCTTATCCTCATGGGTAGAAGAGAATTCATTTTCTAAGGAATGACAGTGCTCTTGTTCTCACCTGAAAATGCTCTATTTCCGTTAATAATGTATTAACTGGCTCGTGGTGTTTACTTGTAGATTGATAAATTAGTTCTAGCTTCCACAGATGAAATCCTGAATCCTGTGTCTCTCTCAATCTGACTGACTTCACCTAACAGGATTTTTCCCCAGGTCTATCTATTTCTTTGAAAATAATGTAATACTATTCTTCCTAATGGATGAATAAAATTCCATTGTGTCTGTATACCACATTGTGTATAAATATATAAATATTCATATATACATGAATGGGGTGTATATATATATATATATATATATATATATATATATACACCCCATTCATCCATTGAGGGGTATCTGGGCTGCTTCCATAGCTTGGCTGTGGTGACTAGTGCAGGATTGAACATGTCTGTAAGAGATAATGTTTTAGAATGTTATAAGTATGTTATTTACATATGTATGTTATATCCATCACATATGACTTGTTGCACTATAAAACAACATGGGCATGGCTTGGAGAGAGAAAGGAAACACGTAATGATTTGCTGGAAACAGCATTTGAGAAAAACCATTCTGGAAAAGAACATGGAAACGCCATAGGGTAGAATAAGAAGGAGATCTAGGGCTTGCAGGCTCCATGGAGACGTGTTTTTATCATCTGTGTGACAGAGGCCCAATGCCAGGGCTAGAATGGTGCTGGTCTTCCTCGCCCAGCTTGTTCCAGAAGAGTCAGTAGTAGCTGGAGACTTCACAGCTGCTGAATTTCCAAATGCACTGAGAGGGGAGGCAGTGCCAGGCAAGGAAGCGATGCTCAGCCGGGGATTGCTGGGTCTGGCCCAGGCCCGGTGCTCGAGTTCTGCACGTCTGCTAGGCGTAGACCTGTGGGGCGCTGGGGATGGAAAGCAGAGGCAGGCATACTTCCTGACCCATTCCCAAGGCAGGTCTCCAGAGCCAGTGCATTCCAAATATAAACGTCACACCGGCCTCTTGCTCAGCACCAGACTCACGGGGCTGCGGGGGAGCCTGCGGAGCAGCCCTGGACGGAGCGTCGTGGACCGGCTGGAAAATGAATCCTGGACGCTTCTTCCAGCTTGGCTGCCATTCCAGCTGCTGAGCCCAGGCCCCGTGAGCTGCGTTCCCCTCCTGATCTGAGCACAGCAGCGGCCTGGACCCCGGTGACCAGGGCAGGACTCCAGTGTTATCCAGCAGTGAGAGCAGAAGTCAGGCCCAGCGTTCGCTCTGCCTCTCCTACTACCCGAGGGTCCATCCGGGGTCTGGGAAGGGGGTCGCTCGTGATACGTAGCTCCTGAAATGACTGCATTGCTCCATCGATGAACCACGCTTCACTTTTTCACCGTGGCCCACATTCCATCCTCCTGACCCCCACCTGCCGTGTGAAAGAACACTTCCCGGAATTGAATGGGAACCAGCCAGGACCGTCCACCCGCCCGCCTGTCCTTCCTCCCCTCAGCTTGGGCAGGGAGGGTCCCTGTGCCCTTGGGAAGCCTGTGACGACATCACAGTGTGTGTCTCTGTGAGCCATCCGCTTCCGTGGGGACCTGGCTGCTTCTGGATGGTTCTCTATAGTGTGATGCCCTCGGGGGCCATGCCACGCCGAGTGAGATGCACACACATCCACCCAGTGCCCTCCCCTCCACAAGAATCCAAATGCACACCCAGATGTCCGGTCAGCCTCCCGGACCTCCTCCCTCAGACCTGCTTCTGGGATGCTCAGATCCTCTGCCCAACCCTGGGCCTGTAGTCCCCAGAGGAGTCAGCAGCCAGCGGTCAGGGGACAGGAACGAAGTTTAGTGAGCTTCCACACCACCTCCCCGCCTGCGTTCCCTCCTCTGTCAGGCTGGAATTCTACCTGAGACACTCTGGGGTTCATGAGGAATTTACACCCCGGGAGATGAACAAAGCCCATGTACTCTCTGACCTGCTTCCATTTCAGTTTCCATCCTGACACCTAGCCACTCTTTTAATATTTTTTAAAACAGGCTCTTCAGCCAGTTACTAGCTAGATACGTTGGGCAAGTCACATGACCTCTCTGTGACTTGGATATTTCATTCTCAAATCATCTCCAAATGTTTTTGTGTATTTTTTAAAAAAGAAACAGGCCTAAATGAGTTAATATAGAAATATTAATTGGTGAGTATTAATGAACAGCGATGGAACCTTCCTCTTTACCAATTGTAAAACCTAGCTCTACTCATTTGACTGTTCGCAAGTGCTAAAGGTGTGAAGCTCCTAGATGCAAATAAAAGAGTATTTGTAGGTAATGGTTTCTTACACACAATACCAAGAACAGAACTGACCAAAGGCAGAACATGACTTGGACTTTGTAAATAAATATTAACGTATTTTCTGCATCAAGAAAATGGAAAGAAGCTGGGTGGCTCATACCTGTAATCCCAGCTACTCAGGAGGCTGAGATCTGAGGATGAGAGTTCTGAGCCAGCCCACACAGGAAAGTCTGCTATACTCATCTCCAATAAACTACTCAGAAAAGGCCAGAAATGGTGCTGCGCTCAAGCTGCAGAATGCTAGCTTTGAACACAAGGAAGCCAGGGACGGTACCCAGGCCCCGAGTTCAAGTGTCAGGACTGACAAAAGGAAAGAAAGAAAGAAAATGGAAAACAAATGTGAAGAATGAGAAAATGTTTTTAAATACAGAAGAATGTGTGAAGAATGAGAAAATGTTTTTAAATGTGTTTTAATACAGGATTCATATCCAAGACATATAATACTCAATAGGAGAAACACCAATTACTCAATTTAAAAATAAAAGCCTTTAAAAGACATTTGCCTAAAGAAGATATTGAATGGACAACAAACAGCGAGGAAATGCAGACCAAAACCACAATGAGACAACACTCGCCAAGGTGGCTAAAACAAAAGTAAATATAAGACTGAGCAAGCATTGGAGAAAATGCGGGAACCATTGCAGATCATGAGAATATAAACATGTGCAGCCCTATGGATACCAGTCCCTCCAAAAGGTGAAAGGTAGAGTTACTATACAGCCCAAACACTCTATGTGTATACTCAAGACAAACATACCACGGGAAACGTGGACATGAGTGTTTATAATGGCAGTCTACAACAGCTTAAAAACAACCCCAGAATCCCCTCCAAGTGTCCGTCAAATAGCCCGTAGTAGGGGCTGGGAAGGTGGCTCAGTGGTAGAGCGCTTGCCTTGCATGCATGAGGCCCTGGGTTCGATCCTCAGCACCACATAAGCAAAAAGAAAAAAGCCGGAAGTGGCGCTGTGGCTCAAGTGGTAGAGCGCTAGCCTTGAGCTGAAGATCTGAGGGACAGCGCCCAGGCCCAGAGTTCAGGCTCCATAACCGGACCCCCCCCCCAAAAAAAATAGCCCGTAGTAAAAACAATGTGGTATATTATACAGAGGAATATTATTCAGCCATACAAAAGAATGCAGTTTTGACATGTGGATCAATGTGGATGGCGTCGTGCCAGGTGATAAAGAGCTAGGCGTGTGTGACCAGATATGAATTTGTTTCTACTATGTGTGTTCTAGAGTTGTGCAAGGTAAGCGTGAGGGGACACGGTGGAGAATTAGAAGAAGCCCTTCGTGAATGGGGCCTGCACACGTTGCATCCCCAGCATGCCTGCTCTTCTCCACTGAGCTGTTTGAAACTCTGCACTAGAATCCTGTGGTCGGGATGACAGAATGTTTATCCTGATTGATCGTTATCTGAGATTGATACCTAGAAATACGCAGCTCTCTTCCACCTTCTTGTATGTCCCTGAATGCAGAAGGCTAGCTTTGCTCCTGCAGGTTAGACATCTTTCGCTAACTTCTCTCACAGGGAGTGGAATTTTGTACGCCAGCCGTTGGGGTTCTTTTGACTTTGCCTTGTATTTTTGTAGTAGCCTAAGCTACCACAGCGTGAATGCTTCTCTATTACTATCTTCCTGGCGACACCGGAGTATATTCCTCACACGTGGCCAGCCTCTTGGTGAAATGGCCAATGGCACGGTGGCCCCAAACAGATGCCAATCTGCCGGAGGTAGCCGCCCTCATATATTCATTCAACAAATGTTTGCTGAATGCCTACTGTACACACAGCACAGCACGAGGCACAGTCAAGTATCCAAACTGGTGTCCCCAAGCTGCTGTCTTCCCCCCTCCCTCCCTCATTTCTGTCATTACCCTGCCTCCCTTCTGCACCCCTCCTCCCCCGGACAGACCCCCAAGAGAGCAAGGTGAGCTCATCCTGGCCAGGAGTCCTCTGTGCCAGGTTTGGGAAGCACACATTGTGCACTTGGCGTTAGGTGGCCTGGGGAAGGCTCCGGGAACACCGCTCCAGTCAGGATTGGAGCTAGGGACAGTTCATTCTCATAGATACTCTACCCATCCAAGGGAGGCATGAAACCAGGCTCCGCTTAGGCTGGGTGAAGGAGCGGTGCCCAATGTGGAGAGCCGGGGTAGCTGGTGTCCGCGCACACTTGTGGTTTGTTCGGACATTGTTCATATCATTGTCTGTGTTCTGGTGTGTTCATGTTTTAACCTTGGTCATAGAGTGGTCTTGCTTGATGGCATTGTGTGACATTGTTTACGTTCACTAACAGAGCCCCAGGGCCAAGCATGGTGCTTCCTGCCTGCAACAGCAGCTACTCAGGAGTCAGAGATATGGAGAATCGTAGTTCTGTGCCAAGCTGGGCAAAAAAAAAAAAGTTAAGGAGGAGTGGGGACACCCATCATCCCAGCTCTGCAGTGGGAGGATTGTGTTGAGGCCAGCCACAGGCAAAATGTCAGGGCCTGTCTAGAAAGAAAGGCAAAAAAAGAGCTGGGGATGTGGCTCAAAAAGTAGAGCCTCTGCCTAGCAAGCACAAGGCGGAGTCAAAACCCCAGTGCCATCAATATCACCATCATCATCAACTCCATGGCCGAGGTAGGGATTCCAGGGTAACTCTGAGACCTGGGTGCTCCTTGGCTTTAACATAGTCGATCTTGAGAATGGTGCCGTTTGTTTAACCTTCAAGGAGAGCCGCGTAGTTCATATAAACGTCATCGTGCAGGGCCACCAGGCCAGCGTTTCCACCTGCTCATGGGCACCTGCACCATGGGCCCTGAGCGGTGGGAGCAGGTGCATGGGAGGGTGAGCCAGTGTGCCCGTGGATAATGTTATTCTGGCTGCACCGCTCACTTCTTCCCTGAGAGCCAGGTGTGACCCTCGGCAGGGGCCATCCGGACTGCCTGTGTAGGACCCATCCAGAGACCACAGTGCCACAGCAGAGTGGCGGCAGCCTTGTCCTGCATGGTGGGTCACAGTGGGGGTCCACAGCGGGGGGGGGGGAGGGGCAGGGGCAGGACAGCGGTTATCTTGCATTTCTACCGGGGCTGAAGCAGAGACTGGATGGAGCCGCAGACCGTGGAATGTCCCGCCCTCTCGTTTACTCATTTCTGTGTCCATCCCTTTAAGTCAGTGGACTCCACTGGCTCACCGTGGATGTCTACGTGCCTGCCTGTCCACTCAGCAGCTGGTTTTAAGGCCGCTGTGGAAGAGTGGAGCCCACAGAAGCGTCCTCAGACACAAACCTCCTCCTGTCCAAGCCAACTGAGGAGAGCGGGTCACCCGTGCGAGAGCTCATTCTGAGTACCTGAGCTGTGACGTGACTCACCAAGAGGCGGTGTAATAAAGCCTGAAGGCTGCAGGGGATTTAAGAAGCCCGGTAGAAACACTAGTTGAGAATGTCTGACTCCGTAGTCTCGTGAGCTATCTAGAGAAATACAGGGTAAGCAGTGCTTTGTTGCTTTAGTTTCTGTCTTCATATGAGTCTATTTGGTATTACCATAGTGGCATTATCTGGTACTGAGTAGCTTATAAAGAAAAGAGGTTCCCAGCTACCAGTGGCTCATGCCCATCATCCTAGCTACTCAAGAGGCTGAGATCTGAGGATCAAGGTTCAAAGCCAGGGGAGGAAAGTCCATTCTTATTTCCAATTAACCACCAGAAAACCGGAAGTGGCACTGTGGCTCAAGTGGTAGAGCGCTCGCCTTGAGCTGAAGAGCTGAGGGACAGTGCTCAGGCCCAGAGTTCAAGCCCCACAACTGACAGAGAGAGAGAGAGAGAGAGAGAGAGAGAGAGAGAGAGAGAGAGAGAGAGAGAGAGAGAGAGAGAGAGAGAGAGAGAGAGAGAGAGAGAGAGAGAGAAAGAGAGAGAGAGAGAGAGAGAGAGAGAGAGAGAGAGAGAGAGGTTTATTTTAGTGCACAATTTGGAGGCTACAAGTCCAGACAGCCTGGCATTGGCTCTGGTGAGCCTGGGCTGTGAACCCTCCCAGCAGAGTAGACAGAGCTGTGTATCTTGACTCTTCTATGGGCAGGCATGATGTATGTTTCTAGTCTAGAAACGTTCGCGATTTGAACGTTTAATAACATCAGTTGTGAATGTTAATGCGTCCACTTCTCACTGAGAAGTGGGTTGAGGGAGAAACCATAGAGAATCAATGTTAGTTTCCTCCCCCCCCGCTCTCCCTCCCCGGCCCCCATCATTGCTTTCCTCTGGTCTCTCCCTGTGGCAATGCCGGTCCAATCTAAACAGTGATGCTCTACCCTTCCTCAGTCCAATCTAAACAGTAATGTTCTACCCTTCCCCGGTCTTTTCATTCTGGGTCACTTGCGCTATTGTGTCAGGGTAATAGGAGGAGGTGGTGCGGGACAAAAGATCTTTTCTTTATCCTGGCTCTGGCTATTTCTCTTACACTTACTTCCATCAAAGCGCTCTGCTTGACAAATAGCCCACATCCTAATGCTGTGCTCTGATAGCAACTGGTGTCCTGCCATTCAGTTGGCCCTGACTCTGACGCGTCGGTGTTCGCTTCACAGCCTGCGGAGGGCAGGGCACGGCCCCCGCCAGGCCCGCTCACTTCAGACACCAGCAGTAATTGGGTTCCTCGGGATGCCCACACTTCAGCCTGGCTCCTGACAGACTGGGCTCCAGACCACTTCCTTAGGTTTGATCATTTGCTAGCGCATCTCGCAGAACTAAGAGAAACATTACACTTCCGTGATGTTGTTCTATTGCATGGATACAGATGAACAGTTAGGAGTGCAGGTGCGGTGACACCATCTGCCAGGGCCCCTGGTTCCCAATCTTCCTGCTGTGTGAGGCTGGTGTGCCTCTGTCTCCCTACACAGCTACCCTTGCTGTTCACCGCCAGGCTCTTTGAGGCTCAAGGCTTAGAGTTTGTAATCTAAGGTTCACTCCTGAGGCGTGATTTGCTAAACCACTAGCCGCATTGTTAAAGCTGTTTCATTGCCCAGAAGCCAAAATGTGGCTGAATGTTCCCCTGCCTGCGTCCTCAGTCTTTCTGACATGCCCAGCATCTTCCAGAAATCCTCCCTGAGCACCTCAGTAGCATAAACATAGAATGAACCAGGGCATGACCTGGGCATAGTGTTCTGTGTGAGAGGGGAGAGGCCAAGCAAAGGCCCAGGAGCCCAGAGCGCTGCCGGCCGGCCCTCCTGCCCAGCCAGGACATCCCCAGGCAGGCGGCGGGGGCTCCGTGGGCCATCATTTCCTGCCACCTGCCTGAGAAAGCAGAGAAGGACACCAGGACAGGGGAATGGAGACGCGGGGACCGGCTCACACCCAGCCGCTCGCTTGTTGTGCATTCCACGCTAGTGTCTGCCAACGTGCCCTTTATGAAAGCAGCACTTCGTGACTTCCGGCTGCCTCGGGGGCCCGGCAATGCCATCCATCTTTCGAATGTTCTCATTAACATGAGGTTGGGGACGCCAGCCCAGTGCGGCTCAACCCTGCAGGGGTAGCGTCCTCTGCATCCCGGGCTAGCCTTTGCTAATGGCGACAGAGATAAAGGAGGCCGTCCCAAGGCCTTCTGGGGAGCACACAACCCGGCTGGTTCCTGGAGGAAATGTTCGTAGCCATTTTTCAGACATGTCCACTGGAAATGTGGGTTCTTGAAGCAATTACAGATGAACCATGGAGGATAAATCATGCTGACTTAAGACATTCATTTCCCGCTTTCCATGTGGTGCCATCTTCCTCCTCTTTCTCTCCAGTTTTGACTGCACTTCATCCGGGTGCATCATCCTTAAAGGCAGTCAGCTACCCCTGCCCGCTGCTCACAGTCTGAATCCATGTCCTTAGTTTTTCCCTAAAACACGTGCAGTTTCACAGAGCTGCTGCCCTGGGTGAAGAGCCCTGGGATTCTCAGAGAGATTCTGTGCAGCTTGCGCTCACAGCTGAGCTTGTGAGTCCCCCAAAGCTCTGCTGGTCATCTGACTGGCTCGAGCCCTACCCTACATGCTCACTTAGGCTTAAATTCCAAGGTCATGCGGTCAAGGTCACAGCGAGGAGAATCTACAGTGGAGACGGTACGATGGTGCTTCAAATCAGAATCCTCAGCTTGCTTGGAAACATCTTCCCAGGCCACTGGCGTATCAGGGTGGGGTGTCCTCCCCCCCTCCCCCCAGGGACCTCGCCTGTGAGCTGGCAGATGGGTGAAGGTGGAGGGAGGCGCAGGCAGGAAGAGATGATGGCCATAATGGAGGAGGCCATGCTGGTGAGATGCCTGCGGAGGTCCTCCTAGCCCTAGCGGCTCCATGCTGAGATTCTGAAGGGGAAGTTTCAGGGGCTTGGTCCACAGCCTGAGCTCTCCTCCTTTCTCAGGAGCAGCTTCTCCGCGGTCCCCAGCCCGCTCCTTTGCAGTCTCTACAGTACATCCTAAAATAAGAAAAAAAAATGTTCCCAGGATACAAACCCTTGCTCTTGGGGCTCCGGGTCTCCTCTGTCCTCTCCGGTGTGGAGGACTCAGCAGGTCGGCTGTCTGTCGGGAAAGTGAGGCCTTCTGTTTTAATCCCCCGTCCCCTGCCATTCCCTGGCAAGCAGAGTGGCAGCGGGACACCACACCCGTCCGTTCTGTTCCCTGTCGCCGGAGCTGCAAGCTTGGCAACGGCTTCACACAGCCTGTGACAGCACCCAGGCCTTCCTGGGGGCTGCGGGGTGCAGGCTGGGCAGGGTGGTGACATCCTGACACCTGCCCAGGCTCTCGTGAACCCACGTTCCCACCACAGGACACCTGCAAGAGCCCAGCCCTTCCACAGCCTACAGCCCTTCCACAGCCTAGAGCGCGGCCGCCTGCCGGCTTCTGAAACACTGCTCTCGGACCAACCACCGCTCACTGCTGGGCAGAAGGAAGATCCATGCGTGCCTTCAGACTCACCCTGCAGGGCTGTGCCTCCTGGTCCTACGTTCAGGGACAGAGCAGGGAGGGGGGGCATCCTTCCTGGGAAAGCCCCCCCACACACACACTTCTCCAGCTTCTGAACTGAGAGCCTTCAGCAGCTTCTATCCCCTACCCACTTCTGAAATGTATCTCCAAGGCCGCCTCTATCTGCCTCATCAAGAAGCCGCATGCAAACCAGGCACAAGGCCTTAATGAGGAGACAGAGAACAGCCCACTGCAGTCCAATAACGGATTTTAATAACAGCCTGGCTGGAGCGGATGTGGGAGAGGGACCAGGGCGGGGTGTGAGCTGGGCACAGTGTCTGGGAAGTGCTATCGAAGAAGAGCGGGCAGGGCCCTCGGGGCCCCAGGGCCCTTGTTCCCTGCTCCATTGTAGCCCAGCATGTGGTGGTTGGCTGACCTCCCAGAGGAGGCCTTGTGCCCTGAGAGGCATGGCGCGGTCCTCTCCATGGCGGGGCACAGCGGGGTTTTGTGTTAGAAGGAACAGTGGCCACTGCTAGAGGTTCTGGTGGTTTAAGGCGTGGATCTCCGCTCCTAAGCCTTCTTCTCTGGGACAGCGCACACAGTAGCGGGGCTGCTTTTCCTCTGAGGCATAGACCGGAGAGAGGCTTTTCCATTTGGGACATTTCATCGTCTCCTCCCTCCCAGAGGCCGAGGCCCACCGACCAGCCAGAAGCCGGGGAACAGACACGCCCCTCCATCCTCTAGTCACTGCTAGACACAGATGACCCCAGAGCTTCAGGATCCCACCACCCAGACGCTCAAGCCCAGGGTCTGGCGCTGCAGAGTGCATCTGAAAGAAGATTCCAGATCCAGCTTCTCTTCTCTTCTCCCATCTGGGCTTGTTTATCTCCATGTGTGCAAAGCCAGTCTTCCTGGCAGGAGAAGGGAGTCCACTGAAAGTGAAGATTCCCAGCCGTGAGACACTCACCGCCAGTTAATCACCAAGAAGGCAAAAGTGGAGCTGTGGCTCAAGTGGTAAAGCACCAGCCCTGAGAGAAAAAAAGCCAAGCAAGAATGTGAGGGCCTGAGTTCAAGCCCCAGTACAGGCACAAAATACAAACAAATAATGCAGATCCCAGAGCCTCCAAGGTGAGATTCTCAAGTTCCCAATCTCAAACACAGCTCATTAGTTGATCATTTTGGGGTACTGTTGTAAGAACAGAAATCCATATTCTCAGAAATTTTAGCAAAGAGATGATAAAGGCTGAAATTTTCAAGGCTCTGATAAGCCTTTTCCTTTGACATGGTTTGAAACAAAATATAGACTTAAAACCATGGAGTCCTGTTTAAATGTCCTGTCTGCCATTCTCAGGGCCACAGCCTAGGCTTGAGAAAATGACACCAGCACTTGCTTGGGCTTCTGGGGTACAATGATGCAAGCAGCAGCTCAGATCTTGAGGAAGGGGTAGGTTTGGGACTCCCTTGTACAGAAGTACCATGTAAGCAAAGGAAGGGGTCTGCACCTCCACCCAACCAGGACAGAACTTTTGCCTTCAAATCGATCTGTCAGACATGGAAGCCAAGGCCTAGAGGACTTAACCCTAAGGCCACTGGAGCTGTGCAACGCTGAGCCAGTCGTAGTTCTGTCCATACAGCCCAGCCCTGGGCTGCAAGCCTGGGCTGTGGCACTTCCTTCCTTTGGCCTATTCAACTGAGGTCAGAGCTTGAACTCTGGGCCTGGGCACTATCCCTGAGATGCTTTTGCTTAAGGCTAGCACTCTACGACTTGAGTCACAGCACCACTTCTGGCTCTTTCTATGAGTAATTGGAGATGAGAGTCTCACGGACTTTTGTGCCCAGGCTGGCTTCTAACTACAGTCCTCAGATCTCAGCCTTCCGAGTAGCTAGGATGACAGGCGTGAGCCACCGGCGCCTGGCTTGAGGTTGAACTTCTAACTGCACATGTCCTATCAGTATAATACCATCATCACGAATGACGTGGGTCACTCCATCGTAATGCACCCCTATCACAGGAATGATAAAAAAAAAAAGGTGTGGTCTGCTGGTGTTTCCCTTGGGTGATGTCTATAGTGGTTCTTAAATGAGTATTGGGAAAGTATTTGGAGAACACCACTGATTACCAGAAGAGCTGGCTGCTCACAAGTAGGAAGCCAACAGTGATGTGATTTGTTGTCCTGGTGGACATAGAACAACTAAGTCCTGACACTGCTGGGCCTGGGAAGGCCTGGAGCTGGGGGAAACTGAGCACCTGGCAAACTAGGGCGTCTTACTGGAGAGAAGAGAGGAAGTCCAGGGCAGACCCGCTCCAGGGCTCAGCACCTGGGAGCAGTTGGATTCTAGTTAACCTTTATTTTCTACATCAAAGTTAACTCCATTGGCTTCAAGATTTTTGGAAAACCACCCTCAAGTGGATTTTTGAGTGGAAAAAAATATTTAAATATTACTTTTGTTTTAAACATTTATATGGACATTGATTAAAGTCTGTTTCTTTCTTTAGCATTTAGCTTAACTTATAAATCTTATTATTCGATGTATACATCTATCAAATTTGAGTAAGTACACGGAGGGGATTCTTGATTAATGTTTAGTCTCATTTATAAACTCGGTTCATTTCTCATTGTATCATTTTTTATCTAAGCTTCGCTCCTTTTACATGAAGCCACATTTAAAAGTTACATCTCTGTGATCTGCTTTTTAAACCCTCCAATTATCTGGCTGGCAAAAGCTTTCTGGGTATGACCATAACTTGGAAAACAAACATAAATAAATTGAGTTATTCTCATCATAGGTAGGTCTCACATGACCAAGTCCAACCTCAGGAACGTTTGTGGTCTCAGCTCTACCCTAGACCTCATCCCTCCAGGCCTCAGTTTCCCCAGGTGTACAATAGAGGCAATGAAAGAACCCGTTGGACGGACAGGTGGAGATGCCGGAATTTGTGTACAAAAGGGGCTTGGTAAATGAATGCTGTTTCCCATTGAAGGTCAGCCTGGCCAGTCAGTTTGAGCGGGCAGCAGCACAGTCAGTGACCTCTTGGCATTTGTGCGTAGCCTTGGATCTGACTCCAGAAAAGCTACTGGGAAGGGATGGGATGTCTCTGTCCTCTGCTGCTTTTTCCTCTTGGTTGGCACAAACTGAAGTCATGGATGCTTCCAAGGCAGCCATTATCGCCTTCACAAAAGATCAATTTAGATCTCCCCCCAGCATTCTGGATTTGAACTCAGGGCCTCAAACTTGCTGAGCAACTTTACTGCTGAACCATGCATGCCTCAAGTCCTTGTGTGTGTGTATATGTGCATGTGTGTGCGCACGCACGTGCATGTGTGCATGTGTGCACACACATGTGTGTGCTTCATTGTTGGTTTTTGTTTTTGTTTTTCAAAGATAGCATCTCACTTCCTACCCAAGTGCACGTCTGACCCATGATCCTCCTATTTTTCACTTCCTGCTAAAGCTTGGCTGAAAAGTGTGCATTACCACACCCAGCTTCTTCTGTTGAGATGGAGTCTTGAAGAATCTTCTGCCTCGGCAGAACTGCAATCTTCCTGACCTTTAGCCTGGCACGTAGCTAGGATACACACAGGAGGAAGACAGGTGACCAGCCGTAGGTGGAGAATGTGTCACGTGAACTTTCCTTGATCTTCCTGATCCCAGCCTCTCACGCAGCCAGATTTTAAGCATGAGCCCTTGGTACCCAGCTTTTATTTTCTGTATATGCCCTTAAACAGGTGACTGAGTACAAACGACCCCAGTTAGGCTGCATGTCTCTGTGTCTGTCACTCCATCGATTCTTGTTTACTTGATTTATCTGAAAGTGTGTTTGTGGTGCATCAATCATTTGATGTAAGATGATACTGCCTTGATTTTCTAGGGCAGAAAATTAGACTGGATTATGGGATGTTTAATGGGCTCAGAGTATATGATATTAAAAGCAGGCAGATTCCATTTTCAATGTTAAAACATCCCCCATTGTATTTGTACTTAGCCAAAAGTGTTCTCAGTCCCTTAGTACTATGTAACTGGGTCGTGAGAAACCCATGTACTTCTCCCTGGTGATTCCATTCCTCACCTAACCAGGTGGTCCCGAGGACTCTGACATGTGTGGTGGGGTTTCCTGAGACTCTGGACCCTGTCTAATGGGGGAACTGCCCCAAGTCTCAGCAGGGGTGGGGGAGGTAGAGGTTTGGCCTTGAACTTGTTTACCTAGCTACCATCACTCTCATCAGAGATCCTTCTAGTGTTCACAGGCAGCCTTTCACCATGCTTCATTGTCTCAGACTTCCCCATTGAGAAGCTGAAGGGTGATTTGCAAGGTCAGGCCGACAGCGACAACTGATGGACAACAAGACAGAGAAGCCGCATTTTGATGGGCACAGGGATCGTAGAGGTGTCTCTCGCACATATGCATGGATGCTAAGATTGCAAAAAACAAAAACAAAAACAGGTCATTTAGGTGCTGCGTGCGTGAGGATGTGTAGAAATGCTCTTCAGGTCCCGGGCACGGCTGCTCTGTGGGACTGAGTTGGTTTTTCACCTGTGTTGGTGGAGTCTTCTTGTCATTCATGATGCAGGAAGATGTGGATTATTTCTGAGAGCTGGAGCTGCATTTCTGTTAGTCCAGAACCTCGGGGTGGAAAGCAGTCAGGACAGTGGGCCACAGGTGGTTCCTGAACAGAGGCTCCTGGGGCCCAGTGCAGGGCTGGGCTCTAAACTCCTGGGAGGAAGGACGAGGCTTCAGGCACAGCTGGGTGCAGAGCCAGGTGTCTGGGTCTCTTGACAGACAGCAGGGGGCTGGGGCGTAGCCTGTGCAGGCCCCAGCTCCCAGTGAGGGCAGAGAGAGAGGGCAGGGAGAGAGGGCAGGGAGGCCAACCACGCAGAGAGCCTCAGCTAAAACGTATGACTGTCAGAGGCTTGGGCCAGGAGAGCGGACACAAAGCAAAGAAATCTCCAGGGATGGAAGCTTAATTGGCAGGATGGACCCTTCTTCCAGAAAACCCTACAAGTGTCAACAGTGAATAGCCTAGTGGCGCTATGGCTCAACTGATGGAGCACTAGCCTTGAGCTGAAGAGCTGAGGGACAGCGCCCAGGCCCAGAGTTCAGGCCCCACGACCGACAAAACAAAACAACAACAAAAACACAGTGAATAGCCTTACACCACCCTCATACGCAGGCATTACGTACTTCAACATACTCCTCTTCCTCCACTTTCTTTCTCAAGCTGCTGTTTCAGAGTTTAGTGCCATACCCGTCAGGAGCCTTTAATTTCCCTGTGACATCAAAACCTACCAATAAAAAGTCTATAAAATCATAAAAATCTTATCAATCTTTCATATATGCATGATTTTGTAATACCGGACACTAGGGAAAATAGGAAATTGTTTAATTATATGGACTATTGGCACGTGCCAGTCTGCAATGTTATTTTTTCAATTATTCAGCCTCGCTGCCCAGGTCACCTGAGAATTGCACAGGATCAAAGCGGTATGCGGGGGCGCAGGCTGGAGGGCAGGCTTTCTACCGTCTAACTGCCGCTCGAAGGCCTGGAGTGCGTCATGGCCCGCAAGCACGATCTGTGTTTTTCCTGAGGTGACAGCCTCAGTTCTTTCCTTTCCAGAAAATGGCTGTCCAAGTCCCAAACAAAGGGAGCAGTCTGCTCTCCTTGCACGTGAAGGAAGCTCTGGGCAGAAAGCAGGAGGTGGCGTAGCCCCTCCTGGGAGAGCATTGCTATGCAGACTCAGCTCGCGTGCCCGGTGTGGCCCTGTCAGGGTCACTCGGGATGCTGGGAGACGTGTCCTGGGTGGAGATGGAGGCAGAGGACCTGCCTTGAGTGCTTCGTGGTGAGCAGGCTGGGTGAGGCTGTCCTGTGATTTGCTCTTTTCTCTTGTGAGTGGGTCAGGGAAGCCTGCAGCGGCCACCAGGGCTGTTGGAGCTGCTGCGCTGAACGGCAGCCATCTTGCGGGTGCTTGCATCTGTACCATCAGCCTGTGGAGACAATTTCTTAGTGTAAGTCTGAAGATAATGGTCTGTGATCTCACAGGTACTCAGGAAAATGCTCTGCGGACCACGCTGGAGAATGGTGGATAGACAGTAACTCTGATTGTGTGTGTGTAATGTTTAACCATCCCCTAGTAACTGTAAGGCACTGGTTCTAGGACACAGCAGACAGGGGCTAAAATCCACTCTTCACTTAGACCAGGAAGCGTTTCCATTCACCCTCCGCCTGGCCTCCTGTGGAGATGACCTAGTCATACCGAGTAAATGCTGGTTGTGGAGTTGTTATGCAGTGCTGTTGAGAGAACAATGGTATGAAAAAGAAAGTCTGAGCATGCTCGGTAAAGAAGTAATTTTTCCACACTCTTGACCCCTGGCTGGTGGGCTGTACTTCTGTGAAACACACAGACATGGTGCAAGGTCTAGGGAGGCTGAAATGCTGGACTTACTTTTTTTCTTGAAAGGAGGAACAATCCCATAACAGATGCCCACAACACAGCCAAAATTGACCATTTCACAGTTCTGGAGCACAGACACTAACTCAGTATCACCAGAGTTAGTTAGGAATCTCTGAGGAAGACTGTCCATATCCCTTCCTGCTTGTCAGTGGCAGTCCTCCACACCCCTCGGCCTCCTGGCTTTCGAGGTACAAGTCTCTGCTTCCATTTTCCACAGCTTCTCCTGTGCCGCTGGGTCTCCTCCTCCTCTCCCTGCCATGAAGACGTAATTAGGAATCTTGTGGCTGGGTCCAGGGCCAGCTCTAGTTTAAGATGGACTCATTTCAAGATCCAGACCTTAATTACCTCAGCAGAGACCCTGATTCCAGAGAGGGTTGCATTCTGAGTCCATGGTTTAGAATAGAATATTTTATAGAGGGTTCGAAATCTAGTTCATGTGCCAGGATAAGAATTAAAGTGGAAACTATCAACCCTTAAGACATATATTTTGTTGCCAAACATATAAATCCCTCCGTGGCACAATGTACAAGATGTCTCATATACAAGATGTTCATTGCTTGCGGAAATTACAGGAAACCAAACAAAAACCCGCCCCTCACGTACACGTGCAGGGGGTGGAGCTTGTGACTGCAGGGGTGGAGCTTGTGACTGAGGTGGTGGCCCATGAGGAAACCTGTGTGAGCAGCATCCTAACACATCCTAAAACGCAGCCCGCAATGCTGCCCTGTGGCATGTGGTGCTTTCCAGCCCCATCCTCACTAACTGCATCTCTTCCCTCTGGTGATGGGCTGGTTGTCTGGGCAATTTAACTTCCTTAGATTCACTGGGGGAATGAATGGGATTGATCTGCTTTTTTGGATGCTATGGGGGCCCAAGGACAAAAGAAGAGCCCTCTGGCAGTCACCCAGGCAGCCTTGTTAGTCAATGATAATACAGTGTGTGAAGCCTGGCGCTGGTGGCTCACACCTGTCATCCTAGCTACTCAGGAGGCTGAGAGCTGAAGATCGCAGTTCAACACCAGCCTGGGCAAGGAAAGTCCATGAGACTCTTATCTCCAATGAACCACCAGAAAACCAGAAACGGTGCTGTGGCTCAAGTGGTAAAGCACTCGCCTTGAGCTGAAGAGCTGAGGGACAGCACCCAAGCCCAGAGTTCAAGCCCCACAACCTACATTGTGAATAGGATAAAACAAGTCAGCCTCCCTTTGGAGGCCCACAAAGCTGCAGAGGTGGCAGATAGATGGGTGGTTACCAGGGCACAGCCCCAGCAAGGGCCAGGACTAGGTGCAAACCCACAGAAGCATGGAAGGAGGTTCTCCAGCGGTGAGAAGACTTTGGTATCTTGATTATGAAAGGGATGTTTGACTCCATAGTGGAATAAAGTTGAAAGAACGGTGCACACACATGTGTCTGCACACAGGCACAGAGAAATGGATACAGGTAGTGGTGGGGTAATGGTAACTGGCAATGTTCTAGTGTTGATTATCTGCTTTTGACATTATGTCACAACAATGTAATTTCAATTCAAAGGTGAGCCTTATGAAGGGGCTATAGGGCTCGACACCATTTTTGCAATATCGTCTGTATTTCAAAATAAGTGATTTTATTTATGTTGGTGTCAAAAGGCCAAGCGCCAGGGGCTCACACCTGCCATCCTAGCTACTCAGGAGGCTGAGATCTGGGGATTTCCATTGGAAGCTAGCCCAGGGAGAAAAGTCTGTGAGACTCTTATCTCCATTAATCAGCAAAAAGCCAGAAGTAGATCTGTGGTTCAAGTGGTAGAACACCAGCCTTCAGTCAAAACAAAAGAGTCCAGGAACCGTGCCCCGGGCCAGAATTCCAGCCCCAATACCAACACACACACAAAATGTCTTTCATTGTATGTTTCAATGGTATGGGCATTGAGTTATGGTAGATGGCAGCGTGCACGGTACACAGCAGGAGAGGACGCCCGCCGGAAGGGGCCCCTGGAGCACAGAGCTGGATGGAGGCGTTGAGTGGATGGGAGCCAAGAGACAGGAAGGGACGAGACACCATGTGCCCACCGCTCTGTTGCTGACTCAGCACAGAATTGACCATGAAGGGCTAAGCCGAGGTAGGGGCGCAGGGACTGCAATCACCGTCTACCGGGAACGAAGCCGTGAACACAGATCAAAGCGGAGTAGATCCCGCGTTGTTCTGGAGATCTGATACCAGTCCAGGATGGAGCTTGTGACACAGGAAAGGGAGGAGGAGGGGAGGCCTCATTTCATTCTGCCCAGGCTGAGTGTAAGGGCACAGCCCGCAGTCCGGTTAGCTCGTAGACCGCCAGCTTGTGAGCAGGCTGCTCAGGACTGCATGGTGAGGGCTTTAGAACTGTTGAAACCATCCAAGCGGCTGAAATGGACAAAGGGAGTGGACCACGGGCAGGCTGGGAGGCCCCGTGCTCCACATGCCCCACGGATGAAGTCTAGAAAACAAGAAGCCGTTCTTCACCCATTTTCATCTTGCTGTTGTCATTTGGCTCCAAGTCTGTCAGCTTGTCAGCCAGGCAGGCCCAGGGTTAGCCGCACACCCGGTTTAACTCCTCCCTCCCCCGCCCCTCCCCGCTTCCCTAACAACCTCCTGCCATAACTGTTGTCAAGGCCTAAGGAGATGTCAGCCATAGCAACCAACTCCCAGAGTCCCCAGCGATGGAAGAAGATGGGGACATCACTCCTTGTCCAAGCAGCTACGGGCAGATCCTCCGAGCCCACGGAACCTCACCCTACAATTAAATCCTGACTGCAAGTCCCCAGCATGCTAACCCTTCATTTAGCAGTCAGCTCCCTTGCTTTTAAATCCCCAAAAAGAAACCACAGTAGCTGGGACCTTGCCGTGCTGGCTGCTGGTCTAGGATCTCTTTCTTAGCTGGAGGCGGGGGGATTCTTTTTGTCACTGGGATCTCTCTGGATGATCGTCTGGCCGTCTTGGGTGGACGTGTGCGGGGTTAGCAGAGCAGCTGGCTGTGGGTCTGTACCACACACCCCGAAGGAAAGTCACAGGGGATTTTCCTGGACCTTGGATTAGAAAGGACTGGTGTCACAACGTCTGTCTGCACATTTTCAACAAGCCTCTTAGTTGACCATGACCTCACTTCCTAGAACCAGGATGACACCAGAGGTGTGCAGCCATAGCCCAGCTTAAACTCTGTCCAACAAGAAGTATCTGGGGCTCTGGGAGTCGGCCCCAAGAAGCCCCACGGGCAAGAAGTTTGCATGTCACACACAAAAGGTCAGAGGAGATAAAAATCCTCCAGTCCTTGTTGCATTAATCATCTTTAAAAAAGATTAAGTGACCAGGCAAGATGGCTCCTGCCTGTAATCCTTGCTGCTTGAGAGAATGAGCTCAAAGGGTTGAAGCTTGAGTCCAACCTGGAGAAGAAATTCGTGAGATTCTCCCATCTCAACCAATTAAAGAACAAGAAAACTAAGCTAAAGCAAAAAGGTCTGGAGTCATGGCTCAAACACTAAAACTCTAGTCTAGCACGCCTCAGGGCTGGAACTCAGACCCCAAAACCCATGCAAAAAAAAAAGATTGGAGTGGGCTGGGAAGGTGGCTCAGTGGTAGAGCGCTTGCCTTGCATGCATGAGGCCCTGGGTTCCATTCCTCAGCACCACATAAGCAAAAAGAAAAAAGCCAGAAGTGGCCCTGTGGCTGAAGTGGTAGAGCGCTAGCCTTGAGCTGAAGAGCTGAGGGATAGCGCCCAGGCCCAGAGTTCAGGCCCCACGACCGGACCCCCCCCCCCCAAAAAAAAAGATTGGAAATGAAATAAAGTAATGGAGAAAAATAAGACTGCACTCTTACTTCATAAGTAAAGACTGTTGAAACTAGCTGAAACGTTTCCTCTACCATTTTTTATCTGTGTGTCGATATAAATGCATATTCATTAAAGGAAGAAGTGGCGAAATTTTCAAGCGTAGCTTCTGACCTGCCATCCGGTCATGGTGGTGGCTTCCTAGCCAGGCTGCGTGTTGGGGAGAGTGCATCTCAGGGCAGGGGCTGATTTCTGAGCACAGAGGAGCAGTGAGGGCCACAGAGCCCACGCTTGCCCACGCTTGCCCTCCTCACAGCTCATTGTCAGGGGGCTGAATTTTCCTGGCAGCTTTCTGCTTTGTTTAGAGCCATCCAGTCGCCCAATCAAGGGCCTGCTCTGTTACCAATGTGGCTTCACAAGTCTCCGGAAACCCCCTGAGAGCTACCGGTCATAGACCACGTCCTGATTAACCGTGTTGTTAGCCAACACCCCCTGGATCTTTCTAGGCCTTCTTTTGTAAGATGTATCAACACAAAGGAGGCACTGGCAATGTCCTGTGCCAGTGGTTGTGTTGAAAATATTCCTCCAAAGTGCCTAGCCTGGGAGGCCTGTGCCCAGGAAGCAAAGGGAACATTGATATTAGGCATGCGTGTGCATGCCTTTCCAGCGGGGGTTTTGCATATGAACAGTGTGTCATGGGGAAACAGACAGGCGAAGCAGCCAAGAGGAAACACTTCATGGCTGATGATTTATACCGCACTCTCCTAAAGTACCAGAACTTCTGTCCTACCTTTGGCACTAAGAATCGCAGGTACGCATGCAGTGCACCTGTGCTGGCTTCTTGGCATTTACTCCAATGCTAGGACATGACCTCCATCCCCAGCAGCATTAATCCACAGCTCTATACACGTGCAGAGTTCCCTGCACTGTGAGTGCAAAGGAGAAGACGCCGGGCCGGCCTCCCGGGCTGCCGAGAAGCTGGGTTTGCTGTTGGCAATAGCACCGGGCATATTTTCTATCTCTATCTTTGCTGTCAACCAGGGGTCCTCTCAGAAAAACCTATAAATCCTGCAAGATGGTAGAGCTAGAGGAGACCTCCAAAGTGCTTCTTTCTGAGACAGTTTTTAAATAAGGCATTTGTAATTGTGTATTTATTTTCAAATATGTGCTATACAAATTTCACACCATCTTGGCTTTTATATAAAATCTGAAAGTTTTGAAGATAATTCAAATTCTGTGACCCCAGAATTGTCCCTGGGATTCCAGCATGTGTGTGCATACACACACACAAGTGTGAGTACAGGCACACACTCAGATCTGTACATGCATACATATATATACAATATATGTGTATATACAATACACACACATGAGCACAATATCACACATGCAAGAAAATGCATTGCATGCACAAAATCAGACACTTGCTCATCAGTGTGCTTCTGCACAATCTGCTCACACACATATAAGTAGGCATGCAAACACACATGCACACACATGTGTAAGCACACGCACATATGCAGAACCACACATGCACAGGCACACATTCACACAGGGATGTATGCGTGTGCATGCACACATTTACACACATACAGGCACTCACACACACATGCATATACACATACACACATACACACACACATCCCTAGGCACTTCTACCAGTCCATAGCAACAATCCCCTAGACATACCACAGCCTCTTCCTATTTAGCAAGGCATACCATTCTTTTCACATGAAGTTAAATGTTTAATCAACTTTCCCTTTAATTTTTAAACTTTTGTTGCCATTTTTCTATGCCTTCAGGTCCTGCTTTTGCTAGCTATTTTGGAGTTGAAATTTCGTGTACTTTTCTGTCTGTGCCAGCCTCAAACTATGATCCTCCAGGTCTCAGCCTCCTGAATTTCTAGGGTACAGGCATGAGCCACTAGCACCTCACTGATGATCTATCAACAATTCAAAGACAGGCAAGGCTAGACTAAGCATTTATTAGAAAAGCACAGTTGCATGGGATAAAATTCTGGCTTCTTTACTGCTGATGCATATGACATTTAACTCCCCTCTTTCCTTTCTGTTCCCCCCAACCCCCTCCCCTTCAAATCAGGCAATAGAAACACTCAGTTCCAAAGGTTGACCAAACGCTGATAAAGTTCTCAGCATAGACTTAAACTCATTCAAGACAATAATCACCACCATCATTTCATGAGATGATGTTGTAGGGTTTATGTCCTTGACCCAAGGTCAAATGACAGGATATAGGCCCACATAATCCAGTAAAAACCCTGCAGGAGGGCTGGGAAGTTGGTTCAGTGATAGAGCGCTTGCCTCACATGCATGAGGCCCTGGGTTTGATTCCTCAGCACCACATAAGCAGAAAAAAGCCAGAAGTGGTGCTGTGGCTCAAGTAGTAGAGTGCTAGCCTTGAGCTGAAGAGCTGAGGGACAGCACCCAGGCCCAGAGTTCAAGCCCCATGACCACCACCAACAACAACAACAACAAAATCCCTGCAGGAACCCCACACAAGCAAGTAAGAACATGTTAATGACCAAGTGAAGAGAATACTCTTTCTCCTTGGGGAATGAACATCAAAATGGCCAAGATTGCTTTAGAAAAGGATTCAGAAAAGTGCCATGGCGATTCTTAGTGCCAAAGGTAGGACAGAAGTTCTGGTACTTTAGGAGAGTGCGGTATAAATCATCGGCCATGAAGTGTTTCCTCTTGGCTGCTTCGCCCTGTCTATTTCCCCATGACACACCGTTCATATGCAAAACTCCCGCTGGAAAGGCAGACCGCGGCCTGGGGCCTAACTACTCTATGTGTCCATCCCTAAGCCACTTGGAAACGGCTGGTTCTGTTTCCATGGAAACCGCTCTCCTGAAAGCTGCAACAGAATGAGCTTCATAATGGAGCTGGGCATGCTGGTGCAGGCCTGCAATTTCAGATATTCAGAAAGCATCGAGACCCTGTCCTACAAAACGATGAGGCAGAGGAGGACGAGGAGGAAGAGGAGGGTGATGATGATGATGATGATGATGATGATGATGATGATGATGATGATGATGGACTAGAGTCGTAGCTGGAGTGGTAGAGTACTTGCCTAGCATGTACAAGATGTATAAAGTCATGGGTTCAATCTCCAAGACTGTTAAAAAAAAAAGCTTTACAAGAAAGAGCTAGCTGGAGGAAAGTCCACTTCCAAGCTTCCCCAAGGATGGCATGTTGTTTGCTCAGTCTGTGTCTTTCTCATGGCCCTCTCCACCTGGGAAGGCATCGGCTGTGTGGCGGGCTTCCCACACAGGAAAGGTAGGAGCGACACTGTTTATAATCTAAAGTCAGAGCGATGGCCCTTACCGCTGTCCATCTCAGGGCCCCTGCTGGTAGACAATGCCCAGAAGCCACACAAGGCCGTGGAGTGCTGGCAACAGATACACCACTCACGACTTCTTCTGGTTCATATCCTAACTCTTTGGAAGAATAATGTTGTTTTTGTTCTTTCTTGTGCCAGGGCTGGGGCTTGAACTCAGGGCCAGGCTTGCTATTCCTGGGCTCTTTTGCTCAAGGCTAGCACTGGAGCCACAGCTCCACATCCAGATTCTTGCGGTTCATTGAAGAGGAGTCATGAGGGAGGGGTGAGAAGGTCGAAATGGGTGACCTTGATCAAGATATTGTAGTCATAAACCACTTGGTTAAATGGCAACTCCTTGGTACAACTGCTTAACAATAATAATTTTAAAAAGAATCTCATGCACTTTTCCTGCCTGGGCTGGCTTCAAACCGTGATCCTCAGATCTCAGCCTCCTGAATAGCTGGGATTATAGGTATGAGAGACCTGCTCCTGACAAAGAATAAGTAGTAGTTGTTGTTGTTGTTTGTCAGGCATGGGGCCTGAACTCTGGGCCTGGGCGCTGTCCCTCAGCTCTTCAGCTCAAGGCTAGTGATCTACCACGTGAGTCACAGCCCCACTTCTTGCTTTTTCTGTTTATATGGTGCTGAGGAATTGAACCTACAGCCTCATGCATGTAAGGCAAGCACTCTACCACTGAGCCACCTTCCCAGCCCAAGGATAATGTTTTCTACACCAAGTCCCCTAACAATCTTTTTCCCATCAGCCAGAAAATAGAAGGAGCTCAACCGCCCATGCATACCCTCACCTAACCAATTTTTCATCATCTATTTTCTTTTTATTTTCATCTATTTTTACTGTCACTGTTGGCAGGAAATCCAAGTCTAGAGAAAATCTGCTTGCTGCTTCCTTCTCTCCTTTTTTCAATACCAAAATATTTAAAACTTTTATGGGGTAAACTAGACTACACGAGCAGGTGAGAAAAGAAAAGTAGGAAGAAATGATCTGCCCCTCTCTGTGGGAACTGGAGGAAAGTTCCGGGTTAATATCTTTTGGTTAATATTCATGCTTGTCATGCAAAATAAATCAGCTTTATTCCAATAAGGCGACTAGAGACATCACATCAGAGTGAATATAATACGGACCCTGAGCGCTCTCTGCCTTTGCCCTGGCGCTCTGAATCAGGGTCAGGAGACCCCGGTGACACCGCCAGCCAGCAGAGATGTTGTCATTCGTCTTCGGGCTTCACATTAAACACAGCCCACTGTAGCTTGGAAACATGTATTTGATTAATGGTTATAATCAAAGTAACTTCATTATGTAAGCATAATAACCCAGCCGAGAGGATATTTTAGTCTGTGCTAAGAACTTATTAATTCCTAGTGGGGGGAAATCATTCTCTTTATAGGGATTAGAGTGGCCTCCTATGTGGTCTCACTTGCTGAAACTTTTATGAACAAAAAGTATTTGGACAAGAGGAATTTGTGCTTCTGAAGCAGTGATCACCGTGCTGTGTTTCTGCGGGGCCGTTTTTCAGAAGCCCTCAGTGGGTTCCACCGCGTAATCTGAGTAATCCTCCATCAGAGCCCCGGGCAGCCGGGGTTCTCATTGTTCCTATAGATGGGGAGACCAAGAGGCAAGGAACCCCAAACAGAACATGGAGCTCAGCCTCTCTGAAGCTGGGGGGAATCAAGCCAAGAATTGCAATCCATTTTCATACTACAATCTTGTTGCAGCATAATGGCTTGCACGGCCAAGATCATAGCAGCGTTGCACAATCGCCACCCAAATGCGTGTTCACTCATCTGTAGATGAATGAGTAAAGAAAAGGCAATCTTTCCGTTGGTTGGAATATTATTCAGGCTTTAAAAAGAAGGAAATTCTGACATATCCCACTGTATGGATGAAACCTGAGGGGGAGGTAGAAAGCTGAGGGAAAGAAGAAATCACAGGAAGAACAAATACTAGATAAGTTTGCGTCTATAAAGTGCTAACAAGGTCACATTTTTAGAGAGCAGGTGCCAGGGGCTGGGTTTGGTGAAGAGCAAACTTCCAGGAGTTTGGGAAGATGAGGCCCTGGGGAGCTGGCTTGAGGTGGGGATTGTAGGACAGGGTTAACGTGCTTGCTGTCACCTAAGGTCACTGAACCAGTGGCGTGGGCATTGTGTGTTTTTCTAAGCACGGATCTCTACACGGCACACAATAGCTCACTACACACATGTGGATGCCACAGTCAAGCAAAACCACAGGCTCCCGCTGGAGTCAGCTCCAGCCTTGGGGCATCCAAGGACACCCTGACCTTGAGAACAGTCAGGCGACCCCGTATCTCCATCGGCAGACCCTCTGAACTATGGGCCACGTTGGCCTCCTCACCTGTCAGGGGTAGGAAGAATGTTTACACCATGAGTCAGAGCCCTGGAATTTCTTTCTCTGCCTTCCATTCATCTTTAAACTCATTTCATTCCTCTCTTCTATCTAATTATGGGTTAATTAAGAATAATCTCTACTGACAATACACCTGTTGCTATCAGATCATTGCTGTGAAATAATCAAAGACTTAAGGGATAGATACTTTACCAGGGGAGAGGGATAAATAAAATTTGGTCCATGGGGCATCCCAAATCCTGGAAAGATGAAGGAAGAATGGGAAGGGAAGGGTGCCCCATCCATTTAGGGACCAATGAGGATGGCTTGACTGCGTTGCTCTCATGTTGATGTTGGTTCTTATAACACTCTCAGGAAGAACAGAGTTGGGGGTAAGGGGTAGAAGAGAGGTGTGGGTCTTGTCTCTGGCAGTCTTAACCCCTGACACTCTCTGTTCCTTACTGAGAAAGAATAAGAGAAATGAGAGAAGATATCAAATTGAAATAAATCTTAAAATCCCTCATATTCTAGTTTTTATTTTTGCCCCTTCAAAACAGGTGTTTGCTGTCTGGCCTCTCTCTGAGCATCTGCACAGACATCTGTTCCTATGTAGTCCTTCCAGCAGTCTGGTGAAAATGCTATTTCCACATCTCTCACATGCACTTGCAGCATCACTTGGAATCAACTTAAAAGCGCACTTAGGAATCTGTCATGGGTCCTTTCTAGACGGCCATCCTTTCTACCCCATCAGGAACTTGCACAGATTCACTACACGGATGCTCAATGGAAAAGATGCCAGCCACCCACAGGGAGGGTGCACAGAGTTCATTATTATTTTATGATGGACTTGTGACCATGACAACCGAGAAAGAGGAAAAGGAGGTAGGAAAAGAGCACTCAGGAAGAGCAGACAGGAAAAGGGAAAGGGAGGAGTGATGGGTAGAGAGAGAGGGGGAAAGAAGGAAAGAATGAGAAAAAGGGAAAGAAGCAGACAGAACTTCAAAGATCTTTGGATTTCATCGGGCTGAGTTGGTTCCACCTAGGCCGTGTCTCAGGATCTCTTGGAAGCTTTAAGGAGATCTAGTCGTGAGCTGCAGTCCCAGACACTCAGCATGGGAGGGGTCTCCGCTCTGTGCTGTTTGAATATTTCCCTGGTGATTGTAGCTCCTGAGGCAGCGCCTGCGTGAGATCACCCATTCCATCCAGCGGAGGCTAAACATGAGTCAGAGGAGAAACCAAGACCCAGCAAAGCCACTTCAGTGTTCTTCAGTGTGACACAGGGGCCACTCAGTCCGTGTCACGTGCACCACCCCGGGGAGGGCAAGAGGGCCCTGTCCCTGGAAACAGGGAGACACCTGCAGATCCCATCTGGAACTCTTCCTGGGTCCTGAGCGCTGAGCCCGCCACAGATGCATATTTCACCAGAGAGAAACTTAAATAATGACAATCACACATTCTGTAAATGTTGTGGGTGGTTTCTGTTATCTTTTCCTTTTTTAATATCTAAGTAGTACAAAGGGGATTTAAGTTCAGCATGCGCATTTGAGTACAATGCCTGTTGACTGACAAGACCCCTTTCCAATGTGCATTCGTTCGGATCCCTGCATGAACATGTCCGATGTGGAATCCAGGCTGTGAATTCTCATCTGCTTGTCATCTTGTGTGTATGATTAAAAAAAAAAGATGTTGGCATGTGGGATATAAAGAAAAGTGGTTGAAGAAGTAGGGTCTCCCCATTCCCCTCCACCTGGGGACTCTAGGAGCTCCTGCCTCAGTTTCCCAGCCCAGCCTTGTTTCCCGTTGGCCCTTCCCCTCCTCTTCCACCTCTGTTCCGAGTGGAGAGACAGAGCGACTTCTTGGGGCACAGGACTTCGCACACTAGCACAGGATTTGGTGGTTTGACCCACTCAGGACCCATTCAGGTTCTGAATATCAGTTGCATTTGAGCTTCTAAAACCCATTGTTCTGCGGTGTTCTCTTCCTGTCTTTGTGAAGTGAAGGGACTGGCCCAGAGCCTCAGGACAGGAAGCTTGCCTGGTAGAGGAAGAAGGAGCCTCTCAGTTGGAGAATCAAATCATTCTTACATGGAGGAGACATCTCTCAAGTGGAATTTGGGCAAAGGATTTTCACAATTAGCTGTAGAAAGAGGAGGGTGGGAAAAGCTTGATTTCTAGCCCGAGCCAGTCAGTCTGGAGATTAAAGCTGAAGAGGTGGCAGGTGCCGTCCGGGTTGAAGGGGACGCACCCTTGGGGCTGCGGCTCCTCTGCCTGCCCTGCAGGTCCAGGCTGCAGCAAAGTAGGTCAGATGACGCGCTCTTGTCCACGAGCAGGCAGATTTGCTGAGCACCAGCACAGCTGCTAGACAGCGCCATGCCTGGCGAAGGAAATTCACAAATTGGTGGCGATGTAAAACCCGACCTATCTTCCTGGGTAATTCTGCAGGCCAGGACTCAGCACACCACCTTCGGACAAAACAGGCTCGGGCGTGGGCGCCTCTGTTGGCCAGCACTTTCCCCAGGGCCTTCCGTGTGCCACCTCGTCCCCTGTCACACACGGAAATCACAGTGCTGACATGTTGTCACATCTCGGCACCCACGGCGGTGACGAGCGGAGAGGCCCAGCCTCCCAGCCTCAGCCCTTCTAGAAGTATCCTCTAGACCACTGGAACCGGCTGGGGGCATGGGCTGGTCACAGCATTTCGGATTCAATGCTACATTAATTCCCTGACATTAAATTCAATCTATAATGAAACCAGGAAAAATTGAGGAGTGGGTGGCATTGGGAGGTGGGGGGGGACCTGGGAGGAGTGGCATTGATGGAGGTCATTTGCTCACAGACAGATGTGCTGGATGACAACTCCAACATACAGCCTCTGGGAGATACAAAAATATAGTTTAAAAAACAAAAGAACTACATTCCCCATTTTGACGGGGCATGTATCCCACAAGAGATGGAATAAGAGGAAACAAGGTTTTATAAGAAACAAGAGATTCAGAGGTCTGTGATACAGCTCAAGTATTTCTCCCATTCTAAAGGCCATAGAGCTCTGTGTAATCATCTAAGAAGTGAAAAGCCAAAGCCATGCTGCGGTGTTTGTACAAGTACTGGGGCTTTAACTCGGGGCTTGGGTGCTGTCACTTAGCTATTGTCTTTGCTCAAATCTGACACTCTACCACTTGAGCTACAGCTACAGCCATAGCTCTACTTTCCGTGTTCTGTGGCTAATTGGAGATAAGACTCTCACAGACTTTCCTGCCCAGGCTGGCTTTGAACCATGATCCTCAGATGTCAGCCTCCTGAGTAGCAAGGATGACAGGTGTGAGCCACTGTGCCTGGTTGATTTGTTTTTGATTTACCAGTGGTCAAACCCCTTATTTCAGTCCTGCTTTCTCAATGAAGGCTGAGAAAAGTGTGCAAAGAGACCCGGGGGTCACGCTTGCTGTGTTCTCAGGGGAAATCGGTCTTTTTTCATGCCTCACCATTTTATAGATTTCTTTACCTTTCCACCAACACTGCACCGTGTGGAGCCCTGCAGGGAAAGCCCCGGATGCGGTGAACCATAAACTTGGATCCGTTTGCAGAGTGGAACTTTATGGCCACATTTTATTTTGCTATGCCCAAGGCAATTATAGGAACCAGGGTCTCTACCATGAAGCAGGGGCCAGGTGGTCACCTTCCTACGTGTGAGCTTCGCAGGGCCTGATTCCTCTTCTCCAGCTTTGAGACGGCATGATGAATAAATTATTTTCTTGCTCCCAGGTCATCAAAAGATTCCTCACATTTTTGCTATTTAGGTCACTTTTCATAGTTTTGGGACCTCTAGCAATCATAATGTGGTTCTTGACCCATGTGAGAAAAAGAACATCTTTGGTTAGCAGATGCGTAATCTTAGAAAGGGAAGTCATCTTAGAAAGGGGCACCATCTTCACACACAGAGATTAAAGCGGGGCGCTGTTAGGGGAGGAACCCACAAGGCTTCTGTACCACTGATCATGTAAAATAGTGTTTATCAAAATGAATCCCTGGAAAAGGAACCAAGATTGGTTGGTTGGTTTCTGCTGTGCGTGGTGAAGATGGAATTGTCTGTTTTTGCTTTTTAGTGTTTTTTATTTGTTTCTTGGTCGTTTTTTTTTTTCCCCGCCTTGTTTGTTTCTCTGTCTTTAGAGGAGTAAGGGGGACACCGAAATGGAGTAACAGAGGGTGAACAAATTCAGCAGTAGTACTCACAGGACACTGTTTTGAAAATGAGCTGTACAACTTGTGGGAGGGGAAGTGAGCGGACAGACAGAGCAAAGGAAAGGGTGACATTGCCAAAAAAGAAATGTACTCGCTTCCTGACTTCTGGAAGGGCCACCCCTCTGTACCTCACCTTAATAACAGCATTAAAAAAATATGCTACTAATAAAAGAAAGGACGCCCCTCTCCAGGTCTGCCGTGGTGGAGCACCATGGAGGGCCAGAGGCCACGCCACAGGAAAGGAAGATGGCGGCCCCGCTCCCTGAGCTGCGCCCCGTCACACACGGGAAGGCCACCATTCTTGTTCCCTCATCATAAACTGAATTTTAACAGCTCCCTTCACTTCCTCTTCTCTCCTTAAACTTTTTACCCTGGAAGTTGAACACGCTGCTGGCAGTTGGTAAAATAGTGCAGCAATTTCTCACAATCCTAAATGTAGAATTTCTGTCTGACATAGTAACTCCATTCCTGGAAATTGACCTGTGACAAATGAAGCACCCGTGTGCACACAGCAAAACCACCGATCGTACAGCAGAATTACTCACAAGAGCCAAATGACGTGTGCACAGGTGAAATGAGAATGAAGCGGTGAGCAGAGGCAGTGTGTCTGCATGGTGGAATAGTATCAGGCAATTACAAAGGAAGACAGTACTGATGTACATGACAACATGCCTGAGCCCTGAAACCATCATGCTTAGTGAAAACATCCAGACAGATAACACAAGCGAGCTGATACTATCTGAGCCCATTTATCGGAAAGGTCCAGAAAGAGTGATCTAGAGACCGGATAGATTAGCAGGGCTCCAATGGCTCACCTCTGTAATCCTAGCTATTCAGGAGGCTGAGATCTGAGGATTAAAGTTTAAAGCCAACCCTAGCAGGAATGTCCATGAGACTCTTATCTCCAATCAACCACCAAAAACCTAGTAGTGGACCTGTGAGACAGCATTCGGCCCCGAGGGCAAGCCCCAGTATGGTCACAAAAAGAGAGAAAAAGAAAGTTTAGAGCATAGTGTAAAAAATGGAAGGAATTATGGATGGAAAGTAGAAATAAGGATTAAATGCTCTAACATCAGATATGGTTACAGAATGTACAGATATATGTACAGAATGTACACATATATCTCTACATTCGTTTTATGTTTTTGTTTTTGTTTTGGGGCTTAAACTCTAGGCCTGGGCACTGTCCCTCAGCTCTTCAGCTCAAGGTGAGCACTCTACCGCTTGAGCCACAGTGCCACTTCTGGTTTTCTGAGTGGTTTATTGGGGATAAGTATCTCACGGACTTTCCTGCCTGGGCTGACTTTGAACCTCGATCCTCAGATCTCAGCTTCCTGAGTAGCTAGGATTACAGCTGTGAGCCACCGGGGCTGGCTCTGTACATTCATTTTTAAGTTACAATTGTGTGTTGAGTATTATAAGTAATCTGATATTGGGTTGGGTAGTTGCTCCCAGCCATGACCCATTGAAATCTCAGACTATGGCTTTATGTACAAACACAATCATCCCATATATAATCTTTACCTGGCAAGCATGCTGCGTAAGCCAATCCTCATGGTCAGTAATTGCATCTGCAAAGGCCCTGTGTCCATGCCAAGCCATGCTCTGGGGTTCCAGAGGGACCTCAGAAAGGCATGAACTTTTGGAGGAATGCCAATAAGATCTTGGCCCGCAAAGCAAGGGAAGGTCTTTCTTCTTGTGATTGAGGAAATAAAGCCAAAAGCAGGTCGAAGGATTTATTTTGCTTGTTTGTCAGATCTTCCTGTTTCTCTTTGAAAGATCTCACTCCTAATTTAGGTGTGTAAAAGTTTGTCAGAATTTTTGGAGCTATCTGTGCCTGAATCCTGCTCCTCTCCTAACGGAAGCCCACGTGTGCCCGGCACAATCACGCCCCATTGCTTCTCCTGGATTTTATAGTTTTGGCTTGTGAGCTTGTGCCCTGCAGAGCTTGTTCTGGGAAGATTCTAGCGGAGGGGAAGGAAGGGTCCAGCCTTCCAGAGTGTGTTTACGATCATTTTTTTTAACCTTCCTTAAGTCTTTTACCAAATTACCAAAAATTCCTTGTTGATTCTTTCACGTGATTTACTCCAAACCCGTGGAGAATCGAGTCAGTCGCACATTGTCAGGGAATACATATATTTGTTTGTCTATGACACAAGCCACAGTAGTTTACACCTCCCTTTACCATTTGTGTTTTTCCTTTTTATTGGGCTCTTTGTACATTCTTCGAGAAACAGCCTAGCAAAAGTGAGGCCCTAAATTCAAACCCCAGTCCAGCCCCAAATATATCTTTTAATGGTGACATGTAACTGCAAGGATTGTTTAACAGCAATAGGGACCTGATACTGAGGATTTCATCTCCTTGGTGGAAGACGATAGAAATGATGAATGTTCTGGTTTCCTCCAGTTCCCACAGGTGAGAGGAAGCCCAGAATATTTGTCCTTGTGGGGTGGGCATTTCACAGGATGACCTGACGCCCATCCATGTTCCTGTGAATGACATAATTCCTTTCTTCTTAACACAAGAGCAAAACAAGGTCACAGGAATAAAAGGAGGTCTTACAAGGGAGGTCTAAGGGGGAGAAAAAGCAGAGGGAGGTGTGGGAGAAGACAGTAATGGTGGCTTGAATATGATTGACAGACATGAAATGCATGTATCAACAAGTTATGGTGACATCTCTTACTATGTACAATTTAACATACGCCTTTAAAACAAAAGTAAGAAGTGTACATATTTCCAGAAAGACGAGAGAGAATAAGTCTCCTTTCCAGAAGAATGACTAAAATCCTTTGCCTGAATGTCTCAGGGATGTAAACCAGTGACCCACCTCTGCCCCCAACAGGACAGGAAGAGAACAGCAGGCCCACGATGGTGAATCCATGCCGCAGTCTTTCCTATGTGGGACCCATTTAATCAAGTGTTATTTTTCTGCTACTTTCTTTTTTAAATATTGTTAGTGATTCTTGCTTGGCAGTTTCTTGAATAAATGTCTCCTGGAACATAATTCAGCGGAGCGTTGAGAACACGGCTTTGCTGAGCGAGTGGTGTCTCCTTTGGGTTTTTCAGTTCCTGCCATGATCACGTCCTATCCAAACACAACTCTGGCTACTCAGGGTCAGAAGAAGGAAATGAGCTGCGCGGCCCATGGTGAAAAGCCCATTATTGTCCGCTGGGAGAAAGAAGACAGGATCATTAACCCGGAGATGGCCCGCTATCTCGTGTCCACCAAGGAGATGGGCGAGGAGGTGATTTCTACTCTACAGGTAAAAGCACGACAAAGCCAGCAGATCCAAACTGACTCTGAGCGTCTGTCCTGTCACACGGGCTGGCGTGTGGTGGGGATAAATTGTCGACAGTGTACTAGCATTTATTAGGAAGGACCATTTCCTCCCTCCTCCCCGCCCCCCCATGCAATAAAGATTATGGGGTAGCTTTCACATGGGGTGTGGTATCACAAGTATTAAGAGTAAAATCATGGCAGGTACTAGGGGCTTGTGCTTATAAAGCCTAGCTGCTTGGAAGGCTGTGGTCAGGAGCACCACAGTTCAAGGTCAGCTTAGGCATAAACATTCATGAGACTTCCCTCTTCCTTTCTCAACTCCTAGCTGAGTGTGGTGGCTCAGGTCGATTATCTCAGCTGTGTGGGAGGCTGAGAATGACAGGATCATGGTTCTATGCCAGCCTGGGCTATAAAGTCTGAAAGATTTCCTCCCGTTGGAAAGAAGCTAGGCCTGGCGGCATGCAGCTGTACCGGGAGGTCTGCATAAGCAGATGAGACTTGGGTGTATGCCCGGGAAGGGAGCGAGAACCTGGCTCAGAGGAGCTGTGGGCGTGGCTCAGCAGTTACATGGTTGCCTCCTGTGCACAAGACCCAGAGCTAAGTGCTCAGCACTGGGGGAAAAAGAAAGAGGGAGGAGGGAGCAAAATGATCACTTTGGTGATCACATTTCAGAGAACACAGCTACAATAGTTTTTTAAAGGCTTTTAAAATGACAATTACTTCTAGAGGAACGGACACCTAGGCGTTGTCCATGTTTTAATTTCCTACGAGAAGAAAACTTGGATGGGCTCGAGGACAAAAGTGCTTTCATGAAAACTACTTTGTTTCTTTAGAAACAGTCAATATAACGATATTTCGTTAACATAAGTTCCCAAGAGCTAAAAAGAAGAATGGTCTCCTATTTCTAAGCACTGTTGGTATTCAACCCAGCAATGCGTTTACTATGGGTTGCAAAGGACACCATAACACGTATTGGAATGGCTGAGAGGCCCTGTGCTCAGAATCAATAGCAGTTCTCTAACAAGGGGGCAAAGCTGAGTTCATCTGACACAGAAGCCCGATGAGGCCTACTAGCCAAAGCCCGGGTGGCAGTACTCCTGAACCCCAACACACACAAGGACCTGTTCCTAGAGCTCACAGACACCACGATCCGAGGGTCCTCGGGCCTTTCCACACAGCAGCAGAGCATCGCCTGGAACTTGCGCACCTTTGTGCATGCTCTCGAACACCTCTGAGCCACTGGCAATGCGTGTTGGGATGCCGGTGTGGGGCGTACAGTGGTCTGGCTGTGTGGTTTGGGGCACAATGGCAAGGACAGGTCGGCATGAGGCACAGACGAGATTTCCTCTGTCACTGTTTTCAGTCCCGGCTGGCTGGGTCTGTGGTGGAGCCCGGGAGGATACCATGTTTCTAGAAATGTCTTTAGTCAGGGTTACTTTGATGTGTAAATATACACCAGGGGGAAAGTGGCAGGGAAGAGGGCTGCGTGGAGTGCGCGTGGACCTGAGCACAGTGTTTGAAGAGCCTGCCTGGGATCACACGTCCAGTTTCACAAACATGGATGATGTACACCAAGCCTGCCCTCCTCCATACCTACAATGCATTTGAAATGACTTCACCCAGAAGGCACGTGTGCGTGTGTGTGTGTGTGTGCGTGTACGTGCGTGAGTGTGCATCGTACCAAGAGCAGAGGGGACGTCTGAATCCCCCAGCTACTTCCATTCCTCCCCAGCTCCATGCTACTGAGTAAGATGAGTTTCCTTCTTTACCCATAGATTTTGCCAACTGTGAGAGAAGATTCTGGCTTCTTCTCCTGCCATGCTATCAATTCTTACGGGGAGGACCGTGGAATCATTCAGCTCACAGTGCAAGGTAGGAAGGAGACAGGACCAAGGGGAAAATTGTTTAAAGCAGCTCCTCAGGAAAGCATGTGGGGGCTCAGCCTCAGCATCCAATATGGGATCCAATGTGCTCCATTCCAACATCTCAGGAAATCATGAGTATGCTTGAAGTCAGCGCTGAGCCATGTTTTGCAGAGCCTGTGATGAAGTCTGAGGATACCCCTGAAACATAGGAAGCACAGCCTTTGCAGGAATTAAGGCAGATGATATATCCGTGGCAGGAGCTCTGAACAAAGCTCTTCAGGTTTTAGGAGCCCCTGTGCACATGGAATGATCAGGAGGAAAGAGAAGTTTTACATCAGAGGCCAAGATATGCTCCGACCTGGAGATCTAAACCTAAAGAGATCTAGAGATCTAGAATTAACATGGTGTCCCCTAAAGTGATCTAGAGATCTATAACTAACACAGTGTCTCCTAAATCTGCCATTTTCATGGCCAAGTCAGTCTTGCTGTACACTAGTGTCTCACACCTGCAATTCTAGGTGCTCAGGAGGTTGAGATCTGAGGATCATGTTGTTCGAAGCCAACCTGGGCAGAAAAGTACTAGGAGATCCATGTGGCTGTAGTGTTCTAGCTTTGATCAAAAAAAAAAAAAATCTCAGGCACAGTGCCCAGGCCTTGAGTTCAAGCCCTGGTATGCTACTAAAAAGAAAAAGCAAACAAAAAAGCCAAAACTGTAAGTCCATAAAAAGGTAGAATTATTCCTCTCTGTGATTAGCAAAAATAAACCAATACTTCTAAAGAAGACATGTCTGGGCTTGCCCAATGCAAACAGGTGGTTTGCAAAGTCACACTCCTCATTGCCACGGGCATGTGAGCCTGAGCTACCTTGAATTAACCCCTGGTGTTTCTGTTGTTGACCCAGAGCCCCCAGACCCTCCTGAAATTGAGATCAAAGACGTCAAAGCACGCACAATTACGCTCAGATGGACCATGGGCTTTGATGGAAACAGCCCCATCACCGGCTATGATATTGAATGCAAAAATAAATCAGGTAAATCCTTTATTTCCTCCAGCACTTCCAAAGTCATTTGATGTTTCTCTTCCTTTATTATTTGACCTAGAAGAACGTACCTGCTCAAAGCACACTGTTTCTATTGTTTGTCATTGTCCGTGGAGGAGTGTGTCTAGGTTTCCTTCTGTTCCCAGGCTCAGCTCTGCCCCCTAACTATGACCTTCCCAGATGTCTGTCTTGCCCAGAGAATGGCTTCTTAGCCATTCCCACCACCCGTGGGCCTCTAGGCTCACAGCAGGTCCCTGTTGTGACCTCTGCTACTATCACCTCCCACTTCTTATGGGGTGATGGCCTAGAACACAAGCTGAGTGTGGTGCGCCGAGCACTAAAACTCTGGGCTCTGCACCATGCAGTGTGGTGGAGAGCTGCCTGGGCTGCCAGGGCGCACGCTCCCTGTAGCAACCTCCTCGAAATGACTCGGGAGTGGGCCAGTACATCACTGAACCCAGGAGAACCTGGCGAAGAGCTCACACCTGAAGCTCCCTCAGCCATCAGCACCATTACCGTGTCTGTGGATTATCTTCCGCTCTCACACCAGGGCCATTGTGAATTTTATGGTTAAAACAGAGACTGTCACCACCCCGGCCCTTAGTTGGAAATGTTTATCATGCCTCATAAACCGTGAGGGAGAGGAGCCTGTCTGCACCGGAAGGGTTAATACAATTCTTAAGAGGCCACAGAAACAGCCTTATTTTTTGCTTTCTGAGCACTGCGTATGGCTTCAGATTGCTCTGTCGTGAGCGATTTGGTGTCCTCTGAGCTGAGCTGTAGGAACAAATCAGGCTCACAGTGGCTAGAAAAGACAGGTACAGAAGGAGAAAGATTTCCATGAGCGCGCTGGCCACAGAAACGAGGAAGGGGGAGGGTGGGTGACAAACCTAGGGGCTGGCTAGCAATAACTGTGGGGGGCTAGGCAGACTGGAGATCCAGAGAAGCCGAAGGAGAGTTTGGATTGGTTATGCCCACAAGGACGGGTGTGAGGATCAGCTCACCGGCCTCAGGGCTAGGCCCAGAGCGCAGATGGGAGCTCTCCATCCATGAGGACCGAGGAAAGTCCTCACCCTCAATTAATGAACATCACCTGCACTGGCCTGGCTGCTCCTTGAGCCTTTTGGGGCCCCTATGTCTCATTCCTCCCTGCTCATTTTTTTGAAGTTCATTTTGATCAATATTTTATACGATCTCAAGCACAGAGGCATTGCCTCTGTTTCTCCCCTATGAGTATCCTCCTTTGGTCTCCCTGTGTGTGAATGCAGAGAGTCCTCTATAATTGATCATGTCCTGGTGCATTTTAGATCTAGCATCCGCACACGAAAGAAAACATGCTGTTGGTCTCTCTGAGCTCGGCTTACTTCCCTTAGCATGATTTGTTCTAGATACATCCATCTCCCTGGAAATGACATCATAGTGCCTGTGTACAATTCCATTGTGTATATGCACCACGTCTTTGGACCCACTCATCTATTGTAGGGCATCTGGACTGTTTCCGTAACTTGGCTATTGTGAATAGTGCAGCAGTGAACATGGGTGTGCAGGTGTCTTTATGGTCTCTTGGCGGTGATGTTCTGGGTAGATGCCTGGTGGTGGTATGGCTGGGTCACAGGGAAGATCTATGTATAAGTGTTTGAGGCACCTCTAGAGTGGTTGTACTAGTTTACATTCCCACCAACAGTGCAATAGGGTTCCTTTTTCCCCGACATCCCCACCAGCATTTGTTGTTCAAAGTCATGATGGTGGCTAGTCTAACTGGGGTGAGATGGAATCTCAGCGTTGTTTTGATCAGCGTTTCGTTTTTGGCCAGGGATGATGAGCATTCCCCTTGTGTTTCTTTGCCATTCTTACCTCTTCTGAGAAGTCTCTCCTTAGCTCCTTTGCCCATTGGTTTATTGGGATTAGGAGGGGTCAGTTTCTTGAGCTCCTTTTATATTTTGAATATTTTGTCAGCTGTATTGCTGGGAAAGATCTTCTCCCAGTCTGTTGGCTGTCTTTTTAGTTTAGTAATAACGTCCTTTCAATTTACTAATTACGTCCTTTGCTATGCAGAAACTTTTTATTTTGATGTAATCCCATTTGTCAAGTCTCTCCCCCATCTGCTGTAACCTTAGCACTCTTTTCAAAAAGTTTCTTCCTAGGCCTAGTGTTCCTCCTCCTCCCTCTTGCAGTAATTTCAAAGTTTCAGGTCTGACGTTGAGGTCTTTGATCCACTTTTGAGTGGTGAGTGCATGGGACACGCAGAGACCCACTTAGAGTCTTGTGCATCTGGATGCCCAGTTTCCCCAACACCAATTATTGAAAAGGCTATCTTTGCTCCAGCATGTCTTTCTCCCTTATCAAATATCAGGTAACTGTAAGTATATGGTTTTATTTCTGGGTCTTCTACTCTGTCTCTGTTACAGCTCTGTAGTAGAAGTTGAGGTCCCAGATTGTGATACCACCAGCATTGTTCCTTCTGTTCTTCTTCAGGTGCTACTTCTTGTGTTAGCTGTATTTGAAAAGTTATTCTCACAACAAAAGATTTGGAGCAAAATTATCTAATCGTTTCAGGAAGTTCCCAAGAACTTCCTGTTCTTGGGATTTTGGTGGGGATTGCCTTAAATGGGTAGATCATTTTTTCAACACGACCATTTTCACAGTATTAATTGTACCTATCCATAAACACAGAAACTCTTACCATTTCCTGCCTTCAATTTCTTTCTTCAAGTTTTTATAATTTGCACCATAAAGGTCTTTTGCTTCCTTGGTTAGGCTTATTCCCAAATATTTTTTGAGGCTACTGAAAATTGAATTACTTTCCTAATTTCACTCCCTGCTTATCTATTGCTGTCATGCAGAAAGGCTACTGATATTTGTGGGTTGATTTTGTTCTCTGCTACTTTGCCAAAATTTTTTACCAGCTCTAGGAGCTTGAGGGCAGAGTCTTTCAGATCATTTGGGTATCAGATCATATCATCTGCAAATAGGGATAGTTTGATTTCTTCTTTCCCTATGTGAATCCCTTTTATGTCCTTTTCTTGCCTTATTTCTCTGGCTAGGAATTCTAAAACTATATTGAAAAGGGGTGTAAAGAGTGAACATCCTTGCTTTGTTACTGATTATGGAGGAGATAGTTTTATTTGGTTTTTCACCACTTAGTATAATGTTGACTATTGGTCTGTCATATGTAGCTTTCGTGGTGTTAAGGTCTGTTCCTTCTATTCCTAGCTTCTTTGAGTTTTGGGGGGGTTTTTTGGTCGGTTACGGGTGAACTCTGGGCCTGGGTGCTGTCCCTGTGCTCTTCAGCTCAAGGTGAGCGCTCTACTGCTTAAGCCACAGTGCCATTTCCAGTTTTCTAGTGCTATATTGGAGATAAGAATCTCACAGACTTTCCTGCCCAGGCTGGCTTTGAACCATAATCCTCAGATCTCAGCCTCCTGAGTAGCTAGGATTACAGGCATGAGACACCAGCGCCCCGCTTCTCCAAGCTCTTAACAACAATGGGTGTTGGATTTTTTTTTGGGGGGGGGTCTGGTAGTGGGGCCTGAACTCTGGGCCTGGGCGCTGTCCCTCAGCTCTTCAGCTCAAGGCTAACGCTCTACCACTTGAGCCACAGTGCCACCTCCGGCTTTTTTCTTTTTTGCTTATGTGGTGCTGAGGAATCAAACCCAGGGCCTCAGGCATGCAAGGCAAGCACTCTATCACTGAGCCATCTTCCCGGGTGTTGGATTTTGTTGAAGGCTTTTCTGCATCTATTGAGATGATCATGTGATTCTTATCCTTGGCTCTGATGTGATGTGTTACGTTTGTTGATTTATTTATGTTAAACCAGCCTTGCATCTCTGGAATGAAACTCACTTGATAATAATGTATGATTTATTTTGGTTAGTTTCTGAATACTGTTGGCTAGTATTTTGTTGAAGAGCTTTGCATCTGTGTTCGTCAGAGAGATTGGTCTAGAGTTCTTTTATTCATCGAGTCCCTACCTTGTTTGGGAATGAGAGTGATACTTTCCTGTTCATTTTTTTCTATACGACACATTTAAAACACCGCTTGTTGGCACACAGCATTGAGCTCTCACAAGCTATACACCTCTAAAATCCTGTATTTGATGACTTTGTACCTCTTGTAAAACATCATTCCTCCTTCTCCTTCTCTCCTACAAGCTGCACAACGGCAAACTCTTGGATTTGCTATTCTTCCTGGTGCCTGTCACCTCAGACCCTGTCTGGCAGGCAGAGAGTAGGCAGGGAGTATTTGGTGCATTTAGTGTAGGTGCCTTGAAAACCCAAGCATCTTTCTTGTGAGCAGTGGTGTCTGTAGGTGTGGAAGTGGACAGGCCTCTTTAGTACCCAATTGGAAAGCTATGTATCTGTAAAGCTGGGCACCATCAGGATTCAGTCCTTCAGACTCCACCGTCTGAGACAGGGCCAAAGGTGTGGCAAGGCAGTGTGAGGCGCAGATGAGGGCCTGGAGAAAAGCCCACGGGACAGGCCGGCCCCGCTCCATGCCCAGGACCTACTCCAGAGCCCTGCTTTCAGATTGGAGGATCATGACTTACAAATGAGGGTAACAGGAAACTTATCCTTTACCCGAGAGCTTTAACATCACACCTTCTAGGAAGCTCTCCTCGAACACTCATTCCTTCTTCCTACCCGAGGCCCTGCTGGCTGATGGACATTTAATCTCCCCTCGCTGAGGAGTTTGCCTCCCCGTGGATTCTGCGGGTAGAGATGGCCCCTGTCGAGGGGTGCACTGTGTTCCCTCCCACCCAGTGCTGGCACACATGCCAGACCCATCTTAAGCCTGAACGGAAAACGCTAGGTCTCCACACCTGTTATAGGCCATCCAGCTAAAAGAACAGTTCCTCTGCTTTTTGTTAGTTACTAGATATATTACCCGGTATCTTCAAGAACTTCACAAAGAGGGCGCTTGCAAGTGTCACCAACCAGCCTGTGCTGGGATGGTCCCAGAAACAGGAAACTCACCAGCTCTGGAAGTCCCATTCTGTCGTGGCTGACTGCAACTCTTTCTGTGAGTGGGCCTCTTCAGCCCACCCCTCCATGAGCCGGACAAGGACATTCCTTCTATGACAGGAAGACATGAAGTCTCTATGACTTCCTGCTCTTCAGGGAAGACAGTGTGTTCCCGTCCCTTTCCCTCCATCTCCCGACCTTCCGCTCCGGCCGGCACCAAGGCAGGTGTCTGCATGTCCTCCACTTCCACCCGTCACGTGTCTTACACCTTCTCCACGTCACGGCCTTCCATTTCCAGTCTTCTCAAAGGATTCCTTTTCCTTAAACTGTAGTGTGCAATAGCCATCAGTGCTTCTTGCACACTGTTCCCAGAGAGCGCATTCAAAAGCGTGGTGTTTTGGGGTGAAATCTTGCAACCCTCTGGGGACAGGCATTCCTGCAAAGCTCTGGGTTCATCACTAGGGTGGCTAGTGAGCAGCACTCTCTCAACAAGACACAGTTCCCTGGATGAGCCATTTATCCCATCTTCTATTAACATGCATTCCCTGCATGTCTGCTCTGCCTGGCACTGAGCTAGCACCAGGAATAGAGCATCCAATTACAAGTGTGACCCCGGCCCTGGAACAGAGCATACTCATGTCACAGGAGTGTCACAAGAAAGCAAGCCAGGGAGGGCAGGAATCTGTCATCTTTCCCTCTAGCCATTCTCCAGAAGCCTCTCTACACCCAATACTAACCTGTTATTGGCAGCTCCCAATCAATGCCTGCCCAGTCTTCTGATAGAATGACTGCTGTTGACCTGAGAGGAAGCTCTCACTCCCAGGTCCCGTCCATACCAGACTCAGTGATAGCTCTCTACTCCAGAGAGGTGCTTCGGCTTGTATTGACTGTGTATTGACAAATAATCCTCACAACCAAAGATTCGTCATTTCAAAGTCTGTGTGCTTGCTTAGCAAAGTTGAGACTGACTTGGGTGGGATTATCTCAATTTTGACCCATTCTACTTGGAGAGAACAGAACATGATACCACCAGAGGTCTGGCTGGCTTTGAAGTATTGCTTAGAACTTCAAGTATGTTTGCGGGGAGGTGGAGAGAGCGCAGGAATTGGAGTCTAGGTCTCAGAGTGGCCATGCGCTTCTGTAGCATGCGTGCTCACCACTTACATTTTCTTCACTGATCTCCCCAATCACCCGTCCTGTTTCCTCTGCCCCACCCCACAGTTGAGTTCCCCTGTGGGCCCCCGCTGTCCTCCTCTGCCCCCCAGTCATGTGGATAATGTGTATGATTTCATGTCCCCTCTCCTGGCCAACTCTGAATGACAGCTGACAAGATTGTATTGAGATTTCACTTTTAGGTGTAATATTTTTTCATCCTTTAATTCTTTTTTTTTTTAAATTCCTATTTGTGAACTTCTAAAGGCAGAGAAAAAAACTGACCTCTCTATCTCTTCTTTTTTGAAAACACAAAAAACAAAACCCCAAAGACTCGTGGGATTCTGCTCAGAGAACCAAAGATGTTTCCCCTCAGCTGAACTCCGCCACCATCATTGATATCCACCCTTCCTCCACCTACAGCATCCGCATGTACGCCAAGAACCGGATCGGCAAGAGCGAGCCCAGCAACGAGCTCACCATCACAGCGGACGAAGCGGGTAGGTGATATGGAAGGGGGGAGGGCGGCCAGAGGTGGAGGAGGAGGTGGGAACAGGAGTCCAGCTGCTCACTTCGGGGTTCAGATGCTGAATTGCAGAATCAGACATTTTCCCATTCCAGGTGACTCCTTGTATGTATACTGTGCATCCTTCTATGCCCACAGTGCGCTGCCTCTAACCTGGAAGTGTTTCCTCTTTGGATAGGAGTTAAGAATCTCATGCCCAAGACTTAAAAATACATGAGGCTAACATTCAGTGCGATTCAAGGAAACCACTAGCAGTTCCCTTGTTGGTGCTCATGGGACCCAGATTGAAGGAAGAATGTGAGCGTGTTTCCTGGCTAGTGAGAGTGAAGTTATGAGTGTGGAGGTGGGGACAGATGCTTACCTGGGAACAGCAGGGAGGAGAGACAACTGGCTAGACCCACCACCACCTTAAAAGAAGCATTGTTGCTTTTAGCCATGAAAAGTACTTCATATTTAATGCTGAAATGTTTGAAGAGAGAGATGAGTATTGTGAAACATCCAAACATCTCCCAACATCCTACCCCCTCCAGATTGGTACCTCCCAAATGATGTCTGCAGCCTGTTCATCACTTATATACCCGTGTGCACACGCCCCTGAACATTTACACACCTATGCCCGCATGACACACATACATACACATCAAGCATATAACGTGCATACACATACCCACGTACACACACAAGGCATGCACACACAGGGACAGCCATCATCTTGGCCTATTCATGGTTATTCAGGGTGAAGTTAACTGATGTATGTGTCACTCACTAAGCAATTAGGCAAAGATCAATGGATGCCGGCTACAGTGGAAGCGGTCACCCCTAGGCTTTCTGAGAAGCAAACGGGGAACGTGGCTGTCAGGAAGGCAGGGGTTGTGTGCTCCCCTCCCCCCCACACACCTTTCTTTCTCCCACCTTCCCTCAGCATGAAACACTCGCTTTTCCATCACCAAGGGTGATGGGATCATGGACTCTGTCAGGTTTCAACTTTTAACCAAGATGGTGCTTGGCTTCCCACCATGTCCTCTCCAGATTCCTCCATGAACAGCACTGGGAATAGCCACTGCTCCTCAGTCTCTCAGCTCCTCACCTTTTTTGTTTCAAGATGCTCCTACCTTGTGTATTTAGCAAGTACCACATGTTAGACGTGTTGTTTGTTTTCAACTTTACACGCAAAGCACCACCATCATGAAGAATATGTCATTTCTTGTGCCATTTCCATGGTTTTTTTTTAACCTATGTTAAACTCCAAGAAGTAGGATGGGCAACATTTTGGCAACGTTCTTCATTTGTGTAGGTCCATCACTGCCGTCAGGAAAGTAAGTGTAATGTAAGATCCTCCTGGATCGCAGAGGAGTGCCTATTTCTCAGTGCAGGGAGTCCTTTCTTGAAAATGTTTTTATTTTTTTTTGGGGGGGGGTGGTGGTGGTGGTCACGATCGTGTGTCTCAGGATGACCCATTACTGAATCTTGGTTACTCTGTGCATGTGTTCTCTCTGGCAAAATACACACGATGATGCTTCATGCTCCCTACAAGATTGAAAAGGAAATCCAGCTCTGAAATAAGTGGGAATTGTTTATAAGCACCTGCAAAAAATAGAATCTTATTTTTAAATATTTATCTGGACAGTGCTGTGACTGCGGAGTCTTGTGGTGCTGAATATTCAGAGAGGACGGGCCTCCGTCCTCCCAGCCAGTTGTCAGCTTTGACTCCACACTCAGCCTTCTCCTGTCCTCCCCCGCCCACATCCTGCTGTCTTGACAACCCGCTGGGGGGAGCTGAGTCTTTCCCATGGTGCCTTTCATGGCCACTTTCCTAATGGCCGTTAGGCCGTCGCTGTGGTCGCATGCTATTTCTTTTCTTTCCCCACCTCTGCTGCAGTTGCCAGTTTCCATGGCAGCCGCTCCGCAGCCAGGCGGCCAGGTGTACAGCCCTAGATGCCGGTCTGCAGGGCCCCATCCGACCTCCCTGCAGAGGGATGCAAAACAAAACCCCAAATCACCCCCTTTGGCTCCTTCTTGGATTGGATAGCCACCTAGGACAGCTCATTAATATTCAGATGAGCCATGGGTGAATGCAAGATAGGCCTCCCACCAAGCTACCAAACAAAGCTGGGCTTTGTCTTGGTGCAGAGGTTTAATGAAATCCAGAAGTCGTTGTCCACGTTTGACTTATGGGAAGTCTTCCTCGGACTCCCTGCAGTGCTGAAGGGGTTGTGCCTCCTCTGTCTCCCTGGGCTAGCTGGAACCCTCTGGGCAGGTCTTTTCCACATGGACTGCTCCCATTATGTAAACTAAGAGATAAGCGCTTCTGGAAGCTGTAGGCCCTACACGCTGTTGCAGGGACGCAATGACCAACTCTCCGACGATGCCCGTGCTCACCGCTGCCTGCCTGTCTGCGGGGGAAAGGCGACTATGAGGTGCTTAGTGCTGGCTCCTCCACACATGCCTACTCTGGAGCAGCTCCAGTGGCTGCCTGCCCTTCCATGCCTTCTTCCTCTGCATGCCTCCATCTTCTCTTACCCAGAAACTCTGCATCTCCTTTTCTGTGCATGCCTTGGAAAAGCCATCGGTTTCTGCCCCAGTCTCCTGGATGAGCTGGGCACCTTCCTCACAGAGCAGAGATCTTTCTCCAAGTGGCATTTGAGGCACATCTTCATTTCTCCCTGGTCCCCTGTGCCCTGAGCTATGCAGGACAGGGACATACATTTCCAGATGTGTGTGACACATATGTCTGTCCCTCGTATGTCTTCACTTAAAGAAGACTGATCTGTACATGTGAGTTGAATATCTTCCTTGGAAGATATGTGTATGGGGTGAGGGCACAGAGTGGGTTAAACACACCCTGGAATTTTGGGGAGTGCTATGATATGAGTGTTGCTGTGCCCCGACCCCCCCCCCCAACCCAAATTCATTTGTTGGAGCCTAACCCTAGGGTAAAAGCAATAAGAGAGAGCCTGGGGGGGAGGGAGGTGTACCTAGGTCATGAGGATGAATGGAACTAATATGTTATAGAACAGGCCCAAGGGAGCTCATTCACAGACCCTCCCCTGCCCCCTCCCACCACTAGGGGAATCAGTGGATCTGCTGGACCTGCCCACAGGTAGGAGCGGAAGACAAAAGAGGAGGAGGCCGGAGAAAGAGACAGACACCCACCCAACCCCAGAAGCTGGTGCCTGCCGCACGTGTGCCCCTTCCACATCCCACATCCCCATCCAGCGCTACAGTCTGCTGGGGGGGTGGGGAGGGGAGGTGCCCGGGTTTGGATCTGCCTAGGGCTGGGGAAAATCGTTTGAATTAGGTGTCCATTTTTAAATCTGGACACTGCAGATCAAAACCTCTATTTCCAGTTCCTCTGGGTCGCGGCCTAGCCACCGTGAGTATGCCATGGGTAGGGTCCCCAGTTAACAAAGCCTCTCTTCAGCGAGAGACTCCATGCTGGGGACCAGGCTCTCACACACAGAGCCTAGACGACCTTTTACTGCTTCAAAAGAAGAGCAAATACATGACAGAGATGGCACGTGGCGGGCAGGATCTGGGCCCCGTACACAAGGGTTGGCGGGTCTCCGGCGGAGGGCTTTGCTGCCATGGGAACTCCCGCTCCGGGTTCCGGCGATGTCCCCTGGCCGGCCTCCCAAAGGAGGGATCGTCACCGGTTGCACAGTCTCTCTTCCTCACGTCGGAAAATCGCATGTGCCAAAGCCCACTGCTGAGTATTCTTATGTGAAGTGAACAGATGCATTTTCATCCCACTTAAAGACACTTGACCTTGGAGAGCAGCTGTGGGGCAGAGATCAGGCCATTTAGCACACTCTTCTTGACTACCCCTGCTCATAGCCCCGGGGGCCCCCATGAAGGAGAAGTGGAGCAAGTAAGTGGAGACACTGTCAGAATTAATGAGTTCAGCTCTTAATGGACAGGAAATGCATCTGACTTCCCAGGTCTTGATCAGCCTGTCGCCTCTAAAGCTGACCCTCACCCAAGACTGGCTTCCCCATTAGCATCTGGACCCGAAGGTCGGGTGTCACTCAGTGCCTCGTGGCCATGTGTGGCATGGCTGGGCTTGTCACCACTTACGTTGCCAATCTGTGCATAGAATATGGAAGTTCCATTAGGCAGGAGCGTGTTGAAGTTCCCTGGCCCATCGGTCGGTGGGCGGCTTGCATGTCAGAGAGGCCGTGACACAGAACGGTGACTTTTCAGCAAATCCAGTCCTTGTGAATGAGGCTTATCTGAACTCCAGAGCCATCCACATTCATTCTCCTCTACCACAGACTGGGAGAAATTCTGTAAATTTAGACCAAAGAAATCATGAGCCTCCTTGCTGTTCCTCATACAAAAGTATAGTCTTGCTACCCATCCTGGAATGTTCTAGAATGTTTTTTCCTCTTCTTCCTCACTACTTTCAAGTCTTTGCTCTAATATCTCCATTAAACCCTAGCCCAGATGCCCTACTAAAACCCAGCCCACTGCTCTCTCTGATGTACATTGGTCCCTTTTTATTCTTTATTCTTTTCAATAGCATGAACCATATTGAACAGATCGTGTAAGATGCTGACCTGCTTTAGTAATGTTCTGGTGTTCTAACACACACACACACACACACACACACACACACACACAGAGTTACCTGTGTTGTTCAGTCAGTGCAGTATCCAGTGTTTGACATGTGGTAGGGCCTAGTTTATTGGTTCATAAATAGTCATGAAATAAGCCAGCCTTTTTTCACTTGAGCATCACTATTTTTGCTAAACACTGATCATGTTGGCTTGAAAACAAGAACACTCCTCTCAGCTCCCCAGTCCCCATTGAAGATGAACATCTGCTTGTAAATTCATGTGAAGATTCCTCAGTCCCTTTTTGCATGTTTAACCCACTTTTCTGCTCCAGTTCTAGCCCTGGCTAGGACACAACACGTAAGTCCCTGGCAAGGAAAGCAGCAATAGAAAACCAGAAAGGATTCCCACAGGGTGGCTCAACCCACTTCAAGAAACGCCTGGCCTCTAGAAATCTGGTGTGTCCCCAGCATGAGGCCTTAGGGAGGGAGTATTTAGAGAACAGATGGGTGTCCAGGTTGACTTCCTTGTACCTGGAGATGTGCAAAGGGGCTGTGGGCGTAGCAGGAGACTCAGTGGGCAGCCTGCAACCTGTCTGCACGCAGCTGTCTCAAGAGCAACCTCTGGCAACCAGAGGAGGAAAACATAGGCCAAGATGGTAGGTTTGGAAACTAGGGGGAATAGGATGTTATTTTTCTCTCCCTCCAAAGAGAATTAGCAAAGATTGTCTTGTGTTGCATAATATATTATGAATTGCAAGTACCATCTTCATCGATTATTACTTTTTACAGACTGGTCAGCTTTGACCCCTGTAGAAATGCAGTCATTATTTATTTTGGAAAATCACATTAATTATTCATCTTTATTTGTAGCTCCATTGCATTACAGTGCAGCCTTTGTAAAAGGCCTGACCAGATGGGAGGGAAGACCGTCCCCAATTCATGTTTCCTAGTAGATTCACAGGCAGACTTGTGAATACTTTTATCTTCAGAAAATCTGAGTCTGTGCCTGCCATACCTCATCTGAGAAACTCTCTCCCAAAGCTACAAGCCAGAATGAGGGAAAACCTGACAATCCTTCCAGTTCCTAACTGCCTTGCTGATAAACTCAGATGAGCACAATTAGACTGAAATACTCCTGTGTCAGTATACACATCCACCCTCAAAACAGCATGGATCTCCATGCTTCTAGAGTGTCTATAAAAAGAAATCCTTGCTTGGGTTTTTACTGGGCCTAGAACCAAATTTCCTACCAAAAGGACTTGACCCTGTAAGCAGAAATTAGGGTCAGAGCTCCGACAATAGTGATCCCATTGGCTGGATGCTAGCTTCTCTCTTGATTACTGCCTGGAAATTAGCTTCAATACTAGAATTAAATAAACCTCTGAGATTACAGTGCTCCAGTATCCAGCTATTGCCACAGGCTGCTGAGTAGATAGATGTGTGTTGGGAATGTCAGCTTAGAGTCTACCCGGGATGGGAGACGCGGAAGACGATGTGCCTGTGTGTGCTCAGCGTGCAGTACTGGGCCCCGAGTCCAACCTGGGCAGGAAGGCCTGAGGACAGATGAGAGCTCCCCGTCATAGTACCTGGCGGACGCCAGTGTTCTTTGGTTCTGCTCAGACTAATGAGAGAGACCCAGAAACGTGGGGAGCAAGAAGAGAGTCAGGCCTTGTTGGAGGGAGGGAGTCAAGCTTACGTAGAAGTCTCAGTGTGAGCGGGGACTTCAGTGGGGCAAAGTAAGGCAAGAATTAATGTCGAGGAATGAAATAGAAGGTGGGGAAAGTATTGAGGCTGGCTGGCACCTGTAATGATGGGACAGGCAAAAAAGGAGGTCATAATTAGAGCAGATTTCAGAAGTGGCATTAGTTAGACTGGGACTAAGGGCACATTCAACTCCTCCCTCCTCTCTCTCTACAACTCTACAAAAGGCACCATGGTCCCCACATTTCCCTTCAAATTCATATTTCTGAAGCATAGCACATGATCTTTTCTAGAAGATTGCGGCTTCTCTTGGCATTCTTTCTGGTCTTCCATCCCTCGTCTGTGGAGTCAGCCAGCCTCTGACCCTCCTCCATGCCTTAGGGCAGTCTCCTGCTTCCTTCCTGCCCATTGGCTAGCAAGCCCAGCAGCCCTTTCCATCTTCTGGTGGTCCTTGGAGGCTGACTCCTCTCTACGCTCTCCTTGTGCCAGTGGCCCCGGTCTCTGAAATCCAGTGCAATCTCCTTTCTGCAGGCCCAAAATGCATTTCTGAACCCCGCCCCCCTATCCTCCACTTCCCCACTCCAATTTCCTGCCTTGCTGCTGCTTCACAGCCGGACCTTAAACTCCTCAGGGCCCCCTCTGCAGATTCAACCATCTTCAGATTGAAAACACCAAACAAAATCTGTACCAGATACACCCAGACGTTTCCTTCTTGACATTATTTTGTAAGCAATATATTAGGTTATTATATTGTATTAGGCACTCTAAGTCATCTAGAGACAACTTAAGTACACAGAAGGGTATGCAAGTGTTCTCTGCAAATATTCATGCAAGAGACCCGAATGTCCTCACATTCTAGTATGCCCAGGAGACCTGGAACCATTTCTCCCAGGATAGCCAAGGGATGGTCAAAGCTGTGATATTTTTTAGAACAGAATCGTATTGCAGCCTGCTTCTCTCAGATTTACGTCTTCTCTTTTGTGATAATAACTGTCTTCAGTTTGAAATGGTAATTATCTTATTGTAATTATTTATACTAATCAAGTATATTGTTTTCATAACAACACTATTATATATGTGTGTGTGTGTATATATATATATATATATATATATATATATATATAATCCCATTACATAAAGAAGGGAAGTGAGCCACAGAATTTTGTAATCAGTAAAAGCCTGCACAGCTACTTAATTCAGACCCAGGTAGAGAACTCACATGCTCAGGAATTTAGGAATTTAGCATCTGCTGTATGCCCCAAGTACCTGGCGTGTGCCTCCCCATCCACCTTTTATCTTTGCGGTCTTCCCTTCTTTTTTCATTTCCTAGCTTCCCCAGTTTCACCGGCGTTCACTCCGTCTGCTGTCCCCCCTCTCGTGGTCTGTTCCACCTTGAGTACATGGGCACCTGCATTGTCACGCAAGCGGCTCTTTGGTGGTTCATGCGTGAGCTCCAACCAGTCCTAAGACCTCTCCTTCTGACCTGCCTCTGCTTCCCAGATGAGAGATGAGCCAGGCCGCATGGCACTGCTGCCTTTTTTCTCAAGAGTGTGCATCTGCTGTCTTGTTTAGATTACAGACTCGGGCGGCAAAAATTCTTGATGCCCCTTAGTTCTTCACTGTACCTACTATGCTGCATATTTCAAACAGGGAGTGATGGACTAACTATGAGTGAAATTAGCATTGTCCTGATGTCACACAGCCCTTAGAGGCTGGTATGATACGGCCAGCTTTCCTTCAACTTTGTTTGTTCTGTCTGCAGTTGGGGTATCTGGCTCACTAGAGACGTTAACTAGAAAGTGCAGAGAACTCGTGACCAAAGAGACCCGAAGGCAGAGGAGTCCTGATCCCCACGTAGCTCTGTGCACACTGCAGAAGCTCCACACCGTACCCCGCTCCAGGCTCCCCGCCCCACCCCCAAGATATACACAGCTGTGTCACACACGGTGTGTCTTACAGCTTCATCTTACCCTGAAACGTGCTCAAACTGGGGCCCCATTAGTCAAGCTGTCTAAGATCTACTGAGGAGAAATGGGGTGACAGGTCCCCTACGATTCGTTTTTCATAAAAATCAAGAAACATAAAGCAAATAATGTCCACAGTGAGTCTACACAGCTGATGCTGCCCACCATCACTGAAAACCCGCTTCCCCCACCACCATGGAAGCGCGGGGGGCCTTCCACAGCTGCCTGGGCCACGCCCCTTGCCTTCTGCCCTGGAACACGTTTCTAACCTGCCTGTGGGTTTTCCGTCCTTACAGCTCCCGACGGCCCACCTCAGGAAGTTCACCTGGAGCCCATATCCTCTCAGAGCATCAGGGTCACCTGGAAGGTAAACCAAATCCGTGTGTGTGTGTGTGTGTGTGTGTGTGTGTGTGTGTGTGTGTGTGTGTGTGTGTGTGTGTGTGTGTGTGTGTGTGTGTGTGTGTGTGTGTGTGTGTGTGTGTGTGTGTGTGTGTGTGTGTGTGTGTGTGTGTGTGTGTGTGTGTGTGTGTGTGTGCGCGTGCTGTCACTTTTCCCTCGAGCGTGAGCCTGTCTCTCGAGGTTCATGAGTGCATCAGGTGACTGACGGTTATGGAAACCTTTGTTTTCCCACAATGAGATTGGCAATCTGTTTCTTAAAATACAGCACCGTGGTGGTATTTCAGGATTCTTAGAAATGTGTCTTCAGGTGATTTTGTGGTTGTACCAGACACTGCCATGGGCGCTCACACGCGGGGACCGCCGCCGTGCCAGGGGTGGGCCATCAAAGGCTGAAACGTCGTCAGGAGGCACAGCACTGTGTGGGTCTTGGTGTTCCGAATATTACCCCCTCCAACTCCGCATCCACAGGGGATAATGGGGTGGTGTCGGGTATATTTCACTCCCTGCATCTGGTACAAATATTGACACCAATCCACCTGACGGTACACTCGGATTTCATCAGGTGGGACCTTTCCCTGACTGGATATGGAAGCAGCGAGTGTGAGGAGGTCCTCACCTGCCCCTGGGTTTCCTCACCAGGAAGATGTCGGCTGTGCCAACACTTGGGTTCTCATGGCAGCTGCCAGGCTGCCAGGCGGGCACCAAGCTCGGCCAGAGCGGGTGTGGGTGTTAGAGCAAGCTCTCTCCAGGTGAAGGAGGCTACAATGCCTTGTATTCTTGTCACCAGCCAGAGCCGAGGGACACTGACACCCCGTGGACCTTCAAGTCAGGGTGTTTATTCACCTGGTAGTTGGTGATACCTTGAGGAATCGTTACCCTCTTAAAGGAACTTGGGAATGACTGCTTCCAGGCAAATTCCACTGTATGGAATGAGATGTTGTTGGGTCAAAGCTTCTTAGTCCCATGCTACATGGCATTTGGGCCCGACCAGTTTCCATACCTCCCTTTTGGAGGAGGCCGCCATCCGGTCTCCCTGAGGCCCTCTAATCCCCGGCCTCTTGTAACCTTTGCATCCCCCCCCCCCCATCCACTGTACCCTGTTCACTCTCCTTCTAAGGACTCTTTCATCAAATGTCTGACAGCTGAACACAAACGGATTTTCCTGGTTGGGGCGTGTACGCCTTTGATACTCAGGCAGGTCCTTGCAGGCCACACTTGGTGGAGGCTCCGCTTCGCCCCGGCCCCGGAGCTGCGTTTGCAGCCGCAGCACAATGAGGCCCTGCAGCTGCACACACGGTACGGCCGAGGAACACGTTGGAGCTGCAGTCCGTCTTTGTGAGCACTCCACCCCTGTGGGTATCACACACACTGTACAATAAAAGCCACTCAGCAAGCCCTAACCCCGTGTGCACCCCGGCCACGCTACAAATGGATTGCTGACTCAGTCCGCCTTGAATTAGACGCTGTGAAGTCTCCACCCACTAGCCCGGCACATCCACTTACCTTTGCCACTGACAAAGACTAGGTATTACCGCGTTCTCGGAAGCCTTTGGGGTTCTCCAGGTGGAAGTGTCTGTCTCCAGACTGTCCAGCTCTTACGGCTAACACTGCCAACCACTGCGGCGTTAAAAAGGCATCTTTCCAAAGAAAGGAGAGGGAAAAGTCAGTAAGTTGCAGTTCAGTGTCTTCCTAGTGCTGAAGGGGGGGCACGATGTGGGCTGTGGGAGGAGGCTGGCTCTCCGCGGATTGTGAGCAGGGTGCAGTGTGACATCATAATGCAGGCTTGCAGGGCTGGCTGGTTGCCTGGTTAGCACATGCTAACCAGGGGGCCTGCCACCGAGTGCACGTCTTTGGGTCCCCCTTCATCTTGGTCTGTTCACATAACAAACGCTTTGTGTTTGTACCGGGGTTTGAACTCGGGATCTTGCTCTCACTAGGCTGGTGTAATACTATAGATTTGTGCCTGAGCCCCTTTTCTGCTGTTTATTTGAGGATAGGTTCTTCCTTCTTGCTTGAGCTCATGTCTAGGCCAAGATCTGCCTACTTTGGGCCTTCCTGTAGTCACTGGATCTCAGGCACACGCCACCATGTCTAGCTTCTCTCTGTAGAGATGGCATCTCATGGGCATGTCTGCCTAGGCTGGCTCCCTAATCCCATCGCCCGTAAGTCTTGAAGTAACACTGGGCCCAGCTCTGGGTTGAGGTCTTCAGAACTCTCCAAACTGGCCTTGAATCTCAATCCATTCTCAGCCTCATAAGTAGCTAGGATTGGAGGTAAGAACCACCAGAGTTCAATTTATGTAACAAATGTTTGAATGACATCACCGATTTAACCAAACTGTTATTTTAATCTAAAAGTTATATAAAGAGAGTGGATAGCATGCAATGTGCCTTTTATGGTATGAGTTCTGGATGTCTAGGAAGGCCAAGAACACGGAGGAAAGGAGGAGGTAGGAGAAAGAGAGAAATAGCACGTCCCCAGAGAGGGAGCACCATTCTCTGAGCCACTCCTGATGGGGCAGTCTTCCTCAGCATGAGGCAGAGCGCGCCCAGACAGCAGCGCTGAGTTTGGATGGGAAGATGGATGGCCATTCTAACTCTGAAGCTCCCACAGTAACACCCAGGGGGCCTAGGACTGGAGTTGCACATTAGATTTATTTAGTAATCATTGTACGAACTTTCTATCTAATAAAAGAAACATTTCTCCCTTCTTATTTTAGTTTTTCTTTCACCAAAGAAATGTTTCAGATTTTAAACTTGTCAGGACCAGCCAAGGCTGTGGTAACCCAGGCAATGCAGATGAGGTCCCCTGACCTCAGATCAAGACGCCCCAACTCAGGTTCAAACTCTTGGCCATCACACCTGCCTGCTCTGAGCAGTCATCTTCCTTCCTGTCACGGTCTGGAGCTTACTGAAGCTCTTCTTCAGAACTCGCTCAAGGCTGTGGCTGTGTCAGAATCTCCATGAGGATGGGTGACTCTCCAGAGTGGAGCTATGATCCCACCTTCCGTCTTTATCTGTTGTCTTGGTGACGCTCGTGAGGCTCTAAGCCCCCACAGCCCACCCAAGCGGTCTCTGCAGCTCTGTGAACCCCTCGAAGGCTCACAGAGCGTTTGCTCATCTTAGAACTTACACTGTGCGACACGCAATGGATGAGTGAGTAACAGTGAACGGTGTCCTGACAGCAGTGGGAAAGGGTAGAGGCCATAGGGTACCTGTTCCATATCCCAATAGCCCCTGGAGCATCACGGGTTTCAGATGTGATCTCGGACATGGCTACCTGCAGTTAGGATCTTCAAAGAGCAGGTGGTGATGTTATGAACATCCAGCCCTTCCAGCTATGAAACAGCCCGGGGCAGATGGGGGTGGATCCCCAAAGATGTTCCACCAACCCATCACTTTACTGGAAGTTTCCACCATGAACAACTGGAGGGCAGAGGGCAGTGGATTCCTGGTGCGTGTGACAGGAGATAGGCCTGCACACATCTCCAACGTGAGCACCAGGCAGACGTCCAGAGCAGTGGCATGTGGGGTGCTCGTGCCTTACCCGCCCCATTTGGAAAGTGTCCTGAATCTCTCTCCGCCTGGCCATTGAGTTGCTCTCTTAGCTCCACCGTGCGATCGATCGGCTTTCAAGGAACCCAGTCTCTGCTCACAGGCAAATTCACCTGCTCCCCACGGCCCCCCGGTTCTAGATCCCAGCCTCATGGTGTAGCAATAGACGTTGGTGGCCTTGCTAAGGAGCGCTCAGCATCCAGTGTGGGACTCGGGTCTGATACAAGGCATGCTGGGAAGAGATGCTGGCTGGGACTCAGCAGAGAATCCATTCCTTGATTCAGATCCCCATGGAAACTTGACCCTCACTGGACAGGGATTGAACTCAGCCTGAGGACTGAGACTAAAGCCACCTGCAGCGAGGAAGTTGGCAATCTGCTCAAATGATTGCTTTTCTCACCTCCTTTCTTTCCTTCTTTCTTTCTTTCTTTCCTTTTTACTTCACTTCTTTCTTTCTTTCTTGATGGTAATGGAATTTGAACTGAGGGCTTTGTGCTTACTAGGCAGGCCCTCTACCACTGAGCCATGCCTCCATCCTTTTCTTGCTCTTATTAGGTTTGAGATAGAGTCCTTTCCTGCCTGGGTCTATTCCTGGATGTGATCCCCCTGTTTTATGCTTTCCTCCATACTTGGGGAGGCAGGTGTGGTGGCACCCCCCCCCACCTCTTTATTGCTCTATCGGCATCATGAGGTGTGAATGGAGGAGGTCTGAAGTTAGGATATTCGGACAAAAGTTGCTTATGGTCAGAATAATGTTGAAAACAAGTTAGACTGCCTATGATTTTTTAATCATGAAAACCTACACATATGTGAATGTGTAATATTCACAGTAAGAATGAGGAGTGTATTCTATGATAAGATACATAGAAGGGTTGGCAGAAGTTAAATACATCTGTGCAGTGAAAATATAGCATCGAAAGTTTCGAATCCTAGCCCAGAGCTGGTGGTTCACATTTGTAATCCTAGCAACTCAGGAGGCTGAGGTCTGAGAATTGTGGTTCCAAGCCAGCCTGGACAAGAAAATCCAGGAGACTTTTATCTCCAATTAACTACCAAAAGGCTAGATTTGGAACTGTGGTTTAAGTGGTAGAACATTTAGCCTGAAGCAAATAAAAAAGCTCAAAGATAGTAGCTAGGCCCTGAGTTCAAGCCTTAGGACTCTCTCTCTCTCTCTCTCTCTCTCTCTCTCACACACACACACACACACACACACACACACACACACACACACACATATACACATAAGGCATCAAATCCTATTTCAGCAAAATTAGACACCATTCCTCTCTCTCACCTATGGCATTAAGAAAGTCGCCCTGCTTGCTATGGTTGGCCCTTTTCTCTGACTCTGATTTGAGAGTCCTTTCCCTCATACCAAGTCTTCAGTACATTTTGATGATACATCCCCACACCCTGTTCATCCACAGTGCTGCCCCAATCATCAGGGGCATGATCCTGTCAGTTTGCTTGGCAGACAAACAAAACCAGTGGGCCATTCCCAGAGACCCCTCTGGCGTCTGAGTCTCAGCATGGGAATCAATCTGGAGTGAGGGTACCCATTCCTCCCAGGACTGCAGGGTTGGTAGGAATAGATAATGCAATAAAAATGAAACCTACCAAAAATAATCATGGAGTATGGTGGCTTTAGCACATAGGTGGCCCATTGAGTGGCAACCTTAACTTTAACCTCTGGCTTAGGTCCTGGACCCCAGTAGCTGTAGAGCACACTGACATTTCTAGTAAATGGAAACACAGATTTGCCTATCAGATACATAGATTGATGGGTGGATAGATAGATAGATAGATTAGATAGATAGATAGATAGATAGATAGATAGATAGATAGATAGATAGATAGATAGATAGATAGATAGATAGATAGATAGATAGATAGATAGACAAATTTTACATCATTTTACTGTAGCTGAACAGATAGAAGTTTTAAGGTATTTAGCAGGCTACCTCATAGATTTACCAGTTCTCAACACACAGGCATTCATTCCATTTTCAGGAGGGTGTGACTGTAGCAAAGAGCTTTATAAATTAATTGTCATCTATCAAGTGTGTGAATTGATGAAGACATAATTTAATGTGCTTAGTTTTCTCTCGTTTTCTAAGTTAAACCAGTGGCATTCTCATTTTTCCATAGAGCTCAGATAAGGAAGCTCAGTTATAAACTGAACCCAGATGTTAGAATGAGAAATCAAAGGAAAAAAGAGGGCAGGGGGTACTACCTGCCATGAACACCTGCGTACATGAACACCAAAATGACACATCCTGTCTCCTAAGGTAAAGAAGGACCGAGACACTACTTTATTGTTTCAACCCTGAGTGGGTAAAGTTGATGAATATAATGGAAAGGTGCCCAACCAGAATGAATTAATTGCCTTAATGTGGGACATTTCCAGGCTGAGTGTATTTCTTGCAGAATACCTGACAGGAACAACTGAAAGGAGGGAGACTTATTTTGGCTCGATTCCATTCAGGTGGCTGGATTCCATGGTGGGAAAAGCAACACGCGGTGGCAGCAGGTGGCAGACAGGATGTTCATTTCAGGAAACAGAAAGGGAGGTAGGATGGGGCCAGCAACAAAGTACCTCCCGGAATCTGCACCAATGAATGGCTTCTTCCAGTTAAGGCCCCACCTCCTAAAGCTTCCAAAACTTCCCCAGATCACATTACCAGCTGGAAACCAAGACTATATCAATCTTTGGGAGACATTTTCCAGTCATTTCTGATTTTGGTTTGGTTTGGTTTGTTTGTTACCTGAGGAGGGACAGGAAACACAGAGTATGCTTTCAAAATTGCTTCACTAATTCAAACACGTTTAACTTAACGCACTAAGATGTAACTACCTCTATTTAAAGATCACCTTCTTTTAAAACAAAATTCCTCCTTGTATAAAACACTTTGAAGGGTAATTTTAAATCCTTCCCAATCCTGCGACGAATCTTCCTATTTAAGATATTCCTTTGCAAAAACTTAATTTGAGCCTAAAAATACAAGTTCTTTGTGCTTTCTTGCAGATGTAAAGGAAAAAAACAATTTTACCTTCATGAGATACAGTATCCTCCTCATTTGCTCTGCCAGGCACAATCTAAAGTTAGAAAGTATTTTTTTTTTCAATAAAAATAACCAAAGACGGCAGGAGGTGGATTCTGATTCACAAGATTATTTTCGAGCCAAGAATGTCCTAAGCACGGCAGTTGTCTGCTGCCGATGTGTCACATGCCTCCATGGGTCTTTCCAAAAGCGATAGCTGTCTCTTCTTCCACATGCCTCCGGAACATTCCAACAGGCAAACAGAGTAGCCTACTAGATAGTTGGTTGTTTTTGTTTGTTTGTTTGTTTTTAACATTTTTGCTTCATTGGCCATACTTTTGTGTTAATGCCTGAAATCTCTTTAATTTAGGCATGTACCATGCAGTCTCCAGAAACAGCTTAGAGGCAGAGGTGAGCAGCTTTGCGGGAGAAACTCCCTCTTCACTAAACCACCACTAGCTACAGACCTTGGCAGAAGGCAATATTAACACCCCCCACCCCCCCCACCCCCCCACGCACACGCATTGGAGATCCCTGCTCCATGAATATCACCACCTGCCTTTCAGGATGAAAGGAGATGAAGTGGCTGCGTCAGTACTGGCCTATGTCTCAGGCTCCCTCCTGCCCTCTATCTCGGTCTTCACGCCCACTGAGATACCTATGTTGGCTGTGGAAGAAGAGGGCTGAGGCTGTGCGGGCTGAGGGGCGGGGGGCTGTGTGGGCTGAGGGGTGGGGCACTGTGCGGGCTGGGGGGCTGTGTAGGCTGGGGGACTGAGGCTGTGCGGACTGAGGGGCAGGGGCTGTGCGGGCTGGGGGGCTGTGCGGGCTGGGGGGCTGTGCGGGCTGGGGGGCTGTGCAGGCTGGGGGACTGAGGCTGTGCGGGCTGAGGGGCGGGGGGCTGTGCGGGCTGGGGGGCTGTGCGGGCTGGGGGGCTGTGTGGGCTGAGGGGTGGGGCACTGTGCGGGCTGGGGGGCTGTGTAGGCTGGGGGACTGAGGCTATACGGGCTGAGGGGCGGGGGCTGTGCGGGCTGGGGGGCTGTGCGGGCTGAGGGGCTGAGGGGCGGGGGCTGTGCGGGCTGGGGGGCTGTGCGGGCTGAGGGGCTGTGCGGGCTGGGGGGCTGAGGGGCGGGGGCTGTGCGGGCTGGGGGGCTGTGCGGGCTGGGGGGCTGTGCGGGCTGGGGGGCTGAGGGGCGGGGGCTGTGCAGGCTGAGGGGCGGGGGGCTGTGCGGGCTGGGGGGCTGTGCGGGCTGGGGGGCTGTGCGGGCTGGGGGGTTGAGGCTGTGCAGGCTGAGGGGCGGGGGGCTGTGCGGGCTGGGGGGCTGTGCGGGCTGAGGGGCGGGGGGCTGTGCGGGCTGGGGGGCTGTGCGGGCTGGGGGGCTGTGCGGGCTGAGGGGCGGGGGGCTGTGCGGGCTGGGGGGCTGTGCGGGCTGGGGGGGCTGTGCGGGCTGGGGGACTGAGGCTGTGCGGGCTGGGGGGCTGAGGCTGTGCGGGCTGAGGGGCGGGGGCTGTGCGGGCTGAGGGGCTGTGCGGGCTGAGGGGTGGGGGCCGCCACCCTCCTCCCCACGCAGCTCTGTCCCCACTGCCCCCGCTTGTTTGAGGTTCTCCTGCACAGCCGCTGCTTCACACCTTTGCTTCTTCCCGTTGGGAAAACCACTTCTGACCATTTTCTGTGACTCTGTGACCTTTGCACTTGGTGAGTGAAGCTGGGTGACAGGTGCACCGCCCCCCCCCGCCCTTGGCCGTGGCTGGCTTTAGTTCCGCCTTCCTTGACACTCTGTCCTCCCTGGCGGCTCTCAGGGCCGCGCACCGCCCTGCAGGGGTGCACACGGCCCCGCGCTTGACGTCCATCCCCACATTGCATCCCTGCAGATTTTCTGGATCCTCAAGATGTCAGAGACTCCAGGGAGATTTTTTTCCTGCCTGGGCTCTGGGTATACTTTCTGGTGGCACACCTGGGCTCTGGGCCCCCCACCCTGGTGGCACACCTGGGCTCTGGTGGCACACCTGTGGTCTGGCACACCTGGGCTCTGGTGGCACACCTGTGGTCTGGCACACCTGGGCTCTGGTGGCACACCTGTGGTCTGGCACACCTGGGCTCTGGTGGCACACCTGTGGTCTGGCACACCTGGGCTCTGGGGGTTCCCCCGGGTGGCACACCTGGGCTCTGGGGGTGCCCCGGGTGGCACATAAGCTTCTCCTGACATACACTTCTCACTGTGGCCCTGTGCGTCCTCCACTGTCCTGTCGCTTTCCTTCCACTGGACCCTGAGCACGACCCTGAGCAGCCACTGTTGACTACAGGCTGCACGTTGAGGTCCTTGGTCTCTAAAGACCACCTGGACCAACTGTCCTACCACTCGTCAGGAAGTGAATAGCCCCTGTGACTGTCTCGCCCCATCCTCTCCTGACCACTGCGTTGGCAGTAACTTGGGGAGCGTATCCCTGAGACGCGCGTGCCACATGACCGCCACAGGGCTGCTCTTGGAGACCGGTGACCTTAGCAGTGTGTCAGGTGAAATAAACCTGGGGAGAGAGAGTTGGAAAGGAAGATATCCGCAGGCACGGGTTCCCCTCTTTTTCTTCTCTCTGACATGGCTCCCTGGGTCCCTCCCGAGGCCTCTGGTCGACCCAACAGCAGCCGGCAAATGGCAGCGCTCTGTCCAGCGGGACAGATCACACGCCAGCCCTGTCCCAGGGGTGTGGCCGCATCCTTCCATGCCACGTGGGCCCACCCCGGAACCCACAGGATGGCCCAGGGCCCCCAGGTTCCTTGACATCCAGTTGCTTTGGTTCTGGGGACAGAGATGGGGAGCATGAGCCGGGGGCTGGCCCTGCTCATGGGAGCTCGCAGAGTCTGCGTTCAACCAGTGCTCCTCAGCCCAGGCCGTGGGAGATCACGGTGTGACTCCCTGGGAACGCCCACAGCGGTTCTCAGACCTGAGCTGCGCAGTCACCCGGGGCTGGGTCAGCCGGCACGGGACCCTGCCCTGTGCCTGTTCCTCAGTGGGGAGGCCCACGTGAGGCTGTTCACCTCTCTCCAGAGATGTGGCCAGGGAGGGGAGCCACAGTGGGGCCGCTGTGGGCTCCGTGGCGTCTCCCTGCCCTGCCGCCCTGGCTTTGTCTGCCCCCCTGGCCGCAGTCAGTGCAGACACCACAGCAGGCCCTCTTGGAGCGGATCAGCCCTGGGTCTGGGTCTGAGTCGCCTCTGTCTGTGCATCAGGATGGATTTGCCACAGTGCAGCCGGTGCCCAGGAGGCTTCGAGAAAGGGCCTCTCTGCCGTCCTCCTGCATCACTAGAAAGAGCACCCTCCCCTTCCTTCTGTCACGCTCTGGGCAAGCCTGGAGCTGTGCAAGCATCTTGCTCAACACTGCTGACCAGGGGGCACCACCCGTGCCCCTGCGTGGAGCAGGTGTCCAGCTCTGTCTCCGCGGTGTGAGGGAAGGGGGGACATGTTCAAAAGCCACTGCCGCCGTATCCTAAGGACATGTCACAAGTTAATTTGCAGGAATCTAGAGGCAAAGATTCGTGTTAGGCCTCCCTCCACTACACATGGCTGTGGAAGGCGGGCCAATCCAAAGCAGAACTTCCACGGGGAGGGCTGTGGGCAGATCCAGGTTAACAGGTGACTCCTGAGCCCCAGCAACGCCCACTCTTTGCAGCGAGAAGGAAGAGCATGAACAGGGCAGCAGCGGAAGAGTGGGGCTCCACAGAGAAGGGGGAGGGGCCACGCTGCAGGCAAAGCCATCAGGGTACTTACGCACCAGGGAGGAAGCTAGAAGCCCAGGACCAACGGAGCCCCCTGGGGTGGGGGGAGGCCACTCAGAGAAGCCTGAGCTGAGCTGCTTGTGGTCCTTTCCACCAAAGGCAAAGAGGCGCTAGCCTTTGCCTCCCTGTGCTGCCGCATGCTACCCCAGGACACCAAGAACAGTCACTTGTAAACCATCCCAATAAATGGACACAGCGCTGCTGTTGCCATGGAGATCCGAAAGAGGTCTCTCAAGGAAGTGGGGGTTGGGCTGGACTTGGAGGCAGGAGAAGGGGCGTGAGGCCGGGGTTGTTGGGGAGGCTGAGACACACACAAGAGGAACACCCCCCCCCCGGGCTGGGAAGGGAGGGAGAGCGCCACACACAGTAGACAGGTGATAAAGATGCCCAGCTCGGAAGCCGCGCTGCCCATGCAAAGGTGAATGAGTGCAAGAAGAAAATTCAACAGGAGAGAAATGATTCACCCTCCTGTCAGAATGCAAAAGCTGAGGGGATTTGAGAAAAGGTCAAGAGATCACTCACTTAGGCAAGCAGTCTGCATATAACTGTGTGTGTGTGTGTGTGTGTGTGTGTGTGTGTGTGTGTGTAAGGGATTCATTATTTTCATGTCTTAAAGAGCATATTCAGGATTTGCTTTAGCTTTGTTGTTTTTGTGGGGTTTTTTTTCCCTCCAAACACTTCTTTTGTCAAGTACACTTTTAATCTGTACTAAAGAGGACTTGGGAGCCAAGTGAGATTTCCCTGAAGCCATGGGTTTGTCTTCACCGATCCTTATTGTAAAAGCATGGAACTGTTAGTGAACTGAGAATGAATCATCTCCCTGTGTTGGAACCCTTCTTCTAAGAAGGAAACAGAAAGAATGAATGACATGGTCTACATACGTCAGCTCGGGCTGGGAATGTAGCTCAGCGGTAGAGTGCATGTCTTACATACGTCAGCTCCCCCAGAAACCCGGGAGAAACCTGGGAAAGGAGGCTGGAGCCTCGCTGTGTCCTCCTACCCCTGGGACACATGCTGAGTGACCAGGCGGTGGTGCTCTCGGCTGGGGCCGAGAGTCCAGGCTCCCCGGCAGGACACAGAGCCAGCGCTGCACTAAGCCAGGCCTCTGTCCAGCAGCTGATGGCGACTCTCATCCAGCCATTATTTCCATCTATACCCTTCCCGTCCATCCTTCACCAGGTCCTTCACATATCCTTGCCAATCTAGATGGGGCACCTCCTTAATGTTCCGAATCATCCTCTTCTTGGCTATGGGGAGATTTTGGAACCCATATTTCAAAGCCTTTCCATCCCACTGAAGCCCTGATTTGGATGGAGAAAGGGAGGAGGGTTAGATCCTCTGTTCGTGGGACCCTTGCATTCTGAGACATTACAACTAGGCACCAAGGCCTTTCCTGAGTGGCTGGAGGATATGGCAAGAGTAGCAGGGATGGTTGTAGCATTACACAGTGGTGGCAGCGGTGGTGGGGATGCTGGTGGTGGTGGTGTTGGGGGTAAGTAGCCGTCAATGAACCCAGAGGGAGGAAGGGATTCCTTGCTGGCAGAAGTCTGCAGAAGCGTCAGCAGGGAATGGCTAAGGTGTCGACAAGTGAAAGGAAAGGAAGAGCAGGCTTTGAAACCCCTCTCAGGGCCTTGTGGTGAGGGGTTTGTGGGCCGGGATCTGAAGGAGAAGGTTCCTCTTGTGAGGAACCTCCATGTCTTCTCTGGGTGCAACACTTGAGTCTGTGCGACACACCCACAGGCTGTGCTTGCGCTTGAAAACATCCCTGATAGTTTGTAGGCCTGTTCAAAGTGTTTCTCTTCAAAATAGGATTGTTAAGGAAAAGGAAGAGTGCTGGCCCTGGCTCAGTGACCTGCTTCCCCTCCCATGCCCGATCTTCATCTGTCCTTCCAGGCTACCTTCTTAGAATGTGAGCTTCACAAGGGCAGAGCCTTCTCTGTGTATTCCATGCAGTTTTGGTTCTCAGAGCCCATACAGCCTGGTACCGGGAGCTGGGTGGTCCTTGCCAGCAAACATACCATGGAGGTCTGGCCACCAGAGGGAGAGGCCAACCAGTATGGCTTGGCTGAGGGCCGAGACTCGGTGTCATCTGCTTCATTCTCCTCCTTCCTCCTGCCCTGGTGAGCCCAGCACGTGAGAACTGGGCATCCCCGAGGCCGGGTCCTGGAGAGTAGGGAAGCTGGGAGGCATGCATTCAGGTCAAGGAGCATCTGAAGGTCAAGGCATGGGTCAGTAGTCCACCCTTCTCCTTGGTTTTGTTTTCCCTGTGTTCTGATCCTATCAAATGGAAAAATTCCAGAAACAAACAATGAGTTTTCGTGACCTTTATTACAACACATTTTTTTATCGTGAAAATACTGTACAGAGGGATTACAATTACATGGGCAAGGTAATGAGTACATGCATTGTTGCCTCCTCCTTTGTTTCCCCTTCCCATCCCTTCCCATCTCCCCCCCCCCCCCCCCGGCCCCCTGCCAAAGTTGTAAAGTTCGTTTTTGACATAACAACTTGTACATCTCATTGTTGCAGTGGGTCCACCTGTATCCCTATTTAAACTATTTGTTTTTTCCCTTCCCCTCCACAAATTATACCAACATCAAATACAGTGAAAGCAGGGGTTATACAAAGCAATAAAGAAATCATCTTATAAATAAGTCAGAAACAATCGCATGAAAGAAAAACCATTTGAGTCCTTATCTTGGGGTTCATTTCACCTAACATCAACTTATCTGACCTTTCCTGCTTGTCTCAGACATATACTAGTTATTGCAAATAAGGGAAACCATGGGACCTATGTTTCTTTGGGCCTGGCTTACTTCACTTATTACAACACATTTTTAAAAATACTTTTCCAACTGTTTTATCCGTTCTTGTTCGTCTCCTATGATGGCTGACTTATGAATGAAGCTTTATTACTGATATTTACATGTAGGAGAAGACACATAAAGGGTTAGATCCTGTCCAGGCACTGATGATTCATTCGTGCCTGTCATCCTAGCTACCCAGGAGGCTGAGATCTGAGCATCTGGGTTTGGAACTAGCCTGAGCAGGAAAGTGTGTGAGCCTCTTATCTCCTATTAACCACCAAGAACTGGAGCTGTGGCTCAAAGGGTAGAGCTCTAGCCATGAGCAGAATGTTAAGCAAGAGTGCAAAGTCTTGAGTTCAATGACCAATACCACAGAAAGGAGAAGGGAGGGGAGGGGAGGGGGTAGGAAGGGAGGGGAGGGGAGAGGAAGGGAAGGGAGGGGAGAGGAGGGGAGGGGAGAGGAGGGGAGGAGGGGAGGGGAAGGAAGGGGAAGGAAGGGAAAGGAAGGGAAAGGAAAGGAAAGGAAAGGAAAGGGAAGGGAAGGGAAGGGAAGGGAAGGGAAGGGAAATAATTAGGTCCTGTCCGATGTTCAGGTGGCTGGATTGTCCCCTTTCCTTTTGTTTTCTGAGTTTCTGCAGCACTGAGCTCACGCTTGTCCTCCCTTGACCCTTTCTCAACATGCTCCTTCCTCTCCCGTTTAGGCTCCCAAGAAACATCTGCAGAATGGGATTATCCGTGGCTACCAAATCGGTTACCGAGAGTACAGCACCGGGGGCAACTTCCAGTTCAACATCATCAGCATCGACACCACGGGTGACAGCGAGGTGTACACACTGGACAACCTCAACAAGTTCACCCAGTACGGCCTGGTGGTGCAGGCCTGCAACCGGGCTGGCACGGGGCCTTCTTCTCAGGAAATCATCACCACCACCCTCGAGGACGGTAGGTTCCGGGCCTCTGTGTGCAGGGTGCAGTGCTCTCCTCCGGGCCCCTGGACTCACTCTCATTGGGCTCCGGCTGCCCAGCAGTGCCTGCCCCATTGACCCAGCCTCCTCCTGGTCGGATGGGAGTTGAAGAGCCAATGCGCTCCCCTTTCAATGAAGGAGACCCCCCCTCATCCACTGCCAGCACAGGCCTTTATTTATTTACTTATCTATTTTAGTCAGAAGGCTTGAACTCTGGGCCTGGGCGCTGTCCCTGCACTCTTCAGCTCAAAGCGAGCGCTCTAGCTCTTGAGCTATAGTGCCACTTCTGGTTTTCTGGTGGTTTATTGGAGATAAGAGTCTCACGGTCTTTCCTGCCTGGACTGGTTTGAACCTTGATCCTCAGATCTCAGCTTCCTGAGTAGCTGGGATGACAGGTGTGAGCATAGGACTTTTACTGGGTTTGTTCCCAAGTAAAACCAAGTGTCTCCTGACCACCGCAAAAGCCTGATCTTTCTGAAATTTTTTTCTTCTCAAATCAGTGCTAAGAAGGATTTTTCTCTTTTATTTTTTCCTTTAAAAAAATTCCTTTTGCCAAGCACCACTAGTTCACGCCTGTACTCCTAGCTACTCAGGAGGCTGAGATCTGAGGGTCTAGGTTCAAAGCCAGCCTGGTCAGGAAAGTCTGTGAGATTCTTATCTCCAATGAACCACCAGAAAACCAGAAGTAGCACTGTGGCTGAAGTGGTAGAGCGCTAGCCTTGAGCTGAAGAGCTGAGGGACAGAACCCAGGCCCAGAGTTCAAGGCCCACGACTGACAAAAAAAACTCCTTTTGCTTGCTTGCTTTTTTTCAGGCATTCTTTAATTATTACCTTTAAGGAGTTGCCATATAAACAAAGCTCATGAATATACATTGATAATGCCACCCCTCTCAACATCGCACCCATCCTTCTCCTTCCCAGCCCTTCCCTCACTATTCTTAATTTTGTAGGGTATACATTGGATTATTGCCTGCATTTTCCCCTTCTCTTCATTCATCGAGACAAGTTACCAGGCTTGGTAGGGCAGATCTCATGGTGACTATGCGCCCTCTAGCGACCATGACATATTAATTCATCCTTCCAAGACCATCTAAACCTTCAAATTTCCAGCAATGCTTAAAAAATAGGGCAAGAACTCTGATGTCCACAAGTGTAGTGGTTTAGGGGAGCAGATAGGATATGGGTTCATGACAAGTTCACAGGGAGGGAGGTCTCCCAGGACCAGAAGCTCGCAGGGAGGGAGGTCTCCCATGACTCAATGTGCTCCCCGGGTTTTGCGCCATCCCTTTTTGTTCTCATCGAGGCTTGTCCTGGTCCTGCGTTCTGCGCCCTCTCCTAGCTTCCACACTTAAGATTTGCAGGAACTCATGCAAAAGACACTATTCTATCCTCCCCTCTCTGATTTCACTGTCTGACTCTCCTCTGGCAAACGTCACAGCATTGAGAAGGGGCCGGGAAGGACAAGGCAGTCAAGGTGGGGGCCATGCCACTGCTTGTTGGTGATTGACAACAGCAAGGCCCCTGATAGACTTGGCACAGCTGCCAGGTGTGGGTGACGAGGCACTGTGAAAGAAAATGAGGGTAGGAGGACACTGAGTCGGACAAGTGGTGGCTTCATTCGTGCATTACGATCAGACGTGTGCTCCTTTCCAGTACAGGCTGACTACCCCAAAAGCAGAGTTAATAAGCAGGGTGAACACTGAGAGATGAGGGAGAGACAGAGACAGAGACAGAGACAGAGACAGAGACAGAGAGATATAGAGAGAGAGACAGAGACAGACAGAGAGAGAGGTGCTTCTTTCCAGTACAGGCTGACTACCCCAAAAGCAGAGACAAAGACAGAAACAGAGAGAGAGAGAGATCACACAAACCAGTTTCAGCAAATACACAGATGAATATTCCGAGAGAAATGGCACTGTTCTTTTGTGTGGAGGATTGGTTGGGTTTTCTTCTTTTGCTTTGAACATTGAGCTCATTGCTTATTCTGCATTGCGTTGCTACCACAGGCATTACAGATTCTAACTGTTTAATTTCAGTGCCCAGTTATCCCCCTGAAAATGTCCAAGCCATAGCAACATCACCGGAAAGCATATCAATCTCCTGGTCCACCCTTTCCAAGGAAGCCCTGAACGGAATTCTCCAGGGGTTCAGGGTCATCTACTGGGCCAACCTCATGGATGGAGGTAAGAGCTGCCGGGGCCCTGGGCTCGCTCACGCGCTCAGTGCCGTGTGCAGGCCCTTTCTGAAGGTGGGGGCTACTCTGGATGTGGAGGATGCCGCTCTGTTGACAAACACCTCCTCTCTGTTATGCCCCAGTGGACACAGGAACAAACGTCTCCAACATCAGAACCCTTTGCAAAGCAATGGGAAGCAAAGCAGAAGTGGTGCTTGGGGAAATACAGCCTGAGTGATGTGTGTCTATATTCAGACTCTGCATGCAATACTCAAACCGTAATCTCAATCTGGAACATTCTAGGTGGTACAGCTCCTGAAAAGCTGGCCATTTGCCATTCCTCAAATCGGACTCAGGAGAGAATCTAATGCAGTTTAAGCTGACATAAGAGAGCTCAAGGAAACTTCCAGAAGGCCTTGACAGGAATACAATTATTCCTCACTAGGACCCAGTAACACTGCAATCCTCAAGCCGGGGTGCAGCTCTGTGGCTCAGGCACAATACCCTGGGACCAAACACCCTCCAAAATCAAAGCTCAGAGCCTCCATTTTCACAGCCTCTTGTTTTTCTCTTCCTCATCCTACACCCTATATGTTTTATCTCCTCTGCTTCTATCCTCTCTCCTCTCCTCTCCTCACTTCTCCTCTCCTCTCCTCTCCTCTCCCCATCTCTTTTCTCTCTCTCTCTTTGTTTCTCCTTTCCTCCCCCCTCCTCCCACCTCTGTCTCTGTCTCTATCTCTCTCCTCTCCCTCCTCTTTTCCCTCTCTTCTCCTTTCTCTTTCCCCTCGCATCCTCTCCTCTCCTCTTCTCCTCTCTCTTTTCCCTCTGCTCTCCTTTCTCTTTCCCCCTCCCCTCCCTTCCTCTCCCCTCCCTTCCTCTCCTCTCTCTTCCCTCTGCTCTCCTCTCTCTTTCCCCTCTCCTCCCTTCTCCTCTCCTCTCCTCTTTCTCCTCTCCTCTGTCTTTCAAGTTGTAGGACAACTTGTGGCCCCATGCCACTGCCTCCTGCCCTCCCCCACCATGTGTGACAAGCTTTGGCTCACCATGCTCTATTTTAAATTCTCTCTGATGCTATACCCAGCCCCACTTTTTGGTGACAAAACAAACAATAAATGGTAAAAAGGCATTCATGGTCATCATCGTCACACAATGCTGAGGCGGCTGTCCATGTTTGTCCCCTATGAAGTGAACTGGACAGAGAGGGGAGAAAAAGAGCCGACAGAGAAAGGCAGGCCAGCAAAGCCCTTAGCCTTGCCAGTACAGAGTCAGTTCCACGCTCCTGACGACTGTCTGTCCCTGCTTCACTGAGTCGCCGTGGCCCGTGGCTGAGACCGTGGCCGTCGATGGCTGTGGAGAACCGGTGTCGGCCGAGGGGGTTGTGCACATGCACGCCAGCTCTGAGGGCGGGGCCGGCATTCTCCCCCCGTGGAGGCCGAGGGCAGGCGGGCACCTGGCATGCAGGGATTCCCGTCACGGGCTCCCCTGGCTTCCGACCCCCATCCCAGTCCCCTGGTAAACGGGCACATGCAGGGTACCAGGGGGCCCCTTGGAAGGCCCTGCACCCAGGGGTCAGGCCACTGGCCTCTCCCTGAGGCCTCCTGCCTCAGGCTCCTGGGGCGGGGAGAGGTGGGGTTACACACAGTGTAGCCATTTCAGCACCAACCAGGGGGCCCCCAGATGGCCATGGGTCATACGCCAGAGCCGAGTCCCCAGGCTCCACCTGCACCAGGCTGGAAAGCTCCGCTCCAGGAAGGAAAGCATGCTCCAAGCTTGGGCAGCGGGGACGGGAGTTCGCCCCAGGTGAAAGAGTTTGCTGAGCCACGCAGCGTAGCTAATTTTAACAAAAGGAGGTTTCCAGCTTTGAGGTATTCTCGGCGCATTCAAGGCACGGGTGTTTAAAGGCACACGTTTGCCTTCCCTGCCCAATGCGATCCATCCGCCTCCATCGAGCTCCTGAGTGAGCCCTGCCTCACAGCGACCGTCATCCCCCACCCCCAAAAGACGCAGAGCTGGTCATGTTGCAGGGAACAAACGCACGAGGCCATGACACGCCCTGTGGGATAGTTGCGGTCGGCCGAGGTTTCTCTGCCCGTTTGCCTAAGTTCAAGCATCTGAGCTAGGATATCTGAGACAGACTTCTTACCTCAGATCCTCGTGTGGGAAAGTCTGAAATGAATCAAAGCAAAACCAGGGCTGCAGAGCTGTGTGTGAGGCCCAGGGCAGACATGGCTGGTGGGCGAGCGGCACGCGATGCTGGACTAGAGGCCGGGCCTGGCGAGCAGCTGAGCCCCAGTGCAGTACTGCCTTTGATGAGGCCGGCCACCTTGGGTTGGACTGGCCAATCAGTGTTCAGAGAGACTGCCGGCAGGTGGCTGCGCGGTGCCGGTGTCTGCGATACCTGTGTGCAGCCCCTCGAGTCCTCTCGGGGTGCGATGGACAGGGCCGACAGGGCGGTGTGGGTCAGTGTGCTGCCAGGCTCCCTCACGGGTCATGTCTTTCCTTGTTCCTGTCCTCCAGAGCTGGGCGAGATTAAGAACGTTACCACCACGCAGCCTTCCCTGGAGTTGGATGGACTGGAGAAGTACACCAACTATAGCATCCAGGTGCTGGCCTTCACCCGGGCCGGGGACGGGGTCCGCAGCGAGCAGATCTTCACCCGGACCAAAGAGGATGGTGAGATGAGATGCAGGGGGTCTTCAACAAGGGACCCCGGGGCTCCACCAGAGGGGTCAGCTTCCCGGGAGACACTGGCAGGGAACCCCCCACACACACACACACCTGTGGCCTGCCTCTATCAGCTCAGAGGAATTTGGGCCACTGACACTCTAGATCCATCTACGGATCCTCTCTTCCCCCAGATCCTTCTCCACTCTTCCTTCCACTTCCCCTCCTCTCCCTCCTTCTCTTTCCCTTTCCCTTCCTTCTCCTCTACCTCTATTCCCTTCTCTTCCTTTCTTTTTTGTCCCCTTTAGATCAGATACTATTTTTAAGCCAAATCACCTTTTATCTTGGAGCTGTGATGCTTACTGCTCCTGCTTGCATCCTGTTAGAAGATCTCTGGTCTCTGCCCGTCTAAGTTAGGTACCTGCCTAACCCATCCTGTTCAGTGCCAGTTGGATTACTGTTAGAATCCCTGGTTTAAGACCTTTGTGAGAACTTGCTTTAATTCTTCACATGATTCCCAGTGACTTTGCTTTCAGACCATTGGCTCTGCAGTGTTGCACAATTATGGTTCAGTTGTCTGACTCCTAGGCATAGGGCAGCAGCTTTGCACTGTTCTGAGGCACCTTCTCTGAGCTATTTGGGGGAACAGTTTAAAGTCCAATAAGTAAAGAACAACAGTGAGAGCAATTAAGGAAAGAAGGAAAACTGACTTTGAATTAATGACCCTGGGGAACCTTCCGGATGGAGCCACCAAACCCTGGTGGAGATATGCTGATAGATTCCAGCCAGCCTGATGGCAGGCACTGCCCACCGAGCCTGGGCAGGCTTTGCTCTGAGCTCCCCTGTCTTCTTGCCAGGATTCTGGTTCCTTGGGAAGATGGGCAGGGCAGGGGAGGTGCCCCGGACCATTGTCACCAAGAGTTGTCCAGCCTCATGTCTGCGCCTGCCTCTCTGCTACAGAGAGTCTCCAAAGTGCCGCTGACTCATTCCATTCCAGTAATCCCGGAAAGCCTGCCTGGGACCCAGACCAGGAGGCAAACACTAGCCTAGCTGTCCGTGCATCCTGGGACCCAGGTCCCCCAGCTGCACCCCACCCTGCTCACCCCAGCTGCTCCATCTGGCCACCCACGCGGCAATGTTCACGGCTTTTCCAGCCCTTCTCACACCATAGTGTTTGCACATGACTTGAGGCTCACTAGAACATACGGGTAGTTTGTTACCCCAGGCAGAGGAGAAATCTTAGGTCTACATGAAACACGATTAGGAAGTCATTCATCAATAGAACTACCTAGGAAGCAAAGCCCATAGTGAAACAGCCATCACTTAGTTTCTAAATGTAATTTCGAGTGTTGTATAAATGCCAGCCCCAGATCTGCCACCCGAGGGACCAGAGTCTTTTGCCTCCCTTCCCTGGCACTGATCTGACCTCGAACTACGGAGTGCACAGGGTTGCAGGAGCACGGGAATGAGGTGGGCACGCCTGGTCTGACACGTGCTGTGGGGGGGGGGGTGCGGCTTGGCACCAGGCCCTCCACAGCCCGCTCTTCCCTCCTGCAGAGCAGCAGGGGCGGCAGGGCAGGGGTGGCACTGACTCTCAGCAGCGGTGCACTTGTCACTGGAACTATTATTTAATGAGAAAGCGGTGACATCTGCAATTTCTAGAAGGATGTACAGCGAGTCCGCACGAAGGGCGGGCTCTCTGCACAGCCCCCGCTGAACGGCGATTGGGATCCATGTTTAATTAATCTTCCTGATGTAGAAATCATCAGGTTCTGTCTTCAAGATGACCCCCAGACCCAGGATCTAATTTTGCATCGATTCTTCTCTGCTTTTGCATCCGGGGCCAGTTGTGTGTGGTGTGATTGATAGCAGACGCCCTGCCCATGGTCTCTCACTCACCCCCAAGTAGGAGGTGAAGAGCAGCCCCTCCACAGACGTGGGAGATGAAGAATACACAGGACTAACTGTCAGCGTTTGTTTCTGGCAAATCAGCGTTTCAGAAAAAAGTGGAGCAAACACTGGGTGGAAGGTGGGAAAATGAATGTGGGGTGAATTTGACTCCATGGCATTCCGCTCATTTGCAATTTAGCCATCGCTGTGCACTCGATATCTAACTTAATAGGCAGCGTAGAGGAGTGCGGTTTTGTGTTTCACTGTGCAGGGAAGAAAAGTGCCAAGACTAATCATCACCTGAGGAAGACTTTACTCCTGTTAGGACTACAGATCCTGGCCCTGAACCCTGGCCCATGCCTGTAATCCCAGCTACTTGGGACGTAGGGATCAAGTCAGCCCAGGCAAAGTCTTTGAGAGCCTCCCCCCACCCCCGCTTCTCAACCCTCACAGCCAATAAAATGTCTGTGCAATATTGTGCCTACTATCCCAGCTTAGCCTGTGTAAACAGGAGGATTACAGTCCAGGCTGGCTCAGGCATAAATATAGGACTCTAATAAAAAAAATAAAAACAGCAAAGATTAGGTGCACAGTCAAGTGGTAGTGAACCTCTCCAGCAAGCTTCGGAGATGTGAAGTTCAAGGCCCAAGAGCACCAAAAGAAAAATGTTTCAAAGAAAAGACTAGAGATCCTGTGCATGTTTCCCCCTGGATCTCGTGATACCCATTGCACTGCCAACTTCAACTGCACTGTGCAAAAACATGGATAGAACACAGGTAAAATAATTGGCCACCTTTGTTCACATCTTACTCATTAAGATGTTCTATGTGGCGGGACACTGGTGGCTCCTGTCTCTTAGGTGTCTACTCAGGTCTATGGTCTTATTGTAAGGTCAAAGGCATAGTCCTGAACCGTTGCATTTGAGGCTCAGATACACGGGCAGAGGCTGATCTTTGGATAATCTTAAACCTATGAGAATTATTTCAGTTTCAGACTTGATTTGGGGGACTGCTCCATCCATGAGTTCTTGTGCTTCTGTGATGGTTGCAGGAACACACGAGAGACAACCATGCCAGATTCTAATATTTTATTTCTCACGGTGTGGCTCTAAGCAGGGGAAAAAATCCACAGGAGAGAATACAAATAGAGCACCATCGAATCACTTTTGTTTGTTATTTTCATTGTGCAGGCATAAATTAGTCCCAGTCTTGTGATACCTCTAGGCAAATGTAAACACTGTGTATGTTAAACAAATAGAGATCGCTGTGTTCACATGCAAATATTTGCATGGTGCTTTACTGGAGACATGTCTGAGGCTCTCTGAGGAAGAAGATGGCAACAGGGCAGTCTGACACTGTGGTCTTAACAACTTCCTTCCTGGGGTGTCTGATCATAGAGCCAGGAGTATGTTACATACATACATGCAACCATACATGCATGAACAGGATGCCAGTGAGTACGTGGTCAGCTGTGTCCCTGAGCCATGTGTCCTCTTGAAGGCACAGGCTATTGGGTATGTGAGACCATCTCAGTAGAGATGAGAGACAGACAGACACACAGGCAGGCAGGGATTTACTACAATGGGGCCAGTGCTTCCCTCCAACACCCCCTGAAGACAGGGTGCCTGTGGGAAGAATCCAGTCAGCGCTGCCCTCCCTCGATGAAGTCCACACAGGGTATGGAGAATGCCCTGGGCAGTAGAGCTACCCAGCAGCACCCCACCCCCATGAGAGCCCGAAGAGGTTCTACCGTGTGGCTTTCCACCATCCCACTGTTCACCTCCATCTCCCAGAACAGAAATATCCACCTTTTCTTTCTCTTCTTCCTCCTCCTCTGTCTCCTCCTCCTTCTTTTCCTTGGGATACTGGGATTTGAACCCAGGGCTTGGGGAACTCAGGAGCTGTCTCTGTCACTTGATTCATTTCACCAGCCCCTTGGTGCACTGGTTATTTTCAAGGCCAGCCTAGCGTGCCCAGCCATTGACTGAGGGCAGGTCTTAGGAACTTTTATGCTGGAACTAGTTGGAAACATAATCCTCCATCTCTGCCTCCCAACGAGCAGGCTTGGGCCACCATTGGACTGAAAGTTGCCTTCTTAACCGCCCACAGGAGAGCCTCTCTGTAGCTTAGAGCTCTCTGACTTTCTTCTATTTTCAACTTCTGTGCCCGGCCACTTCAGACGAAGTCAGGCCCTCCAGGAAGTTCCTTTCCATTGACTCCAAGTCAAATGACTGACACCTTAGTTGTAACTTTGTAATCACTCCGTCAGGGTAGAGATCCACCCATCCTGGTGAGAGTTACTGCCCCCAACCCAGATACACACATCAGAGCATGGGGTCGTGAGACCACGTCCAAATCCTGAAACAGCCAATGAACTCCTTTCACAACTCCTGTAGAAAATCAGTACTGAGAATCTTGTGCAGTGCAGACGCTAGTCAGTGAGTTCTGCAGACACTCCAGACCTGGCCATGGAGGGGCGTGGAGGCCGTTCAGGAAAACAGACAGGGACATGCCGCTCCTGAGCATGTGACAATGCCACAAAGAGGAGTCTAGAAAGATCAGAGCCCTCACCGAATCCAGGCTCCTGAAGGGAGAAGCCCTGCTGGAATAACTGATATTTAGAAGAACTTGAGTATCTTTAGTGTCCTATCATCTACGGCAACTGTGATAATAATGACTGATAAGGCTATCATACTCAATACAGAATTCCAAATAAATTCTGTACCTGAGTTATCATTGACATCCTTCAAAGTCAGATCAGAATTAGGTATAAATTATTCTAGCTTCATACACAAGGAAAGTAAGGCTTATTAGCGACGTTAATTAAGTTGCCCAAGACATAGAATAAAGTGGCAGAGCTTGGAGTTCACACCTTCCATTATTAGAACGGTATGGTCCAAGCCAGATCTGAGATTTTAACTTCTGATTGGAAAAGGATTGGCTCAGTAATCCAGGAAATGTCCAGAATGGCTTGTCCCACCATGTTTCTCCTCCCTCCTGTCTTCTTTCTTGTTCTCCTTTCCACTTTCTTCCCTTCCTCTCTTCTTCCTTTCCTCCCCTCCTTCCCTCCCCCATCCCTTCTTTTATTCTTCCCCCCTTTCCCTTCCTTCCCTCCTTCTCCACCTTGCCTTCCTCCATCCCTTCCTTCCTTCCTCTTTTCCCCATCTCTCTCTCCCTCCTTTTCCTCTTCTCCTCCCTCCCCCGCCCTCCTCTTTCCTTCCTTCCTCCCCAACTTACACTTAAGAAAGTCTTTCCAGAAGAGTTCCACTCACAGCTTCCAAAGCAGTTCTCTTTGGCACCTCACTCCCTTGATGGGCGCGGTGGATTGACTGATCGCCGCACAGGACAAGACTGAGGGTGTAGTGCAGGCTGGGAAGGAGCCCAGCCGGCCCTGAACACCAGCTGAAGCCCCAGCTTCCAGACAGATGCTCAGGAACGTTCCGCAGAGTAGCGGGGGCAGGACCCTTGCACTTCAGAAAGAGTGGAGCGTGTTGGCTGAACCCGAGCAGCTGCTGGATGAAGCAGGATGGCAGGATGGCATCTGTGCTTCTAGGACTTATTAAAGTCTCAGCTATTACCTGCACCTACTGGAACCCTTGGCCTCAGTGCCCGGGATTGTGTGGCTTCGTTCCCAAGGGAGGGTTGAGACGGGCTTGTCTCCCCCCCCCCCCTGCCCTTTCCCTTTCCTTGAGCCTTTGATCCCATAGGGCTTGCCAAAAAGAGATGGCAAGACACGGTCGTTCAGATGATGACAGTGGTCATGCGGCAAGGCAGGGCTGCTCGGAGTGGTGGTTTTGTTGTTCAAACTTCAGAGTGGAGATGGTGGTGATGAGAGTGAGTCAACTCTCCGAGTATCTCCTCTGCAGTCGGGTTGTTTCATCCTGCAGCTGGCTCCCAGAGTCCGTGTTCTTTCCCCTCCTCCAGGGCTCACCCGACTCCCCCACATCTGTGCTTCACCTTCAAAAAATAAGATGCCTAGTTAACTGCTAAGTTAGACTCAAGAGCATTGATGCCATCTTCTGCCTTCTAAGATGAGTTATGGAGGGGACTTCCCATATAAAAACGTTGTGAAAGCCAGGCCTGTCATCCTAGCTGCTCAGGAGGCTGAGATCTGAGGATCACAGTTCAAAGCCAGCCCGGGCAGGAAAGACTGCGACACTCTCATCTCCAATATGCCACCAGAAAACTGGAAATGGCACTGTGGCTCAAGTGGTAGAGCACTGGCCTTGAGCTGAAGAGCACAGGGACAGCGCCTAAGCCCAGAGTTCAAGCCCCACAACCAGCAACAAAAACAACACTGTGAATTCTTGACACACGTTCCGCACTGTAAACATTATCTCTGCACCTCACTAGACCTAAACAGGATCTATTACAGTGTCTTGGGGAGGGGGCCAGAAAGAGTGGGTCTCTGAGGACTGGGGTCATTGCTTCCTACCTTTCTAACTCAGTAGGCAAAATGTACAGTCCTGCTCCACACCCGAGTCCATGCTAAGCTAAAAACCGGAGCAGAAGCAGAAGAGCCTGAAGCGGATTCTCCAGCTGTCCGGAGGCCTCTGGCCAAAATGGACTGCGATGGGCTCTCATGGTTTCATGTTAGGATCTCAAGGAATTAGCTTGGTTGGGTGGGGCCGTGGGACACGGTGAAGCCATGACCGCCCCAGGGGCCGGGCGGCTGGAATGCCTCCCGAGGGGACCGGGCCCCGCGCAGGGGGGGACAGAAGGGCCTCCACCCCAGGACTAACCCCCACTCTTCCAGTTCCAGGCCCTCCGGCGGGCGTCAAAGCAGCAGCGGCCTCTGCCTCCATGGTCTTCGTGTCCTGGCTGCCGCCGCTCAAGCTGAACGGCATCATCCGGAAGTACACCGTGTTCTGCTCACACCCCTACCCCACAGTAAGTCGGCACCAGCGCTTTCTAGCACCTTCCGGGAGGTGTGCGTGGGAAGGGCTCCTTTGGACGGGCCTTCCTGACCACCGACCTGCGCCTTGCAGCGGCCCTGCTCCTCACCCCTCCCGCCGCGGCCTCCCTGTGGGCCCCTCCCTGTGCGACACCACACACTCCTGTGTGTCTGTGCCACACGCTCCTGTGTGTCTCTGGGTGACACTTTACGCGTTGACTCCAGCATGCTAGAAGGACACAGGCTCGGCATCCTGGCCTAGGACTCCCGTGCAGTCCAGTGGGCCGCACAGGCCAGCCGTCTGCAAGGGGCAGGTGCAATGCTTTCCCGGAGATTCTCAGTGTCTCTTCCCACACAGAGCACGGGGCTCAGCCCAGCAAGCCTTCCCCAAGCCACCAGAAGGAGATCGATACATGCGGAATGGTGGGAAATGACTCCCTGCCAAGGCTCCACCATAAAGGCTTCCCTGTCTGGGGGTTTGTTGGGTTTTTACCACCATAAAGATACTGTACTACTTAGTGTGCATTCATTCAAGAGGCTGAAGCTGGAGGATGGTGTCCAAGGCTAGCTCGGGCTATCGTGAGACCCTGCACCCCTCCCAGGGAAGGAAGAGAGGGGAAGGGAGGAAAGGGAGGAAGGAATAGGGAGGAGAAGAGAGGAGACAGGCAGAGATAAGAGGTGATGGGAGAGAAGGGAAAGGAGAGGGAAGGAGAGGAAGGAGGGGAGGGAGAGGAGCAGTGGAGGGAGGGAGAAGAGGAAAGGAGATGAGAAAAGAGAAGAGGAGAGGTACTGAGTCTTGAACTCAGAGCCGCATGCACTCATTTATTCACTTGCTCTACCACTTGAGCCACACCTCCACTTCCAGCATTTTGCTGGTTAATTGGACATAAGAATCTTTCAGTTTTGTCTACTAGGGCTGGCTAGAGATCTTCAGATCTCAGTCTCCTGAGTAACTGGGATTATAGATGTGAGAGTAGAGGATAGGAGAGCAAAAAGAGGGAGAGGAAAGACAGAAGAAAAGAGAAAACAATGCGACTGATGTGGCGATGACGGTCTTGGGTGCCCGGGAACTTCTAGACATGTGTTTAATTGCGCTCATAAAGATGTGCAGGGACTGCAGTGCAAACTGAACCTGAGTCTGTTTCTCCCCATCATTTCACCCTCATTACTCTTCATATAATTCAAACATCATTTATGACCTGTTGTTGGTAATTAAAATTTTTTCCAGTTCATTCATTGCACTGCTCGTAATAGGGAGTTAATAAGAAGTTTGGTTTTCTTTCTTTCGTTCTTCTTTCCCATCGTGAGTTCCTGGGATGTTTGGGCGGTGTTGTTGAGATCTTTGCTCTTCTGTCTATGCTAGCGATGAACACCAGAGGGCAGCAGGAGTTCTGCTCATTTTCCTGTTCCTAAGTGAATTTTTTTTCTTTGAAATGATTTCATAGCTAATGTAGAACATGCCAGGATAAACCAGGACACAGGATGTCCTATAATTTGATCTCCGTTTAAAAGTCCCTTGGAGAATTTCCTTGCCATTGTCAATTCATTTTCAAGATCCCCAATTTAACACCTTTTCTTGCAAAAAAAGACCTTGCTAGCACAATTTTTTTTTTGCTCGCATATGTAAAATAGATCGCCTAATAACAGGAATTTCTTCCATGGTCTTAATTTAGCTTAGGAAATACATTAAAGCTTCAGACTTGGGATAGAACCTGACAAGGTACATTCGCTGTAAGTTAATCTGGCTAATTGCAGGTTGTCTAAAAGCCGGACAGAGCAAGCATCAGCCAACTCGGGAAACTGGCAGTTACAGCCAGACAGCAAGACCCCCCATCCACAGATATAAATGGTACAGTTTTTAGGGTCTACTGCATTCAGCACCTCAGCCTTGTAGTGTGTGAAAGTCAACTATTAAATTTAATATATAACACAAACAATAGTGTAAGCAAAGAAAACCCACAAATAGGCGATAACCTTTTAAGATCTCGGGTTAGGAACTGATTGGTCTGGGCTTTATTACTAATATTTTTCCCTACTAACAATGTAAAAAGAAAAGGAAAGTTGTGTATGTATATGTATGAAATAATCATGTATATGTGAAATGATCAGTAGGACATGGAAGCGATCTATTTCATAAAGGCTAAAATGATATATACAGAGCTTAGATTATGAAATCAAGTAGCAGTAATTTCTCATGCTCAAAGAATACCTCAGAAGGTATTCATGCTTGTATCCACGTCGATTAGTCTAGCTGAGATGCAGTGTATCCAAGCCCACACGCCATTAAGATTGCTGAGTGAGACCATGAGAAGTCTTCTTGCTGTTGTTGCTTTACTTGTTCCATCTCTTTTTTAAATTTTTGTTTTATTGTGAGGAAGCTGTACAGAGGGGTTCAGGGGTGAGGGGAGTTGGAAAAAACAAGGGAGGGGGAAACAATGCTCGACAAGAAATGTACTCATTACCTTAAGTATGTAACCCAGTCTTCTCATCAGCCAAACTGTCCTCTCCTGCCGCCGCCGTGCGCCCAACCTTGCTCACAACCTTCTCCAGTGCTCTTTCTTGATCCTCCTTTCAAATTCTTTATCGTCTCTATGTCTCATCAAATTTGCTCTCAGAAATTGATCCATCCCCTTAAGAAGTTCCACCTTTGTGTCCCTCACCATCAGTCCCAGGTCTCCAAATTCCCACCACCAGCCCCTCACCACAACCCACCCCTCCTTCCTTCCCTTCTGGTTCTGTTCCCGGCTTTGTATTCGTTCCCATGCTAAATCTGAGCAGGCTGTTCCCTTGTCCAAATTTCATAGACAGCATCTTACTTTGTACTTAAAGCATTCAAAGTCCTCAACATGACTAACATTTAGTCCACATCCAGTCTCAAATTCTAAGACTCTTCACCCATTAGCTAAACCACCTCATGTCTTAACCGTGTGTGCATGCACCTGTGTATTCATTCATGTGTGGGCATTCACGTGTATACCTGCATGTGTACACACACTGGGCCTCTGTGTGCTAAATGCATTGGTCCTCTGAGTGCTAAATACTTTCTCTGCACACAAGGAAATACAAGTTGTGACCACAATCCAGCCCATGCACATATGTGTGCACACATGCATGTGTGCACATACACACACACACACACACACACACACATACACACACACACACACCCCATTGCTCAAACAAGACTCACAGTTAATGCATGTGACACCTTTGGAGTTGTTCCATTCCACTGGGGTCTGTTGTATCTTGCAATATTTTTTTAGATTTGTTTGTTTGTTTCTGTGCTTGAATTCAGGGCCTCACACTGTCAGTTGGCTTTTTCACTCCAGGCTGATGCTCTGTCACATGCACCACATGTCCACTTCTTGCTTTTTGCTGCTTAACCAGAGATGTGTTTCATGGGTTTGTCTGCAAGGGTTGGCTTCTAACTGTGATCTTCGGATGTCGGCCTTCTGGGTGGCTAGGACTGTGGATGCGAGTCCTGGGATCCCTGCTTGCTGTGTGTTCTGAACCATCCTCATGGTCCACTTCCTTGCTGCAATTAGTTTTGATCACTGCCTTATACCAGGGAAGTTCTTACTGTTATCCTCCCTTTGCTGAGAATGCGATGGAGAGCATGCCCTGTAGCCAGGATCGTTCAGCTTGTCAGTTGGGTGTGTCACTCCGGTGCCTAGGGGTCTCAGTGGAGGGTGTTACCCCAGTGGCTGGGCTCCCTGTGGGGTCTTCGCCCCCAGTGGCAGGCTCAGCCCAGTCTTTACACCCCGATCTCCTGCCATCCCCCGCTACACCCACTTCTTGCATCATTGTTAGTCCCAGGCCCAGTTTGGCCTCCCTGGTGACTCGTTGGCTTCCCACGTGTGACATTCAATCACAGCGGTGCCGTGGGTTAAACCTGGTGCTGTGCTGAACCGAAACAGGGGAGATTCAGTAAGCCTTGTGTTACAATGGGTGGCTGGGAGCAGTAGACCCGAGACCGTAGCAGGAAGTTGGCAGGGCTGGAGAGACGGTGGGGCGTACCATAGATACTTTCATCTCCACACGACTGAAGTTAACTGATGGTCTTTTTACGTGACTCACGTGGTTCTTGTGGTTCTACCAAAAAGACCACAAGGTCGTTTGGGGCTCTGGGTCCTACACTGGCGAGATTCCACAGTCGGCTTAAGAGCAGACCGTCGCGCTGCCTCTGTGTATGCAGTGGACCGGTCGGGTCCTTGCTGAGTGGGCCTAGGTGGCGGGCACGTGCTGTCGATGGAACGCGTGTCCCCTGCATCTTGTCACAGAACCCAGAGGCTGCAGAAGCTCTGGAGATGTTTCTGGGAGGTGAAGCCACCCCTAAGCATCCAGGTCAGAATCAACACATAAGGATTCTGTTTTTTTTAAAAATCCCTTAGGAAGTGCGTGTCTTCAGGAGACGTTTTGTTTGTGTGTGTGTTTGTTGTTTGTCTTGTTTGTTCGACACCCAAGCTGGTCTTGAACCCTTGATTCTCCTGTCTCGGTATCCCAGGTCCTGGGGTTATAACTGTATAGCACTTTGCCTATCGTGGGGGAGTATATTCTTGAAGCTTCAGGAATATTGTAATAGAATATGATTTGTCTTCTTTCACTTTTTTATCACACTAGAATTCACATCTATTTATTAGATTCCTGCTCTCTGGGAGAGCAGAAAGGAGGCCTGTGGCACTTTTCAAAAGCTTGTCCTTTAACAGTGGTCTCTCCCCTTACCGTATCTTATCAGACCAGCCAATCACTGCCCACCCTTCCCTTCCCCCATCTTACCAGACCAGCCAATCACTGGCCATCCTTCCCTTCCTCCATCTTACCAGACCAGCCAATCACTGGCCATCCTTCCCTTCCCCCATCTTACCAGACCAGCCAATCACTGGCCATCCTTCCCTTCCCCCATCTTACCAGACCAGCCAATCACTGGCCATCCTTCCCTTCCCCCATCTTACCAGACCAGCCAATCACTGCTCAGTCTTGCTGTGGAACCGACTGTCATTCCCACGTCATCACCAGTACTCACTGGTATTGCCGGGCAGCATGGGAAGGCATCCCATTGTTATAATGAGTCAATGGAGGAGATACCTGAGCCTGGAAAACCCTGAGCCCAATCTTGTAACTTCTAGAGCCGAGGAGGTCAGAGCACACCTGCCAATGGAGGTTCTGCACAGTCAAACCCTGAACTCTTTTGTGTGTGGGTGCCCATCATGGGGCTTGAACTCAGGGCCTGGGGGCTGTCACTAAGCTTTGTCTCTCAAGGGTGGCACTGTACCACTTGAGCCACAGCTCAACTTCTGACTTTTTGCCAGTTAATTGGAGATAAGAGTCTCACAGACTTTCCTGCCCCATCTGGCTTCAAACCTTTATCCTTAGAACTCAGCCTCCTAAGTAGCTAGGATGAGAGGTGTGAGCAAGGGGCACCCAGCTTGGAAGTCTCCTTTAAAGAGACACTGTAGGCTCTTACCCACCTTCTAACTTCCAGAATGCTGGCTTTGAGATGTCATTCTATCAGCACAAACAGCACATAACACCCTGCTTGTATTTAAGCCTTAAATGCTGCTTTCAACAGAGACTTTCTTCCTCTTTTTTTCTCCTCTTCTTCTCCTTTTCCTTACTTCTTCTTCCTTTTTCCTTCTTCCCTTCCTTCCTTCCTTCATCTCTTCCTCCCTCTCTTCCTCTATACTCTTCCTCTTCTTCTTCTTCCTCTTCCTATTTTCCTCCTCCTCTTCCTCCTCCTCCTCCTTCTACTCCCCCTCTTCTTTTGTTGTTTGTCCTCAGGGCTTCACAAGTATTTCTCCACTAAGCTCTTTTTGCTCTGTTTTTGAGGTAAGCTTGCACATTCCTGCTGGGTCAGCCTAGTGCATGCTCCTCCTCTTTTAGGTGTCCGGCTCTAGCTGGGATGACAGCCACACACCACTATATGCAGCTACATTTATTGAGAATGGAGGACTAACAAACTTTTTCACTGAGGCCAGCCTGGAACTGAGATCCTCCCTCGGTCTTCTCCATCTTAGCCCCCGGACTAGCTACGATTACAGACTTTATTTTTAGAGTGGTTTTAGGTTGGCAGCAATGCTGAACAGAAGGTACAGAGATGGATACCCACTTTCCTCCACACACACAGGCTCCCCCACACTTCCCTCCACACACACAGGCTCCCCCTCAGCCATCACCCTACCTAGAGAGCTCCGTTCACTACTCAGAGCCCATAGCTCACATCAGAGTTATCCTGTCTACACACGCAACACGTTATTACCCAGAGCCCACAGCGGATGTCGGGGCTCACTCCCGTCCGTGGTCTGTCTAGATGATGACAGGTACACAGTAAATGCAGGATGCGCCTGAACCTCCATGCTGATTCTCGGCCTCCCCTTTCCTCCCCCATCCGGTGTCCGTCCCTCCTCTCCATTCTGAGCTGTGCCTTCGATCCAAGAACTGGGGAGACCTTTAGAAGATTCTGGCTTTGAAAACATGTTATCTTCTTCATGCAGCCTGACAAGGCATGAACTATTTAAGGAATTAAATTGGCTTCAAATCTCTTTTTAATTAACAGCGAAGGAAATAGCTGGAATTTTTTACTGTACTGTATATGATGCATATATTATTCTTTATTTCTAAGAATAGACTGCTTCCCTAATTTTCCCCCCTCTGGGAAAGTTACACGAAGGCTACACTAGTCCTGTTATGCAGAATTCGTTGAATAGGTCACAGCCATCAAATCAAATGACTAATACACTCTGAAATTTCAGACAGGCAAGTTGGGTACAAGGTGGTATCCCAGCAGAAGAGGGCTGAGACAGAACTGTGCCCAAGAGGCCAGCCTGGCAGGAGGCTAGGAGGGCTGAGGAGGTGACCTATGCCAGTTAGCTAATGAGATGCCATCCTTGAGTCTAAACGCATGAAGAAAATTCCTTTCCTCAGATCTTTGTTTGGGGCATTAATTTTAATTCACTTTCAAACCATTATAAGATTTTTTAAAAAAATAGATTTTGAAATACCAACAAATAACATGTATTGTATTTGGAAAGCTTTGTAGAAAGTGGCCACCCGTCATATATATAACAACAGTCATTTTGTATAGACTCAAAGAAACCTTGAGTAGCGTGAACACACTATGGTCTCTGCAGATGCCAGGTTCTCCGCCTCACTGGTAGGACATTCTCTGAGCTATAACATTATTGTCTCTTAGGGACGAAAAAGTAGAATACAAAGGAAATCTGATCTGCATGAATTACACATAGGAAACTTTTTAAAATCTTAAGTTGAAGCTAGGCACTGGCGGCTCACACATGTAATTGTAGCTACTCAGGAGGCTGAATCCTCAAACATCCTACAGTTCAGGCAGGAAAGTCCATGAGATTCTTATATCCAATTAACCACCAAAAATCTGGAAGGGGAGCTGTGACTCAAGGGGTAGCAGACCAGCCTGGAGGGGAAAAAACAGGTAGGCCCTGAGTTCAAGCCCCATTATAGACGCATGCGGGCACACACACACACACACACACACACACACACACACACACACACACACACACACACACACACACACACACACACACACACACACACACACACACACACACACACACACACACACACACACACACACACACACACACACACACACACACACACACACACACACACACACAGAGCTTTAGATTGATTTAGCTACCTAGTAGTTCGTAATGGAATCCAGGCCATTTTTCTGCTGCTAAACAGAAAGACTTCATGCATCTAGAGTGTCCTTACCCTATAATTAAAAGAGGTATCTGTTTTGTTTATTTTGCTTTAGGGAAGATTATTTTTAATCGCTGCAGTGAACATTCAACCTACGAAAACAGAGCTTTCAAGACATTTAAAGAGTGCATGCTAATAATTAGATATCAGAGCTTTTTAAAGCAGCCTATTTCTTTGATAGAATTAGTTTTCCATTAAAAAGTTAATTGAAATTTTTTAAGTGGAATTATTTTTACATCCGTCAGACAGGCTGAATAATTTGATCTGAGCAGGCTGCCGCTTTGTAGTCATTTTCTACACAGTGTTTCCTCCTGCATTCAAATCATTTCTGGGTCATCATTAAACTCACCTAACACAACGATTTCTTTGGTTCATTCTGATGACTGGTTCCTGGATACTGACCCAGCGCTATGAACTAGGCTCCGGAGGGATTAGTGCTGACCTGGCAAAACAAGGGCTTAGCCTCCAGCAGAATACAGGGAAGGGCAGTACAGGAAGGCAGGCTGGAGAAGATTACAGAAGGCTTTACAGCCCACCCCTTAGGCTAAATAATGGGAGGGCTCTAGTAGTGAATTCAGCAGTCTTTTTGTAAACATTTGGTTTTTGGGTTTGGTTTGGTTTGGTTTGTTGTTGTTATTTTCTTTTGTCTGGTCCTGAGGCTTTAGACTCAGAGTGTGGATCTCATTCTAACAGTTTTCCTGCTTAAGCCTGGTGCCCACACCTGAGCTACAGCTTTACTTTTGGCTTTTTTTTTTTTGGTCATTAATTGGAGACAAGAGTCTCAAGGATTTTCCTGCCCCCGGCTGGTATCAAACCTTAGATCTCAGCCTTCTGAGTAGCTAGGATTATAGGCATGAGCCTGTAATTTTTGTACATTACCAAAGAGCATTTAAGGTAGCTCAATGTGGCTAATTTTATCCTACACACCTGCCAAACCTATCTTCTGAATAAAGAGGGATAGAATCACGTCAACCTCAGAGAGCAAAAGCAGCTCTGACTGGGCGGAGTCCTGCTGGGCCTCTCCCAGGCTTTGCCTGAAGCCGTAGGAAAAGATGAACCCTGTCTCCTTCCTCAGGCTGCTGGGACAAATGGACAGGGAATTCATGAGAAGCCTGTGTTGTACCAGACAGACCTCCTGAGATAGTAAAGCACAAAGACCGCACTTGAAATACAAGCTGCCTGGCCCCGATGTTACAAGATTTATCCCCATAGCTGCACTAGAGGAGTTAAGAGTCCTGTAAAACCTATATACATATATACGGATACATGTGTGTATAGGAGGTATTTCTAAATCATGTACGTGAAGTGTTCACTTATTCCCCTCTTGCCAATATTAATCCATGTTCTCAACCATGAAGACAAGAATGGTTTTAAAAGCAAAATTCAAATGATTCCGTTTCCGAATGGGAATAGGAATTGGGCGTTCTTAATGAGCCCTCTTGCTGGGACTGAGGTGTGGCTCAGGTGCCAGCCAATGAGCCAGAGCACTAGATGCTGAGTTTGGGTCCCTGTTGTGGACAAAACAAAGAAAAAGAAAGAAAGACATGAACCCTCTTGCTGTCAAATTATTGTCTGACCTATCTATCATCTCCACACTGGAGTGGAGCTCAGGAATGATGAGGAGCAAACTCAGTATGACCCTCAGAGTCTTTGTGCAGATTTTCTCAACACAACTCAGGAGAGGACTGTGTTCCAGCAATATGGCTGTCCCCTGTGTCTCAGAATTCTCGTCATCAGTTATCACCCATGGGCCATGCGCACTGCCTCCACCATACACAGCAGCAGCATGCCAATTTGAAATATACTAAACATTCTTAGTATACATCTGCAGTGAGAGTTCCACCCTACACACATGCACACACACATGCACACACATGTGCACACACACACATGTTGGGTTTAGTCTGAGTGAAATGGCATCTGCTGGTAAGGATCCTGTGATACCACTCCTTCCTCTTCCCTGGACCACTGTGCAAAAGGCATGGGTGCTCCTTAGCGATTTCAGCTGAGAAGAGATTTGGTTGATTATAAAAGTTGATTCTAAGCCGAGATCTTCAAGGTAGTGAAGCACATGTTTGCTCAGATGGCTTGCAGAATTAATGAGAGGGGCAGCGTAGGTGACAGCCAAGTCCAAAATTGTCCCATCAACACCATCTTTCCTGACACAGAGCCAATCAAAACTGGGCAGAATTCCCACAGAGACCCACGCCCATCTCCTAGCCCCAGAGCCTGGACCCAGCTCCCAGGATGCTGATGACTGGATTTCCCATCATCCAAGCCTTCCTTTAAACATTTTTAGTAATCCATTCAAGATGAAGTCACTCTTTAGGCCTAATAAAATCTAGAATTACTATTATCCCTTCCTTAGCCCTCAAGAAAATGAGAATGAGCAGATAAAAACGTAAATATTTAGATATTTAAATCCTGAGGAAAGCTTCTGCATTTCCATATTTGGTTCCGTGATCCCTGAGACCCCACATGGGAGTCTCCCTCTGTGTAAACTGCTCTGCCTTCTTCTACTGCCCTGCCTGTCCCCTTCTACTCCCTCGTCCACACGCTGAAGCCTTTGATGTATTCCCCTGCTGAAATATCAGGAGAAATTCGGATTTCAGATGGGACCCTTCTCACCAGATATTCTCAGGATTTGAAGAGACTGTTGCACCATAAAGTGCATGCCCGAACGGACAGCTCACCTTCCGTACTGTGAGGTGGGTGGGTTGCAGAAACCTGGTTCTGAATAAAAAGAACACAAAACTGCTCTTATTACGGTATTGAAGCAAATGTTTAATAACTAAGCAATGTTCGTCATGGCTCTTACTCAGAATAAACGTTTCTGGCTGAGCGTTAAGGAGAAGGATTTTAATCAATTAGGTTTGCTTCACTAGCCTGAATGAGCTTCTGATTAATTCTTCCCATTTCACTCTTTTTTGTTTTTTAAAACCTTTACCTATTACCTGCTTGGGGAAGTGCTTGCATGGATTGAAATACACCCCATGCACAGCTGAGGGATTCTGATGAAAATGAATACCCGGTGAGCTTGATGCTTCTCTCTTCAGAGGCACGTGGGGCCCTCGGTGACCCTCCAGATGCCCGTCTTGCTCTCTCCTTCAGGATCCACAAGTAGACATCCTTTGCCCTCCCAGCTCTGATCCCAGCTCAGCCCCCTCTGCTACTGTGAGCAGGGCTGTGCTCTGCCACAGACTAACCATCTTCCCAGATCTGACGGACTTACCAAGTCTAATGTTGGACTTTCTTGGAACTCAGACCTGCCTCCCATTCCTAGCTACAAATCAACCCAGACATCTCTCTCCAGAGAGGCTTCATTCCTCCAGAGCCCAGAGGTGGAAGGCTAGACAGTGTGAAGACCAGGCTGCATTGGGGGGGCCTTGTGTTTCTTGTTAGGAAAGAAAGCAATGCAATCTTTGGGGATAGTTAAGGCTGTTGCTAAAACTTTAAGATGGCAGGAAATGTCACATTTACAGTGACACACTCACACACACTCACACACACACATATCAAAGGAAACAAATCAAACCTTTGCATATATATATATATATATATATATATATATATATATATATATATCAAAGGAAACAAATGGTCTTTGTTTACATGTTGGACTTGCCTTTCCTTCAGATAAGGAAAATGATGCTGAGTTATTTCAGACTTCAGAGAGCCAAGCAGTCGTGACAAGTGGAAATGCCAGTGCACTGACTTTTCCAAGTAACTATGAGGAAATGTGGAGCAGCCAGACTCTCGGCTCCCGTTAGCTGTCTAGAGAAACACCAGCCCACCTGTAGGGGGTGCTTCACCTTACGTCCATGGTTAATTATCTGTATAAATGGGGAAGCAAAGATGTTATTAAGAAACTGTATTTTCCCTGTTGATTTAGTCACACCTTACACGGTGGGAAGCTGATAAATAATCAAGTGTATATTTTGGAAGCAACCACCAACTGTACCTCATAGCTATATACTCTGGGCAGAAAACCCTTCCTTTTACAAATATATTTTAATGATTTGTTGATGCAATAAGAGCAGTTGTTATCATACTCACAGCATTAAGCTTTGTGAAATTAAGTTGGCATCAATACATGGGCTTGGGATACCACACAACGAAAGTGCATGCGCTCTGGGGATTGTCTCTTTCGTTTACTAAGAACAAATGCATGATCTGGTGAAGGTGCAAGATCTGGTGAAGGTGTACACATGAAGACACAGCACTCGTACACACTAGCTAACATATGTGCTTTGGAATTGTGTGATATTCCAAGACTGGCAGGCAGGGCTAGTCTAGGCTAATTGTTCTCTACGTTTGTTTGATGTCCATATGTAACTCAGCACCCCTTGGATCTTGAGATTCAACCTGGCTGGTGGGAACAGTCAGTAAGTATGTGCGCTTACTATTCCCAGCCCAGTGTGCCCTCAGTCCTTCCAGATGCTTCTCTCCCAGGCTTCCGGTAGTTTCCTTATAGGCATGCACACTCCTTCTCTGCTGTCTACCAAAGTAGACCGTTTCAGATCTCTAGCGTTCTTACACAGTTCTCTCACGTCTAGACTCTGTCCCAACTGCTCTCGCTTCCTCCCGAGCTGGTCTCCCAGTGATAGCTCCCTCTGTGGAAATACAGAAGCCCTGCAATTGTAAGGTTTCCCTCATCCATTCCCAGCTCTCAGAGATCTCTGTCATTCCTCAGCCAACCTATGAAGCCTTTAAAGCCGTTTCTGTGTGTCCTGTATAGTCTGTGTGCTCTTTTGTGGTTTGACGCAGAATAAATCTAGTTCTTGTTACTTCACCTTGGCCCAAACCGGAAGGGCCATGGCACATGATCTGCAGGTGCAGGGGCTCCGTGGTGACCTCTGTAGAGGACAGGTCAGCGACACGGGACGAGTTCCCCTGTTGCAAGTCAGGCCTGTGAGAGGGCGGTAAGGCCCGGCCCTTGTCTGCTGCACCGGATGATGCAGTCATCGTTCATTCAGGAAACCTCGCCGTGCCACTTCCCTCTCTGACTGTCGGAACCGTTCTGTCTCCTCTCACAGGTGATCAGCGAGTTTGAAGCCTCCCCTGACTCATTTTCCTACAGAATTCCCAACCTGAGCCGGAACCGTCAGTACAGCGTCTGGGTGGTGGCCGTCACCTCCGCAGGTCGAGGGAACAGCAGTGAGATCATCACGGTGGAGCCACTGGCAAAAGGTGGGTCCCGGGACCCACGTCTCCACTTCCACCGCAGCCCCCAGCAGGGTCGCGTCCCTGTGCTAGCTGAAGCAAAGCTGGCGATGCCCCGAGGAGTCAGGCAAGCTAGAACATCACATGTCTCTGTCTCCTGGGGCTGCACCTGTGCCAAAGGCTTCTGGAAGAAACTCCTGTTAGGGCCTGCGAATTACAACCTCAGATAAATGCTTGTTTTCCTTACTAGGTCCGCCAAAGATCTAGCTGATAGCATGGAGTGTGGAAGGTTCCGTGCAGTTGATTAATAGAAGCTGCTTTTGATTATGTCTTCCTGTCTATTAGGCTTTATGTTCCTATTGTCTATCCTCCCAGATATTAAAAGCGTATTTTAATGTGCAGCCTTAGTACTGAGTCGACCCACTTCATAAATGCTTTGGAAAGTAATTGAACTCATAGAGGAGCGCAGCATAGAAGATGCAGCTTCCTACTTCTTGGCTCATGAAGCCCCAGATATTTCATTTGGATTTCTCCTATCTAGCCATTAGAAGGAAGAAATGCTGCTGTGGGACTTTCAGCTCCTTGTGTGTTCTTGTAGGGAGATGCTCTGAGATCTCTGCACCCCGAGGGTGGCCTGGGAGGCTCGCTGGCTGGCTCCCTGGGCACCACGCAGGCCCTGTGCAGGTGATGGTGGGCAGTCACTGGGCCTCTGAACTGCGGTGTTGTTCTAGCTCCTGCACGAATCCTCACCTTCAGCGGGACGGTGACCACTCCGTGGATGAAAGACATTGTCTTGCCTTGTAAAGCCGTCGGGGACCCCTCGCCCGCAGTGAAGTGGATGAAAGACAGGTAACCAGTAACCCGATGCACACCTGTGATGCGCACACCCCCTCCCGGACAGCACCTCAGACTTGCTCTGGGTCTGGTAGACATCTCCTTCATGCACTGTAAGGAAAGCTCATGGAAAACCCAACTCTCTTCTGAGATGGGGGTAACAACCTCAGTGGTAGCCCTAAAAGGATCATCTTTAGTGCATCTGTTTTTTTTTTAGGGGGACGGGGTTGGTCATGGGGCCTAAACTCTGGGCCTGGGCACTGTCCCTCAGCTCTTCACCTCAAGGCTAGCGCTCTACCACTTGAGCCACAGCGCCACTTCCGGCTTTTTTCTTTCTGCTTATGTGGTGCCGAGGAATCGAACCCAGGGCCTCAGGCATGCAAGGCAAGCGCTCTACCACTGAGCCACCTTCCCAGCCCCAAGTGCATCTGTTTTTTTATAAACCCAGACCCTAAAAGTCATGGGAAAATTCAAAGTGAAAAATAGCACAACCAGTCTAGTCATCCTTGTGCTGCTTCTCACCAGCCGGGTGCTCTGTCGACATGAACATGACCAAGTTCCCAGACCCCATGGTTAGCCGTCACATCAGCCTTTACTTCAGAGATAATGGACAATCTAATCCTAACTCACATGCTCTGAGAAGAAACTTCAAGAAATAGAATGCATTAGGACTTTTTAAATATAAAACTGCCTTTCCATGCTCAATAGTAATTAGTTTAATAAAAAAAAATAAAGCAGCCAAGATAGAAGGGAGAGAGTAGGTGTGAGGCATTCTGTCCATATGTGTTTTAAACGTGCTTTTTCTTTATTCATAGGGGAAAAATTAGGTTATAAATAAAGAGTTGAGAATTCACTAATGAGCAGAGACTTGGTGTAATGGATTCAGAAGAGTGCCTATTTCCAAACAAAGGAACTTCAGAAGCATCCATGCTTGAAATGAATGTACTAAGTCCATTGGCATTTAAAGTTTGTAAGCCACAGGACATTGATATATACCTGGGGCCCAGCTGGCATTCTGCCAGGTGTGGGCGTGTCCCCAGCCACCATGGTTGTGATGACACGTCTTCACATGAGAACTAACTCACAGCCTCGCTAGAAGGCTACTGCTCATGGAGAGACACTGATCAAGATGCACTGTACTCACAAAATGACTTGCTGGCTGGGCAGCTCGCGCCTGTACTCCTAGATACTCAGGAGCTGAGAAATGAGGGTCTCGTTTCAAAACCAGCCCATGCAGGAAAGCCCAAGAGTCTTACCTCCAAATAAGTACCAAAAGAGCAGGAAGTGGAGCTGTCAGTCTAGCAGTAGACTGCTAGTCTTGAGCAACAAAGCTCAGGGACTATGACCAGGCCCTGAGTTCAACCCCCAGGATTGGTAGAAGAAAAAAAAGTAAATCCTCAGGTTGAATTTGAAATCCCTTTGTACAACTATGTAAGGATTAAAAAAAAACTTAAAGAAGAATTATGATTTTAAGTGTAAGAGATCACAAGATTTAGTTTGCCTCATATACCTTGGTCACCAGAGTAATCCCCTGAATTTCTTCGTCGCAGTCTGAAGAATGTTCTAGTCAGGGACTCGTGTGGCTAGGACCATCCTCAGCACTTGACCAAAGGTCTGACTGGAATCCAAGCCCCTGGCATGGACCAGCCCTCGCATAACAGTGCTGACAATGAAAAACAAAACAAAACAGCTGTGCGGTGGTCTTCATCTTGTCATCCTAGTTAAACCTCTTGTAAGGGGCCAAGTATGACCCTTGCCAGTGTGCTGTTTCCTTCAGAGAAAGGCTCGGTGCTGCTCCCCAGCCTCAGCTAATGTGGGTTGTAATTTCTTTAATCTGTGCATCTTTCTTCCTGTGAGGCAGTAACGGGACGCCCAGCCTGGTGACGGTTGACGGACGCCGGGGCATCTTCAGCAACGGCAGCTTCATCATCCGCACGGTGAAGGCTGAGGACTCCGGCTACTACAGCTGCGTCGCCAACAACAACTGGGGGTCCGATGAAATTATTTTAAATTTACAAGTGCAAGGTACAGAATCCTAGGACTCTCCCGAACAAAATACCTTCCACCTACCAGCCTCGCCGGCAGAGAGCAAAGCCAATGCATGGAAAAGTCAGCTTTTAGAATGAACGAATTGCTATTTTCACATTACCAAAAAAAAAATGACTTGTGCATTCTGGAAAATATAATTTTAAAAATCAAACAATGGCATGTATGATTCCAGAGATAATACAGGAATGTTATATGCTTCTTTGCATTGAAAAAGCCTGATTTTCTTTATTTTTATTTAGTAAACATCTCTGAAAATTTCCTTTTTAAGAGCTTCCACTAATTACACTGTGTCCATGTGCATCTGTAACCCAGAGAGCACAAATGAAAATGAATCTAAACAGTGACCTTTTATACCTTCTAATTAATCAATATCATTCATATATATGGCACTAAGAAATTCTAAATATATTGCTATATTACTTAATTGTGCATTTATTTCTTGCACTACCTAAAATGTACAAAACAATCTCCTAAGATTATCATATTAAAGTTGTGCTGAAATCCCAGGCAACTATGGACTGGGTTGAGATTAAGGTGTATGGAGATGCTCTGTTTTACTGGCAGAATGTCCAAGTGCATGCATCTTTAGGTTGAAGTGTTTCACCTGTACAGATCACAGCAAACATAAACAAGATCAATACTGTGTTTCATGGGATGCAAAGGAGTGGGAGGTGGGGAAACAATATTTTTTTGAACAATACTGCAAAATCAATCTTAAATTTTGAGTTAAACCAAGTCAGGAGCATTCTGGGGCATTTTGGGAGACAGCATAGTGTTTTAGAGTACTAGAGAGACGGGCCAGCCATTCAGCCCTTCAAGTCAACATGGCAGACTCTGGAAGAAAGAGCGACCTTTTGTATGAAGCTTTCGTTCTTTCTTGCATGGCCTGGTTCCAAATTGTCTCCAGTGTTTCTGTCTTCAGAGTCAGTCCCCAACGGAGACCCAGCACCTAGAAGTGCCTGTCCTGCAAGTCCCGTGTGTGCTTAGTTCATGGGCTGCTGGGCTGCTGTTCAATGGCTCGTTTCTAATTTTCAGATGTAAGGGGTGAAGCTTGCATTTGGATGCAGAGCTTAGAAAGATTTTGCTTTTGTGGGAATGGGGATGGAATCCAGGCCTCCTTCATGCAAGTACTCTGCCACTACACCTATGGCCCTTTGTGTTTTGTCCAGGCTTACTTTGAATTCCCAATCCTCCTGTCTCTACTTCCAGAGTAGATGAGACTCTCTCTCTCTCTCTCTCTCTCTCTCTCTCTCTCTCTCTCTCTCTCTCTCTCTCTCTCTCTCTCTCTCTCTCTCTCTCTCTCTTCTTCTTCTTCTTCTTCTTCTTCTTCTTCTTCTTCTTCTTCTTCTTCTCCCTCCCTCCTTTCTTCCCTCCCTCTCCCCTCCTACCCCCTCAAAGCAGTGTAGCTAAGTGGATATCATAAATCTTTTTTCTCTTAAATTTCACAGCTGAAACTCAGAGTAGAATAATGTGTGCATCCTTAGTAAGATCTCGATGTGTGATGAACAGCCCAGAACTCAAGGAATTATGAGGAGATATATATCCCAGGGAAATGTGGTTGAATTTCCTTAAATAATAGATTCACTCTGCTTTATCTCTTTTGCCCAGGATATCAATAAAAAAGACATTTTGACAGAAGTGAATTGCGTATTTTGGCAACCTCAAACACGTATTTAATAAATGGCTGTTAAAAGTGATTTGGTAAATGACTGGGACCAAGGATTCAGCACATGCAAAACTAATTCTTGTTTTCCAAAAACTGTTTCTCCTCCAGTGCCACCCGACCAGCCTCGGCTTACGGTTTCCAAAACGACGTCTTCCTCCATCACTCTTTCTTGGCTTCCTGGAGACAACGGAGGCAGCTCCATCCGAGGTAATTAGACTTGGCCCCAGTCCTCGACAGCTTGTGCAAGGCATTGGTCAGCTAGCCACCCCTCTCCATCAAAGAGTTGTTGCGTGTGAGTGTGCTCTGCTCCTAAGGACAGCACACAGGAAAGCAGGAAAGCATATGTCTACGTCTACACAACACGGTGAAACTCAAAATCATTCATCCCAAGAGTCTCATTCACAAAATTACAACAAATGACAAACAAAAAGAAAAAGAAAGACTGGTTCTCTCTCTGTGTTTCTCCTCTGTGTGTTTTTCTCTCTCTGTTTCTCTCTCACTCTGTCCTCTGTTTCTTCCTCTGTCTCTGACTGTTTCCTTCTGTCTCTCTCCCTCTGAGCGTCTCTCTGTTTCTCTCTATGTTTCTGCCTCTCGCGCCCCTGTCTTCTGAGATTCTGGAGACTGGTTCTTCCTGAACACTTCATTAGTCTTTCCAGTAACTCCAGCATGGCTCTGACTTAAGAGGTTGTAGAAGGAAGCCTGGAGTGTAGACAGGATGCAGCCTCTGCACCCAGTCACTGCAGCTGCTGCAGAGTGGAAAAGTGCAAGTAAGGCTGGCAGAGGGTCGCAGAGGAACGTTCCAGCATAAGTAAAGTCTGGGTGTCCGTGTGGGCGATGGAAGGAAGATGAAGGGAATTTGTCTACAGGCAGAGGCAGAAGATGCTCAAGAGTAAGGACGGAGTCACAGGAGGTCCTGGAGCATGTGACAGAGGGGAGGGCAGGCCCTGAAAACAAGCGCGTCCTTTCTTCTGGGTAGGGAGTGAGGATAAAAAGACAACTGGAAAGAACAGGACGCTGCCAGGGGAAGCCAGGAAGAGCTGCAGCCAGCTCTTCTGCTCCAGAGATGGCATCGCAAGCCCTTCCCGGCTTCCGGCTCGGGGCTACAGCCATGCAGGGAACAAGCCACATGTCTCAGAGACTGAGAAAGCCACAATTAGGCCTTTTCTCTTTTTCTCTCCAAGAACCAGTTGCTAGACAGTTCTTAGCACTCTGCTGGCTGGGGTGAGAAGCTTCCATTCTGCCCCCTCCCCATTTTTGTAGGAAGGGAAAAGGTGAGGTTACTTTTTAAAAATAGCTGGATGATTAGGGTTGAGGCTGCGCCTGTGGGTTTGAGGCGCGTGGGACAGCCTAGTGGCAGCTGCCGGGTGACAGGCGCAGGGAGTCATTAGCAGAAGCAAGTCACTGCCTCGGCGCCGCGCGCCCAGCTGCACACAAACGCCACAGACCGTGGTGCTCACAATTACCTCAACCTGTTGACTTTTCTTAAGTGGTGCTGGGCAGCCGGGCAGAGAAGCGATCATCAGTCACCCAAGCCGGGGACTTCTGGTGAGGAAGGAGGGAGGGAAACAGGCTCCTCCCTGACAGGGCCAGAGCCGGGGCCAGAGGCAGGGAGAAACGTCCCGTCATCACAAAGGGGCCAGAGAGGCCCCGATCCCAGACTCCAAAGAAGGAAGTGTGGACTCTGTAAGCCAGAGAGGGCATGAGAGAGAACACGGAGGGCATCAGAGCTGAAGGTCTTGATGGATGGAGAATGTCTAGAGGCGATCACAGGGCAGCCTGACAAGCAATCCTGCCCGGAGTCCCCAAGGCAGCCGCAGCATCCACAGCGATGGCTGCGGGCATCACTCACCACAGCCCTGCCGCCAGCGGGTGCCGAGAGCCAGGGGGACCCTGTGGGTCCAGGCGGCTGAGACGGTCTGTGGGAGATGAGAGGAAAGTCCAGGATGCACGGCGGCTGGGGAGGACGTCGAGGCGCGAGAGCAGAACGCAGCACAGGCTCCTCTGTGGGGTCGGGGAGGAGGTTTGAAGATCTCAGTGCAAAAGCACAAAAATGAAAATTGAAAGAAAAGAAAAGGAAGAGCCCCAGGGCTCCAGAGGGGCTGCGGGGACGGAAGGATGAGCAGAGGAGGAAGGTGCAGGGGGAGGAGTCTGCAGTGCTGCATGTGGAAGGTGAAATGGCGTGGCCTGTGTTAATAATGGAGCTCCTGGGAATGGAATGGGGAATACGAACTCAGCGGGGCCCGAACACGGGGTGTTGGTCAGCCTGGGCTGAGGTTCCCTGCGGTAGAGGCTCAGGACACAGGGAAAGGTCAGAACATCCACGTGACAGTCAAGTTGATGGCGGGAAGAATGGGTCAGGGGGTCACGCACGGTGGGGACCAGGCCTTCCTCGCAGACCCGGGCCTCTCTGGCTCGTGGGAGGGGAGCCCCTCACTGCCTGAGGTTCTGCGTCGAGGGGAGCCACGTCAGCTCAGGACAGCGCTGGGAAATGGACGGTTACTGATTAGTAAATGTAGAAAGACAGAGAGTAGCAGTCATGCGGAGAACTGGACTGTCGGAAGACATTGTGTGTGAAAGAAGAGCCGGGCCGGTGCCACCCTGTGGGGCGGCTGCGGGAATGGGAGCCAGGGTCCCCGGGGCACTGTCAGCGCAGCAGCAGGTGGAGAGGGTGGGGGAGGCCGCGTTCTCTACTCCTGGGCCACCAGTCACACATCCCTTTTCCAGAACTGGGGTTCCATCCACAAATAGCTTCAGCCCAGGATGGTGCGCAAGGGTTCAGACCCACGCTCTGAAAGTCGGAGTCTTAGGGACCCAGCAGCTGTTCCCTTCTGTCCACTACTGGAGAGTGAGCAGAAGAAAACAGGATAGTTGGATTTCCACCTCACTCTCCAACACAACCTCCACACGAACACTGTGTAGGATGGCATCTGTGTCTCACCAGTGGATACAGCGTGGCACTGCTCTGCGGGGGGGGGGGGGGGAGGGAACGGGGGTCGGGCGGCATGAATTTTCCAGAATCAGAAAAAGTTATTAGTGTCCTCTTCCTGAGGCATACCAGCCCGAGCCCTGTGTGACCTGTAGACAATGCGTCCATCTGTCAGCTAGCTGCTGACGGGGGACACCGCATGCTGACCGCGCCTGCTGCTGTCCCCCCAGGGTACATCCTGCAGTATTCCGAGGACAACAGTGAACAGTGGGGAAGCTTTCCCATCAGCCCCAGCGAGCGGTCTTACCGCTTGGAAAACCTGAAGTGTGGAACCTGGTATAAGTTCACCCTCACCGCCCAAAACGGAGTGGGGCCTGGGCGCATCAGTGAAATCATAGAAGCGAAAACCCTGGGGAAAGGTAGGTGGGCCCGCCCGTCGCTCCTGGACTTCGCCTTCCAGCAGGAAGTGGGGTTGGGCTCATTACCGAGACATCCTTGCGTTTTGTATTTACACCTCGGTATTCCTTACATGAGTTCAACACTGCCGCTGGATCATGGGGGGAGAGGGCCAACCCTTACGGAATGTTCTGGCAGGGATGCTTCGCCGTGGGAGTCTGGAAAGGAGGAGGGGAGAACGGCTTGCCAGATTCCTCTCAGCCTGCAGGAGAGTGACGGGTGGCATTCGGTCTGGGGCTTGAGTTGAGATCACAAGAAGAAGAGCTTAGATGATAAGAGTTGTCTTATGTGGAATTATATCCACTAAGTCTCTGGGCTCAAGTACTAAGTGTTTGCATCGTGGAGGATTCCCGTAGACACTTCCCGAATCCTACCCAGGGCTCTTCAGTGTCAGATTCACCCATGGGGAAACAGCCACTCCCGCCCATGGCAGCCTGTGAACCACTAAAACCTGGGATGTGGGAACAGCTGTGCTCAGCTTCTGAAACTCTTCCACCTGCAACAATAGGCTCCAGCCCCCTGCCTTTGCCCTCTGCTCACACCCAGGTCATCCCCGAGTCTCCATGAACAGGCAAGCGGTCCAGGGGCCTATGTGCCAGATTTGGCCTGAGTTCCTGGGGAGGATGGAAGGAAGCTCAGGGAAGCTGCAGGACTTCCACACACACACACACACACTGCCGCATGCCCACATGCATGACCCGACCTCCTCCTCCTCCGCAGAGCCCCAGTTCTCCAAGGAGCAAGAGCTGTTCGCCAGCATCAACACCACACGCGTGAGGCTGAACCTGGTGGGCTGGAACGACGGCGGCTGCCCCATCACCTCCTTCACGCTCGAGTACCGGCCCTTCGGGACCCTGGTGTGGACCACGGCTCAGCGGACCTCCCTCTCCAAGTCCTACATCCTGTATGACCTGCAGGAAGCCACCTGGTACGAGCTGCAGATGCGCGTGTGCAACAGCGCCGGCTGCGCCGAGAAACAGGCCAACTTCGCCACGCTGAACTACGATGGCAGTAAGCCATGGCTCCGGGGGCCTTCTGGGTGGGATCTGGGGCGTGTGCCCGTCCCCTGTCCCCTGGCCCTGCCCACATCCATTCTCGCCACCGTGCAAGCAGCGTTCACAGAGCCCATAGGCTCGGGGTGGGTTCCCCGTTCATGGTACCCAGATGACCGCTGAGGTCTGGGCAGGGCCCCCCTCGAGGGCGTCTCCCTGGGGAGTCTCCGCGCCTGGCCAAAGGATTCTCTGCCTCTTGCTTCCGGGTCGCGGTTGATGACTGGGCGCTAACATTGCTTTTGTTGTCTCCACCCCTCCCCCCACCCATCCCAATCCACATGACAACTTTCTTTTTGCTCTCATTCAGCCCTTGCAGCCTACGCCCAGAACCCACCTTCCCCAGTGAAGAAGCGTAGGGTAGAGCAAGCAGGAGGCACTGAGGAGGACAGAGTAGTGTAGGGAGCACGTGCACACGTACACGCACATGTGTACATTTGAAGTTCACATGTCTAAAACCTATGTGAGGGGTCATCAGACTTTTCATTGAAGTTCTTGTCTTTTTTCTTTTCTTTTCTTTTCTTTTATTGGTCATGGGGCTTGAACTCTGGGCCTGGGTGCTGTCCCTCAGCTCTTCAGCTCAAGGTGAGCACTCTACCGCTGAGCCACAGCGCCATTTCTGGTTTTCTGGTGGTTTATTGGAGATAAGAGTCTCACGGGCTTTCCTGCCCAGGCTGGCTTTGAACTGTGTTCCTCAGATCTCAGCCTCTTGAGTAGCTAGGATGACAGGCGTGAGCCACCAGCGCCAGGCACTATTTTTTTTTAATACCAAGATGCATTTAAACAAATGCTCAACATGAGGGATCTGTGGAGTGTCACTCAGTGCTAATTGAAGGGACCTTTAGGAAGTGCTAGTGTCTGTGTGTCCACGCCAGTTTCTGCTGCTTTAAAATGATTCCTCTCGTGGCACAATGTCTCTCCCTTCACTGCCTCCTGTCCATTCCCTGCCGGCCAGGCTGGCTCATGGTCCCGGTCAGCTCAAAGCCGGTTCTTCCTACTTTCACATGTTATACGAACTCACCATGCGACTGGCTCCTGCCCAAGATATTGCTTCACTTAAGTCCCCCTCGAGCAGGGCCCAGCTCCCTTCTAGAGGTTCCAGCCGGAGACCCAGGCCGGAGACCCAGGGGTCCTAGGGGTGAGGCGGCGCTCTCTGGGTTGTGGCTGCAGCTCGGGGCTTCAGCACAGCCAGCACACTTGCCTCTTCCAGGGCTGTCTCCCTTTGATAGTTTAGCCTGCAGATGTGACTTCTTCGTTCGATGGAGTCCTTGTCACAAAGTGCCACCTGTAGGCAGCATAGCATGTCAACTAGGTTTCTCTCCCAAAGAGTTTCCTTCTAACTCCTACAAAACAAAGCGCTTCAGCATGTCTTAAACACACACGCACGCTTTGGGCTCCTTCCAAGGCCTGGGCCGATTGGGTAGTTAGTACACGTGGCACCCGGATGCCTGACCTGTGACCTCACACTACCACGGAGCTGCAGAGCCCCGGGCACCCCACTGAACAGCGGGCACTAAGGATCACTTAATAAGAAACTACTCATGTGGGGAATCGGACCTTCCATCTCCATGTACCAGGGCTCTGCAGGTTTTCAATGATCCCACTTCAGTCAAGATGACCAACCGTCGAATGTCCCGGGAGCTCCGTTTAATTTCCTGAAATCTGAAATTCTTTTTTAACTCTCAGAAATGACGATACCTATTTATTAATTTTTTCCCCTTGAAAAAGATAGCAGATTTCTTGGAATCCATTCTTGTGGATCTATAGCTTTCATATCTCTCTTGTCATAGCTGCCTGAAGAATTATTACTTTTGTCATTCAGAGGAAAACAAACACTGAGAATGAGCTTTCTGTCCATACCAGCCAGGCTTCCGACTTGCTCTGCTCTCTCTCTTCTGCCATTTTCTTGGCTGAACATTTCTGTTTGTTCTTACATTGTCTCAGTTTTAGATCTGACCCAATGGGCACCCCTTTGGTTCTTTATATCTGGTTTGGAGAGTTGGGGTTCCAAGCCAAATTGTAGTTGCAGGAATGGTCTCTTGGCTTTAGCAGAGGTCTTACAGGGCCTTAGAGGTCTTATTATCTCTGCTCTACTTACTCATGTTGGATAAAGATCATTTTGGCCCGGGGGAAATGATACTAATTTTTTTGCATTATTTTTCTTAAAGCACTGACATTCTGGTCCCTGTAAAGCACAATAGGACAGCCCGTGTTACATAACGGAACACAGCAAGATCTGAGCCCCGCAAGCCGCATGCCTGTTTAGATTTCTGCACCCTTTTGTGTTTGGTGTCTGGGTAGAAAGATGACAGCTTAAAATAGCTCCAGATCGCCTCTTCTTTTCTCCTTCTCTTATAATTCTGAATAATCGGAATTGCCTAGAATAGTTTCACAATGCCTGGTCAATAAGTCACTGTTTTCATAGCCCCAGATGGGTCCTGTTGGAAAAGTTGCCTGTCCCTCCCATGCCTTTGAGTAGAAGTCTTTCAAGTAGATCCGAAGCAGGGATGGCAGTTGGATGAGGAATCAAATGAGAATGTTGAAGCTTCTCTAAGCCTCACCGCGCCCGGTCTTCCGTCCAGCTTCTGTACTGTTATTCCTCCTTGGAGGTGTGGTTTTGTTCAGACAGCCTCTAGTAACTGCACTCAGGCCAACAGGCAGCCAGACACTGGTTCCCTTGAATTCAAGTGGCCTTCGCAAGCCCAGAGCCCAGCGTTAGCCCATCGGGTATCTGTGTCGGGCACTGCATTAGAAAAGGAAGGCTTTTTCAGAGATGAGCTGCAGAGTGAGTGGATAGAGGGGGGTGAGCCAGGGAGGAAGACCGCGAGGGCTCAGGGAAGAGTCCCTGTCATTTCTCATCGCCTCAGACACCCTCGGATCACACCGCGTGATTTTTGTAACCCCTCATCCCTAAAACCTCCGCCACACCGTCTTCATTAATAGCCGCCTAACACCGTGGCCCTGCTTTCAGGTACAATTCCTCCACTCATTAAGTCAGTCGTCCAAAGCGAAGAGGGGCTGACCACCAATGAGGGGCTCAAGATGCTGGTGACCATCTCCTGCATCCTGGTGGGGGTCCTGGTGCTCTTCGTTCTCCTGCTGGTCCTGCGGAGGAGGAGAAGGGAGCAGAGGCTGAAGCGGCTTCGAGGTAGGACCGGGTCCCTGAGGCCACCTGCGCCGTCCACACAGAGCGGTCAGCCATAGAGCAAGCCCCATATCCACCCCCATCCTCCGATTCTGAGACATCTCTGCAGAACCCGGGGGAGAGGCGATAGAAAGTGTTCCAATCTCAGGCAATCAGAAGTAGAGTGAACGTGAACCCTTGAATATCCCCTAAATCCTAGCTATTGGCACACAAAGAAAATTAATGTCTCTGGGTTGGTTTTTTTTTTTTTCAACCTTGCTCTCTTTCATCTCCAGTCATGGCAGCAAAGCCACCAATTACGGCTTTCTCTGAAAAGAGCTATCACATTTAGAGATGAGAATTATTTCATTGCCTGGAAGCCGGAACTGAGGGCTTGGTGGTGTGGGGTAAAGCCTGGTGAGCAGAACACACATGCCTTCTGGGATTGGGAATGGGAATGGGAGCCTGCTGTCAGAGTCTCGCACTGAGAAGCACACAATGGGAGATGGCGAAGCCTGGCCAGCGGAGCTTCATTGTGACCGGATGCTGCTATTAGAGCATCTGCTCGGTGCTGTTTTGTGTGGCAAGGCCCTGTGGTGCATCTGGACAGTGGCCTCTGTGTGTCGTAGCTCTCAGATGGAGGACAATAAGATGTGCTGCCGAAGTCCTTCGCTCCCTGCTGCCCAGGGTGTTTGACAGACGCCCTGATGCATGGGGCAGGGGCTTGAGTTCTGTGTTAGTATCGTCTGGTTTGGAGAGAGTGATGTCACACTGCATCTTACAGGGTCTTTGGAATTACACTGGTGGCACAGGCCTTGAAGAACTCCCCTCCCCACCGCAAACCTACCCACTGTACCATCGGATGTCGTTTATATATTGAAAACACATCCACTTCGGCAAAGGCTTTCCTTGACCACCATCTAGTAAGAGCACCAGGAAGCTCTGATGCTTTGCCCACCCCCAGTGTCCCAGACTTCCCTCCCCATGTGGCTCACACGCTTGTGGTGCCAGTCGGGTGCTCGCTGTACCCACAAATCCAATCATTGGAGGCCTTCGCCTGGACTTTGTGGTCCTTCCATGTAAGCCTCCCACAGCCTGACGATCCCTAGGCACCATCCAAGTCACTGCCCTGTTTACCAGTTGTCTACTGCTTCTGCAGACATTACTCAATGGAATAGTGTATCCTGAGCGCTGTGCTAGGTGCTTGAGATAAAAAAGCTTTCTGGACTCCAGCTTTTGGTGCAGCAGGTAGAACCACAAGCACCTGCTACCGCCATCAGGCATGATCAGACCTTGTGATTAGTTTAAAAGAAGACAGGAGGGTAAGAGCCACCCCGGAACAGGAGCTAAGAGGGAGGGATTTCCTAAAAGAAAACAATAGTACTGCCAAGGTGTCACACTGGCCCACATGTTGAGGAATTCTGTTATAAAGCTGGTAGTGCTGAATTCCATTTAGGAGGGTTTGCCATTAAAGCACTCCAAGGGAATTTTTTTAAACTCTTTCACTGATGGCAGAATCTTGTGGTCTGGGCTTTAGAGTCGCTGTCTGGGGGTTGCCCTGCAGACAGCTGTGACAGCCACTGCACACACCCCCATTCAGGGGTCCGTGACTCTTCAAATTAACATGAAAAGGCTCTTGCTCACGGTCTGCAGTTAATCACAAGAGTCCAGCAGTGGGTGGGTGAACCATGGGCCATGCGTCTCAGCAGTCAGTCCTCTGCAAACTCACCCTTTCCCGCTCCGATTGCTCGCCCCTTCCTTCACAGCTATTGTTTTATTTTGGTGATTCTACTTATAACTTAGCCACTCAGCCCTGCCTTTCTTTGCCAAGAGCTTTTCCAATTAAAGCTCACTGATCCTTACCAATACAGCCAGTCATCAGGATGGAAGACATGGTGTGTCCTTTATTTTCATTCTGAATAGTTCCGTACAGTGTAGTTGTGGCTTTGTAAAGGTGGTGTCCAGAAAACATCCCAGACCCAGCACTTTATTGTTGGCATGTCTACTTCTAGACGCTTTTGCTTGGAAGTTGGGCTTGATAAAGAAAACAACCCATCACATCTGCCCGCATGGCCTTCATTCCCTGGAATCACTTTGGTTTCTTTGTGCTGGAGAAAGGGTACAACAGACTGAGCACAGTTCCCCTCAGGAAGATGCGCAGTGTACTTGTGAGAGGTGCTGAGAAGCAAAGGTGTCCAGAGAACTGACTGCCCACAGTGCAAAGACACCCACATTCTTGCGTGTCGTACAACCCTAATCATGTCTCTCCAGTGGAGAATCTGAAAGAAGGGCAGCAAAGAACAGCAAAGAATGGAGGCCCAGTTTCCTGCCACTTGCCAATGCCAGGTTGAACATGGACATGCAGTAATAATTTCAATTAGGCAACCACTATGGATTATCAGGTGCCAGATACGGAATATTCTAAAAACCAACAGCAATATTTTCTTACTGGATATGCTTATTATGATCACAAGAGTTTAGCAAAGCCCTAGAAAGTTACAACATTCTTGTGACTGGTCCCTGAATAACAGACAGTGTCTTCTTCCAGCAGCAGTGAGCCAAGTGTTACGGGAGGGGACAGGCATCGCTCTGTTACCTCCATCCAAGGAATGGGGCTGGAGAGGTGAGAGGCCAGGCATCCCAGAAAGAACTCGGCTTTTTAGGCCCATGTTGTCCGTGTGGAAAGATGTTCATCAATGACATAAAATGTTTCTAACTCACACAGGGAGGACACTCACAGCAACAGGTTACCTCTCAATTAAACATCCAGAGTTCATTAAGAGAATCACCCAGTTAAAAGCTGACCCACATAACACACAGGTCTGGTTCCTGTGTTGGAGCAGTTTCTCCCTAGAGAGCGTGGTTTCTCGTAATATTTTCTTTGTCCAAAATAAGGACACCATTTCGAGGAATGGGTTGACATTGCTTGAGTCATGGTGAGATGTTTGCGAGATCAAAAATGGAAATGAGAGAAACTGGCTGACTGATGAATGTTATAGGTCCCCCTAATACATGCTGTCAGACTTCCTAAGGAAGATGAGCTTCTGATAGCTGGCCTTGTTTGCTTGTACTGTATAACGTACTGTTTCTAAGAAAGCTATGTTTTACTGGATAGACAAGCAACCTAGTTAGGTGAGTACAATATAATGTTATTTTACCTAAAAATTAAGAAAGAAAATAGGACTCAAGCTGCTCAGCCAACCTATATTCTTCTTTCTTCCTGAGGACTTCTAATTTTAGAGCGTAGCGACCTCTTAATGCCTGAATTGTCTACAAGTACAATACTTTTTTTTTGAAAAGCTGTAACCTTATCCAGGAGTTCAGAAGTCACATTTTACTTTTAATGATGCCCCGATTTCCCCCCAACTTCTAGACCCTTTGAAGTATAAAGTCACACTGTGAGATTTTTAGAGCTCAAGTCTCAGCAGACTCAACCCTGTAAAACTTTGATTCCAGATCCAGTGCTCCACTCTGGCATTACTAAAAGCTTTCTCCTCTAGGGTTGCAAATCTGTATTGGCACCAATTGGCCTAGACCAACTAATCAATCAACAAGATTAACCTCAAAATTGTCGGACTTCAAATAAGCCATAGATTAAAAAAAAAAAAAAAAAACACGTGTGGTATAAAATGGATCTGTTTCTGTGACCAAAAAATCCTGTCCCCTGAGCACATATGTATTATCTTAACTCTGTTTTCAAATGCATTAATCTACCGAATCGAACCCTTGCCATGGCTGCGAGAGTGAACCTGGACTTGTGGTCTACCTGCGTAATGAGGGTGAGCTGTGAGGAGTCTCCCATTTTGTGAGTTCTACTGTGCCATTTTCTGCCCTGCAAATGAAGCTGTCTATCTCCTCATGGTAAAACCAAAACATAGCTAGAACTTTACTAATCTAAAGCCGGAATACGCATGTAAGAAGCCAACGCTAGACCTAAGTAGATAGAGCAAATAAGTACAAACTCAACACTCACGCACCAAATGCCTCAAAAGACGGAGGACAGCATCAGAGCATACGCCCCAAGAAGTCCCATATGCGCTGACACATGTGTGCACACTGTACTCGTGATCTCAGTAGACGTCAGAATCCGGTACTCTGAGATGCTTGACTTTCTGCTGCTTCTCTCCCTCCCTCTCTTCTTCCCTTCCTCTCCTTCCCTCCCTTTCTTTTCCCCTTCTGTTTCTAATTATTTCCTCCTCTTCTACTTCTTCCTCCTCTCCTCCTCCTCTCCTTCGTCCTCTTCCTCCTTTCTTCTTCCTCTTCCTCCTTGTCCTGTCCCTTCTCCCCTTCCCCCTCTTCCTTCTTCTCTTCCTTCTCCTCTCTCCTCTCCTTCCCCACACCACCCTCTGCCTCAGTCTCCTAATCAAATCACCACAGTTATCAGGTAAACAACCCTGTCTTTGGGTGGGAAATGAGGGAGCACTGGGCTGGAGGTAAGCCAGGGTCAGCCAGGGAAGCAGGGACAGGAGTGGGGACTGGGCTCTCCGGGGCGTTCAGTTTGGCCTTGGTTCTTGCAGCTGTCTCTGTTCACAAGGATCCATGACCAGCTCTGCTGGGGGGGGGGGGGGCGGGAATATATATTCTCCCTCAGAGTTTGCATCCGTTTTTACTTGAGCAAGCCCAAGCCAATGACTGGAAATCTTATTTGGGATCTTGTAAAAACTTAAATGCAGGTTTACAGCCCTTACAAAAATAGCTGCTTTATGAGATCCATTTCTAGTCCACAGAAAAACAGGGCTGTGGAGGGGGAGCCTGCAGATAAAAGCTTCTGATGGATGCAAAGGCAAGAGGAGATCTGCTACCCTAAATGGTTTTCTTTCCTTGTTTTCTTTCTGTGAGTGTGCCAGCAACCGCCTCATCGAGGTTAGCTCCAGTATGTTCCATTTCCCTGGAATGCAACATCAGACATGAACCAGGCTGTGGCTATAAGTGAGAATCTTCTTTGTTAAAGAAACACTTGGGAATACAAACTAGGAGGAAGCGTGGTCTCCAAGAAAGGCTTGTGGGTGAGGTCTAGGAGTACCTGGCCCCCGCATCCTGTGGCCGGTGGCGGTGCCCAGTGGGTAGCCCCCTTCCCTGCACAGGCAGGCTTGGGGGTGGGCAGTGTCCTCAGTGCTCAGGGAGTGGGCTGCTATGCTTCTCCACCTGCAGGTACCTCTCCCAAGACCAGCTTGAGCTGTGTGTTTCCAGAACACTTTATATCCCCTTGCTTTAGTCTCTCAACAATTGGGCAAAGAGGTTGAGTATGAGTTTAGCCTTATTATACCTCTTGGTCACTTGAAAACTAAAGGCTAGACAGGCTCTGTCCTCAGGGAAGTGGTCCAGACTCGCATATCCGTTGGGACAGAAGGAGACCAGGTGCCCAGTCCTCTTCCCGGGAAGCACAGTCCAGGAAGAAATGGGCTGTTCCATTCGTAGGAAGTAAGCTTAACAGATTTAGAAATGGGAAAGGGCAGGGAGAGTTGTAAAGAGGGCAAGAATGATCAGAATGCCTATGAGCACATGGGGAAAGATCATGATGAAATCTGACCACATGTACTGAGCGTCATTTTAAAGAAAGATTTAACCATCACTCATCACATCAATAGCTGCTTTACAACGGTATGATTTCCCACTAAATACTCCATCCATTCATTCTTTTATCTTAACGTTCATTGCCCTTCGTCTTCTGTCTTCCTTCTTTTCATCGCTGAGTTCTTGAAAGCATTGTGAGTCAGCCACATTGGCTCTCGTCCACTCCCAAGTGCTCACGGTCTGCTTTCGCCCCAACACTCAAATGAAGCTGCTCTCCTAGGCACATGACCTTTTACCTCATGATCACCTGACTCACCGTTCAGAGTGCTGGAAACGTGCTTCTCCCACAGCTCTTCCTTCCATGTGTCACTACAGTGCTCATGGCTGGACTCTGGTGGACTTTCTCCATCTGCCCCTCTCCGATCACAGTTGGGTCACAGACCCCAGGACTATAGTAAGCCAGGAGCTTCAAGACAGATGTCTAAATCTCAGTTGATCTGAAATGTATGAGAAGATGTGAGAGGCAACACAAAGGGCTGTGTCTGGCTGGTTTGGGCCTGAAGAACAGGACTGTGGGTAATGTTCTCATGGGAACAGATGGCGGATGGAAAAGATGCCTCTCTGCATCTGCTTTGTCTTGACATGAACCAGAGGAAGCGTTCTTCACACCAGAAAATGTGGACCAGGAATTATAAAAAGCATGGGAGGGAGGGAAGGGGTAGAGATTAAGCAGGAAGGCAAAGAGGGAGTGCGAAAGAGAGAAAGCCAAAGATAGGCACAGAGAAGGAAAGAGATGGAGAGAAGGGGGAGAGGGAGAAAGAGAGAGAGAGAAGGAGGGGTAGAAATAGAGAGAGAGGGGGGAAAGGGAGAGAAAGGGAAGGAGAGAGACAGACAGACACACAGGAAGAGAGAGAGAGAACTCAGAATGCTTGACAAAATTATCAAATCCCTGATAAGTTGAAATAATTTTGTTCCTTCAGATTTAACTGTGCACTGCCTATTGGTGGGAGGAACTGGAGATTTGCTTTTTCAAGCAATGTTGACAAACAACAGTTACACATTTCCAAATGACAGGCAGCAAAACGTTGACACCAATAAATGCTAAGACATTTCACTGAAGAGAAATCCCTCCACTGGAGAGATCAAGAAAGTTTTCGTGGGTTACAGCCCTAAAACACCCCAGAGAGGGAAATAACTTCAGTTTCTGAACACAATTATCCAACATATAATCTCAAGGTCTTTTGAATACTCAGTGGCAAACTGGAGTTAATTAGGTCATACTTTGTGCCTATTTGCTGGACCTTATACATTAGTTTGGGTTATACAGAGGATGGTGGGTAGGCAGCTAGGGACGGGCAGGGCCACCAGGGGTCTGGATGAACCCCGGTTTGTGTTTCCACAGTGCTTCCCATCAAGGAGCATGTGGCTCCCCTAGGGGGAACCCCTGGCGGGCTGAGCCAGGCTCTGAGGCAGCTCACTCCTGAGTGAGGAGGGCAGTGTACTGGGGGAAGGGATCCAAACTCTAAGAGTCTTTGAACGGTTGGAACCAGAAGCCACATCTTAATCAGGATAAGTGTAAAGTTCACTATGCAAATTGTAAAGTACATGATCGTATGATCACTAATGAGCATTTTGCTGGCATTACTATAATAGAAAAAAAATACTAAAAATCACCAATGTCTGTTGTGGGCCTCACAAAGTAGAAGACAAGAAGAAATCATATATCTTTGTAGAAGAGAGTGCCAAGTAAAAACTTACTTAGAAAGCCAGGCACCGGTGGCTTATACCTATAATCCTCAGATCTCAGGATCAGGGTTTGAAGCTGGCCCAGGGAAGAAAAGTCCATGAGACTCTTCTCTCCAATCAACCACCAAAAAGCTGGAAGTAGAGCTGTGGCTCAGGGGCTAAAGGCATAGCACCCAGGCCCTGAATTCAAACCCCAAGACCAGAAACAAAAAAGGATTAGCTAGAAACCATATCCTATGAGAAATGATTGACAACTTTACAGAATTTAATCTGGAAAAAGAGATAGCTGATGCCAAGCAACAAAACAGCCACTCAAGGGGGTCATTTTCATGGTTTGCTGATGGTTCCAGAGGATTCCATCAGGATGGACAAGTAGAGAAAGCATCAGGAATTTCACCACCAGAGGGGAGGGGGAGAGGTGTTTTTTTTTAACAACTGTGAATATATCCTTGGGAAGAGTTTGTGCAGGATCTCTTCTCTACCAGGGTCTGGGTTATACCTAAGATATAAAGAGCAGAGTGGGGGAAAGAGAAAGAGAGAGAGAGAGAGAGAGAGAGAGAGAGAGAGAGAGAGAGAGAGAGAGAGAGAGAGAGAGAGAGAGAGCGCATGAGAACAACAGAGAGTTGGGAGGGAGGGGCCACCAGCTGGGACTGCCGTGGCCCGTGGAGGCCTGGAGACCACGTTGGCTGGGTAACCCGGAACCCTCGAGAACCACCACAGGGCTGACCGCCCACTGGGGCCGGGAGGGAGCCCGGAGCAGGTCGCATCTTCCGGGAGCCGGGAGACACTGGAGGCCTCACAAGGCTGGCGCCATTAGAGTCATGGCAGAAAGCGGCAGGAGGGGGAACAGAGAACAGGAGGTGCCAGCCGGGCAGCCAAGCCTCGTCTGTGCAGGGGAACATGGGGCGGGGAAGGGGAAGAGAGGAAGTCCCCTTGAGAGTCTTGGGGACCAGGGGTGGCCTGGCAAGGCAGGGTTCAAGACCCTTTCACAGAGAAGGCTGAGCAGCTGGAGTTAGGGAGACAGTGCGGTAGATGTAAGCACACGTGAGAGCTGAGTTAGGAAATGGGACCTGTAAGGAGCAAGTCTGGTGACGAGGTGTTGAGGTGTTGGGGGAGCAGGTCAGTCCTGGGGTACACCCCCGTGCACGGCCGCAGCCATGCCACCAGAGTGCCCAGGAGCCCAGTCCAGAACCTGCACCGCCATGTGTCGGCCACAGCGCTCATGCTAGCATCCACCCAAGACTCTGGGAACAGAGTCCCAAGCTTCCCCCGGAAGCTGATTTTAAAGTCTATGCCGCCCTTTGTTCTATGACCCTGGGATCTTAACAAATCCTGTTACAACGAGGACGCTGTCACCTTCTCTTTATATTCTTCCTCATTGAACCACACCCAGAGCCCTCTGCTCTGCCCTGCATCTCCCCAACCGCAAAGGGCTTCACTCAAAGCGCTGCTTACATTCTCACCCAGGTGGCCGCTGTCCTGCCCTTCCCTTCCGTCCCTGTCCTGCCCAGAAGAACACACAGCCCTCCATTCCCCTGGGCCCTGCCGCCTTTCTGCCCTGTGCCCTCCAGACCCGGTCTCTGGTGCTCACAGAGTCCCGCAGTGGCCTCACCCACGTTCCTCTGGCCTCACAGCACATCGCTTGGATTCTCCAGAGGAAATGGTGCGGCCCCAGTGCCTGTCTCCTGTCCAGCCGTGTGAATTCCAGCTTCGAGCTCCCTCCTGCCAACCCCCACCTCTGCCTCCTTCCTCCCCCTCCACTTGGCCCAGGCTCCATCTTTTAGACTACAGCCCATCACACGCCTCCTCTCCTTAGCTCTGTAGTGTCATGGCCATGTGTATCTACCACGACCCTGGAAACCTCTCTGTCTGGGGAAACTGAACCAACACACTGCTCCAGTGACTCTGAGCATTCTGTGTACAACACAGGCCTCCTGCGGGTCCCAAGCCGCTCCGGTCCCACGCGCCACTCGGACAGGGGTCACTCCTGCATTCTCTCTCCAGATGGGCCCACCCGACCCCGCTCTCCTCACCTGCCATCCATTGCTTTATGATCTTGAGGATCATGTGGTTTAACAAAACTGAAACATAGGCAATGGACGTGAACATTCTTGAAACCCACTCTCCTCATCTCTACTGTGGGAACCAGTCCCCAGCGGAGGTGGGCCTGAACGGGTCTGCTCTTGCCTGATGCACTGTGGGGCGCTGTGATTCCGTAGCACGTGGCTCTGGAAGGACCACGGGAGAACAAGGTGGTGACAAAGCCCGGGGGAGGCAGGCCGGGCCAGCTTTGCTCCAGTGTGGCTGAAGCCACTGTCCCTTTTAGACTTTTCCATCTTCCTTAGAGTACCATGCTCACCACCGTGGGTCCTTCCATGGAAGTCATCAATCCCCAGTTTCTGGATTTTCGTTTCTCTCTACATCCACTTCGTAAGTGTTAAATCACCCAGGAAGAGAAGACACTCTTTCTATTTACTTCATCTTTGTGGACAAATATGCAGAAACAGACTGGCACGTTAAATGCTATTTGTCTTCCTTTGTGTCTCCTGTGGGTGAAGTAGCTGAGATTTGTTCCGTCTTCTACTCTGAACCCATCTGTGACAAAACTGGACCTCACGTTGAGGGTACCAGTGTGTCCTGGTGTGGCCGACTTGAAGCATGGAGCTTCAGGCCATCGAGTGCCAGCCTGTCTGGTGATTTATCCTGAGTCCACATTCCCACCCCCCATTGAGATTGATTGCATTAAACACCAACCCCCAGAGAACAAAGTGAAAACTCTCCAACATATGTGTTTCTCAAATAAAGCCACTCACACAGTTAGCTGAAACTATTTCCAGAAAGTTCTCTTCATTAAACAGGATACATAACATCAAGTCATTCAGAGAGCAAATGGAAGAAACAGAAATAAGGCTTTTGTGTCCTAAGAAAGGAAACCTTCACTTCTGCTAGGATAAAATGTATAAACAGAACACATATTTTAAGGAGAAAAAGAATTTTTACAAATCCTACTGCCAAATATGTAGGTTTTTTCCCTCTATGAAAATTTTACATGATGTTTCTTGTATAATAAGGGTAGCAGAATCTTAGTAAACAATGTCATGCAAAGGAAAAAATATTAATTTTTGTGTAATTTTCTAAAGAGAGCAGTGTGCCATTCGCAGAATTATTTGACCACTCACGTAATGCAGAACTGTTCCAGTGATTGCCAGGGAAGAATAAACCCTGGCATCCCAAGCTTCTTGACTTTGCTACTTTGGCCATCTTTGGTGGGGTCATATAGCACACATGACTTCCTTTCAAAGTGTAAGTTTTCTGACTGCAAAAAATAAAATAGAGTGTTCTAGAAGAGACAAATGAATAGGTTGTCGTAAAAACATTAATAGATGTCTGAGATTTTATGGCCACCAGATAATTATAGTATCATTCCTGCAATAAATAAATGACAAGAAAAGAATCCCATATAGAAGAAATAAGGAATCCATAAAACTGTAGGTCATTAGTAGCGATCTGAGTATATAATTACATTCGCAAATGGCTGCAGAACGTTTGTCATAAATGCCAATGTGAATGTTAATGAGTTATTTACCTTGTACTAATTCTTTCTTTCTTTTTCCAGATGCAAAGAGTTTGGCTGAAATGCTCATGAGGTAAGAGCCTAAAATTCCAGATCAGTTTAAAAGGATGTTTCCATTTGCCTTGTTGACTTTTTTAATAGGTCACATTTTCACTTCGACACTATAATTTGCATTTGCATCCCAAAATATCTAGACAAAGTCTTGCTGGATACGTAGACACAGAGTAACCTCCTCCCACACCTGCCATCAGGGGCTGTGCTGTTGAGTGGACACAGCCACTAGCATGCTCCCAATAAAACACAGACCCAAGTTTGCATCCTGGGGCCCTTCCGCCAGGCCTCCACCCACACTTGCGACCTTTGTGGCCAAGCCTTCTTTCTGACCAATTGAGCCAGAGTCAAGCCAAACCACCAAAGGAAGTGTGCTGTGGGCCGTGTGCTGAGCTCTTCCCAGGCAACGGCCCATCCAGGAGAGAGTCTGGTGTTCTCGGCACCCATCACTTGCACATGCACTCGCTCCTCTGGCATGGCCTCCCCGCTCTGTCCGGAAGCTGTGTCCCTCGCCAGTCCGGGAGCTCCCAGCACTGCAGTGGCTCCACTGCAGTGGAGTGCACAGGACGACTGAACACACAGCACGGTGTTCACAGCAGCAGAAGACACAGCGCTCTGAAGCATCCACAGGCTGGCAGCGGGCAATGCTGTGGAGAGAGGAGCCCGTTCCCGCCACGTTGCTCGGCTCCATTTCCCGCGCAGCCCCACCCCCGCCACACACCAACAGTGGTCTTATGCTTTCCAGCCTCCTAACTCCATGTAACAACCAGAGCCTTCTGATACTCAGCATTCATACGTGAGAAATTAGTGGCCTGGTGTCTCTCCCTGATACTTGAAGGTTAATTCTTTTATAATGTGATCAAATCAAAGGTGAAAAGGGGGGAAAAAACCTGTCAACTTGGGGTTGCTGTGTTAGGGTGACGCATAGGAGAAGAAGAGAGATGAGGGAGCAGAGGGGAGGGTGGTCTTTCTACTCCTCACAGCAGCGGGCCTTCATATCCTCAGAGAAAACCAGCATTTATTCTTCATAAGGAGCCTCCTGTCCCCAGTGTTTGGGGGACAGAGGCCAAGAGGGGGAACGTCTCTGATGCCCAGATTCTGTATCCCACAGATGTCTTTGGACACATGGTGTTTTCAAACAGTGTGAGTCCTAGGTAGAAGAATGACATGGAGGAATCCAGGATAACGGAAGCGATGGGCAGGAATGGTTAGCAGAGCGCCGATGCCATTTCCCCATGAGCAGGGAAACAGAGGCAGCGCACCAGCCTGTCTGTCACAGGGTGGGTTTGGGAAGAGGTGTTGACAGGTACAAAGACACCTGTGCGTAGGTCATGCTGCTGCGCTGGGGATTCATTCTCAGCATCCAATGATGGTAGGTAGAGCTAGAGCCCACAGGTAAGGCAAGTCCCAGGAAGATGTGTCTCAGGACGGGGATTTAATCATGGGAGGCCAGACTTCCAGGAGAGAGTACAAAAAGCTGCGTGAAATACCACACAGCCACGCTCTTCTGGAAGTCCATACTTATTTGCTGAGCAGGAGGATACAGATGTGTGGGCCCATTATGTCCTACCCAGGCATACCTGCCCTTGCAGGTCTGAGAAATGAGAGAGAGGGAAGGAGAAAAGGAGAGAGAAATGGAGAGAGGGAGTAAGAGAAGGGACATGGAGAGGAGGTAGGAAAGAGAGAGGGGAAGAGAGAGAAAGGCTCATAGAATTTGTACACATTTTCTTTTCTTTCTCTTTCATTTTCGTTCCAGTACTAGGGCTTGAACTCAGCTAAGCTACTGCTTTGTCACTCAAGGCTGGTGCTCTTCCACTTGAGCTGCACCTCCACTTCCAGCTTTTTGCTGGTTAATTTCAGATAAGACTCTCCTTGATCCTCAGGCCTCAGCCTCCTGAGTAGCTAGGATTGTTAAGTGTGACTCACCGGTGCCTGGCAAGGACCAATGTTCTTAACAGAACAAACGTCACAGTACAGGCTTTAAAACAAGAAACTGAGCTTTGAACTGATTTGCTTTGCTGTCTCCTCTTGAATGTGGAGCCCCAGTCTGTGGGCGAAGGCTGCTGGGGTGGTGGATGGTGTCCCTTTAGATGCCATGTGACCACAGTTCCTCTCAGCTGTCCCAGTCTGGCCCCCAGCAGGGCTCTGTACACCTCCCAGCAACCAGAGAGCACCTACAGGCCACCCTCCCTACCTTTACTCCCAGTCCCCCTTATCCCAGCTCCCTTGCTCTTTGCCTGGCTGCCTCCTCCACCCATCCCTCAACCCAGGCCAGAGGCTGTGAAACCATGATTCCCTGGCATGTTTGACATTGGTTCACTGAAGATGACTTGCTTTTTCGCTTCTCCTGATGCCCTAGGGTACATCCCTCACCCTTCTCACAGCCCTGGAGCAAAGCACTACCAAGCATCCTCTTCGTTCATAAGGTGTAAATCCTGTGTGGTAAGAGCACTTGCTGAGAAGAGCAGGAATTAATGCTGGTCTCCCGGATGGATGGTTGCCATGGTGAAATTCAGAACACTAACACTAATCATCATTACCATTTCAGATCACCCATGTGGTTCTCCTCCAACTGGCAAACATGACTGGAAGGGCTTCTCAGATAGGTAGATTTCTGCAGTGATTATAATCGTCAAGGGTTTGACCGTTTACCAACCAGGCAACCCAAGACCAGGTCAATTTACAGCAGATCAGATTTTGAATGTGTCCTGGCCAGGATGGGTCAGTCATATCCGTCAGTGAGGAGAAGACACTGGCCTGTGTGAGCTGATCTTGGCTGCTGTCTTCTCTGGACAGCTGAGGACCAGGCAGGCTGGGGCCAGGAGAACACGAAGCCAGCCACCAGCATCTGCTCCTGACTGCATGCAGCCAACAGCCAGTTTGCTGATCTTGGGGGAGAACATCCCACTTACCTCATTTAATTAAAAAACAAAATTATTTCTGGCTTTACCATTTTGCAATCTAGGTGAAAATAGCATTTGTTTTCCAATTGCGCCCAAGAAGGATTTGCCTATTTCAGTGGGATTATCAGCCCTTTGACTAATGGTAATGAAAGCAAATCACTTGGACTGAGCTGAGAAATACTGCACCCCGCAAACCACCCTCGGCTTTCCCCATCGGCACTGTCTTACCAAACAGCCAGATGGCAAATGGATGGCCAAAGACCGCATTTCAATAATAACTAGTACTTTGAGCAAGGCCCTAGGTTGTTAAAAAGAGGCACAAGGAAAACATTCAGCAGCATCTTTGAGCTTGCAAATGAAGTTTCTTCAAATAATTGTTTCGAAGGCTTGTTGCTTTATAATGACCAGTTATTATACTCTTGATGATCAGCCATCGTGTAACAATAAAAGACCAACTATGGTAGCAAATGTTAATATAAGATGTGGTTTCATTAGAAACAGCTTAGTTGAAACCCAACATTTTAGAATGGGAAGGATATTATTAACCCGAAGTACAGCCTTTGGGGATGTGCCACACTGCTCATGTTGTGACCCCAAAATAGCATGATTTACTTAATAAATATTTATGAGGCATCTCATTGGGCCACCTACTATCCTAGCTTCTATCTAGCTATCTTATCTAGAGACACGGGGACCAGGGCAGAGACATATAAACACCCCTTGTGGAGTGTATATTCCCAGTGGGAGAAACAGATAATGAATGAGATAAACTAATTAAATATATGAAATTGACTCAATTAAATATATACTGGAGAGTAATAAGTGCCAAGGAGACAAAATGAATGGGCAAGACCCTAGAGACTTCTTGTGTCAGCCTGGCTAGTCCATGCCAACAATGGCAGCTAAGCCAAGTTCCAAGAAGGAAAGAATGAGCCACTGGGATGTTGGTGCATGGAGTGGAGCATATTCTGTGTGAAAGGAGATAGAAGGAGTTGGCACCTGACTGTCAAGGTTTATTGAATTAATGTCTTGCCTTCCCATTGGTGGGTCCTGGTGACTGTCTTTGGAGGTGAAGGGATTTGCCTCTCTCCTTGATTGTCCTTATTCATGAGGCATAACCATATGTGGCTTTGTGCTGGTAACAGCAATTGCAGTGGTTATTTAGCTTGCTTCCTGTGTCAGTCTGACAACAGATCCCGTATTGTTGTTTAAGTATAGCCTTCTCTTGGTGCTCATACTTGTTTAATAGAACAGCAGCAGAGAGCTCATAACTATTCATGATAAGCAGAAGGAACTAGCTCACACTTCTATTTTTGGTACAAGGACAAGCTCAAGTCCCTAGTGGAGTCTCTAAACAGATCTTTCAGATATTCACAGAGGAGTAGTTCCCCGTATGTTTTTTTTTTTTGTAGAAATATAGCTTGTCTAAGTATGACATGAATGCAGCACCCCAAGGAACCAAAATGCTCATTTTCCATAAAAATTTGAATCTCAGCTTCTTCTTCTCTTTTCTTCTTTTCTCTTTAACCACAAGTGAACTGAGAAGGTAGTTACAAAAGTAATTTGAAGTAGTATAGAGACCATGTGAAAAATGAGGCCAAATGAGTAATTAGCATGATCAAGGGTACATAACCCAATTACTCTGTAGAGGGGAAAAAATCTGGTTCAAGAGCAAGTCCTCAGAGAAAAGTTGCTCCTTTCCGGTGTTGGGCTGTTCATGGGATGTTTCGTTTAGACTCATACAAAGAAAAGGGCATTGTAAGACACTCAGAACACTAGCCTGAACGTTAGCTAGCATGAACTCCATGGGAGCTACTGGGTAAATTTGACCTTCAGGGCAAAGTCCAATCAGCTGCTTGGTTTTGGAGTAGAGACTGCGGGATCTGTGGAGGGATTCTGGGGCTCTGGGTAAAGTGCTTACTTTGTTCTTATTCTCTATTGGAGTACTGGGTACACTGCTAAACCACAACAGGGTGAAAGAGGCTCCGGAAGTCAGTCATTCCCAAGACAGATTTTGACCATGTTTGAGACACAGTTGTGCATTCTGGTTGATTGACCCATCCCAGTGGCTGCTGCTTCTTAGAGGCTGCTTCAGTAAACAGTGTTTTAACATCCCATCAATTCTCATCGTTTTGTGAAGCCAGAGCAGCCATTCTCAAGTGTGGATTAACTAATGAAGGCCTTTATTGGCTTTTTGCTAGATTTCTGCACATCAGTGAGGCTGGTGGTTACTTGGGCTGTAACCAAACGTGATAATCCCATCCTGTGCCATTTTACCACTTACTTGTAATCACTTTCACAGAACTCGTTCTCAAAGCAATTTTCTGGTACACAAATTTTGAGATAAAATTATTACAGCAAGTGCTTTTTCCCCCTTTCGTTCCAAACTGCATTGTTGGTTAGGGAAACAAAACTAATGTCAAGAAGCTAACAAGGTTTGTGATTTGCTACTAAACCAGACACACAAGAAATCAGTGATTAAAACCAACAGCCAATGAGCAATTGGTTCACACATTTCTTCCCTCACCACCTCAGAGCATCTCGTATCTGACGAAAGAAAATGTGGCTTTTAAAATAGATTCTTCTTTCTTTCCTTTAGCAAATGAAATGAAAAATTGCTAAAGGTTTCCACTGATGGATTTTGAACCAATCCATTGGAAATTTATGTTTGTGAATCTCTTTTGACTGATGGAATTGATTATTAAAAAAAATAAGACAATAAAAATGATCACTTGACCAAAAGAGGAAAATGTCATGTTACAGATTTTCTTTCTTCTCCCTCCCGACAAGCCATTTGTATAACTGAATGATAAACCATGTTGGTGTTTCAGGCACATATTTTTGACATAATATAACACTGAACTAGATTGGTTAATACATTGTTCTTATTTTATTCCCAGTAAGAATACTCGAACTTCGGACACCTTAAGCAAGCAACAACAAACTCTGAGAATGCACATCGACATACCCCGGGCTCAGCTATTGATTGAAGAGAGGGACACAATGGAGACTATAGGTAAATGTCCTGCTTGTACATCACACATTGGCCTGTGTGGGCACAATCACAAACATGCTTTGTCAGCCAAACCCCCAAAGCATGGGAAATATGAGGTAGGAGAACACCTTGAATGTTCCATGAATACAAAAGTCAAGGAGAATATTAAGTACCAGCAGAGAGGCAGGGAACACGAACTTCCCTAACACCGCAGTGATTGCCTGTGATGAGAGTTCCCAGCTCTGATCTGCTCTGAGTCCTTTCTGGGAAAGTGATTTATGCTGCATCAAAGACCAGACAGCCATAATGAAATAAACCCAGAAGGCTATCACAACAAAGCCCAGTCTTGGAAATCCAGTCCACACACTTCTACTAAACCCTGATAAGGGCAACTTCCACTAAGTTTTCTCATTAAACAAAGGCCTCACACAGGGTACCTGTTCCCTCCCCGCTTCTCAGCATCCCATAATCTCCTAGGCTAGGGAAGGACTATAGCCACTCCCCCCCCCCCGCCCCGCATTTCTCCTTTCTATAACAGCAATGGAAGAGATGCTGTGGCTCATCCACTGTAATCCAGATGGCTTGTCTCTAGCCTCTCTCTACCCTGTAACAACCAGAGGGTGGCTAACATTTATCAAGAGATCTCTAAGTGACACACTGGCTTTTGTGCATGATTTTGTTTTCACTTCATGCCAGCTTATGGGAAAGGTACTACTTTTGCAACTGAGATGCAGAGTTCCTGTAGCTACCAGGAACAGAACCCGGTGTCCCTAGCTGGACACCTGCTTCACCGCCCTGCCCTCCTCCTCCAGGCTGTGGCCACCTGCTTCTACACCAGCAGCTGTTTCACCTCAGGAACCCTCGCATTCCAGGACCTAGAGAAAGGATTCTGAGGCAGGCTCTGCAGCTGCCTCTTTTCACCAGGTTTTGGAAGGGGATTGCTGTCACTGGGTGCCAGGACAACCCTTTCCTGTGGTCTGGGCACCATGGCTTGGCCCCTAGCTCATTCCCTGAATCCCTCCAAGCAGGAAGCTCATGAAGGAAGCCAGATGGGCAGAGAGTCTCCGGCATCGCCTTCACCCCTCCTGTCCCACCAGCCAGGGGAGATATTTCGTCCTCATGGCTCCAAGGTTCTGGAAGGCCTAAGGTTCTAAGGCATCCTTCTTTGGATATCCATCTAGCCCAGGCATGGAAAGATTAATAAAGACCAGCATTACAGCCTTCATGAGATAAAATGATGTCTGTTAAATCCTGATTTCTTATATTGTATAGGGTGGGTGCTGGGCCAAAGTACAGGAAGTATTAGGCATCTATTTTGTTCACCATTCACTTTCTTGTTTCCTTTTCCATTTAATTCAACAGACTGAATATGAAACCAAATTTTCTCTTGAAACAAGTAAAAATGTAATACCAGGTACTTTGATCAGCATGTTATAAGCATTTAATGTAACCCTCTAGTCCACATCATTGAAGACATTGCTTTTATATCAGCAGTATAATAGGGTAGGTTAGCGCATCAAAGTCCCTATGGTTGCATAACATGGTTATGATATTGAATATGTGTTTCTGACTAGGCCCACTGGTAACTTCTACATACGGTGGCTACCGCAGAGAGCTGATGGGTTCTCTACATGATACGCAGCCTCCCAGAGCTAGTCATTGCTGGCTTAACACCAAAGAGAGTCTGCCAGTCTGCCTGGACCCATGACTTCTAGCCCAAGATCCCTCCCAGTCTGCTTATCTGTGACCAAGATTTGCCTCTTCATAATTCCAAACAGTGGGTTGATAGTTTCTTCTAACCACTGAGGAAGTGGAGCTGTATACAGTCCCAGTATACAGCTCTGGGATCTGACTTTAAAAATCCAAATATTAGGCTGCCGTTCAGTTCCAGCCAGAGTTAGTAGTTAAGCTCCTGATGGTAAGCACCTCAAGTTCCCCAGCCCCGTCCATCATCAACTGCCCCTCAGAACCCCAAAGATTCCTTATGACTAATGGAAAATGGATGTAGATGCAAGACTTCTGGTGCCAGCTCCGATGGGGAGACATGGTCTCTGAAAAAGGCCACCCTCGACCAGGGATCGAGTGACAGCTGCAGTGCCAGACCTCCAAGCCCAGCTTTGGCGCCCACCTCGGTACCAACCTGCACACTGCAGCCCACTGGGATGCTAGCAGACAGCTTGGCAGCCTCTCCTGGGGTCCTGTGCCAAGAAATTTGATTCTAACTTCAAGAGGCTTTCCTTCCCTGCCAGATCTGATTAATTGGATTTGGTAAGGTTCGCTCTGTCCAGAGCCTTTTTTGGGCACAGAAGCCTTGCCGTGTTGTTTACGACGTTTATATCACCGCGCCGGTGTCAGGCCTGCATCCTGGGGCCCTGCTGACTGATAAACGCATGCAAGCATTATCCAGGGCTGCGATCCTGGAAAATTCAGGGGGGCGGGGGGGAAACACATCTCCTAACCAAAGTTGCTTTGGGAGTACAAAAGCTCTTAAGAACGTGTGAAACATATCCCAGAAGAGAACTGCAAATCCAGAGACAGCCAAATCACAGCTCGCAGCCCAGCAGCTGTTCCTGTAGGGTCCTGAGATGTGTAGAATCCTCCCCACCCCAGGCTCCTACCGCCCTAGCCTTCTAGAGCCCACGCCCTTAGGACTCTGGAAGTCTGACAAGTGAGTCATGTTGGAAGAAGTCAATTAAAGCATGCACTTGAGAAATGAAAGCTCAGAAGAAGTGGGAAGAGAAAGGAACACACTCAATCCTTAGTAGAGAAGTAGGTAAGGACTGAAGACCAGCCTTTCCATTTTGCCCTCCACACATCTGCAAGTTCAGCCAGGGGCAGCCCCAGGGGTCAGTGCTGACAAGTGTGCTCCCGGCTCCAAATCTAGCCCTCTAGTAATCAAAGGGACTCTTTCTCGATGGCAGCCTAGCCGCTGGGGGTGCAGGGACTGCTGACATTGCTGATCATGTCTCCAGAGAGCTTCTGACGAGCATAAAAAACCCAAAGCTGTGTTAAAATGTCCATTTAGGAGCAAAGGGGTAGCACGCTAGTCTTGAGCCAAAGGAGCTCAAAGACAGCACCCAAGCCTTGAGTTCAAACCCCACAACCAACAGCAACAGCAGCAGCAACAAAAAAAACCTCCATCTGCAAAATAACTAGCAAAAAGCCAGATTAGAGGCATGGCTCCAGTGGGAGACCACCAACCCTGAAAGCTAGCCAGGCAAGGGTGAGCTCCTGAGTTCAGGAAAGAAACTGGGCCCAAAGAGAAGAACTGAGCCTTCTCTGCAAGTGAAGATTCAAAGTTGACTCCGAGTGCGAGCTGCCATTTTTAACACTGTGGAGCCGTTCTCCTAGGGGGAGGAGTCCTGTCACCTTCTTTGCTGTGGATGAGGTTGTGGTCTTTGTGGTTAACAGTAATGAAGATGCTCATGGAGAATAAAGGCCAGGGAGTGATGTAACAGGGTAGCCCTCCATGTTCACGCGTGGATGTGGAGCCAGGTAGCTTGAGGAGAGCGGTGGGGTTGAGAGAGTGTTGGGAAGGGCGGTGCTCATCAAGAATCCCTGTACACATAACTGATGTACTGAATTGAACCCCCTTTGGACAACCATGGAAGGATCATTTCCTAAGAACTTGGAAGAGGGTTGTAAAATGCCTGGCGTGCTGTGTTCTCACTTTCCCACAGATGACCGCTCCACCGTCTTGCTGACCGATGCCGACTTTGGAGAAGCCGCGAAACAGAAGTCCTTGACGGTGACCCACACGGTCCACTACCAGTCAGTGTCGCAGGCCACCGGGCCCCTGGTGGATGTGTCGGATGCTCGGCCGGGCACGAGTGAGTGTTTTCACTGCTGTAAACATTACCGTTCCGTCCCTGGCAACTGCCAGCTGGGGGAGGCGCAGGGGCCCTAAAATCCCACACTTAAGAAGCAAACAGATCTAACGGCTTCTTTAAACCTTTCCTTGGTGTATTGAGTTTTTATTGTTTCATCTAAGTGATTATTAGAATGACACCAATTGAAGCCCGTAAGTCTTGATATTGGCTCATTGTGGAAAATGCTAGAAATTTCAGGTAGACATTTTTTTTTGGGGGGGGATGTCAGTCATGGGACCTGAACTCTGGGCCTGAGCACTGTCCCTCAGCTCTTCAGCTCAAGGCAAGCACTCTACCACTTGAGCGACAGCACCACTTACAGCTTTTTCTGCTTATGTGGTGCTGAGGAATTGAACCCAGGGCCTCATGCATGTAAGACAAGCACTCTACCACTGAGCCACCTTCCCAGCCCCTCAGGTAGACTTTTTTCTTTTAATTTAAACTACCCTATGCTACCCTACTCCAGTACTGGGCATAAAGATGATATAATTTTCCTTGTAGGTAGGCAGGCACCTACTCAGAAAGCAATCATAGTCTTTCAGAAGGGGAAAGAGTCAGAGAAGTCAGGCAGACAACCCAGCCCAGAGGAAAGTTATAGTCCTGGTCAAAACGGAGATTATGTTGGTCTCCGCTATTTATGTTTGCTTCCATAATGTATGGAAATTAATTACTGCAGTGAAGTTAACCCCTGTAATATGTATCTAGAGTTTACTAATTAGATAATCTTGTTTCTTCATAATTGAAATTGTTCCTCAATCATCTTAAAGACTAAGAAATTGATGTCCCAATTATTATCGTTTTGGAAGCTTTGATGTTGAGCTTTTAAGTCTCTGTCATCATGCTCTTTGCAACAATTTACATTCTGAGAGTAGTTTTGTCATGTTGGAAGCTATTTGTTATCAATTCTAGCTTGTGCGCTGCTGAGGGAAGGCAGCGAGATTCATCAAGCTAAGAAGTTGGTTAGCAAATAATAAATGCTGCACAAGGGGGAGAGCCCACAGTGCCAGGAGGGGGGTCACCTGAAGGACGGGCTCCCGAGCGCTCTGTCTCTGACCTCGCCCCCTTTCCTCTCTGAGGACGGGAGAGCCTGAGTGGCAGGGGCTGCGTCTGTGAGCTAGCTCCAAGGCCTGGCATGTGGTCAGCATTCGGCTTCCCCACCGAGATGGTCTCGGCACGGCTTGTGGCTTCTTCCAGGCACTTCCGTGCTAGGTTTCCAGGCCACTTTTTGCTGAAGTATCAGGGCAAGTTGACAGACTTGGAAGGTAATTGGATACCTCCTCAGTTTTGGCATTCCATTGACTCTGTCAGCATGGAAATTGCTGGAAACAGTAGCTGCAGACAGAGAAAACAGGACAGATGGTCAGGGAGTTGTCTGTGTGTGTGTGTGTGTGTGTGTGTGTGTGTGTGTGTGTGTGTGTGTGTGTGTGTGTGTATGTGTGTGTGTGTGTGTGACTCACTCAGGGTGTGTGTGTGTGTGTGTGTGTGTGTGTGTGTGTGTGTGTGTGTGTGACTCACTCAGGGGGACCTGTTTAAAATAATACCAATTTGTGGTCCTGCCCTAGAGATGCTAGTCTAGTTCAATGAGGGTAGGGCCCATGCTCTTGGCAGTAGCAAATTCTGAGCTGATTCTGAAGGGGTTGTGGGGGGGGCAGGGAGGCTTTCCTTCCCAAGTAGAGGAGTTGTCGGGGGCCCTCCCTCCCCAAGTGTTACTACACAGACAGAGAACCAGAGATCTGGCTCAGCCCCACCCCTGCCCAGTGGCAACTCTCCAGCCTGCTCTGCTCACCGCACAACAGCCTTTGTGAGCCCAGCCGCTCAAGGACCAGAGCCCCGCCCAAAGGCTGGTCCAAGTAGTCCAGGCAGGAGAAGCCATGGTAACAAGGAAGCCCCAGGAAGGAAATCTTCCGGCTGTGCGAATAATAAGCCCCCAAGGTAATGAGAAGTGGCTTTAATGGCATTTAAAATATCAACAGTGACAGGAATCTGAGAGACACAGGGGGACCAAAAGCCAGTCATAGAGGAGCCATGGCAGGAGACCCCGGAGGCCGACGTCCAGCTCAGATATATACATTCAGCGTTAAGCCCCACGGGGAAGTTGAAGGATTCGCTCACCGCACGTGCAAAAATATTTGTTCATGCTTTGCTTTACATCGAGAGCTCAGGGCTCATGGCAGGGATGCGGGGGGGGGCGGGAAGGAGGGGGGAAATGACATTCATTCATTCCACTTTAGTGGAGGAAGGCATCTCATGAGGAGCCGCGGTTTTGGATTTTGTCTATTTCTCAGTAAGAACAGAATGAGTAGATGGAGAGTGCGGGGGGGGGGGGGGGGCGTCCTTGGGGAAGGTCTGGTCCTTGGATGGTAAGGCATGAGTCAAGGCTGGAGGTAAAATGCAGACAGAGGTGAAGCTCCCAGAGCTGTTGGTCAATGTAGGGGACACGGGCAGCTGCCGCCTGCGTTGAGAGAAGCCATGAAGGAGAGCTGCCCGGCCCCCAGGGCCCCTGAGCCAGGCAGAGCAGCAGTGTTGTTCTTCTCCACCAGTTGTTTTAAGAACAGTACTCGACCGGGGCCTCATGAGGGTCAAGCGGTAGAGAAAGTGCAAGGTCATGAGTTCAATCCCCCGTACTGCAGAGAAGCAAAGCGACAACAAAGAAACCAAACCAAACTGAAACAAAAATGCTTCTTCCCTCTCAGGGAGCATTCATTCCACTGAAGGTTGGTTTAGTGACACCAGCAAAAGTCACCCCAATTCCTGCAACTGTCTCTGGCTGCCCCTCTTCCCCCAAACACGATTCATACTCTGAATCTGAAGGTTTTATGACACTGATTTTAAGAAACATTTGTTTTAATATGAAAACAGCAGTCTATGGATTCATCCAAAGATGAATTTATTCATTTATCATCTGCCAAGCACTCTGTGTTCAACAAAGACGGTAGGGATTATGTCTTTTTTCCCACTAAATATTTTCCCCAAACCATAGTGGGAGGGATTGACAGCATTCTTCTTTTTTCTCTAGAATTAGAAACTGTGGGCCTCTGTCCCCCAAGCAGGTTCATGTTCATGAACTTTCAGGAGCCCGCTTCTCTGCCTGTGTCCTGTGACCAGAACTTCCCCCCTGTCCACGTGGCACACCTGCACTGTTTCCATCCCAGGGGGCAGATTCTTGTTCCTCCTGGTCTTGTCCGTATTTACAGAAATTCATTTCTACACTAAGCCCTCTATGTCCCTAGGTTCTGTATCCTCAGCCAAATGCAAATCAAACACATTCATAGGGATAAATTTCACCTGTACTATACATGCACAGGTTGTTTCCACCTTCCTCTAAAGAATGTAGTCTGATAAGTATTTGCATGGGGCTTATACCATGCTAAGTATTCTTAGTCACTTAGAAGCTATTTGAAGTGTAAAGATGATGGATGTAGGCTGTATATCAGTGTTATGTCATTTGATCTCAAGGACCAGAGTATCCATAGTTTTGCTGTGTAAGGGGTTCCTGGAACCAGTCCTCAAAGATACATACACAGCTAGGAAAGTGCTAACAAGCCACCTTGTATGTTAGGACTGACTGTGTTGCTGCTGCAGGAATTCTGCCCTTTTAAGAAGAGCACCTACAATATGTTGTTCACACACTAAAATGACTGCCTTGCAGAGATGATGTTTGTAAACATTTTAGTAATGTGCCAGAGGGTTGCAGCAGATACTCTGATTATGAGGATGGAAGAAATGGCAACAACTCTCAACCCATCTCTTCCAGCACCTCCTTCACCTCAGTCTCCTTCCTGTCCCTTGTGACGCACTCTTGAAGCAAGCTCTAGTGCCTTCCTTGTCCAATGCCTGCTAACAGTGTTGGAGCTCCTAGCAGCAATCAGCTCTGAGATCAGAATAATAGTGATGGCAAAGAAAGGACACAGAGTAGCTTGACTAGGCCCTGGACGGCCCATTCACTTGTCCTCTGCTTCTTGTCCCTGCCTTGACGTCGGATCAGGGAGGGGATGTGCATTCGCACCCAGCAGAGGTGTCTCTTTTGACACCTCCCGGCATAATGGCACAGGTCACGTCTACCTCGTTACCTAGGGAAACAGATCATTTTTTTCCACTTGCAAATGGCGGAAGACACACAAACTGATAAGGATCAGTCTTGAAAATGTTTTGGTACTTGTCCCTAAGCATTCGTAGAAGCATCAGTTCCAGAAGTCTTGGGAAGCTCAAGTCCTTTGTAGAAATCGACACAGCTTTGGAATATAAATCATCTCGGATAACTTTCAATACCAAATACAAGGAAAATCCTATGGAGATAGTTGTGACATTGCATTGGCCAGAGATAATGACAGAGTACTGCAGTTATTTAGCACAGATACACTTTTTTTAAGGATATTTTTGATGTATGCTTCGTTGGACCCTTGAGAACAGAACTCATGGGTATGGAGAGTCAACTGGATATAATGATAAACACAGGCCTTAACTTTGCTGCCTCTGCTCTCCAGCTCCACTTGGAGCACCAGCCTTTCCCAGCATCTGGTATTACGGTATTCCTTTTTAGCCTTGCTTTTCTAACCACGTGCACTAAAGACACCAGCTGATTGATCCAAATGGGAGTCTACGACATGTTCATTGTTGGTAGTGATTTCTTTGGGGCATTCATTGTGCTGTTCTCAGTGATTAGGATCAAATTCAGGGCAAGTGCAAAAGGTGCAGAGTTATTATTAATTGTCCATGAACAGAAAGGTTCAAAAGTTCTTTCTCAGATTTAATAAATGGTGGTAGTACCCTACAGTGGGACAAATCTAATGGTGGGAACTTCACTATTTCTGGCATGTATTCTTCAGCTAGGGCAAGGTGAGAGACTGTCAGGGCAAATGTTACCAGGTCTCTCCTATGCACAAGGAGCCAGACCTGCATCTGGGGTCCCGCCTGGCTGCAGCTTGACTGGATCAGGCAGATCTTCAGACCCTCCTGTGTGAGTGCTGCTGAGATCCCACTCACTCTGGGTTGCAGGCTGTGGGAGGAGCTCCCGGGAGCCAGCCCAGCCTGGGCACACACCTTTGCACCTTCCCTTCTGTGCCTGCCTAACTTCCACAGTGGTGGTGAGGCAATGATCCCTCAAGTCATGGCTTCAAAGTCCCCCCCCCTCCCCGCCAGCCTCATCCAGAGGATGGAACCGGATCCTACACCTACCCCACCTGGCCCCCACAGGCCAACCTTCCAGTGCAGAGAAACCTAGACGGCTTGAGAGCGCCAGAGCCAGGAGAAGGAAGTCCCTTCCTGTGCCCTGGCGCCTGAGCCATCTATGTTTGTAATTTCTTTTATTTTTATTTTTTGCTGGTCCTGGGGCTTGAACTCAGGGCACGGACACTGTCCCTGATTTTCTTTTGCTTGAGGCTAGTGCTCTACCACTTGAGCCACAGCCACTTCCGGCTTTTTCTGTGTGTGTGTGGTACTGAAGAATCAAACCCAGGGCTTCATGCATGCTAGGCAAGCGCTCTACCACTAAGCCAGGTACCCGGCCCTGGGTTAGTAATTTTTATGGAGGCTTTTCTATCACACTGTCTGAGTTTTCAGCCTTCCTAATCCACCTGCTGGGCCTCCAGAGGCCCTGATCAGTGCCACATTGCATGCGGCCTCCATGTAGAGATGATGATACTAAAATACTTAAAGGATACGTGCATGGGAATCAAAGACTAGACACATGCACACATGTGCACACAGAGAGGCACACATACACGTCTGTCTCTGTGCCCAAGGTGTATATGTATGTGTGTGAATAGATCTATCGATCAAGATCAGATACATAGATGGAGATATTGAGTCTTCCAGGTCCGTAGGATTGTAGGACTCACATCTGTGGATCCAGTCAGCAGTGGGTTATTCACTAAGCACTGTGTAATGACTATTTTCATAGCATCTGCATACAGGTAACCTAGAAATGATTGAAAGTTTGTTTAAAATGTAAGTAGGTTGGATAAAAATACTGTCACTTTTATATAAGAAATTATATGTGTGTGTATATATATACACACACACACACACACACACACACACACACACACACACACACACATACACATATATATGAAGAGCTTACAACATGGATTAGTTCTGGATGGGACACCAGGTCTATCAGTTTATCCTCTGTGTGGGGACCCATAAAGCCATCACACAAGCTGACGTCTTGCATCTGTAGGACAGGAAAACTGCCAGCCAAAGATGAAAGCAGATTAATGCGGGGATCTCGGTGCATATGACCTACTCTGGAACCCTATTATCCTCAAAATCCTCTCTTATCCCAGATTCAGGATAATTAAAATAATTTGATTTAATGGGCAGAAATGTAATGCAGGCTTAGACCCATTGTTGAAAGGCCAAGAGCTATTTATATCCTTTGCCCTCTCACGCATTGGTTTCTTGGCAAGATGATGCTTAATCTCCAAGTTTTATTTGTATTTGGATGTCATGTGGGGTGGGGGGAGGTAGCGAAATACTTCCCAGGCGGGACAGTAAATACCCACATAGATTTGTTTATTAACTGAACTGTACGTTACACAAAAGACAGAACTGAGTGGAATCTAAATACCAGCTTCCCTATACCATAAACTCTGAAGTAGACGTGGATACATTAATTCATTTTTAATGTATCAGAAACCCTCATATTCTAGCCCAGAGGCAGCTCCCCCCACTCCAGGATACCTGTGAGTGCAGAGCAGCACCGCAGGGTACCGTCCACTCAGGAAACAAGTACCGTGACCTATATTTTCAGTATTATCAGGCCACTGGTAAAGATGTTCTCACCCATTAAAAAAAAAAAAAAGGAGGGGGCAGGGAATAATACTCAAAATTAACCTGAATCCTGAAAAGAGTGCTGGCTTCAAATAGAGGCTGATGTGCGATTCCCCGAGGAATTTTCCAAATACAGTGCTGTCCACCTGGGGGAGGTCTGGTGAAAGGGACATCTCTGCCCTGCCACTGCTGTAGAGCTAGCTTAAAAGGAGAAGCGCAGGGAGGGTGGAAGGGTTGGGGTACTACCAAACTCCCCCCATGTAACCAATAACCATGAGCCAGTAACTCACATGTCTAATCCTAACTATTCAGGAAGCTGAGATCTGAGGGTTGTGATTGAAATCCCTTCTCTCCAATTAACCACCAAAAAGCCAGAAGTGGATATGTAGCTCAAGTGGTAGAGTGCTAGCCTTGAGCAAAGAAGCTAAGAGACAATGCCCAGGCCCCAAGTTTAAGCCCTAGCACTGGCACACACACTAATAAATAAATGAAAGAAATATAAAAATGAGATTCCTGAAAACTTATGTAAGGGACTGGGTAATTTTCTGGAGAAGATTCATTAGCATTTAAATAACAAGCTGCACTTATTCAAGCTCCACTTATCATGTCGATAGCGCCTGGAAGACATTTAGCCTCCTACCCATGACAGTGTTTTTCTGTCTCGTAGAGGTTTCAGTAGAGAAACACAATTATCATTCACACCTTGTTATGTAGAGGGTTTTGGACACTCTAGCATAGCTCATTTGCATTCTAATCAAAGCCATAAAAATAAAACTTTCCAATAAAGCTCTCTCTGGAATTTTGCAAGTTAGGAATGAAATGTGTCTTTAAAAAAAATAAAAAACCAATGCCCCAGAGAGCATGGACCAAGACAGTGTTTAGATGAGCCAGGAAATCTTAAATGCTATTGATTGGCTGCCCTATTAATGCTGTTCTCTGACATCCTAGAGTGATGAATTGGTTCAAAAATCCAATAACAAGAAATTTGCAGAAGGGAAAATCTTCCATTTACCAAGAAAGTCATTTCACCCTTCTTCGGTGTCAAGCTCCCAGACTCCAAGAAGGATTATGAGGAAGTTATTGTCAGCCAGGTACTGGTGGCTCATGCCTGTAATCCTAGCTATGAGGACAGAGAATCTCACTTCAAAGCTGACTGAGGCAGAAAAGTCCAATTAACCAGCAAAAAGCTGGAAGTGGAGCCATGGCTCAAGTGGTAGAGTGCCAGCCTTGAGTGAAAAAGCCAGTCAGAGCATGAGGTCCTGAATTCAAGCCCCAGAACGGACACACGGCCCACAACACCACACCCACACCCCCCAAACACACAGAAGTCATTGTCATGTAAATATTGCTGAAATTTAGATGACTGAGACGAGGTCTTCCGTGACTAAGCGACGGGCAAAGGCAGAATGTTTGGGCTCCGTGTTGTCACCTCGTGATGGGGTCACACGCCTCTTCGCTGCCACGCTATTTCATAAAGCGACCCCAGGCTGTAGGAATTGGTTTGGGGAGCTCTGTGTATCAGGGGCTGCTCTGGGCTCCATGGATGGATCCACAGAGGGACCCCTGGCTCATGACCAACGCCAGAGCAGCCATGCTGCAGTGTCACAGCAGTGTCACACAGTTGACCCTCTTACCTCCTTTGAAACGGTTGCACTGGGGCCCAGCAGTGAAGCGGGGTTCTGCATGGCCAGCCAGTCTTCCAAACAAACCAGGCAGCATTCCCCTCTGAGACCAGCCAGTCTCCCAAACGAACCAGGCAGCATTCCTCCCGGGGAGGCAGAGGTCCAAAGGCATAAAGGCCCTGTTAGGACTCTAGGCTACCTCTGCCTGCAGCCCTGGAACGTCTCCTCGTGCACTCCAGGTTCCAACCCTCTCTGCTGCTAAGACATCTCTCTCTTCACTTCACTGGAGTGGAGATCCAAGCCCAGTCTGCCCCACTGGCTCCTGCCTGCAGCTCCACAAACACACACCACCACCTCAGTTTCTATGCACACAAGTATTTGTTTCACTCCAGACAGAAACAACCAAGGAAGGCTCCCTGGTAATCCGGCTGGGCGTGGAAGGTTTGTCTGGGGGTGCTCCAGGGGAGACAGCCCATGGGACCACCCCCTCTAGGCACAAAAGGACTCACGACTCCTGGTTCTTCGCAGACCCTACCACCAGGCGGAATGCCAAGGCCGGGCCCACGGCGAGGAACCGGTACGCCAGCCAATGGACCCTCAACCGACCCCACCCGACCATCTCCGCCCACACCCTCACCACAGACTGGAGGCTGCCGACGCCCAGGGCCACGGGGTCCGTGGACAAGGAGAGTGACAGCTACAGCGTCAGCCCATCACAGGACACAGGTGAGGCCACGCTTCCCCTCCTCCCTGGGCCCCGAAAGCCCGACCCTTGCTCTTGTTCACACCGTGTCTCGTGAGGTCCCTGGGAGGAAGCAGAGGGCTTTCTTTCCCTGCACATCCTCGGTGACGACCCCTTGAAGATTGTTGGGGGGCAGTACAGACAGCATTTCTTTCATGCAAGGCCTATCTATCTGCAAAATCACACCAAGGTATCTCTTTAGCGCGTGTCCCGAATCTCATACCCATGCTGTTGTCTCTGTTTAGTTTCTACCCAGCTGGGAGAAATGCAGACGTTTTCACACGCTCGCCACACTGTCTCAGTAATCGTGGACTGCACTCTAGGCATCTGGCCTGCTATGTCTAGGATTAAGATAATGCTCTTGAAGCTGCCATACCAGGGAGGTCACAGCTCCCTCTAGAGGGGACGTAGGCCGGCCCACCTGACAACTAAGCAAGGGTCGGTTATTCCATCAATTATTTCATTATCACATGGCAGCAGCCCCAAGATTCCCTTCTGAGAGAAGGAAGACAGGATCTAAGAATAGTTTTGGCTCACCTAACCTCCCTCCCCCCAACCTCCCAAATTTTGAAAAGAAATTATTTCTGAACCTGATCGCTGTAGGAAATTTTAATATACTCATCTTTCTTTTGTTCTTGATGTTATATTTCAAAACCAGGGATCTAAAGGTGGAGTGTTTTTTATGGCTGTTATTTTTGGGGGCTGTTATTTCTCTTAGAAGGCTTTCAGAGTTCCCCAGAAGTGACTTCAAAACTTTTTAGTAGGCTTGAAAAGCAGAGATCGTGTGGCCCAGTTGAAATTTAGGCCCATTTGTACTAGTTTTTCTCCTGGATGTTTTCTTGTCCCCATAAAGAGTGGTAACAACAGAGAGGGGGGTCCCAGAGATCAAGGACCTTTCTACCTCGTGGCCAATTTCTATGCAAAGTCACATCCTCCCGTCTGTCTCCCAAGTGAAAGCCTGAGTTGCTGAACCTCAGTGCTCCAATCATTCATGCCAATTAAAGTGTCTCTGTGGTGTGGATCGATTTGCAGGTGGGGGGGGAGGGGACCGCAGCTCAGTGACACCGCAACCCCTCCCATCCTAGCTGACAGCAGAGTTCTTTAAGGAAAGCATTACTTATTTATGGAGATGTCTGGGGTTGGGACATCTGACTACCGTGATTCAATTGAAACGCATTCCCTGAGCTGAAATTGCTGACACTTAGCAAGCTGGCTTCAGAAAGACAGGCAGAGTCCTCTGACAAATAGCCAAGGCTCCTACCACATCCTACAGTGACCTGTAAGAAGCATCCAGAAGCCAGAGAGGGTCATCCGGTGGGGACAGACATGGGGTGGGGGATCACCTGTTGTGTTTCCTCTCTGCCCCGGTGTAGACCGAGCGAGAAGCAGCATGGTGTCTACGGAAAGCGCTTCCTCCACCTACGAGGAGCTGGCCAGGGCCTACGAACACGCCAAGATGGAAGAGCAGCTGCGGCACGCCAAGTTCACCGTCACGGAGTGCTTCATCTCCGACACCTCCTCCGAGCAGCTGACGGCAGGGACAAACGAGTACACGGACAGTCTGACCTCCAGCACCCCTTCGGAATCGGGGATCTGCAGGTTCACTGCGTCTCCTCCCAAACCTCAGGATGGAGGGCGGGTGATGAACATGGCGGTTCCAAAGGCGCATCGGCCAGGTGAGGAGACCAGGGGTGGGGTGGGCGTTCTGGTCAGGGAATAACTGGAAGTGGTCATTCCCTGGTGGAAAGCGATCGTCATTCATGAACCTGAGCTGTGGTGAAGGCTTAGGGAGGGTCGTCAGCTGGTGGGAGAGGAAAGAATCCAAAACGTCTCACTCACCTGACAAATGAGGCCTTGGCCTTGTCTTTCCTAGGTGGATCTCTCTAGAAGGTGAGCACGCTCTGCTTCTTATCGTGGTTGACTTCTTTCCTAGAGTAAGCCCTCCAAGGGACCGGAGGTGGTAGTAGCCGGTTTTGTAAGGTTGGTCTGCAAACGGACCCTGTGGCTCAGCATAGCATTGCTATAAGAAAATACCCGAGGCCGTGCACTTTATAGAGAAAAGCTCATTTTCTTTTCTTTCTAGAATTTAGCTTGTGGTTCTGGAGGTTTGAAGGCATGGCACAGTGTCAAGGTTGGCTCTGGTGAGGACCCCAGGGTTAGTGGTGTCATGGCGGGAGTGCCCGTGAGAGGACGCAAGTGTGTGATGAGACAGAAAGGGACCCCATACCACCACCCACTCTTGAGACACCAGCCCAGCCAGAGTCTCACAAGGACCACCTTGGTCTTTCCCAAGAAATCAATTTAGTGGTGGTAAAAGATAAATTCATTATAGATCCAGATTTATAGTAATAGAGAAAAGGGATCAAAGATGTGCTTGAAAAACTTCAAGCTCGCCACACAAGCCCTGTCTCTTAAGACACCCGCCGCCCCCCCATTGCTACGCGGAAGACTGAGCCCTCATTTCATGAGTACCTAGGGAGACACCAAACCAGATTCCCACCACTCTCCATCATTCAGATCACCAGAGCCCACCAAGCCCAGACTCCAGGACTCACCCCTTACTGTTGGATGAGAAGAGGGTCACGTGTTTAGGGATTATACTTAAGACAAATGGCTTTTGAAAAGAGAGAGGAGCTAACATTTGGGCCTTGGATTTGCGAAAATACTCAAGATGCAGGGAATGGCAGATTGTCAGCCAGGAGTTTGATATTCAGTTTGGCCGGGAGTGAGCAGGTGGGTTCGTGTGCAAAAACTGCTCTTGGTGGGGGCTGGTGGATGATGGAAATGAGAGAAGAGGTACCCCAGGATTAAGGATAGTCGAAGACTTTACGGACAGTGTAAAACACAAGACCAGCAAGGCGTCTGCCTGGTAACCACAAGTGGAAATGAACCGAAGTCTGACTCGGGATTTTAAGAGAAGCCAGGATCTTAGTTTCCCATGGAAACTCACAGTTGTTAAGAGTTGGTGTCAGTGTTTGCAAACAGCACAATTAAGCCTTCACAGTAATCCAGCTGACGGTGGCCGGCTGCTTCCTGTGGGCTATCCAATAGTGTTGAATCCAAGTTTTACTTCTCATTTCATCCCTTTTGTGAACCATAATACCAGTTCTATTTCAAAAATCAATCTTCACTTTTGAATTATTGCAACTCCCTTATGTTTTATGCCATAAGCCTTGGCTGAAATGAGGCTTATAAATACATGAAAAATATATCAAAGAAGAATTGTCTGCCCAGCAAATAATCTTCCTCTCGGACTTCAGATTCATGCCAGGGCACGATAAAGAATGACGGCTTCATTTATTCTCATTCTGTCTCCGCCTCAGCAGGAGAATGGATTGGCCGTTATTTGTGGGTATTTTTATGTCAAGTAATTTTGTTGTTGTTGACATTTATTGGCCAGGCAAATGCAGAAAAGCACAGTATAGATGCCATGGCTTTTTGTGGCTGCTTGTGATGGGGAGGGGTGGGGGAGAAGGGGAGGAAAAGAGCAGGAGACATGGGAAGAAGCCAGGGGCATCTTATCCAGCCTTGCTCAGTTGCATCAACCACCTCTGTGAAGAGGGCATAACATCGGTGCCTACTTACTGCATTGGTTCAACATGCCCACAGCGCTGGTGAGTGCACTTTGTTGCTTCCTCTGTTGTCTTGTTGAAGGTATCGTTAGAAGTCCAATTGGATTTCCCCATGAGCTGCTGGCCCCTCTTCCTTCCTGCTCTTATTTATCCCAGTGGCCACTGAGGTCCCAGCAGTACCCAGTCCATCAACGTGTGCCCTGGAAGCCCTGTCTTTATACTTAAGACCACATCTACCACCTCCCCTCCAAGTGTGATTCAGGGCGGAGAATGAGCTTTTAGGTCAGATGCCTGCCCTACTTGTGCAGACTTCTAAATAATTCAAGGCTTGACGATCCTTTTTTGATGGTGTGTTGTCCATAACCGTTGGACTCATATTTTTTTTCAGCCTTTATACTTGTTCATGGCATTGTTGCCTGGATCCATTAGAGCCACTGAAAGATCACAAAAAAAAAAAGAAAAAGAAAAATGCGACCATCATCTTAATGTATTATTTAGGGGAAAATGATTTCGTAACTTTAGGTATGAATAATTTCTGAAATCAATGTGAGTTCTGATGTCCACAACTTTCTTTTGTCTACCCCCAGATGACCGTTTTACTGCTGAATATGTAATAGATGTTAGAGAACTGTGTGGGCCCCTTTGGAAAGCTTTCCATTTGGTCCTCACAATGCAACTGAAGGCTGTGTGGGCCACAAACAATGGTCCGGAGGACACAGCACCGGGAATGGAGCAGGTCTGAAGGTACCTTCAGACTCAAGGAAAGCGCAGAGGGACCCAGCCAGCATAGGTTGAAATGTGTTGGGAACTTACTGACGCAGACGTGGTCCAGTGTGGATCTCCGTGTTTTGGGTCTGAACGCTGGGGGCTTATGAAGTGGTCGAGAGTGACTTCATCTAATCCTTAATGTACCTGGTTGACTTCAAGCTACCATCAAGAGTTGCACACGTTCCTGGCACTGCGGTCTGGTCATGGATTTCCAAGTGTCCCTCTGTTGCTATTGTCTACTTGTAGCTTTCTGGGAAGCCAAGGGAGGCTCAGGATGGGATTGCTCTGGGGGCCCATGGCGGTTATGACTCAAGATGGCTGCACTCCAGCACAAGCTGCTTACAGAAAGCTATGGCACTGCCTAGGGGCTGTGCCTTGATTAGCAGCTTCATGGACCATGCTTGTAACCTTATCCTTTCTTGTATCTTCTCTGGGTTCTGCATAGTCCACAAATCTCTCTCTCTCACTCTCTCTCTGTCTCTGTCTCTGTCTGTCTCTGTCTGTCTCTCTGTCTCTCTCTGTTTCTGTTTCTCTCTCTCTCTCTCTCTCTCTCTCTCTCTCTCTCTCTCTCTCTCTCTCTCTCTCTCTCTCTCTCTCTCTCTCTCTCTCTCTCTCTGTTTGGGCTTTTAATGCAGAGTCTTATGCGGATGAGGCAGACACAGTACCACTTGAGCCCTGCCCCTGTCCTTTTTGGCTTCATTCATTTGGGGGATCGGGCCTTGTGCTGTTTTCCAGGGCTAGCCTCAGACTGTGATCCTCTTTCTATGCCTCCCTCATGTAGCTGGACTCACAGGCATACACTACCAGGTTCAGTCTAACTCTTCTTCCTTTTGATGATCATTGTTCCTCCGTACTTTTTTCCTTTGTCTATCTTCAGTACCAAAAATATGAACCCAGAATTTTAAGTTTACTATAACTCAAGATCAAGTCACAATAATCGGGCCAGGTCGACTCCAGGAAAATAAGGAAGCTCAGTAATCTTTGTCTTGCTCATTAGAGTCTGTAGGTGCGGGGCTGGGAAGGTGGCTCAGTGGTAGAGCGCTTGCCTTGCATGCTCCAGGCCCTGGGTTCAATTCCTCAGCACCACATAAGCAAAAAGAGAAAAGCCGGAAGTGGCGCTGTGGCTCAAATGGTAGAGCGCTAGCCTTGAGCTGAAGAGCTGAGGGACAGCGCCCAGGCCCAGAGTTCAGGCCCCACCCCCAAAAAAATAAATAAATAAAAAATAAAAAAAAATAGAGTCTGTAGGTGTCCACTAGAGTGTTCAGGAAATTGTTTTATGTGAATCCATGGTATCAGAGGCCTGCCCAGCACTATGTCTGTGACATACTATGTGTGTGTATGTGTGTGTATATGTGTGTGTTTTAATTTAGTGAATGTATCGAGGTCTTCATGTTATATGACAAGACTGAGCAATTGGAAAAAAAAAAAAGACTGAACAATTGACCAAAGTATTCTACTTATCAGAAATTGCAAATCAACTACAAGAGGACACTGAAATCTACACCAGTGCTGGTACACTTTGAAACAAAATCATTTGTTACTTTGGGTTTGCTCTTACAAATCTAAAGCAAATGCCTTCTTGAGGTAAAGGGACATGGACCTTGAAGTGTGTATGGCTGTATTAAAGACAGCCGGAAGATTATAACTACATGGCCATAATACCTGGATATTCAATTCTTTAAATGCTAATTAGTAAATTAGTAAAATACTAATTATATGATTGTTTTCTTCAAGAAGGGGTCATGGTAGCATTTGTGCTGGGATTGCAGTGCCTCTTCTCAGTGCCCCTCCACCCCAGTCCTGGGGCCTGCACTCTGGGCCTGGGCACTGTCCCTCAGCTCTTCAGCTCAAGGCTAGTGCTCTACTGTTTGAGCCACAGCGCCACTTCTGGCTTTTTCTGCTTATGTGGTGCTGAGAATTGAACCCAGGGCCTCATGCATGCAAGGCAACCACTCTTACCACTGAGCCACCTTCCCAGCCCTCTATTCTCAGTCTTGGAGAATGCTTGGAGTCACTCAGATGACCTCTTCTTCTTTATTCCTGACGTGCATCTTGTGTAATCAAGAGCTGTCATTACGCAAAGCTGCTTCACGCATCTGAAAACCTCAAATCTGCAGCCTGTGGCCCTGGCCTGCTGGCCCTGGGGAAAGCAGGGCCCCTCAGGTGTCCAAACTCTGCTATCCAGGGAACCCAGCACTAAGACTGGGTGCTTCAGGCTCCCTCACAAGAGGCTTCTCCATCTGGAAACAGCCCGATCAGCTGCCAGCCCGTTGATCTATTTGAAGGTTATTGGGTTTTAATTTTAGGATCCAGTCGACCTACGCATCAGCCTCTCCTCAGCATGTTGAGATCGAGGCGGCACCCACAGCATCACACAAGCCAGAGCCCCAGCTGGGGGACTTTGCCTGAGGAGCTCTTACCTGTTCAGGCCAGCACCGCGCTGATCTAGGCTGGCCCTCCTCCAAGCCCCCCTCCCTGGCTTTCATGTTAATTTTGCTGGGTGTTTTTCCCTCTCTGCGGGTAGATTTGCCCCCACTACTCTCCCTCCCAAGGCCAGAGCTGCACTCACCACAGTCATTCCTCACCAGCTGCCGCTCCCTCTCCCCCTCCTCAAGGTTGACGGTCCTGTCTCCTCTTTCTTCTTCTTCCTTTCTTTTGCATGTCTTCCAACTGCAGGCTTGGAATTTTTTACCATGAATATTACTCCAAGAGCTATGAAAACGATCTCCTTTCAAGAGCACAAGTTTTTAAAGATTCATGAGCACAGATTAGTTGGACATGCATCTTCCACACCTACCCCACTCAAACGCATGGATGCACGGGCGCATGTGTGAGGACATGCCTGCATGCGTGGACACAGGCCCATGCATGTAAGCACATACGCAGGGCTCGTGCACACATAGACACATTCAGGTCCCTAGGCTCCCCCCTTCCTGGGAGAGCCCAGCCTCTCTCCTCCTTGGCCTATCCTCTCCTGCGTTTTCAATGGCATATGTTTATTGAGTGTCTGCTCAATAGCAGGGTTGCTGAGGGTATAGCAATAGATGATGACCCTCAGAGAAAGAGAGGGAGAGGGAGAGAGAGATGGAGGGTGGGAGGGAGGGAGAGCACTTAGATTTCAGAAGAGAAATGATCACATAAACCAACAATAGCACCGCCATGGGTCAGGCTCAATGCGAGAAGAAAAGTAACCTGGGGAAGGGAGGCAATAAGATCTATAGAAAGTATTTCAGAAAAGACAGCCAGGGAAGGTCTTCCTGAAGCATGGGGGTGGAACTGATGAGAGTCAGAGAGCCCAGAGGGGAGCAGAGTCCAGGCAGAATGGAGATGCGGAGGCCTGGGCTCGAGACAGGAGTGACTGGCACTGGCAGCCCAGCTCGAGAATCCCCCGGAGCTGCCGGGCCCAGGCAAACTTCCAAACAGTGCATGGGATTTCAAGCCACCCGAGAACACCCTCACCCCTTGCTCCTCACTCCCACTCTGAGCCGGAGCTCATCCGGCTCCTTCCTGGAAAACCAACCCTCTCTGATGGACACTTACAGATCCAGGATCTAGAAGGTTCTATGCTTCTAGTCTGTTGTCAGTGGATGTCTCTTGGACACTGAAGACCTGTGTTCTGAAAGGCCCCACTCCAGGCCCATCTGCTGGAATGACAGTTCCACACACTATCCCTGAGTGTCTTTCGGTCACCTCCCCAGCTGTCCCCTCTCGTGCCCCTGGTGTCCAGACCAGCGCCTCCGAGACCCCAGCCATCTTTGTCCACGGTCACTCCTGTTGCTCGGGGTCACGGGCTGTTGTCTGTGTCCGCTTGTTCTAGGCCTCATTCTCTGTTCTCACTAACTTCCCTGGAACAGCTTGGTTTTCTCCGTTGTTTTATTGGAGCTCAGGTCTAAATTGTTGCAGGGTTATCGGTCATGCCAGCCCCCAAGGGGGCATTAGGCAGAAGGAGGCAGAGGAGGAAGAGGAGGAAGAGGAGGCAGAGGAGGCCTGTAGGCTTGTAGAGCAATGGTGCAAAGGCAAAATAGCCACCCTGGTCCTGCAAGTATACAAGGGAAGCTTCCAGAGTACGGATGAACAGCACCTGGGCCCCTACCTGTGCCAGCAGGCCCGTTCCAAGTGTGACTCTCATACTGATGGTGATCCTCAGTGTCAAAGACTCTTTGATTATCCTAAGACATAAAAGTATTAAACTAATGCTTCCAACCATCTTGTTTGTCAGAATAGCAGACACAAGATAGATAAACCTTGAAAAAGTCCAAAAATTAAGACAAACAGAAAACAGACATTCCAACACACACACACACACACACACACACACACACACACACACACACACACACACACACACACACACACACACACACACACACAATGGGATGCCGAGATCATCCAAAGCAGCAGAAACTTCTAGAGAATGTTCTCAAACATGCAGCTAGGAGAGTATAAACTCTGGTCTTCCAGTGTAGTCCTCGGCAGTCTCTGCCAGCACCAGCTGCATCTGAAACTGGGCGGCAATCAGACAGTAGAGACAAAGAGCAGGCAGTAAGACAAAGACTTCCGCGTGTCAGGCCGTGGCTGCCGCTACCCTCAGAGCAAAGGTCTGCAAGATGCAGAGGGCTCAGCCTGCCTGGTCCCTCTGCCGGGGCACGGCTTGAGGTGCAGGGGCTTGTTGGGATGGGTCAGCCCGCCCTACAGCACATGGCAGGGACAGACTCCAGTCAAGGCCCTGACACAGCATTCTTCCCAGTGCTCGTGGAGGTCTGTATCCATCTTGGACCACCCCCCCCAGGTCTGCCCCAAATGATTCTACAAAACCCCCCTTGCTAAGAATTCTGATCTTGCCTGTGGGCCAGGAAAGATTTGTTTTGACTCAGAACTACTTCATTTCTGAAGACTCGTGAGCTCCCGCCACCCCTGAGTCCTGTCTCAGGCTTCAGTGTCATTTTGGAAGCTCAGCAGCACATTGGATGATCACAATATCAATGAGCTCTTGAAAAATGTATGAGGCTTCTGAAGTGCACGCCAAGCATGGTAACCCAGCCCGCGCACATGGGCTCTCATATCAATCTCACATTATTTATTTAGGGTTTTTCCTTGTTGTGTTTGGGAGTGAAGATTCATTTACCAAGAGAGATTCGTTTACAAGTTTTCATTACCGTGCTGCAGCATTAATATTAAACTTTAAAAAAAAATGTGTTAGATCCTGTCCACCAGGAGTCTAGGCAGACTACACATTTCCCTCAGTAATGAGCAGGATAGGGTCATGTCTGATCTCCGTGGTTTGTTGGTGTTTTGTGTCTGAAATTTCTAGAACTCAAGACAAGGTAAGCCTTCTTCACTTCTCAACTCTGCATCTCAGAATCCAGCTCGTTGGTGGCACAGACATCAGACCTTGTTAGAGATCCATGGGAGGCCAGTGTGTGTCCCTGAGGCGGGGCAGGGCTTGACCCTGAGCACCAGACACACTTCTGGTCTGCAGGAGTTTGGAAACACACCTATATGTTCACAGTTTGTGACTAACAAGAGATTGCTTAGGGAGAAGCTACTGCCATGAACCTTGAGACTTTTGGTGCCCAGAAATGCATCCCTTTCTTCCACACTTACCCTGAAATTCTCCATACACAGGTCCTTTGTCCATTCTCCTAGTGAGATAGCTCTGTGCATGAGCAAGACTCTTTAGACTCAATACAAGCCTGATATTCCCATTTCCCCTGCATTTGACTAATGGCAAGAGCTCTAAATGCAAAGACATCACAGAGTTCTCTGGAGTCAGAGGCTGGATTTGAACACAAACGCCCAAGCCACTTCCTTTCCCTCCCACTCAGCTCCTTCTGCAGCAGGTACAGTAGCTAACCGAGGGAACTCTGGGACACTGACTTCTGTTCATCAGACCATGTCTCATACGCTTCTGCAAAGATGAGGTCGTAGTTCCGGGAGACTCTGACGAGAACAATTCCTTACACTCTGACTAGTATTCAAGCAAAAGAGCATCTCCTTGGTCTTATGGGCCTGGACCATCTAAACTTGGGTTTCTCCAAGCAGCACCATTAATATTTGAGGCAGAGGATGCTTTGTGGCACTGGCATCCTTCACATTGGATGGGGTTACGAAGCCATGGTGACCTCTGACCAATAGATGTTGTTGGCATCCCTGCCCAGGGCCCCTCGTGACATTGCCCTGTGCCCCTGGTCCCTGGGGAGGCCACTGACTCAAACTTCATCTGCTCCCGCAGGTGTGTGTGAGGGGTGGGCGGGGGGGGGGGGCGGATATGTGGTTGACGACAGGAAGCCGTGCAGGAGGGGACGGTTGTGTAATGACATCCATGGTTGCTTTTTGCATCCATCCATTCACGCTTCGTTTTGGTTTTGACTTTGTCATCGTTCTTCCAAAGATGACAGACAGTCAGCCGCTGTTTGTGTGTCTGAACATATGGAGGAAATTCAGGGCGTTTTGTCTTCCTTGCTTGCAGTGTAACTGCCGGTGTCCTGTGACCCGGTCCCCGTCCCTGTCCTTGCTTCCCCGAGTTCTCCCCTTGCCGTGGGATCTCACACCCTTTGTCCCCACTGGATGGCTGTCTCCCGCATGAGGACTTGAGCGTCAGGAACAGAGTACAGAGAGCTGAGTAGAAGCCAGTTAGACTTCCAGAAAGAGTGTTTGTGTGTGCATGTGTGCATGTGCATGTGTGTGCATGCATCCATGCGTGTGTATGAGCGGCAAGTGTACAGTTAAAACCAACACCAACGAAGGATGCCCTTAGCTTGTATCACTGCACTCATGTTTGGTCTGGGAGGTGACACTTATGGGTTGAGCAAACTTGGAAGGAGCTAAATGTGTGGGCATTTGAATAAGCCAGAGCGGACCCGGAAGTGAGTTAGCCAGCACCTGGCCCACACCTGGCCCGTGGCCCTCTGACATAGCCTTGTCTCCAGCTTTTGGACGGTTCTTCTTGTCTGTCTGTCTGTCTGTCTGTTTCTCTCCTCTCTCTCTCTCTCTTTCTGTGTGTCTCTGTCTCTCTCTGTCTGTCTCTCTCTGTCTCACAGACACACACACACATTTGATGTCCGCTGTCTGGCCCTGGGCACTGACTTCTCTTCAGCTCTCTTCTCCTCCCACATCTGCCCTTTGGTGACAGTTCCGCCCCCAAGCCATCACAGCCAGGAGGACAACATGAGGCGGTGTCCAGAGGCAGCTGTGATGAAGCCCTTACAAAGACAGCACAGTGTCTTCAAAGTCAAGGCACCGCCAGGCCGTGTCCCCTCCAGGGGCTGGCAGGGCCGCGCCGCCTCCTCCAGGGTTTCTAGGGAAGGATGCCTTCCTCACCTCATCCAGCGTCCAGTGGCTCCCGGTGACCCTTGACTTCTCACTGAATCACCCCAGTGACCCCATCCACTTTCACAGGCCTCTCCCCGGGTGCCTCTCTGCCTCTCTTCTCCTTTTGCTTGGCTCTTGGAGAGACCCTGGCCGTGACAGCCCCACTTGAACCCCCGATGATCCTTTACTCCATCACCTCTGCGAAGACCCTTCTAGGTGAGGTCTCACTCAGACACTGGGAAGCTGTCCCCAAATGGCTGCCTTGGGGATTCACCGGTTGGGACGCTAAGGTAGTGAATCTTCTTTGCGCCTTCTACAGTAGAGCTCATAACCCAGTGGTATCTGCACTACAGGTCTCTGTGACACACACTATTATTCCCATTTCATACATGAGGACACGGAGTCCATCCAAATCTGTGCCTCTGAAATACAGGCACGGCCCTCTGCTCTTCCTCAACACAGCGGAAGACCCTGGAGTATCTCCCAGTGGAAACGGGCGGTAGGAGACAGGATGTAGGCGTGGAGCCAGTGTTCCGATGGCCACCAAGTCCCCTGCTTCACTCTGCTCTTGCTGGAGCCGTTACGTTCGCGTATTCATATGTGTAGGCATCCAGGAACCTGCCAAACCCAGTCTCCCGGCTGATGCTTTGACTCACAGGGGAACTGGGATTTTAATGGATGTAAAGTGTTTGGGATAAACGAAGCTCACCACTGACTACTCCAGGACTGCTTTTCCCTTCATGTGCATGAATTATTGAGGGAGCTCATTTCCAGCACTCACACAGTGGAAAGGGCTATTCGGAGTGCTAATCAGAAAATACCCAGTCACTAAGGCAAAGCTAATGAGCGCATTGTACATCTCTAAGCTGGACCCTCAGAGAATCTAGCTGTTCAGAGATGCTAGGCAGACGTGCAACAAGCAAACACAAGCCAGTCTCAACTACTGAGATGTGATGTAGAACTATTCCTATGATGAAGGGTTTGTACTTCTCACTGACCTTTTTCAGCTAGCAGAACTTTCTTTTCTTTTTTTTTTTTTTGGGGGGGGGGTCCAGTCGTGGGGCCTGAACTCTGGGCCTGGGCGCTGTCCCTCAGCTCTTCAGTTCAAGGCTAGCACTCTACCACTTGAGCCACAGCACCACTTCCAGCTTTTTTCTTTTTGCTTATGTGGTACTGAGGAATCGAACCCAGGGCCTCAGGCATGCAAGGCAAGCGCTCTACCACTGAGCCACCTTCCCAGCCCCCAGAACCTTCTTTTCAATACTTCCAAGTTGAGGACTCTTGAGAACAGGGCAGAGTTCATGAACTTGTTCTTTTATTTCCAAACATATTTGTTCTATCCAATCCAAGACCTGGGCACTGGACGATCCAGCCAGGACCCAGAGCCTATGGCTTTGTAGGGGCTTAATATGTTCTGAGAACTCCTATGGCTTTGTAGGGGCTTAATATGTTCTGAGAACTCCATGGGAAGTTACTCAGATAGAAACTAGTCTCCAGGCCAGCTACAACAACCTACAAATCTCCCAAAAGCATCAGGAGTGCAAGATTCTGTTGGGCCATGAAAAAACCCTGGACTGTTCTTCAGCTGACATTTTAAAATAACTCTAAAGGGAGATTATCTTCCATATTTTCTCAAATATCTGCACAACATGGTCAAAAATATTACATATACAAATGAAAGAGCAAAACAATAGAATTTTCTTACTAGACACTAATAGATAGATAATTGGTTTGAGGAAAGTGTAATACTCCACCTATTCTTAAATTGCTCAAGGCAGCCAGTGTGTCAATACACAAAGAAAATGTTTACTATTTTGCAAGTAAGTTTCCAGTATCTATTACCAAATAGAGAGTAGTCTTGAAGGACATGAAGTTCATTTGTAAGAACTAGCCACCTGCATTTCATCAGGAGCAAAGGTGATCTCACATACCCTCTGTCTTAGAGTCTTCAATGGTAATACTCTACTAGTGATCAAAACCCTTTTGACAAGAATGCCACACGCACATTATGTTATTTCTTTCTACAAGAGTACCACGAAGTATGTTCCCCGATGAGGCTAAGATTGAATTACAGTGTGTTTGATTTCAGTGAACTAAATCCAAAAAGCTGCTGGGGCCATGGTCGTGAATTACAGGCTGCAGTTTGTAATGAAATCATATAATTACTCATCATTACTTAATTGGATAAACACATCCTAAGAAAGCCAATGAGAAAGCGTAAGTGGGTCTTTGAATCATAAATACCAAGTGACAAGCCAATGTTGTACAGTGACATGGAAATCATTTGATAAATTTCCCAATAACAAGGTCATCATTTCTCTCTCATTCTGGGAAAAAAATATTAAGAAACATATCATTTTGAAAACTGTTGTGTTCCTTTACATTGCATAATTTTTTCCTTTGTGCCTGTCCTGGTTTTATTTATCTCCAGTTCTCATCTGTCCTTGTCTGGTCCTTTCTTTCCTTTCACTAACTGTTCTTGTTCCGTGGGTAAGCTTGGAAGTGTTTTCTGAAGGTCTGGATTCCCACCAGTCTGAACACACAATATTCCTGTTAACGGATGCCTTGCTGGTCTTGTGTGGCTATACCATCACCCAGCCTACACCTGCACCACCCAGGGGCCCCAAAAGCCGGCTTAGGAAAGACTGATGGATGACCTGAAGCTTTGAGTAACATAGAACATGGATCATTGGGAAACAAAATCAACAGGAATTTTGAGTTTTTCAGGTTCAGAAAGTGAGTCACAGATTGTGCTGAAGATTTGTTATTTAGCTAAGGATGCCTACTAGATAAGACTCTTGGAGTCTTATCAACATAGTCTTGTTGTTGTTGTTGTTATTGTTGTTACTATAACAAAATAACCAAGGCATGCCAACCAGGTAGAAAAAAAAAATGTTGATTAGCTGAAAGTTTGGAGGCTGACCGTGCAAAACAAACAAACACACCTCTAGTTCTAGTGAGGGTCCCAGGACAGAAGGCAGGGCTTACAGCATGAGTGAGAAGAACAGACCCCCCCCCTCCAGACAGGAGGCCAAGGAGAGGCTGGGCCCCAGGTCCCTTCCACGGCAGATCCTCAATCATCCTCCACCAGGCCACGCCGGTGGAATGTCTCCTGCCACCACGCGGGGAACCACACATGCCACATCCAAACAAACCCTAGCCTGGCAGCACTGTCCACCCCTGAAACCTGGGAGGGAGAAATGCCTGGCCCTGCCTTCTTCGTCACCACCACCACTGACGCCATGTTGTTCCCCGAGCCCCCTCCATAACTTGTGACTTCACCCCTCTGCTACGTCCCCAGCTGTCCCTCGGCCCCACCACCTCCACGTCTCTGTTGCCTGTACATCCTTCAGAACTGCACGCTCCCAACCCTCTCTCGAGCCAGAGCTGCTTGCCTGGCACGTCATGAGTTGCAGGTGTGCCAAGAAGAGGGATTCCTTGGTCATCAAGATGGGCAGGAAGAGTCCCCTGCATTCATCCCAGCATACTGTGCAAACACCCAGCCTGCTCGGGCCCAGCTCCCAGATTCCCCATGCACTTCCGGGATGGAGGCTAAAGTCCTGAGCCAAGCCCACGTAGGTGAGGATAAGAAGGTGGTGAGACACATTGTACAAGTGGAATAACCTACAGATGAGGGTGTCAACACGGACAGAGGCCTCTGGCTTTCCTATCTGGGAAGAGGGTGACATCGTGAAACAGCACTGGGCACTGGGCACCGAGGAGACGGTAGCTTTGAGCAAGGTCAGCGAAAGGTCAGCTGAAAGCTGGGCTTTCAGAATCCTGGCATGTAAGATTCAGGATATATATTCACACGGGGAATGTCTAGCAAGGCTTCTAAAGTTCACAGGCAGGGCTCGGGTGAGAGCAGGTGGAAAGAATTGTTTACAGAGAGATTGCACGGGCGCTCTGAAAAGGAAGAAGCTGAGAACAGGCCTCGGGGCAAGTTCTGAGCCCGGAGAATGGAGAGAGAGGGTGCAGTAGAGGAGGATGGATGAGGAGAGGCCATCAGAGCTGCAGAGAGAGCCTGGGGACAGTGCTGAGGCTGCTGGGAGTTCTAGAACGAGAATAGCAACAGCATCAAAGGATACCGTAGTACAAGGGAAGAAGCGGGAATGGCAATGAGAGGTCTCGGTTGAGCTTCAATACAATGACTTTGATCATGAAAGTTGTCAAAACCAGGCAGTTCAGATTTTTCAAAACATAGCTGCCAAGACAGAGAAGACGTGCAAGAGATGTAGTGGGCAAAAAATGCTTGCGGAGAATAAAGGAAGGAAGGAGGGTGAGTCCTGCAGTGCAGGCCTGAGCACCCCAGGCCGCAAGGCCCTTCTGAGAAGCCTGCCGGGGGGCCGATGGGAAATACATAAGCAACGCCAGCCTGGTAGAGAAGCCTGCTCAGGGCAGAAAAGGTCGCTTCCTACTGTCTTGAAGCAGCCCAGAGGAGAGCTGGCTTCTATTCATGGTAGCACAGGTAGAGGCCAGCCATCAGACAGCCTTCACCCCGAAGTAGATGCTCTTGTAGGAAACTTGAACTGGGCAAGGAAATAGACTGATATTCTGGGCTCTACCACCATCATCTCTACAGACAACACAGCTGAAACAGAGGAGACAGGAGGAGGAGTTTAGTGGGTTAGATAAAGCCTAGTCAGGAAGCCATATGCTTATAATGCCATCATTGCAGCCACGGTAGACACCCCCATCTTCAGAGCTGTCCACAGAACTGTCAATAGCAGCGCGGACTGTGTGTTGTTCCTTCTCAGCACCCTGGGCTCCGGCCTCCAGCCCGGACTCCCCTCGCTCCTCCCTGCTCAGGGTGGTTTGCTCTGCCTGGAAGACGTGTTGCCTTTGACATGTTTTCCTTCTGGTTGTGCAGCTTGAATCTCACTCACTCTGTGTCTCAGCTCGGAACCAAAGGGAATGCTATATGGAGAAGCTGGCCCTTGGCGCCCCGGCAGAGCGGCGTGCTGACAGTCTGACCTTCTCTGTGGTGGCGCCAATCAGGTGTCTTGTAGATGCCCCAAAGGGCATTGGGGGGGGGTCTCCATCTCTCAGCCTGTGTGGCCTCCAAACTGGTACACAAGGTATTCTGGCCATGTCACAGAGGCAAGGAAACCCACTAACTGGCCGTGTTATTTTTCCCTCAGGCGACCTCATCCATCTGCCTCCATACCTTCGAATGGACTTCTTGTTAAACCGGGGTGCTCCGGGCACCAGCAGGGACCTGAGTTTAGGACAAGCATGCCTGGAACCTCAGAAAAGTCGGACCCTGAAGCGTCCCACGGTCCTTGAGCCCATCCCAATGGAGGCCTCCTCTTCCACGTCCTCCACCAGAGAAGGACCCTCGTGGCAGCAGGGGGCCGTGGCTACATTACCTCAGCGGGAAGGCGCAGAGCTGGGACAGGCAGTTAAGATGAGCAGCTCCCAAGAGTCATTGCTTGACTCCCGGGGCCATTTGAAAGGAAACAATCCCTACGCGAAATCCTACACCCTGGTATAACACACGGCACCGCGGGACAGCATTGTAAATACAATTTAAACAGTTCAATCAAAGCTACCTTTTTTTTACGGAATTCCAATATTTATAATTAAAGAAAATTGCCAAAATATATTAAAAAAAGAGAGAGAGAGAGACAAATACTGAAACCACAGACAGTGCAAAGACTGCCCTGCTTCTTTTTCTGTCTGAGTGTGAGTTTCATCCGCCTGGGCGTCTGATTTTTTGTGAAAGAGGCCCAGTTTTATGATCTTCACAGGCTATTGCATTTTTACTGATTTTCTACAAAGTGCATGGGGGCTAATGAACCTTCTGACTGGAAGCGCTGTCACACCAGAGGTAAAGGAAGGAAACGGGAGGGGCGACCCGCCTACTTGTGGGTTTCGGAGGAGCAGAGATTTCTGGGAGGGGACAGCTATCCTCACGTTCGCACACCTTTCTTTCCCGTTAGGAACCAGGTCCTCGAGTCCATCTTCTGTTGTCAATTAGAATGAGTGCCGTCGGTGGAGGGGTGGGGGTGGGGGGAATCCATTTGGTTTCCTTTTTGGTTTCTTTTTTTTTTTTTTAATTTGATGAGACACTCTTTGCATTGTGTCTAAATGAAATAAAAAAAGAAAAAGGTGGTCTGCCTTTACTTCCATGTCTGCTCCTCTGATCTCCCACCGATTCCTGGTGGATGAGTCTGTCCTGTGGATGTTCAGTTTGCGAACACCAGCACTAGACCCAGAGCCCATGGATAAGAGAGGATACCAGTGCGTGTCACTGAGAAGAGCAAAGAAGGTCCAGCCTGCACTGCCACGCTGGAGTCCACAAAGCGCAGGCTGGCCTCCAGCCCCACGGGGCTGACTGGGTCTCCTAAAAGGCCGCACACCATCCCAACTCTTGAGCCAGACAGCACTGGCAGCCTACGGCCAAATCCAACCTGATGCTCTTTTGGTAAATAAAGTTTTATTGGAAGAAGGCCAAAGACTGACCACAAGAGCCATTCTCATGCAATCGCTGGTTGTGACCGTGCCTTGGTAGTTACCGCAGAGGTAGGGTGGCCTACAGAACTTAACCTTGACAGGAAATAGATGCTGACCCCTAAATTATAGGTGAGAGGAAGCAGGCCCTGCACCTGACCTTCCATGACCTGTCTATCTTTACGTCGATTGTCCGTAACCCAGCATTCATACATGTGCCCTCTGCACCCAGAAAGCTACACAGGCAATGGTACTCCCCCGAAATCTCTGCTTGGTCTTTTCCTTCTTTCTTTAAATGGTTTTCCCTGTGGATCACCCAGAGAGGTTAATCACAAACAGGTGGAACTGAATTACTTCCTCAGCCCTGGACTTCACACAGAGCAGTGGAAAGAGTGTGTGTATCTTCCCCTGGTACTCAGATGTGACACTGATGAGAAAACTTGAACAAACACCATGGCGGTCCCATCTCCCAAATAACATGGTACACAAGTACCTCTGTTCTAATGGGGTCCACACACACTGCTGTGGTCATTACCATCTTAGAATGTATAGGAATTCCTTCCTTCCCCACAACTTGGCTCCCTTTCTCTTGTCCATCCTTCCATCTTCCCACTTATCTTCCAGGCAGGCTGCTTCCTGTTAAGATTCACGGGCAGCTTTGAGGACTAGGACCACATCAAAACCGTCTTCTGGTGACCCTGTGCACGTGAGGCGGGTCTTTGTTTCTTGTCATGGTTTCAGAAATGAATCCATGTCAACTGCTTCTATGAGCATACGAAATGAACAAATACTTCCCCGGGGGGGGGGGAATGAAAGCCCTATTATCCATCCAAAACGCCTAGCATTCTCCACACTTAGTTTACCTTTTTGAAACTGTTCTCCCAAACTGTACAGATATTCCTTCAGATGGCATCCTATGTGCCTCTGAAATGGATCGTATATAAGTCCTTCCCTTAAAACACTCATTAAAATGAACTCCACTTGCTAGTTATGTATCAGAAAATCCTGCTTTCCTCTGAGACAGGGCCCAGAGTGACTGACTACCAACAGCCAGAGCCATTGACTGACGGTGCCCTGAATATTTAGAAGAATTATTGAAAGCTTGGCACCAAGTGGCTCACGCCTGTATTCCTAGCTACTCAGGAGGCTGCGTCATGATTTGAAACCAACTTAGACAAATACGAGGGATTCATATATAACCAGCAGTAGAGCTGTAGCATTAGCCCATGAACAAAAAAGCCACACCAGAGCCCAAGTCCCTGGTACTGGACACACACACAGGAACGTCATTGAGAGGAATAATAATGAACTTTGAACCTCTGTTTGTCTCTGATCATTTGTTTGGGAGAAGTTCTCCAATGAACTCTGGTCCATACAATATTACTCTTTCTTTATCCTCTGGCTGATATGTGTATGGAAAATGAGTGAGAGCTATCAGGACAACAGGCTGGATGCACTTTTATCACCTCGCTGGTTGGCAGATGGAAAGCTGCCCCTCTCTGAAGTGAGTTGGGATGTCGCTCCGACCCCAGAGTACCATGAGCCATGTAGGCCTCACCGCTGGGGCCACTTCAGGGGCCCTGATGCTTCCACCTAATTCACGTGCATCCCTGACCTACATCTTGTACCCACACCCACCATGGCTAAGAGGGTGGAAAAGCCAAACACAAAAATGGCAAGCTCCTCTCATCTGCATTCCCTGGTTGCAGACAGAAAGCATGTTGAAGCTCAATATTGCCCCCGAACATAAGCCGGTACTGCTCGGTGAGGGTCTCTCTGACCTGATGCCACGATACAGGCAGAGTTTTTCATAGTTTGCAAGGAAACAACTGAGTCCTTCCAGAAAGTTCTTCCAGAATCCATCTCTGGCCATGGTGCCAAAGACTAGTTTGTTAGCAACCAGCTGCATTAGAAAGGGCTAAGGGTGCCTCACCGCAGGTCCATGGTGAAGAGTCTTCTTTTACTCTCTAGACTATGTGACTCACACATAAGCACCCAGCACTTCTGAGCCGCATGCCCTTCTCTACCGTTGATCTAGAATGACCACACAGTAGTCAACCCTACACAGAGTTCAAATTGGGAAGTGACCTCCAGGGCTGCATGAAACACTGCCCATCCAACCTCTGGGGAAGGAGTAAGACAGCAGAACCTTTGAACAGCCTAGAGGGTGCCTGACACTGACGACCCAGGGCCACAGCAGGGGGGGGGAGCGATGGATGAGACATGGCCAAGCTGTGGACTGGACAGAGCTCAGCCTCTTAGGGCTCTCCCAAGGCCAGATATGGGGTGCCTGTGGGGTCCCTTTCATCTGCACAGGTCTTCTGGGCAAGGGTGAACAGCTTTGGAACTGCACTGTTTTTTTCAAGGATCTTTGCATAGCAAGTGGCCTGGGAGGACAGGTTGTGTGTTTCTACTGGAGAAAAGGACAGCTTGTGCGCTGATGGCGATGCCAGCACTGTCTCCCGTCAACAGAAAATGTGGGCAGGTTTGCTGGCGTCTCCCTTTCATGTTTAGGGTTCTTCCAGGGACGGGACGCCAGCAGCGCAGATGACCCCTTCACTGGCTATCTGAGTGTCTGGAGAAGCTCTTCTCCCCTCCGTCTTGAGGCCAATCTGGACTTCCCACGACAACGCTGAGCTCCCCATTTCACACTAGTGTCCACCCCTCCCCTGACTTCCTGTTTCCTCCCTGCACGTCATCCCCCCTGCCCAAGGTTCCCTAGCTTACCATATTGTTTGTCTGTCTATAACTGTTTTTATTGATTATCGGCCCTCCTTCCAAAGGAAAGGGCAGACCTGTCATTCCCTTGTGTCCTCAGTTTTCAGAAAAGTGCATAGAAGGCCCCCTCCCAACACTCATTGAAGAGAAACACAAGTGCAGGGTTTCCTCGGCTCGGAATATCTCAGCGATGATGCAAACCTTCAGCTCTTGTCACTCTTGTCTTAGGGGACTTGAACTGATGTCTATGCTGTGACAACACCCTTCATCTCAAACCCAAGAGTCCCATGTCTTCTGCCAGGCCCAGGAACCGTAGCAGGCCAGCTTGCCAACATTCCAGGAATTCCCAGACTCTCAACAATCTCCACAGTAACAAACGCTGTGGGAAGCGCCCGTCTGTCCTCACACAGAAGGACAAACAGCTCTTGACGCTCAAGCTGGGTCTGCCCATTCGCCATGGTTTTGTAGTTTGTTTTCATTGTCATTGTTTCCCTTTTCTTTATAACCGTTGAAAAGTTGGGGAAAGTGACTTTGAGCACAATGGCAGGGGGCATTTTGCTTTATCTCTGCAAGCAAAGCCAGGAACCCCTGTGGATCCCAGGAACTTCAAAACCCACTGGGAGAAGAAAGGCTGTTTATCATTCACATCGTGTCTCCCAGGTACTGTGCTCTGTCTCAAAGACACTGGAGAAAAAGATGTCTGGACATACACTTTGGTGTGGGTCGGTTAGAACAGTGCTTAGAAGGATCCTTGGGGACAGCTGGGCCTGGGGACAGCGGGCATCACAATGACAGGAAAGGCAGTGTCCCTGGCTCTGCTGTGGAACGTTCAAGGATCGTCCTCTCACAGAGTCATTCCATGCTGCTGGAATCCTTCATCTCCAGGGTCCTTCAGCTGAGCACTTCGCTGGACAGAGCGCCTTCCCTGTTACTCTAAGGAGAAACATTTCAGCAGTACAAGCAACTGAAGCTTCTAGAGACAAATCTGGGTGAGGTGGGCCTTCCACAGTCCAGCCAGGTGACATGGTGACAGTCCCAAAACATGCCTTCTGCACACACAGAGTGTGGCAGCAGCCGGGGGCTTGCAGGGGCAGGTCAGGGTTTATGCCAATCCAGTGGCTGGGCCAGGCCCCAGCCTGCTCCTCCAGCTGGTCAGGGATGAGAGAATGGCTCTGTCCTCTCCTTCACTGGTGGATCCTGTTCTAAGCTCTTCTCTGGAGCTCAGGTGGGGGGGGGTGGCATGTTACCCAGCCAGGTAGTGAGTTCTTCAACACACAGGGAATGGTGTCTCCGGTAAGAGCTGCCCAGGCCCTTGCAAGAAGCCAGGAACGAGGCCAGAATATGTACGCCTCTCTTCTGACTCAGCAAGGACCCAATATGGTCGGTCCCAATATCTATCTCACTGGGCAAATACAGAAGTCTACGGGGCCAGAGCTACAGCCAGCAATGCAAACAGATCAGTGTTTGAAAGGGGTGAATGATGCATGAACAGTCTATGCATCCACAAGCCCGATATATAAAGCAGGTTTTAATACTTTTTAATAAATTCATAAGCTCAGCATACAGTTGTGTTGGTTCTTTATTCTGGAAAGGAAAAGAAGCCGCTAGGTTGCTAGGAGGTTTCAGTCCTGGAGGTCCTGTTGTGTGTTGCATAAAATCCCAATCGGCGGGGCTAGAAAGGTAGCTCAGTGGTAGAGCACATGCCTTGGAGACATGAGGTCCTGGGTTTGATTCCTCAGCACCACATGAATAGAAAAAGCTGGAAATGGCTCCAGTGGTAGAGCTCTAGCCTTGAGCTGAGGAACTGACCCAGCATTAAAGCCCTACTACCAACAACAACAACAGAAAGAAAAAGAAAAGAAAATACCAATCGGCATTGGTGACACCAGCTTCTCGCCAGGCCTTTCTAAATAAGAATACGTAAAAACCTCTCTCCACCAGAACGTCATGTTTAGCAGTTTTGTAAGGTCGTGCTGGAATTCTTTGCGTGATTGTCAGCAGAAAGGTGATTCTGTGGGCCTGGCCCGGTCTCCAGCTGTGCTCGGACGTGCTGGTTAGTAAGTTCATCTCATCACTCATCTCTAGAAATGTGCAAGAGAGGGACCAGAGGTGTGGCGGGCTCCCGGGAAGCCAGCACATGGGACACAAACCAAGTTCTGCGCAGCGGGAGCTCCATCTTCTACATCTTCCCAAACGCTCAGTCCATCCATCTCCTTCTTCCCTCTCAGCAGGAGCACCAGCAGCCCCAAAGGCCATCACAGAACTATGTCTTCCCTTTTCTGTACCCACCCCCCCAAGGCCTCTGAGTCCCACCCTCCCCGCCCAGAACCCACTCAGGACCAAGGGAACATAACCTCCTTCCACCCACAGCTGCTCTCTCCATCCGGGCACTGGACTCTACCTCTCCCAACTCCACAAGACCCCGACTCCTTCTCTAATGCTACATTTCCTCTGATGTGTGAAGATATTCAAGCCCATCAAGAACAAAGTTAAAAACAATCCCCAGTAATTCTCATTAGTCACAACAGCTAATGCAGGGACAAATAGAAGGAGGCTATCCTGTAAAGCTATTATCACACTGGTTGAATAACTGAACGTGAGCGTTACAAGGCTTGGGGTTTCCAAGGGATGAATGTGGCAATGGTCATGTTCCTCCCTGGAGTGAGTCTCTTGGTGTTTCTTGGGAAGCTACAGGAGCCGTGTCCTTAAATGAGAATGGCAACCAGAGGCTCCATTCTCTTAGATGTGAAGGTCTAGGTCATCTCACCCAGCAAGCCAGATGGACTGGGGGAAATGTGCACTGATCTACGGCACCTGGAATGGGTTTAAGGAAGGAGACGCTAAATATACAACTTGGGCTGTGGGAATCCAGCGCCCAGGAGCAGGGGCTACACTTCTGCCCCCCAAATCTCCTCCGGTGGAGTTTCCCACAAAACTGAAGTCACCTCCAGCCTTCAAGAAGCTATGGTGGCAAGGAGTGAATGCATGAGAGGCAGTTAGAGCTATACAGACAGGGATGGTCTGTGTTGGGCCATGGCTTTGCTGCAAACAGGTCCATCCAACCCTTTCTTATCTCTTTCCCTGTGCCATGTCCTGGCTTCTTTGTGCTTCTCCTCTTCCACTTCCTCCAGGGACTGTGCTGAGCGATGGAGGTTGCATTTCCCACACGCACAGAGCCAGCACGCCTAGGGGGCTGATATCACTCTGGAAAGACCTTGGCGAATGATGGACATGTACAGGCACAGGAAGCCCAGCTGTCTTACCTCAAATTGGAACAATGTGTGATCTGAAGATGGGTGCTCCAGGACTCCCTGCAGGCCCTACCTGAAGTCCAGTCCAGCTTTGCGGGGTAGGCACAACCTTCCTTCTAACCAGGCTAGTCTTTGTCCTCTCTCTCCCTTTCTAGTTTCTCCTGGTAGCACTGCACCAGTTCTCATCTCAAGTTCTATCTCTGGAGAACACCACTTAATGTAAGTTCTTCCTCATCAGCCTACTCTTGAGCCTATCCTGCTAACTACTCTGAGTGGTGTTAGCGAGCCAATACATATTGGCAATAAGTAAAACAAGAAGTAGGCGGCATTACCAATAGGAATGCCTCCTTTCTTCTTCTCCCCAGCACAGTTTATTTGGAAGAGATGCTTAACTGAGTTTCTCAATGTCAAGGGAAAGAAAGTATACTCTTGGGCCAAAATGAACAAGGACAGGGTAAGAGCATATCCTCCTGGAATGCAGATCTCTCGGCTTCCTTCTCGAGGGTACCTGAGACAGCTTTGGGAGCCTTTCCTACAGCCGCCCGTGATCCCAGGTGAAGAACTGGACAGTCACAGAGCAGCTTCCCCAACTCTGTGTCCCGCCGCTGGGGGCTGGGGGCACGCTCTGCACTGAAGCCTCTCCACGCAGACCCTCTCACAGAGAGAGAAGTTGCTAGAACAGGCACTCAGCAAAGGAGGGTTCATCTAGATTGACAGATTCGGGGATACGTATGCCATCGGGGCTTTGAAACCAAGGAAGATCATTTGATTTCTTTAGTAGGGCTGGGCTCAGCCAGCAGACATCCAATTTTAGTACTAGCTTTGATGAAAAAAAAATCTATTCGGGGCTTGTAACCTAATGAGGCTTTACATTTAGGCTAGCAAGCAGAACGCTCAAAGGCTGAACACTAGGTATTATTTATAGATGGAGCATATCTGTGCACCTCTAACGCATCTCTAGAAATTTGGCCTTGGCTTCTTTGTGACACTGTGCTTTGTGGCTGCCCCCTGTGCCCCCGCTTCCTGCTTAGAAGAGTCCATCTGGGCCAAAAACTCGTTGACCGGAGCTGAGCACAGCATTTCCAAAGAGAGAACAAAAGAAAAGAGAAAAAAGAAAAGCAGAGCTGGAATAACATTCCATACAGAGTCATAGGATCTGGCTTCGGGCCAAACATCATGGCTTGAGGAAACTGTACCTTTCCAGCCTCTCCGCTGTGCGTCCACAGCTCCTGTGAGACCCTGCACATACACCAACCACCCCAGGGTCCCGACCCCACGCGGTGGAACTCGGGACAACAGCGGCTCAGGAATGGCCAGCTTGCCCCTCTTTAATCATCGCCAAAACACATTCCCACTTCCCCAGGGGCACCAGCCCTGATGGAAACTTAACCTACTTTGGTTGAAGCAGAAGACCTGGAGCCCGCGACTGAGTTCAGATCTGTCCAGTGGCATGTCCAAGCTCATTCCGTCATTTCTCCAGACTCCATCTCCTCATCGATCAGTGAGCCGGCCGGTGCTCCACCGTAACTCTTCTCAGGCACCTGGTGATGTGAGGATGAATTAGCGATGATGTATGTCTAAAGGATGGAGCCTGGCCCCGGCACCTAGTCATGTCCACATGTAGGATGAGCTCTTCTTGTGACCCGCTTATATAAGAGCACACATGCCGAGCAACATGGGCTGGTGAAGAAGGCCCGACACGCAGCCCAGTCAGCCACCCCCAGAGCTGTCTCCACACGGGCTGAAAAAGGGTCATTTTGTTCTATTGGTACACAGGGCCATAGGAGCGAATTCTCCCACAGCCGAGTATTAGGTGGCTGGCCGTGGAGGCAGGAACGAAGTCCTAGTCCAACAGCACACACACGCAAGTTGGATTGGAGTGAAAGGTTTCATTGTGCAGTTGGTTCCTTTCCTTGCGTCTTCTGCTCTTTTGAGTTCCTTTAGCTCAGAAAGTTAATCGCACTGACATATGTAAGGAAGGGAAGGAGAGGAGTCAACTCACGGAGAATTTTTATGCCCAAACTGTATGAATGGTAACATTTACAGCCTAAGCTTCAAAAGATACTACTGTTATCGCTCTAAAGCAGAGTGTTTAAAAATTTAAAAAGTCATTAACGCCATGTGGCTACATGCCCCCATTTATTTCTTATTTATTAGACTTAATAAAAGTAATAAAAAGGAAGCTCTTGGTTCTCAAACGTTGCGTCTTTTTTAATGAGCAAATCATATTAAATAGCACTTCAGTAAATAAGACAGCAACCCGGCCGGGTCCCAGTGACACCACAGACAGCCCAGCCACGTGGGAGCGATCCTCCCTTCCCAACAGTCTCTGTGGAGCTCTGCGTGTCCGTGTTGCCGGGAACGCACGGCCCCCTCGGGCCTCTTCCCTCTTCCCTGTCTCTGTGATGATCTCAGTTCTGTGCAGGAAAGGGTTCATGGGAAGAGGCTAGCCTCCATCACCAGTCTAGCACAGCCCATGGGTGCCGCCTGGGTGAAGAGCACCTTAACTGGGATCTGCAGAGCCCTGGGACTGTCTGGGAGCTCTCCGGTGAACGCTGTTTGTCTGCTATAGCCCTGTGCAGAGAGATTTTCTCCCTTGTACCCCATCCTGTGGCTTCTCACCTCTCGGCAGCGTGTGCTCTGAGAGGAGGCGAGGAGGGAGTATGGCTGAAGCCGGCCCTGCTCAGGCAGGACGGGGTAGCCTCCTTCCTCTGTGAACGGTGCAGAATCTGCCCTTGAATCATATTCCGTGTCTTCCCTCCCAGGCTTACTTTATGCTCTGTGCTCGGCACTCACGGCTTTCTTGCCAGAATCTCAAAAGTCCTTTGGTCTCTCAACAGTGTTCAGAAGTGTACATGAAGAACCCTGTGATTGGAGACTGTTATCTCTATGGTGGACTTCAAGGGCCTGTTTTAAAAATGGAAATTCAAGACCGTGGCCTTTGTTCTAGACATTCTCAACAACTGTCCGCCTTGAAGACTGGGGCACAAAAGCTGGTGGAAAGGAGCGAGAAGCAGGGGGAAGATGACAAAGGGCTCTGGCATGTCAGGCTGGCTACAATGTCCCTGGGAGCAGCGGTGCAAGTCATGACTCGGGGATTCCGGAATGCTCTTTGAAGAGACAATCGAGGTGAAGTTATGCTCAATTAGCATGCACCCTAATCCAATAGCACCAGTGTCCACGAGCATGGAGGAGATACACAGACACCGGGACTGAGGCATCAGCCAAGGCCAAGGGCTCCCGGAAAATTCTGAAGCTAGAAGAGGCCAGAGCACACCCTCTCCTAGAACATCCAGAGAGATGAGGCCTTGTGCCTTGAGTTCAGACATTTGGCCTCCAAAACCATGAGAGAACAAAGCTTAATGACTATACTTTGTTACAGCCACACCGACACGCCAATTAAAAGATCCAGAGAGCAGCTAGGGGCCCTGAAATGGCAGCTCAGCCTACCAAGTTAGTGAAGGTGTTAGCGACACATCTTTCAAATGCAGAGGAGCAAACATCCAAGCCACTTGCTTTAAGCAAGAGAGGAAATCTATTGGCTTCACCAAATCTCTGACAATGGATTTGGTCACCTTCAGGAAGGGTTTGATCCAGGAATTCACACACTACGACCGCCCCTCTGCAGCTCCATCTTCTCTCTGGGTTCTGTGCTTTATCCTCCACAGGGAAACCTAACTCTTGGTCTGTTGATGCCAGACTTTTGCTTCTTCTTTATAGCTACTCTCCACTAATTCTCCTTCTCATTTCTCTACTCCACCTGTAAATCAGTTAATTAAGTTTTGATCCTGACAACTCATTTAGCACAAAGGAGTACTGTTTGCATGGTGGTTAAAAACACAGATCATGAAGCCCGTCTCCCTGCCCATTGCTAGCTCTGTCTTTTGGGAAGAGTTGTTTAACATCTCCGTGTCTCCTGTGTCTCATTTATTAAATGTGGATAATAAACATAATGACCTCATGGTGTTGCTTTGAGAATTAATAGACATTAAGTGCTTGCAGTTCACTGAGCTAATACTATAAATTAACTGTGGATAACAAGGCCAAGACCTGACATGTGCTAAGGACATAGATGTGGCCTCTATCTATAGAAGTAGTCACATATCAAGCAATTTTTTTAAAAGATAGCATACATTTCAAAACAAACTTTTGGCATAAACTCACCAGTCCCAGAAAATTCATAGATGGAGAAATTCAAGCTCAGGACTCTTCCTGTCATTTCCAAGACCACCTTGCTAACAGGAAGTCAAGTTCCAAAGAAGGCTCCTGTTTCAAGCCTGAAGTATCTCACATTCTTGTTTGCTTTCTCCCTACACACTGCCTCTTTCTTTCTTTTTTTTTTTTCTTTGGTCAGTCATGGGGCTTGAACTCTGGGCTTGGGCGCTGTCCCTGCACTCTTCAGCTCAAGGCGAGCACTCTACCACTTGAGCCACAGCGCCACTTCCAGTTTTCGAATGGTTTATTGGACATGAGTTTCACAGACTTTCCTGCCCCGGCTGGCTTTGAACCTCGATCCTCAGATCTCAGCCTGCTGAGTAGCTAGGATTACAGGTGTGAGCCACCAGCTCCTGGCTTTGCCTCTTTCTTTTGTGCTAATTGAAATACCCAGAGTTCCATCATTCTCAAAATAAGCTGGTCCTGTGTGTCTCTTTTGAGTCCTAAAGTGGCCACATTCTGCCCCCTCTTTGTTTACTGAGTTCTTGAACAAGCCAGTGACTGAGACTCACTTTCCTCTATTTCTTTACAGGTTGTATAAATTTTGTTGGCCTTCCACATTCCCTACTTGCAATCATCATTTAACCTGTTCTTCATAACAACCTTGTCTTATTTCTGGCATTCTCCTGAGCATCCCCTTTTAAAGATGATGACAGGTCTTGAGCATGACATCAAATGGCGGTCGCTGGGCCTCCTGTGCAGGTATTGACACTTCCTTGACTTGTCTCCCACCTCCCTTCCCAAGACTCCGTGCTCCACTCCTCCTCCTCCACACAGAGTGAGAAGCACCTGTGAGTGTGTCCTCTAGGATCTGAAGATGTGTGGGTGTGTGTCCCCTGGGATCTGAGGGAGGGTGTTTGTGTGTTTGTGTGTTTGTGTGTGTGTGTGTGTGAGACCCACAAGCCCCATGGATTCCACAGGTGGAAGTTACAGGACCACAACTCCAGAAGCAGATTGTTGGCTCAACATGGAAGAAAGTTGTTCAGTCCTCAATATCTGAGGGGTTTTTTCCTTCTTTTAATGAAAGGGTTGTTAAAGTACTCCCTCTTCCTGAGGAACAAGACTCTCTGTAGGCCAGGCAGGAAAGCAGAGATGGGATGGAGCACGTGCCCTCCTGGGAAATAAGCTCAGGAAGAGGACACTGAATTGTCACTGAGCTCCCACAGTGAGGGAGGCCCCCCGGAGACAAAGGAAGTCGCCCCTCCAGCGTGCCAGGGTCAGGGTTCCGAGTCACCAGGGACCTCACAAACCTCCTGCAGGTGGTCCAGATACTGGCTTTCCTTATGCTTGGTGGCAAAAGTTGGAACCCATAAAAAACAATATTGACCAAATGAATGAAGCCATCAGGAGTGGTACACACACACACACACACACACACACACACACACACACACACACACACACACACACACACACACACACACACACAGAGAGAGCAAGGATTTGCTATGTGTCCATGATCCATGACCCCCAGAGGAAGGGAGAGGACCCACAAGGGGACCCATTATCCACAAGGGCAAATGAGAGCTATGTGGGTCTCGGCTTCCTTGCCTTCCCATCACAGGTGATGGAGGAGCCCCACCCTGAGCTTCTGGAGATAGTCAGTCCCGCTCTGCAGAGAGAACAGCTAGAATTAGACAAAAGATCAACCTAAATATTCATGAAGGCATTAAAGAAAACCCTGAATAGCTAAAGTAATTCTAAACAGAAAGAGCACTGCTAGATGTGTCACAAGAACAGACTTCAAGTCATACTACATAGCCATAGTAGCAAAACAGCATGGTACAGCCACACACACACACACACACACACACACACACACACACACACACACACACACACACACACACACACACAATGGAACAGTATAGAAAACTCAGACATAAAATCACACAGCTACAGCAAATTTTTGACAATGGAGCTAAAAACATACACAGACGACAGCCTTTTCAGTAAATGGTGCTGGGAAAACTGGGTACCTAGCTGCCGTAGATGGTACAAAATCAACTCTAGGCGACTCAAAGAGATCAAAGTAGGACCTGAAACTTCATATCTACTATAGAAAACCCAGGGAAAGTGCTGGAAGTTATAGGCATAGATAAAATTTTTTAAAAAATAGGATTCCATTTGCCCAGAAGATAGAATAGAGAATTGATAATTAAGGCTATATCAAAGTGTTTCTGCCCCAGAAGAGAAACAAAACACAGGAGCCAAGAGACAACTCATGGAATGGAAGAAAAAAAATCTCTGCCAGCTGTTCAACAAAGGATTAAAATCCAGAATATACCAATAACACTAAAAGTTTGATAGCAAGTAAACAATTCAATTAATTTAAGGGTAAACAAAGTGAACAAACAGTTCTCGGAAGAAATACAAATGGCTAATAGACTCATGAAGAAATGTTCAACACTTTTAGCCATGAAGAAAATGTAACTCAAAACTACACCAAGATTTCTTCCCACCCTAATCAGAACGGCATCCATCAAAAATAAAAACAAGTAGCAAATACGGGAAGGACATGGAGGGGAAAAGAACTCGACTATTCTGCTGGTGGGAATGTAAACTAGAGCAACCATTATGGAAATCAGCACGGAGATTCCTCAAAAAAAGACTAAAAATAGACCTCCTGCATAGCCCTGCCATACTGCTATTAGGCATATGGCTAACGGAGAGTAAATCCACACACACACCTGCATACCTGTGTGTATGGCAGCTTTGCTCCTGACAAGTGAATGATGGAATCAGATAAGGTGCTCGCATTAACTTCTAGTTAACAGAGGTTTATTTCTATGTGTTTACTTCTTTGTATTGTGAGTCTTAGGGTGGTAAACTTGTGACTCCTGCTTCCTTTTCTCCCTATCCCTTACACTGCACATGCCAGGGTTGCCCTGCCCCTCACTCTACAGTCAAACTTCATTTCAAATCCGTGTAGGGGCTGGGTATAAGGTCACTGGCATGTCATCAAGGAAGCCTACTGAAAATCTCTCTGAAAAAAAAGTTCATCCACGCTAATAACAGCAAGCGGTTTGCCTCATGGTAAATGTGAAGATGTTGCGCATACAAATGTCATCTCGTCCGATCATTGCATCAATATTTGTATACATGCCTCTGATACCATAAACAGTAGCGATATCAGCAGCCTTTGTTCCATTTCAGCTCTCGAGCTGCAGTACCTTTGCCCGTTTAGCATTTCTCTACCCTCTCTCTATACACAGATAAATAGATCTGTGGCAGGAGTCATGGTGGAGTCATCGCAGGATCAAGTGAGCCGACAGACGTCACACAGTACTAGGGAGCAGCCGAGGAAGAGGCTGGGGCCCGTGTCTAACTGACCACCTGACATGCTTTGCTTCCCTGAAAAGCCATAGTGGACTAGACAAGTCAGCTTTGGGGACACCGGCGGGAAAACAAGACCTATCCCTGGGGAATGAGTCTCCCAGGAGATTGAAGGTCTCTGTGCATAGATGCTGTTGGGATACGGGAATGGGAACATGCAGAGGGGGGCCGGGGAGGGAGAGGGGTAGGTCAGGAAGGGGGAGGGGAAGAGAATGCAGCCAAGAGTTCACTGTGGAAGGGGGTGAGGAGATTGAAGGGTGACACTGACCAAGATGCACTGTACTCGTGAGCTGCTTTGTCACATGGCCCTCCTTTGTAAACCACTGAGAGATAATACAAATATAAATAACGCAAGTCAGTGCTGGGCCTTGGGGTGGAGCAGTAGCCTGGCATGTGGAGAGCGTGGGTTTGATGCTTACACACTGCTAAATCAGTAAGCAGATACACCTGGGAAGTACATCCACCCATAGGTCTGCCCCACAGGTCCCCTCCATGCACACAGCTCAGGGAACCCTTTCACGACGCTGATGCAGCACTGGCTGTGGACTCGGGGGGTCTGCCCTCCCTGCATGACACACACAGGTCACTTCCAGCTGGCAGCGGCCTGAGGACCCACCAGCTATGAGGTATCTGTCAGAGACCCGCCCAGTTCCTCCTGGGAACCAAATCTCATGCCAGATTGTATCTCTTCACCCCGCCAACAAAAGCACGTGAGCGCCAGAAGCCCAGCCTCAAAACCCCCAGCTGGACCTCTACGTTTCCCGGAATTTGCCTTCTTGCAGTCGTTTCTGAAATCAGCAGAATCTACGTGAGGACAACAGGTCGTCCTGTGTGGGTTAAACTGCTCTATCCTAAAAGCCAGGCTGGGAGCCCCGGCCCTGTACCTGCGAGTGTGAGCTTATCGGGAAATGAGACGTTTGCAGACATAAGCAAGGGAAGAAGGCATCAGGCTGGATGAGGCTCATGCCCCCCTCACACACACAACCCACCGGCCAGTCATGGGCGTCCTGATGAGAAGCAGGAGCTCCGGACACACAGACGCGCAGGGAGCACGCCCTGAGCAGAAGAGATGAGAGTGATGGAGCGCCAACAAAGAACACACGAGTGGGCAGAAGCTAGGGAGAGGGGCGAAGGACAGGCCCAGCCAGGGTTCCCCAGGCAGCCAGCCCTCCTGACATCTTGATTTCTGACATCCACCGCTGCCCCACGCAGCGGCAGATAGTGTACTCAGAACACGCATCATTCAAAGCAGCAGCCAGATGCTTCTTCCTTGCTCAGGCTCCAAAACAGTCTTCAAATGCGGCCCCGCCGGCCCCTCCCCGGAGCCCTCTCCTTTGCATTGAAAGCTGGGGCTGTGGCGGGCCCAGGGCCGGTGGAGCCCACCGCCCATCTGTATCCCAGTCACAGGCACCCCTGGCATCTGCTTGGCTGGCAGCTGGTGCCGTGCCATAGAGCGAGGATTCTGCGATCTCCGTGTGTGCCACAGGACGGCAGGAGATAATATAACACATCCAACAAAACCGCCCCGGGCCTCCGCAGAAGACGGGCGTCAGAGCCCCTCGGCTGACAGTGCAGAGACAGATGCCTCCAATTTGGTCAACCTGGAAAGAGCCTGGGTAGAAACTGGGACATGGGGCCCAGTCAGAACCGCTGGCCCCGCGGCCTTCAGTAAGTCATCTTGGCCTGCTGGGCCTCTTGGGAGCCTGCAACAAATGGTGGTCACCTTAGGACTCTCGGAGCCCTGGGAGGGCCTCAGAAGGAGAGGAGGGAGGTATACCGTATTTCCTTCTTTCTAAACCCCAGACTGTACTCGAAGTTTGCAAGCCGGTGCTGAGGGCCACGGTAACGCTGAATAGGACGCTGGCTCCAAGAGGTCTCCCGGGGATCATGTCCATTCCTAGCCAGCTCTGCCCTCTGCCCACAGCTGACACCTTCACGTGGACAGATCCCACACCTGAGCAGCCCCAAACCTCTTCCGGAAAGCCAAGCACTGACAGCAGTCTGGCTGGACTAGCACACAAACACACAAACAAATACATAAACCAATGACCATACAAGCCTCAGACCCACTCTAGGGGGCAAATTGTGAGAAGGCTCTGATTCCCTTTAGACCTAAGCCTCACAGACATGCACAGAGACGGCCCATGCAGGAGAAGCGAAAGGTGCCGGGGCACGAGGGGCTGGAGTTGGGCCACGGTGCCATCAGGGCCTGACTCCCGGGCGTTCCCAGGCTATTGTGGCTCCAGAGGGCTCTCTGGAAGCTCAAAAGCGCTGGTGCTTTCCACCCAGCCTGCAGCCTGTGCCCACTCTCTGGTGTGGGGAAACTGCATTGTCATTCATTCCTCCCTCACTGTCATTCATTCCACCCTTAGAGACTTGGGGCAGGAGGAGCCTGAGATCGAGAGGGCCCCAGCCTTATCAGCACCTGCAGAGCCAGGCAGCCCACTGGGGAGGACAGCCATGGCCGGCCTGCTCTACAGGGGGAGCTGGGTGTGAGCCCTGGAGCAGCCACTGTGGGCTGGCACCACAGGCTGGAGGAGACATGTGCCCTCTCTCCAACGACATGGGGTATTTGGACTACAGAATTATTCTGCTCCTTACTAATCCTATGAGCTTCTTATCTGAGGGGCCCTGTCAGGAGGTCCCGGGTCGTGAGGGGTACGGCCCCAAGCCGCTGCAAAGGCTGGTGGCTGCTGGTCCCCAGGAGTCCAGCCCAGATGAGGCCGCTCCCCTTCCCTCCCCAGGACCGCCTCCACCCGAAGTCCGGAGGCCCAGCTACCTTGTCGCAAGGCTGGGGTGGGGAGCCACCTCAGGAGCCACACCTGCCCCAGGACTCCCCACGGTTATTGAGGTTCACCCTGACCCTCTGTCCTTGCCACATAGGAGCTCATTCCGGCCTCCAAGCCTGGGTTTCACAATACAAAATGGAAGGCAGGAAGAGCTGGGTGGTAGGACACGTGCCCAGGCTCTGAGTCCCATCCCCAAGACCACAGGAAAGCAGTATGATATAATACAGGGCAAGAAAGAAAAGGGAGGGGAAGGGCGGGAAAGCTGACAGGAAAAGAATGGAGGTGCGCAGGTGACCAGGAACGGGGGGGGGGGGGGGAGGGAGCTGAGGACAGTCAGGTGCCAGCCCCTCCCTGGGGTGATGGGGAGGGAGGGAGGTGACAATCATGTCACCTTGCATCCGTGAGGAGCAAGAGCAGGCGTCACCAGGTGTGGTGCGAAACGTGGGACTCTCCTGCCTCAGCATTCTGAGAACAGAGCAGGAGGCCCCGTGTCAGCTCTGGCCTCCAGAGCTGGAGTTCACGCTCGGGGCACACTCAGGACAAGCTGTCAGCCACTCACCTTGTTCTCCCAACAGATCTCCATGAGCACCCCTTTGGCCTTTCCCATTTCTCCTAACCACATGGCCACTACCTGAAAGATTCGGTCAGCTGCAAAGAGATTGCATTCCAAACACAGATGGGCATGAAAGACCCCAGGTCGGAGGGCTGCGGGCAAATGGGAGAGGCAGCCTCAGATCCCTCACGGACTCTGCCCTCCTGTAAACAGGCACCGTGGCCTGCAAAGAGGTGACTCCACAGAAACATGGCCCCATTGACCAATGTCCTGTCAGCCTGCTCTTCCGATGGACCAAGTAATACTCCAAGCCTCTGAGTAGTAAAAATGCATGAGAACTGCAAAGTGTGGTGCATGGTGTTTGTGTGATGTGCATGCGTGTATGGCACACACATGTGCTGTTTGTGTTTGGTATGTTGTTTGGTGGATGTGTTGTGTGTGTACTGTTTATATGATTGTGTGTGGTGTACATGTATGGGTGCATGTGTTGTGTTTGTGTGTTTTGTGTTTGTGGCATGGCTGTACTTTGTCTGTCGTAGCTCTAGAATGGTCAGTGTGGTCCTGACTCCACAATACTTTGACATCTTGGTGAAGGAGCAGGCTGTGAGCAGAGGGTCTAAGTAGGCCTGACATCCAGTTGATGCTTCACAGTAATGAGGTGGACAGCAGGTGGGTGGGGGAAAGAAAAGCAAGAAAGCCAGCACACCAGAAGTTCCATCTGGAGGAAGGGCAGCATTGCCACCATGTTTGGGATTCCATTGGAAGAGAGGCTTTGAGAGACACTGGGAAACAGACAAATAAAACTCAACCCGTGACTGCCTGGAGGGACACAATGTCCTCAGCACTGGGAGCATGGGTTAGGAGCAACAGGCCTTTCCTGGGGAGTACGAAGTGTGGGCAAGATTGTCCTGGACTGAAAAGCTGGGCTTGGGTGTGAGTCTGGATTTAAGCCTTACCTCCAATATCTACTAGCTGTGACTTGGAACTTACCAGCTTCACCGTTCTTCCAGTTCTCCATAGTTTCCAGACAAGACATAGCAATAGATCGTGCCTTAAAAGACAGTGACAATTTTCAAATAACATGATAAAGTATGTGGAAAATGCCTGACACAATTGGACATTTAATCAACAGTGGTTATGAGTTAAAGAAGGGCAGTAGATGACTTCAAAATCTGAAAAAAAAAAATGTACTCTTCCCCCAAAAAAATGCACAGTGCACATGCACCTCAGATGGGTAGGTGGTGAGCACACGCAACCACACACACACACACACACACACACACACACACACACACACACACACACACACAATTCCTTATTCAACATCCTTGGAACTATGAACTCCTAGTGGCCATTACTCGATCCTACCAAGTGCCCAGATGCAGTGTAAAGCCTTTAGGCCTCAAGCCATGGAGGTAGAAAGATGGATCTGGGTTTTCTGAGAAGAATCGAAGCTGAGGAAATCAACTTGAGAGACTCCACCATGCTCTTGAGCACTAGAGACACTCACCAGGGCAGTGGGAAAACAGGAAGCACATCAGACTCAGAGGGGCTCCTGGGAAGTGGTAGGCATCGGAGGAACCCCTTGACACCAAGAGCTGGAGACAGCTGGGAACACACAGGATTTAATCCCAGCTGGGTAGTAGTTGTGGAACATAAGACAATACAATGAAACTTCACGGACCATCCTTTCAACTGCCATTGAAGTATTAGACCTTCAGTCTTATTTAAATGCCAAAGTTTTGTTTCTTTGCTCCTTTCTTCAGCTGTTCGATGAAATCTGTGTCCTCTGCAAAAGCTTTGTTTCCCAAAACCAAAATCATGATACATATGTAGGAATAAGAATATTTTTATGACTTACAAATTTATTTATAAGACACTTTACAAGCACACAGAAAGTTACAGCTGTGTGCATTTAGCAAAGTAACCATTGGGAAGAATGAAATTAAAGGAAGCCATATGAATTCTGGGAAATTCCAGGCATGCAAGTCTCAGGTTCAAAGCTCCCCCGTGACGGGTACCGCTGTTGGGAAGAGCACAGGGGTCCAAATATGTTCGTTTCCCTCACCTTTTTGGTCTCTCGGAGGAGAGAAGGAGGGAGCAAGGAAAGGATGGGGGAAGGTGGTGGTAAAGTAGGAAAGGCTGTGACTCAAACCCAGGTGCTCACCTCCCATGAGTGACCAGGACCTCTGACCCACGCATGCGTGGCTCCTTTCACCGCGTTCCATGACAGTTGGGGTGTACTGGTTTGGGGCTCCCTCTCACCAAGTTTCCTGGTGGATGGTGTATGATTTGGGGGTTGTTATCCCTCAAATCTGGGTGTTTGGAGGAGGATTTGGAGGAGGGAACATTTCTAGGCCCTCTTATTTTCCCGAGTGTTTTCGCCAACATCTGATAAGAATTACTGGGCGCCCATGGCTCACACCTGTAACCCTAGTGACTCACAAGGCTGAGATCTGAGGAGCATAGTTCAAAGCCAGCCCAGGCAGAAAAGTCTGTGAGACTCTTATCTCCAATTAACCACCAGAAAACCATTTCTGGTATGGATCAAAGTGGTGGAGCACAATCCTTGAGCAAAAGAATTAAGGGACAGCATCCAGGCCCTGAGTTCAAGCCCCATAGCCAAGAACAACAAAAGCAAAAGAATCATTTAGGGGTGGGAACAGGACCTCCATGAGTGAGAAATCACCTCCTGACTCATCTTGGTAAGCAGACATTCAGCCACAGAGCCGCTGACCTCACAGAGAGGCTGGGCTGAGGGTCACAGACAGGAGCACTGTGAGGTGAGTTTGCCCAGGACCTGAGTCTGAAGTTTAGGATAAACCCTCCCTTTGTGGTCTGTGCACCTGTGTTGTGGTACTTGAAACTATGGCAGGTACAACCAGCTTCCTCCTGCTCTTCTATTTTAAACAATCTCCAACACGGAGGCACATTAAAATATGCCTGCTCATTAAGTGAAGGGCAAATCCTGTGTCTTACCCACTGAATTGGTGAAATGCTTCTCTCCAGGCTGCCTGGAAATTGGAAAGGTGAGCGTAAAAACTACCTTTCTGATACTAGGAAGAGAGACAGCTGTGTCCGCACTGGCATCTGCGACCACAGACAGATCCTTAAACACTCAGGGTCTAAGATGTCACCTGAAGATGGATGCTTTTCTGTGTCATGGCAGATCAGGAATTCATGTTCCAAATTTTATGCCCAACAGCATGTGGCTTATTACACCGTCCTTTAATGAAGATCATCTGCCCTGTGCAGCACTGAGAATATTAGCAGGGACCGCGGCTGAATCCACAATGACAATTTTACAAGGGAGAAGAAATATTCAGAACAGAACACCAAAGGATGGTGGATGACATCACTGCTTATGACCCATCCTGCAAGAAGAGGTCTTCTCACCAGCAGAATGAGAGAATTTTCAAGGCATCTGCACATGTTGATCCTGAAGTTGGGCAGATGGAGGCAAAGCATGGAGAGGCTGATGGGCAAAATGTTGAGTTGGCTACAGGGAATGCTGTGGTGGGGACGGGGGTGGGGGGACGGGGCGGGGGGAGACAGAACTTGCTTGAGTGCATAAGCTATGTCTGGGATCCTCCTGTTCCCACCGAACCCCTATAACCTACATAGAAGCAGACCTGGAAATGATCCAGCCTCACATCAAATCATTCAGATGGAGGACAGTAAGGTCCAGAGTCATGACAAAGCACGGAAGTCCAGAAAACTAGTCAGAAGCAGAAACCGGCTTAACAGTCTGGTATCCAGACTCTAGATTCTGGTTGTTGGATTTATGGCTGTCTCTCTTGGTTCCAAAGAAAATCAGAGAAATGAGGTTTGTGGATAAGCACAGAGCAGAGACCATGAGATCCGATGTGTTGGTTTTGAGGGAGAGCTGGTGGATCTCCTGATGGTTGGATTCTTTGTCTTTCTTGATGATTCATTAAGTGTGCAGAATGCAATTTGGCAGGAAAAAACAGCTACCCCTCACACTCAATCAGCTCTTTGTGAAGTCTACAAATGTAACTGAGTTCTGGGGTAGGCATTTGGCATTTGGATCTATGCCCTGGGGACCCAAGGATGCACTGTGCCTTATTCTCCTTGGAAAACCCCAGTCAAATATGTTACAAGAATCCCATTCTTCCCACCTCAGCTAACCTCTCCATATTGATTCCTTAATGGTTGCAATAAAGCCTATAAACACGTTTGGGTGCTTGTCCAGATGCAAGAAGTGTACCCATGGCTGGTGCAGGGGAAGGAAAAAGGTAGCTGTCTTTCGTTTCCTTAACAATGTGGCTATTTTCTTTTCCAGTCAGGAATCTTCATAAATTTGCTGCCTATAGCAGCAGCCAGCCTTGGAATTAATTCTTGGTTACTATGTATTTATTTCCTAAATGGCAAATACCTATTAGCATGAATATTCAAATGGCACTGCAGGCCATTAAAACTCCATTTATTCCACAAACAGAGCACTTGATGGCTTTTTGTGAGCACAAAATGCAAAAACTTCCAGACCTTCAAGGTCTTTGGGAGCTAAAAAAAATGACTGTATACATTTATTAGAAAATTTCACACTGGCTGCAAAGCCAGGGCTTTAATCGCCATTCCTTCTGCATGCCCAGGATCGTTATACTTGTAAGCCATGTAATAAATTCCAACTTCAGGCTAGCAGTCATTGGAGTCTGGACCAAACTGTTTGTTTCTGGGATTTAATAGAATGGTCACTTGGAGATGGGTGGGGATTACTTACCAAGCTCTGCCAAGATTTTTATAGCTCCAAGAAATTACTTTCTGCCCCCAGAAGCTCCGTGCTGCAGCCGTCTTAAAGGGAATTTATTGCCTGCCAGCCGGTTTGGAAGGTAAGAAGATTGAAGAGTAGAAATTAAACTCAGAAGCCCCTGGAGAAAGGACCTGGGTTTCCCAAGTGAGCTATTCAGCTGTAGCCACTAATTTCTTTTCGTCGTCCTAGACCGTGTTCCAGGAAGAGCCTGCAGAGGAAAAGGGAGAGGAGAGGGAAAGGGCACATGAGGCACTGGCTAGCGGGCATCTGGTGGTCGCTTCTCCCCTGAGTCCAGTAGGAAGGATGGGCCTACTCTGGCCAGGATGCAAACAAATGACAGAATGGGACCGGGGTCTCCAACTCAGGAAGCTGGGAAGGCACACAGGAGTAGGAAGGAGCTCTTCCCAAACACAAAGCCATTCCACTTAGAACGTGGCCGGGTCACCCATTCGCCAGCTCCAGGAGCTTTTTGTCTCCTCAAAGCACATGCAAGTAAATTCCCGTGGTATTTTTCTAAGACTTTTCAAAGGAACTATGATCACAGGACAGCCTCTCTTGAAGAGTCTGCTGTGTCCTGGGCCCTGTGAGAGGAACTCACACATGCTAATTCTTAAATATAACTTTATTGTCATGGTTAAGGATGTGTTCAAAGGGGGCTACCATTTCACAATTCACATGATGTGCACATGGCGGCACGCCCTTCCTTCACCATCCCAGTGTCCCCCTCCCACCCCTACAAATAGATGCTATTTTTTTATGCTGATGATGACTCCACACACGTAACAGATGAATCGATGGAGCCAAGAGAAAGGAGGTGACACCAGGCCAAGAAAATGGCCCACCCCAGGTTTGCACACTCTAAAGACAAGTAGCAATTTGATTGTAAAATGCAGTCTATTGTCCTGGGTGGGATGCTCATCGTGTTGTTGTTGGGTTGGTCTCACTAGGAAGATGGCGCCGTGTGAGAACACACGGGTAACGTGAGCCAAGATGAGTGCCCGCTGAGCTTCAGCCACTGTCACTGCAGCCCTGGTCGCTTCCTGTCGGCAGGGACACTCTGTGGACCAGGGACATGCCGTGGACCCTGACTTCTTCCACTGCTACGTGGCTCTCAGTCCCAGCCCTGACTCCCGCAGCCACACTGGGTCCTCGCCTCTATCTCGGCCAGACTCACTGACACGGTCCGCAGGCCTGCCTCATTCACACCTGCTTCAGCATCAGATCCATCCAGGGGTCTTGCATGTAGAATTTGGAATTAAGGAATTTAAGGACTTGGAGGAGGACAAAAGGAGAGCGTGATTGGGGGGTAAACATGACTGAAATATTTTTATTCATGGGTGAAAATGGGAAAACCCATTAAAATTGATTTTTAAAAAAAGAGAAAGAGGATAAGAAATAATAATAGGAGGAGTGAAGTTTCTCAAAGCACATTATAAGTGGGTATGGAAAGATCACAATGAAATCCCTTTGTGTAAATATCACAAGGAAATCCCTTTGTAGAGCAATCATATGCTGTAAAGACTGAGTTTATAGTCGCCTATCTAAAACAACGGAACCTCACGTGATCAATAGCAACTCCACATGTAAGTCAGCGGTGTTGCCTACGGGGAGATGTCTTCTCGCTTTAGGTCCTTCTGTTGGCTGGAAGTCCTCCCGCTCTGGGTCCTGGACCGCTTCCGTGGGCTCTCCCAGCCTCCCCTGCTTCCCTCAGCTCTCTTTTGTCCCAGCTGCCCTTGCTCAGTGCCCATCTTCCAGCTCAACCCAGCAGCGGCTTCTGGTTCTGGACTTCCACCAACACCTCTGGGGTGACCCAGGGTGACGGAGTGACGGGGCCTCAGAAGTCATGATTCAAGTAGCAGAGCTGGAGCTGTTGTCTCAGATCCTCTGAAGACCCCCCTCCTCCACTCAATCTCTTGTCGTCTTCATACACCCCTCCCTGAGCTGGGGTCGGGAGGAGGGTAGTTTGGAGACCCTTCCATCTCTACAACATTCCATCCGAAAGCATAGATTTCATTGTGACTTGTTTGCAAGAAATCACTCACAGCGGCGACTCCTGTTTTCCAGGGATGAGAAGTGAAATCCCTTGAGGCTGGGAGAGGATGTGAGGAGGACAGGCCTCGGTGCTCACACTCACAGAAGGGGGGGGGCAGAGAGAGCCCTCTGGGGTTGCTGCGCCTCCAGCCCTCTCCCGTGGCGGCTGCTCTCCCCACACGATCACATCACCCTTCCCCCTGTGTCATCCCTGGTCCTTCTGGGCTCCCATCCTCCCTTTGTACTGGTGCCCAAAGCTCCTTGCCCAACCCCCGTGCACGACTGTCCTCCACACCCCTTCTTTCCATAGCAGTTCACACATTCTCCTTCACCGCACGCCCAGGGGACACACCACAGCAGTGGCTCTCACCAAGCCACGCTCGATAACCTGGGGAGGGAGGGAAGCAAGCAGCAGTCTTCGCCCGGGACAAAGAGACAAATCCGCAGGGCGCGTGAGGATTTTTAAAGACCTCCTCCAAGGAAGTCCTGTATTCTTCCCGCATCTTCTAAGTCTGTGTCCCAGAGAGGCGACAGCTGCTAGAACCTTCTACGTTCTCCACTGTGACCCACAACCTGCATAGCTCCCACTTCTCCATCCTCCAGGGCCTTGGGTCCCTATGCGAGCGTTTGGCCCAGTTGGTCCATGAGAACTGTCTCCATGATGCACAGGCTAGGCCCTCTGCACACTGCGTGTTCCACTGGTGTATCTTATACCTTCCCTCCCAATGGGCTTGTGTGTCTATACCACAGAAGGAGAAACTGAGCCTGAGAATTGAAATCTACACACGCATTGCATGTGACGTATCCCCTTCCTGTCCATCCTCCTGGCAGCCCCCAAGGATCAGAGCGTGGTTCACTCCTGGCAGTGCATCTTGCTCATTCTTGTCATCCTGGGGGTCCATGCTCTCACGGCCCCTCCTCTGTGCATAGGGAAAGGCAGACAGGGCCATGTCATGCCCAGGCACACACTACTGTGATTTGACCTCAACAGGACTGGCTGCAGCCCACTCTCACAACTAGCTGTGGGTTAAGACTTTCATGTAGCTCAATGGCATATCCATCCTGGGCTGGGAGGAGGTGAAGGACTCGCCATCACTCCCCCCTGCACTGGGCTCCTCCTACAGATGAGGACCCAGAGCACAGCAGTCCCCTCCCCCCGCCCTGCACAGGCCCACGCACAGCTCCTGACTTGTCTTTGAGCAGGAGGTCTCTGTTCCCCCCAAGCTCCACACCATCAACAGTCCCATCCTCTGCTGAGACGCCACGCCCTTTGGTTACTGCGAAGCCTGTGCTCAGAGCCCCGCAGCTCTCCTCGCTGTTGGGTGACACGGCCTCCTGTGTGGATCTGTGACTAAGAATCCCATGTGTCTTCTGTCAAATGTTATGTATCCAGCCTTCTCCATAGCCCCAGGATGAGAGTCTTCTTTCACCAAGGGGGTAGACAGAAACAGGTGATCAAAACACCAGGAAAAATTATGCAATCAGAGTCAAAGAAAAGCAAAGGTTCAGATGTGAATAAACTGCACACAAGTGAACCTGATGATAACCATGCAGACCTTCCCTGGCCTCCTGTCACTGCAAACCTGCTGTTGCTCCAGCACCAGTAACGGGAACTGGGATCCAACAGTGACCATCTAAGGAGAGGCCCATCCTTTCAGGCCTTCTTCTAGTGAGGCAAACGGTGAGCAGTAACAAACACCTTGTTTTGGGGGTTATACTAGAGCTCCACGGCCCAGGCCCAACCCAGCTCCCAATTAGAGATATGGAATCATAGAAAACTAGAGCACACTGCCTCAGCTGGTCTGTCTCTGCACTGATGTCTGACTGAAAGTAGAAAGTTCTAGAGAGTTACACAAATGAGGAGGACGTGTATCTTCCTCTCTGAGTTTTGTTCCAGAACTTGCGTCTGTTCCTTTGATTTTGTCCCCTCTTGGTTGACCTGTTCCCTACATCCTACCATGTTGTGGGTCCAGACTTGTCCTACCTCCCGGACCTCATCTTGATCTGTGGTGATGGCTGTCCTGGCCCTGCTTCCCGCTAACCTCTCTGTTGGGGGAGAAGCTGCTGTGAGCCTCTCAGGAAAGGTCAGAACTCACAGCTCAGCTGACCCTGGGACTCCAGTGGGAGGAACACGCACTGTGAATAGAAGAGAGAAATCAACAGGTGCAGACCCTCGCCTGAACTTGGACTTCCCAGCCCTTACAGCCAATGGATTTCTATCGTTTATGAATTCTCTGGCCTGTGAGATTCTGTCACAGCAGCACAACATAATTAACCAGTACCATTGACTTGTGGATCCAGTCTTAGATTCTTCTTAAGCATTTGTATTTATTCATGATGAGGCATGCAAGAACTTGGAAGGATTATCTAATAAGTTACTCTAAAATACTGAGCCAAAAAAGTACATTATTGCTTATACAATATTTAAGATTTTCTTACACTGAAGCATAATTTAAATATTTCAGCACAGCCTGTGCAAACAACCAGCTAAGCTTTGGTATTCCTTTGCAAATAACTGGAGGTCTGGAGGGAAATGGCTTCACCAGGGGCCAGTTTGTCCAGAAGACTCTACTCAACAATGTCAGATGGGATAATATAGGGTAGACAGAGGATTGGCTGCAATACATTACAGGAGTTACAGAAAATAGATCAGAATAGCAGTATAAACACACTTTAATGTGAACTTTTAAAAGGCTACCCGGAAGGCAAGTAACTGTCTATTAATCAATTGTCCATCGGATTTTTAAATTTGCTGCATAGAATCTGCCAGGATCTTGAACGTTCAACAATGATTGACTCCAGTGACTTTATAGTGACCTGTGTCTTTTTCCTTCTTTCTGGGCTCAAACATGTAAAATAAACAGGATGGTCAAAATAAAAAAGAACATTTCCCCCAAAAGTGTATTGTTCCATTTTCTGTCACTTTCTTCTTTCTTCAATGTTCCTTTGAGCCTAGTAAGTCTCAGATGAGCTCCCAATTTTATGTACAAATAGTGGCATTTCTGGACCTATACAAGGGCTACCTTCTAAACCGCCAGGAAGGACTTTTCAAATTTATCTCAGGGGCTGGGAAGGTGGCTCAGTGGTAGGGCGCTTGCCTTGCATGCATGAGCCCCTGGGTTTGATTCCTCAGCACTACATAAACATAAAAAGCTGGAAGTGGCACTGTGGCTCAAGTGGTAGAGTGCTCACTTTGAGCTGAAGAGCTGAGGGACAGCGCCCAGGCCCAGAGTTCAGGCCCTTTGACCAAAAAAAAAAAAAAAAAAGACAAAAATTATCTCAGTGTTCCATGGCTATTACCACACACTTCATCAAAATACACTTAAAAGGTAGAAAGGTCTACTTTAGCCCGTGGTCTCAGAGGTTGTAGTCCATGCAAAGTAGACCATCATAGCATGGAGTACAGAGTAGAGGAACCCTGTTCACCTCATGCTGGCTAAAAAGTAGAGAGACCAGAAGGGGGGACAAGGCCCTTTATGGACACATCCCCAAGGACCTGACTTCCTTCCACTTCCTAAAGGCTCAGCTGTCTCCTATAAGAAATACAGACTGACCACCAAGTCTTTGATGCATGGTCTTTGATGAGCATTTAAAGTCCAGAGCTTGACATGTGCTATGGACCTGTTCTAACAAATGTCTCCTGAAAGCTGAGTGACAACTACGTCACTCTCCTATGATAGTGTTTCTTTCTGTGGTTTGAGGGGAGAATGGGTTGAATGGTGGCCCGTCAAAAGATAAGTTTACTTGGCCATGTGCCTGGACCTGTATTGGAAAAAACAGTTTTGCAGATGTAACAAAGACAAGGACCTCAGGACCAGGTCATAGTGGATGATCTAGGCAGGCATGCTCAGCGACACTCATCCTTACAAGAAAGGCAGAGGGAAATTTCAGATGTAGACAGAGGAAGCAGAGGCTGGAATGAGATGTCTACACATTCAAAGAGTTGCCAGCAAAGAGAAGCAAGGAGCAGATCCCCCCCTAGAGCTTCCACAGGGAGGCTGGTGTGAGGGCTCCCCACACCTTGATCTTGAACCTGGGGCTTCTGGAACTATGCAAGCATAAGTATGTGTTGTTTTAGACCATCCAGTTTGTGGGAAAAAGAACACAAAGTCATTATAGGAGCAGGGGCCGTGTCATTCTTTCAGTTTTCAAGAGCTGCCTATCAATCTTCAGTATCCTAAAAGCTTACTGGATGTTAATTTTCCAGACATGACAACTACCTGAGTAACAAGAACCTGTAGGCCTGGGATCTGCAGGCATGGAGAGAGGCAGAGTGAACAGGTGGTCAAGGGTCTGGGAAAGGGCACCCACCAAGGTCATTCACTGGACATTTTTGTGACATACACACACATAGACATATGCACATGTATGCACACACATGCATACATACATATACATACACATGGGTACCCACACACTTAATAAAACAAATTATTTTAAACCCAGAACCATGCCTTCCATTTTCCCCAAGAGCTGAGTATGTCTTACTTATTATTCTACATTTTAGTGACTCACACGAGCTATGAATCTTGAATATGCAGTTGATGTGCTCAGCACAGATGTGGCTCCCTGGCAGACCATGATACAGGTGCTTTGCTGACGGCAGCCTTGCCATGTAGCTCTACCCCCAAACTCAGTTCCATGAGCATAAAAATGCTTATCCACAAGACTATCACCAGAGTTAGCTGAAGTAATATAAAGAGGCAGCTGTGTACTTCCAGCCAAAAGAGAACATGAAATAAAATGTCATCATAGCAGGGCCCTGAGCTAGCCTGAGCCAAAGTGATAGTGGATTTGCAGTGCTTCCTTCCGTGTGAAGTTGACTGGACGTGCTTTCAAGTGGGGGTAGGAGCTCAGCCCTCCTCCATCAGGAAAACCTGGGGTTCGGGGCCCGTTACTGTCTCCAACCTCATTGGCCCCATTGTGGGGAGAGACACAGAACTAGGTGAAGGAGTTCACATTTAATCAGCCTGGGGTTTATTCAAGCAGGGCCTCTCCAGGCTAGAGCTCCTGTCTTTGGCTGGATTCAGGATTTCTGGTCAAATCCCAGGCCATCTGTCCTCATATTCTTGGCATATTCCAGAAAGATGGGACTTTCAGAAAGTGGAGAAAGATAGCAGACTCATGAGTAAATGGAACATTCTAGAAACTCCACATAGGCAAACACTTTATTGGCACTTATCAAACAAAAATAGAACGGAATGTTTATGTAGCTATGGGAGACTGAAAGTGAAGTCTTCATCACACTCAATAGTCGGAACTAAACTTGTAGACAAGCCATAGGGGAGTTTCTATACCCAGAGAAATCAGACACGGAAGGGCATTTGCACCCTGACCAGACAACAAGTAGGAAAGGGAGGTGGCCAAGCCATACAAAGAACCTCAAAGTCTAAACTAGCCAGGCCTCCATGGCTCACACCTATAATTCCAGCTACTCAGGAGGCTGAGGTCTGAGAATCCAGGTTCAAAGCCAGACCGGGACTCTTGCTTCCAATTAACCACCAGAAAACTGGAAGTGAGGCTGTGGCTCAAAGTGTTGGAGTGCTTGCCTTGAGCTGAAGAGCTCAGGGACAGGGCCCAGGCCCTGACTTCAAGACCCACAACCGACAACAACAACAAAACTAAAGCAACCCTACCTCCTCAGTGGTCCTGTTGGGCAGGGACAGCCTGAGGGGCACGTCCTTCTCTGACCTACCCGGGCCTTCCAAGAGGACTCAGCCCTGGGAATTCAGCGCAGAGGCACCACCGCACCATCATGCAGAATAGAGAAGTCAGTGACTGGCATCGTGGGACCTGACATTTGTCCTCCCTCCTCTTCGCAACCTCCTTGAAAGCCTTGGTTTATCCCAGAAGCAAATGTGTTTCTCAGGCCTGAGGGCCAGGCCTGAGAGGAGTTAACTTGTGTGCAAAATCCTCAGAGACACTGGGGACTCGAGGTATTCAAAGAGGAGTCAGTGTCCTAAAGAAGCTAGAACCTCTCTGTCACTGTTAGAAAGACATCATGACATCCGGCGCTTTAATGGAGACTCGTCTGACCGGTGAACGTGGCCGTCAGTGGAGATTGGTCCACCACCAATTAAAAGGTCACTGGATGTTTATGCGGTGGTGGCAAGTGTGTTTTCTGAAAAGACTTGCTCAGCATTTTGAACATTTTGTTTACACCAGATCAAAGCTGCTTTAGAACACAAAGGTCATGGCTTCCGGAGGTTTTATCTTTCAAAAAGAGGCCTGCTGTGTTCTTTTCACTGAAACCATTCAACCTAGACTAGGAATTAAAGACAACATCTGGGTGGCCACTGGGTGGATGCGGCTGAGTGGGGAAGATGCCCCTCCTGGCTTCCTCTGAAATACGGTGGACATCAGGGAGATGCTGCCATCTTGGATCTTGGCTGGGATAGGCCAGCTTCCTTCTCCAGTCTATAACAGCAACGACTTACTCTGGCCCTACTATGTGCTGGGAACTTTTGCCTGAGTACTCTCCAATCTTCCCAGCAGATGGAGGAAAGAGACGTTAACTTTTCCTGAAAGAGATGTTAACTTTTCCCATTGTATGGAGGAAGCCAGAGGATTATGTACAGGTGCTCATTGTTCTTTCTGAGTCAGGTTCTACACCCTTCCCCTTAATTCTAGAAGCTTCTAGTATGTTCTCGGAACTCAACCTAATTTCTGACAATGTTTCTACCTACAAAACGGCCAGAAAGACCAGGAATGAACTGAGTATGATAACATTTGAGGCACTGATGCCACACAGTACATGCCACAAAGTGTCCAGGTGTCTTGGCTGTGGCTAGGATCACACACATTTTACTAGGCATTTAAGAGATACAGCACAAGTGAGGGAGGACACGTGTGTGTGCCTTCTGCATCTGGCTTGTTTCACTCATCCTAATTTTCTCCAGTTCCACTCATGCTACTGCAAATGACATTCTTTTATGATTGAGTAGTATTCCATTAAGTAAATGCACCACATTCTCTACCCATTCATCCACCAAAGGACATCTGAGTTGGCTCCATACTTGGGCTTTATGAATGATGCATCAGTAAACAGGAGTACAAGTATCTTTTGTGATAAAGGTTTCATCTCTTTGGGGTATACATCAGTAAACATGAGAGTACAAGTATCTTTTGTGATAAAGGTTTCATCTATTTTGGGTATACACTCAGTAGGGGAATTACTAAGTCATATAGAAGTTCTAGTCTTCATGCTTTGAAAACCCTTCATACTTACTTCTACAATGGTTTTGCTACTCTACATTTCTACCAACAGAGGATAAGACTTCCTGCTTCTCCACATACAGGAAGATACTTCATATTCTCACTTATTCAGGGAAAGCAATATGTTGACCTTGTACAAAAACAGAATGGAACAGTGGACACTAGAAGGGTGGACAAGGAAGGAAACAGTGAACAGAGAAATTAAGAGGGACTAGAGGACTTGGAAGTGTGCAGGGGGGAGGGAATCGAGTCAGAGAAGGGAACGGGGAATGAGCATGACAAATGCATGACACACACGTGGAGAAAATATCGCGTGAGCCCTGTTCACTTGTGCAAAGAATATGTATTTAAAAATGAAAATTTCCAAAAGGCAAGGTGTACCATAGTGTGCAGAATCAGCTGTTTTTTTCCAAGACAGATTGGTAGCTCCCTCAAGGACAGAAGGACTGTCTCTATTTATGAAGCAGGTTGAGCCTCACCCTGTATCCGTGTTTAAAAAGTCTTAGCCTGCAAAACATAATTGTAATAATTGATCTAAGTGACAGGATGGATGGGTTTGGGTTGTATATCAAGCCACAGGAATAGAGAGATGCAAATTTATTAAGCCCTTTGCCTTAGAAGACCTGCCGTCAAGAACAACCCAGCCAGAGACCACCAAAGGCATTCTATTCTTACTTGAAGAAATAAATACCTGAATGCTGGGCACCGGTGGCTCACGCCTGAATTCCTAGCTACTCAAGAGGCTGAGGTCTGAGGATGGAGGCTCAAAGCCAGCCTGGGCAAGAAAGTCTATGAAACTCTTATCTCCAATAAACCACTAGAAAACCAGAAGTAGTGCTGTGGCTCAAGCGGTAGAGTGCTCACCTTGAGCTGAAGAGCACAGGGACAGTGCCCAAGCCCAGAGTTCAAGCCCAGAGTTCAAGAAAGAAAGAAATACTTGACGTTTTCTATCTTGTCTCAAGCAGTCATCTTGGAAGTTCCTGCTGCTACATCATGGTCTTTTGATCCATCAGCTGCAATGGGTAGAGCTCTGCTCTCCGCACACACCACCACTACCACCTTCAACCCCATTCACAAGGGGGTATTTGATAGTAAGGACTTTGGCAGTGATTAGGCAAGGGGATGAACTGAACTAATGTCCTTGCCCCTCCTTCCATGTGAATGAGCCATCCGTTCAAGAAGCAGCCCTCCCTAGACTCTAAACCTGCCAGTGCCTGGATCCTAGATGTCCTTCCACAGAACTGTAGCAGATGAATGTCTGAAGTTCGCACTCCACTCAGAGTGAGGTATTTTGTCATTGGAGCGTGGGCATGCAAAAACACTGGTAAAAACAAAGCTGAAGTACAGAGACAGCCATGGAGTCAGCCTGGCCCAGACAGCACATTGGACACGTGGTTTTCGCACAAAGCTTGTCTGGTATCACAGACATGCATCCTTTGCTGTGGTAAGGGCTGGCCTCCGTGTTTCATTCCCCCTGACGCTTCCTGTGTTCTCTGTCAGCAGCCACCAGGACACCCCAGGATCTCATCCTGGAGATTGTGTGACAACACACAGAACCAGGAGGTCAGTGTGCATTCTGTGTATGTGGCAACACACAGAACCAGGGTCTCGGTGTGCATTCTGTGTGTGACAGAGAACAAGCATCTCAGTGTGTGTTCTGTGTTTGACACTACACAACCAGGACATTGCTGTCATTCCGTGTGTGTGGCAGCACAAAGAACCAGGGTCTCAGTGTGCCTTCTGTGTGTGTAACAACACACAGGCTATCCATGTGTGTTCTGTGTGTGTGGCAACACAAAGAACCAGGGTATCAACGCTCAGCTCTGAAACTGGCTAGAGACAACATAGTTTATAAGAAAAGCTACTCACCTCTCAGAAATTACAATCCTTAGGGGTGAACTGAAATGTATTTATTTTGTCCCCTTCCTACTTGGAAGAAAATGGAAGAGAGGCTGGGTGCCAGTGGCTCACAGCTGTCATCCTAGCTACTCAGGAGGCTGAGATCTGAGGATCACAGTTCAAAGCCAGCCTGGGCAAGAAAGTCCAGGAGACTCTTATCTCCAATAAACCACTCAGAAAACTGGAAGTAGCACTGTGGCTCAAGTGGGAGAGTGCTGGCCTTGAGCTGAAGAGCTGAGGGACAGCACCCAGGCCCAGAGTTCAAGGCCCCACGACCAACCAAAACAAAACAAAGAAGAAAGTGAGAGCTAGAACTTCCTGCTCCACAAGAGAACATCTAACTGTCTCAGTCTGGAGTGAGGCAGACAGGAAAGGAAGCTGGACAACCAGGGGTCAGTAGGCCGCGGCCCTGACCGGCTCCTGTCGTCTGGAGCTAAGACATTGAGGGCAGTGCTGTGACAGCGCGTGCCTCACGCGGACTTCTTAGGCCTTGTGAAGGGATTTGTAGGTGTTATCAAGATTTAAACAGGTAGACATTCATGGGAGAGATTACCCTCAGGATGTGGGTGGGCCTCATCTCATCAGTGGAAGGCCTGAAGAGCAAAGACAAGAGTTTCCCAATGAAGACAGAAGTCTCGAGATTACAACACAAAAATCCAGCTTGAGTTTCTAGCCTGCCCCTAGCCTGATCTCAGGACTAGAAGAGCTCATCTACATCTAAATCTCCAGCCTACTACTCTGCCCTATTTTTCTAGCCTCCAAAATCACGTGATTCAATTCTTTAAAACTAACCTTTTTGCACAGGCCTGTGTCTAGAAATGCACAGATCTCGACATATACAGTTCAGACATACAGACGGGATGAAAGTATAAATACAGATGGGAATGCAGACATGCCTGTATTCAATTGGTCTGACTTCTCTGAAGAACTCTGACAAAAAAAAAGGTAGAAATGATGGATGGTCCCTCCCTACCTGAAGAAGACTGGAGTCCCAAGAGCAGAGGTGACCTGGGTACCTGGAGACCAATTCTGAAGCCATCTTTCTACCCTGGATGGTACAAAGCTCCCGTGCTGGTCCCCTGTGCTTCCCCAGAGAAAGTCCCTCATCAGAAAAGACAAGGAGAACCACGGAGGGTTGCAGCTCAAGTCAAAGCAGATATAGAAAAGTCTAGCTGGGCTAACGAACCTCCATCAAGTGGGACCGTGAAGGCCTACAAAACTTGTAAGAATGCACCAGGACTTTTGCTACAGTTCACGTATTGGAAATGTCGCCCTCTATGTCATGTGTGGAAGATTAGGTCTGGGGGCTTTGATGACTTCTTGAGGTATGAAAGCATTCACCTTGGGGGCAGAGTAGTAAGCAAAGAGGCAAGAGAAAAGGCCCCGGTCACACAGGCCGCGCTGGTCTGAGTGACGCCAATGTGATAGTCTATAAAGAGGCGTGGAGAGACAGAGCGGGCGGTGGGAGTGTTTTTTGCATGGAGTCATACCCAGTGAGCATTGAAGAGTAGGGAGCTATTTCCTTCCCATGATTTCCTGTTCTAGATACACATGACTCATGGAGTCTCAAGTAGGGAGTTCTTCCCAGAAGTCCAGCAGGCCATCAGCATGGTCCTTTCTTACACCCGCTCCCATTTCAGGATAATTCTGCCCTGAGTCTTACGGTAGGATCTGATGAGAGATCTTGAGTGTCTCGTTGGCCCAGGACAGTATCTCTGCAACAAGGGAAAGAGATCAACAGCCCCAGAGGAGGGCTTTCCCCTGGGCACAGCACCCAGGCCCCGTGAGCTGGTCCTGGGCATGCTCCTGGGGGCCTCACAGGGATGGCCAGACTTTCCACCGCTGTGACAAGTGTCTGAGAAGAGAAATCAAGAGAAAAAAGATCTCACTTGGATCCTGGCTTTGAGGGCGGCAGTCTGCCGTGGCTGGAAGTGTGCGGTGGAGTAGAGGAGGTCACATCGTGGCAGACAGAATGTGCCCACTTTCGGAACCACTTCCCATTCACTCAGTCAACCTTTTCTAGAAACACCTGCTTTCAAATACGTGTGTGCTTTCCTCTTCTCCTAGGGACTTCTCAATCCAATCAGGTCGTCAATGGAGCCAAACCATGACAAGGCATTGGACAAGGGAGCCTTGAGGCATTGGACAGGGTTTTCTGAGGTCATGGGTCAGGGCCTCTGTGACAGCACGCGTGACCTCATAAGCAGAGGAAGAGAGGCCCCCGCAGACCTGCTCCTGCTCCACCAGGTAATACTTGGGCCTGTGGCAGCAGCCAGACCTCAGGAAAAGGACTTGGATATCCCAGGGCTTCCTGATCTCCCAAATCGTAAGAACTAGGTTCTCTTCATTATAAATCCTCCAGCACAGTCCTCTGGATGCTGGAAGAGAAAGGAGTGGGGCAGCCCCTGAGGACAGGACCCCTTCCCGTCCAAGATGAGAGACCTTCCACATGCTTCACCCTCGACTTACACAGCTCCAGAGACAGATGGGATAGAGACCATGCCATCAGCGGAGGTACCAAATGCGTTGTGCTGATGGTTGATGGTTAATTCCCTAGGCCGGTTCTACCCCTGGTGAGAGGAAGCTGTGGTTTTGGGTGCTTGTGTGTGAGCACTAGGATTCATCCTGTGTGCTGAAGCCTGACAGCTAAAATGGGAAAGTCTGTCAGGCGCCAGTGGCTCACGCCTGTCATCCTAGCTACTCAGGAGGCTAAGATTTGAGGATCGTGGTTCAAAGCCAGCCCGTGCAGGCAAGTCTGTGAGACTCTTATCTCCAAGGAACCACCAGAAAACCAGAAACAATGCTGTGGCTCAAAATGGTAAAATGCTAGCCTTGAACAAAAAAGCTCAGGGACAGCACCCAGGCCCTGAGTTCAAGTTCTACAACTGACCAAAAATGGAAAAAAAAAAAAAAAGAAGATGAGAAAATCTGCATCCTCGCTCAGAAAAGTTATAAACTATTCTCGATCTTTAGTCATTGTGTGTTTCCATCTGGGATCCACAAATGGTCAGGCATGTTCTAAATCGCAGCAAAATATTTCCACTTCATGTTCTGTGCTTCTTTCTGCCTTGATGTTAACATTTAAAAGCACGATCAGATTCTGAATGCCTGGATGCTCATGTTTGCCTTGGAATTCACGTTGTGAGACCGAAAGGTCGCCGATTCCTTTGGGTGCGATTCCAGTGGTCCCCCGGCCTTTGTTGATATTTAGTCAAAAAATTCATCTCTACATGAGGCAGCAAGAGGTTGGACATTGGATCACACCACTGTGATCCGAGGTGAGCCCGTGGGGGAGGGTAGAAGTAGAGATCAGCAGACAGGAGGCTTCATGATTGAACCGTGGTGTCAATAGTCAGAGGGAGAGAGGCCGGAAAAGGCCACCACACATGCCTGCTCACACCTCTAGCCAGCAAGAACACCAGGGCCAAGCGCAACAGCCAGAGTCAATCACCCACCCACCCAGTCTATGTTATTGAGCAGCAGAATTTGATTGGTACAATCACCAAAATGCCCACGTTAACTTTTGTCTCCAGAATCCCTAAGAAGGCTGCTTTCCTTTCAAGACTCCAGCTTCAAACCTCTTCTTGTGAGGAAGACTGCGTCAAAGGTTTGTACCCAAGTCCTGCTGGGCCTACCTCTGACCTCTGTCATGTGTGCTCTGTAAATTATGAGACCATGTGGAATCTGTGCCCACTATTATCTGAACGAGACTACTGAACGAGATAGTCTACAAGTGTTCATTATGATTGTCGTGTGTGTGTGTGCACGTGTGTGTGTGTGTGTGTGTGTGTGTGTGTGTGTGTGTATTTTACAAACACAAAACTAACATGGAACCTTAAAATCATAACCACAAAAGACCATCCCTTTTCCTTTTCCTGTGGCCAAACAAACGCCTATTTGTCCACTGAAGACACATTAGTTTGTATAAAGTGGAATTGCTATTTTGGAAAAGATAATTTATTAGCTTTGAAGCCCAAAGGAAAACGAGGTAGAAACAGCTGGCTGGGTGGGAGGTGGGGGCAGGGAATGTGTGATCTCTCTCTTCTCCAGAGAGCAGGATAACCTCCTTACTTGGGAAGTTGACTCTGGCACTGGGCCTAGAGCATAGAGCATTTCACAGCCTCAGGGGCGTGAGATGATTATGCTATTAAATCGAGTGCAAAGTCAATCAACAATACATCATAAAAATAAAAATGCAGCCTCTCAATGTAATTTAGCTCCCCAAAGATACCCCTGTGTTGGAAGCATAGAGAATCCAATCTAAAATGGCCACAAGCTTCCTTGCCCAAGGCAGGAAAGAGACCTATCAGTTCAAGCAGCTGAAATCCTTAAGAGACCATTCATTAGAAAGACATTGAGATGCTCTTCTCCCCAGTCTCCTGCTCAGTCCAGTCTGTGCTAATGAAGGCCTGGCCGCCTTCACAAGGTGTCTAACACACCTAAACACACTCTCAAAGCTAAGTGTGAATAACATAATGAGACTTTAATGGAGCCTCCAGAGCTGCTCCCTGCATGCCTGGGAACCTATAAAAACACTAGGGATGGGTGGTTCAAAAAAGAAAGCACAAGAAAACAAGCTTGCTTACATACTTAATGACTGTCTTCAGCACAAAGAGCCCAGGACTGGTCCCCTATACTCACTCCTCTCAATTACAAATGAAATCACACAATTTCACAAACTCAAACCCACCATCAGCCAGCAGGGCCTTGCCAACAGTGCAAAGAATGTTCCTGTCATTGAAAGAATATTTTGTGTGTTGTTATATTCCTACCACCCAGCTCATGGTATTTGTTAATGACAATACTTGGGAACTGGTTCACGATAGTTTGGCTCTCATGCTTTAAACAGAGACTTATGATTTAGTAATATGCTTGTTTTCCCCTTGAAAGTTACCCTAATCCATTTCTGATGCTATAACAAAATACCCCAATCAGGTTAATTTCTAAAGAACAGAAACCTATTTCTCATTATTCTGGAAGCTGGGAAGTCTGAGATCAAAGTGCAAACAAGTATTGAGAGCTTGCTTGGTATATCAGCCCATGAAAACACGGCAGAAGACATCACAGTACAGAAAGGCAGAGTGAAAAAAGAGAAACAGAGACAGAGAGACAGACCAACAGACACTCAGCCTTTTATAACAAGTGTGCAATTATACCCAGCCTGCTGACATGATCGTGTCGTGATCATCCCCAGGGCTTCTCCCCTCTGACAGCTCTCATCTCTTAACACTGTCTTGTCAGCAATTAAATTTCAGTATGGGTTACATTCAAACCACAGCACAGACATGCGGGCCATCACACACTGACATGAGACGTCTCTACACTATGGAAAGGTACACATTCCTCCCACTGATGTGGGACAAGGCAGCATTGCCATCCTACCAGAAGTTCTCAGTCAGACAAGGGAGTAGAGGCGTCAGGAAAAGGACTAAATCTCAGGTCAAAATATTGCGTTCAAGGTAATCACAAGCCGGTCGTGGGGATGGCTGAGGAATCTTGGGCTCTGTCACCCGAGGGGAAAAGAAGAGATGGCGGATGGAAGTAGAGTTGTATCAGAGAAATGGACACCCAAGCTCCAGGGTTTAGTAAAATGAGAGGACCATGAGCAATGATCAGAGCTAGTGGAAGAAGGTGAACTAGAAAGGCTGGAAAGGCCCCCGGCAGGGAGAGCCTGGGCACTGGCGGGGCGGAGGGCACTGGGTGGGACAAGTGCTGGGTGAGTCTGGAGAAGCTTCTGGATGCCACAGCCAGGCCCCCCACACAAGCCTGGAGTCCTCAGAAGCCAGGGGAGGCAAAGGCCTTCCCACACAGAGGGGTGAGGCATCTTCCGAAATCGTTTTGTTTAGGAAAGCACAGACGATGATGTCCACTGGTGAAGGAGAACAGGAAGAAGGGACAACTGGAGAAAACCAATGAATGACACAAACTCTCTCCAACAGGAGGAGGCTGATATTCCTGGGAAGTGGACACCGCTAGCCAACCTCAGCCCTGCATCCAGCAGAGAATAATTCAGGCAAGAAGTGTAATGGCACAGGTGATGGGTAAGGACACCTGCTGCGCTCTGGAATGCTCTGGAAGCCTGGAGAGTTGGACCCACATCTCGCAAGCCAGAGTTCATGCCCCACCTGACAGATGAGCCCTATCAAGGTTTTCCTTGAACATGAGGCAGCTCTTCTCCGAGGCAGCTGCCAGATTCTGCAAGCTCTGTACAGAGGGGTGATGGTCTTAAAATATATTCACAAATCCTTTTATAGTCCTCCCTTCAGTGGAGCTAATTGCTCTTCCTTCACATGTGGGCTCTATTTAGTGACTCACTTCTGATAAATAGAATGTAGCAGAAATGAGAGCTCAGAGAGCGACTTCTGAGTTTCTAAGGCACTGTGGCTTGCTTCCTTGTGGTTCTCTCTTGAATCACTCTATCTGGGGAAAGCCACTACCCCGTCCTGGGGACACATAAACACTCTGTGTGGAAATGAGGTGACTGGCCCAGCAGCCCAAGAGGGAAGCTGTCTCCATCCAAGAGCTGAGTGGCCAAGTTTGGAGACTGGTCTTCCAGTCTTCCAGCCCCAATCCAGCCTTGGTCTTGGTGGTGACTTCGGCCAATGGCTGGTCTGAAACTTCATGAGAGGCACTTCCAAATTCTTCACACAGAAACTCAAATCACAAATAGTTGCTGTCATACCCATCAGCATAGAGTGACTCGCTGTGCAGAAACAAGCAACTGATACAGGTGCAAAGAGCCAAACAGAAAAGGTCCTGCAGTCTTCCAGGACAGAGATGAAACTCACGGGGTTGTCAATGCAAGGCTGGCAGGGTCACTGCCGGACAGGACAGTGACTCTTACTGCCAGCGTAGCTCCTCTGTGAACTCTGCCCCGTCTGTTTGATTATTTTGTTGTGAAGTACGCTGGCTCTCTCTGCCTATTGAAAAGAAGAACAAGACTCTTTGGGGAAAGCATACAACTAGAACATCTCATCTTCTTTCTGATATAAAAAAGCAATAGCAATACATGTAAGGAGAGACCATACGACAAATACCCAGGAGAAAATAGTTCACAAAAGTAAAATTGTAGATAAAGCCAAATGTTAGAGTTGACAAATGGGGACTTTGGGTTAATTAATGCTGCTTTGAATGAAGACAGGAATCGGGGAAAAAAAACATACATATAAAAGAATGGGGAATCTCGCAACAACAAAAAAAAAATAAGTGCATAAGTTATCAGCTGCATACCTAAGATTTTTAAGTGTAATATCTGAAGTTGAAGCGATGTGGGTAAGATTGGGCATAGTAGAACTGCATTGTAGAACTGGAAAGAAGGCTGATAGAAAACTTCCAGATTTCAGGGAGAAAAGGACTGGGAAAATACAGTAAGTGATGCCCCCTGAATGGTCAACACGCATGGATCTGGAGTCTGAAACGAAGAGGAAAGCCAAGAGCCAGTGGTCATGCCTGTAATCCTAGCGCTCTGGGAGACTGAGATTGGGAAGATTTCAGGCATTCTCCTAAGACCCCTTCTCAAGCAACAGTTGAGTGCAGTGGTGCACGGGTGTGAGGCTGAGATTAAGAGGATCTTGAGTCCAGACTAGCTCTGGGAAGACTGCCAGACACTGGCTCAGCAGAAAAAGCCAAGCATGGCGGCACATGACTGTCAGCTACAGCAGGAGGCAAAAAGCAGGAGGATCACAGTCCAAGCAAGTGCTCAGACAGGAAGTAAGGTCCTATCTCAGAAACAACCAATGCAAAAATGGCTGTATGCATGACTCAGTGGTAGAGCACCTGCCTTGCAAGTGCAAGGCCCTGACTTCAAACCCTAGTACAGCCACACACACAAAAAAAAGGAAAAGAGAAGAAAGGAGGGCCATTAGACCCAAGACCTAATGGCTGAGAGTTTTCCAGGGATGAAATGGAAAGAGTGATACCACAAAAGAGAAGAGAGTGGGGAGGTGAGAATTCTGACGTGGAAGTACAAGGCTCCCTAAGACAGAGTTTATTGATGGTGTCTCTGTGGAGGGGATTCTCAGGGAGTGAGAAGCTTAGCAAAGGAAGACTGAATCCTGGAGAGACTAGAAAAAGGATAGATTAGCCATGCCAGACTAAGAGCTAACATAAGAAATGCTAAGTCAAAAGGAAGCCTCAGCTAAGGCTACATAAAATTATCCGCCATGGCAGTGATAACTGTTGACGTTCAATATCAAGACTAGAAAAGAGCTCTCCTACAATCCTACCTCTCAGGAGGCCGAGATCCAGAGCATTGCAATTCAAAGGCAAGAAAGTCTGAGCCTCCATGTCCAATCAACCAGCAAAATGCCCAGCTGGAGGCTCAGCTCAAGTGGTAGAGCACTAACTAGCCAGGAGCAAGCAAACCAAGAAAGCACAATGCCCCTTAGTTCAAACTTCAGTAGTAGTAAATGATAGTCACGAGACTATCAGGATAAAGAAACAGCACAGCAGAAAGCGAACTCAGAAGACCAAATAGGCTTTATTCAGAAGTAAAGCCTGGGAAGGGCAGCCCAATCTCCTTCAGCCTGGCTAAAGCCTGGCTCTCCCCGCCTTACAACTAAGGCTCCTTAAATATCAGGCAGAAAGAGTGAAGGGCAGGAGAGGGGGCAGGGGCAGGGGGAGGAGGGGGCAGCAGATGGAAGTGGCAGATGAGGAAGGTTATTTTGGCTGATGAGATTCAAGATCTCAACAGCACCTGTGTTAGTCCGGACATCAGCCTTGGCCTCGGGCTCTTTCAAAACTGCCGCTGGTGCATTTATTGAGGAGGAAGGGGAGCAGAGAGGGTTCAGTCCTTTTCCATCAGTAAAAATAAAATTAGAAGACCATCACAGGCATATGCACACGTGCAAGCGCACGCGCGCACACACACACACACACACACACATACACACACACACACACACACACACACACACACACACACACACACACACACACACACACACACACACACACACACACACCCATGGAAGGATTTGATCCATGTTAAGAAAAACCAAGGTGGGTGCTGAAATTCTAGGAGATGCTGAATGTCAGCAAAAGCGCAATGGTAGCAAAAGCACAATGAGGGTCCAGGCCAAGTAGGAAAGGAGGGAGGAGGCCAGGAGACTTGGAAATCTTGGGTAAGAGTCTACACGGAGAGAAACCATTCATATTGGAGAGAGAGAGAGATCCCAGGCTGTAGCTCCGCTGGGGACTCTTGTAGGTGGAGGAACTCTGGTCAGTAACAAAATACAGAGAAAGCAGTAATGCCACTTTCTGAGCAGCGCTGCAGAGAGAGCCACTGACATCAGGAAAGTCATGAAACCGTGGCACCAGCACCTGCCTCTCTCCCCTAGGCCTGAGGCTGAGCCCACACCAGCCACTTCCTCCTCTCCTCTGCTTCCTCTCTTCTCCTTGGGTTCTTGTAATTGTTATTTTTAGTTAAATTCTAAGTTTGATGAAAGTTTTATTCAGTAGGCTTCCTTGCTAACACAAAGTAATCTTTTGAAATTTCTGCTCAAGCTGTTAAAAATTAAAATATACATTTTTGAAAAGTCACGCCATCATAAATAACTACCTGCTTTCTGTGTGAGCCCGACTTACGGAGAACAGGCAAACCTTACAGGATTTGAACTTCAGAAAAGAAAAAAAAAGAACCCACCTGGCTCTTGAAATTTAAGGCAGAAAAACAACAGGTCAGCACGTTTCAAAACAAGAAGCAAGTGAGGAACATCCGATCCAACACGACTGCTCAGCTTATCCATAAAACATTAACACCGATGGAATTGTATTTTGGGGACATCTGGGAAAAGCCATGACTCCATAAATGAACAAGGACCATTGTGTAATGCAGTGACTCCACAGCTCCCTTTCCAGCTCTCCTCACCTTCTTCCTTTTCCTTTTCCTTTTCCTTTTCTTTTTCCTTCTCCTCCTCCTCCTCCTCCTCCTCCTCCTCCTCCTCCTCCTCCTCCTCCTCCTCCTCCTCCTCCTCCTCCTCCTCCTCCTCCCCTTCTACCTGCTACTGCTGCTGCTGCTGCTGCTTTTTTGGGCAGGAGGAATGTTTTTATCAGCTTTAAGTCATAGCACAGAGTTGCCATTCACCAAAGCAGTTCATGAACACAGTACACCCCAATCAGTGTCACCCCTTCAATCTCACATGCCCAGCTCCCACACTCCCAACACACCCCTCCCCTCACTTTCCTTAATTTTTAGGATATAGGAGGAGGAGGGAGGAGGAGGAATAGAAAAGGAGAGGTAGAGAAGGAGGAAGGAAAGGAAGGAAGGAAGGAAGGAAGGAAGGAAGGAAGGAAGGAAGGAAGGAAGGAAGGAAGGAAGGAGGGAGGGAGGGAGGGAGGGAGGAAGGAGATTTTAAGCCTCTTGACATGGAGCTCCAGGGGCTGGGTGTATAGCCTGGTGCCAGCATGGCCAACACCTGAGTTAATCTCTAGCACCACAAATAAAAAGAGTACATCATCATTTAGCCAGACATACATAGAAATATCTTCATCCTTAAAGGAATTTTATTCTTATCACCTTAGATATGCCATTCCTCTTCATTAAAATGCCTTTCTTAACTTTCCATTTCATTACATCCACAGCACCACTTCCGGCTTTTTCTGCTTATGTGGTGCTGAGGAATCGAACCCAGGGCCTCATGCATGCAAGGTAAGCACTCTACCACTGAGCCACTTTCCCAATCACATTCATTTTGTACTGCCATGGAGTATAATTTCCCAAGGTTAGAATTTGACAAAAAATAAAAATAAAATTGATTCAGCGCATTGAATCGAATTAGTCCTTCACTTGATTTTATTTTCCCAACTTTGGCTGAGCCATCAGCTTCCCAGGGCCTCCACTGGCTCCTAGAAACAGTTCTGTAGACCTCAGCCAAGAGAAGGCGTGGCCTTGTCGGTCTGAAGCCCCTCCATGCTTGCTCCTGCCCTTTGGGTTTGGAGTGTTTTTGGCTTGGAGGTTGGATTGAGCTGAGAAGACAACAAGTTCACCTTGTATTTGGGACTAATAAAACATCACCATAAATCCAGTTGGAAATTTATAAACAGCCAACATAAAAGTGTTCCTGATTCTCACCAAAGGGTGAGAGGGAACTTAAAAAGATGCCTTTTCTGGACTCTGTGAATTAATTAAACTCTCCCAGCTGTGTATCTGTGCCCTTCAAACTGGCTATTCTCTGGTGCAAACACTTTACAACCACCCTCCACTCCAAGAAAGAGAAAATACCTTGAGAAGGAATGGTAGCGTGTATGGAGAGCAATGTTTTCTTCTTTTTTGCGGGGGAGGGAGGGTTGGTTATGGGGCTTGAATGCTGGGCCTGGGCACTGTCCCTCAGCTCTTCAGCTCAAGGTGAGCACTCTACCACTTGAGCTACAGCGCCACTTCTGGTTTTCTGGTGGTTCATTAGAGATAAGAGTCTCACAGACTTTCCTGAATGGGCTGGCTTTGAACCATGATCCTCAGATGTCAGCCTTCTGAGTAGCTAGGATGACGGGCGTGAGCCACCAGCAAATTGCTTAATATTTTCTTCTTAAAGGAAACAGAAATTCAGAAGACCACCTGCTGGGCAACTTATTCCCATGGTAAAGTGATAACAACTCCAGAACTCACCAGGGACAGAGAGTGAGCCTAAGACTTGGGACTGTTTTCACTCTGCAGACCTTTCTCCTTTCTGCCCCCAGTTCTCCCTATTTAATGGAAGCCATTGATTGTGCCTAAGAAGACATCGATGCTTGGAAGGGCGACTTCCTTTGGCTGCCATGTCATGAGTCTCCTTTCTCTGCCCTTCCCCATTCTCTCTATCTGGCATATGGGAACAAATGGCCAGACCTGACTTGAGACTCCTGAACTTTGGCTCAGGGGTCTCAAATCTGTTTCAGATTCAAGACTAAGCATTGAAATTGGTATCTGCTCATTGATCAGATAGTTTAGGGTTTTTCCTTATCTATCCAATTCAGAGCCCTTGATAGTTTAACTCTGACTGTATTTGGGAACAAACAGCAATTCTTTGCACTGCAAAGTATCAACAGAAACAGTAAATAAATCCCAGAAACCCATCCTCTACATTATCATGACCAAAGCATTTTTAGTTTTCACCTTCATAAACCTTTCGTTTTAATGGCACATTGTGTATTAAAATCCCACCAGATATTAGCATATTAGCAACTCTCTTTGGGGGAAAAGAGTTGAGAAATCAGCCCCAGTAGCCCATTTTGTCTCCTCGGGCTGTTTCTACACTTAACTAGAAGTTCTGCAAAGCTTCTCCAAGATGGTAACAGGGAGAAGATTTTGGACGTTCCATCTTCACGTTTTATAGCTGTGTTGAACACTCCCTTTAAGATCTCTGTTTTAACACAGTCCCCCACAATTGTTGTCCCAGCTAGCCATGTTTGAGAGCTACATGTGAGAAGATGGAGCCCCAGGGTATCCAGAAATGAAGGAGTGAGAAATGAGGGGACAGGGATGTGGCACTCCCTCCCCAAAAGGTGACTTCATTCCCTGGTGAGAGATTCACAAGGCAAGTGGTGCAGAATGGAATTCAAAGGCCAAAGATATTTTTAGACAACATTTGATTTCAAACACTTTTGAGGCCTTGGGCCCGGTACTGTTCTGGGCTGAACATGACACCACACATAAATTAGAGTTTCTCCTTTGTGCTCTCAAGACTGACTCTAACAACAAAAGTCATGGCAAAAGTGGAGTTTCACACAATCTCCCCAACTCCTTGGCTCCCCTGAGTATCCTTTCCATTGAAATGTGTTCCCTGACTACATTCATTCATTCAGCAAATGGTCACTGGTGTCAGACAAAGGGCAGTGCAGAGCTGAGCCCGGACTCCTCCCCTCTCCCCAGTGTGGAGTTTCTGTCCAGTCTCCTGAAACGTTCATCCAGATGGCAAGATCCTGTCAGCTGAGAGCAGAACCAGAGGTTTTATCGTTGGTATTTAGAATCTGCAAGATCTTCCAAAACCTGGAGCACTGTAGAATAAGTCTGTTCCAGCCAAGAGACAGGATGCTGGTGCCCAGGCCTGGGAATTCTGAAAGTGAAGAGAAGCAAACAGCCTAATTGGTGTCTTTCAGTAAATTGTAAGAGATCCAGCAATTTCCAACTCTATGGTCAGTGTGGACATGAGACATAATGAGAATAGAATAAAGATAATACATCAAGATGCACAAGCTTTAGGTACAGAGTAGAGCCAACCAAGAAGAGATTGCTGATGTGGTGGCACACTCACAGAACAGTCTAGAAGCTAAATATCAAGTGAAAACTATGGCACCAACCTAAGCAAGGATGTGAGCCAGAAGCCCCTCATGGGCAGCCAACTAAACCTCCAAAAGTGCTGACAGATGTAGAAGATGCCAAGTAGGCCTCAAATAGACCACAGCTGGTTTTCCTCTTTTAGGATTTGGGCCTCAGGCCCTGGGCATGACCTTGAGTTGATAGGCTGCCCCCAGGGGTGGCCAGCCAGCCTTCCCGCTCCGGCCCTGTCCTCTGTGGAGTGAGGACCCCCAGAAAGGGAGCTCTGGCCGCTCACACACAGAAGCTGGGCAAAAACTGACTCTGGGACTGAGGTCCTGCCCCGGGTATCCAGGACACCTGCTTCATTCGCGAGCTGCCTTCTGGTTTTTACAAAGAGCTGTCATTGTTGGACCTAGAGTACAATTATTCCAGGTCACCTGCAACTGCCAGGCTGCCATAGCTTGCATAACAAAGTGGCACATTTAATATTAATAGATTTTCTTTTTACCTCATTTGGTGCTAAATGGCCTACTATAGATAATCTTCGGTATTTACTATATATCAGATTAGCTGTGCTCCGTTGGTTTCTAGCCTGTTCTTCCTGGGAAGTGTTTTTATGGACTCATGAGTCAACCGCCCAGTCTTTATGGAGGTGATACAATGGCAGAATGCCTCTCGGGACAGCAAAGCCCCAGAGCAGTAGAGATTAGGGTGGCTGAATTGTTTTCCTGCACCTGCTATAACAGAATGCCACAAGCTTGTGACTAAAACTACCAATAGGTGTGTGGGAGTTTTGGAGAATAGCCCAAAATCAAGGTGTCTGCTTGTCTGTGTTCTCACCAAAGGCTCACAGGTATGAATCCGTTCCTTGCCTCTACTAATTGCTAATGGCTGCCAACATTCCTTGGCTTGTGACCACATCCATCTACTCTCAGGCTCTGCAGTCACCTGACCTCCTCCTCTCTCACCTCTGTAATCCTCCTCTGTCTCAATAAGGTGCTTGCCATGGGATTCATTATCAGGGTCCACCCCTATAATCTGTAGTAATGTCAAGATCCCTATTGGAATTACATTTGCAACGACCCTTACTCCTGATAAGACCACACACACACACACACACACACACACACACACACACACACACACACACACACACACAATCTGGGAATGGGAATGAGGACGTAACTTTTTAGTGACACACTGCACTAGTTTCCTGGAATTATGGGATTCCAAAAACATGACACTTTCACAGCTAAAATGGAGACTGATTGGTTGTCCTAAGTCTAAGAAGTAAATTCCAGGAGACTGATGCCCTTTAGCAGGGTTAAGACCGTTCTCCAAGTGTGGTCCTCAGGCCACAGCAACAGCATCCTTTGGGGATTTGTCAGAACGTAAATCCTCAGGTCCTCCCCAGACCTACAATACAGGATACACTGAGGGAGAATCCTCATCAGCATGGATGGTGCAACCACTGTTCCAGGTAATTGTCCTGCACACCCAAGTTAGAGAGCCAATGAAGTACGATTTGAGTCCTGGCCAAAAGAGAACAAAAGAGCAAAGAAACAAGAAGAATATAAAGCTGGAATTGTAGCCCTCAGTGCCGGCAATGTATTAGAATCATATGAAAAGCTTTGTGAAAATACTGAGGCCCAATAGACCAGGGAGGAGCCCAAACAATAGTGCTTTTCAAAAGCTCCCCAGGTGATTACAGCGTGAGCCAGGACCAAGGAGAACCAACCTGTAAGCCTTCAGCGAGGAGCAGCGTAATGACTATGTGAACAGGAGGGGCCTTCAAAGAGGCTGCTGCTCCTCTGTGCTCTGCGCAAAGGCATAAACACAGGGTTTTTGTTTTGAACTCAAAAAGAATGCAAGACAACAAAATGAACTACAGAATGTAATTTTAGGGTAACTTGGGAAACAAGTATATGAATAGCTCAGGGGTATAAAAGGGCACCAAGTTAACACACAGCAAGATAAGGATTTCATGTACAAGAAAAACAGAGGAACCAAATCCTTTGACTAAGGTAAGAGGCTGTTCCTCACAGTTAGAAATGCGAGCTCTCTACAGATCTCCCCACACTGATGGAACACTGGCCACCCTCAGACCATGGACAGGTAGCCACTTCCATCTTACACAAATACACACACACACACACACACACACACACACACACACACACACACACACACACACACACACACACACATACATACAGCTTCAGCTCCCTGCCAAAGCCAGAGAACAAAGTTTGACATACATAGTTTTGAGAGGAGGAAGTAAAGAAGTGATCATGCCAGGCTGGGGTCAGTCAGGAGGCAGGAGAGTGAAGGAAAGCTGGCCAGAGCCCTCACTGTGGTTTCCATAGTAAGAAATGGGTAAAGCAGGGAATACCAGTTTGAATGGGCTCTGGACTATCGGGTGTCTCTAGTTGCCTTGTACTGTAGTAATGCAAGAGAGAGAAAACAATAGTTTGGTGTATGAGTTTAGACAATGCTTAAACTGGTTAGCTTGCATGTGAAAGGATGTCCTCGGGCATATGTTGGTAGTAGCCAGAAATTAGCCATCCTTGGAGAATCTTAAATGCTCATACCCCAGGATAGTATCATATCATAAAATATGGAAAATAAAAACATGTCCAGTACACACATGTACACACACACACACCCCACAACCTAAAATCAGAAGGCTCTTTCTCCTCAGATATGCCTTGTGTAGAGCCTGAAAATGTAAACACAAGAGACTGTTGATAGACATTTGAGAACCAACCCAATAGAAGCCATGTGTAAAAATGACTTGATCTTTATTAAGGTGAGGAGACAAGAGATTAAAATATGGAAAGTACATGAGGTGAGAGCCTTAGGAGGGCTCCCCTTCTATGAGTAAGTTAAGTGGATATAAGAAGAGGAAAAGAGAAAACAGCAGAGAAAGGAATCCTGGGGAAAGGGCTGGGGAATGTGGAATGTTCTGAGAGAGGGACCAGGACTGGCGTCAGTGACGGTGGAGGAATGGTGTTGGGCAGAGTCTACAACTCCTGAGTAGTAAGTGCTATCAAGAAAGAATGGTCACCATGTAGAGAACAGTAAGTAGTCTTTAGCAGGCTCATGAGACGGTCTTGGTTTTGAAAACAGAAATCTTTGTAGAGGGGCAAAGAGGCTACCTTAAGGAAGAAACTGAAAACTTGAGAAAAGAAGTGAAATTGTGGGACATCTTTCCTGAGAAGACCCGAAGGTATGCCTCAATAAAAGAACAAAAAAAATGTTCACAAACAAAACAAAAAGAGGACTGGGGGAAGTGGGGCCCAAGGAGATGGAGTTGGGGCCTTGTGCTGGAAGAGCTCCAGTCTCCGCAGCCAAATAGGCAAGGTCATCCATGGTGAGATGTCACATGGAGGCCATCCGTGGTGAGATGTCACATGGGGACATCCGTGGTGAGATGTCACATGGGGAATCATGGTGAGATGGCACACGGGGAATCATGGTGAGATGGCACACGGGGAATCCGTGGTGAGATGGCAGATGGGGAATCGTGGTGAGATGTCACACGGGGACATCTGTGGTGAGATGGCACACAGGAATCCATGGTGAGATAGCAGACAAGGCAAGGACATCCGTGGTGAGATGGCAGATGGGGACATCTGTGGTGAGATGGCAGATGGGGACATCTGTGGTGAGATGGCAGATGGGGACATCTGTGGTGAGATGTCACATGGGGAATCCGTGGTGAGATGTCAGATGGGGACATCTGTGGTGAGATGTCAGATGGGGACATCTGTGGTGAGATGGCACATGGGGACATCTGTGGTGAGATGGCACATGGGGACATCTGTGGTGAGATGGCACATGGGGACATCTGTGGTGAGATGTCACATGGGAACACCCATCATGAGAGGACAGGGGGATGGGTCAGAAAGCAGCTGGTGGGGAAAGCAACCTAATCAACACTGAGAGAAGGAATAAGATGCACTGAGATTGGAACCAGGAAAGACTGAGTCCTGGAGGGCGGGTGTCCCCTGTCATCATGAATAGGGACACAGCCTAAAGGCAGCATAAGTGTAGTTACATTGGAGTTATCAACCACTACCTGCTAGAAGGCAGTTCATTAACTCTCTGAGGTACATTGTGTCCAGGAGAATGCACCAAATGATGAAACCTCTAGTCTTCCTTTCTTTTTTGGTTTGGAGCATACAAGCTTCCAGACTTGGCCCTGTACACCCCCACACTACAGGGAATCTGAGGATTTATTTTGAGCCTTGGCAATGATATATACAAAGCAATGGTAAGACCCAGCCAAACCTCCTTATCTTGAAGCCAACAAACCTTGCCGATAGATGGTTTGAATACACTGCATTTCAGTATGAGCTGACAGCCAAGACCAGCAGGCATCTAACAGAAGTACCCAGTTACACATGGCTTCTAAACCATGATGGACTTTTAGAGGTTCAATAATTCTGTGCTGTGACTGGCTGTTCTGAGCATCACAAATACTGAGTAACATCCCTGGCCTTGCCTCCAAGATTCTAACACTCCTCCATGCAATGGTGACAGCCTAAAAAATCTCGAGAATAAAATATCTGTACATATCCTCAACCAGCTAAGATTTATTTTTTCTAGCATAAAAGGCTTTGACAAAAATAGAAAAGAGAGGGAAGTTGCCAGGATAATAGGTTCTTGGAGGAAAGGCCTATTATTTAATTAATATCATTATATATATATATATATATTCACATATTATTTTTAGCAAAAGAGGAATCAAGTGTGAATACAAATAATTATATTCAAGAAACAAAAATAAGCAGGGCACTGATGGCTCACACCTATAATCCTAGCTACTCAGGAGGCTAAGATCTGAGGATCACGGTTCAAAGCTAGCCCAGGCAGGAGTCCATGAGACTCTTATCTCAAATTAACCACCAGAAAACAAAGCGGTGTGGTAGCTCAAGTGATAGACTGCTCACCTTGAGCAAAAGAGCTCAGGAACAGTGCCCAGGCCCAGAGTTCAAGCCCCATGACTGACAAAAAAAAACAAAAGAAACAAAAATAGACCTAAGAAACTAAAATATGAGACCAAATAGAAATGATGAAAGATAAAAATGGAAAAGTTCTTTCAGACAACTAGTCAGGCAGAGAACTGAAAGAGAGAAAAAGGAAATCACAACCTGAAACATTACTTCAGGAAACTAGCATCCAATAATAGATGTTCTGAAGAAAAATAGATGTGAAGAAATGACCACTGAAGTAATTTAGGGATTTTTCTTGGAACTGAAGGGTATGAGACTCCAGAGGGAAGTTTCCTTAAAAGATCCAGTGCTAGTAAATGAAAGATGGTAACTGGGTGCAATCGATGGATGTCTGTAGAAAACCAAAACTAAAAAGAAGAATTCAGAGTTAGGTTTCTCTTCAGCAGTAATGGAGGATCTAAAGAGCACCTTCATAAGTTTGAACAAACAACACCAGGTGTTGTCCAGGATAGAGAGGTGTTAGACATTCCATAAACTGCCATTGTGAATGTTAAATGACACAGCTACTTAAATATATATTGATCATATGATGCAGAAATCATACTTACATAGCTGCACATAGACATGGGTGCAAATGCTGGTTACAGAATTATTAAGAATATCCCCAAATTGATTTTTAAAATTTGCCTATCTGTGAGAAGAAAAATGGTAGTCTACCCAGGATAGGGGATACTACTGAGCTACAAAAAGGAATGAAATGTTAGTGTACACAACAACATAGATATAGCTCAAAGACATTATTCCCTGTGAAAAGATAAACATGACGCTTATTTACAGTATGATTTCCTTTGTCAAAAGTCTGGCAAGGACAAACTGTAGTGAAAAATGGTTGCCTGTGACTCAACTAAGGAAACATTTTAAGATGATAGAATAGTGCTGTCCTATATCTTGATTGTTGGCACAGTCACACAATTGTACACAGTACATGTAAAGCTATATAATTTTTAAGTGAGTGAATCTTATTGTCTAGGAATTATGCATCCATAAAGCAAGCAAACACAGAAGAATATTTAAATAATTGCTAATGGCCTAAATTTTATACCTAGCCAAACTATCATTCAATTAAAAGAATAAAAAAAGTTCAAATACAGAAATGTAGTACCTCCTAGATAATCTTTCTTAGTGGAATTCCAAAGATATATTTCATTAACCCTAAATTAACCAAGAAAGCGGAACAGAGAAAACAACTGAACTTCAGTCAGGAGTAGGAAGAAGCAACCCCTGAGGGAAAAAATAGACACTCTAGAAAGGAGGGAGGTAAAGGAACGCTTAAGAAAATAGACACACACACACACCAACAACAACAACAACTATACACACACACACAACAACTACACACACACACACACACACACACACACACACACATAGACACATAGACACATGCACACAGCTACAGATTATGTGAGTCATTTGAGTTTATTAAAGAAAGATATTCCTGGTTGCAAATTCTAGCCTTAAAAACAATAAAAAAAATACCCAGGCAATGCATCAAGAGGAAAAGGAAACATTCTGACAAAATAAGGCTGGAGGCAGAGGCTACAAAGAACAGGAATGGACCAGTTGGGAGGAGTGAATAGAGGGCTCTCAAAAACAGGGCCAAGCATGAGAATGAGCAACAGCCATAAATGGCAGTCCTGCTGGGCTATGAGGTGTTAACAGAGGCTCTGGGCTACAGATGGAATTGAGCTCTCAGATCAGAACATAATGTTCTGAAAACCATCTTCATCAGTTTTATGTTCCTCTGTAGGTCAGGTCTTTAAGCCCCGATTTTATTTCTCAAACAGAATGTTCCTTTTTCTGTCCTGAATAATATAATCGATAGAGCAGGAGTCACAGCGAAGGACAATTATGGAGCCATGCTGTACACTCATATCCTAAGGCATTTTTTCTGGAATCAGCCTTCTGCAGATAAACGTGTTTGCTTTCATTCACTGTAGACAATGACTCAACATGGACTGAGGGTCTGCAAGACTCACCATAGACATAGTTAAGAATCACAGGCCAAACCATTGTGTGGAGAATCAAACTTGGAAGTGGCTCACGTCAAAGGATGTCAAGAGAACAAACATAATAAAATCTATAAGTCTCAAACACAAGCACTGACTTAAGAAAGCCTCCAGATGTAGAATGGGGTCCCCTCCATCGAGAGAGTGTCAGAGCTAAAGAAATGAACACCAGCGGCACACCAGACAGGATACTGCTCACATAGCGGTGATGGTGGTATAGACATGAGGAGAGTGGTTGTGACTGTGATAATGACAAGAGTGGTGGCAGGAAGAGAAGACAGGCTTGTGACGTGTTACCCAGCTCTTCCCCTGGCACCATCTGTGACATGGCCTCTCCATGCTGGGTTCTACCTCATGGCTGGCTCTATCCCTGTGTACTTCCAAATCAAAGAGCTACCGTGCCCTCAAAGAAATGTTTGGCTTGGCTCCAAGTCTGCCGTTCCTGTATCGCCCGGTGCCTATTTCTACAAGGCCTGTGCTTTCTTCAGGGCCAGGCCTCTCCATCAAACACCATCTTAGTCAAAGCTGGTCATTTCCTTCCTGTTCTGCTGTCTCTCCAAGCACTTTCCCTCATCACCTTATCAGTGACCTGTCCGTCACCCCCATTAGAAAAAAAAAGCCTCTTGCATTTGATGCCTACATGGGAGACCCGTGGGACCTTAGTGCACCATTCACTGTTTCTATGAACTTGGCACCTTTATACATAGTGGGTTCAAAGAGAGCTGCTGTCCTCAACTTGTGCCCTTGTGTGTCCCCAGCCCGCCATGAATTGTCCACAGCCATCCACTAGAGCGAAGCCTCTCCCTGTGCCAAGGATGGGCTGGTGGACAGGACTGGGAGCGGACATGCACACTCCCCTCTCGGTACTTGTCAAGGGCATGAGGACATCTTACCTCACAGCCAAGCCACATGGATATTGTTTCCTCTCCTTGTTAGAGTATGTTAGACTTTGCCAGAGAACCACACAGACATCCAGGTACAGAGAACAAAGAGGTTTATTGACGGGAAAGGGGCCGGCAAGACTCCTTCTCACAAGGGAGAAGTGAGAAGCACCACCAGCTATTTATCTGAGGTGACCCATATAACCTAGGAGGTTTAGGAGGGGCTGGAAGGGGCTAGGAGGCAAAGACCCTAGTGTGGACGTGTGGGCCAGGGGCTTCATCATGGCAGACTAGGATTGATGGCTGCTGTCCAAATAGCAGATAAGGGTCCTGCAGCTGTCCAGACCTGAAGGTCACGCCAAGGGGCTCCTGTTGCCTTCTATGGGGGTAGCTGCCCCAGAGAAGTGCCATCCCAAGGTGAAGGGGGCTGGAGGCTGATTAGTTACTGCCTTATTTACTACATGGGCCTAGTGCTGCCTAGGAAGGGAGCATGCCAAGCTGTGGAGAGGGGAAGGGGCGCGCTAAGCGATGGGAAGGAAGCTCATTGGGCTAACACTCCTTCCACTTACTACCACTCTCTGTTCTTTTTCTCTCTTCCCTTCCAGCCCCCCCCCCTCATTCTTTTCTTCTTTCACTTCCTCTCCTCTCCTCACCCTCCTCCTGGTTCTTATTTCTTTCAAAAGCTATTCATGTTTTCATCCACTAAGTGTATGAGACAGATCTGGATCGATCATCAGTAGCGAAGCACGAAATTACACAAGCTTCTTTTCCCTCTCTGCTCTTCTGCAAGGCAGCAGAAAAATTTCCAGAACAGAAGGGGCAGCTGGGGAGGGAAGGTAACCCTGGCCTCCCCAGCCCCACACGCCACAAAGTCGCAGCTTTCTTGCTTACAATTACTCTGTGTAACTCTGTTGGGGCAAGGTGGTTTGGACCTGCTTCAGACCAGCTGCCAATGGACATCTGACAGTTTGATGTTGATTCTGCGGGAGCTGCTGAGCTGCAGTTCTTGGAGAAGCCAAAGCAGAAGGAAATCTGCAGTGTCCTCATCCTTAAGAGTGCATGGCTGCGCGGGACGCAGACGCACTGCGTGCTTCTCCACCGGCCCCTCTTCTCTGGCAGGTAAAATTGTCGACATTTGCTCCTGTCAGCTTGAGACATGTGTGCTGTCATTCCCATCGATGGATGTCACCGAGTTTCAGGACTAGAAGGCAAGCAAGTTGGCCGTGCCTTTGATTCCCTTGTCCTTGAGGAGAGCAACGATGAGACACTTTTCCAGAATGAGAGAAAGAGCAGCAACCAGGGAGGGAAGGAAGCTCTGAGGATCCCCGTAGGGATTTACGGGGAAGGTGGTGATGCCTTCCACAAAGACAAACGGACAGGACTTGGTTAGGTAACAGGCAGGTCCTACAGGGGCAAACACACAGCCTGCGCTGGTGAAAACAGTACCTCTCCCATTTACCAAAGGACCTTGGGAACTTTACCAAGTGCCGTGGTGTTCCTGTTTAGTTATTTGCAAAGCAGATAATAAAGAGAATTCTAGAAAGAATTAGGTTGAGTGAGTGTCATTGTAATACCCCTAAAGCTATCAAGTGTGTAGATAGGGCTCTTGGCCTCAATTGGCCAGCACTCTGCCCCTTTCCCACCCCTTTGGGGCTGGCAAAACGATTCTCTCCCTAACCCCTGAACAGCCAGGCTGTGCTGTGAGCTGACCTGGCCCACCGATCCGACCTGAGACACCTGGACTCCATCCACCACATGCAGCGGGCCCCTAAAAAGCTCTAGCTGCGCCCTCATTCCCGAGACCCTGGATAGCATTTTTGACTAGAAAAAAAAGAATCTTTGCAAATGAAATAGATTAAGGACAGGAAAATTAGTTCATCCCAGCAGGTGTCCTTGTAAGAGGCCAAAAGAGAAAAAACCCACCCAGAGCACAAGGCCACGTGAGCAGAGGCAAAGAACATGGCTCCGTCTCTTCAAGTCCAAGGACACCGGGGGCTTTTTTGGCAGCTGGCAGAAGCTAAGAGGCAGGCAAGGGACCGATTCTCCCTCGGCGTCCCCAGAAAACCTAACACTGCCAACACCTTGGACTGTGGGACCTGAGAACTGTGAGACATTTCTATTGTTCGAGATACACCATGTATAACAATGTGTGAATAGTAGCCCTGGGGAATAAATACCCCATGTCTTCATCAAGCTCTTTCTCTCCAAAGCAAAGGGTCCAAAGATGCAGGAGCTGAGGCCTGCTTCCAGAGCCAGTCCCTGGCTGCAGACCAGCTGAAAGATGCTCACCAGAAGTCAGGGGAGTGAGAAAGGCACCTTTGTGCAGTATCCCGCTGAGATTTGGGGGCTGCTTATTACCATGTTGCACATTAATGCTCCTGGGAAACAGGAAATACAGTTGTTGCTTTACAGGAGTCTAAAGTAGAAATTGGGGTAAGCAAAGAAGAAGGCAATAGCTGGAAAGAAAATCAGGAAGGCTGAGTGAGGAACGGATAGATGTCCAGCCCTGATACACCCTGCAGAAGACACCAGTTCTGGGCCTTCCCACGGGGCACGCGTGACCCACAGGGGTCCTTCCACATCCACTCACCTTCCTTCACCCCAGCAGGTAAGGAAACAAACCCTTTCCAGGTAAGGAAACAAACAGCTTTCAGAGAATTAAGAACGGAGTTGATTCTTGTCCATTTGGATCTTCAGAGACTGATTTCTTAGTAAAAGGAGGTTTGCGGAAAACAGGATGTAAACAATACCTATGGTCCGTGTGGTCTACGGCGTCTGGAACCTAGCTAGAGTCTCAGCTAAAAAACGCTCTCGCGTCTCCCTGCCCATATGCCTTGGGCTGTTTTCTTCCCAAAGCAAATGTTGAGAGGAGGACCTGAAGGCCGGTGCGTTGTCTGGGAGGCTGTCCAGGGGATGTCGGCGAGGGGGAAGCGGGAACGTGGGACCGGGACAGGAGCCACACGGGGAAAGTCTGCGTGCTGGAGCAGGTCACTGTGTGTGACCCCACTCGAGCGTTGGAGTCTGAGAGGCCAGGCTGGCCAGGATCTACTGATCAGACGCTGCCTGCCATGCAGCCAGCCCGGGAGAAGCCTCAGCCTCATTCATGGAAGGGCAAGTCCTGGGGGACCTGTCCTCTCTCTAGGACCCAGCCTTGGGCCAGCAGGTGACCAGTGGCGGCAGGAGTGGGCTGCCTGGAGATCCCAGGCCATAGACAACAGAGAACGGCCTTTGTGGCTGAGACCACACCCGTCCACCCACACTGATCCTCCCAGCTGCGGGGAGGCAAAGGGCAGGACTCCAAAGACAGCCCTGCAGCACAGTGCTTTTCCTGGCACAGGAGCGACCGCATCTGACTGCGTGTGACAGGTGGACCCAGGCACCCACTCGGTGACGCTGGTAACTCCTGGTTATTGACTCAATGGCCGAGCTTAAATCCTGACCTCCACAGCCTTCCTCCACTCTTCTGAGATTGGCTGTGGGATTAACCGCAGAGAGGCCTCTGTTCATTTGCTTCCGACCTTTGGTCGGCCTCCATCTCTGGGGAGGTTCCGCACCTGGCAGAGTATCCGCCACCCAGGGGCCTCCGAGGACCCCGGGAAAGGCACGCTGTGCATCTCTGCTGGGAAGTGGGAGGGGACAGCCCTGGTCTGGCTGGTCCCAGGAGAGGGAGGTGTAGCTCACTAGTCACAGCCACATGAGGCCACTTCCTGTGTGATGGACAAAACATCTGCTTGTGGAGCCAGCCATCCTCAGAGCCCTGCCCTTTGCATCCCGGACTTGCACCTGGACATCCGCGTGTCCAGGCCCAGCTGCAGGATTGAGGCCGTTCCTGGTGCACCTTACCTCTCCAGCCTGGGACTCTGTGCCTTGGGTTTGGCCTTGGTCTGGACAAACCACTCCATATTGTGCATAAAGAGCAGGGCAGACAGGGTTCCCCCAAGGTGGCCCACGCCACCTGCACGGCCTTGATCTACACACAGGAGGGCACAGGAAGGATTTACCAATGGACCCGGGACAGCCAAGGAGAGGAGAGTGGGGTTGAGAGCTGAGCATCACAAGAAAGCTGTGGAACGTCTCTGTTCAGAATTCAATCGAGACTTGGTGGAAGCCACGGCCAGCAGGCCCACCGTGGGCTCCCTCCCGTCCCTCGCCATTGTTAGCTCACCTGCAGGTCATCACATGAGCAGACTCCCCTCCCACCTCCTGCATTGCCCACCCCTGCTTGTGCCCCCCCCCAGGAGGGTGGCTGAGGCGTTCAGCATCTGCTGCGGGCTCTGGGCTTCGCTGGGAAGAGAGGATGCTGGAGGACGATCCATGGGTGTTCCAGGAAGGAATACAAATGGTCAAATGGTGCTGAGCCTGCCTCATTCCCTCTCGGCTCTCGGCTCCACAGCAGTAACACCGTCTGCCCAGCGGCTGTGTTGTTCAGCTTGGCTCGGTGCCCTGGTATTGCAGGGGCTGTGGGCTTAGCTGCGAAATATGTGGTATCCAAAGGGAACTTGAGTTCCCCCTGGACCTGGAGAAAACCTGTGGTGACAGGAAGTGCTAGCCACGGGCCAGCCTCCACAGCTCACCTGCAGCCAGCTTGCTGCACCTCTGTCTCAGGGGTCCTTGGGGTTATATGTGATGATGGATCCCTCAGAGACCCCAGGTTGGTGATCCATGATCTGAGGTCCCCTCGATGGCCACACCAGGGATCTGAAACCCAGCACATGGGCACTCGGCCCTTCCTGTGCCTGTAACCAGCCTCGCAGAGCAGGTGCACTGTGGTCTTCCCTTTCAGGCCAAGCTCGATGAGCTGAGGCAGCAACAGCAAACATAATAGATAAGCTCTGAACTCCTAGCCTTAAGGTATAAGAACCTCTCTCTCTCTCTCTCTCTCTCTCTCTCTCTCTCTCTCTCTCTCTCTCTCTCTCTCTCTCTCTCTCTCTCTCTCTCTCTCTCTCTCTCTCTCTCTCACTCCCACCCACACCCACACCCACACCCACACCCACACCCACACACACACACACACACACACACACACACACACACACACACACCACTGTACTCATTTCCTGTTGCTACTATAAGAAAAATGCCACAGATTCAATAGCATCAAACAACATAGATTCATCAGACTATAATTCTGGGGTCTCTGAAGTTCAGAATGAGTCCTGTAAAACAGAATCACCATTTCAGCAGGGCTCCATTTCCTCTGGAAGCTCCTGGGACCATCTCTCTCCTGACGTGTCCCCGCTTCTGAGGCACCCCCATTCCTTGGCTCAAGGCCCCTCCTCTGTCCTCCAAGCAAGGCTTCCTCACCGCAGCTCCTCCTTCCGATGTCATCCTGATTTTCCCTCTTATAGAACCCTGTGGTGATGGCCCACCAAGTCAATCCAAGGTGACCTTCCCATCCCCAGAGCTTGACCTACAGCACATCTGAAGTTCCTCAGACTCCCACATCCTGGGGAGTAGGATGTGGCTATCTTTGGGGGTAATTATTCTATCACTATTATTGGGATTCGAAAGCTGGGGTCTCCAAAGAACCATGCAGCCATGAGGCCTTCCAGGGCTCTGGGCAGAATGACATTTCTGGACAACACCCAAAGTACCTAGAAGGCTCTGGGTGTTGCAAAACATTCACATTCAGTGCTTCACACTGGGTAAAGTGGGTGTTGAAGACTTCAGACTATTAAATCAAGGTCCGATGAGAAATTCAGCCTCGTCTCTCACTAGCTGCATGACCCTTTGTGGCTCCTCATCCTCCTCTCTGAGCCTGAGTTTCTGCTTCTTTGAACAGAGATAGGGTGAATACTCCATGAACGTATTAAGGTTGAATGGAAGAAGCTGGACCCAAGCCGACACACTGGAATGACTCCACACAAGTGATCTATAGTATTTTATCTGGGGAGGTAGGCAGAGATCGAGGCCAGAGAAAGGCCTGCATCTTACCCAAAACAACTAGTGTTAGGGCTCAAGCCTTCATGTTAGAGTTGCTCTGCTGCCCTGGGGAATGGAAGAGATATGTTTTACCGGCAGTAGGAAGAAGATGTAACAAAAGATGGTGAGTGAGTTCTCTGTTGACCTTGAGACCATATAAGTCCAAGGACTTATTTGGTCTTTTGGGGTGGCAGGGGAAGTTCTGGAATTGTCCCTGTGCTGTGGCTCCTCCCTGACCTGGGCATTGTTCTATCTCTATCCATTGTAGACTGGCACCGCAGGAAAGCCCTCAACTCTGGTGGCTCCCTGTGACCTGCTGTGGACAAGAGAACAAGGCTTGGCCTGTGACCAGGACAACGTCTTCTAGAACTGTTTACTGGAGGAAAACAAAGGCAATATTTCTCTTTAATGTACACCTGCCCCCAAACATGTTACAAGATGGTTTCTGTTCAGTGTATGTTCAAACCGTGGACACATGTATACTAATTCTGTTGATGGTGGAGGTGGTGGTGGCAACAGTGGTGGAGTCCACAGTGTCCTGCATGCTAGACAAGTTCTTCACCCTGATCGTTCATTCGTTCTTGCTGCTATTTACACAGCTTCTCCACTGCCAACAAAGTAGATATCTCTGGGTGGGGATGACAACTACTCAGACAGATGCATGCAGGCCTAGCTATCTGGATGCCATGTGATATCACGGGTCTCTATGTGTTTCCGGGCCGGAATCCATTTCACTATGTCAGAGACACAGCCCGGCCATGAGCACCTCAGATGAGCTCACAGGGAGCCTGGGAAGGAAGTCTTCCTTTACTTGGAGGAATGTAAAAAAGATCTCAGTAGAAGTCTGAGAAGCAGTAACAGAGAACTGGAGCCCTAACCTTTAATCCTGCCACTGCAGGAAACTGTGCTTCAGGTCCCCTGGAAATAATGAACAAGGTAGCTTTGGGGGGCTGCAAAACTCCTCATTTTTCAAATCAGCTTTGCAGGGCAGAGAGAAAGGTTGAGTAGTTCCATTTTTAGTAATCCCCTGTGTAATCCATAGTGTGTGGCTTCTAGGGCTCTGCTCTGCATCGATGCTGGGGTATGTGTGCTTGTGTGCCCATGCATGTGTGTGTGCACGTGCATGTGGATGTGTGCATTGTGTGTATGTGTGTGTGTGCGGGTGTATGCATGTTCAAACCCATGAATATCTGGCTCAGCAGACCCCTAGTTCATTCCCAGAGAGCTCCATTCGGCAAAGCAGCTTCAGCTTTCTCTTTCTCTTCCTCTTTCTTTCTCTTTCTTTTACTTTTTCTTTTTCTTTCTCTTTCTCTTTCAACTAAGTGCCTGTTCACAAAAGAACAAAGGACTTCCAAAAGGGCAGTATAGTACAAAACAGTTGATTGTCATAGCCATGAGGGAAAATAGAGCCATGTTAACACAACAGCTAGAGAGGAAAAGGCTGGCAGTGAGCTTACAGCCAGCTCCTCAGGGGGGAAAAACGGAGCCGTAAATAAAGCCCAATCATTATTCAATCTGACCAAATTGTAAAATGTGAAGCCCGGATGGGAGCTGATGCTTGTGTTACCCCCAGTTCATATGGTGGAGCCTCAACCCCCAGTAAGACCGTACTCAGAGGTTGGAGCTTTGGCAGATGACTAAACTTAGACAAGGCAGCGGGGCTGGGGCCCTTGGTGAGCTGAGTGTGCCCTTGTGAGAGGAAAAGATGCTACAGCACTATCTCTGTTCCTCCTCCTCCTCCTCTTCCTCCTCCTTCTCCTCCTCCTCTTCCTCCTTTTCTTCCTCCTCTTCCTCCTCCTCCTCCTCTTCCACCTCTTCTTTGCCCTTCTTTGCCATGTAAGGACTCAGCAAGCAGGCAGCTGACTGCTGGCCAAGAAGAGTCCACTCCAGGAACCAAGTTCAGCAGTACCTTGATCTGGACTTCCAGCCTCCAGAACTGTGAGGATGTGTTCAAGCTGCCCAGACGGTGGCATTTAGTTACAGCAATCCCAGTTAAGACACTGGGTGTCATACCGTGGTCAAGGGAGTGACCCTGACCATCACGACTGAGCTAGAGTCTAGTGAACTCTAAACAGGCAGCAGTGTGAACCCTGCCCTTAAACACAAATCGCAGGTAAGCTCTCGTTCTGAGATCCCCCTCCCTCTGCAGGCTCCCTCTGTCATCACACTCGTTTATTCAGGCTAATCTTCAGGCTATACAAATTGTGTGGGTTCAATAGTACTGTAAGATGCCTGTAGAACCTGAGGAAATATTAAAATCCTGAAGAAGTTAAAGCAGATTGACTTAAACCACAACGCCAATCTGTCTCTGGGGCTGGCTTGTCACCACTGTTGTCCAAACTAACATAACGCCTACAAGAATAGATTGTAAGGCAGACAAGAAAAAGAAGAGACAGAATTCGTATTTGTAGATAATAGGGTTGTCTACCTGGAAATCACCCCCAAAATCCTACTAGAACATACTCCATGACCTCAGACGAATATATTCAGCTCTAAATACCTGAATCGGTAATTCTCTTAGATGACATAAAAAATAACTAGCTAGTGTTAAAGGTTCTATATTGAAGGACAGCCAACAGCATGAAATATTTAGAAATAGAACGAGAAGAAATATTCAGGGTCTTTATGAAGAAAACTCTAAAGCTGTAGTGAAAGTCATAAAATGCTAGAAACATAATAATATAGACATCAATTCTTCCCACTGTGCCCCAGTTTAGTTGTACGCCTAATGTAGTCCTGCTCCTGCATCATTCCTGGACTCGCTCTTTCTAGCAAATAGAAGTTCCTGTTCATTGCAATAAGGGACTAACTCAGCCTCGGTTCCCCTCCACTTTCCATGGACCATACCCCTTGAGTGAATTCTGCAGCTCTCCCCAAATAGGTTTTTCCAGCTTTTTCAATAGTATTATTAAGAGTCAGAGGAAATAGACCTTTAAAGGCAAGCTTTTGTTTCTCAGCCACAGTATCCTTTTGGGCCCCAATTCAGCATCTTCCTCCTGTTAGCTGGCTCAGTTCCCACAGCTGCCAGCTCAAACTTGCAGAGAAAAGTCTCCTGATTGACTGATCCTCACCACTGGTCTAACAGGTTGCAGTCAAGGGAATCCAAGGCCTGCATGTGGGGTTGAGTCAGGATGAGCATATTGGTAAGAAACCCATGGCTCACGTTACCACTCTGGCTAACCAACAACCTTGTGGCTCAGGTGGAATGGCTTCCACTCAGAAGATGCCCACGCTAAGCCAGGTGCGCGTGTATTTTACCATCTCATTTTTCAATGGCTAACATTTTCCTGGCTACTTTGCTAAGTAGATTGTATCATCACTTTGATGTGAAGGAAACCAACCATATGAGGTAGGTGAGTTTTCTGGAGGTCATTCAGCTAACCTGCAGACCTAGTCAACCAACCAGAGATGGATCCAAGTTTTGAATATGTGGAATCTTGCCTCCTGGCCACCCTTGAGTCTGAGAATGAGCTGATAAATCCAGAGACCACAGAGCTTAGCAGCTCCTCGTCCAGGGCCCTGCCTAGGGGCTTCTGACCCAGCCCCTGGCCCTCCTCTACCCAGGAGCTCCTGCCATCTTTCAGCATTCTGGGGAAGGCTGGCATGGGTCTCCAAACCAGTGTTCTGGGCCCCACTGTGGCCACAGGACAAGGTTCACACACACGGTAGGAATTCCATATTCATGGAGCCAACTTGAAATAGCAATGGCCTGAGCTGCTGGCAACTTATGCCACGTCTGGAGGCGGTCCTTCCTCTCCCTGGGAACGGGGACTGCCGCCTACCAGAAGGGCAAGCTTTCTAGAAACACTTCTGGAGCCTCTTCTGCTGGCTCTGGAGGCTCAGACCCCACACACCCCTCTTCCAGGCTGAGGCACACACACGCTTGGAATCAACCCCCACTGTTACTGGGGCCTCAGACTGGGAAATGGAAACAAATTCATCTCCGTGGCTCAAACGGAGTTGCATACATTTCCATCCCCACCTCCCCAAGACTGAGAGGAAGGAGGCCTATGACAGGCCTCCACCAACACCCCCGCCATTCTCACACTTCTTTCCTTGGTAGGGAAAGGGGATTCTGGGTTCAAGATTGGAAGGATAGCAAGGACAGCTCCGTTGGGGGCTGTGCTTTCTGTGGTCAGTGCCTGGACAGGCGGCCCCCGCCTTAGGCCCAAGCTAACCTCCAGAGCTGCCCGGGTCAGCATGCCCCACAGCGGCTGGCAGAGACAGGAAACACCCCTGCATCCCTCAGGTGACTCTTCAGAGGAAAAGAGAGTAGAGAGGTGCTGCGGGAAATCATGTGAGTGGCAGAAGCCTTGGCTGGGTTCTGAGCTCACATTAGGGAATCCCACAGACCCCATCTCAAGCTCGCAATTTCTGCGGCATCCATACGCTTCTCTGGAACCTTTCTTCTGGGGGCCCCTCGGCCTCTGGTCCTCTCCCCCGTGAGGACCACTGAGTCATGACCCCTCTCTGGCCCTCACTGATTGTTAGTGCAGACTAATCCTCTACGGTGCTCTACTGGTTGAAATCAACCGGCATTCCCCCCATCCTGCCCAGCCATGTGGGAAAGGTCTTCAGGCCTGAGTGCATCGAAGGGCCCTGTGAAAGAAACTGTGCCACCCCACTCCTAGCTGTTACTCGGACAGCTTCCCAGGTCTCCCTGCTGCCACACCCCGTGTCCCCACAGCCTGCACGCAGGGTTCCCACGTGCACACACATACACACACACACACACACACACACACACACACACACATGGCAAAGCTCATACCACAGCAGTCACCTGGGGGCCGAGGACTCCTGCTATCTGCCACCCAGGGAAAGAACACACCCAACGCACTGGTGTTTGGCAGGATGGAGCAATCTCATCCACACAATGGGCCTCTCTCCGCTGCCCGCGGAAGCACGTTGGACAAGTCAAAGCAATTTATTGGTCAGAGTTGCAGGACAACAGCCTCAAGAAGAGATGGAGGGGGAGGGAAGCCAGACAGCAACTCCAGATTGCAGGTGATGAAGAGGAACCCTAGCGAGTGGCAAGCCCCAGGGCGGTGTGGAGAGAAGCCTGAGAAGGCACCTGTCCCTGGAGCCACACGGGGTGGAGAACCACACCTGCAGGGCAGAAGGGCTTGCCAGGCTGTGGGGCATCGCTCTGAAGACCTGGATTGCACCCACTGAGGCCTTCTGAGCGACCTGCCCCATCCCCGTGCTCCCGGGTGAATCATAACTCCTCCAGACACAGGGCTGCGACTCCCACCCTAAGGAGGACAGTACACTGCAGAGGAGACAGGTGTGTCTGAGAACAGAGCTCACTGCCCCCGTGCACAAGCGCCTAACAGAAGGAAGGCACCGAGGTGCATCTCCAGCTCGTAAAACAGGAAGAGAAGAGCCACCTGCCTTCCTGCTATGTGTGACCCCTGGGAACTTCCTAGGTTACCGTGACGGAAGAGAGGAAGGCACACAACTCGCTCATCTTCACTCCTTTTAATTACAACATCCAGGAAAATAGTTAACAGGCAGAATGATAATGGAGCTACACACGGAGATTAAGCTACTCACAATTCCATTGTCTACATCTGCCCACCGGGTGGAAAGAGGATGGGTTTCTGCACATGCATTGTAGGTTTGCAGGGAGTGAGTGTGTTGTGTGTGGATGACTTCTCTCGAGGGTGTTACTCTTTTCGTTTCTTGACAGAGGATGGTTGAATGTGGTGTCTTCAGGCAGAGCAGGAAGGGGCTCCCTTGCTAAGACTGCGATCCAGCCTTTTTCTTCTGGAACTTTCTGAACTGGGACTGAATGGCCACAGCCGCACGCTCTGTCTCAGGTGCATCCATGTCGATGTCAAATTCTTCCTGAACTTTCTTCTGCCCATCTGTAACAAGATAAACACAAACAAGCCAATCACAGACCTGCAAATAGAAAAGGCAACCCAAAACCTGGGATAGTAAAGCTAGAGACGGTCCACCATCTTGCTCTCTGAACCAAGGGCAGCCTACACCCTATGTCAAAGAGGCAACCCGGGCACTTGTATATTCATGTACTCCATTTTCTGTTCCTAACAGCCACATTTTCCATACAGTTTTAAAATATTCAAGCTGCACACCTCCTTCTCGAAGCGTCTCACATGGGTACAACTTCAACACAGCTACGGGCATAGACGCATTAGCATAGTATTCAGAAGAGCTCAGAGTTGGCCCAATGGCATTTTGTGTCCTTGTGTGTACTTCCCAGACAATGAGATTTGCTTATGGCATTTGGGGCCTTGACACAATTTGACCTTCGTGGTGGGTCTGAAGTTTCACAAATCACACATCTGCAAGGGTCATAGTGATTAGCTTGCTAAATAAATAGGACAGGTAAACAGAGAGATAGATGACAGATAGATAGAAGATGGATGGATGGGGGGGAGATAACAGGCAGATGTATAGGAAAATCTGACGTTTTTTTTCTTGCATGGCATTTCCATTGCATACCCTCAGGCAGGTAATCCTCAGTTTACCTAAAAACTCTCCAGTTCTGCCCCAAGCCCTGCAGCCACACTTCCATGGAGAAAGAGAATACAGTGCCTGGTCCTGCCTGCCTGTTAAGACAGTGGGTTTGTGACCCACATCAAAGATCCTTTTCCTCTCCTTCAGACTTGCGGCCGGTGCCCTATGAGCAGGGATCATGAGTGTCTGGGTAGCTTGCGGGGCTGCCCATGGTCACCCAGAAGAGCCCTGATGACCCTGGGACCCGGCAGTGCTTTCCCATGACACCAGGAGCCGGTCACATGCAGCTTCTCTGCAGGAGTAGGGTCATCTCACCGAGTTGGAGTTGTCTGAGGCTCAGGTACAAGGTTTAGAAATGTCGACTGAGTGTGGGAAGGTAAGAACATGAGACACGGAGGTCCCAGCTCCACGCGGACAGCAGTAAATGTTCAGTACCCAACACACCTGTGGGTCTGGAGCGCCAGAAATCAGCATTGTTCATGGGAGATTTTCAGTCCCAAAGCCTCCCCTCCCCCCCTCCTGGGAGAACCCTGCACAGGCTGCGGTTCTGACAAAGAAGGGGGTTCGTGGAATCCAGGGGGAGCTGGGAGCCATCGTTCTCATCCCTGAGATTTTGAAGGGCCTGATTCATCTTCTCTGTTTTACAATCATGGAGCCTAGGGGAGGGGGGGGAAACAATAATTTTTTTCTGTGACAAATGACAAATGAAGATGTAGAAAATTATGTATATTTAGGGCTAACATGATGGAGTAAGGGCAGGTCATAAAAATCAATTTTGCAATTATATCTTAAACTAATACCTTCAGCCAAGAGTGATTTATTGATCCTTCCTTTGTTTGAAAAAAGGACCATGATGCTTCTATTTTTTCTTTAAAGCGATCACGAATATTCGAGGAGTTGTTGCCCTCCTCCGGGGCGGTCTGCGGCAGCACGGAGGAAGGCTGCAGGCGGGCGATGATTCCCTCTGAGCAGCAGGCAAGGCCCGCTCAGTGGAATGTCTCCAGGTGCCAGGGCACAGAGCCACACCACTGTGGGGTCCCGGAAGACAGGAAGGGCAGGGCTGGGCAGGGCTGGGCAGGGCTGGGCACATCAGCAGGGGTGAAGGGAAGGAGGAGGCGGTGAGGGAGAGGACTGCAGGCAGGTCTCCCATCTCCAGAGCCTCCCTGAGACCTGCCAAGCCTCTCCCCAAACGTCCCCATGGATGGAGATAAAGGATCAGGGCTCCGGCTGACTTGATGGAGACCCTCCTTCCCCACCTTATTCCAAGACAGAGCTGGGGCTCCCGGGCAGCGTGTGCTGCCGGTTCTCACAGAGAGACCCAGCATGTTGGCTGGCAGGATAAAGGGAGCCAGGGTGTGGAATCAGTGCACATTCTGGTCAGGGGACAGCCCTCATCCCAGGCCTCCACCTTGGGTCTTCCTCCCCCCCCCCCCCGCCTCCCCACCTAAGTGTGAGTCTCTGAGGGAGGGTAGGACTCGTCCTTGCTTCTTCCACAGGCTCTGACATGAAGTAGGTGCTCAGTGAGTAACCTCTGCCTACAGAGGAATCGTGACATGACACTGCTGTCGGGTGCACACTCTAGCTGGAAGACTAAAACCCCGAGCTGCCTCTGAGAGTTTGGTCAGGATTATGAGGGAGGGGCTGGGGGGGAAGGGTCGGGCCACTGGGAAGCCAGCCAGAGGAACCCAGCTCACGGAGGAAGGAAGTGGCAATGGGGCATCGGGAAATAGGACTGTTCAACAGGGGAACTCTGAACATAGCAGGCGGTGGAGGGATGCAGGAGCAGACGCCCAGCGGAGGCATCTTCACATCGCCCAGGGCTCAGGTCCTCAGGGGAGACAGAGAAGGTCTGGGGGTGGCAGGGGATCTTGAGCGGCCCCACACACCAGTGAACCTGGGCCTGAGCCGGCATTGGGACTGACCCACACAGGGAATGAGCAAAACACAGGCCAGCGTCCCCGCAAACAGCCTGCAGACTCCTTGGAGCAAACGGCTGCCCTGTCCTGCCAGGGGCAGGAAAGCAACTCCTGGCTTCAGGGTCCCCGCATCTACTTGGGGCCCGCTGGTCACTTGGGCCCTGATTTGGAGGGGGCGGTGCACTTCCCAACTCGGCCAACTCCCGTCATGGCTGCGCCACATCACGGCCACTTCCCAGTCGGCTTGCACAGGGGTGCCCGAGCCTGGCTTGACGCCAGTGACTCCGCCATGGAGCCCATACCTACAGCCCATTCGAGAGTGATCGCCTGTGACCACCAGATCCACCCACAGCTCACAGGTCAGGTGACCGGAGGCCTGGGCACTGCATCAGGTCTCCTTCTCCACTCCAGTGCACATCAAGGAGGGCCTGGAACCAACAGAGGCCTTTGCAAACCGCTCTGAGCAGGAGAAAGAAGTACATCTAAACCAGAGACAGAGATCGGCCACCGGCTGTAGCCCTTTCCCTCCATCGCTATTTATTTCTCATGAAGACGTCCGAAGGCTTGTGCCTGGCATTGGTATTTAGGATGCTGCTGCCTGAATTGAGGAATTTCCATGGCAACCTCATCCCTGACGGCCACTCTTTGTCACTCTGAGTGAGTGAGCAGTGTGTTACCAAATCCCCCAGTGCCGTTCCACACCATTGTTACTTTGAATCTGCCCAGAGTTCTGAAATCCTGTCCTTTGCTTTCCTGTATGGACATTCTGGAATTCTGAAGCTGACCACAGAGGACGTTCAGAACAATGAGTGGACTTAATACAGAACATAACAGTTCCGTTGGTGGATGAGAGAAAACCCAACTTCCTGATCATTCATTCAGGGAAAATATCAGCTCATGGGCCCCAACATCACAGGTGCCTGGTAGGCCGGGGTCCCTTTCAAGCCCTGGAGAGTTCCCATGTACTCAACACCTCCTCTCCCAGAAGTGGAAGTCAAAACTACCACCCTGGACAATACATTAACCACTGCATTACCTGCATGGGTCTTATCTCTGTGAGATTATATTATGCATGTACGTTTGCATGTCATCAACTGTATATATGTCGTATTTCTCTCTTTGCCTCTCTCTCAATATCTTTTTCAGTCTCTGCTTCTGTCTCTCTCTCTCTCTCACACACACAGACACACAGACAGACAGACAGACACACACACACACACATACACACACACACACAACAACAACAACAACAACAACAACAGCACAAGGCATGCAGAATGGACCCCAAACAGTTCGGTCTTTTCTTTGAATCAATGTGGACCAGACACACAGCTCCACCTGTGGAAAGACATGGGGGTGGGGAGGGGAGGCCATCATGTGATTCTGCTTGGCCATGATGGCCAACTGGAAACAACGCGATCCCATTCAGGTTTCGACATAACTCTATCACAGAGACTTCTTGCTCTACTTTCCTGAATTACCACCATTTCCCTACAGCAACTGAGACAGGAAGTAGCTTCTGCTACTGCCTTTAATTCTGTCATAGGAGACTGTTCAGGTAGCCCTTCTTCAAGACCTAATTGTAATAAGGGGCTTTCATAATTGAGCATAAAATAGGCCCTCCCTCATGGGCTTACAGACTGGGTGGGCAAATGTCAAGTAGAGAACATGATACAAAAGTGAGGAATTACTACCAATTGAAGACAATCCCACAGGAGCATTCCGAATCTCTGATAGGGTTATAGAAATCCATGGGGAAATGATTGGACAGGCTAACCTCTGTGTGCATTTTTCTGTTCCAACAAGCATAGAGTCCAATGTCGGAGCAAATCAGCACACAATCCAACAGTTGCTGAATAGCCAGTACTAGTGTTCTTAGGCTGCCGTGACAAACTATCACAGATCTCTCCAGCTTGAGGGATAGAAGTCTAGATTAGGATGTGAGCATTTCTCCCTGGGGCCTCTCCCTGTCCCGGATCTGTAGACGGCCAAGGCCCCCTCGTCTGTACAGGTGTGCATCCCCACTGTCTCTCTGCAAGCCCAGAGCTCCTCTCCTCATAAGAAACCAGCCCTGTGGAAATAGAATCTACCCCAATGGCTTCACTGAACTTTCATCTTGAAAGACACCATCTTCAAACATAATCACATTCTGACCACAGGAAGTTCAAGATGAAGAACACAAATTGGGGAATGGAGAGGCACAAATCTGCCCCCAACAGCAGCTAACCTAACTTGGGGGCCGTATGGATTTTCAAGTAGCGTTTCAGTCTTTGCTTTGTTTGATTTCTGCACTCATTTCTGCAGGAAACATTCATGGTTCTGCTTTACAGAGGCTCAGAGACCATGGCGTTTCTCACCTGGTAACTGATGGCCTGGGCTGACTCTGAATCCAGCTCTTGCTCCAAATCCTGTGTGTGAGCTCCACTGCTGCACTACTTTCTACTCTTTAGATGTAAGCCAAGATGACGGGCCTCCGCATGGACCAATTCAAATAGTTTTTGGAGAAATTGTGTCTTTCCTTAATGGCTCACATCTATACTGACAGAATGCCATCAATCACCAGGCAAATCCAGTTGTTTGCAGGTGGCCCATTGGAATTAATAGAGAATTCGTCTCTTAGCATGTAGCTCTAGTTTGACCCATCACTATTCTGGGGCCAGGGGGTAGCAGAGAAACCTGTCCCTGCTTTCCAAAGGAAAATGAAAGAAATAGGTAACCGTATTTAAATGACATAGAATTTCAGTCTCTAAAACCAAAGCAGAATGCTGAGTAAAGATTGTCCCAGTGACAACCCGACAGCCTGGGCTGGAGCCAAGGTAAGAGGAACACAAGCTCAGTTCAAGGTCAAAGGTCAAAATCTGCCCTCACCCCCTCCCATGGGGACTGGAGGCCACAGGGATAGTCATGATCTAAACATAACACTTTTTGAAAGACTCTTATTCATCCGTGCATATTTCAAGTATTTCATATTAACTCCTCAGAAATTAACAGACATATAATTTGTGAAGGGGAAGGGCAAAAACAAACCATTTAAATAGGGATACAGGTAGACCCATTGCAACTATGAGATGTATAAGTTGTTATGTCGAAAACTGAATTTTACAACTTTGGCCGGCGGGGGCGGGGGGGGGGGGCGCGGGGGTGCAGATGGGAAGGGATGGGAAGGGGAACAAAGGAGGAGGCAACAATACTTGATAAGAAATGTACTCATTACCTTGCTCATGTAATTGCAACCCCTCTGTACGGTATTTTCACAATAAAAAGAAAAAATGAAATTAACAGACATTCCAAGTTATCTGGTGCATGACAGAACTATTCACAGATCTTGGAATGGTTCAAGATTGATAGAGTTTGAAATGAAGCATAATTCAAACTTACACTAGTGTGGGTAGCTCAGGGGTTAGAGTATGCCAAAGCCCTGGATTTAATCCCTAGTTCCAAAAAGAAACAAAACAAAACAAAATAGTAGCTTGGGAAGGGAAACTCTTAAATATATTGAGATTTTTTTGTGTGAGATGCTACAAGAATATTGCTTCTTGGTACCAGCAATAAGTCATGAACACAACAGCATTTAGTTGTAATACACACACATACACACACACACACACACACACACACACACACACACACAGGGGGGTGGGCAAAAGGCTTTCATTTTTGTATTCATAGCTCTCCATAGTTTAAGATTTATTTGATAGAAACAAATTACCTCCTAAGGCCTAGGCCTGTAGATCAGAAATTTGTGCCTAAGCAGTAAATTGGGCTATAATAGTCCTGAGTGGGAGTTTTCCTTCATTAGAAGTCGCAGCACATAGCGTACTATAAAAGGACCAAATTTTTAGCACACTATAAAGAAATAATAGTCATTTAACTTAAGTATGCCTTGCAAATGGGGTACCTGAATGCCAGGGTTCTGGGATGCCCTACTTCTTTCAGAGTGTAATATTAACTTGGAAAGAATTAACATCTGTCACTTGTGTTGCCCTTGATATAATTAAAGGGATCCACGTGGAGCCCTGGGGGTCCTCTTAGCTGGGGGCAGAGCTTTCATCCCCAGGCTGCCTATTAGTCCTGGGGACCCAGTGTGGGTTCCTTTCTAAGCAGTCAACCCTTGCTCTTGGAGCAATGAAAGCCAAAAAGACAGGTAAGAAAAGCAGGTGAGGAATGGAATTCTATCCCATAAATTGGATCAAGATGTACCTAGAGGACAAAGCACCGAATATTGGGGAAAAGGTCAATCCCTTTTGAGAAAAATCAAAATTAAAAGAAAAACTTAGGGAGCACAGAAAGAGAGGGAGGGAGGGAGGGAGGGAGGGAAGGGAGGGAGGGAGAACAAATGCAGCCGTGGTATTCAGTAGACACTATGTGCAAAATGACCAGTGGAATTTGTGGGCAAGGGTGAGGGAGAATAGGGCGGGGGGGGGGACAAAGAAAGGGGTGACATTGTCCAAAAAAAGAAATCACTGGACTTATGAAATGGCAAACCCTTTGTACGGCACCTTCGTTGTAACAATAAAATTATATTAAAAAATAAGTAACACTATCAAAAAATTATACACAGTACATTGAAGTGCTGGCACAGAGCATCATGTTTTTATGAAGGTAGACAACTCATTCTTTCAGAAGCTGGAAAGAAGGCCAGCAAGATGGTCACAGTGCCCTTCAGCCAGGCATGGCTGGTAGTGCAGGATGCGTCCGGGGCTGCCCAGAGAGGTAGTTCTGAGCACAGACCACCGCCCGCTCCCGTGGCTGCCTCCCTCAGCGTTCACCGAACGGGGAACTGCGGGGATGGAGAATCGCAATTTTCCAGGTCTCTGCCAAGAGGCAGAGACGAATGAGCAAAGTCAGGCGTAAGCAGCAATGGGCAAGGGGCCTCTCTGCCTGCCTTACATCTCCAAATCAAATAAAACCCAGCTCCCGTTTCCTCTGTTTATCAGGCTAGCGTCTTCCTAGGGTCCTCAGAGCTGTTTCCAACCCAGAGCCATTTGTCTGTGTCTTAACATGGAGGCGTCTGCAGCCCCGGTCCTCAACGGTGCAGCCCGGGTGGGGGTTGTTGTGAAACCTAATTTGGTCAGCTTTAAGAAGCGTTTACTCCTGGCTTCTCTGACTCTCTTTCCAATTATCCAGGACTCGGCTCCCAGGAGCCGCAGCTGGCTTATCTGAAGCGGCTGCCTGACCGTGCGCTCAGATAATCAAACGCCAACACGTTGGTGGGAACCGATGGAAAAGAAGAGAGGCCCTGTGGCCATCAAACCTTCCCCCAAAACTCATTACGCCTCGGAAGAAAGATCATTCAAAAAACAATTTTTTTTTCTATTGGCAGAATTCTCCGCTAGCTGTGCTGGCTTGCTTGTTCCCAAACAGTACACCCCGGGGGCGGGGCAAGCATCAGCCACAGAACCGGGTGGTCTCCGGAGCGGCAGCCCCGGGGGCCCACGCTGGAGATGTGGGCAGGGCTGCGTCCCCTGGCACCCTAGGGGGGTCACTGCACCATGTCTCCTTCTACAAGGGCCCCAGGACAGGACCTCAGTTTACCTTGCTCTTTACAAACCTCCATCTCTAAATACAGTCATGGTGTAAGGCTAGAGATTTTGGAAAAGACCCTTCGGCTCCTCCTACTCACCGACATGTCTACTTTGTTGAGCAAAAAACAAAACAAAACATGAGGTAGAGTCTGACAAGAAATGGCTGGACTGGAGCAGCTGGGTTCCAGTTGAAACGCACCAAGTCTTCACCGTCCCGGGCTTCAAAGCCTTCCCTGTGTTGGAAGTGGGTTGGATGGGAATCTAGGGCTGAGTTTCCCTGGAGAGTCCTTGCACAAACAAGGAGAGAATGTGTCTAGGTCCTTACCCGGGACCACAGCCGATAACCCAGGCTCCCCTCACTGCTGGCCCTTCCCCCCCCTACCTCCAACACGGAGGCTGAGCAGCAGAGGAAATTCACCCAGGGTTTTCCAGCCTGGGTACTGCAGAACCTGGGAAGGCAAGGAATGAGCCTGGGAGGGGGAAGGGGAGGAAAGAGGGTACCCCCAAGTTGAAGATCCTATCCCTAGCCAGGGAGGGGACAGGAGGGGACAGCAGCAGGCCGCCACTCACTCCACACTGCATGTGCAGCGGCCATACCGCCTTAGGCGCGGTCCCGGCTCCATCCCGCAGCTGGGTGTCTTGCTCACGCACCTTCCTTGCCCAGGCCCCAGCTTCGCTGGCCTCCCTGCCTCCTGGAGGACTAAAGGCTCTGAAATAAAATTCTTTCTACTGAATCATGCAAGCGTGGTTTTTGACGTGTTCACCTGGCTCTTCTACAGCCATGCCTGGTCCACAAGGGCTGAGGAGGAGAGGATATTATGTAAAGCGTGGAGCTGTGCCTTAAGAGATCGTATCGTGAGATGTCTTCATGTGCAGAGACAAGCTTGTGGAGTCTGTAAAGAATAAACTGAAGCAAAGAAAATAAAGAGAGCCCTTCTGCTCTGTGCCTGGTACCTATCCAAAGATGCCCTAACAGCAGAGCACAGAAGGGTGACGTCCAGCCTCCTCTCCTCCAAACCAAAGGAAGCTACAGTCGATCAGGAAGCAGAGAATGGAGAGTCCTCTCATAGTAGACAAGCTTCCATGCAAGCCAGCCAGGGACTCCATGCCCAAGAAAATCACCAGCAGAGAGATACCGTGCATAAATGTGTTCTTGCTCTTTGCTCTTTCTTTACCTCCTCTTCATAGTTATACAAGCCCCAATTTGAGGTTGCACACATGACTATCTAGACAATTTTGCAGGTTTCTTGCTGGCGGAAGAGACCACTGCTATGACTGATACTGTCTGGGCAGAAAAAAGAGTTACCTTTTTTCCTTTGTCCTTTAACTGATCTTTGGCTGGCTGACAAGGTAGGTGTCATGGCTGGTGCTGAAGCTCCTTCCAGAGCATTTGTGTGACCAGGGTTCATTCCTTTCTTTGCTCCATCTGGCTTTCCAGCATCCACTGAGTGTCTGAGAGCCTGGCCATCATCCATAACTGCCTTAGGCTTGTAGCTTCTAAACTTCCAAACCCCCACTTTGCAGGATAAAACCAAAATGCTTTTCAGCACTACAGAGTTGAGAAAGTTCTTCAGCTTTTCAGTAGAGAGAAAAGTCACATGCAATCAAAATGGCGGAGTAATTTAAAGTAATCTGACATGAATATTAATTAGTCTAATTAATAGACAAATGAGGCCTAAGTTTACTGAGTGTGTCTGTCTCCCCATCTCATACCCACAGCCAATCTGACATGAAAGAAGAAACGAAGAATCTGAAATGAAAGAAGAAACAAAATGGAGGCATGGAGCCAATGGAAGGCCCTCCTTCCACAGAAGCAGGAGGAGGAGAAAGAGAAAAGCTAGCACAGCCCAGTCACTGCTAGGTTAAGATGATTCCTGGAACTTTCATGACAGTGAAAAGCAAACATTAGGATGGAAAATGATCTCCCCTAGACCAGCTCTGTTTCCATGCCAGGACTCTGCGCCTTGCTCTCAGCTCCTTGGCTACAATGCCATCCTCGGCACTGCACGCAGTCTGTCTTTGTCCCTCGTGACACCGGGGTGGCATTGCCTGCCCTCCACAGCCTTGCTGTCAGCCAAGCAGCCAATCATGCTGTCTCTGAGGGTGCCTTCCGCATTGGGGCCTCAGCCCTGCGCCTCTAATCTGGGCAGACAGCTGTTCCTTTCTCCTGTGTCTAAGGATGACTATGCAATCTATCCTAAAGGAAAATGGGCTGTTCCGTAGTGTGTGGAATCTAACCCTGGTGGGAGACTCTGATTGGATTCTTGAAAGGGAGATCTGTGAAGCAGAGCCCCGAGCTCAACTACGTCCAGTGCAGCCAAACTGGTGAATGCAATACTTGGTGCTTAAACTTCACCCCAAGCTGGCTGTCAGCCCCAACTGCCCATTCAGCTGTGTCCTGAGCTTTGTTTCATTCTGCAGTTTTTCATGTGTGTCTTGAGAAAACCAGACAGAAATCAACACCACTGCATAAACTTCTGTTCTGCGAACCCTGAGTGTGATGGCACGTCCATGCAAGAATGCCAGAGAACAGTGACTGCATTTACATCCCTGCGTGCTCGTGTTCATACATGTACATGCCCATCTGAAAGGTGTGCTGGCCTGTCACACACCACACAAGTTCCTGTGCCCAGCTCTTCCTGTTCCTGATCTCCAGCTATGGCCCACCTGGACCCAGCTCTTCCTAAGTCTGAAGACTGGCCACATCACCACAATCTGCTCGGATTAAAATGGCTCTACCTTAAAAAGCCCACGGCTGATCACCTGCCAATTGACTGGAAATCAATTATTGATGGGTCACCTGGAGACTGAACCCTCTTCTATCTACCAGGAAGATGGCCTCAGATGTAATACAATGAGAATGGCCCAATACCCAAGAAGAAATGTAGTCAAGTGCTTTTGGAGACTAGGTGGCTGGACCATACGTTAATGCCCTGGCCTCAGAAAGATTCACTAGGAGTAGAACTCAGGATCTCGCCTTAAACAACACATGGTCATGTTCTAATAGCCCGTTCCAGTAAGAAATGCAGTGAGGGCTTCTCTGGGGTGTGGCAGATCTCACATTGGTGATGACTTCATGGCCCGGGAGCCCAGCCCACCCCCCCGGGATCTGATGCGTTCCTGTGCCGAGTCACCTGACGCACATGGGTTCCATCATACCTGCTCCTCCAAAGAGTTCTTACGGACAAAAGAGAAGCAGAGTATTTTTTTCTCTTTCTCTCCAAAATTCCCTATATTCGCAGGGCTAGGAACTACCCAAAATTATATAGTTTTACAATAATTTTGTAACCCCCATAATTTCTCAAAGAACCAACATTCAAACATCATCCCGGAGCGGTCTAATGATCAACACAAGCAGAAGAAGCTTTTATGTCTAGATCAAAATTTTTATGCAGTGATTAAATCTCTACTTGGGGCTGTGGAGCTCAAAGAAGCATTCGTAGAAACTAGGGCCGGAGGGAAGAGGGCACCAATTTAGACCAAATCCAGAGAGAAGAATCCAAGACCCGCCAACATCTTGTGGAATAGAAGCGTCTCCCAGGAGCTCACACACCTGACCTCTTACTACAGTTATTTACAGCTGAACTGAAGAAAGAGGCTACAGAGAATTCTATGTCTCCTGCTGCAAATGGCCAGGATGGGAATTGGCAGGATTTAATAGTATGGTTCGTTTTCAGATGTGTGAAAAGAATAAGGCTGACTGTGCCTCCCCATGTCTTCTAAGACTTTATCTTGTGTTCTTACGAAGAATCTGAGTCCTCGTTTCAAAGTTACACTCCATTTCTCCATGGATGACCATAAGTTATGGCATCAGTAGGCTGGATTCAGAAAAAAATTTTAAAAGGCAAATGAGCATTTTTCAAAAAGTAGCTGAACCTTAGCCTGCCATTGTCATAGGGCTGGGGAAGTGTAACCTGGTAAGATCAGAGGTTCCAGTTAGGTTCATAGCCAGGTAAGCATCTCCTGAACCCACAGGTAAAATACAACCACCCAGAGGGCCTTCAATGGATGTATGGGTCAAGAAAATATGTATATATATATATGTGTGTGTGTGTGTGTGTGTGTGTGTGTGTGTGTGTGTGTGTGTGTGTGTGTGTGTATGTATATGTATATAGATAGCTATATATATATATAGCTATATATATTTATAATATAGAATTTTATAATTTGGAATTTATAATAATTTGGAAATTTATAATATGGAATTTTACTCATCCATTAGGGTGATATGTCACTTTCAAGGAAATGGACATTGAAAAAATAGTTTAGATGAAGCAAGTCAGGCTCAGAGACACAAAGGATGCATGTTTTCTCTCATATGTGGAAATTAGACCTAAATTATAACCATATATAACCTCATATACAGGGTCATATGCATAGAGATATAGCGATATAGATACAAACACAGAGGTATTAATTAAAGTATGGTATAAGCAGGGGGAAGATCCCAGTGAACTTACAACTAACTCACAGTTTCACAAATCCATACACGGAAGCTGGGACAGGTGTGGTCAGGAAGGGGGAGGACAGGGAAGGAGATAGACAGATGACTAGAGGAAGGGCAGTGGATGCAGTTGTAATGTTCACTGTGTCTATGTGGAAAGGGGACCCGGTACCGAGAGGGGCTGGGTCGTGTTGGGAGAGATGGGGGAGGAGGATGGAGGGGGTAACATTGACCAGATGCAGTGTGCTCACAAGCTGGCATGTTGAATTGGCATCCCTTGGCATGACTACTTAAGTAAAATAAATAAGTAAAATAGCAAATAAATTTAAAAAAATCAGAAGGGTCTGGCCTTACCATCGCAGTGGCCTGAATTTTAGGAGCGCTCCCCCCCCCGCCCTGCCCCGGGGTGTGAGGTGGAGCTCTGCTGTGAACCTGTGTGCACCTCATGGCCCATAGGGCCCCAGCGGCCTCCTTGCCAGGAGTAAGGGACATAAAGGTAAGAGGCAGGAAAAGACGCCCCGCGTCTGTCGGCAGCCAGTCAGTTGGAAATGCAGGCTCTTTCCCCCCAGATAGAAGACTGAATTTTCCCATTTCCGCCTGCTTTGTTGAAATCATCATTTCCAAGACAGGGCATGCTATCGTGCACGCACACCCGGCCACAACCGCGTTCACGCTCCACCCATCGCGCTGTTTCCCTCGCTGCCTCCTCTGAAGGAAAGCTTCGGATTTCTCCTCTGCAGTCCCCACCAACATCCTCTTGCTGTGCACAGAATAAATACACAGAATGAACCGTCGCTGAGTGCCCCAGGGAAACGAGCCGGGGATGGAGGAGAGGGGGCACCCCTGGAGAGGAGCGGCGGGGGGGGATCCCTGCAGGGGCCCGGGAGCCAGTGCAGAAGGCCCAGAGAGGGCCTCCGCTCACCCCATCCCCTCAGGAGGAGGACCAGAGGGAGACACGGTGTCTCGCCTGGCCTCAGGGGCAAACAGACTTAGGACTCCACGCTCAGGGGAAGGTTCTAGAGGAGGCGTCAAGGCCGATAAAGCCAGCCCAAGTCTTAGAGTTTCTCTTCTTCTCTTTGAAGCACTTGCAAAACCATGACTGATCTCCGCACGGCCCACAGACCCCTTCGAGAACTTTCCAGAACCAGCAAGAGTATGATCCGCTGAAGAAGCAACTTCCTGGGCTATTTTCTGTTGCCTGGGGCTGATTTGCAAAGCACACTGTAAAGACCCTTTTGTGTTTTATGGGCTGGTGGGTAATTTCACTTTGGCCACTGCACATCAATTCGGATAAAGGTTTATGTGTGCACGGGAACAGCCAAGTCCGAACTCTAAGAGAGGAAGGAGACCAGGAGCACAGATTTAATGGCGGTGCTGCACTTTGCGTTCGGAGCAGTGCGGAGTGAGCTCACCAGGACACAGCGCTGCCACTGGGTGGTGGGAGAAGGTGGGGAGGGGAAGGACTGGGGAGACTGTTGGAAGGAGTGGCACTGAGGGAGATGCCCTGTGTTCTCCAACTGCTTTGCTAAAGGGCGCCTCCTCTGGACAACTACTTAAAGATAATAAGAAAAATAACTGAGAATCAATGGCTCCCAGCACGCATCCCAGGCTTCCAGGAGACCTGAGAAGATGGTGTTCCCAATGGATGCTAGAGCAGGGGACACTTTACAGTCATCTTTAGGGTCTGGGTCAGTAGCGAGAAGAAAGTGCTGAGAAATATTGAAGAAGCCATGAAGTCGCCAAGCACTGAAATAGCAGCACGCTTCCACTTTAGCACAAACACAAGTTCCTGTAGGAGTGCTTCCCAGGCACTCAGGGGGCCCATCTCTGAGTTTCCATGAAGTCCATGCAGTCCATAGGTAGGTCAGCCAATCACTGCTCTGTACTCAGAGTAAACGGGAGAAGTAGAGGGTATGAAAGACTATCCATAACCCAAAGAAATCAGAGTGCTTGTGGCTCACGCCTGTAATCCTTGCTATTCGAGAGGCTGAGGTCTGAAGATTAAGGTTCAAAACTAGCCAGGGCAGAATAGTTCATAAGACTCATTTCTACCTAACCAGCAAAAAGCCAGAAGTGGCAATGTGGTTCAAGGGGTGGAGTACCAGCCTTGAGTGGAAAAATATCAAGCATCAGAGAGAGAGGCCCTGAGTTCAAGCTCTAGTACCAGCACACACACACACAAACACACACACACACACACACACACACACACACACACACACACACACACACACACACACACACACACATGGACGCATCTGATAGTAGGAAGATGGTTTCCAAGACAAATAAAATTCTTAAAAATCTTACTAAACTCAATGCAATGACATGCAAATAATTAATTTCTTATTCATGGTTGGAATGAAGGAAAAGACATGATGAAAAGCCCAGCAACATTGAATCCACACCACGAGTGGAAGAGGACACTAAGCCTAAGAGATTATTTACAAGAAATTCACATGTGGAAAGATCCCTAAGGAAGCAGCAGCACAAGCTGCCCTTTCCAGAACAGCACATACCTTCATACCTGCAAAGTAACGGCAGAAAACTGAAGTTCATCAATGGCTGGATTTCATTGGTTTTCAGTTCTGCAGTTTGAACTCAGGGCCTGGTGCTTGCTAGGAAGGTGTTCTACCTCTTAAACCCTGCCTCCAGCCCTTTTGGCTTTAGTTATTCTTCAGATTCGGTCTCTCATATTTTTGCCAGAGTCCTCCCTCCTTAAATGGTGATCTTCCCACCTCTGCCTCTTGGAGAGCTGGAATTACAAGTGCACGTCACCCTACCCAGCTAAATGATTGCAGTTTAAAATCAGTACCCCACAGCTTGGTCCTTCTCCCTACTTGATCCGGCAGAGCACGAGTTACAATAAAGGAGGGCCTGATCCTCGTTTCTTTTCCGCTGTGATTCAGGAAAGGACAGCCTCTCAGTTATGTGGCAAAGGGGAGAGAATACATTAAAAGGAGATGCATTTAATGAAAGGAAGGAGATGGAGGCTGCCCATATTTTTTAAGCAGCTGATCTTATCGTTGGATTTAAACATCGAATTCAACTTCCAAAGATTGGGCATTCAGCAGAGACCTGAATGACACCAGAACAGCGCCTCTTCCTTTTCAGAAGGACGTAGACTGACTCTGGTCTCTGAACCCAGCGAGGGCGCTCTGAGAAGGCCTGGGCACCTCAGGCAGGGGTGGGCCACTGCGCTCTCCACCTGGAGCCCCGTGGTTCCACTGCTTCCCTGGTGTCCGGGGCCAGGACTGCCCAGTCATCACAGGCCCCAAGAGAGGAGCCGAGCCAGCCCCCTGCAGGCCCCGGGAGCGCAGTTTGGTCCAGAAAACAGGGGAGTGGCTTCCTGCCTTAGAGCCCACTCAGGACACACCCCCCTTCGGAGGTCCTGGGACCCCCAAGCCGGGAGTCTGGAAGCGCTCGCCATGCCCTCCTGTTCTGACGCTCTCACTGCCCGGCTCTGCACCTCTGCTCATTCCTCACTGTCCCAGGACCCAGCGCGGCGTCGTGTTCAGCGGCCTTGCTGATTTGTGCACTACTAGGCTTCCTCCATCTCCTTTTGCTACCAGTGATAGCTGAGGGGGAAGGATAGCTCACACTGACCTCTGAGAACACACCTCCCTGCAGAGCTCAGCCTGGAGCACTCACACTGACCTCTGAGAACACACCTCCCTGCAGAGCTCAGCCTGGAGCACTCACACTGACCTCTGAGATCACACCTCCCTGCAGAGCTCAGCCTGGAGCACTCACACTGACCTCTGACAGCACACCTCCCCTGCAGAGCTCAGCCTGGAGCACTCACACTGACCTCTGAGATCACACCTCCCCTGCAGAGCTCAGCCTGGAGCACTCACACTGACCTCTGAGAACACACCTCCCCTGCAGAGCTCAGCCTGGAGCACTCACACTGACCTCTGACAGCACACCTCCCTGCAGAGCTCAGCCTGGAGCACTCACACTGACCTCTGAGAACACACCTCCCTGCAGAGCTCAGCCTGGAGCACTCACACTGACCTCTGAGATCACACCTCCCTGCAGAGCTCAGCCTGGAGCACTCACACTGACCTCTGAGAACACACCTCCCTGCAGAGCTCAGCCTGGAGCACTCACACTGACCTCTGAGAACACACCTCCCTGCAGAGCTCAGCCTGGAGCACTCACACTGACCTCTGACAGCACACCTCCCCTGCAGAGCTCAGCCTGGAGCACTCACACTGACCTCTGAGAACACACCTCCCCTGCAGAGCACATCTGGAGCACTCACACTGACCTCTGACAGCACACCTCCCCTGCAGAGCACAGCTGGAGCACTCACACTGACCTCTGACAGCACACCTCCCTGCAGAGCTCAGCCTGGAGCACTCACACTGACCTCTGACAGCACACCTCCCTGCAGAGCTCAGCCTGGAGCACTCACACTGACCTCTGACAGCACACCTCCCTGCAGAGCTCAGCCTGGAGCACTCACACTGACCTCTGACAGCACACCTCCCCTGCAGAGCTCAGCCTGGAGCACTCACACTGACCTCTGAGAACACACCTCCCTGCAGAGCTCAGCCTGGAGCACTCACACTGACCTCTGAGAACACACCTCCCCTGCAGAGCTCAGCCTGGAGCACTCACACTGACCTCTGACAGCACACCTCCCTGCAGAGCTCAGCCTGGAGCACTCACACTGACCTCTGAGAACACACCTCCCTGCAGAGCTCAGCCTGGAGCACTCACACTGACCTCTGAGAACACACCTCCCCTGCAGAGCACAGCCTGGAGCACTCACACTGACCTCTGAGAACACACCTCCCCTGCAGAGCTCAGCCTGGAGCACTCACACTGACCTCTGACAGCACACCTCCCTGCAGAGCTCAGCCTGGAGCACTCACACTGACCTCTGACAGCACACCTCCCCTGCAGAGCTCAGCCTGGAGCACTCACACTGACCTCTGACCTCTGACAGCACACCTCCCCTGCAGAGCACAGCCTGGAGCACTCACACTGACCTCTGACCTCTGACAGCACACCTCCCCTGCAGAGCACAGCCTGGAGCACTCACACTGACCTCTGACCTCTGACAGCACACCTCCCTGCAGAGCTCAGCCTGGAGCACTCACACTGACCTCTGACCTCTGACAGCACACCTCCCCTGCAGAGCTCAGCCTGGAGCACTCACACTGACCTCTGACAGCACACCTCCCTGCAGAGCTCAGCCTGGAGCACTCACACTGACCTCTGACCTCTGACAGCACACCTCCCTGCAGAGCTCAGCCTGGAGCACTCACACTGACCTCTGACCTCTGACAGCACACCTCCCCTGGAGCATCAGGGATGTTAGATGTGTCACCTAGCAATTCTGCTTCCCCAAACCACCCAGGATAAAACAAAAACAGGTGACATTCATTAGTGGAACTCTTCTCCTGTCTTTATTTTGTTTGTTTTGCTAAAGGCAATGCCAAATTGCCATTGGAGAATCATCCTGTCTTGTCTCTCTAGTGCTGCAAACACCGGTAGGATAAGAGGCTCAGGCCATGTGCTGCATCGTTAACCCAGCTACGCAGAGAGTGTGGACAGGAGGGCCCAGGTCTGAGGTATCAGCCTGGGCACAAATGCAAGGTTCCAAGCCAAACCTCTAAAGCTCAACTCATAGAGGCCCTGAGTTTAAACCCCAGTGCCACAGAATCGATGGGTAGGTAGAGACATAAAAGGCTGCATTTTTTTAATTAGGAAGAGGTGAAGAAACTTGGGTTAGCCTGACCCTTGAGTTCAGGACAATTAAATATAGATGGGGGGACAGTGAGAGAGAGGTAGGGCTTGTCTCCTGACCCACCAAAGACATGTCCACATAAAATATAGAATGTCCTTCATATCAGATCTAAAAAATCCATATAATTATATCCCAAATATTGCAAGAGATAGAATTCTAAAGGTTGTCATTTGTTCATCTGAAACACATTTGCGCAGGCTCCTGCACTCTTGCTTGCTGCATCTAGCAGCCTACCTGCTCTGTCGTTCTCAAAGGTCCTTCGCACAGCTGTGCCCTCCAGGGAGGCCGGAGCTGGCAGAGGGCCCCTCCACTGCCCTCTCCTCAGGCCTCAGAGACCACACTGTCCTTAGCGGGTTTTCTAACCTGGCCCGCACCTCTGCAGAGAAGCCCTTGGTAGGAAACACTCTTCCAATTACCCATGTGGAACTGGCCCCTACTTCCTTCCTGGACCAAGAGCATGCTTCTATCATAATTTGTATCTATAATTTTCTAACCAGCACATAACAGAACACAGGATGCCCAGGGGGAGAGCTTTGGAGGGAGCAGAAAAGATAGGTTAGCCCACGCAGAGGTTTCCATGGGTTCCCGTTAACTACTGCTATGTGACAAACTAACTGTCATAAATTTTCCAATGAAGCAGGAGTTGGGAATGCCGTCCCGCTGTCTCCTGGGTGCTTCCCATTTGGAGTGTCTGTTGTAGGCAGAAGGTCCTGGGCTAGGCCATTGGAAGGGCCCTTGATCATGTCTGGAGCAGCTGGCACAGCTGTGGCTGTTGGCATCTCTGCTTGTAAGAAGCCACAGCAGAGATGCCCAAGACTGAGCTTCCTCATGATACAGTGGTTCCAAGTAGTAGAACTTTCCATGGAGCAATTTAAGAACCTTCCAGGATGGGGAAGTAGAAGCTGAGTCTAGAACCTAGCTTGCTTCCATCTGCCACATTCCTTTGGCAGCAAGGGGAGGGGGCTTAGAACCACCTCTTCAGGTGTCCAACTGTTGTCCGCCATCTTTAATCCACCACAATGTATGATCCCAACCAAGAAGTCATATAACCAAACAGCCAGTGTCCAGAGGGACCTAGACATTTGAGCCAAGTCTACGAAAAGGTACGTGAAAATGACCATGGCCGAAAGTATTTTTTGTCCCTCTTTTGGGAAACTGATGAGATTATTCTTTCCTGTTACATGTGCTTGACTTTCTCTTACGCTGAATTCGTGTCTGTGCTGTCGGCTCTCTTTGGTTTTTGGCAGTACTGGGGTTTGCGCTGTGCCCCCGAGGCACATCTCCAGCCCTGTTTTCCTCTGGTTCTTTTTAGGATAGGCTCTCACTTCCTGCTCAAAGGCATTGCCAGCCTCAGTCCGACTACTGCAGGGTGCTGTGTCCAGCTCCACCCATGGAGACAGACTCTCAACACCTCTGTGTGCCGGGGCAAGCCTGAAACCTCAGTCCTCCCCACTTCCGCCCTCCAAGAAGGTTAGGACCACAGGCCCATACTGCTGCACAAAGCTCTAGGTTGAAAGGAGGTCTCAAGGGCTTTTCTGCCTTGAGCTGTGATCCTGTTCTCAGCCTCCCAAGTAGCAAGGATGAAAGGCATGATCTGCCAGTATCTGACTTGGACACGTTTATATCTTCAGTTTCTTCTGGGAAAAATCTTTTGTCTGTGTAACATCTTCTTTTGGTGTAGGAACAATTTGTTCCTCTTCAATGGGGAATATCTCAGAGTGAGAGAGGATTTCGGGTACGGGTTAATCTGACCTTGATCCTTAAAAGCAACGGGTGCATTTTAGGTGTGCTCTTCACCTGGGTTTGCTCCATGCCCAGAGAGCCAGGGCTAGGACCTGAAGTTCAGCTTCCTCTCTGCTTCCTTAGCCCTGTCTGGCCCAGCCAGGCCTAGCAAATCCACAAGTATCCCCCTGGGATGGCATAAATGGCTTCCATAATGTGACCTCTTCCCCTGTGTGGGAGTTTGTCACATGTGTCTCCCCTTGTTGACCCTGAAGTCTCAAAGGTGTTCTGAAAGTGAGTTCCAAGAACTGAAGCTCTTGATTTGCATACATTTATGCAATTTTCTGGGTCAAGTGAGTTAATAACCACTTCACAGACTATCTCACACCTTCAAGTGAATCATCTAATGCCAAAAGGCTTCCAGTGGTCTATTTGGTATGTTGAACCAGGAGAGCGGGTTAGAAGCAATGGAAGGAAAGTATACTGTCCAGTGCACAGCACATACTGCATTGCGTTTGTAAGACTGGGTTTGTATGTGAAGCTGTCACACGGTAATGTCCTAGACAGCCTGGCAGTGCACAGAGACACCACTTGGAGGGCTGGGCTCAATGCTCTGCCGAATCCTGTTTGAACAAAGGGCACTGTGTTTCTGTTTTTCTGGGGGACCTACAAAGGATGTAGGTAGCCCTGATCTTCAAGGAGAGTTGAAAAGGAAGAGGAGTCTTATGTTCTAGCACATAGGGCTGGAGACTACACAAAATTGCGCTAATCTTGAGACAATCTGTGCTGGGTAGTGATCATACTTCTTTCTTTCGCTGTCCTGGACAGGGGAGCATGGGAGATACCTGCCCGTACCTGTCTTCACGAGCAGAGCTACAGTACCACCCATCAGTCAGCTCAGCTCCGTGTTAGCAGAGGGTCTCCCCAAGAAGAATCCACTGTCACATTTAAGTAATTCAAAAAAAAACAAAGATGATTCAGAGCCAGATTTAGTCTCTTCTTGCCTAAAGTTAATGAAAATTGATCATTCTGAAACACGGTGTTCCCTATTTGGGGGAGACTAAAAGATTATACACACTGCAGTGCTCTTGACTGAATTGGCCAAGGAATTGAGCCAAATCTTCCCAATTAATTAGTATTGATTGGAAAGCCCAACTTGTGACTGATGCAGAAAGCTGAGAAAACCAATCAGGCATCCCTGGGGTGCAATTAGCAGGCACTCACGTCTCCTAGGTGCTGCCCCCCTGCAATGTGCTCCTTCCTGACGGCTCGTTCAGAACGCTTGTCCACCTAAGAGGGGGAAGAGATTCCTTCCCTGGGTCACGATGAGGCTTCTGCCTGAGTGGAGTGGCTCCGTTGGAGAAGCAGGTGCAGCCTAACAGAAAGATCCACTCTCCAAAGGGGTCCAACCTCCCTTTCCTGAAAGAGCCTCCCCGAGACACCAGTGTTCCCATACACATACTCCTTTTTTGGAGGGGGGGGTTCCGGTCGTGGGGCCTGGGCACTGTCCCTCAGCTCTTCAGCTCAAGGCTAGCGCTCTACCACTTGAGTCACAGAGCCACTTCCGGCTTTTTTTTTCTTTTTGCTTATGTGGTGCTGAGGAATCGAACCCAGGGCCTCAGGCATGCAAGGCAAGCGCTCTACCACTGAGCCACCTTCCCAGCCCTCCATACACATACTCCTAAGCCCCGATGAGCCCCACTAACCCAGACCCTCCCGACGTAAACCGTCTGTATTATCACAGAGCGCAAGTTGGTCCCCACCTCTGAAAAATTGCTGGCTAAGCGGATCAGCTCTCTAAATATTATAGCCAAGCGTAATTGCCCAAGCATGTAATCCTAGCTAGGAGGAGGTGGCAAGCAGGAGAAATGGAGAAATGTGATTCCAGAACTGCCTGGGTCAAAGTTCTCAACACCCCATCTCAATGAATAGTTGGCACGCGCCAGTCCTTCCAGCTATACAGGAAGTACAAAGAGGAAGATCATGGTCCAGGCTGGCCCTGGACAAAAATGGGAGGTTCTATTCCAGGAAAAAATATAAAATATGGCTCGAGTGAGAAAGAACCCGCAAACTAAGTAAGCACAAGGTCCTAAGTTCAACTCCCATGCCATCAAAAAGAGACTGCCACCACTTTACCTGCTTCCAAGAACAAAATGTTCTCAAGCACACAAATTCTGCTCCCAGTCCCATTCCTGAAGGAACTGTGGAGGAGGCAGCCTGGGAGCTGCTGCCCTTCCCTGGAAGGCCAGGCTTCCACGTGTACCGAGGACTGAAACTACTGTGTACAGGCAAGGAGCCATCTCCCCCTCCATTAGCAATGGACCAGGCAAGTCTGCGCCAAAGCCTCGCACTTATGGGAGGTGTTTCTTGCTCCCCATTTCCACCCTCAACCCAAAGGGCAAAACAAATCTGCTGTTATAACGAAGATTCACAGTAACAAATTCCCTGTCGGCACTCATCCCTAAAGCCACCTTCACACCGAATCTATCCACGAGTTGCACAATAGTCCACCTTGAGCAGTCCCTGGTGGTTTGGAGGGCTGGATCAAGAAGCAATCCCCATGGCATTCCTTCCCTGTAGGGATCAATATCAGGAGAAACCGCGTGCTGCTGCGGCTGCCTTCTGTAGTGCAAATCCTTTAACGGGCCTGAGGCCAACAGCATGGAGGATTGCTCTTCTACATTGTTCCTGTGGTTGCTCTAAATATGACAGAGGGTGGAGAGAGAGAGGGAGAAAAAGGAATAGAAGGAGGGAGAGAGGAAGGGAGAGGGAGGAAGGGAGAGAGAGAGAGTGTGTGTGTGTGTGTGTGTGTGTGTGTGCGCGCGCGCGTGTGTCTGGGAACCCCGAGGGAGAGCTCAGGTGCTGGCTTCTCTGAGCGCTTCCCATGTGGGTGGCATTCACAGTAACCCTCACAATCTACCAATCTACCCCACCTCCGCAGCTCAGGTTTTATTGCACCCCATGGGGGGAGGGGAGTGGGTTTCATTTTGGGGGCCAGAAGATGGCTGCACACGGAACAGATGGGGAACTTTGGAGATGTGCACTCAGCACCAAGGTGTGCGGCCTGTGGATCTGTCATGGTTGCAGATTTTAAGCTATCTTTATCCTCCTTCTCCGGCACAGGTGTCTGTGGCCTGCTGAAGCTCCTTGTACAGGCCAGAGCCCTGCCCCCACTGTCCTCCACACACCGCAGTGCTGCGGTGTGTCAGGCGCCCTGGGCTTCCTTGACTCTGTCCTCAAACTTCGACCCGGTTGCATCCACAAGCATTTGGAGCAAAAAAGAGAGCGTCATTGCTGCGTTGCCAGAGTTTCATGGGCCCTTGGTATCTTTTCTAGAAATCACATCCCTGCTTTGTGCCTTCCATGTCAGCCATCCTAGATACAAGGGCAACACCAGCCATCCATCCAATACCAGCCCTCCATCCTGCCACCAACCTTTGCTTCTAGATCCAACCTCAGTTCCTTTGCCCTTTGAGAATCCATGCCCACGAGGCCTTGGTCCACATACGTGTACAAACCAAAGATGCAATGGGTCCCAGCACTCTGCCCAAGATAGCTCCCTATGCACTAGGAACAAAGCAAAGAACTATCATTCTCGTGGGTAACAAGAAGTCAAATCCTCGCTGGGATAAATATTGGAAATCTATTTCCTATTTGAAAACACACTCGGCATAACAGCAATATCCATGTCTGTCTGTCTGCTGTCTGTCTGTCTCTCTGTGAGTGCAAGTTCTTCACCTACTTGATTGAAGGAAAACAAGAAAATTATCTGTGAATGGACTTATGAGTGAGTTCCCTCAAAATCCCTAGGAAGAACAAACCCTGAATTCCTATGGCTAGGGCTTTATTTAAAATGGCGCAGGAGTCTGAGACAAGCAGAAATGGTCAGATAAGTTGATGTTAGGTGAAATGAACCCCAAGGTAAGTATTCAAATGTTTTTGCTTTCATGCGATTGTTACTAACATATTTATAACATGATTTCTTTGTTGCTTTGTATGTCCCCCACAGTACAATCCCTGCTTTCACTGTATTTAATGTCCGTATAATTTGTGGAGGGGAAGGGGAAAAACAAATCGTTTAAATAGGGATACAGGTGGATAGGTGAACCCATTGCAACAATGAGATGCACAAGTCGTTATGTCAAAAAACGAACTTTACAACTTTGGCGGCGGGGGGGGGGGGGAGAGGGACTGTGGAGGGAGAGGGGGAAGGGATGGGAAGGGGAAACAAAGGAGGAGGCAACAATGCTTGATAAGAAATGTACTCAGTATCTTGCCCATGTAATTGTAACCCCTCTGTATGGTATTTTCACAATTTAAAAAAAAAAAAAGATTCAGAAGGAAAATAAAATAAAATGGTGCAGGAGAACATTGCTCACCAATGCTTTCACCTGATTCAATATCACTGATCCCATAACCATACCAAGTCACACAGAACCTCCCTGCTTCTCTCATACGCTCCCAATGAATCATAACTCACCTGAGAAAGGCCACACCCATTCCAGTGCCACATCACCCACACCTCACAGAAATGCCGGCAGCCATGAGTCCAGACAGCTCGGCAAAATACTTCTATATAGACGTTGAGCTAAACCTAGACATCAGGGAATGTTGTTCAGAAATCAGGTAGGTCCTGAGCAACCCCAAGACACAGTCTTTGGGAAACAAAAGAATTGCAGTTCACTAAGTCATGAGGATCTGTTCCAGTTTCAGAAATTCAATTTAGCTTGGGTAAGCTCAAGCTCCATCAGGAGGTTTATTATTCATAAATATTTCCTTCACACTGGAAATCTCCCAGCAACCACTCTACACGTTCCTTTCAGTAGCCATCTACTCCTGCACTTCAGGAAGGAAATTTAATTCCTGGAGTCTCTTGGGGTAACCAAGATCAAGATATATACCAGAACATCTAGAAAAATTATTTTCTTACACAAAAAAATCTGTTGTTTCTGGCTAAACATGTCTCACAGAGGAACAATCTAGATTCAAATAGCCCTGTTTGTGTTTCCAAATGTGCTTGAATTTAATTTGAACATTTGTGACTCGTGATGTAAACAACTATTTCACTCCAGTAGAAAAAGTGAGTCAAGAAACAATGAACCCCTGACCTGACTAAGCAAACAGCAAAGGGATTTTGTTCACAGAGAGTAAAAATCTCTGTGTATCTGTATGTACACACACACACACACACACACACACACACACACACACACACACACACACACACACACACACACACACACACACACACACACACACACAGGATTATTACCCAGTTTCAAGGCACAAAGAATGCTTGGGTTTGACTGGTTGTATATTCAAAAGTTTAGGGGCATCCTGGATAATATGCAGTGGGTTTGTGTCATATTCCATATCAATTAATACCATGATAATGTCAACACCATGAATTACAAGACACCTACTTCCTAGTCAATGACTCAAGACAACGTATAACATGACAAAGTTCTAGCCGAGCCCAACCTGTTCAAGTCCTAATACACCCGGATTGTTTGGGGATAGAAATAATTTCAAAACACCCATAAATCACTCCTGTAGTCCTCACTATTTTACGAGTTAAACAAAGACTTCAACTAAACTTGGAATATTTGGAATAATGTATGCTTTCTTGAAAATAATCAATAGGATTTTGGAGTGTTCATTTTAGGATCAAGTGACTACTATGCAAATCTCATAACATTTGTCGATTTCTGTCTTCCTGGGTCCTAACTCCTTCAATGCTTGTAAGCAGCTTGCCTTATTCGCTATTAATAGGGAGTGCACGTGAATGTAACAGATCACTCTAGATACTCATAGTCACAAAGGAAAGCAAATTGAATTTCAATGGAATGCGATATTAAGCTCAAACAAAAATTCCAAAATCCAGGAATTTAAGAATAAGAAATTAAGCAACTTAGATTCTTTAGGGAAATTCTTAGATTCTTCTTGAAATTTTTATCCAGTCTTTCTTTGACTATTTTTCTGGCTTTGATCTTTACTTAATTGCAGAGGCAAAATCCTGTAAGAGACTTACCATTATAATAATGTATCATGTACATATATCATACTCAAGTAGTTTTACCTAAAACTAATGTACCATAGGCGAGTAACAATTTGGATATATACAGTGTCGTTATCCTATAATTATCAGGTAAATCTCCAATTTCTTTTTTCCCCCACAGAAGCAAGCATCTTTTTATTATCTAGATAAGGAAAAGCTTTATTCATTTCCTCTTGAAGTTTTCCATTCGATTGGTTTTTATACATCCAAGAAAGACTCACTGTTTCTATGGTGTGAAGATGCATTCAACTGGAAGAAATTCCAGCCATTAAAAGGCACAAAGTTACACCCCTCTGTAGAGCTCACAAAGCATTGGGCATGCAGATAGCACTGGCAGACCAATGGCATGCCAGGAGAAAGCCAGGGCATGGGAGGCAAAGAGCACATCACCGGCTCAGCCACCACCATGCCTCAAGTTCAGACTCCAGGATCCCCAGGAACCACAGGGTGAACACTGGGGCGATTACTCTCAAAGTAAGCACCAGATACCCAGGGGCACCTGCCTCCTATGGAAGAGCCCACAAGATCAAAAACATGGTTGATCTCATTAAAGATGCTATGAATATAAACCATGTAGTTTGATCTTAAGAGGTACTATTTGCTTTCTTAAATCTCATCCTCTCACAAGTTCACAGTGGAATTTTCCAGAGGCTGATACCATGAGACTTTGCAATGGATTGAACCCAAAAGCAGACAGGACAATCTGGACATCGTCTGTCCAGCCAGAGGTCATAAGATGTACAAAACATCGCCACTCTTTAGTGACAAGAGTGGATTGTTGGGATTTTTATTTTTCTGCTTGGGAAAATATAATTACTTTTCATAAAGAAAAGTTTTCAGTTAGTTTATCATGCAGTGGGTCTATTTCTTTTTTGTATTTTTTGGTTGTTCTGAGTTGTTTTATTAGCATAAATTAGTTGTGCAAAGGTCTTCTGTTGTGCTGTTTCATACATGCATATAAAGTACGCTGACCATATTCACCTCCCCTGTTATGGACTCTTGTTGCTCCCCCTTTTTTACAACCTGTAATGGGTTTCAATTCACTTCTATTTGGGACATGCGTACAATGTAATGCCATCATTTTTTAGTGAATTACTAAGTAAACCTTTAACATTTTATTTATTTTAATTTCTGAGATAGGATACATCAATAGATATAATCAACATAAATGCAAGTTGGGGGAGGGTGGCTCAGGCACTTTAAAGAGTGAAAAGATGTCATGAGAACCAAAAGCTTGAAATGACTAGATGCCCCGGGCCTCTCCAGAAGCTTTGGGCAGCAAAGCATTATGATGGTAAGGTTGAAGGTCAATGGGAAGGAATTCCAGGGGGCCCACGGGAGTAGCCAGGGAGAGTCGGTGTGAGCCGGGTACACCCCCGCCCCTCCTCCGCACTCCCTCAGGAAACCCCCCTTCAGTGAGCAGACATGATGACCTTTCACCCCAGAGGACACCGCTCTGCTGCTACTCAGCAGAATGAGGAGGAGGAGCATCCTGACCCCGAGTCTCACTCAGGACCCACCCCAGCCTGCACAGCACAGACTGCACAGAGAACTGGAAGCATGTTCAGGGTGCCCCGCCCCACCCCCACATGCCAAGGAGGGTTTGCAGGACCCCAGGAGACGGCCATGACTGTGAACTCGACTGGGAAATGCCAGCACAGCCTCCATCCAGCTGGAGAAAAGAATGGGCTCTCCACAAAAGGAGACTTCATTTATAATTCTTACCAAGTTCAAGCTTGCAGAATCTAACCTCTCCAGCGTTCTCAGAGCCAGTGGGGCTGTTTCTCATGGCTGCTCCCTGCCCTCCATCCCAACCACTTAAGCCAGGGAGCTGGAGTTAACCATGCATTCATATTTCCTTCATATCTGGGCACTTCTGGATCCTCCACAGCCCGGCTCCGGGACCACAAACTTCCCACCCCAGACTGCGAGTTCCCAACCCTTGGAAACCATGCTGCTCCTTCCTGCCATTTAAAGGCCACCAAGAGGCAGCCTGCAAGTGTTCTGTCACTGCTTTTGTTGCATGTGCCGGTGAATGGCTGCAGGGAAAGCAAAGCTCCCATGGCAGCCCCAGCCCGGGACACGCACTGCATCCGGGTGCTGGGAGGGAGGGAGGCAAGTTGACAAGCCTTCCTTCTATGCAGTGCGCACTTCACAGTTTTCAAAGCACTTCTCTCATTTGACCTCATTTTATCCTCACCACAACTCGGATGTGTTCTCACCAACACTAATGAAGAAAGCAGAGAACTATATTTGTATTGTGATTATTGTGTTGCCCCAAATGGGAGTCCCCTTGGGGGAGGAACTTGGTGTTTACCACTACATTTAGCTAGCTCAGCTGTGAATCGTTCAAACCCACTGGAAACAGAAGAGCAGACGTAAACCGTCAGCTGAGCTGGGGCAGGCATGCTGCGCGCCCAGGGCTGCCGAGGGGGAAAGGGTACGAAGCCAGACTGCTCGTATCGCCTTACCATTTTCGCCCGAGGTCTTGTCTTTTCCATTGGTTGCTCCAGAACCTTGTCGCTAAAAACAGTTGGGGGGACAAAAAGGAAAGAAAAGAAACAATCAGATATAATCAGAATTGTCTGCACCACTTTCACTGGTTCAAATACCTCTGGATTTATATTGTGCTAAGCTGTGTTTGTATGCTCGAGCTTTCAAGACATTCTACTGCAGCTGAGATAAAACACGGTACTCATGGGCCAGTAAAGGATCAGCCCCGGGAAGGGCCTGCTGACGTTGCAGACCCTGCCCCTGTGCATGGCTTGCTGAGCACAGCTCTCCAGGCATGAGGAAGCCAGACCAGAGCCAAGGTGTGAGGAAGAGGACCCAGCCTTGCGCTCACTGCCAGGAGATCGAGGCTGGCCTTCAAGGATGGCCTCACAGATGGAATCTCTTACCAATGTACAAGGTCCTCTTGCTAATATACTTTATCACTACACCACTCTTAAGCTGCTAGTGTTGCCTCTATGTCTGAGCCATTTTTTCTGTTGATGCCTATCGTGGGCATTGTCCTTCTACCAACTTGGCCAGAATTACAGAGAGCTGAAAGGTTAGATCTGAGTCTCTGGGGAAAAGCAGTCTGGGTGTGTTTGGGGAGGCACACGAAATGCACCACAGGTGGACAGAAATACCCCCCGCAGATTCACATCATCTCGACAGCTGGTCTCATTCGTGGAGAGACATTCTGTCGATCCAAGCCGAAAAATACCAAAGAGACTGCACAGTCTCCAACATTCAGAAGAATGGGAAGAAAGCATGGTATGCGGGGTCATGATGCCAGGAGGGGTAGGGACTGCGGTTCTCCTGAAGAGAACAGCCCACAGGACTCACCATTATGACCTATGTGCAGGAAAGGGGTTCCAGAAATATCCTATCACCAAATGAGGGGCACCAGCTCCAGGTGACCCCCATAGATGGATAAACACCCCCTCGGACTTATACTCGGGTCCACAACATGAGCCTAAAAATGACCTGGGAGCTGTAATAATTGAGCCTTCGTTGTTTGGCCGTGCCACAAGGAACTCCCGGGACACTGTGCATTTGCCATTTATAAACACAGGCCAGATGAGTGGTTGTAAATAAGTAAATGGCAACGATGTACATTGGAAAAGTTAACCATCCTGTGGGTGCTTATGGCCATGGGCCAATGAGAGCCTGAGAGCAGAGTCAAGGCTCTGTATCACCACCACCCCTCAGCCTGCCAGGGGTCCGTGTGAGCACCAGCTCCTGCCTTGGTGAAGATGCGCTGGCCCACTCCGCAAGTCTCAGGCAGGATAGGGAACAAAAGGCACATGGTGGGAAAGGCCACAGAAATGCTGGTCCCTTCTTCGTCTTTAACTTGGGACGTCCAGAGTTTCAGCTAGAGCAGCTAGAGCTGCCTGCGTCACATGGAGATCGGAGGTCACCATCCGTAGCCAATTGTCAACTGACCCATGACATCCCCCCATTCCCCAGGGAGCCTGGGCCACATATCACCTGCTATACACATGCTCCCTGCAGGTAGCAACCAGCCAGGACCAATATGCTTCCTACCCACTGGCCCTCAGTCTGATGCCTCCTTGGGTTTTAAAATTGGGTTAGTTTGAGGCACATGATGGAACTCTGACTAGCACTGAGTTGAGCCAAGTGAGTGACTCAGCAGCCAGCCACAGTGGGGAACACCTCCACTATCCAACCCCCCCTGCATAATTCATAGACAGCCCAGAAACAGAATTCTGCAGACGAGAAGCAGAATGTTCTCATGTGGAATGAAGTCAAATTAATATGGAACCCAAGTGGGAAATAGGTGCTGGCCCAGCCACACTCGCGTAGTGCCTTCCATGCGAACACCTTTCAAATGCCATGAGTTTCACTTTGTTCCACAAAAGAGAATTTCTCAGAAACCAGAGGAAAATGGTGGTGAAATGTGCACAGGGAAGCAAGGAGTCACTCGTTCAGAATTTCTAAGATGGGGTTTTTGTGGGGAGTTTTTTTTGGTGTCAGGTCTTATTTGATGGAGGTAAAATGAAGATGTCACTGGAGATTGCATCTCAGATCAGAAAACGATCCTGACAAGAAAGAGCTAGTCACTGAGAGCATCTTACTTCAGAATTCGTGGCGACCTGGTGACATTTTTAAGGGAAGACTGAGGGCAAAGGAGGTGGGGATGCATCAAAGAGCTGCTTTCTCCCCAGCGTCTGGTCTTTATGCAAGAATGCTTTGCCACCATACTCACGCAAGGCAAAGGGTTTTCCCTGAACTAAAAATTGGCAGGTCCGTGCCAGTGTTGGAATAACCGCAGGCCCCACTGGCAAAGCCAGGCCCTCACCGCTCCACCGACCCTAGCGGCATCCTACGTGAGGAAGACGCCATGATCATTGTCCTCACTTGCCACCTGTGTCCTCCACACGGAGAAGATTGTGCTGCAGGCCCCAGGGCTGAGGTCCAAAGTCACAGCCAAAGCCGTGGCTCCAGGCTCTCTCTCGGCCGCTGTCTATGCACATCTCTGAGCAGTGTGTGCTGCGTCCCTCCTGGGGCTCAGCCAGCAGGAGGTAAGCGGGGGGAAGATTTGGGCTCGAAGGTTAATGTGATTTCATCACCAACATCAGGCAAAGAGTTCACAAGAAAGCGGGAAGGAGTCCAACAAGAGTGAAGGGCTCAGTTCTAGAAATACTGGGATTGTTTTTTAAGTTCAAAAATCACAAGCAGCAGAGCTAGGCTGGGGAGCTTAAATAAATTGATGGATAGGTAGTAGGTGGATGTGGGGGGTTGGGGGTGGATGGGTGGGTGGGGAAAAGGAGGAAAAATAGGAGGGGTGGTTAGTTGGATGGGCAGGTGGACAGGTGGACGGACGGATGGATGGATGGATGGATGGACAGGTGGACGAATGGATGGATGGATGGATGGATGGATGGATGGATGGATGGATGGATGGGTGGGTGGATGTAAAAGACAATGATGGAAAAGCTTCTTTTTCATGAGGTGATGGATGTTCGTGTCCTGTGGAAAACGTTGCCTGCCTCTTCACCCTACTCCAATCCCCAAGTGAGAAAAGATTTGGCTCCTTCCTCTACCCTCTGCCATGCCAACACCACTCTATTATCCTGAGCCTCTATGCTGTACCTTGAAAAGAATTAGTTGTATCTCAAGAATAGCCTATGTTATCATCGTACTAATCAATAAAATCAAATGTTCAAAGGCACAATCCTGATCTATTTCCTAGGAAATCAGAAATGATTCAGCGGTATCATGACCACCACCTCTGTGCTATTCAGCCAGGTATCTATATCATTAATGTGTTAGTTCATGCACAACGCAGGGAAGTTCTTCCCTGGCCAGGAGCAGAGCCATAATCACCATATTAATGCAGAAGACATTCTTGCAGACAGGCTGTCAGAATTGTGTAAAAAAACCACATACTCGTGTACATGAGAGTTTCAGAGATGTGCCCTTCATGTCTATTTGACAGCAGAAGTCTGCTTTGATGTTTTCTGATGGATCTAGAGAGTGAGAGGACTGTGGTGGCCATAGCAAGCAGAGACAGATGGATAGATAGATAGATAGATAGATAGATAGATAGATAGATAGATAGATAGATAGATAGATAGATAGAATAGAGATGACAGAGATAGTAGAGGGAGCTTCAGGAGCACAGGGTCCTAGTCTTAGAGGCCAAAGTTTAGCATCCAATTCAACCACAGCAAAGCAGCACCCTTAGATGTGCTCAGGAGAATCCCAGGAAAATCGCACCAGGAGTTTTTCGATCTGCTCTTTGACATAGTGTTTGAGGTTGAGTCTGCTCCAGCCGTCTCCAGCCTGCCTCCGTCCTACTTTCGTAAAGGGCTCCCACCTTCACCCTCCGCAGCACCGTCACACGGCCGCGGGCAGGGTCCTCTGCCATCTGCTTCCTAAGTCGTGGGAACTCTGGTGCTGACTCCAGCTCCGTGTTTCTCCTCCCAGGGCTCGCTGCCCCACCCCCAGCCTGTGTCCTCCATTTTCAAATACGTTAAAGCGAAGTCACTGTGGTCATCCCCAGAGTCCTCTTCGAGGGTCCGAGGGTCCCCCGTGGACAGCGGCTCCCACTTAGGTTTCCCATTATGGTAGCAAATAGGAAAACTACTGAGTTAACACACAGACACGTCCTCTTCCAAATGACTCATTTCACTATTATCCTTGTTAGGATCAGGATGTGCAAAGTGCCGCCTAACGACACAACATGTAATTTTCACTTGACACTGTGAAAGTCGCCTTCTGCTCTCTCTGCTCCATGCTGCTAGCCTGTGTGTCGGCTGGGAAGTCTATGGAAGGATGATGGATGGACGCAGGACCGGACAGAGCCACCGCTCTGGGCTCTCCTCCTCACAGACGGGAGAAACCATTCACACGGCTCAGGGAGACGTTTATCTTTTCACTGATGCCCACTAATAAAAATGCCACATCCCCCACTTAATAAAACCTGACATGAAAATAACCTACATAAACACTGAGTATGCAAAAGATCCTCATGCCTTGAAAAATTCATTCTGGCCGTCTAGCGCGCAACAACCATCCAAAAAACACCATGAGAGGCATTTAAAGGTAGAATTTCTGAGGTGAATTTTCCTGACAATCTATAAAATAATGACAACAACAACAAAACGTGTCTGCGTCTGGGTTCCTCAGAAAGCACTGTTTGTACGATAGCTTTGACAGAGAGGGCCATGTCAGGAGTGGGGGTGGGGGACGGGAAGGGGGACGGGGGGGGCACTCCTGGCAAGACGCTTCAGCAAGCTGGCCATTGTGAGGTGTGGCCGTGCTGACCCGGTGGGTCACCCTCTGGAGCTGTGTGAGCTGGGTCTGGGTCGGACCCTGGAGAGGAGATGCTCCAGTTAGTTTCCTGATGGCTCTCATTCATCGAGTCAAGATGCTCCCCGTAGCATTGATTCATCCTGAGGCATCTCTGCAGTGCAGTCTGGCGCCTGGCACTCACCTGGGGTCAGTGTGAAAGCCCCAGGGTGGGAGGCAGAGGCGTTCAGGGTGGGTGGACAATAAGCTGACGTTGGCACCATGTCCGGGTTCCTGTCCAGCTTTGGGTCCATTTTCCCCATACATCATGCACAGAATGGATACTATAACTATCTGACCACTTCGCAGGGACCTGCAGGATTGAGCTCACGCTCACATGCTCACGGCTCAGCATCTGCTTGGATGTCCCTAACAGACTTGTCAGCATCTGGGTGACGTGTCCCTTGGAAAGCCCAGCGGTGCTTTCCTGGAACATTCTCCTGTGACATCAACCACAAAAACTGCGGTGTCCCTGGAAAAGCTAGCTACTCCCGGGCAAGGTGCAGCCTGCACTTGATTCTGGTACAAAATGTAGGTGCACACCAAGAAATTCACTGATGAAGATGAAAGGGTAATCCTTAAAAAAAAATCCAAAGCACTGCAAGCCAGGCACTGGTGACTCACACGTGTCATCCTAGCTATTCAGGAGGCTGAGATCTGAGGATCATGGTTTAAAGCCAGCCTGCACAGGAAAAGTCTGTGAGATTCTTATCTCTAATAAACCACTCAGAAAAATGGAAGTGGCTCTGTGGCTCAAGTGGTAGAGCACAAGCCTTAAGCTGAAGAGCTGAGGGACAGCGCCCAAGCCCAGAGTTCAAGCCCCACTACCGACAAAAAAACAAAAACCAAGAAACCTCTGTCATTATGAATTCTAATCTAGAACACAAGACACACTGTATCTCTTTTGGAAGTCAAGCCAAGCACATATAATATAACCTCATCTTTAGGATGAAATGCAAGTTCTCATTAAAGGCATTTTTTTATTCTAGAAGGTTGAAGAATATGAAATATGAAATTAATTTGAGTTAAATTTAAGGTCCAGATTATAGTCTAAGAAGATTCTTGAATCTCCATCGATGGGATTTAATTAGATGAATGTGTATTCAACACAAGAACTGGACTTGAATGCCTTTAATTTGTATTGTACTGACAGGCTCACTGGAAGCCCCTTTATACAACTACACAAAGATAATAATTTTTTTTAAAAAAGAGGAAAGCCTCCATACTTAACAAGAAGATTGGATCAGGGACTAGGGAACAAATGGCCTCCAGAAGTGGTAAGAGCCTAGGTCACCCCCCAGATTTTTCAGGGTCTCACCACACCCCATCTCTCATTTCTTTGTCCTCGGTAGATCTGCCCATCTGGCCCTCAGACATGGGGTCTGCACATGACTTGCATCACAAGACAGGGAAGAAGATAACCTTCATGCAGGACTGGTTATTCGGGGGACAAGGGACACACATCCACAGGCTCCCTCAGCTGCCGGCTCTGTCATCAGACCCTTCGAGGATGGAAGGGAAGAGGGCTTGGTAGGCCTGGCCTCAACCTCCCACAGTGCTGTCCAAGTTTCCTATAGGTAAGGAACTGCGGCGTTTCCCAGACCAAGAATGACTGATTCATTTAAATGCATTCACCAGGGTGCAGTGTACACTCAGTATAAGGAGGAGGCTCAGACCCCAGCAGACATGAGTTGACCTGTCTTCAATGAGCCATGCCTAGGGCTAGGCATCCTGGGTCCCTCAGAAAAGGACACATCCCCCACCCACCATCCACCCCCATCCCCACCATCTGGCTGTTCCACAACCTGGAAGGTACAGAGAACAAGAAAACTGACCTAAGAAGATAGGAAGAGCCAGAGCCCAGAAAGACTGGGATGTCGGCTTTGCTCGGGTAGAGGGACTTGATGACCGGCCTACCATCGACACGGAATTATTGGAGTCTGCCTGCCTTCCCTCCCTGAGGGGAAACGTGATCACACTGACCAGGCTGGGCTCATCGGAAGAATCTCGCCAGGAGGCTGCCCTGCCCCCTGCCCATCAGAGAGGTATTTTCCACAGAGCCGTCACTCAGGCAGCTCAGTGCTTAGCTTTCCTGAATGAAGAAAAAGCTTTCCCCGGCCCCGGCATCCTGTGCCTGTCCTCTGCGGGCCCTCATCTACCTAACTAGTTGCAGTAGATTTATTTCTCAACGGAAAGAACCCGCTTTACCATACTCATAATATCTTGGAAACTCTTGATAGCAAGTGCTGCTTCACGCCACCCAGCCCCTGAGTCGAATTTCCTCCTAAGTTATTTTCCACAGTGGTGCCATCTTCCTGCTCGCTGCGGCATCCTGACAGGCACAGCCCTTGGAGTATCAGGGTTTCTATCTCCTCTGAAGTGGCAGCCTCTCCATAAAGCATTCCTCAGATGAGCTGTAAATAAAGGAAACCGCACAAATCTGCATGTCAGTGCCATCCTCGGCACTGGCAAAGCACGGAGGTTGGGCTGCTGCCTGTTCTTGGCCGACTGGGTATCCCACCCAGAAGAGACATCGAATGAAAGAGAAGCAGCGCTCATTATCTGAGCAGCCTCGCTAGGAGATGCTTCCGTGCTTTCTTTTGATCGCTGTGTTTATAAAGAAGTGACGAGGCAAGTGTCTGCAGTATTATATGCAATGTTTTATTGACGAAGGATCGTGAGTCTCTTAGATGATCAGGCGCTAATGAACGGGGAGAGGGGGGCATCAGCGAGCGGCGGGATGAGAAGCGGGCAGCAGCTGGGCCAGCCAGCAGGTAGTTGATGAGTGCTTGGAGCCACCTCCATCATTAAGCAAGTGACTTTTTTGGGAAACATCAAAGACACGTCATTAAAGGCACCCTTCAAATCAAAGCCCTTGAATTCATCTGACGGGCAGTAGAGACTTTTATGCCAACATTGTGTGTTAAGAACAGAATCGATGCAGTTCCTCTCACCTGATATTTTTACATCATCTATAATTCTTCTAATAACATTCCAAAAATTGAGCACTAAAAGCTCCACTAATTTAATCCCTAAAGGTGCAGAAATTAATGTCAAAAGAAAACTTCAGCTGCAAGGGTTTAGAAAAATAGTTGGTTACCAAAAAAGGATGGTATTTTCGCTGGCAGGCACATTAACCTTTCTGTGTCTTCCCCTGCACTCTTCTCTCCCCTCCGACAGACCCTAAGGCTGAAGCTGGCGTCAAATACCACCTGCAACTCCCAGCATCTGGACCCTGACCTTTCTGGGAACAGCACTAATTGGCATGGCTGTAATTTCAGCACACCATTTTTCAAGGGATCCTCATTTTCAGCTTCTAATGATGTATTTGATAGAAATTCATTTTATACTTTACCCAGAGTCCTATTTTTTAAATCAGTACTTTTACCTTAACCTACCTTCTTTCAGCCAATTACCTTTTCCAAAGAGAACACAGTTTTCTGTTTGTTTGGTTTTTTGCAAAAATAAGATACAATCATTGTGAGTTTGGGGAAAATATATACACAAGAAAGAAAGCAGCAGGAACAGAAGGGGAAAACTGGGAGAGAGCAAAGGAAAAGGTAACATTGTCCAAAAGAAATATACTTATTACCTGACTCATGAAACTATAGCTCCTCTGTTTATCACTTCTATAATGACAATAATAAAATTAAAATTAACAAAAAAAGAAAAAGAAGGAAAGCAACACACACACACACACACAAAAATCCTCTAATGCAACAAACCAGTGTGAGGTCATCAGGGACACCTCAGAATATTTTCTTTCAATCTCTCTCGTTCATGTGGGAAAATACGTAAATACAGTCTCTGTTTTATTAAAATGGCCGCACTCCATACATACAGTCTCTTAAGTGTCCCAACTTGAAGAGCAGTTGCCAGTCAATGGTCTCCGAGGGGCATGCACTGATTTCGTGGATCTGACATTGTGGAGCGTCACACCATGCCCTGAGCTCACTGGAGTAAGCGCCCCTGAGTTTTCAATCCTGCATCTCCTGCATACCCATAAAGCCAGTCCGTTCTATTTATCCCACGCAGCCCAATGAAGACTTGCGGCCTGTGTGACATGCCGCTGACTCTCTTGGAAAATAAGTAGCACAGAAGGTTCCAAGTGACCTGTAACGTTACATGGAGGTCACCCCAAGTTTTGTAGCGCTTGGGGCTGACAGGTGCCCCAACAAAGCCTAACCCCCAGAACTTGAGAAGTGGCTATATACAACCAAGCTCAACAGAGATTATCTGTGGCCTTCATCCATGATGACTGTCCTTATAAGAGGGGACAATCAGACCCAGACACCCACCCCGAGGAAGACGATGGGAGGACATCGTCACAGGAGAGGACACCATCCACAAACCAAGGAGAGCGGCCTGGAGCAAGTCCCACCCTCACCGCCTCAAAAGGAACCAGATCTGAGCCTGCTTGGCCAGGGTTTCAGGCTCCGGGCACAGTGGGAGAATGCATTTCTGCTCGTAAAGCCACTGGTCTGTGGCACTGTGATACAGCAACACACACTTTCTCCTGCATCTGGAGTGCTGGGTCAGTCTGGAATCGCAATAGGCCTGCATCAATACGTGTATTTTTAAGACCACATGCATCAAATTTCATTGACCAGGCAACTAGCAAAGGTAAATTATATTCTATATAAATTACATAGTTAAAAGCCTGATTTTAAATAAATAAATAAATAGATCGATAGATAGATAAATAGATACAGAGAGAGAGAGAGATAAATGAGGGCATCAGCCCACCCAGGCTGCCCTGCCCCGTCCCTCACAGCAGCTCTGCAGTTCTGTTCAGGCCAATGAACCTCACCCAGCTTCAGTTTCTGCTCCTCTAAAACCCCTATTTCACTGGATTGTGACAGTTAGAGGCTGTCTCTGGGTAGACCCGCTTGCTGAAGGAATCATCAGACAGCAGAGAGATTTGTCTTTAGAATGGGCTAGAAGTACCATGGGTCTGTTCCTTTATCTTTTTGTTAGAATAACCAAAGCTCTCCCTTAACTGCCACGTGATAGTACACTCACGTGTCCCCACCACGTCCATGTTGACCTCTAACTGGTCAATTTCTTCTCCATGGTGGATTAAAATAAACTCCATTAACCATTCATTTAGTAGTTAACGTTTTTATAGCTTTGGTCTGAGAATCCAAAGAGAGAATGCCAGCTCTTGTCAGCATTCTTCCCTCAGTACATCCCCTACCTAGCTTCATCATTAAGTCTGAAGCCTCTCAGATCCCTCTTCTGGCATAGATGGACTTTATGTTTCTGGTACAAATCACAGCTTGCATTTCTCTAGAAACGGAAGAGACAGAAGGAGAGAGTAAATTGATGACCAGCGGGATTGTGATGGGAACTGGGAGAACTCGGCTTCCCGTCACAGGTCTGCACGGCCCTCTCTGCAGATCCTGGTCTCCACACACCTGGGGTTGGATGAAAGACACATGAATCAACAGACAGCCGCCTCCTCTGATGCCAGTGATAGTCCCATCAACCAGCTCTCAGCCATCGTTGGAAATCTAGTGAATTCCACAAGGTCCACAGGAGACGTGAGCAAGGGTGCTGTCACACACCACACCCCCTGTCCGTTCTCCTCCTCAACCAGCTCCCGAGCTGGGGTCATCCTCAGGATAAAGGGGAATGGTGTAACGCACAGGTGATTGACAGCATGGCTGCCGGGTGAGCTCAGACAGGGGCACCGTCACCAGACTAAATATTCTCACAGTCTACTCTAAAGGACCTCAGTCCAGCAGAGCAGAGCAAGACAAAGGAGATCTGCTTTTCCTCCTGTTCCCGGAAGTGATGGCTGACAGATGCCCACGGTCAGAATAAGGATGGAGAGTTGTCAATGAAAGATGAATTCAGCAATGGAAGTGAGACACGGCTCCAGTGAACGCATTGAAGGGAACCCTGAGGACCACCGCAGAGCCGATCTTCAGAGCAAAAGCGAGCCTACCTTACAAATAAATAGGACAAGTGCCAAGCCTGCCTGTTCTCCTGAATTGGTGTGAAAAAAAAATCTATTTCAAAGGCCCGAGCCACCAAGATAAGGCCGGAAAACCTGCATGTGGTCATCCAAGATTGTGAAATCTACCCACACAGGAAGAGGCATCTTTTCTTTCCAGTCAACAGCAGCATCCACATTCCACTTCTCCACTCTATCCCAAATGGGCTCAGGAAAATTCTGTACTGCAGGAAGCAGATGAAGGACAAAGGGTGACCCAGGACCACTGAATGCAAATGTCCCGAAGGCTGGGACAACCTCGCCTGCCAGTCCCTGGGAAGACGTGCCCCTGGGTGCTGAGCGATCCTGCCTCTGACTGTGCCCCCCTACCAGGGTTGGGCCAAGAGTGACACGCCGATGGACGTAGCTGACCCACTCAATGAGCGAATAGGGTGTGGGAGAAAGGGCTCAAGCCAAATCCACCACTGTCCAAGAGAAGCCCACGTGCAGAGCTGAGCGGGCAAATGATGCCCCTGTGCTTGCCACCTCATTTCTTCTCACCCTGGCTCAAGGCTCTGTCCTCAAAGACAAGCAGCTGCCTTTTCTTGATCGCCATCATAAACACTAACACCTCTATGTACACCCTATGCAATATATATTACCGTAATCCCATTGGCACAGAGGCAATGCTTGAGATTCACAGAGGTTTAGGCATGCGCTGCTAAGCAGGCAGCACCAAATGTAAACCTGGCAGATCGATTTGGAGGTCAGGACACTGCTTCATCTCAACTGTTAGAGGAGAAAATGAACGTTGGCTGGGAAGATGGAAGACCTGACTGTGACGACGTCTTCTATCACCAGCCGTGCAGACCTCCCAGACCATCTGGCTTCCTGTCCCTTCCACTCTTAAAGCCACAGTGTGGAGATCGATGATATCCCACAGAATTCAGCATGCAAAAGTGTCCGGGCCATTTCAGGAAAGAGAAGGGAGGAGCCCCTTTCACAGGGTTCTCTAGGACCTGGTGATGATCTAGTGCGCAGTGCGCAGACTCAGCCCCAGATGTGCACTCCTGCTCCAGTCCCCACCCCCACCCACGATGACAAAGCCGCCCCTGGGCCTCGCGCCTTGGCTCCACACTCAGGAGCGTCAGAAGCCCCCTAGGAATCCTGCTCCTGGAGCACCATAGCCTGGGCTTCCCGAAGCCACTTCTTACCATGAGATGCAGATACTTGCTTGGCATCAAGTGATAAATGTGATTCTCTACCAGGGGTGTTCCAAGCTGGAGACTTTCTTTTTTGGAAATAAACAGCTAGATTTACACACACACACACACACACATACACACACAGAGTTAACCAAAATAGCTTCAGTGAATGCTGGAAGCTTGCAGTTGTCTACTTTTGGAAGTAAAGGGCATGTTTTATCCTAAACCAGCTATTGCAGCTCAAGAAATGAATCAAGGCAGATCGCATGACAGGCCAGAACAGGTGACCTACATCAGATACAGCTTGCCTAGGAAGTGTGAGCACCAGGTTCTAGCCCCGGTACTCGAAATGCATAAATAAAAGAGGAACCTAAATAAATAAATAAAAATGAGCCAAGATAAATAAATAAAAGATGAGCCGAAAGCTGTCAGGCCATTTGATGGACTGAAATTTCCTTTTTCTATTTTTGCAGCTCTGAGGTTACCCAGAGCCTTGTATCTGTGATTCAGCACGAGCCACATCCCCAGCCCTTTTTACTTCAGTAATTTTGTTTCAGGTAAGATCTGGTACTTTCTGCCTTGGGCCCTTGCAAACACTGACCCTCCTATCTTCACTTCCTTTGTACCTGAGACCACAGGCATGCCCCACCATGCCTGGCCAGGGACCTACAAACTCTAACATAACGCATGCACACACACACACACTCACACACGCACACACACACACACACACATACACACACACACACACACACACACACACACACAAGACTCCTCACCACCACCAAAACCTACCGACTCAGAATGATCACTATGTCTCCTTAATAATGGTTATTGATTCTATCGCCCACTTTCAAATCCCTGTGAACTCCGGGTCAGCTTAATTTGCAGCAAAACAACCCAGTTCTTATCTAGTTACAGGATGTCGTGCAGACTCTGGGCCATTATGAACAGCTAAAGCTCACACCGCCACATCGTTGCACATCGGCACATATCGACCCCATGTTTTCTAGTCCGGGTGTGTAAGAGTGTTCCTTTCAGTGAAAAAGCCCATGTACCTGCCCCGAATGTCTCTGTCCCCCAGAGACATCCAAGGAAGGTAAGGGGGTGGGGTGTTTGAAAGTTGGAGCACAGAAAGAGACTTGGGGCAAAACTGGCTAAGGATAAATAATAAATAATAACAATAATAATTGAACAATCAACACTCAGTGAGAACACTAAGAATGGGGGGAATTTGCACATTGGAGTTAGAGTTTAGCATTTCTATGATCTTTAGATAGCACACCCATACACATCTGTTCTAAAGGATTTTATGACTTCATCTAAACAGTTCTAAGTGGGCCAAGCGCACCTCAAACAAGTCTGATTTCTCCTCCGAGCTGCTGGCTGCACTCTTCACCCAGCCTGGAAGCTTCATCGAGTGTGGTGAACACCCCGCCCGCATAGCCTGCTTGCATGGCAGAACTCGGGCCATTCAGAGCACATGTGAGAGTTCCAGGCTCCGCAGGCAATGGAACCCTCTCACTAGCTTGGTTTCTTTTCTTTTTTCTTTCTTTTTTTTTGGTCAGTCATGGTCTTGAACTCTGGGCCTGAGCACTGTCCTTCAGCTCTTCAGCTCAAGGCTAGTGCTCTACTGCTAAGACACAGCGCCACTTCCAGTTTTCTAGTTCATTGGAGATAAGACTCTCACGGACTTTCCTGCCCGGGCTGGCTTTGAACCATGATCCTCAGATCTCAGCCTCCTGAGTAGCTAGGATTACGGGCGTGAGCCACTGGTGCCTGGCTATGACAGATGTTTTGATAACTTGATAATTTTTACTTCTTACACAAATGGTAAATAGGCATGCATGACTGTATGGGCATGATGGTAAAATTTTAAAGCTTGGTCCTTTATTTCAGTAGCTTACTAGTCTAGTTGTAATAATAACTCAAAAAATAAAGGTGGTTTCTTTTCCATGTAAAAGCCACAGGGCCTCCGGGCCTCCTCCATGGCTCTCTACGTGGAGGATGGTGCCGTGGGCAGTGGCCTTGGGGCTACGATGCAAAGGGCCCCAGGTTGGGTCTAATGCTCTGTGGTCCCCTGCAAACGGTAATGTTCTTGTTACCTGATTCCTGTCATTGTAATCCCTCTAGAATAACAATAGAGGAAATGGATTGTTTTTTAATTTCTAACAATGTTTAACAAAAGTCATGATTTAATTCTTTATGTTTTTTGTTGTAAAAATAGTGTACAGAAGGGTTACAGTTACTTGAGTAAGGTAATGAGTACATTTCCTATCGAGCATTGTTACCTCTTCGTTTTTTCCCCTACCATCCCTTCCCAACCCACCTCCTCAACTCTCCCCTCTCTCCCTAAGTTGTAAAGTTCATTTTCAGCATAGTGTCTTGTACATCTCATTGTTACAATGGGTCAACCTGTATCCTTGTTTCAGCATTTTGTTATTTCCCTTCCCCTCCCCAAATTAGAGAAGTGTATATACAAGATGCAGGGCACTGACCTCAAATACAGTGAAAACAGGGGTTATACCATGGAGGAGGAACATACAAAGAAACAAAAAATAATCACATGGTACTTTACAAATACATTAGAAACAATAGCAAGAAAGAAAAAAACCATTTGTGTCCCTACCTTGGGAGTCATTTCACTTAACATCATCTTATCTGTTCATACGTACATAGCTTTTGACCTTTTCTGCTTGTCCCAGACATATACTAGCTATTACAGATAAGGGAAACCATGGGACCTATGTTTCTTTGGGCCTGGCTTACTTCACTTAATATAATTTTTTCCAAGTCTTTCATTTCCTAGCAAATGGGGCAATGTCATTCTTTCTGATGGAGGCACAGAATTCCATTGTGTATATGCATGGTATAATTCTGTGTATATACACAGTATAATTCTTGCTTTCACTGGCCTCCCAAGTTTGCTGCAGCAGTCTTGCCCCAGTTCAGACTAACCTAACCCTGAGCTGCGCCAGGGCACTGCCAGAGAATTCCAGGAAAGATGGGCAGGGGCCTGTTCTCCAATGCCTCATCTCCCACGAGATCTGCTTGTACTCCACCTGTGTTCCGTGTCCCTGTGGTAATTACAGGGGGCCCCTGGCCTGAGCGGAGGGGTCCCCCAAGTCACTGCTTACCCTAGGCTTGGTCCTGTGAAAATTCAAAATCCTCACCCACAACTCAAGTGGGGGTAGGGAGGAATTCTCAGCCCCGGCTCTCAGCAAGAACTCAGGGGAAAATGATGTCATGGAAATCCAAAAACAAATGATACTTCTAAAACGAACTGAATCTGCTCTGAGCGTAAGAAAGATTAAATCCAGATGAAAAAGTAACTGTGAACTTGAAGCGGGGTTTCGGTGCCGGTGCCTGACAAATTGCTACATCTATTTTAAGACGTTTTCTTCAAGAAGAGGTAAAATAGCCTGTATTTCTAAGTTAGAGAACATTGCCAGAAATAATATTTGAGATGTGGCACTGTATTATCTAGATATTTTGACAGAACTTATGTAAATGTGAGAACAGAGCTATAAATACAAGGCTGAGTCCATCCATGGGCAAACTCCTCAGAAAAGAAAATAATAATAGCAGAGGGTAATCATAAATAGCTTAGAAGCTACCAGAATAGTAATAGCCAAGACCCAAAGTGCAATGAGACCCCACACACTTCTCATGGCTAGCACATATAAATTTTAAAATAAGATCTAATTTCAAAAATGTGATGGATTGTCCCCATGTGATCTATTTCCAATGTCCTAAAGAAACAAATTCACTTCATATTTTAAAGAAAGATACTGCTGGGCGCAGGTGGCTCATGCCTGTCATCCTAGCCACTCAGGAGGCTGAGATCTGAGAACCATGGTTCAAAGCCACCTCAGTCAGGAAAGTCATTAAGACTCTTATCTCTAATAAACCACTCAGAAAAATAAACGCCAGCACTGGTGCTGTGGCTCAAGTGGTAAAGTGCTAGCCTTCAGTAAAAGAAGCTTATAGTCAGCACCCAAGCCCAGAGTTCAAGACAAAAGAAAGAAAGAAAGAAAGAGAGAGAGAGAGAGAAAGAAAGAAAGAAAGAGAGAGAGAGAAAGAAAGAAAGAAAAAAAAACAAAGTCTCTAAAGCCCCAGTGAGTGTTGGCAAGAATAGACGAGTTCACCTTCAGAGTTCAGGTACTTTGTAGTCAGTTAACAACTAATTACAGCATCCTACCAGAAGTAATCGGATGATTTTTAAGTCTTCTAGTTTGGAGTTCAGAATATTCTTTCTTATTCAAACAGACCACATTGGGTAAGCAAGGTATAAAAGTGATTGTCTGAACTCAAGGTCAAGGGATTTCTGCTGACTGCGGCCGAGGAAGCTGAGTCCCTGGCAGTGGTACTGACTTGATCATCCTCTCCCCACCGGGCTGGAAAAGAGGAGCAGAGAGGCACCCAGGGTCTTGAGACTTGAAGTGAAGGCCAGTGAGAAAATGGCTTCCCTGCTTCCTAGGGGCTCTTTTTACTTACATCTAAGAAAAATATCCAAGGTATTTTTACTTTTGTCCCAGCCTTCATAGGAATTAGGAGAGGTATAAAAGAATGTGAGTTACATCACAATATGACAGAAAATAAGAGATTTAATCAGAGAAGAAATGTGCATGCAAAATGGAGACTGACTTTTCCTCCAGGGCTCTGTGATTTCTGAACAAGAATAAATAAAGGATCTTCAGCCCCATTTTAACATCAGGATCCATAGTGCACGCCTGTAGTTTCAGCTGTTTGGGAGGCTGAAGCAGGAGAATAAAAATATGGGTCCTCCAGCCATTGCCTCCTTGTTTTAAGTTTTTAGAACGCCCTTTATTATAACAGCCCATCAGACACATAATTTAAATAAATCAGCTAAATACACTATGTATACATGCTCAAAAATTTTCCCTGCTGGGGCAAACTGCCAACACCTTTAGAGCTCCCTCATTACAAAGAAGAGACACTGTGGTCTTTGAGGGTGGTTGGCATGGTCCTGTGGCAATCTTGCAGGTAGACGGAGAAGCTGGTTCAAGGCACTGGATAGCCAGAACCAAGGACAGCTAGAATGGACACATCAGGAAGGAGAGGAAGCACAGCTGTGGTCCACGAAGCAAGGGCCACAGTTTGCACAGCCCCGCCTTGTCCTGAAATGTCTCTAGAATGAAGCGGTTCCTCGGTGGCTCTTCCACGCAGGACTCTTTCAGGCACATAGAAATAGGAATTTTATTTTAAAAATAGGAAGAAAGAAGAGTCAGAATTATTGCCACCTTGAACGTGGCCAGGTCCCTGTCCACGCAGGTGTCTCTTGTGAGCTCTCCGTCTGCAGAGGTAAAGAGACTGGACGCTCCCACACAGCCATTTTCGGGTCAGACTGCGACCACTTCCTGGCATCAGGGATTTCTTTGTACATTTAAAAACGTGGAGAAATATATCATTTGAAAAAAAGAAAACCCTAAGTACAATTAGCCTTATTTCCAGGCTCAAGAGATTAAAAAAAAAAAACTATAGTGATATTTTTCTAATTGCCTTTCATGAAACAGTATCATTTCATAAGGAAATGAGATGTGAAATGTACATTTAAAAGCAGGTAGATTCCTTAATTCATTTCTTAATGTTGGAATTTAGCTTCATGTGGACAGGTACATGTGTTGGGTGAAAGAAATAATCTTAGGAGAAACGGAGAGCGCATTTCCTGGTTATCGTGTTACACTTATTTAACTAAGATAAATGTTAGGGTCTGTTGTCAGCATCTGGATGGCTGTGTTCAGGGGCTGTGCGAAATTACAATAATGAGCCCCTTTGCTAGGGCATTGGCTGGGCTGCAGCACTGGGGATGTGGAGACGAACGTTCTCTGGTCGCACCTCTCCAGGGTGGGTTTGGATTTTAGGGCCAGAGAAGGCATCATCTCAAATCCAGACAAGACCCCAGCTCCCAGACTGTCCACCACACTCACCAGCACACAGACCACTGGATGGACGGAGGGCAGAAGGGCGACTGACCATAAACATTTCGGTTTTGTCAAAGCTGTTTGCAAATGGGCAGAGGCCCTGCAGGGCACACTGACACACACACACACACACACACACACACACACACACACACACACACACCATTCTCCAGTCTCCCTCTGTGCAGCCTAAAAATGGCCTGAATGGCTCCAAGTTCCCGCTTCTTCCCCTCAGAAGTCCTGTGGGGGTGTTGAGATTTGTGGGTGCTTCCTCCCCTATTTTATGACTTTAATTTGTCTCTCTCCTCTTCAGAAGATGGTAGACTAAGAGTAAAATATAAAATAATGGCATTTAGTGGGTGATTGATTTTTTCCCCCTGGCAATGTCATAAATATGGCCACACATTTGTTCCTCAGAAACGGGGCCGCACGCTCATGCCTGTAATTCTAGCTACTCAGGAGGCTGAGATCTGAGCATTGTGGTTCAAAGCCAGCCCAGAGGAGGAAAGTCCATGAGACTCTTATCTCCAATGAGCCACTAGAAAACTGGAAGTGGTGGTGTGGCTTAAGCAGTAGAGTGCTCACCTTGAGCTGAAGAGCACAAGGACAGCACTCAAGCCCAGAGTTCAAGCCCAACAAAAAAAAAAGAAAAAAAAAAACAAAAAGAAACAGGCTGGCAGGTCATTTCATGAGATGCTAGAGCACACATCCAAAGCTAACTTTGTAAGATACAAACAATGCATGAGCAGATTGATGCCCGGGGTGTGTAATATGTTAAAGCACCCATGAGTGATGTGGAGTTCATAGGCTTGGGGCACTGATACAGTGTGGCAGACATTTATCTATTTTTATTTTGACAGTACTGGGGTTTGAACTCAGGACCTCCTGTGTGCTAGGCAGATACATTACAGCAGAACCACACTTCCAGCCCAGCAAACTTGTTGGATTGGTGGACCTAAGTACCTAGGCAGCATTCTCATATTAATGCTCTCAGGCATTTATTGTCCGTTGAATGGGAAATGTGTTTCTGTCCCTTGCCTATGTGTCTCTTCACTTCAAAGTCAGGGAAGAAGAGTAATGGTGTCTTTCCCAGGACAGTGGCATTATACATGGTGTAGTTTCAGGGCACAGGCTTAAAACACCCACATTTGGGTAAATCCTTTTTGCATGTGTCTTGTGCTAGAATCCTGCTCAAATATAAATTAACTTCAAATATTTAAACGTGCCAAAACATTGAATCAAAACATGTAAATTACTCGTGCCTTATTGTAATCATTGGCCATTTATGTTAACTGTTAATCAAAATATTTACGTATCAACTTGCTTTCTGCAGGTCTGATTCAGTGTTACCTCCAACAATACCACAGAATTGACATCTCAGCTGCTTGATTGTGGATGCCCAAATTTCTCTTACAGAAGATCTGTTTAGACTCCCTTACTCTGTCCTCTAATCACTGCCAAACTGCTTTTCTATTCCAATACAGCAAACTAATTTTCAAGGCTTTCCCAAGCCCAGCCCCACTAGCCATGGTGGTTTTCACGAACTTCAGAGACAGCCTAGGAAGAAAAGCTATATTGAAATGTGGTGCCCTGCCCCCAGCTCTCATATCCTCCCCCCCTCCAACATTCCCAAATGTCCAGAGTTCTCTCTGTGGAGATTCCTCCCGTTTCTTCTCATTTTCTTTTACTTCCAGGACAGCATTTATTTTGCAGGGATACCCATGAACTCATTTCCCACTTAAGCAAAAGAGGATGAACGGCAAATCCAGCTTTTGACCAGAAGCAAAGGCCTAAAGAGAAGCATTTCTCCTCTCCCCAGCCAGAACTGACAACACTGCAACACCAGAACAGGGCCCGGTGCTTGGCTACCCCAGCTGATAAATCCACACTCAGAAATCCATTCTTTCACCAAGCGACTGGACACAAAAACCATAGAGCTGGGCTTTATGGACATCAAACTCTCCTGATCAGAAAGCTCGTGTCTAAGAAGGATGCTTCCAATCAATAAAGTGTAGTACTCTAATAGTTCAGTCTTTGATGCCGTGCTTATAATATCAGCCAAATGTCACAATATCCATCTGGGTACCTGCAGTCCACCAGAACTCTTCTTTTCCAGTAGAAAGACCTTTCCAGAAAGGCACAGAACACTGCAGGCTTGGAGCTAATGATAGTTACGGTATGTTTGAGATGTTCGATCTGCCCAGCTTACTGGGAACAGTGGGACCACAAGCAAACTGTAAATGTGTGAGAGGCGAGAAATGACCAAAAAAAAGATGCCCGGATTGCGTCCATCAAAAACTCAAGGATTTACCCAAAAAAAACCAGGTTTCCTTCCTGCTCATGCTACTCCACTGAGCCTTTGTAAAATCAACTGTGGGTCACCTGCCCAAATTTTCTTTCTGAAAAGAAGAAATGATAATACCCATTGCCCCCTGTCATGCTTCGAAGTCAGGTGAGGAAAATGAGATGGTTTCATCCTCAGCAGTCCTCACTGAAACGCAGGCCGAGGGCGGTCCACATGATCGCCAGGCTAACAAACACATGTTCGTGCTGCATTGTGGCCCCCTCTCTGTTAAGAAAAGTCAAAACTTCCAATCCAAGTTGCAATTGGTGTCTGTCTAGATCTAATATCCCCACTTAGGAGAGAGACATCTATCACTGTGTGGGCCAACAAAACCAAGTAGCTCTCACTGGATCTTTTCACAGCTCTGAGGCAAATACAAGCCTAGATGAGGTTAACATTACACAAGAAGTTGAATGGTCAGCCAGGGGTGGCAGCGCACGCCTGTAATCCTAAGTATTCAGAAAGAAATTGGGAGGGTTGCAGGATTATAGTCCAAGGCCAGCCTGAGTAAGTTAGCAAAAACCTCATCCTAACCAATAAACTGGACCTGAGCATGCCCGGCTATGGTCTCAGTTTTGGAGGTCCCAGGTGAAGGGGTCCAGACCCCTGTATGAAAAAATAACCAAGTAATGACAAAAAAAGGCTGGGGATGATGAGTCTCACAGTGGTAGAGTGCCTACCTAACTTTGAATTCAAACCTAAGACCAGAGTTCAAATCTGACAGATTCCAGTTGTAAAAATACGTATCTTTTGGAGGCAGTCTGAAGGTAGGGTTCAAGTGGTAGAGTATGAGTAAGTGTAAGGTCCTGAGTTCAGAAGAAGGAAGGAGGGAGGGAGGGGGAAGTGATTTTAAAACTATGTTTTACCAACTCAAAATTCAGAAACAGGAGGTTGGGAGGGATGGGGAGAATGAAGGAAGGGGTGACACTGATCCTTTGCACAACTACTTAAAGGTAATTTTTAATTGTGCTAATATTTTTTAACAGGGAAGCATGTGGCCCTGCTTTATTCAGATCTTAAAAAGAGATTCAGAAACATAAAAAACAGGATTGTTTGGCTTCTATCACTGGGCCTTTGGGTCAGTTGCAAAGTCTGCATTTTATACAATGATTCTCAGACTTTGCATTTAGTAACTGGTCTAAAATACACACTCCATGGCTGTCGTTCAGTTCATGTGAGTCACAAAAGCTACCGTCATGACTCTCACCCAATCTGTTCCATTTGGTAATTTGTCCCTCTGCTGGCTCACAATGAGAGCTACTATATGCACCCAAAACAATGTTGTAGGATTGTGGGGGTGGGGGGAGGGAGGAGTCGTGGGGCTTGAACTCTGAGCCTGAGCACTGTCCCTGAGCTCTTTAGCTCAAAGTGAGCACTCTACCATGTAAGCCACAGCACCAGTTCTGGTCTTTTCTGGTGATTAATTGTAGATAAGAGTCTCATGGACTTTCCTTCCCAAGCTGGCTTTGAACCATGATCCTCAGATCTCACCTCCTGAGTTGCTAGGATAACAGGCATGAGCCACCGGTGCCTGGCTAGGATTATGTTTTTAACTCTTGATTTGAAGAAAAGAAGAAGGACTATATATTTTCTATGTCTCCACCCCAGATTTAAAGGCAGGGAGGACCCCTCCCCCCTCCTTGGGTGTCTCCATCTACAACGGGCCACTCACTGCTCCATTCTTCCATCCATTAGCACTGTGTTTCCACACGCACCGATGGATCTGGCACTGGGGACAAGTGTGTGTCTACAGATGACCTTGGCTGTCCCCTCGGTGTCCCTCCAATCACACCCTCCACAGGCACCACCCCATCACTGTGGGCAAAATCGGGACAGGGCAGTGGCTGGTCCTGAGCTATGCGTGGTGTGCTATATACCTGCCGTGTGCCGTGTATCCACTAGCAACGAGCCCTGTGAGCCTGACGCCTTCAAGTCTTGCGCCTGACCATCCTAAGCGAACTACTTCTTTTCCAAAGAAACTGAAATGCACAGACACCCAAACAAGGACCAGGGAATGATCGCTGCTCCGGGGGCTGTATTGGGGGACGGGGTGGTGGGGGGATGAGAGGTTTTCTCCTTGAGCACAGTGAGTCTGATGGCATGAGATGAAGATGGCCCTTGGTGGGCTTGGACCTTGGTGGTGGCATTTCCGATCAGTGAGGAAGTCGGCTTGAGCCTGCGTGTTGGTCTCTGCTGCATTATCTTTCATCTCATAGAGTGCTTCAGCGCCTCTGACATACTCTAACACCAAAATGCAAATTACCACCCCCACCAACCTCCTCCACGCTCTCACATTGCCCTAAATTTGGACTCCCTGGGAGTCTCGAGCTGATCCTTTCAATCAATCATGTGTCGTTGTCCCCCACCCGCACCCCAGAAAAGGGGTAGGAATGAAAATGACGTTGCTTTGTCAAGCTGCCCGGTTTCACGCGCTGGACTTGGTTTGCTGTCCAAACCCCCACGCTCTTCAAGGCTGGATGCGCCAGAAGTACAGATCCCACCCCAGGAAGCATCCCGCGGTTTCAGGATCCACTCTCTCTGCCCAATCCCTGCTCGAGGGACCAGGGATGAGAACATGGCACGCCAGGCAGGAGCTGTCTGCCCCCCAGATCCAAATTAACCCTGAGGCCTGAGGAAAGTCACAAAACCCTCTGCCCTGACCCTCGATAGCCAAATAAGTGATTACTTGGACTCCATGCCTGCCTGAGAGCTATTAGAACTAGAAATCTCATTTAATTCACCCAGCTAAAGAAATCTTCAGAAGGGGGGCCCAGGGCTCTCCCTAGCAGGGGCTCTACTTTATTAAATATGTTAAGCAGATTTAAGTTTTAGGCTAAGGACAAATTCCTGCTCCCCAGAAACTCAGAGACCAGCCAAGAGCAGAAAGCTGGGGAGCAGGGGGAGGTTCTTGCCCACTCTACAGGTCCTCTGCTCAGGAAGTGCTGGGGGGGGAGGGGAGGGCTGCAGAGCTGTCCTCATTACAGATTCACAGAAACAGGGTCGTTAGTCTAATCCTGGGGTGAGCTCTGAGACGCAGGTGTTCCCCGGAGACCCACAAAGTCCAGTGAGCTCACCGAGCCAAGCACCCAGTAAGGCTGGTGGGGACCACATTGGGTAGGACCCTCGACAGGAGATGGGGGTTCCTGGAGATAGGCAAAGCCCCAGGTCGATCACTGGAGCTAAAAGAGACCCCGTAGGGTCTCTAGGTCCCTCTGGATGAGCAACCACCAACTTGTGTATAGAGATAGCTCTCCACACAGGCGTCCCCGCCTGCTGCAGGCCAGGCAAGCACCACAAACAGCGCTTTGAAACCTCCGTGGAGTCCAGCAGAGAGCCAAGCTGGCAGGAAGCGAGGCCTCGTGTATCCCCACTGCCCTTGCCTGTGTGAGACCCCAGCTCCCCCCCTCCCCCGGCAGCAGGTCACCTCCTCCCGCCCTCCTGCAGGTGGGTACTCCACAAGCACCTGTGGCCAGCACTGGCCCAGGCCCTCACCCTGTGGTCGCTAGCTGGTGACCTTGAACCAGTTGGCCAGCCCACCCCTCTGAGCTTCGGTTTCCCCCTGTCAATTAGGAACAGTAATGGCTCCTTCTGCCCCCAGTGGAGGGAAGTTCACAGCACTGGGCAGGGTACTGGACACTTCAGCTTTTAGCCAAATGTTCGTGCTGACTTAACTACCCCTCCAGGGGTCGCCAGGCACCCTCCTCCACATCAGGCTCTTGGCTCTCACCCAAGCCCCATTCCTGAGCATTCCAGGGGCGCTCTACCCTCTGCCTGTGGTGTTTATGACCCAAGTTTAGCCATCAGAGAAGTGAACACAATGAGCAGGCATTTTATTTCTGAAGTGGTTAATTTTACCCGAGACTGCCAAAAAAAAAAAAAATCACCCATCTGTCAAATGAATAATAAAAAAAAAAAAAGATCAGGAAGAAAACAAAAAATCCCCAACAGTAATTAAGCACCAACCAAGAGGAAATAAAAATGAACTTGGCTCCGTGTGGAGTTGAATGGGATTGGCATTGTATAACCCCGATCCAATCCCTCTTCACAGGAGAGAGAGGGGAAGAGCTCAGAGAGAGCCAGGCTGTCCAGCAAACCTGTTCTGTAGACACACACTTGGCTTGAGAGGCTGCTGGTGTGCAATGCACTTCCCTCCCGTCCCTGTGCCTCACAGATCCTGACACTCGGAGTTCTTCATGGTAGCTACTCCCTGCAAGGCTTTCCCAGTGCCCTGGCCAGATGCAAGTGCAGTAGGCTCACACCAAGGGACGGCAGAAGAGACCCCCCCACTTCGCCCCGCGTCCCCTCCCCCTACTGAGGCTGGGTTCCCAGGTGGCCAGCCTGCCAACACCCAAGGAAACAGGTGAAGACCCTCTCCCTGCACACGCGCGTGCGCGCGCACACACACACACACACACACACATCCTCATGAGAGAATGAGGCAATTGATTGCTCCTGCAAACACTTCCATCCCGAATCCCAATTCAATCAGAAGCACGCGGCACCACCTCCAGCCCCTTCTCTTTCTGAAGCTCTCATCTTAAAAGTTGCGAACTTCACCAGTGTCTGGCCAGCATGCCAATGGAGAAATGTTTTCATGATGACAGGATTGATGAGCGTCAGCATCTGTGTGGACATGAGCCGGGCAGCCCTGACCCGGCTGCTCACAGCCACTTCCCGCTGCCAACAGACCTTTCACTCACCTCGCTCATGTTGGCCTGCACTCCGCAGCCCGGTCCGGCTCCGCACAGACAGCACTGCTCAGGGGTGGCTGCTGGCTGGTCCTGGCTTTTCTCTTAAAAGAGCTGCGGAGTGCCGTCATGCCTGGCGCCAGCCAATGGGGTTCATTCACCTGTCTGAACGCCTGTCCCTATCTGAGAGCACAAAGAGCCACCTAGTGGACGAGCGGAGAAGCACGTGGCAAGCCACAGCTGTGGTTCTGCTGAGAGAAGAAAGGCCACCAAAGCCCAGCACTTGTGCCTCACGCCTGTCATTCTAGCTACCCAGGAGGCTGAGATCTGGAGGATCAAGGTTCAAGGCCAACCTGGGCAGTAAGTACGTAAGACTCTGTCTTCAAAATAACCAGAGAAAAGGCAGCGGGCCAGAGCATGGCTCAAGTGGTAGAGCATCAGCTGAGCAAGGAAGCTCAGAGAGAGAGAGACAGAGAGAGAGAGAGAGATCACAGCTTCCAGGCACAAAATAGCCTTCTTCCCGCTGACCCCCTGGCAGACAGAGCCTGCCAGCAGGACGCGGGGTGTCCAGCAGGTCACAGACCCACTCTGGGCTCCCACACCTGCTGGAGCTGCACCTCCCACCTTCCCCACAGCCGCCAGGGCAGCAAGAAGACGCAGCTGGAACTCTGGTTCCCGCCCAGCCTCCTTGCTCCACCTGCCCAGCCTTCCTGCAGGGAGGCTCGGCCCTATTGCTCTCCGTGCTGTAAGTCAAGCCCGCAGCCTAAGCCCCACTCTGGCCCTGTGTGGTGGCCATCTTGGCAGACTTCTCCCAGTGCTGGGGCCCTGGGGCATGTTTCAGGAGCCGACAGGAATCCCTTGAGGGGAGAGTCGTCAGCATCACCTTGGGGCAGCAAACTCAGCGCTCCTCACTCCCCCTCGTCCCAGCATGCCTCTCATTCCCAGCATGCCCCTCCCACTCCCAGCATGCTCCTCGTTTCCCAGCATGCCTCTGGCAGAGCAGTTACCTCCGCAGAGGCAGTGGACCTGGCCTGGGAACACAAAGCTGCTAACCCCCAGTGTGGCCACCAGGACAGGAGCACCATGCCTCGAGTCGGGCACTCGTGGGCCCCCTGCGAGCATCTGAGCACGCACACCACACCATGGCACACACGCTGCCAGGCAAGCCGGGCACCAGCACCTCCACCCTCTCCCCACGGCAGCTCCAGGGTTGTCTGCTACTGCGGAGCCCCCAAACAGCACCCATCAGCCTGAGGGTGGACCGCAGGGCTCCCTGGGGCTGAGGACAGCAAACGCCCCAGTGATTCCCTGTGGTGCCCACAAGCCGTGGGTTCAAAGATCACAGCTTCAAGGGGTGGTGGGAGGCATGTGCACTCATGTCTCACCTGCACACACACATATCCTCACATGCACACACTTAACACATTCTCCAAAGTGGGGCTGTGGCTCAACTGGCAGAGCACCAGCCTTGAGCAAAAAAGCCAAGTGAGAGCACATAGCCCTGAGGCCAAGCCCTGCTACTGGCCCAAAAAAGAAGAGAAGAGAAGGAAAGAGAGAGAGATAGGGAGAGAAAGAAAGAAAAGATAAGGAAGGGCGCTGGTGGTCACGCCTGTAATCCTAGCTGCTCAAGAGGCTGACATCTGACGATCACAGTTTGAAACCAGTCCAGGCAGGAAAGCCCACAAGACTCTCATTTTCATTAACCACCAAAAAGCCAAAAGTAGAGCTATGGCTCAAGTGATAGAGCAATAGCCTTGAGGGGGTAAAAGGGCATAATCAGGCCCTGAGTTCAAGCCCCAAGACAGGCACACACATACAAGGAAAGAAAAAAAATTCCATCTAAGAGGGGAAGCTTGCTCTCCACTTCTTAGGGTGTGATCTGCACGCAGGGACGGAGTTGGTGCAGGCAGCCTCTGGGTTACTGATGGGACACTGTATATTGATGACCCAGAGCTCCCGTCAGACTTTAATGTCACTGCATCAAATGTACGCAGCTTCCGGACACAGGGGTGGTGAGGGGAACGCTCCTCTGCTTCCCCCGCCACCTCTGCTGCTTCTGTCTTCATGCTCCATGACCTCGGGTGCCCGCGGTGCAACACGGGAAAACCTCCCCTTCTCACTTGTTTAACTGTATTTCTTATTATCTTTAAGTCATTGTACAAAGAGGGTTAATTCAGCGCATCCTGAGAAGTGTTACCCCTTCCTCGTCTCCCCATCTCTCCCAACCCCCCTCCCCTCCCCTCGTGTTACCTGCCTCTGTTGCAACCTGTGTACATGGAATTGTGTGACTTTATTCACTAACCCTTCCTCTCTCCGTGATCTGCCCTCTTCCCTTTGACCTTCACACACATACACACACACACACACACACACACACACACACATATCTCGGCCTCCTAGAATACATTTTATTAGACTTTAAGTTGTTTTTTCAAAGGACTCACACCTTGGAATCCTCCCAGGCATGGGTGGAGCAAGAGGGTTTTCTTTTGGCCTGTCCATAGAAGCATCCAGTGCGCCTTCACCAGACTCCCCACCCCACCTCTCTCCCTCATGCCTCCCCTTCCAAAACCAATCTCTGCCAGCTTCCCGGTGCCGTGTGCACACATGCTTATAAAGGGTTTGACCGCAGCCCCCTCCTGCCCACGGGAGGCCCAGGCTCCTGCCTGTCTTACGCTCCTGGCTTTCCTATTTTTATTGTATGCTCACGGTTCATGGGTTTTCACCCTGCCACCTCAAACGTGCGTGCACAATGCTTCAGTCAGGCCCTCTCTCCTACCCTCACTGCCCGTACCCCCCTTACCTCTCCCTGCCCCCCCCCCAATCCAGCAGCTTTCAGGGAGCTTCGTGCTGTCTTGTTCACTCACAGCTGCAAAGCAGCTCAGAACTGTTCACCCTCTGATGCTCTTAACCCATGACCCACAAGACTTTCACGTGGACAGAGAAAGCGTCCTTGGAGCAACGTCTGCAGCTGGTCCGGCCGCCATAGCTCCCCCTTCCCCTTCCAGCCTTCCTGGTCCCCGGCCAGCATCCAAGGAGACGCTGGGTTTCTACGAATCCTCCCCAACTCCAAGCCCTGCACACCCACCACAGTGGCTGGACCCGTGAGCTCTCATCTTTACATCCTTGTCTTTCCTGCTGCCTTGAACTGTCTGCTTTCCTGCAGTTTCCAGCCTCCCGCCAACCCATCAGATATCCACAGGCCCCAAGCCAGAGGCTTCCTCCGTTCTAGCTGCAGGCTTGGAAAGGCAACCTGATTCCAGAAACCTCTCTTGTTGATTTTAATGGTGCATTCATGAGTCCTTTGTTTACTGGGGTTGTATCTCTCACCTTCTGAATTTGAAAGCCCCTTGAAAGGGAGAGAGGTCAGGCCCCACCAAGCCTGGCATCCAGCACTGAGCAGACTCCACACTGATTTTGAAATAAATAAATATCCCAGTGGTCACTAAGCACAGGGCTGCTGTAGGAAAGAAAGCTCTTCTGTTCTAGAAAATTAGATTCACTTTCCAAGGCTACCATCGAAGAATTTTCTTGTTTAGAGATGAGAGGAAAAAGTCATTTCAGAATCTTCATGCTGTCAAATTCTAATCCAGTTTCCTAAAACATTAAGGACAGACAGACACTGACAGGCAGATGGATGATAGATAGATAGATAGATAGATAGATAGATAGATAGATAGATAGATAGATAGATAGATAGATAGAATAAACTAGTATTGTTTTATTTGTTTGTTTGTTGGTCGTGGAGCCTGAACTCTGGGCCTGGGCACGGTCCCTCAGCTTTTCAGCTCAAGGCAAGTGCTCTACCACTTGAGCCACAGCACCACTTCTGGCTTTTTCTGCTTATGTGGTACTGAGGAATCGAACCCAGGGCCTCATGCATACAAGGTGAGCACTCTACCACTGAGCCACCTTCCCAGCCCCTGAACTGGTTTTAAATCCAGACTGAGGGATAAACAGATTAGCCTGCAGGTCCTTCTGGCCCAGCTCCTCCCTTGTCTCTTCCATCCTCCAGGGAGTTCACACACTTAGCTAGGTATCACACTGTGTAGTAAGTAAGTGTACATGCCTTCTCATTTCTTGAAGATATTGAGAACTGGTTAGACTTGAGCTTCTCCCCTGTCCCTTCCTCCTTCTCCTTCCCCTCTTTGTCCTTGTCCTTTTCTGTCTCTCCCACACTTGCTCCATATTCCCCTCTCTTCCTCTCCCTCCCCTCCATCTCTCTCATCTTATTTTAGATTTAACTTATGTCCTATTCACTCAGCCTCCCATCCCACCCAGCACTGAGGCCAGACGGGAGGTGGAATGCATGGAACAGGAGGGAGGGAGCAGCCAGCAGGAGAGAAGACAGCCAGGCAGACCCGGGGTGAGGACGTGGCAGGTCCAGTCCATCCCGGGCTCTGCAGGGCTCTGCTCACCTTCTTCCAGGCTCAGTGCTGCAACCTTATCTGAAGCCATTCGGCTTTAAATGATTCCCTGTTTGTGCATGAAAAGGTCATTTTATAACTTGCAGTGTCTTTTAGCCCAATTAGCTGCCCACACCTGTCCCAGGGACAAGGGCTGTCTGGGTTACTCATGGAGCCGTGAGTCTCTCCTTGACACCAACGTCAGTGGCCTCAGAGAACTGGCACCCAGGACCACAGGCTGTATTGTGGGCCTATGGAAAAGACTCATGTAATCAGCAGCCCTGGCAGCTTTAGAACTGCGCTGTGACATCCTTCATTGTTCTCCCGGTCCCCACACGTGCACAACAGCAACCCCCACTCCTTCCCCACCACCGATTGTGTGACTCCCCTACTACACCTCCAAGTTTCCAATGGCAATCAGGGAGCACCAACCTCCAAACCACTCATTGCACTGATGTGTCTCCCCTCAGATTGCTGGGGCCCTCAAGCAGGCATTGGGGTGAAAGTCTGGGGTTTTCTGCTAGGACACAACTCGCTTCCGCTGGCTGATGCTATAAGGTAGTATCTGTTCCCCAAAGCCTCTTCGGGGCACTGCCCCAGAGGCCCGTGATCCCAAGCCCAGGCAGCAAGAGCAATTCTGGTGTCTGATTACTTGTCTTGCAAGATGAACCTTCACAGTTACCAACCAGGACTCCAAAGAGTCCAGCTATTTCTCCCAAGAAAACATGGTTTCTATGGTTGACAAGTAAAGAAGCTTGGTTGTATTTTTACTGGGCATGTTAATGTGCAGATAGTGCTTTTCATTCACATAACATGGAATAGTATTAAGGGTTATGTCAGCAGGGTGTGTGGGTATGTGTGAATGTGTACATACACACACACACACACACACACACACACACACACACACACACACACACACACACACACACAAATAAAGAAAGGGGTAGATAGAAAGGAAGTAACCCCAGTGTATTCCCAGGAGCACCTCTGACTTCATCTCATTGCACAGCATTTACATGGGTCACAAAAGAAGAATTAAAATAGCACTTTCTACTTGCAATACATGTGTCAATATCAATAAAGTACAAGTAACTGTCTTTCAAAATAACATCAAACATGATATGCAAAGCTGATATCCTACAAGATGTTATGATCATCAGTTATTTCAAGACTGAAAGGCATTAGCATAAAAAGTGGTACATTAATTCGGTTTAATAGGAGTACTTGCTTTAAGCAATTCCAAATACTAAGTCATGCTGAAGGAATTATTACCAATATAATAAAAATCAGAACAATTTGCAACCAATTAAATGCAGTGAACTAAAACTCCTTGGAAAAAAAGTTTAAATCCCTGACTGAGCAGCTGAGAGGTGGGAGCTGCAAGTGCACGCTGGGGGCCCATCCCGGCCAGGGCAGGCTGACGCTGCCTCAGTGTTCTGAGGCTGTTTGACCCTGTTGCTTTGAGCCTGTGGTGAGACAAACATCATGGTGGGAGAGCAAGACAGAGTAAACCAGACAAAACTGTTTATCTTGGTAAAGAAGAGGAAGGAAGGAAGGAAGGAAGGAAGGACGGAAGGAAGGAAGGAAGGAAGGAAGGAAGGAAGGAAGGAAGGAAGGAAGGAAGGAAGGAAGGGAGGGAGGGAGGGAGGGAGGGAGGGAGGGAGGGAGGGAGGGAGGGAGGGAGGAAGGAAGGAAGGAAGGGAGGAAGGAAGGGAGGAAGGAAGGAAGGGAGGGAGGGAGGGAGGAAGGAAGGAAGGAAGGAAGGAAGAGAGGGAGGGAGGGAGAGAGGGAGGGAGGGAGGGAGGGAGGGAGGGAGGGAGGGGAGGAAGAGAAGGAGAGAAGGAAAAGAAAATGGAAGAGGAAGAAGAGGAGGAAGAGGAGAAGCAGCAGCAGCCAGGTCACAATATCCCTTTTTAGGACAGGTCCCTAAGGTCCAGAAAACGACCCACTAAGAATCCCCTCCTCATAGCACCATGGCTGAGGATGAAACCTTTTACATACCAGCCTTGGAGGACTCATCTGTGCGTGATCTCAGCCTTGTCCTGCTCGCTTGGTTTTGAATGGAGGGTGGTTCCCAGTGGACATCAGCTGACAGCTCAGCCAGCCATCACAGCTGGCTTTCAGAGCATCATAGAGGACCCTACCAGGAAGGGCAAGAGTGTCTCTAAAACACACCCCCAAGCCTTACAGCATGTATCTTCCTCCGGGATCTGGGTGTAACTTGGCTCCATTTTAAATGTAGATAGACCAGTGAAACATCTGTGCTAGTCTGCAGTTGCCGCTTTAACAAGTGACCGTGGCTTAAGGCAGCATGGATCCATTTCCTTGTAGTTCTGGGTGCCCCAGGCTGATGGCAGAACTTGTTTCCTCACTGTTCCAGCATTCAGAGCCCTCCCTCACACCACAGCTGGAGCTCACTCACCCCTCTGCTTCCTCCACCTCATCTCCATCTCTGATCCTTCTGCTTGGATTTCTTTCTTTTTTTTAATTTATTTAAAACAATCAATTTATTGTCACGCTGTTCTGGATGCCAGAAGTCCAAAATCCAAACCTCCCTCTGGAGGTTCTAGGGAGAACCTTCCCTCCCCTCCATTCCTCTCCCCTGCCCTTCCTTTTTCTTCCCTCCCGCCTGCATGTCTATCTGTTAAAGGCCCTCGCATGACATTGAACCCACCTGGACAAGACAGGAAACTCTTCCCACTTCATGACTCTTCACTTTCCCCTTTCACCATACAGGGGTCTAGAGACTGGGGTGTGGACATGCGGACACGTCTGGGAAGCTGCGATTCCCTACCACATTATCCCAGTCCTGTAGCTCAGAAGTGGACAAGCAGAGCTGTGGCTACTGCAACAATAGCCAGAGTACCCAGAGGACATCTGAGAGGGGGCCTGCCTGGAAAGGACCGGTCCGCATTATGTGGACCAGCGGTTGCCACCTGGAGTTCCCACACACATCCATCCATCCTCCTCCACGTCTTCCCCCAAATTATAACCCCAGGAGAACAATGGATCAAGACATGGATCAAGACGGGTTGTACTTATGAATTAGTATGATGAAGGTAAACTTCTTTGTCCAACTACTTAAAGATAATTTTGAAACTATGGTAAGAAAAGCTGGGCATCAGTGGCTCATGCCTGTAATCAATCCTAGCTACTCAGGAGGCTGAGATCTGAGGATCAAGGTTCAAAGCTAGCCCAGGCAGGAAAGTCCATGAGACTCCTATCTCTAATAAACTACAAAGAAAAAGCTGGAAGTGGCCCTGTGGTTGAAATGATAGAACACTAGCCTTGAACACAAAGAGACTCAGGGTCATTGCCCAGGCTTAGAGTCCAAGCCCCAGGACTGGAAAATGTGTGTGTATGTGTATAATAAATAAATACATAAAATAAAACATAACCACTCCCAGACAGATACACATACACATGCAGGCACGAAGCCAACTCATGAATAATTCAGCCCAGGCCAGTGTAGGTCCAGAAGCTCTGCCGGACTGGGTGACAGTCCCAATGCACTTAGAGTTGTCTAGATGATTCACCTTGAAAATAACTCTGACATAAAATTTTTGGAAATTTTCTCTCATCTCAAAGAATTTCCCTAAGCATCAGACACGTTGCAAGTCTGATTCTCATTGTGTGACAGACACAATCCATTTTTCCCAATAAATTAAGTGTATTCGTTTTTCGTAATGATGGTATTTCATACTTATAATTATAAAAGAAGAGGAGCGGAGACGTCTGGCGCTGTCAGGATTCCTTTCAGCTCTGAGGCTGGAACTTTTGTCAACTATAATTCTATTAGTTGATGCTGAAGTGATTATTTCCAAGTAGTTCTGTGACTTTTATAAAGATAAAGCCTTGAACATAATTAAGCTGGAATAGTTAAGCAGAGACAATTTAAATCCAAGGAAAATAGCAGCTCTTTTTATCTATAAAAAAATACACAGGATAAAAAGATTTTATGGTTAATAGATATTTGATGCACAAAGCACACATTCTTACTTCAAAATGTAGCTCACTTATGATAATGCATTTCTATTTTATTAAAATTAGCTGCACAACAAATAAGTAGACACTGGTTAAGTTTTGAGACAAATGACAAGACCAATTTCAAAGTAGGATCATAGGGAAAAAAATTTAAGTTGGGAACCTAAGAAACCATTGTTGAAAGTATGGTTTTTTGAGGGGGAGGATTGTTTAGAGGTAGATTTTTTTTGCCAGTCCTGGAGCTTGAACTCAGGGCCTAGGCTCTGTCCCTGACCTTTCTTGCTCAAGGCTAGCACTTTACCACTTGAGCCACAGCTCTACTTCCAGCTCTTTGGTGGTTAATTGGAAATAAGAGTCTCATGGGATTTCCTCCCTGGTTTGGCTTCAAACTGGTATCCTCAGATCTCAGCCTCCTGAGTAGCTAGGATTACAGGTGTGAGCCACTGGCGCCTGGCTTGGAATTCTTTTTAATGAATAATGGCTTCCAATTTCATTGGTAACTTGTCTTTTAATTATAAAGAATTGACCTTGGGCAATGAAAGCTGCATTTTCTTTCTGTAGAAACATCAATCTCCCTAAGTCCAATTAAGATGAGCATCTTTATTTTTGCATCACGTTTGCCTTTCTGAAAGAGAGGCTGATGGGTAGCTTATTTTCTAGGCTCTGTCATGAGAGAGAAAGAGAGAGTGGGGAGGGAGGGAGGGAAGGAAAGAGGGAGGGAAAGAAGGAGGGAGAGAGCAGATCCCTCACAGTCCACCTGCATAGACTGGCTCTACCCTCAAAACACAGCACACAACTTGTGGGTGGGAATTGGGGGGTGGAAATCTGGGAGAGAGTGAGGGAAGAGGTGACACTGTCCAAAAAGAAATGCACTCTTTACTTGACTTACATAACTGTAGCGCCTCTGTACAACATCTTTACAATAACAATTTTAAAAACAATCTATTTAAAAATTTTTAATTAAAAAAATGATTCCTACAGAAGAGTATTGCATTCCACAACCACCCAAAGCTTGGACAGAATCACACATACACACACACACACACACACACACACACACACACACACACACACACACACACACACACACACACACACACACACCATTAACTGAAATACAACCCATGGGGAGAAGAAAGCACCCTTTAGGGAGATTTTAATTGCACACCATCTGTGGCAGCTAGCAGGCAGGTGAGTGGATGGCAGGGGGAAGGGGAACTCCCCAGCCAGCCAGGCTACCTGGTGGCCAGGGCTCACTGGTGGGCCCTAGAAGAAGCTTACAGCTTGGTTGTCCTGCAAGGGGGCGGGGTGGGGGTTGGACTGGGATCCAGATGGGAGCAGGAGCAGAGCAGGGGCCGTGGCTGACTGAAGGGTGGCAGGCACCTTCATTTACCACCTTATCTCCAGCTTTGCCTAAGAGAAATCACTTCCCTGGCCAGACTCTGTGGGTTCCCACAGCTGGCTTGGATTCAGAGCCCCCTCCTCCCCCTCTCCCGGCCCAGTGAGGCAGACAGCCAAACAAGAGCCTTCTTCACACTCTCCTCTGGCAGTGAACTTTTAATTAGAAGGGAAGCAAAAGACATTAATGATCAGTTAACAAATTTCAATCTCAGTGCAGACAAGGGAATTAATGGGTTTTAAAAAGGCTCTCGATAATTATTTCTTGAAGTTTAGAGAAAAGGACTGAAGATAAAAGTACACCTCTTCCCTCTGCTCTCTTCTGCTTTGGGGAAACTTGGCCACAAGGACAGCCACACCTGGCACCTGTGCCAGGACTCTTCAGGAGCTGAAGCCTGTGGTCTTAATTCAGCATCCGACCCAGGACCCGGGGAGGACAGGGTGCAGGGAGCCTCCTCTGAGAGCCGGGGGCACGCTGGGCCCCGCGCCCTCCGGCCTCGCCCCATGGACCCCACATCCCATACCCAGGGAGCAATGATGCTTGGTGCACGAGGTCAAGGTGCATTTTCTCCTCTCTCAAAATAGAAATTATAGTAATGCCAAGGCCAGGGATTTTTGCTCAGGAAAGAGTGCTCGCCTAGCATGCACAAGGCCTGGGGTTCCATCCAGGATTCTAAGAACAGGAAGAGGAGGGGAAGAGGATGGGAAAGAAGAGAAAGGGGGCAAGGGATGGGAGAGGAAGAGAGGAGGGGATGGGAAGGAAGGGAAGAAAAGGGAATCAAAGGGAAGCCAAGGAAAGGGAGGAAATTAATTACAGTAAAGAATTATACAATCTCAAAATAGAAGATACGATTTATTCAGGACAAAGTAATCAAAAAAAAACTTCAAGGTGATATATATTCTTATTACTCTGAGTTTATCACCACCCGATATATATATTAATTTAAACATGCCATTATGCTTCATACATATGCAAGGCAAAGGCAAGCGCTCTACCACTGAGCCACCTTCCCAGGCCCATGCCAAGTCGCCAGAGCTCAGAGTAGAAGAAATAAGGGGCTATGCCCCTCCCCCATGGCGGTCTCCTCTTGGTTTTCATCTCTCCTTGAAGGTTTATTTATAGCTTCCGGTGTTTTGCCACCCAAACTCCTTCTGAAATATCTCCCCCCCACACCTTGTTTCCAGAGCAGTCATTTTCTTTCCTTCCCTGCTTTCCTCGGAAGGAAAATTGAGGTGATGAGGCCTGCTTGAATTATTCAGCTAGCACAAATGGAAAGTGGGACAGGATCAAAGGCTTTAACTCCTGGGATTAAATACTACTGGGAGATGTCCGGGGCAGATGGACAGCCCGAGGGGAGCCATGGGTCCTGCCCCTCAGTTCAGTAAAACCTGAGCAAGCAGGCTGAGAAAACCTTCTCGCTTTGTGTCTGAAAGACCCCACAACTCCACTTGTCACCAACAACACCCTCTGAGGTCATAGGACCCAGGACCAGAGGGGAGACATTTCCCAAAGGAAAAGGATGCCGACGAGTTAGTAAGTTAATGGGCTACTGAGAGGTGATGGAAACATAGGAGGTAAAACACAGTTGAAAGAGCCAGGTTCTCGAGAGTACCCCTGGAGGCTGTGTTGTCCCGTCTTCTCCCTCCCTCCCTCCCTCCCCACCATGCTCACCGCCCCCTCCTCCTCGTGCTCTACCTTAAAAAGCGACTACACTGTGCAGCCATGAACTGAAAGCTCTGAGAGAGCCACACAACAAACGTGCTTCCTCTCCATTGTTTTCCTCCGGTGCTTTGTCACAGTGCTGGTACATTGATTAGCACAGCTGGACACCACGGACTCGGCCCGTCTTTGCAAGGATTTCAGTTTGAGACCAACTAGGGCAGAAAACATCATGCAATTCCTCAATCAATATCAAGGCACCATGGTCTATGCCTGTAAATCTTAGCTATGGAGAAGGCTGAGCTTGAGAGGACCGCAGTTCTAGGCCAGAGCAGAAAGACAAGTCCAAGAAACTTTGTTTCTGCGGAAGAAGCCAGACATGGTAGCATGCACCTGTCATCCAGGTACCATGGGAAGTGAAAAACAGGAGGATCGCAGCCCAGGTGCACATATAGGCAAGAAATAAGAGCCTATGTCCAAAAAAAAAAAAAAAAAAAAAAACAGAAAAGGGCTGAAGCTGTAGCCCCCAGGACAGAGGGCCTGCTTAGAAAAATATGAGGCCTTGAGTTCAAACCTCAGTCATACAAATAAAATGGAAAAGTCTGACATCAATCAGCATCATATCCCCGTGAAGGAAGATGCACTCACACATTGTGAGACATTCTGTTTCTTGTCATAGGCTTACTGGTAAAGAAGAATTCCAGATGGTCTTTGCTGTGTCCTAGACTGCATGGGTGTTACAGAATTTTTTCTAAAGAAATAAGCTTCAGGTCTCTATTTACATTCAGTTGAGAGAGGCAAAGGAAGGGGAAGAGAGAGAGAGATAGAGGAGGGAAGGAGAGACAGAGAGACAGAGAGACAGAGATCAAGGGTGAATATACCCAACAGGATAAATCCAATCCATTAGAATAAGAATTCCTAGGCATTATTGGGATTTAGAATCTGCCCTCTCCTTCCATTAGATAGAGAAATGAAATTAAAGCCTTCAAAGAATGAAATAAAGTCACTATTTCTTTTGAATTCATAAAAATGCTCTGAGGGCCTGGATTGAGATCAGCCATTTGTGAAACTGGCCAGGATAAAATGGAAACTAATAAATCCTCCAACTATGCATTTTTATGAAGTGGAAACTATGCTAATTTCTATAACTATGAAGAAAATAAAAGACTTCTTTGAGTCTAATCATCAATTTTATTGCCAAGGTCTTTAAATATTTAGTTTATTGCCTCTTTGGGACCAAAGTCTGAGTAGCTAAAATTGAAGGATGTTAGGAAGGGCACCCCAGGACATTGGCAGGCCTGTGGGGGTGGTGGGCTGTGCGGGAATTGGGTCCTCCAGTCCACCATGGACGGTGGCCATCGGGCTCCAGGTTCGTTCATTCCCACCAGCGGATGTCAGGCCAGCAAAACAAAGACGTTTACAAATCCTTCAGCCCCGTCTAAGTTCTGTCCTTCCTACCCTTCCAGGCCCAATACCTGCCTCCGCTTATCATTAATGTGTTCATGCGTCCAGAGTGTGTCTGCACTGGGGAAAACCCATGCACCAGGGAACCGCAGTCCGCATCTACTCTTAGATGCCCATCCCTACCACCAGAGCACCTGCGAGATAAACTCCGAATGAATGAACAAATGAATGAGTGCCCACGTAGACTGTAGGTGAGCCTCTGTTCTTTACAACTTAATCTTGGGCCTTCCTATGCCTCCTCTTCTCCTCCTTTTCCTCCTCCTTCTTCTCTACGCCCCTCCCTTCTTTGCCTAGGCACAGGACCTTATCTACCCGTGCCAGGAGCACACAGGGGCTTCCTGGTGCTGTCTCAGCTCTCATCTGTCACTCTGCTTCCTTCTCTCCGTCTCCATGTCCCCCCCTGGAACTCCTGTGCAGATGGAACTGTCACATGCATGGTCCTTGGTTTACATCTTCATCCCTTCTCCCCTCTTAAGCCTTTGCCTCTGCTCTGGCCCCTGGGGATCCACCCTTGGCTGTCCTCCCTCCCGCTGGCAGCCAGTCGGGCTGTTTCCTCGCTGCCAACATGCTCGCCCCCTGGAGTGGTTTTCTTCAGGGATGCATTGCCATCCTCTGCTGACCCACAGGCTGAGCCCCTCTCCAGGCAGGAAGCCTCCGGAGTCAGCCCCCGCCCATCCTTGACACATCGTGCAGTCCTTCGGTGCCACCAGACTGCGGTCCCCACAGTGGCTTCTCATTTCTTACTGGTCCCAAGCAGACTCCAGCCCATCATGGTGGCTGCGCTGTGGATCCCACCTGGGGAGCAGAGGGGAGACAAGCTGTGGGATCACATGTCCCTCGACTTCCTCCGAGGGACAGACTTAAAAGAGGAAGCATCAGGCGTGGCCGTGTCCTCCAGAGGTGACCAGCAGGCAAAACAGCATCAGCCCAGCTGACACAGAGCTGCGGTCTCCGGGGGACCTGGCGGGGTGAGAACAGATTCCTTATGTCTGCAGTGGCTTTCACGGGGGACACGCTGGTGCAAGGCTCTTCCCAAACACCAGCTGTCCTCAGGGAGCAGCTTCACGTGATCTAGGCCTTGAGTGGGCCTGGTAGCCTCTCTTTGTCCCGTATCTCCATGTCTCAGGGCCTCCTCCTATCTACTGGCAGATCCTGGGAGGTCCTGCATGCAGCTGCGGGTGGGGTCAGGCAGGCAGAGAGCAGCCACACATGCTCAGGCTGCCAGCTCCTGGCCCAGAGTCTACCAGCCTCCGAGAACATGGGGACCTCTAGACTTAGCCAAGCCAGAAGGCAGAGTCTGGAAGCCTCCTAGGCTAGGGGGTGCCGGGTGTGGTAGGGGCTATGTGGGAAAGCTCCAGAGGCCAGTGCCAGAGCAATGGGGCCTCTTCCTGCCCCAGGGCCAACTGTGCCTGCCTCTTCCTGCCCTGGCTACTCCCCTCCTCTCTATATACCTCTTTTCTTAGCCCTGGAAATGTTCTTTCCAGACTTGTGTAGATGTGACTCTGTGTGTGTGTGTGTGTGTGTGTGTGTGCGTGCGTGCGCGTGCACATAGCTCTTTGTATACGTGTGTCTGCAAGATATGAATACACGATGTGTATGTGCTATGGCTAGGCCGTCATTCCCAGGATTTCACAGATGGAGCACTGGGTGAACTTTGTCTTCACTGTGTCACACACCATTAGTGTGTGGCTCTGGCCTGAATGGCCGCAGGCTCCCACTGTGATGGGTTCCCAGAGCTATCCCCAAAGGCTCTGGCAAATGGGAAGGTTGAGACCAAGCATGTAGTTCGACAGACTTTGCTAGGAATAGCTAACCTTCATCAGTTTCTAAGATGTCTTTGGAAATGAAGATGACCTTTCACCTTTTATACTGCAAAGATGGTCATTTCTCCCTACAATCTGTTAGGCACAAATTGTGTCTTTTTTTAGTCTAGCTGGTTGATGTCTTTGCCCTCAGGTGTACACTCTGAGGTACATAGCCTCCTGCTTCTTTTACTATTTCATTTTCAAACATATTCACTGGCTTTCCTGCCTACCCCAAAAGCAGTGGGGACCTCAGCCACAGGTCTACGGCAAGACATGAAGCATTCACATGGTGTTAATGGTGGACATGAAGCGTTCACATGATGTTAATGGTAGACATGAAGCGTTCATGTGGTGTTAGATGGTGGACAGGCTGTCTCCTAAAATCTCCATAAAAATAGTGTGAGTTCTGCTTTAACTTCAGAGGTATTTATTGGCGTGTTTTCAAACTGCTAGCTAATGTGGGAAGGTCTCGTTCTATTCCTTTCATCAAAAACCATGGCTCTAATACTCCCACTGTTGGACTCCATCAACAGCAAATTAATGGAAAACTGTACTTGGCAGGCCAGGTACTGCTGGCTCACGCCTGTCACTCTAGCTACTCAGGAGGCTGAGATCTAAGGATCAGGGTTCAAAGCACTTTGGCCAAGAAAGAACAAGAGACTCTATCTTTAATTAACCACCAAAAGACTAGAAGTGGAGCTGTGGCTCAAGGTATAATCCCAAGCAAAAAGACAAAAGAAAAAGAAAAAACTCAGGGATAGCAGCCAGACCTTGAGTTCAAGCTCCAGGACCAGCATGTGTGTGCACGCGCACACACACACATACACACACACACACACATACACACACACATTTACTTGGCAGGGCTGTGGGTTCAGAAAATACATAGGTTGAGTTTTCCTGGGCTGTCCCTGCCCCTTTGTTCCTAATGACCCTTTGGGTCCCCAGGAACCAATGACCTGAGAAGCCACCGAGAGTCCAGCTGCCCTCAGACTCTTTTCTAAATGGACACAGGAGACTGACCACATTTCAACTGGAGGCTTAGACTTGTGAAAGCTTGAGGCCTACTATGTGGTCATTGTAGATGTAGACTTGGAGGGGGACTTCCCTTCCTCTATCTCCATCCTCCTTCCCAGGGTGCCTCTACTTGGCTCGATGTGTTCATCCATGAGGGCCGCTTGTCTAGCAGCACAGGGCTGGGCTTTGTTCCCCCCCAGGCCAGGCCAGGCTCTGAGGTGGCATTCTGAGAGACCCCCCAGAGCCTGGGCTTCTTAAGGGCCTGGACATATGGTTTTGTAGCTTTGCAAATCTTTCCTCACAACAGGAAGCCTGACCCATTCTGAGGGTTTTCTTCTCACCCGCCTCTCACCTCCTGCTGAGGTCTTGCTTAAGTGGCTCTTTCCTCCTGGTTTCCTCTTTCCCTGTGTTCACCGGAACATGTCTGATTTCTTAAGGCCTCCACACCCCTCGATCACCAGCTTTGTCCCACAGCTTTGCTGGTGGTATCACAGGGTTGTTGTTGGTGTGTTCTAGAGGCCAGGATGAAGGAAGGTGCCAGGCCCCAGTGGGCTCATCAGAGAACACAACCTGGGCCACGACTCGGGACAGGTGACTCTTGACATTCGTTCCTAAGGTTGTGCTAGATGCCCCAGTGCTTCGCTGACATGGAGCTGCCTGAGCTGCAGAGTTCTGGGAGGTGGGTGGGGCCCGGCCCTTCTCAAAGAGCCTCTCTTGGAATTTTGCACCTGAAGCATTGATGTGGGAAACTAAACTCCCATAGCCCCTCACCCTGAGCCTCCCCGCGGCCCAGCTAGTTTTGGGGGCAGTCACACTTAAGCAAGCAGGGTGTAACCTGGATGGTGAGAGGAGGCCATGTCCCCACCACCAGGCTTCCTGTGGTCTAGGTTTGGTCTTGTAGGATATACTTTAGAGCTATCTTGCTGTAGATCTGTCTTGCTGTACTGTAGATCTTGCTTATTGTAGGTCTTGCAGAACTGTGGATCTATCTTGCTGTATTGTAGGTCTGTCTTGCAGTACTGTAGATCTATCTTGTTGTATTGTAGGTCTGTCTTGCTGTCACCCAGATTTGCACTTGTCTTTCTGCGCAATGGGAATGCTACTCAGGGGCTCAGTCTCCTCCTGTGAGGTTCAAGTTCTCCTGCTGGTGGTCACCAGGGCTTTGGGAGTGTGGCGGGAGTCCTGTCCACAGACACAGAGAGCAGAACACTGTCTGCAGGCTGTCATCCAGATCTGGCCTGGTCCACCCAGCTGCACTGCCCCCCCCAGGGGTGCAAGGATTGTGAGTGACCCCACACTCACACACACTGACACTCAGGCTTGTAAGGACACACTGGAAGTGGGCATAGAAAAGCAGACAGCTAATCTGCACAGCTCCTGGCCAGACTCTCAGCACAGCCCCTCTCCTGCAGGAGTTCAAGGCCTGACTCCCTCCTATTCTAGGCCAGCTGCCTGCTGGGAGCCCTGGTCAGGACAGTCTGCTCCAGTTCGGCTTTGAGGACATAACTTCACAAAGCTCAGAGCCCTGCCCTAGGCCAAGTGTGTATGTATACCGGGTGCTGTGCTCATGCAGGCTGCGTGTACAGATGTGTGGTAGGTGTGGATGTGTGCTTTGTGTGTAGTTTGTATGAAATGTGTATTGTGTGTGCTATAGGGAACATGTTGTACATGGTGTCTAAGTTGTGTATGCACATGGTATGTATATGGCATATATGTGTGTGTGTGATACGTGTGTAGTGTGTGTGCACGTGTGTGTATCTGTGTGTCCTTGTAGTGTTTCCTGTCTTCTATACCTGAACAGGTGTGCAGCCAACCTTCCGGGCTTCCCTCCTCTGAGTCTGGGGCTTTGTGTGCTGCCCGTACACGGTTCTTATACCCCACAGCCATGGGGATGGGATCTCTGGCTCTGCAGCTCTAGGCCAGCCGGAGAGTCTCCAAGCGGTCACCCGAGTCTCCATGCCCCTCCTTCCTGGGAGCGCCTCCTCCTGGGGCATGCTGCGTCCCTGCCTCCTGCTGCTGACCCTGGTGGGGCTGCTCCCCCTCAGGCCCGGTGAGTCCACAGCTCTCCACAGACAGAAGGGCTGCCTCCTGACCCCCTCGACCCAAAGCCCTGCAGCCTGAGGGAGGCCCAGGCTCACACACGACCTCAATCTCCCACCCAGCAGAGGAGGGAGTTCTGGCCTCCTCCAGGAGTCTCCCTCGTTACCCCCAAGTCAGCTGGCTCAAAGCCCCCCCAGGCCCCTTCACCTCCTCCACTCACCCTAAAGGGCAGTCAAGGGTGGGGCTTAGGGCCCACTCACCCACCCGCCTGTCTCCCAGTTCTATGCCAGGAATGCACCAGGTTCAAGGTCAGAACCTGCGAGGACTGCATCCAGTCGGGGCCTGACTGTGCCTGGTGCCAGAAGCTGGTAAGAGCCCCATGGTCCCTGAGGTTCCTGGAGGCTGAGCGGCTCTGCCCTGTCCCTCTACCTTCCCACCGTGACACCAGAGAGGGACGCCAGGGCCCTTTCCTCAAGGAATAGCCCAGAGGCCCCCAGGCAGTCCAAGAGAGAGAGACAAACAGGCTGTCCCTAAGCCAGCTGCAGGTCCAGAGGCACAAGCAGCTCAGGAGAGAAGCTTCTAGAAGGAGGCAGAGGAGCATCCAGTGGCACCCAGACATCTAGAGGTGGAGAGACAGTTCGTGCAGAATGAGACCACACCCTCTCCAGGGCTCCCCGGGCCTGACTCTGTAGGTGTCTTTGGAAATTCACATCAGGGCTTCACTTCAGGCTCCAGAGCCAGCTGGAACAGGAAGCCCTTGCCCTTTGCCTCATCGAGGGTCTTTAGAACTCAGTATTCACTTGCAAAACCAAGCATGTGTTTTGATCAGTATATGCGTATTCATATTGACAAATACATCTTTATACTCAGAAAACCCATCATAATGTCTTATGATGACCGAATCTATAGATCTTATGCACATTTTGCAGCTTCTTCCCACCAGGCCTGTGGTAGCATGTACTTTCTTGGTGGTTTTACCACCCAGGCCTGCACTAGGCAAGCAGATGTCTGGGATCTTTAGTCACCTTGAGTCAGGGACAGTCTCAGCTCTCTGTCTTCTGGAAGACCAGCAACATCCGTGTGTGGAGAACCCTCAGCTGGGCTGGTTATCTGGATTGATCCCAGCATCGCTCTGCCAGTGACTACACCTTCTCTGTGCCCAAGGGCACATGTGGTGCCAGTGCTGGTGATGTCCACCAGAACCCCAGCTGAGATCCTTGCCCCACCTCCCACCTGCACTATCGCTGGGAACTAATGTTTGTGCATTCTGTTCCCACGAAACCGCACCCACTAACATGGCCTCCTTCCATGACTCAGCCTCAATGGATGACACTGGGATCATTGCAAACAGGCAGGGTCCTTCCCGTAACTCCTGTGTAAGGAAGCCCCACCCTCTTGTCTTTCTCCCCCATTTGCTCTCTCCCAGCTCTCCTCCTTCCTTTCTCCTCTCTTTCCTTCTCTCTCTTTTTCTCCCCCCCCCCCATGGAAGCACAGTAGTCACTTCTTTACTAGGATTGCCGGGCTGCCCCTCGAGGATCAGCCCCTGGGCTGCAGTCCCTCCGGCTGTCGGGCACAGTGGCTGAGGGAGGGAGACGGGCCTGTGGTCTGACTCCGTCTGACCTGGGCCCCTTGGGAAGCTGTCTGGGAGGCTGGGGTCTTCCCCTGCCTCTGTCCCCATGGCCAGGGATCTCAATCCCCAAGTCTGAGCCCCTGGTCCTGCAGCTGGGTCCTGCAGCCTCCTCCTGAGCCAGCCCACTCCCCCAGGACTTCACGGACCCGAGGGAGCCCGACTCTGCCCGCTGTGACACCCGGGAGCAGCTGCAGAACAAGGGCTGTGAAGCCAAGGACATCCTGGACCCCAGGAGCTTCGCCGTGCCCCAGGAAGACCCGCAGGGGGGAGGCACACAGCTGTCCCCAAAGCAGCTGGCCCTTTACCTGCGGCCAGGTAGGCGTGGCCTTGCCCGTGGTGAGCCAGGCACCCTGTGTGGCTGAGGGCTGGCCAGACCAGACTGCGCCCCGCCAGGGAACCTCAAGAGTAAAGGCTGACCTCCCCACCGGGTGCCATGGGTCACCTTCTTGGGGCCCCCATCCTCATGACCCAGGGACTCCCGAAGCACCCCCCCATGCCATGCCCACTGATGAGGTCCAGCATAGCGGACCTCCCCTCCACCGCTGCGCTGGGCACCAAGTGACTTGTATCTGCATTCAAGTCCACCCCCTGTCTGACCCGCAGCCCCTGACAGTCTGTGGTGAAGGAGGAAGTGAAGGGAACTGGAGCCTGCCGGACCGGGCCGTCTGGGCAAGCCCCAGGACGGGCAGCCCCACGGCAGCCCGCATGCCCGCCTCGCTGCTCACCGGCCTTCCTCCCCACCCACAGGGAAGGCGGCTGCAGTCAATGTGGTCTTCCAGAGGGCCCAGGACGCCCCCATCGACCTGTACCTCCTGATGGCCCTGTCGGACCCCAGGCACAGCAACCCCACCGACATCCAGAGGCTGGGTCGCCACCTGCTCCAAGCCTTCAACTGGACCACCAGGTCTGCCCGCGTCGGTAAGTCCCACAACGGCTGCGGCCGGCAGGCAGGGAGCTGCGGAGGGGGTGGCTCACCTGGCTCACCTGGGCATCTGCATGGCTACAGACAGAGCTGCATCTCTACCAACCATCATGTCTACTCAAGACTTCAGTCATCATCCAGTCTCCCACCGCCTTTTCCTCTTCCTCCTCTTGCTTCTTTTATTTATCTGTGATTTTTTGTGTGTGTTTATTGTTATGTTTGTTTGTTTTTTTTGTCAGTCCTGGGGCTTGAACTCAGGGGCCTGGGCACTGTCCCTGAGCCCTTTTGCTCAAGGCTAGTGCTCTACCACTTGAGCCACAGCGCCACTTCCGGTTTTCTGGTGGTTAGTTGGTGATAAGCGTCTTACGGAGTTTCCAGCACAGGATGACTTTGAACCGTGATCCTCAGATCTCAGCCTCCTGAGTAGCTAGGCTGGAAGGCCTGGGCCACCAATGCCCGGCTGTCTTTACTTCTGTTTTAAAGACACAACTCTTTCAGAGCTCATTCTTCAAAATTAAAGAGCACAAAAGTACACAGCAAGGGAAGCCGTAAGGAAGCAATCACAGCAAACCCCATGGCTCAGGAGTCCCTGCGCTTTATGAGCACCAGTTCATGCAGAGGACGCAAAGCTCAAAGAACACATGCAAGGGGCAAGGCACAACCACGTAGCACCATCCCCCATGACGTGTGTGCCCCTCCTGCACGTGGAAGAGGCTCACACACTGGTGAGCATGCCCACACATGCCCGGGGATGTGGAGACCTGGTGTGTCCGCACCTGCCTACACTCACATATGTACAGAAGCACACAACACATGCCCATTCACACACTCACAGACGTCCACTACTGTACACACTCCCATGTGCATACAAGTGCCATACAACACATGTGCCCCGGACAAGTTTCCACACGTGCCATCTGGCTTTCTTCCCAGCTGTGCTGCAAGATAGGGAAACTGAGACTGCCCTTGTGCCCCAGGCTCAGCTCCCTATCTAGGGCCCCGCCTGCCACCCGGCCTCCCCAGCCAGACTCAAATGTGTCCCCAGGATTTGGCTACATTGTGAAGGAGACCTTCCGGCACACATTGAAGCTGACGGACGACGCCAACCGGTTTCTGATGGAGGCTGGGAAGCTGTTGGTTTCCGGGGAGCTGGACACCCTGGAAGGCGGGCTGAACGCCATGATGCAAGTGGCCGCCTGCCCGGTGAGTCACTGGCGTGCTCGGGTGTCGGGCCGCCCCACGGGGCCCCCCACGGGGTGCTGTGAGCTGCTGGTGCTGACACTGGGCAGGTAAGAAGGCTCCTTACGGAACTCCATAAAGAGAGGACAGATGGGCCTGCAAGTTTCCCCACAGAGCTCTGGGAACACCCAGAGGGGAAACTGAGGCAAGTAACACCCCTCCCTCCCACTGGGCATCTTCATCTCAGGAGGAAGTCGGCTGGCGCAACGTTACTCGAATCCTGGTATTGGCTACTGACCGTGGCCTGCGCTATGGCAGCGATGAGAAGCCGGGCGCCCTCCTGACCCCCAGCGATGGCCGCTGCCACCTGAAGGATGACATGCCCAAGAGCAGCCGTGGCTCTGTGAGCACCGCACCCGCCCTGGCTGGGCGCAGGGCGGGGACCCACAGGGGAGCCGGGGCAAGTGTCCCCCAGACATTAGACAACCCTGCCTGTGAGCCAGGGGCAGAGCGAGGAGAGACGAGGCGGGCTCATCCACACAGCCAGCCCCAGGGCCTCCTTCCAAGCTCAGTTGCAAATTCATGTAGAAACTTCTGGAAGCCCTAGGTTGCAGGTTAGGCCCATGGGGAACCAGCCTCGAGCCAGAAGAGAGTGGTGGATGACTGAGGGTAGGTATAAAGAGAGGTGGTGCAGACGCAGCTCACTCCCCCGGGGTGGGGGGCGGCAGGGGCTGCCCTCCTACCCTGCTCCATAACACGGGGTGCACAAACTGCCACCCTCTGCCTCGGGGGGGGAGCAGGGCAGGGGGCAGAGGAGACTCACGGGGTCCAGCCTTCATCCCTCATATCCCTGGATATCTCCTAAAGGCCATGGCGTCCCCCTCCCCTCGCTCTCCTCCCCTTCCTTCCCCTCCCCATCGTTCTTTTCTCCCCTCTCCCACCCTCCGCTTCCCCTCCTTCCCATCTCCTCCCAGCATTTCTCTTGTGACTTCTTCTTGCCTTCCTCTCCCTGCCCTGCCTCCAGCACCCAGAGCAGCCGTAGGGATGGGGGACAGGGATAGCCTGGCAGTGGGGAGGTAGGGGCAGGAAGGGGGGGGCCTGCAGCTCCGCTGGAGTCAGGTGGCCTGGGGCCCCGAGTCCCTGTCCTCCCGCAGAAGCCTGCATCAGAGAGGTCCGGGGTCCTACCCCCTGCAGCATGGCCGTTCTCAGCAGTCACAAAAACTCCGGGTGCAACCAAGGACGACTCAGCTGCCCCTCCTGGAGCCCACACACTCTGGGGTGCTGGCGTTCAGAATCTAGGAGGTCTCGAACTTGGTCAGGAAAGGGACACACAACGAGTCAGTATCCCTCGGTTACACAAACACACTCCCACTTGGCAAGACATGATGTCTGACATTGCCCTGTTAGAAATCTGGGGTGTCTGCCCAGCACTCACAGCACGGGCGCTGTCAGGGAGCCTCCACCCGCTCACCTCTTGGCTTCTTTGTCAAACACGTAACAACCATTTCAAAGGTTGTCCCCACTGAACTTCCATCCACTTGCTTTCCCACTGATTCCATTCACGCATGGGTTATTCAGAGAAGGCACCCCAGAACGTAGGGGTGGGCCTGCCTTTAGCTGCTGCCCCTTAGCACCCGCATCCACCGGGCAGCCTGGAAGGCTTGTCCCCAGCTTCAGATGCCATGTGACAGGTGTCTCCTCCCTCCAGGACTACCCATCGGTGGGCCAGCTAGCACACAAACTGGCAGAAAGTGGTATCCAAACCATCTTTATGGTGACCGCGCGGGCAGTGAAAAGCTATGAGGTGAGTGTCAGGGTCTGGAGCAGTGGAGTGAGGGCAGCCCAGCCGCAAGACGGCAAAACCCAAGACCGCACAGCATGTACCTCCTGACTCTGCTTCCCAGCGCGGGCGTTACCACAGTCCTGGGAGGAAAAATTTTAAAAAAACCTGAAACAAAAAGAGTTTGAGCCAGGTGCTGGTGGCTCATGCCTGTCATCCTAGCCACTCAGGAGACTGAGATCTTAGGATCATGGTTCAAAGCCAGCCCAGGCAGGAAACTCGGTGAGACTCTAATCTCCAATAAACCACTCGGAAAACTAGAAGTGGCACTGGGGCTCAAGCAGTAGAATGGTACTCTTGAGCTGAAGAGCTGAGGGACAGCGCCCAGGCCCAGAGTTCAAGCCCCACAACTGACAGAAGAAGAGTTGGAGATGTGGTTCAAGTGGAAAAGCACCTGCCTAGCAAGTGCAGTACCCGGAGATCCAGCCCCAGTACCAACCCACCAACAAACAGAATCGGGGCACTCTGAAAATTCCCAAGCAGGGATGTAAGGATGAAAGGAGAAGGAAGTGGTCTTTAGGGCATCTGGCTCTTCAGCCACACACAGCCATTTGGCTGTTCCCCAGGTAAACTTTGTCAAGCTCTGCACTCTGGAACGGTGGGCATCTCGCACCAGTCCTGTGGGTACCCACACGCATCACTCCCCCCTCCGCTTCTGGCTGAGTGTTGAGCAGGTTCTACAGGCAGACAAGGAAGAGCCCAGCCTCCCTGAGCCAGGGACGCCTCCCACACTGGGTCAGGTGGAGTGGGCAGCGGAGCCCTGCAGGAGGTTGGTGGCGAGGCTGTGGAGCTCCCTCGGGCAGTCACGGGAGGACACCAGGCAAGAAGTGTCCTAGCCCTCAGTTGTGTGTCTCAGGAAGGGGAGAGGAATGCTCTCTCTTCAAGAAACAAGGCCCTAGGATGAGGCACACATTTGTGTGGAGGGCTGGCCTGTCTGTCATCAACTGGCCCGCCTCCAGAGGTAGATGGGGGTGTGGCCAAGGGGCATCAGACTGCCCTGCCAAGGCAGATAGATGGTCAGGAGTCAGGTCACAGTCATGGTTAAAATTAGGCATGGACACACTTTGGCTCACCACTTGGTGCAGTTCTCCCACAGTTTACTGGTAATAGTAATAACCCGGGGATATTTCTGCCTGCCATGTGGATGTGGTGACACACACAGGGACATGGCCAGCTCAGCAGTGACCCGCTGGGAGCATTCACACCAAGAGAGAGCCGGTTGGTGAACGCTTTTCAGCCCGCCAGTGACCACGTGCTCTGCAGTGGTGGTCTCACCTGAGGATGGCCGAGCCTCCGCACAGGCACCAGAGGCCCCTGGACATGACAAGCCCCCACCCAGGGGGGCCCGGTGCTAGTTGCACCCACCTGTCCCTCTCACCGACAGAAACTCACCGAGATCATCCCCAAGTCAGCTGTGGGGGAGCTGTCTGACGACTTCAGCAACGTGGGGCAGCTCATCAAAAACGCCTATAATGTGAGTCGCTGGCAGGGCGCGGTGCAGGGGGGCTGGGCTGGGCCCCAGAAGCAGCCCCCCTGCCCTCTGCTGGCCAGCAGAAGGATGGGGAGGGGGGCTCCCTGTCTCATTGGACCCCTCAGCCTGGTGGCCACTCACACAAAACCCCATCGATGGTATGAGGGTGCCACCCAGTCTCTCCCCCACTCCTCCCTCGGGGCTCCGCCCACTGGTCACCCTGGAGAAGGAAGGTAGATGTTTTCCCTATGGGGGAGGCCCCGGAATCCCTGCAAAGATGCCCGTGGGGTGGGGCACCCCTTTTTGCCAGCCTCCCTACACTGTCCTGCACGAGCCCTGCAGGGTCCCTGCTCCTCCTCCTCCTTCCCCCCTCCTCCTCCCCCTCCTCCTCCCCCTCCTCCCCCTCCTCTTCCTCCTCCCAGGCTCCCGGCCCACCCTGCTGCTGCCCCCAGAGCTGTGCTGCTCCCAGGACCGGGGTCCTGGTACCTGTGGGAGTGAGCCAGGCTCCACTCAGGGCCCGGCACCAGTGGGTCCCCAGCTGCCCTGGAAAGCTCTCGGAAGTGATCGGTGTTCCGAGAGCTCTCAGCCCTAAGCCTGGCCGCTCTGCCTGCAGAAACTGTCTTCCCGCGTCTTCCTGGACCACAGCCCCCTCCCCAACACCCTGAGGGTCACCTACGACTCCTTCTGCAGTAACGGGGCATCTCACATGGGCCAGCCCAGAGGAGACTGTGATGGCGTGCAGATCAATGTCCCGGTAAGCTGGGCCTCCACCCCGGCCCGGGAGCCCTGGCCTCCACCATAGCCTGGGGACTCCATCCCAGCCTCTGGAAGGCCTGCCAGGATTTCCCAGACTTGTCCCCACTGACGGCCACAGGAATGGAGGCTCGCATGGGAATAGCAAGAAGGTCATAGCCTCCGTCCAGCAGCCAGCCCCGCTCTCCTGCCTTTGAACATCCTCTGCCCCCAGGCCAAGGATTCCCTGTGGCACTCGCCTGGGCTCTAATGTCAGGGACAGGACTCAGGAAGGCACCTTCCACGATCACCCGCACAGAGAGCCCACATCCCCGCACTGGGCCAGTGTGCAAGGCTCTAGACAGCACCTCCAGGGGTGGCTGCAGGGCGCAGGGTGACACCACCTCCATCCATGAGGCCCTGCGGACGCCTCCATCCACAGGAGCCCCATGGAGGGTATGGGGCGCCCGGACCCCCGTCCACACGGCCCCACGGAGCAAGGCCTGCCTCCCCCTCCCCACTGTGTCCTGCTCTCCCCACAGATCACCTTCCAGGTGAAGGTCACGGCCACCGCCTGCCTGCAGCAGCAGTCGTTTGTCATCCGGGCCCTGGGCTTCACAGACACGGTGACCGTGCGGGTCCTCCCGCAGTGCCAGTGCCAGTGTCGGGACCAGAAGCAGGACCTCGGGCTCTGCGGGGGCAAGGGCTCGCTAGAGTGCGGTGTCTGCAGGTGAGGCGGGCACGCACATGTGTGCATACATACACGCACACACACACACACACACACACACACACACACACACACACACACACACACACTGGGCAGCAGACCCACGCCTAAGCACACAGTGCACCCACTCACCCACGACTTACCGCTCTGTGGCCCTGGGATTCCTGGCCAGCAGGCCAGCAGCACGGAGCCAGAGAACCCCAGGACTGGTGACAATCCAGCAGCCTGGATCTTGGAAGCTCCCCCCCGACCCACCCCTGAGCTGTCACACAAAGCCTTGGTTCAAAATACATTCAGAAGAGGCCTTGTTCATGTGCCCTACGGGAGAGTCCTGACCCGCAGGGCGCTGGCTGCCATGCGCAGCCCGGCGCTCCAGCCACATGCGGATTATCCTCATTCTGAGCCCTGCTGCCACCGGTCCCCAAAGACACCAGAGAGGCTGCTGCAGTCTGGGTCCACACAGATCCACACAGTCACATGCTATTCCTCAGGGTGCGGGGGCCCACGGTGAACACTAACTCACTAGCCAGCGCCAGGCGCGTGCCCACTGCATTTAGACCCCACTAAAGCAGACCCGAAGACCCCATAAGTTCCCAACAGCTCCAACCAGCTGTGAGATGGAGAAACCAAGGCAGAGCAGGCAGGAGAATCTTCCAGAGACTGGCTGACTCACTCTGCAGGGCCCATCCTGGGGCACCACGGCCCTGTGGCTCTCCTCCAGCCCTGAGCCCACACACTCACCAAGCTGCCAAGCTGCAGCCAGACGGCCGACCCTGGGGCTGGACTAGACCCCTCGGCCCCAGGCCCTAGGACCCCCACCTACTCTGGAGCCCAGAGTACTTTCCAGGCTGACCCTGCCCGCCCCAGGGCACCTTCTCCTTTTACTACCAACCCCCCTCTCCCCGTCCTTGCTACCCTGCCCATGCCCAGCAGCTCTAGAACGTGACTACTCCATGGCCGTCCCGCACCTCCGGGCAGTGCTACCTTGCCCTTGTCCTGCGTGTGCAGCTGTGGGGCGTCCTCCCCGGGGAATAAGATGACTCCTCTGCGCATATGGCCACTGGTCAATGATCCAGAAGCTTCCTCCTCCCAGGGGCAGGACAGCCCATCACAGCGTCCTCTCTGAGCACATCGAGACACATGCTCGGAGCCCAAAGGCCAGTGGCCCGGCTGCTGCCCCCATGTCCTACTGACCTGCATGTGCCACTTCCTCCTGCCAACCTAGCGCGATGTGTCCCACCCACCCTCAGCAGGCCTGGGGTGGGGTGAGGAGCTCGCACTGCCTACCTGGCCCAGGCTGTATGCACAGCTCCACCCAGGTCCCAGGTCACAGGGCAGGGTCACACATGTGCCCTTGGGATGACCTGGCCTGGTTCCTGGAGAAACAGATCCAGAGCTGGTAACACTGCCACTGTGGACCAGTGGTCGGGCCCTGAGCACAGGAAGTGTCCCCACCACAGGAGAGGGCCCTGAGCCCAGGAAGTGTCCCCACCACAGGGGCGGGCCTGAGGACAGGAAGTGTCCCCACCACAGGGGCAGGCCTGAGCACAGGAGGTGTCCCCACCACAGGGGCGGGCCTGAGCACAGGAAGTGTCCCCACCACAGGGGAGGGCCTGAGTCCAGAAAGTGTCCCCACCACAGGGGAGGGCCTGAGCCAAGGAAGTGTCCCCACCACAGGGGAGGGCCCTGAGCCCAGGAAGTGTCCCCACCACAGGGGAGGGCCCTGAGCCCAGGAAGTGTCCCCACCACAGGGGAGGGCCTGAGGACAGGAAGTGTCCCCACCACAGGGGAGGGCCTGAGCCCAGGAAGTGTCCCCACCACAGGGAGGGCCTGAGAACAGGAAGTGTCCCCACCACAGGGGAGGGCCTGAGCACAGGAAGTGTCCCCACCACAGGGGAGGGCCTGAGGACAGGAAGTGTCCCCACCACAGGGGCGGGCCTGAGGACAGGAAGTGTCCCCACCACAGGGGAGGGCCTGAGGACAGGAGGTGTCCCCACCACAGGGGCGGGCCTGAGGACAGGAAGTGTCCCCACCACAGGGGAGGGCCTGAGGACAGGAGGTGTCCCCACCACAGGGGAGGGCCTGAGAACAGGAAGTGTCCCCACCACAGGGGAGTGCCTGAGGACAGGAAGTGTCCCCACCACAGGGGAGGGCCTGAGGACAGGAAGTGTCCCCACCACAGGGGAGGGCCTGAGGACAGGAAGTGTCCCCACCACAGGGGAGGGCCTGAGGACAGGAGGTGTCCCCACCACAGGGGAGGGCCTGAGCATAGGAAGTGTCCCCACCACAGGGGAGGGCCTGAGGACAGGAAGTGTCCTCACCACAGGGGAGGCCCTGAGCCCAGCGCCTCTCGCCGCAGGTGTGATGCTGGCTACATTGGGAAGAACTGCGAGTGTCAGACACAGGGCAAGAGCATCCAGGAGCTGGAGGGAAGCTGCCGGAAGGACAACAGCTCCCTGGTGTGCTCGGGGATGGGGGACTGCGTCTGCGGGCAGTGTATGTGCCACGCCAGCGACGAACCCCACAAGGAGATCTTTGGGCGGTACTGCGAGTGTGACAATGTCAACTGTGAACGGCACCAAGGCCAGCCCTGCGGTGGCCTGAGTGAGTGGCGGCCCGGCCTGGGCCATCGGCTAGGCTTTCTTGTCCATTTGCACAGCAAGACCAAGCACAGAACTCAGGGACGGACAGACAGATGACAGATGACTGGGAATTCTGCTCAGTCCATCAGCAGCAGGACCTAGAGGGGCCCTGGTCTCTGCGTGGCCACTTTCTTCATCTGAGAAAGTCACACAAGGAAGATGGTCCTAGTCAGAGCATCTGAGGAACGGCTAGGCACAGTTGTCCTTACTTGGTGGGGCTGTGGAGCCCAGGAAGGGCAGGCAGAGAGTGGAGGAGGGGCAGGAGGAGAAGGGAGGAGGGGTGGGCAGAGGGCAGGGAAGGGTGGGTGGAGGCTGGACATTCTGACCTCTTCAGGAGGCCGTGTCTGGGGAGGGAGCAGCTGTGGGCTTCCCGGCTGCCTGGTGAATCCCCGGACCTCGCTGTCTCCAGACAGGGGTGTGTGCTTCTGCGGCCAGTGCCAATGCAGGCCGGGATTCGAGGGCTCTGCCTGCCAGTGCCGGAGGTCCACCGCAGCCTGCCTGAACCCACGCCGGGTGGAATGCAGCGGCCGCGGCAGGTGCGAGTGCAACACGTGCAAGTGTGACCCTGGCTACCAGCCGCCCCTGTGCGAGGAGTGCCCGGGCTGCCCAGCGCCCTGCAGCAACTACATGTGAGTGTGCCACCGCCCAGGCCCGCCTGGCTCTGGGCACGCTGGGGACGCCCGGGAGCACCCGCTTCGCAGCAGTCCCAGGCAGGGTTCAGCTGGCCGGGGCCGTGTGCCCCGCCTCCCTCTGAGCCCTTCAGCTCCCCAGCATGCACTCCCCACACCCCCACCCACTGGAGAGCCAGCACCCAGACCACACCCCAGGTGTGCACACCACACACCCTGGCACACCCCTCCACACGCGTCCCGTCTGAAGCCCCCTCACACCTGCTCACCCCTGTCCTCCACAGCTCCTGCGTGGAGTGCCTGAAATTCGCCAAGGGCCCCTACAAGAAGAACTGCAGCACTGCGTGCGTGAACGTGAGGCTGCAGAACGCCACCAGGAAGGGCAAGTCCTGCAAGGAGCGGGACTCGGACAACTGCTGGATCTCCTACACCATGCAGCAGCGGGACGGGAGGGACAGCTACGACATCTATGTGGAGGACAGCCGAGGTGAGGCTGGCCAGGGGGACAGGACGGGAGGGACAGCTACGACGTCCACGTGGAGGACAGCCGGGGTGAGGCTGGCCAGGGGGACAGTGTGGGCAGGTGGACTATGGTGACAAGAACTCCAACCACAGATGGGAAGGAGCTGCAGGGGTGGGGACTCTGGGGCGGGGCCAGGCTAGCCCAGCAACAGAGGGCTTGCTGTCCATGCCACTGGATGGCGGCATCTCAGGGCAGCCGATCACCTGCGCTGTCCCACTGGCTTTCCCTCTCGCTCCACTTTCCTTACCTGAGCCTGCAACAGGCAGCAGACCGCCGCTGGGGTTCCCACGGCACACACCACGCCTACTGGGCATGGAACTACCGGCTGTCCCGGTGGCTGGTGACCACGTGCTGTCTCCGCCGGGCTTTGCTCTGGGAGGCCTGTGGCCTGTCCTCTCCCCTCTGGGAACAAAGGGTCATGCCAAGCAAGTGCCATTCGGAGCCACGAGGCCTGGGGGGCCATGGTGGGTGACAAGGCCGCACAGGATGCAGTCACCACAGTCCTACAGTGGGACTGGACACCAGCCATGCGCTTCCTCTCTAGAGTGCGTGTTGGCTCCCAGAATCACCATCACGATGTCGGTGGTAATAGGCATGTGCTGTGTCTGTGTGCTCATTTTTCTCCTGGTGGTCATCTATTTGGTCCTGACCCACTTCATGAAGGGAGGAGCTCCAGCCCCGACAGAACCACGTAAGTGGGGGTACTGGGGGTCCCGTTTGGAAGACCACATGCCTCCATCCTCTGGAAGTAACCATAGCAGGGCCATGCCCTAGGGTCAGCCACGAGGGACGCACACACACACCAGGCCTCAGCAGCTAGTTCCCCGAGCACGCACACCTGTGTATAAGCTTTGTAACTAAGGACTGAACCCTGGGGAGAGCCCACACAGACCCCCTCCTCCGAACTGAAGTGACGGTCTCTGACTCAGCTCTGAAAGCCCCTGCGCTGACAAGGCTGTTTGGTTTCTCTCCAGAATAACCCACTCTTCAAGAGCGCTCTCGTCAACTCCTAAGTCTGCTGAGAGCTAGAGCACAGGTGAAAGCAAAGTGGCTACCACCAGCCAGACAAGACTCTCAAGCTCCGCCCCCTGCCTCCTGTGACCCTCAAGCCCCGCCTCCTGCCTCCTGTGACCCTCAAGCCCCGCCTCCTACCCCTTGGCACTGTGACTAGCTTGCATTTCAGAGCAGAATCACCAATGACCCAAAAGTCCACTCTACCTTCTGCCTTCAAAATGACAGATCTGCCTGGGTTCTATAGATTTATCCTCAGGGACCACCTCCTTTCTGAACCTCTTAAATCCTAGGTTTGATTAAACATAGCCTTATTGCCAAAATTTGTAAGATTCACAGTTTATTTGTTAAACGTATGAGGGTACTGTTAACCAATCACATGTGTAGGCATCACACGCTACATACATCCTCCTCCCTCCAGCCCTACCCGGCTCACAGGTGTGGTCATCCGTCTGATAAGAAATCAGTTACTCAGAAAATTGAGTGTCTCTCTCCATTCCCTCCTCAAGCACGTGAGGCTCAGAAAGAGTGCAGCCAGCCACTGCTGCTGCTGCTTATCTGTTCATGTGACTACAATGTGCTGAAGCCTGTGCACTGGTGGCTCGGGCCTACAAATCCTAGCGACTCAAGAGGATCCTGGCTCAAGGCCAACCCAGGCAAAAAGTCCACTAGATTCTATCTTCCATATAATCAGCAAAAAGTAGGTCTGGAGGTGTAGTAGAGCACCAGCCTAGAGAGCAAGCCAAGCATGTATAAAGCTGTGTGTTCAAATCCCAGGACTGCATTATATATGTGTGTGTGTGTGAGACAGAGAGAGAGAGAGAGGAGAGAGAGAGAGAGGGAGCTAATCTAGCTGTCCATGCATAAGACAAAGATATACAAGACAAATTTTATGTGTGCTGGGCCTGGGGCTGGAACTCAAGACCTTGAATTCTCCTTTGGCTTTTTTGCTCACTGTTGTTGCTCTTGGGGTCCAGGGATCCAAACCCTCCACAAACCTATCAATGCCTCTGCAGCCTTCTGTTCACCAAGCACAGCACACAGACCACCGCTCCCTGCTGCTGGAAGAGGAGAGGTGGGAGGGAAGCACCCTCCTGCTCCCCAAGGGGTAGAGCCAGCCCGTTCATGGGCCACTGAGATCATTCTCTGTAGATGTATCATGTCATATGTGACAGGAGAGTGAGAAGAATGGAACCCTGCCCTGTCCACCAGCCAGCAAAACCTCAGACACATTGTTTGTGAATATCCTGTCCACTCACAGCCCTGTTCTAGACTCTGGCCAGCACCAACCCTCTTTTGGGAAAGTGCACCCCGAGTTTCCAGACCCAGAGGGCTGCTGCAGAGTCTCCCCTAGGAGCCTCTAAGAGCCAGGCAAGGCCCGACCTTCCCACCCACAGGTCAAGGTAAAGAAACCCCAGCCCAGCTGCCGCTCTGATGAAATGTAACCCCAGCCATTGCGTAATAGTCCACTTTCTAGTCACCATATTTTAAAAGTGAGTAGACATATTAATGTGTGTGTGCATGCGTGTGTGTATGAATGTGTGTGTATGTCTGTGTGTGTATTGGTCCTGGGACTTTAACTTTTTTATTAATAAGTTTTTTATGGTGAAAATACCATATAGAGGGGTTACAATTACATGAGCAAGGTAATGAGTGCATTTCTTTTTTTGGGGGGGGGAGGGTCCGGTTGTGGGGCCTGAACTCTGGGCCTGGGCGCTGTCCCTCAGCTCTTCAGCTCAAGGCTAGCACTCTACCACTTAAGCCACAGCACCACTTCTGGCTTTTTTCTTTCTGCTTATGTGGTGCTGAGGAATCGAACCCAGGGCCTCATGCATGCAAGGCAAGCGCTCTACCACTGAGCTACCTTCCCAGCCCCTGAGTGAATTTCTTATCAAGCATTGTTGCCTCCTCCTTTGTTTCCCCTTATGATCCCTACCCTCCCATCCCCTACCCAAGTTGTAAAGTTCATTTTTCGACATAACGTCTTGTACATCTCATTGTTGCAATGGGTCCACCTGTAACCCTATTTAAACGATTTGTTTTTTCCCTTCCCCTCCATAAGGTATATCAACATCATATACAGTGAAAACAGAGGTTATACCGTGGGGGAGGGACATACAAAGCAACAAAGAAATCATCTTATAAATATGTTAGAAACAATAGCAAGAAAGAAAAACCATTTGAGTCCTTATCTTGGGGTTCATTCACCTAACATCAACTTATCTGACCGTTTCTGCTTGTCTCAGACAATAGTAGTTATTGCAAATAAGGGAAACCATGGGACCTATGTTTCTTTGGGCCTGGCTTACTTTTTTTTTTCCAAGCCTTTCCATTTCCTAACAAATGGGGCAATGTCATTCTTTCTGATGGAGGCATAGAATTCCATTGTGTGCTGGGACTTAAACTTAGGGCCTGGGCTCTATCTCTTAGCTTTTCCACTCAAGGATGGTACTCTATTACTTGAGCCACAGCTCCACTTCTGGCTTTTTGGTGCTTACTTGTAGGTAAGAGTCCTATGCACTTTCCTGCCCACACTGGCTTCAAACCATGATCTCAAGCCTCAGACTCCTAAGTAGTAAGCCATTAACACCTGGAAATTAATTTTGACTATATGGTTGAATTCACTTGTGGGGTACTACTTACTGACATGAGGACCAATGAGTCAGGGAAGAAATCTGGTGTTGATTTGATATAGATTCAGCATTCTCATCCAACATTCCAGTGAGCCACCCAATAGGAAATTCTGTAACGAGATGGAGCTGGACAAGGGAGGTCAGAGATGAAGGAAAGCATGTGGGCCTTCCAAATGTGCGGGGTGATCATCCTTCACGGGAACACCAGATGAGAAGAGTCTTCAATAAGGGGATTTTCAGATTTTGGAATATTTTCCTGACTTTACTACCACTTGAGCGTTCTCATCAAGAAATCCTAAATCTAAACATCTTTGAGACTCTTGTTTGCATTCGAAAAGCTTCCTCTTTAGCTTCCTCTGACGCTTAGGAGACTGAGAACTAGAGAACAATTACAGTTCCAGGCCAGCCTAGACAAGTAGCTAATCCAAACAGTGGCTTCCTTTCCCCTCTGTTTCATTCCCAATCCCTGACTCTCATACAATCGTAACCCATCCCACCAATGGTGCAACCACTGGGTCAAGTATCTAATCAGCAATCTGGGCAAAAAGATAACTGAACTTAAGAACCATCTTTAATTCAAAGAGCCAATTCTGGACCACCTGAAGATGTCACAAATATCTCAACTGTCCTGGCTCTATCCATTGGCTGCAAGATCGCCATCTTTAAAGAAATATACGGTGGACCAACCTATAAAGCAAAGATGTTTCAATGTGTCAGACAAGATCTCAAATACAGGTTCATAGATATAATTGTGAGTCACAGTTGACTGTAAAACAACACTTGGACAAAACTAATCACTTGGAAATTCTGTGAAGACAGAAACCTTTAAAGTTCAGCAAATGTTTATTGCCGAAGGATCACTGAAGATGATTGTGAAACAAACGTGACTCCCTGCTCTTGAGACCCAGAAAGCTGTGCCTTGGGAGCTGGGAGTCTGTCTCCCAACTGCAGTACATTCCCGCTCAGCTACTCACTTTAAATTTTATGCAACTTCTACTCACCATATTTGCTGCCATATGCCATAGAAAAACAGTTTATTGAAGTTTTCTTCTCTGTTTTCTAAATTACCACAGGTCATTTCACCATGAGGTATTTAACTAACCCTCCTTATATATTAAGATAAGTATAAAATACTTTGGAAGAGGTGTGCTAAGATGGCTATAGGGTTGGGCATGGATTTCTGTAACTTTAACAGGTGTTATGTGCATGTAGGTGTGGTGTAAGGAGGTGTTCTGTGTATTTGGATGTATGTTAGGGGGTTTTTTATGTTGGGTGTAACTTCACAAGGTGTTGTATGTGTTTGAGTGTGATATTAGGAGGTGTTCTATGTGTTTGGATATAACTTTAGGAGGTGTTGTGTGGGGGGGTGTGGTGTGGAGGTGTTCTGTGTGGGTGTAACTTTAGGAGGTGTTGTGTGCATGTGGGTGTGGTGTGGAGGTATTCTGTGTGGGTGTAACTTTAGGAGGTTTTGAGTACGTTTGTATGCAGGGTGAGGAGGTGTTCTGTGTGTTTGGGTGTAACTTTAGGAGGTGTTGTGTGGGGGGTATGGAGGTGTTCTGTGTAGGTGTAACTTTAGGAGGTGTTGTGTGCATGTGGGTGTGGTGTGAGGAGGTGTTCTGTGTGTTTGGATATAACTTTAGGAGGTGTTGTGTACGTGTGGGTGTGGTGTGGAGGTGTTCTATGTGGGTGTAACTTTAGGAGGTGTTGTGTGCGTGTGGGTGTGGTGTGAGGAGGTGTTCTGTGTGTTTGGGTGTAACTTTAGGAGGTGTGTGGGTATGGTGTGAGGAGGTGTTCTGTGTGTTTGGGTGTAACTTTAGGAGGTGTGTGGGTGTGGTGTGAGGAGGTGTTCTGTGTGGGTGTAACTTTAGGAGGTGTGTGGGTGTGGTGTGAGGAGGTGTGCTTTCAACCTCTGGACTTAAGAAAGCGCAAGCTACCTTCCCTCCCTGAACACTGGCCAGCCTGCATCAGCCTGACTCAAACTGTTTCCTGACAGGAAATCTCATCTATACCCACATAAAACTGTCTTGCTTTTAACTTCTTTTTTGATTTCCTGGCTCATAAGGTAGTATAGAAACATTTTCTTACTTTATTTGATGTCAGTATAACATGTGGAGGAGATGGGGACAAACAAGTCGTTTAAGGATTCAGGTGGACCTGTTGTAACAAGGAGAATTACAAAATGTCATATCAAAGCAAGCTTTACAATGTCGGTGTGGGGGGGGGAGGGGGTATGATTGGGTGGGGGGAGGGGGGAGGCTGGGAAGGGAGGTGAAGGGTAAACAAAGGAGGAGGCTGCAATGCTTGGTAAGAAATGTATGCATTATCCTGCCAATGTAATTGTAACCCCTCTGTACAGTATGTTCTCAAATAAAATAAAATAAAATTAAAAAAAAAAAAAGAAACATTTTCTCCCTGCTCTCCTAGACTCAAAGGCCAGATACTAATTATCACATTAAAAAGAAACACATTAGCTAGAGAAAAAGACGGTTTTGATCCCAAATTTTATGCAGGGAAGTTCACCAAGAACCAAAGAGTCTCCAGGAAGCAGCGAGCCGATTGAGGGTTCTCTACCAGCTTAGGAAGAGTGGGTTTTGAGACAGATCAGAGGAACCTAATTCCCCAACCCCAGGGCCCGGGGACAGGGGTTACGCACTGTGAAATGCTGTTGAAAATGTTCATTTTAGTTTCCTGCTGAGCTTTCTCTGAGCCTGTATGCCGTGCACTCTATAATGTTTTCCTCTGTGAATGAACAAAGCCACAGGGAGTGGATATTACAGGCCTTCAAATGGCAGCAGAGAGACCCTTCCCTTCAGCCTGGCAGCTTGGAGCGGGGAGCTTGGAGCCCAGCAGTCCCTCCTCCTGCAGCCAGCCAACGTGCTCTCACAGTGGCCTGGCTGTTTGGGACCCTTGACCGTCACTCCGTACACACTTGAACTGCAACTTAGCCTTCGACTCGCTCCAGGAGCCCTTGCTCTAGTGAACCACCACTGCAGACACTCGACACTGGCCTTCGAGGGCAGAACACCAGGCAAGGCAAGCCTTGTCAAAGTGCAGACAGCCCTGCAGTTCCTCTCATTGGGAACAGAATGGGGAGAGAGGGCTTCCTCTTCGGCAGCACGCCAGCGATGGTACAGGGTGGAATGGTGAATGGCTGGGATTATCAAAGGTTGGCATTCATCCCTAGGTATAGGCTGTGATTGGTGCAAATACAATCCTTCATTTACATACACAAAACAATCAGGCTGTTTGGCCCACTTTTCCAGTTACTCCAGAAACAACGCCTAGCACTGTCCCTCCCCCCTCCCCCCTCCCCATAGTAACATTAGGCCCAGTAAAAGGCTTCTTCAGAATGATCTTTCCATGTCTATCTTTAGTCTATCTTAGGTAGAATGGCTGAGCTTTATGACAGTAACAGGGGAAGGGTGACTGAACTGTCTGAGAGTGAACAGTGGATGATGGAGATGATGGAGAACCAACGTAGAGGAGATGACAGTATTGAGAGCACAGAGATGGAGGATGCCTGTGGAGAGTCCAAGACCGAGAGTTCTAGTCCTGTTGCTGAAAAGGCTCCAGGGAGCTTCCACTTCTGAAAACTGAGCCTCAACAGCCAGGAGCGGTGCTACTGCTGAAAGCGGAGGACTTTACTCACTGCCCAGGGCTGGGCCCCAAGCAACCAAAGGCCACTGCAGTCAGTCTCTAACTGCAAGCCTAGAGCTCTAAGACTCTCACTTGGAAGCCTCTGAGCCTGTCTACCCAGCTCAGAAGTACTTCAGGTCCCAGGACCAATAGAAGAGCTAACCCTTGCCCACTTGTGATTCCTAAGCAGAGCCAAAGGACAGCAGGCGGTTCACGGGAACAGCCTGGGGCCTCTGAAGGAGGCGGGCACAGGGAGGGTACAGAGAGCATCCCCTAGGCCTCGTATGGAAGCAGACAGTCTGACAGCACTTAGGTATCTCCTGGTGGAGGACACGCCACGGAAGCAACCATCAAAAGAGACTCCGGGGAAAGTTGCTCACCAGGGCTACGGTGGGAAATGAGAGGCGCCCAGGGCAAGCTGCTCCCGTGCATCCCTGGCCTGTTGGCACCTTGGCCAGTAAGAAAGCTGGGCACGAAGCGGAAGGCGCAGAAGGAGCCTCAGATTGCTATGACACAGCCGAAGCTGGTACGTCTCCCCAGAAAGCTGCGCCCAGAGCGGCTGCAGACGCCAGAGCGCTGAGGCAGAAGGCGTCAGGCCAGCCGGAGGCCCTCCGGGGCTGTGGGCCACGGACGGTAGCAGCCAGGTAAGTCAGCAGGTCAGCCGCACAGTCCCCGTGTAGCCCATCACAGGGCCCGCCTTCTGCCTTGGCCTCATTTCACTGGGACAAACTCCCACCCAGAGCCATAGACCAGACAGCTAATGGACAGCAGAGAAAACCACCTGGCAGGCTTCACCCAACTGGAGCCAACCTCCCCCAGACGGCGTTGGGCAATTCTAAGGGCAGAGGCTCCCTAAGTACTGGACCAGACAGTGCAAGATGGGGACCCAGAGCCCCACAGAAATGTCTGCACTGCAGGAACTTGAATGTGGTTCACAAAGCAAGAGCTGGACACAGAGGAGGGGCGGCCATTCATGACTCGGGAGAACCTGACCTGAGGACCGCCAGCCTTGAACTCCGTGATTTTCATGTCAAGAAATGTTATTCTTCTTTCAGTTTCTTTTTCCAGCCACTGCACACTGTAGAATCCATTCGTAGTTTGTGAGCCAGATGACATAAGCAGCAGGCGGGATTTGCCTGCCTCTGTGGTAGATACAAAGCATCCCATGTTCTTCAGACATGCACATACAAAGTATACACCAGCATACACGCATGAACCATATATACAGACACACTGAGATACACACTATATATAGACAACACACATTCAAACACAGACACCCAAATTCACACAAGCGCATATAAGTTCACATAGGCACAGATTATGAACAGGCACCTACATACACAAACGTCATATACCTGCAAATATTCAGACACATGCACACACATACACCAGTAATACATATCATAGCTTGAGGAACAAATTCAGACATAGACTATGCCATATGCACACTGGAGAAGACACACCATGCAAGCACACACACACACATACACGCACACGCGCACACACACACACACACACACACACACACACACACACACGCACGCACACACACACACACGCACGCACACACACACACACACACACCGTAAAGGGGGGGGGGTGGAGGGCACCAGAGAGACTTGCTACCTCACACCTCACCCTGTCTCCAATTGCCAAGGAGGACAAAGCCGCATCAACTGTGCTGTTCTTAAAATTAGTTGTTTTTTTTAAATTTAGACAAGAATCTGCTATTATTTCTACTCACTCAGACTTATTTTCCATGAAATCAAAGCCAATCGCTGGCAAAATAAGAAAGCCTATGACACGCCACACGTTCTTAAGGTTTCCACAGAGAATGGATCCATCGTGAGCTCCATCTGCCCGCAGCCTGTGCTGCAACCTCATCCGTTTTCTCCCGCATCGACCCAGTGTTAGGCTGAGAGCATAACGCTCTCAGTGGAAGCTGTGGGTTGGGCTGAATTCTCACAGATCTTCGCATAATACTTGCACAATCAGAACCCTGCTGAGGAGTTGGAAATGCCACGTAGCTCCCAACAAGAGGAAAGTGACTTGCCCTGGGCAGGGACCCAGTCTGCCTGCCACCACAAGCTCTGCTCAGAGGTCTGAGCACCTGTTCCAAGAACGCAGAGGGAGCTTCCCAAGGCCCTCGCTGCCGGCAGCCTGAGCTGCAGCCTGAGCTATGTGAGAATTAATATTTATCATCTGCAAAAGCACAGCCCCCTCCCTCGAGTGCCGCAGGGGGCAGGGGGCTACAGCCCCCAAGCAGCGGGCTTGGTCCTGGCCGCCGGGCTGTGCCAGGTGAGGTCAGAGTGTGTGTGCTCATGTGTGAACATGGGTGTGGACACCTCTGTGGAAGTGAGCCCTGGGGTCCACCATTCTGTCCATCCCCTGGTTCTGTTCAGGTAGAACCAGACACCATCGGTCTGGGCTCCAAGTCCTGAGCCCACAGCCCACAGCCCAGGGCTCTGGAGCTCCTGGTTCTGGTCAGTTCTGGTGCAGAACATCTTGGGAGGAGAGAGGGAAAGGCTCCCAGGACCGGCAGCTCCTGCCCCATCTATCAGGACCCGCTCACTTTCCACCCCCTAGGACTCTCCCTTACTATCTTGCTTTCTCCTTTCCCCTGTCTGGGAGCAGCTCTCCACTGTCTCATGTTGGTGAGCAAAGGGTCCTGCATCTTCACTCAGGATGGAGTAGGAACTATTGTAAGCATTTGGCTGTCTGGGTTCAGATACTGACATGGAATCTTGGGTTGGCACCACAGCACCGTCCCCCTGATCTCCTCTGACTCCTAGGAAGGAGCCTCCAGACCTCTATGTCACTAGCAGCTCTCCAAGGACAGGATCACCAAGAACTGTCCAAGCTTCCCAACTATCCTCCTGGTCCTTACCACCTGGGGTCCTACTGTAAAAAAGAAACAAAAACAAAATCCTTACTTTTGTGGGGCAGGTATGGAATCTAACCAAAATCCACGCCTTGGGAGCAAAGAGCCAGGAGGTTACCACACCAGGCTTTGAAAGCGATGTGTTTAAACTCATCTGCACCCTCATCAGCCATTCATTAGCAGAGACCTCACCCATCCTTCTGAGAGACAACCGTGATGGCGACGGCGTGCTGTGATCGATCCATCCTGCCCCAGCCCCCCTGAGCCAGCTCTGCTCACTGCATTGCAAAGCAAGAGGTGATTTTACCACATCAGCACACCACCACCGGCAGCTGAGAGCGGCCTTGGGATTTGCAGGGTTTCTAAATAGAAACTGGTCCGCAGTGGACATAGCACAGAAGAAAACACCAATCACGCACTTGTAAAAGAGCCAGTCCCTGACATGTCAAGGTCATTCCCAAATAGCTCTCTCAAGAACTTTCTGCAACCATAGAAACCTATAATCTGTACTGTCTACAACAGAAGCCACCAGCCCTGTGAGGCTGGGAACACTTGAAACGTGCACACAGTGAGCTCACCGAAGGAAAGGTTGGAAGTGCAGCCATTGTGGAGAAGGCTTACAAGGATCTCCCTGGCCACATCACATCATGTGTTTCTGTGTCTATGTGTTGTCTTTCCCTGCCAAGATTCAGCCATGTGAACGCAGGCTAACAGCCTCACCTAATCTCATCGAAGTCCTTACCTCTAAGCACTATAGTAGAACTAGGGTTGCACTCTGTTAGTATCATTAACACATAACTTTGGGGATTCAATGCCTGCATAATTTTGGGGGACGAACCACATTCCAGCCATAGCAGTGATACTGAGACACTTCTACAGTCAGACCAGTAAAAATAAAAAACAAAAAACTGGATAAACTCTGGCAAAATTCTTTTGACCCTGTCCTCCTGAGTCCAAAAGTTAAGAAATTCAATTGTAGTCAATACTCATAACCACAGTTAGACAATTCTTTCTGCAGTTGGGTGGCAAATATTCATTATATTCAGTACATTGCCTTTCCCAACAGAACGCCTACAGTACACAAGGCACTATAGAAGTCCCAGAAGGCAGGAAGGACATACAGAGACAGGGCAAACTATCCAGTAAAGAATAGGAATTCACTCATTCACTGAGGAAAAGCCCTCGTGAGCCTTTCTGTCTGTGTTTCTCTTCTCCTTATACCAACTGGAGGGCAGTGGTAGGAGACAGAACTACACCGGCAAAGACTAAAGAAATTAGCATAGTAAGCAAAAGTGTCATTTTTAAGCATCTGCATTGGCAATTTTTCCAGAGAAAAGATTCTTAGGAGAGTGACAGAGCAATATTCCTCAATTTTTGCAATCTTGCATTTTAGTTCTACTTTCAAGAAAACAGCCAGCCAATTCTCTCTAACCAGAGATAGTACAGGAAGAAATGCTCAAAATATCTGAAAGGGAAAGGCAAGAACACCACCCAATCAGAACAGATACTTGACTAGGCACTGATAGGTTCTATATGGATACCAGCCATTCAGAATGGATTCTGTATGGATACCAGCCAATCCAATTAGGAACCTTCCATGGGCCCACAGAGTGCCAAGAAATAACCTTTCAGGAAATTGTTGGCTTTTAAGAGGAGGCCTAAACTGGGGGCTGTGGGCAACTTCAGGTCCTAATCTCTTTACAAATCATGATAGTTAAGACTTGTCCACCACTTGTCGGGTAAGAAGCAGGACTGTGCATTCATCAAATGTATTTGCATCTTTTACTGAACAACTTCACTAAAATCCTACCACATTTAAAAAGTTAAACTCACTTTAACAATAGTGTGGTTGGCTTGGGGCTGAGAGTTAATTACCAGCCAGCATAGGAAACAGTTCAGAGCTCAAGAATAACAGTCCTGCCTCCAGGTTAAATATAAAGGGACAGGATGGATAGTGAAATCCACTGAATATGTCTAAGTGAGAAAGATTATTTCAAAAAAAAGTTAGAAATTAGGGGAACCAAGATAGAGGAATAGTGACAGGGATTAACCGGAGCTCCCTCTGATCCAACAGAGGGATGGGGCCTCTCACACAGAACTCCACCTCCAGAGAGCATGCCAAACAAACTAGAAACAATCAGAGCTTGGCACCCACCCAGAAGATTCTAACTTCCATGCCTACAAGAGAGGAGAAAACACAGGAACTGAAGCAGGCATCCAGCACAACTGTGCTGCAGCCATACGCTCCCATTGGAGAACTTTTTGTTGTCTTCTTCCCTTCTCCTTTCTTCCCTCACTCCCTACCAGAGACTCAGCCTCACCAGCAGACAGTCAACCACATACCTTTGAACCAGAAGCTGAGTCTTGGAATTGGAAAACTCAGCCACAGCAGTGCACACTAGGAATGCCATTTTCAGAGACGAAAACAACTTTGTGAGGTTGCTACAAAACTCAGCAGGACTTCAAACTCCAGGGAGCAGACAATGGGCCCTCCAATGCTAGACCAACCCCCACCCACCTCCATACACTACCGCAGCTACACCAGGGACAAAGCCACACTCCAAGGTTGCTACAGGATTAGGCAGGCCTTCCAACATCGGCCCCGAACCCCTGCTCTCCTCTCTGCTGGCAGCTGCCCCAGACAGTGTTTAAGTGAAGCCCAGCAGCTTGCCTGCACCTCCCCGCCCACTCCTGCGATACTTCCAGGAAGGGTGCCCAATGGAATGAACCCCAATAAACTGCTGGTACTGCTCCACCCACCGGCCTCCTGGGAGTCACTGCCCAGCTGGCCCCCAAAGCCTGCCCATACCTCCTTCATGGCCCTTGCAAGAAACCCAGTAAGCCACAGCCCATTACGACTGGACCTGATACCAAATCTTAAAGGCCTCTACAAACCCTGAACCCTCATGCATCCATCACAGTGAAAGATCACAAAATCCATAAGTAATCAAGACAATGTGCCGCTCTCAAAAACCAACAACACCTCAGGAGAAGACTAGGGGAATGAAGAAGCAAGGATGAACAAAACAATCATTAAAGAAATGGCAAGAGAAATGGCTGACAAAATAAAAGGGCGGGTCCACAAACAACTAAAAGAATACAGAGAAGAAATGATGAAGCAAACGCAGGACATCCAAGACAATACCAACAGGAAGACAAAAACTTTACACACCTTGATGAAGGAAATGGAAATGAATTAACAAGGAGAGACACAAGGAAAACTTCAATGAAGACATGAGAATTGACATCAATGAAGAGCTATGAATGAAGAGTATGAAAGCCTTTATCTCTCTCCTACAAAGTATAGGTGAGAGCACAGGCAATAAAACAAATGAGCTCAAAAACAGAGTTATCAGGAGTTGACAATAAAGCAGAAAAGTTAGAACAAATAGTCAAAGGCGTGGGGAAAAACACTCTGAACATCCCAGAGGGCCATTCAAGAATTGGCAGATTTGGCCAAAAGATCAGATCTACCCATAACTGGGATAGGTGGAAGAATTCAAAACAGAAAACTTCCCCACCCTCAAGAAGAGAATCTCACCCAGCTGACAGAGGCATGTAGAACTAGAAACCCTTCTTCGTGAAAACTCTGACTTTAAAAAAACCAGAAATTAGTTTTAAAGGAAGCATAGTCAAAGAGGGAACATTATTACAATGGGAAAATAGATTCAAATAACAGCCTATTTCTCCACACAAACTCTGAATGCAAGGAGAGACTGGAGTGGTATAATTCAAGCTCGGATGACAACTGACAACCTAAATGATTGTACCAAGCAAAGCTATCATTCACAATTGATGGAGAAACTAAAACCTTTCACAATGAAGAAAAAATAAAGGAATTCCTGAGCACTAAACTAGCACTACACAGGATATACTAAAGGGAAGCATACAATCTGAAGAAAAGAATCAAAGTCAAGGAAACACAGCATTGAATAAAAATCACAAGAAGACTAGTAAACATACATAGAGGAAAACAACAAAATAGCAGGAAACATGACATATTTCTCCACAGTAACATTAAACCAACAGGCTCAATCCCCTAACCAAGAGACATGCAACAGCAGATCAGATCACAAAACAAGATCCAACCATTTGTTGTCTCCAAGAAACACATTTCATGGTCAACGATAAACACCAATTCTGAATGATGGGATGGGAAAAGATATTCTATGCAAATGACCCTGAAGAAAGATAGGAGTAATCCCACTGTTATATGATAACAAATGTCAAGAGTTGGAAGCCTGAGTTTTGTTATTGTTGTTGCTGTTGCTGTTATTGGTGGTGGTGGTGGTGGTGTTTGTCTTTGCTTTGGGGTTTTTTAAAGGTGGGGGAAGGGAGACACACAGAAAAGGAGGGAGGAAAGCTGAACAAATGCACTCTTGCTATTCACCACACACTATGTGGGGAATGAACTATGCAGCCTGCGAGGAGGGACAGGAGTGGGAAAGCGAAGGAAGGAGTGACCTGGTCCAAAAAAGGCTCGAACTCAGCTCCTGACTTATAAAATAACCTTTATGTAAAACACCTCGATAATAACAATAAGATTATACTTTTTTCAAAGGCAGAAATTTTTATTTTGTTGACTTCACATAGAACAGACAGACCAGGAAAAAGATGAACATGAAGACAAGACATTTTTACACACATCTCTTCTGGTCCCATCTTAGAAAATGCTTTGTTTCAAAACACTAGTTAAATGACCACCAAAGTAGTAAGAAACTACCACCAAGTAGCGAGGTCAAGAAAAGCAATACACATTTTGGGTTGTTTCCTTTTGCATTTATTAAAGAATGCATTACCCATTTCCAGTTCTTCTGTTTGTAGTGTGTGAGCTTTGTCCCCACAGCTAAGTCATTTGAGATAAAAATAAGCCTGACAAGGGAGCCACCAAAGTGTTGTTTTCTCCTCAATATCCAATCGTGACACAGGAATGCATGTAGCAGCATTACATTTCATCTTACTGTCAACCTAAGGAGCTCTGATTTGCCAGTCAATCTGAGAGTTCTGATTGATCCTAATTTTTTTCTTCTTGCTTCACTAATAATATGCAGATATAAATACCATCCTTAATAAGATTGAGAGCAATGAAAACATTTTTTTAAGTCATGGTAGAATACAGACATAGCTACCACTTACTGGATTAGCAAAGCAGGAGTGTTAGGTGATGAAAAATATCACCAGGATAAATGTGCAGGTTTTTACTCGGTAACTTTAAGGGGCTCACTAAAACCATGACAGTCTTAAAAGCCACATTCTACTTGGAACTTGGGGAACCGATTCCTCCTGTCACTGAATAGCATTAGCTCCCATCGCTCCAACCGACTTCTTCAGGGAATGTTGACAGAGCTGAAGTCTTGTCTCAGGATGGACAAGAACAAAGATGTCAGGGCGGCGTAAATCTTCACCCAAGCACAAGCGGACCGCACAGGAAGTCATTCTTATACTAAAGTGACATTCCTGACCTTCCGAGGACTGGCGATGTCAAAGGAAACCTGTGGACGACCCGCCCGGCCGGGCCGAGGCTTACTGAGATCCTGGCAACAAAAGATAAAGGATGGATTTAATTGGCTGAGCTCACAGCACGATTCTCACTGGAGGAAGCAAGCTCCGTCATCTCCTAAGATAAAATGAAGGCAGAGAAGGAACAAAAATGTTAAAAACACAGCTACTTCAGTATTTCCAATCACGCACACTCCGGGCACTCTCCAAACTCAGGGCTCAAAGAGCAATCCAATACAAGAACACACTAGGCAGACACAAAGATTCCCTGTTTTGCTCTTCGGTTTCCCTATGGGAGTGCTTGCCTTCTTTATGAACACATCAAACATTTCTGGACTTCTTTAAGCCGCACGTGATTCTTGTGCAAGGTGGACGGGGCCTGTGAACGGAAGCACTGAGCGAACCCGGAGCCCCTGCCTACCTCCTGGGTTAGCGTGCCTCCACGCTGACTTTTCCAGAAAACCAGGAAATCCCCCGGCAGGATGGAGGCCTGTCTGCTAGGAGACCCCCTCCCCATTAAACTGCGTACAACCCGTTTCCTCCACCAGCCTCAACCAGGCTGGCTCCGATTCCAGGCACAGTCGCTGCATTTAACGTCATAAATAATGCAGCTGCGCGGGATGAATTATTCAGGCTGCAAGGAACGTTCACGCAGGTTGAGGACAGAATGTGGCCCAAATCGATTGACTCCCAAGAACGGGAGGAATCCCAGGGCCTCTCAAAATGGCGCCTTTATGTGCTGAAGGTGCCGGAGACAAGTGTGGTTTGTCTCATTTCCCACTGTGGGTTGCACAGGTGTCCCGGCGTTTTACTAAATTTATTGCGTGCTTCTTTCTGCTGATCTAAACAAATGAGAGGGGTTCGTGGGAAAGGCCCCAATGAGGTTAGAATGGGTGACAGGCTAACCCTCTCAGCCTGACAGAAGGGCAGACACAACCACCCAACACAACCAGCAAGATTCACTGGCCGAGAGTCCCTATCTCTTCTTCTAGAAAGAGGAGAGAAAATGGTGACCAGTGTTTTCCATCTTCGTCCAGGTGCAAAACATTTGCAAACACTTTGGGGCACTGGTAACTCATGCCTGTAATCCTAGCTACTCAGGAGCCTGAGAGTTGAGGATCACAGTTCGAAGCCAGCCCCAGCAGGAAAATCTGTGTGACTTGTATTTCCAATGAAATACCAAAATTTAAAAAGCTGGAGGTGGAGGTGTGACTCAAGTGGTAGAATGCTAGCACACGCATGCACACGCATGTGCACACGTGCACGCACAGACACACACAAAGTTGCAAATATACAGATTTGTGGCGACACAGAAAAGAACTTGCCTTTCTCATTAACTGGATGCAAGTTTGAGTAAACGTGTGACGTCTGATACATTCGTGTTATCCCAGTGAGAAGCCACTGAGCTGACTGCGCTCTCCCGGCAGAATCCTCGTCTTGGAAACGCTGGTGTTACAGGCCCCACCCACAGACTCCATCATCATAGAAACAGGCAGCGAGAAGATGCCAGGGTTTGGTATATATAGATTTTGAAAATCAATCTCGCTACAAGTTGACACACTATCTGCAGCCTGGATCGCTCAGTGGAACACCTTCCCGAGGCAGCGCTGTGTAGGCCCTCTAAAGCACAGGAAGTTTGGGGACGCCACTGCCCACAAATGCTGGAGTGTTTTCATGCCTTGCCTTGCCCTTGGCACCAATGTTACACCTCAGAGTTTCCCGTGATGTATGGCAAGCTCAACAGGCATGTGAGGCTCGGGGTCCAAACACACCAATGTGAGAAGCCCCTGGACTCGAGGTTCTGGTTTAAAAAGAAGAGTCACGTGGTTCTACACCTCAACAAGAACTCTGCTTCCCTCCTAGCCCCTCTCCATTCCCACCTGTCCGGGAGGAGGTCAGAGGACCCTTACACTCAGCCACGGTCACAAGCCTACCAATTTGTTCAAAAAAAAAAAAAAAAAAAAAAGCAGAGATGCTCAGATTCCTCCCCACCTCAATCCTTCTGAGCCAGAAGAGCAGAGCTGGGGGTCAGGCCTCCGTCCCCTGGAGTCCGCACAGTGAGCCACACCTGCTCTTCCATCTTGCAATGTGCTTAGACAGAGGATCCCTGAAGAAAGCCACAGCTCCCAGACCACAGGGACGGAGCAACCTGCTGCGGACTCGATGACCTTCATCCATGACCCAATCATGAAGCTCTCTAGAGGACCGGTGAGGCCACATGACCCACAGGCCACCCAGCAGTGACTTCAAAACAAGCTCCAAGTGGAATGTCTGTCCTCCCCCCCAAAAAAAAAAATCCGCTCAGCCCTCAGCACCATCCATCTCAGTGAACTGCTCAGCCCTCAGCACCATCCATCTCAGTGAAGGGGCACTCCAGCCTCCTCCAGCCCTGACTCCATTCCTGAATCCCCAGAGACTCCTCACTCCCCCCGGGGAGATGCCAACCCCTCCATCTTCCAGTCTCACAAGCACAGATCTCACATGCGCTCCTCGCACTCAGCACTGAGCAGCCCTCCGAGAGCCACAGCATCTGAGAGCGGGGGATGGCTGGGCCTCAGGAGGTCCGGGCAGACAGGAGGGCAGAGCTGTCCGAAGTCCCTAGGAGACCTGGGCCTGAGGGGAACGAAGGAGCACCGGCCTGCGTTGCTTGTGATCCGGCCGACTGTGACGAGCATGTCCCCCATCGAGGCTCATGCTCCCACAGGGTGCACAGACGGCTACTTCACATCCACCACGGTGTTTGGAGCCACAGCGATGCGGTGGACAAGACCACCCCATGTCCTGGCCAGGCTGCCCACTCGACCCAGAGCTGAGGAAGGGAGACTCGTAAAGAGAAGAGGAGGCGGGAGGGTGGTCTGCCTCACCTGAGGAGAGCGGCTGCCCCCCGGCTCCGGGACGGCGCTGGGATCGGCAGACTTCGGAGGGAGTGAAGCAAGCTCTGTAAGGAGAGAATGTCCTGAGTACGAATGATGAAGACACGAGCCGCATGCTCTGACAACTGCACAAAGATGTCTGCTCGCATGAGTTCTCCTCCAATAACACAATCCTCGCCATGGCTACAGGGTGGATCTGGAATGTTCCCCCAAAGGCCAGGTATCAGAGGCTTGGTAGGATAAGGAGGGGCTGGAGCTTTAAAGGACTGGAGCTGGGGGGAGGATGTGGAGGGAACCTTGGGTGTCTCTCCCTCTCCCTCTCCCTCCTCCCTCCCCTCTCCCTCTCCCTCCTCCCTGTCCACCCTGTTGTGAGCAGCTCTGCTCCACCAGGCCCCTCCCTCCATGAGCAGCTTCATTGGAACTCAAGGAAGGGGCCATCAGATCCCAGACCAGAGCTCTGAGACTGTGATACACAAGAACCCTTTCCTCCCGTGAGTTGCTCGTCCCGGGAATTCGGTCACATGACGTGCAGAATTATAAATAGACTTTTTTTATTCCTGTGAAAATACATAATTTTACTACTTTGTTGCACGCAGAATAAAAATAGGGAAAACTGGCTCAAAACCAGTTCCTTTCTTGATACATTAGTCTCTCCCAGAGACAGAATGAACCCATGGCTTGAACAGCTAATTGGGGAAAAAATAAACACAGAGCAGAGAGGCACAAGGGGAAGAGGTTGGGGTTTAGCCACTCTGGGTCAAGTACTTGCTTCACTGCCCAGGCAAATAAATAGTCACAATAAATTTTGCCAAACATTGTGTTTGCATTATCAAAGAAATGCTTTGCGGAACTTTTTTTTTTATCTAAAGAACATCTTCTGGAATGCATAGGCGAAGCTGGCGTAAAAAGCAAAGGACAGCCTCCCAAAAAGAGTCCCAATCTCGACAAAAATCATTTTGGGGGGGTGCTGCCTGGACAGCATGAAGGCCTTGAGTTCAAACTCCAGCACTGCCAGAAAAAGAAAGAAAAGAAGAGAGGTTTAATTTAGTTCTGTGGTCCTGCTCCTGGGGCTCGAACTCAAGACCTGGACACTGTCCCTGAAACTTTTGTGCTCAAGGCTAGCATTCTACCAGCTGAGCTACAGCTTTACTTCCAGCTTTTTGGGAGACAAGAATCTCATCCCTGCCCAGGCTGGCTTTGAGCCATGATCCTCAGATCTCAGCCTCCTGAGTAGCTAGGATGACAGGCGTGAGCCACCAAAACCTAGCAAGAAAGGAAGAAGTTTTGAGCATGCATGCACACACACACACAACACTCAACACACACCAGCAAGGGTGTGTCGGCTGACAATCTCTCCATGGCATTGTCTTGCCAGGCGTTTTGTGCAGGTGGACTTCCTTTCAGACTGTTTATCCCTGGCCAACTCAGCCTAACCCCCCTCATACTCAGCCTAACCCCCCTCATCAACCGGCCTGGCTGCTCCAATGTGACCTTCTGAGTCCCCACCCCCTCATGACCATGTGAGAATGGGATCCTACAGAAAGACTTTCCAAAAGTAAGCTTAGCATGCCGACATTCCCCAACGTCCTGATCCACTGAGTTGGAGCAGACATTTCCTCCTTGCCACATTGCAGTTTTACCTGATCTGCTTCAAGTCCAAAGGAGGTTTCTGCCGACAGGTTAAAAGACCACCCCACACATTGTAAAGCAGAGGTTATTCAAAGAAAATCATGAATAGGTGCTGGTGGCTCATGCTTGTAATCCTAGCTACTCAGGAGACTGAGATCTGAGGATTGTGGTTCAAAGCCAGCCTGGGCAGGAAATGCCCAGTGGAGTCTTATGTCCAATTTATCACAAAAAGTTCGAATGGAACTGTGGCTCAAGTGATAGAGCACTAGCCTTCAGCAGAAAAAGTTCAAGGACAGCGCTCAGGCCCTGAGTTCAAACCCCAGTACTGGTGTGCGCACGTGTGCACACACATGAACAGAGAATGAAGAATTTCCTTAAGCTTTCAGATACACTTTAAGCTATAGATAAACAGGCAAGTTTTTCCCTCCACTGCTAAGTTTACTCTAGAATGTTCCTAATTCTAGAATCTTTCCCTTGAGAATTATCCAACCTTTAATCTCCACCAATGGCTGAGCCACGGGCCAGGAGAAGCTGGTCTCTGGTCACCCGGGAGACTCATGACACATTTCCCTGCAGGTCCACCACCATCCCTACCCTCCCTACTCACGTGCAGCCTTGGGCTCATCCGAGCTATATCCATAGTTCTCATTTCCCCTCTTTAGCTTGCTGTCAACAGCATCTCTGGTTGTCTTCGCAGTTGCAGATTTTCTAAAATTAAATCATTGTATCATCAAACACTACCTGGGGCTGGAGATCTGGTTTGCATGTTTTCTTATACACTGAACTTGTACACTGAGCTGAGCCACTGCCTTCACAGCGGTGCACACGGCCTGCCTGTGCATACCCACCACGGGGGCATCCCCCTGTGACAGGTGCACACGGCCTGCCTGTCCCCCACGGGGACATCCTCCTGCCTTCCACAGCAGTGCACACCCTGTGCACACACACCCACAGGGGCGTCCCCCTGTGACAGGTGCAGACAGGTGCATGAACACTCCAGAAGCCATTGGCCAAATAAAGCAGGGATTGGGAAACTCCAATCCCTGAGTCCCATCTGGCTTGCCACCTGATCTTTATAAATAAAGTTTAATTGAAACATCACCTGTCTTCATATTATCCACAGCTGATTTCAGAGTTGAGACCTCACAGGGACCAGATGGTTGGCAAAAACAAAAGAATTTACAATGCTGCCTTGCTATAGAAAAAGTGCGCCAATCTCCGAAACAAATGCAGGTCGGAAGTCGTGGGGAAGGGAAGTGTGGGAATGGGGATCTAGAGAACTCAAAGCGCTATCCTCAACACCCACCGATTTCTTCCAAGGGAATAATCATAGATGTGTGGAAACACTTCCTTGTGTGAGTTACGCGTAAGGGAATAGCACAAGTGATGCAGCTGGTCGTTGGCAAAAGAAAAGACAACGTATCTCCTGGGATGAGTTTTCATGCAGTCTAGTAAGAACCTCGGGCCTGGCTGAAGGGACAGCCCAGGCATACCAGAGGGGAATCCCAGACACCACACAGGAGCAGCCTGCATGAGAACGCTCACTGTGACACTCCGTTCATAATGACCCCAACTTGGAAACAGGGTCTGTTGACTGCGCATGCTAGTGCATGTCTGTAGTCTCAGCTATACAGGAGGCTTAGGTAGAAGGGACTGCAGTCTGAGACTAGCCCTGAGCAAAGAGCATAAACAAACTAAAGCCAAAAGGGCTGGAGATGGGGGTCAAATGGTAGAGCAGCTGCCTAGCAGACATAAGACTCTGAGTTCAAATCCCAGTGTGGCAAAAAGTATTATATTATTATTATTACTACTACTACCACTGCTTCTATTATTACCCCAAGCCCATTTAAGGCAAAAGGAGAAAACAAATTTGCCCAGGATGTGGAATCACATGAGCATAAAACGCCTAGATCTGTTTGTGGCTCAGGAGGAAGACTTAAATGAGCACACGGGATATATTCTATCTCCAATAACCTGTGAGTCACATCTCTGGGTGTGGGGAGGGGGGCTATCACCTGTGGGGAGGAGCTCACGTGCCATGGGTCTGTGAGGGATCTGTGGGGTGCTGAGGATGGATTTCAGTGGTCAAGACCCCACTACCTGAGCTGAGGTACCGCTAAGATGCGTGCTCTCTCTGTGCTACACTTCCTCCAAAAGCTCTATCAGACAAACAAAGGAAAAATGTTAGAGACAAGCATTTATTAGCAGATATACTCTGCAGAATAGTGTCTAGTGAAAAAAGCAAGCCATGCTTACTGTGGTCCATATTTTACTAAATACCCACGTCTGCACAGCAGTGCGCATGTGAATACGCACGTGCAAACACACTCATACTCTGCTGGCAATGGTCACCTCTAGATAGTAGAACTGGGGTGAACTTGCTATTTCTTTACTGTAGGCTAGCATTCTACCCTATGAGCCACGTTTCCAGCCCAGCTTCTTGCTGGTTAACAGGAGATAAGAGTTTCAGGGACTTTCCTGCTCAGGCTGACTCTGAACTGTGATCCTCGGATCTCAGCCTCCTGAGTAGCTAGGATTACAGGCGTGAGCCACTGGCATTATTTCTAGTATCTATTGCATTTAATTTTTAGACAATAAATGTGCACCAATTCTATTTTTGTAACTAGGTAGGGTCATTTTAATACGAAAGATGTCTGCGAGAACCTGGACTGAACGATGTGGACACACTGGTAGGAACAAGCAGGTAGATGTGGTCAGCAATGAGCTGCCTGCCTCATCTGGGCCAGGACCAACGGGACAGGGAGAGCACACACAGACAGAGCCCATGGTCCACCCTTTCCCCAGGTCCAGGAGAATTGCTTAGCCTCCCTATCTCTGCGTGTATGCGTGCACATGCGTGTGCACATGTGTGTGACACCTGCGTTAGCTGCTATCATCGCCACCTCGAGGTTCTCTTATGGCTGTTGGTTCCCCACCCCATATCCCACGGCCCTTGATTGCTTCACTATGTTCTGAAATCCCCAACGATCCTCCAAGAGCAGAAACAGAAGGCGCTGGGGCAGTGGGCAGTGCTGGGCCGAGTCATAGCTGGTCACCAGGAGAAACACAGGAGGACTGAGCAGCTGGGGCCTCTTTCCTGCCTCTTCCCCCGCCCAGTCAGAGGCACGAGTTTTCAGACCTGCAGGGTGGGATTCTCGGACCAACCCCCACTCTGAGAGCCCCGTTATTTGTCGGGCAGGGGGAGCTGCATACGTAGCCCCCCTGACCCTCGGTGATTGCCCACATCCACCTACTCTACTGTCGAGAGCATGTTGGATTATCTAATAAATACCTCGCGTGGCTGTGAGGACGCCCGGCTGAACCAGCGCCTCCTGAGAAGCCTCCCTCCAAGCGTCTGCCGAGGGTCACGCTGTCTGTCATGTCCTGCTGCCTGTCCTGAGCTCCATCACCTTAAGAGTGCTTTCAGCTACGGCTGGGCAGCGGGAACCCAGGGCTCAGCCCCCACCCTCCCCCCCAGGTGGATGGACCAGTCAGTGAACATTGCCCAGTGTGCCTGCCTGAGCCATGCATCCAGCCTGGCCTGCTCCCCACTGCCCCAGAAATCCCAGCAGGCCCCCTGCTGGTGGCCACAGGCGGGACCCAGGGGTGGGGACAAGAGCTGTGGTGCACAGCACCCTCCTGTGGAGAGAGTTGCACATGGCAGGCACTAGGAGACTCCGCCTCCCCGTGAGCCAGAGCAAGTCAGAGGTAGGCAGCTCCACCCACTTGTGCTGAATATATAATCAGTGTTGCCTGTGAGTTTGTGGTTGGCATAGGGTTTTTGTTGGGTTTTTTTTTTTTTTAGTCTCGTCTATTTTCAGTACTCAGTTTTAAGAAGCATAATCCTTAAAACGCCACAGTTAGGTGTGGGTGTGTGTTGGTTGGTTATGTTTGACCAAAAAGACAAATGTGGTTGCAAACTTACCTTATTTCATTTTGATAACTAGATTCTAGATGGAGGAAAGAAGAAGAAAAGGCAATTAGAAAAATAAGGTTATTCATTCAAAAAAGAATACATCATTGATTTTTAATGGGCCTTATATTAGCAGTTTGAACAAACACATGTTACATGACCCCATACCAGAGTGTCAACTGGCTCCTAAGCATAAGTAAAATAGGATTCACTGTTATCTAGCAAAGGGGAATAATCTGAGTAATTGAAATGGTATAGGTACCCAGTGTACACCTAGTGAATGAATACTGGATTTGATTAGCAAGATAATCAACAGCTCATCACCAAGATGGACTGTTTTACTAATGACAGCTGCTATTTATTATTTACTATGTGCCTCACACCAGAACTGTACAAACACTTTAGTTAATGAATGCCATCATATTTTAACAGGATGGCCACCATTAGGTTAGTATTACCCTATTTCTTTAATTCTAAGATACATTTTCACTAAATAGTAGCAATTCATATGGCATAGCACACACACAGAAAAAGCTGTGATTACTATTTCTAATCAATGGCTTTCTGGGCCAGAAAGAATCTTGAATGTGAAGATGTAAAACCCCAGCATCTGTCTCAAGAGCTGCGTTCCTTACCCAGAACTCCCAAAGACCAACAAGACACCCATTTTCTTTATCTCAGGATAGTGTCCTCACTCGATTCCAGTTCGAATAATGTCTTCCTGCTCACATCTCCACCTTGGAGCCGATTTTGGTTTAATTTCAGGGGAGTTAGGTACCCCTCCATCAGGCACCCACAGGGATACAGGAAAGCTACTGACACCCCACAAAAGCAGGGCCGGGGGGCTGGCCTCAGGTCCCCCGCTCTACACACGAAGGCCCCCAAGCCCGGCTAGGTGGGAACCTCTGTCCTTCCCAACCGTTCCTCCATTAGCCAGAGGCACACTGAGGTTCTCCAGGTATGAGCAGGACACCGGGAACTACGTTTTGGACAAAAGATGTTTACTAACTTGAAGCATGGGTGTACTCTCCCTAGAAAATCCAGCAGCACTCGAGTTCTTGCATTTTGCTAAGATATCGTGTCATTTCCACTGAGCCACGGCTGGCGGTGGAACGGGAGCACTGTAAGTGAGTCAGGGCAGACCCTGGCCACAGCCCCGGACTGGCTACGGAGAAGAGGGAGGGGCCGGCTGTCCCTCCAGCCAACACCACAAAGCCACACAAAGGGGCAAACCCAGGAGGGATCACAGGAGCGTGAAGATGCTTGATCCTCACAGTCAGTCTAAGATGACGGCTTGTCACAGGGTGAGAAATGCTGAGGGAATGGACAGGCACCCTCCGCATGGCATGTGTGGGGCCACGGGGACTTTCATCAAGGCTTTGTGACCCGCAGGGGCAGACAAGGCCCCAGGGGAGCAGAAAGTCCAAGGGGCCAGGAACCCCGCTATTCCACAGGAGACGAGGTCACAGACCCCAGCGACAGTGTGCCATCACCTCTGGATGAAAACTGAGGCTGTCTCCACAACCTGGAGAAAATCCACGGTGCTTCCCCAGAGCCGGCCATCGAGTGAGATCACCGCGGGACAGAAGCAAACTCCCACCTCATCTATGTCAATACGAGTTTACCGCTTGGCTTGAGCTTCTTCTGCTCATGACTAGCGCTCTACCACTTGAGCCACAGCACTACTTCCAGTTTTCTGGTGGTTAATTGAGGCCAAGAGTCTCACGGACTTTCCTGCCGTGGCTGGCTGTGAACCGCCATCCTCAGATCTCAGCCTCCTGAGTAGCTAGGATGACAGGCATGAGCCACTTCTGCTTCTCAAGGAATAAACTTGGACCACAGAATGAATCTCCCACGCACAAACACAGCCTATGGAGGAGCCAGGGCCCACCCACAGCCCAGCTCAGACTGGCCCACGCCGTTCACATGCACTGTCCAGTAAGCGGTGTCCGTGTACCGCGGTGCGATGCCCGGTATGCGCCACGGGTGCCCTCGGATGGCAGCGAGGGCCACAACAGTGACAACCACAAGGCCACCCACAGGCTCCCCATCATCGCATCTCAGGAAATACAACTGGGCTGAGGAAGCTATCCAACGAGGAGAAAGTGAAAGAAAGGACGATGAGGACGGACACACTTTCAGATCTTAGAAAGTTCTAGGCCATCCCATGACAGAGCGTCTGAGGCTCAATAATTACAGCTGCCTAACTCCCTCATGACCAGGCCATGGCACCCACAATTCCACGTAGCTCAGCGCTCTCTTTCAAAGAAGAGAAATGCGCATTCATGCTAAGGAACTTAATACTACTGTTGTTATTAACCACAGGCCTCTCTCCCCCCCATACACCATTATTCTATAGTCCTCAAACTTGCAATCCTCCTGCCTCAGCCTCCCAAGACCTGAGATTAAAGGCGCACACCACCAGACCTGGCTAGGATCAAAGGCATAGGAGGAAAGGCTTCATCTCTCAAAGGCTTCACCTGTCTTTTGAAAGAACTGGTGAGCTCATTCATTTCAACTACCTGTTCCAAAAGTTCAAAACTACATTTAAATTTCTATGGGGAAAAAATTACCTTTTTTGTCTTTTCCAGACACGCAGCAGCAGCAGAATATTATAATCAGAACAATGATCAGGATCAAAAGCAGCGACAGAGAGACTGCCAGCAGAGCTATGGCCCAGGTGGGCAGTGCGGCTCCTGGCTTATCAACAGCGTCTATGAGGTCGAAGAGAGAAAATGCATTAGTGATGTCTGCACCATTCCAGATCTCGCATTCTGTTGCCTCATTCGAGACCACATTATGGTTACCAGTGATATTGGAACTCCTCTCCTGAGGGGTCCCAGCCCAGCTTCCTGTTGGTGTGTAATTACTCAGTATCTGGAATGACCGTATTTGTCACAGCCAAGAGAGAGCTGCTGAGCCAGTCAACCAGCCCACACTTTATTTGGTTAATGCCTCTCACTTTCCCGGGAGGCAGATCAGGCTGGGCCAAGAAGCCAACAGCCTGGGCTTGGCGTAGGGATTGTCTTACGGACAAGAATGGGGAATAACATCGCCTCTGTCTTCTCCACCATTTGCAGTTCCACAGCACAAAGGAAATCAGGGCGCACTGAGAGAGGGTCACTTCCAGAGGACCTGGGGTGCACAACTTTCACCGAAGCCTCCCAAACCCCTGCAACGCTCTACCACCCGTGGGTGGCTTTCTCTGGACTCTCCTGAGCTACCCTCTTTACCATCTGCCTTCCCTGCTTCTTGAGACCATAGTCGGGAGAGGAGAAGATAAAAGGGGAGGGCAGGTCGAGCAAGCAGGAAGTTAAAGAGAGATACGGAGGGAAGGAAAAAGAGAAGAAAACCCACCTGGGGTGGTGGTTGTTATAACCAAATCTTAGATCTGGGTAATATCATTTTATGTGGTTATCTAACTCGGGTCTTGAACTCTGGGCCTGGGCACTGTCCCTCAGCTCTTCAGCTCAAGGTGAGCGCTCTACCACTTGAGCCACAGCACCACATCTGGGACCTTCCTGCCCGGGCTGGCTTTGTACCTCAATCCTCAGATCTTAGCCTCCTGAGCAGCTAGGATGACAGGTGTGAGCCACCAGCGCCCGGCTCTCTAACTCAATTTTTAAATTTAAATTATGTGCAATTGAATATTCAGTGCCTGAGCTGCTGACCTCAAGTGCTCAGCCGCCACAGACATAGGGCGCTTCCCGAATCACGGGCTTGTGGGCAGGACACAGTATTCCCAAGAGAGCCCTTCCCTGGCATTTCACCACACGGAGGCCAAACCGCACTTAAGTTGTGCTTAATTGTGAACCACTGCTTAACCGTAGTCTGTCTTTCCACCCTGAGTGTTTAGGTGGCATCTCAATGAAAGTGCATTCTGTGTGGGTCCTTACAAAATGTTAACCGGCTTCCTTAGAAGAGACATGGGGCCGCCCTGGAACCCCTGGCCATCAGTATTTTGGAGCCAGAATCTAGAGTTTTGAAAGCTGTGGTTTGTTAACCTTGTGTCCATATTACATGGTCAAGGCCAGTGTCTCAGCCACCCCCACCCCCACCCACCCCACCCCTGCCTGGAAGCCGAGGCCCAGCTACCGGTGGGAATAACCCACCGGCTCATCTGAAAACACGTGCTGAAACCCAAGGAACTCCGTGCTTGGGAAAATTACATAACATTTTAAAGATCATTTGTCTTTGTCCCTTTTATGAGAGCTACTCTGCTTACCTGAAAGGATTTCTTTGAACTTCTCACCAAGAAATTAATAAACACTAAATCATTTTGACAAGTTTCTTTTCTTAATGCCTCACGTACATTGTTATCGTGAATGAATAGGCAATCCATGGCTGTTGCTTCCATTTCTTCTTATATTTTCTACTGTCTAAGTTGGACTTAGCTCCTTCAAGTCTAAGGACTATGGCTCATTTTTTCCCTTATGTCCCAAGCATCTGGAGAATATCACTCATTGGTAGATGGATGGAGGGAAGGAGGGAGGGAAGGAAGGAATGAGAAGGTAGGTGGGTGGGTGTTTGAAGAAAGGCATGGATGGATGGACAGATGAATGAACAGATGGACAGATAAGAGAACAGATGGACAGATGAGTGAACAGATGGACAGACGGTTGGGTGGGGGAAGGAGGGAGGGAGGGTAAGGGGGAGGGAGGGAGGGAAAGGGGGAGGGAGGGAGGGACAGATGGACACATGGTTGGGTGGGTGGATGGATGGGTGGATGGATGGATGGATGGATGGTTGGGTGGGTGGGTGGGTGGGTAGATGGATGGGTAGATTGAGTAGATGAGTAGGTAGATGGATGGGTGGATGGATTGGGTGGATGGAGAGAGAGAGAGGAAGATAGGGAGGGAGGTTGGAGGAAGGGAAAGATGGATGGATGGTGGATAGATGGATTGGTGTGTGGATGGGTAAATGGATGGATAGATAGATGGATGGGGAGAAGGAAAGGAGAGATGGAGAAGGGATGGAGGGATGGATGGACTGATTATGAGGCTGTTCCCTTCTGACTTTCCATAGAAAAATCTATGAGCAACGTAGTCAGCTGTAGCTCAGAAAATCAAATTGTCCCCATATCAAGGCATCCAGAGAAGAATTGTGGGATTATAGAAAGGCCAAAGTATTTTCCTTACACCCTCTATTTCCTCTTCCCCACTGACTCCCAGAGATGGGCTGGGGCAGAGACAAGGAAAAAGGAGCAAACTGATCCTCTTCCCACACCACACCTCTCCGGCCTAAGCCAGATCACTGACTGGCACCGCGAATCTGGGCACACCAGTGCCCAGTGGGCCTTTTCCCTTACTTGACAGACAGCAGGACCCAAGAACCATCTGGAAGGCCCTCCTACGTGCAGCTCAAGGCCACCCCCAGCAATGCCGGCATGGGTCTCAAGCGGCACCCCAGAGATTCGGATTCAGGAGGAAGATGGTCCACGCTTGGCCAATCCCCGTGTGTGGCCAAAGTAGGAATGCTGCCTGGGCAGCCCACACGTCACAGGACGCTCTACGTTCCTCTCCACGCTGGGGCAGAATGGCGCCGACCGTGTTCCCCACCAAGGGCTTGCAGCTGAAGGAACCTCTGACTGCCCGGGCGCTGGGCTGGCCATGGTGGAACCCGCCAATCTCTCGGCCACTGTTTACTCGCTGTGTTATCTTTAGCCTTCGCTGGCTCACCTGGTGAAGCATTCCTGCTTTGCCAGCTGAACCAGCTGAGGAGGGTGGAGTGTGCAGTGGTCACTGAAAACCCAGTTAGGCGGACGCTCACAAGCTAGCGTGTGTAAATACTGTCCGGGGCCATGATTAGGGGCAGGTGGGAGACCACACGTGTGTTGACTTACTGGCCCTCCCTTTCCTGCTGGAGATAAATATGCCGTCTGCAGTCTGTGCCCCACCCGATCTGGACCTGACCACCTTTCCTCCGGCCCACAGAGACCCCCGTGTCACTGTGGGAGCGTCGGGCAGGAAGCGAGGCCACGGCGTTGTGGCTCCCGACTGAGTCTGGGGGGAGGCGTCTCGCGCACGCCTCCTCCGCTCGCTTGCTCTCAGCCAGCAGTTCAGCAGTTCAGCAGAGCCACCCACAGGTGCCCCCTTCCCTCCCACAACAGTCGCCAAACGCCGACCACCACAAAGCCTTTGTGGGCCACGTCGCTCCTTCCTCTGCTCCGTTTGCCGGCTCTCTCTGTCGGAAGTCTGTTTTCCCCAGAGTCTCACACCTAGGGGAGACTTCCGCTCACACATCCCCTCCAACACCGCGGGGCCCAGAGTGTTAGTGTGTGAGGCGGCTCGAGTTAGTAGTGCTAGAGCCTCAGGAGTAAGTATGAGTAATTTTAGTAGCAATTTTAATTTCATGTATCCCATGTATGTACATGTGTGTGCATGTGGAGTGTGTATGCATGTGTGTGTGATATGCACAAACATGTGTCTGTATATAAGCATGTGCATGTAAACAAATGTGCATACTCAATTATACACACACATCAGACATATATATGGCCCCGTTCCATACAGCATATGGAATAAATGTGTCTATATCTGCATATGTGTAGAACACTGTAGAAATTTTGTTTGGTGTAAGGCATGCATTTGGTCACCTATGGTGACTCTGACCAGGCTAGGAGAGAAGTGCTCTGTTCCCCTCCCACCCCTTTTCCAGGAAGAACCCTGGGCCCCCAGGAGCGGCTGGAGCGTAGAGCCCCGTGCTGCGTGAGGGAGGAAGGTCAGCCGGTCACTCTTCCCACACCCCACCCCACCCCGAAATTGCCGCTTCCCACAAAACACATTCCACTCTGCAATCACAACACCCCACAAGGAGCCTGTGGGTCCCCACAGTGCATCTGTACCGCCCGTTACACAGCCCACACCCATGCCAGTGTCCCAGGAACCCCAGGGGTCACCGGCCGCCCCCGAGGGCCAGGACAGCAAGCTGGGGCGCCGCCAGCCCCCAGCTCCATGGCTGCCTGTGGTGCTCTACCTTGGCATGAATTATGCAACGGGGGAAAAATCCATCTTTTAAAGCACAGCTCTGAAATCTCCTAATACGCTTCTCTGCAAAGGAGCCTGTGGATCTAGAAACCAAAGCAGACTTTCTGGCTGTAACATCCCCCCGACCCCAGGGGCCTTCCTACACTGCCATCTCTTTCTTCTTTCCTTCCAGAAAGGAAAGCGCTCCTTCCTTGCACTCCCAGGCCAGAAAGATGGCCAGACAGAGCCCCACCCTATCCCTAACAAACCCTGGACCACTGGCAGCTTTCCAGGATCTCGGCTGGTCCCCTACTGGCTCAGCAGCCAGCTCTGCCAGCCAGGCCCGCGCTGAAGTCTGCAGCTAATACAACTTGGATAAAACACGCAACATGTGGCCAGCCGCCCGCTGCTCTGGGTCTTGATGAATAATTTAGACAAGAATTACCCTTTTCCAAATGAGTCCAATAAAGCAAGACTCACTGCAGCCTGCCCACCCAAAGAGCCTTCCTTCCCAGCCTCCAGCTGCCACAATTAAGGCTCTGGTCCTAGTCTATGAAGAACGCCACTGCGCTGATCCTGATCTGGGGAAATTAAAGGTGCCTCCCCTTGCCCTTCCCCTACAGGAGAAGAAATTTGCGGGCAAGCCGATCCCTCAACCCCATTTCGATCGAGCCGTCGCAGGGCTGCGCCGTTACCTTGTTAAATGGTGCTGTCAATAGTCAATTTTAGTCCATTTAGGGCTAATGGAACTTTTTTTTTTCAATCTTCCCTTTCAAAGCCTGCACCCAACTTCTATTATAGTTAAGTAGCTTAAAGACAAAGAGGGGTTGGCGCCTTGGAGGGCTGATGCCAGGGTGGGATAGGGGAGGGTAAAATGAAGCTGGAACATTCTAGTAGGCCCAGTGTTTAATGACTGATAGGAAAATGTCAAAGGGATCCCTGAGCCAACCAGCAAGGACTCCCACGGACAAAACTGGTCTGGCTGAGCATGGAACTGAATCATGACAGGAACGGTTAACATGGATGGAACCAAAGCAGGCTAAAAGGAAAAGGGAGGGAGGGAGAGAGGGAGGGCAGAGATGCCCAAAATAAACAGGAGAAAGAGAAGCAAGATTCTCACTTGGTCTTTGTGTGCAGTCTGGGCCAGATTAAACTACATTCCCTTAAATATAATGGGCAGGAATAAATTATCCCTGACCTACAGAAGCCTGGGCCCACAGGCCTCTAGCTGGAAAGGGCTGACATTACCACAGCTACCCCTGAGCGTCCTGGAACCTGAGTGCCCCAGAGAACCTCGGCATCTGCGCACACTGCTTCTCCACACGACCTCCAGGAACCAGGGGAGAGGCAGGGCCCCCGGGGAGCTGCCCCCTGCCACCCCGAGCTCCAGCTCCAACACAAGGAGGCCCGTCTCTAGTTGAAGCTCCTCAGCCTGTGCTGTTTGTCACGGCAGCCACAGGAGACTCATACTGCTCACACACGGTGGGTGGCAGGGATGGGGGCAGGTCCTGGTGACAGTCTGCCAGGGCTGGCCCCGCAGAGGACTGTCCCACAGACCTGGACAGACCCCCAGACCACACCCTCCTTCACCCAGACTCACAACAGAGACCCACAGCAGGGTTGAGGTGCATATAGTGAACATTCAAGGAGGATTTAACACAGTACATTGTACACACTATAGAGTACTGTTTGTTGTTATTCATTGTTGTTGTTTGTAGTAGTAGTACTCTTTACTTTGACCATAAACTTTGTTCTGAACTTTGAAAGACTTTAAGTCATGGTATTTTCAGTGTGGACCAAGAGAAAAGCTATTCTTAGCTTCTAAGCCCTGCTCTGCTGGTTTCGCTATGCAACCTTGATTAAAATATGACTCATGCAGAAACTCCCTTTCCTTACTCTCGAGACTAAGGGATAAAGGTACATTTCTAGCCAGGTACCAGTGACTCATACCTTAGTCTTAGCTAATCAAGAAGCAGAGATCTGAGGATCAAGGTTCAAAACCAGCCCAGGTAGGAAAGTCCATGAGCCCTTATCTCCAATGAACCACCCAAAAACACCAGAAGTAGAGCTATGGCTCGAGTAGTAGAGTGCTAGCCTTGAGTGTAAAGGCTCAGGAACAGCACCCAGGCTCTAGATTCAAGCCCCAAGCCTAGCTCAAAAAGCAAACAAGCAAACAAGTAAGTAAATAAATAACAGGGACATCTCCTGGGATGTGGCAGTGGTACCTCACTTGCCTAGCTTACATGAGGCTTTGCATACATCTCCAGCTCCAAAAAACAAAAAGTAGGGGAGAGGCGAGAGAGGAGGAGGAGAGGAAAGGGAAAAGGGGGAAAGGAAGAGAAGGAAAAGGAAGGGAAAGAAGGAGAGGAAAGGAGAGGAGAGGGGAGGGGAGGGGAGGAGAGGAGAGGGAGGGGAGGAAGAGAAGACATCCAGCCCCTGATGACACCCACCCCACCCCTGCAGGCCCCACCCACCCTGACTCCAAGCGCACAGGCTGCTGGGAGCGCTGCGGTCTGAGCTCTTCTGGGCTGAGGCTTGGCAGTAGATTCCTCTGAAGGATCTAAACCTTCCAGTTCTACCACTTGATCACATACATGACATACCAGGCTTGGTACTTTCAACTGCTGGAGGAAAGCAAAGCATGGGAAGTCTTCAACGACTGGGGAAACCAAAGGGGACCTGAACATCTCCCCGATGTTTTAGGACTTGCTTCTTCACGGTAGGAAAAGAGAGGTTTAAAATGCGCCCTCTGTCTGTCTCTGAACTTGGCTGCAGCCTGGTGGCCCTGATCACCAAGGCTTCCGAGGGGTCACTATGGAGGAACTGGGGAAAGGCAGCTCTTCCGGGTGGAAGGGTGGGCGAGCCCACAGCGCCCTGTGGTCCCCACGCCATGCAGGACTTTCTCAAGCCGACGCAGAGCAAGCAGAGGTCGAGGCCGTGACCCGCATGCGGCCAGCGGCCGGCCTTCACTTACCAGGGGACGGCGGGACCACCGTGAGGTTCACGGTGACGGCCATGTGGGCCTCCGGAGCCCTCAGTGCAGCCACGCAAGTCAGCGTCCCGTTGCCCTGCGGCCGGAGCGCCAGGACGCTCACCACACCGCCACCGGCCCCCGGCTCCGCGAACGAGGAGTAGCTGGAATGGCTGGCAGGGACGCCAACCCTCCAAGTAATGTCCGGGAGCGGGGTCCAGCCCTGGGCTCGGCAGGTGACATTACAGGGCTCATCCTCGGTGACCTCAAGGTCATCGCCAGGGATGCTCAAGGTTCCCATGACTGAAGGAGAGAGAGAGACAAGAGAGACAACGAGGCATGGCAGCACCGCTCCCAGTCAGCTTTTCTCCACCATGTTTCCACTAATTTTTGCTTCAAATCACATTCTTCCCAAGCCCCTCCCCCCCCGGACCCCAAAAGGCTGTGTCTGTCCCAGGACACCTCAGCTCAGGTTTTGATCTGTGTTTTTTCTTTTTCTTTTTTTTTTAACCTTCCAGGTTCTTGGGGAAAGGTGAGGTTGTTCACCAGGAAATAGAAAATTCCAGAGAAAATGAGGATATATGCAGACCCATGGGGAGATAATTATAGGAGAAGGCGATGGTGGATGCATATGCCCTCAAAATTGTCTTGGATTGTCCTGGCAGCAAAAGTGAAAAGGGAAAGAATCTATGTTCTTTTCAAGGGGAGGAGGAGATACCCTGGGGCCTTGTGGGAAACAAACCCCTCCTGTAATTTCCATCAGTCAGATTTATTTTCTTTATTGGAGGGGGAGGGAATATCACAAATTTAAAACATAACATTTTTTAAATTACTCTGAACATATTTCTAGTTCCAAGTTCAATCAAAATTTAAAACAAAAGGTCAAGGTAAAATCTAGCATCAATGACTAACCCAAGTGAGGTGTTCAAATTGTTGACCAAGATAAATTATTGTTTTTGTTAAGAATCCTCTTGCAGCTAGATGCTGGTGGCTCATGCCACTCAGAAGGCTGAGAGCTGAGGATCACAGTTCAAAACCAGCTTGGACAGGAAAGTCCATGAGACTCTTATCACCAATAAACTACTCAAAAAAGACAGAAGTGGTGCTATGGCTCAAGGGGTAGAGCACTAGCCTTGAGTAAAAAGGGATTCAGGGATAGTGTCCAGGCCCTGAGTTCAAGCCCCAGGACAGGCTTGAAAGGAGGAGTGGGATTGGGAGGAATGGAAAATGAAAGAGGTGACATTACTCAAAATGTACTGTACTTAGAAGGTGATTTTACAGCCACTTAAAGACACTACAAATATAATTTTTAAAAAGAGAAGAATCCCTTTGCCTCTGCTGGCGTTCATACATTTGAAAAGAATATTATTTTTGTTAATATAAATAATATAAACAATAACCTGGGAGTCCAGCCCCAGCCCAGACACAGCCTTTGTGAAATACAAATGCATTGATACATTCAAACGACAAGAAACCGCAGCTGCCCAGTACAACAGAAAGAACGCAGGACCAAGGACTGAAGACTGGGCCCCCCTGGCCTCCAGCTCCCGAGACACCTCAGGCAAATGGCTGAACTCTGGGAGCTCTCGGGTCTCAGTTGGAGACTAGATTGTATTTCTCTCAGGTTTGGGCTGCTGTTTGCAGCTGTCTGGGCACCCTTTGCATTCTTCGGAACCACCGAGGACCCCGAGACCCCCAACGTTCCCCCAGCAGCTTCCGTAAAGGCTGTCTGGGAGTGTGAGCAGCATGTGACTGCCGCGGCGGTCACATGCACTCCGGTGACTCCAGCTGGAGCTGGTCACCTGTGCTCGTCTTCCTCATTGATCTATGGGGAGGAGAAAGCACTCACGGCTGGGGAGCTCGTGGGCATTTCCTCCTCCGCGAGGAGACCCCGCGGCTCAGAGGCGCGTGTGGCTCTAAGGACACCGGAGCCCCGTGGAATCAGGGCCCATGACAGCACGCCCCGCCAGCTCCGAGACGCTTCAGCCGGCCAGCGAGGATGCTTTCACACGGCCAGAGGCTGCGTTGGGATCTGACGTGACAGCAATCACCATACACGAAATGCACCTTAGCGGTGGTCAGACAAGTCCCTACACTGAGATGCCGCGTGGCTTTGCGGATTTGCAAAGCGATGATTGTCCTGCCCTTGGTTCCCATGTCCCTCGTCCAGGAGCCCCCTCCTCTCTCTTTATCTCTCTTTCTCTCATTCTCTCTTTCTCTGCCTGTCTCTCCCTCTTCCTCTCTTTGTGGATTTGCCATCGATAGCCCTCCAGGCTACCAATGAGCGTCTCTCCTCCCTGCCTCTGCCAGCATCTGGACCATGCCTCATACTCACACCTTGTCACATCCACCCTTCCCGTTGGGTCCTGAGGACAGGATCTGCTCCTCTCTTCGTCTGTTTGACCCACTAAACTGGCTGGCACAGTGGCCCGGTCTGGCTGGGAATGAGTGCGATCACTCGTGCAGGTCACGTGTGGTACGTGCTGGGAGCCGTGCAAGTCTAAAGACGCTCCATCCAGCTGCTGTCCGAGGAGAGCACCAAGACACAGAGTCCACGGGTGCTGTGACCGAGGCCACACTGGAGCATGAGACCAGGCGGCCAGGCCAAGGCCTGTGCTGCTAAGCCTCACCCCACACCGGCCTGGACCTGGTATACAATGAGCTGAATGGATGGACATGAGTCTTTACAGCATCCTCATTCATGTCCCCCATGAACTCTCATCCTCACTTTATTTCTTTTCTTTCCTTTTCTTCTCTTGGTGCAAGACCAAGACCCAAACTCAGTACCCGATGCTTTTGCTTTTTGGTAGTGCTCTACTAACTGAGCCATGTCTCCAAACCTCTCTTGTCTTCATTTGAAAAGACAAAGAAATGAAGCCATCTGGTGGGGGGGGGGTCTCCTATTAAAGAAGGTTGGTTGATGAATGCAAAGCCAGAATTCACATCTTTGATTCTTCCTGCGTTCTTTCCAATTATAACAATAAATAACAATAAACAGTTGAGCATGCAAACTAGCCAAAAGTTCTGGAAAACTTAAAAGGTTATTTCTAAATCATCACTGTACCCACCATTAAACTACACAAAATTAAAGCCACCAAAAGCAAAGAACCATCCATCTAGCTACATTTTGAAGTTTAAAAAAATCTTTTAAATGCAAATGGAATTAGACATGTCCTTCCACCAAAAGTTATCCAGTTTGATTAGACAGCAATACAAATGCAGACAAAATACAGATGGAATCGTTGGAGATTTTGCTGAGGCGAGTAAATGAACAGGCTTAAGAAATAATGTCAGCGGCACAGTGTGGTCTCTGGTGAGACAGGCAATCACAGAGATCAGGACTCGCCTTGGGGCTTCTAGAAATGGTGTATATGTACACTATTAAAGACTACAAAGTGATAAGATCCTTTAACTTTTTTCACTATGCAATGTGACCTTCAGCACCTTAAAAATACCTTAAAGCAAGAAAAGCAAGGAATCAAATATTACAGATTTTGTTGACCCTTTCCCTTCCTCTGAAAGACTTGCTATATTTTGGTGAACTTTGGACTGCCACCACTGTGGCCCAAACAAGGTAGACTAAGGAAATTCTCCCAGGAAGAGAAAAAGGTTAAAGCATGCTTCAAAGCTGCAGGCAAAGAAATCTTATGGATCACACAAAACACCATGGGAAGAGAGATAACTTCCCATTGTTCACACCAACATGACTGCAACCGGACCCAGGGAATGCCAAGGTATGCGTCTACAAGACGCTTGAGCCAATGAGCTGGGAAAGTGATACCACCTCTGTCTAAGAATCTAATAAGAAGATAAAAGGAGTGGAAAGATGGAAAGAGGAAGGGAGGAGACAGACAAACAAATGGCAACCATTAGTTCAGAATAACAGGAGTGAGGGAAGGAGGGAGGAGACAGACAAAGGTACAAGGAAGCATCAGTTGCTTTAGAACAATGACAGCCTACCACCACCTCAAGGAAGACTCAGGGAGCCCTCACTACACAGCACAGCACCTTAAGGCCCCTGCCGGCCCGGGCTCCGGCCGCGCCCTCACCTTGGACGGACAGGAAGGCCGAGGCGTCCAGGTCGCTGCTCTGGAGGCTGCAGCGGACCTGCCCCGCATCGCGGAGCTGCACGTCATGGACGATCATCTCGGAGACGAAGTCCCCGCCGCGGTCGTAGCTGGCGGAGGTGAAGCGGTCGTTGGTGATGATGGGCTCCCGCGGCGTGACACTCAGCACCACCACGCCGTTCAGGGCCCACATGATGAGCTTCCAGCCCGGCGACACCGTGCAGTTGAAGCGGGCCTCCGAGCCCTTCAGGACCGTGACGTTCTGGGGACCTTCTACGATCTGATACCCGGACCCCGAAGCTGGTAAAGGAATGCACCTCCTAATCAACAATGCCTCCAACCCTTCCGTGTTTACCAACCGTGACCTCCCGGAGGCCCACCCAGGACTGCAGCTCCAGGTCCCCCTCTCCACACCCTGCCCTAAAGCTCCTCCTCAGAATGTGACCTTTGAGAGGAGTCTTTGCCCATCCATTGATGGACTCACCTGCCCTTAGGAAGGACACCATGTCCGCTCCTCCGTCACCTGAACAGGACAGGAAGGTGGGGGAAGGGGCAAAGCTAAGAAGCCCACAGAGAATGCCGTGTGGAGATGCAGGCAGAGATCGAATGCTACGCCTGCAAGCCAGGGAATGCTGAGGTTTTCCAGCAGCCAGCAGAAGCTAGAGAGAGGCAGCCCCGGTTCCCCCCGAGCTTCAGAGCTATCCGTCCCGGCTGCCATCAACGCCTGGGACTGGCAGCCGAAGATACGAACACGGGACCCCAACTCAGACCTCCTCATGCTACATTCCTGGCTTTTCTTCACCACCACAAGCCTGGTGACCTGCACACATAGACGGCCCGGGGACTGGGGACTGGGGACGGGGCAGGGCGGGGAGGCCGAGGCCAAGGAGGGGCATCTGGCTGTAAGGAAGATGCAACACAATCGTTGTGTCCCCAGTGTGAGGCCGTGGCCCCCGTGCTAGGATAGAAAGGTCCCTTGGTGGCAGCCCAGGCAGTGTTACGCTGGTGCCCGGGGGCATCAGTGACCAGGACCGCCATCCTCTGTTCCCTTCCTGTCCAGCAAAGTCCAACCCAGAGGGAGACCCAGGCCGCAGGGCTCCTGGGTCACCCACCTGACACCTTACGTGTGTCTGCAGGTGACAAGATGAGTGGGACGTGTCACACCGGTGGGTGTGGGCGTGGTGCTGGGGACACGGGACCCCACCCTGGACACACAGGGGCAGGAAGCGCCGGCCATGCCCGCGCTGGCAAAGCCAGATAGGTAGAAAGGAAGGAGATAAAAGCCAGCTTGTAGAACAGCCCTGGGAAGGCCCCCGGGGAGGACAGGGCTGGTGCAGAGCAGTGAGGGCCATCCTGGAGAAGAGCTAGGCAGGGAAGGACCTGAGCCCAAGCAGGCAGTCACAGGATGGGGACGGACGGACGGACAGAGGGTCAGGAAGGCCCTCACGGCGTGCAGCCTCCATCCCCTCCAGCCGTGGTTTCCCAACATGTGCATGCACACGTGTTTCTGCACACACATAGGCGTGCACACATGCACACATGTGTGTACACATACACACAGATGCACGCACCTATGTGTACATGCATACATGCACACACACACACACGTACCTCCCTACCTGCCAGTCCAGCCAGGACTCCCAGCACAGCCAGGACGCCTCTCCGGCTGCTCTCCATCTCTGCATGGTCCTCCTCTCCTAGAACAGAAGCAGGCAGGTAACAGCCAGCACGGAGGAGCGGGTCCCGGGACCCGGCAGCTCCTGGTGTGCCAGGCAGCTCGGCGCTCACCGCCAGGTCCCGCTCCGGGACCACACACATGGGCCAACCCAGACCCGCTGGGTCCGCAGCAGAGGTGGAGGCAGGCGGGGGCCGCTGCGACCCCTGATCCCAGGGCCGCCACTGCAGACAGACACGGGGAGCCACCCAGCTCCAGGTCCCCGGCGACGGAGCAGGCTGGCTGAGAAGCTGCGTGTAGGCCACGGCTCTCCATCTACCTCTGCGGAAAACTCTGCCCACAGGTGCTCACAGCCTCACGGGGGAGGGGGGCGGCCCACCAGGCAAACAGATGGATCTCAGAGAGGAAGGTAGCAAGAGGAGAGAGGAAGAAGAGCAAGAGGAGAGAGGAAGAGGAGCAAGAGTTGAGAGGAAGGGCATGTGTGGTTAGGAGGGACTGGCCATCCTGCCAGGCAGGTGCTCAGGGGCAGGGTCCTGGTGAGGAGAATGACATGAGGTCTCTGTAAGGCTTTCCCCACAGAGGAAGTGGTGGGTGCAAGGGCCCCGGGGGGCGGGAGGCGGGAAGGAGGGGGATTGTGTTGGCCATGACTGCAGAACTGCGGAGAGGGCATAGGGCAAAGCAAGGGCGAGTGGGTGAGGATGAGGCTGAGGAGGCAGAACAAGGCCCAGCCAGAGGTCGGCAGGACTCAGCCCGTCCTGCTTCTAAACCCCTCTCTTGACAATCCTCTCGCTGGCGCTGCAGCCCTTGCACTTACTTCCTCTCTCTCCGTCCTCCCCAGCATGTTCCAGCACTGCGGTGCCCAGGGCATCCTTGCTCAACACCAAATGCCCTGCGGCCTGTCCCAAGGCAATGCTGTGGGCTCCAGGAGGGGTGTCTGTGTGTGTGCATGCGCGCGTGTGTGTAACCAGCAGGCCCGTCCCACCTCATCCCTCCAGAACGGGCAGTGCCAGGTCCCACCAGAGCCCTGGGGTGGAGTTTTGTCTCTAGTGGACAGGACATTCAGGGCTGGGGCCTGGACGGGGGGCCCCCAGCCAACCCCGGGGTGGAGTAAGACTGCCCGCGCACAGGTCTGAGCATCTCCAAGCTACTGGATGGAACAAGGGCTGCTGGGGGGGGGGGGGCAAAGCCATCACATTTCCCATTCCGGCTCCTTATCCAGCACTTTCAGCTGGTGAGACGACAGCAACGCTTATGCACTTGCCAGGCCTCCAGAGAGCAAGCTTCAGAACACGCCCCACGCTGCAGCGACTCCCGTCCACAATTCCTGTGCTGAATTCCTGTGCTGCAGGACTATGGAACCCCTCAAAGCATCCAGCCCTCGGGACAACCCCCAAAGAGACTGGGCAAAACCCACGCGTGGGCGTGTCCCGCAGCGTGTCAGCCGCGCAGCCAGGCCCAGGCGGGAGTGAAGTGCCGCCTTCTGGGGTGTACCCGAAGCCAGGATGACGCAGCACCCGGTAAATCATTTCCTAATTTTCAAGCCTCAGTTGACACAGCCCAGCGGGAAGGCACGTCAGCCGTCCCCTGGAATGCCGGGCTCGGGGGAGAAGGAAGAGAGCGCGGAGCCCACCGGGTTGCGGAAGGGGCGTGTTTGATCGGAAGTGACGACCGCAGCTCGTGGACCAACGTGTGAGGCTGCAGGGGCGGCATGCCGTCCAAGGCCCCTGGCACGCACTGCAGCCGCAGACCACCACGAGAGCCCTCCCCCCCCCCGCCCCGAGACGGCCGCGAGCCACGCTCCCAGAGGGCAGAAGCCCGTGGTCGGGGACGAGACGGCCCACAGACGAGCTGTGTGGACACAGCGCCCAGGGGGAGGCAGGGACTGCCACATTGGCATGACGCCCCCTCGGGGCCCGTCCCCTTTACTGGGGACATATCTCTACGGGACACACACACACACACCCTCTCAGGACATGCCCCCTCCCCGGGGACAGCCTTGTCAGAACACCCAGAGAGGCCTGCACATTTCCTGCCCCAACAAAGCCACCTCTGGGGTCTCGAGAAGGCATCGACAGAGGTGCCCGCAGAAGGACAGGACTCGGTGACATCGCGGCAGGAGAGTCGGGAGACCCCTCCCCAGCCTGGCAGGGCCTGGTGTCCTGCAGGTGTCCTGCAGGTGTCCAGGGCTGGCTGGAATTGTCTGGAACACCTGAGCTCAAGAGCAGCCTCTCCCCCAGAACCCTCAGGTGCAGCGAGGCCTGGCAAAGGCTCACCAGAGGAAAACCTCCTGTGCGGGGCCCCGGAGGGCCGCTCCCGCGGAGCGCTCACCTACCTGGGGCAGGTGAACTTTGTCTGGACGGCTGCAGGAAGGCCGTGGGTCCCGCCGGGCTCCTGGCCGCCGTCCCGTCTCCACAGGCACAGGCACGGCTCCGTGTGGCCAGCCAGGGCCCTGGCAGCGAGGCTCTCCCCCGGTAACAGGAAGTGCCTCCCAGCGTGGCTGTGCCGTGTCACGGGCCAGGCTATCAACATAGGGGTGTAGGGAGGTGTGAGCGCAGCCACAGGGCAGGGGACAAACGCCATTAAACATTAGCCAGCTCCACGGAGCTGCGGCACCGGAAGTCCGCAGAGCCCAGCCCAGCTCCTGCCGTCCAGGCCCCAGCTCCCCTGGCTGGAGCCTGGCAGGCCCTGACCTGCCCCCCCACTACAACCCGCAGGCCTGGAGACACTGGCCTGCTGTCCTCCCTGGACCTCGGCGGCTCCTCCTGCCTTCAGCAGAGCAGGGGTTGGAGAAACCGGTTCCTCTGGCAGGCAGGCAGGCAGGCAGGCAGGCCGCCCCGTCCACAGGGCTGGGGCTTTAGGAAGAGTAAGACCTAGGGGCCGTGTGCTCGGACCGGAAGCCTTGGGGGGGCAGTGGGGGGGGGGGCCAGGGCCTCCTGAAGAATAAGACCTGCCAGAAGCCTCCACACCTGGCCCTCCTCAGGGCTACGCTGCACCCCTCCAAGCCAGCCAAGGAGCTGGACAGAACGTGCTGGCCAAGTCCAGCAGAGATCCTGATGATCGGCACCGGCACCAACTCCTCTGCTTTGTGGCCGCTCCTGGTGAGACTCGGCCTGCCTCCCCCATGTCAATGTGCCCAGAGCCAGAGCATCGGCTCCTATTAGGGGTAAGAGCTGCTGGCAGGAGACCGCCACCTGGTTCAGGCAGAAGGGAGCTTCCTGGGGACAGCCAGCCCGGCCGGGCCTCACTCTACAGCAGGGTGACCGGTGAGGGAGCTACACGGATGGCAGAGAGAGATTACATCGGGAAGGGCGAGGGGGTGTGGCCGCAGCAGTGGGTGAGGAAGTGACCTCAGAGCCTGGCACTGCCCACCCTCCCACAGCTACCTGGGTGACAGGTGCAGCCAGGGACTTCTAGAGAGTCTTGCAAGGAGAGAGAACAGAGGGGAACAGGTCTACGGTGGTTTCCCATGGAGAGGAAGCACAGGGAAGGAGTGACCTAACTTTAGGCACCAAAAGAAAGAGCAGAGCACACATGTAAAGGAAGACCTACAAGGGAACACGTGGGGGGAGGCGGGAGGAGTCCTGCCTCCCAGCTGCAGCGGCAGGCCCACTGCTCCAACACCGGCTTTGTCTTAAGATGATCTAAGTGGAAGACGTTTGAGAGTCAGCAGCCTCAAGGGTAAAAAAGAACCAAAGGGAGACAAGAAGGGATGAAGAAAGAGAGAGGAAAACAAAACAAAAGAAACAGAAGGGAGAGATGGAAGGAGGAAAGAGAAAGAGAAAGAAACAGAGAGAAAGAAAACCAATAGAAAGGAGGGAGAGAGGGAAGGAGGAGAGAGAGAGAACAAGAAAGAGAAAGAAATAAAGGAAGGAAGGAAGGAAGGAAGGAAGGAAGGAAGGAAGGAAGGAAGGAAGGAAGGAAGGAAGAAAGGAAGGAAGGAAGGAAGGAAGGGAGGGAGGGAGGGAGGGAGGGAGGGAGGGAGGGAGGGAGGAAGCGAGGGAGGGAGGGAGGGAGGGAGGGAGGAAGGGAAGGAAGGAAAACGGTCCTCTCAGAACTTTCTTTTTTTTTGTCAGTTGTGGGACTTGAATTCTGGGCCTGGGTGCTGTCCCTGTGCTCTTCAGCTCAAGGCTAGTGCTCTACCATTTGAACCACTCACCACTTCTGGTTTTCTAAGTGGTTTATTGGAGATAAGAGTCTCACAGACTTTCCTGCCCAGGCTGGCTTTGAACTGTGATCCTCAGATCTCAGCCTCCTGAGTAGCTAAGATTACAGGCATGCGCCACTGGCACCCAGCAGAACTTTATCTGGGACTGGGCATAGTGGCACAGGTCTATAATTCCCTGCTACTCGGGAATCAAAAGTAGGAGGATTGAGGTTCATGGCCCAGGCCCTGAAATCTAGGGAGATTCTAACTTAAAAAAACAAACTAAAAGCAAAAGGACTAGAGACATCGCTCAAGTAGTAAACACACTTACCTAGTAAGCATGAGGCCTAGAGTTCAATCGCCAGTACTACTGGGGAAAAATAATTTAAAAATTTTTTAAAGATCTTTTCTTATGTGACTAGAAGAAGCATAAATCTGAGGCGGCCGTAGACTCCTCTTTGGGGCAGATCTGTTCCCAGAGGGGAACGAAAATAAACATACTCGAAATGTCCTTGACCTAGGGAGATTTAGGACCTTGAAGAAGACAGACAAAGCATCCACACATGCATAGGCAAAAAAGGTCACAAAATCCAGCTCCTATCTGCTCTTCTAAAGACTTGTTTAGCTTTCCTAAGACAGCAATTTGTTCTTCCCATGTGGATTTTCCCCCTCTTCACCTTCCCCAAATTATATCAGACATGGAACCTTCTAGCTGATTGATGGGCCAGCTCCTCCCTCCACCGTCTCCCACACTCATCTGTGCTCTTGCTAGTCTGCCTTGAGCTGATTAACCTGCAGACCCCCAGTACCGAGCACAAGAGGGTAAAGGAAACGTGACTTTCTGTCTTCCCATAGTAAGTAGACGTGTGTTTATCTGTATCTTTTGAAGCCATCCAAATCATTTCATCAGGCCCAATGGCCAATCCCACCACCCACCGGCCACGCAGCCGGCTGGATGGAATCCCAGCCTGTTCCGGGCAGGAGAGCCAGCACGGGACCAAGCACGTGAACCCTCCTTTGAGGAGGGCCGGGTGGCATCATCCCTGGGTCCCAGGAACAGCCCGGCTCCCCAAGGCTGCCTGCCCAGCCAGAGCTGAGCCCTGCGTTCTGCTTACAGGATGGCGGATGGAGCAGGTGTGAGAGCAATCCCCACCAAGGAGGGGTGATCACAGGGCAGCAAGAACACCCCCTGCACTCCGGGAACCCTGAGTATGCCGAGCCCTGGTTCCCGCGGCACCTTCCCTCCTCCAGCCTGGGAGAAGCCTCTGGAAAGCCCGAGACTGACTGCACTTCCTCAGCAAGCCGAACTAGGCATGGTGACGTCGACCCCACCCCCTTCAGAAGAACCCCTGAAATCGATGGCTTTGTCTGATAGGAGCAGGGAGGACTCATCGATTCTCTGGAAAATCATTGCGGGCTGTGTTTGGAGTCGATCTATAGACGCCACCCAGGAAAAGAAGCAGGCGGTTTCGAAGACCAGTGGGAGCTGAAGGGAAGGAAAAGCAGACACGGCTCTCGGTCTCCCCCTATCTGCCTGAAAGCAGAATGCACCTTCCCACCACTCCTGCCTCCCCTGGGGACAGAAGGTCCCACATGGCTGGGGAGGCAGAGTGCGCGGTGAACATCTCCTTCACTCCTCCCGGTCATGCGTGAGCGCCGGTGTCCTTCCACGGCGTCAGGATGTACTAACAATTCCCACACTATCATTTCCCATGTGCCAGCCAGCACCAGCATTTGCCAAGTACCACTGACGTCACTTGGTAACCGTAAGCCAATGGCATGCAGGTCATTTTCCGGTCTAGATTACAAATATGAACTCAGATCACACATGATGTGTCACAATCATCTGCGGGTGGTGATGGGGAACGACGGGACTAGTGTGGCTTCAGGACTTCCGTCGGGCAGTAGGGCTGAGAGAAGTTCGACGCTGGCCGCTCCAGGTGGTTAGAGAAGAACGCAGCCCCAGTTGCAGAGCTGTTGAGGACTCAGGTGCTGGGATGCACAGTACTCCCAAGCTGCTCAGTCCAGACGGACAGAGACTTGGGTAAGCTGAGTCAAGCAGGAGGGTGGAGCCGAGCTGGTGGCACAGAAGAGTGGAGAGTTCACAGCCTGCCCATGCACAAGGCCCACGCTGGGTGGTCTGGTGGCGGGGCAGGCCATGCTGCCAGGTCACCTGTCCTGCTCGTGGAACCCAAATGGAGAGCCCGTCCCGTGTCTGCTGGGACTGATGAGCCCAGGAGCCTGGCTTTCCTGGCATGCATTTGATCACTCATTGTCCGTGCATCCCTGAGCTCACAGGGTCTAGGTGGGAACATTGGATTTGTATCAATAAGTTACACTCGGCTACCACTGAGCCACAGCTCCACTTCTGTTTTTTTTTTTTTATGTACTAAGCTGTTCCGCCTCTAGATGCAGACACTGCTGCTTTATAATAAGCAGCCAGTGAGGACAGGACACAGCCTACGGGCTCCAGCTCCCCACAGAGTAGAAGAACTCGAAGCAGGGCCCAGCCTGCGCGCCGCACCTGCACGCGGACATTTGTTCCTCATAATTTATCACCGTCAGAAGCCCAACTCCTTTCCTGTCTCCTGTGGCTTCTCCACAATTGATTATCCTTTGTAGAAACAGCATCTAGCTACCTTCTGTAAAGGCCTCTGTGTACATAAAAATCAAAATATTAATATCAAATGAAATGTGTATTCCTTTCTCCTAAACTAGCTTTTATCCATTTTAGTTACAGCTCCTGGAAGTAAAAGAAAATATTCTTTTTCTCCCTCCCCTCCAACGTTGTATACTCGGAGCTGGTGAGACAAAAGGGAACTAAACAGACTCAGAAATCACTGCACTATCAAATCATCACAGAAGCACACAGGGTCATTTCTTCTCTCCTGCGCTGTGTCCCCACACACGCAGCATCATCCAAAACTCGCATCAGTCCAAGACAACATGCCATGCCAATGGGAACCCGAGCCAGCATGGTGCCCGCAATGCTCTATTCACATCTCAGCCGTCACCGTGGACGGGAGGAGCATGGGCTCCAGCAAAGTGCGGATGAGCTCTGCTTTTCCATGCCAGGATCTCCAGCGCCAGCCTCAGCCCCGACACTGCTTCTAGAAAACATTTCCTGAGTTTCTAGACAATTCTATCATCTGACAATGATTGCCATAACCAAATGCACACACGCTGGTAACAGGCACCCTCACAAGGACCCAGAGCCCCAGCAGGGCCCCACGGTGACCAGGGCCCTGGCCGTTTCCCATGGGCAGGACCTGAGCCCCCCAGGTGCTTGGGACTCCTTACTTAGGGAAATTGGTAGACTCGCCCTGTTAGAGTTTGAGCATAAAGAGAGCCTTGACTGCTATTTGAAAATCATCAAGTTCACACTTACATAACTCTCTTCGTGTGCCGCTTGGACGTACCTGGAGACAGAAGGCGGGGGGGGGGGGGGCAGGAGCCAGGGGCCCAGGAAGCCAGCCTGAGCTCTCAGGTGAGGCAGATGGCAGGACGTGAAGGGCCGGAACCTGCACTGTGGAGACAACCTCCCTGGGGACACAGCCCAGCACGGACACGGAGACAGCGGGGAGAGGAGCAGGAGGCTTGGAGGGCCTGCTGAATGCAGGGCCAGAGCTGCGGGGGACTTACATGTTGTGCCCAGGAACGGACCACCAAGGACACACGCGGGAGTCTAGTGTTCCTTGTCAGCTGGACAAGGAAATGTGGAGAAAGGTAATGAGATCTGTGCTGAGGGTGTCTGACTTCACAGGGCATCCGTGGGTTACTGCCACGCGCAGGGCGGGGCACTAGGAGGAAAGGAAAGGGAACTCAGACACAGAAATAGAATGTGTGTGTGCACATGCACGTGTGTGTGCATGTGCATGTGTGCGTGTGTACGTGTGTGCGTGTGCATGTGTGTGCACGTGCATGTGTGTTCACGTGCATGTGTGTGCATGTGTGCGTGTGTGTGCAGGTGCATGTGTGTGCACATGCATGTGCATGTATGTGTGCGTGTGTATGTGAGAGACAGAGAGCACACACACATGCACACAGGTCAGTCCTGGGGCTTGAACTCAGGGCCTAGGCACTGTTCCTGAGCTTTTGTACTCAAGGCTACTACTCTACCACTTGAGATACAGCTCCACTTTCAGTTTTTTGGGTGGTTAATTGGAGATGGTCTCATTAACTTTACTCAGGCTGGCTTTGAACCACACTCCTCAGATCTCAGTCCCCTGAGTATCTAGGAGTATAGGCGTGAGCCCTTGCCTGCAATGGGATTTCATCCCTGGAGAGACCGTTGATTTCACCCTGTGGATACTGACCAGTGCCTGCTCCATCTATACGCCCTCAGAGCTGGTGGCATGAGTGAACATGAACTCACTGATGTCTCCATGTCTTTGTGGGACCCCAAGAATGAATTTTGACACATGTATATTTTAGATCTGAAGGAGAGCCATCATTCTATTTTTCTAAAAAATAAAAATCCTCAGCTGGGCAGAGATCAGGAAAATTACAATGAAAGTTCAGCCCAGACTTGGGGAAACCCTTCCACAAAAAAAAAAAAAAAAAAAAAAAGCTATGCATGGTGACAGAAACTATAATCTCAGCTGCTCTGGAAATCGAGGTAGGAGAATCATAGAGTAACACTCAATCTGAAGAGGAAATTAAAGCAAAAAGGGGGTTGGGTGGGGCTTAAGTGGTAGAACACCTGCCTAGCAAGTTCAAGGCCCTGAGTTCAAGCCCCACTACCACCAATAAAAGGGGAAGGGAAATACTTTAGTCACCTTTAGAATGATCAATATCACCTTAGGCTCAGCTTCATATAAAGAAGAAAATGAAGATCATCTCTAGTCAAAACATCCTCCACAGAGAGGTGTCATGAATTTTATGAGGAGCTGAGACCGTTTTCCTTATTAAAGAAGTGATACACAGTCACTATGGAAAATTAGAAAGTACAAGAAAGGGAAAAGGAGGGAAACTTTACAACAGAAAGCCATGTGGAGGCCCCTGAATGCACCATCTGGCCCTTGGCACATGACAGAATAACTACTGTATTAAGACTTGTCACATGCTGTTCCCCAGAGCAGCCCAAGGACCAATACACACATGTCAGTAAATGGCTTACCTCTTTTTCCATAAGTGTGAAGTCATTTCAAGTGGTTAAGCAGTATTATGTATTATGGATGTATTTTAAAAATTCTTCTGTGTGTGTGTGTGTCCATTATAGAGCTTACACTCAGGGTCGGGACACTGTCCTTGAGCTTTTTTTGCTCAAGGCTAACATTCTACCACTTGAGCCACAGCTCCATTTCTGCTCTTTTTTGTGTGTGATTAATTGGAGATAAGAATTTCATGGGCTTTCCTGCTAGAGCTAGCTTTAGAGTCACAATCCTCAGATCTCAGCCTCCTAAGTAACTAGGATAACAGGCATGAGCCACCGATGGCCCACAAGAATGCTTTTTTATTAGTATCAATTAGTTGTATAAGAAGGTTTCATTTTAGCAAGTCTATACACAGTGCATAAAGAATACTTTATTATTAAACATTGAATGGTGATGGCATCTTAAGCATCAGAAACACTTTAACTCAAGAACCATATCTACTTTCAAATGTTTTATAGTAGAATATAATGTTGTGGGCGCAATTTTATATCCTTTAATTTAACACTATCTCATAAGCACTATTTGCTATCATTAAAAAAAATTCCTGAGCATTGTTTTAATGACTTCATAATAAAAGACAATATTAGGACACATAATCTTATATCATATGTATTTCATGTGACTTTAAGAATAAAAATACCCATTTGACTATGCAATGCATTCTTTCTAGTTCTTCAGTCTTGCAAATAATGCTAAGACGAATGTGTTCATGCCGTCAGGGTTGGTGTTGCTGGTTTTCCTTTTGTATTTGGGATTATAGCTGACATTAGCCTGCTCTAAGGAGAATGCTCTGTCAGATCACGGATCACTCTGAAATCAGTGGCGGCATTCAGTTTGTTTGCATCGTGACGCCATTCCCCGTCCCCGGTCCAACCTGCAGGGTCTGAGGTGTCCCGATCCCATTGCATCCAAAGGCCCCGAAGGTGGCCATTTTCCAAGTGGCAGGTGAGGGTGCAGAGTTGGAAAGTTCTCTTGAAATCACAATGTGCAAAATGTTCTCTGTGTGTGGCACTCATTGATTCATGAAATCGTGGGAGAACACTGGGCCCAGATAAAATGGCCTTAAAATGGCAAGGGCCGTTGATCTCCCCTTGGGTAGAGGTTTCCCCCTATAGCCCAATGGCTCTACGTTCTTTTACATCTGCGGTATCACCAGAGACCAGAAACATAACTAACAAGTTTGGCATGAGTGCAACCAATAGGAAAGTCACCCCCTCTTTAAGGCAACCCCCAAAGGTTAACATTTTCAACTCAGAAGAATCCTTGCTTTCGTGGTCTGGGCGGAGCCTGGCATGGGATGGGTCAGCTGGACTTGATGGGATAGGCTTGGAAGGCCACCATTAGTGGGAGTCCCAGCAAGCAAGCACACAGAGCAGGCAGGCTTCCCTTTGTCTCCCCAGCCTAGCAGGCCCCACCCCTCTGCCCCAATTGGCTGGGCTCAGGTTCATGCTCTGCTCACGATTGGCTAGTTTGAAGAGCGTAGGATGTATCCTAAACACAGTTTTTCCTAGTTAGTTATACAGCAACACTTCAAAGACTTTGAGGTAAGATTAACAGTGCACAAGCAAGCCCCAAATACAACCTCTATTTTCTTTTTTCCCTTTTTTCTTTTTCTTTTCTTTTTTTTAGTCATAGGGCTTGAACTCTGGGCTTAGGTACTGTCCCTGCGCTCTTCAGCTCAAGGCGAGCACTCTACCACTTGAGCCACAGCGCCACATCTGTTTTCTAGTGGTTCATTGGAGATAAAAGTCTCACAGACTTTCCTGCTCAGGCTGACTTTGAACCTCAATCCTCAGATCTTAGATAAAATTACAGGTGTGAGTCACCAGCACTTGGTGTACCCTCTATTTTCTTGAGCAATCTGAGATGCATCTTAATTACACTTTGGAGCAACCAGTTAAAACAAAAACAAAACCCCTACCTTTCAAACATCCTTCCTATCCCAAGCCTTTCCCTCTTTCCCTTCCTTGCCTTGATATTGTCTTAGAAGAATAATCAAGACAGAAGCCACCAGGCCAAAGAAGGAACTTCATCTTTTCCAGGTTTGTGACTGGGACTCAAACTTGGTACTTGACGCTTTTGCTCACTGGCCACCACTCTACCAACTGAGGCATGCCTCTAACTTCACAAAGCAGGAACTTTTAAGCAACCCAATTTAATAGGAAAGAGAGCTTTTCTCACAAAAGGGGGAACTGTTCATTTCGGAGCACAGAAGTTTCTGCACTAGTGGCTCCATTGCTCTTCGGGCCTGTGGCAGAGTAGTAGCACACCATGATGGCTGCTGCCGTTTGGGGAGGTGGGAATCAGGAGTAAGAAGGGAACCTGGCTAGGGTTCCAATGTCCACATCGAAGTCCGGCCTGACCTGACCTCCTCCAGGCCTCACCTCTCAATAGCAACTCAGTGCTGACCAGGCCTTTAGCTGAATGAATGCCTGGACTTCTGGAAACACTGTAAGTCCAAACCACTGCAAGGTTTGGGGCTGGCACTACCGTCAGCAAGAATATGTGTGAGAGGAGGAGGTCAGGATTAGAAACAGAAGTACATACTACCAAATGACCCCAGGACCTCCCCCAGGGCCTTCTAGAAGGTTCCACACACATCTACACTACCAAACTAAAGACCAAGCCTCAAGTACACACACCCTGGGGAGAAAGATCATCTCCAGTCCACAGCACCACACCAGCAGGACCCCCCTCACCCCTGGACCTCAGGTCCTTCTGGTAAAAACCCGATTCTTCCAATAGAGAAAGGGAGGTGTTTGTCAAGGGGTGTACAGTGTTTCAAGGGTTTTTTAGGGCGTAAAGTGTTTTAAGTTGGTTTTAAGCATACGCTCCCGCAGGGACTCTGCTTGATTCACCAGCCCTAAACCAGGAGCTCTCCGCCGGGGCCATTCACAGCCTGTGTATCGCACAGACCACAGGCCAAAAGTGAGACAAAAGCCAAGTGAACGCAGTCCTCACAGGTGACATTAAACCTCCAAAGACAAGTTGTGTTTGGAAAGCAAAGCACGGTAGCAAAGGACGCACAGCCTCTGGCACGCCGTCATCCTGTCTCTTCTATTTCTGCCGGGAGTTCTGCTGTGCGCACGTCCACGCGCCTCGCGCCTGACAGTCACGCACGGCGGAGATCGTGCCACGACGTCTGTTCTCGGCAGTCGGTGCTTCACACGGGCTGCTGGCTGCAAGGAACAAAACCCGGGGTGTTTTTGTTGTATTGAGAGCTCTCCTTCCCTTGCTTCTACGGATGACGGACGCCTGTGTTCCGAAGCCTCTGGGTACGGTTCTTGTTCTTGGTGCACAGCCACGTGTCACATGCGCCATCTCTCAGGGTTTGCTCCTTAAGTCAACAGCCTGGGGGAGGGGGTATTTTTAGCCTGTGGCGCAGACCGCAGGGAGATCTTCAGTGTCTTGATTGAGCTCCGGGGCACAGGTTTCTGGAGCGCAGTTGTGAAGTGGACACCTTGCCAGACTCAAGGGTGGCCCTGAATTTCAGCCATTCTCTCCTCGAGTCACTTTGAGGCCATGTAGAAAGGCCTGGCCACCTGCGAGAGTCCATGATGTTGTTACTCAGGTCCCACCTGAGCAACCTTGAGACAATTATCAACAAGGCCGCCTGGTGCCAGGTCCGGCCGCCCCTCTGTGCCGGCCTGGGATGCTTTAACTTCACAGAAAGGAACCCAGCCACGGGAAAGCCATCTTCCAAGACTGTGAATCCCTCCATTGAGCCCAAGGCCCAGCTCGGGACCCTCTAACAAGGGAGGCAGAAGAGGAAAGATCCCTGAGGCGGCTTCCTGGAGTGTCAGCCATGCCACCTGCTCTCTTTCTCCGCCATATTGCTTTACCAAATGTCCTTATCACCTTTGGGCTGCCCCATCTTGGACTGTAGGTCAGGGCCCATTGCTGAGGGCCCTGAGCTTGGCAGGGAGAAAGTGGGGGGGGGGTGCAATGTTTGTGCCTGAGCCTGCAGTGCAGGTCTACGCGCCAGTCCACAGGTTCCAGGATGGACTGGCTCCATCCACTGAGGCAAGACCGATGGTGATGGGCCGTCAGGTCCTGGCACCTCCACCAGCTGTGGTGGGGCAGCTGGGACGTACAGCAGGGGTACAGGGGCCTCCTCCCCAGGACCCCCCCCCCGCCATCGGTGGGCTTCTTGTCTTCCTGAGGCCCCAATGGCTTTGTCAATAAGATCCCCGATGGCCCTGTGAGTTCGTGCAGCTCCTCACCCAGGAGGGAGGGTTGGGGCACCCACGCCCGGGAATCCACCTCTGGGAACAGGCCTGGATGACCGGGCTCGCAGACACCAAGCGGGAGACTGCCCCGATGGCACTGCCCAGCGGAGGCTAATCCACACCAAAGTCAGCCACTCAACAAAACAGAGGGGCCATCTTGACCCCATGGTCTCCAGAGTAGCTGTTCTTAAAACTCATTGTCATACGGTGAAGGAACCGGGGTTTTGAATTCCCTGCACCAGGTGCCGCCCTGCTTTGCGTCACATAGACAAGGGAAAGTCGCTGGCATTGTCCCCTGAGCCAGGCCTACACAAGTCTTAGGGGCTTGTTGGCGGAAGCTGTGCACGCAGGAAGCCCGGGCCTGGCCTGAGGCCCCGCTGCTGACACGAATCACCGCTACACCGCAGGGCACGGCTCGCTGTGACTCTAGGGAGCCACTGTTTCACTCAGAGTCACACAACAGCCTAGAACCCTTCCTCCCCCGTTTGGGAGTGCCCTGAACTGGATGGCACCCTCTAAAGGGAGGGGCCTGGCCCGGGGCACTGCTAGACAAGCCGTGGGAGGGACTCCGCTTCCCTTCCCTCCCACCAGAGCGGCCTGGCTGGGTCTGGGGTCCCCAGACCTCACCTGATCCAGAAGCAGGTGGTGAGGGATGGCCGTCTCTCCACTGAGTCCCTGGAGCTCCCGCCTCCTCCTGGAACCGAACTTCTGCCCGGGGAGAAGGAGGCTGGAGAACAATCAGGCGGTGCCCTCTCAAACCCAGGAGTGCCAGGTGCTCTGCGCACAGAGGCCGGCACCGTGGCTGGAGCAGCCAGAACTGTCATCTCTTCCGGGCCCATGCGCCACAGTATCATGGAAAACAGTCAGGGAAGAAGCCAGCGGCACTCAGAGTACAGAAGAAGCCAGCTTTACTACACCCACGGGCGCGGGGCGCTACCAGCAAGGTCTGAGCCCCGACCGCGGCAGCGCCCTCCTGGGCTGTGGGTCTTGGTCACGGGAGGAGCACAGGTGTTGTGAGTTCTGGTTTACCCCAGACCTTACAGCGTCTCAAAAACTACATTTCCCGCCAATGCCAGGTTGAGCTAGTTCTGATTGTGGCAGGTTCTCCTCATCACAGACGTGATGGCTTTGGATGCTGCCTGCCCTCCAGGCTCTTGAGAGCTTCCTGGGCTCTCGAGGTGACGCTGCTGCCTCCCCAGACCCCAGGAGGAGGCCACAGACCCCCTCCCCTCAGGCCTTCGCTTCTCCACCCTCCCGGTGGTCACTCCATGGTGACAGAATCTTCAGTCCCATCCCTGAGCACCCAGTGACCCAGGCTGCAAAAGCTTGAGTCTAAGCTGATTTCAAATCCCATCGCTGCCTTCATCCAACTCTTTGGTCTTAAGGAAGTTACTAGAACTCTCCAAAGTTTCCAATTTAGGAGAAAACAAACCCACAGACCCTCCAGTTATATCTGAAGTGCAGGTAAGCGACAAATCATTGCCAGTTATAAATATTTCTCATGTGTTTACTAAATAAAAGGTGTCTTTGCTTATCTGAATATTCAAGACACGCCGACACAAGATCAAAGAGAGCTATAGATTATCTGAAATTAACTAGAAGTCCAGTGTGTCATCTGACAGCCTTACCATTCCCATATTTTGATCATTAAAATAGAGTAATTCGACTTAACTTTCATGGGGTTACTATGAGCATTTTGTTTTGTTTTGTATTTGTCAGTCATGGGGCTTGAACTCAGGGCCTGGACACTGTTCCTGAGTTTTTCTGCTCAAGGCTAGCAGTCCACCACTTTGAGCCACAGCCCCACTTCTGGTTTTCTGTTGGTTCATTGGGAATCAGAGTCTCACAGACTTTCCTGCCCATGCTGACTTCAAACCTCAATCCTCAGATCTCAGCCTCTTGAGCAGCTAGGATTACAGGTGTGAGCCACTAGCACCCAGCTACTATGAGTATTTACAAAGTAAAGCATGACAGACTTCAGAGGGGTGAATGTCATCAAAGTACACTGTAGCTTGTACAGACATGGCAAATGAAAATCCTCTTAGTGTGACTAATTAATGCAAACAAAGAATGCTGGAAAAGATTGCATCATAAATGCCAGTGCAACCTTTACTCATCCATTTGTTATAGGTTGGCTCTTAAGCAGCTTGGTGTGTGCTGGTTACCCTGGGAAGTTACTGATGGGGTCCCATTTTCTCATTGAAATCACCTGTGTTTGGGTGATTACCTTAACAGGTCAGCAGAGGGACCAGATGTTTCTTGTAGATTGACTGCAGTCCTCTGTTGTAGCCACCAGATGGCACTGCAGGGTAATAAACTGAGAATTGCGTGTACATAACTTTATTTCACAAAATCATGGGTTCCACAATCATACACATACACAGTACACTTCAATGGTATCTTCCTCATTGTCCTCTCTAGTCCCCTGACCCCCTACTGCCTGCCCAGTTTCCCCTCCTAAAATTCATATTTTAATTTGCTCGTCTGTTTCTTTTTAGATCTAGATTTCACATATGTGAGAAAACAGCTGGTTTGTTCTTTTTTACTTAATATCATGATCTCCATTTCATCCATTCTCCTGAAAATGATACAATTTCATGGTTCTTTGTGTTTGAATAATAATACTTCCCTGTGTATATAAAATGTGACTTTGTATTTCTCCATTGATGGGCACCTAGGATTTTATACTTTTAATCATCTTAGTGCTAGCCTCACATGATTCTGTCTTTTTCTTTTTCCTTATGACTAGTAATAATAAATATCTTTTCACAGCAGTATATGTGTATATCTCCATGGTAGAATCATCTCTTCAAATCCTTAGCACATTTTAAACTTGTTATTGACCTTTTTACTTGTTGGGCCATTAGAGTCATTTGTGTGTGTGTGTGTGTGTGTGTGTGTGTGTGTGTGTGTGTGTGTGTGTGTGTGTGTGTGTGTGTGTGTTCCTTATCAGTTGATAGGTTCTTCATTATATTTCTCCCATTGTGTCATGACTGTGCAAGGGATCACAACCCAACCTTCCGTTCTATCCTGGTGCTCAGTATGTCCACCTTTATGCAGAACACCGTTTGATTGCTGTAACAGGAGGGCAGGGGAGAGGACAAGTGGGAAGGGAAGGGAGAGGGAAGGGAAGGGGAAGGGAAAGGAGAGGAAGGAAGAGAACCTGGGCCTACCCAATAACCCTCTTTTGAGCCATGTAATCTTGAGAAAGTTACTCGACTTTTTTGAACGTCTCATCTAAAATGACACGGTAACGCCTCTGATCCAGTCGATTCTGATTACAGGATGGTATCACTGATGGAACATTAGATTGGTGTCTGATGTGTCGAGCCAGAGCTTTGAAAGCGCGGCGTCTCGATCCACAAGCCTCAGGCGGGCCTCACATGTTGCCCCTTTCTTTTATGTGCTGACTGTGATGAATTCAATTGCTTTCTTTTCTTCTTTTCTTTTTTTTTTCTTTTTCCTGCTGGCTGGGGCTTCAACACTACCTCCGAGACCCAGACACTGCCTCTGAGCTGCCTTGTCTCAAGGCTAGCACTCTACCAGTTGAGCTATAGCTCCATTTTCCGGCTTTGGGGGTAGTTCATTGTACCTAAGAGTCTCATGGAATTTCCTGGCCGGGCTGGCTTTGAACTGCCCTCCTCAGATCTCAGCTCCTGAGTGGGCACCATTACAGGCCTGAGCCACTGTGCCCGGCTATGAATTAGATTTCTGTCTCAAGCTTCCCAAGCCAGCCCTTTCCCCCCAGAAGCATCCTTGCTGATCATTTAAGGCAAACTCCCTTATCTGGATGGACACTGCGGATCAGACCGCCAGGGCGGCCTCCCCTGCTCCCCTCCGTGGGCCTCCTATAGCATCTCAGCGCAGGACAGAGTCTCGGGTGTCACCAGACTGGCATCTGCGGGGACAGGGGATACCTCCTGGTTCTGGGCCAGCCCCATGTAGAGTGTGGACGTTCCCTCAGGCCTCCCAGGCTGCGGGTTGCTGCGGCCTGAGGACAGAGGCCCGGCTTCAGAGGCCGGGTCTTGGGGCCTGGTCGGACTGCAGGTTTCTGAGCACAATGCTTCACTTTCTAGGTTTTGATTCCGGGTCAGGAGAGCTCCTCCGCCAAGGCCGGGCGTGGGTGGAGAGGGCGTCAGCCAGGCCCACAGGACAGCAGCAGAGCAGCGTCCCTCGAACACGCCCTGAGCTGCTGACACAAGGCACTCACTTGGACCCACCCACTTCCTTAACGGGGATTCTTTTCAGTCATTTACCTGTGCATAGATACAAAGGTATGCCTTAAGACTTCTATAGCTTTCCTAAGACCTTTGACCGCCTGGACACTAGACGCAGGCACCAGGCAAAGTGTCAGCCTTGCTGTATCTGCATACTGGCCTCACCCTTGGGATCCTCCTGCCTCGCCCTCTGGAGTACGGGGATTACAGGCGTGCACCGCATGCCTGGTAATACCCCACCATTCTAAACATACCCTCGTGGTGACATGGGGCTATGTGGGGCATGAGAATCACAAAGTGGCGCACCTGTTGGCATGAGCTACGAGCATCGCTTGCTCCCCAGGAGCCCGGGCTGACAGGACGATGGAAGTTAGACACTGGAGAGAAACGAATGCCCTGACCATGGGGCTAACCACGGGGCTGAGTTCCCGCCACAGTGATGTGTCTACAAGACATGGATGTGTGGCCACCAGCTCTTAATTCAGCACCTACTAAAATGCCCCCCTGCCCTGCGTCAGGAAAGCGGTAGCCACGCCGGCCACGCCGGCCACGCCAATTCCGAGTTCTGTTGATGACATTCTCTTAAGACGTCAACAGCCATGACTGGAAGGCCAACCCTGCTCCCGCCTTGTGTCCTTGTGTCTCTCCGAGTCCCTGGCGTCACCACAGAGCTCACGAGGAGGGATCCAGAGGCTTCTGTTAGCACCAACGACCCTTCTGCTCACCGCCCCAGTACAGCAATGGCTGGCCTCCGTGCACTTTGTGGTTCTGTGCAGTGGCCTCCTTTGTACGTGTTAAATGCGTTTGCTTCAGTGGCTGTATAATGCGTTGAGATTGGGTACGCAGGCAGAGCGGGGATAGGAAAACACGCAGAGCCAGGGAATAAACGTAGGACACCTCTGCCAAACCACCTGCTTCACAAGCAATGCTGGTGTTCGGGTGGTTCTGCCTGCCAGTGAGGCAGACAACAGGTACCCGGCCTGGAAGGTCTCAGGTTGGACACCTCCAGCTGAGCCCTGGAAACCCCTTAGCAGGTAAACCTCTCCCCCTCCCATAGAGCTTGATGCCAACTTCTTTCCCTCCTAAGGATATTGCACCTCCTCCGGGGATGCACAGCGTCTGCAGCCGCTTCTGTCTGCGTTACTGGGTCCTTGTCTGTCAGTGGAAATTGAAAACCTGTTTTGTTTTGTTTTGTTTCCATCAGGGATACAGTTAAGTCGAATGCCCGCATGTGTCCTCCGTGCACAGACGAGCTGCGCGTGGGGCCGGGTGTGATGCCAGGAGGTGGAGCTGTAGCTCAGCCACAGGCAGGTGTGCTGCATGAAGACACTGTAGGCTCCGAGTTCCCGCACCTTTCACCTCCCTCATATCACATGACCCAGTGGAACCAAACCCTTCCTCCGAAGCTCTGCTGCTTTCTAGGAGGCCGCAGTCACCTGATCCTCTGCCCCTTGGACCTCATCTTCTCCACCTCTGTGCCTAGTGGATGCTCACTGCAGGGAGCACAGAATCACCTGGAGGACAGAGGGAGCAAAGAGCCTGCATCTCCACTCCCTCCTATAGGGGTGGTGGATCCCCAGGTCGGGGTTTCAATACGTTCGGATGATTCCGGTCCAAGTTGTCACCATGACAGGCAATTTAAGATGCGCTGGATTCCATTGTGAGTTCCCAGGTAGCGTGTGACGTGAGCTCAGAGGGGCTGATTGCTCCCATCTTAAACTCAGTTAGTAGAATACTGAGCACTTTCGACTCTATGCCCGGCAGCCAGGCCCTTCCTTTCTGGAGCTCATACACACCCGAGAGTCATGGGCGTATGACCAGTGGAGAAGGAGACCCCTTTCTGCCTGAGCAAAGCAGAAGATCCTACTAAAATTCCTGCCAAACCCAAAGTCTCAGAGTCAACCTCTGCTGAGATCACAGGGACGTCACCATGCCCAGCTTCCCTGGGCAGATGGAGTCTCTCAGACTCTCCTGCTGCGCTTGACTTGAACCATGAGCCTTATTCTCAGCTCTCTAAGTAGCTAGGATTATAGGCATGAGCCCCCCGGGCCCAGCTTCTTTTATTTTTAAACGGAACAACAGAAGTAATTAATTATCAAGTTCCCCAAGTTTAAGTTGGGATCATATACAAAGATGACAAGCCTTGTTTAAGGCTAAGATATATAGATCTATAACTTCATAAACTAGCATGGGCATTCCTGTAATTACCCTTTGAAGTATGCACAAGGATTTAGGGTGCCGTCGGATACACATCAGTTATGGGGCGATGCGAAGGGAATGCGACCTTCCTGATTTGTAGGTGTGGAAAATGACAGGATTTGCTGAAGCTGCTTCCAGGGGGAAATCCTGTGGTATTTACTCAAATTCCCAATTACACTCTTGGCATTTTGCCTTGAGATCTCGGTCCCTAAGGCCTTTTCCCTGGGATCTGGATTATGCTGTTCATTTGCTTAGCAAACACTTGCTCGGAAGTGTGAGCAACACAGAGGAGCAGTGAGTAACTGCGGATGAAGGCCCGGCAATGACACTGTGTCTTTCTCTGAGCATCCTTCTGCCCTCAGCGACTCACCCCCGAGGACAGGAAAGCGAGCCACACACACACACACACGGGGCCCCCAGAGTGACGGGGCCCCTCAGACGCCCCCCGGACCAGGATTCTTCAGATGAACGTCAGCAAGAAGCCAGGTCGTGCAGATGATGAAAAGTAGCCGTAGTTCGTCTTCATCCTGAACGTATCCAGCTGGCTGGGTTTGGTGATCAAACTGACGCAGCCAGAGCACGGGTCCGCGGCGCTCACTTGGACGGTGTGTTCTGTGTTTCCGCACTGCACAAAGGAAGGCACGTGGGAAGGGGTGGCATCCTCACCAGGACCCGGTGAGAGGAAGCTGCCCGCCGGCGTCTCTCCAGAACATCCCGTCGCCCAAACGCCTTCCCTGCAGAGAAGCTGCCTTTCCCACCTCTCCCTCCAAACACGATCTTAACCCTCACCCTGACCTGCTCGTGGGGACAGAGTCCCGGGGTGGCTGCGACACACACTCAGGACTCCCCACCCCACCCCACGCTGCCTGGGGGAAGAGGGGGGCTGCGTTTGGGCCGCAGAGCTGGCCTGTGCAAGCCAGGTCCCCTGCACCCGAGCACCCAGCACAGCACCGGACGCCTGGCTCCCCACGATAAATCTCAACCTCAGTGAGTTCTCAGAACCCAGCGCATATAGGAGGCGTCTAAAATGGCGCACTCAGTAATAACCCTCCCGCTGCTGAGGGCCCCTGTTGGTACAGAATGTGTTCCCTGACAGCAGGTTAGTTTAAGGCTGCTCTCACAGATGGATTGACTGACTGGCCGATTGACTGGCTGATTGATTGAGGCTAAAACAGAAACTGGACAAAGACCCAGCTTGAGCACAGCACCTTCCTCATGTGACAATCTGAAGGTTACATGCTGAAATCTTTACTCCCCAAGTGCTGGGCTTCTGCCTTCCAAGTCCATTGTCAATGCTCCCTGACTCTAAGAGAAGGATGGCTTCTGCTCCTCCAGCCACAATGTCTCCTCCCAGGTAGATAACATCAGAGACACACAGGAGCTCCACAGGAGCTTCCGCTCTGTCTCATCAGCTGCAACAAATTCGAGTAAGAAAGGGCATGGCGTGAGTATTCCAATAATAGTCCGAATCTACTGCTTCTGGAATTCAGGCTGTTATTCATAATGTTTCATTGATGTAGCATTGACAACACACTTATTGAAGATGAGGCTGGACATTAAAGGATGGGAAATAATTCATAAAAAACACAGGCAGGTACCAAGGTAATGATGCCCATGTTAAAATCAACAAAGAAGTATAGAGAGGATTCACTCACAAGAATACCCCATTCAGTAGAGCAGAATGGCATGAAAATTTATAGTGAGTGCATATCTAATAGCTCCAAAATATATCAAGTGAAGTCTGCAATGATGGTGGGAGAATCCTAATGTTTCTCTGCAGAAATTGACAGACCAAAAACAGAAAAGCAAAGGTGGACATGGGTGGCATTAGATTTGATCTAATGAGATAGCGGAGAAATGCTCCCAAATTAGGTAGTAAGGGCGTTTGTCAGTCTTCAGCTCGAGTTGGAAGTTTATGAAAATGCCACATACTAACATGTGTGGACTGCAACTACAGAGGAAGAATTACATCGCTTCAAGACATCTGTGGAAAGGGAAACGGCTGAAAGTTAATGAGCAAAGAACCTAATAACGCCAGGAGCAAGAAAGGAAACAGCAAGTAAGATGGATGGAGAACCCCAGCTGTCAGCAGATGCCCTCCAAGAGGCGGCTGCACACTCTCCCCTTTTTTGACACTACTTGAGAAGACTCTCATCAGAACTCCCGAGGATGCCAGCAACACCGCCATTTTGGTGGAGCCAGGAGAGCTGGTGACGTGGAGATCAGGGGGGCATCTGAGCCTGGGAGACCTCTCCCAGCTGCTTGTGTGCTGCTGCATTGGAGCAGCCTGCCCGTGACCCCAGGTGCTGCTTCCCTTCCCGGGAGAGCTGACAAGCTCCGTGCTGGGGACACTGGCTGGAAAGCAGGCAGAAGCTGGGGGGCCGGGCACTGGTGCTGGAGACACTCGCTGGAAAGCAGGCAGAAGCTGGGGAGGGGGAGGGGCAGGGGCTGGTGTGAGTAGAAAAGGAGCCGGGGTAAGACGTGTTTCTGAGCTCACCTCACAGCCAGGGCTCATCAAATGCTACCTACGTATCCCCTACACACACACACCTCTTTTGTTTTTAATTTTTTATTTTTTGTGTCGGTCCTGGGGCTTGAACTCTACCATGTGAGCTACAGCTCCACTTCCAGCTTTTTATGGTGCTTAATTGGAGTTCAGATGCTGAAATACGGACACTGTAACAATGAGATGTACAAGACACTATGTTGAAAATGACCTTTACAACTTGGCAGGGAGTGGGGGAGATAGGGGAGCTGTGGAGGGAAGGGATGGTAGGGGAAAAACAAAGGAGGGGTAACAATGCTTGATGGGAAATGTACTCATGTAACTGTAACCCCTCTGTACAGTATCTTTACAATGAAAAAACATATATTAAAAAGGAAGAAGAAGCTCACGGACTTTTTCTGCTTGGGCTGGCTTCAAACCACAATTCTTGGCTCTCAGCCTCCAGGGTAGCTAGGATTACACGTGTGAGCCACCAGTGCCCACCTGTATCTTCCCTTTTTAAACATAAAAGACAAAGAGAGTGATGTGACATAAGCCAAAAACCCAGCCATAATTAGGGCTCAGGTGTGTTTAGTACATACTACAATCGGGAGTAGCAATGAAATCCAGCAAATGTAGTTACTGCCCAGTGAATGCTATTACTATACACCCTTTAGGATGGAAGAGTCTTGAACACACAGGAGTTGGCGAGGCGACAGGCCTGGCCAAGCGGAACCCAGCCGTGGACGTCAATTTGGCAGACAGTTCAGGCATCTTGCCTTTGATATTTACCCAAAGGCTTTGCAAAGTCTGTCCACACACAACACCTGCCCACAGGGGATTAGAACGGCTTTGTTCATAATTGTAAAACCTTGGAAGTCACCAGATGTCCTTCAGGAGGAGAATGGCTGCACTGTCGTACATCCAAACAGTGAGCTACGGCCCAGCACAGAAACAATGAACAAACAAGCTGCCCAGCAGCGCTCTAGTGCGTAAACAGAGCCGGTCTGTAAAGGCTGCGTGTGTACTTACCATTAGGATCCAACTCTAGGACAGTGCAGATAAGGCCACAGTTGGACAATATAAAGATCAGGGTTACCTGACCTTGGGGGAGAGAGGGCCGGCATGGGTGCAGAGTGGGGGACGGATGAACAACTGTGCTGTCTGGGGACGTGTCTTGATATTCAGCCCCACCAGGGGGGGCCCTGACAGGCTCCGGACCAAGCGATGTGTCAGTGTGGGGTCAGGAACCATAAGGGGTGAGCACAGGGGAGACGTTGAGCCTGGAGGCGTAGAAGGGCTGCGATGGAGTCAGCCAGGGCTGCGATGGAGTCAGCCAGGGCTGCGGGGAAATCCTCCCACCCTCTCCTCTGCATTGTGATGGACTAGGCGAAGCCTTTTAGATGTAAAAATATCTCATGCTAAACACATAAAACACAAAGACAACAGTCTCCGGAGGACTTCTGGGTGACCCGTTGGATAAAGATGCTTTCTTCTGCTTCCTGTCCTAGAAGCTAGGATTTGAGAAGAAAGCTCAGGTCTGGAGAACAGTGAGAAACCCCCGAAGAAGTCTTTCCCGAGCTCTGGAAACCCGGACCGATGACTTCCCAGCCTCTGGGAGAGACGGCCACCAGGACCTCCACAGGGCTGGGCTTGACCACCCAGAGCCTCTGTTTTAAGAACCACACCCCAGACTAAGGTAATCATGGAGTCTTGTCTTCTTTAAACAAGTTTTAACTTGGTGTGTGTGTATATGTACACATGTGTGCATGTATGTGTACTGCATGGGATGAGCAGGAATGTTGGAATGATCACAAATGTTTTCATGCCTATGAAATGATATAGTTTTAGAATCAAAACCATACCATGGAAGTCGATCTGGCCATTTGTCCCTCATCTTTTGATGTCCCTGCTTTGTCTAAGATACTCCAGTGGTTACAGCCAGTGAAGCACTCACCACCCGGGACCTTTGTCACCTGGCCAGGCTGAACAGAGGGAGGCAGGTCTCCCATCCCAGTCATGTGGGAAGCAAAGATAGGAGGCTCTCTGCCCAAGGATGGTTCAATGCTCTTTGAATCTGACTGAACAGGGAAGCAGGGAGACCGAGATGTGACGCAAACGTTAGAGTACCTGCCTCACAAGGGAGAGGCCCTGAGTTCAACCCCCAACACTGCCAGCAAATGTAAATAAAGAAGTATAGCACATGAAATTACGTACAGTACACGGTGGTTATGATCAAAAATGACTGGTGCTTGTCGTTTATTACACTATACTTGTTACTATTGTTTTACAATATACTCCTAGCGATTGCGAGAAGCCCGGGGCATGGCGGGAGGTGGGCCATGTGACCTGGGAACTGCCTCCAACACCTGTTTACCAGTCCCCAGCCTGCAGCAAGAAGCCCGCCCCGCCTCGGCCGGCGTGTGCTCTCTAGGATGTTTGCATGTGAGATCACCTAACAACACATCCACGCCGATCAGTGACACACAGCTCTACAAGGAGGTGGCTACCAGAAGGAGCAGCAGGGCTGGCCAGGCCCAGAAGCGTGGGCTGTCACAGTTCTTTATGGCTCAGCACCTGTGACATTGTACTCAGAGTCTGTGTCTCATTGAGATTATGCTCATTCCTACCATCCTTCATACAGGAAAATCCATCAAAAAAATTTTAAGAATAAGCATCCATTATATGAGTTTAAGCTTCATCCGCATTTAAAAATGATACTTGAATCAGGCGCCAGTGGCTCACCCCTGTCATCCTCGCTACTCAGGAGGCTGAGATCTGAGGATCACAATTCAAAGCCAGCCCGGGCAGGAAAGTCTGAGAGACTCTTATCTCCAGTGAACCACCAGAAAGCTGGATGTGGCTCAAGCAGTAGAGCGCTCGCCTTGAGCTGAAGAGCTCAGGAACAGTGCCCAGGCCCAGAGTTCAAGCCCCACAACTGACAAAAAAAATGACACTCAGAGTCTTCCCAGATGTGTGCTCACTGTGTGGTGTCAGAGCTGCCATTTCCAGCAATGCTGACAAGCCTCTTTCCATGTCACCATTGCAGGCCACCAGGTGAGCGGGATATAATCACACAGCCATTGCCCACTGCTGCAAGTTCCACCCGGGCCTGGGCCTCCGGCAGAGAAGATAGGCCTCGGGCGCGCCAGCTGGCACTGACCCCTGGGCAGGGAACTTGGTCCCAGACCAACTTCAGGAGCCGCTGAGGAATCCACGGGAGTTCACGGGTCATTACGTGAGCTCACCATACTCTGCCATGGTAGAATGGCTGCCAAAATGGATGGGCAAGGAGAATGAGAAGCGGACAGACAGTGATCCCGGCACCAGGAACACGGACGCCATCTGCTCTCCTGTCAGCCATCCTGGGGCAGGAAAGGAGAAGGTGTGCTGTCAGTCATTAATGGACGGCCTCGGGAGAGCTGTGAGTGGTCTGGCAGGCGCAGACTGTGTACACACACGGTCTTCTGCACCATTGCCAGCAGAGAATTTCCTTGCTGCTTGCCCAGTCTCTAAATGTGTTAACCCAAGCGGGATCAATTGAGTGGCTTACTGAACACACAGAAGGTTCTAGAAAGCCTCTCTCTTCCCATGTACACATTCCTGACTGGGGGAGAGGGGCGGGGGGAGATGGCCATGTGTCCACCCTCAGTTGGGACAGACCTACATCCTGGCTTTCCTTAACCTTTCTAACACACTTCATCTTTCCAAGGCGACATATGATTATTTCCTCTCATCTTCACCATTATCAAAAGCGACAGCGATCACTTAGCTTTTATTTGTTCTCGTCTTTGCCGAGCTTTTCTTTTCTCTTTTGTAGTGGTGACAGAAGCTCTCCTAATAAGAAAATAAGAGATTGGAGACCAGAAATACAGCTTGGAGCCCCGGTGCTGTGATACTGGAGGCTTCTGTGTCCCCACGGGGTGGGTGGAGCTGTGGCTGCACATCTGACAGTGCAGGACACCAGGGCAGCTCCCTCAGACCTGAAAGCCACCGCCGAACTCCCTGGGGGGCCACAGGGTGGCTCCCGGCAGCCATCCAATCACCGAGGGAGAGGAGGGAGGGCGGGACTTGTGATGGCTATGTTCACTGAGAAATACCAAGCTGCAGGGGGGATTCTGTCAGTCTGGTGGAGTCCTGAGGACGAGGACAAAACATGGCATACGTGAAGGAGAAATAGATGGCAGACATTCGAAGAGAAAAACAAACCGGATGAGCCCCCACCCACCCACCTGCCAGTTTTCATTGACATTTATCCCATTGACACTCCCTGCCCGGAAAAAGCCGTTATCAGTCCTGTGTGACCAGTCCCCATTTCATGGCCATCGCTGATCTCAGGTAAGCTGTCCTGTAGTAGTTAACATGATGCGCCCCATCCGCGCCCTCAGCACTGTCCTATGGCGCTAGCCGAGGTCCAGGGGCCTGCGTTGTCTCAGAGGATCTCCTAGGAGATGGCCGGCCTTGGAGCCATGCCCTCCCGAGAGGGGCTGGGGCTGCTGCTTTGCCCCGGTGGCAAGGTGTCATGTCGGAGATGGGGTGCCAGAGCAGGCTCTGTGAGGGCTGGGATCCCCCCAAAAAGACTTCTAACATCGCACCACGAGGTTTGACTTGTTGCCACACGCTTTCTGTCGGCACTAATTAAGGTTTATTGTTACAACCAACAGAAACTGACTCAGGCAAAATGCAGCCTCCCGGCAACGGCAACAGAGCGATATCGGGTTGCTGACAGAATCAATGAGCAGTCTGCAAAGCCGGTGTGTACCATGGACAGTGGCCAGGGTGGCCATGGCGGACAAACCGGGGCCAACAGCAAGCGTCCGGTGCTTCGACCCCCGCAGCCAGAGGCAGCTCCACCCAGACTTCCCCCTGCAACACCCACCCCTGAGCAGAGCCCCTGCTGTCTTGGGTGAGTGACCAGGCCAGGCCCCCCCGGACCCCCAAGGCCTCTGTGGCTCTTGACTTCATCTTACACCTGTCAGCCTCCAGAGCTGTGAGACAAACCTTCCTGTTCTTGTCGAGCACCTGGCTTCAGGTGTTTAGTGCTGGCAGCTCCAGAGGACTGAGCTACACAGCCAGGACACACAGACCCTAAAACCGGGCCGCGTACGTAGCCTGGGGAGGAGGATGCGGCTGAGCACTGGGTGTGCACACGTGCTTTGAGACCTCTGAGGGAGAGGCCTGCTCCGCACTGAACCTTCTCCCCTTTTCTTGTGCCAGATGGAGCACAGAGGCAGACATGGTGGCAGACCTGTTTTTCTCCCAAACTCTCTTCCGAGTGTTCCTTCTCATCATAGTCTTAATTTCCAAGAAACCTCTTTCATTCCTGTTCTTTTTTTTTTTTTTCTTTTGATGGTGGGGTTTTAATTCTGGCCCTGGGCGCTGTCCCTGAGCTCTTCAGCTCAAGGCAAGTTTTCTACCACTTGAGCCAGAGCGCCATATCTGGTTTTGGGGAGGTTCATTGGAGATAAGAGTCTCATGAACTTTCCTGCCCAGGCTGGCTTTGGACCTCAATCCTCAGATCTCAGCCTCCTGAGTAGCTAGGATCACAGGTATGAGCCACTGGTGCCCGGCCAGGTGTTAGATTTTTAAGTGATATGATTTAATGTGTCATTCAAAATTTTAAGACAGCCCAAAGTACGGAGAGCAAAAGTAGAAAGTCCTTGGCTCTGGTAGTCTTCTTAGCAGCGTGGGTCAAACGCAACTATGCGGACTAAGCAGCAGGGAAGCTGGGCCCATTTGTGTCCACAGCCCCGAAGCTGCTCGACATTGCCTGTTTTCTGTCTGAGATGAGCATGTGTTTGCTTGGAGTACTGCAGCTAAATGAGCGAATGGAAATGTTATCTAATCTAGAAGCCACCTGGTTGTCATCAGGGAAAGGGCTAACTGCTGAGTTCCAGTCTTCCTCTGCTCACAAAAGACAACACACACACACACACACACACACACACACACACACACACACACACACACACACACACACACACACACACACACACGAAAGTTGGGGCGTGTCCAAATGAGAAAATCAGCAGCCGCTGCTGCCGTGTGAGATGGCTGGGGCTGGCCAGAGCCCCGGTAGAAGCTGGACATGATGGTCATGGTCCAGAGACATCGGCCATCAAGTGACTCACCTAGAATTCCAAAGACAGCGCTGTGGTTTTCTGCCCAAGTGATTCCTTAACGTTATGGCTCCCTGTGGTTCCCTTTCCCAGGACGGGATGCACTGCTGTTGTAAGGAATTCAGGACAGCACAGCTGTTGGGAGTAAGGAATTCAGGACAGCACAGCTGTTGGGAGTAAGGAATCCGCAGGCCTTTCGGCTTTCATTCGCTCTTCTGTGTGACAGTAGACAACCCTGAGGCCAATGTAAAGGGAAGTGATGGTTGCTGCGGATTTTCCTTTGGCTTCTTAATGATTCAATGGACGCCGCTGTGTCTGTCCTGCAGTGGGGACAATTCTACTCATTATGCAAACAAGACTCACCTGAAATAATGTCTACAACCAACCATTTACGACATGGCAAATGCTTATGATCGGCTGACAGATAAGCTTCTCAGGAGTGGTGGACTCATGAGGAGGGAATCTGGACACTGCCTGAGAAGGAGGTTTAAAGAGGTACATTCTAGAATCTTCTCTCAGACAGACAGACAGACAGACAGACAGACAGACAGACACACACACACACACACACACACACACACACACACACACACACATATCATTCATCTGTGGGAGCTTTATCCCTCTGTCTTCTGAGCTTTGCTGAGCATCTCTGCAGTGGACCTGGATTACTGACTGGGTGATCCTTTGCATGGAACGCAGTATTCCTGTCGCAGCCCCTCTGTCCCCCTCGCAGCCCTGACTGCTGTCCACATGCACCTGTGGCACAGCAGGCCAGAGGACTTCCTGTGGAGCCATCCCCAAAGCCAGCCAATGAGGCCCCTCCTTCCACAGGCGTGGGGCTCTGGGTCCATAATTCCTGTCACTGCAGAGGCTTGATCCCACAGGAGGCAAATGGCCGCCACATCCTGAGGTCAGCTCCACTGAAGCCCGGAGCTCCTTCCCCGCCCTCCCCCAAGCCCGGGGGAGGATTCAAGACAAGCCTGAGAAGAGGGAGGGAGAGGCGGGAGGAGAGTGGGGGAGAACGTTGGAAGAGGTGGCATCGATGGAGATGCACTGTCTTTGTAAGCTGCTTGGCTACATGGCAACTCCGTTATACAATTACTTAAAGATAACAATTTTTAAAAGAAAATAAATGGCCTCTGCTTACAGCTTGTTGGGATTAAGTTTCTATTGTTGACCATTAAAAATGCCTTGGTGTTGGGGTTGGGAAGGTGGCTCAGTGGTAGAGCGCTTGCCTTGCATGCATGAGGCCCTGGGTTTGATTCCTCAGCACCACATAAGCAGAAAAAAGCCAGAAGTGGTGCTGTGGCTCAAGTGGTAGAGCGCTCGCCTTGAGCTGAAGAGCTGAGGGACAGCGCCCAGGCCCAGAGTTTAGGCCCATGACCGACCCAAAAAAAAAAAAAAAAACAGCAAAACCTTAGTGTGAGCATTTGTTTTCAAATTCTACTTCACATCTTCATTACTTAGTAATATCCTAACAGAGTGCTGTATTCGGGCAAGCATTCATAATGGGCCATTGTAGTATGGACCACGGAGACGGAGGAGGAGAAGGCTGCTGGCTCACGCTTGTAATCCCAGCTACTCGGGAAGCTCAGATCTGAAGATCAAGGTTTAAAGCCAGTGTGGGCAGGAAAGTCTATGAGACTCTTTTCTCCAATTAACCACCAAAAAGCTGGACGTGAAGCTATGGCTCAAGTGGTAGAGCGCTACCCTTGAGCACAAAAGCTAAGGGGCAGTGCCCCGGTCCTGAGCTAAGTCCCAGAATTGGCACCAAAAGCAAAAACAAAGGAGAAAGAAAGAAAAGAATATTACTGGAAAGAAGAAGTCTCGAAATCATTGAAGAAGGTAGTAAGAGTGTACTGTGTGCTGTGGAATGTTCTAGAAGGGAAGGCGCACCCTGGAGCTGCGGGTGGGTGAGGGACACAGCAGGGGAGAGGGAACGAGCAAGCGGGGAGGACCGGACAGGGTGGAGGGGGGTCGGGTCCCCACCGTGCCCCGGGGGAAGAGGAAGCCAGCTGGGGAGGGGCCGCAGCCCTTCACCTGGGAAGCTGGCCATCCCTAGGCATCTGGATCCCCACGCAGCCCTGTGCCCCCAACTTCTGTTTGGTTCCCGAGGCCGGCCGGCCAAGGATGCAGCCAGGGGCCAGACAGCTTCCAGAACGGGGAGAAACGGACACCAAAGCCGAAAGAACAGCAAAACAGATCTGTGTCAGACTTTATTTCCAGTGTCAGGACATTTTAAAAGACCCAGGACCCCAATCTGTACCTCAAAGGTCAAGTATCCAAGTCCTCCAAAGATACAATCAAATCAACCCATAGCACTTGAACTCTTAAATGATAGAAAGAATACCTGAGAAAGAAATTCTTAAGGATGCCCCTGCCTCATAATGCCCCGACTTATCCCGGGCCAGACCCCTCACCCCGACGCTGCTACGCCCCAAGACCCACCAAGCTGTGGTGCCCAGTGAGCGTGCTTCCAAAACCCAAGGCAAACCACAGGCCCCGGCTCACAGACGGCCAGAGTGCCCCGTACTTCCACAAACACTTAAAACAACGTCCCATTTCCAAAAACATCTTTTTCCAAACACAACTAAATACAGAAAACATCAAGATGGAAAAGATAGTCAGTTTGGAGCACACATTGCTGGCTTTCCGGAACAGTCCAGCTTTATCCTCCATCTATTTATGTCAAGAGCATTACATTCTACTCATAATCTGCTTTTTAGTAAAGATAAATACCAAACACTAGCAATCATAAATAAATACAGAGACCCAATGAGATTCGGGATGAGGGTCCCCATAACACACAAGGGAATAAAGAGTTTCCAAAATCACCCAGTGACAGAAAAATTTTGCTTTCATTTCTTACCATTTTAGGAAAAGCTAACAGTTGACCACCAAGTCTCCTTGGGTGCTGCCAGGTAATTTCCAGTCATGGAGTTTTTTTTAATGTTTTATTTGTCCAGATGAAACAAAGTTCCCAGAATAAAATACACCTTAGCTATCAGCACCTTGGTTTACCTTGCAAGGGTCTTCAGGCAGGACCGTGGAGACCTTAGAGCGGATGATCCCAGGCCTGTGTCTGTGAGAGGAGTCTCTGAGCCTGGCTGTGTGGCCTCGCTGAGCAGTAAATTCAGCACGTGCAGGGCACTGGTTTCTAACACCAGAGAATGGAGGTGGCTGAATTACGATACTCTGCAGACACAGCATGATAGGGGCTGAGGTACTGTGTGTGCAGCTGATATGCAGCATGCTCGGGGCCTGAAGTCCCACCCCCAGCATCTAAACTCACAGAGCAAGAACACACACACACACACACACACACACACACACACACACACAGGTGACAATTGCCTATGGAATAGATTTCGCCACTAGTATTTAAAAAAATGGTTGTCAGGTATAGTGGTACATGCCTATAATCCCAGCACTCGGGAAGTTGTTTCAGAAGAGGAGGATCATGAATTCAAGACCAGTCTGGGTGACATAGTGAAACCGTATCAAAAACATAAAAATGTACAAAAGTAACCCTGTCAGATAAATTAGGGGCACACATTCGGTTTGCTAACGACTTGCTGGCACAGGCTCTGTCTCCCCGCGGTGGGTGCCAGCCTGGCCCTCCGTGGCTCCTCGCTGTACCCTGAGGGTGGGTCTCCTCACCCTCTGCTCCAGGCCCAGCCCGAGGCTCTTGCGGCTCCTTTCCTGGGCGTTGTACGTCCAGTGCAGGGAAATCAAGGGAAGTTAATAGTTCAGGAGATGGTGACAGATTCCTCCAACCGTCCGCACAGCAGTGTCACGCCCATTCCCCCCAGAGATCCGCTGCACGTATCTGCCCTGCACCTCAGCCGGTGACACATGGTGGCATGTCCCAGCTGTTGCATCTGGAGATCTACTTCAAGAACCAAATAAACAGCGAGTGAGTGAGGCCCAAGACGCTGGAGGGACCTCAGCCCTCCCTTTCCACCCGTTCCGGAAGGTGGATGCGGCCTTGGTGAGACCCCAGAGGATTCAGAAGATAACTATCAGCCGGTACCGGTAGCTCACGCCTGTCATCCCAGCTACTCAGCCAGCCCAGGCAGGAACATCCAAGAGACTCTTATCTCCAATGAACCACCAGAAAATTGAAAGTGGTGCTGAGGCTCAACATGGTAGAGCACTCACCTTGAGCTGAAGAGCTCAGGGACGGCGCCCAGGCCCTGAGTTCAAGCCCCATGACCAAAAAAGAGACCAGGTAGCTCCAGGTGTCTCTTCTGCAGCAGGTCTGGAGTGGGGACAAGGCAGAAAGAACAAGTCTGCAGGGAACCCCACCCCCACCCCGAAACAGCCAGAATGCCAGGCACCACATGACAGACGCCGAAAGATAATTCCTAATTAAAGAAGAAAAATGTTATAAGAAAGTGAATGCTTCCCAGGGAGAGACGGCCAGGAAACGCAGGCAACGTCTCATCTATTTTTAACATGGTGCACAGCTGCTGTCACAGTAAGTCAGCCTCGTGAATTATTTAATCCCTGGCAGGGCCGGTGTGGAGAGCCGGCTGGGAGGCTGGGAGACAGCGGGGCTCCCACGGTCCTGCCCCTGCCGGCCCTGACACTCTCCGTGCCCCCACCCGCGCCCGAGGTGCACTTCCTCCCACCCCGCCACACAGGCCAGCCTGCAGCGCACACCTGCCATCTGGTAAGTGTGGAGCTGATGGTGCAAAGCTAAGAACCAGGGATGCCTCACACTCACCTGATGGCTGAGGGAAAGACTGGGCACCTCCCTAACCAAGTGGCTGGTGCCTGAGACCAGAGGCCAGACCTGACTCATGAGGATGCACGCATGTGCGCACACACACACACACACACACACACACACACACACACACATACACACACGTACACCCACAGTGTGCTGTCTATGATAGAGCCCAGGACCTGACTCATGAGGATACATACATGTGCACACACACACATACACACTCAGTGTGCTCTGTGATAGAGCCCAGGACCTGACTCATGAGGATGCACACATGTGCACACACACACACACACACACACACACACAGAGTGTGCTGTCTGTGATAAAGCCCAGGACCTGACTCATGAGGATGCACGCATGATTGCGCACGCGCGTGCACACACACACACACACACGTCTGGAGTGTGAGGTAGCACCGGTGAGGATGGCTGGAGCAGTGTGGACTGAAGGGTTAGGCTGCGAGTGGACGCTTGTTTAGATGACAAGTGGGAACGTGAGTCCGCCCACCCAGGCCGGTCAGGATAGGACGGGGCGGGAGAGGACGCTGCTCACCAGGCCCGTCTCAGGAGAACCACATCTGAGGCTCTGAGCAGCACCGGCCCGGGGCCATCATGCTGGGTTCTAAACACCCAGAGGCCGGGCACCTGTCCTCTTAGCTCTACCCATGTACATAGCTCACTCACCCCAGAGAGAGCAAGACAGAGGCCGAACAAACACGTCCGGGGCAGCGTGTCATTCCCGGAGGTGACCGCAGCCTGCCTTCGTGAAACCACACGTGCACACAGCGCTGCCTCAGAACACACCCTCTCCTCCCGTGCCACACACAGACGCAAACGGGGAGACAGCCACACAGACCCCTCCCCAGCGAGCAACACCACCCACGATGGCTGACACACACACACACAATCCCCAGCGAGCAACACCACCCCACGATGGCTGACACACACACAACACAACCAACGCCACACCAAGATGGCTGACACACACTACACACCCAACACCACCCCAAGATGGCTGACACACACACACACAATCCCCACCAAGCAACACCACCCCACGATGGCTGACACACACAGGCCACACCCAACACCACACCAAGATGGCTGACACACACACAATCAACACCCAACACCACACCAAGATAGGTGACACACACACAATCCACACCCAACGCCACACCAAGATGGCTGACACACACACAATCAACACCCAAAACCACACCAAGATGGCTGACACACACAACACCACATCAAGATGGCTGACACACACACAGGCCACACCCAACACCACACCAAGATGGCTGACATAACCAACACCCAACGCCACACCAAGATGGCTGACACACACAGGCCACACCCAACACCATACCAAGATGGCTGACACACACAGGCCACACCCAACACCATACCAAGATGGCTGACACACACAACACACCCAACACCACACCAAGATGGCTCACACACACAACACACCCAACACCACACCAAGATGGCTCACACACACACAACACACCCAACGCCTCACCAAGATGGCTGACACACACACAGGCCACACCCAACACCACCCCAAGATGGCTGACACACACAATCCACACCCAACGCCACACCAAGATGGCTGACACACACACAATCAACACCCAAAACCACACCAAGATGGCTGACACACACAACACCACATCAAGATGGCTGACACACACACAGGCCACACCCAACACCACACCAAGATGGCTGACATAATCAACACCCAATGCCACACCAAGATGGCTGACACACACAATCCACACCCAACGCCACACCAAGATGGCTGACACACACACAATCAACACCCAAAACCACACCAAGATGGCTGACACACCCAACACCATATCAAGATGGCTGACACACACAGGCCACACCCAACACCATATCAAGATGGCTGACACACACAGGCCACACCCAACACCATACCAAGATGGCTGACACACACAGGCCACACCCAACACCATACCAAGATGGCTGACACACACAACACACCCAACACCACACCAAGATGGCTCACACACACAACACACCCAACACTACACCAAGATGGCTCACACACACACAACACACCCAACGCCTCACCAAGATGGCTGACACACACACAGGCCACACCCAACACCACCCCAAGATGGCTGACACACAGTCCACACCCAACACCACACCACGATGGCTGACACACACACAGGCCACACCCATGCCAGGCCCTGTGCAGAGGGCTCCTGTAGATGGCCTCTCGCCACGCCTGCGGAGTGGACGTGTTAGGAGTGGCTGCTGTCCCCGGGCGGGGAACGCAGGTGCCCTCCCGGCACTGACGGCTTCCGCGGGCGCCCAGCTGCGGCCTGAGGAAGGTGAGCCCCGCCCGCACTGCGGAGGCAGCAACACCAGTGCCGGGCCCTGGGTTAGCCATCCTCCTCACAGATCACCGGCGGGACACCGGCGGGCACCGAGGCCGGGCTCCGCACTCAGAGGGAGGGGCACGGAGGGCTGGAGCAGAGGCTGGCTGGGGCAGGATGGCGTGTGAAAGCTGCGGCCGGGGCGGGGGGATGCCGGGGCGGGGGGATGCCGGGGCGGGGGGACGCCGGGGCGGGGGGACGCCGGGGCGGGGGGACGGCCCGCAGACCACACTGTTCTCATCTACCAGGGCCCTGAGCATGTTCCTTGCAGAGGGAAGAAGACGGGATGTGGGCTGAGGAGCCTGCCCTGGGCATCTGCGGGTCACACAGCCAACAAAAACCGGCATGTCTGGGGCTGTGTTTGGAACCCTTCCTTTCATTCACCTATTATTATTATATCAGATTCACCCCTTCCCATCCTTCCAGAAAGGATAATTCAGTGCTAAACAATCAATACTTTTATTGAGCCTCTACTCATTATTGCTGGGTCCATGTAAAAATTCAGGGTTTGTCAGCGAAGACCACAGAGATAGAGTGCACAAAGCTTACATCCCAGTCCACTGGAGCATAAACAAGAAACAAAATAGCAAAATAGCTAAGTTGTCATAGATAGATCTTCCAGGCTTTGTTCAAAATTGTTGAGTGCAATTAGAAACATAGAAGGCCATGGGACTCAGGGGTGGGTGAGCTGAGCAACAAGAAATTCACATGTGACTAGAAAAGGAGTGAGCCAGGGGAATGGCAGGATAGGGAATTCCTGGCTGAGGTGTCAGCCAGTGCAAAGGCCCTGTGGTAGATGTTCAAGAAAAAGCATGGTGACTGCTGCGGCTAGGACGGCAAGGCCCTGTGAAGGAGACTGAGACAGGATGTCAGTGAAGACAGGGCTTTTGATGAGGATGGGAAGTGTGGAAAGGCTCAGCATGGAGGCGGGAAATGCCCATCCCATCTTCCTCTGTGTTACTGTTACACCAAGGTACCTGAGTCAGGGAAATTTACAAAGGAAAGAACTGGGTTCAGGTTCTGGGAATTCCAAGAAGTGCTGTGCTAGCCCAGGTGGAAGGTCAAAGGTCAGAGTGGAGAGAGTCAGACTCACTTTTTTTTGGGTTAGTCGTGGGACTTGAACTCTGGGCCTGGGCGCTGTCCCTCAGCTCTTCAGCTCAAGGCGAGCGCTCTACCACTTGAGCCACAGCACCACTTCCTGTTTTCTCGTGATTAACTGGAGATAAGAGTCTCAAGAACTTTCCTGCCTGGGCTGGCTTTGAACCATGATCCTCAGATCTCAGCCTCCTGAGTAGCTAGGATGACAGGCGTGAGCCACCAGCGCCCAGCTCAGACTGGCTTTTATAGCAACGCACTCTAGCGTTAACTCCTGCTGTGATACCATTAGAGAACAGAGCTCCACCACCTCCCGACCTCTCACCACCCCACCTCCCAGTCTTGGGGGCACCCTCAGCTGGGGGCTGCGAGGGCAGGGCGTGGGGGAAGGGTCTGAACCGGCAGCTGGCTGTGTGCTGGGCAAAGCCGGCGGGCAGGGCGGCGGGCGGGGCCATGGGGAAGGTGGGCCAGGAGGTCAGATGACCTAGGCCTCCAGTTCAAAGCCAAGGCGCTGGCCAGGGGCGCCAGCTTTCCTCCCCTCCATCTGGAGAGGCAGGCACGGAGCAGGGGCTCGGAGGGGGTTCAGGAAGTGCGTCTGGAGCAGCCCCCCCCCAGCCGCTTGAGCGGGGCGGGGGGAGGGAGGAAGAGGGAGAGAGCTGGATGTGACTCTGTGGCTTGCATCCTGCTTCTGCTACATTCCCACAGAGCCACCTCAGGTCGTTTGTTCTTCCTCCTGTCCCGTCTCGCTGTTAACTGGAAACCACAGGTGTCGGCACGCACGCACGCACGCACGTACACATGCACACCTACGGAGGGAGCCACCGGGAACTGTCACTGAGGTAGAACGCAGAGAGCCCCGCCAGGGCTGGGCCACTGGTGTTTGGTAACAAAATGGCCTGTTGCAGATGGCTGGGAGCAAAGCTCCCGGGACCTAGCCAGTGTCACTGCCAGCACGCCCCTCAACTGGGGACCCACACCGCACCCCGTAGAAGATTGTGCTGTGCAGCCTTGGGCCAGCCCCCGGGCCTCTCTGGGTTCCACGTCCATCCTACCCCAGAGAAGACCGGACTGTGCCGACAGCAGGTCCCTTCCAGTCCCGGATCACGGAAACACATTCCCCTAAAGAACACAACACTGCTTGTCTGGAGAAATACTATGGCAGGCACGGTGCCCTGCAGGGAGAGGTGGGGGGAAATGGCCTCATCTGTCCCCAAGGCCAAGGGCTGGGGGCTGGGGCTACACTCGCTCCCCCACCCCCCAACGCAGCTGGACAGCCGAGCCCAGGCCCAGGCCTCCGACCAGACAGACGCCATCCACGACGCATCGGGGCGGCCAGCTGCTGGACTGAGCTGGGCAGGGCTGCTCCGAGCTCAGGGGTTCCAGAACCCAGAGTTCAAGCCCCACTTCTTCCAGCTGAGCCCTCTGAGTATGGTGCTGTGTGTGCACCGGCGTGCACGCGCACACACGGGAAGAGCCGTGCAGAGCGGACGCCGTGCCTCCTCCGCAGCTGAGCGCTGTCCCCGCCGCGGTTCCTGAGTTCACGCGAGAGCTGGGCCCACGCCACTGTCCCTCCCAGCCCGGAGACGGGAGAGAGAGAGGGGAGAGCCGTGCTTCGGGGTTCCGGGCGGCCAGGCCCCTGCGTCTCACGCAGACACTGCGGCCAGGCACCAGCCCTGGCCAACGAGCCTCTAGTCTTCACCCAGCCCCGCAAAAGAGGTTCATGCAGACATCTGGGGGAGAAAATGACAGGTGAGACACAAAATCACAGCGCTGGGCTGTTTCTTGGCCGCGTCACAAATCAGTGCTGCTGAGCTGCCTGGGGCTGGAGCCAGAGACACAGGGAGACCGAGGTCGGGCCGCCATCCACGCTGTGTCCTGAGCCCAGACCAGGCCTGCAACCGTGCTGCGTCCCTGGGTCCCGACCGAGGCCAGGCCCGCGTCCGTGCTGTGTGTTCTGGGACCCTGGGCAGCTGGCCGCGTGTGCACCACACTGTGCCCTGCTGCGCTTGGGTCTGACCTTACACACCGGAAGTGCCCCACGGAGGAGGTCTGCAGCCAGTCCCCGCTGATCAAAGACAAGTCACCAGCCAGACCAGGTCCCCTGAGATGCACACTGCTGTCCCGGGCGGGGGGGGGGGGGGGGGGGGACGCGAAGGGGAAACAGCCAGAGGAGGGGAAGGGTCTCCTCTGGTTTGCACAGAGGAAGTCTGGGGGCACAGCAGGCTCCCTCAGGCCGCCGTCTGACAGTCCTCCTCCCGGGCGCCCTCCAGGGCCTGCCAGTAGGCCAGCAGCTCCTGGGGCGTGACGAAGTGGCAGGCCACGATGGTGCGGAAGCGGCAGGGGGAGAAGCGCAGCCCCTCGGGGAAGAAGGTCTGCCGGGAGTGCAGCTCCTGCGGCCGGATCTTCAGCTTGGCCAGGCACAGCCCCACGAAGACGTCCTCCAGCTTGATGAAGGGCACGCTCTCCGAGACGTTGTACACCTGGCTGGCCACGTCGCTGGACAGCACGTAGCCGGTGCCCGAGCAGAAGGGCGGGTATTTATCCCAGGGGTACTCGTACTTGCTCACAAACCACTTATTGAACCTCTTCCTGATGGGGAACTCGTTCAGCTTCAAGTAGCCAGTGAAGAACCCGGTGGTCCTGTTCTTCTTCAGCAGCAACTCGGTCAGATAGTGGACGTTGACGAACATGTCCGAGTCCGTTTTCATCACAAAGTCGGCCTGCGGGCAGAAGTGGTGGACCCACTCCATGCCCATCAGCGTCTTCAAGGTCAAGTTGAAGTAGACGTCCTTGAAGTCCTTCTGGATGACGTCCCCGTACTGCTGGCTCTCCCGGGCCACCGCGGCCATCTGCTCCGGGCTGGCCGTGGCCCCCAGGAGGAAGAAGGCCCTCACCTGCCTCCCCCTCACCGTCATCTCCCTCCCCCACGTCTTCCGGATGGCCATGCGTGCGGCCACCTGCCGGTGCGAGGAGGTGACCAGCAGGACGAGGAACGGGGGATTGCGGCTGCAGTCGATGGCCGGCAGCTGAAGGAACTTCCCGTGTTTCTTCTTGAAGATGAACGGCTCCTCTGGAAATGGAGTCATGCTGAAATACACACAGAGCGCGCCCACCACCAAAAGGCACGCGTACACCAGCCTCAACTTCAGAAAAGCCATCTGAAAGAAGACACGCGGGCGGTTAGACCAAGAGGGAGGGAGACTGGGGGCAAACTCCAGGGTGGCGGGAGGGCGAAGTCCTGAATCGCCGCCCCTCTGCCCACCGGAGGCGAGGAACAAACTGTCACTCGGAACCTCCAAAACAGGTGCCATTCCAATAAAACCAAGCTGGAGGCACGGCTCAGGTGGGACAGCTGCCTTCCAGGAGTAAAGCCTTGAGTTCAGACGTCAGTACGGCCAAGAAATGGACAGATGTACATATATACATACATACACAGATGCTAGAGAGACGGACGACAGATAATAGAGAGAGAGATGAATGGTAGATGATAAATAAATGATAGATAGACAGACAGACAGATAGATATGGGCGGATGATAGAGAGCGCCCGGCTCACTCCTGTAATACTACCTACTCGGGGCTGAGATCTGAGAATCTCCATTTGAAACCAGCCTACACAGATGGGTGTCCCAGATTCCTTGTTCATAAGTACCTGGGACCAAATCTTTCAACAGGTCCTCCATCTCTGCCCTTTAATAAATGGTGGTCAGATCGCCGGCAGGACTAGAGGCCATTCTTGGTAGGATAAAACATAGGAAGTCTTTGCAGTCTTCCATGATCTAATTAAGCACTGCCAAAAGAAGCAAGTCTAGTTCTCTGTTTCGCACAGCAGTCTGGAGGTTGCAAAGGCTGATGTGATGTGTCTAGGTGACCTTTTCAAATCTCCTCTGCTGTACGTTCTTCTTCTGTCCACCACTTGCTACTATCCCCAGCAGGTAAAGGATGAGTGTCAGATGATGTTAGTGTTCTAGCAATAAGGAAGCCGATTGATTACTCACGTTCAGCTGGAGAGGAGACACGTGGTTTAGCTGCTCAGCCTCGGGCTAGTTCCAGGAGGAAAAGTGCTTGGAAGAGCCGCTGGCATCCGAGAACCCGGGCTGCGTTCTGTTACATTCCGGCCTGGGTCTGTTTATGGAGGAACGGCCGCTCTGTCTCTCAGGCATCACTGGAGGAATGAAAAGGGATGGGATTCAAGTCACCCGAGCCTCACTGTGAGCAGCAGCACGCTGCCACCTCCCCATGTGTCCCTCAGCAGAGCCTGACTCCCAGCTTCTCCCTCTCAATAACGCAGGGAGCTCAAGGAGACGAGGCCTGGCCCGGCACGTGACTAGTCTGTCCGCAACAAGTGCGGTGTGCAAACATCTATGCATCTTTGGCAGGTGAAATTGGTCCCTGAGCGCTTCCTAAGGAGACAAGAGAAACCCTCAGCACACTTCCAGTTCCATTTCTTGCCCTACTAATTTACCTACATCACAGATCGTGTGGCCAATGCCTCAAGAATTTAACACAGGTTCAGGCAGGCACCCATGGTCCATGCCTGCAATGTTAGCTACTTGGGGAGTAAGGAATAGGAGGACCGAGATTTGAGGCCAGCACAGGCCTAAAGTCAAGAAGACCTCAATAAACCAGCCCAGCCCAGGGGAGACACAAGTAGATGGCAGATGGGCCAATCCAGCCTGGTGGGGGCCGGCGGGAGAAGGGGGAGTGTGGAGGGAATGCAAGAACCTAGCTGAAAAATCACAAGAAGCGGAAAGGGCTGGGGGCATGGCTCACGTGGGAGATGCCTTGAGTTTCAACCCAAGAACCATCAAAATGCAACAATAACTCAATGCAGAGGAAAGCATTTCCCAACTCAAACGGCATGAATTTAAATCACACACACACACGTTTTCTGGGGTAAACGGACAAAGGGTGCAAAAGGAAAGAAAGCGATGGTGTGGAATGGCAGAGTTATTTTCAATGCTCAGCTGTTCTTCAATGCTGGGAGTGACAGCTTACTCCTATAGTCTCAGCACTTGGGAGGCTGATGGAGAAGGTTCCCCAGTTCCAGCCAGCCTGGGCTAGTGAACCAGGTCCTGTCTTGCACAGCAGCCGCGTGAGCACCCCTCGCCAAGCCCGCGGCGCCCCGGGCCAGCATCAGAGCCCTCACTGTGGAAGGACCTGTCTGCCCCCAAGATTCTGGGGTGCTGCTCTTCCTTCTCTGTATGCGTCTCTACCTGCCTGGCTATGGGGGTGCCAGGCTGGGCCGCGTGCTCCCCACCGTACATTTCCCCAGGTGAGGGAAGGGCACCACTCTCTCACGTGACTTCCTTCCTTGGCTAATCTCCCTCTTTTTCCACGGGGCCGTCGCCCCTCGGCTCTGACGCCTCGCTCTCTCACCTGTGGCTCTCCGAGGCTCCGCAGCGCCACCGGGATGGACGCCAGACGGCATCCGGAACAGAGCCGACGCCAAGCCCGATGCCGAAGCTCCCCGCGGCCCTCCATGCCCCCCATGGCAGGCACGCTTCTGCCTGAAGTTGCAGTGGCCAAATACACCCCCAAAGCTACCGGGGGCTGCAGTCCTGGAGTCCATGCATGTTTACACTGGAGCTCATGCGTGTTTACGCTGGAGCTCATTCGTTTGTGCTGGAGCTCATGCGTGTTTGCGCTGGAGCTCATGCGTGTTTGCGCTGGAGCTCATGCATGTTTGCGCTGGAGCTCATGCATGTTTGTGCTGGAGCTCATGTGTTTGCACTGGAGCTCATGCGTGTTTGCGCTGGAGCTCATGCGTGTTTACGCTGGAGCTCATTCGTTTGTGCTGGAGCTCATGCGTGTTTGCACTGGAGATCATGCGTGTTTGCGCTGGAGCTCATGTGTGTTTGCGCTGGAGCTCATGTGTGTTTGCGCTGGAGCTCATGCGTGTTTGCGCTGGAGATCATGCGTGTTTGTGCTGGAGCTTGTGCACGTTTGCGCTGGAGCTCATGTGTGTTTGCGCTGGAGTTCGTGCATGTTTGTGCTGGAGCTCATGCGTGTTTGCGCTGGAGATCATGCGTGTTTGCACTGGAGCTCATGTGTTTGTGCTGGAGCTCATGCGTGTTTGCGCTGGAGATCATGTGTGTTTGCACTGGAGCTCATGTGTGTTTGCGCTGGAGCTCATGCGTGTTTGCGCTGGAGCTTGTGCACGTTTGCGCTGGAGCTCATGCGTGTTTGCGCTGGAGTTCGTGCATGTTTGTTTGTGCTGGAGCTCTTGTATGTTTGCGCCAGTACCTTGCACCAAATGGAGGGGGATTTGACAAAGCACCTAGTGAGGGAGGAGGCAGAGCCCAGGACAGTGTGTTTCTGGAGAGATTGCTGTGTACCCCAGGCCCGTGGCCCCAGGCTGGCCAGCAAGCAGGAGCCCTTAACACAAAGTGACCCCATTCACCCAATACGAACCACCCCCAGGAGCCCCCTTGGCTCCAGAAGTCCCTCCTCTAAACATCCAGTGGCCAGCCAGTCAGAAAGAGGAATCTAGAAGTGGCCTGTGCATTCCAGGCTCAGCTCTGTGGCCCAGGAGCCACACAGACTCGGATACCAAGGGTCAGAACTGACCCTCCTATCTAGAGTGCCCATGTGCATTAGAGAGAGGAGGTGGGAGAAGGGGAGGCAAAGTTGTAAACTGGGAAACTGATGGCTTCACAGGTTTAGTGCTGGGTTCTTGAACGCATTCGACTTACAGCTAGTGAGTAGAATGAGGCTCAAAATGGGAACTCAAAGGTCGGATGCCCAAACTTATCTGAAACTAAAGCAGCCTGTGAAGACCACATCCCACAGACGGATGAGGAAATCAGATACACACTGACTGAATGGGTTTGATGGGGTTGCTGCTGGGTCAAGACCAGGAACAAAGTGAGTCAGAGGCCCAGGATCTCCAGAGCTACACCACACGGAAACCACCTTTGCCACTTCTTTGGCTGGGCCATTTTAACTTTCCACCCAAGGTTTGACCAGAGCTTCTCCTTTGTCTGATGGAACAGCTCACGCCTTTTAGAACACTGCACTTGAACATAGAGCTTCTAGAGACATGTGTGAATACTGTGTCTTAGAAACCACCCAAAAACAGGAATCTAAAAAGTGCTCGTGTCAGGTTAGGCCTCAGTGAGACAGTGTAGGTGTAGGATGTGAAGTGAGGGACATAGCAATGGAGGGACAAATACAGCAGTGGTGTCACTGTCACTATGTGAGCAAATGACTATATACAACTTGAGGGTGGAGACAGGAGGGGAAAACTGGGAGAGAGTGAGGAAAGGGGTGGGATTGTCCGAAAAGAAATGCACTCTTCATGTGACTTATGAAACAGGAACCCCACGGTACATCACCTTTATAATAACACAAAAAATATTTTTAAAACAACAATAAAATAAAACATATGAGACATACATAGTTCTTTGAATAAACACCCGAGAAAATTCCAGATTTGAAGTGTGGTTTTGTGTTCTGTCACTCAAATGGATTCTTCTATGGAGTCTACTGGTAAACTGAGTCTTAAAGCAGAAAGGCAAAACAAGATCCCAAAATAGTGAAAACCAGAAAATAATGACTGGAGAGCATCTTGGAACCCTTCATTTTATTTATACTAAACTGGTCAGCTAGGAACTAAAGGTGAGGTAATTTGGCCACTTTGTCCTTGAGAAAGTGAAGCAAGGGAACAAAACAAAGTCCAACTTCACTCATGCTGAGTGAAGTTCACTCTCTCAGAGTGAACAGGGAGCAGCGGTCAGTAAGAGCTATGTTGGGGAGCCACGCACCCCAGCTCCTCCGCGTGGCCCACGCTGCCTCCTCTGGTGACAGACCAGGTGGCATGTTAGGGTGAATCAACAGGAAACAAGTAAAACACATGAAGCGGGAGCCATCGGGGCTGGGAGAGCTTACCTGAAACGTATCTGAAATCAACCTGCCATGCTAACTCCCTGACAAGTAAGTATAGGCAAAGTCCTAGATTCTTCGCCTGGCCCAGGCAGGAAGGCTTAGCCTGAAGATTGACCCAGGGTTACAGACCACAGAGACAGAAGGATCACAAGCCCATGTTCCCAAGGACGAGACTCTGAAGGGGCAGTCTGGAAGTTACACTGGAGATGGCTGAGGGAAGGGGAAGATCGTCAGACCTAAATGGAAAGAGATCCGGGGTGAAGTCACACCATGAGGCCAAGAGACCCTCAGGGCCACTGTGGTGACCGGAGGGAGAGGACTGAGGAGCGCCAGAGCCCTGGGCCAGCCATGCGGGAGGGGGGGGACACGGGTGGTAGAATGGGTAGAGTGGGGGGTGGGGGGGAGATGTGGGGGGGCCGCGAGCCAGGCAATCCAGCATCCATCCTGCTCACCCTCACAATCCCGCTGGCCACGTGAGGACAGGACAGTGGTGGCAGAACACGGCACAGATGACACAGAGCAGAGAAGACGGGGACCCCCCTCCCCACGGGAAACAGACAGGGAGCAAAATCTGGAAAAAGTGACACGGACAAGATGCACCGTACCTGTGAACAAAGCTTCCTGGCCACCAGCCCCTTCCCGCCCCAGAAGCACAGCCTTGGGAGGCCTGGCCTCGACCTTCTTCTGACGAAGACCAAGGTAGCCAAGACTCAGGGACACTTAGCTCCACTGATTTCTATCTCTTTAAAAGGATCTTCCTCTAGGAGACACCCTGAAACATGAACCCAGCCTGGCACACGCAGAGGAAAAGAGCCTCCAAGAACAAGCTGAGTCAGGCATCGCCAGTGACCTTCCAACCACCCCCGAGGGTGGGGAGGGAGGAGCAAGATCCTCACCACTGCCCAGGCCAGCCACTGCCCAGTTGGCAGCTCCAAGCTCCTACCCAGTGTCCAGCTAGCTACCTGCCACCCAACAGGGGGACGAGTGTCATGACACATGCAGAGCAGACTGCAAAGCTCCGTCAGTGTGGTGGCTAATTTTATGTCAACTTGACTTGGCTATGGGGTGCCCAGATGTTTGGTCGAACATTGTTTCTGGCTGTGTCTGTGAAGGCATTTGGGGAGAGAATAGCATTTGACTTGGAGCTCTCCCAAGCAAAGCAGACCTCCTATCAAGCAAGCTCATGGCCCAAGTTCTCATGCCAATAAGAGAAACAAAGATGGTGTCCCAGGGGGAAGAAAGTAGACAGCGAGCTCAGGAAGCAGAAGGAAACGGACCATGCCCTGTACCTTAGTGTGCGCCATGACGCTTCTTCTAAGCTGGCAGGAGACCTGGACAGACCAGCTGAACCCACTTGCCTACCTTATAACAGAAGCCAGGATCCCTTTCACAAGAGGGATAAGCTCATGTGTGTTTTAATTAAGAAAGGTGGCACAGAGACCAAGAGATCCATGGAGCCAAACTACAGCTGCACCCAGGATGCTCCCCACCAACGTGTCCCAGTAATACACAGTGGAGACTGACCTCTCACCGTGTCCCAGGTCCACGCAGGCCCAGTCGGGGTAAAGGAAGGGCAAACTACACTCGAAAATCGATACCACACAGACAGTTTAGCAAAAGGTAGAAGATAGCGTGACTTTCTGGGAAAGAAGCTGTCTAATCTTCAACTAGGTGAAAGATATCAACAAACCAGTCTGGCCAGCTTGCCCCTCATATCAGGGGCTGCCACCAAGGGGCTTACCCTCCCCCACACCAGAGACTACCACCCACAGGCTTACCCCCACACCAGCGGCCATCACCCAGGGTGGCCATAAAACCCACGCCAGCCCTCCTACAAACCACCGCCCAGAGGAGGGTCTTGGGCCCTGACCTGTCTCAGGCCAAACACCTTTCTCAGACAGACTACTCAGGAGAGGGTCTTGCCTGTTGCAAACACACCATGAGCCCTGGCCAGGCCGCCATCCTGAGGCCACTGGCCTGAGAAGGAACAGCCTGCTTCAAACATATCAATCTGACAGACTGCCTGAAGGGAAGAGAAAGGGAGACAGGGAGGAGGGGGAAGGAAGGAGGACACGAAGCCAGGGCCACGCTGCGGGACAACTGGTTTTGGGGTCCACTGTTAACTCTCCTAAGCTCCTTTCACTTCCTCTTAACTCTTTCCAACTGTGCTCATCCTTCCTTGTTTTATTTCTGTACTACCTGAGAATAAGAACCCACTACACTCTTGTCTTGTGCATCGTATGTTTTTATTTTTTAACTGTCATTAAAAAACAACAAAAACCAGGAGCCGGGCGCACCGGTAACTCACGCCTATAATCCTAGCTATTTAGGAGGCTGAGATCCAAGGGTGGAGGTTCAAAGCCAGCCTGGCAGGAAAGCCCATGAGACTCTTATCTCCGATTAGATACCAGAAAACCAGAAGTGGAGCTGAGAGACAGCGCCCAGGCCCAGAGTTCAAGCCCCACCACTGACAAAAAAAAAAAAAACACCATGAAAGGAAAAGCTGTTAAATGGGAGTTCAGAAGACACCCTCAGAAAGTGAGACATCCACTAGAATACAGCCACCAAGCTACATCCACACTCCTGACAGGGGCTGCCGTCCAGCACATGTCAGGAACATCCACAAGTCATCAAAAACTGAATGAACCTGGGGGCGGAGGGGGGGCGAGGAGGTCCACACTGGGCGAAGCCAGCCAGACTCAGAGACAAAAGACACATTTTCTTGCATATGTGGGAAACTGACCTAAAGTGAAGACACATAAAAGACATCCAGGGCCATATGCACGTGTGCTGACTCGGGCACAGTACACACAGGGTGGACTCCCATGGTGTAACCCCTTTGAACAACTAACAGATAGTCTAAGGAAATGAACACAAGGAAGTGGAACACGTCTGAGGCGGCAGAGTGGGAGATGAGGGGAAGGGGTGGGAAAAGGGAGCAGGACTCACGGATGAATGCCGTGATAATATTTAATGCACCCATGAGAACACGGAACTAGGAAACTTGAGGAGAAAGACGGATGGGAGAAAACGATGGGAAACGCCACACGGATAGGATGTGTCACACATGGAAACAGACACACTGAGGTGAAAGTGCTTTGTACAATGATTTCAAGACAATAAGCAAAAGAAAGGAGGGAAAGAAGAGAAAAGGATCAAAATGCCTATAATTTAAAGCATGGATTATGCATAGGTATTTCCCTCTCTCTCTCTCTCTCTCTCTCTCTCTCTCTCTCTCTCTCTCTCTCTCTCTCTCTCTCTCTCTCTCTCACATACACACACACACACACCACACACACACACACACACACACATACGCACACACACAATGTCCAAAACTCTAAACACCCAAGAAAGGTCAACGTGACTCATCATCAGATAAAACCGTAATGAGCCACCACTGCCCCCAGGACTAAAACCAAACGGGTGGCAACACTGAGGGGTGCCAAGTTTTACAGTGCTTAGCACTCCTGTAATTCACGCGTCAGAAATGACCAGAAGTGGTTCTGGGAGTCAGGCCCCAAACAGGAGAAAGAAACCACATAGTAACTCAAAATAAAGTAAATTTTGACACAGAGCATTATTTGTATGACGCTGGATCGGAGTAGCGAGAGATTAACAGTATGAAGTTAGGAACATTCTAAAGGGGGCTGGGAAGGTGGCTTAGAAGTAGAGTGCTTGTCATGCATGCATGAAACCCTGGGTTCAATTCCTCAGTACCACATAAACATAAAAATCTGGAAGTGGTGCTGTGGCTCAAGTGGTAGAGTGCTAGCCTTGAGCACAGAAAGGCTCAGGGACAGTAGGCCTTGAGTTCAAGCCCCAGGACTGTCAAAAAAAAAAAAGAAAGAAAAGAAAAGAAAAGGTTGTAAGAATAAGCACACAGGACTGAGAGTGAACTCCAAGGAAGAGCTCAGAGGCCCCCAGGGGAAGACGTAGACTTAGCTAGAAGGGTAGAGACACATGCACACACACACACACACACACACACACACACACACACACCCAATGACAGAAGTCCCATGTCAGCTACATCAGTGGAGCAAGCTTAAAATGCACCCTTTGGAACGTGCCAGAAATGGGGGGAGGGAGGGGGCCAGGAGCTCTTCTCTGCTAAGAAGTCACGTAGAGCTGTCCCAGGAGAGGCTGCTTCCTGCTACCCTGCCCTGGGAGCCTGACCTGCCCGTGAGCCAGAAAGGAAAGAATCTCACATAGGACATCTCCAGCTGCCTGTCGGACAAGCTTTCAGGGTTGGATTACAGAGGGCAAAGATTCAATGGTCCAGCTCTACATTCATGGTCATTGAAAGAGGTTGAGAGAAGATAAACTGATCAACAACATAACCACTGTCAAGAAGTTTCCAGCAACGACAGGATAGATAAAAGCTTCACAGGCATAAACAAAATTACAAATGACTGATAACACTACAAAGTAACCCAACAGGTATCATGCCCAATAAAGAGAGCCGGGCATGACTAGAACACAGGGAGACTGCATGTATACGAAGCAGAACCAGACAAAACTTACCAATGTAAGCAATTATTTCTGGGGAGATAATCAACTAGGCAGGCGAACAAGAAAGCTGGGTATATTCTATTGTTGGAATGGTGGTGGTCTATCTAGACATATGAATAATTTTCAACCCCTTTAAATCTAAAGAGGAATCTCTAAGCAGGTGACACGTTCTATAGAATTTGCCATATTTATTTTACCAAAAGTCTGACTTTTTTTTTTTTTTTTACTATTGTTGGTGGTTGGTCGTGGGGCCTGGGCACTGTCTCTCAGCTCTTCAGCTCAAGGTGAGCGCTCTACCACTTGAGCCACAGCACCACTTCCGGTTTTCTGGTGGTTTATTGGAGATAAGAGTCTCACAGATGTTCTTGCCTGCCCGGGCTGGCTTTGAACCATGATCCTCAGATCTCAGCCTCCTGAGTAGCTGGGATTACAGGCATGAGCCACCAGTGCCCAGCTTTTATCTTATTTTTTAATTTTATTTGTCAGTCATGGGTCTTGAACTCTGGGCCTGGGCACTGTCGCTCAGCGCCACTTCCGGTTTTCTGGTGGAATGTTACTCACCTATCGGCAAGAATCACAGATGTCATTTGCAGGGAAATGGATGGACCTGGTAAAAATTATGTTAAGTGAAGTGTGTCAAGCTCATAGAGACAAGCGGCACGTGTTTTCTCTCATGTGTAGAAATTAGGTCTGAATTATAAACATATATAAAACGTATGAATGTACACACGAACATACTGACAAAAGCCAGTAGACACAGGGGGAGATTTTAGTGGTGTAATTCCTTCAAGAGACTTACAGTTTAACAAAGTGAGTACCAGGAAGCAGAGACATGATCTGATGATGGGAAATCCTGATGAGGAGAGGCCGACGAGGGAGAGAGACAGTGAATACTCACAATAACCGGTGCATGAAAAATGCAACCAGGTAAACTGAGGGGATGAGTGGGGTGGGGAGAAGATAGAGGAGAACGATAGAAGGGCAGCGTGGATCAAGATGTGCTTCACTCACAAACTGACAGGTTGACATCTCTTTGTACAACGACTTACAGATCATTTTTAATTACATTAATAACTGTTTTAAATTATACATCTAGAAAACAAAACCAAGGATGGAGATCATTCTGGAAATCCAGGTCTGCCCAGGTCAATTTCTCGTGAGATGCACCGGACGCTATCTGCAGCTTTTGACCGTGCAGAGTGAGGCATGCTTCGCAGACCAGGCTTGAAGATCGCTATGTGAAGAAGCCAGTGTGTGAGTGCTCTGGGCACCGCAGGCCAGCTCACGGTGTTCGGCCGGCCCGTTCCAGTGGGCTCCCTCCCCTGGGTCTCTGCCCTCAAGCCAGTGTCCTGAGCTGACTCTTGCCCCCATATCCACCCACTTCTGCTGGGCCGACTGATGCCAGCCTCCCCTCAGATGCCAGGTCTTCAGCAAAGCTCTCCTGACAATGCCCGGCAGCGCCCTTTGGATTGTTCCGTGCAGACTTCTCGTGGGGGTTGCATCTCATCCCTGCTTGTTCCACCCGCCTTCAAAGATGCTTGTGTTGGGCATGTGAATTAACTAAAAGCCGAACACTTGGCCCCTCCCTCCTGTCTCCCTCCCTCCCCCCCCCCTTTCACACACACACACACACACATTTGCATCTGTGTTCTTTGATCTGAGCCAATTCCTGTTATGGTCAGTCATGTTTCAACCACTACATTGGGCTCCAGGAAGAACAAGATTTACCAGGAAGCATCTTGTGCCAAAAGGCAAATCTCATCTCGTTGATTAGGCAGAAGCTACAGCCCGCCTGCCAGGCCTCAGGAGACCGTGGCTGAGCGCCTACCGCAGGCCATGCCTGAGCCTTGAGGCTGCTCACACCGTCCTCATCCTCCGCCCCAGTGCTCCCATTTAACCTGTAGCCATTATCTGCACCTCTGAAGACAGCCAGAGATAAACTGAAGCGCTGTCTTCCCATGGCTGCCACAGAACAAATCTCCTTTCTCTGCCTTTCACCATGTCTTTTTATTTGGTATGGGGTGGGGGTTGGGGGAGAGTTGCAAGACCGCACATGGGACCCTGGAGGTTGGTCCTAGGCTCTAAAACCCTGGCCTCTACCTCCCCCACAAGCCCACTCCGTCCCTCGAGGGCATCATAGAGTTAGCAGCAGGAAGGAGGGTGTAGTCCCGTTTCTAGCCACTGGACTGGAAAATGCTGCTGGCCTGAAGTTCCTATGCGGAATGACAGAATTACTCGTGAAGAACACACCTGCCACTCTCTCTCCTGCTAGCTAAGCCCAGCAGCCTAAAGAAAGGCAGGAGGGAGTATGAAGCCAGGGCCTTGCTCATACTAGGCTTAGGGATCGGGTTAGAGTTAGGGATGGTTTGGGTTAGGAATTGGTTTTAGGTTAGGGATTGGGTTTGGGTTAGGAATTGAGTTAGGGATGGGGTTAGGCTTGGGGTTAGGCTTAGGTTTAGGGAGCGGGTTACAGTTAGGGATTGGGTTAGGAATTGGGTTTGGGTAAGGAACTGGGTTTGGGTTAGGGATTGGGTTTGGGTTAGGAATTGTTAGGGATTGGGTGAGGGTGAGGGTCTGGTTTATGAACAACTGGGATTTCCTTGGGATTCTCCTCTATGCAGCCCAGTGTGGGGCTCTGGGAATGAGTTTCTCTGGACCCACTGTTCTATTCACAGCCTTCTTACCTACCCAGAAGAATAAAGAGGTTTGTCTTCCAAGCCAGCTCTCCCTCTCAGCCTTGCTTCTCTCCGCACCAGCCCAATCCTCACATTAGTCACCTTGATCTAAAAGTAGAAAGGCTTTCTCTGGCACCTTGTCCCCAGCAAGGACGATGAAGTCACTTCTGACACTCGGTTGATTGCTTCAAGCCATGGCTGGCCACAGAATTCACCCATGGTGAATAGCCCTTCCTCTTCTGAAACATCCTGAAAGGTCTCATCTGTCCCCTCAGACAACCGCAGACTGCTGCAACTAGAAAGCCATGGTGCGTGGGTTCCCAGGGGGCAGAGGTATGAATGAGCAGCTTTTTCATTTGTCTGGTATGTTTTGACAAAAGCCGAGCCTAAGGTCTGCAAGCCACATGCGGGAAGAGGCAGGAGAGACCACTGGGCCAGTCCACAGACACACGGAGGTGTCCCAGAACCGACAGTAAAAGAAGAGTCTGGGTATGTGGAAAGGGGCAAAGGCAAAAGCACCTCTGTGCCTTCCTGCAGTGCATGTCTACAAAATGACAGGATATGGCTGATTAGGTGAGGAGACTGTATACAGCAGTGCTGCTGTATACAGCAGGTGCTCACGTAGACGTCACCTGGCCCTTCTTCCTCCTTGCGGGGATCTGGTAGGATGGCACTCAGCCTCTGGGGAGGGCTGGGTGATGCACACCCTCTTTTCCTGGTGCCCTGGCAATGACCTTGGGTAGGAGGGGCTTATCTGCAGCGATGACAGGGGTTCCTCTGGCTCCCGTTGTGTGCTAATGATCTTGGGGAAACTGAGATAAATCTACTGATAGACATGAACCAGGAATGCACTTTGAACTGTTTTTCTAATAACTGAACTCGCATAAACACACGTGACTTCTGCCACTTGAGATCCAGACCACTTTGCCTGGTTTGAAGGAGATTCTATGTCTAGACTCTGGACTTACTGAGTTCAATATAAATGTCTCAGGCTCAAGTCAGTCCAGAGGGTGAAAGCCGCCCAGGTCCAGGATTTGAATTGCCAAGAGGCCCCATCTCAGACTTGCAAGGCTACAATCTAGTTTCATTTCCAGATAGGAGTAGTCAAGAGTAAAACCCTGCAGAGCCGAAGACCATGATCAAGGAAAAGGAAGCCTGGAGCACACAGAGCCAACCACACCAACCAAACATGGCCGACAGAGCCACCGGAACATGAGAAGTGGGAGAGAGGACTAAAGGACATTCCCCAGCCTTCTCCTACCCTCTGTCAGGTGTGGGAGAGTCACGTGACCAGCACTCCTTCCCATTGCACAGAAACATACACTTTTCTTTTTCACCTTCCTCTTTTTCCAATCCATCCTCCACTTCACAGGGAAGCGATTAAATATAGGGTGTTTTTTTTTTCAAGTTCTTCATCATGATCCATTATTTACTGCATCATAAAGTCAATCTACTAAGACTAGTGAAGAAGATAAGATTGCCTTGTAGGACAGTAGGGATTAAAGAAAGCAAATGTATTTGAACAAAATTTGTCAAATGGGAGGAACTCACAGATGTAAACAGCTATTAAATTACACTGATACTGTTGCACATTGTGCACCTTGGTTCTAGAATTCAAAGCTTCATTCTCTTCAGAAAAAAAGAAAAAGAAAAAGAAACTCTACCATCATCAAGAAGAAACCCTAGCCACTGAAAAGCTCCTCCGTCATCATCAAGAACGAAAGCGTTGGCAAGTCACGACTATCTCCTCTGCATGGGCTTTCTCTTGATTCTGGAATTCTTTCTTTTGATGTGCAGACACTGCTTCGTTTGATAGCATCCCATTCACCTGTTCTTGCTCTTAGCTGCTCGACTACTGGAATCCTATTCAGAAAATAATTACTCGGGCCTATACCTTTCAGAGATTTCCTTACAATTCCCTGTGGTAGTTTTAAGATATTAGTTATTACATTAAGACATTTGATCCACTGGGAGTTGCTTTTTTCACAGGGAGACACAGGTATCTGGTGTTTTAGTCTTCTGCATGCAGATAGCTGCTCTCCCAGATCTATTTGTTGAAGACAGTAGTTCCTCCAGTGTATTGGTTCCAGATACTTGAAGTTGTACTGCTTTATTTTTTAGTCTTCCAATCTGTTCCACTTGTCTTCGTATCTTCCTTTGTCTTAGAACCAAGCTGATTTTGTTACTATGACTCTTTCGTATAATTTGAAGGCCAATATTGTGACACTTGCAGCACTGCTCTTTTGCCCAAAATTGCTTTTGCTATTCGGGACCCTTTAGGCATCCATGTGAATTTTAGGATTGACTTTTCTATCTCTACAAAAAATGACACTGGGATCTTAAGGGATATTACATTAAACTGCTTTCAATAGCACATCCACATTCACAAAATTACTCCTGCTGATTGCTACTCGTTGGAAAAGGGAATGATATTCAACATGTACAACAAGCTCAAAAAAAATAAAACAGCAAAAGAACAAATAGTTCAATTAATAGACAGCAAACGAGTTAAACAGCCAGTTCTCAGAAGAAAAAATATAAATGGCTAAAAAGGACATGAAGAAATGTCTGACATCCTTAGTCATAAAGGAAATGCAAATCAAAACCACACCAAAATTCCATCTCACCCCAGTAAGAATGGTAATCATCAAGAAAACAAACAATGAATGCTGGTGAGGATGCGGGGTTCTTAGGAACCCTCATACACTGTTGTTGGGATGTAAGCAACCACTATGGAAATCAGTATGGAAGCTTCTCAAAAACAAATAAAAATAGACCTCCCTTATGACCAACTCCCCACCCCTTTGTTGGGCACATAGCCACAGGAGAGTAAACATACAAGAAAGACAACTGCAGGCCCAGGTTGACTGTAGTATTGTCTACCACAGACAAATGTAGATTCAGTCAATAACCAATGAATGGAGTAAAACCATTGTATATACAATAGAATATCAGAGATGAGTTTGAGCACAACAAACCAAAGTCAAAAAGCCAAATTCTGTCCATTCTCACTCATTAATATAGACCGAAAAAGATGATGTTGATGCCTTTTTTTTTAAAAAAATGCATTTTGAACAAACCAGAACAAGGAATAATGTAGGTAACCAATCTTCAGTTTACAGCCACATAAAGATTTTGACATCAAGAAAAGAAAATCACCATGGCCTACAATGGATGGAGCCAGCCCTCCATCCCCTCCCCTCCCCAAGATGAACCCGGCCAGCCAATCCCCTGATCCCACAGCCACAGCATTCCGTCTGAGGAGAGAAAGGTACGACAGTCATTTCTCAACAACAAGTCTTTGGGGTCAGGAAAAAAAAAAATGAACCAAGAAGCAATAGGATAATGTATCTACCTTGCCATGTAGCTCCAAGAGGCTGAAAACCCTGAGGCTGGCAGAGCGGGCAGGAAGTAGTAAGAAATGCACAAATATTTGTTGAGTAAGTTATTGAAATGAATAATCTGGGCAGTCTGCTGGCTCGAAACAAAGGATGTGCTCTTCCCCACATCCTAGCTCCATCCCTGCCTGCCCCTCCCTTCCCTCTGCAGGGGTGTGGTGATCCTGCCTTCCTCCCTGCCACTGTGGGTGTTTGCAAGCCATTCTAGCAGAAAATAGGTATTCCCCTCACAACTTTTGTTCACCCTCCTGAAGAGCCCGCTAAAGAAGAGCCGTCCCCTGAAAATTGCCTCATTCCCTCGATGAGTCCCAGAGCCGCTCAGATCCTGTCTCTGCCCCACCGTGGATCTGAGAAAATGACTTTGTCCAACATCAGCGTAGCCTGCTTGGGTGAAGAAAGAATGAACTCATCGGCAGACCTGGTCTATCACCTTCCTCCCACCCACCCTTCTCCGCCATGCCCGACAGCCCCAGACCCATCAGAACTGTCCAACACCACCAGTGCAGCTGCGTCACCCAAGTCACCCTGGCGCTGACACCTGTCCTCCTCCACTGTGCCACCACATGGTGTTTCAGCCCTTGCTGAAGGCCCGTGGGGGACCTCCTCATCACCCCCTCAGTCCAGTGCAAACTCTCCCCTGCTTTTCTAATGAGCAGACCGCACCAACATCCCCTTGGTGGAACCAGCACAGTTCCTTATTATACCATGCTATAGTTCTCTTCTTCTATATTGTAAATGGCATGGGCACAGGAAATATTTTATCACATACATATATACATAAATCTCAACACCCCATATAGTACATTTCACATAATAAATGCTCAATAAATGTTTACTGAGTGACTTCATGAATATTGACTGTTAGTCAGACAACTTGAATTTATCTGGACATAGAATCTTTGCTGAAGTAGTTCTCACTGGAGTAGAGTGGGCATCTACTCCAACATGTCTGGTGTCCTTTTAATTTGAAGGTATTTGGGCACTGACATCCACAGAACGTGACAGGGCAGACCACAAGAGAGAGTGGCTTGGGCTGGGAAGGTGGCTCAGTGGTAGAGTGCTTGCCTTGCATGCATGAGGCCCTGGGTTCAATTCCTCAGCACCACATAAACAGAAAAAGCCAGAAGTGGTGCTGTGGCTCAAGTGGTAGAGCGCTAGCCTTGAGCTGAAGAGCTGAGGGACAGTGCCCATGACTGGACCCGAGAGAGAGAGAGAGAGAGAGAGAGAGAGAGAGAGAGAGAGAGAGAGAGAGAGAGAGAGAGAGAGAGAGAGAGGGTAGCTCTCCTATAACCTAAGGAATGCCAGACACCAGCAGCAGCAGCAGGAAGAGAAGCCACTGGCTGGGCTCTTCTGGTGCCCCCGTGTGTCTGGGCACCCACAGGCCCCTCTGTGGACATCCTCAGACCCAAACAGAACAGCCACCCAGGGTGGAACATCACATCCCCTTGTATGGAACCACGCAGCCTCCCGGAAGATTTTGAAAGAAAGATAGGAATGAGTGAGATGCCGCCCACGTAGTTTCCCCACCAGATCTTCACTGGTGCCTGGGCACATTCTCCACACCGCCACCATCACCAAAGAGAAGGTGGGTGGTCGAGTCAGCCCTGAAGACAGCGTGGGACCTTGTCCCTCCCCATCCTTCAGCTTTCTGCCTCGTCTTACCTCGGGCCCGCCTTCTGTCTTCTGCTCAGGTCTAAGCAAAGATACCTTGGCAGGAAAATTACACCAACTATCTTCCCTGACGCCAGATAAGCTTTTCCAACTGGGTGACCAGGAAAGGAAGGGAAATTCAACCGCCGTCACTGACCAAGAGCAAGCATTTCCTTGTCTGTCACTTGAAATCATAAACCCAGCACAGATGCCAGGATGCGCCAGGGGAAACTAGGAGGGGAAGAGGAAGAGGAAGGAGAGACAGAGGGTGAGGGTGCTTTCGCTCACCTCAGGTACAGACTGTGAGGGGCGCCGCGTGAGGCCCTGGGAAGCGGAGCCTGGCTAGGATGTCAACCATGGTATTGGCAGAGCTCAGACTCAGCGGTGCACACAAGGTCCCCTCCCACATCTGGGTTTTCCATGGAACTTCTTTCCAGCTTTCCTTACCTTCACTCTGCTCCAAGTCTAGCTACAAAGACATGGCTCTCACTGAAGATAACTTTGGCAGGAAAACCAGAGATTTTAATGTGAAATGATTCTCAGCTAACACATGACACTTCTGAAAGGCTTGTTAAAGCTGTTAAACATTGATAGACTTGCTAGAGAGTGTCTCTTAATTTTTCACAGGTTATCAAGCTTTGCGAGAAGCTTGTTTCCAAACAGGCTGAGAGTGTTTTACCATAAAAACCCAAACTAGCAAGTGGCACTAAGAACTTTATTGAAAAGATATATTCCATTTGAATTAGACAATGGGGGGTACAAAATTCAAGTCTATACTGTAATAAATGACTTCTTGGCACTATTTTAACATTCTAGTTATTTTCATTTTAAACCAATATTGCTATTACATGAATAGATACAAGAAAAATAGACTATCACCATAGTCCCAAAGCAACACAGGTAGAAATTAACACCAGGTGTCATAAAGATAGAATCCCAACCACTTAGAAAGATAATTGACTATGGGTTCAAAGGAAAAATGGAATGTATATAACAGATTAGTTATGAAATATAGCAAATAATAATAATGACTATAGTCTCACAATCAAATTGTCCGGAGTATTGCTTGGAATCTAAACTGAATAGAACCTTAACTGTGCCAGGCCGTGAACCTCTGTGAACACCTAACCATGCAAGTCACTTTTCTCCATAAAGGAGAGGTGAAAAACAAAAATGAGACTGTAATACTTGAATGATCTTGTACAGGTCAAGTGAGCACCTCTTACTACCTATGTGAGCACTTCCTGCTACCTAGGTGAGCACTTCCTGCTACCTGTTGTAGTGTGGGTATTGGTTTGAGTGCCCCCCCCCCACGAAAGGCTGAGCCCAGAAGGCAGCCGCCTCGGAAGTGCAGACCTTCCGGAGGTGAAGTCTAGGAAGGGGCCTTCGCCAGCTGGGGTGCCCGGGAAAGAGCTGTGGGATGCTGCCCTTCCTGTCCCTGCTCCAGCTCAAAATGTCTACCTGCCTGTATGTGTCCTCTGCCCAAGACAGGCCGCCTCACAGGAGATCAAACAAGGTCAGGAAACTCCCTGAGCTTGGGCTTGAACCTCCAAAAGAACGGCTACATGAAAGCTTTCTCTTTATAACATAGTTGCCTCTGGTATTTTGTTGTGGTAAACTGAAGCTGACTAATAGTCCAATGCCTAGGAAGTAGGAAGTACTCAGGTGATAACATAGACAGACTTAAAGAACTCTGCGAGTGTACTCGATGCATAAAGCCCTGAGATTCCTGACACCTGCTCGGGATACGATCTTTTCCCCTGGTTCCATTCGGTCCACTGCACAGGTGACCGACAACTCCTAGGAACTGGTGTGGGGTCAGATTCTCCATCTCTGACGCAGCACTGAGGAGCCTGTAGCAGCCCAAGGGGGACAGCTGAGGAGCAGCAAGGCCCAAAACGCCCTCTGGGAGACATGTCCTTCATCCATAAAACCCACTGGGACGTAGCCAGTGTCCCGCTTCGATCAGCCTACATCAAGAGGGACCATGACATGACAGCAGCCAGGAACCAATCAGCGGAGCACAAAGAATGGAACTTAAAAATAAGGACAAGAAAGGGGGGCGAGAGGGCTCAATCAGATGCACGAGAGAAAACCCAGACCAAAGTCCCGGTGGAGCGGACAGGCTGACGCCTTGTGAGTGTCAGCCCTGCCCGCAGCCCATGCGTGGTGCTAAGGATCTCCTTATACCCTGATGTCGGGGTAAGATCTCCAGCCAAGTGAGAACCCTGCAGAGCCTGCACCCAAACCATCCCAACCACTCCCTCCCTGGCCTCCCGGAGGCCCAGGATCAGAGGCACTCAAGAAGAAAGAGGACATCCAGCATCATCAGGGCCAATCCTGCAGAAGACTTGTGAGCCAGAAGCTTTGACCTCCATGAAGTCACCATGGCTTCACCATGAAGGGTGAAGTCACCATGGCTAAATCAGAGCCAAGAAAAAGATGGTGTTGATGGCTTCCATAAAATTTCCACCCCCCTCACCCCACCTCCACCGAGCCACCTGTCCAGTGAGCCCAAGGCTGGGGATGTGAACGGTGGGAAAGAATGCAGAGGTCTGGAAGAGTAATGATGGTTGCTGGGAAATGAAGGGAGGGGAGAGCAGAAGGAAGCAGACGGCCCTCGACATCTACCCAGGAACCAAGCTCACAGCGGTGAGAGCCTCAGATGTGTGAAAGGTTCAGGGTTTATCAGCAACAGAAAACAGCCGACAGGGAAACGGGCCAAGGACAGGGACAGACATCTCTCCTGAGAAGACCGATAGATGGCCAAGAGACAAGTGAACATACTGGATGTGGACAATCATTGGGGAATGATGGTCCCATGATACATCTAAACAGAAAACGGCAAATGCTAGTGATAAGGCACACAAGTTGGAGCCCTGGGCATCACTGGTCAAGTAAACAACAGTACAGACACTGTGGAAAATAGCATAGCAATCCCTCAAAAAAAAAAGAATAAAATGACCAGATGATCCAGCAATTCCAACTTCCCACAGTTGGACTCGGCAGCTCTTTGCACGTTTGTGCTCACAGCAACGATGTCTGCCAAAGGGAGGGAACAACAAAGCACCCTGAGGAAAGCATGGATAACCATGGACGTACATCCACACACAGAGTGTCACTCACCCTTCACAAGGACGATAATTCAGAGACATGAATTTAAATGTTGGCTGCTGGGGTCTGGGGAAGCCGGGTGGATGGAAATGACTGGGAACAGGTCTGGTTTCCTTTTGGAGTGATGAACATGTTCTGGAGACAAATAGGGTGTTATTTGCCCAATACTGTGTGTTACAAAATGCCGTAGGATTGTGGTCAAAATTGCAAGTTTAACTTAGGTAAATTTCACCACACTGTCAGGGAGAGAAAAGGGACTAGGGGTTTGCTAAAGACTTTACAGATGAAATTTGATGTTGATATATTACATCCCCAGCAAAACTACTCATTAAGAAAAGGAAAGAGCCAAGTGCCAGTGGCTCATGCCTGTGATCCTGGCCACAGAGGAGGGTTTGACCTGGAGGATTTGAAGGTGCAAAGCCAGCCTGGGTAGAAAAATCCATGTGATTCTTATCTCCAGAATAACCAGCAAAAAGCTTGACTGGAGGCATAGCTCAAGTAGTAGAATGCCAACTACGAGCGAGCAAGCTAACCAAATGAGAAGCCCTGAGTTTCAATCCCCATGCCACCAAAACAAACAAAAAACAGACAGACAAAACAGTAGGAGAGAAGGGCTAACAGCCAAAATTCGGGCTAGAGGTCAGGTAGAGTCCTTTCTACCAATAAAGGACCCAAACTGGCCCTCCCATCTAGAGTGCCCGTGTGCATTAGAGAGAGGAGGTGGGAGAGGGGGAGGCAAAGTTGTAAACTAGGAAACTGATGGCTTCACAGGTTTAGTGCTGGGTTCTTGAACGCATTCGACTTACAGCTAGTGAGTAGAATGAGGCTCAAAATGGGAACTCAAAGGTCGGATGCCCAAACTTATCTGAAACTAAAGCAGCCTGTGAAGACCACATCCCACAGACGGATGAGGAAATCAGATACACACTGACTGAATGGGTTTGATGGGGTTGCTGCTGGGTCAAGACCAGGAACAAAGTAAGTCAGAGGCCCAGGATCTCCAGAGCTACACCACACGGAAACCACCTTTGCCACTTCTTTGGCTGGGCCATTTTAACTTTCCACCCAAGGTTTGACCAGAGCTTCTCCTTTGTCTGATGGAACAGCTCACGCCTTTTAGAACACTGCACTTGAACACAGAGCTTCTAGAGACATGTGTGAATACTGTGTCTTAGAAACCACCCAAAAACAGGAATCTAAAAAGTGCTCGTGTCAGGTTAGGCCTCAGTGAGACAGTGTAGGTGTAGGATGTGAAGTGAGGGACATAGCAATGGAGGGACAAATACAGCAGTGGTGTCACTGTCACTATGTGAGCAAATGACTATATACAACTTGAGGGTGGAGACAGGAGGGGAAAACTGGGAGAGAGTGAGGAAAGGGGTGGGATTGTCCGAAAAGAAATGCACTCTTCATGTGACTTATGAAACAGGAACCCCACGGTACATCACCTTTATAATAACAACAAAAAATACTTTTAAAACAACAATAAAATAAAACATATGAGACATACATAGTTCTTTGAATAAACACCCGAGAAAATTCCAGATTTGAAGTGTGGTTTTGTGTTCTGTCACTCAAATGGATTCTTCTATGGAGTCTACTGGTAAACTGAGTCTTAAAGCAGAAAGGCAAAACAAGATCCCAAAATAGTGAAAACCAGAAAATAATGACTGGAGAGCATCTTGGAACCCTTCATTTTATTTATACTAAACTGGTCAGCTAGGAACTAAAGGTGAGGTAATTTGGCCACTTCGTCCTTGAGAAAGTGAAACAAGGGAACAAAACAAAGTCCAACTTCACTCATGCTGAACTGTCCTCTCTCAGAGTGAACAGGGAGCAGCAGTCAGTAAGAGCTATGTTGGGGAGCCACGCGCTCCCTCCCATCCACGCCTCCACCTTAGCAATGTCAGCGCCATCGCATTTGCTGGTTCCTACTTCCCGATCCATTCCAATTCCTCAATCCCTTCATTCACGTCCATTCTTCCCCAAAGCTACGTGGACATCATGTCAGACTTCCTATAAAACTGGGATGCTGAAAAGCCACTTGGACTTCCTGTGCCCCGCCTGGCTCACAGGAGTGATCACTGCTGTTTAGATGAACACTTTGGCCATGAGTTTCTCTGCTTGGCTCACAATGAACCAAAACACGTATAAGCACTCAAAGAGGGGTGAGCCTCAGCAAAAATTTTCATATGCATTTTCACACATATGTGGAAGCTAGATCCGGAAGACACACATAAAAAATGCATGTGGACGTACACACACACGCGCGTGCGTACACACACACACATACACATGCATCTATATATGTAAATTGCTGTGCTGGATCTGGGGCCTGAACCCGGGGTCTCATACTCTCACTTGGCTTTTTTGCTCAAGGCTAATATTTTCCCACTGGAGGCACACCTCCACTGCCAGTTTTTTGCTGGTTAATTGGAAATAAGAGTCTCAGGGACTTTTCTGCCTGGACTGGCATAAAACCGTGATCCTCACATCTTAGCCTCCTGAGTAGCTAAGATGACAGGTACGAGGCACCGGCGCCCAGCTTGTGACATCCTTTAAATGGGAAGCTGGTGGCACATGTCAGCATCTAGCATGGCTGGAGGGGCTTCTCTGTTATTTGTTGGCTGCTCCCCACATACTTGAAAAGCAATTATTTTAATGCCTCAAAACCACAGCCTGAACTTTGAGCAATATGAAATCCGAGTACCTTGAAAACAACTTTTCACACAATTACAGGAAAAACAGACCACATCTGCCAATCATTACAACGACAACGCACAGCGCCCACAAAAATCTCACTCTTCTTCATCCCTCAGGTATCAGAACAGCTGATTAACCAAAATAAACAAATCAGATTCACAGGAGAGGTGCAACCAGGACAATCTGTTAACCTAAGACATGAAGAAATTAGTAATTGTCCAAAGATCACAAAACAAGAATCTGACAGAACTGAGCTCATGACCTCTACAGGAAAGTTCAGGATACAAGTGAAAGAATAATCAGCCACTTTGCTCGCTCATTTTAGTGGTCACATAACTGCTAGCCCTTCAGCTCCTGTTGAGGATGTAGAATGACAGTCAAAATTAGACATAAAAATTTTAGATGTGTTTGGGAAATAATTTCGTTACATGGTACTCATCTCCTGATACAGCTGGCAGTTAAGTTCATTTATCATCAAAATACCTATTAGTAGCCAGGCTCCAGTGTGGCTCACACCTGTAATCCTAGTTTTGCAGGAGGCTGAGATCTGAGGATTCCAGTTCAAGGGAAGCCAGCCCAGGAGAAAAGTCTGTGAGCCTCTTATCTCCAATTAACCACCGAAAAGCTGGAAGTGGAGCCATGACTCAAGGGGTAGAGTGCTTTAGCCTTGAGCACAAAAGCTCAAGGACAGTGCCTGGGCCCTGAGTTCCAAGCCCCAGGACCAGCAAAAAGAAAAGAAATCTGTCACTAAAGCTTCAGACTCCTTTCCCACTGAATGCCATTTCCAATAACCATGCAACCCTGGAAAGAGGAGGGACATTCCATTCCGCAGCCAATGGATGCAGCCGGCAGGGAGGTGCATGCATTGGAGGCACCCTCCCCCCCAAGCGGGTCTGAGGTCTGGGCTTCACCAGCACTGGGTTATGAGAGTATGCCCGCTGTCACCAGCATCCTCACAGAGCATGAGGGAAAGTGCCGGAACAAGGGTGCCCCTTCTTTAATGGGGGTGGCCATATCTGCTGTTGCCATGGGCGGGGGGTGAGTCATCCCAATGAAATTATGATGAGCCCAGGTGAGGAACACGTGAAGACTCCCAAGTCAGCGGCTGTGGGAACGCAGCCTTCGGGTGCTGCAGTGCGGTGGCACAGCAGACAGGAAGGACTAGAGGTGATGAGGGACTCGGGAGGCAGGCTGGCCACCTTACCTCCTGAGCCCAGAGGGAAGTAAAGATCCTGCGGTCTACTACAATCTCTGTCTTCCATCATCCCCACCCCGTCATTGGGCCTCAGCAAGCACAGGTGCTCACAATAAAGGGCAAAGAAAAGAGTCAAAAATCTACGGTGCTGTGGCTTAAAGTGGCAGAGCACTAGCATTGAGCTAAAGAGCTGAGGGGCAGCGCCCAGGCCCTGAGTCCAAGCCCCACGACCAGCAACAACACCAACCAACCTACAGGAGGCCAGCACCAAGACAGATGGGACCCCACCCACCCCAGGTCCAGGCAAAGAAGAACCTGATACGGGGCGACCAGGAGGGGACTGGACAGAAGAAATGTAGAACAGGAGAAGGTCAGCAGCAGAACCGCTGTGTCCTCTGGAGGATGTCCACTAGGTTCATCCAATCTAGAGTGGGGCCAGAGTGGGGGAGCGGAGTCTACCAGACTCAAAGAAAGACTCCATCCTCGTCAGCATCCCCCTCACTGGGAGAAAGGATGGCAGGGCCAATCAGCTTTTCAAACCATTGGAACTGGGATTGAGGATCTAGTCCGGGCAGAAATTCAAAGAGGAGCTCAGTGGAAGGGACAAGTGCAACCCTGGGACCAGGCGCATGTGCAGAAGCCCTTCCAGGCTCCTCAGTGCTGGCTTGAACCAGCAGCCATCCAGTTTCTGTGTTAAAGGGCTGGGTTAGGACAGCCAGGCCCTAGCGTGCCCCTCCACTTCCCGAACAAAGGATGAGAACCCTCACATTGCAAGAACACCTGCCATGGTGGGTGTGCGGAACCTCATGACATCTGATCTCAAAAGAGCTCCTTGTTTTTTAAAAGACCCCACCTAGAAATCACACACACACAAAGAAAGACCTCTGTGCCTAGAAAACACTTGTTAAGACAGAATGGCCCAAGGCAGGCTTTTGAGGTGTCGGCACAGAAAGCATTTGCTTGCAGCCAGAGGCTGAGGCCAACAGGCCTACACTGCTCCTCCCTCAACATCACACCGTAATTGTTTCTTAATCTGCCTTAGTGAAAAAAGATTACCCAGGATAGACTGACTGGAGAAGGGGGAAGATGAAAGGTGACCAAAAGCAGGCTGTGTGTGTGTGTGTGTGTGTGTGTGTGTGTGTGTGTGTGTGTGTGTGTGTGTGTGTGTGTGTGTCAAACTCAGGACCTCATGCATGCCAGCAAACACTCCACCACTGAGCAATATCCCCAACTCTAATTAAAATATGTCTTATAACTAATCCTTTCCCAAACTCGTACAACACTGGCACCAGGCACTGGGCACAACTCTACCCCTGCTTCCTCATTAAAATCTATTCCTGAAGGGGGTGAGGCTGCTTGAGAAGCATTGGACCCATGAACTAATATGTTGCACTGAAACCCCTTTGTACAACTACTTAAAGATAATTAAAGAGGAGAAAGGGGGGAAAATATCTATTCCTCCTTCCCTTGGGCCAGGCACGGGAATAGTAAATGAAAGAGATAACAATCCTAAAATTCACTGACATTTCCAAGAGCTTGCCACATAACGTGATTTTCTTTCATTTTTGTAACACTACTATAAAGGAAGAGAGAGAAATAACTTTATATTCTATAACTGCGGGTTCCCTTTTGTTATTTGGGCATTGGATTCCCCAAAATCAAAACCCTAAACAAAATAAACCAGAGAGAGAGAGAGAGAGAGTAAGGAAGGGAGGGAAGAAGGGAGAAAAAAGATGGAAAGAAGAAAGGAAGGAAGGAAGGAGGGAGGGAAGGAAAGAGGGAAGGAGGGAAGGAGGGAGGGAGGAAAGGAAGGAGGGAAGGAAAAGTTATTCAAATGCAAATGTTTTCTGTACACTTTACCATGCCTATTATACCAGTGGCCGCGCCTGCACACCCATGCACACGCACGCGCGCGCATGCAAACGGGCACAGACACTGCAGTGTATATGTGTATCTAGAGAGAGTTGCTTACTAAGTCTGCACCAGCCTCCCCGTTATTTCCTCCCCAACACGACCTGCACAATGGTTGCCCCTCACACACACGCGCGCGCGAGCGCACACACACACACACACACACACACTCACGCACAGTCCCGGTCCTCTGAGACCTGCGGCCCCTGCCATCACCCTGGCGGCCCCGCTCTCCGCTCTCCCTGGTGACAAGATGGCTTTCCCCTCCCGCCCGCTCGTCGTTGCGGGAGCGGGAGCGGCCCGGCCGGCCCCGGACGACGCCCCGGGGTCTCCACACGCGCGCGGGCCGCGCAGGTGCCGCAGCGCTGCGCCCCCCCGCCCCGCATCCCGGCCTCGGCCCCCATCCGAACCCCCCGCCCGCCGCCGCCCTGCCCCGGGACAGCTCCCTCGGCACCACCGCTGGTGCCGTCTGCGCATCTCACCTGCCGCGGGTCCCCTAGCTGGGGCGGAGGGCGCCGCGGGGCGCGCGGGGGTGGGGGCGCGCAGGGGGGGCGCGCGGGGGGGGGGGCGCGGGGCGCGCGGAGCCCCGGGCCCGCCCGGGGCCCTTCCCGTGCGCGGGGACGGCGCGGCCCGGGCTGGACCCCCGCCGACCTCACGGCCAGGCCAGCACCGCCCCCCGGAGGCGCTGTCCGCGCCCAGGATGGCTCGGCCCGGCCCGGCCCCGCGCACGGAGGCGGTGGGCGGAGCGCGCGATGCGCACGGGAAATCTGATCGGGGAGCGCGCGCGGGCGGGGACGCGGGTCACGGGGTCGGATCCCGCCGCGATCCCCGCTGCGGGCAGGACCCCCCACCTCCCCACCCCAGTCCCCTGGCCTGGAGCCGGCTGGAGACAGGCCCCGCCCGCGCTGTTCGCAGATGCTCCGCCTCCAGAGCCGGTGGGCAGAGCGCAGGGTCCAGCACCAGGCTGCTCAGATCCCCTAGGCCCCGAGCCTGCAGGTTTCAGACCCCCCACACACACACCCAGGGGACAAGGACCCCTCCCCCCAGAAGCCCTCACTCTCTTCTTCTTTTAAGATGCTGTTTGCCCACAAGAGGTTCGCTTGGGAGTCAAGGTCAGGTGGCTGCCTGAATCCTTCAGCCTCAGAACGAAGTTCAAGACCCTGCGGAGGCCGTGTGGCCAGCAAAGGTTAAAATCGTCGGTAAAGGATACCGAGGTAGGCCAGACAGATGGGCCCCTCCTTTCTCTGGCAGGAAAAGTCTTTGTATTTATGTACAAAAATGCACCTCGTTCTGTGACTCTGTGTGTGTGTGTGTGTGTGTGTGTGTGTGTGTGTGTGTGTGTGTGTGAACTTGGCCCGTGCTGTCCTTGAGTTTTTGCCTTTTTTGTTTTGTTTTGTTTTTGCCAAAGACAGCGACTCCAGCACTTGATCCACAGCTCCACTGTCAGCTTTTTTGCTGATTAATTGGAGACAGGCATCTCACGACTTTTCTGCCTGGGCTGGCTTTGAACCTTGATCCTCAGATCTCAAGTCTCCTGAGTAGCTAGGACCACAGTCATGCACCAGGTCTGCTTCTCGTTTCTTAAGGACTGAGACCTTAGTGTCTACCCCAGTGCTGGCCACTCAGGAGGCCTGGGAGGCGAGCTCCGCCCTGGGATCCGGGCCATGTCCTGGTCTCAGACCCCAGGGCTCAGTCCGCAGCCCTTCTCCCATCCAGGAATCTGACTTGTCTCACCTTCACCTTCAAGGCTGGGGAGCAATGTCGGCAGAACACATGGGGGGATGGCCACACACATGGTGAGGGAGCTGAGAGTCCCATGCCAGAAAGATGTGGGGTGCTTTCAGGAAGGGGAGGCAGCGGCGGTGGGCTGGTGTCTGGGAGGGTGGAATAACGGTGTGCACATCACCAGCCCCGTTATTAAACTCCCACACCGCACGGAGCCTGGCTGGGAGGGGAAGCTTCGGTCTCCTGGGGTAATGTGGGTCTGGCACATTCCCGAGGCTCTCAGCCAGGCAGGATCCAGCCTGAGGGGTGCCAAGGGCAGGCCTGCCCACCAGGAGGAGGGTCAGGCTGCGGTCTCCACAGCCCCACACATACCCCTCCAGGCCACAGGCACCCTGGCCCACCTGACTCAGGCCTCTGAGTGGCACAGTCACCTTGGCTCTGAGCTACCCAATCCCACAAGGCTGGGAGCCTGTGACAGGTGGCAGAGGTCCCAGTGAAGAGAGGGAGGGGGGAGGGGGAGAGAGGTGGGACACAGCGTCTACTCTGAAGGGCGGGTAGAGGGGCATGGGGGGGGGGGGAATGGCCCAGCTTGAGACACTGGTGCTGAGCTGCGAACAGAGCTGTGGAATGAGCAGGAGATGAACAGCCAGGTGGCTGCCTGGCGAGAACTCGGTGGTACTGCGTGGGAAATGGGCCCTTAGGAGAGCACAGGCCCACAGGTCCGCGTGTCGGAGTAGCCGAGCCCCATCTCAGCATCTGACTGGGCCCGGTGGGAAGGCAGGGGTGCGGCCCGTGGTAGCGGGCTTGCCTGGCACACTCCATGCCTTGGGTTTCATCCCCAGCGCTGAAAACAAAACTTCTGTGCGAAGCCCTGGCCTGGTCTGAGAGCCAGGCACGTGGCACCTCTGTCCCTTGTGTGCCCCCAGCCACCACAACGCACCCCAGAGCCTGCCCATGAAAACAGCCTTCCCAAAGGTCACAAAGACCCCGTCCCCTCAACGCCGTCCCAGCTCCCATGGCATGCCAAAGGCAGGCCGGGACGCTCTGTGTTGTGGCTCATTCCTGTGGGGCCGTCACGTGCATTGTGTGATGTTTAACGGTGTCCCTGGTCTCTACCCAGTCTGCACAGGAACACACACACACATGCACACACACACACTTAGACACGTGTGCATGCCCATATGCACACGCATGCACACACATATACTTGCTGTGTCTGTAGATTTGTCAAACGTCCTTCGGAAAACAAAATCACCCCAGCTGAGCACGACTGTCCCGTCAAAGGAATAGGCCCAGCACCCCCAAACGTGCACAGAGACATCCACAGACGATGGCCCACGGAGAGGGCCCCTCAGCGAGGCGGGAAAGCTGGAAGACAGGACAGGGTCCTGCCGTCCTTGTCGCTCAGCCCTGTGCTGCCTGTCTCGCCCCCCACCCCCACCCCAGGTCTCTGCTCAGACAGCCTGGCATCCAGTCTGGGGCTCACAGCGCTCTGCATCGTCACCCTCTGTCCCGCCACCGTGGTTCTGGATGTGTCCTTGTTGGAAGCACAGTCCCCAGTGTGGTGACAGTCACCAGTGACAGGACTTTTAGGAAGTATGGCTTAGAAAAAGGTCATTGGGTCACTGGGGCTCTGCCTTTGGAGGATGGACGGTTTCTGTGGTACCCCAGTTAGATACTCGACAAAGGAGCAAAGGGTGGCCCTCCCAGCCCTCCATGAGACCCCTCACCAAGTGCTCCTGGGTCCCACCACACATGACCTACAGGAGAGGGGGAGGGGAGAGAGCAGCCTCACTTGAGACAAGAGACAAGGTCGATGGTCGATGGTCCTGCCTTAATCAGTCTCTCAGCCTCCGTATCTGGGAGCTAAATCAACCTCTTGTTCTTCCAAAGAGCCCCACCTCGGATGTTTTGTTACGGAGACACACATCAGACTCATACACTCTTTACCCTGTTTGTTCATCCCTGCTGTCTGATGTTGTCTGGTGTAACACTGCACTGGTCCTCTACCTCTCTGTGCCCTGTCTCCTCTGCCAGGCGAGACTTTAGGGCACATACCCATATCCCAGGGAGGCCCCAGCCTGGCACACAGCAGGTACACAATACCCACTTGATAACCAGGACCGTCCGCAGATGGCATCAGTCACGCAGCGGCTGGAGGGGGGCAGAGGAGCGGGCAGGGGCTCTTGGCACAGTGTGAGAGTGGGAGCAGCCCCTTCTCCCCCCGCTGACCCCCGACCCCAGCTGGCAGTCACGGGATGGGGGGAGGGGCTTGACTTCCTCTCATCTCAGGAAGGCCGAAGGCAGTGAGAAATCCCCGGGCTCTGATTCCGGGGTCTGCGTGCAGCCAGCCGTGGCTGAGAAAGCCCCTGGTCTGCTGCACACGTGCAGAGCCGCATGGCCCGGGAGCTCGGAGCGCGTGTGAGGCCTTGAAGGCGCTTTTCCCAGGACAGCCACTCTGCTAATTGTGCTGGTCGCCGGTGAGGCCCGCAGCGCTCCTCTGAAACGTTAAACAAAGCTCGCTGGCTGCCAGCAGGCAGGGCTTGGGCCTGGGAGGAGGCCGGGGCCCATAACGGCATGGCCAGCGGCTCCTGCAAGGGGCCGGCCCCACACTGCCTCCCAGCCCAGGTGACCCACGTGCAAGGCCACAGCTCACATTGTGGACAGGTTGGGCGACAGTGACTGCTCAGTCCAGGGGGACAAAGGAACACCCTCAGAACACCACCGGAAAGGGGAACGAGAGGGTCAGGTTAACAGAGGGATACTGTGTTTGGGCGGCCCGTCCTCCTGGAATAAATAGAGCCCTCCATCGCTGAAGCACAGAGAACATAAACGTGCCAGCCCCTACACTCACCTAAGGAGATTTCCCCATCATTTTTCCTATACGTTGTTTTATTCAGAGGTGGTTTCAAAATAATGCAATTTGTACCGCATAAGAAACCCAAGAACACTTCGAAAATGACCAGTGATGGCCAACTATGGTAGCATGCTCTTACAATCCCAGCTACCCAGAAGGCAGAGATCAGGAGGACTGTGGTACAAGGCCCAGACAAAGAAAGTGAGACTCCATCTCAACTAACAAGCCGGGCAACGCTGTGTGTATCTAATTCAAGCTACTACACAGGAAGGGAAGGTCGGAGGGTTACCATCCAAGTCAGCCAGGGGGAAAAGGGAACTACAGAATTTTTGGATGCTCAGAAGCTGAATTCATTCTCAAAAAGATGTCCACAGTGGTGGGGTCTTCAGTACTCAAAGCCCACAGACAGCTGGGAAATAAAAGATGAACTCTGGAGACGGGGACACCAGAAGAAGAACAGGATTTGTTGTTTTTTGAAGCGAGGGGCTAACGGCAGATGCTGTGGCTCACACTTGTAATCCCCACTACTCAGGAGGCTGAGATCTGAGGCTCAAAGTTCAAAGCCAGTCTGGGGCCACAAAGCCCATGAGACTCTTATGTCCAATCAACCAGCAGAAAGCTGGACATGGAGCTGTGATTCACATGCTTGAGTGCCAGCCTTGACTGAAAAAGCTAAGAGAGAAGCTGGCACTGGTGGCTCACGCCTGTCATCCTAGCTACTCAGAAGGCTGAGATCTGAGGATCACAGATCAAGGCCAGCCTGGGCAGGAAAATCCATGAGACTCTTATCTCCAATTAACCACCACAAAACCACAAGTGGCACTGTGGCTCAAGTGGTAGAGCGCTAGCCTTGAGCTGAAGAGCTGAGGGACAGAGCCCAGGCCCAGAGTTCAAAAAAAAAACAAAACTAAGACCTGAGTTCGAGCCCCAGCACCAAATGGAGGGGGGGGGGAGTGAGCAACTTGTTTTCAAATACAGCGTGGGATCATGGGATCTTAGAACATCATGATGCCAGGTCAGAGGGCATCCTTCGGTACCCAGGGCCTCCTATCCCCCACCAGGCCTCAGAGGCCAGTCCTCAGCCCTGGGCTCTGCAGGTGACTGCTGCTTTGATACCCTGCCGTAGGGGGGGGGGTCCCCTTCCAGCTCTCTCTCTCGCTCTCTCTCTTTCTCTCTCTCTCTCTCTCTCTCTCTCTCTCACACACACACACACACACACACACACACACACACACACACACACAAAGCACAAAGCACACAGAGGAAGCTGCAGGAGGCCGGGGCCTCCCGTGCTCCCCGCCACTTCCTTCCTCTGCAGTTAGAACATGCAGGCATGCAGGGCAGGTGGGTAAAAGCAGGGTCTGTGAGCGATGTGCTACCACACACAGCCCCCGCAAAGACAAGGAGCGACTGAAGGCTCAGGGAGGTTTTGGAGACCCCTGTCCTCAGTACCAGAACCTGCAGATCGAAAGCGTTTGTCCCACTGTGCCTCTGTCAGGATGCCTGCGCACACCCCAGGGCCAGGCCCCGACTTGCTGGGGTCCCCTAGGTGTCCAGGGTCCGCCGTGGTGACACCTTGGATATACAGGTGCTGGTCTTAGTGAACAGCCAGGAAGTGAGATTCCCCCTCCCCACCCCCCCCACCCCCGTACCAAGCACCCAGCTGCATATCTCCAATTGCCACTAGTAGGGAAGTGCTACCTGCTGCTCTGCCTGATGAATCTAAGAATAACGCATGAGGGGTATGCTTGCCGGAACTGGTTTGGTTCAGTGAAGCCCGAGTAGACAAATGAATCAGAGACGATGCGGAAAAACCCATCTGACCATCTTTTAGAAGCAAAATGACTACTGTTCCTGTACGGCTAGAATTCTGTTCTGCCACTCAGATACTCTACACGTGTGATTGTCACTCCCAGGATGACTGCAGGGAGTGCTTCTGTACCCCACTGCCCAGGTGAGAACGTGGAACCCCAGAGAACTCAGAGCTATTTGTTTCTGTATATAATAATGATAATAAACTTAGCTTTTGCTTCTTTGAAAATTAACACTAAATAACATTGTTAAAGCTAGAAGGAAATTAGCCATTAGCCTACTAGGCAAAAATAAGTGTATATGTATGTGTGTGTGTGGTTTTGTGCACTGATATTTGTGTGTGTGTGTGTGTATGTATGTGTGTGTGTGCTTGTACTCAGGACCTGGGCATTGTCCCTTAGATTTATCACTAAAGATTGGTATTCCACTACTAAGCCACAGCTCTACTTCTGGTTTTTTTCTTCTTTTGCTAGTTAACTGGAGATAAGAATCTCATGAAACCAGGCAGTGGTGGCTCACACGTGTAATCTTAGCTACTCAAGAGGCTGAGATCTGAGGATCAGGGTTCAAAGGCAGCCAGTTCAAGTCCCATAACCAGAAAAAAAGAAGAGGAGGAGGAGGAGGAGGAGGAGGAGGAGGAGGAGGAGGGGGAGGAGGAGGAGGAGGAGGAGGAGGAGGAGGAGGAGGAGGAGGAGGAGGGGGAGGAGGAGGAGGAGGAGGAGGAGGAGAAAAGAATCTCATGGACTTTCTACATAGGCTCAGATTCTCAGATCTGAGTCTTCTGAGAGTAGCTAGGATTACAGGTATGAGCTGCCACACAGGCCAATGGTTGTAAACAATGTCTAGACAGTCAGGGGTAAGGTGAAGCCACATTGTGTGTGTTATGTGTTCTCAGGCTTGCTGAGGTGTAGGTGAAATCAGACTTGTTCCCCTCATCCTGGAGCAACTGGGAGCTGGTAGTGTTCAGCCCAGATTTACTTCAAAGATGGAAACCCTACAGCCCCAATTAGTGGCTGTGCTGGAAGCTGGATGAAATCCCTTTTCAAGAGAAGCTAAGGAGCTCATTACCCTACTTTATCAAAGGCAAAACATCGAGAAACAGGCTGAGAGAAATGAGAAAATGTAATTAGAGAGCAGATGAAAGCAGAAGAGGAAGAGCCACGAAAAGAACAGGCCCTGCCTCTCGAGTTGGGAGAGCCCGGTACTGTGTTTCCCGAAGCCCCATCTGTCCCTTCGTTCACAGGTACTCAGTAGGACCGTGAGAGGATTGCCTGCTTTGTCTGGCTGTGGCAGCAAGTCACTGTGTGATAAACACATTTACACCCAGTCCCTGGTGGCTCACGCCGTAATCCTAGCAATTCAGGCTGGGATCCTAGCAATTCAGGCTGAGATCCCAGCGTCGGGACTCTTAGCCAGCCCCAGGAAAGTCTATGAGACTCTGATCTCCAATTCACCACAAAAAGACAAAAAGTGGAGCTGTAGTTTAAGTGGTAGAACACTAGCTTTGAGCACAAAAGCTCAGGGACAGCACCTAGACCCTGAGTTCAAGCGCACACAAAAACTGTATTTAGAAAACACACACTCAAAACAGCAAACAAGGTATCACACGCTGCAGGCTGGGGGCGCATCCGCACGGGGTGGGGGTGGGGGCGTCTGTGAGGCCTGGAGGGAAAGGCAGCAGAACTTGCTGTAAGCTGTCCTGGGGGACGGGGGATCGGGAGAATCACCTGGCCACTTAACTTCAGGCCCTGGCCACTGTGAGAGGACTTTGGGAAGTGGGTTGGGCCTCCAAACTCTCATTTCTTGCTTACACGCTACGGCACACATAGTCAATATTTAAACAGCACGTCACTGGGAGCCTCATACACAGCAATCCCCTCCTGAAAAACCACCAGGAGACCACATTAGGCAGCTCTCTGGGGAATTCTGAAGCCAGCTGGACCAGTGGACTAAAATCAATACCTCCAGAAACCTTCAGAAACCAGATAACCAGGAGAGCAGAGCTCTGCAGAGGACGCAGGAATCTCTTGTGGCAGGGAAGTGACCAGCCCTTTCCCCGTGCAAGCTTTTAGTCTTAGAAAAGTAACCATTGAAAGGACACTTGTTCATCTTATTTGATAGTGTAAAATAATGATTTGTTTGCTGGACACCAGTGATGCACATCTGTCATCCTAGCTACTCAGGAAGCTGAGATCTGAGGATCACAGTTCAAAGCCTATCCAGGCAGGAAAGTCTGTGAAACTCATCTCTAATGAACCATCAAAAAACCAGAAGTGGAGCTGTGGCTCAAGTGGTAGAACAGTAGCCTTGAGGGGGGAAAAAAAAAAAAAAAAAAAAAAGCTCAGGGACAGTGCCCAGGCCCTAAGATCAAACCCAGAATTGGCACAAAAAGAAAAGAAAAAAAAAAAAGGATTTGTTTAATGCCTCGATGTTCAGCTCTCACAATCTCCTGACTTTTTTGTGATAATAACTGCTCTGAGATGTCCCGTTCTCCCCTGGTGGTCAATGATTTATTCTGTTCAGTTCTTCCCTGAACGGCTCCAACAGGACCAGTGAGGCAGAGAACCACCGACCCTTGTGCCCGGCCTGTCGTGAGCTGCAGGAATCATATCCTCCACATCCAACTACGGGTCCAAACTGCTCAGGGCTGTGTGGGAGGGTCGTAATGCTACCTGGGTTGCGTTTCACCTCTTTTATCCTCCATACTCCCTCAGCAGCCCCAACCGCAGGACACGCCTACAGGAGTTGGCTCTTCCCTTGATAATAAAGATATCAATTCTGAGAGATTAGGAATACCTAATGGGTAGAGATGGACAGGCAGAAAGGGGAAAATAATAACACCAAGAAGGCAGGGACAGACACAGCACACATCTGAGTAAATCTGCCGAAGTCTAGGGGCTGCCCAGCAAGGACTTCCCCAGCTCCAGAGCTCGGCCACAGCCTTGTTTCCACCACGGCCTTGTTTCCGTTCCATCTCAGCGTCCTGCCTCTCCTCAAATCACTGCCTTAGCTCTGAGGACACCCTGGTGACTCGGTGCCTGATTTGCCCATTCTTAGAATTCTCAGAATGCTTAGAATTCTCCACAATGATGGATAGATCCTTAGCACAGTCCTGAAACTCCATCCATCAAAGTGCCTAAGGCTATGGGGCCCAGGACCCCCTCCCTGGCCCAGCGGCCCATCCTAAGCTTCTGGTGAGTGCAGACTTCTACCTTCGCGCCCATAAATCTTTCTCTGTTAAAACATCCCTGTGTGTCTGTCCCTAAATTCTCTCTTCAGCGAGACCAAGAACCTGTTAATCACCTTCGGCATGTAAACACCTCGCTTCTCACAGGCTTACCTCCACACACAGCCCCATTCCCTGTCAGGGCTCCCACAGAAGTTGGGGTGCAGTCCTTAGCAGCAGTTATCTGCTTGGCGGCTCCAGCAGTACAAGACCAAAGGCATCTGCGACTTTCATACCTTTAGAGTCTGACCATCAAACGTTATCAAAGCTACACCATTTCAGGAGGAGGGCTGGACCTGTGGGCAGAGACTGGAGCTTTCCTGGGCTCCGGCAGAGGCTGGGCCTCCAGCCCCAGGCCCCCTGGTCTCCTTGAGCTGAGTATCCCAGAGCTCCCCCCGCAGCTTATTTCCTGAAACTCGAGGACTGTGTTGTGACCCTGGCCCGTGGATTTCACTGACGTTCTGTGTTCACTCTTGTGTCTCATCCACTGATTTGTTTGGGGTTTGGCTGTGATTCGTGGGTCTGTCTTTTGGCTGTGCAGGGAGCATCTCTTCCAAGGGGTGCGCTCTTGCCTTCCACAGACGCCCTCCTCAGCAAGCCTCCATCAGTCTTCAGACAAGGAAATTAATCAGTCAAATTACAAAGCCTCTCGTGTTAATTGCTTCGTAGAGACTTGCAAGCACTTTCATAAATCTAAACTCACATAAAAGAATCCCCAAGGGGAAAAAATTAATAGCTAATGACCCCACGTATTGGATCTTCTAAGCAAAAGCTGCATTTCTAGGAGCAAAAGGAAAGAATTAGTTAGAACTGATTTCCTGGTTACGGCAGTTGAGAACTTTTTCAAACAATATGTTTCATCAAAGTGAATCCAGATTTTGGACTATTTTCTTGACTATTAAAATGGTGTAAAAATAGCTAACATACCATTTTAACTTCTAGAAAATCCTTTATCAAAATTTCAATTAACCTGAACTTCTTAGATTTCCTATCCTGTTTTTCCGGTCTGAAGCTAACATTGCTTTCATATATATTTATTATTATTATTATCGTTATTGTTATTATTTAAGCAGCTGCATTAGAGTTTCAATTGATGAGTACAGTGAATCCCGATCAGTGTCAGCCCCTACCCTACCCTCCAGCTAGCTGGTTCCATTCTCACATGTGAACATCAAATACTATGGCTGCATGTACTCTCTCCATTTATCTGTCCTCCTCCTCTTGACCTTCCCCTCTCCCAAAAATAGGTGCTCTAGCATCCTGGTATTCTTGTTTTTAACTGTAAGATAGCTGTCCAAAGGAGTCATACCCTGAGTTCATCTGTATTATATATACATATATAAATAATTTAATTTATAGATATGGCTCTGCATACACTTTCATACCTATTTATAATTGAAGTCTAACTTGCACATACGAGAAAAAAAAGTGTCTTTTTCTTCCTGAGCTTACTTCACTTGGATTAATTCACTTAATCAATTTTTTCCAGGTCTACCCATTTCCCCGCAAATGACATTATCTTATTCTTCCTGATGGATAAATAAAAGAAATATATGCATATACATATATACACACATATGTGTATGTGCACACATGTGTGTATAATCTTGTGGATAATTGCCCAAGAGCAGTACTGCCGGATCATAGTTCTGTGTTTAGTTTATTGAGGAATCTCCAAACTGCCTTCCATAGTGGTCTTTATTTTAAGATTATAAAAATATGTTCAGGGCTCACACAGTAGTAGGCCTGCCTTCGTGAGCACAAACCTCTGAGTTCAAACCCCAGTGGACCAAATATTAAAAAGAAAGCTTGCTCAGCTAATCTGGGTTTTTTGATAAGCAACATTGCAATAAGACACACCAAGTCTTGAGCTGCATATGCACTGGTGGTCCCGTGGGACTATCACAGACCTGTCAGACCCCCCTGAAGTAGTCACTGTAACTTTTTGTCCTGGGGAGATGTCTAGACACACAAATGCTTATTTCCCATTACCGCATAAGCGCCTGCCTGTGGTATCAGCACAGCAACACGCTGTAGAACCCTCAGCTCCTCCAGGAAGCCACAGTGTCCAGGAGTCTGTGCTGTCTGGGTTCACACGATGATCCACACAATGGTGGACTCCTGCAACTCACTTCCCATAATGTTCCTCACCATCAAGGGATGGGTCCTTGTACTTTCATACGTTCTGGTTTTCTGCTGAGAGTGTCTCACTCTTCACCTGTGTCAGGAATATTTGCTGTTCATGGAATGTGCTCAGAATCACTTACTTAAAAGTCTTTATCCAAATGTGAATCACCTTGGGGTTTGAATTCGCTCATTAATCTTCCCTTGAGATGGAGCACATTTTCCTGGTTCTTTGCATGTTGAGTGAGTACGACTCTCATCCTGCATAGCTTGAAAGCTAAGGTCATGTGAAAATCTATCACTATTATCATTATTAACAGGTCATCGACCGAGACTTAATCAAGCCAAAAATTTGGTCTGGTCTTATGTGGCAGCGGCTTCCATGTCTGCATTACCTCTAGTTTCTTCTACCTTCCCTTTCCCTATTCTTCCATCAGGAACAAATTTCTACCCACGTTTCAGATGCCATGCACCTGGGACACAATTCAGGAGGAAAAGAACTCTGGAACACAAGGATCCTTAACCAGCTCCTCCAGCCTGCCTGAAACTTGGGGTTTACTCAGTGCAGCTGCCAGTGTGGACCCCAGTGTGTTCCATCTAGAGCCACAAGTCGTGTCAGAGGGCAGAAGGAGAGGGCTATCCCCGCCCCCACCCTCAGACCTGCAGAGACCCCTTTCCAAGCACTCTGATCGGGAAGAGGGCTTTCCTTCAGCCCTGTGTCACCCATTCACAGGACAAGGGCCACCAAAAGGTCAGAGGTACATGCGGAAGAAAGAGAAACAGAGAGAGCAATTGCTCAGTCACTCCAAACTTTGACATGTCTCCTGAATGTGCCTATTGTTTTGACTTTTGAGATTGGTCCCATAGTTAATTGCCTTCTGTGTGATATTTTTTTTTTGCTAGTGTATAGCTGTAGTCTGTGACAGAAGTCAGTTGTACTGGCATTAATCCGTATTAGCCAGCTCCACAATGTCTTGGGTCATTTTAGTTGAGACCATATGGATTCCTCCACAGGAACACAACTGCATTATGTTCATTCTAAATGCTGTATTTGCCATCTCACTAATGAAAGTGCTAAAATAACTGCATTCTTTGTTCGTAGACAACTTGATCTAAAAAAATCATTTTAATATTACTTTTACCAAACTCAGATCCCCGAATTCAGAATCATGAGACTGTTAAAAATGATTTTTACAGCTCTAGAGAAGCTAGGAATAGAAGGCACATACTTCAAAATAATAAAAGCTATATAGGACAGACAGACCGGCAACATCATGCTAAACAGTGAAAAACTAAAACCATTTTCTCCAAAATCAGTAACAAGGCAAGGATTCCACTCTCTCTACACCTTTTCAGTATAATTCTGGAACTTCCAGAGCAATAAGGCAGGAAAACAACATAAAAGGGATTCACATAGGAAAAGAAGAAGTCAAACTATCCCTGTTTGCAGATGACATGATCTTATACTAAAGGACCTGAAAGACTCCATCCCCAAGATCCTAGAACTGATCAATAACTTTGGTGTTGGGGAAACTGGGCATCCATATGCTGAAAACTGAAAATGATTCCCTGTTTGTCACCATTCACTAATATCAACTCAAAGTGGATCAAAGACCACAATGTCAGACCTGAAACTGAAATTACTGCAGGAGGAAGTAGGAGAAACACTAGAACTTATGGGCATAGACGGAAACTTTTTGAAAAGAGTCCCAGGGGCACAGCAAACAGGAGAGAGACTTGACAAATGGGGTTGCATCAAAATTAAAAGTTTCTGCACAACAAAGGACACAGTTGCTAAACTAGAAAGACAGTCAACAGCCTGGGAGAAGATCTTAACCAGCAATACATCTGACAAAGGCCTAATACCCAAAATATACAAGGAGCTCAAGAAATTCAAACCTCCCAAAGCCAATAAACCAATCATTAAATGTGCAAAGGAGCTAAGGAGAGACTTCTCAGAAGAGGTAAGAATGGCAAAGAAACACATGGGGAAATGCTCAACATCCCTGGCCATAAAGGAAATGCCAATCAGAACAACGCTAAGATACCCTCTCACCCCAGTTAGAATGACCACCATGGTGAATTCAAACACAAATGCTGGCGGGGACGTGGGGAAAGTCACCCTATGCACCATTGACGGGAATGTAGACTAGTACTCTGGATGGCAGCCCGAAGCGTCCTCAAAATAGCTAAACATACTATGTGTATCTTATCTCATAAAATAATATTTATCAAAATGAACTCCAGGAAATGGAAATCCAGGAAATGGAAACAAGAGGGTTTTTTTCTTTGTTGTGTTTTTGTTTTCTTTTGGTCTTGCTTGTTTATCTGTCTTTGAGAGGGTAAGGGGGGGACACAGAAATGGAGGGACAAAGGGTAAACAAATGCAGCAGTGGTACTCACTAGACACTCTGTTGAAAATGAACTTGTGGATTGGGATGGAGGGCAAAGCCAGGAGAGGACCAAAAAAGGGGTGACATTTCCCAAAAAAGAAATGTACTCATTATCTTGCTTCCAAAACTGTAGCCCTGTTTTATATTATCATTATTTTTGTTGGTTGTGGGGCTTGAACTCTGGGCCTGGGTGCTGTTCCTCAGCTCTTCAGCTCAATACAAGTGCTCTACCACTTGAGCCACAGTGCCACTCTGGTTTTCTAGTGGTTTATTGGAGATAAGAGTCTCACGGACTTTCCTGCCTGGGCTGGCTTTGAACTGCGATCCTCCGATCTCAGCCTCCTGAGTAGCTAGGATTATAGGAGTAAGCCACCAGGGCCCAGCTGTAAATCATCTTTGTAATAACAATCTTTGAAATAGCTTTTAAATCTAGAATAATATCTTCAGGCTTCCCCAGATTGTCACTAGGTGAGCATGAATGCTGGCTCCTTTGGCTTATCAAAAGAGAAAAAACAAAATAATTGAACTTGTTGGGCATCCTCCAGATTTAATTAAGCACAGCTATCAGGAGAGCTCTTCTGCTTAATCAACCCTAGGGTATAAGAAAACCCCAATAAATTGAAAGCAAAATTGATCTTCCTAGCTTAATTAGAAACAATTTTTGGCTAATATAACTATGTTAGTGGCTTGATGCTTTTCAGGTTGAAGAAGGTTATTGAGGCACATGGTTTGGTTTTTTGACATGGGGTCTCTATTGCTCAGGCTGGTATCCAACTCTTGCATTCAAGGAATCCTCCTGACTCAGCCTGCAGGGGAGCTGGGACTCCAGGCAGAAATTATTTTGTTTCTACATTTAAATATGTTGCTCCTTGGAGGATAATCAGACATTATATTTTTAAATTAAGCACTAGAAATCTGTCCGCACTCTGTCTGAAATAAATTCCTACACTAATATAGCTACGCTCTTTATAACAGCATATGTATTTCACCTTAAAAGAGGATATTTTTTTTCCTACATTTTGGTACTATTGGTTACCATAAGTATAAACAGGCATATGGCTTACGTTAAATGGCTCACTACAGTTTAATCATGATGTTCCTACTCCTTACCTTCCTAAGCATTCTCATTCTGTAACCAACTGGAACCAAGGCAATAGTGCCCAAGTACAAAGGGGTCCACTTGCCTCTGTTTTCTGTGTCCTCATAGCTGGGCGCAGAGGATCAGCAGCAAGGTTGGGAAAGTCCATTCCACTTGCATGGCCTCTTATCTCCTGGCTAGTATCAGGCAACTGGTCATTTTGTGAGGACCATGTTCCCCAGGGGTTCATGCCACCCTGCCTAGCATGCAGAGGTGGTTATAAAGGCCTGACTTTTCCGCTTGCCGTTTGTAGTTGTTTGTTTACTCTCTGACATGGTGAGGAAGGCAGAACATCACGGTGGAGCAAAGCTGCTCACCTCGTGGTGGTCAGGAAGCAGAGAGAGCTCACTTCTATTACAAAGTCGACCCCCTCCACCCCACCCCCCAGCCTAGGGAAGGGCTATGCATCCACAAATGGGTCATCCATAGCCCTAAGCCACAGGTCATGGGCTTCACTGCCACACTGGGGACGAAGGCTTCGACAGACGAGCCTTCAGAAACACTAGCCACGACCTGATACATGGCAAGGCCAATGGAACAGAAGCATTCAGACCCAGATGGTCCCTGGGCACCCTGCAGCACGATTGTTCCACAAACTCACTTCACCTGGCCCTAACTCACATGTCCCACTTCTCCAGGGACCCTACCTGCAAGTGCCTTAAGGACCTCATTCACCTGTTTGCAGGTGTCAGCATGGAATTTGACCACTGCCTGGTCAAGCCACCAGCCATGACGGCAGCATCAAATACATCTACCAGCACTTCCCAAGTAGGTAACATCCACCTGCCTAGTTGCATTTGTACTGTTGTTGGGAAACGTCAAGAAAAGAAGGAAGTCTTATGGCCAGTCATCTCTCAATGAACTCCATGTTAAAGAGAGCACAAATGTTCCCATGAGGCAGACCCCAGAGATATGAGCATCAACCAGCACTGAGCTGGCAGCACAAGGGCACAGAGGCCTATGACTGCCAATTCCTCATCCCCTGCTCAGCCAGCAGCTCTGTCTGAAGACTAAATGACCCTTCTGTGCTCTGACTCGAATCCTCAGGCCTTCCGGCTGCCCTGCAGCTGAGCCTGCCATCCTTCCCGACCCCCCACCCGCCAGTTTTGGAAGCAGGCAGCCCCGAGGCTATGGGCAGGAAGCCAGCCCACGCTGTCCTCCTCTTCAACATTGTCTTGAACCCCCACCTCGGCAGGGCAGGGCTGACTCTGTCCACAGCAGAGCCCAGCCACACACCTAGCAGGTGAGAAAGTAAAATGGTTTTAGAAAAGCAAACAGTACACCATGCCCAGGACATAGTAAACCTACATCCATTGAGATAAAAGATTTTTCAAGGAGAGAAAGGAAGTTAAATAAAAACGTGGGCTAGTGCAGACATTCACACACAGTGAGACCAAAGGAGCATGCTCTTCAGGGAGGAACACAAAGGCGCAATGCCTACGTGCACCTGATCGTACAAAATAATATTTATCAAAATCAACTCCAGGAAATGGAAACAAGAGGGTTTCTTTTTCCTTTTTGCTATTTTTGTTTTCTTTTCTTCTTGTCCTGTTTGCTCATTTATCTGTCTTTGGGAGTACAAGGGGAGGCACAGAAAGCAAGGAGGAAGGGTAAACAAATGTAGCAGTGGTCGTCACTGGATGCTATGTTGAAAATGAATTTTACAACTGGCAGGTAGGGATGGGAAAGAAAGTGAGAGAAGGGGTAACATTGTCCAAAAAGAAATGTATGCTTTACCTGGCTTATATAGCTGTAGCCCGTCTGTACATCACCTTTACAACAACAATTTTAAAAAAAACTTATTAAAAAAAGAAATGTGGGCTAGTAAAATGGAAGGAGCGTTGTTTGGGGAAATCTAAGGCCAAGGCCGTGCTGTTAACGAGCTTGTAACCTTGGGCAAGGCTTGGGAATGTCCTCAGACCTCCAGGGTGTAAATGTCTGGGTCTAAGAGAAACACACGGTGGACCTCAGCAAGTCCCAGGTAAATGAATGAATGAGTAACTATACGAGCTGCTAAGATCCAATGCAGAGGGTACTAAAGCACAGGGAAGGCTTTATTTAAATCCTTTATTGATAACTAAACTCTTTTATCTTTGGAGTAGCTACCTAAAATCATAAGCTTAACCATAATGTAGAGAGTTTAAACAACAAAAAGGGCAGCGTGTTTGGTTTCCCTTAGACAAGTTGAGACCTGCCTCTTTGGTGGCAGACTGGTGTCTTTAGGGGCCTTGAGCTGCAAGGATTTCCAGGGACTCAGGAAGAGCACTGCATGTTCTGCATTAAAACAACAACACCCTAAACGCAAATACTGCCCTGAGGGTCCCCGCATGCTTACAGGACATCTGCTGCCTGAGAAGACAAATACCTACGGAGATGAAATGAACCTCTCCCCATATCTGAGCAAGAACAAGCACCCAGGGGCCTCCGGGGCATGCATCATGCTGGGCAGCGTGGCATTCAGGAGCCCCTGTGCACTGCTTTCTAACCCTTGGGTATTTGGAAATCTGGGTACAGTGGAAATGTCCTTGTGAACCCCCTCAGCCACCAGCCACGGGGAGCCCGGTGAACTTAAGTGTTCACCACAGTGGATCCACTTCTTAAAGGAAGTAGTAGGGAAATCATTCGTTCTTAACTATCTCATGAAAACTTAGGTGTGTGAAGAAGGAAAGAGGGAAGTAAAATACCCTTATGTATACAAATTCTGGACGTTATGAATCTTGTGTTTGGGAGATGGAGCACTTTGTATTCCTCCAGGGCACATGGAGGTTCTTCTATACTCAGGATCTCTGGACTCCAACTCCAGTCTCTCTGGAAACCTCATTTCTCAGACCTTTCTTTCTTTCCTCCTTCCTTCCTTCCTTCCTTTCTTCCTTTCTTTCTTTCTTTTTGTCCTTCTTTCTTTCTCTCTTTCGTTTTCCCTTCCTTTCTTTCTCCCCTAGCTGGAAGATTCCATAGATGCATGGCTCAGGAATCAGCTAAGAATTCTGAAGTTTATACCCAGAATTGAGGAACTGAGACTGCCCCACATCCTTTTCATCTTTCCAGGATTACAGACACAGACTTTCCTAGAACCATGGGGTTTCACCAAACTCCACCCTCCACGGTTTCAGGCTGGGAAGAATAATGAATCTGTATTGGTGCTTTATCTTTTCTAAAGGACTCTGCCACCTCTCAGGCTAAAAGCTACAGAAATGAATGTTCTCTCTCAAGTGTCAGCTCATCCCACATTGGCTTGTTTACGCTAGTTCTCTGAGGACCTGAGGTGTTGCTTGGCCATTCCAGAATCTGTTGTCGTAGCCTGTTGAAATACTGGCCCACGAGGGGCTTACTTAGGCGTATTGGAATTGAAGCTGCCCATAAGATTCTATTTCACCATAAATCACGTGATGGGTCATCAATAGAAAAGTACATTAAAGCAATGGTACGAAGAATAATGCAAATATAAGAACAGGGTTGTAACCAGCTAATACAGACCAAGAAAGTTCGAGTGGCATCGTTAATGCCAGACAAAGTAGAATTTAAAAACAATGGTAACAGAGGCGTTACATGATAACAAAAAGTAAAAATCCACAGATGAATGTAGATGTTATCAGGCTTTTTACTAGCACGTATGAGTTATTCAAAGTGAAGGATTTCATTATACTATGGGTTAATATACTTGGACAATGCACTCCTCTGTCATTCTTCTTATCCTCCTTCTCCTTTCTCTTCTTTGCCTCCCCTTCCATCTCCATTTTAGTCCCCATTTTGCTTTCATGATCTTGTGGTTGGTTTTTTTCCTTTTCCCCCTGGCTTCCATGAAGAAGAGGGAAGAAGACATTTGTCCCCATGAGACTGGTTTGTTTCACTTATTGTGATGATCTCCAGTTACACCCATTTTTCAGCAATTCCCTTCTTTCTTAGGGCTGAGTTTTACTAAATACATACATTTCTCTTATCCATCTGCCCACTGGTGGATACCCAGGCTGATTCCATAATTTGGCTTTTGTGAACAGGACACAGTAACCGTGGGTATACAGGTATCTCTGTAGTAAACCAAACCAATAAATATTCTGGGTGTGTTTTTGTCTTTCTTGCCTAGAAGGAGGTGTCAACACAACTAACTGAGGGCTGAGGTTCTGGCCAAATAACACATTGCACTGCCTTAGACCTATAAAGAAGTACTGCAGTCAGCATGGCCCACCATAGAACACAGAGAATGCAGGAGAGCCACTCACCCTGTGAGGATGGAGTCACCTTTCAAAGACGCAGCTGAGATGGGCTGGGAAGGTGGCTCAGTGGTAGAGTGCTTGCCTTGCATGCGTGAGGCCCTGGGTTCGATTCCTCGGCACCACATAAGCAGGAAAAGCCAGAAGTGGCGCTATGGCTCAAGTGGTAGAGCGCGCTAGCCTTGAGCTGAAGGACAGCGCCCAGGCCCAGAGTTCATGCCCACAACTGATAAAATATAGTAATCAAAGACGCAGCTGAGAGATTAACTTGGCCCAACTGGAGCTCCAACCTCCGGGATGCAGTACCTGCCCCTAGTCAAGGGCCAGCATTTGGTGCTCTGTCGCCAGTACATGCTCCCAAGGGCAAGGGGAGAGAGAGCAGCCTCAATCCCACGACTATTGATGCATCAATCAATCATCTCTGAGAAATGCATGTTTCTCATACCCACACTCTCAAGTCTGGGCATCGACCGAGATGCAATGCTTCTTCCAGGGAACACAGAGAGAATTCCTTGGCTTTTCCTGACCACTGTGAGCACCTTGTGCCAAGAGACCAGTGGAGAAAAGTATCTCCCCCGAGAAGAGAGGCAGTCACTGACCTTCATCATCCGGGGTGGAGAGGAAGGATGCTTCTTGCAGGGAGCACAGGGAGAGCTGTGTGGCTTCCAAACACTGTGAACGCCTTGGGCCAAGACACTCTTGGCCCACCCAGCACGTGCCATGCACCATAACATAAAGGCAAATCTGTGGATGGGAATGAGGCGTAGTCATAGTGTGCTTACCCAGCATACATGAAGCCCTGGGTTCGATTCCTCGATAGCCTCAGCTCCACATACACAGAAAAAGCTGGAAGTGGCACTGTGGCTCAAGTGCTAGAGTGCTAGCTTTGAGCAAAAGAAGCTCAGGGACAGCGCCCAGGCCCTGAGTTCAAGCCCCAGAACTGGCACACACACACAAAAAAAAGACAAATCTGTGAACCAAACACCAAAAACACCCTTGTGACATGTAAAGGCTAGCAGGAGACAGAATTTACTGTTAAGTAGATTCTATATATTAGAAGAAGAAGCTTTACAGGGCTAAGCAGAACCTGTTAGGAGGCTGGGAAGAGGGATGGGATTACAGGGATGTTTTCCAAAGTAGCTTCATTAAGAGAAAATATTTGCCCTAAAAAAGACTCAGAAGATGGGATGTAATGAGGTAGGCTGATATCCAGGGGAAAGAATGTTCTAGGCAGAGAGAACAGTTGGTGTGAAGGCCATGAGCCGGAACACGACCGTGTGTCTGAGGTATGGCAAGGAAGGAGGGGAGGAAGGAAACAGCCCGGCTACAGCAGGCCCTGCAACTGCGGTCAGGAGTGTGGCTTCTGCCCACGATAGAAGATGAGTCCTCAGATGAGGGAATGGCCTGCCTGGCTGACCTCTGGAAGGGTCCTTCTGGGCTCTGGGGAGAAAAGAGGTCGAGAAGGCTAAGGAAAACAGGGCAGGAGAAGCAATAGCCTGACCCATCCAGCTGCAGGAGACGGGAGGAGGAGGGGAGGGGGCCTCTGGCCTCAGCGGTCTAAAGCTGTAGACAGGCTTGGGAAGGAGCCAGACGGGCTCCCCACAAACTGGCTAGGAAGTCAGTTGGCTGTGAGTTTCCAGAGTTCAGGCATCGGCTTACGCAGAGCTGAACAGATGGGTTAGGAGGGAAGCAGAGTTGAACAGATGGGTTAGGAGGGAGGGAGGGAGGGGCCGGTGCAGAGAGGAGAGGCCCCGGGCTGAGACTCTGGGAGGGCACAGAAGGCAGCAAAGCAGGCAGGCAGAATGGGAACAGGAAAGCTGCCTGGCCCATGGTGGGGGCCGGCAGGGCCAGCTAGCCATGTGCTGCTGACACGGGGCGTAATACCTGGGCCGAGACTGGACACTGGAGCTGGGAGATGGGCAGGCAAGGGCCAATCAAGGCGAACGCACAGTGACCAGGGCTGCTTTTGCACCTTTCCTCTGGAATTTCTTTTCAGAAAATGGCTTCCAAAGTAGTGCTCTTTAATGAAATAGAATGAGAATATAAAATTGGCAGCAAGCGGAATAAACGATTCATCCACTAGGAAGGGGGAAGAAGGAGAGGGGGAACAGGAAGGAGTGCTTGTGCTTGTCTGAGGCAGACAGGACGAGAGGATACTGAGGGAGGACGGGAAGGGACGTCCGTCCAGCAGCGCTCCTTGACTGGCAGCAGGGGACAGCCAGAACCCAGGCATACACTGGGTACTTACAGAGGCCTGCAGAGTCCATCTCCACTGGCACAGGAAAGAGACCCACACCCGCCAGTGAGAAAGCTCTCCTACGTATGTGTCTTCAGTGAGGAAAGGTGAGGATGACAGGAATCAGGGAGCGGTGGCCCCAGAAATCCTCACCCTGGAGAAGAGGAGAGGACCTGCTGGAGCGCTAAAAGAAGACTGTTTCCATGGCTTAGCCCGAGAGCCCCATGGACTCCAATCTGTCAAACGGGCACAGGCAGAGGTACAGGTGAGTTGCACTTCACCATGGTGTGGTCTCACCACGTGCGCACAATGAAACAAGAAGCACAATAACGTGGGAGTGAGAACTAACAGCAGCTAACACTGCGCAAGCAGACGACGATCACACAGAGCAGGAAATGTCACGGCGCACACGGTGCACAGCGCGGCCTGAAAGCCTTCGGCACCAATGACCCTCCAGCCACCCTGCCTTTGAGTCGTGTGTTTCCTGTCCACTTGAAGAATCACCCGTGGTAGGGGTCACACCGCTGAGCGGGTGCTCTCGGTCCCCACCTGCTCTGCTGCAGGCCACAGCCCTGTGTGCGCCCAGATGATAGTGGGACTCTCAGGGACGTGAAGGTTCTGTTGGAGCCACTGGTCTCTGCTGGAGCCGCAGGTGTCCAGCGAGTGAGTGATGTCTGTGACAGCAGGACCTGAAAACGTCCTCTGATCAGGTTGATGCCACCACGATGTCCCCAGAGGAGTCACAAAAACCAATTGTGCATGTGCAGACCACTTACGGCCTTGCTTCCTGTACCCCCCACACACACCTCATCCTCGGGCCGCCTGATCCTCCACCCCATAAACACCCCAAGTCCTTTCTTGGTGAGGAAGATTTGAGACCTGCTCTCCACGTCCATGCTTCTGAATAAATTCTCCATATTTTTCCAAACTCAGCACAGCCCAAAGCAAGCAGCAAGTCTGCAGGTGCTGAGCGACGCAGGGCAGACAGTCAGGGGAAAAGCAGGAGTGGGCAGGTCATGGGACCCGGCCAGGTTCAGGAGCTAGACCAGGAGGCAATGGGCGGAGGGGGGCACCCAGCTGAGAGGGTGGAGGAACTGCACTAGCTGGTAATAACAAAGTGGCTAGAAGGTTCTAGTAGGTTGATCTGTGATGCTGGAAATATCCAAATCTGAAGTAGCCAAAATGATAGCTGCTCGGTAGAGCCATTTAAAACATGGCTCAGCTGGGAGCCAGTGGCTCATGCCTGTCATCCTAGCTACACAGAAGGCTGAGATCTGAGGATCACAGTTCAAAGCCAGCCCGGGCAGGGAAGTCCTTGAGACTCTTATCTCCAAGGAGCCACCAGAAAAGCGTAAGTGGCACTGTGGCTCAAGTGGTAGAGTCCTCCCTCCAGCCTAGTATGGATGGAGTAGAGGGGACAGAGAACTTGGCAATTTCCTGCCACCAGCCCTCAGGATTCACCTTTGACCCTTGCCAGCAGGCTGAAGGAATCAACAGTCCATGAAAGATGACCCTTCCCGTGGGAAGCAATAGAATAAAAATGTCACTCTCCCAACATTGATCTGCAAATACAATCCGCTGGTGATAAAAGTCCAAGTGGGACTTTTGGAACTCAAGATCTTGCAAGGCTTTTTTTCATAGAGGGAGAAAACGAGATGAAGACCTAAGTCAACTTTTTAGATGCCCAAAGAAGTAAGGCCTGGGTCCCATTAGACACAAGCACACCTCAAATGTTGGTGAACACCAGAGGAAGCGCACGGTGGGTGCCGGGAGGGAAGCTGTCGCCCCAACCCTCAGAAGGCGGAGGCTGCCAATTGAAAGCCTGGCTGAGCAGTGCCGCACCCACACAAAGTCAAAATCAGTCAGGACACAAAGCCATCGCGCATGGGGCAGCCTGAGCCCATGGAGAGGTAGCCCGGCTGCTCAACGGAGCTCTGCAAGGAAAGGCCACATGGCTTCATTTTTCAGTCGGCAGAAAACCATCAAGAAAAACACAGTTGGCCTCTCCCTGACATAGCTAGCCATGAGTTCTCAATGAGAGGGACACCTGCGTGAGAGAGGTAAAGCCATGAGCTTGACAGAAGCACAGGAGAGAATAGCTCCCAGCTGGGCAAAGGGTGAGGTTTTGTTTTCTATTTCCTTTGTGGGGTTTTTTTCTACTTCTTTATTACTATTTCTGTGTATGTGGTGCTGAGGAATCGAACCCAGGGCCTCATGTATGCCACACAAGCACTCTACCACTGAGCCAACTCCCCAGCCCCTGTTTCTGGTTGCTGTTTTTCTGTGCTGGCACTGGGACTTGAACTCAGGCATGTCGCTGTCCCTTTGCTACCACTGGAGTCCCAGCGCCACTTCTGGCTTGGTTCGTTTTGTTTTTGACTGCAGGTAAGAGTCTCATGGACTTTACTGCCCTTGCTGGCTTCAAATCATGATGCTCAGATGTCAGCCTCCTGAGTGGCTGGATGACAGGCGCGAGCCGCTGGAGACCAGCTTGAAATACATTGAAATATGAATGAATGTGTAGTAATGTACAAATGAAGGATTTCTCTTCAAAAAGGGCCTTTGAAAGTTAAGGATAAATAGTTGATGGAGAGGAAAATAGACAAGAAATATATCAGATCAGGCAACAGGGATCCCCTGAAACCCAACAGGAAAATTCCAGAAACCCAAAATGAGTGCCAGAAATTTACAGAGGCAGCGGCAGTGGAAGTCTGTGTGGGCTGAGAGAAGACATACAAATTAGTGCCACAGAAAGGCGCTTTACACCTGTTAGCCTGGCACAGACCCAACAGCCAGCTGGGCCAAGCACCAGTGGGGACAGGGTATGGACCACCGCTGGGAGGCAGGCTGGCACATCTGGCACATCTGGCTCTCAGCTGCCCTGAGACCCAGCACCTCTGGGACCTGGCCACTTTGACCCAGGCATGGGAACACTGCACAACCCCTGGAGAAGACCCATGGGAGATGGCCGATCACAGCTCCACATGCAGGCCAGAGCCGGAAGCCAGGGAGACTGGGCCTGCCCTGGGTTGAGCCAGAGACTCTGCTCCAGCTAGAAACGGTGACAAGTCACGTGTGCACATTACTGCAGATGAAATCTAGACGTAATTCTTATTGAGGAAAAATAGATTGTGATATTTTGTGCCTATTTTGGAAAAAAAATATCATTATTAAAGAAGGCAAGAACTTGTAAGATGCCAGGCACTGAATGGAGGGTGGGGAGGGAGTGCAGGGAAACTGAGCAGGGGCCCGAGCTCCCACTGAGGAACACCGCCTGGGCGTGGCCTTGGGTCCTGGGAACTCTGGTGAATTCCTTGGCTCGCTCTGAGCCATCTAGGAAGACCTCAACCAAAGAGGGGCAAAGAGGGGGCACGCACAGTACCCGCCCAAAGTCAGCACCAGGAAGACCTGGTGGGGGTTGTTCACTTTCATAAAGAAACGTAAGGAATAAAACCAGATCCTGACACGAAGCAGACACGAAAGCATCGTGAACTAACTCAGCCCCCTGAGCCTGATGTCCTGGTGGGAATGAGAGAGAAGGAAGAAAGAAGGGAAGGAGAGGGAAGAGGAAGTAGGGGGAGGGAAGGAAGGAAGGAACCTTGCAGGTAAATGGTGTGGAGAAGGGGTGGGGTGGGAGGAGCTGAATGAGCAGGTCCTGCTGGCTGCTTGAGGAAGGGGCTCAGTAGCTCACAACCCCGGCAGCCACGCCGGTTGCTCCCCTTATAGAAGATTGGCAGTTATGTCTTCTTCGGCGGGCTGGGCCAGCTATCTCTGCAGATAGAGGTAAATGCAATATATCAGGGCTATGCCTCTGCCCGGAGCTCCACCCTTGCCCGCACAGCCTTCCATTTGGTGCCAAAGTTGGCAGAATTGTAGCAAAATTGGTGGACATCTGGCAGGTGTGACAGGAAGCCCCCCTGGGTGGAGTCACTGCCCAAGTGCTGAGCCACTGCATGCATGAAGGGCGCCATCTACAGAGGAGACCGCGCCATGGCTGGCAATGAAACCCGGTGACCCGGAAGTCAAGACAGGTGTGTTTCCATCTGTTTCCCAAGACGCCCTGGCCTGTCCTCGTTGTTTTCACACCCAGAGAGGCTTGCTTCTCACAGTGATCAGGAAGCAACCTTGCTCCGTGAGTTCAAAACTAACTCAGCAGAGGTAGCTGGTGGGGGAAGGGAGGGGAGGAGGGAGAGGGGTGATTGAGAAGAGGAGGTACAGAGTGCTGTCTGCGTGTATTCCCTCGCCCCTGCTGTAGGAAGGTAGCTCTGGTGTCCTTCCCATCCTTGTCCCAGTGGTCACTTCCTCCCTCCCCCTCTGCTGCACTGACCCTGGCCTCTGCCTTCCACTCTTCCCCCTGCGCGTACACACCCAGGGCTTTGCTTCGCCCCTTCACCGGTTGCTGTCATGAGAGCATGCTATTTCCTCCCCCTGGGAACAGAGACCTGGGTCTCCATCACTCTGACAAGCTCCAACCTTTCTGTGTCTATGCCTGGGCTCCTACGCAAGCTCCCTTTATGACTTCTTCTAGAAATATCTATATTCCCCAGTCATTTGGCTGTCTGCGCTGACCTGGCATCTTTCCTTAGCTCCTATGACCTGAGAAGGCTTTACTGCGCGTTACCATTGAACGAGCCTCTCCAGACACCACAGCCACCAGGGCACAGGCACTTTCTGAGCTTCTTAGGTGCTTTCTTCAGCAAGTGGACAATGTGCATGAGAGGAGGACTGTCAGGCGTGTGGCCAAAAGCACACAGTCAACAGAGGGTCCGCGTACCTGTGGACAGGCACCCCTCAAGATTCTTACTGGTTTCATATTTTCATTCACATTTGCAGAAAGTTTTATTGGTCATAAACCCCTTCTCATCACTAACCAAGGAGCTTCCGGGATGTCAGATTTGCATCTCAACAGGTCAGTCCTGCACCGGCCCCACGCAGCTCCCAGACTTCCAGCGAGGTGAAAACTAGTCTGGAACCTCCTGAAGTATAGAGGTCGTTGGCCTCCATGGGTGTAGAGAATTGAGTTGTGGCTCCCCAAAACTTGCATCCACTCAGAACCTCAGAATGTGACATTAATCTGAACAAGGGTCTTTACCAAGCTGAAGATCTCCAAGTGAGATGCCCTCCTCTTAGGGGGGCTCCACCCTAAACCCGACAGTTGGTAAGCCCGCACACTGAGGCAGTGGTACACAGAGGCCTGCAGGGAAGGCATCGTGAGGACCGAGGCAGAGGCTGGAAAGATGCAACACCAAGGGACTGAGAGGCAGCAGCAGGAGCCGGGTCAGGCACCCTGCGAGGCAGCTCATCTGCATGCTCTGCCTCCCCGAACCCTGAGAGAACACACGTGCCAAGCTCCTAGGAATCTGGTAACTAGGAAACTAACAGAAATGGATTTAACAGCCTAGCGGGCATAAGCCTGGTTTGAACCCTAGCCTGAGGATAACCATTGACCTAACAGCCAGCACGGGACAAGGAGAACTCTGGTCATGATCCAGTGAGCACACCTGGCAAGTTTACCTATCCATTCACCACCTACAAGAGCTTCTGCCAACCACTGATGGCCAGGGCCTCCGGATGAATCCCTGAGTTGACCTGGAAAGTCACTGTGCAGGCTATGCTGGCCTCTGCTGCTGTCCATGGGGTTTTCACACAGGTGATTGTCTCAAAACAAAACCTAATAAGCAACACTTGTCCTGTTGCTGGAGCCACAGGGCCTCACTGGGCCAGAGCACAGGACCCAGGACACTTCCTGTGTTGGTCCATGTCCTTTGCCCCACAGAACAAGACATGCCAAGGGCCGGAAGATGGAGCTATTTTAGACATCCTGAGATCTCTCCAGACCTAGGGAGAGAGGGCAGTATTGTTCTCTAATGACACCGCAGTCAGCCTTAGAACAGGATGCTTTTCCCTGCTGGTGAAAGCCTCCGCTGATCTCCAAGGCTACAGAAAGAGCTGATTACTTAACTCCATAGCCTTTCAGAACTTCTGCACAAAGGAAAAAAATATCCAATGAAACATGTGTTAAAGGACATGCGCCACATGACTAAGCTTGTCTGAGTATGTGTGGCGCAGGGAGATGGGAGATCAGGGAGATGGAAAGAACATTACATTATCCAGAGAGAAGAAGAGAAGACTTCCTACTAGCTCATGATTGAAGACAGTCAAGTGAAAGTCTTAAGTATGGGCTACTGCGAAAGTTTAAGTGCCGGGAGGAGGTACGGGTTGTAGGCTCGTTACCACTGGAGGGTGAGCACATGGGGGATGGCTACATATATTCCAAATGCTCGCGTTAACCCTGTCCTCGACTTAATCCTTTACCTTGTGGACATTTGCACCAATTACAACATGGATCTATAAAAAATATTCATAGGAGCATGATTTATCATATCAAATACATAAAAAAAAGTCTAACCCCCAAATCTACAGAACATACTTGATGACATCACTGTGGTGATACTAGATACTTTTCAAAAGGATTTTTTTTAAGGTATGCAGTCATGTAGATAGATCATCTTAATATTTTAAATGAGACAGACAAGAAACAAAGAGCCTTCCCGCTAGGCCACAGAGATTTGCCTGATTCCAAGACACAGAAGAAAACTAATTGAGGAGGAGGAAGTGGTGCAGGTAAAAGCAACTTACCCCAATCAAGAACAGCAGGGCAAGCCAGTGGCTCACGCCTGTCATTCTAGCTACTCGGAAGGCTGAGATCTGAGGATCACAATTCAAAGCCAACCCAGGCAGGAAAGTCTGTGAAGACTCTTGTCTCCAATAAACTGCTCAGAAAACCAGAAGTGGTGCTGTGGCTCAAGTGGTAGAGCGCTCGCCCTGTGCTGAAAAGCTGAGGGACAGCGCCCAGGCCCAGAGTTCAAGCCCCAGGATTGGCAAAAAAAAAAAAAAAAAAAAGAACAAGACTCAGACACATTTCTACAACCACTGATTTTCTCAACTATACATTCCGCCTTCTCCAGATTTCAAAATGAAATTTCTTTTCAAGCTCTACCTTTCCAATCCTAGATATTTGACCAACTTGTGATCCATTCCACCTTGAACTTGTAACTTTTAGTCAGGTGTGGACCATGCATCACGAAAGACCACGTTCCTCTTAATCGAGTTTTATTTCCATAGGAAGAAGCCACAGAAAAACCAGCAAAGCCGACAACTCACTCCTCCATTCGGGAGGGTTGTTTTCAGATGAAGTCAGAAAAGGTTGGCCCTTGAAATCCCGTGTAGTGATCAAAGCCAGCCCCAGGTATGATCTGCTTTGTACACCGAATAAGAAAATGCTTAATCCACACTGCACTGTACATTCAGTGTGCTTCTACAGGAGCCTGCAGACGGCTGGGGCTGAGGGAGATCTCGGCTTGCTGCTGCATTCACTCATCTGTCATAGAACAATGGAGGGGAAACGCGTGACTCACGTTTTTCTCATGCACCTATAGCCTGAATCACTGCGGCAGCCATCTCCATCTTGATCTCATCCGGCAGCAAAGGACACAGAAGGCTTTGTTGGAGGAATTTAGCCTCCTGGCTGGCTGGAACACCGGCTCTCAGCGCACCTCGGTGAGGACTGTGCTGTTGCCATGGTTACAAGGCTTCTCCCTCCCCGAGCACCCTCCCCGTGTCCCCCCCACCCCCCGCCTTGCCACAAAAGCTTCAGGAAAAACAAAACCAGTTGAGCCACACACGTGACTATACTAGGAATCATTTCTGGGGTCCGATGTACATGACCACCTTTGGAAGAGGAAAAGAAGGAAAGAGAAATGGAAGTGGCACTTCTTGAAGTCACCTGGGAGTGCTCTGCCACTTGGATTTTCAAGACTGCGCAGCACAACTCATCAGGGAAAACAAACTGCTTCCCAGGTGACAGACCTTTCAGAAAGCAAGCTGGGATTTTGTTTGATTTGTTTCTGGTTGCACATTTCCCGTTGGCCTTGTGTTTGTCACGTGTGATCCTCTGACTGATCCAGTTTATACAGTCTCTGAGAGGGCTGGGGACCGAGGGCTTCCCGGGAGGGAGCCCCAGCCTGGCTCTGATGAGCAGAACGCATGTCTTCGCGCAGTCATTTCTACATTGTGCCTACCACGGGCAGAAGCCTACAACAAGGTCCTGCGGTAAGGAAGAAGACAAACTCTTCCACCATGAATGACCAACAGGAAGAAGTGAAAGTAACAGTGAATGATGGAGAGCCATGACTTTGGCCTTCCAGCCATACATCCATGATGAGGTAAGAATGCCTTCAGGTGAAGCTCAGCTGGGCAGGGATGTCTTCAAGGCCGGTAGCCTTGCTTAAGTCAGGGGGACAAGTCTGCAGAGACTGGGCTGGACCCAGGGTGCAGCTCCAGCAGGCCCAGAAGGAGCAGCCAGGCCAGCCCTGCGTGAGGCCTGCGCTGTGGACGCTTGGTGGGGGTGAAGCAGCTAACCTCTGCCCCCTGGAAGACAGAGGGCGGTGATGGCTCTCAACACATGTGCAAGGCCCAGGGAGAAACAGCGAGTCCTCCCACAGTCAGCCCGAAGGGAAGCCGCTACCAAAGTAGAGCTCCAGCTTTGAAGGTGGGAAGATCTGCCAGGGAACCCCAGGTCTTCACTAGCCATGAGAACTCAGTGGAGCCACATGCCCCTGACTGCCTGTTTCTTCATGGTAAAGTGGTGGGGAGCTTCCATGCATAACTGAAGGAAGCCCGGACAAGAGAGCTCCACACCTGGGCTGGGGACGTGGCAGCTTGTGAAAAGTGGAACTTACTAGAATAGCAAGAGGGAAGCTGGGCACCAGTAGCTCACGCCTGTCATCCTAGCTACTCAGGAGGCTGAGATCTGAGGATCGCTGTTCAAAGCCAGCCCAGGCAGGAAAGACTGTGAGACTTTTTTTTTTTTTTTTTTTTGGTCAGTCGTGGGGCTTGAACTCTAGGCCTGGGCGCTGTCCCTCAGCTCTTCAGTTCAAGGTGAGTTGAACTCTAGGCCTGGGCGCTGTCCCTCAGCTCTTCAGTTCAAGGTGAGTGCTCTACCACTTGAGCCACAGCGCTACTTCCAGTTTTCTGGTGCTTTGTTGGAGATAAGAGGCTCGCAGACTTTGCTGCCTGGGCTGGCTTTGAACCATGATCCTCAGATCTCAGTCTCCTGAGTAGCTAGGATTACAGGCATGAGCCACAGTACCTGGCTGTGACTTATCTCCAATAAACCACCAGAAACCCAGAAGTGGCACTGTGGCTCAAGTGATAGAGTGCTAGCCTCGAACAAAGGAGCTCAGGGCCCAGGCCCTGAGTTCAAGCCCCACAACCAACAAAATAATAATAATAATTAATAATAATAATAATGAAGAAGAAAATAGGAGGAAGAAGCAGAAGGAAAGGAAGAGCAGGACAAAGAGGAGGAAAGAAGAGAAGGAAGGAGAGCATGGAAGCAGGAAGGGCAGGAAAGGATGAGAGACTGGACATTGGCTGAGGCTGGTGTGATAACGCGATGGCAGAGTGGCGCTCGTGGGCCACAGAGTCACCCTCCGTCTGACAGCGCCGACTCTGAGCTGGCGTTTCAGTCACGCCTGCTTTCATTGCATGAATCTGACACGAAGGTGTGTCTGGCTTCCGGAGCCTCTTTGGCTTACGCGGGAAAGCATCATTCTAGCGTTGCCTTTGGCTTACTCGGGAAAGCATCATTCTAGCATTGCCCTCAAACAGCCAGCAGCAGCACTGGGCATCCAGTCACGGCTATTCAAGCTATGAGTCAACAATGTTATCAGGCACCTCCTGTGTGTATTTTTCTAGACCCACGACATAGCCCAAGAAACAGCACTGACCGAAGTCCCCAACCACACACCTTCCAATCCAATGCAGTGACTGGAAGCACTGGGAGGAGGGAATTCCGTGGGAATCTGCCATGGGAAACGCGGGCACGGGGGAACTTCACTGAGGACATCATTCATCAAATTCACCCGACGGGTCCCCTGAGGTTCGACAGGTTCACAGTGCTGTGCAGTTCCCCACCATCTACCTCCATCTCTGTCCACCATCACATCCCCACGAAAGGCACCTGTCCACCCGCCTCAGGCTGGCAACCTCGCGGGAACTTTGTCTCCCTTGAGATCTGTCAGCTCGGGACCTTTTACACAAAGGGAATCACAGTGCACGAGGCCTTTGTGGCATGCTTCTTCCCACGAGCACACTCCTGCCGAGGTTCCCCTGTGCATTCGCACATCCTAATGCCTCACTCCTTTTCATGACTTAGTAAGACTCCATTGTGTATCTATGGCGCCACTCATCTGTGGATGGGAATGGGATCACTCCACCTTCTGCTCTCACACATCCTGCTGCTGTGCCGTCAGTCTTGCGCATGAGGGCACAGGCTCTTCTTTTTCTTCGCTGTACGAGCAGGAGCCTGTTGGCTGGGTTGTGTAGTATTCCATGTGTCACTTTGTGAGGAGGGAGTCCCATTTTAACAGGTGGCCAGGGAAGGTCCTGTTGATAACATTGAACAAACACCGGACAGGGGTGGCCATCAATAAATAAGCTGGGTGTGCCCGTGCCAGGAGTGTGTGTCAGGAAGAACAGCGCCACTTCCAGTTTTCTGGTGGTTAATTGGAGATAAGCGTCTCACAGCCTTTCCTGCCTGAACTGGCTTTGAACCGTGATCCTCAGATCTCAGCCTCCTGAGTAGCTAGGACAACAGACATGAACCAACAGCACCCAGATTCCTTTCCAACCTCATCAGGAAGAAAGAATGGCTAGGCAGACTAGAGCTGCTACCGTTATCACTAACAATGTAAAAGTAAGCACTCAAACCCCAAGACACCTGAGGGGTTTTTTTGTCCAGAAGAGTCTTTGCGTTCAAGCTCAAGAGGGTGAGAAACCAAGAGACAAGAAGCAGGCCCTGAATTTGGTTTTCTACTCTTTTGCTTGACTTCCTACTATTTTAAATCAATTTTTCTATAGAAATGAAACCTACTAGGGCTGGGAAGGTGGCTCCGTGGTAGAGTGCTTGCCTTGCACGCATGAGGCCCTGGGTTCCATTCCTCAGCACCACATAAGCAGAAAAAGCCAGAAGGGGCGCTGTGGCTCAAGCGCTCGCCTTGAGCTGAAGAGCTGAGGGACAGCGCCTAGGCCCAGAGTTCAGGCCCCACAACCGACCAAAAAGAGAAATGGAATCTACTGAAGAAAAAGGGAGAAGGAAGAAGAAGGGAAGGAGAAGCAGGAGGGAAAGAAGGAAAAAGGAGAGGTGGAGGAAGAAGAAAAATTAGGAGAAAGTGGATAGGAAGGAAAGACAAGGAGGAAGACTAGGAAAGAAGACAGAAAGGCAGGAAGCTGAAATCTAGCCACACAAAGTCAGGTCCTCTAATGAACCTTGCCAAAATTCACATGAAGTAAAATAAGTCAGGCTCAGAGAGACAAAGATACACAGAATTGCTAGCATATATGACTCAAGGGACGTGTTACATTGAAACCCCCTGGGACAACTATTTGAAGGTAATATTAACGATGAGTACAATAACTGGATAGTGGGACAAGAATATCCCGAGCTATAAATTTCTCTTTAAAGATGACGTTTAGCCAGCAGTTATACCAAAGTACTTAACTATTTGTGTCCGTATCCCTGAGTTACACACTGACGGCCGGGCTCTGCTAGAGCAGGGTCTGACCCCTTTGGACAGAGAGGCTCTCCTCCATCTCACACTGTCTGGGGAAAAGTCTGAGATTCTCCTACAAATTCAATCAACCCAGCCAAAGAAACAGTAAGAAATCATCATGGCTCTCAGGGTGAGAGACAGCATTTGCCTCCCAGCTCTGGTTCTATCACTTCCTGGCCAGAAATAAAGTTCTCTTAAAATAGCACCGATAGGATGGCAGAGGTAGGAAGGTCAGACGCAGTCTGGCCTGGACACACGTGTGAGCCCCTGTCTGAAAAACAGACCAAGGCCTGGCCCAAGTAAGAGAGTCCTTGCTTAGAAAGGGCCAAGCCTGAGTTCAATGCCCGGGACCGGATAACACGGACAGAAACAACACACGCCCTGCGGCTGTCAACAGGACCAAATACAGTTGGCCATCCGTTCATTTCCCCAGATTCAGCCAACCGCAGACTGCACACAGGCAGGGAAAGCAAAGTTCATCCCCACAGAACACACACTGGTGTTTTATTTCTTGTCATTAGTCCCTAAATAATACATGTACCTGATAGTAGGTGTTACATGTAATTTACAGCTGATCTAAAGAGGGGTGATGTGTGTGTGGAGTATTTGCAAGGACCATGCCCCTTCATATAAGGAACTTGGATTCTCAGATTTGGGGGTGCCGGGGGAACCCTAGGACTGATACCCCATGAATACTAGGGGACAAATGTACAATAATATATGGAAAACATAATAAACATTCAGCAAATCAGGTATTTTTTTAATTTTTTTTTAAATTTGAAGGTCTTCATTCCCTTGTCTCACCGTGAAGTTGGGTTTTTGGTGGTGGTGGTGCCCGGGTACAAACTCGGAGGCTCAGACTTGCTAGGTGCTCTATTATTGAGCTACACCTCCAGCCCTATTTTGTACTGGTTATTTTATTTTATTTTATTTTATTTGTCAGTCATGGGGCCTGAACTCTGGGCCTGGACGCTGTCCCTCAGCTCTTCAGCTCAAGGCTAGCGCTCTACCACTTGAGCCACAGCGCCACTTCTGGCTTTTTCTGCTTATGTGGTGCTGAGGAATCCAACCTAGGGCCTCATGCATGCAAGACAAGCGCTGTACCACTGAGTCACCTTCCCAGCCCTGCACTGGCTATTTCTGAAATAAGGTCTGGCCTCTTGCCCAAACGTGCACCCAGACTGTAGTCTGCCTGCTTTAGGCATCCTGTCCCACTGGCCCAGGCCACCAGGCCCGGCATTGCTCTGCTGACATGGAGTCTTGCAGGCTTTTCTACCCTTGTACATGGCAAGGTGCTGAAGATCAGGACTTGTGGAAAATATGCTCAGGCCGACACTAGCAGCTCACACCTGTACTCCCAGCTACGCAGGAAGCTGAGAGCTGAGGATTTTGGTTTGTAACCAGCCCAGGAAGGAAAACCAATTATCTACCAAAAATCTGGTAGTGAAGCTATGGCTCAAGTGGTAGAGCACCAGATTTGATCAGAAAAACTAAGGGACAGCACCCAGATCATGAGTTCAAGACCCACTACTGTCTCACACACACACACACACACACACACACACACACACACACACACACAATATACATATATATGTATGTGTATATATACTCAAAATGAAACCTCATAAAACTTCAAATGCTACCATCAAACACAGGGCTTTCCCACAGCTCTGAACTAAGTCCTGGCAGCTCAAGGTCCCTTGAAGCGCTCTCAGACTAGCTGTCCCTGCATCTGAATTTTGTATTGGGGGTCAATCTGGGCTGCCGGGTGAGGGAATGGGGAGTGGGTGGGAGCAGGCTGGTGAGGGCGCTCTCGTGGAGTACACGGCTTCAGGAGGGAAGAGGGCTTCGTGGCACAGGTGGCACAGAGCAGGCCTTCCTGCATGGCGCATGGCTCTGGTGGCGAAGTGCATCTCGTTCGGCATAAGCTGAGGTTTGTCTAGCTAGACAAGATGGCACTGCGGCCTGGGGCTGTGGTAGACATCGGTGCCCCAAACCTGCAGTCTGTCCCCCGTGGTGTGGCCGAAGACTGCCGGCTGGAATGATCTGGAATGTCACTCACTCACTCACACTTCTGACTGGGCCGGCTGCCTGTGAGAATCCCGCACAGGCCCTCCCCGGGGCCGTGGCTGGGTGCCAGGGCCGGGTCGGGGGGCAGGCCAGGTGGGCCGCTTCTAACCTTGCTGGGGTGGAATGGTACCCGCCACTCTGTGCTCATCAGAAAGGAAGAGGACTGGGGTGGGGTCACAGCAGCCCCCGGAGCCCCCACACTGGGGCAGGGGTGCAGAGGCAGTCACCCAGCTCCCGGGGCCCTGCCCCGTCTCGAAGGTGGCGGTGGGCCTAACCACAGAACGCACAGGCCCGAGGGAGGGCAGGAAACGGAGGCTCTGGGGGCCGTGAGGCATGATCAAAGGTGGGAGAGAAGGTCTGGGGAAGGGGCAGGATACACATACCTCTTGGCTGCAGCCCAGCTGTTTCCAGGCAGTCCCCTGCCTCAGTTTCCCCTTCTGGTCAATGAGGGCATAGCCCCCCTTATCAGGTTACTATGATGATTGAGGGAAGCCCTGGCTCCAAGGTCTCAGGTCAGGTGATAGGTCACACGGAAAGACAGTGACCCAGGTGACCTTCGTGTCAGCTGAATCCCCTGGGAGAAGGCCTTGTGCACCTGTGCTGGCCAGAGGCAGGCGCGGGCCCCACAAACGCGGGGCTGGAGAGGGGTGGCCCCAGTGAAGGCTCCGTGACACCCTCCACACGTCTTACCCTGGCCCCTTGCACACCCCCAAACACGGCGGCGTCCTTGCGCGTTCGATGTCTGGTTTAGGAGACAGCCAAGGTCCTAATCCATCGAGAAGACTCCACAACTCAGCTGGCTGCTCCAGAAGCCCCTCCCGCCAGGAGGCAGTGAGCAGGCGAAGCATGCCGCTGGGCTTAGCTGGGTCAGATAATCAGCGTTCTGGTTAGTTTTATGGCACGATAGGACTGGAAGACCCCAGGTCTTTATCAGAATGGTCAGCATGCAAGCACAGGGGCTGGGTTCAGATTCCAGCATGGTGCCAAAGCTGGAGTGAGTCACCTGCCATGTTAAAGCTCTTAACAATGCACCTCACGTTGCCCATTATCAGGGATAAAAACATCACAAGTGATACACTAGTGGACATGCTCGTTGGCGTGGAGGGTTTTGCTTTTGCTTATTTTCTCTCTGTAGTGGACGATTATTTTATGCTCACCCTCTGATTTCAGCCCGCAGTAGCCTGCCAAGGATAAGGCAAGCTGGGGGGGGGGGGGGGGGGCTCTTGAGGTGGATAAACCCAGCCAAGACACTGTCTTTTGGCGCCACCTAATGGCAGTTTCTTATTACTACAGTGCACTTGTTGCACTGCTCCTTCCCTACCTGCTCTGAGTTCGAGGATTTTGAGAAAACACTTGTGAAGAGGGCTCCAAGATCCTCTGCAGAGAAAACGCCATGCCTCCTCCTGTAGCCCTCACAGTTAACCAAGAAAACAAAGGGCCTTCCTCAATGCAGAGCGTAGATCCCTGCACAGAAGGAAGAGGAACCAGGAGCAGGGACAGGAGGGACGGGGAGGCCAATTTCATATGCACTCGAGCTTTTGTGTAGACACGTTTTGAACTTAAAAAAGCTAGCTGGAATTTTTTGGGCATCCTTCAGAGTAATCAAATTCTTTAAATCTCCATTACCTTCAGATAACCATGGAATTATTCCATTACCCTGAACCCACCTACATTTCTGCCTTCCTGCCTTCACTATGCCTCTCTGCTCTCTTTTTGCCAGTACCAGCATTGGAACTCAAGGCCTCCGGTCTCTCTTGGCTTTCTTGCTCATGGCTAGGGCTCTACCACTTGAACCTCACCTCCAGTCCATTGTCAGGCTTTTCACATAGGCCAAATTTTAATGTAATAAGATAAAAATAAGAATTAATTTTTAATTATATGAATTTCACTGTCATCTTTCACCTTATTTCCAGCAAGAAAAGGAGTGTGTGTGTGTGTGTGTGTGTGTGTGTGTGTGTGTGTGTGTGTGTGTGTGTGTGTGTCACTTCATCAACTTGGGGCAAAATAACCTTACTTCCCTTCAGAATGTCTCTTTGTTACCAAGGTAACACGAAATGAGCCCTTTTCCAGAGTTCCCAAGATACACAGGACTCTTGCACTGTTGCGGTCCATTCCTGAGGGGAGAGTCTGGCCGCTCCAAAGAAACCGCCACCGAGACTGCAACCTAGGGAAACAGCCCAGCAACTTCCTGACAAGACACAAGCAATGTTTGCTACAAGGAAAATGCAGGAGACAGCACACAGACAGAGCAGAACAGCAACAAACCCTGTAAGCAAAAATAGCCATGGCAAACAGAGGCAGGCAGGTGAGCCGAGAAATGCTGTTCAACCTACCTGGTCCACAGTCAGGGGCCGAATCCGCTGTTGGTGACCAGACACCTGGCCAAGGAGGCAAAACAACAGAGCAGGCTGCACGCGTGGAGGCCATGCCGCCCATCAGTCAACGGCCAGCACCAGAAGCAGCGGCTCCCTGGACCCCCGAAGCTCAGGAGGCATGCGAACCCGAGCTGCAGGAGTCTCTGTCCTCACAGCCCTCCCTGCACGCAAGGGTGATAGAGCCACAGTTAGACAGCGCACACAGCCCTTTGGGTGGCACAAGCTATGATGTAACAAGACAACCCGTGCAATTTGAAAACAAAGACCAAATCAAATAATGGCTGAAACAAAACCGTCTGTCAGCATGCACGCAGGATCCAAACTTGGCTGCAGACAAGCTGAGGCATATACCCAAGTCTACGAGGTCAGAAACAACAGTGCCAGGCACCGGTGGCTCACGCCTGTAATCCCAACTACACAGTAACAGGCTGAGATCTGAGGACTACGGTTCAAAGCCAGCTGGAAGGAAAGTCTGTGAAATGTATATCCCCAATTAACCATCAAAAAGCAGGAAATGGAGCTGTGATTCAAGTGGTAGAGCTCTAGCCTTGAGTGAAAAAGCTAACGGGCACTGGGACACGAGAAATCGTACAGGTCTCCAGGCTGTCACACAGTGAAAGCAAAGGACGATATTCTTAGAGTGGAACACAAAGGCACAATGCCTCTGTGCATCTGATCGTACAAAATATTTATCAAAATGAACTCCAGGAGAGGGAAGCAAGAGTTTTGTTTTGTTGTTGTTGTTATTCCTCTTGTTTTCTTTCCCTTTTGTCTTATTTGTTCGTTTATCTCTCTTTGGGAGAAATAGAGGGGCAAAGCGTGAACAAAGGCAACAGTGGTACTCACTAGGCACTAGGTTGAAAATGAGCTCTACAGCTTGTGGGTGGGGACAGGAGGGAAAACCGGGGAGAGAGCAAGAGAAGGGCTGACATTGCTCAAATAGAAATATATTCTTTATCTGACTTATGTAACTCTAACCCCTCCTCTGTAAACTAAAAGCTAATGGGCAGTGCGCAGACCCTGAGTTCACATGCAGAAGAAAAGGGACCGTGGCACGAGATGTTTGCTATTGATCTTTATTTATATGATTGTTCTCTGGAGAGCACTTCACTTTCCAAGCCAAATCTAGGACGAGGAGCGCATGGCACATACAAAGCTGGTGCTGTATCACAGAGAATCTCAATTCCTTCCAGCTGCTTTTCCTGTGTACTAATAAAGAAGATCTATTTGTTCAGAGCAAAACTAATCATCACGAACGAAGGCAAGAGGGCCGGGCGTGTGGGCAGGCGTAGACGGTCTTTGCACTTAGCTCCGGATGGACACAGCTGGACAGACGCCATGGACACGGCACCCCGAAGGTGTCCCCGGTGAACCCCAGCTGCTCCAAGGCAAGGGGCTGGTTTTAGGCCGGAGCATTTTTGGTTGAGTGTGTGGGGAGATATTTCAAATGCTGCTTCGTGGATGGGTCATCTAAAAGTAAAGGAGGGTCGGGGGAACAAGGCTGTCAGAGAGGGACAGCGCGTTGCTCGCCCCAATCTTTATGATGTGACATACAAGAAAGGAAACGGCTCTGACCTTTGACACCAAAAGCCTCATTTGCCAACTGGTCCTCAGTGCCCGGAAAGGAATTGGTTTTTTTTTCTCCTGAGAAACTGAGCCAGGCCACATGTCTGTGCTAACTGAGCATGCTGAACTTCAAGCAGCGAATACATTCAGGGCAAACAGAGGCTGCGTGTGCAACCGCATCCCAGCAGGGGAAGTGGAGGAAGGCCCCAGGGAGGGACGGAGATGCAGCCTGGATGGCACGGGGGAGGGGAGAGCCCTCCATCCGCCATCACCCCACGCCCGCCTGGGAACCACGCAATGGGTTTGTCCCTGGACGGTGAATCACTTGCAGAACCATTTTGGATTTCACCCAGTGTTGAAGGAGGTGATCCTTGTGGGCCTCGGGGGTCGGGGGAGGGTGGAATCTGGGGTCAGGGGGTGGAATCTGGGATCGAGGGGGGGAATGGAATCTGGGGTGGGGGGTGGAATCTGGGGTAGGGGGTGGAATCTGGGGTGGGGGTGGAATCTGGGATCGAGGTGGGGAGTGGAATCTGGGATCGAGGTGGTTAGTGGATCTGGGGTGGGGGGGATAGAATCTGGGGTGGGGGGGTGGAATCTGGGGTGGGGATGGAATCTGGGGTCGAGGTGGGGGGTGGAATCTCGGGTGGGGGTGGGGGAGTGGAATCTGGGGTGGGGTGGAATCTGGGGTGGGGTAGAATCTGGGGTTCCCTCCTCCACAGACATCTTGACCTTACAGCAGACGACTGTGGTCCCCATGGCCAAGCTTAAAATGCCCCAAACGGGCCGGCCTCGCACTGGCTGTAACCGGCCCCCATCTCCCGCTGCGCCCGCCCATCCCCCCGTGTCTGAGGACTGAAAATGTCATTCACACCACACGGTTCTCGGGGGACTTGGCACTCTGGTCTCTCGCTGGGGGCGTGTGATCCGTTGTGTCCCGGCCTGCTTCATCTCCTACCCTTCTTCACACAGAATTCCAGAAATTCTCCACTCTTTTCTCCTGTCTCAGAAATGGGCCCCCCGTTTCTTCCTTATCAACAGAACCAGTACCCAAAGCATCGGCAGCAGGCCTTGAGTCAGAGGGCTGTGTGGCCACAGCCTGGGAGAAGGCAAGCCAGGTGCCGTGGCTCACACCTGTACTCCTAGCTAGTTGGGAGGCTAAGATCTGAGGCCCACACCTCAAAGCCAGCCCCGTCAAACAAATCCCGGAGACACTTATCTCCACTTAGCCAGCAAGAAGCAGGAACTAGAGATGTGTCTCAAATGGTAGAGCACCAGCCATAAGCAACAAAACAAGAGAGAACATGACACCCTGAGTTTGAGTGTCACAACCAGCATCCAAAGAATATTCCTCTCGAATGTGCAGTCCTGAGTTCAAATCCCAGTACCACAAAGCAAAACACAAGAATGCTATGGCTGTGGTGGCTCACACCTATAATCCTAGCTATTCACAAGGCTAAGGTCTGAGGATCATGGTTCAAAGCCAGCTTGGCAGGAAAGACTTTGAGCCTCTTCTATTATATTCCAAAAAGCTGAAATGGAATTGGAGCTGTGACTCAAATGGTAGAGAGCTATCCTCATGCAAAAAAGCTCAGGGACAGTGTCCAGGCCCTGATTTCAAGCCCCAGGACCAACACATACACACACACACACACACACACACACACACACACACACACACACACACACACACACACACACGCACGCGCGCGCGTCACAAAATGCACCTTTTCAAGCTGGGCACTGGTGGCTGACACCTATCATCCTAACTACTCAAGAGGCTGAGATTTGAGGATTGCAGTTCAAAGCCAGCCTTGGCAGAAAAGTCTGTGAGACTCTTATCTCCAATTAATTACCTGAAAACCAGAAGTGGCACTATGGCTCAAATGGTAGATCACTCGCCTTGAGCTGAAGAGCCCAGGGACAGCGCCCAGGCCCAGAGTTCAAGCCCCATGACCAAAAAAAAAATGTACACAATTATTCTTATCATCAGTAGAAGTACATTCCTTATGAATGTATCCACACTTGTGGTGCACAAATGCAGTCCTGAGATTCACTGCCCATGTGTGGGAACAGACCAGGTGACCGGAGAGGAGGGGAGGGGAGGAGGGCTGCAGCTGGGAGAGATGGGAGGGGACAGGGGGGGGGACTGCGTGAGACCTACCAACAAGCACTGTACTCAGAAACTGTGTGGAACTGAAACCCCTCTGTACAACTACTTAAAAATAATAAAAGCTAAAAGGAAAAAGAGTTAGCCACACCCCCACACACAAAATAATAATGATAAAATGTTTAAAAGCCAGGGTGTCTCATGAGCCTGCTGGCTAATGTTTAATAATACACGTCACTTGGGCCCCAAGGCCTGGCCATCATGGGCTTCGTGATGGTCAAGGTTATATTTTCCTGCTGCTGTGAACAGCGATCACCACTCCCCTCAGAAGCACGGGTACAGGGGACAGGCACCAGCAGCTCCTGAGCAAAGGGGCACCGAGGCTGGGATGTGCCCATGGCAGCGCCTCCTGGATCAGGGGTGCCTCTGCCTGGAAATCCACCCACTGCAGCACCAAGCCAGGGCTGCGTGGAGAGGGACCTTGGAGCTGGTGTGCCTGGAGCGGAGAGGGGGTGGGGGCGGGTGTTATGAATCCGGACTGGCCCCTCCCCCTGCACCTCCACCCCAGAATTCTCTGCCTACCTGGCAAATTGAAGACTTCAGCAGGAACAGGCCTAAGAATCCTCCCCTTCTCCTGGCTCCTCTTCTCCTTCAGCTGCCTGGGCCTCGGCCTCCCCCTCCTCGGCCTCCTCCTCCTCGGCCTCCCCCTCCGCCTCCTCCTCAGCCTCCTCCCTTATCTCTTCCGTCTGGGGTCACAGAATCCATCAGCATGGAGTCATGGAGAAACAAGGCCAGAGACACAAAGAAAGAGGAGGTAAGATCCTAAAGCCTGCAGCCTCTCAGAGAGAAACACACACACACACACACACACACACACACACACACACACACACACACACACACACACACATACACACACACACACACACATACACACACACACACATACACACACACACACACACACACACACACACACACACACACACACACACACACACACACACACCCCTCTGTGTTAGCACACTGGCCCACAGAACTGCCTCTAGCCATCCACAGTCAGGGGATGAAATACGGCCAATGTGTTTTTACCTTCCTGACAGTTGTGTTTTTATCAGTCACACTTCCATGCACAGAACTCAGTTGCTTTGTACTGCTGACCATCAATGGGAAGCGATTAGTCTCACCAACACTGGGAGCTCCAGCCCCGCACGGCCTCTGCCTGCCTTCCGGGCACAACTTCATCTGAAGGAGGCCCCTGGGTCACGGACCTCGGGAGGGTTCTTGGGGTGTGGGGTAGCCCTGGCCCCCTTCCTCCACAAAGAATGGGGCAGGGAAGGGGAGAGGCGGGGCGGGGAAGGGGAGAGGCGGAGCGAGGGCTTCAAGGCCCTCACTTAGCCGGCCTGTCAACTAAGCTGATTGCACACAGTGGTTAAGGGCAGGCCATACCTCTCCCACTGCGCTCTCTCCTTCTTCTTCCTGAGCTCCAGAAAGAAAGGAAAACAAAATCATAATTCAAGTCAGTGTTCAGTTGAATCCCAAATCTATGCACGCTACTGTAAGAAAGCAGTTCATCTAGCCAGGTGCTGGTGGCTCACACCTGTCATCCTAGCTACACCAGAGGCTGAGATCTGAGGATCTCGGTTCAAAGCTAGCCCAGGCAGGAAAGTCCATGAGACTCTTGTCTCCAATGAACCACCAGAAAACCGGAAGTGGCACTGTGGCTCAAGTGGTAGAGTGTTCACCTTGAGCTGAAGAATGCAGGGACAGCACCCAGGCCCAGGGTTCAAGCCCCACGACCGACAAAAAAAAAAGAAGAGCACTGTTGAAGAGGTCAGAGGTCTGCTGCCTGCCCCCAATCCCTAACGTCCTCCAGATCAGGGTATCAAACTCGCTGCACACCTCCTAGCTCACAGCTCTAAGAAGGAGGCCAGAGCTCTGTCCAGCACCTCCCAACATGGCGGGCCCAGAGGCTCCACAGCATCATTAAATAGTGACAGCTTCCGGCTTCCCAGAGCCATCCTGGTAGTCCATCCCCACCGCCTCCCAGGCCAGCAGCACCAGCTGGAACCTGGTTGGGCTGCAAAGCCTTCTTGCTTGTGTGTGCTATACTGGGACTTGAACCCAGGACCCGGATGCTGTCCCTTAGCTGGAGCCACAGCTTCATCGCCATTATTTTTCTGGTTAATTGGAGATGGGAGTCTCACAGACTTTCCTGCCTGGGATAGCTTCTAGCCTCGATCCCCAGATCTCAGCCTTCTGAGATCACAGGCGTGAGCCACAGTACTTGGGGTAAAAAGCAGTCTGGCTGTCATATGCACCCTCTCTCTACCCTCTGGACAGAGCTGAGATTGTGGTCAAGTAATTTGTCAATACAATCAGGCCTCAGACTCCTGACTCCTAATTTGGCGTCCATCCTCCTCTGCCAAGCTGCCTGTCAAGACTGAGAACAGGACCAAGCACATTCCAGAAGCCAGGCTACAGAGGACCCAGCACTCTTCCCCAGTCCCTGCCTACACCACAGGCCAGTTCCAGAACAATACCTTCAGATCTCAGCAACTGGCACAGATCATCACTGCCTGGCACCGAGGCCAAGCCCCGGGCCAAGAGGATTCTCCAACTAATCCCGCATTCGGATGTGTGGAAGTAACGGGAGGAAAACGCCCTGCTTGCTCCTGTTGTATACTCCGGGTGCTGCCCACCTGCCTTCGCTCATCTGGGCTATGGCAAGGACCCCCTGCCCCCAAGGGGTCACCGTCCCCCCTTCTTCATTTCCGATCTGTTCTCCACACAGTAGCTCCAACACACAATGAGCCTAACCATGCCGCTGGCGTGGGCAAACCTCCATGTCTGAAGACTCCTAGATTCCTGCCTGTCCGCCTCACTTCACCCCTGCCCATTCTATCCCAGCCATACTGAGCCACAGGGACACCCTTCCAGGACTCTGCTGTTTGCAATGAAGACCCTTAAAGCTGAGTTTGGGGAGCCTCTTATCTGCTCCCGCCCCACCCACACCCCACTATCTGTAGGGCATAATCCGTGTCTTATTTATTTGTTAAATTTCCAGGACAATTTTCTGGAAGCAAGGTGTTAGCTCCTAAATGCATGTCAGATGACTGAGGAAGAACACAGTGCCTGTGGTTCTCAAAGAGAACACAATCAGATTAACATGTACTCTAGGTAGTATAGAATTAACAGCAGTAGACAAGTCATTTATTTCCCCCCCCAATCTAATTATCTTCGCTGATTAGATCTAGCCTAAACAAGGTACTAATGTGAGCCTGGAGGCAGCGGAGTCTTATAGGATTAGCTTTGATTCATGTAATTTAAGAAGAAATTACACCCATGTTCATTGCTGCACTATTCACAAGAGCCAAGTTATGGACACAGCCCAGATACCCTAAAACAGATGAGTGGTTTAATAAAATGTGGTACCTATACACAGTAAAATATTACTCATCCATGAGGAAGAATAAGATTATGCCATCTGCAGGGAAATGGATGGACCCAGAAAAAATCATATTAAGTAAATCAAGCTCAGAAAGACAAACAGCACATAATTTCTCTCGTATGCAGAAGCTAGATCTAAAATTAAACTGGATACAATAATCTATACAGGACCCTAGGATCACACACACACACAAAAGGAGGATACCCTTAGGGGAGGACCCCACAGGTGAAACTCCCCCTGAACATTTAAAATACTGTTTATCAAAGGGTATTCCAGGAAATGGAAACACTGGGGGTGGGGTTGTGATTGTTATTGGTGGTAGTGGTGTTTGGTTTTGCTCTGCCCCCCCCTTTGGGGAGGATAAAGGAGAGTACAGGAAGGGAGGATGAATAAATGGTGCAATCATGCTATTCAGAAAACAGCGTGTGGAAAATGAAGTGTGTAACCATGAGCAGGAACCGGAGGGGGAAACTGGGGAAAGGAAAGGGTGACTCTGTCCAAAACCAGAAACGCACGCATTACCTGACTTATGAAACAGAAAGCCCTCTGTACACCATAATAATAACAATAAAATTATATTTACAAAATAAAATAAATTGAGGCATGGAAAAAACACATTACAGAGAGACTTTGCCCTCTCCATCGTATATTCAAATTGACCTTAATTTCTTGGAAGAGAGGCTAGAGGGGAAAGTACATGCTCAGAGAACTTACACAGACAGCCCCAAAGGTCAGGGAGCAGGGAAGGTGTCTGGAGGCTGTGTCTCTGGCCCACCAGAACACCAGTTCCTGAGCCAGCAGACTCAGCCGCAATGGGCCCTCCCCGAGCTCCTCCTGGGGAGGGCAGTTTGAATAGGTGGAGAGAATGTTGAATGAAAGCATTTCTATAATGCTTTCCCGCCTCTAATCCTTCTCAGGATGAGATGGGATAGGTTAACTAACAAAAACAAAAATAACAAACTGCCACCTGGCACCAGAGGCTCACGCCTGTCATCCTAGCTACTCAGGAGGCTGAGATCTGAGGATCACGCTTCAAAGCCAGCCCTAGCAGAAAAGTCCCCAGACAACTCTTATCTCCAGCCAGAAGTGGTGCTGTGACTTTAATGCTAGATTGCTAGTCCTGAGAACAAAGAGACTCGGGGACCTTGCCCAGGCCCTGCCTGAGTTTAAGTCCCAGGACCAGCAGGAAAAACAAAACATAACAAAAGAACTTTGAACTTTATCTCATAGAATCAGACAAGATCAAGCAGGGTGCCCAGGGCTCACACCTGTGGTCCTAGCTACTTAGGAAACTAAGACTTAGAGAATGAGGTTTGAAGCCAATCAGGGCAAAAAAGATGATGAAACACTATTTCCATGAACCAGCAAAATGCTGGGCTGGAAGCATGGCTCAAGTGGTAGAGGGCTAGCCATGAGCAAGTAAACTGAGCAAAAGGACAAGGTCTTGAGTTTGAATCCTAATACCAGTACAGACATACACAAAAAGCAATTAGGCCAAGTGCCAGTGGCTCATGCCTGTAATCCTACCTACTCAGGATTGCAACTGCAAGCCAACACTGGGCAACAGAGTCCAGGAGACTCTTTTTTTTTTTTAATTTTTTTTGGGGGGGTCCGGTCGTGGGGCCTGAACTCTGAGCCTGGGCACTGTCCCTCAGCTCTTCAGCTCAAGGCTAGTGCTCTACCACTGGAGCCACAGCGCCACTTCCTGCTTTTTTCTTTTTGCTTATGTGGTGCTGAGGAATCGAACCCAGGGCCTCAGGCATGCAAGGCAAGCACTCTACCACTGAGCCACCTTCCCAGCTGAGTCCAGGACATTCTTATCTCCAATTAACCACCAAAAAAGCTGGAAGTGGAGCTGTGGCTCAAGTGGTAGAACGCTAGCCTTGAGTACAAAAGCTCAGGGAGAACACCCAGGTCCTGAGTTCAAGCCCAAAGACTGGCACACAATGTAATAGTATTATTGTTATTAGAAGTAGAATTGGGCAGGTTCTTACAAGTCCTCGTACAAAGCTTGAACTAACTTTCATAGTGGCAAATAATTATATTGAAAACTGGCTTTTTAAAAAAGGTAACTGAACTGTGATTGCCTGGTTACCTAAGATAAGCTCTCGCAAAATTATCCACCATGGTGTGAACCACAGATGTGGAGACAGGTGACTGAAGGATCCAAAAGGAGAAGTGAGAAGGCTGAGGCCTTCCACGGTGGCTGTTTTTGCTGGGAGGTTGGCCAGGGCCTCAGGGCTCGGGGCCAGAGCCAGGCCAGGTGTGAGCGGTGATGAGTGTCAGCAGGGGACAGAGGAGGGAGCCGAGGGCCGTGAGGGAGATCTGTGAGGGCTCTGGCCTTCCAGGCTGGCAGGATGGCAGGCCCTGCTAGGGTCCCGCCTGAGACAGCCAAGCTCCTGGCCACCCACACCAACATTTGGCTTGAGAAAGGAGCTTTCCTGGAGAATGCATCCTGATCACATGTCAATCAACCAACTGAGGGCTTACAGGTTTTCAGTCAAAGATTGCGACTCAGAATGATTTGAGCTTTTCAGTAAAATAATCTTACCACACTATGTTGAAAATGAACCATGCAACTTGTGGCTGGGGACGGGAGGGGGAAACGGAGGAAAGCAAAGGAAGGGGTAATATTGCCCAAATAGAAATGACTGACCTGTGGAATGGTAACCCCTTCGTACATCACCTCAATAATAACAGTAAAAGCCAGGCGCCAGTGGCTCACACCTGTCATCCTCGCTACTCAGAAGGCTGAGCTCTGAGGATCAGGATGCAAAGCCAGCCTGGCAAGAAAGTCCGTGAGACTCTTATCTCTAATAAACCACCAGAAAACCGGAAGTGGTGCTGTAGCTCAAGTGGTAGCATGCTCGCCTTGAGCTGAAGAGCTGAGGGACAGCGCTCAGGCCCAGAGTTCAAGCCCCACGACTGACAAAAAAATAATAATAATAACAGTAAAAAAATTAAAGTCAAAAAATGAGGCCAAAGCTATCTTTTTAAAAAAAAAATAATTTTACCTGATAAAAGCCAAATACAAACATGAATTTTATGAAATGGGACACTTGCATCATTTTATGCAGTTCTCTTGATGTTCTGCTGAAATTCCTCCTCAGAGAGGCTCGGCCCAGCCCCGCCATGCATGCTCGCCCGCCTATCTTCCCAGATACATTCCCACAATTCCAGAGGGCCTGCCCATCACCCACTGTCCCCTCCCCCTTCCCCAGGTGCCATCCTCTTGTACCTAACAGGAAGCACCTTAGGATCAGATCTGTGCTTCAGCCTCTCTGGGACCTGTCCTCCCCTGACTGGGCTTGAACTCCATGTGCCTCCTCCCCCTTTAATCTTGTCACCCCACAAATACATTTCATGCCTTGGTCTCTGTTTCCCAAGTAGACGGGCTGTGAAGCTGGTGTAGGTAGGAGTTGGAAGGACCAAGGTGGACAGAGAACATACACCAACCACCACTAACAGCCCTGCAAGCGCACAGCCAGGCTTGGTGAGGCCCCGTCCAGCTGGGCCTCCAGGCCCTGCTCTGGGTCCTCTGGGTCCTCCCTCTGCCTTTCCCTGCTTTCATCTGTCTCTCTATACCGGGGGCCCACACGGTTACCATAGTAACAGAAGCTACCTGCAATCCACCCAGCTAACCCTCTGCTCACCTCCTCCCCCACTGCTGTGGAGCCAAGGAAATAGACAGACCAAACCCTGCATGAAACGACGGCAAACGCAGCCAACACTCACGTTCTTCTCCTGGGACTCGGGGAGGTTGCCCGCATTTTCACCCTCCTCTTTCTGCCCCTCATTTTCTCCACTTTCTTCAGTCTTCTCTGTGCCCTGATCAGAACGGAGAGCCAGGTTACCAGGTTACCAGGTTACCTCGGTAAGCTCCCGAGGAGAAGCACAGCCAGGCCTGCTGCGGCCTCCTTGTTCAGATCCTGCGATGTCCCCGCAGGCCTCTCCTTTGGGAGGTCATGGAGCTGCCCCCTGCAGAGGCTGCCGCTCCCCCAGATTATGGGCTGACGCCAGCAGCTCAGTGCACACACCAGCCGGCCGAGGGGTCTCTACTGACCTCTTTGAGGCTTATGGACATGATCCATGCATAGGTGGGTGGGTGTGAACAAATGAGGCAGACAGACAGATGGGCCCGGGCAGCTACCCTGAGGACCCCGGCAGTGGGAAGAGGGCTACCACATGGCTCTTACCTGGGCAGCACTCTCTGACTCTCCAGCCACGTCGCCATTGGGGAGAGAAGACGCTTCCTCGGGCGACTTTGTCACCTGCATGGTATAAATTAATTCAGTGTCTTTTAACTCTTCATTCTGTATTTAATCCACAGCATACAGTGTGGCCAGTCTGTGTAAGCAGCCCTGGCCACCCACGCTCTAGTGACAAGAAAGCACAGGCAAGGCAGGGCTGGGCTATGCCTCCCACCTGATGCTCTATCAGTTTAGCCATGGTTCCCAAGCTTGTGTTACCCCTTCCAGATTCATGGAAATAACAATCCATTTTTTAATTAGATTCTCCTAACCCTGTCCCAATACATAAAGGTGATTTGGGGGTGAGTTATTTTCCTTCTTATTTTTGTGTATTTTGGAACAGAAATGAGCTGATTTTGTTAATGTAGCATGGACATTTGTCCAGGTTAATTGAAATAATTCTGACCATTCTTTTTAACATATGCTTCATAGTTAATACATAATTCATTCAAAACCTTCCTATTTGAGGGATGTTCCAATTGTGTCTCTACGAATAATACTAATAATAAAGTAGTGAGGATATTTTGTTGGGTGATAGCAATTCATATTTTCTTTTCTTGTCATTTTGGTGCAGGTACTGGAGTTGAACTCTGAGCCTCCCGCTTCCTCACTTTGCTTGGCTAGTGCTCTACCGCTTCAGTCACACTTCCAACCCAGCTCTTGCTGGTTAACTGGAGATGGAGTCTCCAGGACTTTTCTGCCTGGACTGGCTTCCAACCATAATCCTCTAGGTCTCAGCCTCGTGGTTTGTGAACCACTGTTGCCCAGCAACAATTATTCTTTTTACGTTGGTCAACATGTTCAAAGTAAAATAGAATTTCATTTCTGCATCATCCTAATGACTGGGAAGAAAGAACATATTTTTCATAAATTTATTTCTAGCCGCTTACGCTTTGCTTTGATATCACCTTCTTGGTTTACCCACTCATATGTATTTTTCCTTTCTTATCAGTTTCAGAGGTTCTCATATGATACAAATACCTAACCTTTGCCACATTACAAATGTTTTTACCCTAATCTATGATCTGTATAAATTTTGTTACAAAACTGTTGGCCTCTTATATGGATACATTTATCTAAATTTTAGTGTGTAAAATATATTCTATTACTCCATACTGTTTATCAATATCTAGACCTTTAATCCACTAGAATTTTATTTTCCATAGATATGAAGCAGAGGTCTAAGGCTGGAGATGGAGCTAAGTGATAAGAGCTCTTGCCTAGCATGCACATATAGTAGAGGTCTAAATTGTTTTTTTCAAGATAAGAAGTAATTATGATTGACATTACTTGATTTCAGGGCTTCAAAGATCTCATTCTATGCCTTCCTTGCCTTTAAAGTCTCTGTTGAGCAATCTACTACTATTCTGAAGGTTTGCCTTAACAGTGACTCACAGGTTCTCTTTTGAGCTTTTGTTCTGTGTGGCGAATGCTTTAACTCTAATATACCTTGGAGAGGTTCTTGGCTGCTCTTACCTAAAACACTCCTGTACCTGGAAGACCTTATCATCTTTCAAGATCTGGGAAGTTTTCCACTATGACTTTATTGAATATGTTTTGTGCCTTTAGCTTACACTTCTTCTATGCCTATAACTTGTATGTTTGGTCTCTTAAATGGTGTCCAAGTGAGCTTAAATGTTGTGTACTTCTTTATTTTCCTTTACCTTCATCTGAATGTTCCAATGTGTCTACCTTCTTTTTAAGTTCTGATAGTCTTTAATTTGGTCCAGCATACTAGAGAGATTCCAAGTGAGGTTTGTCTGTTGGCAGTACTGAAATCTGAACTCACTACCTTGCTCCTGATAGGCAAGTGCTCTACCATTTGGTCCACACACCCAGTCCTTTTTACTTTAGCTATTTTTCAGATAGACCTTGCACTTTTGACCAGGTCACCCTTATACTGTGATTCTCCTACCTCTTCCCATAACTTAGATTACAGACATGCACCAATATACCCAGCTTAGTTTTGAGTTTTTTCTTAAAGTATAATTTTATTATATTTATTATTATATAGAGGGCTTGTCATTTAATAAATCAGATAATGAATACGTTTATTTTCTTTTTTTTTTACAATGTCACCCCTTCCCTGACTCAGTTTGTTTTTTGAGAGAGTCTTATTAACTTTGGGGGGGGTTGGAGGGGGGCTGGGATAGCTTCAAATAGAGATCCTCCTATCTCTGCCTCCCAAGTAACTGGGAATACAAGTGTGAGCCATTGTATCCATCTTCAACTGAGTTTCAATTTGACTTAGTCATCTTTTCATTTCCAGAATTTTCAAACTGATCTTTTTTCAGAATTTCTATATCTTTATTGAATCCATTTTCTATGCCCTCTTTGTCTTTTATTTCATTCAGCTCTTTATGTTCCCTTAGAATACATTCAACTCAAAGCTAGTGCTCTACCACTTGAGCCACAGTGCCACTTCCAGCTTTTTCTACTTATGTGGTACTGAGGAATTGAACCCAGGGCCTTATGAATGCAAGGCAAGCACTCTTACCACTGAGCCACCTTCCCAGCCCTAGAATACATTCAAGCATTATTTGTGTCCTCTTTAATTCCATTGATGGCCTGAGAGAATTTTTAAATTATTTGCTATTTGCTACATGGTTGCTACTGTGGAGCTATGGAGTCTCTGGAATTGCGGGGTCATGTTGCCTTGTTTTGGAGAGGTTTTATTTCATATTTATTGTTCTGTGTTGGAATTTGTGCATCTGAGGCCAAGTCACTAGTCTTTCACTAGGCACCTTCAGTGGTCAGGAAAGACAGCGTAGTAACCATGCAAAGAGCTATTTTTCAGCACTGGACTCAGCAGCCAATGCTCCATTGCCTCCATGACCCAGGGGGTGAGGCCTCCAGCCACCGCACCCTTCCTTGCCCCAGCAAACTGCTGTTGAAGCTCTCAGAGAGTCTGTGAAACCTCTACCTCTCCACCCCACCTCTCACACGGTCTCCCACCCAGACATGAGGAGAGGTGTTCCAAGATTCCTCGAGCCATGATTGTTTTTTCAGTCCCCAGAATGGATCAGTCTCAGGAGGCCTCTTCTCAAGATAAAGGAAAAAACAAAATGTTTGTCTTCACCAAGTCTGGCCTTTCACACTGGAATGGTGTCACCAATCCTCGTCTCTCCAAATCTCCACATGGGTTTAAGGCTTGCAGAGCATGTGGTTCATCCTGTAGCTAGTCTGCATCACCAGTGTATCCTCAGGCCCCTAGCTGATCTTGTGCTGTGTCTTCTGGCCCACACTCTCCCCTACCCTCTCTCTTTCTGAGTAAGAATTAATTACATAAAATGAAGTGAACTGGTGAGAAGCAATAGGAATTTCTGTCTGGATGATGGATGTTTACTGGGCATACAGGAAAGTCCTTGGTTGTTCCTCTCCCACCTTGTAGATCACAACAATGTAACACTCTGACTTTGCAAACTAAAAGGAAATATGTGTAACTGACATCTTACCCTCCTTGCTTAACCCCTTCAGAATTCAATTTCTCACTGAATCTACTTTATTGAACTAGAGTGGTAGTGGTGGTGATGGTCATGGGGCTTGAACTCTGGGCCTGGGCGCTGTCCCTCAGCTCTTCAGCTCAAGGCTAGCACTCTACCACTTGAGCCACAGCTCCACTTCCGGCTTTTTCTGTTTATGTGGTGTTGAGGAATCAAACCCAAGGCCTCATGCATGCAAGGCAAGCATTCTATGACTGATCCACCTTCCCAGCCCCTAGAGTACCTATCTTACTCTTAGGACAATCAAGTTATTTGCACAGCTTTAACAAGAATCAATCTTTCTTCTTGCCAGGGCATGAGTAAAACCTTGTCTATACAACCATGGCCTTGCCTGAAATGGCCTTGCCTGGAACACCATATTAAGAATGATTATCAGCTGTGAGCCCTCTTTTAAAGAGCTAAGTTAGACTTTGTGGAGCAAAAGCTTCCTGACAAAGCCTTCTTGGGAAAAACCCGTCTGGTAATTGGCCTGGTGTGGCCTGCCTAAGACATGGAAAATTTAAATTTCTACGTAACTGTCAAGGGTGTCTATTTTTAGCTTGATCAAGATTAATTTTCCTTGCTGACACTTCTTCACAATGTTGTTTACGACAATCTGACACTGCGACAAGTCATATCGTTTGCATAAATCAAGCATCTGTCTTTCCAAGGATACTTGAGGTACTTCCCCTGTGTGCATGCACAAACACCAGCAAACCCAGAGACACAGAGAGCATGGCTGTGCTGCTGAGGAGTGGGATGGCTGCAGACAAGCACTGAGATGCTCCTCTCCAGAGGAAGAATTCAAATAGGCCATCCTTTTCCCCCAAGGAAAGGGAATTTCACGGACTATGACAAGACCTAAGCTCAAATCAAGGCTTAAAACCAGGATCTAAAAACTGAGATGATCGGCAACAACCTGGATGGAATTGGAGACCACCATGTTCTGTAAGGTAAGCTGGGATCAGTAAGATAAATATTTGGTGACATGGACCATACGTGGACTTTTTTGAAGATGGAATCCCACAAGTAGAAAACGTGGCTTCCGAAGTCAGGGGAGAGCATTGGGAAAGGGGGGACAGGCAGAGGGCAATCAATGGTAGGAAATTACAGTCAGACAGGAGTAAGAGCTTTGGTGTGCTACTGTACATAGAATGCCCACAGATAATGATGAGATGACACATGGTAGAAACTGAACTAGACTTAGAAGGAGTCAGCAAGGATAGATCTCAAAAGAAGGGTTTTTTTTCTTTTTTCCAAAAAAATAAAAAGCTGTGCAGATGCTATGGTAAAAATGACCTGCACAACTTGTGGGTGGGGAGGGGAGGGAAAACTAGGAAAGAGCAAAGGAGGGGGTGACATTGTCCAAACAGAAATGTATTCTTTGCCTGACTTATGAAATGGTAAGCTTTCTGTACATCGCCTTTATAATAACAATAAAAAAGATGAAAAAAGGTAAGTTGCATAAACAGACGTGTCCCACTTACATTCAATTTGCATTCAGTATTGACAGTGTCCCCCTGACTTTAGTATCTCTGTTAACGTTTACCTCCATTTCAGAGCTGAGCACCTACTATGTGCTAGGAGCTGTGTGTGAGGATCAGAGGTGGGGCCTGGGCCCTGTCCTTCTCTATCACCTTCCACACTGCTTCTCTACAGGGCTCCCTCACCAACCTCTTCTTCATCCCTTCCCACGGCTGAGAGCCGAAGTCATGGAGGATGCTGAGCAGTGCTGCCTGCACACCTGCCTGGTCTCTTCTCTTGTCTTCGCCCATCCTTGTGCCTGGGCTCTACCGAAACCTCCTCCTCCCTCCCCAAGGTCCACACCATACATTCCAGTGTCTCCCATACTACAGCAAAGCCTCGCTGCCGGTACTATCTTCTTTTACTTATCACCGTCTATCAGGTCTTCAAAGAGCAACCTATCCAATTCCATTTCCTATTGCTATTACAGAACGCCTGAGGCTGAGTGACTCAGCAAGACCAGACCAGGAACTTAGAAAGTCTTAGAGGCTGGGGAATCCAAGCCCATGGAATCAGCCAGGGTGTTGTCTCTCTTCCTATCAACTTGTTCTCAAAGCAAAGCAACCAACCCAGTCCTGCTGGAGCTCGCCCGCTCCTAACATGCCATCTAATCATTGGCCCGCTCTGCCCACCAGGGTTCTGTGAATCCCACACAAGGAGCTGCACCGCCGGCATCTCATCTTCTAGACGTGAAGACATGACTTCCTCGGTGGAGGGTACAGCTAAAGCCCGCCACAGAGGATGAGGGAAACACCTGTCCCTGGCACCTCTTCATAGAACTTCAGCACGAAGAGCCCCACAACCTCTCCAAACCAGGTTCCTCAGCATGCTGGGTAGCGGGAGAAGTCGGCAGCGCTGACCAGCACAGGGGTGCAGAAAGGCACACCCTGAAACTCTGCACCTAGCAAACTACAGAGGGTAGGGAAAGGGAAAACCACCTCTTCCAACAGTCTGTGTCTAAGCAGGGCCATTGTACACAATGAGCCCCATAGGACTCTGCTCCAATATTTGACAAGTATTCATTTGAGAAGAATTATCTTTTAATATTCAAAAGTGGTGCTTTCCTCTGAGACCATAACAGAGATTCATCATACCATTTATGCCAAAATTCCAAAGAATTAGAATCAGTTTCAAAACTGTTTTTATCTTCATCTGAGTAAATATAAACAGAATAAAAATATTTGATTGCACCCATAAAAATGGTGTTTTCATAAAGAGATGAAAGTACACACCATGTAGTAAAGAGAATACAGTGAAGAACTCTGTTGTACACAAAAAGGTGACAGTAGAAAATGAGAAGATAGTGCAATTTGGAAACTCATAAGAGTAAACTTTAAGTGTCCTCACCACAAATATTGAAAAGATATAAAGTAATGTGAGGGGCTGGGAAGGTGGCTCAGTGGTAGAGTGCTTGTCTTGCATGCATGAGGCTCTGGGTTCAATTCTTCAGCACCACATAAGCAGAAAAAGCCAGAAGTGGCACTGTGACTCAAGTGGTAAAGCGCTAGCCTTGAGCTGAAGAGCTGAGGGACAGTGCCCAGGCCGAGTTTAGGCCCCACAACGGAAAAAAAAAATTAAATAAAGTAACATGAAGGCTCATAAACTCAGTGGACTCCTGCACAATGTATTCACACTTCAAAACACCAGACTCTGGGACATGATCAATGCTCATTACTTTCATGTGTCAATTTTAGACAATATGAAAAAAAAAAAAGCACAATGGGTATATGCTTAAGACAGAAACTTGTCAGACCAGATTCGCTTCAGAGCACAACAGAAGCAGAAACAAATGTTTAAAATAGAATGGAATGGCCCCGGGATCAAGGACACTAAACACGCTCTGTGTGGCGAGGCACCAGCAGCCTGGCCTCTGCCTGAGAGAGGACAAATGTCACCACCCTCTCACAGCGGGATCTGGTGGACATCGCAAATCCCTACAGCCATGTGCCTCTGTCTCACTTCAACAGCTACTTGAGACTGATCCCAAGGAAATTTTCCGAAAGAACCCTGCTTCCAGTCACAATTCCTGCAGAGTTACTCATAATAAAGTATGGTCAGCAGCCAAAAATTACAGCATGGCAACACACAAATTTATATTCTTAAAACTGCTTATAATACCAAGTGGCTCACGCCTGTAATCCTGGCTTTCTGAGCGGCTGAGATCTGAGGATCACAGTTCAAAGCCGGACTGGGAAGGAAAGTCCAGGAGACTCTCATCTCCAATTAACCACCAAAAAAAGCTGGAATTTGAGCTGCGGAAGAAAGCACTCATAAATAAGTTCAAGCCTCAGGACTGGCAAAATAATCTTAATATTATATAAACTACTTAACAGACCATTATGAGATCATAATGATATATTCCTAAGTGTAAACAAAATCATAGGAATGAATGGCAATTTTGACCATCAAGTGAATGGGTATCAGTTACAGAAATAGGCACAGGGTTGGTGTAGAGTGAAAAGAGTGGTCCGCATTCCACACCCAAATTTGTGACACTGACTTTATTGACATAGTTAATTTAAATCTCTAATAAATTTTAACATAATTAAAGATAACACAATTCTGGAGGAAAGAAGCCGATGAAAATCTCTCTAGAGTTTGAGTCTTCATTTTACTTTCCCATTTTTATCAAACTTAGCAAGCCAATTTCAATTAATTTTAAGTGGAAAGCATTCATGCAAGGATAGCTTTCATTTTGAAGTTATTTAATATAAGCTGTGCAAAACTTAATTCATGACAAAATAATTGCATATATGACCTAGGAGTTCATAGTTTTACTATTTTTTTAATTTTTTCATTTTTCATTTTTTATTATCTTTAAGTAGTTGTACAAAGGAGTTTCAGTTCAACATGTCAGTTTACAAGTAGAATGCACCTTGATCAACATCACCCTTACTATTCAATATTTAATAAACATACTTCAAATTATTAAGTATATTAATATTTCCTTTTTTCTTTTTCTGTTGTTTTGAGAGGTTTTTTTTATGGTGGTGCTGAGAATCAAAATCTGGGTATCACTCATGCTAAACAAATGCTCTAGAACAGGGTACACCCTAGTCTTTATATTCTTTAGTATTCTAAATTTACTATGGCAACGCAAAAACACAGAAAAAATATTTAAAGCGTAACTCAAACATTTTTAGTAAAGGCTTTGCATTATCGAACATATGCGCCTTTCTCTGACTGAAGTGTGTACTAAAATCATAGGAGAGCTTGTGTTGGCAGCACCAACACAAAGACGGAAACAACAGGAGATTGCCACACCCCTGTAGAAGGATACTGGGCAAATTCTTGAAGCATTGCAGCCTAAAGATCATCATGTGAGCTGGGCACTGGTGGCTCATACCTGTAACCCTAGCTACTCAAGAGACTAAAGTCTGAAGATTGCAGTTCGAAGCCAGCCTGGGCAGGAAAGCCTGAAATGGAGTTGTGGCTTAAGTACTTGGTATAGCATTAGCCTTGAACACAAAAGCTCAGGAATAGCACCCAGGCCCTGAGTCCAAACCCAGGAGCAACACAAAAAAAAAGAAAAAGAGAAAAAGAGAAAAGATCATTATGCAGGGGAAAACATACAACAGTGGGACCCATCAGCTGCATTGCACATTGATCAAAACGAACTAAGCAACTCCTTGGCAGCAATGGAAGGGAGGGAATGAGCAGGACACTAAGCAAAAGGAAAGAAATGTACATGTCACCTGATGTGGAAGAAATAACTGCATTGTCAAAGCTCATAGAATTCAGTAACTTTATAGACCACGATAAAGACAATTTGCCCCATGAAGGTTAGAATATGTTTGTGACTTTAACTAAGTATCATTATCTCACAATACTGTGAAATATAGTCAATCACAGTTTTAAATTTTTCCATTAAAAAAAAAAGATCATCATGCAGCCCCAGTGCTTCTGTTTTAACCTACACAGACCCACAGTAGGATATTTGAACTTACCTTTGAGCCTGGAGGGGGTGCCAAACCAAGGAACGAATAAATAATATTCTCTTCTTTTGCAGAGAAGAAAGAGTCAAAATCCTTGAAGCAAAGAAAGAGAATGTGAGAAGTTATTATACATGTATGAGCCACGGCATTTTCACAAACTGATCCCTTTTGTTTATTAGTTATTGTTAAGACACAAACACAAAAGGTTATCCCATTTGCTTTGTGGAAAATGACAAAACCCCGGCTGGGCTGGATGACACAGGCCTATAATCTCAGCTAATCCACAAGAAAGGAAGATTGTCAAAAGCAAGTCCACACAAAAGCTTGAGATCCTATTAAAAACAAACTAAGGCAAAAAAAAAAAAAGGGCATGGCTCAGGGCATGGCTCAAGTGGTAGTTGACTTCAAGTGCAAGAGTCTAAGTTCAATCCCATTATCACAAGAAGGGAGAAGAAGGGAGAGGAAAAGGGGAGGGAGGGAGAGAAAGAGGGATGGAAGGAAGGGAAAAGTCAGATGTGATGGTTCAAGCTCTAGTCCTAGCTACTCCCAAGTAGCTAGGCTACTAGTAGGTTATGGCTCAAAGTCAGCCCAGAAAAAAAAGACGTTTGTGAGACTCCATCTCAATCAATGGCTGGGCATGGTAGCAACGGCTGCCAACCCAGTTTCAGGAGAATCACAATGGCTGGTGTAGTGAGACCCACAGGTCACTCCAGCAGCACAAGGAAGCACAAATAGGAAGATCGTAGCCTAGACCACCCAAGTCATACTCTGAGGTCCAACATAGAAAATAACAAATGGAAAAAAGGGGGGACTTGGAATGTGGCTTAGTGGTTAGAGTGCTTGCCTAGCATGCATGAAGCCCTAGGTTCAATTCCTCAGTACCACATAAACAGAAAAAGCTGGAAGTGGTGCTGTGCCTCAAGTGGTAGAATGCTAGCTTGAACTAAAGAAGCTCAGGGACAGTGCCCAGGCCCTGAGATCAAGCCCTAGGACTGGAGAAGAAAAGAGAGAGACAGGAGAGAGAGAGAGAGAGAGAGAGAGAGAGAGAGAGAGAGAGAGAGAGGAAGAGAAAGAAGGGAAGGATGGAGGGAGGGAGGGAAAGAAAAAGAAAGAAAGGAAAGAAAAAAGAGGAAGGAAAGAAGGGAGGGAGGGAGGCAAAGAAAAAAGAGAGAAGGGAAATAAAAAAGAGAAATCAAGGAAGGAAGGGAGGGAGGGAAGGAAAGAAAAAAAGAGAAAGGAAGGAAGGAAAGAAGGAAAGAAGGAAGGAAGGGAGGGAGGGAGGGAGGGAGGGAAGGAGGGAGGGAGGGAAGGAGGGAGGGAGGGAGGTTGGGAGGGAGGGTTTGGCTGTGACTCAACTATGAGGCCCTGAATTCAAACCCCAGGAACACAAGAATAAAATTAAGGGATCCTTGTATATTACAAGGGAAAGTAAAACCTGAAAACCTGAATAGGAAATGTGCTGAAGATATCCCAAGAGGACATTCAGATGAGACACACAAACAGCTACATGCTCTCCCTAGTAATTAGAGAACTAAAGCCACAATGAGTTCATTTCACATGCACCCAGGTTCAAGAAAGGGTCAAGGATGGACAAGGCTAGTGTAGAAAGGATGTGAAATTCTGGGAAGCTATAACTACCGGAAGGAGTGCATGTGGCAGAATTGACATTCAGGAAGACACTCTGAATTCCCTACTAAACTAAACCTGGCCTAGCTGTGAGCTAGTGATTCGGCTCCAACTTACAAAACCCTGTCCAGAACAGTGATGGTAAACAGCCCCAAACCAGGAACCACACAATGAACATGGTATAGCTTTAAAACCATACAATGAACATGGTATAGCTTTAAAATATGTAGGTGAAAGAAGCAAATCCAAGAAAAATGCAGTGTTTGGGTCCATCGAGGTAAAATTCACAGACAGGCAAAATAACTTGTTTAAGGCACACACTTGTTTAAGACACAAGACAGAGAACAAGGAAGGGCAGGGAGCCAAGAGCAGGCCAGTGTCCCTGGCTCTGTAGAGAGAGAATGACCCAGAGCATCTGAGCTGCCTTCCAAAAGCCCAAGCACTTCACATTTCTTCAACTGGATGTAGGTATGTATTGCTCTTCTTTAAATGGCAGGTTTTATCATATATGTCATATTTCAAAATAAATACTAAAAAACACAGTTCATCCAGGGAAGCCCTTCCCGCATCCCCTCATCTGGGCTGCATTCCGTACCCTCTCTCTCCTGAATAGCCGAGTCCCCCTTGGGTGGTGCTCAGGCCAGGCTCCGGGTAGCCCAGTCCTTACCTGGACTAAGATACACAGATTCCAACCTGTCATCAACAGACATGCCTCTTCCAGTGTAATCCCAGCCAGAAAGGGATCCTGGCCGTCGCTGGGCCTGGCTTCCCCTCTGGTGTCCCCTTTCTCTGTCTCACAGTTGTCTTCCATGGCTCCCAGGATAATATCTTCATCTGTCGCGCACAGAGCAGAAGGAGCTCAAACTGCCGGCAACAGTGAGATGGCATCCAATCCCCTCACTACCTGCCCTACTGCCTTCACCAGCATGCATGCCCGATCGTTCACCAAGAATCCCTACGAGCCGGAGGGGAGACTGGAGAAACAGTGACTGCCTTGTACTCATCTACTGACTACACTTTTGCCATTTCACGCCTGACATATCCTTCACAACTTTTGGGTTAACTTTTTTTTTTTTTTTGTCAGTTGTGGGTCTTGAACTCTGGGCCTGGGCGCTGTCCCTCAACTCTTCAGCTCAAGGCAAGCGCTCTACCACTTGAGCCACAGCGCCACTTCCAGTTTTCTGAGTAGTTTATTGGAGATGAGAGTCTCATGGACTTTCCTGCCCAGGCTGGCTTTGAACAGCAATCCTCAGATCTCAGCCTCCTCAGTAGCTAGGATGACAGGTGTGAGCCACCTGCACGCCCACCTCTTTTGGGTTGACTTTTAAAATATGGGACCATGAGCCAATCCTCAGTCTCTTTCTGGGAACAAATTCTCTGCATCAATAATGTACTTTAGTTAAGGGCATACCATGGATTGAAAACAAAGAAAAAAAAAAAAAGAAGTTTAAGGAAGCTTCTTACTACTAATATAAACAGCTCTGAGATGGGTTGGTTAGCTCATGGTTTCACTTATACTCAACTGGTCCCATTGCTCTGAGCCTCTGGCAAAGTGGCACACAAGTGCCTAGGAAACTAAGAAAGGGGAAGGGAGGGCCACATCTCCTTCAAGGCCACACCCCTAGTGAGGCTCCGCCTCTTAAAATGTCTACCACCTCCCAACAGCTTCATGCTGAAGATGCAGCCTTGAACAAATGGGCCTTTGATGGGCATTGCAATTCAGACACTAGTAGCTACGAGCACCTTGATGAAGACAACTGAAAAAATTTTAAAACAGTTAAACATAAAGTAACTTGTAAAATCATTAGATCCATACTTGTACTCAAAAACTACATCTTTTTTTTTTTTTTTTTTTTTTTGGGTCCGGTCGTGGGGCCTGAACTCTGGGCCTGGGCACTGTCCCTCAGCTCTTCAGCTTAAGGCTAGCGCTCTTCCACTTGAGCCACAGCACCACTTCCAGCTTTTTTCTTTTTGCTTATGTGGTGCTGGGGAATTGAACCCAGGGCCTCAGGCATGCAAGGCAAGCGCTCTACCACTGAGCCACCTTCCCAGCCCCTCAAAAACTACATCTTAAAAACAGAAATGACTAGTTGAGAAAACTTTTATTTCTCCACAACTGAATGAAAAGAAAAAATAGTATCACAAAATACACTGAGATTTTTATTTTTGTTTTTTGCTTGTTTGTCATGGGGCTTGAACTCTGGGCCTGGGCGCTGCCTCTGAGCTCTTCAGCTCAAAGCCAGCACTCTACCGCTTGAGCCACTTCCGGTTTTCTAGTGGTTTATTGGAGATAAGAGTCTCACAGATATTCCTGCCCAGGCTGGCTTTGAACCTCGATCCTCAGATCTCAGCCTCTTGAGTAGCTGAGATTACAGACATGAGCCACCGGTGAGTGCCCGGCAGATTTTTATTTGTGTGTGTGTGTGTGTGTGTGTGTGCACACAGTATACACTACACAGGCAAGGCCAGGCTTAGGAATGTTGACCACTTAGGAATGCTGAGTCCTGGGCATCCGGGGAGTCCTGTGAGACACCCCTGAAGGCAGCCTGACCCCGGGAAGATGGCTGCTGGGCAGGTCAGAGAAGAGGGAGCACTGTCCACCCACTTAGATCCTCTTCCATGTGCATTTTTTCAATGATTGAAAAAAATGATTTTAGAAGAAATAAAAACAAAATCCCTCAGGCTGGGAAAGTGGCTCAGTGGTAGAGTGCTTGCCTTGTATGCATGAGGCCCTGGGTTCGATTCCTCAGCACCACATAAGCAAAAAGCCGGAAGTGGCGCTGTGGCTCAAGTGGTAGAGCGCTAGCCTTGAGCTGAAGAGCTGAGGGACAGCACCCAGGCCCAGAGTTCAGGCCCCATGACCGGACCAAAAAAAAAAAAAAGACAGGTGTAGGTGTAGGGGTGTGTGTGTATGTGTACACAAATACTAGGGCTTGTGCTCCCGGGTTTTGCACTTGTGGCAGGTGCTTAGCCATTGAAGCCACATTTCCTCATTTAGCTCTTTGCTGGTTAATTGGAAATGGAGAGTCTCTCAAAGATCTGCCTGCCCAGACTGGCTCCAAACAGTGACTCTCAGATTTCAGCCTCCTGAGCAGCCAGGATTATAGGCGTGAGTCACTGATGATGACAGGTTCTCTAGATGAAATGCCTAATAATACAGCAAACACACACCAAAGAAGCAGCCACTGTGCATGGTGAGAACAGGAAGCTTTCAGGACAACCCAAGTAGCAGCACACCTACTGCCCGCCTCAGAGAAACGGCCCAGCGTGTTAAACACGCAATTAGCGTGTTAAACGGCCAGGTAGCTCAGGTGGTCCTTGTGATAATTTCCACTTCTCATTCTAAAACTCTGTTATAGTCAAATGGTTCAGAGGTTTTTAAGCAAATGACATAAAATTGCACAAATTTAATGTGTCTACATTTATGCAGATTAGCCTTTACAAAAGTGAAAAGTTGCCAGGCGTGGGTGGCTCACGCCTGTAATCTTAGCTACTCAGGAGGCTGAGATCTGAAGATCAGGATTCAAAGCCAGCCCAGGCAGGAAAGTCCATGCGACGCTTATCTCCAATAAGCCATCAGAAAACCGGAAGTGGCGCTGTGGCTCAAGTGGTGGAGTGCTAGCCTTGAACAAAAATGCTCAGGGACAGTGCCCTGGTCCCAAGTTCAAGCCCCAAGATGGACAAAAAAAAAAAGTAAAAAGTTAGTCAGGCTTAGGCCTGTAATCCTAGCTACTCAGGAGGCTGAGATCTGCGGATCGCAATTCAAAGCAAGGCCAGGCAGAAAAGTCCATGAGACTCTTACCTCCAATTAACCACTAGAAAACCAGAAGTAGAGCTGTGGCTTAAAGTGGTAAAGTGCTAGCCTTGAACAAAAGAGCTCAGGACAGTGACCAGGCCCTGAGCTCAAACGCCACCACTGACCAAAAAAAAAAAAAAAAAAGTGAGAACTTATCATGAAGCTCTTCAGCAAAGTTGAATAGATTTCCTTTCTCACACAATGCCTATCTTGTTTCAACAAGTAACCTCTAATTCTTCAAAAACAAAAGAAGGAATCTAGAATAATCCAATCCAATTCAATCCACAGCACCACTTTCCAGGTCTGAGGAACTCCTTACTCACAATGTATCCAAGCAGCTACTAGAAAGCAGAAACCCAGCGACAGCCGGTGAACCGCCTCAGACGCTGCCTCAAACCACGCTGATAAACACACAGTGCTGTGGACACAGTGGCTCTCCACACGGCCAGCACTCACCCCACAGTACTGCTCCTCATTGAAGATCTGGGGAGGCAAGGGGATCCCATTCTGAGGTTTTTTCTCTCCAGGAACATTCTCCCTCATCCACTTCCGGTTGTCTTCATCTCCAGCTATGTCTAACTCCTTGAAGTCAATTTTATTAGCTTCCAAAAATCCCACCACTTCCTGCTGCTTCTTCCTAATCTGGTGGAGAGGAGACACAAAGAATTATATAATCAGTTTTAGAGAAAGTTTGGGCCGACAGTTACAGAAATCAAATCCTTTATCAAGCCAAGCAATACATCTGAGACAAAGTATATTATCTGGGCATGTGTGCTCATGTGCACATGTGTGTGCATGTGTACATCAGTGTGTGCGTGTGTGTGTGTGTGTGTGTGTGTGTGTGTGTGTGTGTGTGTGTGTGTGTGTATGCAGATCCTGGGGCTTGAAATCAGGGCCTGGGTATTGTCCTGAGCTTAATTTTTGGCTTTTTGGTAGTTATTTGGACATCAGAATCTCACAGACTTTCCTGCCTGGGCTGGCTTCAAGCTGTTGTTCTTAGATCTCAGCCTCCTGAGTAGCTAGGATTACAGGTGTGACCTGGCTTATTTATGTTATCTTTTTTTTTTTTTTTTTTTTTTTGGTCCGGTCGTGGGGCCTGAACTCTGGGCCTGGGCGCTGTCCCTCAGCTCTTCAGCTCAAGGCTAGCGCTCTACCACTTGAGTCACAGCGCCACTTCCGTTTTTTTTCTTTTTTGCTTATGTGGTGCTGAGGAATTGAACCCAGGGTCTCATGCATGCAAGGCAAGCACTCTACCACTGAGCCACCTTCCCAGCCCTATTTATGTTATCTTTAAGAAGTTGAACAAGAGGCTTCAATCCAGTGTGTCAGTTTGTGAGTACAAAGCATCTTTGTGGATGCCATTTCCCTCACTCTTCTCCTCCATCTCCCTCAGCCCCATGCAGTCCCTCAATTTGGCTGCTCCATCTTCACATAGGTACACTGAATATTAAGGCGGCATTCTCCCACCCTTCCACTCTCCTACCCACCCCACCCCTTGACCTCACCTCCTGCACACACACATGTTCCAGCTTCCTGGTAGTCACTGGTTAGACTATAAATTAGTTGTTCAAAGGAGTTAGGTCATTAGAATCCTCCTCTGCATAACATAAATGAGTCAATAAACCACAAATAATTGTGTAAAGTATGCAAAGAAGGGAAAAAACAAAATCACAACTTTAAAGTATTGCACCTTATAATCTATTATTATAAAGGGTGATTTTTTAAAATCTGAGATGTATTTATCAATGACCTTTAAAGCATTATAAAATCAGTATTATTAAAATAGAGAGGTTCCCTAACATCTGTCAAAGAAAGTACTTAAAAATACTTTGAAAGTGCTTTGAAATACTTTAAATTCAAAGGTTTAATAGGCAATAACAGTAAAGATGAATTTGTAAGGAAGAAGAGCTATGGCTGGGAGGAGAGGAAGAACCAGTTTTTTAGTGGCTTACTGGAGATAAAAGTCTTGTGGGCACCAGTGGCTCACGCCTGTCATCCTAGCTACTCAGGAGGCTGAGATCTGAGGATCGCGTTTTAAAGCCAGCCTGGGCAGGAAAGTCCATGAGACTCTTATCTCCAATAAACCACTAGAAAACAAGAAGTGGCGCTGTGACTCAAGAGGTAGAGTGCTTGCCTTGAGCTGAAGAGCTCTGGGACAGTGTCCAGGCCCACAGTTCAAGTCCCACGACTGACCAAAAACAAAAAGTCTCAACAGACTTTACTGTCCAGACTGGCTTTGAACTGTGATCCTCAGATCTCAGCCTCCTGAGTAGCGAGGATGACAGGAGTGAGCCACTGGTACCTGTGAGATTTTTATCCCACAGTTTCTTAATGGATAAAGGTCCCCGTTAGTCCCGGCTTCTGCTTTGTCTTGGGAATGGATGGGGAAGCCCCAGGTGAAGCAACCACCCGATGCCCCACGCTGGGCTCAGGGCTGCTTCTCAACCCCAACACTGCAAAATAGAACACCTGCTGGCTCCCGGACTCCCTGACCACACCGCCCTGGCCCACGGGGCTGGCCGAGCACTAGGCCATGCTGGGCTGCAGCGGAGGAGCACGAAGGGCCTCGGGGTCATGTCCAGAGGAAGGAGGATGGCGGAGGGGAACATGAGCGCACCTGGCAGACACTGTCTCCTTTGCCATCTGATAAGCTTCCTGCAGTGTGGGAGCCCTTGTCCCCCCCAAAATCCCTCCCTTGGTGGGAATTTGGTCAACAAGCTCATAGGACCCTCCCAAATGCAGCTACTGTGCACGTGGCTTCCTGGGCCTCCAGAGCTCACCTCCTGCATGGCTCAGGAGCAAGGCCTGCCGAGATCCCTCTCCCCACCTCCTCCAGCCCCTTGCCACATCCCGGGGTCATGGCGCAGGCTGCCATCGCCCTCCAAGACTGGGACATACCACAAATCTGGGTTACTGTTGGAAGCCTTCGAGCTCAGGAGAGGCTGGGCAAACCATGTTTTCCATGTTATTTAGTCCTAAGAGCGGTCTGTTCTCTGTCCCGGCCCGGGTCAGCTAATGTGTCTGAGGGCAGCACCTCCAGCGTATTGTCGAGTACAGTTAGGAGCCTTTCCAGCTGAGGTCGCCGCACAGCAGTAAAAGTAGGCCACCTGCAGGTCACTCATGACCTGTGTTTCTGCCCTGGCTCGGCTGGTGGCTTTCTGAGCAAGGACTCCCCACGTGCTTGGTAATGCCATGTCTTCCTCGCGGGACGCTGATGAGAGCTGAGGGAGAAGCTGCCACGTGCTGGCAGGTTCCCAGCATGCTATCTCGCACGGCCACACCAGGCATGCCAGGTCCGTGGGGGTTAGGGAGCTGTTGCTGGTTCCCATGAGAGCCTCATGGAACTCTCCATCCTCCTGCCTTGTGTGCCCAGGGCTGGCACCAAACCCAGCTCACCAGGTAGGTGTTCATGTCATGATTTTTTTTTGGGGGGGGGGGGGCGGGGAGAGAAGGGTTAGTTGTAAGGCTTGAACCAAGGACTTAGGCACTGTGCCTGAGCTCTTTTGCTCAAGGCTAGTGGAGCCACAGCTCCACTTCTGGTTTTCTGGTGGTTAATTGGAGATAGGAGTCTCACAGACTTTCCTGCCCGGGCTGGCTCTCTGAACCATGATCCTCAGATCTCAGTCTCCTGAGTTGCTAAATTTACAGGTATGAGCCACCAGCACCCAGATTTCTCATCATGATTTTTAATTAACAAAATGAAAGCTCCAATTAAGTCGTGATCTTCCAAGACTGACCTCTACATCAATCTAATTCATAAGCCACATTTTGCTGGGTGTGGTGGCTCATGCCTATAACCACAGCTTCTCTAGAGGCTGAGAATGATCTGGTCGTTCACTAAGATCCAACCATCCTCAGTGAACTACCAGATTCAAGCGAGCCAATCTCAACAATAGGTTGGGACCAGTAACTGTGTGTACAACTTGTCATCCCAGATACTTGGGAAGTATTAATAGGAGGATTTGGGCCAGCCTCGCATGTGCAAAATACAAGACTCTATTCAAAACACAGCTAAAGTAAAAAAATAAAAGGAGAAGTTGGGGAGAAGGGACATGACTCAAATGATAGAGCTCCCGCCTGGCAAAGTGAGGACCTGAGTTCAAACCCCAGTTCTGAAGGAGGAAGAAAAAAAAAAAGGCTACTTGTTTACACTCTCGTCCCAACTGAAAAACCAGTGGTTCCAGAAGAGTCAGCCGTAAAGATGCAGTTCCCTCCCTGTCCCCACGCCCCACCAGAAGACACCCACCTGATCTTTCTCCCTGTGGTCTGTGAACCCAAAGTCCTCCAGAACGTGGCAAAGAAGGCCACAGCTCTCGGGGGTCATCCCAGATAAACACCCTGTACTGAGTAGTCCCTCAGCTGTTTCCCACCCCCCACAGCAGCCGGAATGCCCTCAGGGAGGAGGACAAGGCTTGAGCAAGAATTCCCTTCTGAAATATGGAGACCCAAGAAGCAAAGTTGGGGTGGGGGGTTGCTCTGCAGGACACAGTCAACATGAAGCTGCTCCAGGGCTTTTCTGCCAAGAAGCTTTGGAGGGTATGCCTTCTGTCTTTGCAGTAAGGCAGACTCTTTTCCATTTATGTGGGTTTACACAAGCTTCTGACACAAAATCATCACAGATCTAGATCCACTCAAACCACCTTAGCCAGTAATCATAGTAACTGACAGGAGCATGAGAGCACCTGCAATACCGATTGGTACTAATTAGCTAATAATTGTCATAAAATCATAGTAGTAGCTAATACTAATGAATGGTAGTTAGTGATCATAAGCTTAACTAGCAGCCATGGCACTTTGTGAGCCTGGTTAAAAACCTGCCACTACACTGGGCACCCAAGCATGTTATTTCAGAAGCCCTCATGTCAACGCTATGAGGTGGGGACTATTCTTATCCTCATTTTACAGACAAAGAAATTGAGGCTTGGCAAGGTGAAATACCATTCCAAGGTCAGAGCGTTACCCAGGGTGCTGAAGCATCTGCTTAGCGATGCTTTTCCAGCTCAGCTTTTCCAACATCTAGGATGAATGGCAACCCCTCCATTTCCCCAAGGCTAACTAAATCCCACTTCCAAATGCCCAGGATGTGGGCAAGCAAGTAAGCCAGAGGAATCTGTAAACATAGCCCTTGTCTTCTGCCTGTGTACAGCCTCACAGGGTAGGCCTCCAGCCTGTATAATGAGTGGCAAGGAAAGGTTTGGGGCCTTGACATTAACATATTTTCCAGCCTGCTAGCACCATGTTCACTTTACACACACAGGTATTTGTCATCTAAATTACACAAAAGTGTACTCTTGAGCTGGAGACATAACAGTAATAGTACCTTAGCTAGCAGATATGAGGCCCTGGGTTTGAACCCCAGCACAGCGAAAACAAACAAAAAGTACCACAGATCTAATGAGCATTTTCTGCAGTCATTCACAGCGAGGTCAGATGTATGCATGGCACTTACTTTTTTTTTTGTCAGTCATGGGGCTTGAACTCTAGGCCTGGGCGCTGTTCCTCAGCTCTTCAGGCTCAAGGCTGGTGCTCTACCACTTGAGCTACAGAGCCACTTCCAGTTTTCTGGTGGTTAATTAGAAATAAGTCTCATGGACTTTACTGCACAGGCTGGCTTTGAACCGAGATCCTCAGATCTCAGCCTCCTGAGTAGCTAGGATTACAGACGTGAGCCACCGATGCCCAGCTGGCATTTACATTTTGCTCATCTTTCCTTGCGCAACTGACCCAGAGCTCAGTGAAGCCATCATTGGTCTGGCTGTGATGGCAGGGACTCGGGAAACCCCCTGAAATTCTGGGGCTGGGACAGTGGGCAGGTGGTGGTTAAGGCTGGTGTGGGGCCAGTGCAATCTGAGATCCTCCAAGAACTCGATATAAAAGGAAACAGACTCCTCTCTGGTGTCTAACTCTGGGGAGTCACAGACTGTTTTCTTTCCACAGCCTTCCCAATTTCTGCTAAAATGCTGACCAACACATCACACCTAGACAGACAGTACAGAATCAAGCCTGTAACCAGAGCCTGAATCATTTTCAAGGGAGAAATTGCTCTGTGGCATTAGCCTTCCTTGTAGGGCAGGTTTCCACCGCATGGTGAAGGGCTTTCTAGCCCTTTGTTCTCAAGGAAGTCTGAGAAAGCAATGTGGACGCTGGCCTTTCCTTGCTATGTTTTGGGCTGCTTGAATTCCTACAACTTAAAGCTGTGGCCTCAGAGATGTTGGGTCTCACCACTGTGACACCATTTTCTTCAAATCATAAATAGTACTATAACTAGCTTTGTTGCATCTTCTGCATGGCTAATCACACTCACAAAAAATAATATCCAGAAACCATTCAGCTGTCTAGTCCATCCCACCCAAAAGGGGTTTCACAAAGTTTTATATATTCCCAATTGTAAATAGGTCTGTCCTGCAGAATGAACGGCAGGAAGAAAAACCAGTCCATCATTCTTTTTTTTCTCCAGTCCATAATTCTATGACATATTCAACACAACACAAATCACATCAGAAAACAAAACAAAACTCTAGCACTGGCTTACTTCCTTCCCAGAAGCCTCTCTCAGACCCCACCTGTGGGGATTACGCATTTGTTCATGCTCTTCTCAACACCATGAAAACAAACACAGAAAGTCAAAGGCATACACGCTCACTAGAGTTCAATTGACTTACGTGCAAAATAGAATCAAAGCCCACACTTGGCCATCCTGGCTGCTTCAACTCTGCAACTCTTGAGTTATCCAGAAAATTGCCTGGGAAGCAAAAGCCCCACACACGCACCAGACACCTACCGCTATGGAGCCGGACGACGTGGCCACAAACACTTTGATAACCATTTCGACAGTCAGAAGGAGGGCTCCCCCCAACACACCCCTGTGAGGGAACGCGGCGCTAGACAAATCCCGACAGGGACACCCAGTGCCAGATGAGAGCTGGCTGCCGCCCAGGGCTGCGCTCCTGCCCCTCCCCTCCAACGTAAAGAGAGGGGCACACGGGCATCTCGGGCGTCCCCTCCAATGCCCGGGAATATTTTGGGATCGGTCAGGAATGTATTTGATTGGTTGATAAAAGCAGCCCTGGACACTTTCCCTTATCACTTTAAATGCCTGACAACAGTCCCTAAAAGGCCAGGCCTCGAAGCGCACCAATCAGAGGACCGCAGAGAGATGCCTGGGGACAGAGAGGTGGGGCCTGGAGAAAGGGAGAAAAGAAGCTGGGAGCTGCCAGAAAAGTCCAGAAAATGCCACCTACATCCAAGAGGAGGCTGGCTTTTGGCAAACAAAAGGAGTTGGCCACAAGAGGACTTGTTTTAAAGATTTTCTGGAAGATTGTTTTACAAGTCAGTGAACTGTCAGACATTAGAAATCTTTCTGCCCCCGCTGGGCCAGGTGCACTGACATCTCAGCCTGGGCAGGAAATAGCAGCCGGCTTCTCACAGAAGCCTGCAACAAGCAAATGACCTTCCTTACTTTCTTTTCTTGAATTTGTTATTAGCACAAACTAATTGTACAAGGGGTTCTGTTGTGACATTTACATATATGCAAATAACATAATTAGATCAAATTCACCCTAGAAAAAGCACTCATTACCTTACTCATGTAACTGTAACTCCTCTGTACAGTATTTTACAATAAAAAACATTAAATTCACCCTATGTGGCCTTCTCTATTCTAAAGACATAGTAGGAGGAGATGATAAACTAGATGATAGGACTGTCCCAGTTTATCTACATAGGCAATTTGAATTGTTAAAAAAAAATAGTCAAGTGTAGGCTGGAACATAATTGACTAGTGAAATGCTTGCCTAGTATGCAGAAGACCCTAGTTCTATTCCTAGCAGCTCAAAAAAAAAAAAGAAAGAAAAAGAAAAAAGAAGACTCAGAAGAACACAAATGCTAGCAAAGAAAGCAAACCAAGTACCAGCAATGGCTCACTCCTATAATCCTTGCTACTCATGAGGCTGATCTGAGGACCACAGTTCCAAGCCAGCCCAAGCAGACAAATCCAAGGGAATCTTATCTCCACTTAATCAGCAAAAAGCCAGAAGTAGAGCTGTGGCTCAAGTGGTAGAGTGCCATCCTTGAGCCAAAAACTGAGCTAATGTTAGGCCCTGAATTCAAGCCTGACTACTAGCATGCATGTGCATGCATGCGTGCACACACACACACACACACACACACACACACACACACACACACAAACCATGGCAAATTGCCACCCATACTCCACCAATGGGTTTTATAACAAAGCCTTCTTCTGGTCCCATGACACCCACCCTACTCCCTTTTTTAATCTTAAGTTGTCTTCTAAGCTGTGTCAGTCTCTGAGACAGGAGGATCAGGAGTTCTAGGCCAGCCTGGGCTACACAGCCAGATGCCTGGTACTCATCATGGAGCAGGGAGTACCTCTCAGATTTCTGCACCTGTCTCTTTTTCCCAATGCCAGGGTTCTGAGGCCCACCCCCTTCCTGCTCAGGTATGTGCCTATGAGGAGAAAGGGCACCCAGCACTTACAAGAAAGTTCACTTGGCTCCCAAGTGAATTCACTTGTCACAAGACAAGATTTAACTATGGGCTCAGCCTGTAAAGTTAGCTACCAAAACTAGGTCCTTTGTGAAACCAATGAGAGCATAAGATCCTGAGTTCAAGCCCAGTATCACACACACACACACACACACACACACACACACACACACACACACACACACTCACACACACACACACTCACACACACACACACACACTCACACACACACTCACACCCCTCTAGACATAGTTCCTAATGGCTCTGCAAAGTGATAACAAATTACAGCTGAATTTTTATGTTCTCTAGAGAATAAACATTCCTGTCCTAGAGGATAAGCATGTTCTTTGAGCTGATAAGGCACATACCTTGCGAGTGTGAGGTCCTGAATTCAGACCAGAACCACTGATGAAATAATGATGATGATGATGAATTTGAAAATAAGAGAACACTGGCTTCAACCATGAGATCCTCTGATCTGCCATCTGCAGGACTCAGGGAGAAACAGAATTCCTACTAAAACCATTGCGTGGCAGCTCTGCCTTGTTCTACATGAACCTCTCTAATCCATCCCAGCCGAACACTGGGTTCCGACGCTCAGTGAAGACACAGACATGGAGGCGATGGGAACAGTAAATATCCAAGACTCAACCCCCTCTCCTGCTCTCACACCCTCCCACAGACGCTCCTGAGACATCATCCTCAGACCCCTAACGCTCTCACAATGAACTAGTTTTTTCAGAAGTTTCTTTTCTTAAATATGACCATAAAAAGTTGCCAATTAGGAATTTGAAAACTCAAGCTGAAGAACTCCTTTTAATGTATTACATTGACACTAAGGAGTTGCAAGAGAACAGGGATAACAAACATTCCACATGAGCCTTAAAATAAAGCTCAATAAATCTCTGTCAAGCAGGCTCCTGTGGCTCACGCCTGTAATCCTACTTGCTCAGGAGGCTGAGATTTGAGGATCATGGTAAGAAGCTAGACTGAGCAGGAAAGTCTATAAAACTCTCCACTTAACCAGCAAAAAGCCAGAAATGGAACTGTAGCCTAAGTGGCAGAGTGTCATTACTTTTTTTCAAATTCTTTATTGTGATTAATTACATAATTTTCCAAATTTCACAGTATTGTGGGATAGTGATGCTTAGTTAAAGTTACAAACACATTCTAACTTTCATGGGGCAAATTGTCTGTCATGGTCTATAACATTTATGAGTTCTATGAGCTTTGCAATACAGTTATTTCTTCCACACTGGGTGACATGTACCTTTCTTTTGTTTTGCATAGCATCAGCTGTTCCCTTTTCCCCACTTGTTCCCTCACTCAGATAGCTGCCATTGTGTTGCTTAGTTCATTTTGATCAATGTCCAGTGCAGCTGATGGGTCCCACTGTTGTATGTTTTTCCTGATTCCCTCTAGTTCTGTGCCAGCCTCCTGGTTTCCCTCCAGAGTGCACATATATACCATATATGTGATCAGCATATAAGGTTATTTAGTAGTGATTCAACTGGATGAGTGGAAGTCCTTTGTTTCTTAAGTCTTGTTAGTTTTGTCATATCACCTTACATTTTGGATTTAACATCCACTTATCAGGGAGACCATGTGCCGTTTGTCTCTTTGCTCTTGGCTTACCTCACTCAACATGATTTCTTCTAGCTCCATCCATTTCCCTGTAAATGCCATTATTTTGTCATTTCTAATGGCTGCATAATATTCCATTGTGTAGAGATATCACAATTTTTGGGTCCATTCATCTGTGGTGGGACATCTGAGTTGTTTCCATATCCTGGCTATCGTGAACAGTGCTGCAATAAACATGGAGGTGCATGTGTCCTTGTATACTGGTTCCTGTTGTTCAGGATAGATGGTATGACTGGGTCATAAGGGAAGCCAATATTTAGCTGAGGACCCTCCAGACTGCTTTCCAAAGTGGTTGTATAAGTGTACACATAGTGTCATTACTGAGCAAAAAAGCTAAAGGCCCGTGTCCTAGGCCCTAAGTTCAAGCCCCAATATCAGCGCACACATGCACACACACATACACACACACACACACACACACACACACACACATACACACACACAGATTTCTGACAAAATCCAGTTCAGAGAGAGGGAAGCTGTGTAATCTAGTAAATATGGGAGGGAGGGGCTTTGGGATATCTGTTTAACATCTCCAGTGCATGTGTTTACATCAAATAACATCTACTAATTTGTCCTAATTTTGATTATAGAAGTATGAGGGATTGACCAAAAAAACTTCGTAGAGATTCCCTTAAGACAAATTATTTCAGATATTACATTTTTATTTACAAGACTTTATGAGTGCCCTAAAATGACAAATATGTTATTAGTATACAGAATCATGTGATTACCGTAGTAACTCTGGTGGGCCAAATGTTCCCAAAAATTCAGAACCCCTCTGCATGTAAGCTTATTTGAAAATGGGGCCTTTGGGCTGGGAAGGTGGCTCAGTGGTAGAGTGCTTGCCTTGAGTTCGATTCCTCAGCACCACATAAGCAAAAAGAAAAAAGCCGGAAGTGGGACTGTGGCTCAAGCGGTAGAGCACTAGCCTTGGGCTAAAGAGCTGAGGAACAGCGCCCAGGCCCAGAGTTCAGAGTTCAGGCCTCACGATGGGACCCAAAAAAAAAAAAAAGAAAAGAAGAGAAAATGAGGCCTTTGCAGATGCAATGAGGGGATCTTGGGATGAATTATGATGAGAAGACAGAGACATGTAAAGAAGCGCACCATTGGGAATAAGGGCATGACTGGTGCACAGAAGCTGCTTTTGCTGAAGGCACAAACTCCCCACTTGGGCCTGCCAATATTCAAAAGCATCCTTGCATCCATTTTGTATCTGTCCTTGCTCTGAGCCATTCTCTCTGCAGTCACCCTGCAGCCACCTTGGAATCCAGGAAGGCCACGGTGGATGGTCACATCTTGTTACAGGACTCCAAACCACTCATCCAGACCACAATGCCTTTCTCACGGTGACCAGGGACTGCCTGACCACAACCATACCAAACAACCAAATCACACCTGTGACCAAGACAGTGCAATAATTAGGTACCTCTCCTGTCCCCAACCCCAATTTTAACCTATTTTAACCTAAAGCTCAGGTACTGCATAGTAAATCTCCTTTCTCTGACCTTGAACCACCACTTGTCTCTTCATTTAGCAGACCAAGGAGAGTGCCCACACCTGATAGGTAGAACCCTGGAGCTGGGCCTCTGGCCTGGAACTCCCCACTACAGTGGCCAACTGGAGTAATGCTGCTGTCAAGCCAAGAAATGCCAGGAACCTATCAGAAGCTGGAAAAGGAAAAGACAAATTCTAAGATCCTTCAGAGGATGACGGACTTGCAGATACTTTGTGAAAATACTTGCAGCCTCCAGAACTGTGAGATCATAAATCTGTACTTTCCTAAGCCACCAGGGCTGTGGTAATTTGTTAAGAGCATCCCCAGAACACCAGCCCAGAGAAATAAAGGTGCAGAATTATGGTTCTCCTCATGATGGAGCTGAGCACCATAATTACTGAGTTACTTCAGCCGCCCACCTAAGGGCCTCTTCCTCGTCCACATTCCACACCTGGAGGTCATGAAGCCCTGGGTTGCATCCTGAGCACCTCAAAACAAACAAGCAAATGTAGTGCGGGCAGGCTGGTGGTGCACATTTGCAATGCCAGCATTTGACAGGAAAAGACAAAAGATTCCAAGTTCAAGCCAGCTTGGGTACACAGCTTGGGGACTACTCTGTCTTCAAAGACAAGCAAAACAACACAACCACAAAGCAGGAAAAAGTAAATCAGAAAATAAGCTCAAGAGTCACTGAAGACACAGACCAAGGAAGGGAATACAATGGAAAGATGCCAAGCTTTTTGACATGGAGCCAACACGTCATTAAAAATCATCTGGATATGGTTGAACCACTACCAAATATCCCCATGCTGCTGATCACATATATGGTATATAACATGTGAGCACCGTTATATATTACAGACTGTGTTAGACAATTTGCTCCAGGAAAGTTAGAATGAACTTGTGACTTTAAACGAGCATCATTATTCCACAATACTGTGAATTACCGGAAATTAAGTAATCACTTAATCACAATCAAAAAAAAAAAAAAAAGAACCTTGGGGAAGGGAGGGAGGGAGGGGATGGTAGGGGGAAAACAATGGAGGGGGTACCAATGTTCAAGAGGAAGTGTACTCATTACCTCAATCATGTAACTGTAACCCTCTGTATAGTATCTTTACAATACAAAAATTTAAAAAAAAAATCATCTGGATGAACTTTAACTGTCCTCTGTCCTTGCAGTCCATCTCTAAACTCTCTAGGCCCAAACACGCACGTATTACAGTATTTGTGTAATAAAATCCTGTTTCCGCAAAGAAAACTCATGTATGCAAAGGCCACAGGAGCACTCTGCCCTGGGTCCCCCACTTCCCAGGCAGGGCCAGAGGGCTGAGAGTAGGGGGAACCAGCGCCCAGCAAAGTGGGACACACACAAACTTCTCACCCTGAGCCTAGAGACACGAGTTCAAGGTCCCGCTGGACCTGGGCCTGCGCCGGCCCCTCCCCGCCGCGGCGTCAGCGCCCCCCCAAGGCGCATGCGCGCGCCAGCCGCCTGTCCCAGGAGGCCCCGCGCGTGGTTCCCATGGAAACGCCTCGGCATTTCCCTCCTCCCCGCCCCCGCCCCGCAGGCCCGGGGTCGGCGCCGCCGCGGGAGCCGCGCGGCGAGCAGGTAACGGCCCGTGTGCCGCCTGCCGCCGCCCGCCCGCCGCCCGCCGCCCGCCGTCCCGATTCGGACCCCGCGGCAGCCTTGGCCACCGCCGCCAGCCGAAGTATTTGAGGGCCTCCGGAGGCCGAGTCCCTCGGCGCCTTCTCGGGCCTCGCGCCGGGCGCGCAGCACCGCTGGTAACGTAGCCGGGCGCCCGCCGAGCCGTCCGCGACGCGCGGCCGGTGAGGGCCGCCTCCCTGGGGAAGGCCGGGGGGCCGGGCCCGCCGCCAGGGGCGCCCGCCGAGGCCCGCGCCGCCGCGTCCGGTGCGGGGCCCTGTGACCTTGGCGCCGACCTTGGCGCTTTGCCCCGCACCGGCGCAGCCTGGCACTCGGCCCCCGTCCCCGCGTGTGTCAGCCGCCGCCGAGGCCCGGCCCGGCCCGGCCGGACGAGACCGCGAGCTCCACACGTATCCACACACGCAGCCCAGGCCCGTTCCCGGAAGGCCAGGCCCAGGGGCCCCGCTCCCCGTGACCCGCACCGCGCCCCCCTCCCCGCGCCGGAATTCCATCACCTTCCTAGTGTACCCTAAGTTCCCCCTCCGGCCCCCGCCCCAACCCCGTCACTGCCCTGGCGGCTTGAGTAATTGCAGTGACCTAATTGTTTCCTCCTTGGGCCAAGATGGTCGTGCAGTTTCCCTTCCTCTGTGACTTCGGAGCACTAAGGTGTGAGTGTGTTTAATAAAAGGATGGGTTGCATGGATGTTACACTCCCCACAGATAAAAGCCCAACGGTACCTTCAGCGCACCCTTTTGAGAATTTCAGCTCATAGATGAGATGACATAACACATTTATTCACAAGCTAAAGATTGAGAAATGCCGTCTGGCTTTGCTGGGCCCAAATAGGCCAGTGTCCCTGGAACAGAACTTGGGCAAGAACTTGAAAATCGATTGTACCGAAGAACAGAAAAATCCAGAACCAAGCCGGGCGCCCGTGGCTCACGCCTGTCATCCTAGCTACTCAGGAGGCTGAGATCTGAGGATCACGGTTCAAAGCCAGCCCGGGCAGGAAAGTCCTTGAAACTCTTATCTCCAATTAACGACCAGAAAAAAAAAAAAAACGGAAGTGGCGCTGTAGCTGAAGTGGTAGAGCGCTAGCTAGCCTTGAGCTGAAGAGCTGAGGGACAGCGCCAGACTCAAGAGTTCAAGCAGCACGGCCGACAAAAAAAAATCCAGAACCATCTTTCCAAGGGAGAGAAAGGAGTCACGTGGGAACTTAAGCTCTGTTCTCTACTGTTTGTTTTTTTGTGTTTTAGACAAGTTCTGGAAGAGGCCAATTGAAATGAAACCAATGACCCTCCCAGTGGTGCTCATTTTGATGGTGCCTCAGTGTTAAAACACTAGTCACCCTTGCAGTCTTTAAAAAGAGACAAAGAAAAGCACCCCTGAACCAGGCACAGATGGCCGATACCTATAATCCTAGCTACTAAGATCTGAGGATCAGGGTGCAGTCAGTCCAGGCAGGAAAGTCTTAATTCCAGAGTCTTAATTCCAGTTAACTGCCCAAAGGCCAGTAGAGCTGCAACTCAAGTGGTAGAGAACCAGCCTTCAGGGAAAAAAAAGAAAAAAAGCTAAGGGACAGCACCTGGGCCATGAGTTCCCCAGTTCAGGCACAAAAATAAAGGGAAAGTATTTGGGTTTTTTTTTCCCCCCTATTAACTAAAATTTCAGTCCACAAAGTAACAGAAGGGCTTGCTGCAACTTTCTGAGGTCAGTAGAGGTCAAAGATCATAAAGCTCCACTCAAATTTGAGCTCCCATTTCCTCCCCCTTGTGCTCTCAATTTGCAGGGTAGTGATAACATGCCAGGTTGGAAATCCAGATGTCCAGCCCGCAAGGCCCACCTCATCTGTAGCCATCTTCCTCCCATCCAAGGCCTTTCTCCCCACACCCTGAATCCCGTCTCTTCCTGCTGTTCAAACCCTACATGTCACTGCTCCGTTCACTGCTCCATCTCAACCAGTGGTGGCTTTTAAAGGTGTTCCTATCTCCCATCACGAGAAGAAATCTTGGCCTCACATTTCCCTTCAGTTTTAGGTTACTGTTCAATCCCTCCTCCCTTTGGACAGGCCACTTTTGGAAAATTACCATACTGGATGCATCTAACCGCCTACCCGTCATTCCTCTACCCTCTGCAGCCTGGCTTCCATCCTCACCTCTGCCGGAGCAGAAACCTCCCATGAGATCTTCCGATGCCTCACCTTGCTTAGTCCGAGCCTTGTGTAACCCTGCTGTCTCATCTCAGCCTGACAGCACTCCTCTCTGGGCTTCTGCTCCTCCTGTTACTGTACTTAGCTGCTGTCTGTCTGTCCCCCACATGCTTCCTAGACTCCACACTCTTGAGTTACAAGCACGTAGATCCCAACCTAGTCTGAATGGCATCACACAGGTATGTTCAGCTCAACATGGACAGGACCAATGCCTAACCTGCCAGTCCCTAACAAGGGAGCTCTTCTACTCTAAGCTAGTGTTCCTCCTAGACCTTTACCCACACCCAGCCCTTCACTTAGCCCTTGTCCTGTATTCTGGGCATCTTTCACCTGTTTCCATGTCATAAACATCAGTCCTTTCTGTAGCTATTATCATCACCTTATAAAAAGAAGACATCTTGGCACACAGTTGTGGAGGTTTCATCCCAGAGTCAGTTGGCCTCGTTGCTTTGGGCCTGTTCAGATAAGGCAGCGCATTCTGGCAGGGGTGGATGGAAGAATTAAACCACTCACCCCATGGCCAAGAACCAGAAGAGAAAATGAAAGAGACCAGAGTCCTCAGTCTCCTCCCAGGGACCTCAGTGTCCTGTGTCCTCACAGACTTGCTTCTCTTTCCTTTAAAACAGCAGTCTTAGTGATTAGTAAATTCCCCCTAAACATTCCTGTTTGTGTTCATCATTATTTACCTACACTGCACACAGTTGCTAGCACATGGTAAAACCCAAGTATTCACTGAAAGTGAATGAAATGCTAGTATGTAACTGGTATTAACCCCATTAGGGTGTGTTGGGGAAATACTGAGCTAGACATGTGTAAGTGATATTATTGAATGTCATTGAAACAAAAAAAAGCTAGTAAAAATGAGATATACATTGAAATTTAAAAGTATTGTGTGGAGCTGAGTGTAGAGTCTCATACCTGTAATCTCAGCTAAATGGAAGGCCAACCCGGGTGGGGAGGGGAGGGGGTTGAGGGGGAGGGGGGAAGAGACTCTATCTGAAAAGGAACTAAAGCAAAAGGGTAGGGGGCATGGCTCAAATGTAGAGCACTTGCTTTGCAAGTACAAGGCTTTGAGTTCAAAACCCCAGTGCTTCCAAACACAAGTGTTGCATGGGTGCTAAAACTAAGCACATCTATCATGATAGGTGGCCCTTCCTAGAGCCGACCCACATTCAGTGTCCCTTTGGCACTGCAGTTACTGTATTGGTCCATGGCCAGTACAGCTTCCTACCAATGTTAGCCTAGTAATGCATTCAACTCTTTATCAAAAATAAATTGTATAAGTAATCAAAATCCACATGACACATTTTCATGTCATCAGGTAAAGCCTAATATTTCTGGTGTATGTGTGTGTGTGTATAGATTTCACTTGTGAGTATAGTACTAGACTATATCGTAGAAATCATTGAGGAGGGCTGGGAAGTTGGCTCAGTGGTAGTGCTTGCCTTGCATGCATGAAGCCCTAGGTTCTATTCCTCAGCACTGACCAACCAAAAAAAAAATCATTGAGGAATCAACTAAATATTTGCTTTTGTCAGTTGACACTACACAGCTTTTTTTTTTTTTTTTTTTTGTCAGCTTGAACCCTGGGCCTGGGCGCTGTCCATTAGCTCTTCAGCTCAAGGTGAGCACTCTATCACTTGAGCCACAACACCACTTCTAGTTTCTGGTGGTTAATTGGAGATGAGAGTCTCATGGACTTTCTGCCTGGGTGGCTTTGAAGCAAAATCCTCAGATCTCAGCCTTCTGAGCAGCTAGGATTACAGGCGTGAGCCACCAGCGCCTGGCCACATAGCTTTTTGACATCTTGTTTTACAAGCCTTCTTCCCAATGAGTGTTAATTCTTAACTTCCCTTTGTCCATGTTATAGAGTAGCCAAAAATTGGGACATATAATCTTAAATGAAAATAGTGTTTGAAGGCCTAGGGCAGAGTTGGAGTGGTAAAGCACTTGTAGTAAAGCATGAGTTCTTGAGTTCCAACCCCAGTGACCTCCAAAAAAAAAAAGATATTTTCAAGTTTTAAATAGCATTCTTGACAGCGCTAAGATAGCGTATTGTCTGTCCTACACAATGGCATATTTATAAGCTAGGGGAAGATCTCTGCTCAGTTCATCCTCTGCTTAGCTTTGTGCCAGTCTGTGTGAGAATTCAGGTTTATCATTATGCAGGACCGAACTGCTGTGTGGTACTTCCTCCCAGCAGGCTCAGCCTGAGCTTCTGGTGGAGGGTCAAGGAAATGGTGCTCTGCCCTTTTCAGTGCCCGTGGTTGCACTTGAGATTCACTTGTCTCCCAACTGCAGACTTGATCCTTGGCTACCTGTCCCAGCAGGGATCTACCAGCTTTCTCCACAGAGTCACCTCTTTCCCTTTGTATTTGATTAGCATTTGTACTTTGCCTGGTCCAGGCTTAGAGTCATCCATTTCTCCCAGAAGCTCTGGTTCCTTGTCATGTCGAATGGCATTTGTGAAGGACAGGGCTTGGTCACTGACCTCAGTCTTACTAACTGGCCATTACATTATAGTGCAGAATTTAAAAGGAAAATATACATGGACATAGATGCATATAGATAGATATATTTTTATCAGTACATGTAGCTATATGTAATTATATGTGTGTATGTGTGTATATATATGTATCATTGTGTGTGAATACAATATTAACCCAGTATTTCTCATTTTAATACAACCCCTCATCATATGACTATTTGTAACTTTGTACCATATCTCAGTAGTTGACAGAGATAGTCTGATAAACACTGCCTCAGACACCAAAAATCAAAATGAAGAAGTAGGATTTTGTGACAACACCCAAGAATGTGGTGGGTGGGTCATGAGATTCCAGTAGGTAATGCTAAACCAGAGGTAATGTTTCTGAAATAAATTTTAGTGCCCACCAGAAGCACCAAGATCTTCCTTTTGTAATTTTTGTGGTTGATAGGCAAGTGACATGCAATCCAAATAATTGAATTCTTTTTATTCAGCTTTTCATGGAAAGAAAGGGTGTACAGATGGATTACAGGATCTTCTGGAAAGCTGTGCTCTATGTGACTCCTGCCAATTCTCCATTGGCATAATCAATAGTCACAATCAAGAGTTTCCCAATAAATTGCCAATAGCTGATTTGCTTGAATGGAGGAAAAGCCTTAGTATGTGAAGCCTATGGTGATCTCTATATAGCAAGTAAATAGAGAGAGAGATGAATACTGCCTCAAAGCTTTTGTTCTTCAGTGTTTCTTTGTGAGATAGTAACACTTTCCTCTTGTGATATCATTTTAGGTTTTTTGAAATACATTTTCTAAAAAAAGACCCAAAGCATGTCAAAAAACTACTACCATGGAAATTTCATAAATACTACCGTGTGAAAGAACCCTTCTGCTCAGAAAATACAGTGTATCTTCAGACATCTTAGGGAAGTTCCAGAAAGAACAGCAGGTATGCAGAAACCCATTGTTAAATGTGCCTGTTTTGTCTGCCTTACTGCAAAAGCAGTATTGAAGACAGCGTGTTATTCAAAATGATCCACATGTATACTTTGACATAGAACATTCTTATTTCTTACATGATAGTCAGGCGAACACATAGAAGTTTCCTCTTCTGAGAAGCAGCCACCCCCCATTTGTGTGTGTGTGTGTGTGTGTCCATCGTGAGGCTTGAACTCTGGGCCTGGGCACTGTCCCTCAGCTCTTCAGCTCAAGGTGAGTATTCTACCACTTGAGCCACAGCATCACTTCCAATTTTCTGGTAGTTAATTGGAGATAAGTGTCTCACTGACTTCCCTGCCTGGGCTGGCTTTGAACCGTGATCCTCAGATCTCAGCCTCCTGAGTAGCTGGGATTACAGGCATGAGCCACTGGTGCCCAGCACAGCCACCCCTTTTGCATGGTGTGCTCCAAGAAATGATCATCAGGCAAACTAGACTTCTCTACTACAACAGTGCTTAGAATATGGGTCATGTGTTTGTCTTCTAAGAGCAGAGAAACACCTGTGAACTCTGGAGTAAGAATGATGTAATAAAGTAGTGAGAACAACACGGTGAAGTAGTGCTTCGCCTGAGTAAAACTGTAAACATTGGCTGCTCAAAATACAAGTACACACCTGTGATCCTAGACACTCAGAAGGCTGAGATCTGACACAGTTTGAAGCCAGCCCACACAGATGAATTCCATGTGATTCTTATGTCCAGTTAACCAGCAAAAAGCCAGAAGTGGTGGTATGGCTCAGGTGACAGAGTTGCAGCCATGAGCAAAAAAGACCAAGCAAGAGTGTGAGGCACTGAGTTCAAGCCCCACTACTGGCACATACACACACACACACACACACACACACACACACACACACACACGCACACGCACACACACACACAAGTGCTTCTAAAATGAGTGTGAACTATACACCACCTCAAATTAGATATAGCAAAATGAATGTGATAAAGGTACTAGATAGTAATTAGGTAATTACTGATATGGCTCATTTTAAGAGGTTTTTTAAAGTTTTAACAAGAATTTTTTTTAGTATAACAGAGTTAAAGTAGGGAGAAATAGGAAAAGAGAAATATTTCCTCACACTGAAAATGGGACTCCTCATTTTGAGATCTTCACAATAGAATTATGCCTTCAGAATTTTCTCTGGTTGAACTTATTAATTGATATATATATATATATATTAATTGGTGGTTGGCCCAATACCTAGATTTCTTCATACCAGTAGAAACAGCATACATTTTTGATAATAATGAAATGTGGCCTATTTATATTAATCCAGAGACACTCTAAAAACACTTTTTTTTTTTTTTTTTGTCGGTCATGGGCTTGAACTCTGGGCCTGGGCACTGTCCCTCAGCTCTTCAGCTCAAGGCAAGCACTCTACCACTTGAGCCACAGCACCACTTCCAGTTTTCTGGTGGTTTACTGGAGATAAGAGACTCACAGATTTTTCCTGCCTGGGCTGGCTTTGAACCATGATCCTCAGGTCTCAGACTCCTGAGTAGTAGGATGACAGGTGTGAGCCACCAGCGCCTGGCTCTAAAAACACTTTAACCATCTTAAAAGTGAAACAACAAGACTGATACTAATCATCAATTGTTAACATATTATCAATAAAATGTACATAACAATGGAAAATTCCAGAGTGGGCTTGCTATATAAATTCAGAGCACACCTCATTGCTGACTGCAGGGAAGCAGTGGGCTCCTTTGGCTATGAGCTGACAGCATGTCTTAGATTCTCCGTTAAGAAAGAGTGAATGTAGGGCTGAGAAGGTGGCTCAGTGTTAGAGTGCTTGCCTGGCATGCAGAGGCCCTGGGTTTGATTCCTCAGCACCACATAAGCAGAAAAAGCCAGAAGTGGTGCTGTGGCTCAAGTGGTAGGATGCTAGCCTCGAGCTGAAGAGCTGAGGGACAGTGCCCAGGCTCAGAGTTCAGGCCCCACAACCTACCAAATAAATAAATAAAGAGTGAATGTAATTGGTAGTGAGAGCCAAGTGAGCCAGACAAACCCATGTTCAGGGCGGGCACAGGTAGGAATTTTAGGACAGTTACGGGGATTATCTCATCATCAGTAAGCACAAGTATATATCTCCATAAACACAAGCATTGTGTTTCTTACCAAATGTCCAAATTTACCAATTCTACCATTTCTTCATTTCTAACCAATTCACAAATCGTTCTATGTTATCAAGTAAGATTTTACCTTGTGTTACCTGTGAACATTATCAAAGTGTGAACCCAAGGGTCTTACATTTCATACAAAAATAACATGAAAACCAAACTGAAATTCCTCCAGAAAACACTTGATAATGATAACATTGTTTCACATTCCTGCCTGTGAGAAAATAAGGAAAATACAATAAATTGTAGATTCATTTTAGTGTCAATAGCTATAACTTCAAAATGACTTTTCTTTTACTAGGTTGTTTGTTATGTCTTTGGCTGATACAACAAAATCACATTCTGATGAGCATTTCCCGATGGTGGAATTAGAAAAGAGAAGGAAGTCTGGAGAGTGCAGGAGACGCTCGGTCATAGGGGATTTGTCCAGGACCGGCAGGACTTCCAATGAGAGTGTGGATTACAGCAGGTCCCAATGCTCCTGCAGAAGTCTAAATTCTCACTGTGACTATTCAGAAGACTTTCTCTCTGAGGCTTCAGAAGCAGGCATTAACAGAAATTATTTAGAACATCCTGTGGTAAAAGAAAAGGAGAAGAAAATGCATAATGTTTCTAAAATCTCCCTGTCCAAAGGTAAGAAGCAAGATTTCCCAGCCAAGACTGGTGCCTTCACGCCCTAATGTTCTGTTTGTTTTTGTTTTTGGTTGGTTGTGGGCCTTGAACTCTTGGCTTGAACACTGTCCCTGAGCTCTTCAGCTCAAGGCAGGTGCTTTACCACTTGAGCCACAGTGTCACTTCTGGTTTTCTAAGTGGTTTATTGGAGTTAAGAGTGTCATAGAATTTCCTGTCTGGGCTGGCTTTGAACCGAGATCCTCAGATCTCAGCCTCCTAAGTAGCTAGGATTACAGGCAGGAGCTATCAGCGCCCAGCTTGGGTTTTTTTTGTTTGTTTTTGCTGGTCCTGGGGCCTAAACTCTGGGCTTGGGCGCTGCCCCTCAGCTCTTTAGCTCAAGGCTATCACTCTACCACTTGAGCCACAGCGCCACTTCCGGCTTTTTCTGCTTATGTGGTGCTGAGGAATCAAACCCAGAGCCTCATGCATGCAAGGCAAGCACTCTACCACTGAGCCACCTTCCCAGCCCCCACACCCTAATGTTCTGAAGTGATCCATATTCAGTATAATTGATTGGTAAGTTTACTTTTCTGAAAGGAATTAGGAAGTAGAGAAATTAAGAATAATTACAGACAGGTGCCAGAGGCTTTCCCATGTCATCCTAACTATTCAGGAGACTGAGATCTTGGGATGACAGTTTGAAACCAGTCCAGGCAGGAAAGTCCATGAGACACTTATCTCCAATTAACTATCAAAAAGTCAGAAGTGAGCCGGGTGTTGGTGGCTCACGCCTGTAATCCTAGCTACTCAGGAGGCTGAGATCTGAGGATCGCGGTTCAAAGCCAGCCCAGGCAGGAGAGACCGTGAGACTCCTATCGCCAATAAACCACCAGAAAACCGGAAGTGGTGCTGTAGCTCAAGTGGTAGAGCGCTCGCCTTGAGATGAAGAGCTGAGGGACAGCGCCCAGGTCCAGAGTTCAAGCCCCACGACCGACCAAAAAAAAAAAAGTCAGAAGTAGAGTTGTGGCTGGAGTGATACAGCGTAAGCCCTTGAGCACAAAAGCTCAGAGACAGTGCCTAGGTCCTGAGTTAGAGTACCAGGACTGGCACCAAAGGAAAACAGAAGCTCTGTCCTTGCCCAGCTTTTCCCTGTGGACCCTGCTAGTGAGGCTAGTTCCATTTCATTTCACAGGTGGCTTTGTTACAGAGAGCCACAGGACCTCTGGCCTTTGCAGCTGAAGAATCAAGGTTTGAACTGCCAGTGAAATGGAAGCGCCTGCCTCCACACAGGCAGATGGCCTCCAAGTCTGGCGAGGCCTACTGCAGACAGTCTTGAAACAGGTTCAAAGGCTGCTATCACTGCAGTTTCCTTGTAGGTTCTAAGAGTATCTACCTCAACCTCATCAGCGTCTGCCTGTCCAAACTAGTATCAGTCTTGTGATGTCCTTGATCCCTCACCCTCATGCTTCTCCCTGCCCAGATTGTGTTACTTTTTTCCATTTTACCAGTCTGAAGCTGCTTAGCATTCCTGATGCAGGGAGAGCTGTGGCTTTACCACTCTGACAATCAGAACACCCTCAGCCAACATCTGGATGACACTCAAAGCCTGCTATCCCTGGGGCTCCCTCCACCACTATCCCATTTGCCCTGGGTCTTTCACTAGCCTGCTATCACCAGATGTGCTGGGGACCTCTGTGCCACCTCTGGACCATTGTGGGGCTTCAGTTCCCTCAGCTCATACCTACCAAACAAGGGCTCTTCTTCACAGGACTCACCTGTAGTTGCATGAAATCTGATGTGTTTTGTTTTGTCTGTGCATTTGAGAAGTTTTCTAGTGGGAAAGACCCAGAGCATTCACTTCTGAAAGCGAAAAGTCCCTTGTTTCCTAGAGAGGAATGGGCCCCACACCACTGGCCTAGTCCTTCTCTCACGGTGGGAGCCAGTGAGAAGACTGTGAGTCGCATTTGGGAGAGATGACCACAACTGAAACAGCATCCTGCCCAGTCCAGCAAGTACACAAACCTCATCCACATGCATACATCTAAAAATCCAACCTCTGGAACCAAAGCTGATTGGAAAAAAATTCTTTCAATATCAAACACTGTCATCCTTTACTACATGTAAATATGTGTACATATACATATAGATAGATGGAGAGGTAGATGGTGGCCTGGGGATGAGCTTGCTGGTCAAGTCAGGAAAATGTGTTCAGAGTACATTTCATTATTGATAATGTGCCTTTTAGGTAACTGTCATTTTTTTGTTAATTAAATCAATTGAGTATTTTATTTTAGATCAGTGGTTTAAGAATTAGGTTGTTTTTTTTTTTTTGCTTTTTGTTTTTTGTCGGTCGTGGGGCTTGAACTCTGGGCCTGGGCGCTGTCCCTCAGCTCTTCAGCTCAAGGCGAGCGCTGTACCACTTGAGCTACAGCGCCACTTCCGGTTTTCTGGTGGTTTATTGGAGATAGGAGTCTCATGGTCTCTCCTGCCCGGGGTTGGCTTTGAACCGCGATCCTCAGATCTCAGCCTCCTGAGTAGCTAGGATTACAGGCGTGAGCCACCAGCGCCCGGCTAAGAATTAGGTATTTTAAGAGTAATTAGCCAGGTGTCGGGGCTCATGCCTGTAATCCTAGCTACTCAGGAGGCTGAGAAGCCAGCCCAGGCAGGGAAGTCCTGAGACTTTTATCTCCAATACAGTACTCAAAAGAGCCAGAAGTGGCATTGTGGCTCAAGTGGTAGAGTGCTCGCCTTGAGCAAAGAAGCTCAGGGACAGTGCCCAAGCCTAGAGTTCAAACCCCAGGAGTGGCAAAAAAAAAAAAGTAATGTAATAATTTGACTAACTCTGTTTTATCGTGTGAAATGGGGTCTAAACTACAGACTATACCACCCCTAGAGTGTGGGGTAAGGTAAAGAGACAGAAAATCATTAGGGACTAAACACTAGTCCAGGTTTCTGTGACCTTAATTATACAAGTGCGTGTGACACAGGGAGTATGGTTTTCTGGCATACCACAAAACACAAGTGGCTCCTTGAGGTTTTTGAAGCAAACAAAGCCGGCTTATCCTCTCTCTCCGGCTCACCCACTGGGGTAAAGGGGAAATTCCATCTCTGTCATAGCTCAGCATGGTGGCACATATCGTTACTCCAGTATTCAGGAAGTGGAGACAGGAAGATTACAAGTTCAAGGCTAGCCTGTCCTACATAGTGAGACACTGTCTCAAAAGATACCTTTTTTGTGGTACTGGGATTTGAACTTAGGGCTTCATGCTTGCCATGCAGGTGTTGTGCTACTTAAACCACACTTCTAGCTCCTTTTTCTTTTAGTTTAGGTAGGGTCTGTGCCCTGGGCCAGCCTCAAACTATAGTCCTCCTCCCCATGGCCTCTTGCCTTGCTGGAATCACAAGCTCCACTGCCCCGGCTTATTTGTTGTAATAGAGGACTTGCTAACTTTTTGCCTGTACACATACAAACATATTTGCATGTTTCTACATATCACTAGTAACCAACTGGATTATCTGTTTACATAGGCAAGAAGGAAACCACAGGTGAAAAAAAGCACACCTGGAATGCATCATTTTTCACTTCTCAACTCAGTATGATTACACAAAAAAGAAATGCAATGGCCCAACGAATACTCTCAGCAAGACTTCATACAATTAAAGAATTGAAAAACGAATTAACTGACATGCACCGGAAGCTGGAAGCTGTCGTCATAGAAAACCAATTTCTGAAACAGCTTCAGGTAAGGCACTTGAAAGCCATAGGCAAATACGAGAACTCCCAAAACAATCTGCCTCAAATTACAGCCAAACACCAGAACGAGGTGAGGAATTTACGGCAGCTCCTTAGGAAGTCACAAGAGAAGGAAAGAACTGTGTCCAGAAAGCTCCGAGAAGCTGACAGCAAGCTGCTGAAGACAAGGGACGCCCTCCAGGCCCTGCAGAAGCTTTCTGAAGACAAAAGCCTGGCAGAGAGAGAGGAACTGACACACAAATTGTCTCTCCTCACCACCAAGATGGAGACAAATGACAAAAAAATACAGGTCTGTATTTCTTCTTTCCTTTCTTTTGTAGCAGTACTTGGGCTTGAACTCAAAGCCAAGGCACTGTCCCTTATTTTTTCACTCAGGGCTGGTGCTCTGAGCCACAGCTCTACTTCTTTAATGGTTAATTATAGAGTCTCATGGACTTTCCTGCCTAAATCCTCAAATCTCAGCCGTCTGAATAGCTAGGCGTGAGTCACCAGTGCCCAGCCGGGTCTGCATTTCATTAGGTCATTAGGTCCCCAACTTACAGAGGATGCTGTTCAGTCCCCCCACCCCACCCCTGAACTCCAGAGCACCACAAGAGTGAACATGCACCTAGAGGGGGGCAGGGCGAAGGCAGAGGTGTAGCACAAAAACAGAAGGCACAGAGTTGGAGACCCATGAACGTTGGTTCTGTTAAGTGAGCAAGAGTTCACTCTGTAGCCATGTGGAGAGAAAGGGCTGTTTGTGGAAGCAGCCTGGCTGCCAGCAGCAGAAACTTCCTCTCAGATGCCCAGAGTTGTTCTGCATGGGACACAGGAGAACCCTGTGATATCATCTCCCTCCTTTGTTTTGGAGGCTGCCCCCAACAATGTCCTTCAGTCCCCTTCTTGTTCTTCCCATTCTGTCTGGCAGATCATTCCTGCACAGACATGCTGAGTTATTTTAGAAAGAGGAGTTTTTCCCATAATGCTTCAGGGAATAGAGAAGGAATAGACTTCAAAAAAAACTGGAGGTTAGGCTAGGAAGGTAGCTTAGTGGTAAAGTGCTTGCCATGCATGTATGAGGCTCTGGGTTCGATTCCTCAGCACCACATAAGCAGAAAAAGCCAAAAGTGGCACTGTAGCTCAAGTGGTAGAGTGATAGCCTTGAGCTAAAGAGCTGAGGGACAGCGCCCAGGCCCACAATTCAGGCCCCATGACCAACAAAAAATAAAATAAATAATTAATTAAAAATAACTGGAGGTTGCCGGGCGCCGGTGGCTCACGCCTGTAATCCTAGCTACTCAGGAGGCTGAGATCTGAGGATCATGGTTCAAAGCCAGCCCGGGCAGGAAAGACCGTGAGACTCCTATCTCCAATAAACCACCAGAAAACCGGAAGTGGCGCTGTAGCTCAAGTGGTAGAGCGCTCGCCTTGAGCTGAAGAGCTGAGGGACAGCGCCCAAGCCCAGAGTTCAAGCCCCATGACCGACAAAAAATAAATAAATAAATAACTGGAGGTGAATGGTGTGGTTTTCCCCATCAGTCCCTGGTTGTCAAAAGCCAGTTGGCCACATTATAAGAGACAATTAATTACAATTAATTATAAGGAAGAAGACACTGGTTTTCCTGCCCATTTTACATGGTAGATAATTGTGGTCTCTATGGAATTATTTGACTTTAATTCTTTGACACTTAATTTTGAGAGGCATATTCTCTCCTCTCTCTCTCTCTCTCTCTCTCTTTCTCCCTCCCCCTCCCCCCCTCCCACCCCTCCTTTGGTCAGTTGTGGGGCCTGAACTCTAGGCCTGGGCACTGTCCCTCAGCTCTTCAGCTCAAGGCTAGCACTCTATGACTTGAGTCACAGTGCCACTTCTGACCTTTTCTGTTTTTGTGGTGCTGAGGAATTGAACCCCTTGCCTCATGCATGTACCGCTGAGCCACCTGCCCAGTCCCTTTTCTCTCTTTTTTTTTTTTTGAGGCAGGGCCTCACGAGTAGCCCAGGCAGGCATAGAATTTGTGATGCTCAGCCTCGTAAATGTTGGGGCTATAGGCATGCTCCCATAAACTAGTTTTCTCTCTGACCATGAAATAAACAGAAAGTTCATTTTGTCCATATTTTTATCTGTTTTCCTTAATTGGTAAACTATTCTGCTTCCCTGAAGGACTGTGTCATGTATAATGAATATCTGAGGCATGGAAAATAATGAGCAACCTTTTTTTTTTTTTCATTTTTCACTCTTGCCTACTAAAGTGATAATCTTTGGCTTTGGATTGTACTGGATCCCTTTTAGTGTGTGTCTACCATGTAAAACTAAGTGCATTTTTATCTCAATCTGCAAGACTGTACACATACACATTCAAGAAGCTATGTCTTTATGCCTATTAGACAAAGCTAAAACTAATTCTAAACCTGAGCATTTTGTTAGCTATCAGAAGCACTTGCTAGTGTGGGGAGTTCCACTTTGTTGTAGGGCATTCGAAGGGAGAAATATTTTTCAGGCCAAAATGTGTAGGTATATTGTGGACACTGTTTTTTAGAAAATGGAATGTTTTGTGATTTCACCTTTTAGCTTTCTGTTTTCCACTTTTCTTTAATGGGGAGTTACTAATCCTATAAAAGAGAAGACTGGGGGCTGGGAAGGTGGCTCAGTGGTGGAGTGCTTGCCTTGCATGCACGAGGCCCTGGGTGCCATTCCTCAGCACCACATAAGCAGAAAAAGTCTGAATTGGCGCTGTGGCTCAAGTGGTAGAGCGCTAGCTTGAACTGAAAAGCTGAGGGACAGTGCCAGGCCCAGAGTTCAGCTCCCACGACCAGAAAAAAAAAGAGAAGACCCTATTTTTCTTTAAGCTCTGACCCACACTTCCAAGTTCAGAACGAAGTTCTCTAGTCCAAAAGTTCCTGCAGAAAGCAGGTATGTGTGCAGTTCAGTCAACTCGCTTTCTCCCTCCATCTTTCCCCCCACCCCGCTCTGAATGTGGAATCCCTGCTTACAGTGGTCTGCACTGGTACTAGACAGCCCTCCAGGAGGAGGGGCACAGGATTTTGGAAGAGGACCATGTGTAAAGACATCAGAGTAGCTCATTTGGGCAAAACTGCTTAGATTTTGATGGAAAGTATGACTATTTTATTGACTTTTACAGAATATGTTAAATTTTTTTTTATCAAATTCAGAGTGTGTTAAAAGCATTGAAACAGGGCTGGGAAGGTAGCTCAGTGGTAGAGCGCTTGCCTTGCATGCCTGAGGCCCTGGGTTCAATTCCCAGCACCACATAAGCAAAAAGAAAAAAGCCGGAAGTGGTGCTGTGGCTCAAGTGGTAGAGTGCTAGCCTTGAGCTGAAGAGCTGAGGGACAGCGCCCAGGCCCAGAGTTCAGGCCCCACGACCGGACCCAAAAAAAAAAAAGCATCGAAACATTTGATTTTTTTTTTTCGGGGGGGGGGGGTCCAGTTGTGGGGCCTGAACTCTGGGCCTGGGCGCTGTCCCTCAGCTCTTCAGCTCAAGGCTAGCACTCTACCACTTGAGCCACAGCACCACTTCCAGGTTTTTTCTTTTTGCTTATGTGGTGCTGAGGAATCGAACCCAGGGCCTCATGCATGCAACGCAAGCGCTCTACCACTGAGCCACCTTCCCAGCCCTAGCATTGAAACATTTCAAACATTTATTCTCTGGGATCTCACTATTCTTGATATAGTTAGTTCTAAGACATGCTAAAAACATACTGTAATTTTGTCTTTTTCATAAATGTAATTAGTTCTATTACAATAGGTTTTCATAATCCCAAATTGGCTGCAGAACAGTTAAACTATGCATCGTTTTCAGAGCTTAGAAAAACAATTGAGGCTGAACAACAGCGCCTTTGGCCGGCAGTTGGCTATTGAAAATCGGAAGACAGCAGCAGCTCAAACTGAGACAAAGACTCTGCAAGTGGAGGTGAAACACCTGCTACAAAAGCTTAAGGTATTCTTTCCTTTCTTCACAAATGGTGTGAGCAATCTATAGCCAAGCCTGCAGTTCATGCCTGTAATCCCAGCTAAAAAAGTTTAAGATATCCTTTTGTTCCTTCTCAAATGGCATGAGCAAGCGCCATAAACCAGCTATAATCCCAGTTCTTACCTGTAATCCCAGCTACTCAGGAGGCAATGATGGGAAGTGTGACTCCAGGCCAGCCTGGGAAAAGACTCAAGACCCCATCTCAACAGGAATAGCTGGGTGTGATGGAATGTACCCATCATTCCAGCTACCATGGAAACCATAAGCATGCCTAGGAAAAATAGGAGCTGTGGCTCAATTGGTAGAGTGGTAGCCTTGAGCAAAAAAGCTCAGGGACAGTGTCCAAGCCCTGAGTTCAAACCCCAAGACTGGCATAAAAAAAAATGCTAAATCATAGGAGCTGCCAGGCACTGGTGGCTCATGCCACTGGCTCTATTCACTCAGCAGATTTGGTAGTCATACTTCATGACAAGTAACATTATTGATTTTTTATGTTTAAAGCAACTTAAAATAGGCTTCTGAATTTAAAAACTAACATAATCCATGATACAGTAAATTTAAAATCTACTGTGTGACTAGGACTGTGTCTCCATGACAGTGCCTTTGCCTGGAATGCACCAGGCTCTGGGTTTGATGCCGGCACACACAAAGTAAATTAGTCTCCTTGCAAATACACTTGAAAAACTATCTTTTAAAGTATAAATGTTGTTTTAATAAACAACATTTTTATGGTGCAGAGGAAGGAACCCAGGCCTTTATATGTACTAGATAAGTTTCTGCCACTGCACTATACCTTCTGAAGTATAAGAACTTTAAAGCAGGGGCTGGGAAGGTGGCTCAGTGGTAGAGTGCTTGCCTTGCATGCCTGAGGCCCTAGGTTCGATTCCTCAACACCACATAAGCAAAAAGAAAAAAGCCAGAAGTGGCGCTGTGGCTCAAGTGGTAGAGCGCTAGCCTTGAGCTGAAGAGCTGAGGGACAGCGCCCAGGCCCAGAGTTCAGGCCCCACAACTGGACCAAAAAAAAAAAAAAAAACCCAACTTTAAAGCATTTTTATTATTTATTTATTTATTTATTTATTTATTTTTGTTGGTCGTGGGGCTTGAACTCGGGGCTTGGGCGCTTGTCCCTGCACTCTTCAGCTCAAGACAAGCACTCTACCGATTGAGCCACAGTGCCACTTCCAGTTTTCTAGTGGTTTATTGGAGATAAGAGTCTCATGGACTTTCCTGCCCAGGCTGGCTTTGAACTGTGATTCTCAGATCTCAGCCTCCTGAGTAGATAGGATTACAGGCGTGAGCCACCAGCACCCTGGCTTTAAAGCATTTTTAAACCACAACTGTAATAAGATTTCATTTTACCCCAGTTAGAATATTTTTTTCTGAAAACAATAAGAAGATAACAGGTGCTGTCAAAATATGATGAAAGGCAGGTGCCAAGCGGCTCCTATCTGTAATTCTAACTACTCAGGATTCGAGATCTGAGGATCACAGAAGCCAACCTAGGCAGGAAAGTCTGCAAGATTCTTATCTCCAATTAACCACCAGAAAATCAAGAGTGGTGCTGTAGCTCAAAGTGGTAGAGCACTGGCTGTGAGCTGGGGGAAAAAAGCTCAGGGATGGCATCCAGGCCCTGAGTTCAAGCCCCAGGACCAGTACCAAAAAAAAAAAAAAAAAGTAAAGGAAAAGTTACCCTTATGAGCTGTTGGTAGAGATGTAAACCAATGCAGCCACAAAAAAAAAAAATCAGTGTGCAGTTCCACCAAAAAGCAAAAACAGCACTTCCCAGGGCTAGAGGAGTGGCCCATGTATTAGAACATCTGTATAGCAAGCACAAGGTTCAAAGTTAATGAGAGAAAGAGAGAGAGAATGCTCCCATATAATCCTGCAGTCCCTCTCCTGAGTACATGAAGGAAATGAAGTCAGCATATGATGTTTACTACAGCATTATTTACAACAGCCAAGCTATGAAATCATATAATATATGCTTATCAATCAATGAATGGATAAACAAATTATGGACGTATATACATAATGGAGTATTATTTAGTCATAATGAAGACAGAAGCCCTGTCATTACAGGCTAATGGATGGAACTAGAGAACGTGTATGAAGTAGAATAAGGCAGACACAGAAACCTAAGTGTCACATGTTTTATCTCATATGTGGAAACTAAAAATAAATAACCTGAAAAGTTGAAGAGCAAACAGTAGCTTCTGGGAAAAGAGAATCCAGGGGGAGGAAAATAGGGTGTAGAAAGGGTAGAAGAAAGCGGGGTAGGAATGATTAACGTATGATTAATGCATATATAGAAATATCACGGTAAATCTGATTTATATAATTAAGAGTGGTCAGTAGCTATGATTGAAAATTTAATTAATTAAAAACAAACTAGAAAGATGTTTTGAGCCTCAAGCTATAAGTCTTTTTTTTTTTTTTTTTTTTTTTTTTTTTTTTTTGTCGGTCATGGGCTTGAACTCTGGGCCTGGGCGCTGTCCCTCAGCTCTTCAGCTCAAGGCGAGAGCTCTACCACTTGAGCTACAGCGCCACTTCCTGTTTTCTGGTGGTTTATTGGAGATAGGAGTCTCATGGTCTCTCCTGCCCGGGCTGGCTTTGAGCCACGATCCTCAGATCTCAGCCTCCTGAGTAGCTAGGATTACAGGCGTGAGCCACCAGCGCCCGGCTTCAAGCTATAAGTCTTAAGTTTGAAAACTCTCAAATAAAGGAAAAGAAACATTTCTTTTTGGCCTCTCCTACATAAACTATTTGTTAAAGGAACCAAACAGTGTGAAGTGGTTTTAGGCTCCTTGTGAAAGCAGTCCAGTTAAATGAAGAAGGGAGCAGGCAGGACCTCAGTTGAATTAGCAGTTCTAATCAATGAGGGTATTGATGACACAGCACTAGCTAGCAGTGCATGAGAACCGTCCACAGCATCGGACAGCAGGGAGTCCAGCTTGCTGCAACCCCATTCTACAACATAAACAGCAAAGCAGAAAAATAGAAAAGCTGGTGTGGGAAGCTATGAATTAAACATCATTAAAAGAGTAGTCACTCTCTCCAGCCACCCAAGATGCCAAAAGGAAAGAAGGCCAAGGGGGAGATGGTGGCCCCGGCCCCTGCTATCGTGAAAAAGCAGGAGGCCAAGGAGGTAGTAAATCTGCTGTTTGAAAAACAGCCTAAAAACTTTGGCATTAGCCGGGCACTGGTGGCTCACGCCTGTAATCCTAGTTACTCAGGAGGCTGAGATCTGAGGATCACGGTTCAAAGCCAGCCCGGGCAAGAAAAGTTCATGAAACGCTTTATCTCCAATAAACCACCAGAAAACCAGAAGTGGCGCTGTAGCTCAAGTGGTAGAGCGCCAGCCTTGAGCTGAAGAGCTGAGGGACAGCGCCCAGGCCCACAGTTCAAGCCCCACGACCAAAAAAAAAAAAAAAAAATTGGCATTGGACAGGACATCCAGTCCAAAAGAAATCTCACCCATTTTGTCAAACGGCCCCACTGTATCTGCCTGCAGCGGCAAAGGACAAGCCTCTACCAGGGCTGAAAGTTCCTCCTGCAATGAACCAGTTTACCCAGGCCTTGGACAGCCAGACAGTGACACAGCTACTCAAGCTGGCCCACAAGTACAGGCCAGAGAAGAAGCCGAGACTGTTGGCTTGAGCTGAGAAGAAAGCTGCTGGCAAAGGAGACGTCCCCACTAAGAGACCTCCAATCCTTTGAGCAGGGGTTAACACGGTTACTACTTTGGTGGAGAACAAGAAGGCTCAGCTCATGGTGATCGTACATGACGTGGACCCCATCGGCTGATTGTAATCCTGCCTGCCCTGTGCCAGAGATGAATGCTCCTTACTGCCTCAAGGGGGAGGCCAAGCCAGGGCGCCTCCTCCACAGGAAAACATGCACCACCGTTGCCTTCACCCAGGTTAACTCAGAAGACAAAGGATCTCTGGTGAAGCTGGGGGAGGCTATCAGGACCAATGACAGATATGATGAGATCCATCGGCACTGGGGAGGCAGTGTCCTGAGTCCAAAATCTGCGATTCTGATTGCCAGGCTGGAAAAGGTAAAGGCTAAGGAGCTGGCCACTGAGCTGGGTAAGTGTGCAATGCTGATTTCTCTGTACATGAAGATAAAACTGTCCTTCCTCAAAAAAAAAAAATTAAAAATAGGGGCTGGGAAGGTGACTCAGTGGTAGAGCGCTTGCCTTGCATGCCTGAGGCCCTGAGTTCGATTCCTCAGTACCACATAAGCAAAAAGAAAAAAAAAGCCGGAAGTGGCACTGTGGCTCAAGTGGTATAGTGCTAGCCTTGAGCTGAAGAGCTGAGGGACAGCGCCCAGGCCCAGAGTTCAGGCCCCACGATCGGACCCAAAAAAAATAAAAATAAAATAAATGGCATTTCATCAAATTAGAAAGCTTCTGCACCACAAAGGAAACAATTACCAGAATCAAGAGACAACCTACAAGAGTGCAGGCATAATTCAAGTGGTACAATTGCCTAGCAAGCATTAATCCCTAAGTTTAAACTCCAGTACCATTAAAAAAGAGAAACTAACAGATAACCTACAGAATGGAAGAAGATCTCTGCCAGCTATTTGTCAGTTAAAGGATTCATATCCAGGATAATATATAAAGGAGCTCCAAAAATTAAAACATCAAAAGAAGAAATAATCCAGTCAGCTGGCAATCACCAAGAGAATGAAAAGCAAGTGCTGATGAGGAAGGTGGAGGGGGGACCCTTTCTACAGTTAGTGGGAGTGCAAATTGATAAAGCCAATACAGAAATCATATGGTGATTCCTTAAAAAGCAAAAGACTCTTCTATGCCCCTCCTGACCTATTTCAGACAGAATGTAAGTCACATTCAATCAAGACACCTGAACATGCATGTTGATAGCACTGTTCACAATGGCCAAACTGTGGAATCAAGTCAACCTAGGATCCCACCAACCAGTGCACAGATTAATAAAATAAAGAAGAGTAGACTTGCGGCATTTGCAGGAAAAATGGAGAGAACTAGGAATGACCTTGTTAAATGAAATATGTCAGACCAAGAAAGACAAATATCGCATGTATGTGCTCTCTTCTCTCTCTCTCTCTATGTCAAATCTAGACCTTTTTTTAAAAAATAAGTGCAAAATGTCAGAGTGACAATTTGGGGTGGGAAGCAGCATGGAGGGGAGCAAAACATATCTTAAGAACTTTCTAACTGTGTGGAATAACATTATGAAATCCATCAAAAGTTGATTTAAAAAGAGAACAGGAGTCGAGCACTGGTGGCTCACACCTATAATCCTAGCTACTCAGGAGGCTGAGATCTGAGGATCACAGTTCAAAGCCAGCCCAGGCAAGGAAAGTCCATGAGACTCTTATCTCCAATTAACCACCAGAAAACTGGAAGTGGCGCTGTGGCTCAAGTGGTAGAGTGCTAGCCTTGAGCTGAAGAGCTCAGGGACAGCACCCAGACCCAGAACTGACCCAAAAGAGAGATGTGGGGGAGGAGGAGGGAGAAGGAGAGAGAGGGAAGAAAGCAAGAATTTTAGGGTGATGGAGGGACCTGACTTCAGCCATCACAATGCACAAAGTGCACAGGTAAACACCTAGAGAGGTGGCCATAGGAACATGGAAGAACACCCAGCTCAGCTCTGAAGAGGTGAACAAAAGAATCAAGCAGAGCCTTGGGGCAGCAGAGCGGCGGTCCCTAACTCGCCTGCCTTCATGACCACGTGACCATGGCCGTCAGGATGGCCCCTGGGTCTGACAGACTCAACACATACCACCATACTCACCACCGCGGGGAGGAGAGCAGCAGCCAGCAGAGGCTAAGAAAAGCAGGCACTGCTCACTCTGACCCTTGACTTCCTTCCCTCCTACCTGCCCCAGGAAAATACCAGTCAAGGACACTAAAAGGAAATAAATAATAGCAAGGAGAATCAGGGTGTGTGATCCACAAACAATGGAAATATTTCCTAAGAAAGTAGATGGGTGCATCAGTATGAATGTCATGGAGCAGAGGCCCCAGCAGGAGGCGTCAGAGGGGCCTTGGCCTGTAGAAGGCAGGCTTCTGTCTAAAGGAAGAGGGCTGAGAACAGGCCCTCCTGTCACCTGCCCCACCATTCCTCCACAGGATCACCAGGAAAAACCCAAGGTACCTCAACACTTTGCTTGAGAGAAAGAGGGCTCTGGGTAGAAAGGCTGGCATCCCAGAGCAGATGCCCACAGAGCACATTCTAGGAACGAGGGTAACTGGGCTCAAAGGGAAGCCGGCCAGATAGTCCCTGAGGGACCCAGAGCCAGGTGCCTTCCTCTTCAGAGAGAAGCACCCAGATCTCTGAAGACCAGCAGCATGGAATAAGAAAGCACAAAAGGATAGATGGTCTGGTGTTGAATTTGGCATCCCAGGAGAGAAGACTGTACCCATAACAACATATTTTGACATTATGAGGATGGAAAATTCAGAAGCCAAAATGCATTAAAGCATTAAAATTGAAGGGCTCAAAGGCAGAAGGCATGGATGGGCTGGGAAGGTGGCTCACTGGTAGAGTGCTTGCTTTGCATGCATGAGGCCCTGGGTTCCATTCCTTAGTACCACATAAGCAGAAAAAGCTAGAAGTGCTGCTGTGGCTCAAGTGGTGGAGTGCTAGCCTTGAGCTGAAGAGCTGAGGGACAGTGCCCAGGCTCAGAGTTCAGGCCCCATGACTGCAGAAAAACAAAAGGCAGAAGGCAGAGAAGCCCTGGAGGATTTGGAAGGCTACAGTCAGTAAGTAAATCTCTCTAACAAAGAACTGGAGGAAAGAGAATATGTTACACAGCTACTGTAAAATAACCAGGTGTCATTTTTCCAAATGTATAACCTATCACTGGCCCTCGGCTGCCTGCCAGTCTCCCACCAGTCACCTCACCTGGGTCAGTGAGGTTGTCCGATAGTTGTCCCCAAGGTCATCCCTTGTAAAGGAGCAGAAACTTCCAGGATATCTTATAAAACTAGACTCTTCCTCTTCCTCTGCATTAAAAAAAAATACTTCCAAACATCAGTACTTCAGAAGTTACTCAAAAAAAAAATATGTGTTCACACAGCTCTATAGTACTGTCAGGGCTTACCAGGGATGGCCAGAGTCTGATGTGTTGGGGCAGTTGGGAGGTCGCCCCCAGATTCTCTGGAGTCTCCCCTGTACACCTGTAGTGCAGTAGCGGAGATCTGCCATCTGTTAAGCCTTAGCGGCTTCTCCATGTGGAACAAGCTTCCCCTCACCTTGCTGGCTGGTTCCAAGGGCAAGAATGGAGAAAGAAAAATGGGTAGGAGGGAGCAAGAGATGCAGGGAGGGAGGGAGGGAGGGAGACAGGGAGGGAGGGAGGGAGGGAGAGAAGGAAAGGGGAGATGGAGGTGAGAGGACAGGCGGAAGCCATGTGTCCCTTTACCACCTAGCCCTGTCACACAGCATCGGTCCTCAGCTCCTTGCATGTGCCCACGCAACCCGAGGCAGGAGGTCTGGAAATAAGGCCGTGGCAATCTTAAGAAAACACTTCCATCTGTTGTTATTGTTTGGGCTTAGGAAGAGGCTTTGGCCCCAACAATGAGAACATCTATTTCTTAACCTTGATCCTGCCTTCCTTTGGTGCTAGTACTGGGGCTTGAACTGAGGACCCGGGCACAGGCCTTTTCACTCAAGGCCAGGGCTCTACCACTTAAGCCACAGCTCTACTTCTGACTTTTTGCTGGTTGGAGCCAAGAATCTCAGACTTTCCTGCCCAGGCTGGCTTTGAACCATGATCCTCAGATCTTTGCTAAGATTACAGGCATGAGCCACCAGCATCTGGCAATCTTATTTTCAAGGTCATGACCACCTGCATATCTCAACCACATAAGTATCCTAGATGGTGACCTAAAATCTCTGCCTTAGACTTAGGGAGCCAGCTAGGTCACAGGTACCCAACTCAAACCTCTGCTGCAAGCCAGGACTGACCTGTCCATCCCCAGCCATCACTGCCATACACCAGCCATTGCTCTCCACCATTGGCCTCCTGATGCATGCTGCAGCTGAGCTTTAGGCCACCCTCTGGGGACCCAGACCAGCCCAGCAGATGGGACTGAACAGGCCACATCATCATTCTAAAACCCTTTGTTCAGTATACCTCCAACTCAGCACCATAACCCAGAAAGCACTTGTTCGTCTTCCATCTGGCAGTTTCTGGACAAGGTTTTACCACGATGAGAAGGGAAGAGGACCACAGCATTTCTGCTTCTTTTTTTTTTTTTTTTTTGTCGGTCGTGGGGCTTGAACTCTGGGCCTGGGCGCTGTCCCTCAGCTCTTCAGCTCAAGGCGAGCACTCTACCACTTGAGCTACAGCGCCACTTCCGGTTTTCTGGTGGTTTATTGGAGATAGGAGTCTCACGGTCTTTCCTGCCCGGGCTGGCTTTGAACCATGATCCTCAGATCTCAGCCTCCTGAGTAGCTAGGATTACAGGCGTGAGCCACCAGCGCATTTCTGCTTCTTAAACTCTAGAAAACACTCCTGTGCCTGTTCTGGTCAAATGACTGTGATTAAATGAGCTCAAAACCTATACTGCTGCCCAGACCTACAACAGTCTCTTCTGAGTCTATATCCTCAAAGCCATTACTTCCTAATGTGCCTCGTCTCTAGGTCAGCTGGGGAATGAAGCTGGAGAAACAGCCTCACGGTCTTGAGTCCACTGCACTCATCAGGCTTGCCCACAGATGTAGGGGTAAGAAAGGAACATGGAGTAGCTAATCACCCCAGCAAGTTAGTTTCCAAACTTGTTTTGCCATGACCTAAGGAAGTCAGTGTTGAGATTTAAAAGGGAGCAGCCATGTCCTGTGCTCAGCCAGTGTGTAAACACAGCAGAAGTGCTGTGCTGCAGAAGTTCTGTCCACAAACACACACACCACCTCACGAAACAGGTGGCTCCTGGGCATCACAACCTGGCCAGTGGGACTGAGGACTGAACTTTTTATTTTTTTGTCAGGCGTAGGTCCTGAACTCTGGGCCTGGGCGCTGCCCCTGAGCTTTTCAGCTCAAGAAGAGTGCTCTACCACTTGAGCCACAGTACCACTTCCTGCTTTTTCTCTTGAATCAAACCCAGGGCCTCATGCATCTGAGGCAAGCACTCTACGACTGAGCCACCTTCCCAGCCCCTGAGAACTGTATTTTAATGTTTTCTCTTTAATGAATTTCAATGGTGAAATGCAGTTAGTGACAGAGCAGCAGCCCAGGGCACCAAACGCACAGTGAAGGCACGCAGCTGCCTGGCACAGCAGGATGGTCTCCTCACAGGTGTCACTATCATCACAAACTGGCACGTCCCGTTGCCAGCAGTGTACGTGATTCAGCCATTCCTGTTTCCTATTAGAACTTACAGATTTCATTTAACACACACTGAATTTGCTTGCTTTATATTTTTAATCAAGATTAATAAAACTGAAATATTCATAGAAAATTGATGTTTCAATTCTTTTTAGGAGAAAGAGCGTGAGCTTGAAATTAAAAATATCTATACTAATCGGATACTTAAAAACTTACATGAAAAAGAAGATTACCCAAAAGGTATGTTAGTTACTTCTGCTCAAAATCTATGGTTGGGCCCAGTCTCTTACTTCAGGTAGCATGAGGCTGCTTGAAGGAAAGTGTCTGCTCCACACTGAACTTTCCAATTCTTGAAAACGAACTTCTTTGGAGTTTTACTTTACTTCCATGAGATGCAGTTGGTTGGGCTTTGGCCCCCGCTCACCGCCTGTAACCTGCACTGTCTGGGATGGAGGTGACATCTCCTGGAAAGGGCAGGGTAGGGGGGCTCCCCATGGCCTTCACATTCCACACCCCACTCTCCCCTCCGGCCTGAACCACCATAAGCTCTCACTGTTCTAGAACTTCACTCTGTCGCTCACAGCACACAGCACTCCTCTGTAGCAGCCTGCTTTGGTTCAGCAGTGTGGCAAGGGCAGGGTACCGTTTAAATGCCACATGATGCTGCTCCCCCTTCTCTTCCGGCATGGCCGGCAAGCATCAGTTTCTGCTCAAAGTGACTACGGGAACCACCTGCTCCACCGGCAGCCATCACAGGCTCCCCTCACAGGCAGCCGCTTCCCACGTGCCTTCCTTGCTTGCTCTGGCTTAAAATACAGAATAACAGCCCAGGAGAGAGGGGTGTGTCAACCATGGGGCCTTTAAACAAGAGTATTTCAAGGACAGTGAGGAAAGGTGAATGGCCGTCGCTGGCCTCTTTGTGTGGAGGGCAGCTTGCCATCAGTAGCAGCTGTCCTTAACACTGGATAGTGTGACCCCACTCACCTGTGACCACACATCACCTGTGTGACCCCACATCACCTCAGTGTGATCCCATCACCTTTGTGTGACCCCATATCACTTCTGTGTGACCCCATATCACCTCCGTATGACCCCATCAACTTTCTGACCATCACCTGACCATCACCAGTGTAACCCGTTACTTCTGTTATCTGTCACCTCAATGTGACCCTTATCATCTTAGTGTAACCCCATCACCTCTGTGTGACCCCATCACCTCTATGTGACCCTTCACCTCTTTAGTCCAAAATGAGACCAAAATGGAGATGATAGGAAAAAAAAAGAAGGGGAATCTATCAGACGTTTCACAAATATTAAATGTCTACATCACATACTTCAAATGTTATTTTACACTTAAAAATGGCTTCCATTTGTAAAATCTTTCTCATACATAATCTTCCAATTCTATAGCTTCTTCTACAAAATCAGTCCAAGCAGACAGAAAAAGCTTGTCATTTACAATTATGAGACACAAAGAAACTCAAAAATCAGATGACTTTCCACCTTTGAAAACTAAGGTAAGACAGACCTGAAACCTCAGTGTCTAATTACACATCTTACTTAACACAAATAGAGTATGCTGTAATCATTTGTTCTATGTAAAAAGTATTTGTATTCATTAGAATATAATACAATTGTCTAGATCACCAAAAACATATCTTTCACTGCTTTTCTGTTACAGAGTAAAAAGACAAGAAACACTGATCATAAAGAAAAATCAGCTGAAATAAACTGTGAAATTCCTCCAGTTATCAGTAAACTACCAAGACTAGAGGAATCTAAAAGGAAATATGAAGGTAACTGGGGTTTGTTTTTTTGTTGTTTCTTTTGGGTAGTACTAGGGTTTGAACCTGTCTTCTCATTTACTGAACAAGCACTCTACCATCTGAGCCACAGCCCTAGCCTTCCACTGCTTTATACTTCAGATAGCCTCCCCTACGCCTAACCCGGGGCCAACTTTAAACTATGATCCTCCCTTCCAAATAGCTGGAATTATGAAAATACAGAACTGTGCTTGGCTTGTTAGCTGACACTAGGTCTATAATTTTTTTCCCAGGCTGACTTCAAACTCAAGTCTTCCTGATTCCTACTTCCTTCGTAGCTTGGATTATTGGTGTATGCCACCGTACCCCTGCTAAAATTTTAACAGCTTTTTAAAGTAAAACATGACTTGGAACAATTTTCTCAAGCTGGGTGTAGCAGTACACACCTGTAAAAGAAATATATAAGAGGAAAAGATTCTCCTTTATTCTTATTGAACCAGTCCCTCCAGCATTGGGCAGACACAGCCCCTTGTGTCCATACTTCATTACTGCCAGTAGAAGCCAGTGAACTCCACCCAGGCCAGACAAGGGCAGCTTCTGAGTGAAAAGCCACAACAATTCCAGAGTTGCTCAGGGCCAGGGGATCAGCCTGCCGAACACGCTGGGCACTAGACCAAGTGCCAGCCAGGCTGGCTGGAAAGCCAAATGGAGCAAAATACCAGCAAGCTGGTAAAAGCCACTGAAAAAGCCACTCTGTCCTATGCGATCTGGGGGACTGATATCCAGCCATACTCACAGGGCTCTGCTTAAATCCATTTCATTCCATTTAGGTGAGACTTAACCCAGAAAGGTATGTGTGCACTTGGCACGTTGTGTGTGAGGATGCACCAGACAGAGGCATGGCTCTGGGAGCTGGGAGACACCCTGTCCCGGTGTCAGGTGTGCTTCTGACCCAGGGGGTTTTCCACAGACCCATGTCTGCATATGCCATGTAACCCAGCCAGCGCCCCCCATGTGCGAGGCTCCGCTCTACTGCTGAGCTATACCCCAAACCAGAAATCCATCTTTTTTTATAGTTATTTGAGATTAAGTGATTACATAAATTTCACAAAGTTCACAGAATTGTGAAATAGTGATACTTACAGTCACAAACACATTCATGAGGCAAATTGTCATTATCGTGGTCTATAAAGTTTGTGAATTCTGAGCTTTGACAATACAACTATTTCTTCCATATCGGGTGATATGCGCATTTCTTCCCTTTTGCTTAGTGTTAGCTGTTCACGTTCCCTCCCATCGCTGCCCTTGAGTTGCTGAGCACGTTTTCATCAATGTCCAGTGCAGCTGATGGGCCCCTCTGTTATGTTTTCCCGTTTCCCTCTGATTCTGTATGCTCCTCCTAGCTTCCCTCAGATGTACGCATACACACACACACACACACACACACACACACACACACACACACACACACACACACACACACACACACACACACACACACACACACACACACACACACACACACACACACACACACACACACACACACCATGTATGTGGTCAACAACATGGAGTCATTTAATAATGATAAGACAAGATGAATGGAGGTCCTTTGTTTCTCAAGTCCTGTTTACTTTGTTGTATCTCCTAGCATTTTGGATTTAACATCCATATATCAGGGAGACTATGTGCCATTTGTCTCTTGGCTTACCTCGCTCAAAATGATTTTTTCTAGTTCCATCCAAGAAATCCATTGATTTTCAGGGCACTAAGTTGTCTATCTTTCTGCTGTAGATTTATCAAAGGCAGAAGAAATGCAAGGACTACTGGAGAACACTAGGAGACATAAAGAGAAAAGGGAAGAGCAAGAAAAGAAAACCATCTTAGAAGAACAAGAACCATCCCCCCCAAGAATTCCAGCACCTCATCCTGAAAGTAGAGGCCATCAGGAAGATGAAGCAGCCAAAGAAAAGCTGTGTTCACAAATGAGTGACAGGGCCGAGGCCCCGGACACATTCGTGGTTCCCAGCACCAAGCTGGTCTTCCGCCACAGGAAGCACTACTCCTTCACAGAGGCCACGGAGAACCTGCACCAGGGCCTCCCCACCTGCCCAGGGCCGGCCTACCCTGGTAGCACACGGTGCCTGGCAGGCGGCCGACACCGCTGCCATGTAGAGGAAATGAGACCAGAGCAGGAGGCCAGCAGCTACGAGACCTCCCCTGCTGCGCCTTCCCGAACCAAGGTAGAAGACACTGCATTCCAAATCAGGAAAAACTGTCTGATGGAAGAACTCTTTGGGTCTGGCTCTGTCTTAAAGCAAGACCAGAGCAGTCCTGTGGCTACAGAGGGCTTGGAGGAGCCCCTGAAAAACAAGGCCTCGCATCACCTACCTCCTGGTCAGGCCTCTGCCAGCAACGCCTTTGGAGACTCAAACGTTACTGTGGTAAACTCCATGAAGGCCTCCTCACCTACAGAAGAGAAAAGAAAAATTATTATGTAAATATAACCAATGCCCTAGGACATTCTGGTGTGGTGTGCGAGCTCCTAGATGCCAGCAATCTCACCATTTCAACACGTGAGAGGGCGTACACATGTATGGGTGTTTCAGTACTTGAACTGTCTTTGGACAATTGTTTTATTTCTAATCTAACAAAAAAATCCACTGTATATTAGTCAATGGTAATATTTTAAATATAAACTTACATCTTTATACTAAAAATGAAATGTGTCTATTCCTTTTAAAGACTGGTTGATTATATAGCTTAGGTAACACTGAATGTTAATGGTCTCAGTTCTCTAAGACACAGAAAAATAGCCAGTTGTATTAAAAACCACTTGCTGCCTACAAGAAATGTCCCCCACTGACAAACAGTGGCCTAGTATGGAAAAAAGATCAAAGTAAACCAACTCTGAAAGGAGGCAGAAGCTATCTATATACATATCTGATAAAAAAAAAGTTTAAAGACTCCAAAAACCTTCATGTCATTTCATAGTGATAAAGGGTTCAATCCATCAAGAAAAAATAACAATTATTAAGTTGTATCTACCAAACATTGGTGTGTTCTAATTTAATTAAACAAACACTCCTGTTCCACAGACCCTAACACAGTGACACAGACTTCAATACACAGCTCTACCATAGGTAGGTCATTCATATATCCCCTCCCTGCCCAAAAATCAAAGAAACTTCAGAATTAACACTGTATACCAAATTGACTAAACATTTGGAGTATTTCAGCAGCAGCTCATGGAACTTCCTCCAAAATAGATCAGATTTTATGACATGAAGCAAGTCTTAACAAATATCAGAAAACCACAAACCACACAGGAATAAAACTAGAAACTAACAACAATAGAAAATACAGGAAAGTTTCAAACATGTAAAGACTGAACAACACACTGTTGAGTGACCACTGGGTCATCAGAGAAATAAGGGGAGGAAATAAAAAGATGCCTAGGATCTATGGAAATGAAAACACAACTTACCAAAGATGGTGCTAAATGTTTCAGCTCTGAGTCCCTGTGTCAAAAGAAAGATATTACCCTGTAAAAGCAATTCAAACTGGACCTAAGATCTAACACTTGGAAAGTACTATAGGGGAACACTGGAAATATAGGCATAGGCATTTATTTCCTGAATAGGACTCCCAACTATCTAGGAAATAAAAACAAGAATGGATGTGAGATTGCATCAATAAGTTCATTTACATTGAAGGAAAGTTGCCAGATCAAGAGACAACCCACAGAAAATCTTTGCCATTTATTTAACAAAAGATTAACAACCTGACAATGTAATGAGCTCCAAAATCACACATCAACAGAAAAAGTTAACTGTAAGTGGATAAATAAACAGGTTAATTATTTGAAAGTACAAATGGCTGATAAATACACCAAGAAATGTTCAACATCTTTTACTATAAAGGAAAGGCAGATCAAAAGTACATGGAGATTCCACCATACTAGTAAGAAGGGAAATAAGAAACCAAGAAATGCTAAGAAGGATGCTGAGAAAAAGGAACCCTCATACACAGCTGGTGGGGAATGTAAATTAGTGCATCCACCATGGAACTCAATATGGAGGTTTCTCAAAAAAACTAAAAATACACCTGTCTTATGAGCCTGCCAAACCACTTCTGGGCATACATCTAAAGGAATATAAGTCAGCATACAATAAGGATACCTGGCTACTCACATTTTTCGTAGCACTGTTCACAACAGCCAAGCTGTGAGATCAGCCCAGGTACCAAATAACTGATAAACTGATAAAGAAAATGTGTTTAGCCGGGCGCTGGTGGCTCACGCCTGTAATCCTAGCTACTCAGGAGGCTGAGATCTGAGGATCATGGTTCAAAGCCAGCCCGGGCAGGAGAGACCATGAGACTCCTATCTCCAATAAACCACTAGAAAACCGGGAGTGGCGCTGTAGCTCAAGTGGTAGAGCTCTCGCCTTGAGCTGAAGAGCTGAGGGACAGCGCCCAGGCCCAGAGTTCAAGCCCCATGACCGACAAAAAAAAAAAAAAATGTGTTTATCTACACAATAGAGTATAATTCATCCATAGAAAAGAAGAATGAAATGACATTATCTGCAAGAAAATGGATCTAGACATCAAGTGAGATAAGCAAGCCAAAATCAAAAGCCATGTATGTATTTTTTTCTTATGTATACATTCTAGATCCAAAATCATGGTGGTAATAGTAAAAAACTAGACTGGGGGACAGGAGCCCAGGAGTGGGAGGGAGGGGTGTTGGGGGTGAAGGTCAAAGTATATTACACACACATACACTCCTTGCATAATGAAATTCAACAAGTAGTGTTTGAAAGGGAGAGAGGAGTGGTGGAGAGCAGAGGAAATGGAGCAGGGGTGGACATGTTTGAGGTACATTGTACATATTACAGAACTGTCACAACCTAGCCCCCTTGTATGATTGAGGTATACTAATAAAAATACAGTAAGAAGGCTGACTGAAGCCAACACAGGGCTTCACATCACAGCCTGTGAGGACACCCAGACATTCCTGACCATGTTAATTGTTAATGCTTCAACTAGGAAGAAAACACCCTGCAAGAGGCACACAGGGCCTGGTGGAAAGCCACTGATTTTCCTTCCTCAGTACTCGACTAAGCCTACTAGGAAGAGTCCACAAATGCCTCAGTAATGAGTCTCTGCTGCCCAAGGCACTTAGCAGCACTGCTTGGAAGAAAACCTTGCATTGCAAATCAGCTGACATGTCTGTTAAGATGGAAAGGGAAAGAAAATCCGAATCATCATCAGTGTCGGTGGTCAGGGACAGTATGGAGAGCAGCCCGGCAGGGCGGCTTGTAGGGGCTGTTTCTCCGAGGCCCGCTTTGCCTCCCCAAGCACCAGGGATATGTTTGAAAACCAAGCCAGCAGACACGAGTCTGGTCCCATCAGAGATAGGTCCCGGTGTGACCACAGATGCTCAGGGACACATACAAAAGTGGCAGCAAGCTGCGTGTGCCAGGGCCACCCCGCTTGGGGTATAAATTGGTATGATGGACTTTAAATCAAACAGATTCTATGTAAAGCGGTAAAACATTTAAAATATATATTCTTTAAAAGCATATGAAATACTTAAACATTTAAACACCTGTATTATGCACAAATATGATACCATAAACAGAAAAGCAAAAGCTCCAGCAGTCTCTGTCCTGTGGAGTTGTGTGTGATAGTGCTGTTTTTCTATGCTTTCCAAATTAAAAAAAAATTTAAATAGTTTTCCAAGTTTTGCTTTTATAATTTAAAGGCTTTAAGAACACACACATCAATATTCACAATGGTGAGCCAAGCAGTGGCTCACAGTAGAATCTGAGGACAGGACACAGTTGGAAGACAGCATGTTTATTTATCTGTTTAAGAACAGATTCAAAAGAAAAAAAAAAACAAATACAATCTAAAAGACATACCATGAGGTAAAACGTAAAGGACATGTATTTCTCCCCTGCTTAATCCTCGGAACTACACGAGCACATTAGCAGCTGTGGCGAAGCCTGCTGTTCCAGCAGCAGTGAGCTGTCAGTTTCCTGCGTCACCTAGCAGCACTCATCCTTGGGACAGAAGGCTCTGGTTGGGGACATCTGGTTCTGATTAGTGATCTGCGTGGCCTCCAGGTACACGATGCCCAACCTGGCACTCAGGCTGCAGCTCGCTGGAAAAGGGCTGAGTGGGAAAGCTCCAGGAGGGACCGGATCTGCAGCCTTGCCCTGTGCCTCTATTCTCCTCCTCAGGCTCGCCTGTCATCCTTTGTAGCTGAAATGTCTCACATGGGAGAAGCTGCTGGAAGCAGTGTCCTCCTGATGCTGTTCAAGGTAAACCCAGCTGTGCTCCATATTCTGCACCTTTACGGAGCTAAGCAAGTGCAAGTCTGTCTGTATGTCTGCACGTAAGGGAGGGGAACCTTAAGCCTGCTCTGGGGGTCTTCAGGACAATAAAAGACCACACGTCCTCTCACAGTGCAGTCAGTTGAAATAATGAGCTACTTATTAGATCTTATTAGGAAACAAAAGAATATTAATACTATCTTTGAAGCACTAGTGATAGGACTTAGCTTAACTGTGTTATGGTCACACGGAGTGCAGGGCAAAGCTCCAGCCACGTGCCAGCAAAGGACACACACAGCAAGGACGCGTCTGTGGAGAGGGAAGGCGAGCAGCACTCAAAGGTGTTGTCATTGGAAAAAGTGCTTCACACATTACATTTTTACAGGCCAGACCAGCATCCATTCAACTAACTGAACCAGATCTCTGTTCCACAGAGCGTGAATGTTAACCGCTTACAAAACATATCATCTGGAACACTTTAAATACAAAACACACTTTGAAAATGGGATGACATGTAGGGTCTCAGGAGTACATGTATAATACAGTAATAACAAATTAACAGGTTCGTAGTACTACAGTTACCTACTTTATACACACCATACAAATTTATGTCCAACAGTGACATATTTTAAAGAAAGGAAGAATGCACAGCCAGTGTTAACTAATATTAGTGTCATTCTTTCAGTTGTTCTCGTAAGATTAAACAGCAAATTTTTAAATTCGAATAGTGTGAAAATATTAAGTTACTTTCTAAACAGGGGTTTAAAACAACACTAAGTCTTTAAAGTACTTAAGTTGTTAGAAAATTCTGAGGACCAAAATACACCAAGTGCACAAACCATGAGGAGAGTATGTAGAGACCCCGTAACTTACAAACCTGGAGCCACTGTGGTTACCCGCCATGTCTTAAACGGGCTTTCTGGCTCAAGGACAAGACACAGTTACGATTCTTTGAAGACTCTCAAAGTCCAAGGAGAAACACATTCATAACGTGTACTTTTGTGTTTTTGTTAAAAGTGAACCAGATTTTTAACGTAACAAAATCCATCTTTAAAGTCTCATAGCCGGCAACATCTTCCTCTTCAGCTGAAAGGATGAAGTACAATCGCCACCACTTTGTTACAGACCAAGATCCAACAGGTAATGCCGACGCCACCTGCAAAGAGAAAGCCAGCATGGAGAGAGCATGCCAACAGTCTTCTGGCCATTGCCCTTCACTCACAGGAAACAGGACCCCAGTTCTTTCTGAGCACAGCTGAGCAGTCTGTGCTTTGTTGGTTCAAATCTGGAGACTTTCACAGCTGGTATCTGATGAGGGTTACGCTGCACCGTGATCACTGCTTCAAGTCTGACAGAACTAGGTTGTAAGCGCACGTGTGGGAGTGTTTAATCTGCAATCTCAAACAAGCAATGTATGCCCAGCCTACAGGAGACAGAGAACCCAGCTCCAGTCCCAGGCTATGGGAGGCAACGAGGTCTGCAGCATGCAGAGTGGTCTGCTGTGTCTCTGGTCAGCACAGAGGTCCAGGCTTGAGCCCAGGGGTGCAGAGGAAGGTGGAACAAAGCACAGCCGAACTAGGATTCTGAGAGAACCATTCCTCTTGCGTCAGCAATCCATCGCCACCATAACTGCAAATTATAACCAAAGACTACCAAGGAAAGTAGGTGCCAGCCAGGCTCTGATGGCTCACGCCTGTCATCCCAGCTACCCAGGAAGCTGAGATCTGAAGATCACAGTTCAAAGCCAGCCTGGGTAGGAAAGTCTGTAAGACACTTATCTCCAATAAACCACCAGAAAACTGAAAGTAGTGCTGTGGCTGAAGTGGTAGAGCTCTGGCCTTGAGCTGAAGAGCTGAGGGACAGCGCCCAGGCCCAGAGTTCAAGCCCCAGGACTGACAAAAATAAAAAATAAAAAAAAGTAGGTGCTGTGCATTACCTTCAATAGCAAAACCCTGGACCTAAATAAACATGCTTTTAACAAGAAAACCCAAATGAAGACGAGCTAGGGAAGTATTTATCCAAATCCTCCCCCCACTCCCTTTAAAGGCTGGGGTCCCGTGGCGCCCTGTGGGATTACTAGTAGGGCATGTCTTCCTGGGGACAAGGCGCTCCCGAGGGAGCACACTGGCAAGCTCACGCCAGCTCCTCCCACCCCCTAGGACGCCACGGAGGAGCCATCCAGGAACCAGCAAGACACCCTCCAAACGGAGGTCTGCCAGCAACTTGGCTTTGGACTCCCCCAGTCCCCAGGAGATCAAGTTCTGAGAGAAACACCTGGTTGATAAGCTACACAGCTTACAGCATTTTGTTAGGCAGTCTGAACTAACACATAAGGGATGACTTCCATTATATAGTAAGAAGTGGATATAACGAAGAAGAGCCAGCTGCGCACATGCCAGTGGCTCACACCTGTCATCCTAGCTACTCAGGAGGCTGAGAGCTGAGGTTCGAAGTTCAAAGTCAGCCCAGGCAGGAAAGACCGTGAGTGTCTTATCTCCAGTAAACCACTAGAAAACTAGAAGTGGCGCTGTGGCTCAAGCGGTAGAGCACTTGCCTTGAGCTGAAGAGCAGAGCACAGGGACAGCACCCAGGCCCAGAGTTCAAGCCCCACGACCAACCAAAAAAAAAAAGAAGAAGATGAGCCAGATGGCCTTACCTACTTCACTAGTCATAGGAAGTAATGCGCCACCATCGGAGCGGCTCTCTACACCCAGCGGGCTTGTGAAACACTGCCCTCATTGTCCACAAAGCACTTTCAAATTCAGAAGGGTGACCACTCAGCAGCACCAGGTCCAAGCGCAGAGGTGGCGCAGATGGCCACTGCGAAGACTGGACACGCAGTGGGGAGCCAGGGCGGGGTTCCAGATCCAACGCCCACCCGGGACTGCAGCCCAGCCTCACATTCTGACCTTGGAAAGGTCTAGCAGCTTCTCTACACCTCGTGCAGGGCCCAGGTGCAGAGAGCAGAGCTCGCTAAGTGCATGCAGAGGATGAGGCCAGGCAGCCAACAAGACACCCACCACGCGCCTCTACACAAGCCTGTTCGCAGTCTTCCATTGTGTTTGCCGGGAAAATCCTTACCTGCTACCCTCGTAGGAAAGGCTACCAGGCGGTCTAGTGGGGTGATCCATTTACTTGGTACCACAGCCACGGGGACAGAGTAATACTTCCAAATGAGCGAAATCATCAAGGCAGCCTAGAGAGACGCTTCGGGTGAGTGAAAAACCTCCTGTGAGCCGCACGCACAATTACCACAGAAAAAGCGCATGAGCAAACGCCACAGTCAGATTTCAAAAAGCACCAGTCCCTACAGCCACAGCCACACACATACACACACACACCACCACCACCACCACCACCACCCACTTCCGGGCTGGAATGCAGAGCACTTACTTGCAGCACGTAGAAAGCGACGCTCATGGCCCACTTGATCTTGGCTGACTGGGCTGCCCGCGCTTTCACTGAGAGGAGAAATGGGACAGAATTGTGTGTCAGTCCTGGAAACTGGGGGCGTATGTAACACACTGAACACGCCTTTCCTCACCAAACACCTAAACAGAACAATCACTCCAGATTTAGAAAGCACAAAATAGAATGTGTAAGTAACTCGTTATCTTACGACACCACCATTTAAAACAGAATCTCCCTCAGATGGTGAGATCTGAATGGCTTTCATTTGAAGTCCCTTAAGATTTCACCTGCACCAGCAATCCTCTTGGTACCACATGGACCGTGGATTCATGGCTAAGTTTTCTCCCTGATTTCCTGAGCTACAGTTCGTGCAGCTCCACAAGGGCCCCCCCCCCCGCTTGTCCCGGGCCGGGGCAGGCCCCTGCCTTCTCCCCAGGAGGATAGCACTCTCAATACAGGAAGCAGAAACGTGTTTTGGGCAGTGTGCAAAGTGGGGAGAGGCATGGGAATGGAGGAAGGGTGGGCAGACGCAGTCGTTATATTCACTGTGTACTGTGCAAACATAAACTGTGCAAACGTCACTGGAGAGAAGGGAGGGAGAAAATGGGGGAGAACAAAGGAAGAGGGGACACTGCCAAGAAGCACTGTGCCTATCACCTGACTCATGAAACTGTAACCCCTTTGAACAACTCCTTATAATCCATTTTACCAGACGGCACGCTCCCTGCACACACACGGCACCCTGCCACACTGCACACGCGCTGCTGCGCAGGACAGTGACCTAAGAGGTGAGGACACGCACTGTCCAGACAGTGAGAGGACACAGCCAGGCCCCACAGTGACATCTCTGTGGGCGTCCCTCAGAAAAGTGAGTTGGAAAATGTCCCCTGCAGGTGGCTCTGATGGCGGCCTAACAGGGTCCCTCGCTGCCTGTGTCCACACAGCCAGCCCTCCTGGCGGCCAGGAGAAAGGATTGGGGTGCCCGGGCATCTTCCGGACCTCTCGAAAGCGCCTACCAACATTCAGAAGCTCTGAGGAGGAAGTCTACCACCAACACTCCTCCACTGACCACATCTATCTTGTGGCCCTCTCTGGCGTGGCCAGAACGCAGTACCGTGGGTTTTGAGCTTATCGGTCATCTTGTTGATCTTTCTCTCCAGCCTGGCGTATCTAGCGAACTCGTCCATCATGTTGACCGTGGCGAGCTCCTGCTTCATGTCCTGGATCTCGGCCCGCATCTGCGACTCCTGCTCCGCGTCCTGCTGCAGCACCCTGGACACCTGGCGGGGAAGGCAGTGGCCTCAGGCCTCCCGCGTGGGAAGCAGGGCCCCGCTCTCTTTCTGGGTCTGAGGAACACCGTGTCCTGACCAGGCCTGAGGGCGAGACGGTGCTCTGAACACCACAGGTCCTTGGAAGGCTTAGCTGACGCCGGGCACGCTGAGATCACGTCAGGCCTGACGTCACACGGGCCGGCACAATCCCCACCAGCCCAAGTCCTCGCTCCCCACCGCATGCCCCAGAACTCATTTCGGGTTTTGTGCCAGTAACAGAGCGAGTTTTGAATTCAGGGCCTTACGCTCTCACTGAGCTTTTTAATTTTTACACAAGGTTGGCACTCTACCAATTGAGCCATAGATCCACTTTGAGCTTTTTGTTAATTGGTGGTAAGAGCCTGTGTATTTGTCTGCAGGCTGGCTTTGAACCGTGACCCCCGGATCTCAGCCTCCTGCGTAGCTGGGATTGCAGGAATGAGCCATGGGTGCGCGGCTCCCACACAGGGAGTGTGGCCACTTGTGGAGGACGTGCCAGGTAAGCACGGCCGAACTGGCTGCGTGCGCAGGCGCAGGGCTGCGGCCGCCCTCACAAGCTAGTCCTCTGAGAAGCCTCCCTCCTTTGAACCCCACCCAGCCCACCCCCAGAGGGCTTGGGTTGGTCCCTTGAGGGAACCGCCGCCAGTGCTCTAAGCACAGCTCAGCTGGAAAGAGCAGGGTGCCCTCCCAATATCCATCACGCTGCCGCTGACCTACAGAGCCGGGCTCTGGGGCCTTTTCCTGCTCCCTACAATGACCACAGAGAAAAACCGCAGTCCCCTCCTATTCCAACTGCAGGAACCCTTTGCAGATTGTTCTAGGAAAAGGGATGTACCTTTCACAGCAACAGGACGATTGGGATCATAAAATGAACGCCAGTCCCATTACCAGAGCCAGAGACAGGGAACATTCTTCCTGAAGCCAAGGAAGGAACAGAGCCAAGGGCTCCAGTAGTGGCCCAGTGGAAAGGGCCTTCCTACAAAGAGGCACCTGGCGGGGAGGGCAGGGCACCCAGCAGGGGAGGGCAGGCCAGGCTCTGTGATACATGGTCTGCAAGACTGCGTGGCCAGGGCTGGGAAGGTGGCTCAGTGGCAGAGGGCTTGCCTGGCATGCATGAGGCCCTGGGTTCGATTCCTCAGCACCACATAAGCAGAAAGAGCCACAAGTGGCGCTGTGGTTCAAGTGGTAGAGCGCTAGCCTTGAGCTGAAGAGCTGAGGGACAGCGCCCAGGCCCAGAGTTCAAGCCCCACGACTGACAAAGAAAAAATGGCCACCCAGGCCAGAATCCGAACAGATGTCCAAGTCAGGGCAAACATGGTCTGAGAGCCATGTGAAGCGGAATAGGCACCCACAGAGCGTGAGGAGGAAGGGATGAGAGACTGGTGCAAAGGACTGAGCATATAACAACGCTGACGCTGACAGGAGCCAGCCAAGACAGGCAGAAATCTGCAATGGAAGGGGCTGGAACGAACCTGTAACTCCAGGGGTAAATGAGTGCTTCCTACACACGGAAAGGAGAATACAGATGGCGTGTTTGTGAAGGGGGCCCTCCAGGCAAGCCCAGGGGTCCCTGCTGGTGAGTGTGTGCTGGTGACTTCCCCTCCTCTCTCTGTTGGCTGCACACTAATAGCCAACACTCAGGGGATGAGGATGAAGGCCGCCAGGTGGCGCCCGCCGACTGTTAGAGACAAGCCTCTGTCCCTGGACAGAGTGACCTGCCAGTGACCTGCCCCAAGTAATCAGGGAATACCCTGAAATGGGAGCTCCCACCAGGGGCTGAGATGCACAAGATCCAACATGGCCCCCGAGATCCAGTCCAAATCAAACACACGCACCAGAGACAACAGGAGTATGCCAAGTACTCACAGCACACGATCGATGGCCTGGGGTCTCAGAACAAGTGAAAGCCTGGACAGCACTTCAAGAGCAATGAGAACTACCATACTACATAGCCGCTACTGACAAAGCTTGTCCACCAAAGCATGGGCGACAGAGGTTGCCCTACTTCCAGATGTCTCAGGGAGTGTTTTTTTGTGCTGTATGCATACTGTAAATGGGTTGTTAAAAAGACGAAATGGTAGTGGATTTGCCACAGACCAAGTACACACTCACGGGACCTTTCTGCCTGCCAAACCACAGAACAGCTGCAGTCAGAGCCAGAGCAACAGCCAAGCCCTGGGCTGAGTCGCGCACCAAGGCCCTGCTGCACCTGCACGGTGCGGCCTGAGCAGACACGACGTGGGCCACAGGCCTTGTGCGGGGAGCAGGGGTCTGCACACCCTCTGCGTGTGCCTCTGCCCCGCCCGCCTCTACCACCACTCTCACCAGAAGAGAGAGATTCATCTACCTTTTTCTTTGAGTTGGGGTGAGATGATGGGGGTACTATGGCCTGTCTTGAGGAAGAGAGGAAGAGAAATTCTACTTTCTAGAACCTGCCTGGAGGACTAAAAGGACTAAGTCATAGAAAAACAGAAAATCAATCAAGCCTCCAGAGGCCTAAAGGGACCCAACACGGTGACGAAACTGTCATCTTTATTGTTGTGAAGCCACCAGAAAATGACAAAAGCTAAGGGGATTAGGAGCCAGGAGCTGCAGGCAGAGCATCGACGCACCAAGCATCACCACGGCCGGCACACATGAAAAGAAAACAACATCACCGGTGATTAGGAAAATGCCCATCAAAACCACAACGAGGGGCTGGGAAGGTGGCTCTGTGGTGGAGTGCTTGCCTTGCATGCAGGAGGCCCTGGATTCGATTCCTCAGCACCACATAAGCAGAAAAAGCCAGAAGCGGTGCTGTGGTTCAAATGGTAGAGCGCTAGCCTTGAGCTGAAGAGCTGAGGGACAGCGCCCAGGCCCAGAGTTCAGGCCCCACGACTGGACCAAAAATAAATAAATAAATAAATAAATAAATAAATAAATAAATAAATAAATAAAGCGGAATGCGGGTTCCAGGGCTGGGAGAGGCAGGGCGGGGCCGTGCGCTGGGTACCGGGCACAGGATCAGTCAGGGAAGATGCAAAGCTCTGCGAGGCTGCGGTGGCACAGCTCTGCCGTTACCCGAACGCGTCAAGACCTAAGGCGGCCAATGCTTCCTCCAAAGACGAGAAGGATGCGCGGAGGCCAGCGGCTCACGCGTTCTATCAAGGCAACGGGCGGGGCCTCCTCTGCCAGACCCGGCGAGGGGGGCACCGGGATGAAAGGAGACGCCCCGCCAGAGGGGCAGGGCCCTGGGACGGCCCTGCGCACCCCGCCGGGCAGGGGCTGCTGGGGGGAGCCCGGCCGGCAGGACAAACCCGGACACCGCCCGATCTCCGGTTAATCAGCGGCGGGGGGGGGGGGCGACCAGAGTGAGAGCTGGCCCCGAGTTCAAGCCCCACACCCCCGGCACGCACGCACGCAGGCACGCACCGCGCGCACACACGCACGCTCACTCCCAGCACGAACACCTAAAATCACGCCACCGTCTGACCCGGCGCCTGCGCAGGTGAGCCGGGCCTCCGGCCGCCGTCCACAGACCCTGCCCACCCCCCGCCCCGAGTCCACGTCGGGCCTGGGACTCCCGGCCGCCACTCACGAAGGCGGAGAAGGACGGGAGGAGGATCCGCAGAACGTTGCACCCGAACACGAAGCCCAGCACCAGCAGCCACGCCCCGCGGTCGGCCTCGCCGGTGCCCATCCCGACCGGGCCCCAGCGCCCGCACCGCTACGGCGGCTCCGAGCGACCACGCCGCCCACCGTGCGCGCGCCTGCGCACTGGGACCCGGCGGCGCTCCGGTCTCCTAACCACCGCCTCCCCCCCCCCATCCCCTCCCCGCCCGTGCGCACACGCGTAAGCGGCAGCTCCCCAGAGGCCGTCCCCGTGACCGCGCCTGCGCACTGACGCCCCGCGGCTCCTAGGAGGCGCTCTGTCTTCCTTTGAGCCCGCCGGGCTTCCGTAGCCCACCGGGCACCTTGCCAGTCGTGTCTGCACGCAGTCCGTTCAGCCGCGCACTGTCGAGCGGCAGGTAACGGGGGTGTAGCTCCGTGGTTTACCGTCAGCCAGGGATGGAACACACTCAGAAGCCAGAGAACCCCAACTCACGTGCGCATAGCGAATCAGCAAGAGAGGCCTGGCCGTCTTTGGATCCCGAAGACCCCTTCCAGCAAGGGGCGGGGGTCCTGCCGGTCCCCGCGGCAGGCCTTGCCTGGCGGCTGGCTGCTGAACCCCCTGCGACCTCTTCTCCAGAATCTTCCCCTCCACGGCCCCACCCCAAGCTGCAGGCGGGGTGCCCGTCCGCTCTCGGACCTGCCTCCTCCTGGTCCCCCAGCCACCCCCAATCTGTGCCTGAAGAAACCACAGAGCTCGCTCCCAGACTGCATTCCCCCAGCACCACGTCTCCCCAAAGAGCCAGGCCAGCCCGTTCCTAGGGAAGCGAGGCTCTAACAGCAACCAAACCCCACTGGGGAATATCCCAGAAATGTGCAGCCTAGGTGGGTGCTGGCCTTCAGAGGTGGTTGGGTTTGAGTACTCGGTTCTGTTGTTACTCCATTTGTGCACACAAAAGCACAAAATCAAGATATCTTAGTACAAATCAGTAGCATTCTGGTACAGGTTAAAATGGTTAAAAAGAGACTCATTAATAAGATCGTGTTACCTCCGTGTGATACTTTGAAGTAACAAATTCATTCTCTTACAGTTCTGGAGCTCAAAATTCTTTTTTTTTTTTTTTCTTTTTTTTTTTTTGCTGGACGTGGGACCTGAACTCGGGGCCTGGGTGCTGTCCCTCAGCCCTTCAACTCAAGGCTAGTGCTCTACCACTTGAGCCACAGCACCACTTCCGGCTTTTTCTGCTTATGTGGGGTTGAGGAATCGAACCCAGGACCTCATGCGTGCAAGGAAAGCACTCTGCCACTGAGCCACCTTCCCAGCCCAAGGAGCTCAAAAAAATTTTTTGGGTCTGGTCGTGGGGCCTGAACTCTGGGCCTGAGCGCTGTCCCTCGGCTCTTCAGCTCAAGGCTAGTGCTCTAACACTGAGCCACCTTCCCAGCCCAGAAGCTCTAAATTCTGAAGTGCATCTCACTGGTTAAGAATAAAAGCATTGGCAGGGTTGCTTCCTTCTACAATCTCTTGCATTTTCTAGCCTTCGCAGTCTGCCAGCATCCCTAGTCTTCTAGGCTTTTTCTATCTTGAAAGCCAGCGTCACTGCACTCTGGCCTGTTTCCATTGCCTCATCTCCTCTACCCTCTCTTTCCCACTATCAGGACCGGTGATTACATTAGATCTATATAAATAAGCCAAGATAACCTCCCCATTCACTTTTCATAGCTCCCATAGTAAAGGCCCTGGGCTGATTCCCCAGCAGCGTGCGCGCGCACTCACATGCACATACACACACTTATATGCGCAAAGTCCTTTTTTCAGGGCTGGGAAGTTGGCTTAGTGGTAGAGCGCTTGCCTTACATGCATCGATTCCTCAACACCACATAAGCAGAAAAAGCCAGAAGTGGTGCTATGGCTCAAGTGGTGGAGCGCTAGCCTTGATCTGAATTGCTGAGGGACAGTGCCCAGGCCCAGAGTTCAGGACCAACAACAAAAGAAAAAAAGAAAAAGCCCTTTTTGCAGGTGATGTAACATATTCACAGGTTCTGTGGATTCAAATGTGGACTTTGGGAGGAGACATTATTCTGCCTACCAAAGAGACATTGGGAAAATAAGCTAAGATGATTGTGACACAATGGGAAAAACCAAAGTATCAGTAAATGATAACATGCTCCAGAAAACAGGCTGAGACCAGCATTTTGCCTCAGCTTCTCCAGGGATCTCATGACATCAGCTCCTAACCCATCTCCCTTGGAGCTTTTAGGACTGTAGAGTCAACTGTTCACAGAAACAGCCAAACATTAGGGAGGGTCTCCAAAAGGGAAAATGTCTCTACCTGGCCCCTGGATACTGGATTTATGATGCTGACACAAAGATAAGGAATTTTAGAACTCACAGAGTTAAAGACCAATACAGCTTATTAGTAAAGCAATGGAAAGACTAGTACACAGGCAGCCAAGGGTCTGGGCACGCATGATGAGAGTGAGCTAACTACTGTATCAGCACTGGTATTTGTGACGAGTATCAGTCGGGACACCTGGTAGGTTCAACTCAATAACAGCTGTGACACTGTTGGGACCTTGTCAGTCTGGCCCAGAGATATCAAGCCATTGTGATGCAGAGGTCTGCCCTCCTTGAGCATCCTTTTAAACAAAAGATGTGTTTCATGGAATGTCCCTTCTAAGCCCTGTGTCCTTCCTTAAAATAAATAGACTTTGAAACTACGCTGAGCCGCACAGCTAAGCCTTGTCTCATAGAAAGCAAGGAAGGGAGGAAAGGATTAAGAGGGAGGGGAGCAGGGGAGGGAGAAAAGAAAAGGTGTGGTTTGGGGGACATCCCAGCAGAATCCAATAATCTGGAAGATGCTAATGTGGGAGATAACCCATTTTCTTTTCTTTTCTTTTCTTTTTTGGGGGGGGGATCCGGTCATGGGGCCTGAACTCTGGGCCTGGGCGCTGTCCCTCAGCTCTTCAGCTCAAGGCTAGCACTCTGCCACTTGAGCCACAGCGCCACTTCCGGCTTTTTTCTTTTTGCTTATGTGGTGCTGAGGAATCGAACCCAGGGCCTCAGGCATGCAAGGCAAGCGCTCTACCACTGAGCCACCTTCCCAGCCCCCCTCCATTTTCTAATTGTTTGTAATTATTTGGGTTGCTGATGCTCAAAGCCAAATATCTTTGCTCTCTCACATACAAACCACCAGTCTTACCAGATTCTTTCCATCAAAAACTATCCGAAATCTCCTCACCACCAGTAGTTTCCATCCCCCCCATCGATATCTCAGTCATTCATCACCTAAGTACTGTGACACAGCCCAGCTCGTCTCCTGTGCCCAACAGCCACACCCACATCGCTCAGAGTCCACATCAACCACACATTCCCCACCTACAACCCTGCAGTGTGTCTTCAACCCTACACACACCAGGCGGTGTTTCCTTCTCTAACCACAATACATACCACTCGACCACATTTCTACTCTTCAATTACACAGAGATCACCGCCAACTTGACCCCTTTGTACTAGCTTCTGTCTCTGCCCAGCATCTGCCTCTGAAACTCCCAAAGGCCCAGTTCTCCTCAACCTCTCACTGCCTGCCTCCGTCCAAAGCCTCCCCTGGCCTGCCTTTCCCACATCTATAATGCGTGACATGCCTTCTTCCTAGAGCTTCTGGTTTGGTTATTTGCTGCCTGTCACCTCATGCAATAGCACAAACCCTTCCAGGGTAGGCAGCTCCCCCGCCCCTACTCATCCTTGTCCTCCTCCTCCTCATTCTCATTATGGCACTGGGGCTCTTATTGCCAATTAGCCAGCAAAAAGCCAGAAATAGATGCACAGAACAAAATCTAGAGTGCCAGTTTAAAGGACAAAGTCCAGGCCCTGAGTTCAGGGCCTAGAACCAGCACACGTGTGCGTGTGCACTCACATGCACACACACACACACACACACACACACACACACACACACAATTGGCATTGTACCACTTGAGCTTCATCTCCACTTCAAGCTTTTACTGGGCTGCTTTGAACTGGGATCTCAAGCTTCTTGAGTAGTTAGGTCTACAGGCATAAACCACAGTCACTGAACTCTATTCTTCCTTAAAATCACTTTGTCAAGGTATGATTGACACATAAAAAGCAGTACATAGTTTATACAAAGAAGTCAATGATTTTGTGAGCAATTGTGCATCCATAGAACCATTATCACCATAAGCATAAATATGTCCCTTGCCTGCCTCCTACAGGTACATCATTTCCTGTTTATTGCTGTGGTTGTTATTTCGTAGTAAGAACACAAGATATTAGCCCTTCTCTCCAAGCTAATGTTCAGTACATTTATGTTCCTGTAGGCACAGTCCTACAGAGTCTACCTCCAGAACTTGGTAATCTCCCAAAGGTGAAAGTTTATACTGTATAACTATCAACCCTACCCCCAGCCCCAGGCAACCAATTAATCCAGTCTCTGCTGTCATGCATTTCACTACTTTAGGTTCCACATACAAGTGTGATATTACAGGATTTGTCATCCCATCACAAGACATATTTTACTTCGTGTAACTTCCTGCAGGTCTGCCCATATTGCCACAAATGGCAAGATTTGGGGTCTGGGAAGGTAGCTCAGTGGTAGAGTGCTTGCCTTGCATGCATGGGGCCCTGGGTTCAATTCCTCAGCACCACATAAGCAGAAAAAGCCAGGAGTGGTGCTATGGCTCAAGTAGCTCAGTGGTAGAGTGCTTGCCTTGCATGCATGGGGCCCTGGGTTCAATTCCTCAGCACCACATAAGCAGAAAAAGCCAGGAGTGGTGCTATGACTCAAGTGGTAGAGTGCTAGCCTTGAAGAGCTGATGGAGAACGCCCAAGCTCAGAATTCAGACCCCACAACTGACCAAAAAAAAAAAAAAAAAAAAAGGCAATGTTTGTATTTTAAGGCTGAGTAGCATTCCATTGCATGTGTCTGCCATGATTCTTTTACTCATTCATCTTACACTGCATTTGCTACAAGTGCTGCAGGTGTTCCTTTTCACTAGATACTAAATTTTTTTAAATTTACTTCTATTCAGATGTGTATGTGCACTGGGCAGCAGCTAGAGGAAACGCTCTGTAGAGATGTTTGGCATTGATGTATGGTGTACTTCGGAGGTTTCTTTGTTGATTTTATTTGGATGACCTACCTATGGGTGGGAGTGGGGCACTGAAGTCATCGCCTACTATCCTGCTGGGGTAGAGCAGTGCTGGTAAGTTGAGAAGCGCTTGCTTAATGAACACAGGTGCACCGTGTATTCATGACAATCTCTGCCATGTACCATTCTCTTCATTAATAGAAAATGACCTTGGTCATTTCTGATTTTAAAGATTAATTCTTTTGGTGAGTACCAGGCTTATAGTCAACTCACTGCCTCCAGCTATTTGAATTTTTTTGCTCATGGTTGATGCTCTACCACTTGAACTATCCCTGCAGTCCAACTTTTTTTTTTTTTTTTTTTTTTTGCTGTTTAATTGGATATAAAGTCTCATGGATGTTTCTGCCCAGTCTGGCTTTCAGCCTTCTCCTGATTAGCTGGGATGACAAGCAGGAGTCAGAGAGGGATTGCACCAGTAATTTCTATACTTGCAATGTATTCCAATCAATCCTACTGTTATTCTCCCTTCATTTCACCTTCTGAAAACAATTTCACTGTTTAATTGTTCAATTTTCATAGTTACAAATGATCAACTTTATTACCTTCACACACACTTTTTCTGCTTGTACTGAAGCTTGATTGAACGCAGGACCTTGAGATTGTTTGACTTTCTTGTTTTTAACTGGATAAAGACTGTTTTATAAGATATAAGTATGATTACTCCTACTTGCCTTGGAACTCCATTTGCTTAAAAGCTCTGTTTCCCATCCTATCCCCTTAAGTCTATGTTGGTTTTTATCAGTGAGATATGTTTTTGGTAGGCAACAAGTAGTTGGATCTTGCCGTTAATATCTATCTATCTATCTATCTATCTATCTATCTATCTATCTATCTATCTATCTATCTATCTACTCTGGGTCTGGGTGCTGTCCCTCAGCTCTTCATCTCAAGGTGAGCACTCTCCCACTTGAGCCACAGCACTACTTCTGATTTTCTGGTGGTTAATTGGTGACAAGTCTTTCCTGCCCTGGCTGGCTTTGAACCTCTGTCCTCAGATCTCAGCCTCCTGAGTAGCTAGGATTACAGGTGTGAGCCACCTGTGCCCAGCCCTTTGGCTTTATTTTATTATTTTTTTTGGGTCCGGTCGTGGGGCCTGAACTCTGGGCCTGGGCACTGTCCCTCAGCTCTTCAGCTCAAGGCTAGCGCTCTACCACTTGAGCCACAGTGCCACTTCCAGTTTCCTGGTTAATTGGAGATAAGAGTCTCACGGATGGACTTTCCTGCCTGGGCTGGCTTTGAACTGCGATCCTGAGATCTCAGCCTCCTGAGTAGCTAGGATGACCGGCGAGAGCCACCGGTGCTCGGCTCAGGTATGACTTTTGAGAATGGAAGACATGAGTTTTGGGTCAGGTGTAATTTAAGAACTTTGCTTCCTGGTATGAGCTACCTTGGAGGTTTTGATGTGTTGAAGTTGCCCAGGTTAACCGTGTCACGTGCTGCCACCTTCCAATATTTTACCCGAAGGGCTTTGTCTCTTCCCTCTCCAAAGGTCACGCTGGCAATGCAATCTTTTTTTATTTTATTTTTTTACAATCAAAGGCCCCGGGTACCGGGGAGGGGACTGAGGTGGGGGAGGCACGGGGATGAGTGGGGGGGGATGAGAGGGGGGAGGCACGGGGATGCGGGATGCGCGTCCGGGGAGGGGGCAGAGGAGGCACGGGGATGCGTGTCCGCCAGGCCCGCACGCGGGACGGGCAGGTGTGTCACAAGTTCGAAGCCACTCTAGGCTAAATACTGAGGAAGGAAAACAATGCGCGGGAGAGGCGGAACAGCGCGCCGTGTCACCGTCGGCGCGTCTCCAGCTAGGATCCCCGCGCCAGACCTCCTCCGACCCGAACGGTGCTGCCCAGCCGGGCGGGGAGGCTGCGGGCGCGGGCGGGGCGCCCTGTCCTCGGCCGACACTGAGGATAAAGGGCGCGGACGGCGTCTTCCCGGACAGACTGCCACGCCGCGGGCGGAGCCGCCTGCAGAGGGTGGCGCGGGGCGGGCAGGGGGCACCGGGCAGGCCCGCCCCCCGGCGGCCGCAGACCCCCGGGCGCGCCATCAGCAAAGCCACAGAGAGCGGGCAGATGGCCGCAGTGAGAACGTGAGAAACGGCGCGTGGACCCGCCGCGCATGCGCAGCAGCACCCCGCCGCTTCCCTTCCCACGAGCCCTCCGGTCGCGCCTGCGCACGAAGACCCCGCCTCTCGCAGGCCTGAAGAGCTGCTTTCTCCCGACACGGAGGAATTTGCACGCCGCGTGCCCACTGTTCGTCTCCCTTCCACTCTGCGACACCACCTTCCTAAGTTCAAACGTAAAAGGCCCGGGAGAGGAGGCCTGGAGCCCGCGGACGCCAGGGCTTACGGGCAGCCAGGTGTTCGGAGCGGCTGGGGGGGAGGGAGGCGGGAAACAGCGGCATCACGTGACGCGCCCGCACCAATCGGCGTGCAGACCGCACTTCGCAGCCGGGCTCCAAAGGACCGGCGGAGGCCCCGCCCCCCGGCCGGGTCTGGGGCCCGCGGGGCGCGGGGCGGGGGCGCGGGGCGGGGCGCGGGGTCGAGTGACTGCCCGCCTCACCTATTCGGGGCGCGGGGGGAGGTGCGCGCCGGCGCGGTGGGGCCCGCAGCCAATGGGGGCGGGGGGCGGCCCGCCCGGCGGGGGCGCGGGGGGAGGAGGGGGCGGGCTCCAATCCGGTTCCATCCGGTTCTCCCACCGCCCCCGCCGCGGGTCCCCAGCAGCTCGGGCGGCGGGACGAGCGGCGGCCCCGGCGGCGTAGGTCTGCGAAGGTTCTCGCGCGCTCCGGCCCGCAGCGAACGCACGCGCCCCGCACCGCCACCATGCCCAAGAGGAAGGTGAGCCGGGCGGCGGGGCCCGGGCCCTCGCGCCCGTCCCCGCGTGGGCCCCGGCGCCCGGGCGGCCTCCGCGCGGCCCGGGGTGGGGGGGTGCGGAGCGCGCTCGGGGCTCGGCGCGGGCGGCGCCCAGCGCCCTCCTCGGGGCCCCGGGCGCGGGATCTGCGAGGCTCGGGTCGCGCGGTGGGGGTGCGCGCGGCGCCCGCGGCGGGCACGCTGACGTCACGCGGCGGGCATTGTTCTCGGGGGCGGGGAGCGCGGGCGGCCCGGGCCCCCGGGGCGGGCGGCTTCCCCTCCCCACTCGCCCCCTGCTTCTCCCGCAGGTCAGCTCGGCCGAAGGGGCGGCGAAGGACGAGGTGAGCCGGTGCCTCCCGCGGGGGGTGGGTGCGTGCCGTGCGCACGCGCTGACTGATGGCTTTTCTCTCTCCAGCCCAAGCGGAGGTCGGCCCGGCTGTCGGCGGTGAGTACGGCGCCCGCGCCCCCGGGACCCCGCGCCCGCGCCCGGCCCCGCTCCGCCCCGCTCAGCCGCCGCCCTTCTTTTTGCCTTTCAGAAGCCCGCTCCCGCCAAGGTGGAACCCAAGCCCAAAAAGCCCGCGGGAAAGGTAGGTCTCCCCTGCAGGCCGCGGGCTCCGCGCGGTGCCGCCTCCCGTCGCTACCCGAGCCTCTCCGGGGCGCCCGAGGACGCGCCGATCGGCCCAGCCGTCCCCAGGTAGCCGGGACGGGAGGAGCCGCGCGCTGCGCTGCCGGGGATGGTGACAGTAAGGCCTGAGGGCCTCGGGTTGCAAGTGAATCTGTGTTGTGATGTGTCGCTTCTGACGGGTGCTTGTCCGTTCCTTGTATCCCAGTACCTCCTTTTTTAACTACACCCAAGGTAGGACTAAAGCTAGAAGAACGGGCTTTTGGTTTTTGGTTTTACTTTTTATATGCATGCAATACCTAATCTAGAATTGGAGGTCTTGCCTTTCTATCTGAAAGGAGGGGGTGGGGGCAGATCGAAAGTTTTGTCCCCTGAGAACTAAAGGGCTTATTGTCAGTTATCTGAAGTGCAGTTGTGTAGTTGTGTGTAAAAGATCTTTGAGTTAAGTAAGCCAAGTGTTGGTGTGTCACACCTGAAATCTGAGGATCTCACTTTGAAGCCAGCCAAAGCAGACAATCCAAGAGACTCATCTTCAGTTAACCAGCAAAGATTTGGAAGTGGGGGAGTGCCAGCCTTGAGTGGAAAAGCCAAGCAAGAGCCTGAGACCAAGCTGAAGGCCAGTACAGGCACTAAGACCAACCAACCAAGGAAATCCCCAAACTGAATTGTAGTAAACGAGATTATGGTTACACAGATTTATAAATGCTTATTCATCAGATTACAGGTGTTTAGAAAGTTGTCTTTAAGTACATATGCATGCATGATAATAGGAAAAAATACACATGCATGAATTATGAACAAGCTTTTTATACCCGTACACTGCAAAGCTTTCTATGTGTTTTCCTAAGTGATTAATTCCACTCAAACTTGACAAGGTAGAATTGCAATTTGTAGAAAAGAAAAAAGGGGCTGGGAAGGTGGCTCAGTGGTAGAGCGCTTGCCTTGCATGCATGAAGCCCTGGGTTCGATTCCTCAGCACCACATAAGCAAAAAGAAAAAAGCCGGAAGTGGCGCTGTGGCTCAAGTGGTAGAGCCACTTCTAGATTAGGTATTGCATGCATATAAAAAGTAAAACCAAAAACCAAAAGCCCGTTCTTCTAGCTTTAGTCCTACCTTGGGTGTAGTTAAAAAAGGAGGTACTGGGATACAAGGAACGGACAAGCACCTTGAGCTGAAGAGCTGAGGGACAGCGCCCAGGCCCAGAGTTCAGGCCCACGACTGGACCCAAAAAAAAAAAAAAAAAAAAAAAAACAGAAAAGAAAAAAAGTCCGAACAGCACTTCCCAAAGTATAGGGTGAAATCTAAGATTTCACCCTATACTTTGGATAATGCTTCCATTTTTACTCACTAAATAAGGGTATAAAAGGTTTCATTTAAACATTGCACGGAGCAGAGTGCAAAAATCTTAACAATTGAACAAAGTTCTGCATTTGTGATTTTTCTTTTTAAGGTAAAGGGGGTGGGGCATGGTGACACCTCTAATCCCAGATACTCAGCAGTAGAGCTAGGCAGGAGTTCGGGTCAGCCTTGGCAAAATACAAGACTGAGTGAGGTGCAGTACCCAGTCAAGGGAGTATCAAGGGAGTATCAACCTGCTTAAAGACAAGCAGGTTTTTTGCTTGTTTGGGTGTGTTTTTTTGTTTTGTTTTTAAGTTCTGGGTCTTAAACTCAAGGCCTGGGTACTGTCCCTGAACTCCTTTGCTGAAGCCTAGCCCTCTGCCACTTTGAGCCACAGCTCCACTTCCAGTTTGGGGGTGGTTAATTGGATATAAGAGTCTCAGACTTTCTTACCTGGTGGGGCTTTGTACCATGATCCTTAGAACTCTGCTTCCTGAGTAGCTAGGATTACAGGCGTGAGCCATCAGTGCCCGGCTAAGTACTATACAGAGTTGTATACCAAATGGTATACAGAGTGCTACTGGAATTTTTTTGTGAAGGCCTTGGGGGAGAAAAGTAGCAAATTGTCTATAAAACTTTGACCTGAGCACCATATTCTACTGCCCCTCTTTTTTGGTCCTTTGCCTCTTCATGTAAAACAGTTGGTTAAATTACTGTTTATTTCCTATTACGCTCTTGCATTTTGTATCTTTTTTAAAACAGGGTCTGGGTCTACATGTATCCCAGAATGGCTTCCAGTTCCCCATTCTCCTGCCTTTACTTCCAAAGGCCTGGAGTTTTGTTTTTTCCAGGGCTGAGGACCGACCCCAGGGCCTTGCGTGTGCCGGGTGGGCGCCCTGCCGCTGGGCTAAACCCCCCCTGGAGTTTTAAGTGTTAAAACCTTGATCTGCTCCTAAAATAGTTTGAGAACATTCAGCTTTTTACCCATTAGTGTTTGAGGCAGAAGTGAGAGGGCAGTAGGAAAGCTTATTTATTTTATTTTTTCAGGAGCCCTGTAAATTTGAGGGAAAAAAGGGACTTTCCCTTTCACTCTTCACATTTTGTGTTAATCACATCTTCACACTTAAGTGTGAACTTTAACTATTTTTCCACTTTTTATTGGCATGTATTGGTTGAATATGGTTTTCTCTGCTTCCCTTTGTGTGAGGGGTCTGGCCTCCTTCCCCCAACCCTGTAGCCATTGGGGCCACAGCTATTACTGTGTGGCTGAAGGTTTAACACTTATTACTGAGATATTAGTTAGGAAATTAATGAGACACCTAAAGAAATCAGATCTCAAAGGTATGGTTTATAAATTCAGGAACAGCTTGATGCTTCTGGTAGCCAATGGGTAGCAGGGTCCCAGATGTAATTTATTTATACCAAGATCCATTGGATTAGTAGTGTATGTCTACATGCAAAGGCCTTTTGGGGGAGGAGACAGTACAAGGGCATGGGTTGAGGACCTCTGCTGGGCACAGGGCACAGTTGACCCATGCTTCCATCCCAGCATTTTGGAGATGGAGTCTTGAGACTTTACTGCCCTGGATCCTTACAGGCATGAGCCACCAACACAAGCAGCCTTTGTCTTTTTTCCAATTGATTTAATTTTTGTTTTTTGCTTGGCTTAATTTAATAACATCCCAGAAAAGGTCAGGAGCTCAGCCTGACCAAGTCTTTTACAATTTTGTTCATTGTCTCTTTCCGAGGCATTTGCAGCTTGACTTACAAAATAAAGGATTTTCTTTCTAAATTTTTTTTTTTAGCTGTACAAAGGAGGTGCCACTTAACAAAGCAGTCTACAAACAGTGCATCTTGATCAGTGTCAACCCCTTCAATATTCTCATCCACTTTCCACCCATCCCTTCCCTTTTCTTAATTTTGTGGTAAATACAATGAATTCTTGGCTACATTCTGACTCTTGACTTTTTAATAACCAAGGTAACTTGGCGCTTTCAGGGATTGTTTCTGTACACCTTTCTGGTGACTTCTAACTTAATTAGCTGTTCTGTAGTCTTCTAATGATTCATTTTTGTTTTTGTTAAAATTCTTCCCCGTGGATGGGTGCTTTATGTTCTTTTAGTTACTGTAAATTAATTGTACACGTCTCATTGTGATATTTATATACATACAATGTACTTGGATCAAATCACCTTAATTTTCTGAATTCTTCCTAATACCTGTACTTTTCAGATTCATTAAAACACCTCTCTGAAAATGATAAACTCAAAGCTAGTGCTTTTAGTTTGTATAGCGGAATGGATAGATGACTGTCTTAATGTTCAGTTGGGACAATGGCTACTTCACATTTGGATTGCTGTTGATGCTTAAAAAGAATTTTGGGGCTGGTGGGGTAGGGTTGAGAAGATTCTCTTCCAACTTGGGATTTTTTTTGTTGTTTTTGTTTTCTTTTGTCGGTCGTGGGGCTTGAATTCTGGGCCTGGGCTCTGTTCCTGCGCTCTTCAGCTCAAGGTGAGCGCTCTACCTCTTGAACCACAGCGCCACTTCCTTGAGATTTTTACTTGACTCTAATTTTTTTGGTGCTAGTACTGAGCCACACATCCACTTCCAGGTTTTTGGCTTGTTAACTGGAAACAAGAGGCTCATAAATTCACCTGCGGGTGGGCTTTGAACCTTAGTCCTCAGATCTCAGCTTCCAGAGTAGGAATATAGGTGTGACCCATTGGCGCTTGGTAGCAACTTTGTATATGTTTTAGTGTATGCTGGGTTGAGGCTGGCAAGTGATGGTGTGTTAGGAGGGTTTTTCCACCTTGGGTTTAATCACAGCTAAGAACATGGTGTGCCAGCATTGCTATGAATCTGTCATCCTCGCTTGTAGGGGTGGACCCTAAGCTCTCTGTAAAAAGTGGGGGAGCACAGGTTGGTGTACAGGTGTGCACTGCAACATTCATAAGGCTTCTGTTGTATAACCCTTGTTGCTTCTGAAGTCTTAAGTGTCAAGTTTGTATTAAAATATTCTCGTACTGTTTTAGGATAAATCTTCTGACAAGAAAGTGCAAACAAAAGGAAAAAGGGGAGCAAAGGGCAAACAGGCTGAGGTAACCAGCCAGGAAACTAAAGAAGATTTGCCTGCAGAAAATGGAGAGACCAAGAATGAGGAGGTGAGAGCATGGGGCGGGGAGCTCTGGGTTTCCGCTCTGGACCGTGGATACTAGACAGCATCTGTGTACGATAGTCTATTGCACAGTGAACTTAAGTGAATGGACAGCTGTTTCTTTATTAAAATAGGTGTCTTAAGCTGGGTGTTGGTGGCTCACGCCTGTAATCCTAGCTACTCAGGAGGCTGAGATCTGAGGATCATGGTTCAAAGCCAGCTCGGGCAGTAACATCTGTGAGACTCTGATCTCCAATAAACCCTCAGAAAACCTGAAGTAAAGCTGTGGCTCAAGCTGTAGAGCACTCGCCTTGAGCTGAAGAGCGCAGGGACAGCACCCAAGCCCATTCAAGCCCTATGACCGACTGAAAAAAAAAGACACTGAAATAAGACACTTTTTTTGTTGTTGGTCCCTTTGCTCTTCAGCTCAAGGGGAGTGCTCTACAGCTTGAGCCACACCTCCATTTCAGGTTTTTTGGGGGTTTATTGGAGATCAGAGTTTCACAGACTTACCTGCCCAGACTGGCTTTGAACCATGATCCTTAGATCTCAGCCTCCTGAGTAGCTAGGATTATAGGCGTGAGCCACCGGTGCCCAGATTATTTCAGTGTCTTTATGAATGAAGGAGAGCTGTCAATATGCTGGATTTTGGTTGGGGGTTTTGACAGTGCCAGGGATCAAAAACAAAAACCCAGAACCTTGCCAGCATTGGTACAGGTTAAGATAAGAAATTTGTAATCATGGGCTAGGAAGGTGGCTCAGTGGTAGAGCGCTTGCCTTGCGTACCTGAGGCCCTGGGTTCGATTCCTCAGCACCACATAAGCAGGGGAAAAAAAGCCAGAAGTGGTGCTGTGGCTCAAGTGGTAGAGCACTAGCCTTGAGCTGAAGAGCTGAGGGACAGCGCCCAGGCCCAGAGTGCAGGCCCCACGACCGGACCCAAAAAAAAAAAAAAATTTGTAATCACATTACTAATGAAGTCCCAGTTGTAAGGGTATAAGTAGACTTTCTGGCATGTATTACAGGTTACAGTTAATTAGTCTTATTCATGGTAGTTACGTCTTACAAGATTGCCTGTCTGCACTACTGCACCACTGCACTGTGGGTTAGACCACTTCATGGGCGGGGTCATGACTTCTCAACTGCCTGTGCATTATATGTGTTCTTGCTGTATATTATTGCATTGAACTCACAACCCCAGTACGTAAACTCACCCTGTATGAAGCCCTTCAGTGCATGAGTTTTCTTTGGAGGATATGTTACAGGCACCTTTCACTGAGGACACTTAAATATCAGGTGGGCACAGTGCTTGGAGGCTAGTCTAAAGAGCAAAACCGACAAAAACAGGAAATATATGGCAGTAAGTGGACACAGCCTAAAAGATGGAAGCAAGGCAAGAGAACCTTAGCTGGATGTATGCCTGCAGTGACACCTATTGTTGCTGCTCTGTCTGCACAGAAAATACTGCCTGTTGGTTTGGGTTATGCATCTTTTTTTGGGGGGGGGGGTCCGGTCGTGGGGCCTGAACTCTGGGCCTGGGCACTGTCCCTCAGCTTTTCAGCTCAAGGCTAGCGCTCTACCACCTGAGCCACAGCGCCACTTCCGGCTTTTTTTCTTTTTGCTTATGTGGTTCTGAGGAATCGAACCCAGGGCCTTAGGCATGCAAGGCAAGCGCTCTACCACTGAGCCACCTTCCCAGCCCTGGGTTATGAATCTTAAGAGTAAGAGCCAGTTGCTGTTGATGGTTTATGCTTGTACTCTTAGCTATTCAGAGGCTGTGATACGGAGGATTAAAGTTTAGGCCAGCCTGGGCAAAAAAGTCAATGAGAGACTCCCAACTCCTAAATAACCAGCAAAAGGCTGTAGTGGGAACAGTTCAGGTGGTAGAATACCAGCCTAGTCATTGAGAGGCCCTGAGTTCAAGCCCTAATAACTGCCCACACACACACACATTTTTTTTTTAGTCTATGCAAAAATAAGTACATTTGCAAGTACAGAGTCTGTTCATGAAGATCAGCGGTAGTTTTCGGAAATAGCAGTTTTATATCCGTAGTGCAATTGCTACAGGGCACAGCAGAAACAAATCAGGTGTTTAATCCTTGTTCTCCCTTTAATTTGCTGCAGAGTGCAGTCTCTGATGAAGCAGAGCAGGAAGCCAAGTCTGACTAACCAATACGACGCGTCTTCCCGGGCCGTCCCCCGTTTCCTGGCCCCGTCCCTGACCCCCCGTCTTGTACAATCCAGAGGAGTATTTTTATCAACTATTTTGTAAATGCAAGTTTTTTAGTAGCTCTAGAAACATTTTTAAAAAGGAGGGAATCCCACCTCATCCCATTTTTTAAGTGTAAATGATTTTTTTTAAGAAGTGAAATCATTTGCTGGTTGTTTATTTTTTGGTACAACCAGAAAACAGTGGGCTATTGTATTATGGGAGGCCTCGGCGGTCTCAGTGCCGGCTTAACATAACATTCCATAGGTGGGGGGTTAGTTTTCTATCCTGCAATACAAAGCATAGTAAATGGCAATTTTGGAGTCACAGTTGTGCATTTTATGTCTTGAATATTTGAAATTCTAGTTCCGTGTTTTCTGGTAGAACTGTTTTCCTGAAGAAAACCACTCCTTGATCCTTTCTGTCAGAACTCTGTGTGCTCTGTCACACCTCTGCTCGTGGTAGTCCAGTTTTCCTAATTGTTGCTGTGCTGTGAATGATGGAGAACGTGGGTGTGTCGTGCACACGCTGTGACGTGGTGACGTGGTGGAAGTTAGGTAACGGGACCAACATTTGGAATATGGGTACTTGGCTTCCTCTAAAGGGAAATGTGCTTGCGGGTTTGAAGCTGGAATGTCACTGGAACACTTTTCCAAACAGCTCATGGCCTGTGACTTTTGGTACGCGTGCTAAGAATTGTGTACAAATTGAACTGTCTGTGTACTGATCCTTGACACAACCAATAAAATCACAGTTACGAAAATGGTTTTGTTTCCTTTTTGGTGGTACTGGGATTTGAACTCGGGGCCTTATTCTTGCTAGGTGCTCCAGCCTCCAGCTGAAAATGTTTTAAGTGATCTAAAAGTCTAAGGAAGCCGGGCGCCGCTGGCTTAACGCCTGTCATCCTAGCTACTCAGCAGGCTGAGATCTGAGGATTGTGGTTCAAAGCCAGCCTGGGCAGGAAAGTCCGTGAGACCCTTATCTCCAATAAACCACTAGAAAACTGGAAGTGGTGCTGTGGCTCAAGAGCTGAAGAGTGCAGGGACAGCGCCAAGCCCAGAGTTCAAGCCCTGCGACGGACCAAATTAAAAAAAAAAAAGTCTACAGAATTCCCACGCTTGATTTTCTGAATTTTAGAATTTAAAGAAACAAATAGTTTTTTTAGTTCTGTCATTCTTGAGCATTACCATGAGACTGGAAGATGTTTGATGTCTTGTTTGGTTTGGGACAAGGGCTCTGGAGCCCAGGGTGGACTCCTGGGTGCTGGGTCTAGGTATGCACCATGACACCAGCTGTTTTTTTTTTTTGTGACAATTGGTATTTAAGCTCAGGGCCTGGGTACTGTCCCTGAGCTTTTATAATCAAGCTACTGCTTTACTCACTTGAGCCCCAGCTCCGCTTTCAGCTTTCTGGTAGTTAATCGGAACTAAGACTCAAGGGCTTTCCAGGTTGGCTTTTTGACCTGTGATCCTCAGATCTCAAGACTCCTGAGGAGCTAGGATTAGAGATGAGAGTCACTTTTTTTTTTTTTTTTTTCGGTCATGGGGCTTGAACTCTGGGCCTGAGCACTGTCCTTGCGCTATTCAGCATAAAGCGATCGCTCTACCACTTGAGCCACAGCACCACTTCCAGAGAGCCATTTTTTTTAAGGTACAATGAGCCCTTTGATGTTCACTAATCAGAAGGGAGTATTCTCTGTTGAGTAATTTTATAAGGTCTTGCTGTGTATCCCAGGCTGGCCTGGAACTCGTCCTGTCTCAGCCTCCCAAGGTTTGTTGTTCCCAAGTTTTTCTTTAAAAAATAGACCAAATTTTCCAGGCCCCGTACTTGAGAAAAAAACTTGCCTTTAAACTGCTAACGGTGTGTAAATGTGAGGTGTGAGAACAGTTGGCAGGGCATGCAATGAAGATATCTTGAAAGTACAAGTTCACAAACGGGAAGTTCCATACTGGAGTTCAGAAACAGGCTGAAGGCACAGGCCAGCCCGGCGGGTGGCCTGGACAGTTGGTCTGTTGTAGCAGTGTCTGGGAGCTCTCTATATAGCAGGTCTTTTATCCTGTGAGAATGGCAGATGCAGGCAGAAGTGAGTGTGGTAATAGTACAGAAGCGATTTGTAGCCGGGTGTCAGTGGTTCACGCCTATATTCCTAGCTACTCAGGCTGAGATCTGAGGATCCCAGTTCAAAGCCAGCCTGGGCAGGAAAGTCTGTGAGACTCATATCTCCAATAAACTCAGAAAACCAAAAGTGGTGCTGTGGCTCAAGTGGTAGCTCGCCTTGAGCTGAAGAGCGCAGGGACAGCGCCCAAGCCCAGAGTTCAAGCCTCATGACTGACCAAAAAAGAGCTGAGGGATAGTGACCAGTCCCAGAGTTCAAGCCCCACAACTGACAAAAAAAAAAAAAAAATTCATTCTGGGAAAGAACATAGGAAATGCCAACAAGCTCACCCTTCATCTACTTACTTGGGCAGTTACTTTAAATAGCTATTCCAAGATACAACTGCCTCAGATACTTTTTTTGTCTAATTATAAAAATTGGTGTCAATATGCTGTGAACGTACTATAGAGGAATATTCATTGTGTGCATAGAGATTTCATAATTTAAGCTCTTGGTCTTTTTCCCAGTTGAAAAAAGCATGAGTAGTCTAAATCCTTACAGGTAGAACTGACGATTCAGTTGATCAAAATCCTCGGTTCCATAGAGCTAAGGATACATTTTTGTCTTATGCTGGTACTAGGGCTTGAATTTAGCCTGGGTAGTGTCCCTTAGCTTTTTCACACAAGTCTGGTACTCTACCACTTGAAACCACACCACAACTTAGAGTTTTTTGGTAGTTAATTGAAGGTAAGAATCTCAGACCTTTGCTTCAGGCTGGCTTTGAACTATCCTCAGATTTCAGCCTTCTGAGTAGGATTACAGGCGTGAGTCACTGGGGCTGGCCTGGCCTGGATACCTAATATATCACAAAACTCACTTCAATGAGTTTGGGATATAAATACTTCAAGACAGTTGGAAGTTTCTAAACATTAAGTGAATGATGGGAAGTAACTTAGTAACAATTGGTTTTATAATAAAAGTTCCTGGGTACTGCTAGCTCATGCCTGTAATTCGAGTAGCTCCTCAGGAAACGGATCCAGAGAATCAGTTTGAGGTCAGCCTGGGTAGAAAAGACAGCTTCCATCTCCAAAATAACCAGCAAAAGAGCTGGAGGTACAATCAATTCAAGTGGCAAAAGAGCAACATTCTGAGCATGTATAACCCCCTGAGTTCAAACCCTGGGACTGAAAAAAGATGAGCTACATTTTTTTCACAAACTTGAAAAAAAAATTTCATAAGCTGAAAGTATTTTAGACTTTAGACATGGCAAATTTAATTTACCTGTGGGCTTTTTCTTTCCTCTTTTTTTTTTTTTTCTTTTGCCAGTCCTGGGGCTTGAACTCAGGGCCTGGGCACTGTCCCTGAGCCTCTCTGTGCTCAAGGCTAGAGCTCTGCCACTTGAGCCACTGAGCCACTTCCAGCCTTTCTGTTTACATGGTACTGAGGAATCAAACCCATGACTTCAAGCTTGCTGGACGAGCACTCTACCTACCGCTAAGCCACGTTCCCAGCCCTCTGGGGCTGGGAACCATGAAAAATATTTTCATAGTTCAGTTTATTATGTAAATAAGCCTTACTTATAGCAATTACAGCTTTTACAAACGATCAAGATAATCTTGCTGATGCTCCAAAACAGTGCAACTAGGTGCAGCCCATACCAGTCTGGTCCCACCATCCTTCAACTCAACCAGTCCTGCCCACCCCTGTGGCCTCACAGGAATAAGATTGACCACATACGTTTTAGATACCTCCCACTAAGTTTCAGCTGTGCACTGGTGGCTCATGCCTGTCATTCTGGCTACACAGGAAGCTGAGATCTGAGGATCGCATTCAAATCAAGCCTGGAGAGAAAAGTCCATGACACTCTTATCTCCAAATGAACAACAAAACCCAGGAAGTGGAGCTGTGGTTCAAGTGATAAGAGGACTAACCTTGAGCAAAAAAAAGTTCAGAGAAAGTGCTTAGACCCTATGTTCAAGCCCCAGGGTGGACATTAAAAAAATAAAGTGATACATAACAACAGATGTTTATATTAGGAGTAAAAACTATTCATTTACCTCTGGTGTTTTACACATTTCCATGGTTGGATACAGACAATAGGAATCCACTCTTCGGTTTCAAAATTCCAGTGTGAGCCGGGTGCTGGTGGCTCATTACTGTAATCCTAGCTACTCAGGAGGCTGAGATCTGAGGGTCACAGTTCAAAGCCAGCCCAGGCAGGAAAGGCTATGAGACTTATCTCCAATAAACCACTAGAAAACCGGAAGTGGCACTGTGGCTCAAGTGGTAGAGCTCTCACCTTGAGCTGAAGAGCACAGGGACAGCGCCCAAACCGAGTTCAAGCCCCACAACCAACAAACAACAATTCCAGTGTGGCCATTTCAGCCTTTAGAATCATGTATTACCTCCTGGATGCTGATGGCACAAAAAAATCTCCAATGAAAAGGGGAAGTTTGAGGGTGTGAAAAGGGCAGATGATGTCATGATGGGAAGAAAGAGACCAAAGGAGCAAAACACAGGCAGAAGGCGTTCCCAGTCAGTATGAGGATGTATGCATGTGTACACACACATACATTCACACACATAGGTCAGGGAAGGTTACTTCATCTACCACTCCAGCCCACCACCTGTGAGTGAAAATCAACTCTGTATCCAATTGCTCACACCTGTAATACTACTTGGGAGGCTGAGATCTCCAAATCTGGGGCAGGAAGGTTCATGAGACTCTTTTTTTTTTTTTTGTCAGTCGTGGGGCTTGAACTCTGGGCCTGGGCGCTGTCCCTCAGCTCTTCAGCTCAAGGCGAGCACTCTACCACTTGAGCTACAGCGCCACTTCCAGTTTTCTGGTGGTTTATTGGAGAAAGGAGTCTCACGGTCTCTCCTGCCCGAGCTGGCTTTGAACCGCGATCCTCAGATCTCAGCCTCCTGAGTAGCTAGGATTACAGGCGTGAGCCACCAGCGCCCGGCTTTCATGAGACTCTTATCTCCAATTAGCCAGCAAAAAGCCAGAGGTAGAGGTATTGCTCACATGTTACTGGCCTTGAGGACATAAGCTCAGGGACCACCCGGGCTCTGAGTTCCAGGCACCAGGTCAGCACTAAAAATAAGTCAGAAGTGGAGCTTGTGGCTCAAATGGTAAAGTGCTAGCCTTGGGGTGGGAGTGGGAGGCAGGGGAAACAACTAATATACATCATTCAAACCCAGCTTTAGCCTCAGTACTGGCACCAAACAAAACAAAACAAAAGTTTAAAAATGTGGCTGTGCACCAGTAGTGCGCATGCCTGTAATCCTAGCTACTCAGGAGGCTGAGATCTGAGGATGGTGGTTTGAAGCCAGCCTGGGCAGGAAAGTCCATGAGACTCTTATCTCCAATAAACTCCTCAGAAAAAGCTGGAAGTGGTGCTGTGGCTCATAAACAAGGTCATTTGTACATTGCAGGAGCTGTTCCAGATGCTGTTCCCAGGCGAAGATGGTTAAGAGGGAAATTGAAACCTTGGATTTATGTCTGTATGATTTGAGTGTTTAAAACAAGAACATAATCATTTTGGTGTTCTTGAAACCAAACTGAGTGCGGTGGCACACAGCCGCAATCCTAACTAACTGAGAAGGTGGAGTCAGGAGGATCTGGAGTTCTAGTTCTAATTTTGAAATTAGAGCAGGTGGGGTAGTGCAGACTTGTAATACCAGAACACCAGAGGCTGAGCTAGAAAGCTCCAAAGTTCAGAGCCAGCATGGGCCACACAGTGAAACTTGGTCTCAAAATTAAGAAATGGTTTGAAAACAGAGCTGAGAATTTGTCCTGAGGGTGGATCACCTGTACACATGCAAGACAGCGAGGGAAGAAAAAGCAAGTGTACGTGTCTGGATCACTTTTTTTCCCATTTGGAACTAAGCCAGGGAACCTCCAAATGGCAGAAGACAGGTTCCTGGAGCTAGACAGGAATCAGTGACACGCTGTGCAGAGAGGGTCCCCCATGCAACACTACGAAGGGACACAGCCAACACAAAGGCACACTCCCCCCAGTGAGGGAGCAGCTGAGTGTGCAGAAAGCTGCTTGCTGTCATGATTGGATTTTTTTAGTATTAAGAGTTTGCATTCAGGGATTCTCGATTGCTAAGCAAGCCCTTTACCACTTGAGCCATGCTCTGCTCCAGTGCTATATTTGTGTGTGTGTGTGTGTGTGTGTGTGTGTGTGTGTGTGTGTGTGTGTGTGTGTGTGTGTGTGTGTGTGTGTGTGTGTGTGTGTGTGTGTGTGTGTGTGTGTTGGTCCTAGGGCTTGAGCTCAGGGTCTGGGAACTGCCCCTTAGTTTTTTCACTCAAGGCTGGCACTCTACCACTTGAACCACAGCTCCACTTTTGACTTTTTGGTGGTTAATTGGAGATAAGAGACTCGTGGGGGGCTGGGAAGGCGGCTCAGTGGTAGAGCACTTGCCTTGCATGCCTGAAGCCCTGGGTTCGATTCTCAGCACCACATAAACAAAAAGAAAAAAAGCCGGAAGTGGCGCTGTGGCTCAAGTGGTAGAGGGCTAGCCTTGAGCTGAAGAGCTCAGGGACAGCGCCCAGGCACAGAGTTCAGGCCCCATGACCAGACCCCCCCCCCAAAAAAAAAGAAAGATTCTCTATACTGTTAGAATTATCCAATTTTTGGGGCTGGGAAGTTGGCTCAGTGGTAGAGCGCTTGCCTTGCATGCCTGAGGCCCTGGGTTCGATTCCCCAGCACCACATAAGCAAAAAGAAAAAAGCCGGAAGTGGCGCTGTGGCTCAAGTGGTAGAGCGCTAGCCTTGAGCTGAAGAGCTGAGGGACAGTGCCCAGGCCGAGTTCAGGCCCCACAACCGGACCCCCCCCCCAAAAAAAAAAAAAAAGAAAATAAAGAGTCTCGTGGGCTCTCCTGCCTGGTCTGGCTTCTAACTGTGATCCTTAGATCTCTGCCTCCTGAGTAGCCAGGGTTATAGGTGTGAGCCACTGGTAGAAACTTAAGAAAGTTTAAAATACACAGAAGAGCTAAAGAGGGGAAAAAAAGCCTCATGTTTGCTAGGCAGGCACTCTACCACTGAGCCACGTGCCTGCTCAGACCAGTTGAATTTTGTTTTGTTTTTTGGTTGGTCCTGGGGCTTGAACTCTGGGCCTAGTCATTGTCCCTGTGCTCTTCAGCTCAAAACGAGCACTCTACCTCTTGAGCCACAGCACCACTGGAGGTTTTCTAGTGGTTTTGATTTTTTTTTTTTTTACAGAGAAAAGCCTCATACCTACTAGTTGCAGTCTATAGTTTATATTTTTATACACTCTTTACTCATCCCTCCCTCAATCTGATTTTCTAAATTAATTTCAAACTTGAGTTGCACACTTCAGTACCCTTCCCCCTAAATCTTCAGCACACATAGTATTAAAGTTCCATATTTGTTTATGCTTCTATTTTTTTCCCTTCGGAGGTAAAATTTGCATCTGATGAAATGTTCACGCTCAGACCACCTGTTTGATGGGGTGCACCTGTGCCCCCACCCCGCCTTACAACACAGAGCACTAGAGGAGCTCATTGTGATAACACGTTAACATCTGCACATACAAAAACCACGTCGAAACACGCGGCCACAGTGACGAGACTGAAGCAGCTCTGTTCGGGGGCTAGCACCAGCAGGATGGGGGAGGAACATGGGGAAGAGGTCAAAGTACTTTATATGCATGTATGAAGATAGAATGATAGAGTGGTAGAACCCTATCTTAGAGCTGAAAAGCTAAAAGACAGTGCCCAGGCCCTGAGATCAAGCCCCAGTACCAGCACGTGCGCGCGCGTGCGCGCACACACACACACACACACACACACACACAGAGCCAGGACCACCACAAGCAGCCGCGCGTGCACACACACACACACACACACACACACACACACACACAAAGCCAGGACCACCACAAGCAGCCGCGCACACACACACACACACAGAGCCAGGACCACCACAAGCAGCCGCGCACACACACACACACACACAGAGCCAGGACCACCACAAGCAGCCGGAACCCCTACAGATTGGTTTGTATTACAGGTCAAGTGATCCAGAGACAACCTGCACTTACAGCCTGAGCAGCCCTCTATCTCCAGGCCATGAGCATCACCAGAACATAATAGATGCTCAGCAAGGGTTTGCTGAGTAAACCAGGCACCGAATGTGCACTTCTCACCCTAGTAGCAGTGGAGACACATAACATCCAGGGCAGATATTAGGACCACCTTCCCATGGAAATTGAGGTTAGGAAAGTGTGAGAAGTAGCCAGGCACTGGTCTCTCACGCCTAAAATCCTAGCTGCTCAGGAGGCTGAGGGCTGAGGATTTGCAGTTCAAAGCCAGCCTCCCACAGGAAAGTCAGTGAGACTCTTACCTCCAATTAATCACCAGAAAACTGGAAATGGCACTGTGGCTCAAGTGGTAGAGCGCTAGCCTTGGAGCTAAAGAGCTGAGAGACAGCACCCAGGCCTGGAGTTGAAGCCCCATGACCGACCAAAAAAAAGAAAAAAAAAGTGCTTTGGGAATCATGCTTTTTTTTTTTTTTTTTTTTTTTTTTAGGGGGCAGTGGTGGTAGGGTTTTAACTCAGGGCCCCATGCCTGCACAGCTAGTGCTCTACCGCTTGAGCCATACCTCCAGCTAACTTAATTGGTGTACCTCAGTGCTGGGACTTGAACTCATGGCCCTGGGTTTTTGCTCAGCCTTTTCTGCCCATGCCTGGCACTCTCCCACTTGAGCCATGCTTTTAATTTCCTGCTTTTGGTCTTGTATCTAGGCAATATTTGCCTAACTGAAGAATACGTAGAATTCTTTCTCCCAGAAGTTGTGTAGGTTTAGGTTTACCTTTAAAACTGTTGGTTTTGTGTTCATTTGTTGGTATGGCGGAAGGTATGCCGCCGCACAAGTGTATTCATGCCATTGTTACAGCATTGCTCACTCAGCCTCCTTTACCTTTCTGTCCCAACCATTTGGCCATGTTTCTGTACTGCAGTTTGGTCATGTACCCCAAATGTGGATGTTGAGAAGTTAATCCCCTAAATCACGTTTTAGTGGTATTTGGAGTTTTCTTAGAGGATTCAGACTAGATGGGGTTACAAAACTGGGGCACTTCTGATAAAAATAGTGGCTTTATGTGGCTTAAGTGGTAGAGCACTAGCCTTGAGAAAACAAATGAACAAACTCAGCACCCAGGCCCTAAGTTCTGTCCCCCAGGAACAACACCTGAAAGAAGTGTCTTTCTAAGTGGAGGAAAGGAGACAGGCACACTTGCTCCATCTTGTGTGTGCCATCCTCTGCCAGGTGATGATGCAGTAAGAGGGTCCTCTGTAATCTAGCTACATGGGAGGATGAGGTCAGGAGAATCAAGATGCGAAGCCAGCCCAGATAGAAAAGTCCATGAGAATTCATCTCAATGGGAAGAAACAGTCCAGTGTATGCTGCCATCCCAGCCAGGCTCCTGGGCTTCCCAGCCTCCAGTACTATGAGCAGCAGAAAACAGACTACAAGCATCTGTGTGTCTGCACTCTGCTCTCCTGTGCTGTTCTGTGGGTCGGTCCTTTCAGAAGTGCCACACTGACTCCATCATTCTGCTTTGCTAGACAATATCTTGGTAGGGTTTTTGTTTTGCTCTTTTTTGAGAAAGGACTCACTACTTAGCTCAAGCTGGCTTTGCGCTTAAAAACCCTCCTATCTGTCTCCAGAGTAATGGGATTACAGACATGTGCCACATGCTTGCGTACTATAGGATATGTGTGTGGGGTGGTATTGGACTCAGGAACTTGTGCTCTGGCTCAGCTTGCTTGCGCAACTGGCACTCTCCCACTTGAGCCCTGCATGCAGCCTTGGTTTGTGTGTGAATGTGTGTCAGTACTGGGGCTTGAACTCAGGCCTGGGCGTTGTCCCTAGCATTTTGGCATGTCAGTCACGGCGCCACTTCCAACTTTTTGGAGATAAGAATTTCACTGACTGGGGCTGAGAAGGTGGCTTCATGGTGGAGTGCTTGCCTAACATGCATGAAGCCCTGGGTTCTATTCCTCAGTACTGCATAAACTGAAAAAGTCAGACATGGTACTGTGGCTCAAGGTGCTAGCCTTGAGTAAAAGAAACTCAGGACGGTGCCCAGGCCCTGAGTTCAAGCCCCAGAGCTGGCCAAAAAATAAAAGAATTTCACTGCCTTTCCCTCTTGGACAGCCCCGATCCTCCCATCTCAGCCTCCTGAGTAGCTAGGATGACAAGCAGAGGCACCGGCGCCCTGCCTCTCCCGTCCTTCTTTAGCAGCCTGGGAGAAGAACAGAGGACTGAAGAGAGGTGGGTAGTCCAGATCTTCCCAGGAAATGCCCCGACACAGGACTAAGCCCCAGGCCAAGGGCCTTGTGCACATATAGGGGCACTGTGACACCTCTGAGTCATTGCAGGGACAGTTGGGTGGGGCGGCCTGTGGTACTTGACCCGGTCAGCTGTCAGAAAAGATAGTCACTTGTAGTTCTTGATTTTGTCTTTGTCCATGGGACTGACTGCATTGTCCACAGACCCTTGCTGGAGTGGTCTATGTCCCCTCCCACGGAAGCCACGGGAGTGTTTCTCCACAGAGCTGTGATCCTTCCCCTCTGGTCTTTGCTCTGGCTGTTCTTTGTGTGAAATTCTTTCTATGTCTGACTTCTTGAGTCAGTCTCCTCCTCCAGGAAGTCTCTGCATGTAATAATTCTTAACATTTCAGAGTTTTCAGAGGGTTTTTATACAGGTTTTTATGAGTTTAACCCAAAGGCTCATTCTCTCTGAATAGCTCATTTAGTAAAGGGATCAACTAACCCAACAAAAATGTGCCTGCCTTGTATCTGAGACAGTGCCTACAGCATATTATTTAACTCTTAGGAATATCTGTATTTCTTTCCCTCTGTGTGTGTGTGTGTGTGTGTGTGTGTGTGTGTGTGTGTGTGTGTGTGTGTGTGTGTGTGTGTGTGTGTGTGTGTGTGTGTGTGTGTGTGTGTGTGTGTGTGTGTGTGTTGGTCAGTTATGGGGCTTGAACCCAGTGCCTGGGTACTGTCTCTGAGCTCTTTTGCTCAAGGATAGCACTCTACCACTTTAAGCCACAACTGTACTTCTGGTTTTCTGATTGTTAATTGGAGATGAGAGTCTCATGGACTTTCTTGCCCAGGATGTCTTTGAACCTCCATCCTCAGATCACAGCCTCCTGCATAATTAGGATTACAGGAGTGAGCCACTGACACCTAGCATGAACTCCAGCCCTGAACAGAAAAAGCAAAGGGATAGCACTTGTGTCCTGAGTTCAAGCCCCAGTACTTGGACAAAAAGATAAAAAAGGAAAAGAAACAGGGAAAACAGATAAATTCTAGTTTGAAACAGTTTCTGAATTGTGTAGTGTGAAGAACAAGATGTTTTCCAATTGGAACTTGCTGTGGAATGTATAACATTCACGGGGAGAGATTCTGGCTCCTTGTAGGCTTTTATAGGCAATTGTATCTTTTTTTTTCTTTTTTAGGCAATTGTATCTTTTAGTTGTTATTTTTATGGAAAATTAATCTACTTGAATGTGAACATACTCACTGTGTGATAAGTGTATCTAGGGTGCATGTGACTTGTTCTCATAATCTACTTGAAAATGAATACACTTATTTTACAGTAACTTTCCCTTTTATCATGAATGCCATGGCTGGTCAGTGTGCTGGTCTCTGGTGTCAAAAGGCCTAGAAACCAACCAGCTGCCTCCCACAGTTCTACAAGTTCCTAGCCTTGGAGGGATGGGGGAGTGGGCTCTCTAAACCTTGGTGCACACGCCTGCTGCCTGTCTGTATGCCGGTCCCTTGCAGGGCTCCAGAGACTGCTGGGTCAAAGACTTCATGCCCAGGACTTAGATCACCAGGAAATGGCTCAGCCATCCATCAAGGACTTCTTGCAGCCCATGTCCTAGTTTTATTGCACAGTTTCAGGGACTAAGTGGGTGGATGAGAACAAGACTTGAAATTCTAAATTCTCAAGCCTCATTTCATTCAAGCCAATTTTCATTTCTTCAGCCTTTGGTGGCTTCGTGTGAATGTGTCTGCTGGTACTGGGGTTTGGCCTCAGGACTTAGGCATTGCTGCTGAGCTTCTCACCACAGGCTGGCACTCTACCACTTGATCCACAGCTTCACTTCTGGTTTGTTTGTTTTTTTGGTTAGTCGTGGGTATTGAACTCTGGGCTTGGGAGCTATTCCTGAGCTCCCCCTCCCCCCATCTTGGGCTTGAACTCAGGGCTTACACACTGTCCCTGAGCCTCTGTGCTCAAAGCTAGCCCTCTACCACTTAAGCCACAGCACCACTTCCAGCTTTTTCTTTTTTTGGTCGGTCCTGGGGCTTGAACTCTGGGCTTGGGAGGTGTCCCTGCACTCTTCAGCTCAAGGCGAGTGCTCTACTGCTTGAGCCACAGGGCCACTTCCGGTTTTCTAGTGGCTTATTGGAGATAAAAGTCTCATGGACTTTCCTGCCTGGGCTGGCTTTGAACCGTGATCTTCAGATCTCAGCCTCCTGAGTAGCTAGGATGACAGGCGTGAGCCACCAGTGGCTGGCTACTTCCAGTTTTTTCTGTGTATGTGGTACTGAGGAATGGAACCCAGGGCTTCATGCATGCCAGGCAAGTGCTCTACCACTGAGCCACATTCCCAGCCCCCTGAGCTTTTTGCTCAAGGTTAGCATTCTACCACTTGAGACAAGTGCCATTTCTAGTCTTCTGGTTGTTTATTGGAGATAAAATGCCATAGACCTTCCTGCCCGTGCTGGCTTTGAACCATGATCCTCAGATCTCAGCCTCCTGAGTAAGTAGGATCACGGGCGTGAGCCACCAGTGCCTGGCTTCACCTCTGAATTTGTGATGGATAATTGGAGATGAGTATTTCACAGACTTTCCTGTCCTGGCTGGCTTTAAACCATGATCCTCATATCCAAGTCTACTGAGTAACCAGACTTAGAGGTATGAGCCACCAGTGCCTAGACTAGTGGCTTGGCTTTTGTTATTTTTTTGTCAGTCATGGGGCTTGGACTCTGGGCCTGGGCACTGTCCCTCAGCTCTTCAGCTCAAGGCTAGCACTTTACCACTTGAGCCACAGTGCCACTTCCAGTTTTCTGGTGGTTAATTGGAGATAGGAGTCTACAGACTTTCCTGCCCGGGCTAGCTTTGAACTGCAATCCTCAGATCTCAGCCTCCTGAATAGCTACGATGACAGGCATGAGCCACGGGCGCCAGGTATTTTGTTTTTTTTCTTATAGGATGGTTTTGTGTTTGTGGGTTTCTTTACCCAGGGTCAGAACTGTGCCCTAAATAAAAGGACTTGGAAGTTTTCTCCAGGCTGTTCTGGGGGTTGCTGCTATAGTCAAAGGTCCTGAGGTGTGCCTCAGGGCGGCAATCTGTTCCCACAGGGGAAGTATCCCAAGTCTGTGACTCAGCGGCTTAGATCTCCCTTTGCCTCCCCTTTTGCTTTGTGGGAAGGCAGGCTAGGTCAAGACTAGACTAGCGTCTCCTTTATTTTTCTTCTTCTTCAAGGCTGGTGCTCTACTACATGAGCCACACCTCCATGTCCAGCTTTTTACTGCTTGCTTGGATGGGGCTTGATACTTTTTGCTACTTTATACTTTTACTTACAGGGCTTTCCCTTCTGGGCTGGCTCAGTCCCCTGAGCAGCTAGGATTACAGACATGAGCCTCATCTGTGGTGCTAGGGCATTGGGAGGACCTTGTGCTTGGGTGGGGCTCATAAGGCTGGGGTGAAGGCCGTAGTGTGTGTTCCCTTTCTCAGGGTTCAGGAGGATGGAGGCCTGTGAAAATGACTGCTGGCAGGGGGGTAAAGCAGGTTGCCATGAGTGGTATTCTATGCACAGAAAGTGGGCATAGGGGGCTGGGAAGGTGGCTCAGTGGTAGAGTGCTTGCCTTGCATGCATGAGGCCCTGGGTTCGATTCCTCAGCACCACATAAACAGGAAAAAAAGCAGGAAGAGGCGCTGTGGCTCAAGTGGTAGAGCGCTAGCCTTGAGCTAAAGAGCTGAGGGACAGCGCCCAAGTCCAGAGTTCAGGCCCATGACCGGACCCCCCCCCCCCCAAAAAAAAAAAAGAAAAAAGAAAGTGGGCGTAGGCCCCGCACGGCCCCTGGGAAGTGCGTGCACACGCGGACGCCCTCTCGAGGCATCCTCGCCCACAGCAGCTTCTCTGCTGCTCTGCCAGTGCCTCTTTCCCTGTCAGAGGCTGGGTTTTTTTTTTGTTTGTTTGTTTTTTTGTGTGGTACTGGGGCTTGAGCTTGGGGGCATGGGAGCTAACGCTGAACTCTTGGCTCAGGGCTATCGCTCTGTCAATTGAGCCACAACTTCACTTTTTTTTTTTTTTTGTCAGTGGTGGGGCTTGAACTCTGGGCCTGGGCGCTGTCCCTGAGCAGTTCAGCTCAAGGCAAGCCCTCTACCACTTGAGCCATAGCACTACTTCCCGTTTTCTGGTGGTTCATTGGAGACAAGAGTCTCATGGACTTTCCTGCCTGGGCTGGCTTTGAACCAGGATCCTCAGATCTCAGCCTCCTGAGTGGCTAGGATGACAGGTGTGAGCCACCGGTGCCTGGCTACTGCTCCTATCTTACATGGAGTTTTTCCTCCTCTTCCTCCTCCCTCCCACCCCCCACTCCCTGTATGGGAAGCAAGCAGATAAAGATCTCACATGGCCTAAGGTGGCCATGAGAGTTTATACCAGCTTGCCAATAGCTAAGAGGCTTTTCCACAGTTTTTCCTGCCATCTTGCTTTCAAATAAACAGTGCCCCTACTCCCACCTTTCCTGCCTCATACATCTTTATTTGGTGGAGAAAAGGGCCCCAAACCCAGGATGGGAACAATACAAATATGACTGTAGGTGAGGTGTAGAGCTGTGGAGGGAAAGCCAGGGAAGAGAGGGGAGTGGGGGAAATCTAGCGAGTCTGAGCTGTAATTGTTTAGGGAAGTTACAGGAGATCTCACGCAACTTATAACATGTGGGAGAGCTGCAGGGAAGGGACAGAACCAAGCATTTCATTTGGCTATTCCTCACGCTGGGCTGGGCAGGTGTGTGGCCAGAGTGTGAGCAGTGAACAGCAGCGGAGAACACAGGCTTCTACACATCTTGCTGATGCATCTGAGACCGGGAAATGACTTAGGAAAGACAACAATGTGGAGGAAGAAGTTCGGGGATCTAGGAGTCCTCTAAGCAGGGGACTAAGAGGTGTGTATACAAGGGACAAGCCTGCCTCTGTGTCTTAGGGCTGGCATCTTTGACAGAGACAGACCTTCAGTATCAGTGGTAGAAGAACAAAGGCCTAATCAATGGGGATTGAGGGAGAGTTTGAGGCTGTTCAATGGGCAGGAGCTCTGCACACCTACACTCCCTCCCCACCCACACTCCCTCTCCAGCCTCCCAGCTGAGCCAAGAGAGAAGCCAGAGCCTCTAACAATCAGGGGGACATTAGTATTAAAACCAGAGACTTGTTGGCCGACTGCGGCTCATGCCTGGAATCCTAGCTACTCAGGAGGCTGAATTCTGAGGATGGAAGTTTGAGGCCAGCCCTGGCAAGAAAGTCCATGAGACTGATCTCCAATTAACCATCCTGAAGTTGGAAGTGAAGTTGTGGCTCAAGTGCTAGAGTGCTAGCCTTGAGTGAAAAAGCTGAGGGACAGTGCCCAGGCCCAGAGTGCAAAGCGTAAGACCTGACACAAAACAAAACAACAAAGAACCCCAGAGACTGTGGTTCTGTGGAGAGATAACCCACTTGACTGCAGCTGGACAAGAAGAGGGACAGGAACCCTCGGTTCCTCTCTCCTGTCAGCCTTCTGCTTCCTGCTGAGCCTCCTCTTGGATGGTTCTGGAATCCAGAGAACTCGCAAGTCCATGCCCTCAGTGTGTGCCTGGCTTCCCTGATAGGACAGGGTGAGGTGTAAGATGTCCTGTGCAGCCTTAAAAGCAAAGCCAAGGCGTTTGGATCTGAAGGGACAGAGAAGTCACAGGGGAAGAAGCTGTCATGACAACATGACAGGAACTGGAGGCTCAAGATGGTGTTGAGAGTGAGGCTTCACCAAGTCTTCCTTCTTGCCTACCCTCTGGGCATGCTCACAACCTGTGTGATGTAGCTACATAGAGATAGGTGGGCCATGTCCAGATGTGAGCATGTTCAATAAATGCTGGCAAAGATGGAACAAACAAGCTGCTAGCCCCTGTATAATGCTGACATGCAGCACAGACATATTCTGGATCTAGCTCCCACATTCCCTAGGTCTTGGCTTGCTCTAACACAGGTATGAGCTGGAGACAGCCCTGGGTCAGGGCCTGTCTGGGAACAATTGGGAACAGCAGCAGCGAGGAGGGAGGCAGAAGTTGGAGAGGAGATAAATGTGGAAACAATTTGCAGAGGGAGGCAGGGATAAGCAGCATGGAGTGGACAGCTGCTGGGAGGGAGGGAAAGGCGGAGGGGGGGAGGGAGGAAAGCACCCGCGTGTGCAAAAGGGGCCTCAGGATTGAGATGAATGTTTTCCATCATGGAGGGGTGACCTCTTCATTCCGTTTTTCAGACCTTCTGAACATCTATGGGCACTTTAGTTAAGTCTTGCATTTCTATTAGATTTAGCTAGCAGGAGCCCGGAGAAGGCCTTCAGTATCATGTTAGTCAGGTGAAGTGTGCTCGTGATTTCAACCTCAACTGCATGGACTCGGTGTCACCTACTTCATGTCCCTGATAACTCAGCATTGGGGACACATCATGCAGGCCTGCCCAGCCAGCCTAAATTAACATAACATTTGCACCAACACATTATTTGTCGTCCCTGGGGCTTGGACTAAGGGCCTGGGCATTGTCTCTGAGCTTCTGCTCAAGGCTAGCACTCTACCACTTGAGCCACAGCACCACTTCTGGCTTTGTTTATGAGGTAGTGAGGAATCGAACCTAGGGCTTCATGCATGCCAGGCAAGCACTCTATCACTAAGCCACACTCCCAGCCTCTTATCTCATTTCCCAGCCTTTAAAAATCAATGTTTTTTTTTTTGGGGGGGGGAGGAGGGGAAGGGTCAGTCTCAGTATGTAGCCTAGGCTGGTTTGGACCTTTAGTTGCTCCATCCTCAGCCTGGGTGCTGGGATTGCAAAGACCATGCCCCTAATGTACTTTTTTTCTTTTGTGGTACTAGGGATGAAATTGAGGGATTTCCACACTTGCAAGGCAAGTGCTCTCCCACTTAGCCACACCCTAGCCTATCTTTTTTTGAGTACTATCAAGTGAAATTGTGGCTCACCAATTTCCAGTTTTTTACACTAATGGTTTAGAAGCCGCCTATGAGGCGTGGAAGGTCCTGCTGATTTTTTTTTTAAAGTACTTTCTGTCCTTAGGCAAATTGGTTGTGTGTGTGTGTGTGCACATGCATGCTAGTACTGAAACTCGAGCTCAGGGTTTGTATTCTTTTCTTCAGGACTGGTGCTTGAGCCACATCTCTACTTCTGGCTTTTTGCTGTTTAACTAGAGATGCTCACACTTTTCTGCCTGAGCTGGATTTTTTTTTTTTTTTGTCAGTTGTGGGGCTTGAACTCTGGGCTTGGGCGCTGTCCCTCAGCTCTTCAGCTCAAGGTGAGGGCTCTACCGCTTGAGCCACAGCACCACTTCCGGTTTTCTAGTTGGGGGGGGGAGGGGAGGGCGGCGCAGGGGGTGTTAGTGGAGCTAAGAGTCTCATGAATTTTCCTGCCCAGGCTGGCTCTGAACCGTGATCCTCAGATCTCAGTCTCCTGAGTAGGATTACAGGCGTGAGCCACTGGCGCCAGGCTCCTGAGCTGGATTTGAACCACAATCTTCAGATCTTAGCCACAATCTTCAGATCTTAGTATCCTCAGTAGTTAGGATTTCAGGCATGAACTAGCAGCACCAGACACATTCTTAAATTTTCCTCACTTTCTTCATTCTAAAGTGCGAATGACTGAATCTGGGAGTCATTTGTGCGACACCCTACATCACCCACTTTCAGATTTTAGCTCTCTAATGCACTGGCTGGGCAGGTCTTGTTCAAATCTATGCTTTTCAGTCCTGCTCACCTCCTGGTGAAATATGGCAAAGGGAGAAAGGCGCAGGTGATTGCCTTAAGTTTAAGTCAGTTACTGTCTGTGTACCCTTGGGATTCCATCCATCTGTGTTTCTCTTTCTCACTGTTGATGTAGGAAAACAGAGGGCACCTGACCAACAGCTGTTTTATCTAAGAAGAGTTGCTTGCTAAGGGTTAAATCATCACAGCTCCCTGGAGGATTTATCCCAAGAGTAAGCTAGGCCACATGAAAGCATACCATCATTAGCTGTTAATGGTTTTTCCATCCTTGCGTATCAAGCCATTTTGATATTTTGGTTCTCCACATAATTTTTTTTTTTTTTTTGTCGGTCGTGGGGCTTGAACTCTGGGCCTGAGCGCTGTCCCTCAGCTCTTCAGCTCAAGGCGAGTGCTCTACCACTTGAGCTACAGCGCCACTTCCGGTTTTCTGGTGGTTTATTGGAGATAGGAGTCTCACGGTCTCTCCTGCCCGGGCTGGCTTTGAACCGCGATCCTCATATCTCAGCCTCCTGAGTAGCTAGGATTACAGGCGTGAGCCACCAGCGCCCAGCTCCACATAATTTGTTTCCATTTACCCCCCAAACAAAGCCCAGGTGTATGGTTCAGCTGTGTGAGGGATGCATGGGTGATTCTAACCCTAGTTGAGATTACTTGTGTGTGGCAGGAACCTGCTTACCAAGTTGCAGATGGTCAAACTTGTCAATATAGTGTTCCTTTTTTTTTTTTTTGGGGTCCGGTGATGGGGTCTGAACTCTGGGCCTGTGTGCTGTCCCTCAGCTCTTCAGCTCAAGGCTAGCGCTCTACCACTTGCCACAGTGCCACTTCCGGCTTTTTTCATTTTGCTTATGTGGTGCTGAGGTATCGAACCCAGGGCCTCCGGCATGCAAGGCAAGCGCTCTACCACTGAGCCACCTTCCCAGCCCTCAATATAATGTTCCTTTTGACTATGTGCCAGTCCTGGGACTTGACTTCAGGGCCTACGTGCTGTCCCCGAGGTATTTTTGTTCAAGGCTGGTACCCTACTATTTGAGCCAGAGCTCCACTTCTGGCTTTTTGTGGTAATTGGATATGAGTCTCTTTTTTCCAACTCCGGTGTGCTTTGAACTGCCATCCTCAGCTCTTAGCCTCTTAAGTAGCTAGGATCATGGGTGTGAGCTTAGTAACCCATCTTAATTTAGGTAACGCTTGTCTGCTTGTCCGGGGAGGGTGGCACAACTCTGACCCACGGAACTCCACTTGAGACGGACTCTTCTTATTTCACCAACTTATCTTCTTTCCGTCCTATGGCCACTGCTCTAATGAATCTGCATTTCATTTCTAGTTTCTGAGTCTAAAATTGATGTTATTGTCTCTTGGAATTCGACCTCAGCTCCATCCTGACTGACTTACATAGCCAGCTGCTTCCCATGTTAATTTCTTTCTGGTCATGTCCACTTCCAGATAGTCACACTAAACTGAATTCTTTAAAATGGAGATAACATTTTTGTCGTGGCTTTTCGTTTTTGGCACGTCTTTTTCTTTTTTTTAAACATGCCTGAAGTCTTTTTTCCTCCTGCAGCCTGGGTAACTCAAACTTGACCACATCTCTTAGGCAAGGTGCTCTTCCCTCCACTGGTGCCCTGAACCTTGTAACATTTGGTTAAATCTGTTTCTCCTGATTCAGTAATAATACACTCTGTGTGTGCGTGTGTCATGCCTGTAATCCGATCTACTCTGGAAACTGGGAGCTGAGGATCACCGTCTGGAGCCAGCCCCGGCAGGAAGGGTCCTGTGAGACTCCCTTATCCCCAGCTGATCGCTAAAAAGCCAAGCAGCAGCGATGTGGCTCCAGGGAGAACGCGCCAACCTAGAGCGGGGGGCGCGCGTGCACGCGCGGGGCTGCGGCACGCGTGCGGATGGCGTGCCCCAGCTCCGACGGACACGTCTGCCTGGTGTTGGGGGCAGTGCCAGGCCTCGATGGACCGTAGACGGTGCTCACGAACTCACAACCCTGGGAGTCAGCCCAGGTAGGCTGAGGAAGGCTGCAGCTCGGAGGCGGAGGGGCTGGTGCTCAAGGTCACCGGGCCGAGTCCTGCGGCAGGGCGCTGCGGGCTCGGGACCGGGGCCGCTGCACAGGCTCGGGGCACAGGTCCGGGAGTCAGCTGAGGACAATTTCGGACCCCCCCCTCCCCGCGGTCTTCCCGGAGCATCGTCCCGACACGTCGTCCCCCCGGGCCCTCCGCTCCTCCGCGCGAGTCCAGCGGTCACCGCCGCCCGGTCGACACCCCGGGCGACGCGCAGCCTCTTAAGCACCGTTTCCCTCCGCGGACTCGGGCAGAGGCTGCGGACGCACAGCCCGCGCCCCCCTTCCCCTCCATCCGCGGCCCCCAAGCCGCCGCTCCAGCGGGTCGGTCGGTGCCCGGCCGCAGCCTCGCCTTCCCGGCCGCGCTCCTCCACTCGCCGGGGCCGCCCCTTGCCGGCGACGGACGGCGCCTCGCTTCTCGCGTCCTCGGGGAGAGCGATCTTCCGTGACGGTCGGCCGATTGTCCGGGGCCAGCGACCCAGAAAGGGCCGCCCAAGAGAGCGGACCCCCGGGTCCCGCCCCCGCCCGGCCGCGGCCCGACCTCCGCCTCCGGCGCCCGCCCCCGCGCGCGCGCTCCCGCCGCGGAGCCGGCGCACAAAGGCCGGAGGCCGCCTCACCGCGCGCAGGGATCCGGCCCGCGCGCCCCACCCTCACGCCGCCGCCAGGCCCGCTGCCCACCGGCCTCGGCCCCCTCGCGTTCCGGTCGCGGAGACCAGGAGACCCGGGACGAGAGCGGATTCCCGAGGGGCGCGTCCGCCGGGGCTCCGCGGGAGGGGACTACTTTCCAGCCCCTCCGCGGAGGGACTACTTCTCCCCGGCGGAGGCGTCGGCCGCGGGCGGCGCGCACGGCATGGCGGAGGCGCGCGCCTGAGCGGAGGGACGCCGGCCCAGTCAGGCCTCGGCGCGGCCTACACGCTTCGCTCGCTCGCTTCCGCCCCGCGCCCGGCCATGGCGGAGTCCTCGCCCGCCCGACGCCCGGTGCCTCTCATCGAGTCGGGTAAGACGCGAGCCGCGCCGCCCCCGCCCCGTGCCCGCCCGCCGGGTCCTGACCGCACTCTCGCCCTCTCTTCCCCGCAGAGCTGTACTTCCTCATCGCCCGGTACCTATCGGCCGGCCCGTGTCGCCGAGCAGCCCAGGTGAGTGCGGGCGGCGGCGCGGCGGGGGTCTGGGGGCCCCGCCGCCGGGGGTCGCGGGCCCCGGAGGGACGGGGGTGCGGGCCGGCGCGCCGGGCCGAGCAGCCCGGGCGCTGACGGCGCGTCTCCTCCGCAGGTGCTGGTGCAGGAGCTGGAGCAGTACCAGGTCGGTGCCCGCGGTCCCCACGCGTCCCCCGCCCCGCCCCGCCCCGCCCGGCCCGCGCGCCCACCGCCCGCCGCGCCGGAGCTGGGGGGGAGGAGGTCACCGGGCGCCTCTCGTATCTTTTCCAGCTGTTGCCGAAGAGGTTGGACTGGGAAGGCAACGAGCACAGCAGGAGCTACGAGGAATTGGTGAGCACCGGACACGCCGCCCCGCGCGCCCCCCGCCCTGCACGCGCGCCGCGCCGGCCCGCCGGGTGCGCGTGGCAGCCGCGCTCGGGGCGGGGGGGGGACGGGGGACCCCCGGGCTTGACGGGTCTCACAGCCCCTCTCCCCCGAGGCCCTGTTTGGGGTTTGTTTTGGCCGGAGAGAGCCCGGGGAATGGGGGGGGAGGCGGCGGCTCCGGGCGGAGGTGGGGGCGCCCCCGTGTGGGGCGGGGGTGGGTCTCCAGGTTGCGGCCGCCCGCCAGGGGGCGGGACACGCCCGTCAGCCACTCCGCGGCGCGCTCTCATAGCTTTCTCTCTCGACCGCACTTGCAACTCGAGCTCTGATTGGCCCTCCTCTTTCTGCCCCGCCCACGCCTTCCGACCACTTGTTTCCTAGGAGCACACGGGTCATTAGTCTGTGAAGGTGGGCTAGTGTTTTCCCCGAGTTGAGCTTCTGTTTTTTGTTTTTCTCCGGCAGCGAGGTAATCTATTGCCTCTCAGCGAATATGTCAGTGGATCTGTGCTGTGAATAGAACAATATTTGTTGAGTGTCGAGATTCAATTTTTGATCAGTTTTACACTTTGACCTAGCTGTGTATAATTTAATGCGGGCTTTAAATGGACTAGTTGTCTTTCCTTGACTAGGAATACCTTTGTTCCTTACACCTTGTGAATCTCTTTTGCCATTCTCTATAATTCTTTTCCCCCACAGTTAACACCACTGGGCAGGAGTCAGGGCCTGGGTGTTCTCCTGAGTGCTCAACGCCAAGTGCTCTACCACTTCAGTCATAGCTCCACTTTTGGATTTTTTGGATATTTAATTGGAAATTAGAGTCTTACAGACTTTTCTGTCCGGATTGGCTTCAGACCAAGATGCTCAGATCTCATCCTTCTGAGTAGATGGGATGACAGGCATGAGCTGCTTGGCGCCTACCAATATTTGACAATTTTTATTTATTTATTTATTTATTTATTTATTTATTTATTTATTTATTTTTGGGTCCGGTCGTGGGGCCTGAACTTTGGGCCTGGGCGCTGTCCCTCAGCTCTTCAGCTCAAGGCTAGCGCTCTACCACTTGAGCCACAGTGCCACTTCCGGCTTTTTGCTTATGTGGTGCTGAGGAATCGAACCCAGGGCCTCATGCATGCAAGGCAAGCACTCTACCACTGGGCCACCTTCCCAGCCCCGACAATTTTAGTAGAAGGAACAAAGGATTTCTTTTGTTGCCAGACCATGTTCATCATATTGTACAAAGAGAACAGTTGAAAAAAAGAAGCCTATGGAGTGGATTTTCCAATGGTTTTAAAACAGGCAAACCTTCAGTGAAATATTAGCCTTTTGGAGACAGGATCTTACTATATAGCTGAAAGTTGGCTTGGAACATGGAGTAGTTCTGCTACAGCTTTCTGAATGCTGTAATTAAGAATTTGCACCAAGATGTCTGGCTACTATTAAGCATTTTTTTGTGTGTGGTTTTGGGGATTAAGATTTTATTTTTATTTTATTTATTTTGGTTGTGGAACTTGAATTTAAGGTTTGGGCGCTCTCCCTGAGCCTTGTGCTCAAGGCTAAAGCTCTACCACTTTGAGCTACAGCTCCACTTTCTTGGTTTTCTGGTGATTTATTGGAGATAAGAGTCTCACAGGCTTTCCTGCCCAGGCTGACTTTGAACCATGATACTCAGATCTCAACATCCTTGTTGCTAGAATTACAGGCTTGAGCTACCAGCACCCACCAAGGTTGATTCTTGATTGACTAACATGATTTAGATTTATAAAAGGCCAGCGTTTTCCTTAACACCTTCCTCTCCCCCAAAGAAATTGTCTTTACAATGTAGTTATATTGGCATTTAGTTTTTCTTTTTTAAATTTTATTAGCTTTAGTTACACAAGGGAGATTTCACTTTGACATACCTCCTTCTCCCTTCCCACTTGAGATTATTCACATATGTACAATACTGACCATACTCTCCCTTTTGATTCTCCTCATCCTGCTTATAACCATCCCTCATCAGAGCCTGTTTTAACTTTGTACCAAGGTACAAGATGCCAAGGTATGGTTGAATATAAAACATTCACATATTCTAATCAGAATAATCTACTCATTATTCTTTGTCACCTAAATTTGAGTAAGATTTTTGTGTGTGTATGTATATACATACACAATCTTGGAGCTTGAACTCAGGGCCTGGGAACTCTCTCTGAGCTCGGTGCTCAAGGCTAGTGCTAGTGCTTTGCCACTTTGAGCCACAGCTCCATTTCTGGCTTTTTATTTTTTATGAAATGAGTAGTTAATTGGTGAGAAGAGTCACACTTTCCTCCCCTCCCCCTAACCATCAGTCTCAGATGGAGCCTCCTATATAGGATTGCAGGCATGGGTCACTGATGCCTGGCTTGAGTGATTTTGTGTGTGTGTGTGTGTGTGTGTGTGTGTGTGTGTGTGTGTGTGTGTGTGTGTGTGTGTGTGTGTGTGTGTGTGTGTGTGTGTGTGTGTGTGTGCAGAATAACCATCTGAAAATATTTAACACCACTTACACATTTAGTTAAATTTTTGTGAGCAGGTATCTGATAAGCTTAGTCAACTCTGTGAGGTAAACTTCCCTTTCCCCCTCCCCAGGGTCTGGGGCTTGGGGCATGGTATCTGACTTCTGTCATGTCTCCCGTACTTTTCTTCACTGTTAGCAGCTTTTGCTATGATTGTTCTTGGACCCAAATCCTATTTCTGCCTGTGGAATAGTTGAATTTAAAGGTATACATCATTCCTTGCTAGTATTTCACTTTTATAAAAATAGCGAATTTATTTTGCAAATTCTTTTTGTCATATCAAATAAAAGTTCAGTAACTGAAAAACCACTGTCAGAATAAATGTAACAATAAATATAAGTCTGCAGTTTCTTTTTTTCCTCCATTTTTGCTTATTTGTATACTTTGCTGAATTCTGAATTAATTTCCTGAGCAGAGAACAGTTGGACCTTCTTGAACACTGTAAGATTAAGAAATCCAAGACTTGGATTGGAGGGCTGGGAAGGTGGCTCACTGGTAGAGTGCTTGCCTTGCATGCACAAGGCCCTGAGTTCGATTCCTCAGCACCACGTAAGCAGAAAAAGCCGGAAGTGATGCTGTGGCTCAAGTGGTAGAGAACTAGCCTTGAGCTGAAGAGCTGAGGGACAGCATCCAAGGCCCAGAGTTCAGGCCTCATTACCAACAAAACAAAAACAAACCAAGACTTGGATTGGAGTGCTTTGCCAGATAGGGCTCTTTTTGTCTTGGTTTGAGCTTCTTAAAAATTTTTTTTTGAAGTCATTACAAAAGAGACATTTATTTTTAACTTCTTATATTAGTGGTGATATGCAGCAAGATTACATTTACATATGTAATAAGTACATTTCCTTTGGTGAGGTGTCATTTGTTCTCTCATTCTCTTCCATTCCTTCCTTCCCATCTCCACCCTCAAGTTGCATAGTTTACTTTACCAGAGTCCAATGAAAAGCCCTTTATTTTAAAGGACAAAAAGATTAAATAAGCAAACAATGACTAGTTTTTGCATTAGTTAAACAAAGGGAGATTTCATTGTTACATTTCTACATGTTTACAAGATGTTCTAAGCAATCTCATACCTTGTATCCATTCATCCTTCTTGTTTCCCTATCTTTTTTACAGTGAAAACAAACTTACTTAACTTTTTCTTCTACTGTTCTATATTTTCACTGTTACTCTAAAGACCCTTCATCTTTACTGCAGCTTGTTTCTTTTGTGGAATCTGCATTTTCTTTTTTTTGTCTGTCCTGGGTCTTTTTCTGGGCCTGGGTGCTGTCCCTGAGCTCTTCAGCTCAAGGCAAGCCCTCTACCACTTGAGCCATAGTGCCACTTCTGGTTTTCTGGTGGTTTCCTGCCCGGGTTGGCTTTGAACCGTGAACCTCAGATCTCAGCCTCCTGAGTAGCTAGGATAAAGGCGAGAGCCACCAGCGCCCTGCAGAAACTGCATTTTCTTTGTAATTGATTGTAGACATTGGTGGTTCTGTAGGTATTTCTAATTTCCAGGCACTAGACACAGTGCATATTAGAAGCTTGACTTTTGGTGCTGGCTGCATTGTAATCCTGATTTTGTTGTCCTTTTTACTTGGTTTTTTAGTCTTTAACGAATACTCTACCCCAAGTGCTTGCCTTGAATGCATGAGGCCCTGGGTTTGATTCCTCAGCACCACATAAACAGAAAAAGCCCGAAGTGGCCTTTAGCTGAAGAGCTAAGAGACAGCTCTCAGGCCGAGTTCAGGCCCCATGACCAACCCACCCCCCCAAATACTCTACCCCCATTTCTCTACGTGTATAACAGGGTTGATAATGATAACTAGCTCAACAGGTACTATTGACATGGAAAGAGGTGGTTTTCTAGTACATGTGCAGTAGTAATTAGTAATATTTGTTGGTAACAATCCTGATAGAAGGCATAATTATGTAGATGCCTTTTACTTTATGTCCATTTGTAGAGTCTTAACCTGTTTCACTCATGCTGGGGTTGAGTGAATAATGATACTGATCTAAGAGCAGCGCCTGTAACAGCTCAATGCTTAACACTGGTGGTAGAGGTGAGCCATGAGTTTCTTGGTCTTAGTTGCGTTCCCTTTGAAAGAGAGTAGTTTCCATGGCTTACCCAGTCACTGCATTGTATCTAAGGGATTAAAAGTTTTCCTTGCTGCCGGGCGCTGGTGGCTCACGCCTGTAATCCTAGCTACTCAGGAGGCTGAGATCTGAGGATCGCGGTTCACAGCCAGCCCGGGCAAGAAAGACCGTGAGACTCCTATCTCCAATAAACCACCAGAAAACCGGAAGTGGCACTGTAGCTCAAGTGGTAGAGCGCTCGCCTTGAGCTGAAGAGCTGAGGGACAACGCCCAGGCCCTGAGTTCAAGCCCCACGACCGACAAAAAAAAAAAAAAGTTTTCCTTGCTTCATATTGATCCAAGCACAGCAATTGCACAGTGCATTTTGTCCTTTAAACCTTTTTGTTTGCCAGTCCTGGGGCTTGAACTCAGGGACTGGGCACTGTCCCTGAGCTTCTTTTTGCTCAAGGCTAGCACTCAACTAATTGAGCCCCAGCGCCACTTCCAACTTTTTCCGTTCATGTGGTACGGAGGAATCGAACCCAGGGCTTCATGCATACTAGGCAAGCACTCTGTCACTAAGTCACATTCCCAGCCTGTGTCCTTTTAATCCGTACTGATGGCATACCTGTAATCCTAGCTACTTAGGAGGCTGAACTCTGAGGATCTTAGTTTGAAGCCAGCCGGGGCAGAAAAGTCCATAGGATTTGTATCTCTAATTAACCATCAAAAATAGAACTATGGTTCAAGTGAGCACTAGCCTTGAGTGAAAAAGGTAAAGGACAATACAGTACCTAGGACCTTATTTTTATTTTTATTTTTTTGTCTTATTTTTTGCCATTTCTGGGGCTTGAACTCAGGGTTTGGGCACTGTCCCAGAGCCTCTCTGTGCTCAAGGCTAGTACTCTACAACTTGAGCCACCGTGCTACTTCCAGCTTTTTCTGTTCATGTGGTACTGAGGAATGGAACCCCGGGCTTCATGCTTGCTAGGCAAGCATTTTATCACTGAGCTACATTCCCAGCCCAAGCTTAGTTTTATTATGAATTCTTTAGTTGTCTTCAGCTCATTATACTTTATCAGAGTTTGTAAACACAGAGTATTGCTTGTATCCCAGTGCACTGACAAGCACTCCTTCAGACATTAGTGGGTGGAGGGAGCCAGGGATGCTATGTGTCTTTCATGTTGGGCTGACAGTTACAGTGCTCTAGCACTTGAACTGCAGCTCAACTTCCGGCTTTTTGTTGATTAATTGGAGATAGAGTCTCAAACCTCTGATCCTTTTCAAACTGTGATCCGTACTCAGATCTCAAGCCTCCTTCTGGATTTGATTGAAAAGAGATTGAATCCATAGACTAACTTATATTTAAGTTATCTGAAATAGTTTGTAATTTTCAGTATTACATGTTAATGAGTTAATGGTTTTTCATATGGCTGCAAATGACACTGTTATTAAAACATAACTCTCTAACCAGGTCTTGTCCAATAAACATGTGGCTCCTGATCATCTGTTGCAAATCTGCCAGCGCATCGGTCCTATGTTGGATAAAGAAATCCCGCCCAGTATTTCAAGAGTCACTTCTTTACTTGGTGCAGGAAGGCAGTCTTTGCTACGTACAGCAAAAGGTACCTTAATTTGAAGAAGTGTTCTGCTATGTATTAGTAGCTTAAGAATTCTTATTCTAATTGTGAAGTAATGTAAGCATTGTGGAAGAAAGGTGTTAATGTAACTATAAATCATGCTGTGGACTATAAAATTCTCCGCATTTAGCATAGAACAATGAATTTTATTGCGTAAGTGTTTAATGGGTCCTTCTGCATTTAAAAATTGATAAAGATATAGATGTTAAGCTAAAAAGCTTCAATTTATTCTGAGATGTGTTTGAGGTTTTATCCATGTGAGTTTTAATTTTCTATTTTGTAGCTTACTCATAATCTCATGGAATGTAATTGTATGTGTCTAATAAACTCTTTAAATGCTAGAAGTATTTCCTTTGGTATTTAGATTCCAAAAGCCCTTTGTTATAAGAGAAAGTGACTTTCTAAAGTTAGTAGCAGTTTGAAAGTAGCACAAAAAATGTAAACTTGCATGGTCCCTTTTTTTTTTTTTGCCACTGATTTAATTTTTTGCAAAGTTATATGTTAGCAAAATGTTTGGAATTGCTATACTTTTCTTGTTAGCGTGGTATAAATGACCTAGACTAAGTATGTGTATGTGATATGATCTATGTATACATGTGGCTAAATTGCTAATGGGCAAGATTGTTGGTTCTTCTGATCTATAGCATACTTCAAGTTTACCAGGTGATTTTCTTTTTTTTTTTTTTTTTTTTTTTGTTAAGAGCTATGTTACTGTGATGCTACCTCTATATGCACCACCAGTATTAAGTTTGACCAGAAAGAACAACCCTCCCTCTTGGTTCCATGCCAGACTGGTTTGTCAGCTTGAGTTCTCAGTGCTCTGTAGCTGTGCTGCACTGGGGCTTCAATCAGGAAACTTCCTATCCTTCCTTTTCTGCGTCCTTACTGTGTAATTATCCTACTGGAGGTTGTTATATAGTAGTTGCTTGGGCAGCCTGTTTTGCTTTGTTTTTCTTTGTGTCAAGCTCAATGTTGTTTTGTGATGAGCACTGCTTTAGAACTAACTGGCAGGCCTTAGAAGAAACTCTAGCCAGGTGTCATAGGGTAGGCCATATTTCTGTATTTGTTTTGTACCAGTGCGGTGAGAGGATGCCTTATCACTACTCTTTGGTCACAATAGTGGTGATGAATCCGTTCATGTAAAACCTAACATGCCTGTTAGTTTGGGGCACCCGAGGCTCAGTGGAGGGTTAGTTTGATGCCTTCCCTCCCTTTCTCTCTCAGTTGTGAAAAAGCTAATTTTAATTTCTAGCACAGCATGGACATGAGGTCTGTTCATGACCTGTGTTTTGTTACTAGCTCCTAAAGAGGGGCCAGGCATTTTCGCCTTGGTGCATTTCTAGTAGTTCAAGGAAGGATGGGGCTTTCAAATTAGTGTTCAGACTCTCAGGTCTCTATCCGTGTGTTCTTCTGGAAAAGAGTATCTGTGATTCTAAAACAAGTTTCCAATACTTTCTAAGGAGATAAAAGTCATGGTTAGTATTGTCCAAATTAATTTCAAAACTAAACAAATTAAGTCAAGGATCTTTATATATAAGAATACATTCCTTATAAAAGTTTCTATTTCTCAAATGTTGGATCAGTTGTGATTAAGGGTGCTCATCTTCATATTGGATGGTATAATTCCGCATTGAAATATAAACACATGGCATTCAATGGGACTTGAAGAAAAGACCTGGTCTTCTGGCTGGCCCATCTTTAGTAGTCATTTGCATTGGATCTTTTTAAAGGTCCTGGAACCTTTGAGCCTCAGTTACCTCACTTGTACTTTGGTGAAAATACCTACCTCACAGGGTTGTTGTGAGGACTCAATGAGATACTGTATGTGGAAAGCACTTTGTGAATTGTAAAGTGCTATTCAAATGTTAGTTGTTGTTGCTGCTGTATCTGAGATGTCTTCAGTTTTCTTTTTCCTTCAGAAATAGTCTAATAAACATCCAGGGCTTTTCTGTTAAAAGTATATTAGCTGGTAAAACTTTGAATAAAACAGTTTATTACAATATACGTAAGTATTCTATAAAATCTTTCTGGGGGTTAACTTTCAAGGTTTTATGTGTATCTAAAATTCGTTTTAAAGACTGCAGGCACACAGTCTGGAAGGGCTCTGCCTTTGCTGCTCTTCACAGAGGAAGGCCTCCCGAAATGCCGGTGCATTATGGTTCCCCGCCAAATCTTGGTAAGTGACCTGGCCTTTGAGACCTCCGAAACTGTGCTTTTAAGTTGTTGACAGAATTTAAAAATGTGGTCTTAGAGTTGGAAAGGAAGTACTCATAGTGTTGTTGTTTAGTAATAAGTGTCGTATTTTAAATGGTTTCCTTAACAAAATTAGAAATTAAGGAAAGCAATTGTGTTTTGATAAGAAATCTTAGTACTTCTAGTAGGCTAGAATTGGCAAGAAACTTTCCCTAGGATTTCTCAGATATATTTTATAATCTTCTAGAAATTGTTTTGGAATTTTTCTTAGTGTCTTCCATAACTCCCCTTAACTGTTCTCATTGTTTTTATTTCCTAGTGGAGATCCATCGAGGAAAACAACTCACAGGGTGCTCCACTTTTAGCACAGCATTTCCAGGAACTCTGTATCAGCATATAAAAATGCACAGGAGGATTCTTGGACATCTGTCTGCTGTTTACTGTGTAGCATTTGATAGGACAGGACATAGAATCTTTACAGTGAGTTAACATTTTGACCTCAATGTGGTGCCCCTTAGGTACTTAAGTGTGCTTCAGGATCACCTAGGGTAGGGCTGGGAACAGCCAGCCTTTTTCAGCTTCAGAATCATTTATAAATGCAGGACAGACATACAACTCCTCTGATGCTTCTTGACTACTGCTCACAGCCCTCTGCCTGAATCGATCATTTTGTATGGCCCTCCAGTGATGATCTACACGTAAAAATGGCTGTTGGCAGAGAATTCTCTACCCTTCACTAGGAAATTTTATCAAGCATGATTTTGACTAAATACATCTGGTGTGGGGGTCCTGAATTTGTACTTTGATTAAGTATTTCAGGTGACTTAAGTAACATAGTCATAATTCGGCTGTTTAAGAGACTTTCTAGAGCAGTAGTTCTTTATCATGAGCGTTAAGGGTACTTGAAAACATATATAAGTAAAATTTTCTTTTTAGCTTTTTGTAGACTTAATGAATTATATTGTAAGCTAAATAAGTGATATATTAAAAAATTCAACAATAAAAACTTTGCTAAAACTGAAACCATTAGCGATAATTATACTCATTGATTAATCTGATCAGTGAAAATAGTGTTTACTGGTTCTAGTGTCCCAGTTATTAGAAAACTGTATAAAAATAAAATTTCCGGAATTTTTTTAAAATTATTTTTTTGGGGGGCTCGAACTTAGGACCTGGGTGCTATCCTTGAGCTTTTCTGCTCAAGGCTAATGCTGTATCACTTGAACACAGCTCCACTTCTGGCTTTCTTGATGCTTGGTTTTAGATAAGAGTCTCATAGTCTTTCCTGCCCTGGTCGGCTCCAAACTGATCAGCCGATCTCAGCCTTCTAAGTAATCAGGATTACAAATGTGAGCCACTAGCACCTGGCTCCATTTCTAGTATTCTATTTTTTTTTTTTTTTTTGTCAGTTGTGGGGCTTGAACTCAGCCTGGGTGCTGTCCCTGAGCTCGTCAGCTTAAGGCTATCCCTCTTCTTCTTGAGCCACAGTGCTACTCTGGTTTACTAGTGGTTTATTGGAGATAAGAATCTCACGGATTTTGCTGCCTGGGCTGGCTTTGAACCGCGATCCTCAGATCTCAGCCTCCTGAGTAGCTAGGATTAGAGGTATGAGCCACTGGCGCCTGCCTCTTTCCAGTATTTTTAAGGGGACAGTTAAGTGAATGAAAAGCTTGTAGTTGTGATTCAGAGCATACACAATGTTGCATGATGAGTGCTGGCTTGTATTGTAATTTGCGACACTATCACTGGGTAATTTGAATTGGTGGTATTTTCCTACTACTTTTTTATTCTTTCTGGGATTGACACTTAGTCTTGTTTTCCAGGCTAGGAAATTTAGATCTGTACTTGTATACATATTATTTAGCCTCCTAAGTTATACCAATATGAATTAGTTCAGACATGATTATATATGTGAGCAGGAATCTTCAGTTAGATATATTACTTGATAGAGAATTTTCAGGAAAAATAGCATTGATAAGGTGCTTTGATCCCTAGAAATGGTACTGTTACTGTATCTTTATGTATACTTTTGAAGAAAAGTATTCTATTATGCATATTATACATGTGTGCTGACTGAGGATCAGTTTAGACACTGTTGTTGGAAGTAGAGGAAGAGTTATAGTTACTTAATTTGGGTAATGTAAAAAGGCACTCTTTAAAGTATTTTTACTGGACTTACTAGTCTAATACTTACATTTGTTGTATTTTCTCTCAGGGTTCGGATGACTGTTTGGTAAAGATTTGGTCAACACATAATGGCCGCCTGCTGTCCACATTAAGAGGTCATTCTGCAGAAATTTCAGATATGGCCGTAAACTATGAGAACACCATGATTGCTGCAGGGAGCTGTGATAAGATCATTCGAGTGTGGTGCTTGAGGACCTGTGCCCCAGTGGCTGTGCTGCAAGGACACACGGGATCAATCACGTCTTTACAGGTCAGTGAGCCACGCGGACACATCTGTGTGCTCTTGCCTTTTCTTTTAAAACTCGATCTTTGGAGCTGAGGAATAGCAAAATGCGTAGTAATTATACGCCCGTTTTGAAACTGAGGTAATTATGAGAATATGTGATCATTGATATTTTACACAAATCATGCAGGACTAACATAGTACCTCATGTAGTAGAGCTCCATAGTCTTCAAAGGTGATACGTAGCCTTTTATTTTTATTTTTTGTGCTGGTCTTGAGGCTTGGACTCAGTGCCTGTGTACTGTCTCTTAGCTTTTTCTCTCATGGTTGACTGTCTACCACTTGAGCCACAACTCTACTTCTGGATTTTTGGTAGTTGGTTGGAGAAGAGTCTCACAGAGGTTTTTTTTTTTTGTTGTTGTTGTTGTTTTATTTGGCGTGGCTTGGCTTCATATTGGGATTCTCAGATCTCAGCCTCCTGAATGGCTAGGATTAGAGGATGAGCCACTGAACCCCAATTAGTAATTTGATATGGGTTGTTTGTTCTTGTTTTGATTTCTGTGCAAGTGGAATCATATTCAGAAAATAATTACCTGTGCCTTTAATAGGGTGACAGGGCTCGTATGTAGATAACTAGTCTTTCCAGCATCATTTGTTGCTGTTGCTTTCCAGTGTATGTTTTGGCATTTTTGTCCAAAATGAGATGGATGTAGTTTTATTTTTTGGGTCTTCTATTTGCGTACAATTCTCTTTCTTTTCTTTTCTTTTTTTTTTTTTTTGTTGGTCATGGGGTTTGAACTCTGGGCCTAGGCGCTGTCCCTCAGTTCTTCCGCTCAAGGTGAGTGCTCTACCATGTGAGCCACAGCACCACTTCCTGGGTCTTCTGTTTAGTGATTGGTTTTTGTGTCTTTTTGTGCCAGTACCATTCTGTTTTTATTACTGTGGCTATATAGTATAATTTGACATCTGATATTATGATACCTGCAGCATTTATTTATGTATTTATGTCAGTTGTGGGGCTTGAACTCTGGGCCTGGGCACTGTCATTGAGCTCTTCAGCTCAAGGCTAGTGCTCTACCACTTGAGCCACAGCACCACTTACGGTTTTCTGATGGTTAATTGGACATAAGAGTATCAAGGAGTTTCCTGCCTGTGCTGGCTGTGAACTATAATCCTCAGATCTTAGTTTCCTGAGTAGCTAATAATTTCAGGCCTGAGCCACCAAAACTTCTTGAGTTTTACATTTTTTTTTGGTCAATTGTGGGTTTGAACTCAAGGCCTGGACACTGTCCCTGAGCTTTTTTGCTCAAAGCTAACATGCTAGCACTTTGAGCTGCAGCACCACTTCGAGTTTTCTGGTGGCTAATTGGAGATAAGAGTCTCATGGACTCTCCTACCCAGGCTGGCTTTGAACCATGATCTTCAGGTCTCAGCCTCCAGAGTAGCTAGGGTTACAGGCGTGAGTCACTGGCGCCTAGGTCAGTTGCTTTCTTTTAGAGCTTGAGTTATGTCCTTCTATTACCTCCTTGAATTTAGACTTTGTTTGTTTGTTTTGTCTGTCATGGGGCCTGAACTCTGGGCCCTGAGTACTGTCCCTCAGCTCTTCAGCTCAAGGCTAATGCTCTACCACTTGGGGTTGGAGAAGTTTTCTGCTATTGTTTTATTAAATAGTTTCTCAGTGCCTTCAGTTTGTATTTCTTCGTATATCTGTGATTGGAGGTTTGGTATTTTGATGGAGTATGAATGGCCTTGTAACTTTAATTCATATTTTTTTAGTCTGTTTCAACATTTTTGATTATTTGATCCAATTTCTCTGCTTTATCTATTTTTTTTTTTTTTTTGTTTGTTTGTCGTGGTGCTTGAACTTGGGGCCTGGGCACTGTCCCTCAGCTCTTTAGCTCAAGCTAGTGCTCTACCACTTGAACCACAGCACCACTTTGGCTTTTTCTGCTTATGTGGTGCTGAGGAATCGAACCCAGGGCCTCATGCATGCAAGGCAAGCGCTCTACCACTGAGCCACCCTCTCAGCCCCATCTTTAATTACTTTTTTTGTTGTTGTTGTTGGTCATGGGGCTTGAACTTGGGCGCTGTCCCTGCGCTCTTCAGCTCAAGGCAAGTGCTCTACCCCTTGAGCCACAGCGCCACTTCCAGTTTTCTAGTGGTTTATTGGAGGTAAGAGTCTCACTGATATTCCTGCCCAGGCTGGCTTTGAAGCTCGATCCTCCGATCTCAGCATCTTTTGAGATGCTAGGATCAGCTAGGATTACAGGTATGAGGTACCAGCGCCCGGCCCTTTTTTTTTTTTTTTTTTTTTGTCCGTTGTGGGTCTTGAACTCTGGGTCAAGGCAAGCACTGTACTACTGAGCCACATTTAATTTTTTTTTTTTCTTTCGGTTGTGTGGCCTGAACTCTGGGTCTGGACGCTGCCCCTCAGCTCTTCGGCTCAAGGCTAGCTCTCTACCACTTGAGCCACAGTGCCACTTCCAGTTTTCTGAGTGGTTTATTAGAGATAAGAATCTCACGGCCCGAGCTGGCTTTGAACCATAATACTCAGATCTCAGCCTCCTAAGTATCTAGGATTACTGACACCCAGCTCCTTTAATTCTTTATACCTTATTTTCAGTTTGTTCTGTTCTATAAGCTAGACTTTGGATTGAGTTTTCTTCATTTACAGGAGTTCAGTTTGTTTTTCAAGATTTCTGTACTTTCATTGAGTTTTTCTTTTGTATTCTGGATGTCTTCTTCATTTCATTTGGCTGTTTGAATTCTCTAGTAGTTTGATTCTTACGTGAATTTCTGCTTGTACATAAAGTCCTTTGTTTCATTACCCTTTTTTTGTTTTATTGAGCTTGTATTTGAACATTTTTCCTGTTCTTTATCACTGGAGTCCATTGTTGTAGTTACTGGCTTTACTTTTTTTTTCTGGTAATGGTGCTTGAACTCAAAGCCTCACACTCTAGGCTTGTTTGCTCATGGCTGTTGCTTCACTACTTGAGTCATACTTCCAGCTCCACGTTTTTGTCTGTTGGAGCTAAGTCTCTCAGATTTTGCTGCCTGACCTGGCTCCATACTGCAATCCTTCAGCACCCAGCTTCTTGAATAGCTAGGATTATAGATGTGAGCCACTGGCACCTGGTTTTATATGAGGGACTTGCATGTTTTAGTATACATCTTGTGAAGATTTTTTTTTTTTTTTTTTTTTAGTTTTGTCTTTCATTGGTCACATTATGTGTAAGTTAATTGTTAGATTTTTTCAATAAAATATTAACTATATTTTATATTTGTGTTTTATTGCCTTAGCATGTCAGTTGAAGTTAACTTTGGAAAATAGTTAAATGTGTAACTTGAGTAGAAATTCCTAGTAACTGAATTATGTATTTATATTACTGATTTTTAGTTTAGCCCTATGGCCAAAGGCTCCCAAAGATACATGGTTTCCACTGGTGCTGATGGAACAGTTTGTTTTTGGCAGTGGGATTTAGAATCCCTAAAATTCAAGTAAGTGAATTTATTTAACAAATCCTTTTCAGTGAAATTGAATTTGATTACAAAGGGCGATGATGAATTGTGGTGGTCTTTTTACTCTGAACTTTCACTGTTTTACAACAGAGGTGTTACATGAACCTTTATGTTTCTGCACTTATTTAGAGAGTTGGAAATAAGATAAGCACAACTTTGTTTCTTGGTGATTACATTTGTATGTAAGCAAAGTGAAATAATATATGTTAACCATTTAAGTTAGAAATATACAGTTAGATATGTAATGAGAGCTGCCACAGTGACACTTGGAGACCACTGCTGGGTTATAGATCAGTCCAGTGACTGCTTAGCCCTTCACATGCAGGAACTGAAGTATGTTTAGTTAGATTTAAAAGTTGATACTTGGGCCACTTGTTAGAAAACTTGTCTAAGTATGGTTTAAACAATTAGAGTCCATGGATTTTTGAGCTATTATATTTCAATTGTTTCTTTTTTTTTTTTTTTTTATGGTACTGGAGATCTCTCCAGAGCCCTGTACATGCTTAGCCAGCCTTTTTTGTCTGAACTGTATTTCCAGTCCCAGGTGCCCCTGAGGTTTTGAACTCAGGATCTTGTGTTTGGTAGACAGGCACTGTCCACTTGAGCCATGAAGCCAGTTCTTCCTTTGGTTATTTGTCAGGTAGGGTCTCACATTGTATTTTTTTTTTTTTTTTTTTTGGTCAGTGAGGGGCTGGAACTCTGGGCCTGCCTGGGCACTGTCCCTGAGCTCTTCAGCTCAAGGCAAGCACTCTACCACTTGAGCCACAGTGCCACATCTGGTTTTCTGGTGGTTAATTGGAGATAAGAGTCTCATGGACTTTCCTGCCTAGGCTGGCTTTGAACCTTCATCCTCAGATCTCAGCTTCCTGAGCAGCTAGGATTACAGGTGTGAGCCACCTGCGCCTGGAAGTCTCACATTTTTGACCTGGGCACATCTTGGACCATGATCTTCTTACCTACAAGTTCCTACTTAGTGGGACCCACAGATACATACTACCACATCCTGATCATTGAGATAAGGACATTGGTAACTTTTTGCCTGGGCTGGCCTTGAATAGTGATCCTCCTAATCTTTGCTTCCCTGAGTAGCGAGTCAGTTTGTCTTGCTAGGTCAAGTATATATTCTTTTGCAGTGTAGGAATTTGAACGCAGGGCTTCATATTTGCTAGGCAGGTACTCTGCCTCTTACTTGAGTCATACCCCCAATCATGTATTTTTGATGAAAACAGTGTTATCAAATTCGTGCTAGAAGGTGTGAAAGATTTATTATGTATTAAAGAATAAAGTACCATTAAAATTATACTAACAATTGATATGTTGATACTTTAGATACTTTGATTAGATAAAATTTATCTCCCATTCCTGTCTTTATTTCATTCTTGCAGTGGGTTCTCACTATATTGCTTCCACTGGCCTTGAACTCCAGAGTCATATCACCACAGTGTCATGAGTAGCTAGGATTAGAGATTTTTTTACCACTGTGTGAAATAAAGTTTTATTATTTTGCCTTGTTGGGAATTGAACCTTGGGCTCCATGCATGGTAGACAAATGCTCTATAGCTGAGCAGTATCTGTGTAGTATCTGTGGCCTGTGGGGGCCCCCCCCTTTTTTTTTTAGAAGTGTGACTAGGAAATGTGTGGCTCTCAGTGGTATACCCTGGTACAGGGTACAGGATGTGTATTCCCTGCTTGATAGTCTTGCCAGTGGGTCCTCTTGGCCCCTGTGTTTTATTCACCTTGCTTCAGAAATGGCTTTGCATTTGCATGAGGGTTGCGATTAGACTTCATGCTCAAAGTTCGTGTAGATGTTATGGCATAGGTAGAACTGTGTGTGCGATAGGGTATTAGGGGAATAAGCTTATAGTGTTTAAATATGCTAGATTGAAACCATAATGTAAGTGTGTTAATGTGTTAAACTAACGGATTTCAAAACATGTTCTTCTTTTAAAGTCCACGTCCCTTGAAGTTCACTGAAAAGCCTAGGCCAGGTGTTCAAATGCTTTGTTCTTCTTTTAGTGTTGGTAAGGTAATTTTATTTCTTAACTTTATTTTAGCATTTATTAAATAACCATATTACTGCTAAGAACCTTTATCAGAAAGACGATAAATGGCTTCAAATCTTCATTTTATTAGACTTAATATGAGTTAGCCTTTTTCTTGTCCTCTACCTTATTCAGATTTCCTCTGGTTTCTAGAAGTAGTCAGTCAGTGGCAATGGTAAAACTGAAGCTCAAGGTGTCCACATAATCTCCTCTGTCGCGGTCCTGTGTGGAATATTCTCTGTGGTTTTAAGTCTACTTATTTTTGTACATTTAAATTTGTTTTCCACACCAACTTTGGTGACATTACTTGTTTTTCTTATTTATTTATTTATTTATTTATTTATTTATTTATTTATTTATTTATTTATTTATTTATTTTTGTGCCGGTACTGGGGCTGGACTCAGGGCTTGGGTGTTTTTCCTTTTTCTCACAAGGTTGGTACTCTACCCCTTGAGTCACATCTCTACTGCAGCTTTTTAGTACTTAACTGGAGATAGGAGTCTTACGGACTTCTCTTCCTCTGCTTGCTTTGAACCACATAGCTAGGATTATAGATGTGAGCCACTGGCCCCGGGCACCATTTTTCTTTTCTTGTACAGCAAACTTTTGTGGTGTTCTTTTTAACGGAAGGAGAATCTGAAATGCTAGTAAGCTGTGTATTCCAAAGCAAGATATAAATGTTTGGAAACCAGAATCTCCCTTTTCCTGTTATTTTAAAACTCTGGCAGTTAAATGGACACTTTACCTCATTTATATAGAATGAGACTGAACATTTGGATTCGCTTTATTTCATTTATATAGAATGAGACTGAACATTTGGATTTGCTTTCTTAACAAAGCAACAAATATAACTGAATCTATATAATGAGCTAGAAAATGGATTTATTGAGATAAATCGAGTTTTTCTGTGTTTCAGTAAAGAAACTGATTCAAATACTTGTTACAATCTGAATGTTTAAACCTTAATATTTTTATTTCAGGTGGTATGTTTTTGGCTACAGGTAGTACTGATCATGTTATCAGAATGTATTTTTTGGGTTTTGAAGCACCTGAAAAAATCGCAGAACTTGAAAGCCATACTGTAAGCATTCATATTTTAAAATTCTGTAGATTAATTGCTAGTAGTCGTATTATTGCTAAGATTATCATTCTGATTTATTTTAGCTCACTTTCTACTTAGCAAATGAATTTTAATGTTGTTTTTTTTTTTTGTCCGTGGTGGGGCTTAAACTCTGGGCCTGGGCTCTGTCCTTCAGCTCTAGGCCAGCTCAAGGCCAGCGCTCTACCATTTGAGTCACAGCACCACTTCCAGTTTTCTGGCAGTTAATTGGAGACAATAGTCTCACAGACTTTTCTGCCCAGGCTGGCTTTGAACCGATATCCTGAGATCTCAGCTAGGATCAGTAGCCTAGCTCAGATCAGTAGCTAGGATTATAGGTGTGCGCCTCCAGCGCCCAGCTTGTTAATATTTTGAGACCAGATCTTCTTAGGTACTACAGACTTACCAGGAACTTGAGATCCTCCTGACTCAACCTTCTGAATAATGGGTTTAAAGGCATGTACTACCATGTCTGGCTTATTTTAAAGTTATTTGTGGCTATTTTGTTAGATTTATAGTATTAAGTCATAGTTGCATTTCTTTTTTTTTTTTTTTTGTCGGTCGTGGGGCTTGAACTCTGGGCCTGGGCGTTGTCCCTTAGCTCTTCAGCTCAAGGCGAGCGCTCTACCACTTGAGCTACAGCGCCACTTCCGGTTTTCTGGTGGTTTTATTGGAGATAGGAGTCTCACGGTCTCCTGCCCGGGCTGGCTTTGAACCGTGATCCTCAGATCTCAGCCTCCTGAGTAGCTAGGATTACAGGCGTGAGCCACCAGCGCCCGGCATAGTTGCATTTCTAAGATGAATCATTCATTCTGAATCTCATTTTTTCTCACTGTAATGAAGATTGAACCCAACTCTCAGGCATGCTGGCCACTGTAACACTAAGCTATATCCCAGCCCTGATTGTGGTGGTATTCTCATTTTCACTGAAGCATATTCAACAATTGAAATTTTAATTAAAATTTTGAAGCCAGGCGCTGGTGGCTCACGCCTGTAATCCTAGCTACACAGGAGGCTGAGATCTGAGGATTGTGGTTTAAAACCAGCTGGGGCATAATGTCCCCAAGAAACACTAATCTTCAATTAACCACTCAAAAACCGGAAGTGGAGTTGTGGCTCAAAGTGGTAGTATTATTTATTTATTTAATTTAGTCATGGGGCCTGAACTCAAGGCCTAAATGCTGTCCCTTAGCTCTTTTGCTCAAGGACCACTTGAGCCACAGCACCACTTCTAGTTTTTAAGTGGTTAATTGGTGATAAGAGTTTCACAGAGATTTTTCTGCCTGGGCTGGCTTCAAACTGTGATTCTCAGATCTCAGCATCCTGAACAGTTACAACTATAAGCATGACCCACTAGTGCCTGGCTTTTAATTTTATTTCATATTTATAAAAATGAAAATGTACAAGATGGATTTTTTAATTCTTTTCTGGACAAGCACATAGATACGCTTTAAATGATGGGTTGTCATTGACACTCAGAGTAACAGGTTGAGAATAGTCTGATTTTACAGTGGTTATTCATTGAAAAACCTGATCATAACAATTGGTTCAACTGGGTTTGTTTCCAGTTGTCTATGACCTAGCAATAAGTAGTAGTAGTAGTATTCTACGATATAGGTCAGGATCTGCTCATCTTTTTTCTCTAGAAAGTTCTAAGGAAGACAGTTGTATTCAGAAGCTATTTGATACACAGACTCAAGGCACTTTAAAAGAAAAGATATTTTTGCCAATAAGTAATCAAAGTGATAACGCTTTGAATTTCTTCAGTTAATATTTTATCATTGTTCACATATTACTCCTTTTCCTTTCTAGAATGTTTTAGTAGTCTTGTTAGATACCTAATTGCCATTGCATTTAAAGGCACAGTGCATGTAGAACAGCTGTAAATCTTTTGTTAAATCAGCTACTTCTAACACTCATATTTTAAGTTGAATTTGTAATCTATGTAGATAACCATTTTCTTGCATTTCGTTTTTTTTCCCCTTTAGGATAAAGTGGATAGTATACAATTTTGTAATAATGGTGACCGGTAAGTGTGTGTTTTGGTGTTTGTATGTTTACATTTTTAATTGACAGATAATAATAGTATATGTTCATAGGGTACAGTAGTTGTGTGTGTGTGTGTGTGTGTGTGTGTGTGTATTCCTTTTTTTCCCCAGTCTTAGGGTTTGAAATCAGGGTCTGGGCACTGTCCCCTGAGCTTCTCTGTGCTCAATGCTAGCATTCTACTACTTGAGCCACAGTGCCAATTCTGGCTTTTTTCTGTTTATGTGATACTGAGGAATGGAACCCAGGGCTTCATGCATGCTAGGCAAGCACTCTACCACTAAGCCACATTTCCAGCCTAAGGAAGTGATTTTTTTTTTTGGTCAGTTGTGGGGCTTGAACTCTGGGCCTGGACACTGTTCCTCAGCTCTTCAGCTCAAGAAAAGCGCTCTACCGCTTGAGCTACAGCGCCACTTCCGGTTTTCTAGTGGTTTATTGGAGATAGGAGTCTCAAGGTCTTTGCTGCCTGGACTGGCTTTGAACTGAAATCCTCAGATCTCAGCCTCCTGAGTAGCTAGGATTATAGGTGTGAGCCACCGGCGCCCTGCTAAGGAAGTGATTTTTAACAAAGAAGGAAGGAATGGAAATGTGAAAAGGAGATGGGTTTGATTGGGATATGTTGTATACATGTATGGAAATACCACAAATACACATGCTAATAATCTTTTTCCAGCTAGGTGCCAGTGGCTCATGCCTGTAATCCTGACTACTCAGTAGGCTCAGATTGAGGATTACAGTTTAAAGGCAGCCTAGCAGCAAAGTCCATGAGACATTTACCTCCAGTTAACTACCAAAAAAGTTAGATGCAAGTAGAGCTGTATCTTAAGTGGTAGAGTGCTAGCTTCAAGCAAAAAATCTCAAGAACATCATCTGGGTTCCTACTTCAAAACCCAGGACTAACACACACACACACACACACACACACACACACACACAAGTCTCTGTCTACAGTTGTTGTGATAATATTCTGCAATATGTCATTTTATTCTGATGGTTATAGTACTGGGGTTTGAACTCAGCGCCTGTGCTAGTTAGACAAACAATGTACCACAGAGCTCCTCCCAGTCCTGGTGATATTAATTATAGCCTGTGTTGACAAGTATGTGAGTAGACTTATCTTTTTCTTAATATTTTAAGCTTCCTGAGTGGTAGCAGAGATGGAACAGCACGGATTTGGAGATTTGAGCAGTTAGAGTGGAGAAGCATTTTGTTGGATATGGCTACCAGAATTTCAGGGTAAGTTGAAATTATTACAAGTAGATGTGGCATAGTTTTCTCTTTGTAGATGTTGGCTATTTGTTGAGGGGATTAACCTGTTATAAAAAGCCATGGAATTGGGCTCTGGAGGCACATGGATTATCTGAGATCTGAAGATCTTGATTCAAAGCCAGCATGGGCAAGAATGCCTATGAAACTTTTTCTTTTCTATTTTTTTGTTGGTCGTGGGGCCTGAACTCTGGGCCTGGGTGCTGTCCCTCAGCTCTTCAGCTCGAGGCTAGTGCTCTACCACTTGAGCCATAGCTCCACTTCGGTCTTTTTTCTGCTTATGTGGTACTGAGGAATCAAACCCAGGGCCTCATGCGTGCAAGACAAGCACTGTACCACTGAGCCTCCTTCCTAGCCGCTGAAACTCTTTAATAAACTACTCAGGAAGAGCTGTTAGTGGTAGCTTAAGTGCTAGCATGCCAGCCTTGCAAAAAAGAAGCTAAGGGACAGTGCTCAGGCCCTGAGTTCAATCCTCAGGACTGCCACCAACAAAAACAAAAAGCAGTGGTCTAAGTGAATTACTGTGTTCTGAATGTCTGTCCCATATATCTAAACTCACGTAAGGAAGTGTGTAATGAATTTTCATTACCCGACTGGCCTCTTTCTTAGGCTTTGCATTTAAAACTTCCTTAACAGCAAGTTGTTTACACCTGTAATCCTAGCTACTTAGAAGCTGAGATATGAAGATCACAGTTCACCAGCATCTTGGGCAAGAAAGTCTGTGAGACTCTTTATTATCAATTAATCACAGAAAAAGCTGGAAGTGGAGCTGTAGCTTACGTGGTAGAGTGCTAGCCTTGAGCAAAAGGAACAGTGCCAAGGCCGAGTTCAAGTCTCAGGGCTGACAAAAGCAAATAAAAATCCTTTTGAGTTGGAAAATAAAATGGAAAAATAAGTTTGACCAGTGTGACAATTTTACTCTTTTTTTTTTTTTTGGTTGGTTGGGACTTGAACTCTGGGCCTGGGCTCTGTCCCTCAGCTCTTCAGCTCAAGGCAAGTGCTCTGCCATTTGAGCCACAGTACCACTTTTGGTTTTCTGGTGGTTTATTGAATATAAGAGTATTCACAGGGCTGGGAAGGTGGCTCAGTGGTAGAGCGCTTGCCTTGCATGCCTGAGGCCCTGGGTTCGATTCCTCAGCACCACATAAGCAAAAAGAAAAAAGCCGGAAGTGGCACTGTGGCTCAAGTGGTAGAGCACTAGCCTTGAGCTGAAGAGCTGAGGGACAGCGCCCAGGCCCAGAGTTCAGGCCCCATGACCAGACACCCTCCCCTCCTCCCCCGTTCCACAGATTTTTCCTCCCCAGCTGGCTTTGAACTGCGATCATCAGATCTCAGCCTCCAGAATAGCTTGGATTACAGGTGTGAGCCACTGGTGCCTAACAAGGATTTTTGCAAAACTAGCGAAGAGTTATGGATGGTAATAAGTTAATCACACTTTAAAAACAAAAATACATTAGTGGAAATTTTGCATGCCAAAATATTGAACTCTAAAATGGTTTTGAAGGTGACTTTGTCAGTCTTTGGTCCTGTGAAACTTTCAGATATGTTTTAGGACCAGTAATCTTTTTTAAGATAGTGGACAGCTCTTTTTGGTTTGTATATATGGAAGACAGCCTAGGTGGTGGAAATCATACTTATTGAGGAGTCATGACTTGAATACCACTTAAAAGGTGTTTTTTTTTTTTTTGTTGTTGGTTGTGGGGCTTGAACCCTGGGCCTGGGCTCTGTCTCTCAGCTCTTCAGCTCAAGGCGAGTGCTGTACCACTTGAGCCACAGCACCTCTTCCCGCTTAAGATGTTTTGAAATATTTAATATTTTGTAATCTTCATATTCTGAACAAATGGACCTTCAGCACTAGCCAAGTGTGTCTGGCCTGGAGGGAGTACTTCCAATGCTGTCATTCCTGTGGTTACAGTGCAAGTAATAGAAATCTATTCATAAATTATACTTTAGTGCTTGATGTATAAATCTAACTTAATGCTTTCTCATACCAATCCTTTTGAGAATTTTTGTCTTGAAATTACATCTTAGCTGGGTGCTGGTGGCTCATGCCTGTAATCCTAGCTACTCAAGAGGCTGAGATCTGAGGATAGCTGTTTGAAGCCAGCCTGGACACAAAAGTATGAGACTTTTTTTCTTTTTTGTCCTAGGTTTTCAACTCTGGGCCTGGGCACTGTCCCTGAGATCTTTAGCTCAAGGAGAGTGCTCTACCACTTGAGCCACAGCGTCACTTCTGGTTTTCTAGTGGTTAATTGGAGATGAGTCTCAAAGACTTTCCTGTCTGGGCTGGCTTTAAACTGCAATCCTCAGATCTCAGCCTCCTGAATAGCCAGGATGACAGGTGTGAGCCACCAGTGTGCTCAGCTCTGCGACTCTTATCTCCAGCAAACTAATTAGAAAAAGCTGGAAGTAGCACTGTGGCTCAAGTGGTAGAATGCTAGCCTTGAGCACAGTCGTGGGGACAGTGCCTAGGCCCAGAGTTCAAGGCCAAGGAAGTAAAAGCATGAGTATATTTCTTGTAGAACAGTGTCACTCCCTCCCTCATTATCTCCCACCTTCCTTCCCCCCTGACTCCTTTCCCCAACCCTAAGTTGTAAAGTTCATTTCCAACAAAGTGTCTTGTGAGTATTGCTGTTGCATTGGTTCACCCTTTGTCCATTGTCTCACCAGTTCTGTGATTCCCCTCCCCTTCCCCAAATCAGATAGACCTGTGTACAAAACAAAGGGCACCGAAATCAAACAAGGCCTTACAAAAGCTACCAGCACAACCATGTTCATTGCAGTATTATTTACCATAGCTAAGATATGAAACCAACCCAGATTCCCCTCAGCAGATGAATGTGGTGTATATGCACAATAGAGTTCTAACAACTTTTCTATTAAAAAATTTTCCAGAAACTACAGTTTTCTCAGCATCTCTTAAGACTATAAGTACAGAACTGCAGATCCGTCTTAGACCTGCTTAATGATAACAGGGTTTTAATAAGTAACTTCTGGACCCATACATGGTTCCAGAACCTAACAGTAATTTTAAATTGACCTCCACTTCTTCTCAAAGGGGAGGATTGGGTCCATGTCCTCTTTTAGTCCTTGCTGGGCCTCCTGAGGACAAAGTTTATAGTTACTTCTTTTAGCAAGGCTGCAGTACTGTCTATGTGATGAGAACAACATTTGGAAAGGCTTTAATTAAGGTCAAGAAGAAAGTCTTGAGTCTATTTCCTTTGATTTCTGTATTGTTCTGATTCCATGGCCAGTTTCAGTGGACTTACCTTTCGTTCTGTTGCTGTGGTGCATGCATTCCATATTCTTAAAGCTTTTTCTTCATTAAGGAAAATATTCTACCTGCCTATAGTCTTTTTTTTTTTTTAATTTTTACCTGCCTATAGTCTTTAGATTGTGTTGTATGATTTCAGCACAAATTAGTGTCCTTCCCCTCTCCAGTTTACTATTGACTGTCCTATTTTGCAGACAACTCTCCTCTCCCCCTTCCCACATACCACTTTTTGTAAAGACCACTTTTGTAAAGACACTTTAGGTCCAGCCCTTTTTCTTCTGACAAGAGGCCCATTGGAATAATGAAATGCACAGTTATAGTTAAACCATTTCAGTGTGAGGTATTTATCTAGACCGTGGGGATACAAAGATTACTTTTCTGTCTTACAAAATTTCATGTCTTTTTTTTTTTTTTTTCTGTTGGTCGTGGGGCTTGAACTCTGGGCTTGGGTGCTGTCCCTGTGCTCTTCAGCTCAAGGCAAGCGCTCTACCGCTTGAGCTACAGCATCACTTCCGGTTTTCTGGTGGTTCATTGGCGATAAGAGTTTCATGGACTTTTCTGCCTGGGCTGGCTTTAAACCGTGATCCTCAGATCTCAGCCTCCTGAGTAACTAGGATTACAGGTGTGAGCCACTGGCACCTGGCTAACATTTCATGTCTTTTTTGGAGAAATGGTTGAAGTGTTAGATTTACCATATTGAGAAGGGAATAATTAAAAAATGCTAAGGAGAAAAATCAATGCTTTCCATAGCAGCACCAGTGTTGTAAAGTCTCATTTAGTGCATAGAACTGCTGCTAAATTATTCCCTGTCCCCCTGGTTTTCCTTAATCTGTTTCTAGAAAATTACAAGTCAACCTTTTATAGGGTTGGTCAAATAGGCACATGAGGTGATTTCCTTAGTTTTAATACCATGGGTAAGGGGTTATATTTCTTTGTAGCCTATCATCCAAATGATTTTATATATTATATGCTGTTTTTGGTTAGGGACCTATCTTCAGAAGAGGAAAGATTTATGAAACCTAAAGTAACAATGATAGCTTGGAATCAAGATGACAGCATTGTTGTCACAGCTGTGAACGATCATGTTCTGAAAGTATGGGACTCTTACACTGGACAGCTGCTTCATAACTTACTGGTGGGTAATTTCTGTTACATTTATGTGTTTATTTTTTTCTGTTTTTAAGTAGTTGGACAAAGGGGATTCAGCTTAGCATATCGTTTGTGTGTACAACACATTTGAGCACAGCTGCTCCTTCCCGTCATCCCACCTCCTTTCCCATTCCTACACAGATCATGTTTCAGAACGCAGTAGATTTTCTACAGTATGTCAGAATTTTCAAACTCTTTATTTCTGGAACCATAAAATTTGTGAGCAGGTGTCTCATTTAAATAATCAATTTAGTAGGAATTTTGATATACAATAATGTATGTAATGTCACCAGTACATTTGTGAAGCTCTTAAATTATATGAAAATGTGTTTTTTTTTGTTTAATTTCAACTTACAACTTGCAAACTCTTAATGTTATGACTTTATTAAATAAAGGGACATGCTGATGAAGTATTTGTTTTGGAGACCCATCCCTTTGATTCCAGAATTATGTTATCTGCAGGACATGATGGCAGCATATTTATATGGGACATAGCTAAAGGTGTCAAGATGAAACATTATTTTAATATGGTGAGTGAAGTCGGGGTGTCTTTATGCCATGCTGGCATTTGTGCAGAGTACTTGAACTGTTAGGCTCAGCCATAAATGTATTAATGTACTTTAGCAGTTTTCTAGAAGGCAGGCTACTCAAAGCCTACTCAGTATCTGGCAGCCATATATGTGTACTCACATAAAATTCTGTGTAGTTGATTTTGAGAAAGATGTTCCTTTTTTGTGGTATGGGCTTTGAAGTCATGGCCTTGTGCTTGCTCTCTGCGGGAGCTGTAACACTGAATCCCACCATAGCCCTAAGAGAAACATTTTCTGAAGTTATCTTATTAACTTTTTATGTGTCATTTATGTGTCTATCAGTGGCTAAATTGGTAAATTTATGGTAATTATGCAATCTTGCCAATTGAAATTATAGAAATATTTTATAAAGATGTAAAAATAATTATGGCTAAAATACTGTAGTGTAGCTAAGTAATATTTGGTACATATCCCTAGCTGATAGTTAGAATTCAACCTTTCAACTTTGTGGTTTTTTTTTTTTTTGGTTGGTCATGGGGCTTGAACTCTGGGCCTGGGCGCTATCCTTGCGCTCTTCAGCTCAAGGCGAGCGCTCTACTGCTTGAGCCACAGCTCCACTTCCTTTGTCTTTTTTTTTTTTTTTTAATAGCAAAATACTCCATTGTGTTTTTAGGGTTTCTCTCGTATACTCAGAGTCTGATAAAGAAAGCATCAGGTCCAGATTCATATTTTATCAGTTCTAATTGAAGCCAATTCATGAACAGAATTGCAGAAGCAAGTACAGGAAGCCCAGTGCACTTACTTATGGGTTTGTTGCACGCAGTTTTGACCCAAGTGCAATTTGAAGTGCTGGTGGCTCAGGGATATAATTATAGTTACTCAGGAGGCTTGAGATATGAGGATCATACTTTTGAAGCCAGCCAGACAAGAAAGTGCATGAAACTCTTTTATCTCCAGTTAAACAGTAAAAAGCTGCAAGTGGAGCTGTGACTTGTGGCAGAATGCTAGCCTTGAGCAAAAAAGGGACAGTGCCAAGCTCTGAGTTCAGCGCTGTTACTAGAACAAAAAAATAAAATAGGGACTGGGAAGGTGGCTCAGTGGTAGAGTGCTTGTTTTGTATGCATGAGGCCCTGGGTTTAATTCCTCAGCACCACATAAGCAGAAAAAGCAGGAAGTGGTGCTGTGGCTCAAGTGTTAGAGCACTAGCCTTGAGCTGAAGAGCTGAGGGACAGAACCCAGGCCCAGAGCTCAGGACCCACGACCAACCCAGGCCCAGAGCTCAGGACCCACGACCGACAAAAATAAATAAGTAAACTTAAAAAAATAGAACAAAGGAAAAAAATAATTCTTAGTTACCCTGTGTCTTTACATAGCAAAAGCACTTGACAAAAGATTGGGCCTTACTTTTTCCCTTTGGGTTTTCTAGATCGAAGGGCAAGGACATGGAGCTGTATTTGACTGTAAGTTTTCACAGGATGGACAGCATTTTGCCTGTACAGATTCTCATGGGCACCTTCTGATATTTGGTTTTGGATGCAGCAAACCATATGAAAAGGTCATTTTCTTTCTTTCTTTTTTTTTTTTCAAATTCTTTATTGTGATTAAGTGATTAAAGAATTTCATAAATTTTACAGTACTGTGGGATAGTGATGCTTAAAGTCACAAAGACATTCTAACTTTCATGAGGCAAATTGTATATTGTGGTCTGTAAAGTTTATGAGTTCTATGGGTTTTGACAATACAGTTATCTCTTTGTGTACATTCCTTTCTTTTTGCATTGTGTCAGCTGTTCCCTCTTTCCTGCTCATTCCCTCCTTCCCATCGCTGCCATTGAGTTTCTTAGTTCATTTTGATCAATGACCAGTGCAGCTGATGGGTCCTGCTGTTGTATGTTTTCCCTGATTCCCTGTGTCTTCCTCGTTTCCCTCTGGTCTGCACATATATACCATATGTGTGATCCAGCAGCATGGGGTTATTTAGTAGTGATTCAACTGGATGAGTGGAAGTCCTTTGTTTCTCAAGTCTTATTTACTTTGTTTACTTACGTTTTGGATTTAACATCCACTTATCATGGAGACCATGTGCTGTTTGTCTCTTTCCTCTTGGTTTACCTCACTCAACATGATTTCTTCTAGCTCCATCCATTTCCCTGCAAATGACATTATTTTGTCCTTTCTAATGGCTGCATAATATTCCATTGTGTATATATAACACAATTTTTGGATCCATTCATCTGTGGTGGGACATCTGGGTTGTTTCCATTCCTGGCTATTGCGAACAGTGCTGCAATAAACATGGAGGTGCATGTGTTCTTGTATCCTGGTTCCTGTTCAGGATAGATGCCTAGGAGTGTTATGACTGGGTCATAGGGAAGGTCAATATTTAGCTTTTTGAGGACCCTCCAGAGTGCTTTCCAAAATAGTTGTATAAGTGTACATTCCCACCAGCAGTGTAATAGGGTTCCTTTTTTCCACATCTCCTCCAGCATTTGTAGTTGGCTGACTTTAGGATGTGGGCCATTCGGACTGGGGTAAGGTGGTATCTCAGGGTGGTTTTTATTTGCATTTCCTTTACAACCAGGGATGGTGAAAATTTCCTCCTGTGTTTCTTTGCCATTTTTATCTCTTCTTCTGAGAAGTCTCTCTTTAGTTCTCTTGCCCATTTAATAATTAGTTTGTTGGGTTTGGGAGGGATTGTTTCTTGAGTTCCCTGTATATACTAGATATTAACCCCATGTCTGATATATTGCTGGTAAATATTTTTTCCCAGTTAGTTGGTTGTCTTTCTAGCTTGGTTGTTATGTCTTTAGCTGTGCAGAAACTTTTTATTTTAAGGTAGTCCCATTTGTTGATTCTTTATCCAATTTGTTGTGACCCTAGAACTCTGTTCAGGAAGTTCCTTCCTGTGCCTTTATAAGTTCAAGTGTCTCTCCTACTCTGTCCTGCAGTAGTTTCAGAGATTCAGGTTTAATATTAACGACTTTAATCCATTTTGAGTTGATGTTGGTGCATGGTGATAGGCTAGGCTCCACTTTTAGTTTTCTGCTTGTGGCCTCCTAGTTTTCCCAGCACCAGTAGTTGAAGAGGCTGTACTTCTTCCACTGTACATCTTTGGCTCCTTTGTCAAATATCAGCTGACTGTAGGCATGTGGTTTTATTTCTGGATCTTCTATTCCATTGGTCTTCAGATCTGTTTTTGTGCCAGTACCAGGCTGTCTTTGTTAGGGCTCTATAGTAGAGTTTGAAGTCCAGCATTGAGATCTTTCCCATGTTGTCTTTTTTTGCCTAGAATTGTTTTGGCTATTCTAGGTCTTTTGTTGTTCCCTATGAATATTTGGACTGTTTTTTTTGTATTTCAGAAATGTACGTCATTGGGATTTTAATAGGGATTGCATTGAATTTGTATATTAATTTTGGCAGCATGGCCATTTTCACTATATTGAATCTGCCTATCCAAGAGCATGGAAGGTCTTTCCATTTCCTGGTGTCCTCTGTAATTTCTTTCTTTAAGTCTTTATAGTTTTCATTAAATAGTTCTTTTACATCTTTGGTTAGGTTAATTCCTAAATACTTTATTTTTTTGGGAGGTTCTTTTGAATGGGGTTGTTTCCTTTATTTCCCTTTCTGCTTGTACATTCTTCATGTACAGGAAGGCAACTGATTTTTGTGGGTTGATATTGTATACTGCTACTTTGCCAAAGTGGTTTATAAGTTCTCTAAGAGTTTGGGGGTGGACTTTTTGGGATCATGGAGGTATACTATTATGTCATCTGCGAAAAGGTATAATTTAACTTCTTCCTTCCTTGTGTGGATCCCTTTAATGTCTTTTTCTTGTCTTATTGCTCTGGGTAAGGATCCCAGGACTATATTGAAGAGGAGTGGAGAAGTTGGGCATTCTTGCCTTGTTCCTGATTTTAGGAGAATTGGTTGTAGTTTTCCCCATTAAGTATAATATTGGCTATTGGTCTGTCATAAATGGCTTTTATTGTTTTAAAAAATGTTCCTCCTATTCCTATTTTCTCCAGAGCTTTTAACATGTATGAGTGTTGTATCTTATCAAAAGCCTTTTCTGCGTCAAAGGAGATAATCATGTGGTTCTTGACTTTGGATCTGTTGCTGTGTTGAATTACATTTATTGATTTACGTATGTTAAACTATGCCTGCATCTCTGGGATGAAGCCTACTTGGTTGTAGTGTATGATTTTTTTTGTGTGTGTTTCTGGATTCCGTTAGCTAGAATTTTGTTAAGGATCTTTGCATCTGTGTTCATCAAGGATATTGGTCTGTAGTTTTTTTTTGTTGGGTCTTTGCCTGGTTTGGGGATGTGTGATATTGGCATCATAGAATGAGTTTGGGATAGCTCCCTCCTTTTCTATTTCTCTGAAGAGCTTGAGGAGTATGGGTATTAGTTCTTCTTTAAAGGTCTTACAGAATTCCATTGAGTCCATCTGGTCCTAGGCTTTTCCTTGTTGGAAGACTTCTGATTGCTTCCTGTATCTTGTTGTAAGATATTGGCTTATTTAATTGATTTATTTTTTCTTTTGCTCAGTTTGGGCAACTTGTATTTCTCTAAAAATGCATCCATTTCTGCTAGGTTTTCTTTCTTTGGAGAGTGTAGCGTTTGGAAATAGTTCTTTATAATTGTTTGGATATCTTGGGTATTTGTTGTGATTTTTCTTGTGGCATCCCTAATCCTGTTAATTTGGGTTTCCTCTCTTTTTAATTAATCTTGCCAAAGGTTCATTTTTTAATTTGTTTTTAAAAAAACCCAGCTTTTTGTTTTATTAATTTTATTTATAATTTTCCTATTCTCTATCTCATTAATTTCAGCTCTTAATTTGGTTATCTGGCTCCGTCTAGTAACTTTAGGTTCCATTTTTTTCATGTTTTTCTAGTAGTTTTAATTGCAACATGAGATTATTTACTTGGGCTGTCTCTAATTTTTTGATGTGGGCACTGAGGGTGATAAATTTGCCCCTTGGTACTGCTTTTGCTGTGTCCCACAGGTTTCTTTGTGATGTATATTCATTTTCATTGAATTGTAGGAACTTTTTAATTTCTTCTTTAATTTCTTCTGTTGCCCAGGTGTTGCTAAGAAATGTGCTGTTCAATTTCCATGTATTTGAATAATTTCTACGGCATGCTTTGTTATTGAGAACTAGCTTGATTCCACTATGGCCAGCTGGGATACAGGGGATTATGTCAATCCCCTTGTATTTGCTTAAGTTCCTGGTATGAACTATGATATCGTCTATATTGAAGAAAGTTCCATGAGCTGCTTAGAAGAACGTGTACTGTGTCGTTTTAGGGTGAAAAATTCGGTATATGTCAGATAATTCTTCTTTCAAGAAGAATTACTTAATTCAGTAGTTTTTTGGTCAGCCTCTGGTTGGTAGACCTGTCCTTTGGTCAGAGTTGGGTATTAAAGTCTCCTAGTATTATCATATTTGCATCTAATTCTGTAAGTTTGAGAATATTTGCTTAACATATTTGGGTGCTCCAGTGTTTGGGGAGTATAAGTTGATAATGGTAATAACCTCCTCTTGGATTGTTCCCTGAAATGTTTATTTTGTCAGATATCAGGATAGCTACTCCTGCTTTCGTTTTTTGTTTTGTTTTGTTTTTGGTCTGGTCATGAGGCCTGAACGCTGGGCCTGGGCGCTGTCCCTCAGCTCTTCAGCTCAAGGCTAGCGCTCTACCACTTGAGCCACAGCGCCACTTCTGGCCTTTTTTCTTTTTTTGCTTATGTGGTGCTGAGGAATCGAACCCAGGGCCTCAGGCATGCAAGGCAAGTACTCTACCACTGAGCCACCTTCCTAGCCTCCTACTCCTGCTTTCTTACTGGGGGCATTTGCTTGGTAGATCTTTCTCTAACCCTTCACTCTTGAGTTTGTTTGTATGTTTGGCTGGGAGGTGGGTCTCCTGAAGGCAACAGATGGATGGGTCTTGTTTTCTGATCCAATCTGCAGTTCTTTTTCTTTTGATTGATGAGTTGAGTCCATTAATATTTATGGTTATTATATAGAGATGCATTGTGTTTCCTGTTAATTCCCTGTTTTCCTAAGTTTTTCTTCTTTCCTTTCCGCCTGTGCTTACTAAGTTGGACTTCTAGTAATACCTGTCTGATAAAATTCCCTGTTCTTGGTTGCTTTCTTCGTTTGGGTTCCCCCCTCTTAGTAGTCTTTGTAATGCTGGCTTATTGTTCATGAATTCATTTAGTTTTTCTTTACCATAAAAAATTTTAGTTTCTCCATCAAATGTGAATGCTAGCTTTGCTGGGTATATCAGTCTGGGCTCTGGTCGTACTTTCCCAAGCCTTTCTTTCATTCAGTGTCTATGTGGAAAGATCTGCGGTGATTATGATTTTTTTTCCCATTGTAGTATAGCTCCTTTGTTTTTGCTGCATGCAAGATTGTATCCGTATTGTTCAGATATATCATTTTTACTATAATGTGTCTAGAAATATTTCTCCTGGGATCCTGCTTGTTAGGTTTTCTGTATGCTTCTGTTATGTAGGTCAGATGTTCTCTTTTAAGATGGGGGAAATTTTCATTGATGATCTTGTTGAATAGGTGTTGCATTCCCTTGCTTTGATATTCTTCACCTTTGTCCACCCCAATTATATGAAGGTTAAATTTCTTGGCACTGTCTGCTTATTCTTGGATTTCCCTTTGGCATAATTTAAGTGGTTTTTCCATATCTGTGACTTTGTTTTCCAGTTGCTGCATTTTGTCTTCTATAACGAAATTCCATTTCATTCACTCTGTTAACTATGGCTTCCATTGTGGTTTGCATGGATTCTTTGTTGGTTCTCAGTATTAATCTCACCTCTTAGTCAGGTGTGTATTGCATTTATTTTTGCATATATCTCCTGTTTGAAATCCTGCATCTCTTTTGATATTTCCTTTCTGTGTTCTTTACATTTCTGATCTATTTCTCCCTTTAATTCTTTTTTTGTTAGTCATGGGGCTTGAACTCTGGGCTTGGGTGCTATCCCTGCACTCTGCAGCTCAAGGCAAGTGCTCTACTGCTTGAGCCACAGCACCACTTCCAGTTTTCTAGTGGTTAATTGGCTATAAGAGTCTCACAGAATTGGATATAAGAGTCTCACAGACTTTTCTGCCCGGGCTGGCTTTGAACCATAATCCTCAGATCTCAGCCTCCTGAGTATCTAGGATTACAGGTGTGAGCCACCGGCTCCCGGCTCCCGGCTCCCTTTAATTCTTGTGTTATTGCCTTCAGCATCTCTTGGATGTAGCATTTTTCTTCCATTCCTGCTTTGCTTCCACTGTGGCTGTTCCCTGGGTGGCTGCTGGCTTTTGGAGGTAGTTTGCTATCCTGGGTGCTGATAAACCTTGTAATTTTTCTCTGTGATTGAAAAGGTCATTTTTAATATTTTCTTGTACCATATAAAACAAATATGAGAGATAATTTGGAAAAAAGTTCACATCATGCTTTCAGTTTGAATTACCTGTTTTATGATTTGCTTTCTTTCACAAGTAAACCTCACAGTGTCATTCTTTGAACTTTTTTTTTTTTTAGATTCCGGATCAGATGTTCTTCCATACTGACTACCGACCACTGATTAGAGATTCTAATAATTATGTCTTAGATGAGCAAACTCAGCAGGCTCCTCACCTTATGCCTCCACCATTCTTGGTAGATGTAGATGGAAATCCTCATCCAACTAAGTATCAAAGATTAGTACCAGGTCGAGAAAATTCTGCAGATGAACATTTGGTTCCACAGCTAGGATACGTGGCCACAAGTAAGTTCAGAGTTGTGTTCTTTTGCCACATAAAATTTATCAAAAACTCCGATATGAAAGTTCAGCAGTCATTAACAATTTTTGATACTTGTTTCCTTCATCTTACAAGTACTATTTGAAAATTAAGTCCTGGCCCAGCACCGGTGGCCCTGACCTGTAATCCTAGCTACTCAGGAGGCTGAGATCTGAGGATCATGGTTCAAAGTCAATCCCAGGCTGGAAAGTCCATGAGACTTTTTTTTTTTTTGGTTCTGGTCATGGGGCTTGAGCTCTGGGCCTGGGCGCTGTCCCTCAGCTCTTCAGCTCAAAGCTAGCGCTCTACCACTTGAGCCACAGCGCCACTTCTGGCTTTTTTCTTTTGGCTTATGTGGTGTTGAGGAATCGAACCCAGGGCCTCAGGCATGCAAGGCAAGCGCTCTACCACTGAGCCAGGACTGGCAAAAAGAAAAAAAAAAAGAGTCTGAGTGCTGTGTGGATTTCTTCCTTTTTTTTTTTTTTCCTCCCCATCAGCCTACAAGCCACTTCCAGACATTAACCAAGAGAAGTTAATGGTTTTGTCTACATTGTTTTCTTTTGGGCATTATAGTCCTGTCTTGCCTCTTGTCCAATGTTTGAAAGTCCTTGTTTTATAAAATTTTCCAGTGCTTTGTTTTTGGTGGTAGGGTACTTTCAGGAGTACTTAAATCTTTATGAGTTGAACTGTGATTTAATATTTAATATTGATTAACTATATCAAATACTAACAATTTTTCTGATATTTGAGGAGTTAACATCTAAAATGCTGTGTGCTGTAACCAAAAAAGTGTTAGAGGTCTAAAGTTTTTTCTTTGGAGAGTTTGAAGACTAAGAAATCTTTTTCCTCTCTGGGAGAAGTGATTTTATTTTTTTCATAAAGAAGCACCCTTTATTTTGATAACATCCATCATTATCCTTCCCTCTTCCCTCATCCCTCTAAACAGTCTTATAATTCAGTCAAGTTATATGTGTCTATGTCTGTATTTCTATACCAAAGAGTCTTCACCTTCATCCAGTTGCATGAAGTTTCATTTTTCTTGATGGATGAGCAATATTCCTTGGCATATATGTACCAAATACGTATCAAATCATAAGTTATTGGGCACCTTGGCACTCTTCTGTGTTACCAGCATATTCTGGTTTGCTATCTTGCCCTACCTTTCTACATTAAAAAAATTATTATAAAGGTGATGTATACAATTACATAAATCAGGTAAAGAGTGCATTTATTTTTGGACAGTGTCACCACTTCCCTGTGCTCTCCCAGTTTTTCCGTCTTGAGCAAAAGAGCTCAGGCTGAGGTCAAGCCCCAGGGAAAAACAAACATCAACCTTTTGGGCTTGGGCTGTTTTTGACCTCTGCCCTTCAGGCCTCAGTCATCTGAGTAGCCACTGGTGCCTGGCTTCTAATAGATTACTTTGTTAACAAAACAAGAATTGTGACCATTGTTAACTTTAGTTAGTTTTTGCTATATTGGGATTAGAACCCAGTGCCTCATTCATGCTAGGCTAAAGTGCTTTACTGTTTGTTTGTTTGTTTTTGGCAGTCCTGGGGCTTGAACTCAGGGCCTGAGCACTGTACTTGAGCTTCTTTTTGATCAAGGCTAGGCTAGCACTCTGCCATTTGAGCCACAGCACCACTTTTGGCTTGCTGTTTATGTATTGGTGAGGAATTGAACTCAGGGCTTTGTGAACACTAGGTAAGCACTCTTCCACTAAGCCACATTTCCATTCCCCACTGTTGTATTTTTAATCGTAGTCTGATGAGGTTTTTTAGTTTTTTTCTTGGTGTATATTATGATTACCTGATTGTGTATTGAATTTCCAGGTGATGGAGAGGTAATTGAACAAATTATTAGCCTAGAAGCCCATGAGAATGGTGAAGGAAGCCCGGAGCCCAGCCTTCTTGATGGAGTGATACGGCAGTTACAGCAGCAACAAGATCAGAGGTTGGGAGTGGCTCAGGCTCCTGCTTCAAGTGGACTTCCCAATGGGGAAGGAACTCCTCGAAGAGGTAACACATGTGTGGGAAATAATTTACCTTAATATGACTATATTGACACTAAAGAGTAACTGAAACATTTCACTTGTGGAAAGGTATTAATACCCATTTTGTAGTGCTTGGTTGGTGGCTCATAATGTCAAGGTGAATGTCATAAACCCACTTACATTTGAGAACTCTGATTTTCTTTTTTCTTTTTCTGGTCGTGGAGCTTGAACTCTGGGCTTGGCCATTGTCCCTGCGCTCTTCAGCTCAAGGCGAACGCTCTACCACTTGAGCCGGAGCACCACTTCCGGTTTTCTAGTGGCTTATTGGAGATAAGTCTCAGGGACTTTCCTGCCCAAGCTGGCTTTGAACCGTGATCCTCAGATCTCAGCCTCCTGAGTAGCTAGGATGACAGGCGTGAGTCACTTGTGCCCGGCTTCCATTTGTTTGTTTGTTTGTTTATTTATTTATTTGGGTCCGGTCGTGGGCCCTGAACTCTGGGCCTGGGCGCTGTCCCTCAGCTCTTCAGCTCAAGGCTAGTGCTCTACCACTTGAGCCACAGCACCACTTCCGGCTTTTTTCTTTTTGCTTATGTGGTGCTGAGGAATCGAACCCAGGGCCTCGAGCATGCAAGGCAAGCGCTTTACCACTGAGCCACCTTCCCAGCCCCTTCCTTTTATTTTTTCTTTCTTTTTTTTTTTTTAAATTTATTTTCTAATTTAATAGTCAAGGTGATGTACAGAAGGGGTACAGTCACATAAGTGAGGTAGTGAGTACATTTCTTGTTGAACTTGTTACCCCTCCCTCATTTAGGACTCTTGTTTTCAATGCAGATTTCATTAAAAGCCTTTGTTTTAATGTTCGTAAAGACAGAAAAATATAATTTCATAATAAGCTGGACACAGTTGACTCACAGTGTTGAGATCTGAGGATCTTGGTTCAAAGCTAGCCTGGGCAGACAAATCTGAGGGACTCTGATCTCCAATTAGCCAGCAAAATATCAGAAGTAGAGGTAGTGGTTTGGCTCAAATGGTAAAGTACCAGCCTTGTGTACTCAGGCCTGAGTTCATGTCCTCCGACCCAGTGTACACACACACATGCACACACAAAATGAAAAACATATATTTTACAATTTCAGGAAGTATAATAAAGTTGAAATTGAGCTTTAACACTTATTGATTGTATTTTACATTTTGATCTTTGTTACATTTAGAGTTTTCTTAGAAAGTTTTGTCAGTAAGTAGTTTTATTTGCTTTTGGCAGATGATGTTGAACTAGGTAGAATATAGGGTACATTGAATGCATATTAATTTGAGTTTATTTGGACTCATTTTTTGGATAATTTTTCTTAGGTTTTAGAAGACAAAGTTTAGAGATCCAGTCTCCTCCAAATATTGGTCTGCGTCGTAGTGGGCAAGTTGAAGGTGTTCGTCAAATGCATCAGAATGCTCCACGGAGTCAGATTGCTACAGAACGTGATCTCCAGGCTTGGAAACGTAGAGTGGTTGTGCCTGAGGTACCACTAGGCATATTTAGGTTTGTTTTAGGATATCTATTTACATTGCTTATATCTAGAATACAGTCTTGTGAATATTCTTTATTCCATTAGTTGTGTAAATAATCATGGAGATTTACTGAGTGGTAATATGCTTTAAAAAAATTTCATTGTTATTGTTAAAGTGGTGTATAGAGGGGTTACCATTTCATAAGACAGGTAACAAGCACATTTCTTTTTTTGGATAATGTCACCCCTTCTTGTATGGTAATATGCTTTTTATTGTGGTAGAAAAATGTCAAAATTATTAAGTTTTTTACTCTGGGAATTTTTTTCATTCTCAGTTTTGTTTCATCTGTAGACCTCCAATTTTTTCCTTTTATTATTATTACTACTATTTTTGTGCCTGTCTTGGGGCTTGAACTCAGGGGCCTAGGTGTGCCATTCCTGAGGTTTTTTAATTTTAATTTTTGCTCGTCCTGAGTCTTGAACTCTGGGCCTGGGCTCTGTGACTGAGCTTCTTTTGTTCAAGGCCAGCATTCTACCACTTGAGTCACAGCGCCACTTCTGGCTTTTTTTTTTTTAGAATAATTTATTGGATATAAGAGTCTCATGGACTTTCCTCAATGGGCTGGCTTTGAGCCATGATCCTCTGATCTCAGCCTCTTGAGTAGCTAAGATTACAGGTGTGAGTCACCGGTACTCAGCCTTAGTGTATGTATTATATGTATATTCTACCCAGCCCCACCCCACATTTCTAAGATTTAACATCCTGAGTAGCTAGGATTACATGTGTGAGCGACTGGCATCTGGCTTATGTGTTAATTTTAAAGTAGACTTTTCTGAGCATCAGTGGACAACTGTAGTCCTGTCGATTCAGCAAGCAGAGAGATCAAGATGTAAGGCCAGCCTGTGTAAACAAATATGACAGGCTCAATATCCAGTTGTCTATCCAAAGGAGAAAAAAATAGGCTGTAAGATGACTCACTGGATAAGAGTGCCAGCAAGCAATCAAGCTGCAGGTCCCGAGTTCTAGCCAGACCAAAAAGAAAAAGAAAAAATTTACCCAGGAATGGTAAGTTAATTAAGGGATTACTTTTTATTGTTGATAACAGTTGCATAACCATTGTAACTGGTTAAATTTTTTAGGAAGTTGGAAGACTTTCGGATGGAGAAAGGTGAGGCAGAAAGAAATCTCTATATACAAGGAAGGAAAAGAAAGACTCTTCAGCTCTCACAAAAGGTAACAAATATATTTGTGTTTTGGCCCATCATGGGGCTTGATCTCAGGGCCCTGTCTCTGAGCTTTTTTGCTCAAAGCAAGCGCTCTATCACTTTAAGCCACAGCGCCACGTCCAAGTATCATGGACTTTGATGCCCAGGCTGGCTTTGCAGCACAATCCTCACATCTCAGCCTCCTGAGTAGCTAGTATTACAGGTGTGAGCCACCAGAGCCTGGCTTAAAGTCTGTTTTCTTAGGGATAAGTGAATTTGAAATGAAATTTGGAATGTACCTTTGATTTATCGCATATTAGTAATTTTCTGATGATATACAATGTTTCACTTCAGATTTTCTTTTCTTTTTTTTTTTTTTTTTTTTGGTTGGTGGTGGGACTTGAACTCTGGGCTTGGGCGCTATTCCTGTGCTCTTCAGCTCAAGGCGAGCACTCCACTTGCTTGAGCCACAGCGCCGCTTCTGGTTTTTTAGTGGTTTATTGGAGATAAGAGTCTCAGGGACTTTCCTGCCTCGGCTGGCTTTGAACTGTGATCCTCAGATCTCAGCCTCCTGAGTAGCTAGGATTACAGGCATGTGCCACCGGTGCCCAGCTTCACTTAAGATTTTCTTACTTGGATTTTCAAATAATAGAGCTAAAACTTAGCAAAGTTGCCTAGTGCTTAACCGTGTTAAAAGAAATGATTGCAAGTGATTGTCTGATATCGTTATTGTGAATTGTCATTTTTTTACCTTAATGCTCTTTTGTTAAGACTTTCTATTGTTAATTTAGCTGTATTAGTTTTCTTTGGTTAGTGTTTACTTGTATACTTCCTATTTTTATCTTCTCTCTAGTTTAATATATATTAGATGTTTTCTGTTGCTTCCTTTTTGTTTCTTGAGCTTTTAGTTTTTGGTTTTTCCAGGGTTTGTTTCCTTCATCCCTTTGTTCCTTCCTTCATTCCTTTCTTCCTTTCCTTCCTTCCCCTCTCACTTTTTCCCTTACCCCTCCCCTTCTTTCTCTTCTTTCCTTTCTTCCTTCTCCTTCCCTCCATCCTTCCCTTCCCCTCTTTGCCCCCCTCTCCCTCTTCCTCATCTCTCCTCCCCTTCTCTCCCTCCCTTTCCTATTTCCTTCCCTCCCTTTTCCATTTCTTTCCCTCCCTCTGTTCCTCCCTCCCTCCCTTCCTTTTTCTTCCTCTCCCCTCCCTACCTCCCCTTTATTGTCCTTCTCCCCCTTCCTTTTTCTTCTGTCCCTTTCTTCTTGTTTCTTCTATTCCTTCTGTCCGTTGTGCGTATATGCTTATGTATGTGTGTGTTGTGTGTGTATGTTTTGAAAGGTAGGAAAAGATTTAATAATTACACGGCATCTGAGAGGTGAAGTAAGTACTTCAGCAGATCTTTAGACATCTATGAATAAATACTTGAGCTTTATGTTTAAGTAGACAAAGTAGTCTAGCAGGAGGTATAAAGGTCTGCGTATAATGTCTGAGTAACAGGTATGGCTTGGTGGTTATCTCAGAAAGTTTCTGTAGCAGTTGTCATCAGGGTAAAGGAGTCATTGTTTCTGGTGAGTGGAGTGGTCTGTTCTGAGGAGCTCCTGCTGTTTGTTTTCTTTGAGTTCAGTTTTCCAGTCCTGTTTTGTGAATACTTACCATTTGTCTTTCTATATGTCGGTTCTAGATGAGTTCAAGATGACTAGCTCAGAGCACAGGACATAGATTTGAAGTAAGAGCTGTGATGCCATGCTTTTCTCTTGCTTTTAGATACCTCATAGGTCCAAGTAAGAGGTCAGTGCCTTTCAAAAAAAACCTTTTAAGTCTGTGTTACAGTTTTCCCCATATATTTGAAAATTTCTCAGTCTTGAGGAAGCTAAAGTGTCATCTAGTCTTGCTTGTAAGTTTCTTGGCCTATAGTAATTTGGTATAAGAGAAGGAGACAAATTGTAATAGGTAGAGCATACCAGTTATAAAGCAGAACACAAATAAGAGTAAAAGTCCAAAACAATTACATAAATTGTTCAGAACACACCATTTTTGAATTTGTTTTCAAGAGTTTGAATCTCTAAACATGTTAGACGGTAGTAGAAGTAGTTATTTTTGTCTCTACTTAAATAGAATGCCTTTGCCAAAAATAAGAGTTTGCTTTCTCTGAGAGGTTCCTGGAAAGGCTGGCTTTAGTGTTCAGTGGTCGAGCTTAATGAAACCATGCTTCATAAAGACTGGAACCCATTCTTCTAAGGATTGGGATGAGTCACTCCATTTGGATATGGAAGTTTTTCATGTTGAAAATTTTCTCCCAAACTGTCGTTTGAATGAATTGTCTTTCCTGGAGACGTGTTGAGTAATCCTCTGGTGGTATGGCTAATGGCTTCTTGTCTCTAGGATGAACTTGTTCCCACATGGTCTGATCCCAACCAGTTCAGATGAGAAGTAACAGATCAGGCAGATCAGTAAGACCCTTTTGGCCTAATTTAAGCATGTAGAAGATTTTAAAGGTTCTTATACAGGCTCACTTGGTGTCCATTATTAATTCTGTCTTCCCTGTAAATGATGTCCTAGCCTCTCAAAAATGTTGCTCAGACTGTCAACTGAGAACAGTTAAGAAGTTTTACAAGGAAAATAATAAAACTAATAAAAGCAAGAATTTCAAAAGCAAACTTGGTTGACAGATAAAACTTATAGTCATTTTTCATGGCTCTCATTCCAAATGCTTTATTTAGAAAAAAGGATCACAGACCGGGTGCTGGTGGCTCACGCCTCTAATCCTAGGTACTCAGGTGGCATAGAACTGAGGATTGCTGAGGATCGTGGTTCAGAGCCAGTTCGGGTAGGAAAGTCACCACTCAGAAACTGGATGGGGCATTGTGGCTCAAGTGGTAGAGTGCTAGCCTTGAGCTGAAGAGCTGAGGGACAGTGTTCAGGCCCAGAGTTCAAGCCCCACGAATGTATCACAGAATGGATGGGAAAGGGGAAATGCCTTAAAGTAGTTATGGTTAAAATTGTGAAAAATAGGTTAGCAGTTGAGAGAATAGTATTTCTATTGTGTACAGCATTTTCAGAATAATAATGATGATTGACAGCATTATGCCACACCATCAGCTCTCGATGTTACAGAAGCCTGTAAAAGGTTAGTGTCACCATCAGTTTCAGTTTAGTGGATGCCAGCCTAGCTGTTTGTTTGTTGTTGTTGTTTTTGCATTCTAGAAGGCTAATGTATTTGGGAAACAAATACATGTAACATACAAAAGAGTGGGCAACAGTCACAGTTACACAGTTTATATAGGTTTTACCTTTGGTGTAAGATCTTGAAACTTTGGCAAGGTATGATAATAGTATACAGCACTGACAAAAATCAGAAGTTTAGATCTCTGTTAAGTGAGGGGACAGTGCAGTGACCACAAAGAGACTTTGATGGACAATCACAGTGATTTGGTTAGGAAAAATAAGTGATAGGCCAGGTTTTAAGTAGCCCTGCAGAACAAATGGCAGAACATTTTTCATCTAAAAGGTACTAATTACAAACAATCCCCACCACATACCACCTCCTCTCTCTCTCTCTCTCTCTCTCCCTCTCTCTCTCTCCCCCCCCTCTCTCTCTCTCTCTCTCTCTCTCTCTCTCGTGGGTTGTGGGGCTTGAACTCAGCCAGCATATCCCTGAGCTCAGGGCTAGCACTCTACCACTTTGAGCCACAGTAACACTTCTTGTTTTCTGGTGATTAATTGAAGATAGTCTCCTGAACTTTCTGCCTAAGGTTGGCTTCAAAAAACCACGATCCTCCCTCAGATCTCAACCTCCTGAGTAATAGGAGCTACTGCCCAGCTTTTTGCTCTCTTTTTTTCCCCCCTTGAGTAGACTGCTGGAATTCTCCATAGAGGACAAGATGGGACTGAGTGCTTTTTTTTTTTTTTTTTTGCTAGGCATGGGGCCTGAACTCTGGGCCTGGGCGCTGTCCCTTAGCTCATCATCTCAAGGCTAGTGCTCTACCACTTGAGCCACAGCACCACTTCCAGCTTTTTCTGCTTATGTGGTGCTAAGGAATCGAACCCAGGGCTGCATGCATGCTAGGCAAGCACTCTACCACTGAGCCACCTTCCCAGCCCCGGGACTGAGTGCTTTTCAGCTGAGATCTAACACAAATATCCTGGCTTCTCTTTGTACCTTTCACCCCTTCCCTGTTTGTCAATCCAAAGTCCAAACTTTCCAGTCTTAAGGGCAGAAGCCCTAGTTAGTTCAGTGAACCCAAATCTTCTGACGGCTGATGCTCCATCACTTATGCCTCATTTCACTTCTAGCTTTTTTGCTGGGTCATTGAAGATAATACTTTTCATGGATTTGTTTGCTGTGACTGGTTTTGTTGTTATGCGTTCTTTTTCTTTTTCTTTTCTTTTCTTTTTTCTTTTTTTTTTTTGCTGGTCCTGGGGCTCCAACTCTGGGCCTGGGCACTGTCCCTGAGCTCCTTTTTGCTCAAGGCTAGCACTTCTACCATTTGAGCCATAATGCTACTTCCAGTTTTTCCTGTGACTAATTGGGGATAAGAGTTTCATGGACTTTCCTGCCTGACCTGGCTTCAAATCATGAGCCTCAGATCTCAGTCTCCTGAGTAGTAGGATTATTATAGGCATGAGCCAATGGGGGACAAGCTATTTTCTTTTTCCAGTTCTGGGGCTTGAACTCAGGGCCTGGGCACTGTCTCTGAGTTGCTTTGGCTCAAGGCTAGCACTCTACCACTTGAGCCACATTGCCATTTCCATTTTCTTCTGTTTATGTGATGCTGAGGAATTGAATCCAGGGCTTCATGCATGCTAGGTACTCTACCACTAAGCCACATTCCCAGCTGCTACCTTTTTTTAAAAGCTAGCTTATATTAGTTATACTAAGGGGGATTTCATTGTAACATTTTCAAGTTTATTCCAGTCAATCTTACTCCATCACTACCTCTTATCTTTTCCTCTTCTCAAACAATTTGAACAGGTTTCCTTGTTCTATTTTCATGGTTGCACACAGTCTTTTTTGACCATATTCTTGTGAAATCTTCTGCCTGAGCTGACCTTGTACCATGATTCACCTGATCTCACTGCCTGGCTGACACATGTGCATGTACACACTGTGTGTGTGTATAGGGTGGTTCTTGGAATTCTTGCACCTTTTCTTGAGTTAGCATTTTAGCTCATTTCTGATGAGCCAGTTAGTGTATAAGAAAGTTAAAAAAATGTTAATCTATTAGACCTTTTCTTGTTTTCTTGTTTCTTCTGACTCTCCTTTAAAAGTTAAAATACTGGGCTGGGAATATGGCTTAGTGGTAGAGTGCTTGCCTAGCATGCATGAAGCCCTGGCTTCAATTACTCAGTATCACATAAACAAAAAGAAGGAAGTGGCGCTGTGTCTCAAGTGGTAGAGCACTACCCTGGAGCAAAAAAAAGCTCAGGGACCGTGCCCAGGCCCAGAGTTCAAGCCCCAGGACTGTCAAAAAAAAAAAAAAAGTTAAAATACCAACTTGAGATAATAGTATATGGCAAACATTCTGTCTATTTCAGAAAACATTCTTAAGCCTTTACTGTTTCGCTTTAATTCCTGTAGGGAACTTGATAGAATGCCCATTTTGTTGATGTGTTTTTACTTTAGGTATTGGTTTTCATCTCCATGTTTCTTTGTGTCTTAGTCAGAATCATTGGTTTCAGTGTCACAGTCTAGACAGAGGACATGTAGACGTAAATATCCTACTAATTATGCTAGAAGAAATACTGGCCGGCGTGAGTTCTCTTCTGGAAATGAATCCTCAAGCTCTGTAAGACATGTGAGTAGAATAAACTTAAAATATTATTTGCAATCATCCTAAATGAATTTATCTTAATTATTTACTTGAAAATAAGAAAATGGAGTTTCACAGTGTGATTTTGACTGACAGTATGATTTTGACTGAGTAGCCTAGAGTTTAGTTTACAGGCCCTATATCTTTTGTGTGACAGTGTCTCCCTGTGTAGCCTAGGCTCAAGACCCTCGTTTTAGATGCCCTGGTGCTAGGATCACAGGCCTGTATCATTATGCTTGGTGCCACCCTCTTCCTCCTCTTGGAAAAGCATATTCTGTTGGCCATGAAATAAGCATCTGCCTAATTCTAGCATACACAGAAAGTAGTTTCAGATCCACTTAGCTATGTATTTGTGGTGGTTATCTATCCTGTGGTGGTTATCTACAGTTTCTTTGTTGTTATCCAGAGTATTCCCCCCCCCCCCCCGCCCCCACATACATCATGGGTCTTGAATCTGGGCCTGGGTGCTGTCCCTAAGCTCTTCAGCTCAAGGCTAGCGTTCTACCACTATGAGCCACAGCCCCACTTCTGGTTTTCAGGTGGTTAATTGGAGATAAGAGTCTCATGGACTTTCCTGCCTGGGCTGGCTTTGAGCTGCGATCCTCAGATCTCAGCCTCCTGAGTAGCTAGAATTACTGGCATGAACTACTGGCTCCTGGCTTATCCAGAGCATTTAGTCCAAATACTCACTCAGAAGTTAAACTTCAAACTGGGTGCTGGTTGCTTATCCTGTCTCTCCTCTTCTTTGCAAATTGTCAACATGATTTTTTTTATTCCAAGTCTAGAGTGAAAATACTTGGAAAAGAGGCTGTCTCTCCTATCATGTCTTGCCTATCTCACTCTCCTCTCCCAGCCTTTCTTCCTCATTGCACCCTCCCATCCGTTTCTCATTCCCTTCCCACTTATCTTCCCTAGTAACAAATTTCTCTAGTTTACACTTTATATTCTGTGTCTTTAAATCAGATATATTTATATATTACTATTACACAAAATGCACTGTAGATATTTTGCTTGGCCTTTTTCACTTAAATTATGTGCTAAGAGGGGGTAAGAGAGGAAGTGTTGGGGATTGATTCAGATACTTTGTATACATATAGGCAAATGTCATTCTTCCTGCTTGTCACAACTAATATAAATATAAAAAATTGACATATGTTAACATGTTAATAAAAAACACAAAGGTAGATGCTTAATTGAGATTTGGCCAGGCTTTAAAGTAATGATTATTATTATTATTACTATTTCTATGTTTTTAGCTTTGGGGTTTGAAGTTGGTCTTAAATTTTCTTTTTTTTTTTGGTCCGGTAGTGGGGCCTGAACTCTGGGCCTGGGCACTGTTCCTCAGCTCTTCAGCTCAAGGCTAGTGCTCTACCACTTGAGCCATAGCACCACTTCTGGCTTTTTTCTTTTTTCTTATGTGGTGCTGAGGAATCGAACCCAGGGCCTCGAGCATGCAAGGCAAGCGCTCTACCACTGAGCCACCTTCCCAGGCCCGGTCTTAAATTTTCTAGGCAGGAACTTGGCTGCTGAGTCCTCCAGCCCTTTATTAACTGGGATGATAGGTATTCACCATCTTAAGTTGAGATGGAGTCTTGCAGATTTTTCCTTCATGGGCTGACCTGGAGCCTCTCTCTTCTCCATTGCAGCCTTCTATCTCTGTAAATATAGGCATGAGCCATGGGTGTCTAGATCCTGGTTGAAAAGAATCTGGAATGAAGCCTTTCACGAATCTGTAGAAGACAATCTTAGTGACATTCGAAGACCTTGGTCGGCCACCTAGGCTGGTTGCAAAGTTTAATTACAAGGTTCTTTGTCAAAGACCTTGTGATCTCATCCTCCATTTTAGGTTCCTCCTTTGCTTTATGGCTAACTGCTACCTATCCTACCCCATCAAGGTCTCAAGACCCTGAATTTCCTTAGGGAGTGAGAGGTTAAAGTTACTATGGCTTTTTCCTCTGGTATTGGGAATGGACCCAGGTCTAGAGTCTGTTGCTCTTGTTCTTGATGGGGACAGCTGTGGTTCAGGTCATGGATGAGCCTGGAGGCCCTGTGACATAACCAGCTGTCGTGGCATTTGAGGAGGAGGAGGAGGAGGAGAAACTCTGCTACAGAGACACAGAATAGCAGGTTAAGACCAGTGAGAAACATTGGAAAATACCAGAAAGGGTCAGAACCAGGCCCCTCTGAGGGTGTTCATCATTCCACGGGACCAGGTAGTCAGGGGATTCTCCATTTTATAGCAGGGACAGACAGTGAGTGCATTGATTTCACCTCAGCTAACTGGATTGTCTGGGGTATCTCAATGAGAGCTCATAGATGGCCTTGTACTGTAGTTGGGATATCAGAGGCCATCTTGTTTATTATTGCCTTGTCTAGGTGTAATGATATCTTAGATAAACTAAAATTGATCATTTGGACTACATTAAAATGAAGATGTATTATTCTGAGAAAGATACTGTTAAGAAAACAAAAAGACAAAACTGGAAGTATATCTTTACAAAACTCATCTGATAAAAGGCTAAGGAAAATGTACTTTTTATTGAACTGTGTACTCTAATTTTAAAAATATACTCTTAGAACTCAGCTTAATGAAGGAAAAAACTTAGTTTCAAATGGGCAAATAATTTAACCCTACCAACAAAGATACACAGATGCCAGCCATGAGCTCACCTTCCTGCCCGGAGGCCTGGGAAGTGACACTGTAGCCACATGCCCTCACACACCTGCCCAGGGAAACCCCACACATCCACGGGGCCCATCAGCAAATGGCTTGTTGATTACTTCCTCCCTTCCTGTTAGTGGCAGGGTTAAATCTCACAAATTACTCATTTGACCTGTGTCAGAGAATAGGATTTAGTAAAGAAAACTGCCTTTTATTTCAAGTTTATCCTGCTGTTTTTGTTAACCAGTTATCATAGTTCCTATACATTTTAATGTTTTTTTTTTGTTTTTGTTTGCTTGTTTTTGTTTTGTTGTGATGGTCCTGAGGCTTAGCTCAGGGCCTGAAAGCTGTTCCTGAGGTTTTTTTTCCTCTCTGTAAAGCTAGTACTGTGCCTACTTGAGTCATAGCTCTACTTCTGGCTTTTTGGTGGTTAATTGGTGATAGGGGTCTCATAGACTTCTGTTCCCAGGTTGACTTTGAATCATGATCCCCAAATCTCAGCCTCCTAAGTAGTTATGGTTATAGGCACGAGCCACCTGCACCTGGCTCATATTTTAAATCTTTTGGGATGATTTGTTTTTTAACGACATGTTATTGACTTTAAGCAATCAAGATTTTTCTCTCACCTCAAAACTTAGGAGACTTCCTGTGATCAGAGTGAAGGTTCTTGTTCTTCAGACGATGACGAATGGAAAAGTGATAGAAAAAGTGAAAGTTACAGTGAAAGTTCAAGGTACCTGTTTTTAATTGTTTTTTGTCATAGCCATGGATGGGAACTATATTTAAATAGCAAATACAGAACTGCAAATATAGAACAATTAACACTGAATTCTAAATACATTTAAAAGAACAATACTGGATTAATAACTTTCTATAAAATTACTCTGAAGATCTTTATTTGAATTGTCAGTAGGAAATAATATTTATTAAAACTATTACTTTAAGTGGGCACCAGTGGCTCACACCTGTAATCATACCTGCTCAGCAGGCTGAGATCTGAGAATTGTGGTTCAAAGCCAGAGCAGGACAGTTCATAAAACTTTTTATTTTTTTTTGTCCTGAGGCTTGAACTCAGGGCCTGGGCACTGTCTCTGAGTTTCTGTTGCTCAAGGCTAGCACTCTACCACTTGAGCCTCAGTGCCACTTCTGGCTTTTTCTGTTTATGTGGTACTGAGGAATTGAACCCATGGCTTCATGCATGCTAGGCCAGCACTCTACCACTAAGATGCATTTCCAGCCCATCTATAAGACCATTATCTCCAATTAACTACCAAAAACTGGAAGTGGTGCTGTGCCTCAAAGTGGTAGAATGCTAATCTTGAGCAAAAGAGCTCAGGGATAAAGCCTAGTCCCTGAGTTCAAGCCCCAGGATTGACCAAAAAAGTAAAACAAAAAATTACTTCCGTTGGGCTCTGGTGGCTCACATCTGTAATCCTAGCTACTCAGGAGGCTGAGATCTTGAGGTTCGAAGCCAATTTGAGCAGGAAAGTCCATGAGACTCTTATGTCTATTAAACTTTTAAAAAGTTCGAAGGGGCCGGGCGCTGGTGGCTCACGCCTGTAATCCTAGCTACTCAGGAGGCTGAGATCTGAGGATCACGGTTCAAAGCCAGCCCGGGCAGGAGAGACCGTGAGACTCCTATCTCCAATAAAAAAACCACCAGAAACCGGAAGTGGCGCTGTAGCTCAAGTGGTAGAGCGCTCGCCTTGAGCTGAAGAGCTAAGGGACAACGCCCAGGCCCAGAGTTCAAGCCCCACGACCGACAAAAAAAAAAAAAAAAAAAGTTCGAAGGGGAGCTGTGTCTTCAGGGGTAGAGTGCTAGCCAGTGCCTCGGTCAAGCCCCTCAAAAAGATTACTATCTTGCCAGGCGCTGGTGGCTCACGCCTGTAATCCTAGCTACTCAGGAGGCTGAGATCTGAGGATCTCAGTTCAAAGCCAGCCCGGGCAGGAGAGACCATGAGACTCCTATCTCCAATAAACCACCAGAAAACTGGAAGTGGTGCTGTAGCTCAAGTGGTAGAGCACTCGCCTTGAGCTGAAGAGCTGACGGACAGTGCCCAGGCCCAGAGTTCAAGTCCCACAACCGACAAAAAAAAAAAAAAAAAAAAAAAGATTACTATCTTGGCCTGATGCTATATTTTAAAAGATGAGTGTTGAAAGTATATGTGATGAAACCACTAATATATAAATGTATTTATTACTGTGCTATAATTTTATCCATTGGGATCTAAATTTTAGTATGACTAGCATGTCAGGCTGTGTTTGTCAACTTGATAAAAGTCATTCAAGCCAGGAATCTTGACATTAATCTCTCTTCTGTCTATATAAATTATTCTTAACCATGTCCAGAAAATTCTGCTACTTACAGATCACTCAAAATTATTTTTGTTAGTTGCTTTTTTTTTGTCTTGACCCAGTTCAGTCATGTACTCTGCTTCCTTTTTTGTCTTCTGCACCTCCAATATGATTGGTGGCTGATGTAGAGTGTTGAACATAGGTAGGTGTGTTCACTGTTTTGTAAAATTTTGATTTGTGGCAAGTACGCATTCTCTCTTAACCTTTTTTGAGTGTGAATTTCAGTATTAATTCACTTTGTTATGCTACCGCCTCCAGAATCCTTTTTGTCTTGTAGATCTAAAACTCTTTACTCATTAAATAATTCCTCACTCCACCTTTTCCCTGTCTCCTGGTGACTATCGTTCTGTGCCTGTATTACATTTTTTATTCACTTCAATTTTTCTTATAAAAGCGACATTTCTGAGGGGTTTTATTTTTGTTTCTTTTTTTCTTTTTGTGCAAGTCCTGGGGCTTGAACTCAAAGCCTGCATCCTATCTCAGAACTTTTTTGCTCAAGGCTAGCTAGAGCTCCACTTCTAGCTTTTTGGTGGTTAGTCTCACGGACCTTCCGGCCTGGCCTGTCTTCAAGTCACTATCCTCATGTCTCAGCCTCCTGAGTAGCTAGGATGACAGGTGTGAGCCACCGGCATCCTGTTGAGGGTTTAGAGATTGAGGGAGTTATTGTGGACTGGGCTGAGGATGGCTCTCGTAAAATCTCTCACCCCGTTTTGGGGGTTGATGAAAGTAATTGTGGGCCATGAGGTAGCTTTTCATTTCTAGTTTCCTTTGACTCTTCTTATCCTCTAGTGTATGTTGAAGCTGAAGTCCATTCTTTGATTTCTATCATATCAGAGCAAGCCTCATTTAACAGCTTTCTGTGTGTGTTTGCCTGGGGCTTCTCAGTGTAGCCATTGATGACTTAGATGATCTCTTGCCTAATCCTCAGCTTTCTCCAGCACAGTGTAGTGGGGGCTTCTCTTAGAGTTCTTTGCTGTCTAACAGACAGTTGATCTTTGCTGTCTAACGGACTTTGTTTTCTGAGAGTAGTGACTTCCATCAGCTCTCAGAAGGATTTCTCACTTGTGTTTACATTCTTCCCTTACGTTCAGTGTCAGCGATGACCTCTCCTTTTCTCCACCTTTGTCATGATTTTTGGTGTACTCTATCCTGTGGGCAGGATGTTCAAGTTATACCTCATTGGGATCTCATTTTCCCTCTTTCTGTGTTCTCTCTCCTGTCTCCCCTCAGGATTATATGATTAACTTGCTATTAGTGCTTTGGTTCTGGTCCTATGCAATTTAAAACATTCTCCTCTTCCAGTGACTCTTCATCTAGATACTCAGATTGGACAGCAGATGCAGGAATTAATTTGCAACCTCCTTTAAGGATGTCATGTCGTAGACGAATCACTCGATTTTGTAGTAGTTCAGAGGATGAACTGTCTACTGAGAATTTATCTCCCCCAAAGAGAAGACGGAAGAGAAAGAAAGAAAGTAAGCCTAGAAATGAGGTAAGAAATGTGTCTTTTAGAAATACAGTATGTACATTCTGTTGCTGTGATGTTTTATATATCTAGTAACCAGAAATCTTTGAGAAGTTGAAACTTTTTTTTGTTTCTTTTCTTTTTCCCCTTCTGTCTCTGTATGTGTGTGTTTTAAAATAATTTATGAATAAATTAACTTGGGGTGCTGTGTGTTGAACAGAGGGCCTCATTGCTGCTAGGTAAGCACTGGGTCCCTGAGCCTCCATCCCAGCCTCTCTCTCTCTCTCTCTCTCTCTCTCTCTCTCTCTCTCTCTCTCTCTCTCTGTCTGTCTGTCTGTCTCTCTCTTTCTCTCTGTCTCTCTGTCTCTCTCTTTCTGTCTGTCTGTCTGTCTCTCTCTCTCTCTCTCTCTCTCTGTCTCTCTCTCTTGTCTCTCTCTGTCTCTCTCTGTCTCTCTCTCTGTCTCTGTCTCTCTCTCTGTGGGGCCTGAACTCTGAGCCTGGGCACTGTCCCTCAGCTCTTCAGCTATAGATTAGTGCTCTACCACTTGAGCCTAAGCCCCACTTCCTGCTTTTTTGCTTATGTGGTGCTGAGAAATCGAACCAAGGGCCTTGTGCATGCAAGGCAAGCACTCTACCACTGAGCCACCTTCTCAGGCCCACTTATTTCTTTCTTTACACTCCTCTTTCCTCAGGGTAAGATCCTTTATATAACACTGATTCATTTCCACTGAGCCTGAGGAGTATCACACCTTTCCAAATCTGAAACCTAAAAAGAAAGCTCTGTTTTGCTTATAGTTCACCATAACACACCAACAATAGAAGGGCTTCCAAGGCATGTTTAGATGCTATCATCCGATTTTGTCTGCAGTTGCTTTTTTTTTGCCAGTCCTGGGGCTTGAACTCAGTTCCTGAGCACTCTTCTTGATTTTCTTTTGCTCAAGGCTAGAGCTCTACCATTTGAGCCATTGCTCCACTTCTGGTTTTCTGGTGGTTAATTGGAGATAGGAGTCTCATGGAGTTCCCTGCCTGGGCTGGCTTTGAACCACGATCCTCAGATCTCAGCCTCCTAAGTAGCTAGGATTACAGGTGAGAGCCACCTGTACCCGGCATACAATTTTTTTTTTTAAATATTGTTTTGTGGTACTGGGGTTTGAACTTAGGGTTTATGCTTGAGAGGCAGACACTTTACTGCTTTAGCCACATATGCAGATCTTTTTTGCTTTAGTTATTTTGTAGGCATGGCGTCATATTTCCCAACCTGGAGTCCTTTTACCTATGTCTTGCTTATTTGAAATCCCAGGCTTTTTGAACCATGGCCGTCTTACTGTTTTTTTCTATATGTGTGCTGGTCCTGTGGCTTGAACTGGGGTGCTGTCCCTAAGAATTTTTTGGTGGGGGAACCAGTCCTAGGGCTTGAACTCAGGGTCTTGGCACTGTACCTGAGCTTTTATTCAAGGTTACTATGCTACCAGTTGAGCCACAGTGCTACTTTGGCTTTTTCTGTTTATGTGGTACTGAGGAATGGAACCCAGGCCTTAATGCATGTTAGGCAAGCACTGTACCATTTGAACTATAGCTCCACTTCTGGTTGTGTGCGTGCGTGCGTGCGTGCGTGCGTGCATGTGTGTGTGTGTGTGTGTGTCTTGTGTCTTGTGTCTGTGTCTGTATTTTTTTTTTCTCCTTGATTAATTGGAGATAAGAGTCTGATAGACTTTTCTTCCTGGACTGGCCTTCAACTAAGATTCTCAGATCTCAGTCTCCTAAGTAGCTAGGATTATAGGCCTAAACCACTGGCTCCTGGCTTTTTTTGAGATGAGGTCTTAGCTAACATTTTGCCCAGACTGGCCTCAAACTGTGATCTCCCTTATCTCTCAAATAGCTGAGATTACCATGACTAAACCTGTTATTGCTATGTTTACCATTTTTATTTTAAATGTTCTGTCTTGTTATTTTTCTCTGATTGTAATAACATTGCTGTTCCTTTATAATATGTACACAGTAGGTACTCATGTCAGGCAGATAGTTCTCTTGGAAGAGTTAAATCTTTATATTCCCTTTACTGTGTAACAAAATCTCTAAAACTTAGGTATTTACAAGAACAAACAGGAGTTGTTTTGTGTTTTAATAAGTTACGAATTTGGAAGCTAACTGTCTGGGTGACTTTGGCTTATAAAGTTGAAAACGTGACCAAGGTGCAGTCATCTGAGGGCGACAGGATACATTATGTTTTTCCAAATGCACTCAAGTGCCCATTGGCTGCTATGTCAGTTCCTTACCGCAGGTGTGTCTCCTTACAGCTAGTTGTTTGGATGTGCTCATGCGTGGTACTTACTTTCCTTAGCATTTTGCCAGTGAGCAAGGAGCAAGGCTAGTGCTTCGCTGACTCAGTCTTCCAGGTGACACACAATTCCTTCCCCTCCAATCCTCTCTCACCTCCTCTTGAAAGTGATAGGAAAGTTTGTTAGGAGTACAATTTCAGAAGACCTGAAAGTGGATCATCTCTAGGGACAGAATGGCCTTACCCTTCCTCTTCTCCCAAGCTTTGTGCTCTTCCCTTTGGCAGAGTTTGGGGAGGATGACTCCCGCAGAGCTTGCAGACTTGGAGCATCTGTATGAATTCCATCCTCCTGTGTGGATAACGGACACCACACTGCGCAAGTCTCCCTTTGTTCCTCAAATGGGTGATGAGGTGAGAGTAATCACACTCAAAACATGAGTATGGAAACAATTTAAATGCTCTATATATTTCTGTTAACTTTACTTCTGTACTTTCTTTTCTAGGTAATCTATTTTCGCCAGGGTCATGAAGCTTATATTGAAGCTGTCAGAAGAAATAACATTTATGAATTAAACCCTAGCAAAGAGCCATGGAGGAAAATAGATCTTAGGGTAGGTTTATGATATTACTAAATATTGTATATTAGCACATGTATAAATTATTTATGAATGCGTTATCTTCTCCTGCTTCTTTCTGCTCTTATGTATCAAGCCTTAAGATCTAGTGAGAAGGCTAAGTTGAGGAGATCCAATATGTTTTTTAAGGACAAAACATAGGCTCTCAGAAAGTGCGTGGCAATGTGTATTGCTAATTTTTTATTTTTGAGATAGGTTCTTTTTATTTTGTGCTAGTCCTTGGGCTTGAACTCAGGGGCCTGAGTGCTATCCCTGAGCTTATTTTGCTCAAGACCGGTGCTCTGCCACTCGGGCCACAGCTCCCCGTCTGGCTTTTTGGTAGTTTATTGGAGATAAGGGTCTCATGGACTGTCCTGCCTCGGCTGTGGTCCTCAGCTCACATCTTCCTCAGTAGGTAGGGTTACAGGCATGAACCACTGGTGCCCAACTAGGTTCTTATAGGTCAGAATGGCCTTGAACTTGTGATCCTACTGCTTACTCTCCTGAGTGCTGCAATTGTAGGTGTGTGCTCCCATGCTCAAGCTTCTAGCCCTTTTGAGATGCACAGTGCATCATCATCATCATCATCATCATCATCATCATCTATAGGAGAACACCAGAGATTATTTCTTCTTCTAACCATACTGTCAGCTTTTTCCTATCCTTCCTATACTTTGTTAACCCACATTCTTTGCCCTTGTGTGAATCTCCTTTGTTGATGTTCATATATACAGGAGATGAGGGTATCTTTTTTTAAATTAATTCATGTGCATGTCTATTTTCCTCACCAGCATTATTTCTCTCTCATTTTGTTTTTAATTTTGTGAAGTATGATGTCAAAAATCATGATTCTCCTTCCTGAGCCTCCACTTGTTGAGTACTGGGATTACAGGCATGAACTGTTGTTCAGCTCTACAGCACAGGTTTTTGAAGACTGTCCATCTACAATTCATGTTTGTAGTGCTTTTATCAAAGATCAGTTGACTGTAGATGTGTGCTTTTTACCTTTAGGTTCTTGTTCTGTTGGTCTGTGGATATTCATTCTAGTTATTTTATGTCATTATTTTTACTGGTACCGGGGTTTGAAATCAAGGTCCTAAGCTCACTTGGCTTGCTTACTAGCTCTCCACCTGCCTAGAGCCATGTACCCACCCTGGCTTTCTGCTGGTTGTTTTGGAGATGGAGTCTGTAGACTTTTCTGCCTTTGTTGGCTTTGAACCTGGATCCCATAGGTCTTGACCTCTTAGGTAGCTAGGAGGATGGGTATGAGCCTCTGGTGCCTGGCTGCTGTGTTTATTTTTTCTTTATTTTTTTTATTTTTTATTTTTTGAGTTTGGTCACAGGGCCTGAACTCTGGGCCTGGGCGCTGTCCCTCAGGTCTTCAGCTCAAGGCTAGCGCTCTACCATTTGAGCCACAGCACCACTTCCGGCTTTTTTCTTTTTGCTTATGTGGGGCTGAGGAATCGAACCCAGGGCCTCAGAGGCAAGCGCTCTACCACTGAGCCATCTTCCTAGCCCTGCTGTGATTATTTTTGAAGTAGGGTCTTGCTTCTTTTCTCAGGCTAGCCTGGACTGTGTTTCTCCAGCTGGCATGACAGATATGTACCACCATTCTCACTTTCTCTTTTCTGATAGAGTATTTCTAACTTTTGTCTTGGATTCCCTCCCAAGTAGGTAGGATGGCAGGAATTAGCTATTACATTCTACATCTTTGAGTCTGTTTTTATGATAGTACCTTGCTGTTAATTACTACAGCTCTTTTGCTGCTCTCCCCCCCCCCCCCCCTTATTGTGAATTACTACAGCTCTTTTGCTGCTGTCCCACCCCCCACCCCCCCATTGTGGTTTGAATTCAGGACCTCTTGCTTCCTAGCAAGCAGTCTACCACTAGTGTTTCACTCCCAGCCTTTTGTAGGCTACTACTTGGAAGGAAGAGGAAGATTGCTTTGGTTCTTGGGGTTTTGTGGTTCCATGTGATGTGCACATCAGGAGTGTTTTTTGTTTTTTTTTTTTTGTCAGTCATGGGGCTTGAACTCTGGGCTTGGGCGCTGTCCTTGTGCTCTTCAGCTCAAGGTGAGTGCTCTACCGTTTGTGCTCTACCGTTTGAGCCACAGCACCACTTCCGGTTTTCTAGTGGTTTATTGGAGATAAGAGTCTCACGAACTCTCCTGCCCGGGCTGGCTTTGAACCACGATCCTCAGATCTCAGCCTTCTGAGTAGCTGGGATACAGGCATGAGCCACCGGCGCCCGGCTTCCGGAGTGCTTTTCTGGTGCATTGAATCTGTGGATTGCTTTTTAACACCACTGTTTCCAGTTTGTAAACATGAGATATCCTTCTAAATTTTGTGCTCTCCTCAGTTTCATTCATCAGTGTTTTATTATTTTTATTGTAGAATTCATTCACCTTTATTTAAATTTGTTCTTTGGTATTTTCTTTTCTTTGCCTATATTGTGAATAGGATGGTCTTTTGAGTAATTACATAGAATGTTTGTTTTATGAATAAATGCTTAGTGTTTTTCGGTACTCCTGGTATTTGAAGGTTATTTTGTTTAGGTGGGAGGGCACTTTACCCTGCTCCTGTGCTCTTCTCACTACACATAGTGGACCATAAAACAAGAGAGGTCATTGAGTGCATTAGGCAGAAAGTTAATGCCAAGTGTGTTTGAAGAATATATATGAGTAATTAAAACACTTATACATGATTCCATAAGTAAAAATTTGTGTACAAAGAGAAGACAACAAAATGTATTACTTTGTTAACAGTTGTCTTTTAATACTGTGCTGATCTGTGTTTTTATTTGTATTCTTTTTTTCTTAATATATATTTTTTATTGTAAAGATACTGTACAGAGGGGTTACAGTTATACGAGCAAGGTAATGTTATTTGTATTCTTTTGTAGTATATATTTGGTTATATGAGTGTACAGTCTTGAATAAGTATAATTCTTACATTAGAAACTAAATGTTGTGCCATGGAGATTTTTAAAAATGATTGCTATTATAAATTAACATGGCTGATTGGGTGGTCTAAGTTTAATTCAGTTGAGAGTTACAGTACTGAATTGCTTTATTTTAACCATTTTATGTTAAAGGATCAAGAATTGGTCAAAATAGTTGGGATCCGGTACGAGGTTGGGCCGCCTACGCTCTGTTGCCTCAAACTAGCATTCCTCGACCCGGCTAGTGGAAGACTTACTGATAAATCCTTCTCCATTAGGTGGGTGTGGTTTTAGTGAATTACTGCACTTAATCTCCCTTCTTGCTCATTAGCTTGTCTTCCATTTCAGCTGTAGTAGTCTTGTGGGCAGCCAGAGATAGGGGTTGAGCTTCAGGTGACTAGAACTTGTTAGGGGACTGGCACTTTGTCAAGCAGGCCTTAGGCAGGGACCATCTGTTCCATAGGCTTTGATGCCACTTGTGTGGGCAGGGAACTGCTGGGAATGCTTTCTGCCTTAGTGAAGAACATTTCAGAGTAAGTTGCTGCACCTGTGCCATCCATGGTGGTCGCTGCTACACACCTGCAGCATGGCTGATTCCAGCGTGGTGTTCATGTGCACACTGTGCTTTTAAAACTTGGAAAGTAGGAAAAAAAGCCCAATAATTCTTACTGAAATAATACTGAAGATATAACTGGATTAAATAAAATACACTATTAAAATTTATTTCTTTTTACCTTTAAAAATATGGCTAGTTAGCTGGGCCCTGGTGGCTCATGCCTATAATCTTTGCTATTCTGAGGATCACGGTTCAGAGCCAGCCTGGGCAGGAGAGTCCATGAGACTCTTATCTCCAATAAACCACCAGAAAACTGGAAGTGGTGCTGTGGCTCAAGTGGTAGAGTACTTGCCTTGATCTCAGGGACTGTCCCCAGGCCCAGAGTTCAAGCCCCATGGTGGACAAAAATTATGTGTGTGTGTGTCTCTAGTTAAAAACTTACACAGTTTCTTTTACATTCCTTTTGGACAGTGTTGTTTTCTATTATAACTTGAGTGAGCATTGTAAATTTTTTTTTCTTTGCTGGGCAGAAACTTTTTTTTTCTCTAGCATTGTAAATTTTTTAACTTTTTTTTTTTTTAGATATCATGACATGCCAGATGTTATTGACTTTCTTGTATTGCGTCAGTTTTACGATGAAGCAAGACAGAGGAATTGGCAGTCTTGTAAGTCTGTCTGCCTATTGAATTTTATATAGTCTTAACAATCTTTCATTTTATCTATCTTTTGGTTGTAACACTCTTGATTGTGATTTATGTAAACATAGAAACTCTTCAGAATGAAACTTGAGTTATTGCTGGATATTTTACTTAGGGCTTGGCCCAAATTTTAGGAGACTTTGTTAGCCAACCATTTTTCTTTTGTGGTTTGTACATTTGGAAAACATTATTTTGGCCCTTTGAGTATGGGCTTAATTTTTAGATCTCCACACACCATGTCAGGTATGGTTATTTTCATATGATAATTTGCACTACTGTCCTATGATTTTAAAAATAGGATAGTTTATATAATCTTAATGTAATCATGAAGTGTAACAAAACTTAACTGTTACAATTTTGATTCTGTAGGAAATTTTGTGTACACTCTATACTTAATAACTGTACTAACAAGTATATATTAATAACATACATATAATGAGAGATTTTTGGATTTTCTTAACCTTTATTCTTTGGTTCATTTTGTAAACTGTAATATAACTTATCTGGGATGGTCTTTTGAGTTCATTGAATAAAGAAATTTCACTCATAAGCCATTTTGTTCTATTATGTTGTATGGCTGTTGACCTTAATGTGTTCGTAAATGTAACACTGTTCTTACATTTGTTATCGCTGAAACTTGTTGGAGAGTGCAGGAAAGTTGGCTCATTTCAAAATAATTCATGTTAATTTCTTTTTTGTGCCAGTACTGGGGCTTGAACTCAGGGCCTGGGTGATTTTTTTGCTCAACGCTGGCTCTACCACTTCAAGCTTTTTCCCAGTTATTTGGAGAAAAATGTCTCATGGATTTCCTGTTTGAGCTGGCTTTGAACAGTGATTTTGGATTTCAACCTCCTGAGTAGCTAGAACTACAGGTCTGATGCCTAGCTATACATGTTGATTTCTATTCTATATGTTTCCATGGTATTTTATAAATAACATTGTTGACAGATGTTAACAAAGTCTCAGTCATTTTGGTCCTTTGTTTCCTAGGTGACAGATTTCGGTCTATCATTGATGACGCTTGGTGGTTTGGGACAGTGCTGAGTCAAGAACCATATCAGCCACAGTATCCAGATAGTCATTTCCAGTGTTACGTTGTAAGGTTTGTATGCTGGTAGAAAGTATCACTTGTCAGTCATTTAAGATGATAGGTCCCTGAAGTAGACATTTCAGGTTTGATAGAATTTGACTTATCGTGAACTCATTGTGACGTCTTGTTTATTTTCTGTTATAATTCTCCTGCTGGTTCATGTTCTGCTTGCTACCCTGGAAATATGTCTGTATCCTCCTCATTTTTATTTACCTAATATTGTCATAATTAGAGTTCAGGAGTAAGTATTAATATTAGATCATTAATCTTCTTCCCATTGGCTACCTAGCCTGGGCTGCCAGGCAAAGCCTTCATAATGTCTTCACTTCATGCTCTAGGTCCAGGAGGACTGCTTTCTCCTTCACCTCGCAGAACACTTTACACTTTCTATTACTACTAAACCTTTTTAAGTGATTGAAGTCAGTATTTAGCCTTTCCTTGCTGCAGTGGGTCATTTCATAGTTGAGGTCTTTTTGCTGCCTTCTCTGCTGTGCATGATTTGTTCTCCTGAAAGGCTAACAAGAGTATTATTGTTTTTGTAAACAGGTGGGACAATACTGAAATTGAAAAACTGAGCCCATGGGACATGGAACCAATTCCTGAAAATGGTATATATCACCAAATCATACTTCACATTATTTACATTTTTCTATTGCCAATATATATTCAAGACATACCGCTGTTCTTCCATAATTGTTTTCAAATTGTTTAGGAACTCAGAACTTTATGTATGGAAAAAGATGACAGAACTCCATATGTGACTTACTTGTTCCTGACCTCAGATTCCAGCCCTATTCCAGAAGTCAGTAACCTGTTATCTGCCCCAGAACCCCGCTCGAAACTCTGATGGGCCTCCGCATGTAGCCCTGCTCCCTTTCCTCCATCCTTACTCTGTTACTCTGGTCTTCCTTTCCATGGACTGTCTGTTCTTACTTTGAAAGTCAAGCACTGCTGCAGCCATGCTGCGGGCTCCTGAGCCACCAGCTGTTTACTTAGCTCCTTTCCTCTAGTACTGTTACTTTTTCACTTTTCATTTGGCTGTATTGATTTTAGCTGTGAAATTATTTCCTTCTTGTTCACTTTGATCAATATTTGAAAGGATACTTTATCTTTCTTTCTGCTATTTTTTTTTTTTAACTGCCAAACTGTCTTCTGTCATGTTTGCCTAGCTTAACAGAACTTGTTCTAGCTGGCACTGTGGTGCAGACCTGTAATCATGGCACTGGGAGACAGAGGCAGGTCCCAAGCCACCTTCTGTGTTTTCTCTTCTGTCACATCACCATCAACCATTGTTGCAGTTTTATTTCGTAATTAAGAGTTTTGTGGAAATACTGACCACCTTCAGAATTTTATAACAGCATTATTAGTAGTCATTAATGACTGTTAAATTTTATTTTGAGCTTACTTACCAGTAGTAGGTATGCATACGAAGGTAATTTGCAGTGTGCAAAGCACTTAATAGATAGTAAAAATCCCACTTTTTTTTGGTTGGTCGTGGGGCTTGACCTGGGCGCTGTCCTTGAGCTCTTCAACTCAAGTCTCTAGTACTCTGCCACTTTGAAGTACACCACCACTTCGGTTTTCTGGTGATTAATTGGAGATAAGAGTCTCATGGACTTTCCTGCCTGGGCTGGCTTTGAACCATGATCCTCAGATTTCAGTCCTGAGTAACTAGGATGACAGGTGTGAGCTGCCATGGCCCAATTGCCTTGCTATCTCTTTTTTTGCTTTTATTATTATTGTTTTATTATTTTGTTTTATTGTTTTATTTATTTGCTTTTATTGTTGTTGTTTTTGTTCCACACATAGGGTGATCAGTATTAAACAGAACATTTAACAGGAAGTACTTTATGGCTCTCTCTTCTCCAGTGGTCTGTTCTTCCCTGTTCTCCCTGTACTCTTAAGTTCTGTCTTCAGACCTCAGCTGATCTTTTGGCCCCTGGCTTTCTCCTCCTTACATGTGGCCTCCTTTCTTTTACCAGGCAGGCTGCTGCAGTCCAAGGGCTCCATCTTTGTTTCTTTGTTTAAATTTTATTTTATTGTAAAGGTAATATAAAGAGGGGTTACAGTTATATAAGCCCAAGTAATGAGTACGTTTCTTTTTGAGCAGTGTCACCCCCTCCTTCATCTTCTCCCAGTTTTGTTTCTATTCTCTATGCTAATGTTCAGTGCCTCACAAACTATTGCCTCTTGTGTTTTTTTTTTTGGTGGGGGGAGGGGAAGGATTCTAACCTGAATGATACACAAAAAAATCCCTAATTAATTTTTTTATTTTTATTATTTTAAATTTTTATTGTGAAAATACTGTACAGAAGGGTTACAATAACATGGGCAAGATAATGAGCACATTTCTTATCAAGCATTGTAGCCTCCTGCTTTGTTTCCCCTTCCCATCCCTTCGCATCCCCCCCCCCCCCCCCCCCGTCCTCTCCCCACCAAAGTTGTAAAGTTCGTTTTTTTTTGTTTTTTTGTTTTTTTTTTTTTGGTTTTTTTTTTTGCCGGTCATGGGGCCTGAACTCTGGGTCTGGGCGCTGTCCCTCAGCTCTTCAGCTCAAGGCTAGCTCTCTACCACTGGAGCCACAGCGCCACTTCCGGCTTTTTCTGTTTATGTGGTGCTGAGGAATCGAACCCAGGGCCTCATGCTTGCAAGGCATGCACTCTACTGCTGAGCCACCTTCCCAGCCCCGTAAAGTTCGTTTTCGACATAATGACATCTCATTGCTGCAATGGGTCCTCCTGTATCCCTGTTTTAACAATTTGTTTTTTCCCTTCCCCTCCACATATACCAACATCACATATAGTGAAAGCAGGGGTTGTACCATGGGGGAGGGACATACAAGGCAACAAAGACATAATCTTATAAATATGTTAGAAACAATTGCATGAAAGATCTCTCTCTCTCTCTCTCTCTCTCTTTTTTTTTTTTTTTGGTCAGTCGTGGGGCTTGAGTTCTAGGCCTGGGAGCTGTCCCTGAACAATTTAGCTCAAGGCTCATGCTCTACCACTTGAGCCATCGCACCACTTACAGTTTTCTGGTGTTTTTTTTTTTTTTTATTGTGATTAAGTGATTACATAATTTCCCAAATTTCACAGTATTGTGGAATAATGATGCTCATTTAAAGTCACAAGCTCATTCTAACTTTCCTGGAGCAAATTGTCTATCACAGTCTATAACATATAACGGTGTACACATATACACCATACATGTGATCAGCAGCATGGGGTTATTTAGTAGTGGTTCTACCAGATGAGTGGAAGTTCTTTGTTTCTTAAGTCCTGTTAATTTTGTCGTATCACCTAACATTTTGGATTTAGCATCCACTTATCAGGGAGACCATGTACTATTTGTCTCTTTGCTCTTGGCTTACCTTGCTCAACATGATTTCTTCTAGCTCCATCCATTTCCCTGCAAATGCCACATAATTAACTTTTGAGCACTCTGCTAGACATTGTTTTCAACAACTCTATGAGGTAGAAACCTTCATTTTTGGTTGCGGGGTGGGGGTGGCAGAGAGGGAGGTCTTGGGGCTTGAACTTGGGGCCTGGGCATTGTCCGTGAGCTCTTTTTGCTCAGGTCTAGTACTCTACCACTTTGAGCCACATTGCGACTTTTAGTTTTCTGTTGATTGATTGAAGATAAGAGTCCTATGGGCTGGCTTTGGACTGTGATTCTCAGATCTTAGCCTGCTGAGTAGCTAGGATTACAGTTGTGAGCTTCCAGCCCCCAGCTCAGGTAGAAAGTTTTTTACTGTCCTTGTTAGCAGTGGGTAGATTGAGACACAGGTTAAAAATGCAAAGTAAGAGCTGGACAAGGTGGAGTCTCAGAGAGAGAGGGCAACAACCTGGTCTGCATAGTGAAACCCTGTTTATAAACAAACCTTGTTTAGGGTCCATGGTATTGAGTGTGATGTGGTTTAAGATTCTTTGGTTAAAAAAAAAGTCTTTTGTTATATTGGCTGCTCATACAGCTTTCCTCCATCCTCTCCTTTTTTTTTTTTTTTTTAAGTTGAGGTGCATGGGATTAGTCCTAGGTCCTTGTTCCTGTTTGGCAGGTGGGTGGGTTGCCTAGCCTGGCTGGAGTCAGCCCTCTTCCTGAGCTGTGGAAGTACAGACTTGTGCCACCTCTCCCAACTGCCTTAACTGCCTTGCCTTTTGGATAGGCAGAAGTCATTACTGTGAAATGGACTGTGAAAGAGAGAATTTCACTTTCTTTGAGTGGTGGATATCTTGTCTCCTCAATTGAAGTCATTTTTTCTTTTTCAAGAACATGACTTAAAGGTTTGTTGCCATCATCATTCATACTTAAAATTGTCCATCCCATAGCTAATCATAACAGGTCAGACCTTGAAGTTGAGATCATTCACAGAGCCAGACAGTGGTATCTCACACCTGTAATTCTAACTACTCAGGAAGCTGAGATCTGAGGATCTCAGCCCAGGCAGACAAATCCAAGAGACTCTTACCACCAATTAACCAGCAAAATCCAGAGTGGAGGTGTGCTGCAAGTGGTGGAGTCAAGTGAGAGCATGAAGCCCAGAGTTCAAAAAGTTAATCAATTGATGGTGTATAAAACATGTTCATTGGCTTTTTAATGACTATATTTGTCAGGAAAGTTCCCATAAGCATTTTCTTCATGCTTTAGTTTAAAAACTGCTTTAAAGCAGCTGTCTTAGAGGCACTATTTGTGTGTGTGTTACATGTGTATGTGTGTGGCATGTCTCCATTGGAGAGTGGCCTGAAAACATGAGCTGCCACAATGGATGATGACATCCTGTGTCTGTCAGAACTTGTACTTAAGCGTTCCACTTTCCCCACTAGGAGTTAAAAGAAATCATCTGCTTCATTTATACTCCCTGCATTTAAGGAGATTAGTCATCTCTCCTGTCGAGATTAATTTGCCTATGTTGCCTTAAGTTTTTAAATGAGTTCTGATGTCTGAGAATGTGATGACAATTGTCTTTTAAGTTTTATTAGGGTGGGTAGATTGTGTTGTACTTGAATTGTAGCAATTTGTTAATCTCAAGTAATAATCTTTACAAAGCTGCAGATTTGGGGCCAGGTTCAGCAGTGCAAACAAGCATTTCTACCACTCCAGAGGCAGGGATGAGTAAGATTGTGATTTTAGGTCATTCCAGGCAAAACATTGGTGAGACTGCCATCTCAACAAACAAGCCCTACAGGCTAATACTTGCCACCAATCCAGCCACCCTGGAGGCAGAGATAGGAGGAGATAGGCCAAGGCTTGCCTGGGCAAACAGCAGGCTACTTTGTCTGAAAAATAAGGAAAGAGGTGGTCTGGAGGTGTGGTTTGAGTGGTATTTGGCTCACAGCACAGAGCCCTGAATTGAAACCCCAGTACTAATAGGAAAAATTACAAATTTGAACTTGTTAAAAAATATTTAAATTTTTAATTTTTTTGTCGGGACTATGGCTTTTACTCTGGGCCTATCTACTGTCCTGAGTTTTTGTGCTCAAGACTAGCACCCTACCACTTGAGGCCTCACTCCACTTCTGGCTTTTTGGTATTTTATTGAATATAAGAGTTGCATGGATTTTCCCTGCCTGGAGCGGCTTTAAACTGCAATCCTCAGATCCCACCTTCCTAAGCTAGGACAACAGGTGTGAGCCAGTGGCACCTGGATGACTTTTACTTTAATTATATAGATGTAGCATAGTTAGTGAGCTTTGAAAATTGAATTTTGGTATAGGACCATTAGTACTTGGATTGATTTCTTCCTACCTCTTCTTGTTCTTTTTTTAACTTGAATTAATAGTTGATCCACCTGAAGAATTAGGAGCAAGTGTTTCTGTCACATCAGATGAGCTTGAGAAATTGCTCTACAAGCCACAGGAAGGTGAATGGGGTCAGAAATCACGCGATGAAGAATGTGACCGGATTATCAGTGGTATAGATCAACTATTGAATCTTGGTAAGCTTTTTGGGGGTGAAAAGTTTCATTTTCAACTTTTTTTTTTTTTTGTCGGTCGTGGGGCTTGAACTCTGGGCCTGGACACTGTCCCTCAGTTCTTCAGCTCAAGGCTGGTGCCCTACCACTTGAACCACAGCGCCACTTCAGGTTTTCTGGTGGTTTATTGGAGTTAAGAGTCTCATAGACTTTCCTGCCCGGGCTGGCGTTGAACTGCGATCCTCAGATCTCAGCCTCCTGAGTAGCTAGGATTACAGGCGTGAGCCACCGGTGCCCGGCTCATTTTTAACTTTTCTATACAAGTATTCTGTTGTATAGATGTATGCTTATATCTATGTATTTCTGTCAGTACTAGAGCTTGAACTCAGGGCCTTGCTCTTGCTGTGTTGGCTTTCTACATAGCCACTTGAGACCCACACTCAACCCCTTTTATAAAAGCATTTTCAAATAGCATAGTTGAGGTTGTATTTGTTGCCTTGTGAGTTGACCAGTCACATTACTCTGTCACCTAAAGATGATGAATTATTGTCAAAGGCTCTCCTGTCTTCCCTAACAGATGCAGCAGCAGCATTTGCAGGCCCAGTCGATCTCTCTACATATCCAAAGTATTGCACTGTGGTGGCTTATCCAACTGATCTGTACACCATTCGAACGAGGCTCAGCAATCGGTTTTACAGGTGAGCAGAGAACTTTCCAACTGGTATATTGGTATACCCTTTGGCCTTAGCGGTTACGGTAAATGAGAAACAGGTGGTCAGATGAACCTTTCTTATTTGGGTTTCATTCTTTTGGAATAAGATGTTCTCCTTAGTGGTGTTGGGTGAATTTGGAGAGAGCAAGCCATAAAGTAAAATACCTTGCTTCTGTCCTTAATTTTTAGTCCTGTGTTTTTGTTAGATTATATTATGTAGATACTGTTTCTTACTTTTTTTGGGGGGGGGGGAGGTCCGGTCGTGGGGCCTGAACTCTGGGCCTGGGCGCTATCCCTCAGCTCTTCAGCTCAAGGCTAGTGTTCAACCACTTGAGCCACAGCGCCACTTCCGGCTTTTTTCTTTTTCTTATGTGGTGCTGAGGAATCGAACCCAGGGCCTCAGGCATGCAAGGCAGGCACTCTACCACTGAGCCACCTTCCCAGCCCTTACTGTTTCTTACTTGTATGTTCAGATTCCTTTACACTCGATGTAATTGGTTAAGGGTATGTTAGCAGTGTGCCTGTGACCCAGAAAGATTACTTGACAGAAGCAGTGGCTTTTCTTTCATGTCCAGTATTGATTTTTATAGCAGTTGATTAATAGAACTTAACCATTACACAGGCATTTTCTTAAGTTCACAGTTGCTTTCCTTTATATCTCTGACATTATACACTAGACTGTGCATGTGAGTGAGAAACCGGTGTGGCAGTTTACAGCCACATTGACTGTAGCCCAGCAGTTTTCTAAGGTGGAAAAAGGCCTGGTGGAAAAGAAAGTTTGTGTGTTTGTGAGTGTGTATGTAAGTGTTGAGTTGTAGAAAGGAAAGGTGGTGTTTGTGTAAGTGGTGTGTTCAGCTGCTTTCTGAAGTTCCATGTCACTACAGGTATCACAGCCCAGGCCTGCGGTTGAGTGGATGGCATGGAAGGTAGTTCACTGTCCCATTTCAGTGGTTTGGATCATGTGCTGCTTCTTTCATTAACATGCATGTCCTTTGATTTGCTTTCTTTCTAACTTTTTAGTCTAAGCCCTCAACTGTTTATTTGCTTTTGAAGGAGGCTGTCTGCATTAATTTGGGAAGTCCGATACATAGAACATAATGCCCGAACATTTAATGAACCGGAAAGTGTAATTGCAAGATCAGCTAAAAAGATAACTGACCAGCTTTTAAAATTTATTAAGTAAGTAATCTTAGATTATCTATGTTGTATAAAAGTTTACTGCATATTGTGTTTTTAGAATTGTTTACTTTTTTATTTTTTACTTCCTGAATTATGCCTGTTTAAATTTTACTTTAGGTACCAAATTGCAGTTTTAATAAAAGAAGGAGAAACTGACTGATCCACTTTTTCTGCTTGTAAAATGATGAAGTGGTTTTGTTGTTGGGTGCCACATGCCTCTCATCCACACCCTCTTTTTATATAGCATACCTGTGAAATAATGATTAGCTCCCATAAATTGGTGTTGAACAAGTTGTAGGGTTTCCTTGGACTTTGATAATTTTTATACCAATATCCTTTTTGGTTTTCTAAAGATCCAGTTGTATTTTCTGTCCTCTTTTCTCTGTTCCTCACTGTACCTTGATATTTTCCCCAGAGTTAGTCTCTGACTTTGCTGAGGGCACTTAATTTGTGACTTCCTGGTATTTCCTGGTGATTCTATGAAACTGTACATTATGAATATTCCCCATTCTTTCTTGCATTGGGAAATCAGTTTGGAATAGAATGAAGATTGAGGTGGCAATTGTGATCTGAGTTCTAGAATGGTTTCAGACATAATACAATAAATCAGTTTTCAGTGTCTTTATGTCCAGGTTGAGAGAATAATTTGTAGATGGTCCATCATTTTTTTGGACCTAGACCAAAACTGGAAAACTGCTTCCCTCTCAGATTTCCTGAGTTAATTCTGTCCTGTCTTCAGGACTCAGACTTGGTTATGTCTCCCCAGAGTCCTCTTCTCTACTTCAGGAAACACATTTTTCTCATCCTCAGTCTTCTCCTGTGTGAACGTTCAGTGAGGGTCAGGCCTTCACTTTAATGTCTTCTTCCTCCTTTCCTTCCTGTCTCAGTACTTCACTTTTTGTAAGAGAATCCATTCAGAGATTCCTCAAAGTGAGGGTATTCATAGGGCCTTTTCGGGAGTTATAGCTTGCATTTTTTTTCCTCCAGTGGGGCTTGAATTGTGTACCACAGTGCGTCACAGAGTGCTAGCTATCACTTTGAGCCCAGCTCCACTTCTGGCTTTCTGTGTGGTTAATTGGAGATAAGAGTCTCTCGGACTTTCTGCCTAGGCTGGCTTTGAACCACAGTCCTTGGATCTCAGCCTCTTGAGTGGCTAGGATTATAGGCATGAGCCAGAGTCACTGGTGACAGTTTAATTTTTGTATATACTTAAAAAGTCATTGTAGGGTAGATGCCATGGCTCATATCTGCAATCCTAGCTACTCAGGAGGTGGAGATGGGGAGGATTGTGGTTCAAGGCCATTCCAGGCAAAAAGTTAATAAGATACCATCTCAACAAGCAAGCTGGGTATAGTGGGGCATGATATCTTCCAGCTATTCAAGAGGCTGGAGGTAGGAGACTCTGTATGAGGCCACTCCTGGATAAAAATTCAAGACCTTATTTGAACAAATAACCAAAAAGCAGACGAGGGCTAGGGGTATGGGTCAAGTGGGAGAGTCCCTGCCTTGTAAGGGCAACGCTCTGAATTCAAACCTATGTCACCTAAAATAAAAACAACAAAAACCCAGCAGTATTTTAGATTAGGATTTTCAGATGGCCTCCATGGTGGATTAGGGCAAAATCTGGTCTGATTCTTTAGGAATATGAACCTTAGGGAGCTGTTTATACTTCAGTATTCAGTTTGAATTCTTGGCAATAGTGACCACATCTACATTCTTTTAATGTAAATTTTTGCTTTTTTAGGAACCAAGACTGTACAAATATCTCAGAACTGTCTAACACATCTGAAAATGATGAGCAAAATGCTGATGATTTGGTATGAAGCTTGTCAGTTTTATCATTACTTTTGTTAAATGTTTAAAAGTTTTTGCCAAATAACAGCTGTTGGGTTGAGAGGTTGGTTCAAATGATAGGGCACCTGCCTAATAAGTATGAGGCAAGGCCTTGCCTTCAAAACCTAAAACCACCCAATAGAAAAGAAAAAAAAAAGACTGTACAGAGTATGCGGACAATTCTTTCTTTTGGATTTTTTTGGATGGCCCTAACATATAAGCCCATGGATAACTGGGAGAGTTGTTCTGTGGTTTCATTTTATGCAGAACAGAAGGCTGTTCTGTACATCTATAAGAATAATGTTAATTTCTACATAATCTTCTACTTGGGCTTACTGATTTTATTTTGCCAAGATAGATGGGAATAAAAGTATATACTCTGGAAAATAATTAAGGAACAGGAAAATATACAGAAACTCAAATCCAAGAAGTAGAAGACTAGATTTCTTTAGGTGTTATAGATAGAGAGCAGAATGTAAACAGTGAATTTTGGATTTAAGAAATGGGGAATACAACTGCAGTGTGTGTGTGTATTTAAGAAATGGGGAATACAACTGCAGTGTGTGTGTGTGTGTGTGTTTGTGTGTGTGTGTGTGTGTGTGTGTGTGTGAGAGAGAGAGAGAGATGGGGCTTGAACGTGTGTGTGTGTGTGTGTGAGAGAGAGATTGGGCTTGAGTGTGTGTGTGTGTGTGTGTGTGTGTGTGTGTGATGGGGCTTGAACTCTGGGCCTGGGCACTGTCCCTCAGCTCAAGGCTAGTGTTCTACCACTTGACCACAGCACCATTTCCAGTTTCCTGTTGGTTTATTGGAGTTAAGAGTCTCATAGACTTTCCTGCCCAGGCTGGTTTTGGACCGCGATCCTCAGATCTCAGCCTCCTGAGTAGCTAGGAATACAGGCATGAGCCATTGGCAGCTGGCTCAGTTTTAATATTTCTGTGTAACAGGTTTTTTTGGTGCTGGTCCTGGGACTTGAACTTAGGGCCTAGGCACTGTCTTTGAACTTTCACCACTTGACCCACTGTTCTATCTCCAGCTTTTTGGTGTTTAGAGATAAGAATCTTAAGGACTTTCCTGCCCAGGCTGGCTTCAAACCATGATCCTCAGGTTTCAGCCTCCTGAAGAGCTAGGATTATAGGCATGAGCTACCAGCATCTGTTGATGAGCAGCTGTAATTAGAAAGTTTGGAATCATTGCATGAGTTAGCTACATTTTTGAAGCCACATTTTTGACAGAATGGGAGAAAGGTTAAGCATTGTTAAGATGGATGATGGTGCCTCATGCCTATAATTCTAACTACTTCCAAGGCTGAGATGGAGAAGATGGAAGTTTGAAGCCAGCCTGGGTAGAAAAATCTGTGAGATTCTGTCTCCTGTTAGTCAGCAGAATGCTGGACTCAAGTGGTAGAGCTCCAGCCAGCCTAGCAAGCAAATGCAAGACCCTGAGTTAAGAAACCTTAGCTCGTCGGGCACCAGTGGCTCATGCTTGTAATCCTGGCTACTCAGGAGGCTGAGATCTGAGGATTGCGGTTCAAAGCCAGCCGGGGCAGGAAAGTCCATGAGACTCTTATCTCCAATAAACCACTAGAAAACTGGAAGTGGTGCTGTGGCTCAACTGGTAGAGCGCTCACCTTGAGCTGAAGAGCTCAGGGACAGCGCCCAGGCCCAGAGTTCAAGCCCCACAACCGACCAAAAAAAAAAAAAAAAAAAAAGAAACCTTAGTTATCAGCAGGGTGATGTAATCACAAGATGTTTTGTTTTATTCCTAGGATGATAGTGATCTTCCTAAAACATCTTCTGGGAAAAGGAGAGTAAGTTACTCTGCATGACTGACTTTTATGCTCTGTGTATTTTTTGTTTTAAAAACTAAATCTTTGGGACTGGGATGGTGGCTCAGTGGCAGAGCGCTTGCCTTGCATGCCTGAGGCCCTGGGTTCGATTCTTCAGCACCACATAAGCAAAAAGAAAAAAGCCAGAAGTGGCGCTGTGGCCCAAGTGGTAGAGCGCTAGTCTTGAGCTGAAGAACTGAGGGACAGTGTCCAGGCCCAGGGTTCAGGTCCCACGACCAGACCCCCCCCCCAAAAAAAAATTAAAAAACCAGAAAAAACCCTAAATCTTTGTTTTTTGATTTGGGCTTTGTCCTTGAAAAGTTAAAGTATGTTTATGTTGAATATTATATAGAAGAAAGGAATTGCTACTAAATGTAATTAGGCAATGCTTAAATTGAATTGTTCCAGAGTGAGTGAGTGTGAGATAAGATGGGCATGGGGGGGCGTGGTCAGGACATTGGTTTGTGAGACAAGGGCAGTGGCGAGGGTATAGGGTGACAGGATGCTGGTCTGTAAGACAGGGACAGGGCGGGCAGCCAGAGGCCTGCAGGATGCTGGTCGGTGAGACAAGGAAGGACAGTGGGGAAGATAGGTTGGTAGGGATGCTAGTCTGGCTGGTGTGGAGGAGCCAGATGCTATGAGCGAAGTGACTTGTTTCTGGTTGTTACGTAGGAGCAGATGATGCTATACTGAAATCCAGGGATGCCATTTAGAATTTGGTACAGGACCAGCTTCTCGGCCATAGTAGAATCCAAACGATGTTGAGTTTTGGAAAGGTGCATATGTTAGATCTGATTGTGAGTGTCCCATGGAGCTTGGTCTCCTGGGATAAGGCTGGTTGGTGCTTGTTGTGAGCAGATGGGAAAACGAGATCTTTTAAGGAGATAATTAACTAGGATTTGGTGACTAAATCTTTTGAAAAATGAGGAAGATAAGATTTTAAGGGTAATGGAAAAGAAGTTTTGAAAACTGGGTGATTGAATCGGAGTGCCATTAGCCCAGCATCTGATGCAATAATAGGTTAATAGATCTTTCACAAGAAAATGGTAAAACATTTAAAAATTCATGTTAAATTTCATCCAATGCTCCTTAAGTTTAAGCTTATTAAAAAAAAATCCAATGCCAGTTTCCTTTCACTATGCTTGCCCTAAATAACATTGAGTATCCAAGACTTGAGTATTATCTGATTTGCCATTTTCATATAGCTTCATTTCTAAACTCAGGTATACTGAGTTATCTTCATTTCTTTGCTGTATCTGTTAAGAAATGATAAACTTAGTTGCTTAAGCAATTAAAAAAATGTTCCTACCCTATAGATGTGTGGATCAGAAGCTGATATGGGCCTTGCTGGGCTACAGTCATGGTGTTGGCTTGGCTGGAAGCTTTAGAGGTAGCTCTTGGTATTCTTCAGCTTCTCAAGGTTGCCCCCCACCCTTTGGGGCAGGCATCCTTCTAATAGTCAAGCCAGCAGTGTGATGTCTCTGATAGAACCCTCAGTCTCCCTCTTACAAAGATCCTGTTACAGCAGTGGGCCCATGTGGTACAATTTCCATATCCTTAATTCCATCCGCAAAGTACCTTGTCCCTGTGATGATAATCTAAGGATTGTGATATTGATATCTTCAGTGGGGCTGTTACTTTGCCTGTCACATTATGGAATTCAGGCATTCATAATCTATGAAAACCAATTTTATACATTAGTGAAGTAGCCATTGAGTGGGCATTGTGTTCTGTTTGGAGTGTGCTTTTCATAGATAATCATGTAGCTTTTCTGAAATGGACAGGTTATATTGAATTGTGTTAAATTACACTTTAAACTTTAATTTTGAAGAAATGTGTTTAGAACAATGTGTGGCATGACATACATTGTAAAGTAGCCATAATTCTTAATGACACAGTTAGAGAACACAGTAAAGATGGTTCAGTTGCATTTTTGCCATAGTGTCTCATGTAGTTTTTTTCCTATAAAACTTTTTAATATTATGAATGTATTTTTAGGTCCATGACTGGAAAAAAAGGAGCAGCAAAGCTACCAACTATATTGAAAGCAGCTGGGAGAAACAGTGTAAGGAGCTAGTGAACTTAATTTTTCAGTGTGAAGATTCTGAGCCATTTAGACAACCTGTTGATTTGGTTGAATATCCAGTAAGTTTCCATTGTTTGAATGTCTGGGAATTTTCTTGTTTTGTGAAGAGCAGATGAGGGCAGAGGTATTTAAATGAAATCTTAGAGAGTAGAGACTATAACAATGAACAGAGTATAAGAAAGCCTGGTGGGGCTGGGAAGTTGGCTCAGTGGTAGAGCGCTTGCCTTGCATGCCTGAGGCCCTGGGTTCGATTCCTCAGCACCACATAAGCAAAAAGAAAAAAGCCGGAAATGGCGCTGTGGCTCAAGTGGTAGAGCACTAGCCTTGAGCTGAAGAGCTGAGGGACAGTGCTCAGGCCCAGAGTTCAGGCCCCACAACCGGACCAAAAAAAGAAAGCCTAGTAATTGCTGAAGACTGTAAAGCAGGAAATTAAAAAAGCTTTCATGTCCTATTATCAAGAGACATTAACAATGAAATATTTCTTTGTACCTTGCTTTTATATCTGGATATGTTAGGTTTTATGTTAATTTTTTCCACCACTAAATTAGCTGTAGGAGCATAAAGAGTACTTTTGTTATTTGTTAAGCAGTATTTCGTAACAATGGTTTATAAATGGTTGTCTCTTGTCAGCATTATGTAGGCTTAGCACTAGGAAAAGCAGAAGAGTGGGACAGTTTCATTCATTTAAAGTAACTGGAACATTTCTTCAATTCCCTATTTTGACTTTCCCCAACAAATAAAAAAGAGAAATGATAACACAGATGTACCTTAGGGAGCTTGGGAATCACTAAGAGGATGAAGCAGGACATTGATATCTTGAAATAATATTCTTTCTACTTCATCTTTATGTCTGAGTCTGTTTTTAATCATTATTAACTCTTAACATCTCTCTCACTTTTTCTCTTTTATCACTTTGAATATTTTCAAGGTCTTATGTATTTATGATTTTAAAAGCAAGAAATTCATCTATGAATTATTTTTAAAACCTAGGACTACCGAGATATTATAGACACTCCAATGGATTTTGGCACAGTAAGGGAAACTCTAGAAGCAGGAAATTATGACAACCCTTCGGAGTTTTGTAAAGACGTTCGGTTGGTATTTAGCAATGCAAAGGCATATACACCAAACAAGAGATCAAAGGTAATTAAAAATATATTTATTATATTCAAGTAGTTGTACAGAGTTGGCCATTCAACAAAGCAGCTTTATATGAACACTGTGTCTTGATTAATGTTGAAGGTAATTTTTAAAGTGGATTTTTAATCAAAGTGTGCACGATCTGGGCTGGGAAGGTGGCTCAGTGATAGAGTGCTTGCCTTGCATGCATGAAGCCCTGGGTTCGATTCCTCAGCACCACATGAGCAGACAAAGCCAGAAGTGGTGCTGTGGCTCAAGTGGAACAGCGCTAACCTTGGGCTGAAGAGCTGAGGGACAGTGCCCAAGGCCCCATGACCAACAACAATAACAAAGTGTGCATGATCTGTGTATTTCCTATTTGCTGAAAGCTTAAAGAGAGGTGAACCATGAGGATGGCTATGCTATGATGGACAGAGTTGCTGCCACCCAGCAGTTTTTGTCTTACAATAATTGATGCGTATCATAATCTACTGAAATTTTCTGCTGAGGTGAAGTTTGGTTAGAACGAACAGATTTTTCATTTACTGGGGATTCATTGTGTCTGATGACAGATTCAAAGCCAGCTTGGACAGAAAAGTCTGAGAGATTATTATTTTGGAAAAATAACTTGTGGAAAGCCGACTGCAGTTGTGGCTTAAGCGATAGAATACCAGTTTAAGAAGTGTAAGGCTCTGAGTTCAAACAACACTACCAGCAAAGGGAAAACAACAAATGTGATACACAGAATGAGATATATGAGTCTGGTAGAGTCTGGAAGAACATTAAAAGTAGGAAAAGAGAAATACATAGTGGGGAATTGAGGATACTGACTACATACCATGTTTTAGGTCTGAAAATGTGACACAGGAGCTATCATTATACAAGCAGCATAGCTATCATACAACCAGTATGATGGCATAGCCTTTAACCTTGGCTGCTTTGAGTTGTTAAGGTCAAACCAGCCTCAAGAAAATGAGCCCCTCTCCCAAGACCACAATCCCAATACAAGATCCATGGAAATGGCTTAAGTGGGAGAGTGCTTGCTTAGCCAATCTATGGCTCTGTCTGGGTTGTTTCCAGTATCATAAAAAAAAGTTTAGACAGCACATTCCTCCGTTCTTATTAAACATAATTTATATGCGGGATAATTATTGACATGTGTGGTAAATAACCAAACGTGCTTGTAGTATATCCTCAGTTTTCATAATCAACACAGCCTTATGGCCAATGTATATGCTACATGATTAAAAAAAAAAAAGTCAATGTGAAATATTTGTTTGATAGTGTCTTCAGTCACTTCAGTCAGTGACTCTGCTGATGGATAATTTTGCCCTAAGTTCATTTGGCTTCACTATATAATGTCAGACTACTATATTACTAAATCTAGACTTAATTAAGGGCGGAAGTGGCACTGTGGCTCAAGTGGTAGAGCACTAGCCTTGAGCTGAAGAGCTGAGGGACAGCGCCCAGGCCCAGAGTTCAGGCCCCATGACCGGACCCCTCTCCCCCCAAAAATTGGTCCAAGTAAAAAACATAAAATCACAGACACATATGTTTATATCAGTTATATGGAGAGGTATTTCACAGTTATATCTCCACACACATTTGCACTGTATTCCAATCCATCTTACCTCTTCTGTCATACTGTAGATCTATTGCTGCTTCTTTAAGGAAAGGGTTAGGGAGTGGGATGTATTTTCTTATACTGGTTGTGCTGCATCTCTGTAGCTCACATGTAGAGACTTACTCATATTTGGCAGCACAGTCAAGTTGCAAACACAGATGGTAGAAATGTGCTTTTGTTCCCCAGGCTCAAACAGTTGCTGCTCTTTTGCTGCCAATAACAGCTTTAAAACCAAGTAACTTCCAGAAGAGCTTTAGGATACATGCATTCTTTGGCTTAGACATGCAGATATGAGAAAGTAGAAAAGAGAGTAAGATCTATTAACATGTAGACTCAAGTCCTGGATTCTAGATCTTATGGAGCTATTTGATTTAAAATGGCTTTCTCTATCATCAGAAAGCTATGTGTTTGAAATGTCCTATTTCTTCACAGATATCATTGAAGGAGAGGGCTGGAAATAGGAAAATGGTGATAGGATATATTGTAGATCATCTCAGTTACTCTAAATAGAGTACTGTGAAAGATTTTTTTCCTAATTCTTGTTTTATTCCTGTGTCTCTGCAGATCTATAGTATGACCTTGCGATTGTCTGCCTTATTTGAGGAAAAAATGAAGAGGATCTCCTCTGATTTTAAAATCGGTCAAAAATTCAATGAAAAACTTCGACGAAGCCAGAGATTCAAGAAAAGCCAAAATTATAATGGTGTCATACAGGCCAATCAATGTGTCAGGTATGTTGCTTATGCCTTGCTTTCTAGACAGTCCTTTTTACTTTAAGGTCATTATACTTCTTTGATTATGCTACAAGTTCTTGATGTTTTTAGAACACTATATATTAAAAAGAAAAACGTAGTAGCAGATTCTTTTTTCCTTTTCTTTCTTTTTTTTTGACCAGTCCTGGGGCTTGAACTCTGGGCCTGGGCACTGTCCCTGAGCTTCTTTTGCTCAAGGCTAGCACTCTCCACCATTTGAGCGACAGCGCCACTTCTGGCCTTTTCTGTTTATGTGGTACTGAGGAATTGAACCCAGGGCTTCATGCATGCTAGGCAAGCCCTCTTACCACTAAGCCACATTCCCAGCCCCATAGTAACAGCTTCTTAAAGTTTGAAAGCAGTTCTGTCAATGTAGAGCAGTTAAATGCTTATTAGACCTTTATGAAATCATAGATTTAATAAAATATTTGTCTTTTGCATAAGAAATGGCTATATGTATATACACACATATACATACATACATACATACATACATACATACGTACGTATGTATGGTCTTCGGGCTTGAACTCTGGGCCTGAGTGCTGTCCCTCAACTCTTCACCTCAAGGCTAGCATGCTACCACTTGAGCTACAGCGCCACTTCCAGTTTTCTGGTGGTTATTGGAGATAAGAGTTTCACGGACTTTCCTGCTCGGGCTCGCTTTGAACTGTGATCCTCAGCTCTCAGCCTCCTGAGTTAGCTTAGGGTTACAGGTGTGAGCCACTGGCACCAGGCTTAAAAATAATTTTTTTATTGAGCTTGATTACCTAAATTTCACAAATTTTACAGTATTGTGGGATAATGATAATTAGTTAAAGTCACAAACATTTTAACCTTCACAAGACAAATTGTCATTATTATGATCCACAACGTTTGCAAATTCTATGAGTTTTGACAGTACAACCGAGAAATGGCTTGTTAATATAGAGTAAAACAATTACTCTGTGATCTTTTGAGCATCTAACTCTGGGAGGGCAAGTGTTCATTAGCTATAATGTACCTTATCCAAGTGAAGACTAGTCCTAAGAAATTTATCAGTAATTTTGTATTTATATTCTATTTTCGTTTACTATACAGCTTACATTAATATCAAATTTTCAGTACTCTGAAGTGTTGGAATGTGAAAGTTGAGTTGTGTGATTGGAGTTTGTTTCCATGTATGTTATGTTCTCAGCACTTTTTCCAGTTAATACTTTTTGTCCTCCAATACATATAGAAAGTTTAGCTCCCCTCTTCTGCCTTATTTTACAGTTGTCCTATGGATCACATCTTTTTTTCCTGCCAATTCTTGGGCTTGAACTGTCCCCGAGCCTCTTGGTATTCAAGGCTAGTGCTCTACCGTTTGAGCCACAGTGCTCCTCTGGCCTTTTCTGAGTCTCATGGACTTTTCTACCCAAGCTGCCTTCAAACTGCCATCCTCAGATCTCAGCCCCTGAGTAGGTAGGATTATGGGTGTGACCTGGCACCCAGCTGGATCCCATCTTTATATGACATGTTTTGTGTAGCTATCTCTTAAGAATAAAAATCCTGTTACTTTTGAGACTTGTACTTGAATTTGCCTTTCTCAGTTAGAAAAGTTTCGATTTGAGTGATCCTCTGGTATCCCTTTTTTCTTGCCTAAAGAGTTCTTTTAAAATTGCTTATAAGGAAGACATGCTAGCAGTGAATTCTTTTGTCTTCTTATTGAAGAATCCTTTTGCTGCATATAAAAATTGTACATGTTGGCCTGGTTCTGGTGACTTAAGCCTGTAATCCTAGCTACTCAGGAGACTGAGGCCTGAGCATCATGGTTCAAAGCCAGCCCGGGCAGGAAAGTCTGTGAAACTCTTTATCTCCAATAAACCACCAGAAAACCAGAAGTGGCACTGTGGCTCAGGTGATAGAGCACTTGCCTTGAGCTGAAGAGCTGAGGGACAGCACTCAGGCCCAGAGTTCAAACCCCATGACTAACAAAAGAAAAAAAAAATGGATATGTCACTTTGCCTGCCAGCATTTTGAATGTTTTGTCTGTTTCTGAAGAGAAATTTGCTACTGATCTGAGGTTCCCTCTCTTGTATATATGAGTTGTTTTTCCCTTGCCTATTTCAAGATTTTTATCCTTGTACTGTTTGCTGATCATGGTGGGTATAGGGGTGTGTGTGTGTGTGTGTGTGTGTGTGTGTGTGTGTGTGTGTGTGTGTGTGTGTGTGTGTGTGTGTGTGTGTGTGTGTGTGTGTGTGTGTGTGTGTGTGTGTGTGTGTGTGTGTGTGTGTGTGTGTGTGTGTGTGTGTGTGTGTGTGTGTGTGTGTGTGTGTGTGTACTGAGTATGTGTGGTGTGTATCCTACTTGGAATTTGTCTAGCTTTGTTGATGTCTAACAGTTTTCATGAAATATGGGAGATTTTTTTCAGCCATTATATCTTTAAATATCACTTTCATATCCCAAGTAGGAATCCTTTAGGGGTTCTTAAAGTGTTTATACATGTTTGGATAATCTTGAAAATCACCAAATCTTCTACCAGCCAAGATCCACTACTGGATTTAACTGTTGTTTCATTTATCGCCCTTTTCAACTTTGGAATGACATTTGGGTGGATCTCTGTTTATATTCTCTTTTTGATGAGTCTTTTTTTTTTTTTTTTTAGTTCTATAAATGTAGTTTCCTTTAGTTCTTTGAAATTTTTTCTAATAACTGATTTTAATGTCTGCAGTTTTAAAACCAAGTCTGACAATCTGGGTAGTCTTAAGAGCTCTCAGTGGTGTTTGCTGTCAGTGTACTATTAAACTGCTTCTGATCCCTTTTCCTCAGTGACAGTGCTTCTGCTTTTAGTTCTTTCTTGAGTGCATTGCCTGTCTCTCCTGCTCTGTTCAACCACTGAAGTTTTTGTTTTACCCTTCCACTCCAACTTGATTTTAGTTCTTATTTTTGAGCTTAGCTTCTTGGATATCTGTTTGAGATCAGAAAACTTTACATGAACTTTTGAGTGAGTCTCACAGCAAGCATTTCCATTTGCCTCATGTCCTTAAGTCTGTCTTTTAAATTTTGGCTGAATTCTTGGTGAATTCAGCTTAATGCAGCTGTCCTGGCCTGTGCTGTTGGCCCTGTGGAACTACCTGCAGTCAGCTTTTAACTGAAGATCTCAAACTGCTAATTCTCACACCTTTTGAGTCCTGGGAATATAAGAGAGAGGGTGGGGGAAGGGAGAGATTATGTGTGTATAACACTGCACTTCCTAGGTTTGAGAACCCCTCCCCTCTCTTTACCCTTTCTTACTTTTTCCTTCCCCCATCCTTCTCTCTGTTTATCTCTATTTATTTTGCAGAACTGGTGGTGATTGAACGTAGGGCCTAGGCAGATAAGGTGTCTACTACTTGAGCCATGTTCTCAGTTCTGTAGTTTTCCATAAGTGTTTTCTTTGGGGGGAAGTTGGAGGTAGTACAGGGAATTGAACTCAAGGCCTCAGATTTGCTAGGCCAGCAGTTTTGAGCCACTTCTCCAGCCCTTGGTTATTTTTGAGATGAAGTTTTGCTATCCCTGGTTATGATTCTAAAGTGTTCAGCATGTATTTGGTACTTGGGTTATTTATTCCTTACTCTAAATTTGAATAGAAATATGCCAAAGGAAGAGAAAGGAAAGATAGTAATCCATATTAGAATGATATTGATAGTATTTATGTCTTAATATCTTCATCATGAAAGTATTCTCAGAATAGTGAAAAAAAACACTTATCTACTGACTCTCTGAACCAGTTCATTTGTTTTAATAAATACTATTTTTTTTTATTCATACCTTACTCAGAAATATCAAGCAGAAGCGGTTAAAATCTCAGACAAAAGTAATTCCTGAGTTGGCAGATTCTCCTCCCCAGTTGACCTCAAGTAGGGCAGCTCATCCTGAAAGCTGTGAGGCAAGTGCTGGATTGTCTTCAGGAGCCATGTCTTCTGGTGACTCTTCCGACTCCGCCGCATCATCAGAAGGAATAAGGAGAAATAGACCTGTTACCCTAAGAAGTGGCTCTGTGCTCTCTGGTAAGCAGCAGAACATTGTTTTTAGCTATTGAAAATACACCGTAGTAGTGCCATTATGATGGGGATGGAAACAAAATGAAACACGGCCTTGGCACTACACTGCAAGAGCATAGGGCTTCACAAAGAGACAAAAATAACACAGACCCATTAGAATTATGTTTGATAAGAACGGTGTTTGGCAAATGGTGTAACTTTTATGGAAATTTGCATCCTTCAGCATTTAAAAATATTAATATTTGTTGCAACTTGCATGTCATCTTAAAAAGAGTGTTGATAGTCTTGTTAAGTTTCAGGTTTTGTTGACACAGTTGTAGTTTAGTGGGTAACTATAGCTGAAGCTAACTCTTTATCAACCTGTGTAAGTAAAGCTGTGGTGCTTATGTAGATTTGCCTTGCCTGGAGTGGTTTTGGTGACTTGTGATTATTGATTGACTGTTTTAACTTAATGCTTATTGTATGTCTCTCATCCAATATTTCATTACATGGTATTGAAAAATATACCTGCAAATAAAAATTTGGAATGAGAGTGAGTTATAGGAATCTGCTATGGAGATAGTCAGACAAGCTGATAGAACTTTATGTGCATTTATGGAGTAACATGACCAAACATTTGTGACAGAGTGGTTGAAATGGGGACCTGAATTGGGTAAGCAGGGAGAAAAAGCATGGAACGAAATGATGCTCACGGGAAGACTTCTTTTGGGATACATGAATAAGAGTGGGTTAACAGATAGAGATTGCACCCACATTTCAGAGCCTTGCCTAACCTTGCTACAGATGGCTACTTAATACCGGGCCCCTTGTCGAGTAACTGTCTCTTTTAGGAAGATAAGCCAATTGAGTAATGATGTGCGAAGGAAGAGTCTGAAGGCAGGTGTGGAGTGGATAGGAGCAATCTCTAAGCGAGAAATACAGTTTGGTGTACAGGTAGGAGAATATTAGAAATAGCTGTCATTTTATTTTTTTCTAGAAAGTGAAACAGAAGATTCCTTAGCTACCTCTTCATCCTCTTCAGCTTCTGATAGTTCCGAGGAAAGCAAAGTGAGTTCAAGAGCTCATGATTCTTTGCGCAGTGGGCTGTCAAGAGGCAGCAATTTCAGGGTGACCAGAACTAGAGCTGCTCAAAGAAAAACTGGTAAGAGACTCCCATGCCAGTGGGCAGGGCGTGTAACATCTATGTGCGACCAGCTGTGTATTAGACTAAATTTGGAAAGGAATTCGATTTTGTCATTAAAAAGTAAAGAAAATCATAAAAAAAAAGAGCATTCAGAAAATGTCTAATGGCTGAGGGGATGGTTTGTTTGGGAGTTTGAGTCCATCTTGGGCTGGAGAGAGCTACAGAACATGGTGCTATCTTAAGGGGAAAAAAGTTGAAAGTCTAAGCTAGGTTAAGCTAGGTTCCAGTGGCTCATGCCTGTAATCCTAGCTACTCAGGAGGCTGAGATCTGAGGATTGTGGTTCGAAGCCAGCCCGGGCAGGAAAGTCTGTGAGATTCTTATCTACAATAAACTACTCAGAAAAAAAAGTCAGAAGTGGTGCTGTGGCTCAAGTGGTAGAGCACTAGCCTTGAGTAAAAGAAGTTCAGGGACAGCGTCCAGGCCCAGAGTTTAAGCCCCAGGACTGGCCAATAAAAGAAGAAAAAAAGAAAACCTGTCTAATTTATTGTTATCTTTTTCCTAGGTTCCATTTCTTTAGAAAATGGATGTGGCAGAAAAGCTGCTCGAAAGAGAGTCTATTCAAGTGATTCTGATAACAATTCACTACAGACTGGTGAAATTCTAAAAGCCAAAGCTGGAAGTAACCGCAAAGTCCTGCGGAAGTGTGCTGCTGTGGCTGCCAGTAAGCTGAAGCTAATGAGTGATGTAGAAGAAAATTCCAGCTCTGACGAGTCCTGCTCTGGACGGAAGCTTCCTCATCGCAATGCTTCTGCAGTAGCTCGGAAGAAGTTGCTATACAATTCTGAAGATGATCAGAGTCTAAAGTCAGAAATTGAAGAAGATCGAAAAGATGAAAACAAGCCATTGCTGGTGTCCAGTTGTCATGCTCCCCACAATACTGTCAGTGAATCCGAAAACGGAGATTCAGAGTCAGAAAGCAATTTACGGGTAGCCCGGAAGAATTGGCAGGCTAATGGCTTCAAGTCCTATACTCAGGCAACTTGTAAAACAAAATTTCCTGAAATAGAGTCTTCTGAGGAAGAGTCTAGAAGTCATGATTCAGACAGTGGACACAACGGAATTGCTGGTCCTTCAACATCTGAGCAGAAAACTCAGACAGAGTGTCTCTCAGAGGAAGCTGAATCTGAGCCAGGAGACAGTGTGTTTCGCAAGAATGTGAATATCTTTAAGAAGGCAAAAATCTTGAGTGATTCAGAAGACTCAGAAGAACAACATAGAGAAGATGCTAGATGTCACAAAATGGAAATGAGCCCAGTTTCAGGGAACTTGAAGTGTGAGTCTGCCGCAGTGCCTCAGTCTTTCTTGGATCATGTATCTGAAACTGATGTAGAATCAGATGACAGCAAAGCAAAAGGAAAACCACATAGTTTTAAGAAAGGTAATTAAACATATTTTCCTTGGTTCACTAATTTAATATACTATTCTCTTTCTGCTGCTCATCAATGCTTTTTCCCATGGCAAACTTTGCCAGCTGCATGTCTTCTGCATCACTTGTTAGCCGACAGGACAGCAGAAGGTAAGCACCCACCCACACCAGCCACCTGTGACAGCTTGTTCCCAAGCAAGGTGGACTGGCTAAATGTAAGGAAGGTCATCACAGTAGCTCTTTCTTTTTTCTTTTTTTCATTTTCTTTTTGTGTGTATGCAAGTCTTGGGGCTTGAACTCTCAGGGCCTTGGCACTATCCCTGAGCTTTTTTGCTCAAGGCTAGCACTGTACTACTCAAGCTGCAAGCTCTGCTAATGGTTATTTAGTAATTAGTTGGGGATAAGAGTCTCATGGACCTGCCTGGGCTGGTTTACAACTGCATTCTTCAGATCTTAGCCTTCTAAGTAGCTAAGATTACATGTGTGAGCTACTATCACCTGGCTGCCAGCAGCTGTTTCTACAGGAAGTGTCTAAGTACTTTGTGGTGTTTATGAGGCTGTCTCTCTCTTTCTCTTTCTCTCTCTCTCTCTCTCTCTCTCTTTCTCTCTCTCTCTCTCTCTCTCTCTCTCTCTCTCTCTCTCTCTCTCTCTCTCTTTCTCTCTCTTTTTTTGGGTCCGGTCATGGGGCCTGAACTCTGGGCATGGGCACTGTCCCTCAGCTCTTCAGCTCAAGACTAGCGCTCTACCACTTGAGCCACAGCCCCACTTCCGGCTTTTTTCTTTTTGCTTATGTGGTGCTGAGGAATTGAACCCAGGGCCTCAGGTATGCAAGGCAAGCGCTCTCCCACTGAGCCACCTTCCCAGCCCTAAGGCTGTCTCTTATTTCCACAGCACAGTGATGAAGTAGTGGTTAAGATCATACTACTAGTAATGGGGATTGGCTTCAAAAAGCAAGAAAACTGAAAATGGAAGAACAAAGCAGTGTGATTGAACTGTGGCCTTAAAAGTATGGTGGAGGGCGAGGAAGGTGACTTAGTGGTAGAGTGCCTTCCTAGCTTGCATGTAGCCCTGGGTTCGATTCCTCAGTACCATATAAACAAAGCCGGAAGTGGTGGTGTGACTCAAGTGGTAGAGTGCTAGCCTTGAGCAAAAGAAGCTCAGGGACAGTGCCCAGGTCCTGAGTTCAAGCCCTGGGAATGGCATCCCCCAGCTTCCCTCCCCCCCCCCAAAAAAAAAAAAAAAAAAGAAAAGAAAAGTGGTGGAGAATTAGGGATTTGTTGGTATTCTTTAGCACAGTGGCAGACATTTTTTCTGGGTTCATGAATAGCTTTATGAGCGTGGGTGTTGCTGCTGGCAATAGTTTAGAGGTTGGAAAACTCAGAATGAGTGGTGTGGACTTAATATATTTATTTAAATCATTTCAAAGTTGAACATTAACTGTTGTTTTAGAAGTAATTACTACCTTACCAAAATTTAAAAGAATACTTATTAATTTTTAGATTTGACACCACAAGATGATGAACAAAGCAGAAAGGTTTCCAGGAAAAGATTCTGCCCCAGGGGCTCAGAGAGCAGTTCAAAGGCAACTAAGAAATCCTCAAAAGCCAAAGCAGGTTCTCTAAGGATTACTCGAAGCAGCTCCACTGTGGCTGCCAGCAAGGGGCAGCTTGTGAGCAGCACAGACGGTGCTGGTCTAGAAAATGTGTATCCTAGAAGGACAAGGAAAAAGCCCCTACGTTTTGCTTGTACCACAGCTAAGAAGGCACTGAGTGAGGATGAGAATGCTGTGGACTGTGAAGTGCCCAGTGAACAGTCTGCATGTGGTGGTCAGCCCCCAGAGCCTGACTCTGAAGGCAGTACAAAGAGTGTTGGACATACTGTAGATGGAGACTCGGATTCTGAAGGTGTTCCAGATTCAGTGCCTAAAAGCAGGCATGACCGTTCTTACAACACAAATGTACATTGTAAAACAAAAGGTTCTTCTGTTGGGTTTTCAGAAGCAGACTCCAAAAGCCATGCTTCAGGGAGTGAGGGTAGTAGCTTTCCTTCTGAGTCAACAAAAGCTCCTGTAGAGAATAACTTCGAAGAAGAACTGAACTATGGGCTCCGCAGGTGGAATGGCAGAAGACTCAGAACCTATGGAAAGGCTCCTTTCAGAAAGAGGACTGCGGTCCACAATCCACAGACAGCGGCAGTAGGGGAAGTCAGAAGGAAAAGATTGCATTCTGAGTTAGAAGATGTGAACGTGTCTGAACGAACTGGGAGTTCAAAGTGCAGACCCAACACCAGCCCCACGTCATCCGACGTGGACTCCATTGTTAACTCAGAGGTTGACTGCACCGATAACACGAAAACCAAAAGGAGGAAAACAAAAGGAAAAGCAAAAGTAGTTAGAAAAGGTAAAGGTTTTACAAGTAACACATCTAAAACTGTGAGACGGCAGAGACAAAGCAAACGTCCTAGGCTGAGTATGGATGATGACGACTGGGAGGAGTTGGATTGTGCAAAGTCTAAGAGAGTTCTTCGTCGCTCAAAAATAAAAACGAGAAATCAGGGTAGACGGACCGTGAGGTACCACGATGGGGATGATGACAGAAGCTTAGAGAATGTGCTAGAGCTGAAGGAGTGCACCTCATGACCTTGAGGGAGCCAGTTCACTTAAGAGGAGACGGACTGGAGAGTATGGCGAAAGCTGGCTGATAATAACATTAGTTTGTCTTACAATTCAGGGAATATATTTATATTTTTCTATGAAAAGTTATGAATGTGACTAAATCATGACTGTTATTTTTATTTGCACTTGCTGGTTTTTGTAGCAGCGTTCAGTACAGGTGCCAAAATATGCTTCGTTTTGGGGGCAGATCTACTTTGACAGTATTTGACTACATATAGGAAGAGTTAAACACTAGAGACCAGAGAGCATTACGTCCTGGTAGCAAGTGTCCTGCAGTGTTGTTTTTTTTTTTTTTTTGTTTTTGGTTTTTTTTCTGAGTTACTGCAGAGCTGGTAGCTTCGAACCCCCATCCTATACAGTAGGTGAACAATTTCATGTGACCTATGTTTACAAATTCTTCATACATGTGTGTATACTGACGTAATAATCATGGAAGTGCAGCCATGATTAGTAGGCCAGGTACCTACCACTTTCCCCCCCTTTCCTTGTCTACTTGAGTAGAATGCATTATACTAGATTTGGTCATTTTCATTGAAGTGGTTTCTAAGTTTCTTTCCAAATGCTGTTGGCTCTTTTTGTTTTATAAGGGACATGTGATCACTTTTATTTTATAAACTTGAATTTATAAATGCTGGTAAATTATTGTAATGTTTTGAGTGCATATTTTAAACTCTAAGGCCAGGGGATAGTCAGCATTTTCTTTTAGATTGTAGACTAACAAAATGTTACATAATTTTTCTTTTGTCAAAGATCTCCTAGTTTTCCATTGTAAGGGGTTTAACCAAAATCTTGCTCTTCCATAATTTTACTCTGAAATAGAGGAGTTTGTGTGCCTTAGGTTTAGAGGAAGTATGTTCTTTAATAGAGTGTACAGGGCTAAAATTATTTAAGTTATATGTAGATTTCTCCCTTTGTATTAAAATTGTAGAGAGGAATTTTGTTAAAGAGTGCAATTGCAAATCTTACCTAGATAGGAGAATAGTTAAATGTCTTTTCTTCATCTCTTTGAGCTTCATTGCTGCCAGGTGCAATTCTAAGCAACCTTTGCTTTAGGTGACTAAATGCGTTTTTATTTATGCTCTCTCATCCAAATAAGTAAGACACTCTCATCCATTTGAAGTGAAACTTTTATCACATCATCCCATGTACCATAGTACACTTACTTTTGAGCCAAACATTTTCACTTGATGGGCTTTTCAACTCTAAACAGTATAGGTGGCCATTCCTAGCATTTGTCCCTGAATGGTTTACATATTTGGTAGATAAGAACATCTATACCTTTAAGTTATTTGTTGGACTTAGTTGTGTTTGGTTTTAAGCAGAATTAACCCTTTCTCCTGTGTTTCCTTGAGGTGGCAGACAAGCAGAATCACTTGACTGTGGTGTCAGTGTTAGAGAGTGTTTTTAAGCATCCTTCATAGTAGTTATCTGTTCCACTTGACATAATAGCAGGGACTTAGTCTTTCTGTGCCAATGCAAGGGAAGTGGGCAGGTATTTGGACATTGCCAACAGAGATAGGCTAAGTACTTGCCTCTCATCTAGTGGTTTAGAGACCTCTGTCCCACCACAAAGTTAAAGCTCTGATGCTTTTCTTCTTTGAGCTCCTGTTAAGTATCTAGTAGATAGACTGATTCAGGACAGTTGTCTTCGTTGACCTAAAAAATTCATAGGATGCCTTCTATATCCCTAATTTTAAGAACTAATATAGTTTAGTTATCAGAGCCATTAATTTATTTAAGGTCTTCTTAAGTTCTCTCTGATTATATCTGTTCTCAGGGTTATAACTCCATGTTTACCATCATCTACAAAAAGTACCAAAAACCCATTAGAAAATACAAAGTACACTCATCCGTTAGTATGTAAATTCTTTTATAAACCTTGGACAATTTGGGCTTTATGGGAGAACTGTTCAGTCTTTGTATGGAGTTAGCTGGTTGGCTGCTCAATCAGTTATTGATTTTTCTTTTTGTCCAAAATGGTTAGACCTTTGTGTATAGAAGCAGCATTTTGGTTTCATCAGAAAGCAAGAATGGGTCTGGTGACTTTAAAAGTGTGGTTGGCCATGATGGCCTCTCAACTTGAGAAGTAAAGTTAAATGCGAATGGAGAAAAGCATTTATGTTTTTTGTGTTGTTTTGTTATGGTGCTATTCCTGAAGTTTGAAGATGTGACACACTCCTAAATACCATTAAGGACAATTAATAAATACTAGTTGAAATGTTTACATTGAGCACTAGCACATGTTTGACTTCTTTCTACTGACTTGAGTTAAGCAGGGACTTCGTGCACAAATGCACTTTAATGTTTAGGATCAGTGTGGGCTCTTCTTGAGAAAAAGACAAAGGGTTAACAAAATGAATGTGAACTGGTCCAGAAATAAGTGCTATTGCTTTCTGTTGCACTTGAAGTCATTTAATGGTGTTTATGAAAAATGACTTTATTTTCCATTCTGGCTGTATGTCCAAAATCTATGATTTTATTCAGTTATGTCTTTCTTTAAAAAAAAAAAAAGGTTTTGAAGTATTCAGATGTGATGTTTACTTCCTTTGAAAGATTAAATTTACCAAGAGTATTAAGAAAAAGAGATTTTGAGCATTTAAAAGATAAGGTTTGAAAAGTATCTTTTACCCCACCTCCTATTTATTTAACAGAGTGTTCTAACAATGTGTAGTGACTTCTGTATGAATAAAAGGAACATTTGTCCCATTTTCAGATAATTCCTAGGGTGGTCATTCTGTTTCTTAAAGTGGAAAAATCTCAGGTCACATAATTTCTCATGTAATACTTGAAGTTGTTAGGCTCATCTTCTAAGTTTTCATAATGTAGAGCTTTCTTCTGCATAGTACAGTTGTGCCTGAAGAGGTAATTGATTTTCAATAAGAAAATTGAAGAAGGTGCTTTAAGAAAAGGCATTTCAAAACCTAGAGGTACAAGTGGAAATAGGAAGCTATTCAACAAACCCATAAGAATATTGAGGGTATCACTGTCCAAAAGTTAAGATATACACGTGTTCTTTGTATGAATAGCTAACCCAAAGTAAAAATTCTTCATGAGGAAATTGGGTACACACTGCATTTATTGCTAGTACCTCTTATTAAACTCTTCCTCCTCCCCTACAGAGCAATCAACACAGAACTTATCTTTATTATATAGCATTACAAAATTAAATTGGTCTGGTTATCAGCGGCTCACGTCTATAATCCTAGGATCTCAGGAGGCTGAGATATGAGGGTCTTGGTTCGAAGCCAGCCTGGGTAGGAAAGTCAGTGAGACTCTAATCTCTGATTAACCAGCAAAAAATAGCTGCAAGTGTAACTGTGGTGCAAGTGGTAGAGAGCTTAAACTTGAGTGAAAAAGCTCAGGGACAGTGCTCAGGCCCTGAGTTCAAGCCCTAGGACTGGCCAAAAAAAAAAAAAAAAAAGATTTGAATCTATCAGTACAAGTTGATTGATTATGTCAGCTGAAGGAAATGAGAGAAATGTTTGTGTCAGCAGATTGCAAAAGCATTGGTGATGGGGCATGCAGTGGTGTTTGTTTTCCACTCTCAGGTTGGTTCTTAAATAATTTGAATTGTTAGACACTGGTTTTGTGTTTTGTCCTTTTATAGCTGAAATAACCAGCTCCAATCTTGTCATTAGTAGAAAGTCATTATGTGTACTTTTATCAGGTGCCTCACAGGTGTCCCATTGGAGAGAAATTGTAGTTCATTATTCCAACAGAGCATTGTGAAGTGCTTTGCACCTAGTATTGCTATTTAAGTTATTGCCCCTCCCCCCAACTCTTGCTGTTAGGTACCAGAACATGATAAAGTAGAAACCCTATGAAGTTGTAGCTTGAATCCATATGCTGGTATTTGGAACCATAAAGACAAAACCAAATAAAACTAGTCAAAACAAGGAAGAAAATGGGACAGTGTGGAGAAAACTAGAATGCAAATGTTAATCTCACTTGCACAGCCAAATGATGAATTTCATGGAGAGGATAGGGGAGTAAAGACTGGAACGCTGGGGATTGTGTTGCCTTTTCTTACATTTTAAGTAAGTTTTAAAGGCTCTTAAAGGTTGTTAAGTATACCTGGGGAGTTTCAAATTTGGGATTTTTTTTTTAACCAAGTCTTTTGTGTAATCTGCACAATTTTGGGAAAATACCAAATTTGAGTTGGGCTCCCCTCACAATTTTCTGGATTTGATGTCAGGTGGGGGGCCGGTGGGTTCACAATATTTGGACCCTACAAATCTTCAGTCATCGTCTCTGGCTGAAGGTAAATGACTGCAGGCTATCTTTCCCAACTATGGCAAGATGATAGATTCGTTGGATTTAATTACCAGTGCTTCAGTATACTTCCTGGTTATAATTTAAAGTTTAAATCAATTTTAAGGTAAGTGTGTTCTATCTATTAATGAGAATTTGGGCTGCTAATGAGAAAGTAATTTACTGACTAACTGAAACAAGATCAGCTCCAGGCTATATGGACTCTAGCAGCTTCCCTGTTACTTCTTTTGATTAAAATGTGGTTGAAAGTTGAAGAAATCTTTAATTTTTAATACATGGACCAGACCTTGTAGCAGCACATTTAGTTCACCTGCAGGATCCTAACAGTATCTTACAGGGTCCCATCACAAAGGCAAAATTACTCATTTTCCACTTCAACGTAAGTTGTACCCCCCCCCCTTTTTTTTGGTGGTATATCAACAGAGCTTCCAGCTTATTAGGCAAAGTGCTCTACCAGTTCTCTCTCTTCCTTCTCCCTCTCTCTCTCTCTACCTCTCTCCCTCTCCCTTTCCCTCCCTCTCCCTTTCCCTTCCTCTCTCTCCCTCCCTCTCTCCTTCTCCCTTCTCCCTCTCTCTCTCTCGGTCTCCTCTCTCTCTCTTGGTCTCTTCTCTCTCTCTTGGTCTCTCCCTCCCCCTACTCCTCCCTCTCTTCTCTCTCTGTGGTGACCCTTAGACTGTGGTCATGTTATTATCCACAGCCTTCTGTGTAATTGGATCACAGGCATATGCCACCATGCCCTGCTTATTGGTTGAGGTAGGCCACGGCCTCTAACTTTTGGCCTGGGGCTGGTCTAGAGTCACAGTCCTCTGGATCTCTGCCTCCCAACTTAGAGGTGTGAACTACTGTGGCCGGCCCCTGTGTAGGATTGTTTAAAAATGTGTGTGAGGTTTTGCAGAGCTGTGGGTGGAACCCAGAGCCCCCAGGATGCCAGGGGATGGAGGTGTCTAATGTTCTCATTCATGAACCAGTTTGCAGCCAGTTACAATAAAGGCAGCTGTCATCTTAAGCCAAAGACTTAAAAAAAAAAAACAACAACTCTGAGATAAGAGGGTGTGTGGGGTGTAGTTACACTTCTTGTCACTTGTCTCTGTCTCTACTCCTTTGCTCTTGTTTTGGTGGTGAGTTCTTCCCCCTGCAGGCAGACTACACGTCTGCAAGGTGTGAAAAGGGCATTTTGTGAATTGTCAGCAATAGTGAAGTAACGAGGAGACTGAAAACCCAGGGTTTACTGCTGATACTTTATCCTGCCTACATTTTGTAATGCTGAGTTGTTTTTTGCTAGTCCTGGGGCTTGGACTCGGGGGGCCTCGGTGCTGTCCCTGAGCTTCCTTTGCTGAAGGCTTAGCACTACCACTTGAGTCATAGCCCCACTTCCAGCTTTTTCTGTGATAAATTGAAGATGAGTCTCATGGATTTACCTGCCTGAGCTGGCTTTGAACAGCTATCCTCAGATCTCAGCCTCCTGAGTAGGTAGGATTATAGGCATGAGCCTCTGAAGCCCAGCTGAGATGTTCCTTTTAAAAAAGCCAATTAGAAGAATATAAAGTCTCTCAACACATACTTTTATGAAATAGAGTCATCATTACAACTCTTGAGACCCATAAGAATTGCTTTTTAACCAATTTAACATGAATTGCCTTCAAAGAAAGAAAAATGCATTGTGATGAGCTAGGTTGATTGGACTCTTCCTAGCCCCTCCCCCAAAGTTGGAAGTTGGGTGTGACTAAGATGGTGAAGGGCAATCCAGGTCCACTGAACTTCCCGACGTGTTTGGACCAGGTGAACCTGCAGTGTTGACACCTCCGCACTACACAGCAAAGGTTCCACCAGCTTCTCCAGAGCCTCTTCCACCTGTGGGACCCTAGCTTAGAAAGGGTGAGATCACTGGTAGATAACACACAGCTTGCTTTGTGAGTGCTGCATGGCAGCGGGCAAAGTCCCACCTCTAGCCACTTTGAAAAAAGGTTTGAGGGAGGAAGGGCTGACTCACCATGGATTTTACACCAGCCATACCACCAGTCATGTCAGTACGCAAAAACCGGTCACAAAATAGTCATTTTAAGGTAGACATTCTTTTTTCTTAAATATTTTAAATGTTTCCATGAAAAGATGTTGACTAGGTTGAATTTTTATAATGTTATGATGTGTTTTGTTGAATACATTTAGAGTATTTTTTAAGTCCTTAAAATGTGGCAACTAGACAGGTGGGTTTTAAATTAGAATTGTCATGACCATGTTGAACTTGGTTCATAGACCATTGAGAGCACACAGGGCTGAGTTACAATTCAATGTCACCCAGGGAAGGCATGGCTTACTACCACAGCACAAACCTACACTGCCGGTCTATCTTGGTTCACATAGGGGACTAGTTTCAAGAAAGTATCAGGGCCTCTACTCCTCCAAAAGATGGGACTCCAGGACAGGTCTGATAGACCATTCAGGAACAGTAGGACTTGTGGAGTCACACTGAAGCATTGGTGTTAAAATGACAGTCACACATATTCCTAGAGCAGCAGCCTCCAGTGCCCTTAACACTGAGCACACGTTCAGCTTCTTGCTTATCTGTATGTCTTCTTAAAAACAGCTCCTTTCTCAAGGATAATAAAGCACGTTATAATTGATCAGGTTCTCTAACAGTTAACAAAAGTATGCATTTAAAAACGCATTGCCTCACCAGGCGCTGGTGGCTCATGCCTATAATTCTAGCTTTCCAGGATGCTGAGATGGGAAGATTGTGTTTTAAAGCGAGCCTAGGGCAGAAGAGTCCATGAGCCTCAACTGGAGGTGGACGTATGGCTCAACTGGTAGTGTGCTAGCCTTAACTTAACAAGCAAGACTATGAGGACCTGGGTTCAAGCTCCAGTACTGGCTTGAGAAATAAATATAGATCAATAAAAACAAATCCCCACATGGTCTCATCTTTCGGTTGGCTTTTAACTCATACTCCTTCTGTGAGATTCTGTGTATCTTCTCAGAACTTAGTGTCAACAGTTTTTTTTAATCAAGTTGGAGTTGGTTGTACACAAAATAGTTCTCAAATTCTTCCTCTGGATAGTTCTTTATTTCAAGTTTAGGTTTCCTTAAACTTTTTTTAAAAAACCTACCTTCATTTTTTTCTTACGTTGTCAGTGTAGTCATCACACCTCAGTCATCACTCATGTAAAGACCTGCCGTTACTTGCCATCTTGTAACAATAGCTTTCACAATACTGCACTATCCAACTGACCCAACACCCTGCAGTGTGTGTCTGCAACTGTCAGCCAGCTACAGTCCTCTCCAAGCATGGAAGGGCCACGATGCCCTTGTAATTGCACACTAAATTTGTTATATAATTTTAAAACTTCACTCTTGGATCCTATTGATAATATTTATCCAAGATCAGAATAACGTATACATTTTGGACATAGGGTTGTCTCAACATAGCAGTTCACAAAGAATTATTTTAAGAGGTAAAATGCTGCATCCAAAGCCGTTGTCCTCTCTCAAAGAAGCAAGAACTTGCTCCACAGAGCCGTGACACTTGGTGTGCCCACTACCAGGATCCTTAAATATCACCAAAACAGCACGGGAGCCACCCAGGTTCAGCAGAGTTGATTGGAGGGAAATGGCCCACGCAATTTTGGGAAAAGTATTTTAGGGGGAAATTCAACTTATTAATTAAATCCTATGGTCACATTTCCATCCCAACTATTATGTACCTTATTAATAGTTTTAGATAGTTTGACTCTTCATGGCTGCAAAATTGGCTTAACAAAGCCTAAATTCAGGGGCTAATGAATATTAGATAAGTGCCAAATATAAGATATAAGATAATTGCCAATATAAGATAAATGCCAAAGAAATACTAATATTTTAGCTTGAGACTTGTTTTGAAGAATTTTGCTTTGAGACAGTGTTCCAGTGCTTGAAAAAAAAAATCTATAATGCATGGAGTGCCAATCAGTTGCCAACTTTTTGAGTGAAGGAAATGTGGGTCTTCTGTGTGATGCCTGAGGATCTCTAGGTCAGAGCAGGTATGCTGTCATGCTTTTTTTTTTTTTTTTTTTTCCCAGTCGTGGGGCCTGAACTCTGGGCCTGGGCACTGTCCCTCAGCTCTTCAGCTCAAGGCTAACATTCTACCACTTAAGCCACAGTGCCACTTGTGGCTTTTTCTGGTTATGGGGCACTGAGGAATCGAACCCAGTGCCTCATGCATGCAAGACAAGCATTCTACCACTGAGCCACCTTCCCAGCCCCTGTCATGCTTCTAGATTTCCTTCTAGAAAGATCACAGCTTGCTAACAGTGTTTCAAAGTAGACTAGAAATTACACCAAAAGTTTAAAACATACATGGTCTTGTTTTTAAAATGGGATTTTCAAATACTTTTAGGGGAGAGTCTTTCTGATGCAAAGTCTGTTACTGTGTTAAGTATCAGCAAATCTCAGGCAACAGCTGAAGGAAATCTGAGGCTCAGTGTCAAAACAGCATTAGCATTTGTTTTTAGGTTGGACTGTAAAGTATTGTTGAGGAAAATCTTGTTTTACAAGATTTTTGCATTTACGTGACCTTTCACTCGTTTTTCAGAATCTGTTCCTAGAGACAGAGAACCCCATACAAACATGAGAACATGTACGCATCACCTGACGGATGTAGTGCAAAAGCCTAGTGAGACCCTGAAAGCAAATGTGGTACCTGAGAAAGTTCCCCGCAGATGTGCTACTGTTGCTGCAAATAAGATAAGGATAATGAGTAACCTAAGAGAGACGATTTCAGGAGCAGAGAATGTCTGGATTAGGAAGAGTAGCAGAAAATTGCCCCACCGAAATGCTTCTGCTGCCGCTAAGAGAAAATTACTGAATGTTTATAAAGAGGAGGATACACCCATAAATTCTGAGAGTGAAAAAGAGCTAGAAGACATTAGTAGCAAAATGCTTTATTTTAGACGGTTCAGATCCTGGAAAGAAAAAGCACAATAGTGACTATGAGAATTCAGAAACGGCTTCAGTGATCTGGAGCCTCAAGCCAGCAGCGCTCACCTGGCAGCTCTAGGTCCATCCCCCAGGGGGTCTTCTGAGGAATTTTCGAACATCCATTCTCTTGCCGGGGGGGTCATGGCTCTTGGGCAGACCAGAAGTACAGGGAGTTCTGAGGAAAGTGGAACTATGGGGGGAAAAGAAGGCACAGGGCCTGTCCATCACAGGATTGCTTTTCTTTGACAGAAGGTCAGGCTTGGAGGAAATCTCTCCATGCTTTCTTCAGAGGGAGGAAATCTGAAATGTACAGAATATGCAGGAAGGACAAATTTCCAAGGTTGGAAAAGAAAAAGGTCAAAATCTCAGTCTGATGTTAATTTTAAGGGCTCTTCATTAGTGTATACAAATTCAGCCCATCATGACTGGTGATGTCATTGCTGAAATTAAAGGAATGAAATTAGGCACATTTCCAAGGGGTCCCATGAGGCATCTGGTGCTGCTGGGTGGTAATTCATATACCAGAGGTCCGAAGCAAGTGAAAAGGACCATGGAGTGCTGCTTCGTGGTGTGACTTAGTTCTACAGTAGGCGGAGACTGATCAAACCATGCAATGGCTTATTTTGGTCCTAACCTCGAGATTCACATTGAATGTCTACTTGGTATGTGTAATTCAGGGAATATATATTTTTTTCTATGAGAGCTATGAATGTGATTATTCCATTTTTCCTCCTTTCATGTAGCAGCAAAAATTAAGAGGCAGGCTTAATTAGTCTTAATGAAAATAAAAATACAACAAGATCCAAACAGCCCTATTTTTAGATGATAGACTGTCCTCCTGTTATGTGTCTCCACAGCACCTTAAAAATTAGAATTCTAAGCAAATTCACCATGGTCTCATCACAACGAACTTTAATGGCAGCATGTCTAGCCTCTTTCATTGTGGCCTTTGATAGGATTAGGAAATCTGGTCATAGTACTACACATGATTTTCTTGCAATGGGGTTTAATTTGTTGTTAATAGCCTTTTGTTAAAAATTAAGATCACACACTGTGATCTGTGAATGTACCATCAAATCTTTTTTAACGTAAGATGTTACTGGAAAAAATTGTCTCAAGCAAGTTGTTTTCACATTTAAAAATATCTGTGAGTATTAATATATTATTTGCACGTGTAAAATCAGAACCAGTAAAATACAGAAACCTGGAAGTTTCTTTTTTTTCTTTCACTAAGAGTAATGCATATTTTTTGATTATATAAATGGACCAAAACGTCTAGCTCACTTGAGAAATTCATTTGTGCTTGCATGTCTGTTTAAAAGGACTTTTGCTTTTAAGGAAAAACCAGAATATTCTAACCTACAGTGTATCTTCTTTGCTCTTTTGAAGTATACTTTAATTTGAAGAACTGTTGTCCAGTATCTTGTTATTTATTAGTAAAGGTGAGAAAGGGAATTCCTAATAAACTGCTATTATTTTTAGGTGCTTGGGGCTGAATTTTTGAACTTTAATGGAATGCTTGAATTTATTTCCAGTCTCAGACTTCATGGAAATTCCTTATTTGGTCATATTATAATATGTTTGAGGATACTCAAATACTATAAAATGAAAATATTTCAGTTTCAGTGAAGGCTTACAATTTTAGTGTGATGAACTTAAGCTCTGAATTTATCATTTGTAGTGGCAGGGCTAATTTTTGCCACAATCTGAGATTGTATTGTTGGCCTTTTATACTGGAAATCCCTTTTATGGTTTAGTGTTTAATTTGAACATGTGTTTGCTTTCTAAAAATGTTTGGCCTAAATGTGTTGTAACTGCACGAAACAAGCATTTGTTTAAAACTTAACATTCTTGTAGAACTGTTCTCTGAAATGTCTGTGGCATGTACATCATAGCCAAATGCATCACCGTTACAGTCATTTTAGTCACTTTCAGAAAAGATGTTTCATAGCACAACTGAGAAAATCAAATTGAATATCTTTTTTTTGGGGGGGGTCCGGTTGTGGGGCCTGAACTCTGGGCCTGGGCGCTGTCCCTCAGCTCTTCAGCTCAAGTCTAGTGCTCTACCACTTGAGCCACAGCGCCACTTCTGGCCTTTGTCTTTTTGCTTATGTGGTGCTGAGGAATCGAACCCAGGGCCTCAGGCATGCAAGGCAAGCGCTCTACCACTGAGCCACCTTCCCAGCCCCAAATTGAATATCTTAACTGGTAAAAAGATCATTTTACAAAAGGACAGAGACCAAGAAATGCCCCCAAATCTTTTCTGCGTTTCCTCTTAGACCAATGCACCTGGAATCCCCATGCTTTAAAATACCATAGTGAAGATCACTCTCATGAACAAGACCACCAAGTTTTTTCTGGCTTCCCAGCTGTTGAATACTTGGGCTAACGAAGAGGGAAGACCAGTTTGACCAGGAGTTTGAGGCGCGTGTGTAGCTGAAGGCTCCATCTGACCCCAGAGCAGCGCGCAGAGAGCGGAGGCGCGGCCCAGGACGCGGCCTGGCCTCTCCCCGCCGCTCCGGGTAGCTGGTCTCCGGTGCGCGGCGTCACGGCGGCGCTCCTCTTCCCCAGGCTGGGGTAGTGTCCGCTGGAAGCCGGCCACACGGTCACCAGCGGAGGGCCATTCGGGGCAAGTTTTGCACTGCAAGTGGCCGAGCTAAAACACTCCTTCTGCATTCTCATAGAAATGATTCTAGCTCAGCTCAGCAGTCACCAGCGTTTGACATGCGCACTCCTGTGCTCCAGCAAAGGCACTTCACAGCTTCGGGCCGCGCTGTGCTGCCTCCCGCTCTCGGCCGTGCCCCGGGCAGGAGTGCGGCGGGTGCGTGCGCACCGACCCCGACCCCGGTCCCTGCCAGGAGGGAAAGGCCTGGGGAGCGGGCGGCCTGGAGGCCGCTCGGGTCCTCGTCCTCCACGGCGTCCGCTGCAGGGTCGGCTGGGGACGCTGGAACGCGGAAGGAGCTCGGGGAGCAGCGTGCGCTGCAACGCGTGGGGCCGTGCTCGTGCTCGTGCTCGTGCTCGGGGAACAAAGCAAGCGTGGCAGGGGGCGTGGCCAGGCGACGGGGGCGGGGAGGAGGCGCGTCCTGCAGGGGCGTGGTCGAGCGGAGTGGCGCACGCGCAGTGCCGCGAGCCGGGTTTCCGGCGGGTCATGGCGGCCACGTTCTTCGGTGAGGTGGTGAGGGCTCCATGCCGAGCCGGGACGGAGGACGAAGAGGAGGAGGAGGAAGCAAGAGAGACGTCGGAAGACACGGAGGTCCGGCGGCAGCTGGCGCAGAAGAGGTCGGGCTGCGGACGCGGGAAGCCCTCGCACCTGGCGGCCCCGCGCCCACCCGAGAGAGCTCGCTGTGGGGCGACCGCGAGGGGCTGGGGCGGGGCCTGGGCGGGGCGGGGCGGGGCCTGGGCGGGGCGGGGCGGGGCCTGGGCGGGGCGGGGCCGGGCCGGGGCGGGGCCGGGCCGGGGCGGGGCCTGGGCGGGGCGGGGCCGGGGCGGGGCGGGGCCGGGCCTGGTCCTGGGACTGGAGGGCGTCGGCCTCGCGGTGCCCCCGGCCTCGCGGTGCCCCCGGCACCCCGGGCAGGACCGCGTGGGGCTCGCCGGCGCCCCTGCGGTGGCCGCCGTCCTCCGGCCCGCGGCGTTTCCCGCGGTGCTGCCTGGAGCCCCGCGTCCTCTGGAGGCCGCACCGGTTCCTTACCGCCGTGCGCTCTCTTCCTTGCTCAGGTGACCTTGTGTGGCGGTAGCCGGCAGATGCTCCTCTTGTTTTCTTCTGCCGGTCCTGGGGCTTGAACTCAGGACCTGGGCGCTGCCTCTTAGCTTTACCGCCTAAGTCACGTCTCCGCTTCCAGCTTTTTCGTGGTTTACTGGAGATAAGAGTCTCATGGAGTTTCCTGCCTAGGCTGGCTTCGAACTTGACTCCCAGATCTCAGCCTCCTGAGTAGCTAGGATGACAGGCGTGAGCCACTGGCGCCCAGCTGTGGTTATATTCTTTTTATATAGTTACACGGTTGAGACGTGCGCATGGGTAAGGCCGATAATAGTGGGTGCATCTAAATCCTGGTTTCTTCTTTCTTGAATAGGGAGGTGCAGCTTCTTAGAAGACAGACAGAAACAACTCTGGACGGTTCTCTGCTAGAAAATCATCCTTGCTCAAAGTTTATAATTGCTATAGGAAACAATGCAGTAGGTAAGTTAAAATGCAGAAGACCAGACATTTAGACATTTAGTTGAAAGAAGTAACTTTTATTTTCCACTAGAGATTTTTAAAAGTCATGGTACAGAGCTGGGTGCCAGTAGCTCACACCTGCAATTCTAGCTACTCAGGATGATATCTGAGGATCACAGTTCAAAGCCAGCCCCGGCAGGAAAGTCCATGAGACTCTTATCTCCAATGAACCACCAGAAAAACGGAAGTGGTGCTGTGGCTCAAGTGGTAGAGCGCTAGCCTTGAGCTGAAGAGCTGAGGGACAGAGCCCAGGCCCAGAGTTCAGGCTCCACAACCGACCAAAAAAAAAAAAGTCATGGTACAGTAACTTTTTAAGTAGGATACATTGCTTCTCATGTTCACCACCATGTTTCTTAAGGTTTATGGAGTTTGAACTCATACTTGGGCCATGTCCTGTTCATTCTTGCTTTCTCTCACTCTCTCGCTCTCTCTCTCTCTCCCTCCCACTCTCTTGCTGTGTCTCACTCTCTGCCAGTCCTGGGGCTTGAACTCAGGGCCTGGTCATTGTCCCTGAGCTTTTGCTCAAGATTAGCACTCTACCACTTGAGCCACAGCACCACGTCTGGCCTTTTCTGTTTAGTACTGAGGAATAGAACCCAGGGCTTCATGCATGCTAGGCAAGCACTCTACTACTATGCCACCTTCCCAGCCATGTCCTGCTCTTTTAACTCTCTTTTTGTGCTGGTGCTAGGGCTTGAACTTGCACTTTTTTCTTTTTCTCTCTCAAGGCTGGTGCTCTACTTGTAGTTATTTTTTTTGCTGCTGGGGTAGACCAAGCCTGATGGAAGGAAAAACGAAGATAGAGCCCTCAACAGAGCAGATCAGGATGTATCCATCACCGCATAGGGGCTCCAAGTATCGCCAGGCAGAGTCGGAGAAACAGGAGCAGAGAATGTGGGGGTTTTAGGATTTGAATATAGTTGAGCGTAAGAGTTTTTTGGAATGTCTTTGTGGTTGTAGCAGACTGTCCTGTTTTGGATTTGTGATGTCCTGGCACCTGTAGCAGATGGTGCACTTTCAGATAATGTTGGGGTGGGGTTTTGCTGATAATAGTTCAAGGATAGGGATTCTGATAATCTCCTTCAGGGAGGAGATTTTTTTTTTGGGGGGGGGTCCCCTGGGAGAGTGGTCCATGGGCCATAGAAATGACATTAACTTATGAGAATCAAGCAGATTCCCCTCATTTGCTGGTTAATGGAAGATAAGAGTGCCATGTACTTTTCTTCCTGTTGTTGTTTTGAATTAGAATCATAGCATCTCTCTCCCGAAGCTAGGAGTACAAGTGTGAACCACTGGCACTGGCAGGGGCCCTTCCCCACTGTCTTAAATACAAGATAAAAATAAGATTTATCCTGTCATGGCTGGCTTGTGCCTGTAATCCTAGCTAATCAGGAGACTGAGATCTGAGGATCATGATTCAAAGCCAGCCCAGATAGAAAAGTCTGTGAGACTCTAGCTCCAATAAAAGAAAAAGCCAGAAAAAGCCAGAAGTGGTGCTGTGGCTAGCCTTATCCCAGAGAGGCTCAGGGACAGAGCCCAAGCCGAGTTTAAGCCCCAGGACTGGCAAAACAACAAAAAGGAGTTAGAGAAAATAGTTTGGCTTTAGGAAATGACAGTTTAAGGAATGATTTCTAGTGTGCTGAGATTTACTTAAGTGTTACTGCAAACATAGTGAGAACTCCACTCCTTTTCTCTTGGTGTGAATAGTCTTGGTTGGTGGGTTAAGCTAGAAGACTCTAGAGGTTAGAGCATTATCCAGGATGCATATGCCCATGGATCTTTATCACTTTAGAGGGTTCATAGGCTCTGAGGAGAGCACTGAGGCACCCAACTTGAGATCCCTTGCCATATAAGGGACCCCAAGTACTTGCACAATGTAGTGTGTGGTAGATAACTTTTCCCTAACTTACATGAACTTCTGCTGGCCTAACATTGATAAAAGAGTCGGAGGTGTGTGGACCCGCGCTGGGGTGATGTTGTCTTCCGTGTGCAGTGGCCTTTCTTCCTTGCACTATGGCCTGTCACTTCTTATGGGCCTCGGTTTCTTGTCCTGCAAAGTGGGCTTAGGTGGTCCCCAGTGGCTGTTTTAGCTCTGAAATTCTAGAGTACCTGGAACTTCTTTACTGGCTTGGAGCTAAGCACTCACTCACCCGAATTTTTTCTTCACAGCATTTTTGTCATCATTCGTTATGAACTCAGGAGGCTGGGAAGAAGTTGGTTGTACTAAACTCTGGAATGAGTGGTGCAGGGCAGCCGACAGTCTACATCTGTGCCCCACAGACGCTCTCTGTGTGTTCTATCAACTGAAGTCCGATCCCTCGGTACGTGGGGCTTCAGGACTTGCCTGGGCTCTGGGTCTCTTGGTGGATCTCTTAGTGTGTTCTTCATTAATTTGATTAATTTGATTAATTTAGATTTCAAAGAAGGATCTATATGCCAGTAGCAGAGATGAGAAAATGAGTGTTGTTCAAGTGTGCGTTAGTCATCTTTCTGCCACTGTAACAAATAGGCGAGGTTCTGGATCCATGGTTGGGCCTCCCTCTTGCTGTCAGGCTTCTGGTAGGATCCGCATGTTTCATCAGGAGTGTGTGGGCAGCAAAGGCACTCACCTCATGGCCAGGAAGCAAAGTGAGGATGAGGAAGTGGTGGGGGGATCCCATGATCTCTTTTTTTTTTATTTTTATTTTTTTTTGGTCCGGTCGTGGGGCCTGAACTCTGGGCCTGGGCGCTGTCCCTCAGCTCTTCAGCTCAAGGCTAGTGCTCTACCACTTGAGCCACAGTGCCACTTCCGGCTTTTTTCTTTTTGCTTATGTGGTGCTGAGGAATCGAACCCAGGGCCTTGAGCATGCAAGGCAAGCGCTCTACCACTGAGCCACCTTCCCAGCCCTCCCATGACCTCTTAAAGGACACACCCCAAGGACCTCAAGGCGCTTAGCACCATTTGGGGGTTGGGGATGGACACTTGGGGAACACTGGGGCTTTTGGGGGGGCATTCCAGATCCAGACTAGTGGTGTTCATTACTATTCACATGGTACCTATGCGGTGGTAATTTGGGGTGTGCACACAATGTATTGTACTTACAAAAATGCTGGACTTTGACTTCTCAGATCCTCATCTGCCAGTGTAGTTGCTATGTTGCTGAAGATCAACAGTATCAGTGGCTGGAAAAGGTAAGAGAAATAGAGCCATGTTGCTTAGACTGCAGGGAGTCGCTGCTTTTCCAGGGTCAGTATCTTTTTACTGTAACCTGTGTTGGCAGCAAGTACAGGGATTACTTACAGACTGTAGGAAATAAAAGAGACATAGAAGGGTGTCACCGAACTGACGAGGGGTGGGGGGTGGCACAGGCAGCATGGGGAGGAGCGATGTGGAAGGCTGACCATTTGCTGCCACCCACTCCAGACCCAAAGTGCTACATCTGGTTTTCTTCACATGAGGCCTGAATATTGAGTCTTCATTCATGGAAGATAAAATTGCTCTAACACTTGAGCTCCGTGGCATGAGTCAGGGGAAGCCAATGGTTGAGTCAAGAACTGAATTCCAACAGGATGTTTAGTGGGGAAACACAGTCGGCCAGCTGTGTATGTTAGTTTGGGTTTTTGTTCTCTGAAATGCCAGACTGCTTTAGATTTCTTTTTTTTTTTTTTTTTCCTGGTCATGGGGCCTGAACTCTGGGTCTGGTTTCTGTCCCTCAGCTCTTCAGCTCAAGGCGAGCGCTCTACTTCTTGAGCCACAGTGCCACTTCTGGCTTTTTCTGCTTATGTGGTGCTGAGGCATCAAAGCCAGGGCCTCATGCATGCAAGGCAAGCACTCTACCACTGAGCCACCTTCCCAGCCCCAAGATTTCAAGTTTTTTAAAAATAGTTTTTGAATATGTATATGTATGTAATGACATTTTTAGAAACTAAATTTAAACACAATTCATTTGTCTCATATACAGCTTGTTAAATACCTTAAAGGAATTTCCCACTTTGGGATGTGGGAACATTTCAGATTTTGATTTGTAGTTTACAGATTTTGAGGTTACATGTATGTCTGTGTGTGACTATGTGTAGTATGCACACATGCATATATAAGATGCAAATATATAAGTAATATAGTTTGATTTATAATAGAGACAAAATTGTCTGCTTATGGGTACAGTGTGATTGCTCAGTCCACATGTGCAATGTGTGATGGTCAAATCAGGTACCTGACAAAATCTTCACTGGACACATTTATCATGTTTGTGTTCAACTGTGTTTGTTAATGATACAGGCCTGAAGGCCTCATATGCTCCCTGAGCACACTTCAGCTTAAGTTATAATATTTTAACACTGATATTAGAGTTAAACTCATTAGAAATTTGATGTATACATTTTTTGAAATAGTTGGCTTTCAAGACTCATCAAAAATTAGCAAATGCAATTCTTTTTTTTTTGGGGGGTATCAGTCATGGGGCTTAAACTCTGGGCCTGAGTGCTGTCCCTGAGCTCTTCAGCTCAAGGCTAGCGCTCTACCAATTGAGCTACAGTGACACTTCCGGTTTTCTAGTGGTTTATTGGAGATAAGAGTTTCATGGACTTTCCTGCCTGGCTGGCTTTGAACCCGGATCCTCAGATCTCAGCCTCCTGAGTAGCTAGGATTACAGGCGTGAGCCACCAGCGCCCAGCAAATACAATTCTTCTAATGAAGTGTTGTAAATATATGTGTGATTTTATAGTTAAAGTAGGTATGTGTATTTTTCTGGGGAAGATCAGAATGTGGTAGGAAATAGCTATCTTTCTTTGCACTGTAAAATTATACAGAGTAAGTCAGATGTCAGTGGCTCACGCCTGTAATCCTAGCTACTCAGGAGGCTGAGAATGGAGGATTTTGGTTTAAAGCCAGCTAGGGCAGGAAAGTCCATGAGTCTTTTAACTCCAATGAACTATTCAAAAAAAGCCAAAAGTGGTGCTCTGGTTCAAGTGGTAGAGTGCTGGCCTTGAGCAGAAAAGCTCAGGGACAGTGCCTAAGACCTGAGTTCAAGCCTTACAACCAGCAAAAAAAGAGAGAAGGATCTTTGTATATCTATCAGGTTCACACGCTTCAAGTGATAGAGGGAACACTGAGGTCTAGTGATTGAAACGTGCCTACAGTGTTGTAGTTGAGAAAGTGACCTTTTGCAAGAATCATTTGTCAGGTACCATTTGTGGTGGGGAAGAAATGGGCGTGGCAGCGTGCTGCCTGAGACTCTGCTGTGGATGGAGGTCCTGCGGCGTGCTCAGCATCTGACTGTGGACTCATCACAGCTGCACTTAATGTGTCTGTCGATCTAAGTAGCACTGTCCTTAGGTCCGAGACAAGGAAGTGACTTAGAAAGCAGGGTCCACGTTGCCCCCAGATCAGGGCAGCAGAGCCTGCAGCTTCCAGTGCACGTTGCACCCCTCTAGATGAGAGGTGTGACTGACTGTTGTGGGAACTGAGAGCCAGAGCAGTGTTTTCATTCTGTAACAGGATTATGGGTTGATTTTGTTGTTCTTGTTCCTTTCTGTATTTTAACAGTACTTGGGTTTGAACTCAGGACCTTGGGTGTTGCTCTACCACAGAAGCCACACCCACAGCCCTCCCCCTCCCCTTTTCACTTTATCTCCGAGTTGCCAGGGGCTGGCCTTGAAATTTAATCCCCCCATGTAGCTGATTATAGATATGGGCTACCATGCTTGATTTTTATTTTTATTGTGTGTGTGGGTTCCCTCCCACCCCATATTGGGGTGTGAAGTCAAGGGGCTTTTTGCTTGCTAGGCAGGTACTCTATTGCTCGAGCCATATCTCCAAGCCCTTAAAATATTTTTTTAGTGGTACTGTGGTTTGTTAATTAGGTGGGTATTCCACTACTTGAGCCATACCAAATCCCTCTCCCCACTTTAGCTATTTTTCAGATACGTTCTTCCATTCATTCCTGCCTGGCCAGCAATTGGCTTCAGACTTCATTCCTCCTATTGATGTCCGTCCACATAGCAGAGGTTACACCGGTGTACCACCATGTACCTGTGTATTGGTTGTGATGGGGTCATGCTCACCTGCCTGGCCTGGCTGAAAACCTCCTCTTCTCCTTCTCTGCATGTCAAGTAGCTGGAATTATAAGTGTGAATCACTGAGTCCAGCCCAGCTTGTTTTTGAGTCAGGATCTTGCTAACTTTTTTTTGTCTGGGTTGGCCTTAGACATCGATCCTCTCATTTCTGCCTCCTAAGTTGGGACTGCGGGCATTGACCACTATGCCATCCCTCCAAATTATGTTTGTATAATTTGAAATCAATTTTGTGTTAGGTTTTTGGCTCTTCTCCAAGGAAGAACATGCAGATAACTATTCTCACATGTCGACATGTCACCGACTATAAAACCTCAGAATCTACTGGCAGCCTTCCTACTCCTTTCTTGAGAGCCCTAAAAACACAGCATTTCAAAGACTCTGCTTGTTGCTCACTTCTGGAACAACCAAATATTGCACACGGTCTTCCTGCAGCAGGTGGTATTTAGTTTTGTACTTTACATTGTGGGTCAGTGCCTGTTGACAGCTATCACTGTCACTGTTAGAGCTCTTCTGGAAGTTGCTTGTTCAGAATATTGGCATTGACACCAGTATATTGCTCTTAATCCTCAGTGTCTGTTGTACAAGATAATTTGATTTGGATTTTTAAATTTTCTGGAACAAGGTATCTGATAAGAGCAGCTCAGAGCTCCTGACTAATTCAGTCTTGCTGTTTCCTTTTGGTCTGTGGTAACTCAGTGCAAGCCAGTGATAGGTATAAAATTACTGGTGTATGAAAGTTAATTTATCCAAACAAAGTTTTGGGAGCTGAAACTTGGTAGTTGCTTTAATTTTTTTTTAAGGAGTTGAGTATTTTCTATTGTGTCACTAATGATATAATGCCATCATGTCAGCAATAGATAACCAGTTATTTTCAGTAGTTTATCTTTTACAATATACAGTTATTTGTTATATGTATTATTTTTAGGTAGAAAGCTTTTGTTTTTTTGAGACAGATTATTATTTGTTGTTGAGATGTACTGTGTAGCCCAGAATGCCCTTGAACTTGAGATCCTCTTGTCTTAGCTTCATGAGTGCTGAGATCAGAGGTATGCTTCACATGCCTCGCACCACAATGGTGGGTTTTTTTTCTTTTTTTTTTCCCCCTTTTCATCTTAAGTTTATTGGAACAAATGACTAAATAGCTTGTAGCATGCACTCTATGTTATTTGTGTGTAGCTTACATCATTTATTATAGTTAGTAAGATTTTGCTCCTCAATTTTCTTAGAATTGTCAATATGTTCAGGAAATGCAAAATAAGTATTTGCAAAAGCTTATTAGGAAAGTTTTTTGTTTTGGAAGAAGATATTCATTATAATTAGTTTAACATGGCAGTAAATGCCTTCATCAAAAGAGGCCACGGACATGCCTTTTTAAAGTAGTCTATACAACGTAAAGTGTTTAGTTTAAAAGTCATGCACTAGACAACTGGTGACCTTTTCCTTGTGTGTTTCTAGTGCTGAGTTACTGTCAGGTGTGGAAAATCCCCGCGGTTCTGTACTTGTGTTACACGGATGTGATGAAACCAGACATCGTTACAATTGAAGCTTTCAAGCCCATACTGTCTTCCATGAGCTTCAAAGACCTGGTCACGGTACGGTTTTAGTTCATTGGAATTAACAGTCAAATTGTTAGGGGTTGCTAAGTGGCTGCGGGACAACTTAACCCCTAAGCTGCACATGAGAATCCTCACTGCTCAAGGCCCAGTTTCCAGTCTGGCAGCTTCTGGTGCGGCTGTTTCCCACAAGGTAGCTTCCCGCATGGCAGCTCCTGGTGCGGCTGTTTCCCACAAGGTAGCTTCCCGCATGGCAGCTTCTGGTGTGGCTGTTTCCCACAAGGTAGCTTCCCGCATGGCAGCTTCTGGTGCAGCAGCTTCTGGTGTGGCTGTTTCCCACAAGGTAGCTTCCCGCATGGCAGCTCCTGGTGCAGCAGCTTCTGGTGTGGCTGTTTCCCACAAGGTAGCTTCCCGCATGGCAGCTCCTGGTGCAGCAGCTTCTGGTGTGGCTGTTTCCCACAAGGTAGCTTCCCGCATGGCAGCTCCTGGTGCAGCAGCTTCTGGTGTGGCTGTTTCCCACAAGGTAGCTTCCCGCATGGCAGCTCCTGGTGCGGCTGTTTCCCACAAGGTAGCTTCCCGCATGGCAGCTTCTGGTGCGGCTGTTTCCCACAAGGTAGCTTCCCGCATGGCAGCTTCTGGTGCGGCTGTTTCCCACAAGGTAGCTTCCCGCATGGCAGCTCCTGGTGCGGCTGTTTCCCACAAGGTAGCTTCCCGCATGGCAGCTTCTGGTGCGGCTGTTTCCCACAAGGTAGCTTCCCGCATGGCAGCTTCTGGTGCGGCTGTTTCCCACAAGGTAGCTTCCCGCATGGCAGCTCCTGGTGCGGCTGTTTCCCACAAGGTAGCTTCCCGCATGGCAGCTCCTGGTGCGGCTGTTTCCCACAAGGTAGCTTCCCGCATGGCAGCTCCTGGTGCGGCTGTTTCCCACAAGGTAGCTTCCCGCATGGCAGCTCCTGGTGCGGCTGTTTCCCACAAGGTAGCTTCCCGCATGGCAGCTCCTGGTGCAGCAGCTTCTGGTGTGGCAGCTGGCATCAGACTGCCCCTTCTGCTCTTACTCTTATGTTTCACGTAAAAATTAAATTTCAGATTAGTATTGTCCTGCTTCTAAGGCTCTGAATCCAGGCTTAGAGTCATCTTGTCCCACGGGAATTTGCTGTGCCGAGCTATAAGCTTCTCATTTTGTAGCATCAGCTAGGCCAGTAGGAATGGACTGGGACCTCGTCTCACACTGATGATAATACCTCACACGTTGGCTGGCTGTGTGAACTGCCTCTTTACTATTGCCAGAGTTTTTATTTTTAAGTGCAAACGTGTAGATTTTCTCCTCCCTCATACCAGAAGATAAAAATAATGCCTTTTGCCATTCATTCTAGAATTTTAAAGTTAAAAAAATGATGGTACTAACCAAAATTTTATTTTTGAATATGACAATAGATAATATAGACTCAAGATCAGAACATCATACCTTCTAAGTGTAGATAAGGCTGTTGATTCTAAGACTTTTGATCAATAGCATCAAAAAACTTCTCAGTTGACATGCTGTAAATTTTATTGACTGTGCCCATCAGTGTCAGTACCTGCCCAAGGAAAATTACATTCCTGGTTTTGTGTGAGAAAGGTGTATAAAGCAAAATGAACATTTGACCTTATTTTGTTTTAAATTACAAGCTGATGTTCTCAAAACTGGATCTTCTTTCTCTCAAAATTAAACCTTTTTGTTATTGTTTTGGATTTAATGAAGTATTGCTAGCTGAAGCCAGTGTGACATGGGAAGAGATGTCAGACTGAGGAGAGGCGTGCAGCCTGATTAAAACCAAACCCTGAGCCCTTTTAAAGAACAATAAAACATATTTTACATGCAAAAAAAAAAAAAAAAAAAAAAAAAACAGACTGCCCCTTCTCTTCTGGATGCACTTGTTTATCTTTCTTTGTTGTTGTTGTTGCCAGTCCTAGAGCTCAAACTTTGGGCTTTGGGCTGTCTCTCAGCTCCATTTTGCTCAAGGCTAACACTACCACTTGAACCACAGTGCCACTTCCAGCTTTTTCTGTGATTAATTGGAGATAAAGAGTCTAGTGGATTTTTCTGCCCAGGCTGGCTTTGAACCACAATCCTCAGATGGCAGCCTCCTGAGTAATTAGGATTACAGGTGTGAGCCACCAGCGCCCACCTTACTTGCGTGTCTTGATGAATGTTTTCTTCTTCTGTAGAGACTGCATGCTTTGAAGGTAGTGATTTGTGGCAGGAGAGATGGTTGTTATGAAGCGTGCTGGTTTTTGTTGTTTTCCTCTTTTTATAAGCTTACATTTGTTAAATGGAGGCAAGTTTATTGCTCTGTCTCCACATATTTGTAAAATGATCCAGTCTTCTTGCCCCGCTCCCCTTCTCAGTCAATTTCACAGGCTTTCTTATTGTACTTCCATTGTTGCAAATCCATGTCAACCATGTTCAACCTCCATCCTCCTTGTTAGCCCAAATTCCCTTGCAGTCTACTTTTTATTTTTTTTTAGGATGGAGTTTCATTATGTGGCCTCACCCAGGCTGGCCTTAAACTCATTAGGTGGCTCAGGCTTGCCTCCAACTTTTGATGCTTCTGTCCGTCTTGTGGGTAGGTAGGTGCACTACCTAGCCTGGCTAAGTACTGTTTTCTTGGTGACCAGATGCAGTCAGCCTGACTTAGACCATGGTTTCTGTCTGATGAAAGTGGGGTTTTGGAACAGTTGCTATCAAGTTGTTGATTTGAGCCCCTGCTGTGGTCACCCAAGGGGTTCCTCAGAGCGTCAGGAGGGGTGCTAGTGAGACACTGAGCACCCCAGGAAAGGCAAAATGTGGGGTCCTGGGAGAGAGCAGTCCTGCAGTAGGTGACGGATTTAGTGTGGGTTGGGGCTGCAGTGAGGAGCTAGGGAGCAGAGCATGCCAGGCAGGAGGCAGTGGGGGGAGATGTGGGGAGTCCACTGGGGTCACTGCGTTTGGGTGCCCTTCTCCTCCTCCCCTTTCCCTTGAATGAGGTGGAGAAAGGCAGTCTTTGTTGGCTTGATACCATGTTTCTTAATCTGCAGCATGGTGAGAGAACACATACTGCCTCCAACCAAAATCTTCACATCTTTGTCTCTCCTTCCAGGCTGTGCCCCGATGCTCAGAGATTCTGAAGAAATTGACCTCAAGTGAGACTCAGAGTAACATTTACACGTGACCCTGGAGTGCTGTCCACTCTGTCCAGTGCTTTAAGGGCAGCAGCTGGAACTGTTTTGTGTCTTATGGGGGGGGTGGGGAATGACTATTTTGAGGGTGATAAAGCAAAATAAAAAGTGTAATTGTAATCCCTTCTTTATGGTGATGCTCACTGCTGTAGTAAGACATGCTTATTCTTCCTCCATCCACTAGGTGGGAGTATTGCCTTGAGTTTTTAAGCTAATACAATTCTGAGAAGCTCTGGGCGGCCACAGGTTGTTTTAAGTGGCCCAGTATAGTTAGACACAAGAAGTGCCTAGAGATGAAGTTGGGGATGCTCTCCCACCTGAGTTATGCTTCAAGCTCTGTGGATTTTTAGTTGTATTTTCAGATAGGATCACGCTGACTTTGTGCCTGGGTTGGCTTTGAACTGCTATCTCCCAATCTTCATCTCCTAAGTGGATAACAGGTGTGAGCTACCACACCTGGCTTAAATGTTGGTGATTTGTTGTTGTTGTTGTTTCCTTGGTAGTACTGCTGTTTGAATTCAAAGCTGCAGGCGGCTTGCTAGGCCGGTGCTCCGCTGTTGGTGATTTGTTTAATTTCCTTGGTAGTACTGATGTTTGAATTCAAAGCTCCAGGTGGCTTGCTAGGCCGGTGCTCCACTGTTGGGCCATGCCTCCAGCCTTAGTAGGTGATTAGAAAGATTGCATAGTTTGAGATCTATGTTGTTTTTGTTGATTTGTTTTGCAGCTGAAAATCTGTAAGGTAACAGAATTACATACATATTCAAAATGAAGCAAAAAAAAAAAAAAAAAAGGCGTGCCTGCCAGACAGCTTTCCTCCGCCCGCCCGCCCTCTCCCAGGCTCTCCATGAGGTGCTATGTGAGTGCCAGCTCTGCATTCTGTGACACCACTGGGAAGGGACTTGTTCTGGGGACCAATCACACCTGACTGAGTTGTGAAGGTTAAATTGAAAACAATAGAGGTGAAAAAATGCTTCTGGTCACCTGTTTTCCACCCTTTTTCATTATTGAACCCTCCATCTGATTGCTGTAGGCCGTTTTCTAGGTTCAGTTGGTTGACTGACCTTGGCATTGGTTGGAGGGGGTACTGTTTTCTAACTCCTTGAATAACCTTGGTTTCCTCGGCATATCAGGTATTGGAGATCTTGTGCGTGGTGCATTTGTGCACATGCCCTGATGGTACAAAGGGAAGCACGTCCTCCATTGCCGGACAGTTTTCATCCATTCAGAAGCGTGTGTGTGGAGCCGTGGAGTAACCTGAGTCCTGGGATCCAGGAACCGGTGCCTGGTCTGTGTAGTTAGTAATGGTATGTTAGCTCACTTTCATTGTAACAAACACCTGAGTTAATTACCTGTGAAAACAAAAGGTTTATTTTGGCTCATGGTTTTTTTCTTTTTTTTTTTTCTTTTTGGGTCTAGTCGTGGGGCCTGAACTCTGGGCCTGGGCACTGTCCCTCAGCTCTTCAGCTCAAGGCTAGCGCTCTACCACTTGAGCCACAGCGCCACCTCCAGCTTTTTTCTTTTTGCTTATGTGGTGCTGAGGAATCGAACCCAGGGCCTCATGCGTGCAAGGCAAGCGCTCTACCACTGAGCTACCTTCCCTTGGCTCATGGTTTTTGACATTCCTGTCCAGCTCAGTTGACAGCGTTGTTTTGGGCAGCACTGGATATGGGAGGTGTGTGGTTGAGCAAAGCCATGCTCCTCAGGGCTTGAAGCAGAAGAGGAGATGACGACGAGACAGGTCCCATGGTCCACTTTGAGGATGACCTCAAGTTTCATGTGAAGTACCATCCCCTAGCACACCATGGACCCAACCTTTAACACACAGGCCTTTCTGGGACATGTTAGATCCAGATTATAACTGGACATCTTTAATCCTAGCCGCTCAGGAGGCTGAGATTCACAGAATCATGCTTTGAAGCCAGACAGTCATAAAAGTCCACAGGACTGGCCAGGCGCCATTGAAGCCAGACAGTCATAAAAGTCCACAGGACTGGCCAGGCGCCAGTGGCTCACGCCTGTAATCCTAGATTCTCAGGACACTGAGATCTGAGGATCACAGCTTGAAGCCAGCCAGTGTAAAACCGAATTCGGAAATCCTTACCCAGAAGACCATCAGAGACCATCACCAATATAAAAACAAAGGAGTCTTTATTACAAGCTCGAGCTCGGTCCTCCATGCACTCGTTAACCGGTGACGCTAAGAAGCCTGGAGCTCAGGGTTATAGTACTTTTTATACACTTTTTAGGGAAGGCAGGGACTTTGTATACATCATAGCATCTTACAACAAATTGTTACACATCGTGGGAAAATCATAATACAATTCTATAGTATGATTGGAGCACTACAAAGCAGGAAAGGACCAGAAACAGGTTGTTGGTTAGATCAGAGGGCTGACATACTTTAAACTGGTTGGCTTGCACGACAGGGAGTCTCAAGGAGATACCAGCTAAACTGCAGGGTTCCTTTGTCAAACAAACACCGCCTGTGGCCTGACCATGCCCTCCAGCACCTGCCTGCCTGCGATTTTCCCAAGGATTGTTTCTGTTCCTAGTGCCCGAGAATTACTTCTTCTGTTCATTCCCAGGCCTGGCTCATGGTCAGCTGCATAACTCATACCTCAGAAGATGACCACTAGCTCAAAATGGAGTCATCCAGGCCTCAGGCTCCTCAGCCAGGGCTGAAAAGTTCCTCTTATCTCCAATTAACCACTCAAAAACTGAAGTGGAGCTGCTGCTCGAAGTGGTAGAGTGCTAGCCTTGAGCAAAAGAGCTCAGGGACAGCGCCCAGGCCCTGAGTTCAAGGCCCCCCCCCCCGCCATGTCCACAAGACTAGTCCATATCTAATGAGCAGAAAACTGGCTAGAAGCCAGCAAGTGGTAGAATGCCAACCAGCAAGTAGAGCACGCTGAAGAAGCAGCGAGGGCCTGTTCAAACCCCAGTACTGAAAATACAACCAGTAAACATGTCATGTATGAAAAGAGTTATGGAGGAGGAGAGAGCCCTTCACAGGTCAGCCGCGACCCCCCCCCCCCCCCCGCCCCAGGTATGTCTGCCAGTGCCTGCATACTCCTGAGCTCCCATTTGCTCACTTGAAACAATCTCAGTACTGCCACAAACCAAACCAAATGCCAGGATGAGCTCTTCTAGCATTGTGGAGGCTGCGGAGTCTTCTGGAAACAGAATGTCTGCATCGATGTCTGGAAGGCTAAGGACCAAGGCAGTTTTTACTGCATAAATGTGAGGACCCCGGACGGAAGAGCACACTTTGGTGCTCCAAGGCAAACCAATCTTTTTTGGTGCTTTTAAAATTAAAGGTGTCTCATGTCAGAGGTGATCCGCGTTCTCCTTGGGCAAGAGACGCGCTTGTGTGGACAGAGCAGCAAGGAACACACACTTGGTGATGAATGGAACAAACCAGAAGCCACAGGGACGTCTGCTCGGGCCGTGGAAGCAGCCTTCCTGCTGAGGCTGGGACACACACACTCCCGTGATACTCTGCTAATCAAAAGTCTATAAAAGGTGCTGGTGGCTCACACCTGTAATCCTGGCTACTCAGGCGGCTGGCCAGCCCGGGGTAGGAAAGTCTGTGAAACTCTTATCTCTGGTAAAATGTTCTTGGGATGGCTGGTCATCCATAGCTGATGATAAGATAGACCACACGGGGTGCTTTCACAGAGATAGACCACACGGGGCACTTCCACAGAGGAAGGGGCTGCGTCCTGTCCTTTCTGGAATAGACACTTGAGGTGGCGCTGTGGCTCAAGTGGTCAAGTGCTAGCTTAGGGCAAAAACCGCCCAGGGACAGTGCCCTGGCCATGAGTTCAAGCCCTAGGATTAAACAAATTAAAAAAACGAATGGGAACACCAAAAGAATCGGAAGGCGTGGGCCAGTCACCGCCACGTCTGCTGTGGGCAGCATTCTGGTGTCTCCTGGCTTTGATCTGTCACTGCAGTCAGCTCCAACTTCTCTTTGTCTGGCAGCTTGGTGAGCTGAGGCACCTCTGTAGTGAGGCGGGAAGGAGCCGCTTGCTGGAGCTTGTGTCTCCTGGTGGGTGCTCCCTCCACACCTAAGCCAGCAGAGCATGACGTGGTGGCACAGAACTCAGTGTGACACTAGGTCAGTAGGGGGTGGTACTGTTGCATGGACCCCTTGATGACAGCCTGGAGAAGCTGCCCAGTCCTGCACTGGTGGGAGCCGGAACTGCCTGCTTGTGGCGCCGGGGGGAAGGGGGCGGTTTTGCAGGGTCCGTGGCTTCTGCAAACCTGGGTTGCTGCACTTGGCTGGCAGTGTGGTCAGAAGTGAAGACACATGGTATGCCCTGACGGTGAGCAGGCACATTGTAAGCCCGCACGGGGGGCGTGGTGGTGAATAGACACACTGTAAGTCCACACGGGAGTTGTGGTGAGCAGGCACACTAAGTCTACAGAGGGAGTTTTGGCAGAAGCATGGCATGCAAATCTATATCCAGAGTAAGTGTCTATTCCAGAAAGGCCAGGACGTGCCATCTTCCTTGTTGGAAGTGGCCCTGTGTCATCCACCTCATGCTGGGTTGGGGGCTCTGTGTGGATCTCTCTGGCTGGCATGTTGGCACTCACCGCAGTGGCCGTGACCCAGCCAGCCCGGGTGAGGGCACAACCTCCCACCCTGCAGCAGGGACCATTTGTTCAGGAGCCGCTGGGCTGGTGACCTGAGGCCCCAAGAGGCTACCTGGTCTCCTGGCATCCACAGGCTGCTTTGTCCTCCACGTGATGCAAGCGGCCGCGGATGGGACCCACGCGGCTTCATTTCCTTTGCCAGCTCTTAGAGCTCCATCCCTGCACTTCCTCCTCAGTGCTTGGTTGCTGGTGATGCAGCTGCTAGCTGTAGCCCATGAATTGGTATACAGGAGCTTATCTAGCCATGTCTCCTACCATGCAGAATGTACCACCAGGATCAGTGCCCACTAATCTTCCCACCTGGACAGTGAGTGCCCTTCATACTGTCCTTCAGGGGTGTCCCAGAGCCATCTGTTGGCCAGGCCCTAGGATTGTCTCCTGCTACCTAATGGTAGAGAACTCCCCCTGAGGCTGCAGGCGTGGACTGAGAGGTGGTGAATAGCCAGGACAGGAGGCCTGCGGTGACAAGCTACTCCACTAAACTGACGTGTCCAAAGGACCTGCCCTGGCTGATCCTATCCATGTCCAGGACCTGCCCTGGCCAATTGCATATGTCCCCCATCCAGGACCTGCTCTGGCTGATCCCATACATCCCTTCATCCATGGGATGGGTTGCTGCTGAGTGCTCCAGCTTTACTACCTTGTGGATCAGATAACATCCAGTTCATGATAGACAGCTACACTGGGGCCAAGTGCTGGTTTTCACAAGGAGAGTTGTCTGAAGATGGTGGCAGGGCCTTGCTCTGAAATCTTGTCTGGATTGGATAGGGGCCTGTCAGATCACAGCTTTCCTGTCTACCACCGATACCTCAGATCCCATTGCATCTGCTGACCCACGAGGCCCAACTGGAAGAGCAGCCTGCGCAGCCCACCTGGGGCAGAACTTCCTAGTCCCTGGGTGGGTTGTTAGTGGCGGAAGTAATGCATCTAACGCATAGGTAACAGTTTCCTGGAGATGGGACCAGACCAGAAGCAGTAGTTGATGACAGATCAGATTCTTCTTTATTGAAGAAAGACTTGGTCTGTGAATTTAACCTTCATTGTGAGAATGAAAAACATAACAGGCCAGATGCACTGAATTATAAAGCCAAAGGGATCATTGTACAAGCATCCAGGAGATAACATGATGACCTGTCTTATCCATTAGTGACGAGACTCAGCGGCTGGAAGCAGCCGCTGTTCACTTCTCCAGTGTGAGTTAGCTGTGCTGCTGCTTCTCTGGGCTGTGTGAGAGGGGGCTGCTGCGCCTCTCTTCCGTGTGCCACCCGCGTTCCCTCGCAGTTGCTCCTGGTGTATCCTCAGACCTGCCAGGCATTTCCTGCGACCACTGCCGAGAAGGGACAGAAACACGTGTGACCTTACAAATCTCTGTATGGAGTTTTCCTCTAACCTAATGGCAGACAAGGAGGAAGCTTCCAGAAGGTATGTGCATGGGGGACCTACTACACTGGGCATTCATCAATGCTATCACTCTGCCGTTGTTGTCTAACTGTAATTACCCAGCCTCTCCACGTGCAGAAAGTGTTCACCCCATGTCAGGCTTGAAGTCCAGGTCCTTGCGTACACAAGCAGCTTCTGTCAATCTGAAAACTGGCATACTTGGAGGACAAGTTGAGTGTTTTCTACATCCTGCTGCATCATCTGTAGTGAACTAGTCCACTGAGAAGGGACAAGTAGAACTCGATAGCAGGCCTGGGTCTGACAATATTGAAAGTCCAAGGAGCAAATGCTGCCCGCCCCTACACTCCTGGGTTGAGAATGTTTTCTGATGGATGAGGCCTGGTTTCTCTTCTCCAGCATTGCTCTCCAGTCTTCATCTCTGCTCTTTTCTAAGACATCCTTTTCTTTACAAGTCTTTCCCACATGCAAGGAAAGGGCCTTTTGTACTCACTGAGTAGTTTTCTTGTCCACAGGAAGGTATCTGTAATACAGCAATCTTAAAAATTCTATGGGTTTTCTCTGCTTCTAAGTACAACCTGACTCCCTGTTCCAAAAGTCACTCTGTCCAGAAGTAAAGGGCCTGGGGTTTAACCTGCTCCAATGTAAATGGCGATGAATATTGATCTTGGTATGCAACAGCAGGAAAAGCTGTAACAGAAAGCCTGAGACAAGGTAATTCATAATGAAGAGAAAGGTACTGAGCACAGCTCTGATGGCTGCGAGTTTAGGATTAAGGCATCATCAGGTTTGGCCTCAGGTTTGAGGCCAGCCTCCACTTCCGCAGTGGCACTGTGACCACTAGGCCCTCCAGCGAAAGAGAAGAAGAAAGGGGACTGTGAAGGAGTGCGGGCTGGAATTCTGGCGTGTTGGAAAGAGGGATGGATTCTGAACTGAGAATCTTCTGATAAACCAGGCTTCAAGTGAAGCTCAGGTAAGACTGTATCAGGAGTCCACCAGCATGGCAGGAACACGTTTACCTGAGAGCCATTAGTTCTGGGTAACAGCTCAAAGTTATCAGCCAACATTAGAATGCCTTGTGTTGGTCACTGGTGTCGGGTGCATTCCATCCCACCACACACTTCCAGATAGGGGAGATGCCACCGCCCTTCAATGGTGACCCAGTTAATAAGGAGTACTACGGCACTGCTTAAATCATCTTCATTACAACCACAAATAGAAGCCTTGGCTCAGCAGTTTGTACAAATTGTATTTTATTTTCAGTGAAATTTCAGGGTTGGCACCCTGAAGAAGGAAAGGAGAGATGCAGAGTGTATAGTTTTGATTGATGTCTTATAAAAACAGGCAAATCAGTGACTGGGAAGGTAGCTCAGTGGTAGAGTGCTTACCTTGCATGCATGAGGCCCTGGGTTTGATTCCTCAGCACCACATAAGCAAAAAGAAAAAAGCCGGAAGTGGTGCTGTGGGTCAAGTGGTAGAGCCTAGCCTTGAGCTGAAGAGCTGAGGGACAGCGCCCAGGCCCAGAGTTAAGACAAAAAACCAAAACAAACAAAAAAACAGGCAAGTCTGGGCTGGGAAGGTGGCTCAGTGGTAGAGCGCTTGCCTTGCATGCATGAGGCCCTGGGTTCGATTCCTCAGCACCACATAAGCAAAAAGAAAAAAGCCGGAAGTGGCGCTGTGGCTCAAGGGGTAGAGCACTTGCCTTGAGCTGAAGAGCTGAGGGACAGCGCCTAGGCCCAGAGTTCAGGCCCCACACTCGACCAAAAACAACAACAACAACAACAACAACAAAAAACAGGCAAGTTATCTGCACTTTAATCTCCCTGTTTTTTTTTTTTTTTTTCTAACAGGCCAGAAGAGTGGAAGTACAAGGACATTAATGTAGTGGAAGAAATGAGAACTCAAAAGGCCAAGTATGTCACTTAGCTTTTTTGAAAAATTTCAGGGACAAAAATCATAAGCAGCACCTGCCCCTTCCTCCCCCACCTCTTCACCATTTGTGGATGTGTTTGGTCCCTGTGCCTGTGTCAGGGTGAGCCAGAGAGAACTGCTGACCCTTGTTAAATGCTTACGGGGAACTAGGCATTGTGTCCAGAAAGTTTAAATTTGTCATCTTGGGCTGTGAAGGAGGTGAAACCTAACCTCTATCCTCATGGGATCTCTGCAGTTTTCCTGTCCTGACACAAGAAGGGTCAGCACCAGGAAGTAGAGATTTTTCTTCTTCAATAGGAACTTTGAAGTTTCCCCCTTGTGCTTATACACTAGGCAGAACAGAGAGGCAGTGGTTGGCAAAGTTACAGAAAACAGAGGAAGGGCTATAGGTGTACAGGTGGCCCCAGAGGCACTGTTGGAAGATGGTAGACCTTTGGGGGTGGGGTCCCTTGGGAGGAAGTCAGGGTGTGGCTTTGGAGAGGATGCTGGGGCCCCGCCCCTTCCTGTTTCTTCTTTCTTCCTGGTGACTATGAAGCCAGTGGCTTTCTTCTCTTTTTTTTTTTTTTTTTTTGGGTCTGGTCGTGGGGCCTGAACTCTGGGCCTGGGCGCTGTCCCTCAGCTCTTCAGCTCAAGGCTAGCGCTCTACCACTTGAGCCACAGCGCCACTTCCGGCTTTTTTCTTTTTGCTTATGTGGTGCTGAGGAATCGAACCCAGGGCCTCAGGCATGCAAGGCAAGCGCTCTGCCACTGAGCCACCTTCCCAGCCCCAAAGTTGTTTTTTTTTTTTTTTTTTTGTCAGTCATGGGGCTTGAACTCTGGGCCTGGGCGCTGTCCCTCAGCTCTTCAGCTCAAGGCTGAGCGCTCTACCACTTGAGCTACAATGCCACTTCCGGTTTTCTGGTGGTTTATTGGAGATAGGAGTCTCACGGTCTCTCCTGCTCGGGCTGGCTTTGAACCGAGATCCTCAGATCTCAGCCTCCTGAGTAGCTAGGATTACAGGCGTGAGCCACCAGCGCCCTGGCTTTCTTCTCTTGTGTGTTCCCATCTGTTGTACCTTGCCACAGGCCCAGAAATAACAGGCCATATGGCTGTGAAGCCCTTGAGCAATTAACCTTTCCTCCTTTTAAGTTGATTTTATCTCAGTTGTTGGTTACAGTAAGAGAAAGCCCATCAACACACTTACATGAAAGTGAGGGTTATTTTAACAGGATCTGGAACTCTGTAGTTCCCTTGGTCTTGGCATCTCATCTCTTGTGATAAGAGACTTTTTTTCCCCTCCTGGGGAAAGAGAGAGAAACTTCCACAGTGCAGACTTTCTCCTGCTTTTAGGAAGAGAAGTGAGTGGATAAGATAGGAAAAGGAATGTCTGTACCTGATATGTGTGTGTGTGTGTGTGTGTGTGTGTGTGTGTGTGTGTGTGTGTGTGTATGTGTGTGCACGCACGCACTCCTGTGTATGTATGTTTTCTTTTGTTTTTTGTTGGCCATGGGTCTTTACCTCAGGACCTGAGTGCTGTCCCTGAGCTCTTTTTGCCCAAGCCTAGTGCTCTACCACTTGAGTCACAGCTCCACTTCTGGTTTTCGGTTGGTTAATTCGAGATGAGTCTCACAGATTTTCCTGCCTGGGCTGGCTTTGAACTGCAGTCCTCAGATCTCAGCCTCCTGAGTGGCTAGGATTACAGGCGCGAGCCATCAGCTCTCAGCCTTATGTCTGTATTTTAAGTGTCAAAATAATCCTGATGCCAAAGCAGCCAGCTGTGGATTATATAATACCTTCAGCGTCATTCTTGGGACCATTCTGGAAACAAGGCTGGCTTTTCACAGCAAGGCTCATGGATGTTCTGAACAGCACTGTCACTCTGCCAGCAAGGAGCTCAAGGGCTGGTGAGTGGACTGGACTTGCCTAGATCCTTCCTCATGTCAGTTTGGGGGTCACCTGTAAACACAGAGTCTGTCCTGGCCCCCATGTCCAGGGAGGACTAGGGATCTGGGGTTTTCAAAGCTGGACACCCTGGAGACTTGGCATAGTCTCATAGGGAGGGAAACAGCCTCAAAGCGCAGGTCCCCTGCCTCTGCACAGAGTGGGCCAGGCTTGGCCCACTGACCTTGGATCACTGACCTTGAGCCCTGACCAGAGGTTCTGCAGGCTCCTTGGTCTTGGCTCCATCTGTGGCTCGCTGGACACACACATTCCCCTTGTCTGGATTCAGAAGTCTTTGTCTAGAATCTGCTCCTTTGGTGCCAACTTCCACCTCTGGGCAGGAAGCTCAGCGGAGCAAGGCTTGAGGCTGGGAAAGGGAATTTGAGGCCCCTGGGCTGTGGCTCAGCTGCAGGTTAGACTCAGGCTGTTGGCAGATGTTTCCTGAAGAGCAGAGTCAGACAGCTGGTGGTAAAGCCAGGCGTTAGGCAGCCCGTCTCCAGGGAGATGACTCCACAGAGCCCACAGAAGCCCAGCTCGAAGTTTCTGGCGAGCCAGGGTGTGGCCGTGGGGTGCGCCGTGTCCACCCACCACACTGCGTTCGTTACACTCCAGTGGCTTCACCTGCCAGGCCTGGCTGCTAAGCCTGGTGGCCGACAGCATGTGCCAGTCTCCGAGCCAAGCAATTCCCTGCCTGAGGCCAGCCTGCCACTCAGGCTGCTTTCTGGGCTCACCCAGAGAGTGGGGGTGCAGAATGCCTCAAGCTCAGGAAACCGGGGGTCTGGACAGGGGCCCCACAAAGAGCAGACAGCCTGGTCTGCCCCGTCTGCAGCCTCAGCCCGGCTCCCCTGTCAGAGCTGGTCATGGCCAGACACGGGCCCGGTGAGCACAGGGTACTCCAGGGTTTCTCAGGCCATATCGGGTCATGGTTGGGTTTGGAGTTTCTGTGGTCAGCTAGCGTCTCCATGAGGTCAAATGTGGGGTGTGGGTGTTACAGCAAGCCACCTGCTACCCGCTTCTCAGGTTGCCATGCACTATCAGATGGCTGCCTGTGGCTGTGCGCGTCTGTGGGCTCCAGGAGTCTTCTTCAATGATGACGTGCAGCAGTGAAGTCCCGTTAGTAACTCAGCCGTCTGCCCAATTTCTTAATATTGAAATGCAAGATTATTCAGATATTAATGCCGAAAGATTGTGGAACTGGTGTTAAACACCACCCATGCCAGAGTAGCCATTTACGTCTGAATGCTCAGAACTTGAAACAGAGTCCTGGAAAAGGTGTGTGTATGGGGGAGGAGGGAGTGTAATCTTCAACTGCAATTTCACCATAGTGTTTGAATTTGTAAGAGATGAGTCATTTTAAGGTAAAATTAAAAAAATATTATTTATAAACCCAACAACATTTCTACATGTGAGTATGTGCATGCACGCCAGTCCTGGACCTTGAACTCAGGGCCTGAGCCATCCCCGAGCTTTTTATGCTCAAGGCTAGCAGTCTATCACATGAGCCACAGCCCCACTTCTGGCTTTGTTGGTAGTTAGTTGGAGCTGAGAGTCTCACATGCCTTCCTACCTAGAATGGCTTTGAACTTCGATGCTCAGGTCTCAACCTCCTCAGTAGCTAGGCTTGCAGGCATGAGCCACTGGCTCCATTTCTTTTTGATTTTGATCTGACAGGAAAGGTACCTGCAGTTTCTGTCTGTACCCTGCCAGATGCCTGGGGCAGATGAGAGGGATCCCCCCAGAGGGGTCCCCCTGAGAGGAGTCCCCCCGAGAGGAGTCCCACCGAGAGGGATCCCACCAAGAAGAGTCCCACCGAGAGGGGTCCCACCGAGAGGGGTCCCCTCGAGAGGGGCAGGTGTTTGTCCAAAGCCTTGCCTTGTCTGCTGCGGTAGACTGGATCGCAGCCTTCCTGAATTCCTGTGCCCCAGCTCTCACCTAGTGGCTGGGGTTGAAACAGAGCCCGCCAGGGGTGGTGAAGGTGCAACAAGCCCTCAGTCCAGACACACACAGCACGCACAACCATGAGAGGACAGGGAGTTGGCGCCACCTGCAAGCGGAGGGGAGAGGCCTCTCCAGAAATGAACCTCACACTCCCAGCCTCCAGACAGTCCCTTTCGGAGCTTTAAGCCTCCCAGGGTGGGGCGCTCTGGTGTGGCTGCTGTCAGGTGCCCCCGACCTGGCCTTCCCAAGGGCAGCGCAGTCCCCCCTCAGCCTGGGCCCAGGCATACCGAGGCCCAGGGCGTGGATGGACCAGTGTGAAACAATGGGAGGCAGTTGATGAATTGAAGTCCTTGTCCACTCCAGAATAAGGGTATTGAGTCAACCATTGAGAAGCTCCAGGCTTTTGTTCAATGGCTGAGGAAAGAGAAGATTCTCATCCTTAGATGCAGGGGAGAAAGCCCAGAGCCCTGGACCTCATGCCAGGCCTAGAGGCCAGAAGACAAGGACCCCAGTTACAACAGGTGCCTAGTACCTCAGAGCTGCGGCCTTGAAGACAGGCATGGCCACCAGGCCTCACGGAACTCCCCAGCAGTCTCGAGGCAGATGGCTTTCATTGTTTCCCGTCTCTGCCCCCCAGAGCATCCTCACGGAAACTGCCTTCTGCCGGCCCATTTCCCACCTGGCAGGCAGAGTCCCGCCATGTCACAGCGCCATCCTCCAGTGGCGTCCTGTCCTACCCAGGGTAGGGCTGAGCTCGCCACTCCTGGCATTGAAGGCGAAGAACACAGGAGGTGTTTCCCCACTGCAGAGAATGAGCACACGCTTAAGGCCAGGCCTCTCGCGCTGCTGGAAAAAGGACCAACGACAAGGCAGCAAGTGGAGAGGAACTTACTCATAGAAACGGCTGCTGCCTTGGCTAACCAGCCTTCTTGCCTGGAGGCCTCCCGAGACACTTGACTCAAGAAGATGCACACCTCTGATCTTCATCCTGGTCCTGCTGCGGAGCGCCCGCCTCTCCCGATGCTCCTGTGTCTTGGTTCTGATGAGGGGATTCTTGGTTAGGCCCCCGGATCCCTCAGATGGGGGGTGGGGGCCAGAAAGTCGACGGGCTTTGAACCTCAGGCCTACCGCTGTTCTCGGGGAGGAGAGAGAGAGAGAGAGAGATGGAGGTTGAGTAAATCATCAATCATGCCTGAGTGAAGATCCATAAAAGTGCCTAGAACGTTGGAGTGGAGGACTGGGTGGGTGAACACATGGAGGGGCTAGAGATAGGTGTACCCCAAAAGGACTTGGAGCTCTGCTCACTACTCTCCCCCCAAACCTGGCCCTGACCTTCACTTCATGCTTCCTGAGTTGTCTTCCTCCCCCCCCCCACTGTTCCCTCCTTTCCCCCCCTCTCTTCCTTTATTCTGACTCGAAGCCATTCCATAGTTTCATTCTGTCCCTCGGCCTCAGGTCCCCAAGCTCATCACATAGCACTGCAGCCTCATGTCACTGTCAGAAGAAAGATTTGCTATTCTGCTTTGCTCCCACACCCATGGTTTAGTCTTACCTGTCTGCTACCTTATCTGTGGCAGGGTTCCTGCTCAGGACGGAAGCTTCCCGGCACACCGTGAGCTGCAGGCAGTCTGTGCGCCGAGCACGTGGGGATGTGTGTCCAGCCGCACAGCCTGAGATCGGCTGCTCTCTGATGAACAGACGTCCTTGGCCTGACACCTAGAAAAGTGAGGGCCACATACCACTACCATTTGGAAACCAAAAAGCTCAAGCACTGGTCTTTTGGCAGTACTGGGCTTAGCACTCAGGGAGGTGCTCTATCACTTCATCTCTGCCCCAAGCCCTTTTGCTTTTGGTTTGCTAATGCCAGGACTCGTCTTGAGCGGAGATCCTCCTGTCTCTGCCTCTTGAGTATCTGGGATTACAGGTGTGAGCCACCTGGAGAAATGGTTTTAAAGGTCACTTCCACGCAGTAGACGTGGCTCTTCTGTCTTTTCTCAGGACCAGCTCCTGGCTGTGGCTGTGCAGGTCTGTCTGCATGTATTCCACTGACCTCAGCCTACCAGAGCCTAGCACATCCCAGCCAGCTTTGGGTCCAAGCTGACAAGTGACCTCCTCAAGACGGTATCTGTGTCTGTCCCTCAGAGGGCGTGCGTGGGCTTCCAGGGAGCCATGATCATGGACCAAAACGTCGTCATCACATTATCAGAGTCGATGGAAACTCAACTGAGAAAGGCTCACCAGTGTCTGCCTTTTCATCTCTCCACGGCAGCGATCTCTAAGCCTCGGTGGCCATGAGAACCGCCCTGGGAGCTTTCGGACAGTGCCCCGCCCTGCCGCGTACGGTTTCGGTTTTGGATGCAGTGTTGTCTCGGAGCCAGCATGTTGGCAAGTTTGGGAGCCAGAGGGAACTTGTTTGCCCTGTGCATTCTTGGGCCTCACCCTGGGGACTGAGATGGTCCCGGTGCCCCAGCAGCGTGTGTCAGTCAGCCCGCTGTCCTGGTGGGCCACGGCCACTGCCGGCCACGTGGAGATCTTGGTAAATGCACATCCAAACTTTGCTTCTTGAGTGGGCTGTGCTTCTTCCCGTTCCCCCCCACTCCTCTCCCTCCCCCCTCCCAGGACTGAACTCATGGCTTCATGCACTCTACAGTATCTCCAGCCCCTTTTCATTGGTTGTTGGCCTGGGCTCCAGTTGTCCTGCTTGTGCTTTCCTATGTTGTTAAGGGTGACAGGAATGTGCTACTGAGTCCGGCCGTGGTGCTTCTCTTGTAGCTGGGATAACAATTGAGTGTCGCCACGCCCAGCCATTGAGGGAGGTGGAATCTCTTAAGCTTTTCTGCGCAGGCAGGTTTCTAACCATGATCCTCCAAGCTTTTGTCTCCAAAGTACCTAGGGTTATATGTTTGAGCCACTGTGCTCCTGGGCTCCCAAGTGTGGCCGCCTGTGGAGGACCAGGCCTGCAGTCTCTAGCCTGACGCTTGGCACACAGTGGCAGTGGGTTGGGTATATTCAGGGTCTGTGAAGATTAAGGCCCTGTGAGGGTCAGCAGGGTGGAAGCAAGCCACAGGAGTTTCTGTAAAGACCATCGTTAGAGTCACTGGAGGCGATCTGAGCACCAGCCTCCTGCAATTGTAAAAACCCAGCAGGTGCGTTGTGTGGCTGGAGGGAATTTCCTCAAATCCCCTGATTTGTGGGGTCTGGTGTAAAATGGGGATCAATTGAAGCTGTCTTCACTTCCAGGGCCCATGTCTTCTCAAGTGTTAACTGTAAGCTCCTTGACCACAGTGTCTTAAATCAAACCTCTCCTCACTTAGAAGGGGTTGGTGTTTCATACGCACCTTCCCTTCAGGCAGAGGAGAGTGTTAAAGGGGTGCAAACCACACAAGTCGTATATTACCTTGGAATGGCTGGCCACAAGGGGGCAGTATAACTCATCCAAGTGTGTGGTGTCTGCCTGTCCCCTGAGCACTTCTGAATGAGTAATGCCCTTGGTTCGTCTTCTTCTTTTTTTTTTTTTTTTCCCCCCCGCTGGTCCTGGAACTTGAATTCAGGGCCTGGGCACTGATCTTGAGCTTTTCTGTGTTCAAGGCTAGTGTTCTACCACGTGAGCCACAGCACCACTTCCAGTTTTTTCTGTTTATGTGGTACTGAGGAATCCAACCCAGGGCTTCATGCATGCTAGGCAAGGACTCTACCACTAAGCCACATTTCCAGCCCCTCCTTGGTTTTTCTGGTAAGACCTGTAAGCAATTAAAAAACATACCAGAGAAATCTGTATGCAAGTCTGTGTGTGTTAGAGCTTTTGAAATGTCTGTTGGTTGTTGCTTTTTTAATGCAATTTTATTGTTATTATGGTGTCGTACAGAGAGGTTACCACTTCCTAAGTTAGGCAGTGAGTACATTTCTGGTTTTTTGGACAATGTCACCTCTTCTTTTGCGTTCCTCCACTTTGCCCCATGCCCCCAGCCTTGTCCCCAAGTCATTTCCCACATGGTGTCTACTGAATAGCATGATTGTCTAAAATGGCTGTTGGCTGTTTTTTGTTTTTGCTTTTTTTTCTTGTCAGTCATGGGTCTTGAACTCTGGGCCTGGGCGCTGTCCTTCAGCTATTCAGCTCAAGGCTAGCGCTCTACCACTTGAGCCATAGCGCCACTTCTGGTTTTCTGGTGGTTTATTTGAGGTAAGAGTCTCACGGCCTTTCCTGCCAGGCTGGCTTTGAATTGTGATCATCAGATCTCAGCCTCCTGAGTATTGAGGATTACAGGCGTGAGCCCCTTTGGCCCCTTTTGGCTGTTTTTAAAAATACATTTTTAAGGCCTCTTCTTTCCATGTGATCTGAACAGTACAGGAATAGAATAATATTATCGCAGGTGGGGAACCAAAATGTGGGTGGCCTTGTCTGTCCTGGCTCCATCTCCAGAGTATTGTTTGCTGCAGTGACCTTCTTTGGAGAGTGCCATGCCCAGACAGCGGAGCACTGCATGCTTGTGTTCGTGTTCCCAGTGATTGATTCTTGCGAGGGGTGACCGTGGATGGATGGGTCTTTTTAGTCCAGTCATGGCTTCCTGTTTGGAAGAAAACAGAGGGTTAGCATCTGGGTGACCTCTTGATGGTGAACACTGGAGACCACAAAGAAAAGAACTCAAGAAAGCCACGGGATTGGAATGAGGTGTATCATGGACTGCCTGCACATGCGGCCGGATTTGTCGCCAGATCAGCTTTCCATGAAATGTTATTGTTTACCTTCCAGCCATGCTGAGAACTGCATATTCAAGGGGCTGAAGTCTCACTTCTTCCCCCAAAGTCACTGATTAGCAAGATTGTGAACAGACAGCTTTCCAGCCAGCCAGCAGCCAAGTAGTTTATATAAACAAATCACCCTGGTGGTTGGAAGGTTGGAAGATGCAGGAGGCGTGGCCCGGATTGTAGGAGTTACCTTGTGTTACAGGAAGGAGGGAGGTCTCTCACGCAGTGCTAAAAATCAAGAACTGGAAAGGGACCTATTGATACGTTTGACTTTACACAAATTGAAGCTTCTGTATGTTAAGAACAGCATAAACAAATTTAAAACATCAACCACAAAATAACCATCTAATTAAAATATGAAGCCAGTCTTCAACCTAGCAATTTTCCCCTGCTAAGAAAAATATTTGCAACATATTGTGGTGGAAGCTGACAGTCGCTGTCCTCTAGAATTAACTTCCTTTAACTGCAGTACACTGTCCTTTTCTCTTCCCATTAGTGTGGGCGGGACATGCGACTCATGTCCAGCCAATGGAGTTTGGCCACAGCAGCAGGCTCTACTTGACTCTGTGCACATCTCACGTGTGTGCGCGCGTGCGTGTGCACGCGCACGCGCGCGCACACACACACACACTTCACACATGCGCATACACCTCTGATTGTGGCTTTACTGTATTGTAGCTCACAGATGCTTTACAAATGGAAAAGGTGATGGCGCTCTTGCATCGAGGTGGTCTTCCCTAAGACTCCAGCTCCAACCCTATTTCTGTGTCCTGCATTGGTGAATTTCACAGCAGTTTAAACTTTTTCATTACCGTTCTGCAGCTGCACAATGAGATTGTATAGAGAGAAGGGCAGTGGGATCGACTGGGTTTGCTGTTGCTTGGTCAGTCCTGTGGTTTGAACTTGGGGCCTCAAGCTCCAGGAGCTCCACCATCTGAGGCGTACTTCTAGCCCTTTTGTTTTTGTAATTGAGATTTTATATTGTCATATGTTGTTGTGACATTTGTATACACACTACAGTGTACCCTATCATTCTGACAGAGGTGAGAATAAATCTTTTTTTTTTTTTTTGTCGGTCATGGGGCTTGAACTCTGGGCCTGGGCGCTGTCCCTCAGCTCTTCAGCTCAAGGCGAGCGCTCTACCACTTGAGCTACAGCGCCTCTTCCGGTTTTCTGGTGGTTTATTGGAGATAGGAGTCTCATGGTCTCTCCTGCCCGGGCTGGCTTTGAACCACGATCCTCAGATCTCAGCCTCCTGAGTAGCTAGGATTACAGGCGTGAGCCACCAGTGCCCGGCTGAGAATTTTTAATTATCTTTTTTTTTTTTTGGTCGGTCGTGGGGCTTGAACTCTGGGCTTGGGCGCTGTCCCTCAGCTCTTCAGCTCAAGGCGAGCGCTCTACCACTTGAGCTACAGCGCCACTTCCGAGAATAAATCTTAAAGTTACTTTTATTTTAAAAATGTGATTTTAAAAATTAGCATATGTTAATTATACAGGGGGATGTAGTTTCATCTCCACACATTTACACTGCATTTTGACCACTCTCCCTACGCTAATGCACTTCCTCTCCCCCTCCCCCCTTAATGTAGTTTAGATTTTCATTTCCTTCCTGGCTAAGGATGTTGATGTTTTCTTCATGTATTGATTAGCTACTTGCTTTTCTTCTTTTGAGAACTGGCTGTTCAATTCACTTGCTAATTACTAATGGGTTACTTGTCCTTTTACTTTTTAATTTTTTGAGCATTTTGTATGTTCTGGGTATGAATCCATTGTGTGAACAGCTGCTGCAGAATTGTTCCTCCCATTGCATGGGCTGTCTCTTACTCTTTTGCTATGCTCCTATTTTCTGGGCAATTGGAGTTCTATTCAGGAAGTAATTACCTTTCCTGTATCTTCCAGAGTTTCCCCTGTGTTTTTCTGTAGTAGTTTCAGAGCTCTGTATGTTACATTTAGATCTTGGATCCACTTGTAGCTGATTTTTTTTTTTTTTTTTTTTTTGTACAGGGTAAGAGAAAGGGCTTGATTTCAGGATCCTGTATATAGATATCTAGTTTTCCCAGCGTTGTTCGTTAAAGATGGCTGTAGCAGTGTGCTTTTATTCCTAGATCTCCTATTCAGTTTCATTGGTTTTTGTGTTTCTTTTTGTGCCAGTACCATACTGTTTTTGTTACTGTGTAGTATAATTTGAAGTTTGGTATTGTGATACTTCCCACATTGCTCTGTTTACAATGTGGGGTCTTTTTTGCCATTTAGAGTCTTGTATGCCTTCCATATGAATTTTGGATTAGACTTCTCTGTGAAGAATGATACTGGAACTTCGATGGGTACTGCATTGAACCTGTAGGCTGCTTTTGACAGTAAGGCCATCTTTATAGTAATTGATTCTGTATTCCATGAGCATTGGATGTTTTTCCATCTTCTAGTGTCTTCTGTTTTTTTTTCTTTCATATCCTTGGTTAAATTTATACCCAGGTATTTTATTTTTTAAGACCATTGTGAATAGAACTGTTTTCCTGACATATTTCTCAGTATGTTTATTATTGGTATATAGAAAAATAATTGATTTTGAAGTGCTGGTTTTATATTCTGCTGTCTTTCTGATAATGTTTATTGTATGTAGGAGGGTACATTTTGTGTGTGTGTGTGTATGTGTATGTGTGTATGTGTGTGTGTGTGTGTGTGTGTGTGTGTGTGTGTGTGTGTGTGTGTGTGTGTGTTTTTCTTGTCGGTCATGGGCCTGAACTCTGAGCCTGGTTGCTGTCCCTCAGCTCTTCAGCTCAAGGCTAGTGCTCTACCACTTGAGCCACAGTGCCACTTTTGGCTTTTTTCTTTTGGCTTATGTGGTGCTGAGGAATGGAACCCAGGGCCTCATGCATGCAAGGCAAGCATTCTACCACTGCCTGAGGATACTTTTCTATGCTTAAATCTTTAAGGTCTTTTAGGTATAGGATCATGTTTTGACTTCTTCCTTCCCTTTTATTTTTTTCCTGCTCTATTTCTCTGTACTGTGTTGAATAAGAATGTTCCTGATTTTAGAGGAGATGATCCTAGTTATTTTCCACTTAGGAGGATGTTCAGCCTTTCTTCCTAACAGGTTATGCCACTGCCCCAGCCTTTATTATTGAGATTGGGGTCTCATGAACTTTTTGCCCAGTCTGGCTTTGAACCAAGATCCTCCTAATCTCAACCCCCTAGTAACTGAGATTACAGGTATGACTCACCATGCTCAGCTCAGTGCTACTGTTCATTGACAATGCATCTGGCCGCCCAGGAGCTCAGAGAGAGATGTTTGTTGAAGTTGGTATTGCTTTCATGCTGTGAACACAGCATTCATTCTGCAGCCTGAGGGTCAGAGAGCCTTAGGTCTTGTTTAGGGAACGCACGTCTTAGGTCATATCTGCCCTTCCTTCCTGCCCACCCTTTCCCCCCATTGGATCTGCGCCAAGTCAATCACATACCTCCAGGAACCCATCCTCGATTCCAGATGCCAAGTGAGCACCTGTGATTCCCAGCGGGGGGGTGAGAGGTCAACCCAGCCTCTCTGGATGCCTTTGAGGGATCACTGCCATCACTTGAGAAAGAGCGGGAGTGAGAATTAACATCCCCACCCGCAGACGAGACTGGAGCCCTGGCTACACCTCCATCACAAATCGCAAAGAGGAAGTTATGCGTCCCAAACTCTGGGCTCCTAAGTGTGGGATTAGAAATGGTTTCATTATCACCAAGTTAGTGTCGTGTTGTTAAGAGTAGACAACTATCACCTGGCTGGAGTACCTTGTAGCTCAGCCTTCCTGTCAGCTGCATGCAGTCGCTTGACTCCATGCTAATCCTGGATGATGGACACAGAGATATGGGTCATTCTGGGTCAGGAAACTTCAAGAGTCGGGGTGATGGGCCCCTCCATGTCCTTCACCATAGCGGGAGCATGGAGCTGTGAGTAACCCAGCATTGAACCTGCAGAAGGACGGCTTAGGACAAGGAGAAGAAATAAGATAGACAGGACGTGGCACTGTGCAGGTTTATTTACTGTGACTATAAGTATTCTGGACTGGGTGATTTATGAAGAATGAAGCTTCTGTAGGCTGTGAGTCCACAGGCATCTGGGGAGACCCACAGGTAACATCTGAACCCGTGGGCACCACATGGCGAGAGGGAGCAAGCTCGCCAGAGGCTGCCGCTCCCACAACAGAGCCCGCCGCCCCTTACCCCATTCATGAAGGCAGAACTCTGATTGCCTGGTCCCCTCCTGTCCTGGCTCAGTACAGCTGCGTTGCGGACTGAGTTCCCAGCACAAGAACGTCGGGGGATGTACCCGAGGCCCAGCCTGGCTGGGCTTTGAGCTGATGATGTGTGTGACCAGGTGCACCTGCTACACCCATGGACTGTGGGAACCAAGAAAACAAGCAGTCCTGCCGTTCAAGACACTCAGTTATTGTTGAGGCTTCTTGTTATAGCAGTTAGCTTAGCTGATTTCTGTAAGTAGTGAAACACGTAATTCAGGAAGGAAATAAAGACCTACTACAAAAAAGGCCAGGCCAGGCGCTGGTACTGCACACCTGTCATCCTAGCTACTCAGGAGGCTGAGATCTGAGGATCACAGTGTGAAGCCAGCCCAGGGAAGAAATAAGAGATTCTTATTTCCAGTTAATCACCAGAAAACCAGAAGCGGAGCTGTGGCCCAAAGTTGTAAGTAGAGTGCTAGCCTTGAGCTAAAAAGTTCAGGGATGGCACCCAGGCCCTGAGTTCAAGTTCTGTGACTGACAAGGAAAAAAAGACAGAAGACAAGTAACAGCCTTTCACAAGAAAATAATATGGTTACTTAAAAGATGAACAGGTGCCACCGCTGCCGCCGCCGCCTCCTCCTCCTCCCCCTCCTCCCCCTCCTCCTCCTCCTCCTCCTCCTCCTCCTCCTCCTCCTCCTCCTCCTCCCCCTCCTCCTCCCCCTCCTCCTCCTCCTCCTCTTCCTCCTCCTCCCCTCCTCCTCCTCCTCCTCCTCCTTCTCCTCCTCCTCTTCCCCTTTCTTTCCATCTCTTCCCACTTTTCTTCACCCTCCTCTTCCTTTTTCTTCCTCCTCCCTCCTTCTTTTGTGTTTTTGAAGTACTGGAGTTTGAATTTGGGGCTTGTGTTTGTCAGTCAAGTGCTCTACCATTTGAATCGTGCCTCTATTTACACTTCCTGAATAGCTAGGATGACAGGGATGCCATGACCATAATTGCCACAGTTACTGTGTGTGTGTGTGTGTGTGTGGCCAGGCCTGGGCTGGTTCCACAAAGGGGTCTTACGGGTCCCAGGATCTGGAAGGCCATGTGTGTGCGGGGGAGGGGTGGCGGTGGGGGGATGAGGGGCGTGGGGGGTGGGGGTGGGGTGGGAGGAGAGGGGGGTGTTTTAACAGATCTGATAGTATTTTGGGGATTGGATGCGTGGGGCTGAGACCTTCTTGACTTTCTGGGAAGCGCTTTCCATCTTTTGGGCAGTAGTTTTGGAGGCTCTTAGTTTTCCCTGATGTCTGCTGCTCCCCCATTTCTGTTAGCTCAGTTAGCTGGATGTGAGTTAGTTTGCTGAGGAGTCCTTGGTCAGACTCACCCCTGCCTCCCCCCTCCTCTTCCCCCTCCTCCTCCCCCTCCTCCTCCTCACCCCTGCCTCCCCCCTCCTCCCCCCCTCCTCCTCCTCCCTCTCCTCCTCCCCCTCCTCCTCCTCCCCCTCTTCCTCCTCCTCCTCCTCTTTTCCATTCACTTTTTGTTGTTGTTGTTGTTGTCAGTCTTGGAGCTGGAGCTCGGGGCCTGCGCGCTGTCCCTGAGCTTTTTGTGCACAAGGCTAGTGTGCTACCACTGGAAGCAGCTCTACTTCTTGTTCCTGGTGGCTCATTGGTGATAAGAGTCTCACGGACTTTCCTCAATCCTCAGATCTCAGCCTCCTGAGTAGCTAGGGTTGCAGATGTGAGTCATCGGCTTCGTTCATTTGCTGACTGGTTGACTGGCATGCCTTGCAAAACGTCTGCCTGTGCGAGGGGCAATCTGGTTCTATGTTCTTAGCTGCACCCCTGCAGCTGCCAGCTCCAGTTCCCAGCTGGCTCCAAACTCGCTTGGGTGCTGAGTGTTTGTAAAGGCATCTGGGAGGCCCTTGAATGCAGCCGGGCCTCAAAGCCATGGGGGCCTGCTTTGGCGGGGACAGAGGTCGGCTCTGTCTTCAAAGCCTGGGATAGCCTGTCCAGGCCCTCAGCGGCTGACCCCTTTGCTGACCCCTGCTGGCACCGCGGCCACACCTCTGTAATGGCTCGCACCCTTGCAGGTGGGCAGGGCCCAGTGATGGGCGGGCGCCCTGACCAGCCGGGAAGTCCCGGGAACCTGTGATAAAAGTATGTCCGGCCCCACCAGCGCTTGCATCGCCAGGCCGGGCGGAGTGACCAGGCCCCGTCCCTCCAGGGGGCCAAGTCAGCCCAGCCCGCTGTTGAAGAGGCCTTTGGTTGGTGGACTCCTGTCATCACACGGTGCTGCCGGATGCCAGGCGCGTGGGGGGCGCCCGTGGGCCCGCGGCCGGGCCGCGCGAGGGCGTGGGCTCCGCAGAGGCCGCTGGAGGCCGGGCGGCCCGGCCCGCGGCCGGAGGAAAGAGCCGTCCCCGACTCCTGGGCGAGACGTCTGCCTCCAGCCAACCTAGGCCAGCGCTGACCCTTGTGTGACGTCTGCCTCCAGCCAACCTAGGCCAGCGCTGACCCTTGCGTGGCGCCGGTACCGAGCCCGCAGCCGCTCCTGCCCCGGCTGCATTTCCTTCTCATTTCCACGCTGCCTTCTTCCTGGCTGTTCTCTGGCGGCCGGTGGCCGGGCGGGGGCCTGCAGGATGGCGGCGCCACGGCGCGGGGCCGGGGTGGTCAGCGCGGGGTGACCACGGCGCGGGGCCGGGGTGGTCAGCGTGCGGTGACCACGGCGCGGGGCCGGAGGCGGCCAGCGTGCATTGACCACGGCGTGGGGCCGGGATGGTCAGCGCGGGGTGACCACGGCGCGGGGCCGGAGGCGGTCAGCGTGCGGTGACCACGGCGCGGGGCCGGAGGCGATCAGTGCGGGGTGACCACGGTAAGGCAGTCAGCGTGCGGTGACCACGGCGCGGGGCCGGGGTGGTCAGCGTTCAGTGACCATGGCACGGGGCCGGGATGGTCAGCACAAGGTGACCACAGTAAGGCGGTCAGCGCGGGGTGACCACGGCGCGGGGCCGGAGGTGGCCAGCGTGCATTGACCACGGCGTGGGGCCGGAGGCGGTCAGTGCAGGGTGACCACGGTGCGGGGCCGGGGTGGTCAGCGCGGGGTGACCACGGCGCGGGGCCGGGGTGGTCAGCGTGCGGTGACCACGGCGCGGGGCCGGAGGCGATCAGTGCGGGGTAACCACGGCGCGGGGCCGGGGTGGTCAGCGTGCGGTGACCACGGCACGGGGCCGGAGGCGGCCAGCGTGCATTGACCACGGCGCGGGGCCGGGGTGGTCAGCGCAGGGTGACCACGGCGCGGGGCCGGGATGGTCAGTGCAGGGTGACCACGGCGCGGGGCCGGGGTGGTCAGTGCAGGGTGACCACGGCGCGGGGCCGGGGTGGTCAGCGCAGGGTGACCACGGCGCGGGGCCGGAGGCAATCAGCATGGGGTGACCCCGGCGCGGGGCCGGGGTGGCCAGCGCGGGGTGGGTGAGGTCAGAAGACCCTGCAGGTCCCGCTCCATCGTTGGGGTCGAGTTGTTCCTAGCTGGTCACGGTGAGGAGTGGTCTCGCACACGCACGCACACGCACGCACACACGAGCAGACCAGAGGTCTGTGGAGCAGGGTTAGCTGTCACAAGGGAGCAGCACGCAGGCCCGGGTGCTCGGCCGCCCGCGACTGCTTCCCTGACCCGAAAACGCCGGCGTCACGACCCCACGCCGCGTCACGTCCCCACGCCCCGTCACGTCCCCACGCCGCGTCACGTCCCCACGCCGCGTCACGTCCCCACGCTGCCCGCCGGCGCACGTCACAGGCCGTGGCACATTCCACGCCGGCCTTCGCGTGCGGGACGCAGCGGGGTGCGTGGGGCGGGAGGTGCGGGCCGCGGCTCCCCGCTCATCTCCTGGGTGCCGGGCCGGGCGCTGCCCCAGCTCTGGTTTGCTCCGCCATCGCTCTGCCCCGGCCCTGGCCGCGCGTGGCCCTCTGGTGGCCAGCGGGAGGAGTCGTGCTTGGGCTGGCTTGGAACCACGGCCCCGCTCTCAGCTGCCCGATCCCCCGCCTCAGCCGGGCCGGCTTCAGCGGCTGAGACACAGGCCCGGGGTGATGAGCCCCCACCGCCCTGTGATGGAGTCCCCTGGAGATGGAGACCCCCCCCCCGGTGATAGAAGCCCCCGGTGATGGAGGCCCCCCCGTGATGGAGGCCCCCCTGGTGATGGAGACCCCCCCCCCGTGATGGAGGCCCCCCTGGTGATGGAAGCCCCGGGTGATGGAGGCCCCCCGGGAGGGAGGCCCCCCTCCCGTGATGGAGGCCCCCCTGGTGATGGAGGCCCCCCGGGAGGGAGGCCCCCTGTGATGGAGGCCAAGTGTGGGGAGTGTGTCCACTGCACCTGCTGCGGTGCCCAGCTGCCCATCCTGGTATGACAGACAGACAGCCCCGGGTGGTGGACACAGCAAGAAATCTGTTTTTCTTCTGGGAGATGAGAAGTTCACCTTCATTCTTTCTTCTTAACCAGGAGCGGACAGGAGTTTGAATCTCTCCCGCTCAGTGTTCTCTGACTCCTGTCAGTGTGAAGATTTATAAATGTATCTGTGAATCTAAAACAGCTGGGGGGGGCATGTAGTCATGGCTTCCTTCCCAGTGAGTTCCCCCCACCCCTGCCCGGCTCCCTCCCCCTCAGCTGTAGGCTGTGAGCCAGCTGTGTCAGAAACATAGGTAGACCTGTGTCTGCCAAGGTAAATTCACAAGTGAGATCAAACTGTCCCCATCTGTTTTCCAAATGCTACTGAGTTCACTTGATATCCCGGAGCCACTGGCAACACCGAAGTAATTACTAATATTAACTCAGATTATGCTATACTTCACACAATTATGTGTATGTGTATTACAGAATGGCTAGGAAAGGGTTAGAGACCGCAGGGTTCAAAGGAATGGTAATACATAGGCAGAGAACACACACACCACATCACCCATACACACCACACACCACACCACATACACCCCCCCCCCCCAAACACACACAGAAAGGACAGGGACCAGATTAGTAGATGCTACATCTGAAAGATAAATATATACGTAAAGTATCTCATCCACACGGCAGGTTTCTAATCAGGACTGTTTATGGAGGTTAGGGAGGGGGAGGAAGAGAATATTAGAAGTGAGCAATACCAAAAATACACCGCATCTGTGAATGAAGATGGCAAAACCAAACTCACTGGAAGCAGTTGAGTAGCAGTGGGGTGGGGTGGGGAAAGGAGGAGCAAGTGAAGGGTGCGTTGGAAGAGTTCTGTGTAAATGCACACAGGCAATGCCACGCCTGGAGCACCATGCGTGACGTGCCGCAGGAGCACCTGGCAAAATGAGTGTCAGGAATACTGACCAGGTCCTGTCCAGGGCACGGGCACCAGCGAGAGAGGGTGGAGGAGGCCAAAGACGCTGGAATCTTTGATTTGCCTGTGTGAAAATGGACCGTGAAGCTGGCTGAGGTCTCCTGGCAGGGAGGCTGAGGAGCACGCCGGACGGCAGCCTCATCCAGGCTGCTACACACATGTGGATGTGGCAGAGTGAAACCTGGTGGATGGCAATGGGAAGTGTGGGGAACGCTTCCCAGGAGAGCAGCTGCAGAGGGACCAATGCGGTTCCAGCATGGGTGGGAGCGGGCTGTGTGCCCCAGGCAGGAGAGACGGTTCCCCAGACGAGGCCCATGCCGGATGACCGGCGGCGGCCAGTGTCAGCGCGCTTGTCTTGGGGTTAGAGTCCCCAGTGAGGGCCGACTTTGGGTGTGGTGGAGAGTTCCGAGTCTGGGATTTCTGCAGTGCAGCTGTTCTTCTGTGTCTCGAGGATGTGTCCAGAGTGGACGGGCACGCTTTCAGCAGTTCATGAGGATGACGATGGTGATTGTATTGTCCTTTCTGATAGGCAATGTACATGATTTATCGGCAGATATAATCGTTTATTGGCACGAATCAACGACTTAGCAGTTTGGGTCTCGTGGAGTGCTGGCAGAGGTTGCTCACCTGTGGAAACACGACTGACGGTCGTTTTCCCTTGGCACATGGGTTGAGAAGGGCAGAGCTGGCCCTTTCTACCATGGCTGTAGGCAGGACGAGGCTCCGCCCGGCACCTGCTGTTGGTGCCACATGACCAGGGCGGGCCCAGCTGTCCTGGTTCTCTCCCCCTCTGCCTCTCCCTGTCACCCACCTTTCCTGCCCATTCTCTCCCTTCCTCTCCCTCCCCCTGCCCCGGTGCCTCCTTAGCGACCAGTCTTGACATGGCTGCATCCCTCATGCTGTCAGCCGTTCTCGCTCTACTACCACCCACCCGTGCTCCTGCTTCCGGCCTGTCTCCCTCCAGGGCTCCCACACTCGGCTGCGGCGCGGGCTGTGAAGGATCCACTGGTGCCGTTTCACCCAGTTTCTCTGGAGATGTCTGTTTCCATGGCTCCCACCTCTGTTAGTGCTTCCCAGGGGCCACAGTGGGGACAGCCAGCGGGGCGGCTGGAATCATGCCGCTGGAGCTGATTTGGGGGAATCCTTCAGGTTAATTTCAGGACATAGCTGTGGAAGACAGGCCAGTGCGCAGGCGCGCCCCACAGCACGGGCAGGTGCAGGGGCAACCCAGAGGCCCCGGTGTGGGTTTGAGTGACACCTCCCTGGCTGGGGGCTGTGCTTCTGAGCATGTGCGGACGGTATGTGGGAAATGACCGCATGGCAGAGCTGGCCCGCTGGGGGTCAGGTCAACGAAGAGGGACATCTGACATCTGCATGACCTTCAGCAGTTGTTGTTACTATTATTGCATCTTTCTCTATGAGAACTTAAACAGTTTCATAAACCTTTTCCTTAAGTGGAACAGAATTCGGCTTCCTGGGCCCTGTGGCCTTTACCACTGGAGGAAGAAGAAGTCTTCTAATGGTGACCCTCCTGCTCTTGAAGCGTTTTTCCCTCCCCATCTCTGTCCCATTCTACACACCGGTCTCTTTGTCACCCTTCCAGTACCACAGCTGTCCAACACCTGGCACCGTCTTCCTCCTGCATCCATGCCTGCTTAAAAGCTCTCGGCAGAGAATATTCTAGACTGACGTCACATCCAGAGTTCTGAGCAGCCAGGTTCCAGAGGCCATCACCAGGCTTTTCCCGTGGTTCCCGTCTTTTCTGTTGAAATGGTGTCAGCGCCCCTTCTGGTTACATCCACCACGTGTGGTGGCCTTGGTGAAGGCCTCCAGGCAGTGAGGGGCGGAGACCGGCCCTGTGGCTTCTGGAAATGCTTGTTGACTATTTAGGAATTTTCCCTTCTGGTTATCCAAGTATCGATAGCTTGAAATTGGCCATGGTGGGAATATTTATGCCCTAGAAACCGGCAAATGGCACAAGTCAAGAAGATTCCTGTTCCAGGCGGGCTGTTTTCCCAGACTGCACCAGCTTTAGACAAACAAGGCTTCCTGTCATTTATTCCTGGAGAAAAATGAGGCCGTCCTGGCTCAGCTATGACTTTGTGGCTCCTGGGTGGGGGTGGGAGGGGCGGGAGGAAATATATATATATATATATATATATATATATATATATATATATATATATATATATATAATTTTTTGAGAAAATGAAAACCCACTCTGTATTAAGATGGCCCAAACACTTCCAGACACATGCGCAGTGGGATAGACGGGACGGGGACGTTGGCTGAGGAGTTAGAAGTCTTTGTAGACGTCCTTCTGCAGACATAGGCATTTCAGTCACTATTTTCGACACTCATTTGCCTTAAAGCATATGAAACTTGGGACTGATTTTTGAAAGAACTTACCAGTTAGGGAGATGATAAAAATCTTTCATCTCAGAGACTTGGCTGAATTTCCTAGTGGAGTTTTAACTTTGCCAAACCCACGATTAAGCTCAGGGTTTCTCAAGGAGTAATTCACTTTGGAGGGGTCCCTGGGTCCTGGAGTTTCGGCATGGCCGCGCTAGGACAATTCTCCCTTCAGTCTCTGAGGCGAGTGTGGCTGAGATTGACGGATAGGCAAAACATCGAAAGTCTAGATCTTTTTTTTTTTTCCTTTTTGAAATACATTTAACTTGTGTAAACCTTCAGCCCAGCCCCTCACAGATGGCAGACAGCTTAATTGCTGTGGTAAACTCGTCTGACGTTTCTTGGAAGGCGTTGGGTGCTATACTAATCCAGCAAACCCAGAGAAAATAGATTTCAGCCCACACGTCGACATGCACATGGCTTAGCGGTTGACGTTGGCCGCAGGGTCCCGACCAGTCCTCCTCCCCTTCCATGCGCAGGCTCCTGTGCGTCCAGGATGGACGGGACGTTTGTCTGGCAACTCTGCCGTGTGTGTGTGTGTGTGTGTGTGTGTGTGTGTGTGTGTGTGTGTGTGTGTGTGTGTGTGTGTGTGTGTGTGTGTGTGTGTGTGTGTGTGTGTGTGTGTGTGTGTGTGTGTGTGTGTGTGTGTGTGTGTGTGTAACTTACATTCTGCATCCTCTGGGGGGCGCTGGCGCACACCGCATCTGCTGTCTCCTGTGTGCAGCTTTCCAAGGACGCTATGGGGAGCTCAGAGTCCTTAGGCCATACTTCCCCCCTTCTGTTTTTAGTTACATTTTTTCCCCTGGATAATCTCTCTTCCCCCTCCATTAGCCTTGAACCTCTGTCATTCCAATCTCCACTTCCCAAGCAGCTGGGGTTACAGCTGTGAGCCAGCACACCTGGCCTGATTTCTATGAGTTTCATATACAATGTCTGTCACCCAATCAAAATAACAGTATATGAGGAGAAAAGACCCGGGGGGGGGAGGGGGGAAGAGGGAGAGGGAGAAGCGTGTCAACAGGGAATCTAAATAATAGATTTTAAACACTATGCTGAACATAAGCAAAAAGGTAAGTAGAAGTTGAGAATCTTGCCAGAGAACTAGAAAGCACAGAAAACAAATTAGAAGTTAAAAATACGTCAGAGTCAGGCCTGGTGGGATCATGCCTGTGATCCTATTGGGAGGAGCAGGGTGAGTTTGAGCCCTGCTGGTGTAGTCAGCAGGACCCTAAGAAACCAAACCAAACCAAAGGGCTGGGGATGCGGCTCTGGAGGCAGAGCACTTGCCACCACGTGAGGCCCGGAGTCCTATCCCATGCATTGCCACCCCTTCCCATTGAACTCGGACCAAGACACGGCTCAGGAGCTGAAGTCTCAGAGGGAGACAAGAGAGAACACAAGACAACGGTTTTATTCAAGGAAGTGATGACCAAATAATTTCCAAAACAGACGACAGACCTCCAGTTGTGTTCAGAAGACTCTGAGCCCCATCCAAGATAAATACAAACATAAATATACCACCAAAGGCAAGATGAAAACAAAAAATCAGATCCTGATTCCCAATAATTACTGACAAAGACTCACTGGCTTTGCTCTACCATTCTATCTGCCCCCTTCCCTGCCTTCTCTCTTGAGACAAGGGCTCCCAGTAGCCCAGGCTGGCCTTGAATGGTGATCTTTCAGCCTTAGTCTCTGGAGTACTGGGATCACGGGTGGGAGGCACCCCACAGGCCGCTGTGGCCTGGCAGACTTGCTTTCGAGCAGGACTACAATTCCCTTTTGTAAAATATTCTTCTTAGCCGTTCGGGCCCTTGCTTAGTGGTCACCCCACAGAGTTTCTCTCTGACCACTCTTAAGAACCCTTGGTCCCCCACCCCTGTTCTCTCTGCCTCTTTCGATGCCACGATTCTCCTCTGCTCCCTGGCCTGATGTCACATGTGCATTTGTGGGTTCCTTGGTCTCTGTGGCTAAGACATGGGGGCTGGGCTTTGTCCAGCAGCACCCGCTGTGCCACAGTGAGCCCACAGTTGTGGGCTTCCCACAGGGAGGGAGGAGGAGAGCGCGGTCATCTAAGCATTGACTCTTAGTTCTGCCAAATGTGGAGGCCAGGGTGCCTGGAAGGAGGTGCGGTGGCAAACTCCAAGAGCCGGGGCGGGGGAGCAGACGCGACGGACCCACCCCTTCACTCTGCTGGGGTTTCGGGCTTTAAAACTTCCAGTCTAATCGAGAAACCTCGGTGACAGCCAGTGAGTCTGTCGTAAAAGACCGGATCAACGCAGTGGAGGCCTTTCTCCCTAAGATAACTGGGATAAAGCGCAAAAGAGAGTTCCCATTTAAAACAAAGAATTATTTATTGGCCAGCTGGAGGTGGAGCTAGCTGTCTCCGTAATGACAATCTTTTGGGGGAGAGTTGTAAAGATGTCAGCAACGGGAACCATGCTTGTAAAATGCCCACAGAGACCCGGGGAAGACGGCCCGCTGGCCTTCTCTCCAGGAACCCAGAGTAAGTGGCTCCCCGTGCCTGCTGGTGTTGTTGATAAGGAGCAGAGGTTAAGCAGCCTGCCGGGTTCACAGAGCGACTGGCCGACTTGTTAGATGTGAACTTCCTGGAGACAGGGCTGGGAGGCCCAGGGGCTGAGGCCAGATGTCCTCTAGGGACGACCCTTGACCTTTCCTTCTCCCAGGGTGATCCACATGCTTTGTGCCCCTCTAGTGCTGCTCTGCCAACACCAGGAGAAGCCATGAGGGCTGGGCTGCTGGGTGCCAGCTGGGACACACATGCATCTAGGCGGGGTGCGGGCAGGCGCAGGCGTCTGAGATCTGAGTTACGGAGTGAGTGTAAGGACATTTTAACCTGGATCAGGAGTGTGGCTTTGTGGAGACACCACCAAGGTGAGAAGGCCAGGCTGGGTCAGTGCAGGCTCCTGCCCACCCTGCCGGAAGAGCCTCAGCCCCTCTGCGGTCCCCTTTGATCTCCCTGCACGTTTTCCCACAGATGCAGACGGCGATTCAGTCATTATCACTTCGCAAATCAGCGACCAGGAGCCCGGATGGACAGGACTGACAGACGTGTCAGAGACACGAGAGGCCCCGGCCCTGGCTCAGGTGACATGGAAGAGCGCCAGACGCCAGCAGTGGCTGTGAGAGTTCACCCAGTGACAGGTCCTGAGCCCTTCGTTAGCACAGAACACCCTAATTAGGGGGAGAGGTTTCCGGGTGTCCCCAAGGGCTCTGTGCCCAGCACAATGACCAGCTGGCCACCGTGGGAGGGGCCGCACTTCCGCCTCTGATGAAAAACAGATGCAAATGAGACGGTGACAGCCAGAACCTGGTGCCCAGAGGCCTCACAGGCGGGCAAGAGCAGGCCTGGCTTGTTAGGCTTTTATTTTTCTAATGGGTAGACGGCATTGAAGGTTTTTCCAGAGCACAACAAGGTACATAGGCCTCGTGGGTGGCCAAGTGTAGCTCATTAACTCGTATTTTTGTGAGGAGGGCATTTGAAAGCCACTGTGGAGACGTTTCAAGAGTCTGATACGCCGTCTGCATCTCGTTGCTTTGCTGTGCGCGTGACTTCCTCCTGTTGGCCTGTCATGACCTGCCTTCTGGCTAGCCTCCCTGCCCCTGCTGACCTCTCTGCCAGCCTTCCATGAGGCCAGACGCTCTCGGTTTCACCGGGAGCGAGCCCAGGCAGAATTGTGTCACGGCAAAGTCAGCCTATGGAATAGGAGAAAATATTTGCCTGAGCTTATATCTACAAAAATAGGTGCACAACTCAATTGCAAAACCCTAAATAAAACAACAGAGGAAAATAAAAAATAACCCGGGTTCGCTTTTTATTTATGTTCTTCCTTAAATTTTCTTTTAATTTATTTTTATTTTTATTGTCTTTAAGGAGTGATATAATGGGATTTCAGTTTCCTAAGTCAGGTTATGAGTACAATACCTCTTGTGCAATGCCACCCTTCCCTTCTCTTTCCCTCACCCCCCCTCCCATCTCTACCCACAAGTTATGTAATTCACTTGTACATAGTGGATATGGAACACAATGACTGCATTTTAAAAAATTCTTCCTCTATTCCTGTGCTCCCCTGCCCACCCCAAAAAGGAAAACAAAACAAAAAAACCCCATGTTTCCATTTCTTAGAGTTTATTTTGATAAATAGTACATGTTCAGAGGAGTTATGACTTTGAATTATTCCCCTCTTTTAGCCAGTTTGTTTGTGTGCAGATGCATAGAGCCCTGTCTAATTTATCGCGTTTAGCTCTATTTTAGATCTAGCTCACACATGTGGAAGAGAAGACACACCGTTTGTCTCCCTGAGGTTGGCTTTCCTCCCATGATTTGTTCTAGGTCCATCCGTTTCCCTGCAAATGACATAATATTATTCGTTCTCATTGTGTATATAGGTACCACAAGTTACAGACACCACTGTGTATCCTTCTCTCTCAGGCCCAGGGGAAGGAACCAAGTCTTTCTTGGCACAGGTAATCTTCAGGACAAGCATCTTGGGCTCTAGACCATGGGATGCCGTGTCTGGGTGGAGGATCCTGTGAACTTTGGAGCCGAGAGCCCCAGGCTGGGAAGCACCAGAGAGGCCTTAGGAACTGAGGCCTGTGTGCCCACAGGGAGTACAGGCTTCTCCCAGAGTGGGCAGGAGAGCAGGAGACAGGCTCAGGGGAGGAAGCGGGGAGGGGCAGGCAGGCCCACAGGGTCAGAAAGACCTTGTCTCCATGATAACATGATGGTGATTGGCCACACATGCAGGGTCTGCTTCCACGGACACCCCCAGCCAGGTGAGCGGAGATGACGGTCATCCTCGTTCTGCTTGGAGCGTCCAAATCTTACCCTGGCTTTTAGGAAATTCCTTTTTGCAGCCCAGTCTCCACAGGGAAGTGGACGTACAACAATATCAGGGGTTTCCGGGCTCCCTTCCACTTGGAGTGGATCCTGGTGCAAGCCCCAGGGCTTGTTCTCAGCCATGGCCTGCACTCTGTCTGCTGTCCTCCCTGTCCACTCCCTTCGCCCATGGTTTCCAGCTAGTTCTGCTGGTCATCTCTGGACATAGCCATCTGTAGGGCTGTGTAGTCAGTACCTGTGTGGTCCTCCGCCTTCAGTGCACCTGCTGGGAACAGCCTGCTGAGGAGCTTAGTTCTTTAGCCCCCATATCATGCTCTCCCTCCCCACCAAAGGCTCTGACCAGCCAGCCTGGCTCTGCCTTGTGCCAGTGGCCTAGTCCCACCTGGTGTCCAGGGGTCAGCAGGGCCCTCCTCTTCCTTGTATGTCTTTGTTCCTGGTGCTGGCCAGTACAGACAACAGGTGTTCAGCACCAGTGGGAATGAATGAGTTCTACGGCAAGATTCTCTTGAGTGTTTTTGCGAGGTACAGTACTGGGCTTTGAACTTGGGGCCTCATGCTTGCTCTTGATAGCTTGTGTGGTTGCTTCTCAGCACCAGCCTCTAAACCCGCTTTTTAATTTTCTTTTGGAGATGGAATCTTGTAGATTTTATGTTGCCTGGGGCTGGCTTTGAACTATGACCCTACCTCAATCTGCTGAGTAGCTAGAATTACAGACGTGAGCCTCTGGCACCAAGCTTTCTCTTGTAGATTTTCAGGGACCTCCCACTCCTATGTCACTTTTAAAACAGTAGGTGAAGACGGTGACAAAAACGCCACATCTGAGCATTCAGGTGGCCTCCAATCTGGCTGGGTCTCAAGGAGGCCTGGGCACCGTCTCCGCCAGCTGCAGCCGGGAGGCTTCACTGAGCAGCCCACAGACTTCACGCCAGTCACCCGCCCGCCTGCGGGTTGTGTTGAGAACTTCAGCCCCCAAACTTCTTTACTTGGGAGAAATGATTAACAGGGCTGCTGGAGCATTCTGTGACCTTTCCACCCGCCTCTGGAGAGACTCAGACTCTCCTTGGCTGCTATTGGTTCTTGGTATTTATCTGGGCTTTGAATCCTTGGCAGGTTAATATTCGACATCACCATTCCGGGGTGGGGAGGGCAGCTTTGCCATGTGTCTCTTGGATCTCTCTTTTTATCCCTGTTATTCACGGCTGGCGATCCTGTGTATGGAGTTGCCTCTCTGGGGTTCACGCTGTAATTTGAAGGGACACATTTTGCTTGGCTGCTTGTCTGTACACAGCAAGATACTGAAGGATCTGGTCGTGCTTGGAAGGGAGATTTCGTATATGGTTGGAAAAGGCAGGGCTTCGCTGCCGGCCAGGGGCTGTGGCTGCTTTGCGCTCTGTTAGCTCTGAGCACCCGGCCATGGGAGTGCTCTTCCCAAACAGCAGGACTCTGCCAAGGACCAGCCCCGCCTCTAGGGCGCGTTTCTGCCTCTTTTTCAGCCCCTCCGCCTTGGGAAGCACCTGCTTTTGGATGGGGCAAGTTCACACCCAGCGCTGGGGGCACCCAGCAGTTACCAAACCCCACGCGGCTCAGAAGAACATCAGGGTTTCATTGGCTTATCGACTTGTGTCTCAGCCCCCCCGGGGAAGGCCCACGTCATCCAGGAGGGGGTGGAGCTGGGCCGTGGGCTGGTGTGCCCGGCAGGAGCCTCACCCTGCCTGTGCCTGCATGGCACAGGGGGCTCCCCCTCCCCCGCTGTAGACGTGTCCGAGATGAAGGTCAAGGGTGACTGAAAGCCTCCGGTGGTGGTCAGAGCAGCAGGTTTCTGAACCAGCCTTTGAGTTGGAACGAAGCTGGGGACTTGGGAACTGTGGATAGGCAGAGGGCCGAGGGAGGCCTGGGAAAACTGCAAAAGAAGCCAGATTCCAAAACAGGCACTTGAAGTCCCAAGGACTGGGGGGGGGGGGGATCAGAGCATGGTGCAGGCGGCCAGTGTGTGGTTCTGGGGGCCTGTGAGTCTGCTCCCTCATGAGGCATGCTGTGGGCCGTGGGTGGGCCGCCCCTTCTTGCCGCTTCCCCAGTGGGTTGTGTGTAGTCCTCCACTGTTCTGGCCGCGTCTCTGAGGCTGGGGAAGAATCTGCATCATCCTTTGCTTCTAATCACAATGATTTTGTTTTTTCCTGCTAAATCTACTGCCAACCTGTTGGGAGAGCACTGCGCTGTGAGCCCTGGCTTGGTTGCTCCCACGCGCCGCCATTCTGTAGAGCTTTGGGTATTGTTCTCCCGTATTTTCTTGTCTGGAGCATGAGCCTGGTGCGGTGCTTTAGGAAACAGTGCAGCCCAGGAACCATTGGAACGTCTTACATGGTAGCGCAGGCTCACCCGAGCCGGCGGCCTCCGATCCCACCTCTACTGTCACACACTCGGACTGACACACTGCCAGGAAACGGGGAGGAAGGCTTGTTCCCTGGTATCCCCGAAGAGGAAACGAAACAGACGAGCAAAACAACTCCATTCCTGCGAAAAGCAGAAGTGCGGAGAGCCCAGGACCTGTGTCTGGCTCACGCAGCCTTCTGAAGGTGCACACAGGACCCTGCAGGCGACTTTGAAGAATGAAGGGCAGCCCCAGGCTCAGGGGAGGGCGCGGTGCCCTCCCTGCTCGAGACACATCCATCTTCCACCTCAGAGTTATGAAACATGGTTGGAAAATGGCCGACAGACCCGAGCAAGACACGGAGGGCTTCCTGCGTGGATGGCGGCCTCGCTGCTTGGGCAACAGCACTTAGTGATGAGAGGGGAGGAAGGAGCCGCCCTCTTCCTTCTCCACTTCTTCCTCCCTTGGTGTATCAGGACTCCAAGTGCCCCCTCTACCCCGGGGTCTGCCCCACCTTCTCTAGAAACGGCCTGGGGTGTTCATGGTGGGAATCTATGAAAGACAGAGGGACAGGGCATCTGGCCATCAAAGCTAGACAGGATATGAGCAGCTGAGTGTGTGTGTGCATGTGTGTGCGTGCGCGTGTGCAGGCACAGATGTGTGCATCCAGCCAGCCCCCCCAGGGAACAAGGGGTGGGAAGGGCAGTGGGCAGACAGGCACTGGTGGTGAGGAAGGCCTCCAGCGGGCTTCACAGAGCGGGCTTAAGAGTCCACAGGGTGAACTCCAGCTCTCTTCTCACTCTGTGGACGCAGACTCCCTCGTTTATCCTCTAGGTGAGGCAGTGAGGTCACAAGGACTCTTCCCTCAGAAAGGATTAAGGCTGTTACTGGGGGCTCACGTGAGAATGGATTAGGCTCTTTGGGGGCACGCGTTGTTGCCAGCTGCAGTGGGGGTTGGCATCATAGTGAGTTTGAATCCCTGGGCTCTTTGTTCTTCTGCTCCCCTGTGGCCTTGCGTGCTGTTGTCTGCTTTTTGTCATTGTGACACAAGTACCCGAGGCTACGGACTCATGGGGGGCTCAGGTATTCCTGGCACAGCTGCCTGGTGTGTCGCTGTGGGGACACACCCAGCACAGTGTATGCATGCAGCAAGGCCTGGTCGCCTCATGGCTGCTGGGAGGGATGGGGGCGGGACAGGCCGGGGTCCCCACTGCGTTCAAGGCAGATCCCGATGCGCTCCCTTCCACCAGTCCCCCCTCTTCCAGGTGCCTTCCCGCTGGGGCAGTGGGTGGATGCTCATTCACTGGGCTCTGCATGCAGTCTCTCCACGCGCTACCCATCGGGACACCACGGGCCTCACCCGGTCCCAGAACCACACCCCGCACTGCCAGCCTTCTGAGCATGAGCCAGGCAATGCTCGCCGCTTATAGAGTACCTGGTTTCTGGCCTTCTGCAACCACAGCTGCAAACGGTCTCCGTCCTGGGTTTATTCTGTCTTCCAGACAGTCTCCTGAGGAGGGGTCCACTGGGTACCACGTGGCCTCTGAAGTAGGTCTTCCCCTTCCCCTCAGCTTCCATGTGCCTTGGGGGCTGCTTAGTGGGGCATTGGTGTAAGGGGGGGGACTTGCAGGCGGGGATAATGGCATCTCGCACCTCGAGATGCAAAGTGTCAGGGGCTCTGGCAGTGTGGGGCAAAGTGCCCCGTGATGGGCTGGGAATGGAAAACACGGGCTGTTCTGTGTTTTGTGACTCAAGGCTGAACTTCAAAGACAGAGCCCTCCCTGGGCTGGTGTTTTGATTAGCATTAGGTTTTTGATTCTCTTTCACCGGTGCATTCCAGAGAACCATGGGGTAAGTTAAATGGAAGATTTTTTTTCTTTTAAAGTTTATTTAAAGAAAGTAATTTTGTTATGAAAGCAGTAATGTTTGTCTATCAGAGGGAAAAAAATACAGGTTAATTGAAAGCAGAAACATCCATGCTGCTCCCTGAACTGAATGCCCTGTGTGGCACTGAGGCGGGTCTTGGCTCATCTGGGGCCAACAGGCCGTCAGTCAATGTATTTTCTTTTTTTTTTTTTTTTTTTTTTGTCGGTCGTGGGGCTTGAACTCTGGGCCTGGGCGCTGTCCCTCAGCTCTTCAGCTCAAGGCGAGCGCTCTACCACTTGAGCTACAGCACCACTTCCGGTTTTCTGGTGGTTTATTGGAGATAGGAGTCTCACGGTCTCTCCTGCCCGGGCTGGCTTTGAACCGCGATCCTCAGATCTCAGCCTCCTGAGTAGCTAGGATTACAGGCGTGAGCCACCAGCGCCCGGCAGTCAATGTATTTTCTATGCTGGACATCTTCCCATGCCCTACTGCGACTTTAACATGATAGGCTTGTCCAAGGAATGGATGCCGTCTTAAAAGCCACTTTAACTATTTAATATGAAGAGAAATCACCTCTTATTATAGAAAAGGACTTGCAATTGAAGAATGGTTCATTCCATCCCTGGGTGCTCCCGGCCCCAGGGTTACCATTTCCCCTGGGGAATTTCCGGCCATTTCCCCTGGCAGTGCTGCAGTATGGTATGGAGGCATGCTGGGTAACAAGGCACACAAAGGCACACAATGTCTTCTCACTTAGAAAGCAAACAGGGTGGGATGGGGCCTCAGAAAACACAACAGAACCCAAACCCACAGTCTGTTTGTAATTATTCGTCACCCCTGAGGGACAGAAGCCTCCGTCTTCTGCTTGTACTGAGAAGTGTGGACACAAAAGCAGTGTGAGGAATGTGTGCTGAGAGCACCCCAGAATTTAGCCCAAGATTGTTCTCACTGGAGTGACATGCCCAAGGCCACTCTGTGGGCTGGCCTACTGATTTCCTTCGAGTCTTGTGAGTTGCATGATTGTGATCTCTTCTCCAGGGTCCTTGACACCTACACAGAAGGGGTGTGTCCCTTCTGTCTGCAGGTTCCTGTGAATGGTGTGACCTACCTCGATACCAAATGGTCTCAGGTTCCTGTGACGGCTATCTTCCTGTGAATGGTGTGACCAACCTCGATACCAAATGCTCTCAGAAGCCAGCTGGAGGGAGAGGGGAAGGCCCCGCTCCAGCTCCCTGTCTCCAGCCCTGTGGCTGATCTCAGATTTCGTGGACGCCATCTTTCTCCGCCATGTCTGCTCAGGCTCCTGCTTGCGGCTGGTGCCTGGAGCTCAGCTCTGTGGTTGAGGTGTCTTCTGGGTTGGGAGGCAGTATTTGGCCCTGGAGAAGGCTGATTTATTTGAGTTGTAATCTATAAAGGAGGCTTTTGTTTCTTCCTGGCAATGCTAATCCCGTCCCACAGACGTAAAAGTCAAAATTTGACTTTCAAAGGGAGTAGCTGCCCATTTATGAAATAATTCAGCCCGCACTTACCAACCCCATCTAAGGCCCGTGGACCAGCCAGAAGTGGTTCATGAGTCACCTTCCTGAGAAAGGTGGGGTGCTGTGCCCAGTACGGAAAGTTCTAGAATGCAGAGCCCAGAGTGCTGGCTCCATTTCTCCTTAGTCCTGAGAACTTGGGATAACATTAGCATCCTTGGGCTTTAAGTGACACCTACATTGTGGCTTTGGGTTGAGGATTTCATTTTGTGTCCCAAAGCCAGGGATGGGGAGGTGTCCCCTGTTTTTGTCAGGTGACAAGTGAGGTGGACAGTGAAGCGTTTTCTGAGCTGAGGTTTTAATACAGGGAATGGCAAATCACCTCCTTTGTCACTGTGCCTGGTCTGTTCCATTTGGTAATGGTAAAAAAATGCTTAAAGGTTGCTTCTGTGTAATGAAATGTGAGGATGCTGCTATGAAAGGAAGATAAAACCTAGCCCCCCACCTTTTTTGTTGCTCATGGGACCTGAACTCTGGGCCTGGCGCTGTCCCTCAGCTCCTCAGCTCAAGGCGAGCGCTCTACCACTTGAGCCACAGCATCATTTACGGCTTTTTCTGCTGATGTGGTGCTGAGGAATCAAACCCAGGGCCTCATGCATGCAAGGCAAGCACTCTACCACTGAGCCACCTTCCCAGCCCCTAATCCCTTTTGAAAGTGAACGTGTCCTGCTTTGGATTTGTGTTGTGTGGGTGGTGCTGGGTCTGTGAGCCAGGGCCTCACAGGTGCGTCTGCTAACGTTGGGTCCTCATCATTGCTGGTCGTCATCTTCTTCCTCATCTTCATCTTTGTCTTCGTCTCCTTTGATCTGCTTCTCTCCTTCTCCTAAGGCTTGACCTCGAGGCCTGGGTGCTGTCCCTGAGCCTCTTCTGCGTGAGGCTGTCATTCTAGCACTTGAGCCACTGCTGAGAAGCTCAGTCCTGCCCCAGGGGTACGTGTGGTGGCTCGAGGCCAATGCCCTGGCTTGTCTGGTGCTCCTGGGTGGGTTGGGGACTTTTTCTTTTTTTAGTAAATGAAGGCTGTAAGGTGTAGGTTTGGCCCCCAGTGCCTGGCTCAGCCCCAGTGTGCTATTTCTGGCTTTTCCACACCTGGACGGCCGTGGCCTCGGCAGCCGTGCTTGTAACTTGAGTGTCTGGTGCAGGGTGGAGGTCTGGAACAAAGCAGTGCCTCTCGGTCCCCAGTGGATTAGAGGTTTTCTCATAAGGAGCTGGGAGGCTGGGCTCCAACAGAGAACTTGGTCCACAAAAGGCTTATTCAGTTCTCCCTCCGTCTTAATTAATTACAGACCCTCTTGACGGCAGGCCAGGCCCTGGGGAGACCCCGTCTGGCTTCCATTCCGCCACAGGCTGTGCCCTCGTGGTGCATTCTTGTTGGTGGTAGACCGCTGGGGACTGACCTTCCCGCTCACGGACTCAGACCCTGCTGCTCGTCCTGGGGCAGAATCTCAGGGATCTCCGGCTTCTCATCCAAGGGCTAACTTGGGCTGGGTTCCGAAGGCCGCCATTCTGGATCGGGTTGGATTTTGAGGAAGGGTTGGAAGCCTGGCCCAAGTCCTGTGCCTTGGGCTAGCAGGCGCCACACAGCTTGAAGACAGGACCAGGCCCTGCTAAGAGAGTGGGTTCAAGTCTCAGCCATGGCCTGGCCAGCCATGGGGCCTGGCACATGTCTTCACATGCCTCTATCTGACTTTTCCCATTTGTGAGGGAATTTGATGGCGGTGCCTAGTTCAGGGCTGGCTGTTGTGAGGGTTAGGGTGGCTGTGAGAGTTAGGGTGGCGGTGTCTGTGTCAGGACTGGTTGTTGTGAAGGAGTTAGGGTAGCAGTGTCTGTGTCAGGACTGGTTGTTGTGAAGTAGTTAGGGTGGTGGTGTTTGTGTCAGGACTGGTTGTTGTGAAGGAGTTAGGGTGGCGGTGTCTGTGTCAGGGCTGGTTGTTGTGAAGGAGTTAGGGTGGTGGTGTCTGTGTCAGGGCTGGTTGTTGTGAAGGAGTTAGGGTGGTCTTATCTGTGTCAGGACTGGTTGTTGTGAGAGTTAGGGTGGTCTTATCTGTGTCAGGACTGGTTGTTGTGAAGTAGTTAGGGTGTCGGTGTCTGTGTCAGGGCTGGTTGTGTGCACAGCATCCTTGAAGAGTATTGGGACTCTCAATAGTTTCAAGCTGGGTTTCTACTGAGTATGTTTCTACTGCTTATGTGGTAAGGAATATGGAAAGATCCAGTTTAAGCATCCTGAGTCGGCTGGGCTGGCTTGTATCCGGGAAGGCACAGGTGCACCGGCTCTGCTCTGGCCGGTCACAGGCCCAGGGCTGGGGACCTGACCCTGTTCCCCAGGAAGCCTGCACCACAGGCAGAGCCTGCTCTCACACTCAGGTGTCCGCGGCTCTGTGCTCTGTGCCCTGAGGCTGGAGAGCTGCGGTGAGCCCGTAGACAGGGGGGCTCTACCTGGGAGCCAGGGAGAGCCCTGGGCCTGCTCTGGGCAGGCACCATGCTTAGAGCAGTGTGAGCCCAGGCTGTGGGATGGCCAGGGCAGGGCCTGACTGTCACCTGAAGGGTGGGTGCCACCCCCCAGAGTTCCTGACTCAGCAGAGTGGAGGCCTGTGAACATGCGGATCTAATGAGCACCGGGACCAATCTTTTTCCTTTTCTGTCTCACGTTGTATTATTAGCATCTATTAGTGGTGCAGGGGTGACCGTACTATGTATAGCGCTCCCTGGTCAGATCCGTCCTGGCCGACCCTTTCCCTCACCCTCCAGCAGGTTTCAGTGTTGTGTTTTCATAGGTTTATAACGTACCTTCACCCACTTGCTCCCGTCTGGTCGCCTCCCTTCTCCCAGTACTACTCCCCTGCCTCCAGGGGTTGCTTGACATTCTAGACATTCTTTCTTTCCCCCTGCTTATCCTGGGGCTTGAACTCAGGGCCTCACTGTCTCTGAGCTTTTTTGCTCAAGTCTAGCACTCTACCACTTGAGCCACAGCACCACCTCTGGGTTTTTTTTTTCTGTTTATTTGGAGATAATAGTCTCACAGACTTCTATTCAGGCTGGCTTCCGACTACAATCCTCAGATCTCAGCCTTCTGAGTAGTTAGGATGACAAGTGTGAGCCACTGACACCCAGCTTTTCTTTTTTTCTTTCTTTCTTTCTTTCTTTCTTTCTTTCTTTCTTTCTTTCTTTCTTTCTTTCTTCCTTCCTTCCTTCCTTCCTTTCTTTCTTTCTTTCTTTCTTTCTTTCTTTCTTTCTTTCTTTCTTTCTTTCTTTCTCTTTCTTTCACTTAAAAAATGTTGATTATCTGAAGAAGTTTCACAGTGATTTTCAGGTTTGATCTATTACAAGACAGATCTTTGAGAAAGAAATCAGTCAAGATAGAGCTCAAACCGGATGCCTGGGATTGCTGCGGCTGTTCTGGGAGGTTTTCAGTGAGTGTCCAGACGGGTGCTGTGTGTATCTGGACAGGTGCTCCTGTGAGTTGGGGTGCGTCTCAGTAGTTGAGAGCGGTGCATGGCTCTGGAGGCTGCTTGCTGCTCTCTGCATTGGTGCTCTGGTGACATGCTAGGGTTCTGAGCTGAGTTCTCACCACCATCCTTGGTAACGGGTAGGCTGGGCAGGCTAGAGACCTGGGCCAGACGGTAGGAGGGTAGATGCTCCTGTCTACCTTCGCCAGCCTCTGGATGCCTCCCACCTCCCACACTGGGCCTGGTCCCAGCAGCCCGACAGCCACATGCGTGAGTCCCCTAAGCACGTGGCTGCTCAGTGCGTTGTGTTCGGCACAGCAAGCCGCCCTCACTAGCTTGTATTTCCAACTGTTAAACACCCAGCACTGAACAGGAAGTTTTCATTTTATTTTACAGTTAGAGACTGGGACTGGAACTCGGTACCTAATGCTTTCGCTCACTGGCTAGCACTCTACCCACTGAGCCATGCCTCCAACCCCAGGACATTTTGATTTTGCTTAGGCTCAGTGGGGCTGGGTCCTAGACCTCACAGTGTCTCTTGTACCCCAGTTTTTGCTGCTGTTGATTCTTGCCTTGCTAGGACACTCTGCCAGGAAAGCGGAGATGTTGCCCAATGCCTGCGACATGCAGATTCTTATTCAAATCGGTGCTCTCCATTCTCACTCCTCTCACCTGAGCCAGGCTTATGCAACCGGCCTGGGCTGAGTCATGCCACCCCCTCCCTCTGCACCCCCACAACGAGGAGATGGGCTGGTGCGAAACAGAGGAGCTTGCAGAACCGAATGCAGTTTAAGCAGAAAGGTCTCGGCTCCACCCTTCATATCTATGACTAGAGCGGTTCCCAGAAACAGGAAGGGCAGAGTACAAGGTCAGAGGGCGCAGGAAGAGGGGAAGGGCCTTTGGGGTCAGTCGTGCCTGAAGAACATAGAGGAAGAGGCATCCAGACCCGGCCAAGAAGCACTTTCCATCCTGCCCGGGAGGGAGGGGAGCTGTGGGGGGGACCAGCCCTGAGCTGCTTGCCACCCCCCCAGGGGAGGGAGGGGTGTGAAGTGGTTTCTGGTGGGGAAGCATCTGTCACCTTGACTGGGCTGGGAACACACAGCACGTGGGCAAAGCATCATGGTCAGGAAAGCGGCGGTGGCCGAAGCACCCTCTCCCGTGGCTGGTGGGTGTGGCTGCCCCTGGCCTGGCCAGGAAGGGACAGTGGCCTCTGGGTCACAGGACTCTATGTCCTGGGATGGCCAGTACTCGCTGGGACCCCAGTCTGTGTCCATGGGGTCCCCTTCTCTGCCCCGTTCCCCTCCGTGCAGGAGCTGGCCTTGTTGTCACTTCCTTTCGGTGACTGTGCTGTGGACACATGGCAGACGCCGAGGCCCAGAGCGTCTGCGTCTCCCTGGCTGGCCAGCGCTCTCTCCTCTCACTTGCCACCCTTGGGCCGGCTGTACTGAGGATATGACGTTGCTGCACCAGGGAGAACTCTAGGACCATCTGGCTGTGCGACGTGTTTGGGCTCCGTGGGTCGTGGGGCGCCCAGGGTTTGCTGCCCCGGCCCTCGGTGGTGGTAAGGCCTGGGGCCTGTGCACTCGAGACTTCTTCCATCTCCTCGAGCCTGGGGACTGGCGCATGTGCGTTCTTTTCTTTGTATGAAATGCTGGGAGAATCCGTTGTGTTCTCCTTGGTGCCTTAGTTTCCCCTGAGGCCTTCCCAGCAGAGTCTCACGTGTCTTTCTCCACGTGGGCACAGTGGCACCCGCCTGGCTGCTTTCGGGGTGGCTGTGCCTGCGGTGAGGCCTGGTGGCCCCGGAGTTATGTTGAGAACCAGTACAGGTTTGCTCTCAGGGGCTCAGAGGGAGGCCAGCGGTGAGGGAAGGGGGCCATCTCTCTGGGAAGACTCCAGAGATGGCTGGCACACGCCCTCCCTCCGGACGAGGCCGTCACAGCGGAGCTGGGCAGGAACCTGGGATTCCAGACGCTTTTAAAGGAAGAAGAAAGAACCTGTATTTTCATGCCAAATCTCCAGAGTTTAAAATCCGGGCAATAAATGCAAAATGTGAAAGAAGTTGTCCTTTTTTTGCTCAGTTTTGGTGTTGGTCTGGGGCTTGAACTCAGGGCCTGGGCACTGTTGCTCAAGGCTACTGCTCTACCACTTGGGTCACAGCTCCATTTCTAGCTTTGTGTGTGTGTGTGTGTGGGGGGCGGTTAATTGGAGACGAGAGTCTCATGAACTTTCTTCCTAGGCTGGCTTCAAATTGTGATCCTCAGGTCTCAGCCTCCTGAGTAGCTAGGATTACAGGCATGTGCCACAGGTGCCTGGACTTATTTACTTATTTATCATGTAATTATTATTTTATGTTCCAGTGTATGTTTTGGGGCTGTGAATCCTCTGCCTTTGAATTAGCCAACAGGAAGATTAGTGTCAGGTTCGAACCCATGTGATACCAAGTACGACAGGTTTTTAGGAGGGGAAAACATTTGGTAAGTAGAAGCCTCTTCTGATGGCGGTGGACAAGGTACTGGCGGGCAGCATCTATCGGCCATTCATGCTTTGCTTCAGTCTTGAGAGTAACCTCGTATTTTCTATGAACATATGTTGTATTTTTTCTTACTAAAGTATAAGATCCTTGAGGTGGTCCTAATGCAGAATCTATATTAGTTCTAATACACAATGGGTGCTAGTTTCCAATGGCACCAGGTATAACTGCACACATTTGCATAACTGCGTAAGGCAAGACAAACTTGAGCAACGGTGTTCTGGAGGTCAGAAATCTGAGGTGGGTCTCACTGGCTGGAGGCAAGACGTCATCGGGGCTGGGTTCTCCTGCAGTCCCGCGGGTCACCCACATCTGTCTCACCACCTACATTCCGCAGCCTGGGGGCCCATCACGTGGACCTGTGCGTCTGTGGTCACATTTTGGAGGTGCTGTGCTAGCATGTGGGTGCTGGCAGGGACAGGAGACAGTGAGCACCGGGACCGGAGCTCGGGGTCAGAATTCTAGACCCACCACCACTAGGTGCCATCATGTGTGTGTGTGTTTCGGGTCTGCGTGTAAGAGGGGCGGTTCTGTAGCAGGGCCCACTCGGGGGTGTGAGGGCCAAAGGGATGGACGCAGCCAAAGCGCTTAGGATGGCTCCCGGTAGTACTTAGGGGTTCCTAGGTTTCCTGTGGGGGACCGAGGGGCTCCCCAGGCCTGGCTTTCATTGAGAGAACCACACAGATTGAGCTGAGTCTGTCTCCTAAGAGCTCAACAAGCATTACTTCCTGTCATGGTTGTATTAGCTTTCCGTGACTGAAGATCATCAGCTGCAAAGAGGAAGGGTCACTTTTGGCTCACAGTTCTGGAAGGTTCTGTGCCTGGTCAGTTGACTCACTGCTTTTGGGCCTGTGGTGAGGCAGCCCATCATGGCAAGAGCATGTGGTGGAGGAGGCCGCGCGCCTCCCGGCAGCAGCAAACGGAGGAGGATGCCAGACCCCACGTTCCCCTTCAAGGTTGCTCCCCCGTGACCCAGACTCCCAGTGGGCTCCACCTCCAACAGTGCAGGCCCAGGGCCAGCCTCTAGCACGCAGGCCTTTGGGTGACATCCCAGAGCCAAATCACAGCTGCTAGCTTGGATTTGAGACATCCGAGTGGCAAAGTCTGAGGAAGAGGAGAAGAAAGGAGAAGATTTGTATTGGGCATGAGCAGAAAGGAGCATGACCTTCACTGGCATAGGTTCCCTGTGGGATTTTGATTTTCTTAACAATTAACTTAAAAAAAGAGACTCACCTGATGTGACCCAGGAAAAATCTAGTGTCTCAAAAAAAAAAAAAAAGTGAACATGGCTCCCGGTGTGTTGCACGGCTGCCAATGGAGGGCGGCCAGCGCCACCCTCTCAGGACCCGGCTTTGCAGAGGGCTTGCGGAACACACGCAGCCTCTGATGGCCACACACCTTCAGTCCTTTTGCTGAAGTAACAGGCCATTTGCTGAGCACATTTTTTTTAAGACCCAAAATGTTTGTGGACCTTGCAGTGTATGCGCCTCCTCGATGCTGTTCGCTGTGCCGCGTGCAAAGACTCAGTACTCTAATCTTTGCTTCCAGATCATCTGACTGCCGGCTTCAGGAACAGGCAGGTTTCCTGATCACGTGACTGCCGGCTTCAGGAATAGGCAAGCTTTCTAGTCACCCCCCACCCCACCCCAGGAAGAGGTTATGGGTGTTGGGAGGCACTGGTTGTACTGTCAGTGATCCATTTCCACACATTTAAATTGGTTTAATGGGGCTTTAGAGTTAAGTTTATCCCTTCCCCTTTTCAGGAAATAAGTGAACATGTCCCAGCTCTCCATATGAAAAGTATTTGGTGATTGATTCTACCTTCTGCTTCTCCAGCTCTGTGTATCTCCGCCTGGCAGCACAGTGGGCCACAGACAGAACCTCCTTCAAGGAGAGCTCAGAAGTCTTCCTCCTGAGGATGCTTCTAGCAGAGTCTGTGAGTCCTTCCTGTCCTCCCTACCAGAGACACATCTCTTGCTTGTGTGTGCATCCAAGTCTGCAGAACCGAAAACAGCTTGCTAAGATGAATATCTCCTGCCGTGTGCATCTGTGAATGTACGCACACATTGTCTAGTAGTCTGAATGTCCCCTGAATGTCCACACATGGGAGGCTGTCAACTGTTAGGGGGCAGTGGAGCTGTTAGGAGGGGGAGCGAGGTCATACGGGGCATGATCCTGAAGGAGGAATTTGGAGCTCATTCTCTTCTTTCCTCACTCCCTCTCCTGCCTACCTCTGCTTCCTGATTGTCATGAACAGGCCTCTCTACCATGAACCCCTCACCTCCTCCACCATGACCCCCCACCCCGTCTTCCCCACCATGAGCCCCTGCATCCCCTACCACACGCCCCCCAGGCCTCCCCCCCATGCATCCCTGCCTCCGCACCTGCCATGATGGTCTGTACTGTTTTGGGCTCAGAAACATCAGAGCCAACTAACCTCAGACTAAAGCCAGTAAACTGTGAGCAGACTAAAATCCTTCTTTACAGGATCATCTAGGATTTTGTTACACTATCTATCTATCTATCTATCTATCTATCTATCTATCTATCTATCTATCTATCTATCTATCTTTGGAGAGGGTTTTCCAAACAATATTTTTGCCATTCACTAGGAATATGACATTTCAATTTTAGTCTGTGTTAATTATGCCTATATCCATATACGTCTATCTATAGATTTATACATGCATATATCTCCATATCTGTGTGTATATATCTATATGGATATACATATACATATATATATATTCATGAAATGCTTGGGGCCAGAAGTGCTTTGCATTTCAGATTACTTTTGGATTTGAGACTATCTGCCTCTGCACAATGAGGTATCTTGGGGAGTTAGTACCCAAGTCTGAACATGAAATTTATTACTGCTTCATATACAGCTTAGACAAATAGCCTGAAGGTGACATCACTCCATATTTCTGATAATTTTGGCTCCAGAACAGCTTTATGATGTGAAATTTTCTACCCACTGCATTGGGTCAGTGCTCAAAAAGTTTTGGATGTTTGAACATTTCAAATCCTGGATATTTGGATAATGAGGGACGCCTGACCCATCTAACCCGTGTGCACACACATGTATACCGAAAATGACCATGATGTCAGCTATAGGTATTCTTCACTCCCATGACTTTGTTCTGTTCTAACTTCATTTCAATCCATTGCTGGCTGTGATGTTCTAAGGGGGTGTTAACGTGCTGGTAGGCTGGGACGGCAGCAGGCTGCTGGGATTGGTTTACCAGACTGATTAGCTTGACTTTTATTTTTATTAGATGCCAGCATAATGTGAATATTTTCAATGCTCAAATTATGATGAAATATGTTTTTCTTTGTATTTAATCATCTGAAGCCTCTCTCTCTCTCTCTCTCTCTCTCTCTCTCTCTCTCTCTCTCTCTCTCTCTCTCTCTCTCTCTGTGTTGGTCTTGGGGATTGATTGAACTCAGGGACTGGACACTGTCCCTGATCCCTTTTTGCTCAAGGCTAGCGCTCTACCACTTGAGCCACAACTCCAATTCCAGTTATTTGGAGAAGCTGCGGACCCCAGCTCCTATAACACACCTGGAATCCAACACAATCTTCCAAAGCAGCCAGACCCAAATGAAATCAAAGCAGAGCCGGAAATGCTAGCCAGTGGCAGGGAAGAGGTCCCAGGCCTCCAGTCCCTTAAGGAAAGTTCTGCACAGAAGAGAGCTCGGGCTCTGCCAGTGTCTTTGGGGCGGGCATTCTGCACAGGGCTGTTAGTGATCCTAGTGTGGCCGCATTGCTTGTGGCCCCACGCTGAACACAAATGCAGGGCCTCTTGCTCACACCTGACTGAGGGCGTCCCTGTGGTGACAGTGGAGGCTGGCGTCAGTCTTGGGCCCTCTGGAGGCTCTGGGCGGCTGCTCTCTCCCTCCCCATGGCCCTGTCGGTGCAGAATAGTCTGAGAAGACTGCACTTCCTCCAGGAGGGTGGAGGGCACAGGCCCTGGGTACACACAGCAACAGAAATGCTTCTCCATTTAGGAAATGGCGCAATCCAGCTGTCTACCGGCTGACCAAACGTGAGTCCTGTCCTGCCTTTTGCCACCAACATGCACCTGTTTTTTCTGGCTGGCTAGCATCGATAGCATAGAAGATGCCCCGTTAAAGTCCAACTTCAGACAGATAAATGTTTTGTAGAAGTGTCCCATTCAATATTTGGGACATAGTTACACTAAAAAAAAAAAAGACTTGTGTATCTGGAACTCAAAATAGTACTGGGTGTCCTCTTGTTGTATTTCTTTTTTGTTTTTTCCCTATCTTTTTAAAGTTTAAAAAATTTTAAACAACCTTCAATCTAGTTTTATCTGTGAATGCTGGCAACCAGGTTTTGAACACATCCTTCACATATCAGGAAGGTGTGCATAAACACTCTGAAGTTAGAAGACTGATTGAGCTGAGGGAACCAGTCTGTCAGTGTTCAGGGAACTTTATTGCTTTGCTGGAACAGAGTTTTGTAACCTGGGAGGTTCATCCTCCCGTTGTGGAGGGTGAAGATCTGAATTCAAAGTGCAGCAGGGCGGGGCCTCTGAGGGATGCTGGGGAAGGACATGGACCAGGCCTCTCCCCGATTCTGGTGGCCCAGACACTGGTGGATCGTGGCAGCCTGGGGTTCCCACAGCCATCCCCCCTTTCCTGAGGACATAAGTCCCAGGGGGTGAGGCCTACCCCGATGACTTCAAAAACTATCTCCAAATGAGGCCACAGTGTGAGCTATTTGGGGTTAGGCCCTCAACGCGTCCTTTGCGAGGGGAAAACCCCATAAACACATCCCTCGGACGTCCAGGACTTCTTCCGTTGTTGGTTTGTGGAATTCCCCCGCAGTAGAGAGCTGACCTTGGTGAGGTGGGCCGGTCGGGGGTCACAGGGCTGATGTCAGAGTGTGGAGAGGCGTCAGGCCACGCCAGGCAGCCCTCCACTGGGGCGGGTGTGCGCCACGGCCCACCGCTGCTCCTGGGGCCACTTTTGGAGGGGGGAGTGTTGTGTGTCTGCCTGTGTCCCCGGCTGTTAGACGGATGTGTGGAAATCATCACCAAGAGTGGTGTAGATGTGCACTTAGTTCTGCAGAGTAAGTATTCCTGGAAGTGCTTGCTTCACGGACAGCCCACACGTTACACGTTGCACATACTGGCCTGGGCTTTGGAAATCATGAGTGGAAGTTCCTTGCAAAACATTTGCCTTCTAGCAAATGTTTGTCCTACAAATAGCCTTTCTATTTATAAGCGGGGAGGGGGGGGCGGGAATTGAGAATGAGGAAGATGCTTCTAGAGAAGAGGGGTAGAAGACGGTGACTGGCTTGTGTTGATCAAGCAGCTTTTAGCAGATTTCGTGGCCAGGCTCATGGTCCTGGGCTCAGGAGGCTGAGGCAGGAAGCTACGAGTGTGAAGGAAAACCCAGGCACGCATTGAGCTCTAGGCCCACAGGACTGCATAGAGAGAGCCTTCCCCAAACAAAGCAAAACAGCAGGCTGGGTGTCAGCAGGTTCTGGAGAATCTTTTGGGCAGGGCAGTTAGTGGTAATTTTAATAAGGATGAGCACTGGGCACCTAGAACTGGCCATGTTAAACCACAAGTCACCACGATGGCCATCAAAGGAAGCCTTAGCCCTGTGTGGAACAATTTGTGCCAAGATAAACATCTGGTTTTACATAAATATGTACAAATAGTAGGCTGATCAGAGAAACAAATTATGAAAAATATCTAGCTTCCTTCAGCTTTTTTTTCTTTCTTCTCTAGTGAGAAGCAGTGGGTGGATGAGAATTTTCTGGAAGGCTGATGACTGATGGTTTCCAGGAGCAGGCAAACAAATGGTAACCCAAGAATTAGAGCTGTCCACTCGGGGAGGCCTGGGGTCAGTGCTGCCCAGCAGATGGAGCGTTCCTTAGTGTAGCATGTTCTCAGAGCCAGTGAGCGGGAACTGCGCTGACTATAGTGATTTTGGGGATTGAACCCAAACCATCTCATCTCACTGCACGTGCATGGGTGCTTTGCTTTGCGTTCTCTGTTTCACGCAGGTCCCGGGGTCTGGTGTGTATTTCACTCATCCCACCTTCTGATTCTCAGGTGCCCAGGCTGGGTGGCAGCAAGCAGCGCGTGGCTAGCTCAGCCCGGGGTGCGCGGGGTGTGGTCTGCGGCCCCGCTGAGTGGCGTCCACGTTGGGACCACATGCTGTCGGTGCTGTCGGAGCAGCTCTGAGCTGCCCTTCAGACCCTGCTGTGTGTGTCTGGGCACAGGCAGGGGACTTGCAGGCCAGCGTTCTCTCTGACTTTCCCCAAGAGGGCTGTCTGGCCTCCCTGTCATCTCAAAGTTCCTTCTCTCCTACATGGAGGTGAGTTTAGATTCCTGTATCTGAGAGCCTTATAAATAACAGTTTTGTGAATCTGGCTCATCCCCTCCCTAATCCCAGAAGAGATGTGGGAGAAGGAGGAGGAGGAGGAGGAGAAGAGGAGGGGAGGAGGAGGAGGAGGAGGGGAAGAGGAGGAGGGGAGGAGGAGGAGGAGGAGAAGGACGAAGAGGAGGAGGAAGAAGAGAGGAGAGTGGAGAGGAAGAAGAAGGAAGGGAAGAAGGAGGAAGAAGATCAAGTGGAAGAAGAGGAAAAGAAGAGAGGAGGAGGAAAAGGAAGACAGAGACAAAATGGAAGAAGAGGGGGAGGAGGAAGACAAAATGGAGGAAGAGGAAGAAAGGAGGAGGAGGAAGAGGAGGACAGCCTCTCGGAGGTGGGCCTGGGTGCTCCTGGCTATGGGGTCAGTCCTGGCCAGAGCTGGATACAGGCAGGGAGAGTCCAGCAACTCGGGAAGTGCTTTGGGGGTCTCTCTCTGCCCATGGTGGGCTGGAGCTTGTAGCCTCGGTGGGTGGTTTGCTGAGCTTGGTAGAGATGTGTGAGAGGCATTCCTTCCACTGGAGGGGAAAGAATGAAGTACAGACTCGCGGGAAGGGCACCTGTGAGCACGGGATACATGGAGATGAAAATCCCCGCATGCCACAGGGTGTATGGGGTGAAGATCTTCATACCACACATAGAATATGGAGATGAAAACCCCCGAATACCACAGGGTGTATGGGGTGAAGATCTTCATATACCACAGGGTATATGGGTGAAAATGGCCAAGCAGGAAATCCAAGCAATTCCCAAGTTAAGATTTTTACCAGAAAGGTCAAGTCACCCTCCGGCAGTAAAGCTAAAAGAGGGAAAATAAATAAAACAAACCTATGAAGAATCTAAGAGGCTATGGAAAAAGCAGTTTCATCCAGCTCCTCTCCGCATGTGAATAATTGCATAAGAGTAGCATAAGGATGGATGATAGCTATGTCAACATTTCAAATCCTTCTGGAACTTTCCAGACTGGTGGATAACAGAAAACTTGACCACATTTTTTCTACACATTCCTTTGTGGGGGGGGGAGGGGGGTCACAGGGTGGGGAGGGTTTTAAAGTTTCCCAAGAAAGCAGTGGCAGAGAGATTCCTGCAGGCAAACAGTCTAGGAAAACCAAACCGCTGCTTGCAGGTGGCATTGGGACTGTGGTCTAAAGGATTTGTTTGGGAGAGCATCACCACCACCGCTACCCCGCCACCACCACATCCTTCACCAAAACAACAGAGAGGAAAGGTCCAGGCAGCCTGGGCCCAGTTCTAGAACTGCAGGTACCTAATAACAAGCCTTTACCAGGTCTGCTCCTTTGGAGACATCCGGAGAATTGTCTATGTGTCATCATTATTGGATCTTTGCATTCCTCTGGTAGTACGGAGAAGAACTCTGGGAGATGAACGAGTCTTTCACTGCCTGGCTGGGGACGCATATTAAAGATGGAGGGATACAGAGGCCAGGCTGGCTGGCTGGGAATGTACGCTCACAAAGGCCTCTCCATACGCGATCCAAGACGCATGAGTATCATTTCAAATGGCACAGAGTCGTCTGCCCTCAAATTAGCATATAGGCCGTTCTGGCTAGTTATAGTCCCGTTATCCTTCCCCACTGGAGACAGGGAATCAGAGTATAGAGTAAGGAATGAAATTTATCCATTCTCCCCGCCCCCCCCCCCACTCCAGCCTCCATGAACATTGTGGCATGGAGTATACTGTTTTATCCGGGCTGGACTTTACTGTATTGATATTGACATTGATATTTTTCCTATCCCCCACCATGACTAAACCGTAAACTTTTTTTTTTTGTCGGTAGTAGGTCTTGAACTCTGGGCCTGGGCGCTGTCCCTCAGCTTTTCAGCTCAAGGCTAGTGCTCTACCACTTGAGTCACAGCACCACTTCTGGCTTTTTCTGCTTATGTGGTGCTGAGGAATCGAACCCAGGGCCTCATGCATGTGAGGCAAGCACTCTACCATGGAGCCACCTTCCCAGCCCCCGTAAACATTTTTAAGCATGACTTTAAACACTTTTCATTATGGAAATTGAAAAAAAGAAACACACATACCATACCAGCAAGCATCTGTCGGGAAGGCTGAAGGTAGAGGGTCTCTGTGCTTTCTTTTTCTAGTTACCACTGCTTCCGTTCATTAGTCCATTAGGAGTTCCGAACTATGACGCAGGATCATTTCTTCTTTGTTTTTTTTTTTTTTTTTTACTTGGGATTCTCTTATACATCAGTTCTTCTCTTAACCTTTTGTTGGTATTGTGAAAGGCAGAGCACAGGTAATGGCTGATTCTTTTCTTTATCAAAGTGGTTCATTTTAAATATTACCAATCTGGATTTCATCTATTATAGCTGATTGGGCCTTTTGGTGATGCTGGGCTTGAACTCCGGGCTTCCCCCTTGTGAGGCAGGGATTCTAATCCTCCAGTTTGTGTCTGCCCAGCAGGCAGCAGCCCTCCGGACCTCACAGTCCCGCTGAGAGCGGACAGGAAGGGCAGAGCAGGTGCGCAGAGCTCGGGGTCCCTGCTGCGTGTGATCAGCAGCAGAGCTCGGGGTTCCTGCTGCGTGTGATCAGCAGCACTCACTGCGTCCTGCTTTCGTGTACCTGTCTTAGGGCTGGAACTCTGGGCCTGGGCTCTGTCCCTGAACTGTTTTTGCTCACGGCTAGTGTTCAACCACTTGAGCCACAGCTCCACTTCTGGCTTTTTTTTTTTCCTGTGAATTGGCAGTAAGAGTCTCATGGACTTCCCTGCCCAGGCCTGCTGTGAACTGCGATCCTCAGATCTCAGCCTCCTGAGTAGCTAGGATGACAGGCGTGAGCCACCCACACCCCGCCCATAGATGTTAGAAAGGATTTTGGTCAGAAAGGAGGAACGGGACTGGACTGAAGCCTTTCATGGGTCAATGGGGTCTTGAGTTACAGAACTTGGAACTGGTTTAAATAGAAAACTGCTCTCGTCTCCCTGGGGCTGGAGGCGGGCTGAGGCCTGGGTAGCGGGGTGCTCACTGGGGCGTGGGGGTCATTCAGGTGTCAGGTGCATGCTTGGGGCTCTCTGCTGCACAGTCCCCAACACCTGACCCCCAGGATCCCCGGGGAGTGGGCATTTCTCTTCTTGAGGGTCTCTGAGCCTCCTCCCCAGCAACAGTTTATGTGTTTTTTTTTTTTTCTGTAAGGAAGAATGGTTACTATATAATTTATAAAGCACTGCAATTGTCATAGCTAAACACAACAGCTGTGGAGACACTGGGGTCTGGGAGGTTCCCTGGGGTCCCCCAGGAGGTGAAGCAGGTAGGGGGTCCCAGTCCTGTGTGAGTGTGTGTATGTGTGTGCCCATGCGTGTGGTTGTGCCCATGCGTGTGTGTTTGTGTGAGGGAGTGTGTGTGAGAAGAGAGATCTGTGCAGAGTCCTGCCGTGTCCCTGGTTTCACTTGTTTCATGGTTTCTGTTACCTGAACTTAACAGTGCTCCAAAACATGTTACATGGAAGATTCTAGAAATGAGCATGTGGTAAGTGTTAAACTGTTCTGTTCAGAATAGTGGGCACGTGTGCCATCCAGTCCAGCGCTGCCCAGGTTATGACTGGTCCCCGGCCTGCTGTGTCCACGCTGCCCGTGCCCCTGACCCGCACCCCCTGCCCACAGCCCCTGCTGTGGTCCCACAGAAGCCCCTCAGTGCCCCCCCAGTTCAGGTAGATGGCAAGGTCTCACAGGTGGACAGAAGTGCAAAAGGTGGCGGACTTATGAAGGAAAGAAGAAACATCAGAGCATGTTGAGGTTGCTAAGATCTACAGTTGAATGGGAAATTGCGATGGAAGGAAAGAGAGAGAAGGTGGGGTGAAGAGAGGGGAGAGAGAAAGGGGCTTTGGTCTGATTATCCCCTTCCACGTCCCCCAGGCGCCGCCTCCTCATGGCTCCCCTTCCCCAGTAGTGCCGGCCTTGGGGGGCTCTGAAGATCTCAGCTCCCACACAGTGGTGGCATCCTCTAGGACCTTGGCATCCCTTTCTATTCAGTTGGCAGTGTGGGCAGAGGGTGCGTGGTGCTCAGAGAACAGGCAGGGGAGGGTGGGATGGGACGCAGAGGGAAGTTTTTGAAGCCACAGCGCCACTTCCAGGTTTCTGGTGGTTCATTGGAGGTAAGAGTCTCACAGACTTTCCTGCCGGGGCTGGCTCTGAACCATGATCCTCAGATCTCTCTCTCTCTCTCTCTCTCTCTCTCTCTCTCTCTCTCTCTCTCTCTCTCTCTCTCATCAGTTGTGGGGCTTGAACTCAGGGCCTGAGCGCTGTCCCTGAGTCTCTTTGAGCTTAAGACAAGTGCTCTGTTGCTTGAGCCCCAGTGCTGTTTTAGAGCACATGGCTTTTGGAATCAGGCCCATTCCCCAACTCTCAGAATTGTCATTTTGTGAAGTCAGATGGTAAAGCTTGGAGCACAGGTCACAGCTCTTTTCCTGTTGGTCCTTGTTCCTCTGTTTCTCCTCTGTGTCCCCACCCCAACTCCATAGGCATAGATCCTGGAGCCTCATGGTGGACAGGGCTGGAGTTGATGGCCTTACGCCGGACCTGCGGGAGAACTGTGTGGAGTCTGTAACGGCCCACACGCCAGTGCCTGTTGCTGATTCAGTAGTCGTTTTTGGAACTGCTCTCAGTCACGCATGCCCCCGGCATGGCTCAGCAGAATGTGAGCTGACGAGGCTCCTGAGCCTCTCTTGCAGCACGCATTCTGGTGTCGAACTGCCTCGTCCATGGGCGCTCCAGTTGGTAGCTGCTCGTCGGTCCCGTACAGCTGTGTTCATCAGGCCTCATGACTCTGAATGCTCTGCATTTGCTGTCACATAAAATCTTAGCCAGTAACAGAAGCCAGCAATCTGCAGGTGACAGCACACGGTGCACAGCTGGAGGGTGCCGAAGGAAGACATGAATTTATAGATCACATCACCATACTTTGTGATCTGTAAGGGCTCCTGCTGTTTCTCTCACAAAGACCTCGTGTGTGTGTGTGTGTGTGTGTGTGTGTGTGTGTGTGTGTGCTTGCATGGGTGCATGTGGCATGTGTGTGTGAGAGAGAACATTAGCCTTGAAAGTAATTTTTCCCAAAAGGTTTCTGTCATGCCAGCTCTCCATGACAACTGTTGAAACCACACTGAGATGTTTCCTAAAAAAAAAAAAAAAAAAAAAAAGGCCAGCCCAAACCACAGTACTGAAGTTACTGGAAATCAGGGAGGGGCGCTGGGCAGCAGTGACAGAGTGTCAGCGGCACATCCGTCATTTCTGCAGCCGGCAGCTACATTGTCTTGAATCCCGTGACGAGAAGCCTCTCTGCTTCTTAGGAACTCCCTTGGCACACGCTCTGCAGAAGTGTCATTTCCCGTGTCCCTGTGGGGAGGAGGAGATGGAGTCATTCTACTCTGCTCTTCAGAGCAGGTGGCTGGCTTTCTTTCTTTTCTTTCTTTCTTTCTTTCTTTCTTTCTTTCTTTCTTTCTTTCTTTCTTTTCTTTCTTTCCTTTCTTTCTTTCTTTCTTTCTTTCTTTCTTTCTTTCTTTCTTTCTTTCTTTCTTTCTTTCTTTCTTCTTTCTTTCTTTCTTTCTTTCTTTCTTGTCTCTCTGAGTGAGGTGTTGGAGCACGTGACATCACTTTGATCAATGGCCACGTGATTGTCAATAATTTGAGATTCTGGGAAAATTCTCCTGGGCTGGGTAGAAGATGTGTGGCTGCAACATTTCCCAAGGAAATGACGCTTGAACACGAATGAGATTCTGCTGGTGCAGAGGACTCGTGCCCGGGTCCTGGTGAGGGCATGGCGGTGTGCACAGCGTGCCAGCTCTCTGCCCTGCCCTCTGATTCTGCTCAGTCCACACCAGGGCTTCAGAATCTGCCCGTTCAGCACCTGTCAGCGCCGTCATCTACAGGAAGATGTCCCCTGGACCCGCGGCGCTGATGGGCCAGGGCCAGGCCAGCGACTGGCCGGGAGAGCAGAGATGCTGTTGGGTGTCACTGGGTGTAGCATTTGACCCATGCATCTCCTCACTCTGCAAACACCCGTGGAGCCCAGCAGCAGGATTACTAGCATCTGAAGGAGCAATTCTCCTTTCTGGAGACTCTTCTGGAAATTTCTCATAGCCACAACTCCACAGGGATAGAGCCAGCACTTAGCACATGCACAGCAATGTGTGGACTGGAAGGGAAGGGGATGTTGGCCACCCTGCGACCCCGCTGCACTACTGCATAAGTGCTCGCTGCTTCTCGGGCAGCCGCCTCTGCCAGCGCCCCAGCCTCCTTCCCTCGGGACTCCACGAGCAGGTGCCCTGCTGATCCCGAGAGGTGGAGGCCAAGCCCTTACTGGGGAGGCCTGGCTGGGCTCACGGTTTCTCCCCGTACAGAGCCAGGTAGCCGGTAACCTCCATTTGGACAACTGCCTGACTCAGCCATGACAGCCCCAGAGCAGCTACAGACAATGTAGGAATGAGTGGGCCTGGCTGTGTACCAATAAAACTTTACTCACAGACGTAGGTAGTAGACTGGATTAGGCCCTGCTTCCTTTCAGGTTGACAGCTCGTGGCCCATGAGAATGTCTTCCCCACACGAAATGAATCCTAAGCTATGAATTATGAGTTGGATGATCTCGCTTGTTGAAATCACAGGGCGATTATGTCACCCTGGGGTGAACAGAAGGGACAGAAGACTGCGGACTATTTGAGTGGAGAGGGAAGGAGGAAGAGCTAAGTCTAGCCCTAGGAGGCTGGTTGGGTGAGAAGACTGGAGAGTGGAGAATATTGGGGGATTCTCAAGTGAGGGGGTACTCAAGATGGGTTTTGAGGATGAAGTAGAATTTCCAGGGGTTTGAAACCAGAGAGTGTTTAGGAAAAGCTGACGCTAATGCCCAGTGCGCAGCCGGGAGTCTGGAGCCGCTCCAGCCGTGGGGAGTGGTGAGCAAGTGGAACATTGGGATGGGTCAGAGCAGAGGAGGTCAGAGGTAGATGACATTAGGGAGCCCGTGTACGGCTGCGGTCTCTGCAAGTCCTGTCAGTTAGCTGCTCCTGTGTGCCTCAGTCTCCCCCGCCTGGTGAGTGGCAGTAGCCGTGCTCATCAGCAATGACAGCAGAGTGTGGGTGGCCACACACCAGCTTTGAGTCAGACACGGGCATGGAGATGTGTAGATGCAGGGTGTACCCACAGCCAGTTGGCTTTAAGTAAAGATTATCCTCACCGGCCAGAGTAGGCTTCATCCATCATTTGAAAGGCCTCAGAGGGCTGGGTGTGCTGCCTACTCCTGTAATCCCAGCTACTGGGAGGTGGAGGTAGGAGAATGAAAGTCTGAGGATGGCCCAGGAAAAAAGTAAAGAGATCCATTCACTAAACAGAGAAGATCTGGAGGCATGACTCAAGTGGTAGAGCATCTGCCCAGCAAACTCCCGGTCCTGAGTTCAAACCCAGTCATGCAGCAACAACCACACAGCCTCAAGAGCCAAACGGATTTCCCCTGGGAAGGAGAAATTCTTCCGGCGGACTGTGGAGCTCTTTGTGCCTGCCTGCAGGTTTCAGACTGGCTGGAAGTTCACATGAGTCCCGAACCCGCTCTCTGCATGCCATCTTAATCCCTAGTCAGAAAATGGCTGTACTAAACATCTCACATATGCTGAGTGTATTTTGGAAACACTGGTTTTATATGTTACGTTATTGTGGAGTGACTTGCTTCTCTTGAGTCCTGGCAGTCACTGATTAACACCCCGCCCCCCGCCCCCATTCCTCCAAATCCCAGATTGTTTCCTGCCCTGGTGAACACCATAATCCAAATGCTGAAATCCAGAAAGATCTACCATAATTCTTGAGAAATGACTGGGGAGGGGAGAGGAAGGACTGTGTGGTGAAGAGGATTGAAGAGGATTGAATGCTTCATAGGTGTATGCAGACAGTATAAGGAAACCCACCAAGTAGACTGTTTGAAAAGGGGGTGTGCACAGCATGAGCAGGTTCCAACCACACTGCATGCATCCACGGAATTTCCAGTGAAGCCTCTTTCTTGTTCTACAGGTATGGGCCAATGAAAGAGGGGAAAAGTAACCATGAACTGTTCAAAAAGGAACTTTATTTGGGAAGCACTCACACATGACTGCACTTCGTCGTCCCTCGCAGTGATGACACACAGGGCCTGCACCAACGCCCCGCGGTGGCCTCGGGGGTGACAGTGAGGAGCAGATGAGCCAGAGCCAAAAGACAGGTCCGAGAGCTGCCTGTGCCTCTGCTCTAGGTACTGGTGTACCTGCCCGCGACACGTGCCACCCAACCACCACGCCCGCCGCTCACCACGCCCCTGTCCAAACAGAAACTGCCTTTTACCAATGTGGACATACAAAGATGCCATCTCTCGCGGGGGGAGTCTCAGCGTCTTGGCACACACACTTAGCATTTCAATTTTTCATCCTTTCTAACACGGAGCCATATGTCATGTGGAGGGTTTTGGAGGGGTCCAGCATATCGGGGGGAAGGGTTTTGGTTGCGGGTTACCTCTGTGAAGGCCCATTATGATCACGACATAGTTCCTGTGTGAGCCCCATGCTGCGTGTGTTCGGGTACACCCGTGGGTCTCTCTCGGACAGAAGGAATGGTCTTCGCTGCCCCCGTGGTCTCGGGGGACAGTCTCTGATGGGACAGTTCTAGGGTGGGACCTTGAGGCCAGAATCTCAGGATCATGACGGGCATGGGAAGGGCCTGCGTGGATTTGGGGGCGGGGGTGGGGAGAACATGTTTGTTACAGGCCCAGTGGTGGGTGTTGAGCTTGGGAACTCTGAAAGTGTCTCCCTTGACCTCAAGAGCCACCACTGGCTCAGCAAAGGCTGCACTCAGAAGATGTGGCAGATCTTTCTGGAAGGAGATCCTGGAAGGACATGGGCCCTTGACATGTCGGGAGGCTTCCACAACCGTTAAAGACACAAGTCGTTTATTTTCAGATTTTGTTTGGGATGTTAGAGGCCTTGACTGAAATGGTGGGAAGCAGGACTGCGGCCAAGGGGGCCGTCAGCGTGGGCTCCATCCAGACGCCGCGTGGCTTCCAGGCAAGGGCTTTCTTGGAGGCAGTACAGAGGGGGCCTCGGGGGCTTCCGGCTGCCCTGCCTCCCCGCGGCCAGTGCGGGCACTCAGGCCACCTCAGGCCTCCGATCCACCCTGGGCTTACTCCCTGGGATGCCACAGAGAGCGTTCTTCTCCCCAGGGCACTGCTGCCATCTTCCAGTCCCTCTGGCCCGCCCCCTCCCCCCCACCCCCCCAGCGCTTGGGACTAAGCACAGCTGATGAAGATGAATCCTCACCAAGACCCAGAGCAGCTGTGTGCATGGATTCCTGCAAGCCAACCACGCTCACCTGGACTTTCCCACAATGCAAAGGGGGAAGCAAGTGGAGGCTCCAGTCTGGTCCAATGGTGAGCACCTGGGCCACGAACCTCCGGAGCCTACTGCCCAGAACAGCCGCCTGTGTCCAGAGGGGCTGCCCAGGCTCCGGCGCACACCCTGGCGGTGGCTGGAGCATCTGAGACGTGGATCCAAAGGTGAGCAGGGCACGGGGCTCTCTTTTTTGGGGTGTGGTGGGCATATTTGGTTGGGGGGGGCAGACACTGTCACTGCCATCCAAGAGCTCGGCTGGGTTTTCGTATCTGCATAGGATGTGTCCCTGCAGGGCAGGAGGTGGTATGGTGGGAAGTCTGGAACCTTCCAGGGCAGCTGTGTGCAGAAGAGGATGTGAGGTCTGGGCAGGCTGACAGCTCCACCGCAGGGCTGGAGGTCACTGGCGGTGACCTTTGATGTTGGCACCAGTGTCCCCCGTGTGTGTGTGGGTGCTCGCTCAGCACACTTCAGAGACCTCCTGACTCTCGAGGGCACTGTGTGGCCCTGAGCCAAGGCCACAGCTGCTCACCCCCTTCCAGGTGGGCTCTGACTTTGGACTTGGCCCGTGCCGTCGGCAGACATAGAGTAGGTCTCTCGGGTCTCCCCGGGGGAGTCTGGCCTGCCGGCGCCTGCAGCTAGACCCAGTCCCCGAGCAGGAGGAGAGGTGACTGTGACCAGGGCTGAAGCTGACATTCTCCCTGCCGCATCAGCCTGATTGGAACAGGGAAGCGTGAAGGCCTGAAAAAACCACACTTCGCTATTTTTCTTCTTATGAAAGATTGGGTATTAACTGACAGAGAAGTATAAGAAAAAACTATACGAGTCCCCCGGAATTCCACCAGCCGAAGACGACCCTGTTATCTGTGGCGTCCGTTCTGGACACAGGGGGGCACCCACGGGCGTGGGAACTGCACCCAGCGTTCACGTGTTCACTAACGTCCCTCGTGGTTTCATTGAAGGCCACATAGTAAGCATTCTCCGTGTCTTTGAAAAGAATTTTAGCAGCTCTTGCCCTGGGTTAAACTGTCTCTGCACCGAGCATCCGTGCAGAAGCTGCGTAAAACGTGATGTAGAAGAACTGCGATGCTCATGCCTGCCCGCAAAACGTAATGCTCTGTCCCTTAACTCCTCCCCCCCCCAATCTGCAAGATGGCAGCAGCCTGCACTGCCCACGTGGCCCGTGTGGCCTTCAGTTCATATTTAGGCAACTCACCTGTGCAGGATTGCTATCTCAAAGGTTTTGTGTAACTGCCCGTAATTATTATAATTTTCCCATTGGGGCAATCAGCAGGCTGAAGGACAACAGCAGAATTAGTTTGGGAGTCGAGTGTGTGGCCGTCCGGGGCGAGCACACGCCTGTGGGCTGGGAAGGCCCAGAGAGACAAGGATCCAGGCTGACGTCCAGCCGGCGGTGGGCCGTGGGCCGCAGGAATTGCTGATGCTGGTGATAAACCACGTGGGCAGGGAGGGGCCTTCTCTGTGGCAGTGCCAGCTCTCCACTTTGCTCTGTTTTCCAGATTTTAATCTTCTGGAATAAACGGGCAGCTTATCAGGCTTGGCTCCCAGGCACAGTGGAGGTCAGTGGAGTGCTGATTAGGGCGGTGTTTCCACAGGGCTCCTGGTGGCCTGTGTTGGGTCTGATGGTTCTCACGTGTGACTGACTGGGATTCTGAACTCTCTCGGATGGGATACAGAAGCAGCCCAGAGGCATAGGGCCACACTTTGGCCATACCCTCACCACGACCGAAGAAGTGCTGCTCGCTGTTGCTCTGTAGAAGGATCGCAATCTGTCCTCCATCCTTCCCCTGGGTCAGGGCACCTGCCTTCCTGGTCTGTGGGAAGGGTGGTACAGACGGTTCAGGGACAGATTGGGGCAGCAGGCCCTGTCTGGGGTGCAGGCCCATGCTGACCTCAGGTGGGATTCATGTCTTCTGCTCTGCCCTGTGGTGGAAAGACTACTGTTCTGCTTTCTGCAACATTTGGTATCTTGAAGGCAGCTCTACACACACCTTTAAGGGGGGTAATGGTCTGACAGGCCGTGCGTGCGTGCGTGCGTGCGTGCGTGTGTGTGAAGCGGGGGCAGGCGTAGTCCATTTATGAGTCAGCCATAGTTCGGAGCGTGCCTGTGGGACTGTGGATGGCTCTGGGCTCTGGGGGTTAGGGTGTTGACTGATCCAGTCAAGGATCTGGGTGGAAGAAGAGACGGAGCTGCAGAGACGGTTTCCACGGCGTCTGGAAATGGGAGGTTCTGAGGTGTGAACCCTGGCTTATTGACAGACTTTTGGAAGGGAGCTGGGATAGTTTCAGTTCCTTCAGAGTGAAATACACCGAGGTGCACAGAGGACACATGCCCCTCCACATCAGATAAAGTCTCGGCCCTCAGGCCTCGTAGCCCTGGTTTAACTGGTCCTGAGCAAGCACAGCGCTACTTCAGATTCTGAGCTGAGCAATCCAAGTTCAGCCCTGCTTAGTGTTGACCACGTCAACCTTCCCCAGACCCATCCTCCCCTCTTCAAATGTACTGAAGGTCACTGAAGGTCATTGAGGCACTTACTCTGCCATGTGCTCTTCCTGAAGAACTGCTATCACTGGCTATAGTCTTGTGTGATCAGCCCACCTCTCTGGGCGTGGGACAAGGCCTTATCACAAACGGGAGGACCAGCGGGGCGCCTGTAATCCTAGCTATTTAGGAGGGTGAGATTTGAGGATCACAGTTCAAAGCTAGCACAGGGAGGAAAGCTGTGAGAGTTGTATCTCTAATAAGCTACTCAGAAAAAGCCGGAGGTGGTGCTGTGGCTCAAGTGGTAGAACATTAACGTTGAGCAAAAGAAGTTCAGGGACAGCACCCAGGCCCAGAGTTCAAGCTGCAGGACTAGCTAGGCAGAGTAGTGTAAGCCTGTAAGCCTACTTTGGAGAAGACCAGGGGATCTTGGTTTGAGGCTAGACCAGGCTTTTTTTTTTTTTTTTTTTAAAGACAAAACATTCATGGGATTGGACTCTGTCTCCAGCAGTGGCTGGACCTAGACTTGTGTGTGTGTGCGTGTGCGTGTGCGTGTGTGTGTGTGTGTGTGCGTGTGCGTGTGTGTATATAAATATATATATATATCATGCCCATAATTCTACCTGCTTACCAGGCTGAGATCTGTAGACCATGGTTCAAGGTTAGCCTGAGCAGATAAATCTGAGAGACTCATTTCCTATTAGCAAAAATCTGGAAGTGGCTCAAGTAGTAGAGCCCCAGTCTTGAGTGAAGAAGCGAAGCAAGAACACAAGGCTTTGAGTTGAAGCTCCAGCACTGGCGCAGGAGAGGAAACAGGAGGCTCACCTATAGTAGCCTGGCGCGAAGCCAGGCCCTATTCTACAATAGCCCTGACTGAAGTGGGTTGGCAGAGTAGCTTGAACGGTCAAGTTCCTTCCTAACTAGTGTGAAGCCCAAGCCCAGGCCCACCAAAATAATAAAGGAAGAATAAGGCGAGAGATCCCGTCCGCAGAGCCCAGGAGGCTCCCCGCAGGAGGGGGGCTCCAGCCAGGACCGTCACTACACCCCATGTGGAACCTGCTCATGGGGCTAGTTTACGCCGCTGCTCTCCTGCTTTGCGTATGAAGGTTTCCTCTCCAGGAGCCTGGCTGTCTCACTTAGGATGAGTGCCCGGGCTTCTGTCAAGAGTGAAATGTTCATCCTATTCAGCAGCATTTTCTTTCTTTCTTCTATGTATGTCCAAAACCACTCATGTGGGGCACATGCGATGTATACAACTGGTTCCTCTCTCAGGATGGGACCCTGCAAACCCCAGAGAGACAGAAGGCCCGGCGCAGGAAGCAGCTCCTTGCAGGTGTGGCTGGAAGGAGCCGCTGGGTTCTGACTGTAACTCCCTGTGGATAGCCGGCTGGATGACACATGGGGACCTCAGGGTCCTGAGTGAGGACCTGGTTCCAACCTGGGCTCTGGCCCTCACCAGGGCAGACACATGCCATGGTCCGGAGGAGGCGTGGCTTATGGATGTTCATAGATGACCAATGGTCATGGATGGAGCAGCAACACGCACCCGCTGGGCGGGGCCGCTTCCCCTGGACTTGCAGATTGGCGGCTGCTCATCGCCTCCCTGTAGGGCTGGCACTGCCACTCTCAGGTGCCCAAGAAACCGACGCCCCCGGTGTCAGCAGTGAGGTTAGAAAACACGCCTGGCGACCCGTGTGGGGACCGGACACCTGCACCTCTGGACATGGCTTCCCAGGGTGTGTGTCATGGATACAGCCAGATGTGTGCAGTCCCGCGGGGCCCATTCCGGGCCGCAGACATGGGGTGCTGATGCCAATAGCATTTGAGAATGTCGAAGACCACTGCCCAGCACTTCTGCTTTATGAAAGTTTCCTTTCAAAAACATGAAGTGGTAACATTAGAGAAATAAATTTAAAGCCCCCAACCCACCCCTCCAATGTGATAATTGTTATTTCTGAATATTAACAGATGCAGGTTTTAATAACTCTCATGGCTCACACCTAGTTGTTTTTGCATGTGGACCATCACAGAATGAGTGAAATAAGCAGCTGTTCCTGTAGCAGAGCCAGAGTGCTCCGCTGGCCCCCGGCCTCCACAGACTTCCAGGCAGTGGCTAAGCATCCCCACCCCTTGTTTGTGCAAATACAAGTCTCCCTTAGCCCTCTAGGCAATTCAGCCTCCTTTCCAGACCTCCCTTCTCCAAGCACAACAGAGGCTCCTCCGCTTGCTCTGTGGGGTGAGGGATGGGGACAGAAGGGAGCCTGGGCCCTAGGCTAGACACACCCCGCCTCCCCCACGGGCTATCCTTGCAGCAGCAGGACCTGGCCTGGCTGTGGAGATGGGGTCCATCTCGAGGGTTCCAGCCAGTGCTCCCCAGCAAAGGCTTTTTTTTTTTTTTTGGTCCAGTCGTGGGGCCTGAACTCTGGGCCTGGGTGCTGTCCCTCAGCTCTTCAGCTCAAGGCTAACGCTCTACCACTTGAGCCATAGCACCACTTCAGGCTTTTTTCTTTTTGCTTATGTGGTGCTAAGGAATCGAACCCAGGGCCTCATGCATGCAAGGCAAGTGCTCTACCACTGAGCCATCTTCCCAGCCCCTCCAGCAAAGGCTTTTGTATTTAAAAAGTGGGGCATGACAGACACACCTCTCACCTCCCCAGACCCCTCCCTTAGGGGGCTGCTACCCCTCTTCAAACGCTTGTCCCACCGGCTGCCTTCACAGCGCAGGGCCTTGCAGACGCCTCCCCGTGCGGACACCTCCCCGTGCGGACACCTCCCCGTGCGGACACCTCCCCGTGCGGACACCTCCCCGTGCGGACACCTCCCCGTGCCGGACACCTCCCCGTGCGGACACCTCCCCGTGCCGGACCTCCCCGTGCCGGACACCTCCCCGCGGGGACACCTCCCCGTGCGGGACACCTCCCCGTGCGGACACCTCCCCGTGCGGACACCTCCCCGCGGGGACACCTCCCCGTGCGGACACCTCCCCGCGGGGACACCTCCCCGTGCGGACACCTCCCCGCGGGGACACCTCCCCGCGCGGACACCTCCCCGCGCGGACACCTCCCCGTGCGGACACCTCCCCGTGCGGACACCTCCCCGTGCCGGACACCTCCCCGCGGGGACACCTCCCCGCGCGGACACCTCCCCGCGCGGACACCTCCCCGCGGGGACACCTCCCCGTGCGGACACCTCCCCGTGCGGACACCTCCCCGTGCGGACACCTCCCCGTGCGGACACCTCCCCGTGCGGACACCTCCCCGTGCGGACACCTCCCCGTGCGGACACCTCCCCGTGCGGACACCTCCCCGTGCGGACACCTCCCCGTGCGGACACCTCCCCGCGCGGACACCTCCCCGTGCCGGACCTCGCCGTGCGGACACCTCCCCGTGCGGACACCTCCCCGTGCGGACACCTCCCCGTGCCGGACCTCGCCGTGCGGACACCGCGCCTGCCGCGCCGGACGCCGAGAGCCCTTGGCTGCGCGCGCCGAGGGCGCTCTGGGGAGGGGTGATCCCCTCCACGCAGGCGGTGGGGCTCCAGGTCAGAACAGCGCGGGTGCCGGGCGGCAGCGGGGACCCGGGTGGGGCTGGGCCGGCTGGCCGGTCACGGGCCGGGCCCACGAGCAGAGCCCTGGCGGCTGCAGGCCGGGGCGTGTGGCAGGCCTTCCGGGGACAGGGAGGAAGCGCGGCCTGCCGCTGGGGAGAGGGGTCACGTGGCCCACGGTGTGTGTGGGGGAGGGGTGCACCTAGTCCCATGCGTCAAGGGGCCCACGGTGGTGGTGACGTGGCTCTGTCCAGCCCTAAGTGTCATGTGACCCACGGTGGGGGCGTGGCTCTGCCCAGCCCTAAGTGTCACGTGGTCCATGGTAGGTGCGTGGCTCTGCCCAGGCCTGCGTGTCACGTGTCCCACGGTGGGGGCGTGGCTCTGCCCAGGCCTGCGGGTCACGTGTCCCATGGTGGGGGCGTGGCTCTGCCCAGGCCTGCGTGTCACGTGTCCCACTGTGGGGGCGTGGCTCTGCCCAGGCCTGCGTGTCACGTGTCCCACTGTGGGGGCGTGGCTCTGCCCAGGCCTGCGTGTCACGTGGTCGACGTTAGGGGCGTGGCTCTGCCCAGGCCTGCGTGTCACGTGGCCCACGGTGGGGGCGTGGCTCTGCCCAGGCCTGCGTGTCACGTGGCCCACGGTGGGGGCGTGGCTCTGCCCAGGCCTGCGTGTCACGTGGCCCACGGTGGGGGCGTGGCCCATCTGACATCAGCCGCAGGTGGTCACTGTCAAAGTCCTGGCAGAACAAGGCCTTTGGTTCACACCCGCATTCTCCCAGGAGAGGGCGGGTCATGAGCCGTGCGTGCAGGGGAGGGGTGGAGCTCAACCGCTTTAGAAGATTCTAGAAAAAGAAAAGACAGACAAGCAGACATACAGGAGTGTGTGTGGATGTGTGTGTAAGAGATAAGGGGCCTACCCTACCACTGGTCACGGGTGACAAGGCGACAGGAGGAAGAAAAGGAGAACCAGGAAGCAGGTCCGCGACTGAAGACCAGCCCACCGCTCGCGGCAGCACAAACCTCCCTGGATGGCAGGCGGGCAGCACCGGGCTTAGCCGGGCTTCCGGAGAGACCTCTAATTAGGGCCTGTGTGTACGCACGGCCTGTGATTAATATTGTATCAGTGCGCTGCGGGAGTGGACACGCAGCTTATAAACAAGCCTGTCACTACCACCGCCACGCAGGGCTGCCCGTAGCACAGCGCCCTCCGTGGGAGGGCCTGTCCGCCCCGCCCCTCTGCCTCAGCTTGCCCGTCCCCGCGCTGGGATCCCACTTTACACCCTCCTCCTCGCACTGCGGCAAGCCCTGCTTCTCTCATTACTTGTGTGTGTTCGATCAACTCTTTGTGAGAGATGCCAAGAACCCGGATGACCACTGCCACGTCACTGACAGCCTGACCTTCGGCCCAAGGGAGACAGGATATGTCTGGCTTGATGTGGAGCAGGCCGGAGGGTGAGGCTGGCTGCTTCCTGCACACCTCCTCTGGGAAGGACCGAGTTGGCAACTGGGGGCCCCTGCCCCAGGCCCCTCGTTCTCACATTTTGGAGGCTGGAAAGCCTTTGAAATAGAATGAAGTGTGTGCTTCTCTCACTAAAGCGATCCCTTTGCCCCCAGCGCCTGCAGCTTTCTCCAGTGAGATCAGGGACTCAAGTTGGCGGCCTCCTACCCCTAGGGCCTTAGGGGTCTTAGCTGTGAGGCCCAGGGATGGCCAGGGGCCCCCTGAAGTTTAGAGGCCAATGCTGTCCTAGAAAACAGCCCAGGAAGGGGTCTTCCTGCAGGGTGGCAAGGAGGTGCAGGCCACAGGGGGAGCTCCAGCGCCGATTGTGTCCCCGCAAGTTGTGTCCATCCTCTCCTCTATGGAATGAGGTTAATAGTGGAGCCTTGTTGTTGGTTGGTTATTTTAAAGCTCAGAGGAGGTGGGGAGGATGGACCATGTCCTGTGTGTTCAGTAAGCGCTCTGTGAATGCCTCCCTGGCTGGCGGTGGAAAGGGGGCAGCGGGCATTGTTTCCAGTGTAATTACAGATGCAGGGGACGGGACTGAGTTCCAGGTTAGGGAAGTGCCTGACTGTTCAGAGCCTGCGTGGAACATTTGTTAAGACTGGAGGTGCCGGCCGGTCCTCAGGGTCTGCTGGTCCCCCAGCCACCAGTTCCCCACACTGGAGGTTGGGCGAGGCCCAAGCTTGCAGCCCAGGACAGTTGTGCAGGTGGTGGGATGGATGGGGTATCCGAGGCCCGCAGATGACAGGTTAGAGTCCAGCACAGTCTATCTCCCTCCAGAGCGGAGCAGTGCTTAGATCAAATTTACAGTGTGTGTGTATGTGTGTATGTGTGTGTGTGTGTGTGTGTGTGTGTATGTGTATGTGTATGTGTGTGTGTGTGTGTGTGGAGGAGGGAGGGCAGAACCCCCCCAGCTTCCTTCTCACTTCTAAAACATCACATTCCTCTAACTGTGAAACCATCCTCCAGCTGTGAATGTATGAAAACAGAATAGTTTTTACAGTTATATTGTTTCTGAAATGAAAATACAAAGTTAAAATTTTTTCCTGAAATTATACCACCCAGGAAACATACCCCAAGAAATATTTTTCTAAGAGAGATTTTTTTGTGTGATGGAGGATACAACTGGGATTTGAACTCAGGACTTTGCGCGACTACTTGAACCATGTCCTCATTCATTCCAGTTTTTGCTATAGCTGTTTTTGTGGTGAAATCTCGAGTTTTTGCCTGGGGTGGGCTCTGACCTTCAATCTGGTTTCCCTAATGTACTCCTTCTCCAGCTTTCTGAGTAGGTGGGTTTATAGGCATGTGCCACCACGCTTAGCCAGCCATTTTGAATCTTTAAATTCAGCACCATTAAGAGTGGTAGAGAAGTCATTGATCTTCCTCCAGCACTGTTCTTCCTGTTAAGGATTGTTTTTGCTATTCGGGGTCTTTTATTGTTCCTTATGAATGTTTGGATTGCTTCTTCTATTTCATTGAAGAATGAGGTTGGAATATTGATAGGTATCACATTGAATTTGTAGATAGCCTTTGGAAGTATTGCCATTTTCATGATGTTGATCCTTCCAATCCAGGAGCATGGGAGGTTTTTCTACTTCCTAAGTTCTGCTTTGATTTCCCTTTTCAGGTTTTTAAAGTTTTCATTGTAGAGGTCCTTCACTTCTTTAGTTAACGCCTAGGTATTTTATTTTTTGTGGGGTTATTACAAAAGGAGCTGCTTTCCTGATTTCAGCCCGCTCTTCTCATTGTTGGCATACAGAAAAGCCATTGAAGGGCTGGGAATGTAGCTCAGTGGTAGAGTGCTTGCCTTGCATGCATGAGGCCCTGGGTTCGATTCCTCAGCACCATGTAAGCAGAAAAAGCTGGAAGTGGCACTGTGGCTCAAGTGTTAGAGCACTAGCCTTGAGCTGAAGAGCTGAGGGACAGTGCCCAGGCCCAGAGTTCAGGCCCCATGACCGACAAAAAAGAAACAAAACAAAACAACAAAAAAAGAAAAGCCATTGATTTTTGAGGGTTAATTTTATACCTTGCTACTTTGCCAAAGTTTTGAATCAGCTCAAGTAATTTGGGAGTGGAGTCCGTGGGATTTTATAAATACAAGATCATGTCATCTGCAAAGAGGGAGAATTTTACTTCATCTTTCCCTATTTGGATCTCTTTATGTTTGCATCTTGTCTTAGTGCTGTATCTAGGCATTCTAATACTAAATTGAAGAGAAGTGGAGAGAGTGGACATCCTTGTCTCGTTCCTGAGTTTAGAGGAAATGGCTTTAGTTTTTCACCATTAAGTAGAATGCTGGCTGTAGGTTTGTCATATGCAGCCTTTATTGTATTGAGGAATGTTCCATGGATGTGGGACGAGGTGTGGTCAGCCTGGTGCGTGGTGGTGAGCGATGCTGGAGAGGGGGGGGGAGGCTGCGTCTTAACCATGTCCTGCTGGAGCAGAGGTGGCGGTGGCTGGGGTGTGGGTGACAGGGTTCTGGCTGGCCGAGGAAGGAGGGAGCAGGCGGATGGTGTGGGAGGCTCTGGGGTGAGCTTTCCGGTTACTCTGCTGGCGAACTCCTAAATTGAGTGTGGGATAAGAATAGCAGTGTTTGCGGCTGGGGAGGTGGAGTTGCTCACCCTGCGTGTGGGGTTCTGCTTTGCCATCAGGTGTCGTGGCCGAGGTCCCAGGAGACTGGGGGTGCTGGCAAGGCCGCAGGCTAGGGGCCTGGGGTGGTCTCCCCACTGTGGCGGCAAGAGCAGGGGCGCCGGGAGGAGGGAGAGCTGGACTAGACCAGATGGAGACGCCGGGCGGCTTCTACCCTGCGCACAGCTCTGCGGATCTAACCCCGGGCCTTGGCTGCCCTGCGCTGCCCTGCGCTGCCCTGCGGCTGCCCGCCCCTTCTGTTGGCCCGGGAGGCCCTGCGTCCTGTCATTCCTGTACAACGCTCTCAGCAGGCCTTCCCTTCAGAATGACTGCCATGGCCTGATGGGACAGCTCTCACCCCACCACTGTCCGCCTGCCCCACGCTGTCGCCTTTCATGGCCGTCCACACTCCCAGGGGAAACCCGAGCTGAGGCCCTGGTGTCTGATGCGGGCGAGGCCCCGCCAGGACAGAGTCATGTGACCCAGGCAGCGCAGAGGGTCGGATGGGACACAGGGAATTTCAAGCATGGTGCATCCGGCCAGCCCTGGCCCGGGGCCCGCCATGCATCCCACTGGTGACTTGTTTGAATCCTCAGAGAAGCTTTAGATCCTGCCACAGCCGACCACGCCAGGTCTGTGGCTGTTGAGGAAGTCAGGGTTCAGGGCCAGGAAGGGGGTGGGCACGGGTCCTGTGTCTGGGGAGAGGGAGAGGTTTGCTTGGAGGCACGGGCAGGGTGGGCTGCGGGCCAGGTCCCGCTTCCCCGGCTCCCCACGAGCGGTCAGCTGGAGCCATCTCAGAGTCCCCGCTGCGCTCCCCACCCCCGCCCCGGCAGAGAGGGTGGCTGGTCCACATGGCTAAATGGACGGGGTGGTGCCCCCCCTCCCCCCCCCCCACGGCCTCTGCACAGGCTTCCGTTGGGAGGAGGGCCTTTGCAGGAGTGACCGGGAGAGATGACACCATAGCGCGCGGGGGTGGCTCCTACCCTGAGGCCGGGTGCACAGGGAAGAGAGACGCACGTGTGGGGAGACATGCATGTGTGTGTGTGTGGGAGTCATACCACGGGGAGGCAGAGAGTGCGGTGAAGCAGTGGTGATCTGGGGGTCTCCAGGAATGGTCCCAAACCCCTGGCAAGGCCAGACGTACCCTCCCCCAGCACCTCAGAGGGGGCCTGGCCGCGGCGCCCCAATGCTGCTGTCTGTGGGGTGCTGTGTGTCCGTCAGGGTAGATTTGTAGGCCTCCCTCTAGGCCCGGAGTTATTTGTGAGGTGTGGAAGGCGGGGAAGTGTCTGCTCAGGCCCTCCCACCTGCTTCAGCTGCAGGACGGGCCCCCGGCACCGGCCTCCGTGGGATTCAAGAGGAGGCCTGGTGTCAGCCCACGTTCCAAGCCCGATACCGATCTGGTTGTCTTGCCGGCCTGCTTCTCCACAGGCCCAGCTCCTGAGGAAGGGCCGGGAGGAAGGGGAGGGGTATGGCCTCCCACGGAAGCCACGGCCAAGGCCCGGAGACGCAACCCCCCAGGGCTTCGCACAGGGGCTGCAGTCAGACCTGCGTGGCCACCCTCAGCCCCCACGCGGGCTCTGACTCACACAACAGTGCCCAGCTGCCTCGGTTTCCTCAGCTGGAAAAGGAGCCCAAGACAAATGTGTGTTCCTTGGTAAGGTGGCAGGAGGAGAGAGAAGAGGGGGACCCGGGACGAGACACCTCTCCCAGAGCACACCTCATGACCTATTTCTTTCAGCCAGACCCTAATCTTGTAAAGTTTCTAGTGCCTTCCAAAATAGGGCCACCATCTGGGGACTAAGGCTGCGACCATGGCCCAGGGAAGTAACAGAGGGTGCGCAGGCCACCGGGTCCCCACACCGTGAACCACACCCATGTGCCTGGCCTCTCCTGAGGGGTGAGGACCAAGGTGACTGTCCCTGCTCTGTAGCCAGGCCGTTAGGAAGCTTCCAGAGACTTCCTGGGCCTACAGCTTCCAGAAAATGTTTCCTTTGTAAAGTTCTGAGCCACAGGATGAGGACTCCAGTGTGTTCACAGTATCGACCCTTAGCATGATGGAGAAACAGCCTGGTGGCCAGAACAAGGGAGCCATGCCCGCCCCGTCCATCTTCCCAGGGGCACACGGTCTTAGCAGCTGGGCATCAGTGACTGCGCAGTGGGTTAAGTGGAGAATGTCTGGGCTGCTCAGGAGGACAGCTCCTCGCCACGTTGAGACCAGTAGAAGGTAAACAGAGCTGGCCAGTGAGCTGGGAGAGGTGACTTCATTCCCCAGAGGAATGGAAGCCATCTCCTGACACAGTGTGGAGTGAGGTCAGGGGTCCTGGGGTGAGAGGCGAGCGGCCAGATCCTGGTCTCACCACGCGGTGTGCAAGGGCTCTGACTTCCCCCAATCCTCCGCGCCTCTGGTTATTTCCTGCTCTGTGATGTTCCATTGGATTATTACTCTCCTAGTGAAATAAAAGCAGCACCTGATGGTGATTTTGATTGTGACACTGAAGGTCTTCCCCGGGGCTCATGGGCAGTCTGTGTCATTTTCTTTTTGATGGACACAGCTGATCGCCTGGTTTTGGAGCTGACCACTGATCTCAGCACCAGTTGGAAGGTGGGCAGGCGGGCGGTCACATCTCCAGCTCCTTTAAACGTGTGTGACACTTGTCCTTGATGGAAGCTATGTGGGTGCTGGAGCCGGCGGCTGGTGCGCTGTGCGGAGGCGTGAGTGAACCGTGCGAGTGAACAGCTGTCTACCTTAGCTCTGTTTCCATGGCGACAAGGCCCTTGGTTCCCTGTGCTTTGCCTTCCAGCCACACCCCCGGGGAGCCCGCTCTGCCGGAGCCAGCGCTCCCTGTTGGAAGTGGAAGCAAAAGACGATTTCTGTCAGGCCTGGAAGCCAGTGGCACACACTGCTGGGGTCCTCAGCCCAGGCCGCGGCTCTCCCGCAGACTCTACTGTAGCCGTGGGGGAAGGAAGCCTTGGGTCTCAGTTCCCATGCTCAGATTACTTTGGTCAGTGTGTGTGTGTGTGTGTGTGTGTGTGTGTGTGTGTGTGTGTGTGTGTGTGTGTGTGTGTGTGTGATTAGAAGGATGTGGGGATCCCTCTAGGATCGCTTGAGTGGAGTTAGACGTAGCTGAGATTGGTTGTGCTGTTTGAGGCACAGACTTTTTGTTCCATCTTGCCACGAGCATGGAACTGCTCTAAAAATAGCCAATTAAACAAGAAACCTAAAAAGATCCTTTAAATAGGAAATCTCACCACTGGGGCACTAGACATAAGAATACAGACACTGTACCGTATGTCGGGGGCCACACAAGATGTTCCTGGGGGAAGATGTAGCCTTCAAGGCCGGACTAAGGCCTTGGTGTGGCCCTGAAAGCTGCCCTCTGTACTGACGAGGTAGGAGCCTGCCGTCCATCACAGGCCTGCGCTGCAGTGCACACATGCGTCCTGTGTGTAAAGCTGGCGCTCCTGGAAGCTGCCAGGTTCTGGGGGTTTGTGAGTCGGGGCTGTAGTGTGCATAGCCGCTGGCTTTGCTCTGGCCGCAGAGTTCACCTCCTCCCTTCCTCTGTAGGCAGCTGGCGGCCTGCACGCGGGCCTTTCCTTCACATTCCTGCCCGCTGCAGCTCCCAGCTGGCCCGTCCCTGCGTCTTTGCAGTTCTGTGGGCAACAGGGAGACCACTTGGACTCAACTTCTTCTTCTTTTCATAGGTTCCTTGTGCCCTGGCAGGCTCGGTAGGCCAGACCCCTCCCGCAGTGAGGGATTTCAGGAGGGGTCAGGAAGTGGCCTCTGAGCCCAGTGCTGAACCCAGAGAAAGAGCTAAGTAGCAGCACCTCTTGCCGGGTGTGTGGCCTTTGCCTAAGGGGTGCAGCCATGCTGAACCCTGCCCCAGTGCTGGTCCTGGCCTCTCAGGCTGGTTCTTCCTTGAGGGGCCCCTGATCTGATGAGCAGCTTACTCCCCCCCCCCCATTGGTGTTGGGAGCAGGACTCCAGAGCCTGGTCCTCCGCATGGAGGCCCGTCCAGGGCTCCCCCGACTTGCCATGGCCTCCGCTCAGCCCGGCTGAGGCCTGGCTGGGTCTGATGCTCACCTGGAAAGTCAGTGGAGCTCACTTCCTCAGTGCCAGGTGAGGGAGAAGCTTAAGTAGGTGTGAGACTCAGACTGAGTCAAATCCTCTCCCTCCTTTCTCTTTCCTCCTCTCCTCCCTCCCTCCTTTCCCTCTCTCTTTTCCAACCCTTCCTCCCTCCCTCCTTCCTCTTTCTTTTCTTCCCTCCCTTCCTTCTTTTCCTATCCCTCCTCCCTTCCTCTTTCCCTCCCCTCCCTTGCTCTCTTCCTTTCCTTAGCCCTTTAACCAATATTTACTGCATGCCTATGATTGGTTACTCACAGCTGAATCGTCAGTCAGTCCATCCTCAGGATTTATCTCCCTCTCACTCCCTCTCACCTGCACCAGACTGGCGTTTCTGTCATGTTTAACATGTTTGAGGAATGATTTTGTTCTAGAAAGGGTTCTTTCTTTTCATCACTATCCTAGAAGAATCACAAGGAGCCTTATCATTTAGTTTCAGTATTTTAAAACAAGTTTGTTTTTTTTTTTAAAAACCTCCTTAAGGCCAGCTAGTGCTTATCCATGTGAAAATATAAACCAAAGAGACCAGCACTGGTGGACACAAACCATCCTCTGCCGACGCATGTCTGTGAGTCAGGTCCTTTGGGTGGACGGCCCTGGGGTGCTGGGTGTCAGAGTTGGGTGTTTTTTCTTTGTTTTTGTTTTTGTGGTTTTCGGTCATGGGGCTTACACTCTGGGCTAAGTGCTGTCCCTGAGCTCTTTTGCTCAGGGCTAATTCTCTACCACATTGAGCCACAGCTCCACTTCCTGTTTTTGAGATAAGAGTCTCACGGACTTTCCTGCCCAGGCTGGCTTTGAACCATGACCCTCAGATCTCAGCCTCCTGAGTAGCTGGAATTACAGGCGTGAGCCACTGGTGCCCTGCCTGATTTGGGTTTTTACACAAGCAGGAAGCGAACACAGGCAAGGCATTTGAAGTGACTAGTGCCTGTCCTTGCTGTCCACAGACCGTAGCTCCACTTCCTCCAGTGTTGGGCCACCGTGTGTTGTTCTTGTCTCTGTCCCAGCAGTGTGCTCTCTGGAAAGAGCTGTCCCCTATCCCAGGCCGTTCTTTACAAGCCAGGATACGTAGCAACAAGATAAGGCCTTTCCTCTCCAAGCCATCCTGGTCCATGTGTTCTAACTTTAATTTTCACTGGACCCCGATGACACACGTGTACCCTGTGCACAGGGTGATAGCCCTGAGCACGCTTGCTCTGTGTGTCAGGCAGAGCAGGGCCACTGGTATGTGTCCATTACTGCTGTGTGCAGACAGCACGCAGAGTCCTCTGTGCTACTAGCTTCTTGGAGATGTATATTTAATGCCGCAACCCATCCGACGCCATAGAACAGTCCAAGTCTTTCCTCCTGCCCCTCCTTCCCCTCCACCCTCCACCTCTGCTGCCCACGGCCACCCCTCCACTTCACAGAGGTCAACGGCTTCACCATGGGCCCTTTGGAGCGAGCAGCATTCACATCACACGATGTCCTCCAGGCTGGCCTGGGAGCTGCACCTTCTTTAGGGTGCCGACCAGCCCCTCCCCGTCCCCATCCCAGGCATCCTGTGTCTCCAGGCATCTCCCTGTGCACGCCCCTCGGCGGGCTCCACACGGGTGAGCGTGGGGCTCAGCCCGGGAAGGCTGCCTGGAGGAGGCATGCTCACTCCCCCGCCCTGGCCACCCCATCCTGGAGCTCCAGAGCCCCGGCCCGAGCTGGAGTCTGGGAGCCAGGGTGAGGCTGGTGTTCCTGAGGCTCCCCAGCCTGGGACGTGCTGTCGTTTGCTCTGGCTGACGTAACCGAACACCAGGCCGGGCCTTCTGCAGCAGCCTTGTGCCCCTTGCCTCCGGAGGTCAGGAGGCATCCGTGCGGGGCTGCTCTCCTGGCCACACCGGGTCTTCCCGTGCCTTGCTCAGGGTCTCTGTGTCCTTGTCTCCATGGACACGTCTCCCTGCACAATGAACTTCACCTCAGACTCTGACATTTTCCAATGCGGGAGCCAGCCATGGTAGTACACACCTAGAATCCCAGCGCTGGCTGGCTGAGGCCAGGGGATGGTCAGTTGGAGGCCAGCCTGGGCCCATCTGGTGTCTCTGCCATGCTGTGGATGTTGGTGGAGGGCCCTGTGGGCGTGTGGGTGTCTGTCATCGCCTATCTGTTCCTGGCTTGGAGGTTTCCTGTCCTCGATCCCGGACCGACCGCTTCGTCCCCGCCAGCTGTTGCCTCTGCCAGAGACCCTCCCCAGGTCGCCCACCCCCTGCTCCTGCTCTGAGTCTTTCCTCTGCTCTGGGCCGTTCCTCAGCCCTGCGTCTTACCCACAGGGCCTCTGGTGGGGCTCACCTCCTCCAGGACGGCCCCGAGCTCCTTCCTGTGTTTCCTCTGACTGTCATCGTGGGAGTAGAGCAGTGTGTGTCTGAGATCCTGACTTGCCTCGTCCCCCTCCCTCCCCACAGCTCTGGACATGATTCGGTCCTGCTGTCCAGGACATGAGTCCGTGTGTCCTGAATTGTTTCGGTGTGCCCATGACTTGGGGAGGAAATGAACGGAGGACAAACAGCAGGCAGAGCGCCTAAAGCTGATCGCTTTCTGCGGCGGTGGCGTTGGGTTGAACCCCAATTCCCCTGTGGTTAGAACACACCGCGGGTGACGTGTGTCTCTCCCTCCCCGCCCCCCCACAGCGGCTTCCACCACTGGACAGGTGTTGGGTGAACACCTGATCTGTTCTTAGTCAGTCATGAGAGCCCCAGGCCACCCAGGTGAGCACCGGGAGGGTGGCCGGCCAGAGACCCCACGCCTGCATTTGGGGACCAGCACCCCAAACCAGGGATCCCTTTGGTGGCTCTGGGCAAATGAGTCAGAGACTCTGCCATCCGTGGTGCTGACACAGGTGAAATTCCACTCGCCTGCGCTGGGGAGGGGGGCAGCCTCCGGGAGCCGGGGCGAGCCGTCATCTCCACAGGCATGTCCTGGTCACGGGAAACCTGGCTCTCCACCACGCTGTCCCTGCTCCACAGCACGGCCTGGTCCCCTGACCAGGCCCCACGGGCACTCCCCACGGGCACTCCCCAGGCAGCCTGCGGTGGTAGCTGACTTGGGTTGTTTTCTTTAAAGCACATAATGATCTCCAGATGCTGACAGTGACCAGAAGAGCCAGAGCGGAGCTGCAAGTGCCAAACCACAAAAATACATCATTTTCTACCGTCTCATTCCTGGAAATGAGACAGCCGCACGCTAAAACAATTCACAAAGGCAGACCTCCCGTTCTTGGGTGGGGGGGAGCCTGCTGGGGCCGGCGCGGTGGAAACATTCACTGTTCAGCGACTCTGTCCATCCACAAAGATGGCCGCGGCCATGGGTGCTGTTCGGCTCTACAAGATCATCTGCTTTGGCCACGTGACTGCATCCTTGCACAACTCTAACTCAGCCAGGCACCAACAGCTCATGCCTATAATCCTAACTACTCAGGAGGCTGAGATCTGAGGATCACAGATCAAAGCCAGCCCAGACAGGAAGTTCCATGAAACTCTTTATCTCTAATTAAGCACCAAAAATCTGGAGGTAGAACTATGGCTCAAATGGTAGAGCGCTAGCCATGAGCAAAAGAGCTCAGGGACCGTGCCCAGAGCCTGCGTTCAAGCCCCACCCTGACAATATTCCAACTGCACAGAGCATGTCTGGAAAGAAACATGACATTCCTCCCTCCCTCCTTCCATCCTTCTGTCCCTCCCTCCCTCCCTCCCTCCCTCCCTCCCTCCCTCATTTGTTGTGGAGATGAGATCCCACTGTGTAGCCTAGGCTAACATTGAACTCTCCACCTTCTCACCTTAGCCTCCTGCACAGCTAGGACTACAGGCATGCCCACAGTACCTGGCTCACTTGTGGAGGTCTCCAGTGTCTAAGTCAGGAGTTCTTTGTTCCACGGACCCCTGGGCAGCTTGGAGAAGCCTTTGCACACCGTCCATGAACATGGACTTGAAGTGCGTGAGACACAAGGCACGGTCACCAAGGAGACCATTCTACGGAAATATGGTTAGTGGGTCACAGCAGCTACAGCATTGTGTACTGTAGCGGGGCTTTTTGATAGCACACTATCAACAAGATGGAAGCTGGGCTCCAGTAGCTCATGCTGTGGTCCCTGCTGTGCTGCAGGCTGAGATCTGAGGGTCATGGTCTCATGTTCTGCCCATGGGTGGCGGCCCCAGCCCAGGAGTTGGGTACACTCACAAATCCTGACTAGTTCCTGTGGGAACAGGCCAGGTCCTCCTCACCCACCCCCTGACTTCCAGTGGTCTCCACCTCTCACAATCCAGCCACGACAGGGTTAAACTCTGGCATGTGATGCAGCCAGGAGCCCTGGCCAGAGCCAGGCAGGTGCCGGACCATGACCTTTAACCCCAAGCAGCCCTCTCCTCCTGATAGGACACCCAGCTTTAGGTGTCTTGTTACCGCAGCAGAGACCAGACGGACAGTGTCTGCCACGCCCGGTGCTTGGGTTTAGAGTAGTGAAGACAAGATGTGGTGAGTGTCTGCCACGCGCCCCGGGGAGACCCTGATGTTCCTGCCGGCAGCCCACGGCGTGGCAAGGGGCCGCTCCATGCCGCGCCCACCAGGCCACGCCGCAGTTCTGTGTCCTCCAGCAAGAGCAACTCATTCTCGGAGGGAGAGAGAAGCCAAAGGGAGGCGGGCCGAGTGGCAGAGGGACTGAGCCAGCACAGCCGCGTTCCCAGAGGTGCAGGGAACGGCCACGCATGGGGCCACCGGGGGAGTGTTGTGAAACGTGGCCTCCAAGCTCAGGGCTGACATCTCCCCGCTGCCCTCTGGATCTCGCTTCAGCTGCTGCTGGCTGGGGAGGAGGAGCCCCACACCACCCTGGCATTTTGAAGTTGGGGTACTTCTTTACTACCTGTCCGCTGCTCAGCATGGCACCTGTGAGAACCCCATGTGGAGGTTGCTTTGTCCCTCAGTGAGCCTAAGCAGGGCAGGGGGAGGCAGCCCCAGGACCTTTGCACGGGCATGCATGCCTGTGTGCGTGCCTGCGGTTTGTTAGGTTCCTAGCATGATACTGGCGGGAGGAATGCCAAGTGGAGGGGGCCGTGGGCAAGGAAGAGAAAGGACTGCCCTGGGGTTGCTCAACACTCCGCAGAGGTGAAGCGTGGCGGGTGCTGAGACCTGTCCTCCCTCCCTCCCTCCCCTCTCCCTCTGTGGGGCAGGTTTCAGCTGGAGGCAGGTACTGGAAGCCCGGCTAATCATGCCTGGCAGGTCAGAGAAGAATTACAAACCCTCTGCTCTGGCTGACAACTGGGGAAACTGAGGAAGCGTGTGATCACGGGCAGACATGCAGGAGTCCCCTGAGTCACCGCAGGCTGTGGCCGGGGCCACAGCTACAAGGCAGCGTGCGGTGTCCGGCGCTGCTGGACAGCCTGTGCTGGTGGATTCCACCGTGGCCTTCGCCACCTGCAGCGGTGGCCGTGCCTGGCCAGGGCGGCGGGCGGGGGGAGGGGGGCCGCGACCGGGACGGCCGGGGTCCCAGGCTGCTCTCCCTGCCCCAGCGGAACACACACGCAGAGCGTGACTGGCACACGCGTTATCTCCCATCCCAGTTCTGGAGCTCCCAGCTGGGAGGCCACATGGGGCAAGGGCTTCACACGCCGCTGCACCATCAGCGAGAAGTAGAAAGCCAGGCGTCCTGTGCCACAGAGGGAGAAGACATAGAGGTGTAACCCGCGCTTTCTGGAACAGGACAGACATCATTCCCTCCGAGCAAGCTCATCGGATCGTACAGATCTCACCTCACGCATCTGTGACATTGACCATCAGACCGTACCGGAGCTGGGCGTGGTAGCGCACTCCGTAATCCCAGTGCGTGGAGGCTGAGATGGGGGGACTGAGCTTAGGTCCTGCCCAGCAGTGTCTACAGAACAAGACAAGAAACATTCCAAGAAGAAACATTCCAACGTGAATCCTGGAGGGACAGACCATTGTAACGCTGTGGTGGGAGGGGCTCAAGGGCTGGGGTCCCCTTCAGCCGCTGCTGTGCACACTCAGCGACGGAAGGGCAGCCCCCGGCCTCCCTGCCTCCTCACGTCATTTCCCCATCATTTGAAGCCAGGATGGGGCCACTCGGCTCCTCCCTGGTGCACGGGCGCATGCACGCGTGTGTATACACACACACACACACACACACACACACACACACGCGTGCCCTGTGGGCGAGGACGTGGGACCCAGAACAAGCCCACCCCCAACAGGCTGGTCCCCGAGGCCACCTGTCCACATCCACAAACAGACCCTGGGGCGGGGCGGGGCGGGGCGGGCAGCGTGGCCACCCATTGGTCAGGAGAGCCGGCGTCACCGCCCCCCCATCTATCGCCAAAAGATTCGGAGTTTTGTTTTGTTTTGGTTTTTCCTTTTGTGTTGGTAGTGGGGCTTGCACTCGAGTCTGTGCTCTCGCTTGGCTTTCCTGCTCTCGGCTGGCTCTCTACTGCTTGAGCTGCTCCTCCACGCGGGCTTTTTTGGCAGTTAATTGGAGGTAAGAGTCACACGCACTTGTCTGCGCGAGCTGCCTTCGGCCCTCAGATCTCAGCCTCGAGTAGCTGGGATGACAGGTGGGAGCCACGGCGCCTGGCTGGAAAGTCTGACTTTTTAAGAGCAGAGGACTAAACTCAATCTCCTCCTGATTTCTCTGTCTTCTCACCTGGGTGGGTTTGGGTGTGTTCGGGTGTGGGGGACACGATCTTTCAGTCTCAGAACTTTGGGGGAAAATGCCATTCTGCCATCTTCCCTGTCGGATAGCGAGGACACACACCAGGTGACATGTGACTTGAGTCATTCTTGCTTTATTTTACAGATAGGGTCTCACACTTTTGCCTGCGCCCAGCCTCCAGCTATGATCCTCTTACCTGTGCCTCCTCAATAGCTGGGTTTACCCCCATGAGCACCTACACACTTGTTGGTTGAGATGGGATTGTGTCAATTATTTTCCTAGGCCAGTGTTGACCCTCAGTCCTCCTGATCGCGTCCCTGGAGTATCTGGGATTACACGTGTAAGTCACCACTCCCAGAGGTAATCCACTTCATTCCCAAGGGCTGCCCCTTCCTTCCTCTGGAATCTGGCCCAGGAGATCATTTTGTCTCTTCTTCTGGAAAGCAGAGGGCGTAGACTCTGGAAATCGGAGCGACATTCCAGGTTCGCCTTCTGTGATTTCATGGTTCTTCCTGCAGGATCGTTTTCTTCAGAACAAAGACAGCCAGCCAGCCTTAGCATGAACCACAGCCCTGGCAGCGAGTCACGTGGGATCTGAGAAGAGTTAAGGGAGGATGGCTCTGTCTGCGCTGGGCTGCCAGCTTTGCCAGGGCCGGGGCACTGGGGTTGGATGTGTGGACTTAGTACACACCTACAGGCACACGTCTATAGTTACCACCTGTAATCCACCACGCACTTGCATTCAGGCTGTTTGAAAGCGTGCCATAACTTCCTTTAAGAGCATGCGTGATATGACTCTTTGCTTGCTCAGACAAATGGCTCATGTCTCATTACAAACAGCCTCGGCTCCTTGGCCTGGCAGGAGGTTTGGGTTGGCTTTCTGGGCTCCGCCTGTGGAGATCTGGAGTGTTCCATGCGTGTTTGCTTGCGGGTCTGAGGCCGTCTTGGACTTGGTCAGGTGATTGTGGAGACGTCAGTTATGGATGTGCAGGTGGCTCAGAATGGTGCAGGTTTCTCAGGCCCCTGGCTCTGCCCCAGCCCCAACCCACAAGTGACCTTCTTTCACCCTGACCCTCGTGATTTCAACAGTTCGATTTTTTAGCCAGGTATTTTGCTTTGCAGGGTCAGCTGCAATTCTGGTCATGTCCAGTTCCGTCCCCCCCCCCCAGCAGAGATTCCCCAGAGACTGAGTTCCCCGGAGCAGTGACGGCGCTAAGCCATGCATGCAGGAGCGTGAGGCAAGCAGAGGTGGATCTGGACCGATGATCCATGACTGCAGGGAGCAACCAGGGGCCGGCGCTGGTGAGCTGCTGGACGGGTCCCAGAGGACGCTCTGATGGTGAGGGTTCGAGGCTAAGCCAGGTCTCCCCCGTCTTCCAGGGTGATTATTGTCATCAGGTCCATGTGCATGAAATCCTCCTCTCTTCCTCTTTCCTCCTTTGCTTCCTTTCCATCCCGGTTTGACACAGCAGCTCCATTCTGATCGTGAGGATGCTCACGGGGGAGCTCTCACACCCGGCCACGTGGTGGCTAGCCAGGGATGGTTCCGGAAGGCAGGCCTCATTCTTCTCAAGAATGCCCGCTGCCCGTTACCTCCTTCGGGCGTCTGGCCTTCTCTGACCTCAGTGGGATCACTGACAAAGCAGGGAGCGAAGCCCGGCCCCCGAGCCTGGGCTTGATGGAAGTGGATCACGGCAGGCTCGTTGCCAGGTTGCCCATTCGGCTCTTTAAATCACCAGGCCAGTTCTACTTGTGTTCTCTCTAAAGTAATGTCTAGCTCATTCAGGGCCTTGGAGATGAGATTCTAGGAAGCCCAACTGGTCATTCTCAGGCTGATCCCAACCCTCCTGGGCTGTCCTGGCTGCTCCCACAAGCTCCGCCCTCCTCTTCCGTGCCAGCCTGAGGTCGGAGGCTGTTAAACCACCATGGTCAGAGGGCTGGGTTGATGGGAAGGTCGGAGCGTGAACCCACGGTGCCTGGGTCGTGACAGGGGAGGAAGCTGGCAGTTCAGAACACAGAATCCACCATGATCTTCCATTCTTGATTAGATATGTTGACAGCTGGGTGTTGTGCTGCTTGGGAGGTGAAGGCAGGAGGATCTTTTTTTTTTTTTTATCATGGAGTTTGAACTCTGGGCCTGAGTCTGGGCGCTGTCCCTCAGCTCTTCAGCTCAAGGTGAGCGCTCTACCACTTGAGCCACAGCACCACTTCTGGTTTTCTGAGTGGTTTATTGGAGATAAGAGTCTCATGGACTTTCCTGCCCAGCCTGGCTTTGAACTGTGATCCTCAGATCTTAGCCAACTGCGTGGCTAGGATGACAGACGTGAGCCACTGGTGCCTGGCTCAAAGGCTCATTTGAGCTTAGGAGTTTGGGGCCAGCTTGGGTAAGTAACATCATGAGACCACCATCTAAAATCAGCTCACACTAAATTAGCGCAGGGCCCTCAGCTCTGCCTCATGGACATCGGCCAAGGACCCTCATGGCGTTTGTGAGCCATTGCGGGGCGCTCCGAGACCCTTAGACGCTGGGATTTCTCGTCAGAGACCGGCCACATCTCTCCTCCCCTGTTGGTGAATGGAGTCTCTGCCAGGCCAGGCATAGTCTTTCTTGTCTGACTTCTTCCTGGCCCTGCCACAGACAGAGCCCCACACTCCCTGTGGGCGGAGGTCAGCCTTCGAGAGCCAGCCACCGAGAACCCCACGCGAGGGCCCACAGGTGCCTGAGACAGCTCAAGGCTCTCGTGTTCCTGGCTCTCCATCCAGACGCCTGCATGTGGCTTTGGGACTTTGGGTTGACAGGCTTAAGGACATTGCAGTCTGTCAAGGATTGGGGGTAGATACTTCGAGAACCCCAAAAGGTAAACCAAGCATTGGGGCACAGTGGCACACACCTGTGATCCCAGCTGCTTGGGAGGCAGACAGAAGGATTGCAGTCTGAGGCCACCCTTGGTTAACAATAAAATCAGTGAGGCTCTCATTTCAAACCAAGAGAGTAGACCTATGAGCTATGCCAGGATCCGCTACCTGGGAGGCAGAGGCAGGAGGATGCAGGTTTAAGGCCCAATCCTAAAAGCCAATGGCAGGAAGACGGGTACGGCTCGCATGGTGGAGCACTTGCCTAGCAAGCGTGGGGCCCTGAGTTCAGCACCAGTACTTCCAAAAACAAGCAAGAGGTAGGATGCTAGGAAGGACTGCTCTAGGGGCAGCAGGCTTTGAAGCTGTGGAGCTGTGCGGATCCGCAGTGTGCAGATGGATCCACAGACAGTATCTAGCCGGAGTCACAGCGTCTAGACAGTGTCTAGCCGGAGTCACAGCGTCCAGACAGAGCCGCAGACAGTGTCTAGACGGGGCCACAGTGTCTAGACAAAGCCACAGCATCTAGACAGAGCCTCATACAGTGTCTAGATGGAGCCACCGACAGTGTCTAGACAAAGCCACTGATGTCGGGATCACAAAGCCACTGATGTCGGGATCCACCCAGGAAGATGTGTTCTGTGCCAACCTCCCTCCTCCCCACGGTGCTGATTCTCTGAACAGTCCCTGATGAGGCCCACGAGAACCTCATGGAACATTCTGGCTAATTGAAGATTTGTGAGCCTTCTTCCCAGCAAGACAAAGGCCTTGCCCTGAGAAAGCCCATTGCTCAGGAATGGTGTTATTCACCAAGTTAGAAGAGCCGTGCAGGGGCCGAGTCCCCGGCCCAGTCCTGGCCAGGTGTGAGTCGCGGCCGGGCAGGGTGGAAGGCAGGTGGAGAAGTGGGGGGGGGGGACCCTCCAGGGTCCCCAGAGAAGACCCCATGGGTTCGGCTTGGCAGGAGGCAAGGGTTGGATTTGCCTGTGGATGGAGCCTGTGGATTCCTATCTAGAAGCTTCCGATGTCTAAAAGCAGAGATGCTGTGACCCACATTTTCAAGCAAACCAGCTTGAATTGAGTAGTGCTACTTTCAGCACCTTTAAAGAGGCTCTGATGCGGCTGAGGGAGCGGAAAGGGGCTGACTTGCCTGTGAGCCGCCCCTTCACCCCGTCTGCCTCCACCTCCCTACTCCACCCCCCCACTGCGACCGTGGCAAAGCCCCGTCGCTCAGCCTCCGGCTCCCCAGGCCTCTAACGGGATCAGAACCCCACGCGCACAGAGGCTGTGTGTTTGTGGCTCCTGTGAGCTCAGAGGCTGTGGCAGGGGCCGGGGGTGCACCGTGGTGGGACCACTTAGTCCCTCCTCGGGGATGTGGCCGGGCGCCGGGGCAGGGGACCGGGGCTGGCGAATGACCCGGCCAGGCAGCTGCTGAGGCCGCTTCTGCTTGTGCCTCGGCGGTCACCGCTGGGTCAGGTGGGGTGTGACAGGCTTTCCTCACTCACCCAGTGCACACAGACCCCCGGCTGGCAGCGGGCAGGCAGGGCTGTTTGGCGGGTGGGGCCAGTTTGCAGCAAGCAGTGGCCAACGTTTCCTCAGGGGGCAGATGGTGAGTGGTTTAGAGCTTGTGGGCGGGGAAAGTCCCCTGTCCCCACCGCAGGGACACCATGAAAACAAGATTCTGTGCAATATACGATGTTTACAGACGTGGGGGCGGGGGCGAGTGTCCCCTAGAAAGCCCACAGCATGTTTGTAGTGAAAACAAAGGGAGACCCCCGTAATGCCCTCTCCACGGTCCCTCCTCCCCACGGCCCCCCCCACTGACCCCTCCCCTCCCCACCACACACACACCGAGAGGAAACAGGGTTGTAGTGAAAAGGTGCAGAGCCGGGAACAGTATGTTAGCCGTCTGGCAAAGGACCACAGCCAAGACCTTGGGAACAAAAATGTCTAGTCTCTACGTTGGCCTCATAGATTCTACTTGAAATACTTTAAAAAAGAAAGAACTTAAAAAAATGAAGTAAATGAGAGGTCTGTTTCTGTTTTATTTGGGGGCAATATTAGGGTTGGAACTCAAGACCTTACACTGGCTAGGCAGGCGATTTACCCCCTGAGTCATGCCTTCAGCGCTGTTTGGCTTTTTAAAGTTATTTTTCAGGTGGTGTCTGTTAGCATTATGCCCACCTTTTGTCCTCAGCTCCACCGAGACCTGGGTTCCTCCCTGCCCTGGAGTTCCCGCCCTGCAGCTGGCCCCTCCCTCTCTCTGTCCAGACCCACCTGGGCACGCCCCTACCTCACTTCCTGTCCCCCAGACCCTCCTGTTACCTGGATGGGGATGGGTGCCATGGGCTCCCTTTACTGGTAATATGGCCTCTCTGATAAACCTTACAATATTCTTTCTTGTGTGCCTGCCTGCCTCCGTGTGGTCCCCTGGGAAGGATGTGAAGGATCCTTCAGGGTCCTGCGTTCTGGGGCTGGCCTCAGTCTTCGATGCTCCTTCCTCAGCCTCTGGTTTTACCGCTGGCTTTGGTGAGGGGAGGGGCTGTGAGCCGAGGCGTGTGGGCAGCCTCAGGACCCGTTCTCTCCTACAGCCTGAGCTATAAACCTCCACCCCCCCAACCACCCCAGCGCTACCAGCGCATTCAGACTAAATCTGACCTTTCTGACCCCTAGAAGTACAAGATAAACATATATTCTTTGAGCTGCTAAGTGTGTGGGAAGCTTAATAATAAAGGTGGAAAGAGGAGACAGTAATTAAATCACGCAAAACCTCGATAAAATCGGGAGAGTTTCCAGGGGGCTGGTGGCAGGGTGGGGAAGGGCGGGGGGGGGGGGGCGGGGAGCCAGGCCCTGCTGCTTGTTTAGCTGTGCTTCTCTGGAGATGGGCACAAGAGTGTGAAGGCGGCCTTGCGGTCCTGCTTGTGGCAGACAGTTCGTTTTCTGGGCTGTTCCCCTCCTCTTCAGACCCACGCGCAGACAGAGTACACGTGAGGTCTTTGGTCTTCAGCGCTGTGGTGTTAGGGTGCTCTACCCTGCATTCCTGCCCAGATGTGTCCCCAGCTAGAAGCGGGAAGAGGGAGGCTAGCACGGCGGAGACCACGCTCACAGCATGGATGCGACCCATTTCTTGGCCCTTTCTTTCGTTCAGAGTCATGAGAGTAAGTGGCCAACTCGAACTTTCCCAGCATCTTTGTGCTCATTTCTGGTTGCTGTCACCGAATCGTTGAGGCTAGCTAAGTTTATAAAGCAAAGAAACACGTTTCTCAGAGTTGTGGAGGCTGGCGCTGGCTTTCTTGCCGCAGCTTGGCATTGTGAGCCAGAGCCGGGGTGCCAGTCGGGGGCTCTCTCATACTTACACAGACCCCGCCGGTCGCCTGGGCGCCTCTCTAGACATTTGAGGCTTAGGAAGCACATTCAGACCACAGAATAAGGCGGGGGGAGCGATGCTGACTGTGCTCTGTGCTGCTGGGAAGCGGGAAAGAAGAATTTGCAGCTGGCGAATGGGCTTCTGGGACAGGAAAAGCTGCCTGCAAATGTTTCTGTTGTTGTTGTTGTTGTTGTTGTTTTAATAGTTACAGACAACGATGCATGGGACAATGGACAGGACCTGCCTGGGATGCTGGGATGGCTGCCCGTCCGTCAGCCATGTGGTGTCTGGTCTTGGGGTGTCTGGTCTTCCCCAGGGGCTCCCCTCTCAAGCTGCCCATGTGCCAGGGCCTTTCCAGCCAGGTGGGCCTGACGCAGTATGGTGTCGTGTGGCCTTGGCACGTGGCATGCTGTTGCCCCAGCCAGTCCCCCAGGGCGCACGGGGGATGCCAGTCCTGTCACGTCCCCCGAGTCTGAAGAGCATGTTTGGGAACAGACATTTGGGACAGGTTAGAATTTCCTTTGGAAAGACACCAGAGTCACGTGTTTTCTTGTGGGTCATTGTTCCCAGGATGAGGAGGCCGGCAGCATGCCCCGTCGCGCTGGGCCTGGTCCAAATGGTAGAACTCCATGAGGAGAGCTGTGTGCCTGAGGCTGCGTTGCTTTCCTGAAGCTGCTGGGTGACACAAGTAGACAGAAGTCCCAGGGCTCCACTGGCCGTTACTGTGAAATGCTGCGGGCCCCGAGCCTGTGCTGTGTGAGGCATTTGCCCTGACTCAGTTTCCCCCACTCCCCTAGCCTACCCTCTGGCCCACACAGCTTTGGGCTTATTTTCCTCTGCTCCTTAGGACCCTGGGTGGCTTCCACTCCCCGAGTTGTGACGGAAAACTAATGTCATTTGCCTTGCGTTCATGGACTATACATCTCTGAGCCTTTGCTACTCCCTTTCTGGGACTTTCTCTGCCATCCACTGCCTCACCTGACTGACCTGCTGTATGGGCCATAGGTCCCCACCATGGCCGCTGCCCTCCTGACCTACAGCTGCCCCCTGGCAGGACCACCACCGCACTGGTTACAGCACCCACATTGTGTCTTGTAGGTTACTACTTCACAGTCAGCAGGCAGACATCTTGGGAGTGCGTGGGGTTCGCCAAAGTCTGAAATTGAGGTATCAAAGGGCGATTACTTTTTGGAGACTGTTTCCTAGGTACTATGGTTTGAAGGAATCTCTTCCAGAATTCAGGTGTTGAAACTTCCTGAGGTCTTTCAGAGGGGGATGGGTGGGAAGGGCATCTCCCCTGGCGAGTCCTCTCAACCGAGGTGACACTCCGTGCTCCATCCCCCGTGCTCCATCCCCCTGCACTTCTGCCCGGGAGGCAGCGGTGAGACGCCATCTTGAAAACAGATGGTAGCCCGCACCGGGCAATCAAGCCTGCCAGCGCCTGGGTCGTAGACACTGAGAAGGTGGTTTTCTTCTTTATCATCTACTCAGCCTCAGGTATTTTATTACACAAGCACAAGAAGACGGAGACCACTGAAGCTGCTGTACCCACCCGCTCTGGTGGCTGTGAGCAACAGGTGTTCAGGGCGTCACGGTTTCGGAGGTTGGAAGTCTGAAATCAAGCGGGCGCTCCTCTCTCTGGCAGGCTCGCAGAGGTTCTACCCACACTTCTTCCAGCTTCTTGGTTCTGGATGTTTCCTGATTCGTGGTTATATTGCTGTGGGCTGTGTCCATTGTCAGGGGACTGTCCTCTTGGTCTCTTATAAAGTTTCTGCACCGAGGGCCCATCTGGGTGATCCAGGAGGACCTCATCTTAGCATCTCCAACTTGGGGACAGTCACATTCACAGAGGTGTGTGTCTCTCAACCCATGGCCTTGTCTGGAACAGCGTCAGAAACAACTCACCATTCAAAGCCTCCACGGGCGGCAGTGAGGAGCTGTCTCTGGTGCCTTGGACCACCAGGGGTGCTGGACATGACCTGAGCTCGAAGAGCCATATTCGCAGGAATGTGACAGGACTGTGTCTATGGGGGGGGACCAGGTGGGCACTGGCGCCAGGTCCCGCAGTCAGGCCCCGAGGGCTGCCCAGGCATAACGGGTTGCACGGGAGGCCTGAGCATCAATTGCTCCCTGCAGACGGCCAGTCTGTTGCTTGTGTAACAGACGTGTGATCCTTGCCTGCCTTGAAGTTTGGGGGCGAGGAAGGAAAGCTTTCTCCCAGTTGAAACTGTTGGGCTTTCTGTCGGTGTCCTGACAAGCCCAGGACAGCACGCTTCCCAAGGCCTTGAGGCTCGGCCCGTTCTTATTGCTCATCAGGAGCTGAGAAAGCAAAGCGTCTATAGACAAGAATCAGGTGATGCGTGCCGCTGCTGCACACTGCTCTCCTGCCTGAGGCCAGGCCGTGGCCAGCACACAGCCCGGAGGACACACACATGACAGGCAGGCGGGCACCGGGGCAGCGCGGGGCGTGCATCCAGCCGTCTCCTGAACCACAAGTCCTGCCCTGATGGTAAACAGAGATAGCAGCCTAATCCCAGCACAGCCTGCCGGGAACCACACCGCCGCAGCTCTGAGCGCCTGCCAGCCCTGGCTGCAGAGCCAGGGGGGCAGCAGCCGGACCCAGGGAGCCTTTCCCATAAGCCTCCTGGCCTAGCTGTGCCCTAGGGCGCGAGCTGGCGCTCTCTGTCAATAACACACAGCGCGGCTCTGGCTTCTGCCGGCCACCCACACCAGGCCCCGGATTTATCACCTGTGTCAGCCACCTCTGCCTGACCCCATCGGCACCTCCAGCCCTCTGTGCCCTCTGCCCCGGGTGCTGGCTGCCGTCTTGCTTGGAGTCAAAGCCAAGTGCTCCTTTGTGGTCCCAGTGACACCCAGTGCTCCCACTGCTTCTTTCCACCAGTCCCAGGGTCAAGCTGGGCTCGACTTCCCAAACCCTAGTGACTTCCCCTCCCGCAGGGGGCCCACCGAGCTCCCGCCATAACTTTCTTTAGTGCCAGGACTGGGACTTGAATTGAGGGCCTGGGCGCTGTCCCTTGGCTTTTCCCTCAAGGCTGCTCCTGTACACTTGAGCCACAGCTCCTCTTCAAGCTTTGTGATGGTGAACTAGACATAAAAGTGTCATGAGCTGGATGCCGGTGATTCACGCCTGTCATCCTAGCTACTCAGGAGGCTGAGATCTGAGGATCATGGTTTAAAGCCAGCCCGGCAGGAAAGTCCATGAGACTCATCTCCAATGAACCACCAGAAAACTGGAAGTGGCGCTGTGGCTCAAGTGGTAGAGCGGTTGCCTGGAGCTGAAGAACTTGGAGACAGCGCCCAGGCCCAGAGTTCAAGACCCACGACCAACGACGACAACAACAACAAAAAGAGTGTCATGGACTTCCCTGACAGATCTCAGCCTCCTGAGTGGCAGGAGGACAGTGTGAGTTACTGGTGTCAGCTCCTGCTAGTCCTCAGAGGTGCCCGCCCTGTCCGCTTCCCTGTCCCGTGACAGCCCAGCCCCCCTGCAGAGCAGAAGCCTGAGGGCAGGCTTTGGTTCGTCTCCGTGTTTGTCTGCCGCTGCCCACGTGCCAGTGTGGGGCGTGAACTAGGAGCGGGGCTGTGGGAGCGTGAGACCAGCCCTCGCTCCGCGCCGTCTGTTGCCCTATCTGCTCAGAAAGGCTTTGTCATTTCTGTCTGCAGTGAGTCATGTTGCACTCGGGGCCTGCACGCTGCCTCCCTCCTCCGCCCACAGATGAAAAAGGAAAAAAAAAAAGGACAAAGATGAAAGGCTGTATCATTTGAAATCTCTGCAGGACGCAAGCCGTGCCAGGCCGGCCCGTGGCACTGGCCGTGTAATTTTCCATGCACTGGCTTAGGGGTGCAGTACATTTCCATCAGGAAGCGAGCGTGGGTGGCCGGGGAGGCCAGGGAGGGCGCAAGGCCTCCAGCCATCTCTGGGCTCACGCCAACCCTGCAGCACCGGCTGCCAGGTGCGGGGATTCAGGGCAGCCGCTGCAGAGCTGAGCCTGCATTCACGGTGGCTGAGTCAGCACCACGGTCCCTGGGCCCAGTGGCCCCAGCCCTGCTCCCAACTGTGACCTGAGGGCAGCTGGCTGTCTCATTTATTCATTTGCTTGTTTGCTTAGTTAATATTTATTTGTTTATCGTGTGTAGATGTGCACCAGTCTTGGGACTTGAAATTATGGCCTGGGTGTTGTCTTTTAGTCTTTTCACTCAAATCCAGAGCTTCACCATTTGAGCCACATCTCTACTTCTGGCTTTTTTTCTTTGCTAGTAATTGGAGATAAGAGACTTTCCTACCCGAGCTAGCTTCAGGCTGTGATCCTCCGATCTCAGCCTCCTGAGTAGCTAGGATTACAGAGGTGAGTCACTGATCCTCTGATCTCAGCCTCCTGAGTAGCTAGGATTACAGAGGTGAGTCACTGATCCTCTGATCTTAGCCTCCTGAGTAGCTAGGATATTACTGGGGTGAGTCACTGGTGCCAGCTGAGGGGCGTTTTCCGATAAACATCAAAGTTGTAGATTTCAAAACCAAAGACTCGCTCTCACCTTCCATCTCCCGCTTTCTGGGTATTACCTGAGGAAGTTTTTTAGCATCTCTGATCCTCCACACCCTCATCTGTGGAATGGGCCAATCGGCAGCCATGTGGGAGACTACGTGCAATAACTTACAAACAGCACTGACCGATGGCCTGGCAGGAGGGAGACTTCAGCCATAAATGGGAGTGATTGCATCTGACACACACCCGGAGCAGCAAACCAGAGGACTTCCTGCATTCCGCTGGTGGATGGCCCAGAAATGCTGTTCCTTCCTTGCCTTTCTTTTTAAATTCTTGTATTTGGTGGTACTGGGGTTTGAACTCAAGACGTTGCACCTGTTAGTCAGACTCTCTACTAGAACCACATCTCCATCCCTGTTATGGTTATTTTTCAGACAGATTGCATGCTTTTGTTCTTACTACCTATACCTCCTATGTAGCTGGGATCGCAGGCATGAACCATCACATCCAGGTTGTCTGCGGAGATGGAGAGCTCACTAACATTTTGCTCAGGCTGGCCTCAAGCCCAAATCAGCTCTTCCCAATCTTCTTTGAAGTAGCTGTGATGACAAGCGTGTGATACTACACTGGCTCTACGTTCACCACCCTAAATTTTAGTCTGTACTGAGGTAAGTTCTGCAGCATTAAGTCCATCCACATCGCTGTGCAATGCCACCATTCTCCATTTCCTGAACTCGATGTTGTAACACTGAAGCTCTGTCCCTGTGATACTCCACGGTCCCCTCTCCCTGGGCCTGGCAGCCTGGGCGCCTCGTGTCAGTGGGACGGGGGAGGATTTGCCTCTCTGATGACTGCCTTCTCCGCTCAGCGCAGTGTTCTTAGGTTACACTGTGTCCTACAGCATGCGTTAGGTTTGCCTGCTGTTTAGCTGAATAGTATGCCATTGTGTGTACACATCCCATTTTGTCTATCCATCCATCCATCCATCCATCCATCCATCCATCCATCTATCCACCCACCTCTACCTAACCATCTGTCTACCCATCCACCCACCCACCCATCTACCCATCCATCCATCCATCCATCTACCCACTTATCTACCCATCCATCCATCAACCCTTACATCTCTGTATTCATGGAGACTTCACTGCCGCCAGCCTCACCAGCAGGGGAGGTGCCTGCCCTCTGTGTTATTGAGTGTCACCATGTGACATTGTGACATGTGGGCCTGAGTGACGCTTCTGCCAGGCCGAGGCCCCCGGCTGACCCCAGCTTCCCTCCCACACTCTCCCCCCCAGGTACGGGGGCCCCCAGTCCACACTGGCTGCCTGGGCTACACTACACTGCTGTGTGGGCTCAGAAGGGGATTATTAGAGGGCTGGGAAGGTAAGAGATCAGGGAGGTGGAGGGGCCTCAAGGGGAGGCAGAGCTGTAGGTGGGCAAGTGTGGAGAGCAGGGACGTGCAGGCAGGCGATGCCAGCCGGGGAGGCCTGTGGTCTTGACCGTCACAGCTCGGTGGGAACGGAGCAAGGTGTCCAGGACCTGCATCCAGAGCAGCTCAGCCGGCAATTGGACAAGTCACCTGGGGGTGAGCGGCCTGCTTCTTCATCTATAAAACTGAAGCTTTCCTGCGTGCCTGTCATCCTAGCTGCACAGGAGGCTGAGATCTGAGGATCAGACCGGGCTGAGCAGACAAATCAAGACGCTTATCTCTAATTAAGCAGCAAAAAAGCCAGATAGACAGACCCAGTGTACAGCATGCAGTATGAAGAGCCACAGTCACAGTGATCCTGGGCCTCGAGATGGAAGGTGTTTAATGTGCTTAAAAGATGATGGAGGAGTGGAAGGTGGCGCTACCGAGGCCACTGGACCTGGCTTTGCAGTGGCCCACGCTGCTGAGCACATGGTCTAGGTTTGTAGCCGGGCTATGAGGGGCCAGGCCCCGACACTCAAGGGTGGGTAAGTGCCATCTCTCAGGTTTGCATAACAAAACTCAGAATGCATGTGTTCCTGTCATTATGATGCCTAGCCAGATATGGAATCGAATGGAATATTATTCAGCTATCAAAAGGAATAAAGCTGTGACACATGCATACACATGTATGAAATCCAAGAAGACAGGTTCCCAAAGTGACATGTTGCCTGACTCCACTCACGTGGCCTGCGTGGAAGAGCTAAACCCATCCACACCGAAGCAAACTGGAGGCTGCCGGGGCTGAAGTGGGAGTGGCTTATTTGTGGGCATGGGGTTCTCATGCGGTGATGCAGGTGTTTAGGAAGCAGAGGGCGGTGGCAGCGGCACACACTGGAGAAATCTGGGGCTCAGGTTCTAGCGGGGAGACAGAAAAAGTCACAACTTCCTGAAACTCCTTATAAGATCACGGGTCGGGTATGACCAGGTTCCCCAGGGGAAGTAGGGGACCTGCTCCTGTGCTCAGGACCTCTGAGGTTCAAAGGTCAGCAGCAGTCAGGTGCCAACTGCATTCCTAGCTTTTTCCTCAGGGTATAAAGAAGCCACAACAGCAGCAGCCAACAACATAGAGCTGCATAGAGCGTAGTGGGACTTGATGCTAGTGGACCACGCCCATCCTGCTCCAGCCCTGGCCCCTGCACAGGTCTGTGAGCATGGAATCCTGTGAACCACAGTCTGACACCGGAGATAACGTCTTAGGGTTCTGTAGGATTTCTAGGAGTTGCGCCGGATGTAAGAACAGTCAAGCTTTAACTTGGCATGTCTCCCTTATTTAAAAATTTGTCTTCACTAATGCTGCACATAAAGCTGTCAGAGAAGGTTGCTTGTAACTTTTGAAACAAAGTCGGAGGCCCATATTAAGAGGAACATGCATCAGATCGGGGCTTCCTGCTCTGATCTGTGTAACAGTAACATGCATTTTCAAGGTACTTTTCATACAAATTAGAAAATAGGGCTGGGAAGGTAGCCTAGGGGGTACAGTGCTGGCCTTGCATGCATGAAGCCCTGGGTTCGGCTCCTCAGCATCACATAGACAAAAAGAAAAAAGCTGGAAGTGGCACGGTGGCTCAAGCGGTAGAGTGCTAGCCTTGAGCTGAAGAGCTGAGGGACAGCGCCCAGGCCTAGAATTCAAGCCCCACGACCAACAAAAGAAAAAATAAATTGGCTTTTTATGCACATTCAATAGAGTCTAGCATTAATGCTTTTCTCTAAAGATGGCTTACTTCATACCATTATTTCAAATAATTTATTGCTAGTATTCTGTAAATGTTTTTGAGGATTAAATTTGCCTTGTATACTTGTCATAAATTATTTTCTATTAAAATTTTTAAAAAATTATCTTCACATAGTTGCACAAAGATTCAATGTAATGTGTCCATTTATGTGTACAAAGCATCTTAGACTTAATTGTTTTTAATGAGGAATAAAGTCTAGGGTTTTTGGAATGACACTATAATAAACTACTGTGATTAAGAGCTGAATCATAGTCGCTTAAAGGAGGTGTTGTTATAGACTCAATTATGGATGCTAAAATTACCCATGCACTCTGCTCGAGTAGCCAAAAGGTTCTGAACACTGGCTTCCAAAGCAGGAGAGCCAGGCTGCAGAATCTTTAGGAGGAAGAATCTGTGTTCAAAACCTGCCTATCCAGGAAGCGGCATTTCTCCCTGCACTTGGGAATAGCATGCCATAGGAAAACTGAGGACTAGGCCAGTGGCTGGCACTGGTGGCTGGCAGTGGTGGCTGGTGGCTAGCACTGGTGGCTGGCAGTGGTGGCTGGTGGCTAGCACTGGTGGCTGACGCTGGTGGCTGGTGGCTGGAGTTGGTGGCTGGTGGCTGGTGCTGGTGGCTGGAGCTGGTGGCTGGTGGCTGGAGTTGGTGGCTGGTGGCTGGTGCTGGTGGCTGGAGCTGGTGGCTGGTGGCTGGAGCTGGTGGCTGGCGGCTGGTGGCTGGCGGCTGGTGGCTGGTGGCTGGTGGTGGTGGCTGGAGCTGGTGACTGGCGCTGGCGGCTGGTGCTGGTGGCTGGTGGCTGGTGATGGTGGCTGGCGCTGGTAACTGGTGCTGGTGGCTGGTGGCTGGTGGCTGGTGGCTGGTGGCTGGTGGCTGGTGGCTGGTAGCTGGTGGCTGGTGGCTGGCACTGGTGGCTGGTGCTGGTGGCTGGTGGCTGGTGGTGGTGGCTGGCGCTGGTAACTGGCGCTGGTGGCTGGTGGCTGGTGGCTGGTAGCTGGTGGCTGGTAGCTGGTGGCTGGTGGCTGGCACTGGTGGCTGGTAACTGGCGCTGGTGGCTGGTGCTGGTGGCTGGTAGCTGGTGGCTGGTGGCTGGTGGCTGGTGCTGGTGGCTGGTAGCTGGTGGCTGGTGGCTGGTGACTGGTGCTGGTGGCTGGTGGCTGGCGCTGATGTCTGGTGGCTGGTGCTGGTGGCTGGTGGCTGGCGCTGGTGGCTGGTAGTTGGTGGCTGGTGGCTGGTAGCTGGTGGCTGGTGCTGGTAGCTGGTGGCTGGTGGCTGGTGACTGGCGCTGGTGGCTGGTGCTGGCACCGTGGAGGCCTCCAGCTGTGACTAGGGCTCAAAGCGGGTGGCTGCTCGCCTCCTGCCTGGCTGATTAGATGCATTTCTGCGCTGTCTACAAATAATGGGAATTATCCACTTAATCCTTGGCACACAGTGCTGATCATGTACTAATTAATGACTAATTAGGAGGATTTTTCCAGAACATTAGGTTCTGGGAGGAAATCTTACTTGAGAACTTGGCTTTTGTCTCTCTTTGTCTTCCCGTGGTTTGCAGCCCTCAGGCACCCAGCTGAGGGGACTCTGGAGGTGGGGGGGCTCTACTCAGGTGGGCAGAGCCATCTGCATACATCATCACCCACCAAACCTGGTCCTCCCGAAGCCAGAGAGCATGAGTACAATGCCAGCCTTGGCCCCTCGCTGGGAGCAAGACTTCCATGGGGCTCCTTCCCGTCCTGAATTCCTGAATGCTAGTCAGCTCTGGGAATCCAGGAAGGCCGAGAGCCCTGGGCCTTGGCCTCTTCTCCCCCTGTCCTGCAGCAGGAACCACGGTGCCCTGCCACCTTGCCGAGCCGACTCCAGATTAGGAGGCGGAGGAGGGCGGAGGAGGACGGAGGAGCTGGCGAGGCCTTGATAGTGAGGCGTCCCTGTGGAAACCAGCCGGAAGCAGCTGCCAGGAAGTGGCTCCTGGTTTTCTTTCTTTGGAGAAGGAAGTCGGAGAGGGGGTGGGGAGGAGCTGGTCGATAACTACTTGTGAGCCAGTGTGGAACTGGGGGGGCACTCCCCGAATCCATCTTCACTCAGACTCATCTGGGAGCCACTCTGATGTGCCCGCCGGTGCCAGCCGTCAGGACCCAGGAATCAAAAGTCACCCCTGTTTCTCAGCGGTGTGGCTCACAAGTACAGGACAGTTGGCATTTGGGACTGGCTGAGGCCTTGGGGCCTGTGCTGTGCGCTGCGGAACATCTAGCAGCACTGTTGGTCTTACCCACTAAGTACCAGGGTTTTTTGGTTGTTTTTTGTCTTTTGTGTGCCAGTCTTAGGGCTTGAACTCAGGGCCTAGGTGCTGTTCCTGAGTTTGTTTTTCTCAAGGTTAGTGCTCTACTGCTTGAGTCACAGCTCTACTTCTGGCTTGTGTGTGTGTGTGTGTGTGTGTGTGTGTGTGTGTGTGTGTGTGGTTTATTGGAGATAAGAGTCTCATGAACTTTCCTGCCTTGCTGGCTTCAAACTGTGATCCTTCTATCTCAGCCTCCTGAGTAGCTAGGGTTACCGGAGTGAGCCAGATGGGAGTTTTATCCCTGAGCTGTGACAATAAAAGGCGCTGCCAGGCACTGCCAATGTCCCCGAGGGAGGGAGAGAGACCTAATCACCATGCGGGCGATGATTTAATAGAGAAACCAGGAGATAAAAGGGGTCAATGAGTGTTCATACTGTTAATTAGAGAAATTAAGTGGGCATTATGGGGGGGGGGGTCATGCGGCACATTGATGAGGGAACGGGGCCCCATCTGGCCCCATCTGAGAGGTGACATTGAATAAAGCCCCTGAGGCAGGGGAGGAGGCGCTGTGGAGACAAGAGTGGTCCAGGGCAGAGGTGAGTGGCGCATGGCACATGATGTGGGCGCTGGGTTTGATGGGGAGAGCTGGGCCTGGGGGACCCAGAGCCCGGGACAGAGGCACCCCTCCCCCCGCCATCCACCCCTGCACAGGCCAAGAGGTCCACAGTCCAAAGTGGCTCAGTGTGTTTGCTGGCCTTGGGTGTCCTGGTCTAATTCACGGTGCTGACCAGCTGGGCTTTATCCGGAGGTGGTGGGAGGGTTTGCTTTAAGCTCTTCCGGTCACCAGCAGACTCCGTTTCCCTGTGGTGGTGGTGCCCAGCCTGTGTTCTCACCAGCTGGGAGCTGCTGGCCGTGCCCAGGGCCTCTGGCTGGTCTTTGCACAGGACCTCTGCCCCGCAGCGTCAGCAGAAGCCTGTGAAACCCTACGCTGGCTTCCAAATGGAGGAAGCACCATGCTGTGGGGGCCTGTGGGATTAGATCGTGCCTGTGTGGACCGTCCAGGGCCTCTCCAGAGCATGACTGTGGATTTCAGGACTGGCAGGCGGGTGTCTGCGAGGTCCGCTCCACTTATCACTGTTCCGAAGCAAAGGAAGGGCTCTGGCTGCCTGAGTGGGGCTTGCCCCAGCCCCAGCCATGGCCACGGCCACGGCGAGGTATTGCTGGCAGCAGCCTAAACACAGACTATTGTACACGTGCTACAAGCAGGACTCCTGCAAAGACTCTGCTCCCAATCCCAGGAGGCAGAGACCTCCTGTAGCCTGGGTTTCTCATGGGGAAACTGAGTCCCAGAAGGTCAAGCCTCTCCTATCAGAGTGTAGGAAAGCCAGGGCCCAGACTATGCCCATCTAGCCTCTAAACTAGAATGCTCTAGAAGTTGTTCTCTGCCAGACCAGTGCCCATGCCGCCTTGATATGTCTCAGTCCCGCCCACTAGAAAGGAACAGGGGGACGGGTGCCCGTGTGGGCTCCATTGGTGAGATGGGGAGGAGGGGGTGGGAGCCTTTGCTGGGTCTTGGGGAGCAAGAAGAGCAACTGGACAGGCAAGGGGCAGGTGTGGCCATGGGGAGCTGTGTGTGCAGGCTGTGCTGAGCCACCAGCCATGCGGAGCAGAGGCCGCCTCGGGCCAGCCCGGGTGGATGATGGGACAGTTCTGTGTGTTTCTTGCTGCCACATTTTATGAAGGGTTACACTTGGCAAAGCCTATGAATGCTATGCAAGCAGCAGTGAGTGCCTCTTAGTGGAGGTAAACCAGATGTCCAGGACGAGTTGCTGTCTGTGTGGGAGAAGCCAGTGCTGCAGGATTGAGCTGAATGCGGATCTTGCTGCAGATTCACGGGCAGAGGCCACGGGTTTGCCTTCCCACGGGTGGAGCGATGCATGACCTCAGGCTAAACCCCACCGGGCGGTGCGGCTGGACTCACGCCATCCTGCCGCTCTGGGGACTGGCCGGCCAGGGTCGCAGCTGTACTTTGCGGCAGTGGAACTTGCACACGGTGGGCCAGTTGAGACTCGAGTCACAATGACAGGCGCCGAGTCCGCTGCTATCATCTGATGCGGGCTTGGCAGCTGTGAAGCAGGTGTCCTGTGAAGGAGGACAACAAAACCAAGCAAGCGACGTCAGCGGCCTGTGCTTGCTTTGGACTTTCGGGGGTTCATGCCCTCCATTTATGGGCGGGTGGTGTGTACCCCGAGGCCTCCTGCGAGGCCAACTCAGGATCTTAGTAACCTTACCTCTCCAATGCTCACTGCTCCTGGAACACCAGCCTGCAAGGCGTGGCAGTAACAATTGCTCTGTTATCCATGCAGCTCTAGGTTCAAGTCCTACCCCATGCTGCATGAAGACAGGGGTGGGAAGCTCAGCATGGGAGGGGGCTAGTGAGACAGGGGAGGGGTGCCCGTGGTGAGCAGGCTCAGGTGGGATGGAGCAAACCCTGGCTCCTCCCATCACCTGCCGAGGAACGTCCCACCCGCCCTGTGCCCCAGGTCTCCATCTGCACACGGAGGTCTGCGCCTCGGCCTTCCTCCCAGAGCTGCGAGGAGCGGAGGAGCCACTGCTTTTGTAGTGTGCAGAATCCACAGGTAGAAGATGTAGACAGAGGAAGTGCTGCACACGCATGTGTCAGACATTTGTTTGAGTCTCAAGATGCAACGTGCGGACACAGGGAGCCATCGTACCGGCTCCGGACTCAGTTCGCGAAGGACTGAGTTCGTGAAGGTGCGATTTCTGCTTCAGGGTCTCCTTTGGTGGAATTGAGACAGAGCTAGGTTTTAAATAGCCACCATGGTGTCTCTCCTGTTTATCAGATGCCACATCCTCAGCCTTCATTTTCACAATGTAATTTTCCCACCTGGAAGCATCCTGTCTCACTGCTTTGATTCTGGTGATTGGAGGATGGGACTGGACCTTGCATACACCAGACCGGGGGCTGTATCATTGAGCTGCCACCCCACCCAGACCAGAGCCAGACCTCCTCCCGCCCGCAGTCCTATCTGTTAGCAGCACTTCTGAGCACTGGAATGATACAATGATTAAAGATCAGTTTTGCAAATAGAGCTTTCATACACAGAGGCATGATGGATGGATAGAATTACTTATGTCTGTATCTGTCAGTGTCTCTCTCTATACTCCAGAACACACACACACACACTCTCTCTCTCCCATTTTCTACCTACCTATCATTTTTTTGTGTGTGTATGCCAGTACTGGGGCTTGAACTCAGTGCCTCATGGCTTTTTTTTGCCCAAGGATGGCACTCTACCACTTGAGCCACACCTCTACTTCTGACTTCTTTCTGGTTAACCGGACATAGGAGTCTGATAGACCTTACTGCCCAAGCAGGCTTCAAATCCATCATCCTTAGATCTCAGCCTCCTGGCTAGCTAGGATTACAGGCACACGCCTCTGGCACCCAGCCGGTGCTAGTCTCTGCCTTGTGTGAGTGAGGCACACTGGTACCTGGTGTCCTCAGTAACTGATGCCCACGGCCCTCTTCGGCAGCGGACTACTTTCCAGGAGAGGAAGGTTGAGTGTGCCGGAAATAACACACAGGTGATGGAGGAAACGAAATATGTTGCATTTCACTTCTAAAGCAGCTGATGAACATAGCCACCACGTCACAACCAGAGCAAAAGAGAGCCCTGAGTGGGACAAAGCACCTGGTGGCAGGAGGTGGCTGTGAGCACCGTGGAGGCGTGGTGGACACCCAGGCCCCAAGGCCGGCGACTGTCGCCGCCATTCCCAGCGGAAGGAATGACACCACTCAGTGGGATCCTCAGTGAGAATTAATGCAATTCCTTCTTTTTTCTATTTAAGTCCCTGGATCCTGGTTAAAAGCCCTTCATCCCTTTTCCCTTCTGCCCTTCTCTTCTCCCTCTCTCCCTCCAAGGCAAGGACAGGAAGGGCTGGACTGTCGTCTCAGAACCAGAACGCTTTGGTGTAAAATAACCAGGGGTCAATAACTGGTGTAAATAACTGGTATAAAATAACTGGACGTACCTTGCAGTCAGTTGGAGTTTGCAGTGGTCTGCTGCGCTTGCCCGCCTCCCAAAGTCTCTCATGGAAACCCTCATGCCCAGGGTACAGTGAGGGAATGAGGCCTTTGGGCAGGAGGTAGGTCAGGAAGGGAGACCCTTCATGAATGAAATCAGTGCTTCCTGTTGTTCATCATGGGACGCTGGCGCGAGGACACACATCTGGCAGGAAGCGGGTGCTCGCCAGATGTGGAATCTACTGGAATCTCCCTCTCAGGTTCCAGCCTCCAAAGAGTGAGAGTGACCTGCTATGATTTGTCAACTGCTCAGTCTTTCTATAGCCACCAGAAAGGACAGAGACAAGTTCTTCTCCGAGATATCATCCTGTCCACGAAGTGAACGGGACTCAGAAGATAAAAGGGATCTCACGTCTGGCAGAAGGCACGGGAGGGAGCCCGGGCTTTCTCCTTAGCAGCTTACCAGCTGCCATTTAGATATAAATGTTATTAGGGCCCAAATGTGAGAACTGGCCAGAACGGATTCACCTGCCATGCTCTGAGAGGCGGCACAAGTAGCCACAAGCAATGACTAGACCTGCTGTCAGTGACAGTGCTATGGACTTCTGAATCAGAGCTGAGTTAATGAAAGAGCTTTGATCATCCTTGGTGCCAGGAGGGTAATGAAAATGGGGGTGGGGCAGGAAGCTTCAGTCCCGTTGCCTGGGCAACCGTGCCCACAGCCAATCAGAGGCGCTCTTCAGGCTTGCAGTGTGAATGGGGCCCTTGCTCCAAGTCCTCTGTGGTTCGGAGACGTCATCTAGAGACTACAGTATCTATTTGTTGCAACGAATTTAAATAGAATCCAATGGAGAGAGTCAAAGAGACCAAAGCCACAAGTGAAAGACAGATGGAGATCGGAGGGGTGCTCTGGGGCTGGCATTAGGACAAGATGTTTCTCTGACAGATTTTCTGCCCTTATCTGGAGTGGGCTGTCTCTGCTTCTGCTCTGTCTCCTCTGACTCTGTCTCTGTTTCTGTCTGTCTCTGTCTCTCTGTGTCTCTGTCTGTCTCTGTCTCTGTTTCTGTCTGTCTCTGTCTCTGCCTGTCTGCCTCTCTGTCTCTGTCTCTGCCTCTCTGTCTCTGTGTCTCTGTGTCTCTGCCTCTGCCTCTGCCTCTGCCTGTCTCCCTCCCTGCTTCTCCTGCTCCGAGCCTGGCATTGGTCAGTTTGCCAAAACCAGAGAAGTTTCTGTCAGCACAGCACCCAGCATCCTCTTCTTTCAAAGGCCATTATGGACAGTTGTGTGGGTCGTGACCTGCACCAGCCATGCAGAAGAGGGTTCCAGAACCTTCCTGTGCCCTGCACCGAGCCACTAGCTTGTGTGTTTACCTGAGAAGGGGGAGGGGCCCTTGCTGATGTGGACAAAAGCACCAGGTGGGCCACAGCTGCCTGTCCCATCTGCCCTTTCCGTTTAGCAAGAAGGGACCCGTGGGTGTGTGTGCGACTCTGGGAGCCCGGGGTGCAGACAGACAAGCCCTTCTACGTGAACAGAAACGTGGCGACCTTGGGCTAACACATAAAACAGGTAAAATGAAAGAGGCTGTTCTGTGTGTGGACAAATGCTTACTTCTGTTAAGAGTAAGCCGGGTATATGTGTAAAAGGAAACTTTTTCTAAACACAGGTTCTGGACAGCTGTGTGTGGCCTGAGAATGATATGATCAACACTCCAATGGCTCTTGGTGGAAACCAATTCCCTACCTCTGCGAAAGCCACACACTGCGGCGGGTCAGTGGTAGACTTCTGCGCCGCACATGGCGCCGGCGGAGACCCAGGGCTGAGCAGGGCACACGTGTATGCACACCATGTCTACGTAAATACAATGCCTGTGCACACACAGACACACCTTCCCAGAGGGAGGAGGCTGCTTCTCCAAGTCCGGATCCCAGGTTGGGCAGAGACAGGAGAGAGAGTGAGAGGAGAAAGAGAGGAAGAAGAAGAGGGATAGGGAGAATGAGAGGGAGAAGGAGGAGAGAGGGAGAGGAGGAGGGGAAAAGTTTAGGGTTCTTTACCCCTCCCCCCAAGTAGACTTTTACAAATGGCCCAATTTCCCTGCCCTTTTGTGACTGTGAACTTAGGTCAGTGTGTCCTCTGCCATGTTCGGAGACTGGTTCTGAGATGTTTCATTTTAACAGGCTAACAGGGAGGACAAACATGACAGCTCCAGTATTTTGGCACAGACAGGCTGGGCACAGCGGCACATGCCTGTGATCCCAGCTGTGCAGGAGGCTGAGGTAAAAGGATCTCAGGTGCACGGATGAAAAGCAAAATAAACTGGAAAATGAACTCAAAGCGAAAGGGCTGGGGACATGGCTCAAGTGGCAGTGGGCTTGCCTAGCAAGTACAAGGGTCCTGAGTTCCAGTGCCAGTACTACCAAATGGAAAAGAATAAAAAAATAATAATAAGCTAATAGCTTTTGAATTAAAGGGGGGTGTTTTAGGGCCTTGCTCAGTGAATGAGTATCCCGGGCTACTGTGAAAAGACCACAGACATAATGAGTTTAAATAACACATTTATTATCCCTAGTTCTGGAAGCCAGTGGGTTCTCAGGAGCTTCATCTCTGGAGACTCACAGAAGATCCTTCCTGGCCTGTGCTTAGTTCCCGTGGCTGGGAGGGGGCACGGGGTGGGGGTGGGGGTCCTTCAGTCCCAGGTGCTCTCCTGTGCATGGCCGGCACCCTGCCTCTGTGCCCACCTGCACCCACCTCTTCCTCAGAGAACCCCAGCCGGCTCAGCACCCACCCCAGTCTTGTATGACCTCCGCAGGGCCCCCGTTGGTGAGGACCCTCGGTGGCAGGCACGGAGGCCTGGCACATGCGCTGGGAGACACACTGGCATCCGCACTCACCACTTCCAAAGCAGCTGTGTGAGTCATGGTGGCTCAGTGTGGGGAACGAGATGGCAGGGACAGTGGTGAGCTATGTTCTTCTCGGGGGTGCTGGCTGTGGGGTTTGCTCCTGGGGCGGGGGAAGCCCGCCTCCCTTCCTTTCCTCCCCCAGAGGCCTGGCTGTGCAGAGATCAGCAGGACCCTTAGGAAGCAATGTTGGTCTCTCAGGACCTGCAAAGCAGGTCCTGAAAAATCTGGCGATGTCTTAGATCCTGGCTCCCTTCCTGGCTCCCTTCCTAGAAGGGATGCTTTAGCATCCTTAAAGAGAGACCCGGGACCCCTAAGTTAGCTCTTTCTGCCTTTTCAACATTTTGTTTTGTTTTGTTTTGCCTGGAGGCAATTTACTGACCGGAGGGAGCGGTAATGGGGGTGGTCTGAGAAGGAATGCTTGCACTCTCCTGCCTCTGGATGGACTGTTCTGGAAGGAAGTTGTATACATGGTTAATAATGTGTTAGTATTTGAGTTCCCTGTGAGCTTGGAGCCATTTCTTTTTTTCTTTTTTCCTTTCTTTTTTTTTTTGTCAGTCATGGGTTTGAACCTCTGGGCCTGGGTGCTGTCCATGAACTCTTCAGTTCAAGGCAAGCGTTCTACCACTTGAGCCACAGCACCACTTCCGGTTTTCTATTGGTTTATTGGAGACAAGAGTCTCATCGACTTTGCTGACTGGGCTGACTTTGAACCGTGATCCTTGGATCTCAGCCTCCTGAGTAGCTAGGATGACAGGCGTGAGCCACCAGTGCCCAGCTGGAGCCATTTCTTCAAAGCAGTTTTAAAGAAATAAAGGCTGCTGAGTGGGGCTGAGCCTTCAGGAGCCCCGAGGACCCCGTGACCTGCTGGGCTGAATGCCCAGAGGCGAAGATGGGCCTGGCCCCAGGACTTGGTCTCATCCAGACTTCTGCAAGCTTGGGGTTGCTTGCACGTGAGCACATCGCTCAAGTCACACCACCTTCCTCCCATGCTTCAACCCTTTATTCAATGCCACCCACCCCCAAGTACAGCTATTTATTCACATATTTATTTTTCGGTCCTGGGGATGGAGCACAGGGTCTTTTGCATCATAGGCAAAAGCTACATCCCAAACCCTTTCCTCAGAAACACCCCCAGCAGCCAAGGGCAGGTATTGCGTGCGGTGTGGCCCAAGACAGCGCCTTGGTTCATGGAGCAGCGGGTGAGCCTCGTGCTGTCAAACTGCGTCTTGTCCCCTGATTGAGTCACCTGCCATCAGCTAGAAATGTCTGACACAAGAATTCTGCCTTGTTCTCTCCCAGGTAGGCCTGGGTCCCTCTCCCTGGTACCTGTTAATATGTGACTTTTATGGTAAAAGACACTTTGCATTTGGCACTAAATTCAGGATCTTACATATGGGGAGGTTATCCTGCAATGTCTCCCAAACATCTATGTGTTGTAGGTTTGCTCCTCAGTCTCAGGTGCCACCGTGGGGCGGGGGTGGGGTGGGGGAGGCCTTAAAGACGTAAGACCTTAAAGAAGTAAAGCTTAGTGGAAGATATAAGTCATTAGCATATGCCCTCCCAGGGGATTGTGGGATTCCAGTCTGTTCCTCCTCCTCCTCTCTCTCTCTCTCTCTCTCTCTCTCTCTCTCTCTCTCTCTCTCTCTCTCTCTCTCTCTCTCTCTCTCTCTCTCTCTCCTTTCCTGGCTGCCATGAGACACTGTAGCTTCCACCACCACTTTCTCCCTCCACGATGTCTGCCTCACCATCCCACAGATTGTCTTCTGTCTCTCTAACTCTGTTTCTGTTTCTGTTTCTGTTTCCTTCCTTCCTTCCTTTCTTCCTTCCTTCCTTCCTTCCTTCCTTCCTTCCTTCCTTCCTTCCTTCCTTCCTTCCTCTCTCCCCGTCCCAAAGCCTTTTTTTTTTGTTCTTCTAAAAATCACTGCTGATTGATACTAACAGTTGTATATTCATAGGAGATTAAAAATAAACATTTATGGCCAGAGAAGTAGAATTAATGTTACACTTGTTTAGTGAATAAGACTGTTTTCGAGCTCCTGTAAGGGATTGGGCAGGGGTCCAGGCAATGGAAGCCAGAGGTGGACAGTCTCTGGTCTCACAGATTGTCCATGTTGAGGGCTCATTCCTTGCAGGTAAAAATGCAGGTCTTAGAGCCTGAAGTGACATCTGTGGCCTACATCACACAAGGCCTGTGATGTTAAGGAACCTTCTGCTGCCCACACTTTTTTTTTTTGGGGGGGGCCTGGGCGCTGTCCCTCAGCTCTTCAGCTCAAGGCTAGCACTCTACCACTTGAGCCACAGCACCACTTCCAGCTTTTTTCTTTTTGCTTATGTGGTGCTGAGGAATCGAACCCAGGGCCTCGTGCATGCAAGGCAAGCGCTCTACCACTGAGCCACCTTCCCAGCCCTGTGAGCTTCATTTCTAACAGCAATAGCACTCCGATGGCTTCTCAGATGCTCATAAAGGAGGAGGTAGCTGGGGGAGGGAACCCATGGGGAAGAGTTCCAGCCCCTCGTATCTGTAAGACCTATGGATGAGTCTCCTCGAGCTGCTCTAACAAAGTTCCCTTAGACTGGGTGGGCTTAAACAACAAAACATTATGTCTCACACTTCTCAAATTTTGAAGTCCAAGGTGGAGGGTGCAGGTAGGGCTGGCTCCTTGCCTCTTAGCTTGCAGACCACATCTTTTCCCGATTCTTCCCTCTGTGTGTGTGTGTGTGTGTGTGTGTGTGTGTGTGTGAGTGTGAGTGAGTCAGTGTTGTGATCACCTCTTCTCATGAGGCCCCACTAATACTGGATCAGGGTACACACCTCTTTAATGACCCAGTCTCCAAACACAGGCACATTTCCAGGTCCGGGGGTCAGGACTTCTATGGATGGATTTAGGAGAATAAATTTAGCAAGTAGCTACTGTATTGTGTTAAGACATTGTTGCTGCCTCTATTTAAGTTTGTTTCTTCTTTTTCCAGTGCTGGGATTGGACTCTAGGTCTCCTAACACTAGCAGGTGCTCTATAACTAAGCTGCATCCCCAGTCCTTATTGTAAGGGTATTTTTTTTTTTTTTGTCAGTCATGGGGCCTGAACTCTGGCCTGGGTGCTGTCCCTCAGCTCTTCAGCTCAAGGCTAGCGCTCTACCACTTGAGCCACAGCGCCATTTCTGGCTTTTTCTGCTTATATGGTGCTGAGGAATCGAACCCAGGGCCTCATGCATAAAAGGCAAACACTCTCCCATGGAGCCACCTTCCCAGCCCCTGTAAACATATTTTTAAGCAAACTGCTTTCTTTGAGTTTGAGAACTCTTACTGCCAGGTATAAGGGGGCAGGAGGGTGGGGGAAGAATCTCAGAGGTGAAAACCCACCGTTCAGGAAGGCTTTCAGCTTTAACATCCTATCCAGTCACAACCTGTTTGGGAGGCGCCAGTGGGTGGGGGGGCAGCTCCTAGAAGCTCAGAGGGTCCCCAGGACAGAGGGGCATGGGCTTGTCAGTGTGGGGTTCACCCCTGATGCATCGCACCCACACTTCTCTGTCTGTGGTGTGTCCAGACCAGCCAGCCAGCCAACCAAATGGATGGAAGTCGTACCCCGGAGACCGAAATAGAACCTCCTTTGTTTCCCAACATGGGACGAACAGGGACGCTAATTTAATTTTGAAAGGAGCTGAGCCAGTTTTATTACAAGTTCTTTTCTTTTCTTTCTTTTTCCTGGAATAAGTTCCTCCCTCAGTCTCCCTGAGACTGTGGTTCTTTTTGTCTCTCTATCGATGTTTTGTGTGAGGCCCGTTCTGCTGGGGACTGCTCCGTCATGTAGAGGCTGGACGCTCACAGCTTCCCTTGCCCCCTTGTCCCCTCTGTGGATGCCAGTGGCTCCTCTGCCAGCCAGGAATTCATGCCTTCAGAAGTGGATGGTGTCGACCAGGGAGAAGATCACTCACTGCCTGCCGAGGACTGGTGTTAAGGAAGTAGAGTGACCCACCCTCATCTGACAGGGATGTGTCCCAAGACCCCCAGTGGATACTTAGACCTGAGGCTGGTACCAAGGCCTGTGTACAAGTATCGCGCTATGGTAACACTGATCTGATAACTGGGATGGCTACCAGTGATGTGTGGGAGGGTAGTGACTATTCTGTGGATACCCTGAATGATCCCGGCCTGGGATGAGATCTGGTTAAGTGCTCCCCAGGCCTGTCCTGTTCTCCTGTGACAGTGTAGAATTCTTGAGACTACCCACTCTTTTCTTGGGGTGGATGGAGGGCTGGCCTCAGAGCAGGAGGTGGCAGGATCTGAAAAAAGACCAGCAGGCTGGCAGACTGGTGAGCTGCCGGCATCCACCAGGCTACCCTGCCTGCGTCTTCTCATGGCTCCTCCCACCTGGAGGAGTGCTCACAGGCCAGGGATGAGTGGCATCCCGGCCCTTACCTGCAGAGCAAGAGGCCACGCAGCGTCCTGAGAATGGGCGGGTCTTTCCCAGATGCTCCCGGGGTTGCATTGGGCACCGACTATTGCTTGCCACCCATGACTACAGACCACAAAACCCAAACTTCATTGTGAGGGGCTGCTCCTAGGACCCCAGTAAGATTTTTATCCTTCCTTCTGTCCCCATGTGCAGGGAGGACCAAGAAGAGGGATGGAGAGGTTGACAGAGCCAAGATGTCCATCCATGCCTGAGAGGTCTTTCCTTGTGGATGCACTCGTGGTCCCCATGGTTACCATGGCGTCAGGACTGATGCACTCGTGGTCCCCATGGTTACCATGGCAGCAGGGCAGATGCATTCGTGGTCCCCATGGTTACCATGGCGGCAGTGCGGATGCATTCGTGGTCCCCATGGTTACCATGGCATCAGGGCTGATGCACTCATGATCCCCATGGTTACCATGGCGGCAGTGAGGATGCACTGGTAGTCCCCATGGTTACTGTGGCAGCAGGCTGATGCACTTGTGGTCCCCACTGGCTATCTTGGTGGCAGTTCTCTAGGCAGGTCTAGGCAGGTCTCACGTGGTAGAAATCTAGCCCCTCTGGATTTGTACTGGATTAAGTGGTACCCCTTGCCAGGCCTGGCCACAGAAGAAAACTTCCTAATGTGGCCTCCTGGAAATGGGTGGTGACGGACTTCTTACTTAGCTGGCTGGTCTTCTATGCCCCTAAGGCCATGTGGGGGGTCTGGACTCTGGAAGGGTAACGGTGGGAAGATTGAGTTAAAGTCACTCCACCTGAGTCTGGCTGGGCTGTGGTTTTCACCTGCCAGTGTGGTCTGTATTTGATAAAGTCAGGCCTCTCCAATCCTTACTGTACCAAAGTCCACTGTGTGGATGGCAGAGAAAACTTGGTGTTCTGGATTAGTAGAGCTTTAAAGGATTGTAATACACTTCAGTGGGAGAATGTTCTGGACTTACCTTTGGTGACTCATCAGGTTTACATGTCTTGTAAACTGCAATCCTGAAATGTGTAATGTGCCTTAAACAAGAAGCTCACAAAGTCATACATATCACAATTTGACTCAGGCCAAAGGCTCTTTCAAAGTTTTCAAAAGGTCTGTGTGATGGCTACACTTTTGTTTATTTTATTTCAGGCTCAAATACTTGAATACTTTGAGTTGAGTGCTGGCCATTGTTCTTGATTGGATGATATGATGTCTTTTATCATGAGCAACAGTTGCTTTTTATATAGGCCTTATCAAAAGTTCTCCCACAAAAGCACTTCTTAAAGCCTTGGGCTTGCCGATGGGTGGTTAAGAAAGGAAGGCGTGGTTTTAGATTAGGGGATTTTATGGCCAGGCTGTTTACATCTTACCGGCCTCTGACTATTTATTATAAGAGAACAAAAGGAGAAGTGTGTGAACTTTGGAACAGGGAAGATAACTTAAGACAAATCTCAGGAGCCACTAACTCTATTCCTCCTACACCCTAGGAGGGAAGGCTGGGCCTGCTCCCTGCTGACACCTGTTGTCCTGGCTGGAGGGGCTGGACCAGTTTGGGGGCAGTCAGGCCTGGCCAGCGCAGCTGAGGCCTTCAATGAGCAAGGTCATTCATTTCTTTTGTGTGTGTGTGTGTGTGTGTGTGTGTGTGTGTGTGTGTGTGTGTGTGTGTGTGTGTGTGTGTGTGTGTGTGTGTGTGTGTGGTCGGTCATGGGGCTTGAACTCTGGGCCTGGGTGCTGTCCCTTGACTCTTCAACTCAAGGCGAGCACTCTACCACTTGAGCCACAGCGCTACTTCTGGTTTTCTGGTGGTTTATTGGAAATAATAATCTCACTGCCTTTCCTGCCTGGGCTGGCTTTGAACTGTGAGCCTCAGATCTCAGCCTCCTGAGTAGCTAGGATGACAGGCGTGAGCCACCGGCGCCCGGCATGAGGTTGTTCATTTCTGTAGCAGTGGGAGGAAGAGTCGGCCACAGTACAGCTTACAGATGCCTCCCAGAGGAAACCCATTTCACTGTGGTGAGGATCTGTGTAAGACAACACCGATCATTCTACCTATAATAGTACTACAGCTCAGTGCTACTAAGCACATTGACCTTGTGATACAGCCCACACCAGCGTCCATCTCCAGGACCCTTTTATTTTCCTCAAGTCAAGGGCTCTCCTAGTTACATAATGCCCCCCTCCCAGCCCGCGTGTCCCCCTTCAGCTCTGCCCCTGGGAATGGGATATTGGAGGGGCTGGAGAGAGGCAGATCCACCATATTTGTTCTCTCATGACTGGCTTGTTAACAGAATTTCCTGGGTGTTCATCTGTACGTGTAGCCACCATCAGAATTCGATTCCTTTTCAGGCTGAATAGCTGAGATGACTCCCAAGAGGGTAGCGAATATAGTGTGGGTGCTCTGGACAAAGAGGTGATTCTTGCCCAGGCTCAATGGCCACTGCTGCCTTGCCTTGTCTTTTCTCTCCCTCCCTCCCTCCCTTCTTCCCTTCTTCCCTCCCTCCCTTCGTTTGTTCGTTCGTTCGTTCATTCCTTCCTTCCTTCCTTGGCTTGAAGTCAAGGTCTGGGTGCTGTCCCTGAGCTATTTTGCTCACGTCTAGCACTCTACTACTTGAGCCACAGCTTCACTTCTGGCTTTTTGCTTGTTCATTAGAGATAAGAGTCTCAAAGATATTCCTGCCTGGGCTGGCATCAACCCCAGATCTTCAGCTCTCAGCTTCCTGAGTAGCTGGGATGACAGGCATGAGCCACCAACACCTGACTATACTTTCTGAGCTATGATTCTTTGGGCATTGTGGTGAAGCAGACTATTTCTTATTCCAGCCCACATATGAACAAGACTAATTCTAAAGAACATTTTAAGCAACTTTCCTGAATATTTTCCCCAACCTCTTTAATCCTGTGCTAAAAATAGATGATGAAACACAGAAGTAGTCGGCAGCAAGCATATATCAGATTCAGCAAGCGAGTAAACACCAGCCAGCCTCCCCAAGCTGGGGTGGATTTCTTTCTTCTTTTCTTTTTGTTGTTCTAGAAGAACACTGAGGCACAAAGTCTATATTTTAAAATAGAATTTATGACTTTAATCATCTTGACAGGGAGTATAAATGCCCCAAACAGCCTCCATGAGTCACTTCTTAGATTCTAAAAGGAATGTGTTTCAGAATGTGTTTTCTGTTCTTTGAGATTTGTTTTAAGAAGTTCCAAAAGAAAAAAGAAAGAAAGAAAGAAAGCAAACGCACTGCCTGGAGCCACAGATCTGGAAGCAGCTCTTTTTGGCTGTCACCAATGCCGGGCTGGGCTGGCCTGCGCTGGAGGCCGGGCCTCCTCAGGCCCCGTCCTGGGGCAGGTCCAATTTGAAAAGCCACAATACTGACGAGCGGGTGCGGACAGGAGAAGGGGAGCATGAGAAAGGGACCCAGGGACCTGGGGGTCAATGGCAAAGCCAGACCATTTTTTGGAAGTATATCCCGCTAGATGGGTTCGACTGATTTTCCTGTGGCTACTCTTCAGGTGAAGTCTCCGCCAGCATTGATTTATGCTTTAGGCCGTTGCTCTTCAGCCCCTGATGCCCTGTGAGAGCCAGTGCTGGTCTCAGCTCCCCCTAAACATGCTGTCTCTGTGCTTCCGGTTCTCTTGGATGTCAACCTCGGGAGCCTTGGATGCCATCACAACTCCTCTCTCGGATTTTTTGTATTTATTTATTTATGTTTTGGTGTTGGTATGTTGGAGCTCGAACTCAGGGCCTCATGCTCTGGCTCAGCTTTCTTTTTTTTTTTTTTTTTTTGCCAGTCGTGGACCTGAACTCTGGGCTTACTCGCTGTCCCTCAGCTCTTCAGCTCAAGGCGAGTACTAGACCGCTTGAGCCCACAGCGCCACTTCCAGCTTTTTCTGTTTATGTGGTGCTGAGGAATTGAACCCAGGGCCTCATGCATGCAAGGCAAGCACTCTACCACTGAGCCACCTTCCCAGCCCTGGCTCAGCTTTCTTGTTGATGGCTGACACACTACCACTTCAGACATGCCTCCAGTCTAACTTTTTGCTGACAAATTGGAACTGTAGTCTTACAGGCTTTTCTGCCCTGGCTGGCTTAAAACAGAGATCCTCCAGCTCTCAGCCTCTTGAATAGTAGTATTATAGGCATGAGGCACCAGCTACTACATTGTCTTACTGACTCATCTTTACCCATCCCCTGGCTTGGAAACCTGGCCAGCAATGATCAGCCGGGTGATTTCCACCTTGCAGATCTGAGGTGTGTGTGTGTGTGTGTGTGTGTGTGTGTGTGTGTGTGTGTGTGTGTGTGTGCGCGCATATGCATGTCTCTTGATACTGATGGCAGGTACGGGTGCCTTCTGTTACCACGATATCTAAATCTGGCGATCAGTAAGGTAGGACAGACGGGGTGACCAATGACAAATGAGTGAATGGATTGCAAGGATCATGGGGGATTTAAAGACTGTGAGAGGGTGAATACAGAGTGATGTATGTCAGGCTATGAGGGGTGGCCTGTGGTAGAGCAAGCCTCTGAGTCGGGAGACATTCCCTCAGAACCCACTTGAAAGACCTCAGCTCACAAATGAGCTCTGGGGTATGCAACCCGGAGCAGGGCATCAGCCACGTCTTCATAGCAAGAGCCGCACGGGAGAGGCCCCAGGAGACACAGCCTCTCGGTCCCACCAGCGTGCGGAATCCCCGCTCTTCAGTGTATCCTGCTCTTGAACTTTAGACAGAGGGAAAGGAAAGGACAGGGGACTTGGGAAGAGAGAGGTGTGTAAGACTTTCCACCAAAACATTTGAGGAAGATGCGTAAGCAAGAGTGGGCCAGTTCCAGGAGAGCGTGGTGGTTTGTTTGGTGAAGGTAAAGAGTTCCATGCTCTGTGGGGGAGGGCAGAGGAAAGGTGGTGCTGGGAGGGGGAGGGGCTGGGCTTGGTGAGGAGAATGGGTGGGTTACTCTGGGTTTCTCTATGTTGTACAGACACCAGCTGGCGGCTGGGGCTGGCTCTGGCTTGCTCCATTTAAAAAGCAACAGTTTTGACCAAAGCCACTCTATTTCCAAACTAAGCGCCCAAATCAAATGACTCTGTATCTTGTTACCCAAGTAAATAAGAGATGCTACCTGGCAGCGCACACTCATCGCTGATTTGTGCTAGTAGAAAATTATACCTGTGTATCTATCCAATCACAGCAGAAACCCCAGACGCATAAGCTCTTCAGCCTTACCGGGTGTAGCCCCCTCATCTGGGACTATCTCCAAAACGGAGAGACATGGCAGGCATGTCTCAGTGTCAGGTCATAAGCCTGGTCAGGAAAATTGCCACAGCCAACGACTCCCACCTCTGTTCCCCAGACTGCAGCTGGAGCTCCATTTCTCATGTCATGACCCACACCGCGTGCATCAGAGGACACCTGAAATCGCTCTGCCACCCAGATGTACATGTGGCAGCTCTACCCCTTCAACAGCTGTGTGCCTGAGCAGAGACGTTTCAGAGCCTGCAGCCTCTTCAACCCTTTTTCTACATTCCCAGTCCTGTGTGTTGTTGTGTGACGCACAGCGCATGATCTGAGGGTTCACGCTGGAGTGAGAGAGCTCCTGCTTGAGCGGGTCATGGCTTTCGAGCGTCCTCAACCGGACTTGGTCATTGGAAGCCAATTCAACTGTTGGGGCTTGTGGCCCTACTGATGTTCGATGAATTTGACATCGTAGAAGTGCACAAGTGTGTCTGACATGGCTCCCGGGTGACGCTTGGAGTCTTCCCTAGTGTTTTGGAAGACTGGTAGAGCTGTCTTGGTCTTTGTCTTTGTTCTTTGGCTATTGAGTTGTTGAGTTCTGGAATCAGACCCTGCTCTGTGACGGGCTCCTGGGTGCCCACGAACAGCCACTGTTGTTTTATCTGTTATGTATTTATTTTTCTGTGCCAGTACTGGGGTTTGAACTCGAGCCCCGGGCCCCCTTGCTCTACCACCAACCTCTACTTCAGGTTTTTGATGGCTCATTGGAGATACAAGCCTCACAAACTCCTCTGCCTCCGCTGGCTTTCAATGGCGAGCCTCAGCTCTCAGCCTTCTGAGTAGCAGAAATTGCAGGTGGGAGCGACTGGTGCCAGCTAGGAACATCCTCTGTCTGCTGTTCCTCTCATCCCTGCCCCGCGTTCTCTTCACTTGCTTTTCCTAGGACAGGGTCCTGGGATCCGAACTGTGGGTCTTGAGTTCATCAGGTTGGAAGCAGACAGTTCAGATAGTCCAGCACCTTGAGTGAGTCAAAGAACTCCGGTTCTCTGAACCATAGCGAAGAACCGGGGAAGCCAAGTCAAGCCCAGAGCATTCCCAGGTCCCCTGCTCCAGGGTCCTGGGCATCAACGTGAGCATTAGTTTGGAGCGGGGTGTCTCCTCCTGTCTCCACTCAGAGGTTGAGCTGTTGGAGTATTTCTAGAGGCTCAGAGCAGCCTGGAATGGCATCTTTTCTTAGCCCAGCTTCTGCACAGAAAGGGAGTGTAAGGTTGGATCTGATTCCGGCTGGTCCCCAGTGGAGGGGCATCCGGTTTATGATACCCCATGAACGCATTTTGTTTCCACATCTAATTGTCACCAGGGTGTCTCCACAGAGCTCCAGGCCTGCTTTGAAACGCCACCAGAGCCCCACGGGCATCTTTTCCTGCCTCTTCCCTCAGGGGTAGCAGACCTGCATGTGAGAAATAGCTGAGCTCACAGCAGCCTGCAGGGAACTTTCATCTGTGGAGCTGGGAACCAGGGTCTGTCTGTGTTCATCATGGGCTTTCTTGGTGAAGACCTTGATGTAGGTCTTGGAAGCAGAAGGTTCTGGAAATTGAGGGTTCGGAGGGAAGGCTTGTTCATGGTCCAGACTGTTCAGTGGGCTCAAGCAGAGGTCCTAGCCACCTGGGGCGTGGGGTCTGGGAGGTGGCATCTGCCCCGTACAGTTTGGAAAGGGATCACCATTGCTTGCAATATTTTACTTTCCTTAACATAAAAAGCAGAGAAGATTGGGAAGCAAGACGAAACAGAGGAGTGATGGACGGGGGAGAATTGTAGCGACATTCAGGTATCATCCCCCCCCAAGTAATTCACCGCCTTGCCCTTTTGGTTTTGGGGGCTGTTTGTGTGCCTGTCAGAGCGGGCCTGGGCTTCTCCGATGCCTCTTTCCTTGCAGATGCTTTTGTTCATGCTCTTCAACCATTTACCTATGCCAGGCAGGTCTGGCATCTGCCAGCCTCACCTGAGAGCTAGGTCCTCGCCCCTCACCCCTGCAGCTTGACTCAGTCTGCACACATTTTTAAATGCAACTAGACTTTTCTCCCTTAGAAAAGGTTGGTGGAAGAAATCAGTATAGAGTACTTTTCATCCTGGGAAAGAAGAGCTTCCTGGCCCCCACCCCATCTCAGACAGCTGCCCAGAAATAACCATTTGAAATGAAATCCTTGAACGATTCCAATCTCTTCCACAGGTTACAAGAGGGTCACAGGCTATCCCAATTTGGGGATCTGTCAAGGATTCAGGCAATATGGGGAACAAGAGTGACAGTCACATGGAGGCTTAATAGGTTTTACTATTATTAGGTTACTATTATTATTGGGTTATTAGGTTTATTATTATCTCTCCTCTAATGGAGGAGAAAGGCAGCATTGGCCTTGGGGATTTATTGGGTTGGCTGGTAAGAAGTTCCTAGTCCTGGGCTCTAGCCTACTGGGCTAGGGCACAGTGAAGTCTCGTGGACAGCAGGTGCCGAGGCTTGGGAGGTGCACAGAATTACAAGGCACAATGAATAGGGGGTCCACCTGACCTCCAGGGCAGGGTCTGTGGGCCTAGTTCTTAGTTTTAGGTTAAAGATCCAGCACCGTTGTTTGTCAATCCACCTGAGGCCTGAATCAAGCCTTGCCTTACTCCTGCGGGGGGTGGGGACTGAGCGACATCCCGGCCATCCCGGACCTCTGCAGGCTGTTTTGGTCTACACCGAGGTGGGTCCCTGGTGACCTGGGGGTTCTTAATAACAGAGCCCTGAGATCGCGTCCCCACCTCAAATCTCAGCATTTCCCCATGGCTGATGATAGCCCTACCTGGTGGCCGCACATGGGTGGACAATACCTTGTGCGGCATGAGGACCCTCTGCCCCGAGAAATGAGGGGTCTGCGAGTCAAAGGAGTGAAGGCTCTCTGGGTGCCGAGTCATGCAAACCGCTAGGCTGCCCCATGTTCAGGGCACTGGATGCTGAGTCATGCAAACCGCTAGGCTGCCCCTTGTTCTGAGCATTCATGCTCTCTTCCTGAACTTTCTGGGAAGCCTAGGCTGGAAGCAGAAGTGGCTCACATGGGTGGAGAGAGGGGGATGGGAGGGAGAAGCGTGTGTGTGTGTGTGTGTGTGTGTGTGTGTGTGTGTGTGTGTGTGGTTTGTTTAGGATACTTGACTGAGCTGTGTGTATGTTTCATGTGACATTTGTAGATGTATATATAGTGTGTAGAGAGTGTTTTATGTGTGGTGTAGGAGTGTGTATGTGGTGTGTGTGTGTGTGTGTGTGTGTTGTGCATTGCATCTGATGTGTGTGGTGTATAGGTAGGTACTGTATGATATATGTGCTGTGTGCTGCGTCTTTGGTTTAAGTGTGATATTAACGTGTGTGTGTGTGTGTGTGTGTGTGTGTGTGTGTGTGTGTGTGTGTGTGTGTGTACTGGGGCTTGAGCTCAAAGTTAGCACTCTAGCACTTGAGCCACACCTCACTTACACATTTTTTTGTAGTTAATTAACGTGAAGAGTCCCATGGACTTTCCTGCTTGGGGTGGCTTTGAACCGTGATCCTCCAACCTCAGCCTCCCGAGCAGCCCTGTTAACTTTTTTGAACAGGGCAGAGAAACACAATCTGCAAACTGATGGGCCTTTTGCCTTTGTAAGGAAAGTGATGATAATAATAACGTGATAATTAAATCATCAAGATTGCAGTGATTCTGACTGGACAGGAAGTCATCACAGAATGCTGCCTGCGCTGACAGGGGAGCAATAGCAAGACCCAGTAGAAAAGAAATGTGCCAGGGACAAACATGAAGTCTGCCAGGTAACTCCAAAACTCGACAGGACCGTGCCCAGCTCGGGAGCGTCGTCCGGACGGTGCCCTTTATAAAAGGCTTTGGCAGATGCTGAGTAAATCTCATTACGCGTCACCATTGGCTGTCAGCTGGAGTTCCGATCATATTAGTAGAGGCAAATGGCTGGAATAAGGGAGGTGACACTGGTCACGTGCTGTGGCTGTGTCATGCGTGAGAGATAGACAAGGGAGAGGCTGGCTTGTCCTTGGTTTCCATCTGGGGGTTGGGGCCGAGTGGCAAGGGTCAACGGCTGGGCGCCCTAGTGGCCTGGTGGGGTCTTGACCGGCTCCTGCCAGCGGAGGGCTTGGGTTGGATGGCTGACTGTGCCAATAGGCTTTGTGGGCTCGAAACTCCCAGGGATTCTGGGAGCCAATGCGCCTGCATCTGGGGCAGTCGCTTGGCAAATCCACCCGAGGCCGCTTTGCATCCGAGAGGGTGAGTCACGGCCATCTGAGGTCAGCGGGAAAGCCGGTTTCTTTCCTGAACACGCTCTGACGCCAGGCACAGGCCTGGGCGCCACCTGCGACTGGCAGAGCCGGTTGCCTTTCACACCCCAGGATGCGGGAGAAGGGGATGGAGCCCTGTGGCGCTTCCTCTCCCGGCTCTGAAAGCGCCTCCAGCCCCGCTGGCTGTCTCTCCACCATGGCCACCGTGGGTCAGGCGCGTGGCCTGGGAGTCAGGGTGCTGGTTCTGCTGGAGGTGGCCACGGCGATGTCCTGGTCACTTTCTAGGGTCTGGAAGGCCGGGCGCCTTGGGCGGCCCAGCCCGTGGGCTGACATCAGGCCCCAAGGAAGGCATTTCCGCGGGAGGCGCCATCCGATGGGTGCAGGTGGCACGGCGGGCACAGTCACCCTCTTCACTGTTCAGACACCAAGGTCTTCCAGTGCCGTTCTCCAGGCAAACACAGGGTGTGGCCCAGGTGGCCCTGGGTGACACTGTCCAGTGCCACGCAGGGTCCACACACCACTGCCTCCTGTCCTGCCTGTGAGCCCAGGGCTGCTGGGCCCCAGGGCACATGTGCCAGGCTGCTGGAGCTCAGCCATGTGAGTAGATGACGGGCCTCAGAGCTGACAGACAAGGGAAACAGAGACACAGGTGCCGGAGCAACCACCGCGCAGCCCTCCAGATCCCGGCCTGCAGCCACCCACCCTAAGGCAGCGCCAGTGGGGACCCCCGGCTCCCCTGGAAGCGACTCACCCGGGAGTCCCCAGAGGAGTCCGGCTCTGTCTCAGTGTCCTCGGCGGCTCTGGAGATGTGCTGGAGGCGCGGGCCGGGCGCATTGCTGTCACAGGGGGCAGGCAGGACATCGTGACGAGGATGGCAGCTCCTGCCAGCCTTCCCCACACAGCCCCGGCCGGGCCCAGCGCTGGCTCCAGACGCGGGCACATCCTGCCAAGGGCTCCCCAGGCCCCGCTGAGCCACTCATCCACACACTGTGGGCCCTCTGGGGCTTGCTTTTGTGAATCCTGGCAGGAAGCCCTCTCCAAACGCGAACAAGCCCAGCACCGGGAGGCAAAGGCAGGAGGGTCTTGAGTTCGAGGGAACTTATGTAGTAGCTGCAAGAGTGGGCATTACAGAATAAATGTAGTAAGATAATAATATCGTACCAAGTGCTGTGGCTTACATCTTTAATCCCAGCTACTTAGAAAGTGGACATAGGAGGATCACAGTTCACAGCCAGCTCAGTCTGTGAGACTCCATCTCAACCAATCGCTGGAGTGTGTCTGTCACTCCAGCTATGAGGGTGGGAGACTGGTATGAGTATCTTCAGTCCAGGCTGGCCCTGGGCAAAAAAGCAAGGCTCTGTGTGTGTGTGTGTGTGTGTGTGTGTGTGTGTGTGTGTGTGTGTGTGTGTGTGTGTGAAGTGGAAGAGCATCTCCTAACAAGCTCAGGGTCCTGAGTTCAAACACAAGTCAGGCCAAAGCAAAAAAGTGACAATAGCTACCCAAATGTCAGCCAGTGTCATCTGCTATACCTCTGGAGCCTAGCTACACAGGCAGCTCTCTGATGGACCGAGGTGATTCTTATAAGCAAACTACACTTACTTCTCATGAGCTGACATGGACCCCAGATGGAGCCCCCCTGCCCGGACACTGACAGAGGCACCCAGAAAATGCTCGAGCAGCCAGTCTGCATGATTCTGCGGTTGAACGACTTGGTTTCCCGCACTTCCATCTGTCTCCATGTTCACTTGGATGCCCCCACCCACTGTGTGGGAGAAGCAGGCTCAGGTCCCATGTTGGAGTCGGGCTTGAGTTTGTTCCAGGAAACAAATGTTGGAAGGTCCTTGAGCAAACTCAACAAGGAAGAAGGGTGAGGGGTGTGCGGCACCTGCAGACAGCCCAGCCAGGCTGGCCCAGGACAGGATGGCAGCTGTGTAGGACGTGGCTCCTCTCTGCCTGTGCTGATGAGTGTTCACGGGGCTGTCTGGGTACCCGGTTGTTTTTCAGCAGCTGCATTTCCAGTAAAGCCCTGAACCTGCCAGGACGCCTCTGCTTACAGCACGGTGTGGGGCCCCTGGGTGTCATGTGAGCCAGGAAAGGCGGGGTGGGCAGGATTTTAGAAGAACGCTCTGGTGCAAGGGGCCAGTGGCCACTGCGGGATCCCTGAGAACAGAATTCCACGGTGGGATCGTGGCGTGAGAGGAGGAACAATGTCAGGCCACTCTTCCCGGATGACATGGAGAGCCACTGCTCCTGTCCTATGCACGATAAGATACTGTGCTGGGATTCCTTGGTGGGCACAGGGGCTCCTGGGCGCAGCTCTTCATCTGCTTGGGAGATGGTGGAGAAGGCCTGATTCTGCACTAGGCAGTCTTCTCTCTCAGGGCAGGAATACCGACACACAGACTTCTCCACCACGGGGCCAGCCCCTGCTGAGCACTCTGGGAGGACAGTTTGCCACTGTGCGGTTGGCACCGTGCATGGTATACATGGCACACAGAATGTGTCACCTTCACTTAAACATTCTATAAAAGGCCTGTTTGTCTGTCTGTCTCCCTCTCTTTCTCTCTGTGTTGTGGAAGCCTCCATGACTCCATGGAAACTGCCCAGGCCATTGCTTTTCACTTGCAACCACTTCCCAAAAGGCAGAGCTCCTGCCGATTCTCAGGGCAGGGAGAAAACCATGCCCATCCTAAAAGCAGCAGGCGCCTCTTCACCCAGAGACACCAGGTATTCTATGGTGGCTCAGATTGTTCTAGAAAGCATGCACATCGTTTCCTTTCTCTCAGTACAGAGTCCCTGGTGTTGCCAGTCCTGTGGACTCTCCCCACCCCCCTCAACCCACTCCCCTCACCCCCCTCCAACCCCCACCCCTCCACCCCTGCCTCGGCCTCCCTCAGTCCTTTCCCAATGACTCTGGCTGGCAGGTTTCACTACCTGCACTTCATATACGAAGGACCACAGGTGGGGGCTGAGGCATGTGCACACTCCGGAGGCCTCCGTCCATACAGGTAGATTAACAACATCCTACCACCGGGCCTCTGGCCTCCTTACGTCACCAAACTTCCGGAATCATCACTGAAGATGTGAAAACACGGCACAGGACTTACCATGGAGTGTGTCTCTGCTGTGGGCTCATTGTGTTCCCCCAAACCTCCATGTTGGGAGTGTGGCCCCCTGTTGGAAGGCGCTGGGCAGGAGGGGGGTGGCCCGCATCAAGGGTTAATGTCACCACCATGAAACAGGTTCCTTAGTGAGATGAGAGGGGACATGAAGCAGGCTGGCCTCCTCTTCCCTCCCGCCTCTGCCTTCTGCCATGCAATGACCCAGGCTTGGCTTGGACTTGTGGACTCCAGAGCTGCAGGAACCTTTTCTCCTTTATAAATGATCAAGTCTGTGGTATTTTGTTACAGCAACACAAATGGACGGAGGCTGTCTAAACGTTCCCTGGTCTTTCCTGGTCTTCTTCTCAGTGCCTGGAGTGGCTGCTCCAGGTATTCAGGTGGGGCAGGGGTTGAGGGAGGATGGCTTCTCCTGTCCGTACCTACACCCCAGGAGGTGCGGTGTCTTCTGTCATTGGGTTATCGGTTCCCACATCACCACTCTGCACATCCTGACCACACACTTCTTGTCTGGAGTGGAGGGGGCTCCCACAACAGGACCCAGCACTCCCCCATCCCCACCCCCTCATGAGCCCTGGAAGAGAAACAAGAATTCTGGGTCAAAACTGAGAAATCATCCAAGTCTATTCCCCTTGGGGCACAGGAAGATGTAAAAATGGAGCCAGCAGAGCAGGGCTAGTTGCTTATTCAACATATTTCTGATCCACAGGATAGATAACTTTACAACAAAACTAAACCAAGCAGCTGACACTTAACTGGAAATGACTAGGCAGGAAAGGCTGGGGCAGTGGACCTGTGAGTGGGGTGCTGGCGGTGCCCATGGCTATGCCCGGGCATGGGGTGGCCCAGCTCCCAGAAGCACCCGTGGAGCAGGACCTGGGGAGGGAAGAGGCAGCCAGGACGAGTCCCGTCAGGCTGCTGGAGCCTTTCCCGGACACGGCTGGCATCACGAAACACGGTTGGCCTCTGGCCGCCTCCCTCAGAGCTTATCTAGGCCTTTTAATCTCCCGGGATCATCAGCCTCTATTTTTATTCTTGGACAAAGATGTGAATCAGAGTTGTGGCCAATACACTGGGCTTGTAGAGGCCTGTCACCAAGCGCCAGGTTCCCTGTAGTTTCAAGCAGATTACGGGTAGGGCAGGAGACAGGCCTAAAAACACCCACAGGATCGGGCTTGCTCTGAGCCAAAGGAGTTTGGTACGTAGTAGGCACTCAGCAAATATTTGCAGGACCAAACATCAAGGGCTTCTATTAATCCCAAGTCGCTTTCTACCCCCGCCCGCTGCCGTGTGGAATGCCAGGTGAGAGCAGCCAGCAGGTTGTTTTCTGCATGCCTGTGATTTCCCCAGAACCAAAAGCTTGTGGGTGTGGCTGGCTGTGGAACAGGTCGGCATCCTACAGGCTCAAGACCCTGGCTGTCCTGTCCTTGCAGATGGTTGCTATATGACTTTCCCCTGTAGACCCTGTGAAGGAAGCTCTGGAGCCTCTGTGATATCCATTTCACTTTCCAGTGCTTTCTTGGTGCTCATAGAAATCTGTTCTGCTTGTGGTCCAGCCGGGAGGTCAGCCTGTCCTAGATGCTCTGATCCAGCTGAGGTTTACTGGGTGCCAGCAGGACTGTCCAGTAGTGAGAAGATTCTGTCACTGTGAACACCTGCCCTAACCTAAAAGCTGGGTTTTGACTGTTGGGAAGATGCAGGAGTAATGTGTTCCAAGTAAAGTCCAGAGACTAAGAGCCTGAGGCCTGGGGTATTTGGGACAGCACCGTGAACTCTCCATGGCCTGCAGATCCTGAAGAAACGGTGTGATCACACACAAGCCCACTGGAAGGGCCCTCTCCAGCTCCTGCGGCCACACTGATGATGAAGTCATGATTCCCACACCCATCATGGTGGCCTGGTCTCCTGGAACTGGTCACCTACAGCGTAGCTTTGGGAGAAGCAGGAAGTGGTTTCTGTTCTGGGGCAGCCATGTTGGAACTGGCTCATGTGGTGATAGAAGCTGAATAGTTCCTGAGACCTGTGGTTGGCAAGCTCGAGAGTCTGGAGGAGCTGTTGTTTCGGCTGAAGTCTGAGGCTGGAAGACTAGTGCCCCAGCTCTAGTAGTCAGTGGGGGAGGGATTCCCTCCTGGTCACATGCTCCTCCTGTCCACCCTGTGCACCTTGTTACCCCTGAGTGAGTGGCGATGACCCCTGGCATGCACTAAGGAGGACATCTGCTATACTTAGTCCAATTCAAGGGTTAATTTTTAGGGGAACACCCTTCAGGATATGTTCAGAATGTTTGACTAGTGGTCTTGGCACCCTGTAGCCCAGTCAAGTTGACACATAAAATTAATCGCTACAATGTTCTAAAACATAACTCCCAGTTTTGCAGGGGCTGGACGTGGTGTAGGCTGTGTATTGACCTTTGAGTGCCAGGGATCCCTAAGTAGGGACCCCAGGAATTGACAAGGACAGTCACACCCCTCCAGTGTAAATGTGAGTAGCACCTGTCAGAGGGTGCTAAGAGAGGACGACATCTGGAGAGAGGTGGCAGCCACTGGACAGTCAGAGATCTGGGCTAATAGAAGGCCACAGTGCAGAGTCAACACTCAATCTAGGGATGACAAGCAGCTTAGAATCCGAGTCCCCCAAATAGCCTTGAATGATCCCGAGGTCTGCTCTTTATGGCATTACTATGAAGTTTGTCCTAGGGGTTATTAATCTCAGCACCAGGGGCTCCTTAAACCTCTTTATCTCATGACCAAACTAAAACCATGACCTTAACCCACTTGATTTTTCAGATGGATTGGAGTTGAAGGACAAAGAAAACCCCACTCAAATGCTTTGTGTCCACCTCCCGTTGTTAACTGGGTAAGCACTGCACCAGAAGCAGAGGGTGAAGGACGTGAGAGGGAACCATGGCCTTTGCAGACACAGCTGTTCACAGATGCCATTGCAGGGAAAGGAGCTGTGGCCCTTGACACTCAGTGTCGCCGTTGAGCCTTTCCAGGCCACTCGGTGTAGTTTTCCGTGTGCAGAATCACTTTCTACAAATCTCCCCTGAGCTGAGGGGTGAGTGAGTGGGAATGGGAAGAAAACATGGGATGAGGAATCTTCACCAAGGTGTGTTGTAGCTATGACTTAAGTTATCCAGGAAGACACAGAACACACAACTGAGCAGTTACAATGCATCAGGCAGCAGCCTCGGTGCATAAGAGGTGCTGATAAATAAAATGAAGACTGGAGCTGTAGGCACTTATGTGAAGAGTGGGTTTCATAAGATAACATTATGAAAGGTAAGAAGTATATTCTAATAAATATACATGCTAAAGGGCTGGGAAGGTGGCTTAGTGGTAAAGTGCTTGCCTACCATGCATGAAGCCCTGGGTTCCATTCCTCAGTACCATATGAACAGAAAAAGCCATGAGTGGAGATGTGGCTCAAGTAGTAGAGTGCTTGTCTTGAGCAAAAGCAGCTCAGGGACAGTGCCCAGGCCCTGAGTTCAAGCCCCAGGACTGGCAAAAAAATATGAAAAATATACATGCTAAAGTGAAGAAATGCTGTGTTGTGTTGAAGGTGACAGTGCCTTCAGAGCAGGGAAGGATGGCACAGGAATTGGAGACAGTATAATTTTAAATAGGGATGGTCAACCACCCCCCTGAACAGGAGAATCTTCAAAAAAAGGCTGTGGAGATGGGGCGGAATTGCCCTCAGGACACCGGGGGTAGAGTACCTGGGAGATACACATTCCACAGAGATCTTCAGGCAAGAGTATCTCAAGTGCTCAACAACAGGGTGGCTGGGAGGGAGGGAAGGAGGGAGCAGAAGGCTGAGGTAGTGCTGGAATGAACCGGACTGGAAGTGTCTGGGAGAGAAAGAGGAGTCAGAGCATCCTCAGAACTGAGCAAAGGCTCCTAGTGGTCCTCTCCTTGCCTACATGGTTTACCCTCTGGCTCAATCAGCAAGCATCATGGTGGAAGGAAACTGTACATCACAACCCACCCTGACCTCCACCCCTGGATCTTCACACTATTGCTCTGCATGAGCAGGGCAGCCTCATGACACCATGGGTACTGATGGGTAATGCCATTCTGGCTGCTGGCATGTGTTGGGGCAGAGGCATGCCTGAACTCCAGTGTGGGAAACACTGAAGGTGACTAATGTCTATTATTGCCTAACAGGTGTATCATTCATCATTTGTAATGCTGTAACAAAACTCCTTGGACTGGGTAGTTTATAAACAACAGAGAGTACTGCTCAGAGTTCAGGAAACTGAAGAGTCCAAGGCCTAGGCATCAGCAAATGGATAGTCTGGTGAGGGTCTGTTTCCTCCTTCACATGGGACCCCTTCTCCCCATGTCCTTCTGTGGAGAGGAACAGGAAGGGCCCTCAAGCCTCTTTCCTCCCATGAATCCCAACCAAAGACCCCACTTCACAGAACTGTCCTCTGGGGGATCAAATTCCAGTATATGGATTTGGGGAAATGCCAGCAGCTAGACTTTAGCAATATGGAAACAGGCAAACTCTCAAATAATATATAAATGGTATTTATATATATAATGGTATGTGTATATGTATATCTATATATCTACAGTCCCACGAGGTATGTTGTATAATACTATACTAGGCACCATGGTAGAATTCTGTGAAGTCTCCTAACAGGCAACTACCAAATGCAGCAGCTCTCTGTGGAGCTACTAAACACCCCAGCAGAGCTTCCTGTGTGTTCACTTGAGGTCACAGGACCAATTTAAATATGTAGACAAGACTGTGTTCTTTCAAGATTGGGGACTATAACCTGGGTAAATGTCTCATGTGAAATCTTTCTGTCACTATTTTATTATTTTATATGTTTGTAGTACTGGGGATTGAACTCAGGAATCCTTTATGGCTGGGGCATCTGTTATCTTCTTAGAGATGTGTCCTGGTTGCTTTCAGCCATCAGCAATTTGCCCAGTGCCTGACGGTACTTCCATTTTTTTTTCTCCTCACCCTCTCAATGAAAGGCATATTTTTCTCCATTTAAATAAAACAATGAGCCGGGCACCATTGGTTCACACCTGTAATCTTAGCTACTCAGGAGGCTGAGATCTGAGGATCATGGTTCAGAGCCAGCCCGGGTAGGGAAGACCGTGAAACTCTTATCTCCCATATACCACCAGAAAACTGAAAGTGGTGCTGTGGCTCAAGTGGTAGACCACTTGCCTTGAGCTGAAGAGCTGAGGGACAGCACCCAGGCCCAGAGTTCAAGCCCCATGACCAACAAAACCAAAAAACAAACAAAAAATAATGATAAAGACTCTTGCATATATCTTTCTGTAGATGGATGCTTTAGTTTTCCCTGGGTAAATAGAAACCTAGAAATGAAATTTCTGGATTAGGGGGTGGATGTGGATTTAGCCTTGAGCTTCCCAGCCTTTCCACACAGTTCCTGCCCTGTTCTCCTCCTTCCCTCCCTCCTCATTCTCCCAATGCCCCCTCCCTCTCCATTCTCCCCCTCCCATCCTGCCCCATTCAGCTGTGGGAGTTCCAGTTGCTTTGCATCCTGGCCAACATTTTGTGTTGTCAGTCATCTTTATTTTAACCATCCTAGTGGGTGTGAAATGTCATCATGCTGTAGTTTTGATTTCCATTTCTCCTGCACCTATTAACATTGGCAAAATTATAATGTGCTTATTCACTAGTTATTTGCTTCTTTACCCCTTGTTAAAAAATTGGTTATTTGGGTTTTCATATATGAGTTATGTTATTTTTTTCTGGCTTGTCTTTTCTTTTTGTTACTTTCTAAATTTACTGAGATATTATCAGTTGTTTTTCTCTAATACCTACTACAATATGAAATCAATATTTGTTAGAATTTTAGCTTAAAGACACACAACCTGATGACTTTATTAAGATAATTCAGCCAGTTTTAGTATAGCTGTTTCTTTTCCTTCCTTCTTCCTTTCTTCCTTCCTTCCTTTCTTTCTTCCTTTCTTTCTTCCTTTCTTCCTTCCTTCCTTTCTTCCTTCCTTTCTTCCTTTCTTTCTTTCTTTCTTTCTTTCTTTCTTTCTTTCTTTCTTTCTTTCTTTCTTTCTTTCTTTCTTTCTTTCTTTCTTTCTTTCTTTCTTTCTTTCGATTGGCAGTACCTCTTTTGTTTGGGGTTTGACCTGATGCTTTTTTAGTATGTTGATCTTTTGAAAAATTCGGGGTATTCACTCACAAGTGTATTAAGCCAATCTGGCATATACTTCTTGAGCCTGGAAATGATTGTAAACTGTGCAGTGAATGGGAAGACTTAGAGGAGCTGAAACTTCCACAATAGGTGGTCTCTGCTAGAAAGTATTTACAGCCTTAAAATCTAGAACATTCTGTGCTATCAACTCCTAACGTTTTCCTTCTCTTCAGAAGTTCACAAGACATTTCGTGGGGAATAACCACAGCCCAGGGGGCAGAAGGAAGAAACAGAGATACGTTCATTTGAAGATAAAGTTTGTTGGCACCCACAGAGAAACTATTTGAGGCTTTTTAAACACCTTGTTCCCCTTCCAAATTTGTCAGCCCGAAGCATGATAAATTTATGTTCTCTTTGAAAGAACACCTGCAGTGACGTCATCTGCATTTTCTTAAATTAGTTTCTAGGCAGACCAGCCAGCTTGGGAGGCCAGGGGAAACAGCACCGCCACACCATCACCAAGCTGTGTCAGATTCTGTGCTGAGGCGTTACACTGTGTTCTGGAAAAGTCCCATCCTCTGCTTGGTTGAGAGCCAACATCCTGAATCTTTAAAAGTATCTACAACCAAGGAATTGTTAACTTTCAGTTGATTAATTTTAAACTCAAGCCAAGCCAATTCAATAATATATGTATGTATGTATGTGTGTGTATATATATATTCATATCTAAAGTTATAGGCTGAGTGGTATAGGTCTGTAATCTCAGCTACTCAGAGGAAGAGATGGAGAACATGACAGTTCAAGGCCAAGCCAGACAAAAAGTTAGTAAGACTGCAACTCAACAAACAAGCTGGGTGTGGTGTTGCATATATATATTTGTTATATTTATTAATTATATCTAATAAATATTGTATTAAATGAAAATTTTCTCATCCATCACAATTATGCCATTTGCACAGAAGCAGATGGTCCTGAAAGAAAAAAAATCATGTTGAGTAAAGGGAGACAGCCTCGGAGAGACAAAAGGAGCACATGTTCTCTCATATGTGGAAGTTAGATGTAAAATGTAAACATATGAAAAATACACAGGACCATCTAACCTATGTATATACTCAATTAAACTGACCTGCAGGGGTAGATTTTGTGGTGTAACCCCTCTGAACAATGAACAGACAGGTTAACAAAATGAACACCAGAAAACATGTTGGGGAGGGGGGCTTCACAGGGAAACAGAGGAAGGGAGAGGGGAATGGTGGTTGGTGTCAGTCGTATTACTCCATGTACATGAATTAGAAAGCCTGAGGTAGAGCCGGGACAGAGGAGAGGGGGAGGAGGGCGATGGAAGGAGTGACTGTGATCACGATGCACCTTCAGAGCAGCCTGTGAGTTGCTCTGGGAAGCGGGACCCTCAGGAGCCACCAGTCTGTTCACCAGCCTTCCTCCTTGGTCACAGCCTTCTCGGCAGCAGATGCTCTCCCTGTGGAGTCACTACAGGAGTCCTGGAGGAGGAGAGATCAGTCAGAGCCTTCCCTGGTGTCATGGGAGAAGTCATCGTCAGCAGAACTTCTGGGCTAGATCCTATTCTAAGAGTCTTAATTCAGAAGAGCTTCCAGAACCTTCCAGGAGAAGCCAGGTATCTGTGACCAAGTCCACACAGACCTCTAGTCTCCCTGAGCACAGAGAGTGGTCACACTGCCTGGAATCTGCTAGTCTCATGTGGGCATGTGCTTGGCAGTATCTAATCCATATCCAGAACTAGTTGTAGTCAGTGGGTTTGTGTGTGTGTGTATGTGTGTGTGTGCACGTGCGTGCATGTGCCAGTACTGGGGCTTGAACCTCAGGGACTAGCACTCTCACTCAGCTTTTCTGCTCACTGGCTGGTGCTCTCCCACTTGGGCCATACCTCTACTTCCAGTTTTTGTTGGCTAATTGGAGATGAGTCTCTTAGATTTGTCTGCCTACACTGGCTTTGCACCATAATCCTCAGATCTCAACTTCCTGAGTAGCTAAGATTACAAGTGTGAGCCATCAGCACCATTAAGTTGATATTTAGTTAGTTAGTTAGTTCAGTTCTGGAATCTGTTACACTAGAGTGACAGCTAAGTGGGCCAAATCTGTGGCCCTAAGAAAGTTTAGGTCTAAAGTCCTTTTTCCACAGTGGCCTATTATACTGTTTTTCTGGGGCTCTGTCAAGAAGGGATATTTGGAAGTCATAATACCATTTTATACCAACTCTAGGTATTTTCCTACCTTCTCCTTTAGAAATTTATTTTCTCAAATGAAATGTGTCACCAGCAATCTCCCTCTCTCACCAATTAGTTGTTTTTTTTTTAAGTTTCCATCTCTAGTGAAAAACACAAGTCCTTGGGGAGAGAAAGGAGAAAGGAATTGGGAATTCTCACTACCAACTTGGTAGAAAAGCAGCTACACAGCTCCAGGATCTGTACTTACCCTGTGTGTGTGAACTGGGGACAGAATTAGGGTAGGGCTGGCTTTGGGAAACCATTTGGCCTGCTTAAAGGAATTTGGAATAAGCTTCCTGTAGGAAGAATGGTAAAGTTAGTCCTGGGAGTTTATAAAATTATGAAACCATTTACACAGTAGAAGAGGATACTTTTCTTTGGTGAGAGATGAGGAGGATGCAGGGTTGTGTAGCAAACAATATTGAAACAATGAAGAAGTACATACAAAAGAACACACTTAGAACTCCACATATCGCACAGGAAAGGCAACTCAAAATGAATCACAGACCTAAATGTAAGAGCTAAATAGGTAAAAAGCAAACAAACAGTCAATAAGCACATAAAAAGCACATTAAAAAATCATTAGTATTTCCAGAAATGCAATTCAGAACCACCCTGTGACACATTTCACAGCCACTAGGGTAGCTGATTGGGGAAGAGGAAGGAAAAAAGACAAAATCCATACATTTTGTAAGGCTCTAGATAAACTTGAACACTTATTCACCGATGGAGGGAATTTAAAATAATACAGCTGCTTTGGAAAACAATTTGGCAATTCTTCAAAACACAATACGACCTAGCACTTCCGTGCTGAGAGTATTGAAAACACATGTCCACACAAAACTTCATACAGACATGTTTGTAACAGCATTATTCATAATAGCCAGTGAAGTAAATATACATGCATTGATGAGTGGATAAACCAAAGGGGGCTATCACACTATGAAAGAGAATGGAGCTGCTCAGGAGGCTGAGATCTGAGGATCACAGTTTGAAGCCAACCCAGGCAAGAAAGTCCCTGTGAGACTCATCTCCAATTAACCACCCCAAAACTGGAAGTGGCACTGTGGCTCAAAGTGGTAGAGCACTAGCCTCAAGCACAAGAGATCAGAGACAGTGCCCAGACTCTGAGTTCAAGCCCCCCATGACTGATGAGAAAGAGAGAGAGAGAGAGAGAGAGAGAGAGAGAGAGAGAGAGAGTAGTTATGGTGTATGCTGAGCATGATGGATCTTGAAACTGACAGGGCAAGCAGAAGGAGCCAATCACAAACACTGCTTACTATAGGATTCCATTTATGTCACAGATCCATGATAGGCAAATCCATCATCACAGAAAACAGGTCAGTGTCTTGTGGGAGCTTAGAGGAGAGATACCTACACCTACCTCTGATACTTATAATGCCATTCCTAAGGCTTGAGCTCAGGGCCTGGGCACTGTTCCTGAGCTTTTGTGCTCAAGGCTAGCATTCTACCACTTGAGCCACACCTCCACTTGCAGCTTTTTTGTGGTTAATTGAAGATAAAAGTCTTATGAACTTTCCTGTCCAGGCTGGCTTTGATCCATGACCCTCTAATCCCAGCCTCCTGAGTAGCTAGAATTACAGGCCAGTTTTTCTTTTGGAATGATAAAAACATCCTAAAATGGGAGGGGTAATCTTATGTGACTCTGAATACATAGAAAACCCCCACTGAACTGTGCATTTCAAAAAAATGGATTTTGTGGTATATGAATTATATCTACATAAAGTGTTCTTTTAAAAAGTAATGTATGAAATCATTTGAATTTTACATAAGCATTGCTTAGTTAACACAGATTTTTCTGTGATATTCTCTTTGAATAGACTCCTAGCTTATTAAGTCAAATACTGATGTTCCAAACTAAAGGCAATAGCTTAAAAACCAGCCACATAGGCATTGGTCTAGCCTCAAGTTGCTTAGCTGCTCTCCAAAACAAAGCCTGTATGCTGTAGAGGAAGCTGGTCCCTAACTAGACCCAGAAACACACCACTTACAGTGTCAAGCCAAAACCTACAAGATACACAAAAGGTGCCGGATAACTAGGAGAGAAGCAAATTGGAAATGACAAGCTATAGAATTCATGAGCAGGAACATCACAGTAGATACTATCACTGTGTTTAAATATTTCAAAGAAAACAGAAACATAATGATTATAGAAATAAAACAAATCTAAAATAACTAACTGGAACTTAAGGTCATGCAAATGCTGAAACTGGTATTTAAAACAGAGGAAGGAACAGTCATAGGTTAGATACTTTGCAAGTAAATGGCAGAGAAGTAGATATGGCAGTAGAGGATGAGGGGCATGGCTCAGGTGGTAAAACACAAGAATTATTGTCATTTGAAGTGAGAGAGAGGACAAAATATGGACTGAAGTTCAGAGATTTGTAAAAAAAAAATCCCATCCTAAGAAATTCTAGAAAAAAAATTAACAAATTATCTATGTTTCCAAGTTTGATAAAAATATTATCATCAAAAAACAACAAATCTAACACAGGACACACACACACACACACAAACATGATGATAAAATAGTTCAAAACAACATCAAAGTCTTGAAAGCGGAGAGGGAAATGAGTACATGGGAAGAAAATAGGAATGACTACAGACTTCTGATGAGAAACTATGAGCCCTAGAAGACAAAGAAATGAGGTTTAAAGTTTGATGGCAGATAGATGGATGAATAGAGACTGATAAATAGAATCTATCTATCTATAGTTACATAGATCATGCTCACCAATATTGTATATTCATAGGGAATAATCTTTTGAAAATAGAAATAAAATCTTTTTCAAACACAAGCTGCAGAATTCATTTTCATGGGGCCTACTCTATAATAAACTTAAGTCACGTCAGCACAGGAATAAGAAACCTGTCACCACATGGAACTTGAGTCTGTAGACAAAAATAAAGTGCTGGAATGATAAATATATGGAAAAATGTGATGCCTGTACCTCATCAGAAACTTCTTCAAGCAGCATTTGAGTATTTAAGTCAAAAAATATCTAGAGGTTAAACTTGTGTGGGAAAACACACAGCTATGGTGGCTCATCTCTAATTCCACCTGGTCAAGAACCAGAGACCTGGGGTTCAAGTGGCTCAAGGCCAACATGAGCCTAAGCATTTGCAAGATTCATCTCAACCAATGGCTGAGTGCACTGTTGTATGCCTGCCATCCCAGCTAGGGGGACAGCACAGTGGCTCCATGCAGTGGTGCATGCGTGGACGCACACACAGGAATATCACAGCGCAGGTCAGGCATAGTGTGAGACCCTAGCTCACATGCCACCAAGACAAAAAGAGACGGGAAGTGTGAGTCAAGTCGCAGACCACCCATATAACAACCACAATCCCACGTTCTATAAGAAAAACCAAACGGAAGAGAAGGAGGACAGCATTAACACGGCAGGAAGCAGGCGGACACAGAAGCAGAGTGTTCTGAGAGCTGTACACTACTCATGAAGTGACCGTGTGAATTCTACTTGGGCTATGTTAAATAGAAGTTGAATGTTGTAAAGCTTATAGGCACCACTTTAAGAATAATACAACAAAAGGAGATAGCTTATCACCTACTGGTGAATAATAATAAACCAGTAAAAAATATAAATAAAATCCCGCCCCCCCCCAAATCCAAAAAGTTAGAATTGAGCTAAAAAAAAAGAACTGAAGGAGGGTTGTGACAAACAGAAAGACAAAACAAGAGGGTAGATATCTAAACAATTTTAAAATTACCTTAAATAGTTGGGCAAAGAGGATTCGAGCCAGTGATCAGTGTAAACACTTCCATTGTTTCCCCCATCTTTCCCCATCTTGATTCCTGTCACCCCTTCCCCCCATCATTCTCCCTCAGATTGTACTTTTAAATGCAGGCATACTTGCAACAGATTCTCATGTAGTTGTTATGCACTGACTAACAGTGTGTAAGACTGCAAGAAAGACCTGCCTGTGATCTGCACAAACCTACCTCAAATTGACAACAAAGGTAGGCAAAGTTAAAGTCTGGAAATAGATATATGATGCAAACAGTAATGAGTGAATCAGGACCAGCTGTAATTCCAACTAAGTTTCAGAAAATGATACTATTAATAAAAATGAAGATAGGCATTTCATGACAGAGAGCTAATTCATCACAGAGACATAACAGTCCCAATTCCCCCCCTCAAGTTTTCTCTCTCTTACACACACACACACACACACACACACACACACACACACACACACACTGATAGACTCCAGTGAAATATAGGCAAATCAACATTTAAAGTCGAAAATGTGTGCAATCCTTTCCTCATGATTGTAGAACACGTACAGAAATTGAGAATACAGAAGACTTGAGCGATGCTGTTTACCAACTTGACTAATGCCTGTAAACATATCTCCCAGCACCAGAAGAATGCCCACTATTTCAAGTGCAATGAGAGACCGCATGCAGGGCCTGAGAACAAGCCTCAACAACTCCAAGAGGGTTGAAGTCGGGCAAGGCCACAATAGAATTTAATAAGTCAACAACAGAAGAAGCTGGAAAATCCCCAAATATTTGAGAATTAGACAACATACTTCTAAAATAACCCATGGGTCAAAGAAGTCCCAAGCAAGAAGGATTAATAATATTTTGAATGGGGCTGGGAAGATGGCTCAGTGATAGAGCGCTTGCCTTGCATGCATGAGGCCCTGGGTTCGATTCCTCAGCACCACATAAGCAAAAAAAAGCCGGAAATGGTGCTGTGGCTCAAGTGGTAGAGCGCTCACCTTGAGCTGAAGAGCTGAGGGACAGTGCCCAGGCCCAGAGTTCAGGCCCCATGACCGGACCAAAAAAAAAAATATTTTGAATGAACTAAAAGCAAATATAGATAACGTTAAAATGTGCAGGATAAGAAAAAACCCCTAAATTTCTACCTTAAGAGGCTAGAACAGAAAGACAAATCTCAAAATAATAGGAAATAAAAGTAGACATCAATAAATTTAAAAAAAAACAACTAAAAACCAAATAACTCTTTGGATGAGAGTCAGCAAGATGATAGTCAGTAGATAGATGAATGCTTAACTAGACCTGCTTGAAAAGAAGGAGACAAAAGCCAAATGAAGCAGACCCCAGAGACTCAAAGACACAACACGGAAGTGTTCTGACCAATTTTATTTCAATTACTTCAGTACCTCAAATGCAATACATTCTTCGGTATAATGCTATTGTTGACATTCGAAACGTCTTTGTTCTTAGAAGATAATTGTGAAAAAAATTAAGAAGTGTGACTCAGATTCACATAGTTCAGGCTCAGAGTGGTGGAAATTGTTGAACCTAAGCAGTGTACACGAGTGTTTCGAGAGGTCTTTCTTTGCCTCTCCTGTCCCCAGTTGACCCCTTGTTGTGAAAAGTGTGCATCCTTGGATCTGACCAGATGCCTGATGGAAAATGTTCAAGGCAAAAACCGTACCTGTCTTGACATGCGTGGGCTTCTTGTCATGGCTTTTCTTGAACAATATAGGAATGGTTTACAGAATGTTTACATTGTATTAGATAGTGCAAGTGATCCAAAAATGATTGAAAATAGACCGGAGGAGGGTTGGACTCAATTGTGCAAGCCTGTAATCCTACTGCCTCCGGAGGTGGAGGTTGGATTGCAAATTGAGGCCCAGCCCAGGAAAAACATAAGACCCTATCCAAAAAACAAGCTGAGAAGGGGCTGGCGGGGGGGGGGGGGGGGGGGGAGAGGGGAGGTAGGTCAAGTTGCACAGTTGCATGGGGCCCTGAGTCCACTCCCAATACTGCCAATCAAAAGTAATGTAAACAGCAAAACATGCAGGATGACATGCTTAGTGTTTTATACTATGGCTTTGACATTTGACAGGAAGGGGCTTGAGCACCTTGGGACTTGGGTCCCATGCGATATCTTCCATGATTAGGGGAATTTGTCAGGCTGGGGTACTGGTCAGCGGAAGGCCATCACTCTGGGAAGGACAGGGTTTCGACCTTTTTCTCTCAGGGCAGGACTGAGATCTTCCTTCTATGTCAGGACGAGGCTTCCTGGCGATGCTGGGGGCGTGGGAGCTCCCGCAGGACAAGGATGTGGGCAGGGAGGAAGGACCTGGGGTGTCAGCCACCCTTCACCAGCAGCAAGGACCGATAGAAACGACTGGAGAATTTCATTTACTCATTCAGCTACTCAGAAAGAGCTGAAAGAAATGCCCGGGGCAGTCAATCAATGCCGTGCTCAGTAAACAGAGCCCTGACCTGTTTAATTCTTCCCAGAGGTTGGAAAAGAGCTTGACTCACACTGGCACGCAACTGTGGCCTAATTGGATACTAATTACTCAGAAGAGCTCTGTTTACCCAAACTTCCCATAAACCCTAAAAATGAGAGCATGCATAAAAATGCAAAGGGCTGGTAGGAAAATGACATGAATAGCTGTATCAGAGTCCTTTTTCCAGAAATAATATTGCTAATTGCACAAGAATAAACACTCAAGAGTTGATAAATCCCACGATTGAAGGATGACTTACGTACATCTCCAAGGAGCTGTATGTTGGAAATATTTGGAAATGTGGACAGCTACTCAGCCATCTGGAGCCAAGGAAACAAGGATGATTTCCTGTGTGTTGACAAATCTCTTTTCGAAGAGACCATCTATAAAGGAAACAAAATACTGTGTGCTTGCAGGGATCAGTACAGTGTCAGGAAAGAGGTCCTGGGGGTGGAGCTTCTGGCCATTTAACAGCTCTGAGCCTGGGCATCTTTGTGGCCACACCCATTCATCCACGTGTGGTCTGTGGCTGCCCCACCACAGCAGATAGGAGAGTTGAAACCAGACCACTGGCTGGTGATGGCAGGGACTTTACTCTGAGGCCTTTTAGAAGATAGTCTATGTGTTCCTGTGCTAGAAGATCTGGAGGACTGACAAACACATAGAAATCGTCCCACCTTCATTAGCTAACATGCAAATGAGGCCCATTACACAGCCTTTGGAATGGCCAAGACTGAAGAGTTGACAACAGCAAGTGTGGGCATGGAAGGGGACTGTGGAGCCCTCAGGCACCCACGGCTCAAGTGTAAACTGGCTCCACTTTGGAACAAGACTTGGCTAAGTCTGTTACAGCAATCCACCCCACACCCAAGGCCCATCAATTCCCCTGGAGCCAATCAGAAAGAAGCAGGCGTGGGTGTGGTTCTGACAGCTGTATTCGTCACAACTCAAACCCAGCACCATCAAGAAGCCTGCACTGGAGGAAGGAATTCAATAAGGTGTGATATTTGCACCCGGTGGCAGGGCACACTGCGATTTAACACATGGGCTTTTCCTACGCACACTGCATGATTCCATTCACGACACTACGTTCCACGAGGCTTCAAGTCAAACATCAAATCCCTGTGGGTGGAAAGGATTGCTGTAGGCAGTGAAGAGCACAGCTCCTTTTTAATCTTTTTTAAAATCTATATAAAAAGACTGTCAGTCCTTTTGAGCTTTAACCTTTTGTGGCAGTGAATACTAGAGAGCCACATTTAACAGGAAGTCAGACTGTGATACTATTTAACTTTTGTGGTAAAATGGATCCTTTTTTTTTATTTTTTGTTCCTTGAACTCAAGGCCTGGGTGCTGACCCAAACGCTTTTGCCCAAGGCTAGTGCTCTACCACTTTGAGATAGCTCTACTTCCAGTTTTCTGTTGGTTCCTTGGAGATAAGACTCTTACAGACTTTTCCTGACTGGCTTTGAACTGGGATCCTCAGATCTCAGCCTCCTGCATAGCTCAGATTACAAGCGTGAGCCCGGCTCACTGAAATGGATTCAATCTCAGTGTTTAAGCATCTCTTGGGGAAAGCTCTGTGGAAAAACTCACACGTGCGGTTTGGGGAGCAGAGGGGTAGTCCTCCCCAGCACAGACACACCGAGCAGCAGCTTCTCATTCCCAGCCGCCCCGCAGGTCCGCGGAGACTCTCCATGCCCCACTCTAGCCTGTGAGGCATTCCTGGAGTTCATCCATCAGCAGAGGGAAGGGGACAAAAGGTTGAAACACAAACCAGCGTGGACTTGGCTGTCTTGCCAGCAGGCTTCGGCCCAGCGAGCATTTGCAGGGTGGTGTGACAGGTGCTGACGGACATGCCATGCGGGGCAGTGGGGTGCAGAAGGCTCCATGGTCAGCAGGCGGGGGGGAGGGGGGGGAGGGGAGAGGGGGAAGGGCGTGGCTGCTTTCCTGCTGGGAAGGGAAGCCCACTCCAGCCAGGAGTGGGGTCCGGGAGCTTTCTTCGCTGGTTTGATCTGATGGGCTAGGCAGCACTGGACCGACCGAGCTCTGACCCAAGACAGACTTTGCTCACAGGGAGATGTGATATAAATGATGTCAATGAGATTCTGTCATTTCAATATGGCAGGAACTCAGATGAGACTGGCCCGGGGAATTTATAATAAGGCTTGGAACAGTTGGATCCAGGTGGGGGCGGGGGGGTGTCAGGGCGGGGGGCATCGGGATTCTGTAACTCTTAGCTTTCCTGCTTTCTCTGCAGTGACTCAGTTCTCACACAAGATCTCTAAAGGGGATAGGGTGGTCTTGAGCGTCCAGACCCCAGGATTTTTCTTTCTTTCTGATTTTAGAAACAGAGGCAGAACTTGCACCCATGGGGTCTCATGTCCACCCAAGGTGCAGTGTTGGAGGCCATCTCAAGTAGAGGAGGGAAGTTATCAGAATGTTCCAGAAGGAGGAGGAGATGCAGAGTGGCCCCAACGCCAGGCTGTGTATCACCGGAAGTTTGAGAGTAGCTCCCAGACAGGGCTATGAAGCAATGTGTAGCATCGTAGCATTCAGGAAAATGCATTTGGCCCTTGTGGATCAGCAGATGTTTAAGAAGGAATACACTTGAGAGAGAGAGAGAGACAGAGAGACAGACAGAGACAGAGAGAGACAGACAGAGAGACACAGAGAGAGAGACAGAGAGAGAGAGAGAAAGGTTTGAAAGACCTTCCGCACAGACAGCTGCTGACTCAGAGAACAAAATGTTTCCTAAATCGCAATAATGATGGCAGGTCCCTCCGGTTCCCGGCCTGCTGGCTTTGGGGTGAACGCAGAGCCCTCGCGGGCTGTGCCCACCACCTCACTGTGGATGTGGCATTTGAAGAAATGGTCTGCCCACAGGTTTTCTTTGTGACAGGCGTACCTCTGAACTTAGTGTTCAGATAAATAAAGGGCTGGGGGGAATTACCTGCTCTGAACAGTCTGTCATTTAACGCCTGCTTGTTAGGAGCACTGCAAGAAGGAAGCTGAGTGGTAGAATTTTCCTGTGGTATCTAGAACTCACCACATGGTTTTCAACAGAGAGCAAGATGCACATGTTTTCAGTCACCTAAACCCTGAGACCCTAGGCCTGGCATTCCTGTAGAACCCAGGGGTGTGACTCCTCAGGGAGAAACAGACCCTTAGAAACTGCTTTTGCTAGAGTACTGGCTCACATCTGTCATCCTAGCTACTCAGGAAGCTGAGATCTGAGGATCATGGTTTGAAGCCAGCCCAGGCAGGAAAGTCCAGGAGACTTTTTTGTTTCCAATAACCAGCAAAAACACTGCAAGTACAGCTGGAGCAATGAAGCATTGGAACATCTCCTCGAGGTCTTGAGTTCAAGCCCTAGGATGGGCACCAAAAAAAAAAAAAAAGTAGGGATTCACTTTTAGGTGTCCTACAAATTAAATCATTAAAAAGAGGAGAAGAGCTTGCGTCTGCATTTTGGATCTGTCTCTGCTCTGAGCTGTTCTCCCTGCAGCCACTTGGTAGTCAGCTTTGGAATGGGGAAGGAGGGAACTAATGATGGAGGCCTTCACACTGAGAGCTAAACCCAGCTCCCAGGACAGTTGGACCTGGGGGTGGGCAGAGCCCCCTCCCGCTCCAAGACCAAACCTCTGGGGCTGAGACTTGCCGAAGAGCTTCCCTGGGAACCAGAGACCAGAGGTCGCTTCCCTCAGGGGATGATAAACAGCTTCCTGGACCTGGGGCTGAGATAGTGCTGGCCAAGCCCAGCGGTGACTCTGGAGGTTTAATGATGCACACCTTCACCTCCAACCTCGAATCCCTCCCCTCCCCCCCCTCTAGATCAACAGCTCTATTTACACCTAAAACCATGGCCCAGGATTGAGCTGCCTATGTTGCTAATCTCCTTGGCCACGCTCCTGGGTAAATTCCTTCCCTCTGCCCTTTGCCACTACATGCCTCTTTATTTGATGTGTTGGGGTGACACCAGACATTAGAACCCCTAGATTTAAGTTTGAGTGTTCAAAGTTTAGTTTTCTGTTCTTTGTTGTTGTTGTTTTAATTGCTAGTACCAAGGCTTAAACTCTGGGCCTCATGTTTACTTTCTTGATCAAAGCTGGTGCTCTACCCCTTGAGCCAAGCCTCCAGTCCAGTGTTTTACTGTTCAGTTGGACATGGAGTCTCTCAGACTTTTCTACCCAGACTGGCTTCTAATTGACATCCTCCAGATCTCAGCCTCCTGAGTTGCTGGATTACAGCTCCAGTTTCGAGTCCAAGAATAAACTTGGATGGGGAAAAAATACATTTTTATTTTTACTGACTTCTAAATGATCTGAAGCAGTTGTTGTTGCTTTTCAACAATGGAAGTGGGCTGGCTGGAGGTTCTGTTAGACGGTTTTGAGTGGGGGCACGGGATTGGGCTCCTGCTCGCAGTGGGGGTGAGGGGGGCTGACTCCGCCCCCTACCCCTGCAGTGACACCTTTGTGGGGTTTGAGTCACACTTCCCTGTCCATTAGCCATGGTATGTGTTTTGAACATCCGAGGACCTTGGGTGTCTTCTTTTCAGACATGTCTATTCTGATCCGTTATTCAAAACTGGAACTGGAGGGATCTCCAGAGCACAGGGCGCATTAACCTTTAGAGGCACTAGTCAGGAACAGGAGCTGCTTGGGACAAGGCTCTGAGACTGCCAGTGACAGTTTGGAAACATACGCACTAGAGATGAAGGTTCAGAGTATTTCCCATGGAAACTGCAGGAAGGAAATCCTAGAGTGTTTACACTGAGCTTACCTTGGCGGTGATCCCAGGGGGGACATGGGGTGAGAGGCCTGTGGATGGCCTCCAGAGGACTGCTTGCATCCTGGTCGCTGGGCCGACAGTGGGGAAAGAGCCAGTGAGTGGAAGGAGCCAGGGGGAGCGGTCGGGGTCAGGGGGGAGGGGCAGTGGGAGCTTGGAGTCGTAGTCTGAGCAAATACTCCAAAACAGTCTTGGGCTGATCACTTCTTTTCTTTTCTTCCATTTCCTAGTCTCTTCTCCATAATTAAATTCGCATATCTCAGAATTTTATCTCAGAATGTTTAAAAAAAAATCAGATCCACTGTCATTTGCACTTGAGGTGGGTTTTTTGTTTTGTTTTGTTTTGTTTTTTGTTCTGGTCCTGAGGACTGACCTGGGTGTTGTCCCTGAGCTTTCTTGCTCAAGGCTAGAGCTCTGTCACTTGAGCCACAGCTCCACTTCCAGCTCGTGTGTGTGTGTGTGTGTGTGTGTGTGTGTGTGTGTGTGTGTGTGTGTGTGTGTGTGTGTGTGTGTGTGTGTGTGTGTGTGTGTGTGTGTGGTCTGGATTTTCCTGCCCAGGCTGGCTTTGACTGCAGTCTTTAGATCTCAGCCTCCTGGAGTAGCTAGGGTTACAGGTGTGAGCCACTAGTGCCCAGGTAAGATGTTGATTACTCCAGACATGGAAGAGTGGAAGAGGTGTGCCAAGCTCCTGACCATCTTGAAAGCCACTGGGGACTGAGGGGGTGAGGGGTGGACAGTGGCCCCACGGGCATTGCAAACCTGCCGTGAGGCCAGTGCTGGCTCTAGACCACTGCCCCCACCAGGCAAAGCCCCGGTCTGGCCTGCAGGCCTGGTGGACCAGGGGCCACGGAGAGGTCTGAGCTGGCCCCTCCAGTTTCACTCTTGGGGTCCTCCTACCAGATGGACACCTCTTAGGGGTGACATGGAGCTGACTGTGGACTTGGATGTGGTGGCTCATTCTGCAATGATTAATGACATGCTTGCTGTGGGACATTTTCCCAGCAGATGGCTTTTCATTTACTCTGTCTCTCCCTCCCACTGCATGCTCGTCCCCGCAGGGCCCCTAGGCCTCAGCAGTCCCGGCCTGTGACCTCATGCGTGGTGTGGCAATCCTGGCCAAGCTCGGCCTGGGGACAGGCCAGTAACTCCACACGCAGAATGCAGGCCGCGTCAGTTCCAGGCCTAGAGATGTCATCACACCAGTCATGACCAAACACGGCCTTTCCCCTAATGTGATTTCACGCAGGGCTCCATGCCCGGCCCCACCCAGCGCTTACAACACAATTAATTACCCCGCCGTGGTTCCCCCACGGCTGCCTTCAGCCAGCCCAGCCCTTCTCTCTCATTCTTGCAGAAAAGGCAGATTCACATCTGGCCCAGATTACAGGATTCTTGCATCTGTTCAAACCCAATGAGCAGAGCAGAGGAGGTCTGCTGAGCCCTCGTGGGTAATTAAAATTCAGCCCAAGGGCTCATGGGCTTGGCGTTTTGGGAGGAGGGACTGGGAGCTTCAGGGAGCCCCTGCGTAGCTCTCTGAACTGAATGTTTGCAGCTGGTAGAACAGAATCCCACAGGCTGAAAAGAAATGGATTCTCACCCTTCTGGGATGTCCAGTGTCAAGCCTGGGCTGGCCTCTCTGTGTGTGTGTGTGTGTGTGTGTGTATTTCATGGTGTGTGTGTGTGGGGGGGTGCTTCTCACTGTGTTGTCACAGAACAGACCATGCAGGACACGAAAAATCCTGATACCAATTCATGACCACAGTTGAGAGGCAGCGCCCGCCGGGCTGCGTCCAGAGGTCAGCAGCCGACACACCATGCTCTGAAAGGGAGCTGACGCGGCTAGCTGACCCCCCCTCTGGCCTCAGAGCCCACCTCCCTCTTTTAGTGCCCGATGTCCAGCTGCTCACACATCTGGCAGCTCTCCTGGCTTGTTTCAAAAAGGACTGCGGTTGTGGCACAAGTGGTAGAGTGCTTGCTCAGTGACCTGAATTCAAACTCAATACTGAAAAGATGGAAGGAAGGGAGAGAGGGAGGGAGAGGAGGAGGGAAGGAAGGAAGGAAGGGAAGAAGGAGGGAGGAAGGAAGGGAGGAAGGAGGAGGAAAAGAGGGAGAAAAGGGAGGGAAGGAAGGAGGGAAGAAGGAAGGAAACAAGGAAGGAGGAAGGATGGAAAGGAGGGAAGAAGGAAGGAAGGAAGGAGGAAGGGTGGGAAGGAGGGAGGGGAGAAGGGAAAGAGAAAGGGAGGGAAGGAAGGAGTGAGGGAAGGAGGGAGGGGAGAAGGAAGGAAGTAAGGGAGGTAGGGAGGGAAGAAGGAAGGAAGCAAGCAAGGAAGGGAAGGAGGGAGGAAGGGAGGAAGGAAGAAGGGAGGGAGGGAGGGAAGAAAGGAAGGAGAAAGAGAGGGAAGGAGGGAGGGAGGGAAGGAGGGAGGGAGGGAGGGAGGGAGGAAGGGAAGTTGGACACACTGTCAAGGATGGCCAGGACAGTGTTAGCCCAGAGCAGCATCTGGTTACCTCTTCCCCTCTCAATTTGTGAAGGAAAAGGACTTCTCTAAAGGATTCATTTCCCCTCTTTTTTTTGGGGGGGGGAGGGAAGAGTAATTTTTAAAAATTGTGATAATGATTGACATGAATCTCAAGTACAGGATGCCTCTGTTGGTGACACCCTTAGAAACTATAATTCCTTATTGTGAAAATGATTGATACTTTCCTGGAGGCGATGGAAACTGATACTTTACAATTGCATGGTAAAAAACAATCAATTTTTTTGTGTATCTTCAGATAATACTTGAGAGCTTTCCAAAGGCACAGAATGTAGTGTTTAACGATTCATTTCCATTCTCCCCACCCCTGCCCCCTTTTCAGGTGATTGAAATCAGGGCCTCAAGCTTCCTAGCAGGTTCTCCATCACTTGAGCCATGCCTCCAGCCCCTTTTTGACTGTTTTCGAGGTAGGGTCTCATTTTTTCCCTGGGACTGCCTGGGCTGTGATATGAGACACTTGGGTCAGTTTATTTTTTGTTATTCTGTTGGTATTTCTTGAACTCAGGGTCAGGGCATTGTCCCTGAGTTTCTCTGCTTAAGACTAGCATTGGGCCACTTGGGCCACATATCCAGTGTTGGCTATTTTGCTGGGTAACTGGAGATAAAGAGTCTCACGGATTTTTCCTGCCTGGGCTGGCTTCAAACTTGGATCCTCAGATATCAGTCTCCTGAGCAGTAGGATTACAGGTGTGTGTGCCACTGGCACCTGGCAACAGGTAATTTTCACAATAACACTGTACTCACCTTTCTCTGTGTCTACATGGACAGTGCAAAGGCCAGTGCAAAGCTGGGACTGTCACTTTGTCACCAGTCAAGATGAAACCAGCCTCAGCATTCTTCACCCCATGCACTTGCTGGGGAGTGGGGGAGGAAAAGAAGAGGACGCAATACCAGCTCCATGCAAAATGTATTCAATGGAGCATAAAGCCAACTTTGCTGTGGAGCATGTCCTTCCTATTTTCCCCTCTCATAAAACACAAAGTCTGCTGCTTCCTGGAATATGCTGACTGTACAAGGAAGGAAATGTGTTTGTATTACCAGCTAAACTAACCACCATGCTCACATACAGAGAAAAGTATGTCCATTTCTCAAGAATAAATGCAGCAAGCACTCCAAAGAAAACAAATCTAAGGAGACAATTGTTGCTGATAATCTTTGAATACTTGAGGAAAGAAATGTACAAAGTATCACTGTGAACTTAACAGTTCCCCATACTCTTCTGCTGAGATTAGTGTTAACAGCTCTAAGCATTGATATCTGTTGAAATGTGTCAACATTTTGAAGTAGTGACCAACAAGTGGTTACAAAATCCATGCATGGACAAAAGATCTAAAGGCCCCAGCCACCGGAACTCACTGTCGTCACAGGTCTGTTCAGGATTTTATAATCCAGTTATTTTTTTTTTTTTTTGTCAGTCATGGGGCTTGAACTCTGGGCCTGGGCATTGTCCCTGAGCTCTTCAGCTTGAGGCTAGCGCTTTAGCACCTGAGACACAGCACCACTTCTGGTTTTCTGTTGGCTAATTGAAGATAAGTCTCATGGAGTTTCCTGCCTGAGCTGCCTTTGAATTGTGATCCTCAGATCTCAGCCTCCTGAGTAGCTAGGATCACAGGTGTGAGCCACCAGGGGCCCGTTGCTACATGTAAGCTTTTGTGTCACATGAGAACATCTGCAATGGTCAATAAATATACCTTGTTTCCAACTCTGTCCTTAGGTCAGATTTTTCTCACATACTGAACCAAAATGTCAGAAGTGTGGAAACCAAACATTCAAGAAATTTGAAAAGTATAAAAGAAGGGGCTGGGAAGGTGGCTCGGTGGTAGAGTGCTTGCTTTGCATGCATGGGTTCAATTCCTCAGTACCACATAAACAGAAAAAGAAAAGAGCTGGGGCTCAAGTGGTAGAGCACTAGCCTTGAGCTGAAGAGCTGATATCACCCAGGCCCAGAGTTCAGGCCCCATGACCAACATACACACAGTATAAAAGAACTCCTTAGTGGAGAGGTAGAGATCAGGATTGAAATCCAAGGCTAGTTTCCAGGCCCCCATCTCAACTAATGGCTGGGTATGAAGGTGTGCACGTGCCATCCAAGCTTCGAGACCAACAGGATAATGGGTATCGATCCAGGATAAGACCCCACCTCAGTATTAACTGGAGCGTCAAGTGGTAAAGCAGCTGCCTAGCAAGTCTAAAGCTCTGAACCCAGTGATGCTCAAGAGTTCTCATTTTGAAATGAGAACTTCAATTTTGCATGGATAGATACATCCATGGTAAGCACCAGGGGGCTTGTTAGGGTCCTCCCAGACCTGAGGAGTGGGACGTTTTGCAGGATGCGATATGTGCCCTAGGACCTTCTCTCCTCCCTTCCCTGGCCTGTTCCCTCACCCATGTCAGAATGCTGGTACTAGGACCTAGACAGCCATGGGGTCAAAGTCCAAAGGCATGAGCCCCTCTGGTGTAGCACAAACATCCCCAGATCTTCTCAGCGAGACTGTGTCCAGTCTGTTCTGCTAGCATCCTTTCTGAAAGGCCCATCTCCAACCAAGGAGCCCTGCCTGGCGGTTCCTCGGAAGGGCTGAGCTGAGGGCCCTCAGCCCTGTGGTTTCTGGGTTAACTCGTAGCCGCAGCCAACTCTGCAGACTGGACTCTGGTCACCTGGGGCCAGAGGTAGGGAACGGGGTCTGAGGCTGGCATTCTTGTGCCCTTCCTCCAAGTCAGGAGCGGAGACTGGGAGACATGACCACCACGAGCCATTGACATAAAACAAGCACTTTATTATTTCAGCAAGAAAAGGCCGAATTATAAAATCTGCACACTTTATAGTCACTCATTACCACGCCAAAGTCTCCTTCACACTTTGGTTTTTGTAACTGTATGCAACCACAGAACACTGCCATCTCTACTGGTAAAAACCAGCCTGTAGTTGGCAATTCCATGAGGCTTTCCCTGTGTGAGTTGAAGCCATGGCTAGGATTTCTTTCGGTGGCCGCACTTGAACGTAACACATTATACTTCATGTAGTCTCATCTTGGGTCTGTAGGCCAAGTCATCCCAGGATTGCCTTTCGGGGGGGTCCCAGTGTACCCTGCACCCACATGGTATTCTTCACAAATGTCAACCACTGGTCCACGGCCATCTTGCTAGTAACATCAAAGCCTGCCTTCAAAGGCCACGTGAATGATGGTTTCTAAAACATTTGCAGATTCTGAAGCCTGGAAGAGACTTCACCTGAATCGGGGCCTTCTCTCTCCATTATGTTCTCTGTGCTTCTGGTTGCCACTTCCAAGAGATCCAAGAGAGAAGGAGAAAAAGCCCAAACCATTTTGCTCAGAAGACAGAGGCCAAGTGGAGGTGGAAGAGCTGAGGCCGGGTAAGTTCGGGTGAGTTCACATGAGTTTGTTCAAGCTTCAATGTAGACTCTGCTCACCCCCACCTCACCAGCTCAGTACAATATATATACACATATATTGATTTCTGTATCTTTTACACTGAGCTGAGATAAAAATAAAGCTTTCGTACAAATTACGTTTGTTGTTGGGTTTTTTTTTTCCAGTGAATTACTTTTGCAGTAAAAATAGCTGCTACACAGATCCCTCCTGATCTCTGAAGAGGAGTCGCCTGTTTCCAAAAATAGTTTTCTTATTTTAATCACACAGAAGACCTCAGGGCAGGGGGAAGGAAATGGCAAGCCAGGAAAAGGAGATGGTGAGCTGCCGGGAAACGGTGACACCAAAAAATAAAATACATCTGTGTATAAACGGGTTTAAAGGCATGCACGGAAGTGGAAAACATAGGCCATTAGTCAAGAAAAATACTGCTGTACAGCTTTTACTTTACAGTGAAGGGTGTACTGAGGTCAGGCACACCCTCCAATAATATTAAGTTTCTTATATATATATATAAAAAAAAATCTCCCAATGTACAAAGGCCTTGCTGGGTGAGAACCAAGGCAGAACAAAACAAGCACAACAACAACAAAAACAACCAGGAATTAATTGTTACCCCTCAGAGCTCATTCCTGCAAGAGAATCACATGAGGTAATACACACTTTCTGATTCTCCCCGTTGAACAACGGCTGATTACCTCTTGGTAAAATTTGCCTTCTGTTAAAAAAAACAAACTCTTTTTTTAATCCTACTGGATGCCTGCATTCTTATTCCAAATACAGTTTATACATAATTACTTAAATTACAATATACAGTTTCTGTTAAATAGAACTGGTAGAAGATTCTGATTAACGAAGGTAAGATTACAATCCTATGTACAAACGCACTTCTGAAATGACACAATCGTCTGTCCCTGTCTCTCCCCCCTCCCCCTTCCCCTCCCCCTCCACAGAGAAGGCTTTCACATTTGCTATTCCTGTTTGCGAAAGGGACAACATTTAAAAAATAACTTTTTTAAAATGGTTGTGAGTCCACACGCTCCCCACCTGCAGGACCTCTAGTTCCAGAACTGTCCCTGCGCCCAGCCACCTGGCCAAGGGAATCCTCCAGCGTCTCCTACGCAGCCACCCTGTTGAACGGCGGCACTGCCCGTCTGCAGAGCGGGCGTCGGAGAAGCCAAGGCTGTCAGTCCGCTCTGCCCCCAGGAGACGGCCTCGTGGGAAAGCAAGGCCACTGCTTCTTGGCCATATCCCTGGACAGACAGATGCCAAGGTCCTGGGAGCACAGGTCAGGATGGGCAGAGGGGTCTCCCGCTCAGCCCCCCCGGGGCCCCGGGCTGGCTCAGGGCGGAGCCCAGGCCTCAGTCCTCGGTGTCGGGCTGGACGCCCAGGATGGCATGCAGTTCCTCGGGCGTGAACCCCAGCAAGTTCTGGAGATCGCATACGAAGCGGTACACGTACCGCTTCCCCGACGTCTTATGAATGATGTTTTTGTCGTAATAGTAGCGCAGGCCCCGGCTCAGCTTCTCGTAGTTCATCTTGGGTTTGTTTTTCCTCTTTCCCCACCGACGGGCCACCTTGGGGGACACGGGTGGGAGAGGGTTCAAGCTCATCCGGCTAGGAAACAGTAAGCAACCCCTGCCCAATTCTCACACGTATGACTTGAGAGGCTTGGCCAGCAGGCCTCTAATGGACCTCCTCTAGGCCCCGGCTGGTGTCACTCCTGCACGCCACTGCCTCTCCCCCCCCCCCCCCCCCCCCCCGGTTCTCGTTCCACGCTAAAACGCCTCATGACATGCTTAAGTCTCCAGGGGACCGGGGCGGGGAGAGGGGATGGGGCCGGGAGGGGAGGGGGAGGGGGAGACCATGCCTCGGCCCAGGGCTGCTCTGATGCGATGCTGCTTTGGCATGAGGCAGGCATCTCCCAGGGCCCAGTGGTCTCTTAGCTTCCCGCCCTCCCGGCCACAGGCTACTGCACGGTTGCATGCCCCCCACGTGTCTGATTTGAAACACTGGGTGATAGATGGTCAGAAGAGGCGTCCAGTTTGCTGCCTCTGCCTTCTGATCGTACCACAGCAAGGCAGGAGAGTCCCACATGGCCCCCACCCAGAGCCACCATCTGTGGGCAGTGCCACGGCTCCAGGCCAGCCCGGCACAACCAGGAGGCACACCCGGCCCTCTCCTGCCAGACACTTCGCCAGCTCCAGCCATACCTCGTCGGGGTCAGCCAGCTTGAACTCCCATCCGTCCCCCGTCCAGCTGATGAAGGACTGGCACGACTTGTCGGACAGCAACTCCAGGAGGAACTGCCACAGCTGGATAGGGCCACTCCCTGGGGAGAGGGGACAGACAGGTGTTCCCACACCATCCAACGGGAGCAGTGGGGCCCAGCCCGAGCCGGGCCTGAGACACCCCCTCCTCCACCTCCAGCTCCCTCCCCTAGGGCTCTTCAAGCAAAGTTGTGGATCACCAACCCTCTGCACTATTATACACCTCAAACCTTGCTTTCATCTTTCCTGGGTAAGCACCTTGGATGTTTATTTCTAGAGGCTTCCAGTGGGGTAGGTATAAGACAGAATGTGACTGGGCAAAGCGCTGGGTTGGTGGACAGGACATTGGATGCCCAGCACCTCCTGGGGTGTCCCCATCGTGAGGTTTGAACTCTGAGCCTGGGCACTGTCCCTCAGCTCTTCAGCTCAAGATGAGCACTCTACCACTTGAGCCACAGCACCACTTCCGGTTTTCTAGTAGTTTATTAGAGATAAGAATCCCACAGACTTTGCTGCCTGGGCTGGCTCTGAACCACGATCCTCAGATCACAGCCTCCTGAGTAGCTAGGATGACAGGCGTGAGTCACCAGTAACTGGCTACACATACTTTTTTTTCTTTTAAAAAGAAAAAAGAGTCAATTCTTTCCTAATTCTTTTAACGAGTGTATGTAGGGCCAAAGTTTGGAAGTTAGGGAATCACTTAAATTCTGGCTGACTAGAAGAGCAGCTTGGAACTGGGAGTGCGGGCGAGCGCAGCGTCCACGCCAGGATGTGCGATGGCCTGGGCTGCACTCTCACTGCTACAGAAGCACAAAGAAACAAACCGCGGGGCACCTGAGCGTGCACAATCCACATTTAAGCATACCAGGTTCCCTGGATTTGTTCAAGCCAAGTTGAGTTGGCCAGGGTAATGGGCATTCTAGATAGTCGGTGGAAGGAGGCCCAGGGGCTAGATACAGGGGGCTGCATCACAAAGCAGAGGGGCCATGCCAGGGGATGAGGAGATCAATACACAGCTCTGATTTCCAGGAGATACTCATGTGTCCACAGCGAGTGGAACACATTTTCTAAGAGCGCTTCAGGGGGCCTGTGCTCAGCTCACACTTAACCCATCCTGCAAGTCACGGGTCTCCAGAGGCCTCTTCCGAGGCTTGGAGGCCAGGCCTCAGGCCAAGCGGAGCCTCCTTCTACCCAACGAGGCATCTCCCGGGCTGGGAAGGTGGCTCAGTGGTAGAGTGCTTGCCTTGCATGCTCAAGGCCCTGGGTTCGATTCCTCAGCACCACATAAGCAAAAAGAAAAAAGCCGGAAGTGGCGCTGTGGCTCAAGTGGTAGAGCGTTAGCCTTGAGCTGAAGAGCTGAGGGACAGTGCCCAGGCCCAGAGTTCAGGCCCCACGACTGGACCCAAAAACAAACAAACAAACCAACGAGGCATCTCCCCTCGAGTGCCAGGGCAGCCAGGGAGAAAGCACAAAGGGCAGGCTACGTCCCACAAAAAGCCCGGCCAGGCTCCCCGCCACATGGCGAGCTGCCGGCCTCAGAGACATCAACCCCACGCTGGGGGCTCACACCACGCCCAGGGGCTCACACCATCCCCACGCCGGGGGCTCACACCACCTCCGCACAGGGGCTCACACCACCCCCACGCTGGGGGCTCACACCACCCCCACGCCAGAGGCTCACACCACCCCACACCAGGGGCTCACACCACCCCCACGCTGGGGGCTCACACCACCCCCACGCCGGGGGCTCACACCACCTCCGCACAGGGGCTCACACCACCCCCATGCTGGGGGCTCACACCACCCCCACGCCGGGGGCTCACACCACCTCCGCACAGGGGCTCACACCACCCCCACGCTGGGGGCTCACACCACCCCCACGCCGGGGGCTCACACCACCCCCAGGGGCTCACACCACCCCCACGCCGGGGGCTCACACCACCCCCACGCCGGGGGCCCACACCACCCCCACGCCAGAGGCTCACACCACCCCACACCAGGGGCTCACACCACCCCCACGCCGGGGGCTCACACCACCCCCACGCCGGGGGCTCACACCACCCCCACGCCGGGGGCTCACACCACCCCCACGCCAGAGGCTCACACCACCCCACACCAGGGGCTCACACCACCCCCACGCCGGGGGCTCACACCACCCCCACGCCGGGGGCTCACACCACCCACACACCAGGGGCTCACACCACCCCCACGCCGGGGGCTCACACCACCCCCACGCCGGGGGCTCACACCACCCCCACACAGGGGGCTCACACCACCCCACACCGGGGGCTCACACCACCCCCACGCCGGGGGCTCACACCACCCCCACACAGGGGGCTCACACCACCCCACACCGGGGGCTCACACCACCCCCACGCCGGGGGCTCACACCACCCCCACACAGGGGGCTCACACCACCCACACACCAGGGGCTCACACCACCCCCAGGGGCTCACACCACCCCCAGGGGCTCACACCACCCCCACGCCAGGGGCTCACACCACCCCCAGGGGCTCACACCACCCCCAGGGGCTCACACCACCCCACACCGGGGGCTCACACCACCCCACACCGGGGGCTCACACCACCCCCACGCCGGGGGCTCACACCACCCCCCACGCCAGGGGCTCACACCACCCCCACGCCGGGGGCTCACACCACCCACACACCAGGGGCTCACACCACCCCCACGCCAGGGGCTCACACCACCCCCACGCCAGGGGCTCACACCACCCCCACACAGGGGGCTCACACCACCCACACACCAGGGGCTCACACCACCCACACACCAGGGGCTCACACCACCCCCAGGAGCTCACACCACCCCCACACCAGGAGCTCACACCACACACCACCTCCACACCAAGAGATACAGGCCGCACCTCTCCTCAGCTACGCAGAACTGGCCTCATCCACGGAGGCAACACGGGTGAAAGTGGAAACCCCCACAACACAAGAGCCCCGGGGCTGCCGATTTCCTCACTGGGGCCTTGAACTCCATGTAGGTTTACCCACCCAGCAACTGTTACAGTACATTTACATGGCTGCTGCTTTTAGACTACAGAAAAAAGAAGGAATGGATGTCCACATATCCACACTCCCTTTTTCTTTTTCTTGGAGGAAGGGTGATACTGGGAATTGAACTCAGAAATTTGCCAGGCAGAAGCGCTACCATGTGAGCCACACCCCCAACGCTTTTTGCCTCGGTGATTATTGAGGTGGGGGTCTTGCTTTATTCCCAGGCCCACCTGGGCACCATGTGGTCCTCCTACCCCAGCTTCTCCACATAATGGGGGGTAGGCACAACCCTGTGCTCCCCTCCCCTCCGGGATGGGGTAACAGGTGAACACCACCCCTCTCAGCCACTGGTTGAGATGGAGTCTTGTCAGCATCTTTCCACCAGGGCTGGCCTCGAATTTCGATCCCCCAACCTCTGCTTCCCAAGTAGCTAGGATTCCAGACTTGAGCCTCTGGACCAGCTCACATATTCTCATTTTAAATCTGCGTTTTCTTATGTGCTGCTGGGGATGGAACCCAGGGGCTTGTGCTTGTTCGACAGGCTCTCTACCCTTGAGCGTTAAAAAAAAAATCCACAGTGGCTTTCTATGATCAACATATGAAAAAAAGCACATTTAAAATCACAGAGGGAGGTACTAGTGGCTCACCCCGTTAACCCTACTACTTAGGAAGGGGAGATCTAAGGATCACTGTTCAAAGCTAGCCTGGCCAGCAAAGTCTGTGAGAATGGTTATCTCCAATTAACCAAAAAGGCCAGAAGTAGAGCCAGTGGCTGGAGCGGTGGAGTGCTAGCTTCAAGCGATAAAGCCGAGAGAGCATGGGGCCCTGAGTTGAAGCCTAGTACCAGCACCTTAAAACAAAAACAAAAGCCATGAGAAGAACTGAACATATCTTGGTTTTTTCACCCTCATATGAGAAATATCTGCTTCAAAAAACAGCTTTAATATTTGTCCTCAGCCTAGAAGAGCTCTCATCCAAACGTGAAAAATCAAGAGCCAGGAAAGGCACGCGGGGCTGAGACTACGGAAGGCCCCTCCTCAAGCCAGGTCACATTCCTGGAGATCCTGAAGTAGGTGAGGACTGCACTGCGTGAGCGGCTGCCCCTCCCCTTCCCCCGCCCCACAGGACAGGAGGGAGGGGCCTGTGGCTCCAGGCCACTCTGCCCTCTCAGCCCATGAAGATTCCTGCCCAGCTGGCCGTTCTGGAACTCAGGGCTTGTGGGTGTGAACACTACGCTGTCCTTGGGAAACACCTGCATCAACACAGCCGTGGCCGGGCAGGACCGGACCTGGAGCCCGTGGGGTGGCCAGTGGCGCTCACTCACCGGTGAAGCCGGCCAGCACGGCGGCGGGGATGACCGGCTTCCCTTGCTCCACGGGGTCGCTCCTCTCCTGGATGTAGTCCTTGAAGGACATGGTGGGCTTGCTGAGGCACAGGGACTGGCTGCAGTCGTCCTCGAAGCTCTCGAAGGACGGCACTCGCTGCACGTCCAGCAGGGAGGACTGGCTGTTCCAGGACCGCAGCAGCGAGTCGGAGCTCTCGAAGCTGTCTGCGCCCTTCTCCGGGGAGTCCCGCTCTTTGGGTTTCCCTAGGGAAGACAACCCAGCACATCCCATCATTCCTCGGGCCTGGCGTGGGCCATGCCCCACCTTCACCTCTTAGCACTCCAACCGGCACCTCTTAACACCCAGGTTCCTATTCTTTAGGACAATTGTGTGTATGTGTGCATCACCTTCCACTCACAGGAGAAAAAGAATGCTATGCAGCAATGAAAGAAAAAAGAACAAATGGCCACAACAGGGCTGAAGACTGCAGAGACAGGCCCCAAAGAAATCACTCTGTGATTCATCAATAAGAAGTCCCAGAAGAGCAAGAACAAATTCATGATTAGAGACAGATTGTTTCCTCTTGCAGTTGATTGGGACATGCACGTGGATGTTTGTGCATGGTATGGATGTTACATCTCATTCAAAAAAAAACTTGTCACCTTCCCACGGGGTGTCCATTTATGCCCCACTGTGAAGGAACTCCCGCTTCAAGAAGAGCATGACAGTGTCTTTGCTCGTTCTATGGCTACCATCTGGGACGTGCGTGTGGATTCACCATCTGGCCGGTGGGGAGTTGTGCAGAAGGGACGGGTCCTTGGATGGCCTCCTCCAATGGCTGAGCTCACAACAATTTCTAAGAAACCTGCGTCTGATCTCATCTGTGGTTTGGCCCGGATGAACACGGGGTGTCTGCGTCTGCCTACCTGAATTGTTGGGCAGCAAATTCAAGTTGCCACCAGGGTAGTCCTGAGAGACAGCGCAGTAGCTGACATTGACGGCGCTGAGCCTCGACTTGGGAAACATCTGGAAGTCCTGGTCAGAGCCAAGGGTGGTGGGAGCGGCGGAGGACAGGCCCATGCTGTCCAGGAGGCCGCCCTTGGGGTAGCTCGGCGTCTGCATTCCATACGGAGCCTGCTCCACACCAAAGCCTGCGACCGAACCACGGGATGGGGGTGCTGTTAACGTCACACACATCCCACCCTGTGGCACACCGCTGGACCCCATTCCACAACTGCCTCAGACACAAGGTTCAGAGCACATTGACCGCTTCTGTATCCCTGTACCCGTGTCCTTCGCCTGTCTTACTGATGGATGCCCACAGGCCAGGCAGAGCTCACTTCTAGGCCCTAGACCAGCACTGAGCAATGGAGACAAAGTTTCATTCCATTCACATTTCCCAGCAGATACATTTAAAAAGTTAAGAAGCAAGGAGCAGGAGAAGTTAACTGTGTCTTCCAACTGAACGAATTGGCCAGCTCCACTTCCTTATGTGGCCAATAGGTCCTAACCCGTCGAGTTTACTGTACAGCCTGTTTCTGTGCTCAGACCTTCCAGTGACCGCTGGGTCTGGTCACACCTCTCTGAAGGGACCAGGCACGGTCCAAAATGCTCACAGCTTCTCACCACTGTACAGCACATGGTTCGGCTGCCCTGTGGGGCTCCATTAAGAGTTCAAGTCCAGAACCTGGTGCTGGTGGCTCACACCTGTAATTCTAGCTACTCAGCAGACTGAAATCTAAGGATCATGGTTCAAAGCCGGCCTGAGCTGCAAAGTCTGTGAGACTCTCTCCCGCTCACAAACCACCCAAGAGCCAGAAAAGGAGGCATGGCTCATGTGGTAGAGCACTAGCTTTAAGTGAAAAGGCTCACTAAGAGTGTGAGGTCTGAGTTCAACCCTCAATACTGGTACACACCTAAGTGAAAAGGCTCACTAAGAGTGTGAGGTCTGAGTTCAACCCTCAATACTGGTACACACCTACGCACGCACGTGTACAACTTCAAGTTCCCCGGGAGGGCTAAGAACTGAGTTTCTGGAGCATCATGGCGTAGACTTACCAAGGGAATTGCTGTTGATCCAGTGGGGGACGGAGTGGAGGTGTGCGTTCTCTTCATACTGTTCCTCCGTCTTTTCCTGGTTTTCTGAAAAGCAGACACAGGAGTCACCAGATGTCAGCTCCACAAGACAAGAAAAGCACCCATCCCTTTCCAAACCACTGCAGCTGGGTGTGCTAGGATGACCAGATACATCCGGAGGCCCCCATTTATTTTACCTGATGGCACCCCCAACTCCTCAGGTGTCTTTAGACAAACAAGGAACAGCTGCCCCCTTTTCCAGTAAGTGTTCCAAAGTTAGTGACCCCATTGGCAAAGTGACGTTTCCTAGCTAGTGCAAAACTCTATGGATGCAGATTATGTGTTTTAGCATACTCCTATGTTCAAGAAATCGTGACACATTTATGCAGGTTAAGTCCTGAGGGGAGCGGAGACGGTTATTTTAACAAAATGAACACAGCTCTGCGCCGAGCCTCACAGTCCACAGCTCCAACCCTACAAGCTTCCCGGGCAAGTGGAGTCCAGAGCGGCTATGGTGGGACATGGGTGGGCGGAGCTTCAAGGGGGAAACATCCACAGGGTGTGCGTCACCACGGGGAACCAACAGAGACCTGTCCCAGCTGACAGAAAATCTCAGGGGCTCTCATCAAGGTCCTCAAAGCTGTCACCAAAAGCTGGGGGCTGAATCCCACAGGTCTCTGAGATTCTGAGTCTACAGTGAATGTTTAAATTCAATGTGCTTAAAATCCATTGAGAAATATTTTCACCAAGTCAACAAATAAATGTGCTAATAATGTCCTTATATCTCTTAACATTCTCTATTATTTATATATATTCCCTCTCTCTATATATTCTCTCTAGGGAATGAATATATGTGTGTGTGTGTATGTGTGTGTATATATACACATATATATATAGATAGATAGATACACACACACATATATATACTATATCTTTTTTGGGGGGGGCAGTTGTGGGGTCTGAACTCTGGGCCTCAGCACCATCCCTCAGCTCTTCAGCTCAAGGCTAGCGCTCTACCACTTGAGACACAGCGCCACTTCCGGCTTTTTTTTCTTTTTTTGCTTATGTGGTGCTGAGAAATCGAACCCAGGGCCTCATGCATGCAAGACAAGTGCTCTACCACTGGGCCACCTTCCCAGCCCCTCTTTTTCCTTCTTAAACTCAGTATTATTGAACATTGGTCTCCCCACTTTGTAGGTTCTGAGTAGGTACAATGTTTGCTGATCTACAGGAGGTTTCTGTACCAGTGTACGTATCTGTGTGTATGTTTCAACCATTTTTTCACGGTTTTTTCTTGGCTTTTCCACTCAAGTCTGGTGTTCTACCACCTGAGCCACACCTCCACTCCAGCTTTTGGCTGGCTAGAAATAGACTTTCCAAATCTCTATCTTAGATCTCATTGAGTAGCCAGGATGACATGTGTGAGTACCGGTACCCAATTACTACGTTTTACATTATCTCCAACTCCTCTCCCAAATTCTCTGTTGGATTCTCTCTGGCCATGGGGTAACCCGCTGTGAAAGAGGTAATCAGCACAGGCTCCTTTTCATGGGGCCACCTTCACCTCCAGCCTGCTGAGGTAAACACACCTGCCCTGGCCTACATATCTGAGTTGCCTGGGTTGCGGTGTGACCAGAGCAGTTTGGCAACAGTGAGTAATTTAGTGACTAAAGCTACAGGTGGCCACAGGGCCCCAGCTGTAGTCCGCACACACCCTGAGAGGAACACACCCCCATGCAGTCCCCACCGGGGTCGGACTCGCATCACTGATAATGGTGACCTCCAGGTTGACAGACTCTGCCCTGTGCCCCCCACCCCTGCCAGGCTCCCCTTGGGGGGGGGGCGGTGCTCAGTCACTCAGGTCACATCTCCCCAGTCAGTACCTTTGAGCATCTGTTCCAGATGTTCCCACAGGATGTCACCCACGAAGTCGGGCGCCAGCTCTAGAAATCGCTCCTTGCCGAGGTTGCACAGGGCCTGGCCGTTCATGCCGAACCTCTGCAAGTTCACATTCACCAGGCTGAACTCATTGGTCGCCCAGAGCAGCCACTGGCTCACCTGCTGCTCACTCCACAGCCAGGGGTCTACAGGGAGGGCGACAAGAGGAGTGAAGCGGGTGAGTGACAGCGAGACCACAGTGACCTCCCGTCCGTCCCCAGGCCCGGCCACAGCCCGGAGCCTGTGAGAAGTGGGGTGCCACAGCCGGGCACTGTCAGGAGGCCCACGAGGCGTCTTCCCTGGAGAGTCCAGGGTGCCGGTCGTGTGGCTGGCAGGGCTGACATGTCCATGGCCCAGGGCCACCCACTACAGTTGATGCTGGACAAAAGACCTTACCCTGCAGCCGCCGGCACCCTGGGGTGGCAGCCCGGGACCCCAGCAGGCTTGGGGCCTCACTTACTCTTGGGAATGCCAAGTCTCCGCTGCTCCTTCTGGAAGCCACTGAAGGTGGCCTTCAGGGCCTGGCTCATCACAGCCTTGCTGCATGGGGTGAGCAAGGGCAGCTCGCAGCTGGCAGCGTCTACAATGAAACCCAAAAATGGGGTTAAAATTCCAAACGGGGCACCCTGGGGCAGGGGTCTCAGGAGTCCAGCTGTATACAATACTGACAACAATTCCTATCTTGATTCCTTAGAAAGCATGCCAACCCGGGGCTGGAGGCGTGGCTCAAGCAGCAAAGCAGCAGTCTGGCCAGGAAGCACAAGGACCTGGGTTCTATTCTCAGTAATGCCAAAACAAATACAACAAAAACTTTGTGTGTGTGTGTGTGCACACGTGTTGGTACTGGGGCTCGAACTTTGGGCCTCTTGCTCTCACTACCTTTTTTACTTCACAGCTCCACTTCCAGCTTTTTGTTAGTAACTAGAGTTAAGAGTTCTCATGAGGGGCTGGGAAGGTGGCTCTGGGGCTGGGAAGGGGCTCAGTGGTAGAGCGCTTGCCTTGCATGCCTGAGGCCCTGGGTTCAATTCCTCAGCACCACATAAGCAGAAAAAAAAAGCTGGAAGTGGTGCTGTGGCTCAAATGGTAGAGCGCTAGCCTTGAGCTGAAGAGCTGAGGGACAGCGCCCAGGCCCAGAGTTCAGGCACCATGACTGGCAAAACAAAACAAAACAAAACAGAAAAAAAAAAAAAAAAAAAGAATTCTCATGATCTATCCTGCCATAGCTGGCTTTGAATCTCGATCCTTAGATCTGAGCCTGCTGAGTAGTTAGGATTATAGGTGTGAGCAACCAGTGCCCAGTTAACATGAAACCTTTCTTTTAAGGAAGTATAAACATGGGCATAGCTCAGTGGTAGAGCACTTGTCAAGCAAGGAAGAGATTCTGGGTTCCATTCCTAGCAATGCTAGGAGAAAAAGTGTCCAAGTTTGTATGTGAACAAAAAATTACACATCTCAGAAACTACATTTACAAGTAAAATCTTAGAAAAAAAAATCAAGCTCAATCCTATTTTGCAGTAAAATTTGGCAAGTAAAATATCTAGCTGAGTTGATTTGAAATGTTTACCCAGTGAAGGGTATTACTATAGGTAAAAGGACCAATAGTTATACCAATCAAAGCCAGCCAGGCCAAGGGGCCTGGGCCTGACCTGGGCAGGCAGTACTTGACAAAGCACACTTTAGTTTTTACTGGAAAAAAAGAAAGAAAGAAAGAAAGAAAATCTTTTCTGGCCAGGCTTAAGCCTGTAATCCTAGCTACTCAGGAGGCTGAGATCTGAGGATCACAGTTCAAAGCCCAGCCCGGGCAGGAGAGTCCATGAGACTCTTATCTCCAATAAACCACTAGAAAACCGGAAGTGGTGCTATGGCTCAAGCGGTAGAGCACTTGCCTTGAGCTGAAGAGCGCAGGGACAGCGCCCAAGGCCAGAGTTCAAGCCCCACGATGGACCAAAAAAAAAAAAAAAAACAAGCAAAAAAAAAACTTCTCTGGAAGCTCTGAAAAACTTCAAGCGAGATAAATGGCTGAAGTCAGACACCAGGGGCTCAAGCCTAGAGCCCGAGCTACTCAGGAAGCTGACATCTAAGGATCACAGCTCCACGTTGGCCCAGGCAGCAAAGTCAGAGAGACGCTTATCTCCATTAACCACCAAAAAGCCCAAAGTGGACGTTCAAGTGGTACAGCATTAGCCTTGAGTGGCAAAAGCTAACGGACAGACAGCGCCCAGGCCCTGAGTTCAAGCCCCAGCCCAGAAAAATAAACAAGTAAAAAAAAAAAGTGTGCGATGCCACAATATAGAAGCCTACAAGCTGTTGTCAAGTCATCTCTGAACAGTGCCAGCTAGTAATGTTATGCCAGGAACTGTGAGGACCTTACCTGACAGCCTACACTGTTAAAAAGAGCAAACTGCATATGTACTGAGAGCCATAGAAACAGCCACAAGTGACAAGTGTAGTCTGTTACAATTAGTGCATATGTCAGGGTATGCGTGTGCGTGTGTGTGTGTGTGTGTGTATGCGCACGTGTGTGTGATTTCACTCATCACATGAGCTCAGGATGCAAAGCAGAGGTGCATATTAATTCCCATTGTCTTATGTTGGTTTTGCACAGCCCACTGGGGTCACAGGAAGTGCAAAAAGCCACTGCGGGGGCCAGGTGCCCTCTTGCCAAGTGCAGGGTCTCCAAGGACCCCAAGAACACAGCCAGCCCAAGATACAGGGCATCGCTACTCAGGGTTGACCACCTCTGCCCTCCACCGTGTCTATGGAATAGATTACCATGGGAGATGGAGTCCAAGCCTGTGGGCACTTCTTGGAGTGTCTGCTCTTCACTGAGAGAGGGGAACATTGAGAACAGAGAGCCATCAAAGGTGTCAAATGCCGGCTGGCGCTGCAAATACAGAGGGTAAAACAACAGGGACTCATTAGGCTCCTATTTAAAAAGTGGCCAAAGGGGTCAGCTGACCACCAATTCAACCAGATATAAACATGGGCAATTACCACATCCAGAATTAACCGCTTTGTACTGGAGAGAAAATTCCTAAAGCCAGAGTGATCACCTCCAATTATTTAATTAACCTCGTGGGGTCAGAACGGCTGCCAGTTACTTGGGGTCACTTAATCAACCTAAATAAAATGAATCTAAAAAATAACCGGACCGTAGGACCAGGCTGGGAAGCAAGTGGGACAGCCGTTACAGCTTTCCCCACCTCTTGTAGAACAGGCGCAAAGCTCTGTGTCTGGGCAGGCAGGCAAGAACCATAACCCTTCGCAGTGCTGGGGTTTGGGGGTCAGACTGGGGCTTGAACTCAGGGCTTCATGTGGTTCAAAACCAGACCAGGCAGGGAAGTCCATGGAAGACTCTCATCTTACAACGAACCACCCCAAAGCCTCAAACTGAGGTGTGGCTCAAGATAAAGAGAACCCCTAGATCATGCGCTGGAGGGTAAGACTTCCAAAAGAAATAGGCTTTATGGTAAGCTGTCTACAGGACAGGGACACGCTTCAAGGTGACTGCTGACAATCTACACATCATGTATGAAAATCTGGCTGTCATCGGAAGACACACTGAAAAAGATGACTTTTGGATCCGTCACTTTCTGACAGGCTTAGGAAAATGTGAAGAAAAGTCTCCTTTTCCCAATACAATATACCCTGGAAATCCCTGTTATGTGTAATACAGTGACCCATCTGTTGAGTCATGGGTAAATAAATGTGTAATACATTTACAAATAAAATAGGTTGTGCCCTTTCTTTTTAGAAATGCGGAAGGGGTGAATGACATATTACGAAAGAAGCCAGGCAAAGTCGGAGCCCAGACCCTTCCCGGGCTCCCCCGGGACCCCCCCCTCCGCAAGAACCCCAGGAATTCTGAGATCCTGGTGCAGCCAACCAAATACCCATTGGAGATGGAGGACTTCGGAGCTAATTTTGGTATAACAGCGAATAGACGCTTAAAAAAAAAAATCCCACCAGCATTGTCCAGAGACCAGGAAGTGTCTTTCCGGACTCAAGTTCTTTTTTTAAAATCAGGAAGCCCAAGAACAATACAAAGTATTTCAACACAGGACTCTCTCTTCTTGGATCCAGAAATTGTGAAAAGCATCACCAAATTCCTTCAGTTCACAGAAGACTCTTTCAGAGGCGAGATGTTAATGTAAGAACCACCTCTTCCCACCACACTTAACACACCCAGCCTCATCAAACCAGAAATCTCTTGGACCTTCAAGATCTTGACAGATCACACAAATAATCCCAAGGGATCACGAAGGAAGCTAGGGCACACACCAGAAGAGTATTAATGTCATACAAGACACACACACCTGGTCACCATTTCGGAGACAGCCCAGTTCTGTTGTCCTGTCCAGAAGGCAAGCAAGGAAACAAGTCCCCATAGGAACAGGGACCTCCGGGGAGTAGGTTCTTTGATCTCTTAATCTGGTCTTTGATTTGCATAAACAGGCCCGGCTACAGGACTGTGCCAGGAAGGGCAGGCTGTGGACAGCCCAGGGGCATTCCCAATACTGACCAGAACAGCCAGGCTGCATCTTCTAAAAGCCTGCATCTCGATCCCTAACCAGCCTCTCAAACTCCGGAGTGGGTGGGGTGCTGGGAGCAGCATCTTATTGACAATCACAGGATTGTTTTTTCCTTCCTCACCGGGAAGGAGCCTCAGAAATACACCACAAAGGCCTCCCTGTCTCCAACCAGTTTCCTCTCTGGACATGGACAAGCACCAGCATACCCATTTCACAGAACTGCAAGCTAAGTCCCAGGGAGGAAGCAGACAGCCCCGTCACAGTCAGCACGCTGAAAAGCTGAGGCTAGAACTAGCATTCTGAGCCCCAGCCTAACTTTATTCTCCTCTTAGAGGTGAACTTTTGTGAAGACTGTCTCACTCACCTTGAGTGTACCCCGAAAACCGTTAGCTACAGGGGCCACTTGGTCCATGTTCTTGAGTCCAAAGTCATTCATCTTGAAAGAGAAAAAAAAAGAAGAGTCAAAGGGGCCCCAGGTATCTACACATGCGGGTATCTACACATACATTTGAGAAGATACAGATTCATGTACTTTTGTTTGTTTTCCAGTAGTGCTGGGGTTTGAACTCAAGAGTCTTGCACTAAGCAGGTGCCCTACCGCTTGAACCATGCCCCCAGCCCTTACAGCACATTATAAAGAAGTCACTATTGGTGGCCATGAGGCTTGACTCTGGAGAGTTCTAACTAAGGTAACAGGTAATATACCCTGTCCACAGGCAAGTTTTCTTCCTTAGAAGGCTTTCCTCCCAGGGTGGTATTGAAATAATAGCTCTGATCGCCTCTGAATTCCGATGAGTCGGGAGCCTTCTAAGGATCTAAGTACCCTTCTGGCTGGCTGGTCGGCCCCTGAGCAGCTGCCTCTGTTTCCAGGGACTTTTCCAGGATCAGCTGTGGTAAGGGATGGAGTGGAGCCAGTGGAGCAGTGGGCCCTACAGGGGGTCCTTGTCCTTGGCAGCAGCCTAGAACCCAGATTGGGAGCCTGCCAGAAGGGGTCACAGAAGACCTTCCCCCCTCCTGCTCATTCCTCACCAAGGTGTAAGGGACTCCCCTCCAAACCTCCTGCTCTGAGCAGTATCTGACTTGGGGTCTCTCCGTTGTGCACTTCTTCAGAGGAAGTGAATGAATGCAAGTGTGGGCAGGCCTTGTTTGCTTTCAGTCTGGTCTTACTCCAGACCCCTGCTGACCAAGATGGTAGCTGCCTGACTGGAGACTTTGACAGGGCCGGTGTGAGCTGAGATTGGCAAGGATGGATATATAGCTGATCTCACAGATTTAGCAGAAAAAAAGGAAACCGTCGTACCCGTCGTACGTGGTAATGTATCTCTCTACTGTGTGCCTCCATGATAGTTTTGGAGATGTTATGTTAATGGAAGTATAATGGAATCAGTTTCACCTGCTGTCCTGTTTTTCCTATGACCACTAGGAAAGTTTAAACCAGGGTTGAACTATAAACCACAGCTTTGCAAACAAGACTTCCTTGGAGGTCATCAGATGTAATTGCTTGACCATGCAAATTACATACTCAGGAATAAAAAAAAGGGGGCACTTGGAGACTATGGCCAGAGGGCAAAATAACAGACAACTTTATCTTCTGGGGTACCCACCCACTGGCTGTCCAGGCCTTAGACCCCACTGGAGGTATTGTACATTCTTGGGGAATGACTTAGGTGTTCAGCTTTTTCGTGTTCTCTGGATGGTCAATATGATGGCTCAACCAACGGCTATCTAACACACACTTGCCCAGAACAGCTTGCACACTAGAGTGCGTGTGTGTGTGCGTGCGCACACACACACACACAAGCACACCTTGACTAAGAAGGCCACAGGGACAGTCGGAGGCACTGAAGGGGACTGTTGGAGTTCAGAGTTTCATGGAAAGGTCACAGTGACCCTCAGGGGCTAAGGCACATTCTAAGAAGCATTCATCCTGGAGGGGTGAGGGTGTGTGTGGCGGGGGAGGGGGGAATGGGCACAGGCCATCTTGACTCAAAAGTGACCACATATGCTCAGAATCAACACTCGGTGCTGATGGCGGCCATGACAACACGCCTGGTCCCCAGGACTAAGGCTGCCATGGTGGAGGGAATACCACACCTCAGCCTCCCTGCATTCCTCATGTGGAAAGGTTCATACCACCTCCCAGTGAGGCACTGGCCTGGGACCACACAGCTATTGTGGGGCCACTGCAGGGCTGAGTGGGGACCAGATCCCAGGGGACAGCAAGTGGTCTTAGTGGTCTTGAGTCCTATGCCCCAGATGAGGAGGGCCTGTCTGACCCCCTCACAGCCTGAGGAGAGCAGAACACACATCCTATTAGACCAGGCCCTTCTCTCTAGTCTAGAAGGAGAAATGTACTCCACTTAGAGCCTTATGTCATCAGCAGATAAAGTTGACCCTGCCTGTTACCTGTGGGTGAAACCAAAGCCACCAGCAGAAAACTACAGGACAGACCCTGGAGGGCTCCTATCCTCCATGTGGCACCTGATGAAACAGCATTTCTTGGGCCTTTGCTCACAGAGGCTGGCTGGCAGACTTCTGGCTTCCCAGCCCCAACCCCCCAGCTTCTGGGATGGGCCCAGGATTGAGTGGAAGGCTGGGGAAGAGCTTAGCTGCCTTTTGTGTACAAACACCAGGAGAAAAGGCAGCCCACCACGCCCACATAAAGATCTGTAATTAGCAGCTACAGAATAGAATTCTTTTGTTGTCCGGCTTTTAATGAGTTTTCTAAAAAACATGTAGAATTAAAGTGCTGGGCTAAATGGGTTTCAGGAGTGCGCTCTCTCTCTCTCTCTCTCTCTCTCTCTCTCTCTCTCTCTCTCTCTCTCTCTCTCTCTCACACTCTCTCTCTCTCACTCTCTCTCTCTCTCTCTCTCTCTCTCACACACTCTCTCTCTCTCTCTCTCACACACACACACACACACAGCTAATCAAATCTCAGTTCCCTTATTCTACTCAATCTGCTAGCATGGGGTAGGGGAGCGCGTTTGTCTACATAAATTATTATCAGGCTTAGATCCTCAGATGCTGTAGGACTGATCCTAACTTTAGAACAACAAAAAAGGGAAGGAAAGAAAGAGGGAGGGAAAAAGGAAGGAAGAGATGGAGGAAGAAAGGGAGGGATGTGATGAGGGAGGAAGGAAGGGAGGGAAGGAATGAAGGAGAAAGGAAGGAAGGGAGGGAGGGAGGGAAGGAGAGAAGGAATAGGGGAGTAGGGAAGGAAGGAAGGAAGGAAGGAGGGAAGGAAGAAGGAGGGAGGGAATGAGGGGAGTAGTGAAGGAAGGAGGTGAGGTGGAAAGGAAGGAGGGAAGGAAGGAAAGAGGGAAGGAGGGAGGGACAGACCTAAGAGCTGAAAACAGAGAAACAGCTATTGGACCGAGTGATCACTTATGTAAGATAAGAACACAGGTTCGTCTCGGTTTTCTCGGGGGAGGGTGGGGAGGAAAAGAAAACCTGGGAGGGCTCTGGGAGGTGGTTGGCTTTCCCTGTGAAAGCCGTCGGTTCGGGGGTGAGTGGCCGGCCCGGAGCGGGCTTCGCGGCCTCCCCGCAGGCCCGGCGCCGCGGTCTCACTCGGGACTCGGATCCGGGGCACTGCTGGCGGGGTGCGGGCCGGCGGGGGCCCGCGGGCCGGCGGGAGCCCGCGGCGGGGAGCGCGCAGCCCCTCGCGGCGCGGGCCGGCGAGCGCCCGGCTCTCGGAGGCGGCACAACTCACTCTTCACTTTCCAAACCAGCAGCGAGCCACCCCGAACGCGGTCCAGACCAAGACTGGCCTCGGGCGCTCAACACACCCCCAAACTCCACCGAAAGCCAGACGGTCGACATAAAGACACAGCCCAACGCCGGCGCGCCACGCGCCCCAACATCCACACGCGGGACCCAAGGACGCAAGACCGGCCGCTCGCCCCTACTTGGGAGCCGCAGGGGTAGGGGGGGACCGGGCCTCGACCCCGGGTCCCCGGCGGCCCAGCAGGTGCCGCGTCCGTCCACGACCCGCCGTCCCCCCCCACGCCCCCGCTCTCGGGGGAGATCCGGCCCGCGGGGCGCGCCTCGGGCAGGACCCCGCAAGGCCCCCGGAAAGGCCCGGACCTCCTTCCCCAAACAAAAGCCGGCGAACCCGCCCGCGCCCCGGCCTCCAGCGCCCCGAGACCACTCGGGAGCCCGGGAAACGAGTCCGATCGCAGCCCGGACGCGCGACCCTCGGGGCCGCCTCCTCGGCCCGACTCGAGCCTGGAACTCGGGGGGCGAGGGGTTCCCCAGCCAGGCCCTGCGGGGGTCCTCCTCCCCACCTCCCCCGGGGAGAGAGTCGCTCTTACCACGCCGCTGCCGGCAGGGCCGGACCGGAGGGCGGCGGCTGCTGGGGTCCGGGCCGAGCGGGGCGCGCGCGCGGGCGGCGCTCGGGGCTGGCGCGGGGCTCGGGCGCGGCGGCGGGGATCGGCGCGGCGGCGGAGGAAGAACCGGCCGGGCCTCGCAGCGCGCTCTTCTGGAGCGGAGTGGAGCGGGGGAGGCGGGAGGGGACGGCGCGGGGCGGGCGCGGGGGGCGGAGGGAGGGGCGGGGAGACGGCGAAGGGGCGGGCGGGGGAGGGGAGCCGGAGGCCGGCGAGCCGAGGCGGCCTCCTTCCGGCCCGGACCTCCCTCCGCCCCGCGCCCCCAGCCGGCCCTGGGGACGCCGCCCAGACCCCCGGGGCCCCGCGCCCCCCCCCCCCAGTCGGGGCCCGAGGCGAGGCCCCCGGACTCGGCCGGGCGACGCGCCGGCGCCGGCGCGAGGCGCGGCCTGTTCCCCACGGCGCGGGCCCGGCCCCGGCTCCGAGCCGCGCACGGTTATGAAATCTGCGCAGGTTCCGAGCCGGCAGCCGGGGCCCAGGCCCGGCGCCGACACCGCCCCGGCGCCGAGCAGCCCGGCCGGGCTCTGGCGGCCGGCGCCTTTCTTTCCACTCTGCTTAGGAGGGAATCGAACCTCAACAGACCACCCCCCAGGCCCCCGAGGCGAGGAATTCGGGGGCTTCTGCCCCCCCCCAGCCAACAGGCTGTTCTCTAGTTCTGTGCGTCTCCCGGCCAGGCCCGGCTCGGAAAGTTTAGATTCCCGTGCGCGCGCCATGGAGGTCCCGCGCGCGCGCGAGCCGGGGGCCAGGGACCCGGCACCGGGAGCCGGGTCGGGCCGGGCCGTCTCCAGGATCCTCCGTCGTCCCGGACAGGGAAGAAGGGTCAGCTTCCCTGGGACGCTGGGCTCGCGGTTGCCATGGTAACGTGGGATGGGGGGGGTTGCGGTGGCTGTGGCTAATGGAGATCCTGTGGCCTGTCACTATTCTCACGGGGTACCCCGGTTCCCCGGGTGGAGGCACAGCCCACCTGGCCAAATCCACGCGGTGGAGGCGGGGAGGCAGTGAGATTGAGTGGATAGTCAGTCCCTGGAGACTGGATGGATGCGTGCGGCTTCTCAGATCGGAGAACAAGGGTCAAGAAGTCGCTCCATAAATGGAATACAGATCCAGAGTACGTTGCCATGGAGACACAGAGCGTAGCTTACTTCTTTTTTTTTTTTTTTTTAAATCATAACAGAAAGTATTGACTCTGTCTGGACTGCAAGGTTCACTTCCCACAGCCCCTTCCCCACTCCCACACCCTGAGCCTGGGCTGAGGAGCTTGCAAGAGAACCAGGCATCGCCAAGCACGGCTGTAGACTCCCATCATATTTGGCCTCTTAAGTCGCTTGGAGGCTCAGGTCCCTGCACATCACCCCCCACCCCCCAATGCAGCATGTCCTCACAGGGGTGGCACCGGCTGGAGTCACGCTGAGCTGTTTCTAGCATAGATAAGCAGAAAGAGAGAAGGGAGCCATAGTTGATGAGCTGGAAGACAGGGGTCTTCCCTCTGCTCTGGCCAAAGGCCTCCTTAGAGAGAATTAATGGAATCGGTATCATGAGACTTTGGTTAGGCAGTCACGCAGGTGTGTGAAGAGTTTTTCGGCAAGCTGGAGCATATAGAAGTAAAAATTATATATGAATAGTTTCTTTCCCAAGTTCTTGGAGAGAGAGAGAGAGTGTGTGTGTGTGTGTGTGTGTGTGTGTGTGTGTGTGTGTGTGTGTGTGTGTGTGTGTGTGTGTGTGTGTGTGTGTATGCATGTGTGCTGGTACTGGTATTAGGGTTTGAACTTGGCCTCAAGCTCATACTTGGCTTTTTTCCCCAAGGTTAGTGCTCTACTACCACTTGAGCCACACCTACTCTTCCAGCTTTTTGCCACAGACTTTTCTACCTGGACTGGTTATGAACTGAGATTCTTAGATTTCAACCTCGTGAATAGCTAGGAGTGCAGGCTTGAGCCACCCGTGCCTGGCTTGTCTGATAGTAGTTTTTGAACAACTTTGGACAAACTGTCAGATTCTTCAAAACAAAACACCTCCTCTGACATCTGAATGACACTGTGAAACATGAAAGCAGTTAGAAGCTTCCAGGGACAGAACTAGCTTCCAGAGGCCTCTCAAGGCCTCTCCTGTTGGCCAGGAGTACCCACAAGCCTGGACTCTCAACCCACATTCCCCATCCCTACCCCCTTTGTCCTCCCAATTCCATTCTCCAGGAGGAGGCCCTGGGTTTGACCCAGCAGCCCTGGCCTGGTCCTGCCCGTGGCCCACTCACCCCTGCTGGACCATTGTTTTCTTGGCACAACATGACATGACTGTTCTTGGTTCTGGAGCAACATTAGGGTTTCTTACATTTTTGTCCTTCCTGTTATTAGTTGGTTTCCTAGTTACTCAGCAGAATTAAAACCCAGCCTGGCTAACGCTTGTGATTATTCATTGACTATTATGGCTCAATTCACAGGGCGCACAAGGCCTTATGGTAAATTAAACCTCATAAAAAGTGCGGTCCTTCTGCTCCCAGAGCAAAAGTCAGTGGTGCAAGAGGAAATTGGAAGTCAGAAGACACGCTGGGCGAAGGGATCAGATGAGCCACAGAGTGAGGAAGGCTCGAACTCTTCTCAGCGAGGGTGCTCCAGGAAGAGGACCTTGTAAGAAGTACTGGACCCTTGGAGAAAGTGCAGAGTTCTTAGCGGTCATTAACTTGCTAAGTCATCCTTTTACAAAACAGCACAAATAAATCTCCACGTCCCCTCTGTGTTGACCCTGAGATGCACTTCAGCATTCACACTCAATTTTCACGCTTCCCAGATGCTGGGTGAACTCACATCACTCAGTCTGAGGTGTGTCAGTTATTCATTTAGCAAACACCATATCAGATACTCAGAGGACAGAGATGAGTGTAAGGTTTGGTGGCGCCTGCCCTTGGAGAGGTGAAAATGAAGTGTACAGTGTTGGAAGAATCTCCCATGGTGGGACTTTGGGGCGAAGAGGCGGGGATGGGAGCAGAAATGTACTTACAAGTAGAAATAAGTTACTTCATGGGTAATGAGGCAGTGCCTGATGACAGGGGTACGTGTTGGGGGTGGGGACCGATGGACAAGGAAAAGATAGTCAGCTTCCTAATCAGTCATTTCCCCTACCACCAAACTCATCCAGTGCCAGGAATACCAGGCACAGGTAAGGTCAGCTAGAAACTTTCCAAGTGGGTGGTTTGACCATTTCGGAGCAAACAGGGTTGTTTTTGCTTTTTATTTTGGGGGTCGGTGCTGGAACTTCAATTCAGGGCCTGGGCACATCCCTGAAGCCTTTTCACCTAAGCCACTCTACCTCAGCTCCACCTCTGGCTTTTTGGTGATTAATTGGAGGTAAGAGTTTCATGGACTTTCCTGACCGAGTTGGCTTTGAACCTCAATCCTCAGATGGCAGTCTTCCGAGTAGCTGAGTATCCCAGACCTGCTCTTTGCTTTAAGACCCTCCAGCAGCAAATGGCATCTAAACCCTGGGGCTGGAAACCTTTTCCTCCTCCCGGATCATTTTGTCTGCTTGTGGCAGTCTCTTGAGCCCCTTGGGTGGCCTGGAGCCTGGAGACAGATCACTAGATAGCCTATTCCCCCAAACTGTGCAGGCAGCCTGCTGGGTCCAAAGCCCTGGGGTCAGCCCAGCTCAGCTGCCCACTGGCTGCCTAGCTGTGGGCCTGGAGCAAGTTACTGACCCACTCCAGCCTCCTTTCCACCTCAGTCAGTTGGAGCACGTCTGACACATAGTGAAGTCTTAAGTGTGTTATAAGTAGCAGCGGTCCAGGGCTCTGGGAAGGCTCTGCTCTGCCTCCCTGAGTCACTCACAGTCAGAGGCGGGCTCCCAGCCATGAGGGAGGTCAAGGCAAAGCTGTCCGTTGCAGTGTGCGTTTCTCTGGCTTAATTCTCTTGCCTTTGGTGATCAGAAATCCAGGGAATGAAACCTTGGTGGTTGGAAAACTAGGAACCTGTGTGTACAGAGTTGGCAAATGAGGCTTGGCAATTGTTCTAGATGTAGAAACTGAGGCCTGAGGATGATTGCTTTCTCGCCCAGGGGGTGATGTGGCTGTTTCCTGGTGGGGTTGGGCCACGCCTGGCCCGCTACGCCAGATACAACACACTGCCGCCCAGCCCTTATAAGGCAGTATTCCTGAGGTACGTCACCCACCTTGGGAAGTCACCGTGGTATTAACCTGCGTGGTGACGTGCCTCAGGCATGTCTGGACAGAAGAGACTGAGCGCGACCTGTGACGTCCCGTAAAATGGATAATCCCTAAATAAATGTGTCTGCATTGAGTCACACCTGTGCAGATACATGGTTTGGGGGCTGTGCACTTGTGTGTGTGTGTGTGTGTGTGTGTGTGTGTGTGTGTGTGTGTGTGTGTGAATTGCAAACGTGTTTGGAACTAAAGAATGCTCAGATGCCTCGCTACTCAGGGGGCAGAGATCCTAGGATCACCGTTGGAAGCCAGCCCAGGCGGGAAAGACCACGAGACTCTTCTCTGCAATTAACCAGCAAAAAAAAAAAGCTGGACAGGGGGAGCTGTGGCTCAAGTGGCAGAGCCTACCCTAGAGCACAAAAACTTAAAGGACAGAGCCGGGTGCTGGTGGCTCACGCCTGTAATCCTAGCTACTCAGAAGGCTGAGATCTGAGGATCGCGGTTCAAAGCCAGCCCGGGCAGGCGAGACCGTGAGACTCCTATCTCCAATAAACCACCAGAAAAGCGGAAGTGGCGCTGTAGCTCAAGTGGTAGAGCGCTCGCCTTGAGCTGAAGAGCTGAGGGACAGTGCCCAGGCCCAGAGTTCAAGCCCCACGACCGACAAAAACAAAAACAAAAAAAAACTTAAAGGACAGAGCCCTGAGTTCAAGCCCTGGTACAGTACATAAAAAGAACAATGAATGTTGAGTTAACTCTGTGGAGGGAAAGCTTTTCTAATGGCTGCAGGACCTTTCTCCCACTGCCCCTCCCACACATGACTCTGAGTCTGTGTCCTCTTGTCAGCAGCTGGTTCTTGGTGCGCTGTGCTTCACCGCCCCGGCTCTGAACGTCAAGCCTCACCACCTCAAACAGCCTTTGGTGTAGGCTGAGGGATAGGAAGATGGCCACCCTTCACTCTACCTGGAGGGAGATATCCACCAGCCCTCATTTTCTGGAAGGTTCTCTTGCAAAGCATCAAAATCCACTTTAATTCTCTGTTGCCATCTTGGAATTCATGATGAGTTTAGAACAAGAGGCCCAATTGTCATTTTCACTGGGCTTCAAAACAGACCCGAGGGGACATTTCCCCAGGTTTCAGGAGCCAAGAGGCACTTTGTCACCACCAGCCAGATGGAGTTGTCACCCTCTGCTCCGCAGACTAGAAACTCTCTCTGTGTCTCTGTGTCTCTGTGTCTCTGTCTCTCTGTCTCTGTCTCTGTCTTTCTCTCTCTTTCTCCCTAAGTCTTAATCCATTCAGGCTGCTCCAACAGAGTTCTAGACTGAGTATGTGCTGTGGTGGTTCTGGATGGGGCTTCTGTCCGGGTGGTACTGGGGGTCCCGTGGAGGCTTTAGGTGATGGGAGTTTGGCCCTTGGAGGGGTCCGTGGGGACCTGGGCTCCTTCATTCTCCTCAAGTCCTGGCCATGAGGTGAGCAGCCTCGCCCCGCCCCACACGTCTAGACCTCAAAGCAATGGGCCAAGCGACTACACAATGAGACCTTCTCAACAGCAGCGGGGCAGAGCAAACCTCTCTGCCCACGTTGATTAGCTCAGTCAAGGAACGCTGACTAGCAGAGTGGGTCGTTTCTACTAAACAGTGGGAAGTCACTTCTCATAGTCCTGGAAGTCCAAGATCAAGGACGGAAGAGGTTCAGTGTCTCGTGAAGACTGCTTCCGGACTCACAGAAGAGGCTTCCTTCCTGGTCCTTGGATGGAAGGAGAGGAAGTCTCCTTCAGACCTCCTTGATGAGGGCTCGAACCCCCTTCACCAGGCTTTGACCTATGACCTCGTTGCTTCCCTAAGCCCCTACCAAATCACCTAGGGGTTGAGTTGCCTTTTCAGTCCTTCCCTCCTTCCTCCCCCTCCCTCGCCCACCCAAGACGGAACCAGAGCCCTGCACGTGCTTGGCAAGTGTTCTCCCACCGAAGCACACTCCCCACCCTGGGATTCTCTGGGTGAATAAGGTGTGGATACGTTTAGACTCTAACTGTCCTCTTCAGACACAGGAATAGGGTTTTCAGAAACACAGATAAATGCAGACATTTTCCTATCCATTTTAGGATATTTATATCATCTCAAAAGGAGACTTCTTCCAATTAGCTCTCACCCCACGATCCCCCAAATCCTATAGTTCCACTTCCTGTCTCTGTAGAGTTGATTATTTTGGACTTTTCAGGTGAGTGGAACCATACAATGTGTGGTCTCCTGTGTCTGGCCTTTCTCTCTGTCTCTGTCTCTGTCTCTGTCTCTCTCTGTGACAGACCAGGGCTTGAACTCAGGGCCTGGGCACTGTCCTTGAGCTTCCTTTGCTCAAAGGTAGTTCTCTACCACTTGAACCAGAACTCCACTTTTAGCTTTTTTGCTGGTTAATTGGAGATAGAGTCTTAGCCTTTTCTACTTGGGCTGGCTTTGAACTCAGATCCTCAGATCTCAGCCTCCTGAGTGGCTAGAAGTACAGAGTGAGCCTGTTTCGGAGCCTCTGGTGCCCAGTGAGTTTGGCTTCTTTCACTGATCCTGTTTTTGGAGTTCATCGATGTTGTTGTTAATATTTCATTGGGTTTTTTTTTTTTTTTTTTTATGGCTGACGTCCATTTTGTTTTACCTGAGACTCCAGTGTCTGTGTGCAGGTGTGTGTGGAGCTGCTGGCCCACGTTGGTGATGAATAGGATGGCATCTTCCAACCAGAGCAGGAGAGCAAGGCTGGTGCATTTCCTGGCCCTGCCTGGGTGGAGATGAAGCAGCCAGGAGATCAAGGCCCAGGGCTGCATGATTCAGCCCCTCAGGAGCGTTTTCTAGGCCCTGCATGTCCATCCCTAGCCGCCTAGGGTGGGGAGAAAAAGAAGCATCTCCAGACAGTTGCCCACCCCAAAACAGGCTCTGCGTGGGGAGAGAGAGGCAAGGCAGCTCTTTCTCACTCTGAGCTTAAGCATATGCGCTTCATGGTAACAAGAACAACATTTGACTAAACTTAGCCAGCGCACCTTCCTTCATTTTCTCCCACCCTTGGATGTCTGTGCAGAAAAAATGAGTGGACTGTATATATTTTTTTCTGTCAAAAAAACCCACAGACACCTGCTGTACTTTAGGAGAGAAAAGAAAAGCAAGCAAAAAGGAGTTTTCTGCATGACTTGTGAATTTGAATACGTCTGCTAACTTCTAGAAGCTTCTACGCCAGGGCTCCTATGAGATCAGTCACCTGGCCCTTCTTCAGCTAAAACCTTCCTTCCAGTGGCCCTCATGTGACTCAGAGAAAACCCCTTGAGTGCTGACAAGAGCCATGAAGTCGGAGGCAGCTTCTCCATCTCTGTGATCTCTCCCCGGAGGTCTCCCGCCCCCTGGACACCTGGCCTCCTGCACACAGCCCTAGGCACCAGGAACACGGCTTCCTGAAGCCCTGCCCTTCCCCCAGTGACACTTGCCTCATTTCCACCTCAGCTCCTATGTGGTCACCATCAGCCACGCCTTCCCCGGCTGGCCAGAGAATGTCAACAACCCCTCGGACACAGCCTGTCCCCCATGGCATGACTCGATGCCCTCTCTGTTGTGGGTTTTTGTGTTTCAATTTGATTACAGTACAAGGGATTAGACCCAGGGCCTTGTGCCTGCCTGGCCCTCGCTCTACCACTGAGCTAGGCTCCGGGCCTGTATTTTAATGCTTGTGAATTGTTAACTTTGCATGTAGTATTTCTGCCTCAGGGCCAGGATCGTGTCTGTTTGATGACTACATTTTTGCAACCCCTCAGAACAATTGGTAACACAACACCCAGTAACTGTCTCTCCGATAAATGATACTACTTCTAGAGATAGACTTTTTTTTAAACATCTTCCAAGTGAAAGTAGAAAATGTTGGCTAGTACTTGCAAACACATCTGTTACCGTTTCATGAATTAAAAAGATACAGGTATATTGCATACTAACTGTCTTAATCTGTGGCTATAACAAGAGACTTGAGGTGGGTGACTGAGCGCTCTGCTATTCCCACTCATGTGACAGCAGACACTGAACAGAGACTTCAGGATCTGGACACAGAGCTCCCTGGGCGGTGCAGAATGGATGCGGCAGGAGTTAGGTGCTCGACAATTCTCTGTGGCTGTCAGGACCAGCTCTGAAACCCCACAGAAGCTCAATTGCTCAGCCATTGGCTAGCAAGGAACCTCACACCCCGCCCAGCTTGCAAGAGACATCTCTCCATAGGGGGTGACTGTGTGTTCCTGGGTGGAGTTCCCAAGAAGATATGTCTATGCCCTAGCTAGCCCCTGAAGCTGACAGACATGATCTTATTTGAAAATATAAAGATTTTTGCAGAATTAGTAAGGATCTCATGATGAGATCACCGTGTGTGATCATAGCGGACCCTAAATCTACTGCTAACTGTCCTGAGAAGAGACCTGCAGATGCAGACACAGGGAGGATGAGAAGGCCTTATAAAGATGGTGGCAGAGATTAAAGTGATGTCCCCACAAGCCAAGGAGTCCTGGGGCTATCTGAATTGACAGAGGATAGTAAAGTCTCCTCCTCCCCCCCCACAGGGGATGGGGGGGCAGGGAGGTGTTTCTTTGGAAGGAACAGAGCCTTGCCAACACCTTGGTTCAGAATTCTGGCTTGTGGACCAGTGGCATGATGAAGCTCTCGTTTTTAAAGCACTGGGTTTGTGGCAGTTTGTTACAGCAGACACAGAAAACTAGTATAATCACCTTAGAGGAGTGAGTCTAAGATAATGCAGGAAAGCTGGCAGAGGAGAGGGAGACAGACGATTCAAAGCCAACTTAGAAAGCCAAGGGTCTGATCAAGAAACACTAGACTCAACTGGAAAAAAAGATGGGTAAAAAGAGTAAAACTTGGTGCAGACATGGCCTTGGATCTGTCGTTGTCTACAAGAAGTTGCATGAGATGTGCATCCTTCAGCAACAGCTACAAGTTGAAATGTTAAATGTAATCCCTGGACCATTGTGTCTAATTTATGCAGAAAAATAAAAAGATTTCAAAAGTTGAAGAATTCAGCAAAATTACTTAATAAAAGTGTGAGGTGTCTTCAGTGAGGAAAGCAGAAGGAACCGGAAGATCGCATTAACTCCATGGCTCTAGGGTCTCAGAACTGACTTTTTGTTGGTGTTGTTGGTTGTGGGGCCTGAACTCTGGGCCTGGGCGCTGTCCCTCAGCTCTTCAGCTCAAGGCGAGCGCTCTACCACTTGAGCCACAGTGCCATTTCCGGCTTTTTCTGCTTACGTGGTGCTGAGGAATGGAACCCAGGGCCTCATGCATGCAAGGCAAGCACTTTACCACTGAGCCACCTTCCCAGCTCCTCAGAGTTGACTTTTTCAAATCCCAGTGAGATCTCCCTGTCCACTTAGGGATAGGGGCCAAAAATACACCCTCCACCAGCTTGTGCTATGTTAGGGATTGATCTGCCTCCCGGCCAGCCCTGGGCCACCCCTGGGTCCTCAGAGTTCTCTGGACTCTGCTTTGCTAGACACCAGAAACCTCCCTCCCCCTGCTCTTCTGGCTAGGGCTTCAGTCTTCATCTTGCTCCTCCAGTCCAGATGTTCCCTGCCTGTGTCTTTGTACCCCTCCCGGGCTGAGAAGCGCCCAAGTCCTGCCATCCAAGGACAGGCCCACAGAGTGACCAGTCCCTCCTCTGCCTGCCTCAGCTACACTGGGGTTTCCACACAGCACATCCTTCAGTCCGGGAGTGGGTCACATGACCATCAGTCTTGGAGTGTGGGACAGGAATGGGGAAAGGAAAGGAGGTGACCACACATTTGGGTGGCCTGGATCAGAGTTCATGGCAGAGATGGAGAAAAGGGCTCCCAGGAACTGGCCGTAACTCCTCCAGTTGCTCCAGTCACAACCCTGGGGGTCATTCTTTTGAGTCCCCCTTTTCTCATTCCCTGCACCAGTGAGAGTTCTTAGGGCTCCATTCCATCATTTGGTTCAAGTTGAACTTCTCTCTCTTTTTGCCCCTGTCCTCTAGTCCTTACTATCGCTGGCCTGGACCACACAGTAGACACCTAAATTGGAATGATGAACAGATGAATGGATGGATGGATGGATGGACAGATGAATGGATGGATGGATGATGAGTAGATGGATGAATGGGTAAATGATTAGATGGATGGATGATGAGTAGATGGATGAATGGATGGGTGGATGAATGGATGGATGAATGGATGAACAGAAGAATGGATGAATGAATGGATGGATGGATGATGAGTAGATGGATGAATAGATGGGTGGATGAATGAATGAAGGGTAAACAATCAAATGGAAGGGTCCAAATCCAGGGACATTTCTCCTAAGCAGAGCCCATTCCTCCACTCACCCTCCATAATTCACCCTTCACACAGCAGCCAATCTAATGTTTGAAGATGTGGATCCTGTGAAGCTCTCCCCTCAGAATCCTCAGAAGTCATCACACTCCGCAGAGCATAGGATCTTCCTCCACAATGTCCTTTCAGGGCCATTTCCTGCCCCCTACCACAATTTTCCAGGACACCAGCCTCTTCCTGTTCCTAAAGAGCCACACACTACTGACTGACCCAGGGCTTGTGTATGCTGTGCCTTGGAATTCCTCTTTTATCCACTTCTACTAGGCTGGTTCCTTTCCACAATCAGAGTTTAATGTCATAGGCAGCCTTTTGTTGTTGTGTGTTGTTGTTGTGTGTTGTTGTTGTTTTGTAATAGTGGAGATTGAAACCAAGGCCTCATTTTCAGGGCCTAATGCTTTATCCTGGACCAGTTTGAAACCGTAATCTGCCTTCTTCTGCCTCCTAAATAGCCAGGATAGATAGCATAGACTACTGTGCCATACTTGTTTTTTTGGGGGGGTGGGGTGGGGTCCAGTCGTGGGGCCTGAACTCTGGGGCCTGGGCGCTGTCCCTCAGCTCTTCAGCTCAAGGCTAGCGCTCTACCACTTGAGCCACAGCGCCACTTCCGGCTTTTTTCTTTTTTTTTTTGCTTATGTGGTGCTGAGGAATCGAACCCAGGGCCTCAGGCATACAAGGCAAGCGCTCTACCACTGAGCCACCTTCCCAGCCCCATGCTTGTTTTCTTAAGGTGATCTCTAGCTAAATTTTTGCCAGGGTTGTCCTTGAACTGTCTTCCATCTCTACTTCCTGAGTAGCTGGGATCACAAGCATGCACTACTACACTTGGCTCTATGGACTGTCTTTTCTTCCTATCACTATCCTATGCTGATAGTCCTGTCGCCAAGATTGTTCACAAAGGGAACCCTGTGAGATCTCTGTTTTATTATCTGTCTCCCCATATGAACACAAGCTCGACGAGAGCAGGATCAGGTCATGTGTCCCAGCATTAGCATCCAGCGAGTCCAGGGGTCCACGAGTACGTGTCTGTACAGTGAATGGATGAATGAGTAGATGGATGAATGGATGGATGGCTGAGTATATGATTAGATGGATGAATGAGTGGGTTAATGTATAAGTGAACGGGTGAATAAATGGATGTATGGATATTTGAATGAATGAACAGACAGATGGATAGGTGAAGGATAAGTGGATAGGTGAATAAATGATAGGTACACGTGTGATTGATTGGATGGATGAATGGATAAGTAAATAAGGATAGATAAATGTTTGATTGAATGGGTGAATAAATGCATGGATGAATGAAAGGGTGGAAAATAGATGTATGGATAAAGGGAGGAAAGAATTGACGAAGAGATGGATGAATGGAAGTGATCAGATTCAGGGTTCCATTCCCATCTCCTCAGTTCTTTATGACTAGTTTCTTATCCAAAGCAACCTCCATCACTAACCACCTGGTCCCACCTTTAACCCCAATAAGCTTTGAACAAACAGTGACTAAGGTAAGCCCACAGTGTGAGACTCGGACTCTCCCTCTGTGGTGATATCCCTCTGGGAACGATTAGCTCTTTCTGAGAGACTTCCCATGAAGATAAAAGACCTTGTGCTCAATATCCTGCTGAGGGCAAACAACATCTGCTGCCTGTCTTATCTGCATCTCCAATAAACCTGCGGGTTACTCTGATGTGACTTTCTTCCACCATCCTGGTGACTCAAGGCCTCCAGTCAGTGGGTGTGTCCCCCGGCTTGCCCTGCCAGAGCAGATGTGGCACAGCCACGCCTCCCCAGATGCAGGCTACACACCAGCGTGGCCTTTGTCTCTTGCTGTCATGTGCCGAGGACACCTCCAGCTACTCCTTAAGGTCCAGCAAGACACAGAGCCTGCAGCAGAGGAATTACGGCCTTCCCTTAATGTACACCCAAAGCAAGTAGCACTAGAAAATAACGTCAGGAAAAAGAGGCCGTGAGAATAGGGTAAATGAGGTAGAAGGTTACTATTCTTATAACACTTGGGGAAGATGGCCCAAGGCCACTTTGGGTCTGGTGGGCCAGTGACATTAGAACCTGTGCTCCTCCGGTCTAGTTCTTATTGTCTCACTACCACATTCATATTCCTCCCAGAGAAAGGAAAAGAGGCAGAGGCATTGCTCTTAAGGCAATGGCTGAAATGACCTGGGGCAGTTATGACTATTCCCATTGGCCTAATTTACTCACATGATTTTGTATAGCTGCAAGGGAGGCTGGGAGATGTAGTTTAGCTAGATTGTCTATGTGGAGACTAGCATACAGCCCAGCAGCAGCAGAAGAAAGCCCAGTATATGAGGTCCTGACACATGCCCCTCCTTCTGGGCTGAGCAGCAGCAATTCTTAGGCTCCTCCATCTGAAGGCATCACCATCTACCTGGATTTCAGCTCCTGAGTTTTAAAAAAATCATCAGTCTCCTCCTCTTCCGTGTGTGTGTGTGTGTGTGTGTGTGTGTGTGTGTGTGTGTGTGTGTGTGTGTGTGTTTGTGTGTGTGTGTGTGTGTGTATGTTTGTGAGAATACTGGGGATTGAAGTCAGGATCTTGTACTTGACAAGTACTCTACTACTTGAACTATACATCTAGTTCTTTTTGCTTTAGTTTGTTTTTTAGGTAGCTCTTGCATTCTTCTCCAGGACAGTCTTGAACCTCAATCCTCCTGTATCTCCATCTTGAGTGGCTGGAATCACAGGCATATGTGACCCTGCCTGGTTTGGTGATATTGCTAATTCTGCTCCTCCTCCCCGTTCCCCATACCCTGGCTGACTTCACTGGAGGGAAATAGGCTGTTTCTGAGAGCCAGATAAGTGTCCAGAGCTGGGCACTGATGACTCACGCCTGTAATCCTAGCTATTCAGGAGGCTGGGATCAGGGGATCACAGTTCAAAGCTAGTCCAGGAGAAGAGTCTCTGAGACTCTTATCTCTAATTAACCACCAAAAGAAAAAAAATCCAGAAGTGGACCTGTAGCTCAAGTGGTAGAGTATGAGTCTTGAGTAAAAAAGCTCAGGGACAGTGCCCCAGGACCTGAGTTCAAGTCTCAGGACCAGAACAAAAAAATAAAATAAAATAGAGTCATCAGGAGGACTGGTCTCCCACCTACCCTGTTCTCCTGTGCAGAAACCTTGACTTACAAGGCCTCTGAGAAAGCCATGACCTCTGCCCTCTGCCTTCTCTCCCTGCCCTCTCCTTCCTGCCCATACATGCCTGACACACACTGGTGAGCAACACTGAGAAATACCTGGGTGCTCCTGGAATTTGTGTGTGTGTATGGGGTGGGGGGAGTGGGGAACAGGGCAGCTCACAATAACACCAAGCACTTGCTACTTACAGCTCCAGTTGGGTGAGAAGGGCTTAAGACAGAGTGACTGGAAGAAGGCCAGGGAGAGGCAGCGTACAGAACACCAAAGGTCCCCAAAGACAAGCTGAGCCAGTGGCTGATGCTCAATTTTGTTATTTTGGTCTTTAAATGATATGAAAAAAAATGTTGAGGGTCCCAAACATCTCTTGCCAATGTGATTCCATCTACTGATATTTTTTTTTTACCATATCAGAAATTAAAACTTAAAAGTTCTTGTCTATGTATCAAAAAGCAGCAGCCATAACAGCATGAAGTGCTCACTCAAAAGATGTTTTTGAGGACAAGCCAGGTATTAAGGAATGAGGACTGAAGAGCCTGCCTGGAGAAAGGCATTGTGGGACATTTCTGTAAACTGTCCTTATGTTTGGCTTAAGAGCAGAGGGGTGGGGCTACGTGCCTGAATCCGGAAGGATTCTCTCCTTAGGGGTCAATATCAGATGTTTTTGGAGCACTTAATTCCACATGTGTGTGCGGACCCTTGTGGAAAGCGTTTTGGCCTCACAGATTCACCAGAAGAGGCTTGGGAAACTCTGGCGCCCCTAGATCTTACTTTGAGCCTCTGGGTCCCACTTTGAGCACCGTTGTTCTGAGCTCTTCCAATCTGCTCATTTTCCAGATGAGGAAACTGCAGTTCTGAGTGGGATGAGAATCTCTTCTTCGTGTAGGCTCTGTCCTCAGCGTGGGGTTTCTTTCTTGCTTTGTTGCTGAGCACCAAGTGAATTTCCAGGTATCTCATTCTGCTTCTAACGAAGCACTGACCTAAGGAAAAGTGAAGACCAGCCAGGACCAGGTCTCGCAGGCCCGAGGAGCTCAGCATTGTCAGGTATTTGCTGTTCATGGCTGGCGGCTTGCACAACACCCCTTTGTGCTTGCTGAAAGGCCCGTGTGTTTGGAGTGCAGCGGGTGTAGCCTGAGAGGAGTCATTACAATAACAGTGGATATTCGCTTTGATGAGTGGAGCAAAGGTGACTCAATGTGGACCTGGACGCTCAGGGGGGTGTGAGTGGCCCTTGACGGCTGCCACGCTCCCGCGAGCACTCGCCTTGTGAACGGGCGCCCCTGGCACGCCTGCACCTCCGGGCTGGGACTGCCCGTCCAGATGGCATTCTCAGGAGCCACCAAGTCACCTTAGCCACGAGCCAGCGGGCATGAGTAGGTCAGCTTAGTTCAGGGAACACAGAGAGGTGGCTAGGAACCATTGAACATTTATTCTTCCAGGAAGAGGTGGCCTTGATCGACTGTGGCCTGAACAGACAGTGTCCTGGCCAAGCAGCCCAGGTGTCGCAGGTGTGAGTCACTGTGATGCTATCAGCAGGGAGAAAGTCCAGACAGGGCCACCAGTATGAGTCACTGGGTCCCAGTAAAGACACGCTGGGTGTGTAGAAAACAAGCAGAAAAATCAGTGCCAACTGGGTCCTAGTATGCCAGCAGCAGAGACTCCACCTCCCAGAGCGAAGGCCCTGAGAGGAAGGAATTGGGGGCCTCTAAGCCACTGGTAACCCAAACACCTGATGTATTAGCCCCCTCCATTACTCTTGGTGGTTCCCAGGATGGGGGTGGAGGAAACTTCTGGAATGGCTCCACAGGACCAGCAACAGTGGGTATGGGACATGGCCAGTTATGGGAACCAGGAATACAAAGTTCAGAGGGTTTAGTTCCTTACATTTTTTGCTGGTGGGGTTGGTTCTGAGTCAGAGTTTTGATATGTAGCCCAAGATGGTGTCAAACTGGCCATCCTCCAGCCCCAGCCTCCTGAGTACTGGGATTAAATCAGCCTGTAGTACTGCACCCAGCTGATTTTTGTCATTGTAAAGTGATTTGTAGGGTTTTTATGGCCATTATAGTTGTAAATTATTAAACATTCACATGTTCATCGAAACTCTGGAAGAAGTTGGGAGTGATAGTTGATGTACTGTGTTCTAAACACATCAAACATTCCGTTTTTCATGACTCAAAGCCCCAGGTTTGATCCTCAGGACCACAAGAAAAAAAATGAAATTTTTTCTTCATTTATCCCTTTAAAATTTTCAACTGCTTGATAGATTCTATTCATACAGCAGCACTATAGGCTGGGAAGAACCTGGTCTATGAATCCCACCACTTTTTATATTTGTACCAGGTTAAAAAGACAAACTGTTGCCTTAAGATCCAGAGAAATGATGTAAACAAGAATTAGACTATGTAAATTATTAATGCTGGCATTCAATAAAAATTTCATGAATGATATTTGCTGATCTAGCTAGTGCAGGGCAATAAGGAGCAGCTATTGGAGCTGGTCAGTGTAGCAACCATCTTCCTATGAATCATGGGAGCCCTTGCTTAAGTTGCCATTTTCCCTTTCCTTTCCCCTTCCCTTCCCTTCCTTTCCCTTCCCACCTTCCCTTCCCTTCCCTTCCCTTCTTTTCCTTCCCTTTCTTGCTGGTTACTAGAGCTTGAACCCATAACCTCAAACTCTGCTTAGCTCTTTTGCTAGAGGTTGGCACTCTACCACTTTAGCCATACCTCCATTTCCAGCGTTTTCGTGGTTAAGTAGAGCTAAGATTCTCATGGACTTTTCTGCCTAGGCTGCTTTGGAACTGTGCTGCTCATGTCTTAGCCACCTGAGTAGCTAGGATATTAGGTGTGAGCCACCAGTGCTTGGGTCAACACACTATTTTCATAAGAACATTCTAGGAGTAGCGGAGTTAGGACTCTATTTTTCTTGTAGTGCAGTATGGTGAATGAGAAGATAGCGTCTGCTTAATGCACAGCTCCACTTTGCAAGTATGCACTGCAGGAAATCATGTGACCAGGTGTGGTTGCTCATGCCTGTAACATCTATAACTCTGGCTACTTGGGAGGTGGAGGTCAGAAGATTGTTGTTCAAGGCCAGCCCGGGCATAAAAATCAGGAGACTCCATTTCACACTCTGTCTTAGCATGGCGGCAGGAGCCTATTATCCCAGCTACCGGGGAAGCATGTGGCTGGGATCGTGGTACCTGCCTGGCATCCCAGCAACACATGGAAGTACAGGACTGCAGTGCAGGCTTGGGCATAACAGTCAGAGGGATAGAAAGACGGGAGGGCTCACTCCGTGCTGTGCCTGCCTAGCAGGATGAGGCCTGAGCCGGCTCTCCTCGACCTCGCTCCTCCATCATACACAAAAGCAAAAATAGTGACACTGGTAGGTGAAGTGTTCCAGATGTTCATCGGTTCTTGGGCTCTGTGTCTAAGATTAGATGCTCAATAAATGTTTGCTAAACAAACGCCAGAATCTAGAAACAGATTGCAGATGGAAAAATACAATTTATTATGGTCTCATTAAACCATAAATTTTGCAATTAAACCTCCAACTCAATAGAGAGATCCTTTTGGTTTGCTCTTTTTATGGGGAGGGAGCGGTCCTGGGGTTTGAACTCAGGACTTCATTCTAGGCAGGTGCTTTACCACTGAATCATACCTCCAGTCCATTTTAACACTAGTTGTTTTGAGATCGTGTCTCACTTTTTGCCTGAGTTCACTCTTGGACTACAGTCCTCCTATTTTATTCTTCCTGTCAAAGCTGAAATGAGAATGTGTCACCAAGCTCAGCTGTTGGTTGAGGAGGGGTCTCATGAGCTCAGCCTGGCCTCAAACTCCCAAGCTCAGACTTCTGAATAGCTAGGATTACAGGCATGTACTACCAGTGTCTGCCTGACAACCTCTGTGTGTGTGTGTGTGTGTGTGTGTGTGTGTGTGTGTGTGTGTGTGTGATTTCATGGCAGCCTCACTGCTGTCACAGTAGGCAAGCATTCTAGGTCCATCAGGGATAGTCAGGTGTAGAGTTAAGCACACAGATAGGGTATGATGCACAAGTGCCTGGTCATTTCAGCTTGATTCTCCTGTGGCAAGACTGCATGAGCCTGCAGCCCTCTTTCCACTCCCCTCTGCCTAGAAGACCAGGGTGACTGCTCCACAGCTACTGGTATCCTTGGGCTCCAACTGTAGGCCTGGGAGAAGAATCCAAGAAAGATTAAGTTTTTATTTACAGCCTTAAAAGAAATAGTGATACTGGGGCATGGGGTGCTACAGGAAGTCCTTGGTTCTTGGGGTACAGTGTCTAAGATGATGATGCTATCTGAGATATGGCAAGAAATCCACATAGTAGCAAAGCAAAAGTACACCTTGAGGGGTAAGGCGGGGAGTTGGGGAAGAGTCAATTGCCGTGGAGACTGAGTTTTCTCCAGTCCAAGAAGGTAGGGTTGTATGAGATTGAGAAGCTGAGGGGCTCCCCTTTGGGGCCCTCCCCAAATGGAGCAGTGGCTGCCCAGATGTGGGAAGACATGCATCCACGAAGTTTTGTCCTATGTGTCCTATCCACATCATCCTCTCTGAGGTCTGTCTGTCTGTCTGTCTACTTCTATCTATTTATCTATCTATCTATCTATCTATCTATCTATCTATCTATCTATCTATCTATCTATCTATCTATCTATCTATCTATCTCTAGCTATTCATTTCTATCATCTATGTCTATCAATCAATCTACCTATCTAATCTATCTCTAGCTATCCATTTCTATTATCTATCTCTAGCTATCTATCTATCTTTGATCCATCACCCATCATCTATCAATCACACGTTCTATGGATGTGCACCCATACACCATGCACTAGGAAGATCTGTGCTAGAAGGACTAATGGTGTCTTTGGCCAGGGTGCCCCAAAAAATGACCTTGTGCATCTCTGTAGTGTAGGGTTGTTTTCTTTTCTAATTTGATGATGGCCATTGAAGAGTCTAGGAAAACATCATGAAGACAGAAGACAATAGAACAGTAATGTCTCCTTTCCCTGTCTCCGTTGCTATGGAGAGCAGTCCCCAGTCCATGCAGCCATGTAACAATCCAGCTGAAGTCCAGAACCTCTCTGCAAGGCAGTGGGGAGATGTTTGCGCAGAACCCATAGCAAATCTGGTTTCTTTCTTCTCCAAAGAGCTTCTTTAAATTATGCATGTAGAGATTACTCTGGTGTCAGTAGAACCTTGGTTGACAATGAACAATTTATGGGGTGAGCCCTGAGTGAGCCAGCGGCGAGGAAGAGTTCCTGCCCAGAGCACCATCCCCTGCTTTGGGGCCTACCTGCCATTTGTCCTGATCTTTGCCAAGCACACGAGATGAAGGCCAATCTCCTAGCTGCCGCCATCTCCCAGTCACTAGTTTTGGCTGTCTTCCTTGTCTATTCCATGCATGCTTGGTTGTTTGGGTGACCATCGATCATTGTTTCATAAGCAGAACCTGTGGACTCTTGTCAAGTGGACCGGGAATATTTACTAGCATTGAACACTTACACAAACGCTACAGAACAAGCCTCAACCGGTTTCAAATATTTGGTAAATACAAGACTATATTCTCTAACCACCATGCTAGTAAGTTATCACAATGTTATCTGTAAGGGGCCAACAGTCAAAATCAAATGATAGCTGCTCGAACAAACTCCGGCGACTGGATTTTTTAAATGACAATAATATGTAATGCACAGAGAAATGAGTTAGAGCGTCCATTAACCTGCTAGGGTTGCCATGCCAAACTACCTACCACCCACTGGGGAGTTTAAACAATGAATACTAACTTCCACTTCTAGAAAACACACTCTCCCCTCCCCCCCCCCCCCCCCCCGGCACCCAAGACCAACTCTTCAATGGGGTTGGTTTGTCTTCAGCCTCTGACTTGGACTTACAGCTTACTTCTGGGTAACAGGGACATAGTCCCCCTTATTACAGACTGTCTTTCCAGGCCCAAGGGTGGCTCATGTGTCTTGAAGGCAACTTTTATCTTTATGGCTTATTATGAGCTCTCCAGTGTGGAGATAATCCAGCCCATGGACCTATATGCTGAAAGCGTTTATCATAAACCTGGAAAGCCCCTGGGAACCCATATCTAGTGATGAGATGTGATGAATCTCACATGATGATAGATTGACCCTTCCTGGCAGCCATTACTTCCCTTTTTATTGACCTTGAAGGCTCATTCAGGTCAGTCCTGTGATTGGTTAGGCCCTTACATATGCACTTGTAGCAAATGTATTCTCCCGCTGTCTGGGCACTGGACTGGGATGCGGGGGCCTTTCCCTGGCTTAGCAGAGTGGCCAAGAGTATCACAGACACTCGGGGCCCCAGATAGGGTTCGCTGGGTGGGACGGAGTCTCTGGTTGCTGGCAGAGGCTGTGAGAGGCTGTGTTTCCCGGTTGTGCTGAATACTCCAAAGGCACTGAACCGGTGGAAGGGGCAGTGTGGTCCCAACATGGTGAGGTGACTCCAGGTAAAGAACTCCAGGCTGGAGGAGCAGTGCTCGCCCAACTCAAATGGGATCCATCAGTGTACTCTAGTCGAGGCAAGCCGTATCTCCTGGCCTCAGTGGGATACCAGATACCGCAAATGCTGCAGAATCAGGGAAGAGTTGGGAGCTCTAGAGAAGGGAACACAACCCATGGGGGTATCCTCCAGCCCTGTTCTCGTCTTAGGACAAAGACGGCGATGTGGAAGCCAAGTAACGGCAAAGTGCTTTGGATAGCAAATGCTTCCAGCCCGCGCAACTGAAGTCTTGGCTGTCATCAAATCAAGCTCCAAAAGAAGAGAGGTCTCTCAGACCGGACTCGGTGTGGATGGCTTCTGGGGAAACTGGTATGGATGGCTTCTGTGGACATTTTGTCCCTCCTCTTTGTAGTGTTGAACAGGTTGCAGTCACAGCAGAACAGATAAGACAGCTAAGGGAGATACTCTCTGATGCAAGAGGGGCGCGTGGAGCATGTGAGATGCGTGTTGACTCTCTGAATCCATGTTAGCATAACGTGCACGAGGATAGCTCAGTGCTGTCTCCACTCAGGAAGGAGGCGGCAGGCCAAGTAGCTGCTCCTTCTCCAGGTGGTCAGTGACAGGAAAAGGCTATAACGGATTCTGACTGGCAGGGAAATAGGATGGAGCCAGGGTGTCCGGCTGAGGAGCAGGCATGCAGGGGGTGAAGCGGTGCTCCGTCCGTGCTGTGACACCATCAACTTGCCTGGTGGAACAATACAGGTGTCAGCAAGGCTGCGCTCCCTTCTGGAGCTTTCCCGAGTCTGGAGAAGAGACAACGTATTCCACAACTGAGAACGCTACATGAGCAAGCGGCTACCCTCCCTGTCCCATCAGCAGCCCCACCACAGCCTTAAAGCTCCCGCCACCTTCGTTCACCACTGCCAGGAGAGACAGGAGGTGCACGGGTCCCCCCTGGACGTGTGGTATCGTCGGGCAGCCACTGACCTGCCTGATAGAGTAGGAAAGGAGACGGTTTCCAGAGTGGCTGGGTGTCTGGGGCCGACTCTGCTCAGATGCTTCCCAATGTCCTCCATCCCTATCCAGTAGTGTCTGTGTTGGGTATTTATAAAAATTTGGATGGAATCTGTATCCTCAAAGTTTGTGGAGACCGGATATGGGATGGAGATGCGGTCAGATACAAGAGGTCGATGTAGCCGAGGTTAAAATAGTCTGGGCAAGAAAGAACCGAGGGCTCTGCTGGCAGAGACGGCAGCTCTTACTAAATGCATTTGTCACTCACCCTGAGTGTTCTCCCTGTGTCCTCGATGGGGCCCTTGGCGACCAGTGCTGGCAAGAACCTCATTTTCATGACACTGCCAGAGACCTCGTACTGTGCACAAGACGAGTGATTGCATGCCCCTGCCCAAACGCCTTCGGGGCTCCCGGCTGACCGCTTTATAGGATACACGCCATCGGTCTGACATCGAGAGGCATCTGATGTTATTTTTAAGGCTGTTGGGATGAATGACCACACTGCGTGGCTTACAACAACACCCACGTATTATCTTACACCCTGGGAGGTCAGATGTCCTGGAACAGAGGTGCTGGCAAAGCCACGTAACTTCCAGAAGCTCCAGGAGATCCATGTCCTTGTCGTATGCTGATCCTTCCCTCGTTGCCTCGCTCTCCTCTGTCTGTCACTCTGCCCTCTGCCTCTCTCTTCTACTTTCAGTGTCTCTCTGTCTTGTCTCTCACTATGTGTCTGTCTTTTCCCTTTCCTCTCCCTTTCCCTCTCCGTCTGCTGTGCCTCTACCGAATGTTCACACTTGATTCTGCACTCCTATCATGCAAGGAAGCTCGTGATTTTATTTAGAAACAACCTAGACAAGCCAGGCTCCTCTACTGTCTCAAAGTCCTTCCCTTAATCCCGCCCGTGAAGTCCCCTGGACCATGGAAGTAAATGTTCTCTGGTTTCAAAGGTTGGGACATCCGCAGAAGGCTGCCATTCAGCCGGTCAAGTGTGCTGAGACCCGTCACCCTGCCCTCCATCCCCCAATATGCCCACAAGCTGCCCTGCTTTACCTTGCCCTACGGTCCTGGCTGATCTACAAACTTCTCTCCTGAGTTCCTACTTCCTCATCATCTTTTAGAGCTCTTCAAGTCCGCCTCCCCCAGGAAGCCTCTCTCCCCACCCTTCAGCTTGGAGTTCATCTCCTCCTCTTCCTCAGGTCCCTCTCATTCATTAAACAAGTACTAAGATGCTGTTAATGCTTTTATGTGGATAGCTAATCTATTTAGGGCAGAGACAGCCTCAGGAATGACTGGGTGGAGTAAATAAATTAAAAAGTAATTTGTGATTTCAACTAGAGAGTCAAGAACGATAGGAAATCGATAGGGTGCCAGCAACCAAATAAATGAAGGTGTGCAGTGTGTTTCCTTGGTGGGCAGAATAGAAGGAGCAACAGGTAGCCCAGCTGTGGACTTAGCTCGACATCCACAGAATCCGACGCCCCCCCTGCTCCTCTCCCCCCCCCCGCAAGTTCTGAGTCACAGAATTAACTGGCTGGGCTGTGGGATTTCCTGCTTGGCTGGGCCAAAGAATAAGGAGTGGAATCTCCCTCCAGAAAGCCCTGCGTACAGCTGAGTGCAGGACCGGCAAAGGTACTGAACAACTTTTTGGTTCCTTTTGCTCGAAGAGTGCAGTGGGAATTGGCCCCCAAGGGAGTCTCATGGTGCCCCATTTGTTCCCCACTCTCATTCTCTTCCCCGCTGTGACTTTATGGGAAGACTGATCCTTGAACTCCACGTTGGAGCAGGAAAATACTGGAAAGCAAAATTACTTGGAAATACCCTGGGTGTAGAGTATTTCTACTTCTCCATGCTAGATAGCGAATCTAGATATACACACCAGGGAAGAAGCATGCGCTGTCCACACCTCAGTCTTCTAATGGGGCTTGTTTCTGCTCCTCACAGCCAGCTGCACTGGCCGATCCCATCTCCTGACCCCTCGTGAAGCCGCGGTCTTCCAAGCATGACTCCCGCAGTGGTTGGAGTTTTGACATGAGGTGGAGCTTTGGAGAGGTGACGGCATGGTGGGGATCTGATTTCATGAATGGGTTAATCCATTGACAGAGTCATAATTTGCTGGCACCCTTGGGCGGTGATGTTAATGTTAGAGGGCGTGGTTTTGATCCCCTAACCCTTCATCTTAACCTGTCTCTTACTAGGCTTCCTGACTTCTCTGAGATGAATAATCTGATCTCTACCCACCCCTGCCGCCATGATAGCCTGCCTCCACACAGGCCCAAAGCCACAAAGCCACAAACCTTGGTCTGAAACGCCCTTTAGACTCATTCCGTCAGTGATGCAAATTCTAAGACAGATGAGAATCATCACCCCAGAGGAAGAAAGACTGTCAAAGAGAAGTCAGGGAGCTTCACAGCCAAGTCCACACTTATGCCCCCATCCACTGGCTAGAACCCAAGACCATGGTTAACATCGCCAGAGTGGGAAACATCTAAGGTGGAAGATGTCTTCTGGTGTGACCAGGATGAGGACCTAATGTGGCCACCATTGTTGCTCCTAGCATCACCTCGTTGGAATGTTGGATTGACATGGCATTTACTGGGCAGCATAGAGATCAGACCTTTAGGCGCTGGCTCCCCTGTGTCCTGGTGACTAGCCAGTCTTGCTTTTGCCACTCCTGACTGCATGCCCAGCCTGCACAGAGTCAAGGTGTGATTTTCCAGCAGTAAGAAGGCTTAGGTGCACGGATTAGGGAACCTGTGTCCTAAGGGGATTATAGTTAGGGCTATGTTCAACTTCCTTATTGCATAGGCTGAGAAAGAATCAAGTTCTAAACCATTTGGCTTCACTTCAGATGACATAAAAGCTAGGCCTGGCGTTGGAACGGGCCTGCTGGGGGCTTCAGGAGGGCAGCCATGCCTGGGAGGGGCCACTTCCCTCCATGCTCACCATGGAGGCCTTGGCAGGGCTGCCTCTGGCCTGTTCCTTTTCTGACATCCTGACCCACACCCAGCCACCTTTAACCCAGAGTCCCTCCCTCTTTGGGGCAGCTCAGCCCAGAGACCAGAAAGGCCTTGGCTGAACTCTTCCAAAAGGAAGGCAAGAGCTGTCTTTGCAGGGGTTGGTTGAACTTTCTTTTACCATATAAAGGGTGGTGTGATCAAACTATGCAGGGGCCTCTGTCTGTCTGCAAATCCTATGACGTTTTTACATTCTTTACTGCATTCAGGGCGTGAAAACATTTTAGCACAGACTCAACAGAAAAAAGTGAATTTCTCTATTTATAAATGACCCTGTGCCTGCTTCTAACTTTCTTCCTTCTTCCTTCCTTCCTTCCTTCCTTCCTTCCTTCCTTCCTTCCTTCCTTCCTTCCTTCCTTCTTCCTTCTGTTTTGTTTTTCTTTCTCTCTTTCTTTCCCCTCTTTTCTCTCTCCAACTTGTCCCAGGTTTTGAACTCAGAGTTTGAACTCGAGGTTTTATATGGTTGGTGCTCTACCGCTTGAGCCTTCCTCCACTTCACCTTTTTGTGATTGATTGATTGATTGTCTGTCATGGGGCTTGAACTCAGGGCCTGGCTGCTGTCCCTGAGTACTTCTGCTCAAAGCTAGCACTCTACCACTTTGAGCCACAGCACCACTTCTGGTTTTCTGGTGGTTAATTGGAAACTGGAGTCTCACAGACTTTCCTACCCTGGCTGGCTTTGAACCACAATCCTCAGATCTCAGTCTCCTGAGTAGCTAGGATTATAGGCATGAGCCACCAGTGTCTGGCTTCTTAGTTATTTGGAGATGGAATCTCCTGGACTCTTCTACCCAGGCTGGGTTTGAGCAGAGACCCTCTGGATCTCAGCCTCCTGAGGAACTGAGATGAAAGATTTAAGCCACTGATGCCTGGTAATGCTGTATTTTTGGTTTTTGGTGGCACTGGGTTTGAACTCAGGACCTTGTACTTATTAGGCAATTACTCTATGACTTGAACTCCACCCCCTCTGGCTTTCTTAATAATCTCCTGGGAAGCACCTTTCCCATAGAAACTCATTTCTGGTTGCTGTCTTTAGATTTTAGGTCCTCACTTCAAAAAGCTGTGGTGCAATCCCATGATCCTCTTGGCTCTGCGGGCTGGCTGGCTTCCTTCTCTCATTGACGTCAGCCTGACTGACCTCCCAGATCCCAGTGACGTGGGCCCCACTTCGCCCTCCCTGAAAGAATAGTCTGAAGACTTCAAATAAGCCAGTGAGCACCCCAAGAGTGAGCGAGACACAGCGCATCGCAGCCCACGGACGCAGCGTCTTACCACCCCTGCTCCCACACCTGTGCCCGAGGCTCCGTGTCCTTTTGCTGGGGAACAGAATGCCTTCTCTCCAGCTGTCGCAGTCCAGTCATACTCCAGTGAAGATTCACCTGCGGAGGAAGACACGAAAGCCAAGACGTCTTTGAACTTAAACTACTTTATGTGTTTTCTTAGCATTTTGCTCTGGGACAGCTGTCTTTGCTTAGATGCACGTCTATTTATATCAACAACTGTTTACATCCCATCCTTGAACACCAGTGCGCCCAGATGTTGCTTGTTGTGGACACACACACACACACACACACTTCATTTTGAAAAAAAATGTGGAATTCATTTCTACCCTGCTCCATCCTCAATAAAGTTAACTCTCCTAAATTTGCAAGCCTTACATTTCTGTGTACACAAAATATATCCTCTCTGCTCTTCATAATGTGTGACTCACGGCTTTGCTGGGATGGATGGACTAATGAATCATTTTTTGTATGGTGAGGGCTGGAAGACAGTAGCTCTGAGGGCGCCGGCTTGTTAGAGCCTTGGTAATGGGATTACTCACTCGGATGGAGACCAGGCTGGGCCTGCGCACACAGCCATGTTTGGTTTAGACCACCCCTGCCTTGGCTCCAAGTGAGTGGCAAGGGTCCACTGGGAGTGACTGGAGGATGGGGTGTCAGAACGGAGCCCCAGTGACAACAGGCAGCAAGCACTGTTGGTGGGTCACAGGGGGCGACAGAGCATGAAACCACATGGCACGGTGCATCTGGAAGTTGTTCAAGAAGAGCTTTCTGCACTTAGTCTGCAGCCGTGTGAGCGGAAGAGTTCTGGCCTCTCCACCCTGGACCCTGCTGGCTCCCAGTAGAAGGGGGTAGAAGGGATTCCTGACCCGGGGCCTCGGCAGGCAGGTCCGCAATGCCTTTGCATCCGTGCGTCTCTAGTCTATTTTGCTCTGCCTGACTTTTCTTTTTCCCCTCCCCTCTGTTCCTGGATAGGAGGCACACAGCACACCAATCCTGTTCATCTTATATTTATCTTCTGCTGCTGACCGAAGAGAGTTCATATGGACTGACTGCCTTGGGGCAGCCATTTTCTTCTTATACTTTGAAATGGATGTCTATACACCTCTTTTCTCGAAGGCCCGCTTCTGCTGAATCGAATCCAGTTAAGATGAATTTTCTTCAAATGGGGCATCCGTCTCAAGAGGGGACAGCCACGGGACAGCGAGAACTTCATGTTGGAAAGTGAATGTAAAGTGATAAAGGTTGGGGTTTTTGTTTGTGTTTTGCACTGATGACATTCAGGTTATAATTGTAGCCTTGGCTTCTTTGCACATCGAGCAGTTCTGGAGATGAGATCTTCTGTCTGTTCTGTATGCTGACAATTCTCTCTCCATGCCCACAGCGTCTTCATACACATAGCTGCAGCGCCAGACGCATTCCCGCAGGAGGTGATTGGCTAGAAACAACAGAAACTCAGCCCTGGGAGTGACCCTCTCTGGAGGTCAGCTGCTTTGTGCTCCTGGATTTGAACAAGAGGACATTGCCTCTGACAGAAGTTCCCTCGGGCAGGACAGCATGTGCAGCATTCGGGTCATTGTGCCCAGAATCTTTGTGCTGTGTCTCTGTGGTCGGCCAATGGCAGATCATCCGCAGCAGGCCACGGAGACCATCTGTACTCGTGTAGCTCATGAGAGACCCTGGGAATCATTTTAAGTCTTCTCTGGGTGTCGGGGCTTCAGCATGTACTGTCAGAGAGATACAACTCGGATGGAAAGAAGGCAGTCGGTCTTTGTAAGTGGGACAGCTTTGTGTTTGTTTTTACTTAGGGTGAATGCCTCTTTGATGATAAAAATCACGTTAGAGGGAAGACATCTGGGAATGCGAATCTCCCGGAAAATCAAAGCCAGGACATTCCAACTCAAAGTGTTGGAGACACAAGCTTCCAGTCAGCTTGACAGCGGCTCTCAGAGCTGGGCTGTGAGGCGGTGGCGTTCTAAAAGCCTCTACCTCAATAGACACTCATCTCCACCATCAGATATCAGCGAAGTGTAAGATACACGGAGGCTTGACATGCACCATCAACGCGCTGCAAACCCCATACTTAGTGAACTAAATTCCAAGCCTTGCTAATCATTCATGTCGGGTGCGTGCTTGGATTTGACGCAGCTACAATTAGGCCTAATTAAAGCCACCCACTTAGAGCATGCTGAAAGGCCAGCTTTTAAAAATAGGAGCTGAATAATTAGGGTCATTAATAGGAACTGATTATTTAGTTTATGATAGCTTAAAAGAGGTAAGGATCAGCACTTTTCTCAGTATGAATTCAAATGCACCGGGCAGAGACAAGCTGGTAGGAGTTCCCCCACTGTACCTCAGTCGGCTTGATCGCAGCTTGGCACTAAGTGGCACAACTCGTGAGGGTTAAGAGCACAGCAAGCCAGGCACAGGCTGGAGCCACCTCCCCGCCCTGTCCTGGGGGAACTGCACACGTGTGGGGGGGTGATGGCCTTCCTCAGGCATCGGCCTCCGGCAGCAAAGCCTCCCTCCTCCCTCCTCCTGTGCTTCCTGCGTGGATTTTTCAAAGGCCATAGTGAATCTATTGGTGCGATTCTTGGCTCACCCACGGCCTGGCCTATTACTACCTGCCCTTAAATAAACAGTTTATGTGCATGATGCGGTTGCTGGTTAAGATGTTTCTCATTCTTCTGCCTTCCTGGTGGGCTTGAAGAGCACGGAGACAATGGCGACCTTCAAAGCAGATGGGAGGCAGTCCTGCCTGTGGGAGCCTCCAGCCCCTCAGGAGTGGAGACCAGACCCGACGCCGGCCTGGGCTGGGAACCCGTGGGGACGCTCCGGGGCTGAATTCGGGGAGCACAGAGGTGGAGAGATGCTTGTGGGTGCCCTGTGAAAGAAGCAGGAGTTTCCTGGCCCTTCCCCCTCCCCCCTTAGGCTCAAGCTGAAGTTTATTCCTAAGATTCTAGAACTGAGTGTGTGTGTGTGTGTGTGTGTGTGTGTGTGTGTGTGTGTGTGTGTGTGGTCTTATTAGGCAACCAGCCACAAGAATGGCTGATGTCACTAGTTCTAAGCTTGTGGCTCAGGCTCAGGCCTTCATTTCTGAGCTCGGTCAGGTTTCCCGTGACTCGAGCAGGATGGGGCCTGGATTAGCTTGAGGAGATGCACCCCTACCTTCCAGGGTCCGAATTCATCTCTGGTCTGTCAGGGCAGTCAGTTATAAAGGGGTATTGTTGTTGAACTTCACAGTTCTACATGTACGGTCCATGTCACTCAAAGTTTTCATGCATGCTTTTTTGGAAGGATCAGTTAACCTACATAGGATTTTCAACTCAAAGTATGAAACAAAAACAAAACAACAGCAACAACACAAACAACCTTTTCTTGGGGAATGTGGCAAAGGTCACTGAGCCTGACACACTAACATTTGTGGATGGATCATCTTTTGTGGTGGGGATGTCCTGAGACCTGAGCAGCATCTCTGTGCCCTCCCCTCCCCCACATACCCTGTGTGACAATCAAAGGTGTTTCAGACATGGTCAAGTGGACCCTGGGATGGGGTGGGAGGGCAAAATAACCTGGCCGAGAACCTCTGGTGTAGCTTCATTCATCAGTGTGGCAGAAATTACTTCTGACCTTCCAAATGTCTAAAGCAGCTCAAATAAATTCTAGTCTATCCTTTCCTCCAATCTTATTTTTAAATTTTAATGTATTTCAAGACATGGGAGGAATGGCTAAATCTCAAGGCTATCTATCCTCTGCAAGAAGATTTTTTTTTCCTTTCTCACCAATTTTTGTCTTTCTTTTGTAGGTGATGTGCCTCTCAAAGTGTTGGACTGCCTTCCATCCTTCCTTCCTTCCTTCCTTCCTTCCTTCCTTCCTTCCTTCCTTCCTTCCTTCCTTCCTTCCTTCCTTCCTTCCTTCCCTCTGGGGATTGAACTCTGAACCTTGATCTTGCAAGGCAGGCACACCACCACTTGAGCCACACCTCCACCCAATCACATGGGCAACTTCTGATCATCCATAAATTCTGACCTTCATGGAAACCTCTCTGATGGACAGTTTCTTCCAATGTAGAAGAGATGTTTCCCACATTCACGGCAACAGATCTTAGCTTTAAAATCCCCTGGTGGCTTTAGGGTCCTTCCTGAAGTCTACCAATATCCAGCCTTGGTGCTGGGCCAAATTCATGCACAGCAGTTTGCATGGCCGAAACACTAAGTATAGTCATGCAAAGACGTGGTTTTCTCTGTGCCTATGTTTGAGAAAGCAATCACAGGGGGGGTCCATTCACCTGGGCACTGGTTAAGAAAGAAGTTTATCCCACAGTTCCTTCTTTCCCATCTTCCCTGGGACCTTTACCCAAAGTAGAAATGGGCTTTATTATTTAATATAAACAGAAGCACTCTAAACAATTGCATTTAGAGGCAGAATTGACACAATGGCTCCTATTTTTATTTTTGTTCTGACTAAAGTTGAGGGGCTGTGAAGAAGCCCCTTTCCTTGGCTGTGAGAGGCCCCCTCTCCTGCCCGGGCTCCTGGGCCTCGTAGGTGGCTGGTGTTTAATGATGAGCTATTGAAGAGTCAGGGTGTTCATGGGCCAGTGTGGGCAGACCAGCTCACTCTCTGATGAGAAACTAGGTCAGAGTTTGCCGGCCTCACAGACGGGTCTATGTTTACATGCACACCTGAAACCAGCCAGGCCAACGAGCCGAGCGCATCAAAGCCTCAGGCTCACAACCACCACGCAGAGCAGCATCGAGCAGGACAGGCTTCCAGAAACTTTGGGAAACTTCTAGAAAAATGCTGGCTGAGCACATTAAATGAAGATAATCTGAGAAAAAGAAACATTTTCTTAACAAAATCATGTTTTAGTTGTATATGTGTATGTGTGTGTGTGTGTGTGTGTGTGTGTGTGTGCCCTGCACTTGGCCTTAGGGGTACACAAAGTTCACTGGTCTTGGGGTTGTGCAGCTAGGAGTGTGTGTGTATCTGAGTATGAGAGTGTGTGTGTGTGTGTGTGTGTGTGTGTGTGTGTGTGTAGATCACCAGTAGAGGTGGCTCTTTTGATTGTGATACGAGCAACCCAGATATCCAGTCTGCTCAGTGCACGCTCCCCTTCCATCTCCCCCATTCTTGTTCCTTACCCGATTTTATTTTATTTCAGGGCACATCTGGTGCTATGCAGCACTTCACATTCATTTGTTCATTTCAGTGATGACCTGTCGACCCCTCTACACAGAGAATCCCATCAGGTCCTAGACTTTCCCATGTTCCCAGCACCTAGGACTACACTGGGTCCTGCTAGACACTATCCAGCTGCATCGATGAGCAGATAGATGGTAAGTGGAGAAACAAGCACAGGGCGGAACCTGTGAATGCTGAGTGCAAGAATTTAGGAGTCCCAGAACTCCGAGTGGAGAGATGGATTCTGGTTCGTCTGAATTGTAGACAGTGCAGGCAACAAGACCACAGAGCTTTACTTCCCATTCGGAGAGAGAAAACGTGCACTATCTGAAAACAATTGGCCACATCTTTCTGGGTTAAAGGCACAGGTGCACAGCACATGAAGAATGGTATAGTTAGCAGGGCAAGAGAATGTCACAGGAAATGCTGAGTACAGTTTGACCTCTTTCACGCAATGTGCAACTGTAAATGTGTTTAAATGTAGTAGGACCTCCAACAGTTAGAATTTGATGAAATGAAAATTTAATGCTAACATGTAAGAAACTATGTCTGAGGGCATGAATTCCATCTTCTCCACCAACTTGAGTGCGTCGGATTTTTAAAAAATACAGAGTTAAATAATGTAGGATAGCAGTTGTTTATTATTTTTAATTATTATTACTAGGGATTGAACTCAGGATTTCATGCTGACTTTACCACTTGACCCAGTAGTTCTTTTGGTTTTAGTCTTTCTTTTTTTTGGGGGGGGGGATACAGGTCTTGGACTTGAACTCAGGAGCTCTGTCCACGGCTAGTGCTGTACCACTTGAGCCATGCCTGCACTTCTGGCTTCTTGGTAGTTAAATGAAGATAAGAATCTCATGGATTTTCCTTCTTGAACTGTCTTCAAACCATGATATTCAGATCTCAGCTTCCTGAGTAGTTGTGATTACAGGCATGAGCCACCAGTGCCTAACTTAGTTCATTTCTGAGTTAGGTCTTATCATTTTCCTGGGCTGCTTGGAAATATGATCTTCCTATCCCTACCTCCAGAGGAGCTGGATTACAGGCATGTACCCCACACCCAATAGTATATTTTATTTTTTAAAAAGAAAAACATTGAATTATAGACTTAATTAGAAGCAGGACCCAGAAAATTTGGAAGAAATAGAAATCTCTCATTTTGAAAGGGCATCAAAACTTCTGAACAAATCTGAACAAAACAACAACAGCAACAAATGCCCACGGAAATGTAGTAAATAGCTAGTCTGTGAAAAAGATTGTCTTCTCAACAAAGAAATAGAAAATCTACTTGTCAAATTCACAATGACAACAAAAAATGCATGACTGTTCCCTAATACTCATGCAGCTACCTTAGAAAAAAATGTGAAAATGAGAGATTAAAACACTTACCGTTGGCTGTTTCGTCATGGTGGAATTATTGGCAGTACTTAGTTTAGATGTTAAGAATTGCTTCCTTGTGTGCATGTCCAACATACCCACAGACACACAGACACAACACATGGGAATTCCAGTTTGGCCGGTAGTAGAGTGTATTTTGTTCTTGTCCCTGAAACAAATACTTGGGGGCAGAGCTTAATGGGGAATAAGGCTTATTTGGGACCATGGCTTCAGAGGTATCAGGCCCTGGTGGGCTTGGTCCTTGGCTTTGGACAAGAAGTGAGGCAGCACATGGGGTTGGTGCAGATGTGATGGAGCCCAGCCTGCTCCCTGATGGCAGCCAGGAAGCGGGGGGGGGGGGGGGGGGCTAAGACATGGCCTGTGAAAACACCTTCACCCAGGAGCTCATTTCCTGTTCAGCCAGGCCCCATCTCCTCAGACCACTGTGCAGTAAATGATGACTTCATCACTGCCATCCTCCATTAGTTAGGTCAGAGCGCTTGTGACCCAGTTGCTTCAGCAAAGCCTCACTTTGAATATCCTGTTAGGGATGGAGCTTTCAAGACATCAGCATAGCACAGGTCAAGGTGTCTGCTGCCCGTGCAGAAGAGCACACTGATTTAAAGGAAAAGTGAAAACTGGGAATGGAGGTCCATGGCAGAGCCCTGCTTACAGGTGCAAGGGCCCCGGGTTCAATACCCCAGCACCACAAAGTCCTAATAATGAGCAGTGGGATGTGGAAATTTGCAAAAATCTCCAACAACCTAAAACAAAAATTGTACTTATGCTGTGACCGAAGGTGAGACTTCCGGGAGCATTTGTGGGTTCTTCCCCGTAGAATCGGCCATTGTTCTGTAGGCATTCTTACACCGGGTGGCTTCTGAAATTGACAATGGGTGCTTCTGAAATTGATTCGTGAATGTGTCTTGGAAATGCATGCAGTTTTTATGGTTGCTCCGGGCTGAGTGGGGACCGAGTTCTCATCAGTGAGAGGCTGGACACAGGATGGGGGAGGGGTGCAGCCCAGCCTTCCCCCTGCCCACGAGGAAGTCCATGTCCAGTCTAGCTTCAGTTTTAGAAATGGCTTTATTCCCCCTCATTTTAGCCAAAAGATTGAATTCAGAGCACCCCCAAGCCTGTCTTTAAAGTGCAGCAAAGGAATGCGGCCCAGGAATTCTTAAGGACAACGTCTTTCTCTTATTTGACTTGGCTTAAAAGAACAAATATTCAGGAAAATCCATCAGCGAGCACTGAGTCATTGGGGCAAATAGCGGGTCACAGCACTAGCAGAGGCTAAACATAGTCTGCCGGGAGTTGGGGTCCTGGAGCGTGGGGGCAGCCAGCGCCCACCCGTGTGGGACCAGAGGAAGGCGGAGAGAGCAACCAACGCAAAGCAGGTAGGGACGTGCCTGGGAAGGCAGCCTCTCACGGGGGTCAGTGCTGGAACATTCCATACTCCTGCCAGAAGAGTCTGTGAGCAACTTCCTGATAAGCTAGGCCCGGATGAGCTGTCCTACGCCGGGATGATTTTACATGATCACCAGTGATGCAGCAGGAGAAAATGATGTAGTTCTTACAGAATGTGGATTCTATCATCAATACATCATTTTGTTAATATTATTATTATTATTATTATTATTATTATTATTATTATTATTTTGCCGATCCTGGGGCTTGAACTGTGGGTCTGGGCACTGTCCCTGAGCCTCTTTTGCTCAAGGCCCGTGCTCTACCACTTGAGCCACAGCCCCACTTCTGGCTTTTTCTGAGTAATTTATTGGAGATCAGAGTCTCACAGACTCTCCTGTCCAGGCTCCTGAGTAGCCTGGATAACAGGCATGAGCCACCAGTGCCCACCAAACACATTGTTTTGTCACTAATACACAGACTTCACATGCTCATATACACACCACAGGTCACTAAAGCGGGAGGGAGGATTCCACTTGTGTAACAGTTGAAGATTTAACAGGGTAGTCAGAAAAATTAGTGAAAATAAAATAGTTGACAAAAACAAAACAAAAATAGGAGCCTGGTGCTGGTGGTACATGCTACTTGGGAGGCTGAGATCTGAGGATCATGGTTTGAAGCCAGCCTGGGAAGGAAAGCCTTTTATTTAAGCATCAAAAAGGCCGGAAGTGGTAGAGCATTAGGCTTGAGCACAAAAACTTAGGGACAATGCACAGACCCTGAGTTCAAACCCCAGTACTGGCTCCCCCACCCCAAAAATCCCGCAAACACCTTGAAATCAGCCTGAAACAGCGAAGAACAAGGTGTGAGGAGCCAGGGTCTGGGGGAGAGGGAAATACACCAGGCCTGGAGCTGGGCCTCCGGCTTCATCTTTTTCTGATTCCCATGGGACATGTAAAGTGCAAGAGCAGACACTTTCTAGAAGCATGTAATCCAGGGCTTGCCAGGAGGGAAACAAAAGTATTAGAAATAAGAGTAGATATTAGCTACCGTGAAATATGGCTATATAACACAAATTGAATAGAGGATTGAACAAAGCCAGAAGGTAGTTCCTTGAAAAGACTCATGAAATTGATTAATCCATGGCAAGAGACATTAAGAAAAAGAAAGGAGGTGGGGGGGGGGGAGGAAGAGAAGGAGGAAAGAAGAGAGGAAGGAGGCAGAATAAAAGAAAGAAAGGAGCGAGGAAGAGAGGGAGAAAGGCCATCTGAATGACCCATTTCAGGATTTGGAAGGAAGATAACACTATAATTTTTATGTTAAGAAGAGACCACAACTAACTTCATTGCAAAAGATTAAAAAATTAAGACAATAAGGGATAAGTTCCTAAGTGGGCATGATCAAATCCCAGCACTCTGGAGGCAGAGGCAGGAAGAGCTATTTAAAAGGAAGGCGGGCTCCAGGGTTCTGGCCTAGGGTTGCTTGGTGGGAGTGCTTTAGGCCTACAGCGACGCAGTCTGTCCTGGAAGGAGCTCACGGTGGAGGAGGCCTGTTCCATCATGACTGCCAGGAAGAGAGAGAGATAGGAAGGGCTGGAGTCCCCCTCACCCCCACATCCCCTGCAGGATCACCCCAACAACAACCTGACCCCCTTTCACGAGGCTCCTCCCCCAACGCTCCTGCCTTCTTCCCACAGTGCGCTGGCAGGAGGAGCCAAGTTTTCACTGCAAAATCTTTGGCAGACATGGATGATCTCAAATAGAGCAGGCAGGAAACATAGTTTTTTTTTTTAAAGGTCAATCATGGAGCCAGGCTCTGGTGGCTCACGCCTGTAATCCTAGCTATGCAGAAGCCTGAGATGTAAGGATCACGGTTTGAAGCCAGCCAGGAGAGGAATGTCCGTGAGATTCTTATCTCCAGTTAACCACTAGAAAACCAGGAAGTGGCTCAAATAGTAGTGCTAGCCTTGAGCCTTGAGTTCAACCCCCATGACTGGTTAAAAAAAAAAAAAGCCAATCACTGTTAACTTCTCACATTAACAGAGTAAAGGAGAAAAAGAATCGAGTGTTCTTAGTAGATTCAAGGAAAGCATGTTTACACAATTCAATAGCCACGCATGAGCAAAAGGAGTCTCGGTGTGCCAGGAGCGGACAGGACACGTGTCCTGTCCTGTCAATAGGTCCCTACAGAAAAGAAGGGACAACTGTCACTTTCTGACATCCAAATGTTGAAGGCTTGACCTTAGAGACTGCTGCCAGCTGAGGACAGCTGTGGCAGTGTTTCTGTCTTCAGCACCGGCCTCTCCTATTCTGGGATCAGACAGGAGGCAGAAATACAAGGTGAAAGAAGCCAGGAAAGTCTCCGTTTTCACAGACGACCTCTCTACCTAGATCCCCAATGCCCAAAGTGGTGATTTTCAGCCCAAGTCTCCATCTCAGTAGCTAAGCTTAGCAAGAGGCCTTGCACGACACAGGCGCAAAACTCCACTTACATTTCAAGATGGACGCTTCAAGATGGCTGACAGTCAAGCACATCCCAATAGCCAATACATACAAAGGCGCTGACCTCACTCGCAGTCAGGGAAGCCTACTGAGCTGGAACAGCACGCCCATGCTCCCGAGGAGAGGCGTTAGAGACGGTGCCTGTGTCGAGAGCTGGTGAGGAGAGAGGCCAGGGCAGATGCTTTTGCACACACTAGGTTCTGGTCACTGGAGGAAAAGGCCGAGGGAGGGGGCAGAGGGTGGGGTGGGCAGGGGAACGCCCTCCTTCTTAGCAATTCCACGGCCAGATGGACACCGGCAGGAAAGGGGAATGCTGTCTAGCAAGCAGGAGACCATGGAGACTCCGTTGACTGCTGGTGGCGTTAGATCGGAAGCCACCCATCCATCCACAGTGGATGGACTCACAGAGATGCTGTTTTCATGCGGGAAACCTTATGCTGCCATGGAGACAGCCGAATTACAGGGACACGGACGCGAGTGACCTTCACCAACGCAATGGTGAGCCGAACGAGCCAGGTACTCGAGAACACACATCGCGGGAAGTCCATTGACAGAGAGCTTAGAACATGGTGTTTGGGGAGCTGTGCTTGAGGGTGTGGGTCAGGGCAGGGGACCGGAGCTGTGAGCTGCTGAGCTGCACAGCCTCTGGTTGCTGGAACACAGCGAGTTCTTGACTGGCAAAGTTCAAGTATGATCAGCGAGCAGAGCTCCATAAACCTCGGCAGGTGCCTGGGTGGTGTGGGGCTTCTCCTGTGTGTGCTGGTTGTTATGTAACCATAGTGATAAACAGCACGTGGCATTGATTCGAACCAGGGGAGTCTAACCAATCATCCTCCTCCTCACATTTGCACAACACTTTGTTTTCCCTTTTCCCATTCTCCCTCCTCCTCCCCCTCCTCCCTGAAAAGGAAGGTCAGAGATGAAATGCTTCCAACACATATGAAAACTCAATATGGTCTGAAGAAAAAGCAATGTTCTTGTGAGACAAAAAGCAGCTGAGGAATCGATCAGAGAACAGATTTCCAGCACAGATCACAGTGCCAGGGCTGCATGGCAAAAGATACAGAATCCATGAGTCATAGAACTGGGTGAGTCCAGGAAGCCCACTGGGGCAAAGTCGGGGGGGCGCATTCAGCAATGTACCCTGTGTTTCCTTGCATACAGATGTCATTGGATTCTGGGAGAGTCTGCCCCTGTTGCGGCAGGCATCGGTACTGAAGGTGACTAAGGTCGAGGTGGTCCCTCATCTACTTCTTCGTAGCCGCATGTTTTCTTTTCTCATGGTTGATCTCGGGGCCTCACATTTGTAATGTAGGTACTCTATCACTGGAGCCACTCTGCCAACTTCTTTCTGAATTGGTTATTTTCAAGATAGGGGCTTGCTTTGTGCCCTAGCCAACTTGGACTGTGATCCTCCTATTTTTGCTTCCTTGGTATCATTAGGATGACACGTGCACACTACTAAGCTCAGTCAGTGGTTGAGATGGAACTTGGGGGAACTGTTTTTTTTTCCCAGGCTGGTCTTGAACTCTGATCCCCAGTTTCCTGCTTCCCAAGGGACGCTTATTTGCATACATAGCATCTCTGCAGGCACACATGTAGGTAGATGAGTTATTGTCACTCCAACTTACTGCAAAGGTAAGCCGAGACTCAGAGGAACTGGGTGGTTTTGCTCAGGACCACACAGCTGAATGGCTGGTTCTTAACATCATTGTTCTGGGAGTTCAGAAATCTACAGCAAGGATGGAAGGGTATCATATGCACATATGTGCCATCATCTCGTCTGTGTAGGTTTATTGCCTGGGGTATTGCAATGTCATTCTTGAAATCTGTGACTTTTATCACATGTCTGTTTTGGATTTTTGTAAAGGAGTTACCCAAGGGGTGTCCCAGGAGCATTTGCATGCACGCATGTGCTGTACCCCACCGCCCTCCACCCTCTCCTTCCTCGCCCTCCCCTTTTCAAACACCTTATTCTCCTCCTTTCCTCTTTGCATTCCCCTCTCCCCTCCTGGTCTTCATTTGGTTGGGCTGCGAGTTTGTTTTTTCTAAGGAATGAACACCATTTGAATTCTCCTCTGCAAATACCACACTTTGGTTAAGATGTTTGTGTGCACTTCATCCCACCCCATACGTGTTGACTTAAGTAGGGGTTCTTTTTGCTTTCGGCGGCGGTGGATTTCTCCTGCACTCGCACTACAAGGAGCACTGTCAGTCTCCAGACTGCTGTGCACACTCCGGCTGCGAGCCTCGGCTTGTCCTCTACTAACGCGCTGGGAACCCAGGCGGGGAATGGAATGTTCTCTTGACTTGGAAACTCCATGTACTTTGGTCCCCTCCCCACTTTATATTAGAGAGCGTGTCTAAACAAATTTGCCTTATCTCCAACTAAGCCTGTTAACTCGCAGGAGCGCTAAGCGGGGCATTGTATTCAAAAACAGAGGCAGAGAGGCCGAGACACAGAGGCAGAGGGACAGTGGGAGGTGGGGGGGAGACTGAGACAAAGCATGCGCACTTTCCACAAATCAGTCTGACTTTTCTTTCCCCCTCAAAGTATACAAATGGCTCATGCATGCCACAGAGGGAAAACACAGGCTGGGGACATCACCCCTGCCCAGGAAGAGGGGTAGGGTCCCTGGCCCGTCCCAGCTCACTGCGGGCTTCTTGTACCCCTCTAGTTATAAGGAACCCTGCTCTCCTGCTGACTCTGTAGCAGCTTTGCCACGCACACCAGCCTGTTCAACAGCAAAGTCCATTTTCAGAGATGGAGACGTCAGGGCAAAGGCAGGCAGTGTGGACCACTGTGGCCCTCACTGGTGGAAGGCATGGTGTGGCTCTCCTGGAGTTAGGTCCAGGTGATCTTGAGACTTCAGGAAAGCACGCCCCCTGCTGGGGAGATGGGGCATTGCCCGGTCCTGATCTTCATCAGCTGCACCCAGGGGATCCGTGGTTGTGCCATCACACCCTTGCAGACCTGCTGGGGGACAGCGGGGTGCAGAGGAGAGAGCCCCGGGGAAGGGGGAGAGGATGCTACAGGCATGGTGCTTCTCCCTGCCCGAACCTGGAGTGTATGTGGAGCCAGGGCTCATCTCATTTCATGGGTGCTCAGCAGAGGACACAGGTTTGTGTAGTCCTCACTTTAGATGGCAGGAAATGGAAGTTCCTAGAAGAAGGGGCTTCTTGATTGGTTTGTGTATGGGGGAGGGATGTGCAGAGACCATCAGCACGCACAGATGGACTGTTGCTGCATGGACACTCTCCTCTATCCCTTAGGACTTGATCACACTGGCTTTATCACTTCGATCATCTTCATGGGGGGAATAATCTGTAGGGTCCTTGAGTCACAGGGTCATGTCAGCTACAAATAGGCATCATGGGTCTTCTTCATTCTTTTAAAAAAATCCTTTTCATTTCTTTTTCTTTCCTTAGTGCTCTAGCTAGGAATTCCACTACTGTATTGAGTAGGGGTGAAGAGAGTAGAAATCTTATCTTATTCCTGACTGCAGGGGAGATAATATCAGTACTTCTCCACTTAGTATGATGGCAAACCTACAGTAGGGATGTGACATATACCTTCATTATGTTGAAATACATTTCTCTGATATCTAGTTTCTCCAGTGCGTTTATCATTAAAAACGTTAAACTTAGTCAAAGGCTTTTTCTCAACTAAGATGGTCATGTGATTCTAGTCTTTATGTACTGTATTGTGTTTGCCAAATATTGCATTCATTGAGACAATTTCACATACCTATGTGAAACCAACTTCATCATGGTGTATGATCTTTTTGAGGTGTTGTTGAATTCAGTTTGCAAGTATTTTACTGAGAAATTTTGCCGTTATAGTCATCTCCTCCAGTTTTAGAATGAAGAAATGGATCAATTGCAATGTTCCTTCCCTCTCTTTTCATACAAATGTTTGAGGAGTCTTGGCATTTGTTTTTCTTTAACTGTGTGGGAGAATTTAGCAGAGAATCTGTTGGAGTCTGGGCATTTTGTTATTGTTGGTGTTGGGACATTCTATTACTGCATTAACTCATTTAACTATTTAAGTGGCTTATATTCTCTTGGTTCAATTTTGGTAGGTCAAGTGCATCTAGAAATATGTTCTTCCCCTTCCCCCGTCCTTAGATTTTGGGTTTATTTGAATATATTCCCTCATGATCTTTGGACTTCATTTGTGTTTGTTCTCTTCATTTTCACATCTAATTTTATGTGTATTTCTTCCTCTTCTTTTTAGTCAGATTGGCTAAGCGTTTATCCATCTTACTTTTTGATAAAACAAAAATTTTGTTTCATTGATTCTTTGTATAGTTTTTTTTTCAGTCTCTACTTCATTGGCTTCCCCCTAATCTTTATTGCATCTTTCCTTTGCTAATTTGAGATTTAGATAATTGCTTTTCTAGGAGCTTAAAGAGAATCAATTAGTTGTTTGTGTGAGATCTCTCTCTGTCTCTCTGTAGGTACTCCTGGTTATAAATTTTCTTTATACCCAGCATAGATATTGTTGTGTGCCAAAGGTTCTGGTAGGTTGTATTCTCATTTCATTAGGTTCTAGAAACTTTTGGACTTCTCCCTCTCTGTAGTTTCTTTTGCTGTAGAGTTCTAGTTTTAGCCCATTATAATCTAACAGGTCACAGGGAGTTATTTGTTTTCTTCTATTTTCTAAGACTTGCGTTATGTCTTAAAATATGCTCTATTTTGAAGACAGATCCATGGGTTGCTGAAAAGAACGAATATTATATAGCTCCTGGGTGAAATATTTTAACAGCCTGTGAAGTCCATCTGGTCTACAATGTCATTTAATTCTGAGGTGTGTTTGTTGGTATTTTGTTCTATTGGGGGTACATCTCTATTTGTAAATCCGGTAGTGTTCATGTAATGAAATTACATGCACTAAGATTTGGCACATAGATGTTAACAATTGTTAGTTCCTCTTGATGGGTTGTTCTTTTTATTAATATGAAATGACTTTCCTGGTCTTTTCTGACTGATTGGGTTTGAATAGATTGGGTTTGAGTAGATTTATCATTTGTTTGGTAGATTGTTTTCACCCTTTTACCCTAAGCCAATGTTTGTTTCTTCCAGGAAGATGTATTTCCTGTAGGCAACAAATGAGTTCTTTAATCCATTTTGCCATTTCTAGGTTACTTGATTGGATAAGTGTGTGTGTGTGTGTGTGTGTGTGTGTGTGTGTGTGTGTGTGTGTGTGTGTGTGTGTGTGTTTGGTGTTTGATTCTTTACTTGTCCTTATTTGCTTAGCTAATGGGATTTAATTTCTCTTCTATTTTCACCACTGTCTTTAAATAAATTACCTAACTTTTTAGAAGGATTTTGTCCTACAGTTATGAATGACATCTTTGATGAGTAGATGAATCTAGATTGGCAGTTGTTTACTTTCAAGGCTTAAAATCCATCATTCCATTTCCCCTCTTATCTTTAACATTTCTGTTGAGAAATCTGCTGTTATTCTGATGGAGTGGACATCATATGTAAGTTGGTGCTTCTCTCTTGCATCTTTCACTATTATTCCTGTTCTATGTACTTCATATTTTAACTGTGATGTGCCTTGGAGTATCTCTTTTTTGATTTGTTTTGTTAGATGTCTTAAAAAAAAAAAAGCCCCAGTACCTTAATGACTGTATTCTTCACAAGATTTGGAAAATGTTGTCTGACTTTTATTGAGTATAGTCTCTATCTTTAGGTTGTACTTCTTCTTCTATGCCCAGTACAATTTCTTTAGTATTTTATTCTTTCCTCATTTCTTCATTAGACTGTCCTAGTACTTTGTCCTCAAGCTCTGATAGTCTATTTTCATTTTGATTCTCTGTACTGGAGAGACTTTCCACGGAGTCTTTTATTTGACTTACTGGGCTTTTCATTTCCATTTGTTGTAAGTTTTGTAGCTTTGGGGTTGGGCTGTAGTCAGGATTTTGTATGAAAGGGGGAGTATAGTCTCACCTCTGTGGACTAAGGGATTGGGTTCTCTGCCTGCTGGTCTGTGTTCCCACGTAGCAACGTATAACTGTTAAAGGAAGAGCCTGGGGTGTGTAGGGTGTGCCCTGGGCACCGAGCTCTCAGCTCTCAGCTGTACCTGGCATGGAACCCTCTAAGCCACAGGGTGTTAGGTTTTTAAAAAGAGGTAGCCGAGTAAGAACAGCACCACGCACATGGTATTCAGGTAAGGGGTAGGTTTATTCATTGTTCTGGCTGGCACCAGGCCATGTTGGCCCTCCACATGGCTAGGGAAGGCCTGGGAAAGAGAGCTGGGAAAGAGAGCGTCTGAGCCTGAGCTAGGCCTTATCTAGGGTATGGGAGGAGAAAGGTGTGGCCACATCAAATTCAGATGTGACCTCAGCGGATGCAGATGTGACCTCTTCCAGGTGTGCCAGTTGTCTAGGTAATGCAGGTACTGGGTGGAGACTTTGCTGCGAGGAGGGTGGAGTCTGCTTGTCATCCAGGAGCGGACCTTACACGGGGTACCTCCTTGATGGCAAGCACGTTGTCAGCTACAGGCACGGTGCTGTTCCTGCAGTGATCCTCAGGCACTGAGACTTGCTAAGCCAGAGAAGGCCTGAACTCCCTCAGCTCATGGTGGCTCTCTAACTTCTCGCTCTCCTGGAGGGTGGACACTGAGCCAGCACCTTGCTTCTTATTGAGATCCTACCTTATGCTTTTAGCCCATTTTGTCACCTCTGTTTGAAAACACAGAGGTTAAGCAAAGTTCCAAAGGTCACATCTGTCATTGGTGGTGGATTGTAGATGAAAATCTGGGTAATCTGGCTCTAGTGTCTTCATTCTGAGACCTCTCCTCACTGACCAGAAGTGCCTGGGCTTGTCTCCATTGGAGACTGTCTCCATGTGAATGTCTGCAGCCCAGGCCTAGAGAAAGATACAGCCATATTCAGGCCCTGGCTCTCCTTGTCTAAACCAGAGACATACACACAAGCCACACATTGTTTGTATGCACTCATCTCTTACATCATGTAGGTATGTTTTTGTCTACAGATTAATTTGATTTGTCCAATCAGCAAGCTCTAGGAACATTTGATCAATGACTGTCACTATATACACCATTAAATGCACATAGACAGACAGACACGCACACAGACAGACAGACAGATAGACACACACACACACTCATCCTTGAATTATTTACTGGATAAAATGTTAGGTTATATCACTGACTTTATGTTACTATATAATTTCACAAAAACTTCTCTGTCCCTATTCTGAGTACATTTCTACTTCCTTGCTTAGTCTTTAAGGCTTATATAAATTCAAGAGATATAGAGTAGATATTCTGATCACAATGTCATGAGCTTATTACGTGAAGACATGAAAATCACTAATTTCCATAATAATTTTCTGGCAGCTTGAGAATAAATTTCTTTCAGTCTACTTTGAGGTGTAAATATTTCTCCTGGGGAATCTTTGAATTGGGCTTTCTAATTTGATTTGGAAGCAAGGAAATAGAGTCTCTTTGTTTCTTACAGAGAAGTTGCTTTGGTGCACTGGGAAGGTACCCAGCTTTCTGCGTAGGTCGTTGTTTATTTTTTAATAAGTTCCTTCACCTAATTGTATTTCCTCTTCACTAAATAAGAAAAGTCTTAATCTAATGGCTTTAGTCTTTCTAAATTATTTTCTGGTCTTAATTGTGCTGTTTCCCATGAACACCTAATTTAATTATAAGAATGTGATGCTTTTGTGAGAAAAGATTGCCTGTGCATTAGGACTGCTGGGATTCAAATATTGAGAGGAGATAAAGAGCATGTGGATCCATTTCCTCAAGAGTGAGTGGGAAAATGCCCAGATACCGCCTGCCCATACCACCGTTCAGGTCCTCGGGCAGCATGGGTGTAAGGATGCCAGATCCCTTGGGAATGGGGAGGGACTCCAGCTCTGGTCTGAGGCCTACCTAGTCTGGATGGCTGACACAATCCAAAGGGTGGGGTTGGCTCTCCAATGTCAGGATGGCCTCCCTTCAAAGCCCAGTTGAAATTCTAAAATTGGTAGCAACGTGGCTGCTCCACAACCTTTCAATGGACTCAGGAAGTCGGTGTTCCAGGAACAATCAGTGTCCCACAGTGACAATCAAGCAGATATTGTTGTAGTACCTTTGAAAGATAGCAAAGTAAGGAGGGGGATGTCGGGGCCATGAGGAGCTGGAGCAGAGAAGTCGTTTTTGCTGGAGTGGGAGGGAGGATGGCTGTCTCTGCTTACAGCCCCCCTCCAGGAAGATTTCCATTTCAAGGCAGTTCTACCTAGGAGTGGCTGCTAGTCTTTGAGATGGCCCTGGAGGGAGGCGGAACCTAAGACAACTTGGCTGAGGTGCCCAGGTACACAAAAACCAACTTTGGGGTGACCCTGGAAGGGCCAGCAGGCATGGTGTCACACTCACTAGGTTTCTGGTGGAGAGGAAGGGAGCAAAAAAACCCAAGGTGGGAGGGGAACTCTGGACAACCTCAGGCGAAATGTACTGTTTTTATGCTAATGAAGGTCTAGCACAGGAGAGCCTGTTTTGTAAACTTTGTTTAAAGTTATGATAACTCAGTTAAACTCAGGGGTTTATGGGCCCTATACAGCCCTCTCACTGAAGAATCAATGACTTGATTCTAAAACCAGTGGGGAATTAAATAAGGATTCTGGGTCTAACTAGCACCCATCTTGGCAACACGGATGATATAGGGAATTGGGTCTAATTGGTGCCATCTTGGCCACATGGTGGCAGAGAGGGAATTTCCAAAAACTCTTGGAGGTGGAGTCCTACCCTCAGGTGATGAGTGTGGCTGAATTCCTAAAGGCAGGGGTGGGGACTTGGACACTGGGACTTGCCAGACTGGTGAAGTGAACTCAGAGGCTTTGAACTCTAGAGCTCCCAGTGACCCTGCCCTCTGACCATGACCCTATTTACACCCCTCTGCCATTTTGGGCCACACCTCACGTCTCGTGACTCTTCTCAGGTCACTGTGGCTTCCCTCAGCTCTCCATTCGAGTTGATCTGGTTTGTTAAGACTGGTTTTCTGCTCTTTCTTTACCAGAGTAGGAACCCTGGTGGCTCAGTATTGTGTTTGAGGCTGCAAGATTTGGGGAGACATGTGCCTGCCTGCAGCCGCTGGCTTTCTAATATTCTAGATTTGACCTCTCAAAAAAATAAAGGACCAGGCCCAAGAAAGAAGCTTACATTTTGAAAGTGGTATTATTGTTCACCATTCTTTTTTCTCCTTTATATATTTTTAAGTTCTAATTTTTTTCTTTCTTTTTTTTTTTTTTTAACCAATCCTGGGCTTGAACTTGTTAGGATCCATCAGGACCATCCCAGGGGACCACGTGTAGGCAGGCACTGGAGAAGGATGATCAGAAGGTTTATTGGAGAAGGATGATCAGAAGGTTTATTGGAGGATGATCAGAAGGTTTATTGGAGAAGGATGATCAGAAGGTTTATTGGAGAAGGATGATCAGAAGGTTTATTGGAGAAGGATGATCAGAAGGTTTATTGGAGAAGGATGATCAGAAGGTTTATTGGAGAAGAATGATCAGGAGGTTTATTAGAGGGGCCATATCTCCCCTTGGGAGAGGGAGCATATGGCATGTGCCCCATCTAGGTGGGTAACTCTGGGGCAAGTATGGAGGCCCAAGTGCAGGTAGGTCTGGGCAGACAAGAGAGGGTGGCCAGCTAGGTGGCGGGAACTCTAGGGCAGGAAGGAGCTCAGGTCTGAGTGGAGTTGAGGACCAGAGGTGGGAATAATGCTAATAGAACTCAGGGCCTGGGCATTGTCCCTGGCTTCTTTGCTCAAGGCTAGCCCTTTACCATTTGAGCCACAGTGCCACTTCTGGCCTTTTCTGTTTATGTGGTACTGACTGCTACTGTGTCCTCTTCCTTTTGGGGTTTATAGTCTCCATCCCAGGCCCTTGTCAGCATGTATCTCTAGCCCCCAGCTAGACCTGAACTTCACCCTGCCCTTCACAAAAAAAAAACAAAAAACAAAAAAAACAGAACTCTCCCTGAGGGCTCCAGCTGGTTTCTCTGGGTTTCATCCGCATTCCAGCTTTCTGGCCAGACTTAAACTCCACCCTGCCTATGTTCTATCTTCAGAGACAAGCTGCACACCCACGCAGAGTACCTCCCGCCTCTAGTCCCGGGACTGTTTAAGGGTGCCCTGGAAAAAAGACAGACACCACTTCCCCTCTCCTATGAGGGAGGCATCCTTGACAGCCCTGGCTGACGACAAACCCCTTCTGTGTGGTCTTCGGGGATGGGTGCTTTCACTGAGGAACTGAACCCAGGGCTGCATGCGTGCTAGGCAAGCACTCTACCACTAAGCCACATTCCCAGCCCCTGAAATATTTTAGATGATAGTGCTTTGCATCACTTTGTGTGTGTGTGAGATAGAGAGGGGGGGGGGTGAGGGAGAAAGAGAGAGAGAGAGGAGAGAAGAGACCAGACATTCAACCATAAGATAGCTATTTCAACTGATAATGATTTTCTTTTTTTTGTTGGTCATGGGGCTTGAACTCTGGGCCTGGGCGCTGTCCTCGAGCTCTTCAGCTCAAGGTGAGCCCTCTACCATTTGAGCCACAGCTCTACTTCAGGTTTTCTGGTGGTTAATTGGAGATAAGAGTCTCATGGACTTTCCTGCATGGGCTGGCTTTGAACTGTGATCCTCAGATCTCAGGCTCTTGAGTAGCTAGGAGTACAGGCATGAGCCACCAGTGCCCAGTGATGATATTCTTTTATTAACTTTTAGAAGGAAAAAGGAAAGGAGAAAAGTAAAAAGGAATGGAGAGGAAGGAAGGAAGGGAGGGAAGAAAGGAAAGAAGGGAGAAGAAGAAAAGGAAGGATACAGGGAGAGAACGTCTTGGTCTCCAATCCCAACCTTTCTGCTATGTAGAGCAGCAGCTGCTGCTGCCCATAAAGAGGAAACTCTTCTACTGTACTTCCTGGTCAGGCTGCAAGACAAAAGCCACCCTTTGGTATAATTTCAGCAGTCACAGGGCAGTGATTTTTTTTTTTTTTTGGTCCGGTCGTGGGGCCTGAACTCTGGGCCTGGACGCTGTCCCTCAGCTCTTCAGCTCAAGGCTAGCACTCTACCACTTGAGCCACAGCGCCACTTCCGGCTTTTTTTTCTTTTTTGCTTATGTGGTGCTGAGGAATCGAACCCAGGGCCTCATGCATGCAAGGCAAATGCTCAACCACTGAGCCACTTTCCCAGCCCACAGGGCAGTGATTTTAAGGGTGAAAGATGATTGGACTTTGCCAGAGAACAACGCAGAACATCCAGGTACAGAGAACATAGAAAGGTGGTGGTGGGGAAAGGGGCTGGCGAGACCCCTTCTCACAAGAGAGGGGTGAGAAGCAGCGCCGGCTATTGTCTGAGGTGACCTATATAACCTAGGAGGTTTAGGAGGGGCTGGGAGGGGCTAGGGGGTGGAAACTCTGGTGTGGACTTGTGGGCCAGGGGCTTCATCATGGCAGACTAGGATTGATGGCTGCTGTCCAAATAGTAGATAAGGGTCCTGCAGCTGCCCAAACCTGAGGGTCACTCTAAGGGGCTCTTGTTGCCTTCTATGGGGGTAGCTGCCCCAGAGAAGTGCCATCCCAAGGTAACTGGAGTTGGAGGCTGACTATTTACTGCCTTTATGAAGTGGGCCTAGTGTTGCCTAGGAAGAGAGCATGCTAAGCTGTGGAGAAGGGAAGGAGTGTACTAAGCTATGGGAAGGAAACTCATTTCGCTAACAAAGGGACAGAAAGCTTATTTGATTTCCCACATGGAATGAAGTCCAACAAATGGATTCCTTGTTGAAATCACTAAATTATTCAGTGTGGAGTAGCCAGTGTCATCTGATCAAGCAGACAGGCAAAATGCACTTGGTTTCAAGTCAGCGTTCAATTAAACCAGCAGGGTGTTCTGCTTTCCAAGGCTTAGGGGTGTTTCTGTTCTCAAGAGTGTGCTTACTTCTGGCCCTTGGGTGGGAGAAGGTTTTCCCAGAATGTTCTATCCACTTGGTTGCTAGGCTCTGCCTCCTATTAGAGCCAATCCCTGGCTCTTCTTTTCCCATCATCCACCGGGAATTTCAAAAGCACTTTCGCCCACTTCTATTCCAAGAACGCTTTGTATCTAGTTGATATTGGATGGTCAACACATCCTTGAAGTCTTGTTTACTTAAATCAAAATATCTGTAGACGCCTTATTTTAACCTCAGGCTCCTGGGCTGGGCAAGTATTTTAATGATGACTTGCCAAATGCTTTTAAATCTTAGAACAGTGCTTTGGCGCAGTGGAAGAGAACACTTGCTGAATGAAGACCCTGGTGTGTAGGTTCTCATGGAGGCAAATGCCCGCCATTAGTCATCGTGAGCTGCCATGAAGCTGGGCGCTTGGACCAATGTGTAGCAAATCTTTGCTGAAAGCTTTGGCATTCTTTACTTCTGACGTTAAATCAAACGTATTTTTAACTGAAGAACTGTTTTCCACTTTTCAAATTCTTAGCTATGATCCTCTAAGGAAACAGAAAATGCAATAAACCTTGGAACTTTGGGTGATTTTCTTCTCCCAGAACCATTTCCAAGTCCAAATTGCAGAAAATTATTCTAACACATCCCCAACCCACATATGGTTTTAAAAATATATTTCTAGCTGGGCATAGTGGCTTATGTCTATAAAACTATGTACTCAAGAAGCTGAGACTAAAAGGAACAAAATTTGAGGCTAGTTCAGGCAAAAGTATACAAACCCTATCTCATCCAATAAAAACATGAACTTAGTGATACAGCCTGCCATTATAGCTAGCTTGGGCATAAATATGAGAAACGACTTGGAAAATAGCCAAAGCAAAAAGGGGTTGTGGTATGACTCAAGGGGTAGAGCATCTAGCTAGTAAGTGCAAGACCCTAAATTCAAACCCTAATATCACCTATTATTCTTGTATTGTAGAATAATACAAAGTTATGTCCTTTGTGTGTGTTTAAAACCAGGCTCATGATTTTGGAAGTCGCTTTCATCAAAGTAGTTAAAGAAAGCAATATTTAGAAAAATCAAAATAAGCCATATAAATTTACTATCATACCAGTACTAATTTTTTGGCCATCTAAAAATGAAATCCATGGTACATACAAATACTGTATTCTAATGTAAACACCTATATTTGGCCAAGTACTTGTCTGACAAAATTAAATTCTATGAAAGTGATTTCATTTAATTCTGATATGAAGTGGTGTGTATACACACACACACACACACATATATGTATATATATATTATATATATATATATATATATATAGAGAGAGAGAGAGAGAGAGAGAGAGAGAGAAAGAGTGAGATATCTATCTATCTACAGTTGTATATAGAAGCAATGGGAGACTAAGAAGCAAGCTGGGGTCAGAAGCCAGAAGTAAGCTCCCGGCCATCATATTGACAGCTGCAGCTGTGGACAAGTCAGTTTTCCTCATTAGCCTTGGTTTTTTGTTTTTTTTCCATCTGAAAAACAGGAGCAACAATGCCACCTAAATAAGATGGCTTATGTGAATACATGCAATGCTATAGTTAAGCTTCATCCCCTCCAAAAGTCATTTGCTCCACATTGAAACTTCATCCCTGCTGTGGCAGTTTCAAGAGGTGGGCAGAGGGAGGGCTCTGTCCTCATAGGTACTTGAGTACCTCATAATGGAGCTGGAGCAAGCTTGATTTGCCCTTCTATTTCTTCCTCGATGTAAGACATGACACTCCAAACCCCCAGGGGAGGTGATGGTAGAAGCCCAGAGGCTGGCCCTTATCAGATACCAGACCCGAGCAGCACCTTGGCCTTCTCAGCCTTCAGAATTGCAGGAAAGTCCCATTCTTTATAACTTATCCACAGATGAACACACACATTAAGCATGTAGAGCTCTGCTTTGTAGTTAGTGTTATCAGCCTTGGGAGGCAAATTGTCACATCTTGGAAAATCTGATGAACAACAGCTATATCCTCTGTGTTCTGGCTCTCTGAGAAGCTGATCAGCCTTTTGCCTTAACCACAGTTTCTTTTTATTGGTTGTATAATCTGTTTGAGTTTACTATTAAAAAAATCATATGCTGGCTTAACATGCCACAAGCAGCTATTTATACTTAAATTATTTGTAATAGCCTTTACCCTTTCTATAATTTTCTTAACCAATTTCTTCTTGAGCATTTAGCTCAAAAATGTTTTGATGCTCCAAGAACATCAAAACACACTTAAAAATATTAATCCTTCTAACCTTATGGCATGGAATTCTCTAAACCACAGAGCCATTTTACCCTCATGCTACTAAAGTAACACATGGAAATGAAGGTCTTTAACTTCTGTGTGTTAGGAAAAACCTGATATGAGAAATTGTAGTAGATTACCTGGTGTATTTTATATTTTCTGGGCACAGATGCTATCCCAAATGCTTCACATGCAACTCACCCCTCCTAGAGACCTTAAGAGGTATCTATCCCACTATCTCATTTACAGTTGAAGGAACCAAGGCACTGAAAGGTTAGAGGTCTTGCTTAAGGTCACCAATCTAGAATATTGCAGGACTGAGAGCCAAACCCAGAAAATCTGCTCCGGAAGTTATATTTTTATATTCTGAACTAATCAAGATTTTTTTTTTTTTTGCAATTGCTTTCCACCTCCTCCTCTATCATCATCAGATTCTTCTCTTCCTCCTCCTCCTCCTCTTTCCTTTTCTGGGATTTGAACTCAGGGTCTCATGTTTACACACCTCTAGGCTCCTTACGGGAGGAAAACATCAAGTAAACTTTGACAAGTGGATATTATTTCTGAATATAAAGGTAAGTTGGATGGGTTTTCACGCAGTGAATTGTTCAGGCATTCCGTTTTTTGGAGTCTAATGTAGAGTTGGATCAAAGCATCGTGGCTTGCTCCCACCTTATTGTGCTTTGGGTTGAAGTGTAACTTTGAAGAGAATGGCCACACTGTTTTCAAAACAAACATTTCCGTTTGTTTATTTTACAGACCAGAACTATTCCACTGAAGTATGCATCTGCCACAAAGAACTTGTGAAATTTGGAAAAAGATGGGTGCTGTCTCTTCTGTTCAGCCTCAGTCAGGATACACTGGCCCACACACTTCCCATCCTCCTTCCCATCCTCCAGTTACACAGAGGAGATCACAAGCCAGCGCCTGCAGGGGATCTGGGGTGCTGGGTAAGTTGTTGGCCACCAGATCCTCCTCCTCTTATTATTATTATTATTGTTGTTGCTTCCTGTCTAAGAGGCAGAGGACTTGCTTTCTCCCAGAGCAGTGAGCCCTGGTGTGTCAGAACTGGAAGCTAGGGAATTTTCCAGGCGTTGGTTCAAAATGTCAACAGGAAAACAGGCAGTGAAGGGAGCTGGAGGTCGGTCTCGCGCACGGTGTGATTTCGTTGCTTGCAGTGGTGGCACTCCACAGCGGAGGGCTGGAGGCGGGGGTGGGGTTGGGGGGGTGAAGTGAGGGGGAGGGAAGGGGGGGCGGGCGCCTCGGCCTCTCCTCGCTCTGCCCCACACCGTGACTCCTTGGTCCCGCCACTGCACGCGGGGTCTGGGCGCGGGGCGCAGGCCCGCACGGCTGGTGCCGATGCCGCGTGGCGTTATTGCGAAGACGACGACGCGCTCGCCGTGGAAAGCAGGGCTTCTGGAAGCACCTCCTTCTAGAAGTCTCTCAGCGCACAGCACCCAGACTCAGGCAGCGCTTGGCCGAGGGTCGGAACCTGCTCAGGTGGAACTTCGGCCTCTGTGGCCTTAGTTGACTGTCCTCAGGCTTCCTGGATCCTCCGTGTTTAACCGGCCGCCAGGACTCAGAAGATCCTTTCTACCTGCGGACGCCGGACGGTTGGAGAGAGGGAGGGGAGGCCGGACCTGAGGGGAGGCCGGACCTGGGGGGAGGCCGGTCCTGAGGGGAGGCCGGACCTGGGGGGAGGCCGGACCTGAGGGGAGGCCGGTCCTGAGGGGAGGCCGGTCCTGAGGGGACGCCGGACCTGGGGGGGCGCCGGACCTGAGGGGACGCCGGACCTGAGGGGAGGCCGGACCTGAGGGGAGGCCGGACCTGAGGGGAGGCCGGACCTGGGGGGAGGCCGGTCCTGAGGGGAGGCCGGACCTGAGGGGAGGCCGGTCCTGAGGGGAGGCCGGTCCGTGCAGAGACGTGGGTCCTGAGGAGACGCAGATCCGCGAGACGCCGTCGGGTCTGGACGAGACGCCGGTCCTGAGGGGTCGCGGGTCTGGAGACGCCGGTCCGCCGGTCCGGACGGTCGGCCGTGCGGACGCGAGGGCGCGAGGGCGGGCGGCAGCCGAGGCGCGGCCCGGGCGGCGCGGGAGCCGCGCGCTGACGGCCGAGGGGCGGCCGCCGGGTCTTTACCCCGCGCGGCGAGTGCGGGCGGCTGGGCTGAGGCGGCGGCCGGCCCCGCACCCGGGCTCCCCGCACCCGGGCTCCCCGGGCTCCCCGGGCGGGAGCCGCGACCACGCGGACCCGGCCTCCCGGAGCCGCTGGCACTTGGCCGATCTGGAGGGTTGTTGTTTGTTTCTGTGTTGTGCTTGGGCGCCATTCCCGTAGGATCGATCCGTCCCGCTCCGTGCAGGGCGCGGGGTCGTCCGTGCCGGGAGAGCGGCCGCGGGTCCGCCCCGGCGGTGCTCGGAGGCCGCGCGGACGCGAGGACGCCGGACTCGCGCATGCCCAGACTCGCGCGCAGAGCCTCTTCCCGGGCCGCGCCCCCGCGGGACCTCGGCCAGCACCGTTTGCCTCCAGCGCCCCCACCTGGCGCGAGTGGGAACGGCCTCCGCCGGCCGCCGAGGAGGAGGCCCCGAGCCCGCGCGGGCGGGGGCAGCGCCGGGCCGGACCGCGCGTGCGCGCGACCGCGCTTGCAATTACTTCCCCCTGAATGTAACGCAGGTGTGCCTTTCTCGTGCTGTCATCCGGGCTTCAGGATACCGACATGGGAGCACTCGTGTCTTGAGCTAAAAATCACTTCAAGTTTATATACATATGTTGGATATAACATGCTTTGGTGATAGAAAAAGTAGGTCAGCAAAACCCAGCAGGAAATTCTCCTTTGTCACCCATTTTTCCTCTCTCTCTTCAAGCACTGACATTGCTGATCTAGGCTCCAAAACAGCCTGGTCATGTGAGAACCTCACGTGTGCTTGCACATGTGTGTGCTGACTCTTGGAAACAGTGTCTGGGAAACCATTAGGATTGGGATTGTGACTTTTTTAAATCCAAAACTCTATTTTTATTTTTTATAATGTACACAAAATTATTGGAAAGGTTGCCCAATAAATGTAAGGCCCTGAGTTCAAATCTCAGTTCACCCCTTTTCCCCTCCCCCCAAAAGAGTTTACAGTCAAGTCTGAGCAATTATACAAAAGTTAAAATATAAACAAAACAACAAACAAAAAGTCTAATAGATGGAACTGTAGACAGCCCACAATTGCTCAGAGAAGCCTCAGGAATTGGGAGGGTGGGGTTTTTAGTTAGAAAACTTGGTAGCCTTCCTTCCTTCCATGTGAAGAGTCTGAAACCTATATCCAAGAAAAGCGATGTGTTGGATGGAGAGAATTAAGTTGATGATTCAAGAAGTTAGACACTACTTTCTCAAAGATCAACTTTGATATGTCTTTGGAAAAAGGTACCAGGATCTGCAAGTTTAAAGGACATGATCTATTACTGTGACACTGATTTTTTTTTGTCAGTTGGGGGCCTGAACTCTGGGCCTGGGCACTGTCCCTCAACTCTTCAGCTCAAGGCTAGCGCTCTACCTCTTGAGCCACAGCACCACTTCCAGATTTTTCTGCTTATGTGGTGCTGAGGAATCAAACCCAGGGCCTCATGCACGTGAGGCGAGCACTCTACTACTGAGCTACTTTCCCAACCCCAAGCTCTGGTTTTGCAACGAAGCATAAATCCTCTTTGAGTGACAGCTTCAACCAAAACTCTGATGCCAGCAATAGGCCTTGGGGTGAGGCTCCAGCCATGGTCAAGGACATAAATCTGACCTTGTTTGAAGAGGACAGCAAAAGACAAAGACCTAACTTTTCAGTCAATTACAACTTGCTGACAGCTGTCAGATTTATCATTATTATTATTTGTTATTTTAGATGGAAATAAAGAGGGTTTTCTCAGAGCAGCTCGAGGCCAGGACATCTTATTGGTGTTGGCAGAAAGCTCTCACGGGAGTCACTGGGCTGTGGGGGTGAAAGCAGTCATAACTGGATTTGGAGATATTCCCCAGGCTTCTGAGACCACGGAAGACATCAACTGCTTCTGTTCTGAGCAGAATCTAAACAAGGCTATTCTGGAGGGGACAAGAGGATTTGGTCAACAATCTAACCCATGCAGAACTGGAAGAGTGCATTGTTTACTCTCTCCTGCTTGGGCTGTGACCTGAAGTTCTGTTGGCTTCTTTCTAGCAGGCTTGTTCTTCATAGCGAAGCTCTATCAGAGATCATTTGATGTCCAATCAACAGTAGCCACTCAAACCTGGTATGCAGTTGTCCTTGCAGGTAAGAGAATCTCAAGTCCTGGTGAGTTAATCCAGTGAGCCTCATGTTGAAGAAAGTCCTCATCAGCCACCCACCAAGCAAGGCCAGCTAGACCACAGCTGTGACAAGAAACTCTCTGTGGAGAGCTTTGGCCCTGCTTTGTGAGACTCCTGGCAAGGAGATTGCTTTCCTAGGTTTCCTCTCAAGGTTACTCCTCAAGTTCTGGAGAGGGCTGTGTCTGGGGACCACAAGATGGGTGGGCATATCTGCTGGATGGACATAATCATGGGAGCGGGGGCTTCTGAGCTTCTCCCACCAGCCCAACTCACCCAACACCGGTCAGTTGACATCAGGTATGTAGGATCGAGCGGTTGGGGTTAGGTTTGGATTCTGTCCACCAAGAAGGATAGGTTGAGTCTTTAGACTCTGGTTCCTGTGGATGTGAGCTCGCTGGGCGATGAGGTTTTTCTGATGTGATCATGCGGGATGATGGGGTCATGCAGGAGCGAAGTGGGGCCCTAAACCCTGTCACCAGTGTCCTTACACACGGAAGAGAAGTTGGATATCGAGAGACCATAGACGCACAGCAGAAGCCATGAGGCGGGGGTGGGAGCCCGTGTATGGCAGCCCCCAGATGCTACACACAGTGGAGGAGGCGACTGGAGAGCTGCAGGGGCGTGCTTACGGGTCCCCAGCCTTCAGAACTAGGAGTGAACGCCTTCGAGTTGTTGGTTGTGGTCCTGTGTCATGGCAGGGCTGGAGAGCAAAGGCAGGAATCATGCCAAGAAACCATCTGCAGAGCGGGGTATGTGGCCCTGGGTCCCCCATCTGCCCTCACTCTGGCAGGAAATCCCCCCAGGTACTTAAGCATCACAGGCCGAGGGCCCTGTGTTGGGGCGGAGGGAAGCACACTGCCCCGCCCCCTCACCGCCTTCCTCTTAGAACTCGTCTCTGTGACTTCATGACAGAAGGTTCCTTTCAGCACCGTGGGGAAAGTGTGAAGCATTGGATGGGAGTCCAGTCCAGCTGTTGTCAATTACGGGCCATCTTTCTCTTCCTCTGAAAGCTGCGGGACATGTTTTCCATGAGGAACTCAGATCCTCCTCGACATCCCTGTCTCTGGATGGAAAATGCATGCTGCACAACTCAGGCAGGAAGGACACCTGACTGCCAGCTTGTAGAGCAGACTGAGGTTGTGTCGGCCTCCTGCCATACTGCTGAGATGATTCTCTGGAATGTTCCGGGGGAGTCTGGGCTGTTTACCGTGTTCAGCCCTGGCAGCAAACGCAGGCTCTGTGACTTCCGTTCTCACACCCTGCCCGGGCGCTTCCCTCCCATAGCATCTGGTTGCAGAAGCTGTCCACATGCGTGTGCATGTGCAACAGCCTGACGACCCCAGCCTTTCACTCTGAGGTCATGTTGCTCCATGAAGAAGCTCCCCTGGGGAGACCCCGAAGTTCAGAGGGTTTGTCCAGGATCCAGTCTCCATGGCTGCTGGTGGAGGAACAGACTAGGGGAGCTCCAGCCTCGGTGTGCGAGCTGGGACCACTGGGGAATATGTCCTGCACCATCTTCCATCCTCCCGTGGACCTGAATCCTAGCAGAGCCCGCTTGACTGATTTCCTGTCATCATGGTGACAGATTGTGATGACCTCAGTGGATGAGAGCAACAAGGGTTATTTGTGGAGCTCAGAGTCAGATGTGAGTGGAGATCAGGTGCTTTCCTTTCTGGACTCCCTGAGATGGCTGGTCCCCATCCTTCCATCTCCTTCTCCCATCTCTCAGGAAGGGGCGTGGCATCTTCACCTCTGTCTGTCTGTCTGTCTGTCTGTCTCTCTCTCTGGGCCTCTCCTCCCTTTGAATCTATAGGGAGCACAGTGGGCCCAATCCGATGATATAGGGTCATCTGTCTAGAGGTCAGGTGAAACAAATCTAGCTCACCTTAGCTTTAGAACTTGTCTCTGATTCCTGAGACTGGGACTGGGAAATCTTTAGGGAGTCATTTTTCTGCTTACTCCAGCATCCTTCACTGGCTTCATTCTTTCCTCTAACTCATGATCTTCCTTCCCTACTGGCCTTCCCTCACCCACTCCCAGTCAGCGATGTGTACCAGCTGTCTCATTCCTGTCTTCTTGTGCAGAAATCCAAACCAAACCACCAGCCCAGGAAATTCTGCTTAGGGATATCCATGAGTCATCTCCTCTTCTTCTTCTTCCTCCTCCTCCTCCTCCTTTTCCTCCTCTTCCTCCTCCTCCTTCTCTCCCTCCTCCTGCTCCTCTTCATCTTTGTCTTCATCTTCATCTTCTTTGTCTTCTCCTCCCCCCCTCACCTGACTGGGGGACAGCAGGAATTGCTGAGATCCTGAGCTCATTCACTGGATCTTCGTGGGGTCACTTGTCCCTCCCTGACCCACTTCTCTGAGCTGGAGGGTGACAAAGCTTTGGATGGCCAAGCTTGAGTTACAGTCTCTGCGCTGGTGACAGAAAATGAGTTCAGCCTCATTGGGGCTTCGTGGGCTGGAGTGGATTTGCAGTGAAGAAAAGATCAAGAATGACTATATCCTGAGAGACAATGAGTGGACTTCCTCCTTCTCTCTTTCTCTCCAAGCTGCTGCCTGTATGGACCTGCATGTCTTTGCACCCAGGCAGACTGGCTGAGCGGACCTCAGGGGATATCCGGGGGGAGGATGTGGCCATCACTCCACTCTCATCAAACACAAGTGAGAAATCTCTATGGATTGTACTGTAGCCCCCTGGTACTAGAAAGTGCCTTCTAAGTCTAGCTCAGAGCCTGCTCATCATGTGTGACAGCTCTCAGACTCAGCAGCCGTTTTTGGCTCAGATTCTAATGAATGTGCAGTGGGAATGACCTCCCTATTTGTAAATTTTGTCTTGTCTCTGCCGAGTTTAGTTTTGCCACCAGATGCTCAGGGAGAAAAGGTGCAGAATGGAATGGGTGCCCAGTAGACCAATTGGAGGACAGCATGTTGTGGTAGAAGGTGTGGCCCGTTCCATGTGACATTAGATGTATTTCCCACCATAGATGTGGGAACCCTTTCCGGCAATAGAACCATGGGCATTCAAACTCCATCCATCTTGGGTAGAGATTTTTGTCTCTGTATAGGGAAGGACTGCAATTGAAAGCAGACAGTATGGAGTTTGAATCTCAGCTTTGCCACTTATCACCACCTGGCTTTTTACATGATTACATAGCCACTGTCAGCCTTATTTTCTTATCCAACATATGAGCTTGCTCGAGGTAGATCAGACTAAGCAAGGTTCTGAGTGAAATCCACATAAACATCGATCTCACTTTTCCTCAAAACCGTGGCTTTCACATAAGAGGATTCAGACTTCCTGCTTCTGTAATGTTTCTTCCAACATGGTAGTATTACTATGGAGATACACCATTTACTATTGCTCACAACCCACTCTATGTTAGATATTGATCAATGCCTAAAAGCGTTTAAAAATACTAATAAACTTCTACTTTCTAGATGTTTCTGTGGTGGACCACAGGCTTGGCTGGTAGTTCAAGTTCTGTGTGGCGTCTCTGAAGGGCTTACTCATTCTGGTACACCACAGACTTCTGAAAGTTTGGCTGTGAGGAAGTGGTGCTGTGGCTCAAGTGGTAGAGCACTTGCCTTGAGCTGAAGAGCTCAGGGACAGTGCCCAGGCCCCGAGTTCAAGCCCCATGATCGACATACAAAAAAAGAAAATGAAACACAGTGAAAGTTTGGCTATGGATGGAGGGCCAGCCTCACACAGCTCCCTCATGTGCCCTGCTGGTCTGTGCTGGCTGTGGACAGAAAGCTTCTGGCCCTGGTTTGTTTTAGCTTCTCCGTGGGGCTGAAATAGTCTAACCATTAGTTGGCTGCCTTTCTCCAGAGCAAGAAATTGAAGAGAACAGAATCTTCAATACTCTTTGTGAGCTCAACTTAGAAGGTATACAGTTATTTGTATTGTTATTGTTATTGTTGTCTTGGTCCATTTTCTTTTGCTATAACAAAATGGCGGAGGCTGAATGACTTAGAAGAAGGTTTACTGTGACTCAACATTCTGGAAACCTGAGAGCCTGGCACTCTGGATTCTCGGTGGTTTCTGCACCCTAACTTGTCAGCTGAATCATAGGCACACATGGAAGCCAGGAAGAGCTGCTCCCCCCAGCGAAGCCATGCCCACAGTAACACATAAGAAGTAATATTCCATTAACCCACACAGAGACTCATCTACCTGTGAGGGTAGAGCCTTTCTGACATAACAAGGGCCCTGCCTCATAATTCCTCACTCAGGGGCTTCCATTTCTACACAAGTTTTGGTGGAGATAGTTTGTTCACAGCAGTTGTACCCTCGGTCGTGGTGTGGTGGCGCTGGGTGTGAATTCAGCAGGGGAGGACAGGAGGTGGAGTGGCCAGCTTTTGAGTGATGTGAGGCTCCCCACGAGCCACTGTAGCCATGGTCACACACAAGTGCCCGTCGCTGTCGAATCAGCCACCCTGGTGTGCGGCTGGTGCGGTTGGAGCACACGCAAGTTCTTGAAGGAGTTTGCTAGCTCATGCTGACCAAGCCCAGGCCGCGTGACACACTGACATGAGAACCCAGGGGCCGCTGCTTTTGTGCCCTGGTCCAGTGCAGTCAAAATACGTTCCCTGTGTACGTGCCCCCTACCCGTCACCAGAGGCCTAAATACTACGTGTGTTTATGCTGCACAAACCCAGCTCCCAGTAATGAAGGGGGAACCCTGGGCAGCTGGGTGATGGGGCTATACAACGTGTGCCCCACAATCCAGCCCAGGGACCAGGTAGAGACCTGCTGCTTCTCTGATGATGATGATGATGATGAAGGTGACAATTGATGAGCCAAAGCTTTCACAAGACAGATGTCCAGCTGTGTCAAAAGCTACAGTGCATCAGATATAACATGGTGGTGAAGATGCTTCCTTTGAGCCAGAATACGCCCAAGAATTGATGGTAAGATATGTGGGTCACCTCCCCTCCGGCACCATTGCCAACTCTTGGGGTGAACTGAAATGCATCAGATCAGAGTTTTGTGGGTTTCCTTTCTGCTTTGCCTTTTCTCCCCTCCTGAGTCGGAGGGAGGCTCTGGTGGGCTATTTTGTGCTTCTCCCTCTGCTAGTTGATAGACCTCTGTCTCTAAGTCTTCCAGTGTGTTTCTCCATCTAAAATGTAGGGGGAAAGTTGGGCTGATTGTTTCCTCGACTTACCTTCTTTAAAATGAAAAGAAAATCAGAAACAAACAAAAATGAGAAATGGCTTTTCCTGTAGACCGAGCAACCCCAGGTCCGGCAGGGATGGGGGGCTATGGGGCTGTGTGGTTCTCTAGGCCTTGGCCAGGATGTGTGCAGATGTGAGGACTGCTCCTGACTTGGTCTCATCCCCTGCAGAGGAGCAGGGTGGGAGCGTGTGCCACAGCTGTGGGCAGAGAAGTGCTCAGGCGAGCTCCCAGCTGGACTGGGCAGGAGAACATTTTGTTATTAATTAATTAATGCCAGCCCTGGGGCTTGAACTCAGGGTTTGAGCCACCACCACCCAGCTAGAACATTTTATTTTGATCTTGTTTTCTCTCCATGTTGGTCGAGAGTAGAATTGTCTAGTCTTCTTCTCCTCTCTTCTTTTCTTTTTTGTTGGTTGTAGAGCCACTGGGTCCCAGCTTAGCCCTCTTAGATTTAATGTCCTTTCTTCCTGTATGTCCTGATTTCTAGACCCAGTCTAGTTCAACAAAGGAGGAGAAAGAAGGCGCAATTCAACAGCACTGTGAAATGCAACTTAATTACAATTAGCAAGGATGAGGGCCTAGCAGGGTGCTGGTGGCTCATGCCTGTCATCCTAGCTACTTAGGAGACTGAGATCTGAGGACAAATCCTCAAGACTCTTATTTCCAATTCACCAACAGTGAAGCAGAAGTGGAGGTGTGGTTCAAGTGGTAGAGCACTAGTCTTGAGCAAGAAAGAAAGCTAAGCAAGAGCGTAGGCTCTGAGTTCAAGTCCCAGTACTGGCACAAAAAGAAAAATAAATTGGGAAGAAAGACTGTGACCCTTGCTCCCTTGGGACATTGGACTTGTTCTGTTTAAGAGGAAGAAGTTGGTCAGAGTCCCAAGGCCTCAGTTTTGCCCTTAGAGCTCTCTCTGGCCAGGGAGCCAGTCTCCAGAGTCGCAGCCTCTTTGGCCTTGGGGCCATCCAGAAGCTTCTAGCACAGCTGCCAGGGGTGCCAGGAAGCTCAGCGCACCCCGCCCGTGCAGGGACACATGCCCCTCTGCGTCTGTGTCTACGGAGCGCTGGACAGCGCGAGGACATGCGTCACTGGTAACACACCTCAGGAAGATGGGCTGTCTTTGCTGCTAACCTGTGCATTCTGAAGAGGCCGCGGGCTGGGCTGGTCCATGCCATGTAAGCCACGGTAGAGTGGAGTTAGCGGGAAAGAAGGGTAGGTTTGGCCATTAGCAGTATCCGCTCTGAAACTTAATCTCGCTTCCTTATGGAAGACTTAGAACAGAAAATAGAGTTTTGTTAACTTTTCAGTATAGACAAAATCCTGTATCATTTTTGTTGTTGTTGTTGATTTTGGGGGTTGGTCATGGGCCTTGAACTCTGGGCCTGCACACTGTCCCTGCACTCTTCAGCTCAAGGCTGGCGCTCTACCACTTGAGCCACAGCACCACTTCCTCCTATATCATTTTTGTGTGACCAACATCACACTTACACAACTTTGTATATATAGCTTTCTGTATACAATTATACACTGTGAACACTGTACAGTGTCATATTAGTTTTCAAAACATCATTTAGACTGGTGTATAATATTCCACTGTGTGAATAGATGGAGTGCTACATTTTTTTTCATGTCACTAAATATTTGTCCAAGCACCAATTCCCCCCTTTGCATAAATACATCATTCTTTACTTCACTGCGAACTCCATATTGATGAACATTAGGGTCACTTACTAGTTAACTCTTGTGAAAAGGGCCAAGAGAAATATTTGAATATTTCTATCACTTCCTTTGTTAACTTTACTTTCTTTAAACTTCGTCCTGACTGGGCCAGAGGAAGGCACCCACTGCTTTGTCAGGGGTACACCCGGGGTGGGGCTTGCGTCCTGAAGGAGGGGCCGAGCTCCTGCTCTGGGAGGAGAGGGCATGTCTGCAGAAGAAGCTCAGCCACCATTCAAGTCGATGGAGCAGGATGGATTTCATCTGACAGGGGGCCTTTCACAATAAAGAAACGGAGCTCGGCAAAGGTTTGGCCTGGTGATGCGTCGGTGTTGGGAGGCCGCTCACAGCTCAGTCGGTGGGCGCCGTTCTCAACTGGAGCCTTCCTTAGAGGCGGCTTGTGAACGCGGGCAGAGCCCTCACACAGCTGCTCCGCTTGGGTGCAGTAACTTGTCTTCAGAACTCAGCCAAAGGAAATAATTAAAAGATGGACAGTGACTCACGTGCATTGCGATCCAAATTTCACAAGAAAGAAAGAAAAGAAAAATCCTTAAAACCATGTGTAGGTCTGGCTAAAATAATGCAAAACTGTTAAAAATGGTTGCCACTTAATTTGAGTGATATTTCTTTTCAATGTTTAAGCATGAATATTTATTTGTAAATTCAGAAACTACAACAAGAATTTTTTATTTTTTGCAGTCGTAGGGACTGAACTCAGAGCCTCATGCTTGCAAGGCGCACACTCTACCACTTGAACCACATGCCAGCCCTTTATGCATTTTCAATTTTGCTTTCAGGTAGGGTCTTGGGCTTTTGCTTGGCCAGATGGACCTCAGGCCACAATCCTCCTATCTCTGCCTCCTGAGTAGCTGGGATTACAAGTGTGTACCACTGCATGCTCAGGTCTTCATCCCCCATCTCTCCTTGTATGACAAGAATAGTAAAGATCCCCAAGGTCATGTGTCCTTCCTCTCCCCATTTGTTACGATGTGACAAACACACTGAGCAGACCATGATATAAGGCTTGGGCCTGCTCCTGGGAGCCATACAAGGACATATTTTTAGTTTTAGGAAGGAGAAAGAATGAGGCAGTACCTTCCTGAAGATCATTCTGTGAGCGGCAGACCCAAGGTGACTGGATCAACTGATCCTGAGCCCTGAGCTCTTGTTAGGATGGCAGGATCTCTGCCATACATGAGTGAAACACACATCCAGTTACAGCCAAAGCTCAAGTTCCCTGTAGTTGAAAAAGAGGCCAAAAAGAGTCTACTGTGACGCCCAGCCCAGAAAGAGGTGAGGAAGGCACGTGCAGACGGCCCCATGACACACATTCCAAATGCCTGTTTACTTAAGCACTCTGCCCACATCTGCCGCTCAGCTAATGTGAGAAATGGAGCATCTGTTTTTGAGCTAAGTTCCAAAGCAATGGTTGGCCATAAAGAAGAGGCTTCAAGAACAAAGTAGCTGGGCTACAGGGCGATGCCATACCGTGTGGGAGATGAAAGTCTTGCCACAGGACAGGCAGAGCTGTGTGCATGCAGATGCATGGCGAGTGACTCCATGAAACGCCCGCTTGTTGCATTCCCATGTGGCACAGTGTCACCGCTTTTAATTTTGGAAATTAGCTTTTCCTTTGGAGACAAATGTGCAGTAGTCTCCTGCCCCATCTGAAAGATGCCTGCCCCCACCTTAGTGGAAGATTGACACCACAAAGAGTAAAGACTATAATTTTATATCCAGCCATCCACTCATTACCCATCTACCCATCCATCCATCCACTCATTTATTCACCCACCTACCCAATCATCCATCTACCCATCCATCTATCCATTTATCCATCTACCCATCCACCCACATCCATCTGCCCAGACACGTATCTATCCATCCATCCACTTAACCAGCCAGTCACCTATCCATCCACTCATCCATTCATCCATTCATCTGTCCATCCATCCACCCATCCATTCATCTATCTACCCACCCATCCATCCATTCATCCATTACTCACCCATCCATCCATCCACCCATTTGTTGATGCACCTGCCCACCACTCATCCATACATTCGTCTCTATCTTCTATCAGTTCACCTTAAACATTCCTTGTGCACCATGGCTATTAACTCTAAGTTTGAGGCATCAGAGCAAACCTACTACATATTACCTTTTCTAGCTTCACAATTTCACAGATCACAGCCTCAGCCTATATCTTTCCTTATATCAAAGATAGCAGCTAGGTGCTCATGGCTCGGGCTTAGAATCCTAGCTATTCAGGAGGCTGGGGTCTAGAGGAGAGTGGCTTACAGCCATCCTGGGCAGAAAAAATAATCCAGGGGACTCCATCTCCTAATATCTAGAAAAATTCCAGACAGGAAGCATGGTTCAGATGAAGAGGTGTCAGTCATGAGCAAGAAAGCTGAGCCAGAGCTTAATTCACGCCTGGGATAGCATTTTATAGCATCTGAGTTGTGGACATCACCACTTCTGTTTTGGAGCCATTACGGAGCATGATAAGGTCATGTGGACACCACTGTGTGCGATCACAGCACTCACCATGGTAACCAAGACTGTGTGAACACAGGCAGGCAGGGAGCACACCTGGCCTGGGTGTACTGGGAAAAGGGCGAGTCACTTTCCCAAAGAAACAGGATGGAAAGGCAGGCTTTATCGTGCTACTCATGCTAATCATGAATAGAACATGATTTTTTTTTTTTGGGGGTCCGGTCGTGGGGCCTGAACTCTGGGCCTGGGCGCTGTCCCTCAGCTCTTCAGCTCAAGGCTAGCGCTCTACCACTTGAGCCATAGCGCCACTCCCGGCTTTTTTCTTTTTGCTTATGTGGTGCTAAGGAATCAAACCCAGGGCCTCATGCATGCAAGGCAAGCGCTCTACCACTGAGCCACCTTACCAGCCTTGGAACGTGATTTAAAATGAATGGATTCTCATTTTTTTTCTGTACTATTTTGTTTTCACACCACACGTAAGTGAAACCATGGGAAGTGAAACAATAAGAGAGTGTGTGTGTGTTGGACACTCCTAAAACCTGGGGACCCTGGGGAGTTATCTAATATTAAAGATTAAAAACAAAACAAAACAAAAAACCCCTATCCAAATGCCAAACATCAAGGAAACAGTTACTATTGGTCATGGCCAATCATTAGTTCTTTAAAGCATGACAGAAAAATCAGCAACTCCTTTTCTAAAGTAACCAGGCTTGATTGAATTCCTTCACGTATCTGGTTTGCAGTGTCGCAGCTTGGATTCCTGGTTGGCCCAGCCTGGTGGGACAGGAATGGCCAGCAGGCGGGACACCTTTGGCTAAAGCCTTGGGTCCCGTGGGAACTGGCCAGGTGGTCTTCCCTCCGTGAAAGCTTATGTACAGTAAACCCAAGCCGAGGACAAGCAAGACGGCCACGACATTGAATTTCTTCTGACGCCTGCCTAGTTCTCATTAAGCTTGTGCCGATTTCCTTTCTTCTCTGCACACCTGAGTGAGTTGCTGATTTCCAAATTGTCAAAGAATCATTTCAGAAATGGCTTCTCCATTTAGAGAGACTTTCTCCCTCCTTCAGCCTCTTTATTACTTTTCAAGTATCGTTTAAGTAGCAGATGTTTAAACACTTTTTTTTTTTTTGGGTCCGGTCGTGGGGCCTGAACTCTGGGCCTGGGTGCTGTCCCTCAGCTCTTCAGCTCAAGGCTAGCGCTCTACCACTTGAGCCACAGCGCCACTTCCGGCTTTTTTCTTTTTGCTTATGTGGTGCTGGGGAATCGAACCCAGGGCCTCAGGCATGCAAGGCAAGCGCTCTACCACTGAGCCACCTTCCCAGCCCCTGTTTAAACACTTTTTTAATCAGGGAAGCTCCGGAGTATAATTTCTGGATTTGGCAGGTGGTGGGCCTCCGAACCGCCGGTCAGCTAATAAACGTGCTCTGCATGTGTGACCTGTCCACTACCCAGCCTCTCGCTGGGCTTGAGGTGGGGGAGGTCTTCGTCTAATCAGTGGAAGTGGCCTAAGGGAAGGTGAAGGAAGGCATAGGGCACACCAGGTCCTACTCCGGAAGTGTGGGTGGAGGCTGTTCTGTGTGCTCCTCCACCAAACCAAGGTCAGTTTGCATTCTGGGTGCCGAGAAATGGAGACGTGAAAGAAGTGTTTGCCTTTTGGCTTGATTGGAAAAGCAAAGATGGAATCAATTAAGCGGAGCCAAATCTCGCCTCTCCACAGTGAAGTGTTCTGGCGGGCCGTGGCTGCGCTAGCTAGCCCGCGTGTGAGCCTGTTTGGGTTTAGGCTGCCAGGAGAGACAGGATTGAAAACAAAATGCCGTGTGCTGGCATTTAGCTATTCCCTCCAGAGTCTGAGCAGAGAGGAGCTGTCAAGAATGTGGGAAACACTCAGTTCTGAGTTCTAAACAATCATCCAAGAGATGAAACACAGTCAGCCTGAAACACAGAGCACATACTTTTTGTTTGTTTGTTTGGTGCCAGTTCTGGGGCTTGAACTCAGGGCCTCTTGCTCTCCCTTGACTTTATCATTCAAGCTGATGTTCTACCACCTGAGTCATGCCTCCAGTTTTGGCTTCTGGCTGGTTAACTAGAGATAAGAATCTTGCAGACTTTTCTTTCTTTTCTTTTTTTTTGGGGTGGGGGGTCTGGTCATAGGGCCTGAACTCTGGGCCTGGGCGCTGTCCCTCAGCTCTTCAGCTCAAGGCTAGCGCTCTACCACTTGAGCCACAGCGCCACTTCCGGCTTTTTTCTTTTTTCTTATGTGGTGCTGAGGAATCGAACCCAGGGGCTCATGCATGCAAGGCAAGCGCTCTACCACTGAGCCACCTTCCCAGCCCTTCTGCCCAGGCTGGCTTTGAATTGCGATCCCCAGATCTCAGCCTCCTGAGTAGCTGGGATGACAGGTGTGAGCCACAGGGCGACATAGGTCACATTTGACAAGGTTGACACCCTCATTTTTCCTAGACACCTGGACACCTCCTCCACCCTCAGCTCACTAGTGCATCTTGGTAAAAATAAATAGATATATAAAAAATAGAGTGATCTATAAACCAAGCTGGGGCTGAACCTTCTAGAAAAGGACAGACATCAAAGAGACCTCTGTGTGTGTGTGTGTGTGTGTGTGTGTGTGTGTGTGTGTGTGTGTGGTGAGGGTGTGTGCACGGTACGGGGTGTCCTGGGCCGGCCTGGGGACAGTCCTGCCCCTCCACCCCCTTCCAGGCTCCCCATCTTCTTTCCCACTCCAGCTAGTCTGATCTTCCCTTTGCCAATCCCCTTCCCACCACTGACACATTTTCCTTTTAAAAATAGCCTCTTATTGATTTGTCTTTTCTAAACCATAATTTATGTTGATGGGGGGGGATTTCAGAAAGCACAGGCAAGCAGAATGAGAATTCCAAAGTCACAAGCGGGTGTTAACTTTTGTTCACCCGCTCTCACGCCTCAGATACAGGGTGAGCGGATGTACCCATTTTTATGATTTGATTCCTTAGTCGTTTATTCAACATACGGCTTCCTAGACCCTTCACACTGCTGGGGCCGATGGTTCCCCTGGGGTCCCCTTCACCTTACCACCAAGGCTGGCTAGTATAGGGAGTTACTCTTCCCTCCCTCCACCTCCTCCCCTACCCCTCCCCATGGCGGCCAGGCCGGGGGGGGGGCACCCCTCTACTCTGGTCTCTTACGTTCTCAGACTTGGACTGGAGAACCATTCATTTTTAAAAGAACAAAACACATAAAATATGACAAGGACATTTTCTGTGACATTTCCAGCTTCAGCTATCACTGGCAAAATCCAACTTTGATACCTCTGGAGTTTAGTTTTACTTTTTAATAAGCAGAGGTGTTGTGGTTTTTTCCTCAAATCGCATCTAATCCTGGTTTGGTTTGTTGAATATGTTTTACCTTTTACTTTGTAACGTACTGTATGCTATGTTTTTACATATAGCAGCCATGTGATAGTTCATCACATAACTAAGTCTCAAACAATCCCCCATTGGATGAATTAGGTGGATTCCAATGTTTACGATTATAAACCAGGTTGAGACAAGCATTTGATAAATGCAAGCTTGGTCTAAAATTTCTGTTCCACCTTTCCAGTAAATTCCTTGATGTGAAATTAGAGGATTATATTGTAAGAATTACTAAACTCTTAATACATGTAACAAAAAAAATTCACAGATCCTACCACACAGCCACCATCTCTGATTGTTAGCAAAGACTAGATGAAATCATGTTTTTCAAGAGGAAATACATAAATCCTCAAACTTCACTAATAGTGCTTTTTAAAAATTTTATTTTTTGTGATAGGTTCTAGACCAGGCCTCATGCTTGTTAGGCAGATGCTCTACCCCTTGAGCCACTCAAGTCCTTCTAATTTTGGATACTTTTTGGGATGGCCTTGCACTTTTTACCTGGGCTGGCTTGGATCATGATCCTCCTATTTCTTCTTTGAGCATTTTAACCCTGGCTGGCCTCAAACCATGATCCTTCCGATCTCAGCCTCCTCTTAACTAGCAATACAGGCATAAACCACTTGCACCCAGCAGAAGAGTCTATTTTTTACAAGGCACATGTGCTTACACATACACCTGCAGAGAGGAAAGAATAGTTCCGAAATAAGCTCCTTGGGAATTTTCACAAAACATCACTTCTCTGTCTAACTTGGGTGGTTTCCCTGTGCTTTCGTGACTTGAGATGATGGGTGAGGCATTCATGGAAATGAAATCTACCTTGCTCACCACTTGACTTTGCAAATGTTGGATGCCTAACTTGGCCACGTTGCTTGCTTTCCAGAATGGACGTGCACAGCTCCAGAGGGATTCCTCTGCTCTTTCCCAGTTGTTGGGGGTGGCTCCCCAGCAAGTGGACCAGTAAGTTCCGGTCCACCCACGGGCCCAGCTCAGGGGAGCGCAGGGAGGGCCGCCAGGCTCTCCTTCCGGTCCATAAATTCACACGCCATCGGGAGCCCAGGCAGGAGAGGCTTCACACGCCCACTGAGAGGGTTTAGCTTCAACAATCTCTGAAAAGCTCAATCCACAAGTTGGGGCATGTCGGAGCTGAGTAGTTACTCCTCGGTTCCCCTGGTCAAGCTCCAGAGCTTTAGTACTCTCATTCACGTCTTCACTCACCTGGCATTTCGCTGACACCCTCTGCACACCGGGCTGGGCTTTTGTGACTGAGGATGGCCAGGGAGCCATCCGAGAGCCTGGGAAAGCTTCCGGGGATCAGGGACTCGGAGGCAGGGTGTTAAGGAGACGTGGAGTCTCAGCTGCACCTGCTGCAGCCGAGGAGAAGGAGGGCAAACACAGGTGGAGCTTGGGAGAGAAGTAGAGGATAAAGAAATGAATGCCGGGCCTGCAGGTGGGGTCACTTGAGAAGATAACACAGACGGAGAAGATCGTCAAGAGCTGAGGCAAGCGGACACCTGGCCTGCAGGCTTAGGAGGAGGAAGAAGCAGGAATGGATGGAGATAATTGGGAAAGGTGGCAAGAGAGGACAGCAAGGCGTCCCTGAAGTAGTGGGGGATGTGTCTCCTGAAGGAAGGTGACCCAGGAAGACAAAGACTGGGAGTGGAACACCTGGCTGGGAGACAGAGAGGGGACAGCTGACCTCAGTGACAGCAGCTTGGAGTAGTGGAGCGGAAGGCGGGGTCACACGGCATGCAGGGAGAAGACATTCTGACAGAAGGGGAGAGATCCCACCAGCTTCCCAGTGCTGGACTGACGCGGGGAGAGGGAGGGGTGAACTGCAGGGAATTGTGGGGCAGAGGCAGAGGCTGGTCATAAACGGCCTTGGGAGCCATGACAGAATATTGAGATGTGAGGGGAGAAACAGCTGGTGAGGTTTAGAAAGAGAGAAGGTATGGAGTGTCCCATTGTCCACAATGGGCCTGCAACTGCAGTCTTTCTAATCCACGAGGGGAAAAAAAATGCCACAACAGTGTCTCCACACCTGTGGGTCGCGTGGCCTTGTTCCTGCGGTTCAGAGAAGTCTCCTGCAGGTTTGGAGCTCATTTCTAATCTCTTACAGCAGTTCTTTGGGTTTTGTTGTTGTTAAGCTAATGGTGCTACAATAGAATGCATATTTGAGGAAAATTGGAAAATTCTTTCAAATCGATCTCATGAATTTTTAAAATTTTATCAGCATTTTCTTAGCTACATCTTGGGAAGTTGTTGTTGTTGTTTTGTTTTTCATAGTAAGATAAGCATTGTTGTCAGCCCTGTGAATTTGAGATGTACAATTTTACCCCGAATTTGGCCAGCAAAATTCAAAACAAGAATTATGATTCCCTGGACACATCTGGCTTGATACGTGCCATCTGGCACAATCTTAGTAACTCTTGATTGTTACTTTCTGTGCCATTTTCTCAACCTTTATTTGTTTTACATTATTCATTCAGCCTGGAAGGGAGCACTTAATGTTTATCAGAACACATTGTTGTTGTTGTTTTCCTGATTACCTTCCTTTGAACCACAGTACAGCTCACTCTTATTTTTGTCCTAAGAAGACCACAAAAATATTTTGAACTTAATCATTCTGGCTGTGATCTGTTGCTATAGAAGGAGTTTCACCATTAAATATGTGTCTTCTAAGGAAGCCCAGGAGGGTTTTTCATGTTGTACTGATTTCCATTGATGGTGGGAATGCAAATGTGTGCAATGGCTTTAGAGAGCACCCTGACAGCATCTTCTAGATCTGATAGTCCCAGGCAGGTACCAATCAGGAATGCATACAGATGTTCTCAAAAAGGACAATTAAGAGTGCTTCTGGTAACACTAATTCTGATCCCCAGTGGGGAATTACTCAGATATACATTGAGTGTGATGAGGTATACCCCCACGTCACAGTGATACTCAGCCCTAAGGGTGGATGGACGACAAGCCCCCACAAACATAGGCCTGAATCTCATAAAGCATGACATTGGGCCAAAGAAGCCAGATGTGGGAAAGTGCACATCTGTGTATGACTCTATGTAATGTTCAAAAAGAGGTGAAGTGATTCTGTGTCATTAGAGTCAGGCCAGTGGCTCCTGGGAGAGAGTTGGTGACGGAGTCAGAGCTGGGATGGCGTCTACCACCATGTCCCCATCTGGATGCTGGTTCCTCAGCTGCATTCACTCCAAGAAGACTCTTTGCCTTGTGCAATTTTGATTTATTTTTTCTTATATGTACTCTACTTCAATTATGAGGTCAGAGAAAAACCAATCCTGAAAAGGAAAAGGAAAACAAAACATCAGAACAATTTCTAAACATAGCAATAAAAGTAAATGAGATAAATTCATGCATAAAAGAAAAATGATCATAGAAACAGCAGCAGGAATGGGAGTGTAGCTCTAAGTGGTAAAGTGCTTACAAAGATGTGGGTTTGGTTCTTGGCACTGTGAAAATAAAAATAATACATAACTGTGTGTGTGTGTGTGTGTGTGAGAGAGAGAGAGAGAGAGGGAGAGAGAGAGAGAGAGAGAGAGACAGAGAGAGAGAGACAGAGAGAGAGAGAGAGAGAGAGAGAGAGAGAGAGAGAGAGAGAGAGAGAGAGAGAGAGAGAGACATGCACAGGAAAAAACTGTAATTTAACAGCCCAAAGAGCATGATATTTCATAGTCCCAGTTAAATTCTCCTGCCTGACTTGGGACTAAAGCATCTCCCCCAAACCCTCCATGGTGTCCACTTTGCTGATGCAGCTCTAGCAAGAACATGTAAAACTGGTCCGTTTCTGCAAGATGTCTCCATCGACTTCCCCAGTTATTTGTCAGCCGCCATCTTGCTTCTGACGCCCAGCTCTCTGAGTACTACTCACACCCACAGTTAACTAAGCCTGTTCCTCAACTCCTTGTTTTGTGCCTCAACATTCCATTTGCTTTCAGAATCTATGGCAGCCAGTAGGCTGAAGATGGCAAATTCCTGGAAGGCTTGAGTTATTCTTAATCTGTGACTCAAAAGTTCATGATGGATAACTGATGGATGGCTATCGTGAATTTTCGAGGCGGAGTTTGGTTGTTGTTGGTGTTGCTTTAGATGGTACTGAGGTGTGAACTCAGGCCTCATGCTTGCTAATCAGTGCTGTACCACAGAGCCACACTTCCAGGCCCCTCCTCCTTTTTTTGCACTGGTTAGTGTGTGTGTGTGTGTGTGTGTGTGTGTGTGTGTTGGTTGTGGGTCTTGAACTCTGGACCTGGGCTCTGTCCCTCAGCTCTTCAGCTCAAGCACTCTACCACTTGAACCATAGCACCACTTCCGGCTTTCTGGTGGAGATAAGAGTCTCATGGACTTTCCTGCCCAGGCTGGCTTTGAACCATAATCCTCAGATCTCAGCCTCCTGAGTAGCTAGGATTGCAGGCGTGAGCCACCAGCACCCGGCTGCACTGGTTATTTTTGAGATGGGGCATTAGCTTCCTAACCCGGCCAGGATCAACCTATTTTAGATTTGTCATTATAGCTGGAATAGAAGGCATGTGTCAATGCACCCAGCTCTTAATGGAGAAGGGGTCTCATGAGCCCTTCTGCTGGAGCTGGCCTCAAGCTATGAGCTCCATTCTCACTCTCTCAAGTTGCTAGGATTACAGGCATGAGCCACCAGTGCCCAGCTTCAGGTTCACTTTTGAATGACAGTCCTGGAGAAAGTTCTAAGGATGATACCACCCTTGGGACATATCTCCCCTTGAGAAGGACCTCTGTAAACCAGGGCCTGTGCAACCTGAATGCACGGCACCCCTAAGAGTTCCGGGGTCCTAGTTTTAGTTTTAGGCTTGGCTTCTTATTTGTAGTTTCCAACATGTTCTCATTTGACTCACCTGAGATTTCACTCCAGAGAACTGTGTCTGTGGCTTGGACACTCACTTCTCAACGTCCTATAAGATAAATCCCCTCCACTGAGGCCTGGGCGGTTGGGTTGGGTGAAGGTCCGTACTCTGCATGGGCCTTCTCCCAGGAGAGGAGGGCAGAGCCACCTTTGCCCAGCGGACTCTCAAGTCAAGAGTAGCATGCTCCAAACATCGACTCACATTGGATCAGCTCATGTTTTCTCATTATGAGCTTCAATCTCCTTCTAGAAGCCTGTTTCTCTGAACAGACTTAAAGATCCAAGCACACTCTGTGTTTAGTGTTTTAATCCCATCATTATTGAGTCTTTCCCAAGACCAAATAAGCCGAAATGATTCAGATCAGCATTGTTCATTGTGCTACGAGGTCTGACGGGCTTTGAGGTGTCCGTCAGTGTTCACATTTGGCACAATCATGCCTTATTCAGAAGAAGGAACTTTCCACATGGTTCGGAAGGCCAAAGGGACAACATTTGAGAGACCAGAAAAAACCATCAGCCTACAACTGATTGGAAATGCCTGGTCAGTCCTTTTTCCAATTTCTTGTTTTCTCTTGACTTATCTGAAACTTGACATCCTGGGGTCTACATATATTCCCTCCCCCCGCCCCCCATACACATATTTTGGAGGTAACTTTTGGTAGGCCTTAATGATTGAGGCAGTTTTGTTTATTAGCTAGAATCATGAACTTGTCATTTCTTTATTGGTCCAAAAGCATCAAATCATAGAGCTTAACCTAAACATTAGCTCTTGGAATTATACTAGTCTATTCATCAAATATTTGTTCAACACTTATCATGTGTCCAACCCAGTTCTGGGCGGTGAGAATACCACGGGGGAATAAGACGCAGCCTTTGCCCTCCAGGGTTGTAACAGGGAGCAGCTGTGCAAACAGCAGTTACAGCTGAGTGTGTAAAACCCATGCTGCAGCGTAGCAGGGCGCTGGGGCTGCATCTAGTGCTGAGGGATGGTTACAAACACAGTGACCCTGGCAGGGACAAGGGGCTGGGTGACCGAAGGGCAGGGCAGGAGTTATAAGAATAACACTCCAGTCTGGAATGTTCCAGAGCTGGGGATGGAAGAGGAGAAGGAGATGCCTGGCTAGGGAAGAAATACAGAGCCCGATGGGGACACGGAACTGAGGCCAGGAAGATAAGCAGGGCCCGAGAGGCCGTGCTATGCTTTTCAGAAATGTGCCCAAGAGAAGGGGGTTTTAGGCCATGGACCGTGCAGCTCCGAGCATAGTCAGAGGGGAGAGGAGATGGGCAGGAGCTGTGCCAGGTTGAGAATCAGGCTGGGGACCAGGGCTCCCGTTTCTTTGTGTGTATGAGGGTTTTCTTGTCCTTTGGGTGGGCAGGAGGGGCAGGAGGAGGTTGCTGCCTTTTATCTTGGTCTGGAAGCAGAAAAAAAATGAAAGAGGAAAATCTGATCGTGTCCATAAGAGAATTCTAGAAGTGCACTGTTTGGGGGGCAATTGTAAGAGAAAATGGAGCAAGAAATAGCTGCAGGACTTCCAGTGGCCTGGCCCGCCGGCCACGCAGAGGCTGAAACAAGAGGCCAGCCTGGGCGGGGCGGAGGACGTTCGCTGGGCAGTGTGCCCGTGAGAAGTGGGAACAGCCGGTGCAGCTACTAGCTACTCAGACCGGGGACACTGAGCAGAGCGGAGACGGCAGGGCATTGCCTTGGGTTCGAAAGCCACACAAAAATACCAAGACACAGGCCAGCCCCTCAGGACTGGGCTCCCTTTCAACTCTTCAAGGGAGCTGTAGGAATAAATGGGCAAATGGAATAGAACCTATCGTGTTGGGAAATGACCCTAAATTTTAGGAGAAGCAGGAGAAGAGCTCAGAGGTTCAGACCTAGTTCAGAGTTTGGTCCAAGTGTCCGTCATCTTTGGTTATAATTTAATACTAAAACCTGAGTCTCCCAAGCACATAAATTCATCTGATCCTGCGCAGTGCTTTGGCTGCCTCCTCCAGGCGCTGTTATTTTTCCAGGCTGGTCTAAATTTTCCCGCTTTTTGGAAACACTGGCGATTCTGCGGCCTTCGAGAACATCTTACATTAAAGCCAGTCACGCTGAGTTATGTTTTTTCCATCAACCAAACCTTTTTACCAAATTGCCCATGGCTGAAACTATTTTCTGATAGATAAATATTTTCAGAGTTCCACTGTCAAGCCCAGTTTAGAAATGTCAAATTTCTAATGACTGCAACCCATCGGTGCCTTTCCTCTTAGGGCAATTTAGGTTTTGTTTTTCCAAAGCAAGAAGTAATCTGGGGTTAGGAGAATAGAGACTCCCTATTAAAATCACATTAGAGTAGAGAGCAACAATGGCTTCTTTGTGATAATTTATTATTACTCAGAGAATGAATATCTAGATACTCTTTCATTTTATAATTTATATTTATTCTTTCACCCAATCTAGCTCAAGTACCCAAGGCTCATCATGGATAACACGATTGTGAGTTTTAGGACATCTCTTTTCAGAAATTTGAAAAATACTTATTTGTTTGGTAGAGCTTAAAGAAAGAGCTGGGGCTGAGAATGTGGCTCAGTGGTAGAGTGCTTGCCTAGCATGCACAAAGCCCTGGGTTCGATTCCTCAGCACCACATACACAGAAAAAGCCAGAAGTGGCACTGTGACTCAAGTAGTAGAGTGTAGCCTTGAGCCAAAGAAGCTCAGGGACAGTGCCCAGCCCTGAGTTCAAGCCCCAGGACTGGCAAAAAAAAAAAAAAAAAAAAAAAAAAGAGCTGGAAAATATTTTCTGTCAGTAAGGCCAGTCCAGGCATTCTGAAACTCAAGATAAAGTTGAGCACAAGCTGAGCACACCTGTAATCCTAGCTACTTAGGAGGCTGAGATCTGAGGGTCCAAGTTCAAAGCCAGCCTGAGCAGGAAAGACCATGAGACTCCTATCTCCAATAAACCACTAGAAAACTGGAAGTGGTGCTGTAGCTCAAGTGGTAGAGCGCTCGCCTTGAGCTGAAGAGCTGAGGGACAGCGCCCAGGCCCAGAGTATCAAGCCCCATGACTGACAAAAAAAAAAAAAAAAAAAAAAAAAAAAAGTTGAGCACAAAGGAAAACCCCTATCTTGTAGGAGTGCCAAATTCTAGCTTCTTGTTTGTTTCCAAATACATTTGTGTAACTCTTTCCACCCAAGCAGCCCCCCAGAAGCCACATTTTCTGAGTCTGATTTTGTTTTCAATTGTCATATAATTATTGTACATATGTGTGGACTACAGGGTCAAATCTTAGCATATCTGGCAGCTCAACCACTTGCTTTGGTTAGTGAGGCAAGCACCCCAACCTTCAAGTCATTTAAAAATAAACATACTAGATGTGGAGGCTCAAGCTGGTGTGAACAAAAAAGTTCACAAGAATCCATCTCAACTAACTGACGAGCACCATACTGCCTACCTATAGTCCCAGCTATTGGGGAAGCACGATGGCTGGGTGCAGTGGCTGAGTCTGTCACCCCAGTGGCACAGGGAAACACCAACAGGAGGGTGGAAGTCTATGCTGGCCTGGGCATAGAGTGAGCCTTGCCTTGAAAGTAATCAACACAAGTGGGCTGGAGGCATGGCTCTCGCGGCAGAGTTCCTGCCTCGTGGGGCCCTGAGTTCAACCCCAGTCCCCAACACCAAAATCCACAGACGAGTATCGCCCTCCTGGCTCTTCAACATCCCCGCAGCTGGTGTGCAAGCAGGATTTACCACGCCACCCAGGCTCCACTCAGCCGGCAAACAGCGGTGTGACATTGAGCATGACATGACGAAATGATGGCAGGGGAAGGCCAGAGGCGTCCGGGAGGAGGGGAGGGAGGATAGGGGACCGCAGTAGAAGGCAGCGTTCGTGTGTGTGCTGGGTGGGGAGCTGTTTGGGCTGTGTTTGAAGTGGAAGATGACTACTACACCTCCAGGGGTTTACACTCACTACTCCCCATGGCTGGAGCGAGGACATTCCTCACCTGGGAAGAGATGCCGGTTCAGGAGCATGGAAGATGCACCACGCTCAGCTGCTCCACCACGCTCAGCTGCTCCACCACGCTCAGCTGCTCCACCATGCTCAGCTGCTCCACCACGCTCAGCTGCTCCACCACGCTCAGCTGCTCCACCGTGCTCAGCTGCTCCACCGTGCTCAGCTGCTCCACCACGCTCAGCTGCTCCACCACGCTCAGCTGCTCCACCACGCTCAGCTGTTCCACCACGCTCAGCTGCTCCACCATGCTCAGCTACTCCAGCACACTCAGCTACTCTACCATGCTCAGCTGCTCCACCATGCTCAGCTACTCCACCACGCTCAGCTGCTCCACCACGCTCAGCTGCTCCACCATGCTCAGCTACTCCACCATGTTCAGCTGTTCCATCATGCTCAGCTACTCCACCATGCTCAGCTGCTCCACCACGCTCAGCTGCTCCACCATGCTCAGCTGCTCCACCACGCTCAGCTGTTCCACCATGCTCAGCTACTCTACCACGCTCAGCCACTCCACCATGCTCAGCTGTTCCACCACACTCAGCTACTCCACCATATTCAGCTGTTCCATCATGCTCAGCTGCTCCACCATGCTCAGCCACTCCACCATGCTCAGCTACTCTACCACGCTCAGCTACTCCACCATGCTCAGCCACTCCACCACGCTCAGCTGTTCCACCACGCTCAGCTGCTCCACCATGCTCAGCTGCTCCACCATGTTCAGCTGTTCCATCATGCTCAGCTGCTCCACCATGCTCAGCTACTCCAGCACACTCAGCTACTCTACCACACTCAGCTACTCCACCATGCTCAGCCACTCCACCACGCTCAGCTGTTCCACCACGCTCAGCTGCTCCACCATGCTCAACTGCTCCACCATGCTCAGCTGCTCCACCATGCTCAGCTGCTCCACCACACTCAGCTGCTCCACCACACTCAGCTGCTCCACCGTGCTCAGCTGCTCCACCACGCTCAGCTGCTCCACCATGCTCAGCTGTTCCACCACGCTCAGCTGCTCCACCATGCTCAGCTACTCCAGCACACTCAGCTACTCTACCATGCTCAGCTACTCCACCATGCTCAGCTACTCCACCATGCTCAGCTGTTCCACCACACTCAGCTACTCCACCATGCTCAGCTGCTCCACCATGCTCAGCTACTCCAGCACACTCAGCTACTCTACCATGCTCAGCTACTCCACCATGCTCAGCCACTCCACCACGCTCAGCTGCTCCACCACGCTCAGCTGCTCCACCATGCTCAGCTGCTCCACCATGCTCAGCTACTCCACCATGTTCAGCTGTTCCATCATGCTCAGCTACTCCACCATGCTCAGCTGCTCCACCACGCTCAGCTGCTCCACCATGCTCAGCTGCTCCACCATGCTCAGCTGTTCCACCATGCTCAGCTACTCTACCACGCTCAGCCACTCCACCATGCTTAGCTGTTCCACCACACTCAGCTACTCCACCTGTTCAGCTGTTCCATCATGCTCAGCTGCTCCACCATGCTCAGCCACTCCACCATGCTCAGCTACTCTACCACGCTCAGCTACTCCACCATGCTCAGCCACTCCACCACGCTCAGCTGTTCCACCACGCTCAGCTGCTCCACCATGCTCAGCTGCTCCACCATGTTCAGCTGTTCCATCATGCTCAGCTGCTCCACCATGCTCAGCTACTCCAGCACACTCAGCTACTCTACCACGCTCAGCTACTCCACCATGCTCAGCCACTCCACCACGCTCAGCTGTTCCACCACGCTCAGCTGCTCCACCATGCTCAACTGCTCCACCATGCTCAGCTGCTCCACCATGTTCAGCTGCTCCACCACACTCAGCTGCTCCACCACACTCAGCTGCTCCACTGTGCTCAGCTGTTCCACCACACTCAGCTACTCCACCATGTTCAGCTGTTCCATCATGCTCAGCTGCTCCACCATGCTCAGCTACTCCAGCACACTCAGCTACTCTACCACGCTCAGCTACTCCACCATGCTCAGCTACTCCACCATGCTCAGCTGTTCCACCACGCTCAGCTGCTCCACCATGCTCAGCTGCTCCACCATGCTCAGCTGCTCCACCATGCTCAGCTGCTCCACCACGCTCAGCTGCTCCACCATGCTCAGCTGCTCCACCACGCTCAGCTGTCAATTCCTGGAAGTTATTAGAATCAACATCTTTTGTGAAAACCAACAGACTGGACTCTGGACTGGGCTGTGAAAGCAGATGAAGGAAACGGGGGGGGGGGGAGGAGGGGAGGGGAGGATGGGGCAGGGGGGTTGGAGACAGAGAGAGGGGGGGGCTTGGGAAGAAGACAGCCATCTACCTGATGTCAGCATCGGCCTGAGGCCCGGAGCTGATGCTCCCCAGAATCTGGAGAAGAACCCCGCTGGCCGACCCCCTCACCTTGGAACTGCACTCTGCAGAACTGGGAGACACTAAATGTGTGTCATTTTAAGCCCTCAGACCATAGTCCTCTAACAGACTATTGTTACGGCGCCTCTAACAAATGAACCCGCTCTCTCCTTTGGAGAGAAATTCTGCTTGATATCCCAGCATTTCTTAGTGAATCATCCCAGATTCCTGGTTCTGCGTATTTACAGATGTTGTAGAAATAGCACTTCTGTGTGTGAAGCAGAGATGGCACTGATAGAAGATCTCAGCACGGTTCTAGTTGGTGGCTGGAATGTTCGGGTACTTTATCATGGATGCTCCCTTACTGCAAACTTGAGTGAGTTCCACTGAGAGTAGGATGTTAGCGTTGAAGCCATTCCTCTCGTTCTCCGTCACAAGTTTTCCGCAAGAGGTTACAAAGCGACGGGCGTGGTTGAGGAGTGTGTTGGAGCGGGGGCGTGTTTTGAGTGGGTGTTCGCCCCACTGGCTTCGTTCCTCCCGTGTTTTGTTTCCACACCCACTCTGACTTATTGGGCTCATGTTAAATAAATAAAATACACACCCAGCATTGGATTTAAGATTTTGTGCCAGCCGTTAAAAATAACTCAACTGTAGGCAGAGGGGTGACCACAGGAAGTGATTCACTTCCTCTGGTCAGCTTCTCCTGCACCTTCCAACCCCGGAGAAAGGCGGAGAGCAGATGCTGTGCAGGTGTCTCGGTGGCTGGTGCTGCCCCAGCCCTTGTCTGCTGACAAGGATTTCACAGTCACTAGTGAGCTGTGACTCGATCCAAGGGTCTGGTCCTCCTCTCCCCTCCCCTCCCCTGCCCTCCCCTCCCTTCCCTCTTCCCTCCTCTCCCCTCCCCTCCCTTCTTCTTCCCCTTCGTCTTCCCCTTCCCTTCCCTTTCCCTTTCCTTCCCCTTCTATCCCTTCCCCTTTCCTCCCCCTCCTCTCCCCTCCCCACCTCTTTCCTCTCGCCTCTCTTTTTCTTTGGTGCTGGTACTAGGGTCAGGATGCTAATCTTGAGCTTTTTGGCTCAAGGCTAGCATTCTACCACTTGAGCCACACCTTCACTTCCAGCTTTTTGGTGGTTAATTGGAGGTAAGGATCCCATAGACTTTCCTGCCCAGGCTGGCTTTGAACCATAATCCTCAGCCTCTTGAGTAGCTAGGATGACAGGCGTGAGCCACCGGCGCCTGGCCATGTCTTTCTCATTTTTATTTTCAGTAAAGGCGGTCAGACGCTCTTGTTGTTAGTGAATCTTTAAGCCTTGAGTGAGGAAAGAAAAATGGAAATATGTGAATAAAAATTTTCAAACATGACCGAAGGGAGGTTTGAAAACAAGGTGAATTACAAAAAAAAAAAAAAAAAGAAAGGAAAGTAAATGAACAATCAAATCACAATTTAAAAAGTCCATCAGGGGCTCGCAGGATTTAAAGAATACATTTCTCTCCCAATATGTCCAGACTCGGAGGATGGCGGAGGAATGAGGAGCCTTGTGGCAGCCCAGCTCAGCTCTGGGAGACGGTCCGTGGGACTGCGGGCACCCGGCCGTCTAGCTGGGCCGCCGTCCATCCTAACTGAGCTGCCACGTGGGGGGCGGGGGGCACTGTGGAACTATGGGAAATCCCTGTACCTTCCTCTCCGTTCTGCTGAGGAGTGCTGTAAAAAAAATGAAGTCTATTAACATTTCAAAAAATTACATGAATTAACCAAGCAATCAAATACCAACCCTTAGGCTTCAAAAATTGCTTAAGATGCTTTGGGAAAATAATTTTTTTAAAGGTAAAGAATTAAAATGAAAGGGTATTTTTGGGGGGTCAGTATACAAAGTCCGGGGAGGGGCAGGGATGGTTTGCGGTGGTGATCTGCATTTTGGTCAAGGAGGAGTCTGAGATGGGAATTCCAACCAGAGGCTGGTGGGAGAGCTCTGGCGCGGCAGGAAAGTCAGGAGACAGCCCGTGGCACTGTGAATCCCAGAGTTCCAGGCCTGCTCTTATTCCTTGCCAGCCTCCCTCACTCCTCACAGTTAGGACTCAGAATCCAGATCTTTCCTTGGAGCCCCATCTTTTCGCTCAGGCCCCTTCACTCAGTGCCATCGTCTGCTACCTGGAAAACTCAACTCTTCTCATAAAGGGACACCACACTCCCCTTCCTTGGCCATGAGGGCAGGAAGCCCCCATGGGAAAAGGTTCAGAGACACTGAATGCCTAATTGAACTCAAGACACCTCACCAATCATCCCTCAAGTCAGACTACCGACCTCAGCCTTTTCTCTCAGGTTCAAACGATGCCTCTGGCTGCAGGATTGAGCATGTCTCCTTGGTGGAAGCAAAGCTTTGGAGAAAGGCTGTGGTGGATGGGGGCGAAGAGGATGGAGAAAGAAGGGGAGAAGGTGGAAGCAAGTGAAATTACAGATTGGTGAATCGTGTGTGTGGTTGTTCCAACAAAAATACTTTTGTCTGAAGGCTGCAGGATGCCAAGGAGATGATAGAAATTAGTTGATTGGCCTCTGACATAAAGGTTTCTGTGAAGACCAGGGCAAATCTCTAGCTCATTTTATTATTGTGTTATAAACTAGCTGTATCCTCTCTTTCTATCTCTGCATTTGTCTCCATGTCTCTGGGACAGCGCTAACTCTTTCTGTCTCTATTTATGTTTCTCCCTCTCTCTAGCTCTCTGTCTCTTTCTGTGTGTGTGTGTGGGGGGGGGGGTAATCCATACTAGGGCTTGAACTCAGGGCTTCATGTTCTTGTTTGTCTTTTCTGCTCCATGTTGGCACTGTACAACTTGAGCCATATCCCATGTCTGGCTTTTTTGGTGGTTAATTGGAGTGTCTCACAGACTTTCCTGCCTGGTATGAATTTGAACCGTGATCCTCAGACCTCAGCCTTCTGAGTAGCTAGGCTTACAGGCAGGAGTCATCAGCACCTAGCTCCTGTCTCTTGTCTTTTTATTTTTGTTTCTCCCTTGCTTCTCCTTCTCACCCTTCCATCTGTCCTTCCCTTCTCTATCTCTTTGTTTCTCCCTCTTGATGGTACCAATTCTATATCTCTCCTGGTCTCTATACTGCTATCCTTGTTTTTCCTTCTCTCCTTCCTTCACACATTCACTGCCCCCTCTACCCATCACCTTATCCACCACACACACACACACACACACACACACACACACACACACACACACACACACACACACACAAGCCCTCTGCAGATTTCCTACTGCCTCAGAGCTCACCACCCGCTAGATCCCAGGAATGCTTTGTGACCCAGCGCAAACATCTGTGAAAAGCACTTTGAGCTCCTGGAGGACAATGTATTAAGGGAATCTTAAAAAAAAAAAAAAAAGTATCCTGCTTAGAATGTAGAAGCATGCATGCCCAAGATGGCCCATTCCAAGCTCATGACTTCAACATCGTTTTTCTTATGATACCATTCCATAAGTTAAATCCTAAAACAAGCCCTGGAGTTTCAATATTGGACAAACTCTTCGCAATAGAAGTGCATCTAATTCTAATTCACAATAACCTAGCAAAATTCCTCAATAGTAAACAAAGCATGTATGTGGCCCATTTGCCAAAGTTTAAACCCACTGAAAACCCAGGACGAGTGTTGGAGAGGGGAGTAGCCATGCTCCTGAGAAGATGAGACTATCTCAGGATGCCGGTGGCATGATCTGCATACCCCAGAGGACCGCAGAGGACCACGGGAGCCTCTGTGTGCCCCGCAGAGGAGGGCAGAGGAATTTTGCTTGTGTAATTAGGCGGTGTAAGGTGATCTTGCCACCGCCGCCGCTGCCCCTGGCTGGTGAATGCCTTCCAGATTTCACCCCCATCTCTTCTGTCTAGACTCTACGTTGCTATTTTTTCCCCTTCCTTGCTTAAAACAGACTCCAATATAAAATGCCAAAAACAGAAGTTTTGTCCCTCTTTCTCATAAAGATGTGGGACAGAGCTTGCTTTGCCAGATGAGCCGGGGCCCCCAGACTTTCATAAGACACGTGTCGTCTGAAGCTGACATTAAAGATTGTCCAGGCGTTGCACAGGGTCATGCACACATTTTTTTTAAAAATATGGTTTTCATTAAGACAGGGAGTATTTCTAGTGTGGTACAGCTATGTGCAGAGGTGGGGGACGGGTTGGGAGGGGAGGAGGCTGGGAAGGAAGGACTGAGACTTGAGTTTCCAAACAAGGCTGCTGGTGATGCTGAGCTTGACCCGTGAGTGGTCTGATCAAATGGCTTTGCTTGTTTATGCATTTATTTATTTATCTGTGCCAGTACTGGGATTTGAACTCAGGGCCTGGGTACTGTTCTTTAGCTTTTTCTGTGAATGTTGGGGGCTGTACCCCTTAAGCCACAGTGCCACTTCTGGCTTTTTGCAGCTTAATTGGAGATAAAAGTCTCACAGACTTTCCTGCCTAAGCTGGCTTCAAACTTTGGTCCTCAGGTCTCAGCCTCTAGAGTAGCTAGGATTACAGGCATGAACCACTAGTCTCCAGCTTCAAATGCCTTTTGAAGAATCAAGGGACTTGTCACTCAATTACCAGGGATGTGCTATTATGTGTATTTAGTCATTCAAGCCAAAATAGGGAAGAAATTCTTATAGCACAAATTTTCTTTATGAATTTAAAGAATTCATATATTATTCTGCTCTTAGACAAGGAAGTTCTCCATTATGTCTCTGATCGAAACAGAAGGAAAGCATGAGTACAAATTAATTTATTTAACTTTCCTAATAAAACAAGAGCCTAAAAAAGCCAGTCAGGCAGCTGAAGGCCAGTGTGGTTTGACCCGCAAGGATGGGTGAATTTGTATTTTAGTCTCTTAAATCTGTTTTGATTAATCACATCTAAAACTTCTATAGGCTTAAAGGAGCTGTAGTCTCTTTGTTTCCACCCTCCTATTTAACTAGTTGCTTCTCTATGAGATCAATAAATAAAAATCGCAATATAAATGAATACACTCTTAAAAAAACAAATGATGGAAAAGCAAGATGGGCGCCAGTGGCTCACGCCTGTAATCCTAGCTACTCAGGAACGTGAGATCTAAAGATCACCGTCTGAAGCCAGCCCAGGCAATAAAAAGTCCATGAGACTCTTATCTCCAATAAACTATTCAGAAAAAGCTGGAAGTGGCACCATGCTCCAGTGGTAGAGCAGTAGCCTTGAGCACAAAGAGGCTCATTGACAGTGCTTGGGCCCTGAGTTCAAGCTCCAGGACTGGCAAACACAAAAACAAACAGTCTCAGGATTGGGCACAGGTGAGAAGGGAGAGGGTGAATATGGTTGGTGTAGTTTATCTATATGAAATTGCTTTAAGAAGAGGGAGCTGGATGGGGAGAGTGACAGAAGGGCTGAGGATATATTGTTTGTACATATGGCAATGTCACAGGAAATCTCCTGTGTACAACTAACGCATGCTAATATTTTTTTAACTAACAGGATAGAAAAGTAACATTTGAAGGAAAGGATAGATAACATAAAATTGCATTTATTGAATATAACCAACAAAATAGCATCTTCTCAGAAAGTTGGAGATGGATTTCAGTTTCCATCAAAACAGGAATAGGGAATACACTTTATGAAAATAAGCTTTAAATAATTAAATGATAATCAATTCAAATCCCTCAGCTGGGTGCTGGTGTCGTAGGCCTGTAATCCTAGCTACTTAGGAGGCTGAGCCTGAGGATTGCAGCTTGAATCCAGCCCAGGCAGGAAAGTCCATGAGACTCTTGTCTCCAACAAACTTCTTAGAAAAAGACAGGAGTCTCTCTGTGGCTCAAGTGGTAGAGCAGTATCCTTGAGCAAAAGTAGCTCAGGGATAGAGTGCAGGCCCAGAGTTTCAGGCCAAGGACTTGTAATTGATCAATAATTAATTCAAATACCTCTGTATATTTTCATTTTCTTCTCCTGCCTCTATTTAATTTTAACCATGATATCCATGAGCCTGCTAGCAGGACATTTGAAGTCTGAGAACCCTGTTGTCGTTTGCATCAGAGCTCTTCAGGGGCTAATGCTGGCCTTCTGAAAATGCACAGAACCCTCCTGTGGTAGAGAAACTCAGGGCTGGCGTGGGCACGTTGTCCATTGTTACTGGGAAGAATCAGCTGTACTTGGATTGTCTTGAGGGTTGATGAGTACCATTTGAGCTGGAGCCAGTGATCCGATAGTAATTTGTACATCGCTCCACTCGAAAGTAACCCAGAGAGCCTGAGTGATTGAGAAGGGTGAGCACGGAGAGGATTTTGGAAAGTCCTCACACTGAGAGAAAGGGGAGGGAATTATAACTGTGGCCTGGCTCAGGGAGGAAGCGAGGAGGAGCTGGCAGTGTATGTGTGTGTGTGGGGGGGGGGGTGCAGAGCAGGCAGGGAAGCTGGGGTGGGGACCCGAACAGGCCATGGAGGGGTGAGGGCCACCAGAGTGTTATATGTGAGTACAGAGCTGTCATGATCAAGCTCCTTACTTCATTCAATTAACACATACTAACAGCAAAACAAAACTGAACTAAACCCAAACATGTAAGATGGAAAGAAAAAAGAGGAGCTTGAAATAATCTCTGGGAGATGGAGGTTTTTTGTTTTTTTTTTTGTTTTTTTTTTGTGGGCCAAGACAGTCTGGAGAAGGTTCCATAACAAATCTCACTGTTGAATGTCCAACCAATTTTCTTTGCTTCTTTCTTCTTTTGTGCAGGTCCTGGGGTTTGAACTCAGGGCTGGGGCTCTACCACTTGAGTTACAGATTCACTTCTGGTTTTTTGGTGATTCATTGGAGATTAGAATCTCAGACTTTCCTGCCTGAGCTGGCTTTGAATTGTGATCCTCGGGTCTCAGCCTCCGGAGTAGCTAGGATTACAGGTATGAGCCACCAGTGTCTAGCATAACCAATTTTCTTAACAGTGTTAGACCCAGAGTTATCTCTTCTTAAAGACATAAACTCAGAGGTATTGCTAACTTTTTACTAAGGATAAACAAAATTACCCTGACATTATGCAACTTGGGCTGAATTCTCAATTCTTGACTCAATAATAAACATACCACAAATCCAAGTATGTGTAAATAACGTCAAATGCATTTTATTCTTTCAGTCCTGCTTTAAATGTATTTGAGATTTTCTTTTCAAGGGCTGGGAACCGAAAGCCCAGGGCCTTGTACAAGTTTGCCCCAGAGCCCTATGCCCAATCTCTGTGTGGGCTTGCATTTTCTGGTTAGGACAATAATGAATGTTTCTCCACCACGAAGTTCAACTTTAATCTATGAATTTGTATTTCAAGACTTGTCCAAATTTAATCCAGCTCACTTATACTGTGACCATGTGTTTATGGGTTTTTAGCATTTGAATGAATGGGGAGGGCTGTCTGTTGCATTGCATTTAGCAGTTTCCCCAGACAGGTGTAGTTTGAGTCTACTTAACAGTAAATGACTTTGCAGATGGTACCACATCTTATTTCCATCTGGGTTGCCTCTGGGAGGGGCAGTGGGTCTTGTGATATGTATCTCCCCCTCTCAGAGAACCACAGATCTCTGGATGGTCCTGTCCTCCGTGCTCTCTGCTCACCTGTGCCGTGTGGGCCCTTACACCTGTGCATTCTGGGTCTGAGGAGGGTGGCTTCTTTAGCTGGTGCCTTACCCCTATGAATAGAGAGAGAATGCCATGACCAGACACCCTTGCCAGACCATGTACAAGGGGCCCACCTTGCTTCCTGATGTCAGGAGAGACTTCCCGTGCAGATAAAAACTCTCCAATGGCTGGGCACTTCTGGCTCATGCTACTTGGGAAGCTGAGATGTGAGGATTGTGGTTCAAAGCCAGTATGGGCAGGAAAGTCTGTGAGACTCTTACTAATTAATGACCAGAAAACCTAAAGCAAAGCTGTGGCTGAAAGTGATAGAGTACTAGCCTTGAGCAAAAAGAAGAAGAAGAAGAAAAAAAAAAGCTCAGGGACAGTGTCCAGGCCCTGAGTTCAAACCCATGACTGACAAAACAAAAACAGGCAACAATGGATTCTGGATTCACTGTATTTCTCTAGCTCCTATTTCACATAGACTTTCTGTACATTTGGGAGTGGCTGCCCTAGTTCTTCCCATCCATTTCTTTTTTTAATAAGGAAGGCAGTTTCCAGGTCACTTGCAGCAGTGCAGGATACGTTCGGAGCATTTTGTGAGACTCTGGACTCTTTCAGATGAACAAATGCCTTTAGAAGCAGCACATCTGGTTTTGTGTTTCTTTGCATTGGGCTCTGCCTGGGGTCCCCAGTAAAGGATCTTCTACAGTGACTCCATTAAGCTTTGTTTTTCTTCAAGTATTTGCACTTTTTTTTTTTTGACAGTATAGACATTGAACTTTGTGTCTCACATTTGCTAGGCAGGTGCCTACCACTTAGCCACACCTCCAGCCCTTTATCGGGCTGGTTATTTTCAAGGTAAGGTCTTGTTTTATCCCCCTGCTAGTCTGGGCCCACATCCTCCTACTTGTGTTTCTCTATAACATGGGAGATGGGCAGGTGGGTGTAGCTGCACCCTGCCACTGTTTGAGATGAAGTCTTGAGAACTTCTATGCCTGAGGCTGGCCTCAATCCCCCAATCCCTGCCTCTCAAGTAGCTGGGACTACAGGCTGCAGCCACCCGACCTCCTCTGGGAAATCTCCCCCAAAGGCTTTACTGCTTATACTGAACGTGATACTCACAGATTCTTCTGAAAGTGGGGAGCCATTCTGGCCAAACTCAGACCAAGGAGACTTGGTCCCATACCCAGCCTCTGATGTGTCTATTTAGAAGAAGAAGAAGAAGAAATAAAACCCCAGGAAAATTTCCTGATGGATTTAGCTGTAACATAACCTAGAGCTCTCTCCACAAGTACAAGCCGGTGCCCACTCTGCCAAGCACGTGGTCATGGAAGACCTCTGCAGAGCTGCCTCCAGGCACCTCTGCCAATGCGGGAATGGCAGCTACGGGCAAGACCTGCCACCAGCCTGGGGTCGAATTCTGCACATTGGGATCCCCCCCCCCCGCCCCTTCTTTCTTCTGTTCACATGGGAAGCACAAGGCTGGGGTTGTTTTCAGAATACGAGTAGTTTTCATTTAAATTATTCAAAAGTTGTATTTGGCTGGATGTCGACTTTCGTTCATTCTTCAGCTGGGATCCTTTCCAAGTATTGTTTGAAGAAAAAAAAAAGAGGTCCAGTGACTTTGGTGGTGGTGGAATATAACTACTTTGAAGATGGCCACCAGCTGCCGGCTCAACAGGGCTGGTGTGGTTTGAGTGATGCGATTAGCAGTGGTACTGGGGAGTGACGGGCATGGGGCCTGGGGGGTGGGGTGGGGAGGAAAGTGGGGTCGGGGACTTATCCTGGGGACAGAATATCATAGACACTGGGCAGCTTTTATCTCAATTGCCAAGCGCAATGGTCAGCAAAGTCTACCTATTCATTAGCAATTCAGCACTCAGTGGCAGGTCCTGAAGAAATGCACACAGGAAACCCACCTCTCACAGTCAGCATCGGGGAGAAAAGTTCACGTTTTTCTTTTCTTTGGAACTGGGCGGCATGGTGGGGTCCTCTTCCTGCGGTGACGGTTTGGAATCCTGCGATGACTGGGGCTAGACTCGAGAAAGAACCCTGAAGCAGATGGATGAATGGAGTTAACACAAAGTAGTTGTGAATCCTTCACTTAGATCAACTTTGAAGGGAATATAATGTATGCATACTTAGAGACAGACAGACAGACAGAGATGAGAATTCACACAGATTGCCTTATGTTATCTTTGTCTTCAGTATATTTTAATCCAAGCCAAAGAAGATCGGATTTAATTCGTCTCAACTCCATTTAGAAAACATTTATTCAATACCTCCCATGTGCCAGCTTCTGAGAGTCCCAAGACAAACAAGGCAGAAACCCACGTTCAGGACCCGCCGGGCTGGCAGGAGACGGAGACAAACCTCATGTCTACCGCATGCTCGGCTCTCTAAGGGAAGAGCGAGCATGGGCCAGGAGCAGTGGGAGCCCTGGCCTGCACACATTGCAGTTCGTGAAGCTTCCTTCCGCTGTCTGTCTGTCTGTCTGTCTGTCTGTCTGGCCTTCACAGGCAGCGAGCCGGGGCTCGCTGCCGGCTGCGGCCTGTTTCAGGGCCATCCAGGAGTGGGATGGGGCTTCACCATCCGACCCCCTGCTCTTCTTCCTCAGTTTCTTCTGCTCTCTTCGGTTATAATTCATGTTGAGGAGCTGCCAGGAAGGGACAGAATCATCGGACGGTGGGTGAGGAGCGGGCCTATCCCCTACTTTCCTTGGGGGTGGAGGTTTGGGGGCCTGTGACGGTTACCATCTTCTTCGTCACCAGCTGCCTCCGCAGCCAGGCTGTCATCGGGCGAGGCCTTCGAGTTTCTCAAAGTCCAGAGGACTCTCTGGTTTTTCTGGGTTTCTGATCGCCTGGGCTTTGTCCATTCCTGGGTCAGGAGCACAGGCTCCGCCCTCTGTCAGGCAGCCAGGCACCGCCCTCTGTCAGGCGGTCAGGCTCCGCCTCACGGCAGGCAGCCAGGCTCCGCCCCCAGCAGGCAGCCAGGCTCCGCCCCCGACAGGCAGGCAGGCTCCGCCCCCGACAGGCAGGCAGGCTCCGCCCCCGACAGGCGGGCAGGCTCCGCCCCCGACAGGCAGGCAGGCTCCGCCCCCGACAGGCAGGCAGGCTCCGCCCCCAACAGGCAGTCTGGCTCTGCAAGGACACTCACTGCAGGGTAAGATTCTGACAGGGATGACCCAAGTCTTGTCCTGGTGGGCGGTGCTTCTTTTAGATCCATCAAGCGTGGACTTCAGACAAGGACTGGAGTTTATCTAAAAAGTAATCCCAGGAGGCCGAGGCTGGGGTGGGGCCAAGTGGCCGCGTGGGAGTGGCCTTGTGTAGCGCTGGACAGGCAGGCTCGCCCCCTGGGCCCGTCAGAGCGGGGCCTGGGAGGATGGAGAGCCGGGACGGTGACCCAGCCCTGCTGCTCTCATCGCACTGAGAGTTGCACCTGGAGGCAGCCAATCCCTGCACTGCTGGGCTGCCCGGCCTTCTTCAGAGAAGCCAGGCACATGGCTGAGGACAGGGCGAAGCAGTCAGCCTGTGAAGGACGGCTCACCGGCCGTGAGCTCAGGGTCAGCCCAGACAGGGCAGCGAGCCAGCCCGGGGTCGTATTTAGGCGGCAGCAGGTGAGCTGGGTTGCATGGAGTCCTACTGAGCTTTAGGAAGTGACACCCCAAACAAACCAATCCATAGCCCTTTGTCCGATGGATTCTTTCCATTGCTGCCGAGTGTCACCAAAAAGGGAGATGGTGGGAGCTAGAGTCTGAATCGCCTGAGGATTTGTGTAAGAAGATGAGGTGTGACAAATTAAAATTCCAATCTGGTAGTGGCTCAGGCCTGTCATCCTAGCTACTCAGGAGTCGGAGATGGGAGGATTGCAGTACAAAGCCAGCCCAGGCAGAAAACTCCAGTTATCGCCCATTAACCAGCCAGGAAGTCGGAAGTAGAGCTGTGGCTCAAGTGGTAGAGTGCTATCCTTGACCAGATAAAGCTCAGGGACAGTGCCTAGGTCTTGAATTCAAAACCCATTAAACACACACGCACACACACACACACACACACACACACACACACATCACACATCACATTTACACTCAACTTGCAGGAGACCCAACTAGCTCTATAAAGGATTTTCAGACTTTTTAAAAAAATATTTTGATGGTGGTTCTGGGGTTCATGCTTGCTAGGCAGGTACTCTACCCCTTGAGGCCCCAGCCCAGGAGTTATAAATCTTAGTCACACTATACAGTTCATCTGCAGAGAAAGATCACTGTCTCTGTGACTTTAAGTTTCCTTTTCTGCTCCAACTTCTGGTTAGCAAGAAAAATATCAGCTTATGGTCCAAGCTTTTAATTCAATCTGAGAAACTGTCTCTTTAGGCTGGGCTGGCTCTCCCACAGATAAAATGATCTGTAGCTCCCTGCGCCTTGGCTCCTCCCAGGATGTCACCAGTCACGTGGGGTTGCTGGGGGCTGCTGCAGTGTTTTTCAAACTCTCCATGGTGCAAAACCAGTTTATTGCTTACTTTAACATTTCTAGTATGTTGCTAATGGATATTTTGTAAGCTCTAAGAAAAATAAGTTACCACAGAAAAATGAAATGAAGAAAGATGTGCAGAATCTGGGCTCAAATATTTGTTATTGGGTTGAGCAGACATAAAAACCACATTGTCAGCTTGCTATAGATGTTTCTCCCAGGCTGCCTCTCTGTGTCTGGGCACATCTTGTCACGCGTGATAATGACTTTCGCCAGCTGGTGAGGTTCCAGGGACCACACTGGAAGCAGTTCTGCCTCTGGGAGAGCTTGAGGCCCTTGGCCCCAATGGGCTTGGCTGTCTGGGGACTGGCCTCTGCTCTGCTTTAGACCTGTCCTGTTGCTTGTGCCTGAGCCCGTGGCTGGAGGAGCTCGTCTGAAGCTGCCTTGCCTCTGCCATGCATCTGCCTTGCCTCCAGTGCGGGCCACAGCCTTAGGTCCAGAGGTTTGACTGTAATCCGACCCCATTGCAGCAGCCCCCGGGGGAGGGGAGGGGGGCGTATCACCTCCAGATCCCCCTCTGCTCCCCCTCCTCTAACTCTGGCTTGGTCTTTGTTAGGGGGTTTGGTGCCCACAGTGTTGGTCTCACCTGCCCAGCATCTTTGGGGAGAAGCCTGGGAAGACAATGGGGACCAAGAGGTTCTTCCTCCCTGATCTTCCATGGGTCCCCAGGAGGAGCGGGCAACCCCCCTCCCCTCCCCACCCTCCCCAGTCCAGCAGTGAGCAGGGCTCTCTCTCTTCCACACCTCGAAGCCCCCTCAGCAGGCTGCTCTGACAGTGCACTCCCACCCCCCACAGGCAGGAGACAACCTCAAGCCTAGAAGGGCAAGAAAGTGCTGGCTGCAGCCCACTGGTCAGGTGGTGCAAGGAGAATTCAGAGGCAGGTGGACCCAGCCCAGTGACCGGATGTCATGTTTAGAACCTGATGTAGAGGGTAGGGCCTGGGAATGGCCCTCAGGGGGCCGTGGGGCGTCAACATGACCCTGGATGACTCATTAGCTAGGGTGCAAGTGAAGGACAGGACCCAAGTTCTTGGTGAGGTTCAGCCTCCTTGGCAGACAATGGAGCAGGATGGGCATTGCTGTCTCTGGGTCGTGGGGAGGCATGGAGCTGGGACAGGAATGACACCAGGCTCATGGCTGCGAAGGAGACAGCCAGAAGAAGACTGTGAGTAGGGAAGGGTGGTGAGCTGGGATGGGTGTGTGGATCTACTCACTGCCACGGTGGAGGTGGGAAGTTTGTTTTGCCAAAGGGGCCAGGATGGAGATTCCAGAGCTGCATGGCTGAGGAGATGACACGAGACAAGGTGAGACAACTATTTTGGTGAGGAGACCAGGTAGGAGAGGGGGAAGAAGAAGACAAGAGGGAGCGAAGAAGAGGATGTGTAAAGTTTGTCGTATGCAAGGATGAAAAGACCATAAAGAAATTCATTTAAAAATTGCCAGAAAGGGGCTGGGAAGGTGGCTCAGTGGTAGAGCACTTGCCTTGCATGAGGCCCTGGGTTCAATTCCTCAGCACCCCATAAGCAAAAAGAAAAAAGCCGGGAGAGGCGCTGTGGCTCAAGTGGTAGAGTGCTAGCCTTAAGCTGAAGAGTTGAGGGGCAGCGCCCAGGCTCAGAGTTCAGGCCCCACGACCGGACCCAAAAAAAAAAATTGCCAGAAAGATAAGAAGGACATGGTAGAAAGGGGGGTATGGAAGTAATAGAAGGGCGAATGGGATCAAAGTACACCATAGGCATGTGTGGAAATATCGCAATGAAACTGCCACATTGCGTAATTAATATGCATGAATAAAATATGGGGAACATGGCTGCCAGCTGCTAAGGAGGCTGGGCGTTTATTTTTAACGTGTACTTATGAGGAATGTCAGATTAGGCAAAGGTTGGTGACGTTTCTGAGCACTCACTTCATGGCTGTGATTTCCACTGCTGGAGATTCAAGAGAGGTGCATCCATGCATGGTCTCCCTGTCCCCTGAGGCGGGGCTGGGCCTGCAAGATGGTGGTGTTTTGGAAGCTCCCAGAGCGGCTGGGGCCCCTGCAGAGCAGAAGGAAAGAGACCCATCTCAAAAGGGCAGCACTGTGGCCTCAAAGTCACTGGGAGACCCAAGGTGTGTTCCGGGCTCAGTAGGAGGACTGGAGCTTCTCCCTGTCTCTCGCTGTCTCACACTGTCTCTCTGCTGCTCTGTGTATCTCTCTTTCCCTCTACGCTTTACATTTTTTTTCTGGTACTAGGGATTTGAACTCAATGTCTCACTCAGAAAGTGCTACTTGAGCCACGCCCCCATCCTTTAAAAAATTTTATTATTAAGCAGTTGTTCAAGGAGGTTACCATTCCACAAATCAGGCTACAAGCCCAATGCATAGTGATCATTGTCTTCCCTTCCATCCTTTCGCTTGCTTTATGTTTCAGAGGGTTCTCATGATTTTTTTTTTAACTCCCAGAATAACCTTGGACCTTGATCCTTCTATCTATGGCTGTGGTGCAGCTGAGATTCTAAGTGTATGCTACCATGCCCAGCCAAGAAGAAGGGAGTTTCTGACTGGCTCTTCTGTTGGTCAGTCACCATGCCAAAGAGTAGGAATATGAAGATGAGTATCGCCCGTGCTCTCCTGGGAGCTCCTTGCTTAGCTCCTTGACAGCCTCATTAAATGCATTCAGAAACTTGCGGTGTGGGCCAAGGCGATGTGACCTGCTCATGGCCATCTGCTGACAGAGGTCTGCTCCTGTGCGTTCTTTGCTGTTTATCTGTACATTATATCTGAAATAGATGTTTTTCCCATTACATTCATCATTGTAGCCATAAACAGATAATGATTTACGATCCTAGGATACAAAAGAAAGTCATTAAGACTTGTATCAATATCCTATGTCAATCATCTGGCTAGAAATCATCTCTATTTTCTAAAAGTCCAATTCCTTCCATAGCATGAAGAATCCTGCTATTAAAACACACACACCAAAATTGTTCCTGGGTAGAGTTAAGGGTCACACACTGCAAATCTCCAAGTGCATTGTCCAAGTTTGCCATCAGAAAGACTGGAGCAAACCACCAGGCACATGCGGTAATTCCACTATAAAAATGACAAATAAAACCTCCTGATCCATTTTGTGCACCCTCAGTCACCAAGGCCCATTGACAGACCTACAATGTGTTTCACATCAGCTCATTTCATGCGTTCTCTGAGTTGATAAGCGCTATGCAGCCTGCAATTTTATGGAGCTGTTTGTGGCCTCCACATGTTATGAGCTCTGAAGATGGACTGAGCTGCTGTCGTCAGAGGGAAGGGAACTGTGTGGAATGGGTTCAGCTGGAAGGGTCTGGAACACCTGAACATGGCTTTTTGAAGATGACAAGAAATGAGTGAAAGACGGCTGCTGTGTTATTTATTTTGTGTGTTCATTGTGGGGCTTGAACTCAGGGCCTGGGTGCTGTTCCTGAGCTCCTTTGCTCAAAGCTAGCGCTCTACCAGTTTGAATCACAGCACCACTTCCTGTTTTCTGGTAGTTTAATTGGAAAGAAGAATGTCACAGACTTTCTTGTCCAGGCTGGCTTTGAACCACGATCCTCAGATCTCAGTCTCCTGAGCAGCTAGGATGACAGGCGTGAGCCACCCATGCCCAGCACAGTTGCCATTTATAGGCAGTAGGCTGAGTGCTCCCCTAGGAGACTTCAAGTCTGTGCACGGGAATCAAGGCATACCTTGAGAAGGAGGAGGAGGAGAAGGAGGAGGAAGAGGAGGAGGAGGAAGAGGAGGAGGAGGAGGAGGAGGAGGAGGAGGAGGAGGAGGAGGAGGAGGAGGAGGAGGAGGAGGAGGAGGAGGAGGAGGAGGAAGGGTGTGGGTGGTGGCGGCCCCGGATGTCTCTCCCTGTCCTCTTTGTGTGTTCTCATCATGGTGAGAAGAAAAGGGACAGCCGCCTCTCTTCAGGGCTGCTCTGCCAATTCCTTCACCGTGGTAGAAGGCAGTCCCGTGGGATGGAGTGGGGCTGTGTGTGGCCAAGGCCTCAGGCAATGAGCTGTGTTTGCAGCTCAGGCTCTGTCTGCTCCCTCAGGCCCTGGCTGAACTCAGAATGGCTTCCTGGGCTGGTGGAGACTCACCACAGACTCAGGGTACCAAGTGTGGGGAGCCTTGCTCCAGTTCCTCATTGAAAACCGAATCTGGGACTTCCTCCCTCATGAGCATTTACGGCTGGGGATCTGCCGCCCTTCCCATATTTAGCACATGCTCTGGCAGCTCTGGTTATAAAGCAAGCTCAAAGACTCTCGGGCAAGGACAACAAAGACCAGACCTTCCAGAAGGACAACCCGGCTTTATAACTCATAACACCATGCATGCTATATTAAAAGTGAAAGACTTTTTGAACTGCAACCATCCAATCGTCCTTCCAGCTTTGAAATATCCACAATCTGAATTTTATAGGGATTATTTTTTATTATAGGTGAAGCAATTAAGTCTCCATATTGAAGGATGTAAACCTTTTAAGGCCCTTCTCAGAATATCAAAAGAAAAAGAGGCTTATATTTAACAGGTGTGACAACCCAACACAGGACATTCTGCGGAGAAAGGAGCCTGACATTCTCCAGGGACAAATACTTAAATTAATCCAAAACATCTTTGGGATAAAAGGGATTTTTGAAAAAAAAAAAAAAGAATTAGATCGCCCACAAAACTTTGTATAGGAGGAAGACCAGCTCATGAATGAGATACTTAAAAAATACTAATCTGAATGGAATGTGTCAAGTAGTGTTTATATAAAACCTTTCTTTCAAATAATGTTTGAAGTTTATTAGCGTTCTGGCATTTGCCCACAGTACGGGCAGTGAATGTGTCTGCCTGGCTCTGTTTTGCTTGCCTCTCAAATTAACTTACTGGTTTACTTCATTGGAATGGATTCCCTCCTCTTTGGCCTCAATCATGGATGAGCTGGAAGGAAACACGGTGGTAGTAGTGGGATAAGGTTAGACAACAGAAGGAACTTTCTAAATACAACTGTAAAGACTGTCAGAAGAGATGACAGAATAAGATTTATGCAAAAAAAAAAATCCTCTGCAAAACTAAGGACCCAAGCTTTGGAAATAGATTCAGAATGGTTTAAGGAATACTCTGCCTTCCTCTCCCCTTCTCTCTCACTTTCCTTCTCTACCCCCTAGTCTCCCCTCTGTGATGTCTTCGGAGGAGTAGAAGAGTATTTCTCTTCTCCACAGTTGTAACTGTTGGGTTGTTGACCTTGCGTTTTTTAAACTCTTGTGACTTCTTTATGGTTACATGTCCACCTGTCAATGAGCGCATCTAATACTTGGACATCAGCGCTGTTCTGCACCTCTCTCATCTCCAGCTGCTGCTAGCTTGGCTAGGGCCCTGACGGTGCTCCTGGGCTCTATGAACTCACCCCACAAAGTCCCTTTACTGCTCTCCTCTAACTATTAAGGGCTTTGCAAGGTGCTTTTTGTAAGTTAACAGCTAAGATGTCAAAACACAAGGAAATATCCCCAGGATCTAGAATAGATAGAAAATAGAGAAAAGGATTTAAAATATGCATTTGCTAATTAAGGGGGAGAGGCCTGGTATTTTTTTTGGGGGGGGGGTCTGGTCCTGGGGCCTGAACTCTGGGCCTGGGCGCTGTCCCTCAGCTCTTCAGCCCAAGGCTAGCGCTTTACCATTTGAGCCACAGCACCACTTCCCGCTTTTTTCTTTTTGCTTATGTGGTGCTGAGGAATTGAACCCAGGGCCTCATGCATGCAAGGCAAGCGCTCTACCACCGAGCCACCTTCCCAGCCCCTGGTATTTTTTTTTAAGAGCAGTTTTTTTTTTTTTTTTTTTAAAGAGCAAAGGTTTCTGTTTGTTAGTATACACGATTGATTATAATTAGAATGGAATCAACTTTGAACCAATCTAACCAATCAGCTTTGCCACTGATGATGGCGCACAGGTTGTGTAGACTACTAGTCCCCTCACCAACCACTCACTCCTTTAACCAATGTGTTCTACCTTTGTATCACATCCTTAGGAATGAAAGGATAAATGCTTATGAGAAACATCTTCTGCCTTGAACATTTCTTTTTATTGCTATCTCCTGTTGGACATGCACGGAGAGGTGGTTCTAGAAATTTCCAAGGAGTCCACGTTTAGCTTCACTAGGTGGGTCACTTGGAAAGGGAAACACTTCTTTTGCCTCCTTAAGCATTTCAAATCAGTGAGCCTAACTGGACACCACTGGGCTTAAAGAGCCCCTCAAGGTCTGAAAAAAGGCAGTTTCTACACTCAGCTGCTTAGCTTCATCCCCGCACCCTGGAGCAGGAAACGGAACCCTGAAGGCTTTATTTTATTTTTAAGCTGGAAAGGGCACAGGGAGGTCCATCTGCAGTCTGCCCACATGCAACCCCAGGTCTGACCCAGACTTGGGGGTCTCTGTGTGTTTTTTCTTCTCTCTCTCTCTCTCTCTCTCTCTCTCTCTCTCTCTCTCTCGTTTTTTTTCTATTATTTTGGCAGACTTTTTGGAATGTCTGGGAGCTAAGGGCTTTGCTTCATGGAGCAGAATTCTGAAGCAAGAAAAAGAGAAAGTTATAGACTAAACCACAGAAATGTAAACACGTCTGCAGCTAAAATAACTCCACTTTCATTGAAAACACTCGTCCTTCACAATCGGACTTCTGTGTGCTACGGTTAATAAAACTGCATGTTAATAGCGACCAATTAATAGATTATGTTGCTCGGCCTTAAAAGTGGAGGGAGTTTTAATTATTATTTTTCAAATTAAAAGAGTGCTTATTCCTCCCTTCCTTGGGGGGGGTGGGGGGGGACTTAACTTGCTTTCTGGCTGTTCGCTGAAGTTCTTGGCTGTTAAAAGTTGGGAGAGGGAGGGCGGTGGGTAGTTCTCCCCGGTCGGGATGGAGGGAGGGTGCGGGAGAGCGCCCTAGAGCCGGCGCGGGGACGCCCCGGGCCCGGGCCCCAGGTAAGCGCCGCCGGCATCCACGCGCGGAAGGTCCGATCCGGACGGGGCGCGACGCAGACCCGAGGCGGAGGAGCCCTGCCCGGGCCGCTGCGGCCCCGGGAGGCCGTTTGTCGTGAACGGACGGACGGACGGACGGGCGCACGGTCACTGATTCCCCCGAGGGCTGCGGGCACCGATGGCGTGCGCCCCGGGCGGGCGGGTGGGTTCCCGGGACCCGGCCGCCGGCGGCTCCCTCGCCACGCTCCCGCCCGCCGGGACGGGGCGCAGGTCCGCGTCCGCAGCCCCGTCCCTCCCTGCGCATGGCGGTGCCCAGGGTCGTGCAAGACGCCGCCACGGCGGCCACGCGCCACGCTCACGTCTCGGGCTGGCCACGAGCTCCGCCGAGGCTGGGAAAACAAGTCGTCTTACTTCTCACTGCCAGGCTCCCGGACGCCGGCTGCGCCTCGGCGGCTCCGCTCCCGCCCGGCCCTCCCGTCCAGGCGGCCCGGCCCGGCCCGGCCCTGCCCTCCACGGCCCTCCTTTCTTCCCTCAGCCGCCCCCAGGAGCTGCGTCCAGCCAGGGCTGCTCTCCGGCCGGGCCTGCGCCGTCCTCTCCCCGGGTCCTGGCCTCTGCGCCTCCTCCTCCTCCCCGGAGCCGCCAGACAGCTGCTGCGTCCTCACGCGGAGCCGGGCGCGCGAGGGTCCAGCCCGGACCCCGAGGGCGCGCGCCGGGCCCCGAGGGCGCGCGCACGAGCCGGCTCTCCCTCCCCCCCCCGCGCGCCCGGATGCGCGCGCGCCCTGCCCCGCGGACTCGCGCCGGGCCCCGAGGGCGCGCGCACGTGGACTCCCCTTCCGCCCCCGCGCACGGACGCGTGCGTGCCCTGCCTCCCCACCCCCTGCGCGCACCTGGCCGCGCGCTCCCGCCTCGCCCCCCCCTGGCGGAGGCGCGCGCTCGCGGTTCCCGGGGGTGGGGGGCGCGCGCGCGCCTGGGTGTCTGCCCAGCGCGGCGATTGGCGGGAGCGGGAGCCGGAGCCTCCTCGAGGCCGGCGCCCACAACATGGGCTGAGCCCGTCGGCGCCGACCGACTTCCCCGGGTCCGTGCTGCGGGCACACGCGGGGGGCGCGGACACGCGTGCGGGACACACGTGCGGGACACGCCCTCCCCGACGCCAACGCTCGCTTCCCGGTAAGTCCCCCGCGCGACTCCGCGCGCCGGCTCCGCACCCGGCGTCCGGGCGTCCGGGGAGGCGGGCGGGCTCTCCGATGGCGCCGGGACCGGGGGGCGCACCGGCTTGGGCGGGCAGCTCCCCGGGCCCGCGCTCCTCGGACGCGCTGGGCAGGAGGACGGACGCCCGGACGTGGCGGCGCGGGACGCGGGACGCGGGACGCGGGACGCAGAGGGGCGCCCGCGGGGGGCCGAGCCCAGTTCGGATGAGGATGGTGCGGAGCTCCAGCCGGTCCTGGGCTCCGAGTCGCGGCCAGGTGCGGGAGCTGGGCTGACACCGCGGGGGCAGAGGCGTCCCTGGCTGGGCCCCCCGCCCCCGACGGCGCCGGGACCCCGGCCTCCTGCCCCCCCCCCCGCCCGGTCTAACCGCTCCCCACCTTCCTGGGTGGACCGGCGGCGGCTGCTTTCGGTCAGAGCCCCGGGCTCAAGGTTTCCGTGGGGAATCCACGCTCGGTTCTCCGCTCTCCGCGGGTGCGCGCGGCGGGCGCACAGAGGGGCGCGGTGGGGCGCGCGGCGGGCTCCCTGCAGGGTGGGTGCCTGGGGCTCTTCCCCCACCCCGGGGCGTCGCAGGTTCCTCGCCCCGCGCAAGTGTGACTTTCTAGAGGAGAGAACTTCCCATAGAAATACAAACCCCGGTTTTTGGGGTGCGCGCGCGTGGAAATACCCGGGGCGTGGAGTTTGTGTGGCAGGGCGACCACTCTCAAGGCTCCGGATCTGTCACAGACCACAGACCTGTCACTGTCCCGGATTAACCCTTCCCGCGCCGCCAGGAGCACAGTGATACAAAACCCCAGCCCCACAGACGAACGGGGTGTCACACGATTCCCGAGGGACACACAGCACCTCACCTGCGGTTCTGTACAAATGGGGTGAGCTCGCCAGACCTGTGGCGAATTACACGGGCTTAAACCTCTCCAGAGGGGCCGTACGTGAGTTCTGGATACGTGGTGCTTTTTGGAGTCTGGGAACTCTAGCTTTGGATTGTTATCAGTGACTTCTGGAAAAATGATGCCAAACTAGCCCATGTGTAGTCCATAATCTAGCTTCAGGGCTATTGGTTAACGGATACAAAACATTCGATTAGGTTTTAAAATGTCAATCTTGTAACCCTTTGCTGTTAGTTATACCAGTGGATTGCTGTGTTTAAGCCCAATTATGAGACATTATTTCACACTGATGTATTATTTCATGACAAGTCCCTTGGCTATCTAATTTGTGGAGTTTTATCTAAATTAGCTAAATGACAGTTTTAAAAACTGGCCTTTGCACTGAATGATGGAGCTTCAGTGACATGTATACAGTATATTTGATATTATCTTAACACTTTTCCTGTTTTGATAGTAAATAAAAACCCTTTTTAATCTTCCAAAGTGAGAGATTTTATTTAAGGAACTGAAAGGAACACTAGATATTTAAGCAAGAAGTAAGGCATCTCTGAGAGATATCAAAAGTGATTTTAAACCTACAATTTATCTTAAAGTCTCATATCTTGCATGTTTATTAAATGTAACTCATTTCCCAAGTAGGGAATAGGAAACTTTCAACACTTTCTTTTTTGTCTAAATGTAACATTAGAAACATTAGGAGAGATTTCTTTTTTCCTGGGACAGAGGAGTGAATGTCTCTAAATCCTTTTCCAATCTCCCCTGGGGGGGGGCAAAGACTAGCGGGCCTGTGTGCCTCACCCCATTTGGAGTGGCAGGAAGGCACTGTCAGATGGACTCTCAGTCTCCACTGGCTGATTCTCCTGGAGCTCTCTCAGGAGGTGTCCACACAGGAACACCTGCCTGCTTCTATCGAGTCTGGCCGAGGCTGGGAAGCATAATACAGCTGAAGGTACTAGAGATTAGAAGTTAAGTCCTGAGCAGATACCCAGCTGTGCAGGAGTGGAATCAGCTTAGTTAAGGCGGGCAGAGATTCATGCCACCCCTTGGCTTGGTTGTCTTCTCTCCCAACGAAACAGGGGTGTCCATCTAGAAAACACTGTTCTTTTAAAAATTGTTCATCTTTTCCTGATGTCCAGGGGGTACCCAAGCATTCCCAGGAAGGAAAGCCCTTCAACCCACAGTTTTTGGTTTATACGCTTCCCCCTTGGATTCAAAGTAATTCAGAACTTAAGAGCAGTGTTTGTCAGAAGAGTCAAGTGGGACAGGGGCACACAGACCTTCGAGCACACGGCAGATGAGTGGCCGAGGAGTGGAGTTTTGCGGGACTTGGAAGGTCACTGCCGTGATTTGTGCTGCTCATGCATGTATACGGTCCACCAGTCACGCACCAAGCTGCTGAGGTCCTTTTCTGGAAGCGTTCTCCCTGACTTCTCCGGCTATTCATTGGGTGTTCCCCTGGGTAAACTCATCTTTGATGGCTGGATTCACATCCAAACCAGGTTTTCAAAATAGCTGGTCGGGGTAAATGTATGTGTGTGTGTATGGGGGGGGGGGCGGTGGGGGCTTCTCCCCTTTTTAACGTTAGCTGTTATTTTAAACATTAGTATGGCCAGAAAAGACAAGAACTCAGTGCTTTTTGTTTGTGACATTGTGAACCTAGGGAAAGGTAGTGAAGGAGGAGAGAGAGCTAAAATTACTTGGCTAAATTTAAATGGAAGTAAAACGTAGACAGCCCTAGGAAATTAAAGGGTGTGTCTAAAAATGGAGCGCGGGCTCTAAGTTTTAGATTCAGACTAACTTTTAAGTTCTTCTATTTTTACAATGCCAGGTCATAATCTAGAAGGCCCAGATTCCTGAGAAGCAGTAATTTAACAATGAAAGTAGAGGTTCGGTTACCTTGACTCAATGTGTGTTCTTTTTATTTTATTTTGTGCCAGCACTGGGTCTTGAACTCAGGGCCTCATGCTCTTGCTTAGCTTTTCTATTCAAGGCTGTGCTCTACCACTTGAGTCACAGCTTCACTTTCAGCTTTTGGGTAATTTGTTGGTGATAAAGAGTTTCTTGGATTTGTCTGCTGGCTTCAAACTGCCATCCTCAAATCTCAGCCTCCTGACTAGCGAGGACTGCAGGTGTGAGACGCAGGCACCTGGCTCAGTGTATGTTCTGAAGGGGGCAAAGGGAGCATGATCTGTGAGTGTGTCCAAGGTGGAGGGGTGTGTGGGAGTTGGGGCAAAAGCAAGGGATGGGAGAGCCCTGGCACCCTGGCATCTTGGGGCCTGAAGACCGAACAGAAACGTCTGGAAGCAGGCAGGCACTGTGGGTCGCTCCCCAGGTAGCTCCTTCACGCCAAGCTCTGCTCCTGTGGAGGAGAGGGGCCACGTCCTTGGTAACTCACTTCAGACCTGGACGCTTGCTGGCGATGCTGTCATGTCTCAGAAAGTGACTGGAAATAGCAAAGCTTTATCATGCTAGATGCAGAGCCACTCAGCATTTTACCACCCCCCCCCACACACACTCTGAAGTTACCTGGGAGCACATTTTTCTGGGCATCCTGTGTGTCCTACCCACATCCAGGCCGGCTAGGCCAGAGGATGGTAAGGGAGATTTTGGAGCAGTCCGGCGGATTGTGAGTTTACTGCGGATGGGGGAAAGGCTGCAGGCGGTCACCATGCTGCTGTCTTGAGGTGAGAGAAGGGGTGGAGGTTAGAGATTCAGGTGAAGCAGGAATTCCAGGAACAGGAGCTTCCTCCACAGAATTGCCCAGATGAGTGGCTGGTGCTTGGAATTCTGTTTGAAGCTACGGTGAGGTGGTTGGAGATCTCTGGCTTGAGAGAAAGGCCAGAAAGAAACTGTAAGGAGAAGCCAGCGTGGGTGAGGCAGAGGAGGATGGTGGCACCATTTAGAAGGGAAAAACCTTGAACGCCCAGGGCGGACGGAGTTGCATTTTAGCATGATTGCATGGAAGGCACGCAGATCTATGCTGAGAATAAATAACAAATTAGGCTGCAGGAAAGGGAAAGATTTTAAACACAAACCACTCATATAATCATCACCTACAACATTTTAGCTAAATGCACAAGATTTAGCTAAAAGCTGAGATTTCTTTTACTGGAAGGAAAGGAGATTAAAAGCATTTTGAAAAGAAATCACCCCGTTGCAGGCTGTTCTGAGATTTGGTACAATGAATGGAGTCTCCTGGAACCTGCATCCCGCCTCCTGGGCCCCCACAGGAGCCTGCTGCCACAGCTACAAATCTGGGTCTCTAGTTGCACACAAAAAAAGTTTAAACTTGGCTTGTGCAAGCCTTGCTCTTTTTTGCAGATGACAGAATAAGCAAAAGTGGAGGAAAAATTTGCTTCTTCAGTGTCGAAAGTACTATTTTGTCTTATTTGACCCTGGCAGTACAGTTTCTACTTCACAACAGAGCTTTAAAGTAGAAATAATGACAATAAAATTGGATCAGAGGAGTCCGGTAGGCCTCAGGTAGAGGTCGGTTAGATCAGCAAACCACCAGTGTTCACCCCAGGCTCCAAAACCCTACCAAAGCCCCTGCCACCAAAACACCCTGAGACATTATTGACTGCAGTTCCGAGATGGTAACAGTAAGGCATTTTATGTTGTAAATCATACCAGCTAAGGAGTTACACTATCTTGTGATACATTTGAATTTTGTTTTTGCTGTTTTCTAAGCTTTATAAATGTAGATGATGAAGGAGGCTCTCCACACAAGCAGTTTCTTCTTCTCTGTGACTAAATCACAGAACCCAAGGCAAGTCAATAAAACTCATTCCGTACATACCTACAGCCCGACAGCGGCAGCGTTCGTGTGTTTGTGAAGAATGTATTTATAACGTGCATTTAACATCTCTGCTATTTTTTCTTTGCAAAAATGAAGCCTTAATACATGCTAAGTTTTCTTTTTTTTTCCATGCTAAGTTTTCTTTATGAATTTAATTTGGTTTGGAGATATACTTCTCAATTAAGATCTGCTAATTCCCTAGGATGTAAGTGCTATTCTGGCACTTACATGCGGCCAGACAGGGAGTGCTAACACAGCAGACACATGGAGGAATTACATGAACTTGATTTCCAGTGCAGAGATGACTATCCACCTGTCATTCCAACTGCAGAAAGTATGGCATGCCTGAACTTTGCTCTTTCCAACCAGTCTCACAGACCTTAGCGCTTGCTGAGCAGTGGCCACGCGTCAGGACACTGCCATGGTTCATCTGCAGGTGAATGCTCACACAGGACGGGTAGGGAGACTGGCTTTAGAATCTCCTGGGCTCCTGTTGCAGAAAGCTGGCCACTCTGGATCACAAGATAAGCTCAGGGCAGAGGCTGGCAAGGGCAGGCTGCAGTGGGGAAGGCATGCTCCCATCTGGCTGCCTTGTCTCCCATTCAGGATGCCCAGAAAGACGCCACAGGGAAGCCTCAGGTCCCACTTTAGGAAGTTGAAATCTAGAAAGAGAAGAAGTGCACATGAATTTAGAAAGGCAGTCAGTGCATATGTGATGAAACCCAGAAAGAGGTGTGAAGGCAGGTGCCATAAAATCTAGAAAGAGGTGTGAATGAACATGCAATGGAATCTAAACAGAGGTGTGAACGAACATTCAATGAAATCTAGAAAGAGGTGTGAACCAACATGCAATGAAATCTAGAAAGTGGTGTGAATGCATGTCTGTGGAAAAGAAATGGGGAAGTTATTCCTTCACACCTAGAGCACCCATTTACTTGGTGTGGCCGCATTCCAGTGCTCCGTGGCAGGTGGGTGCTGCAGATCAGCATGAGGTTCAGGTTAAGCCGACCAGCAGCTATGAGGTCTATGGTAGACTGCAGTTTTGTGACATTGTGACATTGTGTCTCCAGGGTAACTTCACCCCAAAACACCACTGTGGAACCAGATAGGGAAGCGATAAAAAACAAATGCTCCAGTGATGCACACTGTACTAAATCCGTGGATCTCAAATTGGAGGGAAAAATGTATATTTAATTTCCTGTTGAGTCACTCCAGGCTTTTCAAAGGGCAGCACAAAATCCCCACTTTCAGAGGGAATCTTTGTATGCCTGGCAACAAATGGAGTTGCTTTGGTTGGAATCCTGCCTGGACAACTTCATGCACAAAAACATGATTCAGGACCCCCTATTTAAATATAATTCCAGCCCGATGACATGTGTCTCATTTTGCACGTTTCTAGAGAACGATAGACACATTTATCATTCTGAAGACCAGCAGTTCTTAGCGTGCTGACATCCCAGGGAAAGAAAAGGCATCGATTAAATACATTACCACAGAATTAACTTCGAAGAGGGTCGGTCAGGCAGCCTGGTAATGACAAATTGCATATTGAAAAAAAACAAAACTCAGATCTTTGCATTTTGTAGAAAACTGAAGTTAGTGGTAGAGCCTTGTGAGGTTTATCACATCAAGAATTAATCCAGGAATGTGGAGCAAGATGCACTGGGCTCATGAGCTGCCAGGCCAAATTGAAGCTCTTTTGATCTGTGACTTAAAGATAACAATAATACTAATAATGAGGAAGAGTTAATTCACGGTGCTCCTAGGCTTCCTGGTCTTCTCTGTGGAATGTATGACTGAATAATGTAGCTTCTGAATTATGAATTAGGCTGGGCCTGCTTAAAGTTGCGATTTGATTCCATTTTAAGCAAAGGAGAACTTCCCCAGAAGCTTCTGCCTCCCTCATACTTTCCTGAGTGGGAAGTTGGCTTTTGCATCCAGTGTCTACTCTGTGGCTCTGTGGCTCCTCATGAGTGTAGTTGGTTTGCTGGTCCACAAGGATGGTCTTCTTGTTCTGCTGTCTCATTCTTCCTGGTGGGCAGTGACTGCCATTAAAAAACAAAAACTGTAATTGCCGTATCAAATTTGGCACCTAATTTAGTGCAGCTATTGGTGACCAAACATTGAGGGAGAAAGAACGCTGCATTTGTTAATGAATTAATCAGTTTATTTTTGTGTCAGCAGCAGGGATTGGATGCAGGGTCTTAAGCTCTAACCTAACTTTCTTGCTCACGGCTGCTGCCCTACCATTTGAACCATATTTTCAGCCCTACATTTTGCTTGTTAATTAGAGGTGGAATTTCACAGATTTTTCTGCTCTGGCTGTTTCTCAACTATGATTCCCCCAGGCTTTAGCCTCTAACCTATAACCCAAGATTCCCTTTTATTTTTATTTTTTATGTTTTTGGCTGGTTACTGGGCTTGGAGCTTAGGGCTTCATACTTTCTAAGAATATGCTCTACTACTTGAGCCATGCCTCTTGACTTTTTTGCTTTAGTTATTTTTTTTTAAATAGGGTCTTGGTGTTATTATCCAGATTGACCTCAGAACAGGATCCTCTTACCTGCACCTCCTGTGTACATGGGATAAGAAGAGCAGGCTAAATGCCTGGTTTGTTGATTAAAATGGCATCTCTCTAGCATTTTGCTTAAGTTGGCTTCAAACCACGATCCTCTCATCGATTCCTCTGGAGTGGCTGGGATTACAGGTGTGGGCCACTGGGCCTGGTCCTCATAGTTTATTTTGTAAAATGGCCCCTCCTCCCCCAATTCAAGCCAAGAACATGGATGTGGGCCCTAGGTATACCATTAGCCCTGGCCAGCGAGTACACAATTCATTGACATGCCACCAAGGGACAAATGAGAAATGAAGGGCAGCTCACCTGGCCCCATGCTAAGGGGTAACTTACCAGGCTCGTCCTCTCAAATGTAGGCAATGAGTTCAGCTTTATAGTTCAATTCTGTTCCCTCCAGCATGCAAGAAGGCCTTGGCATGGTCAGGGCTCGGCCTGTGTGAGGTGCAGTGACCCTTGCTGCAGGTTGTGAGTGAACCCTGGCCTAGCCCAGGTTGGAGAAGAGCGAGAAGGGAATGGAACTGGGCTCGGGAAGCAAGATGAGACACCTGCCTTGTTTTTTGCTCTATACCAGTGAGCACAGGAATTGCATGTCCGCCTGCTGGCAGTGTGAAGGGCACGGCTCGATTCTGGAAGAGGTGGGGTGCTGGTGGCCAGCTGCAGGGAGAGGTGTTCACTGCAGCACACACTTACTGTGGGGGACAGAGGTGTCCTGGGAAGTCTTGCTTACAGACACACAAAAGCACATGGCAAGCTGGGCCTGGCGGCTCACGCCTACAAGAGCTAGTCAGGAGGCTGAGATCTGAAGATGACAATTAGAAGCCAGGAAAGTCCCAGAGATGCTTATCTCCAGTTAACTACCTAGAAAGCCAGAAGTGGCACTGTGGCTGAAGCGGTAGAATGGCTGGCCTTGAGCAAAAGAGCTCAGGCCCTGGATTCAAGACCCAGGAGTGCCACCAAAAAAAAAAAAAAAGAAAAAAGAAAAAAAAAAAAAAGAAAAGAAAAGCACGTGGCTGTTTTTGAGTTGTCAGACCACTAACTCTTTAGTTTTTCCCCTTTGGTTTTTTTACCTGATGACTTTGTCTTTTGAAACAAGAGGTCACATGCATTAAACAGATCAGAATAAGCACAGCCCTGGCCCATACACCTCACTGCAGGTGTTGAGGCTAAAATCCTCTAGAAGTAAGGATGTTTGCTCTTGCAGTTACTCCCTAGACTTAGGTTAGTGTTTTCTACCTGGTTTTGTGATCTCAGTCTGCCTCTTCAGACGTTGGTTTCCTAATTGGCTCTCTCTTAGCTGAAAATATAATACCATTGCTGCACCGTCTGTCTGTCTGTCTGTCCGTCTGTGTGGTGTTTTACATGTACAACATGAGTGTCTACACCGAGGACTCTGTTCTTTATATGCAAAAAGAGCCTTTCTCTACCACCACAACAGCACAACAATCTCATCCTCCATGGGAGAGTGTGGCTTCCACATGTATGCTGATCTTAACCTTGACAAAGGTTCTGATTATCCCTGATCTAAGGATGGAACTGAAGGACGAAGGACAATCAGTAGAACAGACACTATACCAGGAACATTTCACTGCTCTGGTCTCCTTGGGCAATGTGCCAGAAAACTGACAGCCACAGCAAGAGACAGTGGACAGTTCCCCTTGGTGTTTCTGTAGAGACACCATGGAACGTGTAAAAGGAGCCAGACAGAGCGGCACATGCCTGTATTCCCAGCTGCTTGGGAAGCAGGTTGAGACCAGCTGGGGGAAAGGTAGACAGACTCTCAAAAACAAAATAGAAAAACATAGCAAAGGGTGACAGAGCGCTTGCCTCGTGTTCCGGAGGCCCTGGGTGCCTCTGCGGTGCCATTACTAAACGAGAGAAACAAACCCGTGAGTGCACACCTCAGAGTACAAGTGGAAAGGGGGCACGGACTTATTCACAGTCCCGGGCACAGGATGGCAGGGGCTGTGGGAAGATGCAAGTCGGAGTGAGTGAGATGCAAGCCCCTGAGTGAGAGGGGGCTTTGGGCACCTGCGTCTTAGAGGTCTCGTGACACGCCCGTGCCCCTCTTCTGTGGGCAGCGTCTCTGTTGCCTTGGATACAGGTTGGGCGGGGGGGATGGCTCACTTCTGTCAGGGAGTACATTGATTCTCACAGTTCCTCTCCAGTAAAAATGGAAATATATTAAAAAGCAAACAATGAAAGAAAGGGGGGGGGGAAGGCATGGAACATGTAGACCAAAATTCAATCAGGAGGGAAAAACACTTGGGCCAATGTCAAAAGAAACAAAACCGCGCCAGAAGAGATTTTTATGGAAATGATCAGCGAATAGTATTTCCATGAAGAGAAGACTGAGTCAGAGGCGGGCGAGTTCTGGGTGAGGCGGGGCCGAACAACACCCATGCCTGCAGCCCCACGGAGTCACAAATGACCCAAGGACACCAAAAATCAGGAAAGAGCCAGAACCTTCTAGAGGGAAAGAGGCATGAGCTGTGACACAAGAGAGGATGGGAGACCCCAGCCTTGTGTGAGGACCTCCTTCTCCTTCCCCTTCCCCTCCCTTCCTTTCTCTCCCCCTCCTCCCCTCCCCTCTCCCTCCTCCCCTTCCCTCTTCCTCCTCCTCTCCCTCCTCCCCTTCTCCTCCTCTCCTCCTTTCCTTCCCCCTTCTCTCCTCCGCTCCCTCTCCCCCCTCCCCCGTGCCAGCGAGCCCTCCACTTTGAGAATGGCACATCAGTTCTGGCCTGACAGAGCCTCCTGTCTGCTAGGAAAAGTTCAGTGATAGGTTAGGGTCCTGGAGCATAGAAGGCACCGAAACACGGATTGTTGGTTGAAATGGCCACCCCCGAGCTCAGAGTAGAGAAAATGCTGTGGTATCTTTCAGAAGGGTTCAACATCCTTAATCTAATCATCTAAAACCTGAAATTCTCCCAAATTCAAAACTTTGATGAACCTTGGTGCCGCAAGTGGAAAATTCCACACCTTGCTTCATGTGACAGACAGAACACAGTCCAAGGCTGGTGTGTAAAAAAAGAAAAGGAAAAAAACCCCTCAGGAGTCTGAAATCTGGAGGACTGAGGCTCAAAGCCAGCTAGGGCAAACAAATAGACAAACAAACAAAAAGCCAACTCTATGACACTCATCTCTAAAATAACCAATGAAGAGACTGGCTGGGGGTGTGTGGCTCTAGTGGCAGAGAGCCAGCTGTGAGCGAGACAGCCAAGCCAGCATTCAGAATCGTTGAGTTCAAAACTGGGTACTGGCACACCAAAAAAAAGTATACAATGCCTGTGTGTGTAAGGTATATATGAATATAAGTGAATTTTGTATTTAGACTTGAGTTTAATTCTCAAGATCTCTGTCTCTCTGTCTTTCTCTCTCTCTCTCTCTCTCTCTCTCTCTCTCTCTCTCACACACACACACACACACACACACACATACACACACACAGAGCAAGCACAAATATTCCAAACAAATTTGAAATCTGAATCCTCCTCTCCAAAGCATTTTGGGTATGGGGTGCTGTACACGCAGTGCCTTTGGATGGAATTCCACAGGGCATTTGTGGGGTGCCGGGTCTGAGTGAGAATTCAGAGCCTCACTTCCTCTGTTGCTCTCTGCGCCGTGTTCAGAATGTAAAAACTCCATTTTTTAAAATTCTTTTTTGGTTAGTAGCATTTGATTGTAAGAGCTCTCTCTTCCTCAGTTCCTCTTGTATTCTCAAATTGCCTTTAAAAAAATTCAGAGAGGTAGTTTAAGTCAGTGGGGTTCCATAGTGGGAATTTTGAAGATCAAGACTCAGAACTCGGAGGTGGCCCTGTGGCTCAAGTGGTAGAGTGCTTGCCTTGAGCGACAGTGCCCAGGCCCAGAGTTGAAGCCCCAGGACCGACCCCACCCCCCCGCACCCCAAAAAGACACAGAACTGACCAGATGGCCAGATGACATCATGATTATGTGACATCACGGTCCTGTGAGCCCAGATTTGGAAGTTTCAGAATGCAAAGCCCTCCCTGGTAGCACAAAAGCACCTGCTGGTGTCAAGGTAGGGTGGGGGGGTGGTGGAGAGGGTTGTCCCAGGATGCAGAGAAGTCTCGGCCTACACAGGGAGCCCCCGCCAGACAAGTGGAAAGGAGGAAGGCTCCTGCACAAGGGGGGAGTGAGGTCTGCCCTAGGAGATGGGGTTTGCAAAAGCAAAGGTGTCTTCCCATCTGACTATAGTGCGTTATAATAAACAGAAGTTTTCATGGCAGCACCAGTATTGTTAATACCAGTTTGTGGAAAGAATGTCATGCTGATAAAAGGTTCTACCTTTTTCTATCAGAGCCTCGTCTTAGTGCATTTTCTGTTGCTGTAATAAAACACCAGACGTTGGGTAATTTATAAAGAACAGGAGCCTATGTGGATCATAGCCTAGAGGTTGACAAGCTCAAGAGCCTGGCGCTGCAGCCGGTGAGGGCTTCTTGCTGCAGATGGTCAAACCACACCAAGTCTCAAGCCAGTCCTCCTGCCTGCTCCCTCCCCTCACTTCCTCTCTCCCTGTGTCTCCTGCTCCGCAGTGGACAGGGGAGAAAGGAAGTCCCTTTAGAGAAGAGACCGACTCAGAACATTTCTTCAGAGGAGAAAGAAGGGGCAGGGGGAGCAGGCTGGGATCTTCCTTCTCTATTCCTGCACTAGGGTTTCTGCAGGTGCCTGGCTCTGCGTTGCCCCCTGTAGGTGACAGACGGCAGTTCAGTCCCTTCCTTCCTCTCTACTTAACATCTCCTGGAACACATGGTGACCACAGACACATACACCCCATTTTTTTGGGGGGGGTGTGTACGTTGGGGAGAATGGCTTGAACTCAGGGCACTGTCCTTTAGCTTTTTCATTCAAGGCTGGTGCTCTACTATTTGAACCACACAGCTCCACTTCCAGATTTTTTTTGGTGGTTATTTGAAGATAAGAATCTCATAGACTGGGAAGGTGGCTCAGTGGTAGAGTGGTAGAGTGCTTGCCTTACGCGCATGAGGCCCTGGGTTCGATTCCTCAGCACCACATAAGCAGAAAAAAACCTGGAAGTGGGACCGTGGCTTAAGTGGTAGAGCGCTAGCCTTGAGATGAAGAGCTGAGGGACAGCGCCCAGGCCCAGGGTTCAGGCCCCACAATGGACAGAAAAAAAAAAAATCTCGTAGACTTTCTTACCCAGGCTGGCTTCGAATTGTGATCCTCAGATCTGTCTCCTGAGTAGTTGGGATAACTCGTGCGAGCCACCAGCTACTGGCTGAATACTTCGTTCTTTACATTGACCAAAGAATGTGACCTGGGACTCTGGGCTGGGGCCAGGTGTGCACTGATTGATGTGTCAGTGGACAGGCTGAAGCATCTCAGAGCCTTGGAGTCTTGTTTGGGACCTTTGGGGACAGGACCATGTGAATGGGTTCTTTTGCTTTTGGAGCATCTGTGTGTCAGTGTATAGTTTGAAGACTCATCCTACCACAAGACACAAATGGGCTTCTTAAGTGGAAGGGACAGGAAAGGCCCTGCTCTTGGATGAAGGCTGTGTCCGGCCTCCGTCCTGCTCAGCCTATGCTCCAGGGGCTGCAGATGAGGGTTGTGGAGGGTGCACAACCCCAAAAGATGTTCGCCTCCCGCCATTAGGTTTTAGTTCTGAAACTACCAATTAAACCACCCATAAATCCTCCAGCATAGGTAATAAAACCTAACTTTAGATTTCCTGGGTGCTCTTGTGTCTTGTCTGATTGGTACCAGTTAGCAAGAGGCTGGCTGGGGGAGCCAATTAGACCCCCTCCAGCACCTGTGCCTAAACTTCTACACTTTGAGAGAGAGAGAGAGAGAGAGAGAGAGAGAGAGAGAGAGAGAGAGAGAGAGAGAGAGAGAGAGAGAGAGTGTGTGTGTGTGTGTGTGTGTGTGTGTGTGTGCGCTTAATTCCCTGACTGCTCATATCTCAAGTTTCAAAAACTTCTGTAGCTAGCTGTTGGAAACTCAGCAGCTGACTCAACTTTTTTTTTTTTGGTCTGGTCATGGGCCCGAACTCTGGGCCTGGGCGCTGTCCCTCAGCTCTTCACCTCAAGGCTAGCGCTCTACCACTTGAGCCACAGCGCCACTTCTGGCTTTTTTTCTGCTTATGTGGTGCTGAGGAATCGAACCCAGGGCCTCATGCATGCAAGGCAAGCACTCTACCACTGAGCCACCTTCCCAGCCCTGACTCAACTTTTTGTACTGGACAAAAAGTAGTGGAGCGTTAAAGTTGGGGACCCTAAGAAGAATGGGGATAAAAGTGGGTGGAGTAGCTGAGTGTATAGAGAGGAGGCAAAGAAAGGAAAGCATGGGTGCTGAGCAGGGTGGAATCCAACATGGCATTTCACCTGGAAAGAGGCTCAGAGCAGGTTGACCTGGGTCTTAGTTCTGGTGTAGCAGATGCTTGGAGTGAGGACCACCAGTGCTCATGGAGCCCAGCAAGATAGGGAGAAAGCCTGAGCCGTTGGGTGACCTCACCGGGGAGATGTGTGTGCACAGTGAGACGGGCCAGACTCATGACAGATGATGGCATAGGTTCTAATGTGCTTGTCCTTTTGGTGAAAGGGGGCCACATATAAGGCCCAAATGGACTGCGAGGCTGTGAAACGTGTTTGATTTTGCTCACCATTTCCTAGGATGTGATTCTTAAGATCCTTGGGACCTCTAAAACTGTGTGTGTGTGTGTGTGTGTGTGTGTGTGTGTGTGTGTGTGTGTGTGTATGTGTGTGTGGTGTGTACATGCACGTACAGAGTCTTATGTTCTTACTTGGCCATTTGGCTTAAGGCCAGTACTCTACCACTTGAATCACAGCTCCACTTCTGGCTTTTTGCCAGTTAATTGTAGATAAGTCACTTCGTTTTGTCTGCCCTGGCTGGTCTTGAACCCAGATCCTCAGATCTCAGCTTCCTGAGTAGCTAGGATTATAGGCATCTGCCACTGGTGTCTGGCCTGGAAAATTGTCCTTTTTCATGGGTCAGGGTTGAGACTATGGAGCCCATGGGAAGCCAAGTGGTCTGTGTGCTTTCATGTGCTGGTTGGGATGGGGAGTGGTGATAATTAAATGGTTAAAACACCAAAACGAGTAACTATGACTTTGTGAACTTGAGGTCCCATTGATAATACCCTTGTCTACTATGGACATATAGAGATGAAGATGAATAAAATAAGCCAAATCTCAGTGTATTCCAATATGGTATCTTCTGGTAGGTCATGCCCTATATTTCGGAAAGCTGTAAGGAAATAACTACAGTGTTTGCCTGCTTCCTTTTTGAGTGTGTGTTCTCACCTAGAAGATGATTTTGCATAAATGATTGCTTTCTCCTCAGTATGGAGACACCAGGACCGTGCCAGCCCCTGTCTGTCAGAGCCTGGGTCCCGGCTTCAGCTGACCTCATGTGGACAGGGCTGTTTATCCTCCAGGCTGCAGGACCAGGGGATGGATCTGAAGGGAGCCCGTCCCACAGCACCCTGCAGAGCTGCAGGGGCAGCCAAGTGGGAGCTGGGTGCTAGGTGGGTGTTCCATTCTTCCTGATGGGTAATCCCCTTAGGAATGAGAATGGACTCCTGGGGTGCGTAGCCCCCAGCCTCCACCTGCTCTCCACCCACAGGTGCTTCATTCCTTGGCCCCAGCAAATGCCTTCCGGGGAAAGAAACCAGATGGTCACTTAAAAAAGTATTATTTCTAAAGCCAAGGAACTCTTGGTTCAAATAAAACTGTACATCAAAGTCCAAGAGGTTTCCCTTCTCTCTCCTCATTCCCCTCCCCTATGGAACTCTCTGGGTCATCCACCTCCTCACCTACCTCCTGCTCACTCTGCTCTTCCCCCTCCAGCCCTGCCCAACCTGGGACCCCTGCTTCCTTCCTCAGAGACTGCTGTTCTGTCCACTGCTTGTTTAAGAAAACAGGGAGGGTTGTGTCTCCCATACCTGTCTGCATAGAATGAGTGATTCCCAAGGCTGGAGCCCGGCCTAGCACCTTCTGCTGCATCTCCTGCTAACCCCGTTCATGCTGGGTTGGGTACCAGCCTGTGGGGATGGCTGCGACTCTGGGGTCAGTGGGCTGCTGTGACCTAGGGGTCAGCACTATGAACAGTCTGACCTGAGGCCAGAAAAGACAGAGTTCACATCCTCTTCCAATCCCGCAGTGAATCTGTTGGCCGCAGCTTTGGATTCTAGCAATGAGAACTTTATTCTTTCTTTAAAGGTATCACACCTGTGAAGTTTTATTATTTCTTGATTATCAATTAGATGACCACCGATTACGGACCAATTACTCATTATTTCGCATGTACGAAGCCCATTGCTTTGGTCTCAGTGTAGTGTTTGTTTCTGTTCTTTTGTTGGCACATGGGTCATAACTGGTTTAATTTGTCTGTTTGGGAATGGGGTCTTGCAGTGTAGCCCTGGCTGTCCATCCTTTCGCCTCACCCTTCCAGCTGGGATTAGAGGTGTGTACTTCCACACTTGGCACATATGCAGTTACTAACTGAAGTCCACAGTTCACAATACACCTCACAATGGGCTTTGCATGTTTAGTGGCCTTTGATCACTGTATGATGTTGTGTGTCCTTGCCTTGGTGTATACTGCCCTAAATCCCTGTGTGCCACCTGCTCACCCTCCTTCCTGTCCTCTGCCTTCACCCCGACAGACCCTAAAATAAATATCCAAATGATGACTGAAAACCTAGTGTAGAAATCTCTTCACATTTACGCCCCTAGTCCCCCTTTCTGCACATTTCTAGGGATGTGGGGAATCTCATTCATAAACTCTTATCTCCTGACAGGGGAAATCTCATTCATAAGCTCCATCTTGGACAGGGGAAATCTCATTCATGAATTCTGTCCTGGACAGGGGAAAGCTCATTCATAAACTCCATCTCCCGACAGGGTGCTGCATCAGCATGGGCTCCCACACAGACACAGCTGTTTAGCTGGGGTCTAGACCATCCACGAGTGCAGACCTCACTGGCGACAGCAGCGCAGGGGCTGGGCTGGGATGAGGGCTCTGGCGGCCGGCGGCCTTTTGTCTCTATGTACAGATCACTCTGAGATCAGAGTGGGAGGCAGCCCGCGGAGTCTGCGGACTGCAGCTTCCCGGCCAGGCTCTTCTAGCACATCTGAGGATGACAGATTTTGGCTGAAGGAAAGAGACGTCGGAAAGGGAGGTCAGAAGTGGAGCCTACGCTGCTGGAAGGTCGGGAGGTACACGGATGGCTTCTGCAGAGCTAGGGGAGCACTCAGAGTCCCCTACGGTGCTTTAGAAAGACGGGACATGTGGGTGTGGAGGGTTATGATTCTTTGGATTCCACGGGTTTTCTTTGATGCACCGTCTTTCTCTCAGCTCTGCGAAGGTGTGGAGCCATGCTGTTGGCCCGTGAAGGCTTTTAACCAGAGACAGGCTTCATGGGAAGGGAGAGGCAGGGGTTGGAGGTGTTTGGGAGTTGCCGGATCTTTGTGTCCAGGGGATAGGATGCACTGAGTGCTGAGGAAGGTCACCCTGACTGTGGGTTCACCTCACACCCGGGACCTCCCAGAGGGTGCCACCGCACACAGACGCAGTCCAGGTTGCGGGCGCTTTGGGCATGCACGTAGTCCCAGAGTTTTCACAACCTCTGGAGAGTGGGGAGAGGCATAGAGAGGGTGGGTGGTCTTCTTCTTCCTCTCTCCCCTCCCTTCTTCAGGGCTGTGATGAAGTATCTTGCATACCGTGTGTCCCGTGGTGGTCTGGATTTCGCAAGCTAGCTCATCATGGAAGAAAACAGTGCTCATTTGTGGCCATTTTGGACAAAGTCCCCACATCCACGTGTTGAGACTGTGCTGGAGCTAAGACTGAGACTGGAGCTAAGATTTACATGGGACAGAGCACCACATTCCTTCCGAGGAGTCTGGCGGTGGCTTCACATCGCGCACGGGCAAGTCTGCCTATCGAATTCACATCTCTAAAACTTGAGCTACCATGGCGATTCCATATCATCGCAAAGATTCTTGTCAAAATCTTTCTCCCCAGTGCCCTTGGCGCCCGTGGGCATTGCCAGCTGTCTACTCCCATCCTCTGTAACAGCCAACAACAGACAGAAATGTTGAGCGTAACTGAGCCACGAGGGACGTGGCTCGTGACAGACTGGCATCTTCCCTCATAGCTAGATCGATTCAAGACAGGAAGCAGCTGGTTGTGGAGTTTTATTGGGGTGTGAACCCCTTGAACCTGGCTTGTTGATCTACAACATGGTGTCACGCCTGTCTCCAACCTCAGCCTGCCACGGAGGGGCCAGGTACTCTATGAAGGGGCCCAGGGAGGGGCCGAGTGCTGGATGAAGGGGTCTCTAAGATATCCTGGAGACTAGAGATGGCTTCCTGGCAAGGCTGAAGCGGGAGTTGTCTGAAGGAGGGCTGGAGCTGGATGTAGGGAGATGTGTGCATTATGTTTAGCTGGCTCGTGATACACTCTGGAAATAGCTAGAGGTGTCCACAGCTGGACCCTGGAGTGGACAGCAGGAAGTGACCAGCGTCGGTCCATCCAGAGGGTGGGAGAGGGCCACACGACGTGGTTAGCTTCCCTGAGAGCTTGTCTCTGGAATCCTAGTGCAGCCTGAGGGTAGGAAAGCTAGAACGCTTTCATAAACAGTTCACCGCCCCAATGAACAACTTGTCCAGAGCGGAGCACCACAGCTCGGAGCCCTGGAGACAAATTCCCCATGCAATCTCTTGGGTGTGCCGAGGAAATCTAGCTGCGGAGGGCTGGGTGTCATGTGACAGGCCAGCGGGTGCGCGTGGCGTGGCTGTCAGCCCTTGGAATTTCCGTGGTCTGCGTCCACTCCCGTGGAGTCCCGCAGCCTGCCGGCTTGTGGATCTGGTAGGTGGTGCTTGGCCAGAACGATCCCAGAGGCTCTTGCCTCTGAGTTTCTGCAGGAAAGGACTGGGTGGGGAGTCGACGGGCCGGGGGGCACCTCAGTGGGGTTGGCCTTTCGGCTGCAAGCTCACGAACTTGGACCATCCTAGACGGCCTCAGGCTCACCCCACAGCTCCCTTGGCTCGCCTAGCTCGGCGGCTTGACATCTTTGAAGGTTAATCCTGTGTTTTCTGAGTTGTCCGCTAGGCGGTGATGTGTTCCTTCTGTGTATCAGTCAGCTTCTGCTGCAGTAACCAACAGCCCCGACATTGCTGGCTTCTGACAACTGCCTATTTTCCATTCTGAGAAGTTGGACTTGGCCGGGCTTGGCTGCTGTCCATGGGTGCGCTGCCTCCCGGCAGTGGTCAGACTCTGAGCAGCACGGAGTGGCAAGCGATTCTCCTTTCAGCTTCTTCCGAGGCCTGGTGTGCTTTCGCTGTCGCTCACCATCAATGAAGAAAGCATCCTCTCCTTCTGAGAGGCAAAGGCAAGAACAGGGCGACTCCCGGCTTCCTTGTCCTGCTGTGAAGAGGGGGAGAGATGAGAACGAGGAGCAGTGATGCCCAAATAGGCCTCCGCTGTGCCCTGTGTCAGCTAGCTGGTGACCTCTTCCTGTCTGTGGCTTCCACTCCCAGCCACGCTCCCACCCGACCTTCCTGCCACATCCAGGCTCCTTACCCCACCCCCCGAGGCAGCATCTCTGGGTGCCCCGTAGCCGGCGTCTAAGCTCACCAGGATGTAACAGGAAACCGGTTGTAGCCCTGGGTGGGCAGGAAGCCTGTCCTGTGACACAAGTAAGCAGTGGGGAACACATCCAAACCCATCTCTGTCCCCCAGATCTGTACCTTTCCCTCTGTTAGAGGTCACCAGTATTGCAGCTACTCAGATTGGCCTTCAGATCTTGAGCATGAGAGCATTTTATTGACTTGGAATCGTTATTTTCTAATTTTTCTTTCTTTTTTTATTTTTTATTTGTTGGTTGTGGGGTCTGAACTCTGGTCCTGGGCGCTGTCCCTCAGCTCTTCAACTCAAGGCGAGCGTTCTACCACTTGAGCCACAGGGCCACTTCTGGCTTTTTCTTCTTATGTGGTGCTGAGGAATGGAACCCAGGGCCTCATGCATGCAAGACAAGCGCTCTACCACTGAGCTACCTTTTCAGCCCTATAATTTTTCTTTTAAAAGCCTATTTCCTTACCTGGGAGGCAATACCACCCGTATCTTAAAACCAAATTAATATTCCTTTTATTGGTCATTTTCCAGTTGTGCCATTCTTCCTTTGTAAGTAGACAGGCTGGCCACAGAATGCATGGAGATTTCACAGCTGAAAGCAAAAGTCAGTTCCGGCCGTAATGCTGGGGCAGTGCTGAACTGGAATTTCTATCTTGTCCCTGGAGTAATGAACAAGAATGAAAGAATGAGTCATGGCTTTGCTACAGCATAACCTTTCTACCCAACCCAGCCCAATCCAGGCTGGCCACACAGCTAAGGGCACTTCTTGAAGATGCTCGCTTGTATGACAACATGCACTAGTGACCTACAGGCTCTGTACGTGGAGTACTTAACAGTACTAACTCACAAAGGACTCACAGCCTGGAGATTCCGGCAGAGAGTAGTACTTATACTTGGTTCTCTGCTGTGGAATTCTGGGATATTCCTGTGATACATTCCCATCCCAACATGCAGAAGTTGGAACTGGAATAATGCAGTGCCCGTTTGAGCCCATCCAAGGCTCACAGGTGAGATCAGACCTGCTCTTTACATTTGAGATTGACTCAGGAAATCAGACCATAACCTCTCTGTGCTTCTTCCTCTTTTGTTTATGTTGATATTCTTATAACTGTGATGAATTATCTCTCAAGATGAAATTAATGCTTTAAGCCAGAACACTATCAATTCTCCGTTATGACAACACCTGGAGATGGGGCAATAGCTTAACTAATTTATGAAGCCATAAGGCTGGTCATAAATTCTGGCCCTATAAGTGGTGTCAGGCACAGTAGATTGAAATATAAGAGATTCATTTAATTTATTGTGTGGGTCTCCAGAGCTATCCCCATTAAGAGAATCTCAGAAGCCGGATTCTCTTAGATGTGCTAGAAGACCTCCTGTGCCATTGTGTGTTTTTACATGAAGACTGAAGGCCACAGTTTTAATTAGCTGTGAGGCCAGGAATGAAGAAGGCTGGGAAGGCATTGAGATTTAATAAGAGAGCAGGAGGGACAAAGAAGAGGACAAGCAAGAAGAGAGGGAGAGAGAGGAAAAGGCAATGAAGATACCCACAGCTGGCTCTCTGGGTACCAGGTGTGCATGCTACAGTCCTAGGCCCCTTTGCCCCTGGGCCTTGTGAAGCTGAGCGTCTTGAATGGCTTTCAGCTCAGTGGATGGAGAGGCTGCGTTATGAAAGAGGAGGAACAGGAGCGGCTGCTGATAACATCTTGGAAAAATCATTGGATCACAATGACTGGACGTGGATACTGGATTCCTGTAGCTCCAGCTTTGTAGAACCCTGGTTGTGTTGCATCTACTTAACATTTTAGTCCTTCTTCAGTTTCTTCTTCAGATACTGACTTTGCTTTGTGAAGTGGCTGGGCTCTGCTCTTCATTCCATAGAGACCTGCTTGTCTCAGCCACGCTGTGTGCATGTACATCTTCTGAAGGATGCTGTAGGAGTTTTACTTTAAAGTTTTTTTTTTTAATATTTGTTTTCCTAAGCGAGGAAACTTACCTACTCAGGACCACTCAGGGACTTTAGCTAGGGTAGATTAAAATGTCACCAGTGAAGCCTCTTGTATGAGGTCCAAAGAGTGTCGCTGCTTTATGTCTGGAGTTGCTGCTTCATTGTGAAGGGGCGTGGGTTGTTCCACTCACTTAGGGTCCTAATGTTTCTCGTCTCCCTCACACTTCTGAGGTCATTGTCATCCCCGGGCTGCAAGGCTGTCTTCTGACTCAAAGCTTCTTACAGGTGAGATCTCCCTCCTCAACTTGGGTCCCTGCTTCCCATGAGGTTGGGTTGTGGCATTTTAGCTTTTCGGTTTCCCATAAATGACTTGCTTCGCTTTTCTGGAAACTTCTGCTTTTCAATCCCACTGCTCATCATCTGGAAGGCTCTTTTCAGCCAGCTCCGTTGACAAGCGAGTGGAAATGGTAAATGGTGCTCCGTGGCACTGGTGGCCCCATGGCCCCACCCCCGCCCCATTCATTTCACGGAGCCTTATTCCTGCCTGGCACCACTAGGGGGTCGTCCTCTGAGACTGCTGTCCGTGCTGCCCGTGATGGCACCGTTGTGGATACTCCGGCCTTCTGCCCCTCCCTGCTGTGGAGACAGCCCCATCGTTGTTGTTGCCCCGCTGTGGATTCTAAACATGCTCTCTAGGAGACAAAGACGATGGGCCTGAGTGAAGCACTTCAGGTATCATCCACATGGTGGAGGGACTGAAGAAGCCTCAGGAATTAGCCGCCTCCTCAGTGACTTGAGTTAGTTCTCAGAGAAGAGACCGTCTCCAGATGTGCCCTGTACTGTGTTAAGGACAGTTACGTTAAGAGGTAAAAAGGTGAAGAAGGAAGGTAAAGGAAAGGTAGAACTGCTATCTTTATGCTTTAAAAAAATCTATGAAGGCCACTTGGAATGACGGCATAGAGTGTTGTTTTTTTTTTGTTTGTTTTAAAGAAAACTCTGACTTGATCAGACAGAATGTTCTAAATGTCAGCCCTGGGCATTGCCTGTGAGGATTCTCTGCACTGGGCGGTTGTCCTGTGGCCTTTCCCTCTGGTGAAGGAGGACACAGCTGGCGACGAGATCCTTCCGCAAGTGAAATCTGTTGTGGTTGGAGGAAGGGCTGGAAAAGAAGATGTGCCCAGTGTCTAGGTGTGTTTTCCATGAGCAGCTTTTTCCAGAAGAATCTTTCACTAAGTCTCTTTATGTAATCCCTGTTTATGATAGCATCTGATCTTGGAGCTGGAAGACCATTGATGTCATTTTTGCTTGGTTGCCCCAGGACTCCGCAGGGAACTTTGGGACTCTGAGTAGTGGTACTGAGTAGTGGTACAAAAGATTTCTGAGTAGCCTTTTGGTTCCTAGAGGAGTTCAGAAATCAATGCAGAGCTGTATGTACAACAAAGAACAATAAAAAGAAGGGCCCGGGAGCCTGCGTCCTCCCTGGGGCTCTGAGGAGGGTCCTCACCCCCCTGCAGGCTGTGTCTGTAATAAGCATGGAGGAGGGGAGGGAGTTTGGGTACCTCCTGAGCAGATGATGCTCATGTTCTCTCAGAACCATTGTTCAAATCGGGTCTACCCCACTCCATTCCATTGTTTCACCTTACCCCATTTACCACACTCCACGTTCCCCATCCTAGCCTCCAACCCCACCCCATCCCAACTCCCCACCTACCCTCTTCATCCCACCCCTCCCACCCCTCCCTCTCCCATCCCACCCTCCCATCCTGTCCTACTCCACCAATTCCCAGCCTGCCCCTTCTACCCTTCCATCCCATACCCCCCCGTACCTCCCCTCCTCCATCCCACAGCTGGCTCCTGAACTCGGACTGGGTACTTGGCACAGTGCTAGGCTTGGAGGAGGAGCTGACTGTGTGCTTAGTGTCGTTTGGGCGGCAGTCTGGGCTCTCAGGCCTTTCCTTTTGCTACGGTTCATCAGCTCTTTGTAATTAATTGATTTTTACTGCATCTCATTTCAAAGTTATGAAAGGAGCTCAGTTTCTTAATTATAATAATAAACCACTCCCCGCTCCTTGGCTCACTCGGTGCTCTGGGTGCACACTGAGCCATGCGTGCCTGGCGCAGTCCTGCACGGGAAGCCAAGCTGCAGGGATGGCAGGTATGCTGGCAGTGTGCGGCTCTGTAGCAAAGGAGAGCTGCAGTTGACCCCCATCTCTTTTCCCGCCTGCCTGCGGTGACTCTGTCTTATTTGGTAGCTTGTTTTTTCCACCGAGTAGAGTATTTACAGCCAGGGAAATGGGCAACCAACCAGAGCTTTTTTCCCTCAAATTAAACATGCAATCAAATTCCATTAATCAGCCCTGGAATTGTAGTCAGAATCACCGTACTAATACTCAGCTCTCATTGACTGCATGCTCTGCACATGCAGATGCTGTATGGACTCCCATCTGGATGACCTCAGCCATAGTATCTACTGAATAGGAAAAGTGATATGAAGAAGGTCATTCAACTCACCAATGTCTTCGTCCATATTAGAGCCCATGTAAGACTCAGAACCTACAATCCTATCCTTGGGGGTTCACTTACTTCCTCGCAAAGACCTTCATGGAGCCCCATTTCCTCTCCCAGGTACCCTTCAGGTGTTCAAGGCCCTAACCAAGAGAGCAGGAGCTCAGGAGATTGAGGTATGAGGGCAGTCAGTGTGGATAACGGACCAGAGAGCCATTTTACTCATCTGGCCCGGTCAGCACCTCCACATTGTGTTCTCTGACTATTTTATCACTTGGTGAGGGGGTGGTGGGTTTTGTGGGCCATGCTGATGTTGGTGGCTTGATTTTTATAGTGGTTTAATGGCTTTTGTGAAGTAAGGCCCTCATGGATACCCCTGGTTTCAGGGTGGCTTCTGGTAACAAAGTGTCTCTAAAAAATGATTCACTTTTGCCTTTTGTCAGGATAAAGGTTATTAGGACACCACTTGGGGGGATTTGGGGCCTCTCGGGTGGACAGTGATGTCATTCTAGCCTCATAACAATGAAGTAAATAGCCCCGTAGCTCCTTTCTGGCTGAGGCATGCTCAGCTGTCTGTCACCTGCACAAGTCCATGAGTCTTAGCACATGATAGACTTGGAAGACTCCTTGGTCTGGACACAGGCTGGTTCTCCCAATGAAGAGACCCCTGCCTCGCTCAGCTGGCTACACTCACACCTTCCTCACCAATCCCGTCAGCGGGCCTGCCATCCACCACCCTCCCTGCATCACCCTTACCAAGCTGACCCGGTTGCTTCAAATGGATTAGTGGGCAAAGAGGGGAAGATGGCTGATCGGCATGGCTGCCGGCCATCCCAGTGAGCACTCATACCTTATGCTGCTGTGCTGGTCGCTGTGGCTACCTTTGGGGGCAGAGCGTGAGAAAGGATGGTGGTGTTCTCAAGAAAATGAGAAGGAAGGGAAGGGGGGTGTTGGTTTTCGGAGGGAGAACTTGGACCCTGGATTGATTGAGGGCTCAAGGAAGCCATCATCCCAGACCCGGGTCCCCGCCAACATGCACTTTGCAGGCATGTCACTCGCTCAGCCCTGTGTCCATTTTAATGATGAAAAGAGGAAGGGCAGGGCTTGTGTTAGGAAAGGAAAACTTTCCCTAGAAATCCAAGTAGATGTTTGCTTACATCTCTCACCTGGCTATGTGTACCTAGAAGGGAGCCTGGGCTGGGTAGCTCTTACATGAGGATCCTGCTGGGCAAAATGATATTGGGGCTTAGTGTAAAGATGAGGCAGAGTGAATAAGTGTTAACTGGGCATTCGTGATAGTCACCCTTCTCCCCCATGGAGCTACTTCTTCCTGCCTTTAAATAATAGATTCCTGTTATGGAAAAGATGCTGTAAAGATCCCAGGGCTTTGGGCTCTGAGTCAAAATGCTTCTCTTCTAGCTGATATCCTCCCATTGCTGTGCAAAAATTCTCTCTGCTGATGGAGCCTCAGTTTACCTATGGTCCAAGGACTGGGCTTTCTTTCAGGCCCTGGGGGGAGGGTGGGGGTGGGAGTAGGGCACTCTGTGTCTTTTGGAAGCCAGCTGCACATGGGCCTGCGGTTTTCCCCGTGGTCGTGGAATGGAAGTAGCAACTGTAGGCCACCCACCACCCTTACTGCTTCATTCTTACCAGGTCAACCAGGTTGTTCCAAATGGATTAGTGGAGAAAGAGGGGAAGATAGCAGATCAGCAAGGCTGCTCACCGTCCCATGAGTACTCATTCTCATCCGCTGCTGTGTTGCTCGCTGTTATTTGCTGTTGGCCACCTTTGGAGCCAGTGCTTGAGAAAGGATGCTGGTGTTTTTATGAAAACGAGAAGGAAGGGAGGGAGGGAGAAAAAGAAGGATGAAAGGAAAGAAGGAAAGGAAAAGAAAGAGAGAGGAAAGGAAAGGAAGGCAGGAAGGGCAATTTCCCTTTCCTTGAAGTGTGGTTACCAGGTATGTTTGGTGATTTTCTCTGCAGTAATGAATCCACCCACCCGCTCTGCTGAGAGTGAGCCATTAGGCTTCATGTTCTAATCAGTTCTGAGAAGACATATGCCAACCATAGCCTGCGAAGTAGCAGCTTGTGGGAGGTTTTATTTATGAAGAGTCTGGCTAATACTCTGATACTCTGTGATTTCTTGTATTGAAAACCGTGTGTGTGTGTGTGTGTGTGTGTGTTTGTGTGTGTGTGTGTGTGTGTGTGTGTATCTGTCTGTGTGTAGCTCTCAGTATCATACCTGGAACCTGTGCATGCTAGGCAAGTGTTCACCCACTAAGCCAAACCTCAGCTCCCCTTTTAAACAGTGCTATATAAGTTTACCAGCATATTTACTTCTAATACCTTCATTCTGAGGTCCTACTATGCCAACCTGATTATGTGCTTGAAACATGGCTTACATATGCACATCTTGTTTAAGATGATGAGAGCTAGCTGACAAAGGAAGACAACATAGGACTTTGGTGCGTCCTCACTGTTAGAATGTCTCATCTGGAAACAGGTGCAGTACTTTGGTGTACAGATAGCATTGTCTGCTTAGTAATGTTGAAGAGATAACAACAGGTCCTGCTGGCTGTGTGTTGTGTTTTTCTTCTCTTCATTTGTGAACACATGCAAGTTTTCAATGGCAGGAGGATGGCAGAAGACAAAGGATGTTTGAAAGGGTGACACATAGGGTTTAGCCTGGAAGTTCTCTCCTGGCAATAGAATTCTGTCCTGTGACATACCAGGCTTTCAAAAAAAATAGACACAGCATCAAAGAGCAAGTCTGAGGATGGAAACAATGCATTTTTAAATCAAATCAAACATGTCTCCCTGTCCTTTGGGGAACGCATTAGAAGCTACCAGATTTGGAGGTGATGAGGGGAAGAGGGATGGGAGCAGATTTGAGCTTTTTGATCCAACAGCTCACTGTGCCTAGCTGGGCGCCGCTGGGACGGGGAGAGCTGCGGTGCAGGCTGGGGCTGCGCAGTTGGCGGCGTGTGCGCATGTCCACGTCCATGCGGTCACTGGGCGCCGCTGGGACGGGGAGAGCTGCGGTGCAGGCTGGGGCTGCGCAGTTGGCGGCGTGTACGCACGTCCACGTCCTGGGGCTGCGCAGTTGGCGGCGTGTACGCACGTCCACGTCCATGCGGTCACTAGGTGCATGCTGGGACGGGGAGAGCTGCGGTGCAGGCTGGGGCTGCGCAGTTGGCGGCGTGTGCGCATGTCCACGTCCATGCGGTCACACAGAGGAGGGAAATACGTCTGAGACTTTGTTCTGCTTTGTTTTCCTCACATTGCAGAGCACAGTGATAGCTCAGATCAACACTTCATTGTCCTCCCCGGGTGCTGGTGGCTCACGCCTGTCATCCTAGCTACTCAGGAGGTGAGATCTGAGGATCATGGTTCAAAGCCAGCCTGGGCAGGAAAGTCCTTGAGACTCTTATTTCCAATAAACCACCAGAAAACTGGAAGTGGCGCCATAGCTCAAGTGGTAGAGCACTAGCCTTGAGCTGAAAAGTGCAGGGACAGCGCCCAGACCCAGAGTTCAAGCCCCCCCCCAATAAAAAGAAAGTTCATTGTCTTCAAGTGGCAATTTAATCCCTGACCTCTATCTGTACTGTTTTCCTTGAAACTTCAAAGAATCCAAGCCCCTTGTGCTAGACAGACTGACAAGCAGGCAGACAGGTGTGTGCGCACACATGCACACATGCATGTGCATACACACACAAATACACACACACACACACACACACACTGAACACATAGAGCTGGTCACAAGCTGGACACACACACATGCACTGGACACACAGAGCTGATCAGAAGCCGGATACACACACACACACACACACACACACACACACACACACAAATACACACACACACACGGGACACACAGAGCTGATCACAAGCTGGCCCAGCACAGAACTGGGGTGGACAAGATGTGGCTGCTCGCTGCCCTTTAACCCCACATGGCTGGTACATGGCTCTTACTGCTAGGAACCCAGAATTCTTCAGGGGACCTATCAGCTACTGTTCCCTTCTGGAAGCGTTGCCTGGTGAGGTGGGTTCAAATCCTGGGCGGGAGGGCTGCGTGAGAGGTCCCAGAGTTCCCACACATGTGCAGGTCCGCCTGTCTTCCTCTTAGCCCCTGTCTGTCCCCATCCTGACGGTCCCCACCACAGCAGGGCTCCAGAGAAGTGGAAGGTGCATTGGAAATGGTTTGAATGGACTTTTCTTTCATTTTGTTTATTTAAAATACACAAAGGCCCAGTCAAACAAAATAACCACAAAACGGATGTGCTCACTGACCACATTCAGTGTATGCTAACACTTTGCTCGGTCTTCTTCTGATTCCTTGGGAAGAAATGTAGTGCAGAGTCGATGGTTCACCTGCCCTACCTCTCTCCCCCACCCCTGCCCCTTCCCCCCCCCCCCCGCCCTGCTCCCCCTCTCCCCGCCTCCCTCCCGCCCTCCCCCCCTGCTTCCCCCCCCCGCCTCTCTCCTGCCCTCCCCCCCTGCTCCCCCACTCCCCTCCCCTCCTCCCCACCTCTCCCCCCTACCCCCCCCCCGCCCCCGGCAGTACTGAGAAAGGGGTGACTTCCACCCGCTCCTGGCTCCTCCTTTCTTTTTGTCTGGACGTGCCGCAAGTCACACACCACACGTGCACACACGTGTACACATGTGCATTTGTATGTATTCTTTCCACATGTATACTTCTCACAAATGATATTCATCCATACATGTTTATCCATTTACCATTATCTTTTTTTTTTTTTCTGGTCGTGGGGCTTGAACTCTGGGCCTGGGTGCTGTCCCTCAGCTCATCATTATGTGCTCAAGGCACATAAGCCACAGTGTCACTTCCGGTTTTCTGAGTGGTTTATTGGAGATAAGACTCTCATGGTGGGGCTGGGAAGGTGGCTCAGTGGTAGAGCGCTTGCCTTGCATGCCTGAAGCCCTGGGTTTGATTCCTCAGCACCACATAAGCAAAAAGAAAAAAGCTGGAATTGGCACTGTGGTTCAAGTGGTAGAGCTCTAGCCTTGAGCTGAAGACAGAGCCCAGGCCCAGCGTTCAGGCCCCACGACCGGACCCCTCCTCCCCCGCTCCCACCCCGCTCCCAGCTCCTGCCTGGGCTGGCTTTGAACCTTGGTCCTCAGATCTCAGCCTGTGAGTAGCTAGGATTACAGGCATGAGCCACTGGTGCCTGGCTTTACCATTATCTTTTATATCCCTTGTAACATTTTCCATCTAGTTATATATGCTGCTCTTTGTGGGGGTTCAGTTCTAATTATTTCATAATTTTCTTTGCTTGGCTCATTCACTTCGATGTTTTGTCTGTAAGTCTTTCTCAAGTCTGTAAGTCTCTTACCTCCACCTGCAGTCCCTCAGCTCGGAGCACTTCATGTTGAGCCTCTTGAAGCTATGTCTGTTTCTATTCATAATTCTGTGTTTATGTAAATTTTTGTTTACGGATGTTGAGGTTCTGTTGTTTGGTACACTTTGATTCTGGATGTTTGCATCTTCTTTTTGGTGAATTGTTGCTTTTTATCATTAAGCACTACTTTCTTTCTCTCTCATAAATGATTTTGTCCAAAAGTTGACTTTTCTGGGATATTAGAAGTACCGTTCCAGCTTTCTGTTTATAATTTACTGGCCTGCTTTTTTGAGTATATTAGTAGATCTTTTTCAATAAGAAGTCTATATTAAAATTTTCTTTTTATGTATGGCTTAGGTACATCTCTCATAAGTAGGGTATAAATAGACCTATAAAATCACCCAGATGGAGAAGATCTGTAGTTTAATAAGTGATATTTATGTCATTTATAACTATGGAATATCTCACATAATTATCATTACAGATAGGTGTTTATTCATGTCAGATTATTTTGTGTTTTTCATCTTTGATCCTTTTCTGACTTTATCAAGATTATACCTTTTATCTCTATCTTCTATCTTTTATTTGGGGAGTGCACACACTTTAATTGTATAGTCTACTTGGGCTTTTCCTGCAAATGTTGTGTTACTTCCAGTTACCTCCTCCTATCCCTCCTGGTACTGTTGCTGAATTCTTTGGTTCTACTGTATTTTAAAATCCTTCTTCATGCATGTTGTCATTATCGTGTGTGTGTGTGTGTGTGTGTGTGTGTGTGTGTGTGTGTGTGTGTGTGTGTTTTGGTTGGTCATGGGGTTTGAACTCAGGGCCTAGGCACTGTCCCTGAGCTTTTTCATTCAAAGCTAGCACTCTACCACTTTGAGCCACAATGTCACTTCTGGTTTTCTGATGGTTAATTGGAGAGAAGAGTCTCATGCACTTTCTTGCCTCAGCTGGCTTTGAACTGTGATCCTCAGATCTCAGCCTCCTGAGTAGCTAGGATCACAGGCATGAGCCACCAGCGCCCAGCTGTTATCATATTTTAAATTGTGTCAGCGCTTATCTAGATGTATCAGCTTGCCTACTGATTTTCTTTGTTTAGTCTTTGCTTCTTGAATTTCATTTCTTTTGCCTTCTGGGTTTAATTTCCTCCTTATTGAAGATACATTCTGGTAGTCCTTTAATTAAATGTCTTTGGTAGTAATGTCTTTCAGCCTTGGACTCTGCGTTCACTCCATTCTTACGTGACAGTGTTGGCTGACAGACGTTTAGGGCACCAGTGATTTTCCCTTAGCACTTTGAAGGTATTATTTTATTGCCTTCTGGCATCTACTGTTGCTGAAGAGAAATCTTGTATCCATCAGGTTGCTTCCTTTGTAGATAATCTCTTTTCTGCTCTCCAGCCACCTCTAGTACTTTCTCTTTGTCTTTGATGTTTTATTGTGATATGTCTAGATGTGGATTTAATTATGTCTATTTTCTTTTTTTCTTCTGTTCCCATTTACTACTACTCCCAAATCCAGTTACCATTTTCCTCTGGTACAACTTTTCGATATTTCTTACCCTCCATTTTTACCACCCACAGACAATAAGAAGTACTACTAAGCAATGAACTTCATACATCAGTCTGCTTTCTTCTTGGCCCACCTCCTTCCTTTCTAGAAATTCCACTAATTTTTCTCATCATGATTGAACGATTGCTTTGTGCATCAAGCCTTTCATTTCAGAGCATGTCTTCACCTCAGCTCTGTCTGGCTTAGGTTCTATATCATTTCCCATTATGACTTTGATTTTAATTAATTAATTAGCTTTTTTTGGCAGTGATCTCAGGGCCTTATATCTGCTAAGTCGGTGCCCTAACACTTGTGCTATTCTCCAGCCTTTATTTAATTTTTTAAGGGGTTCTCAAAACCCAAGTGCTTAGTGCGTAGGACTATATAAAATGAAGCATATGAACTCATGGAAACAAGAGGTTCTCACTAGACCCTGTATATAGTTCGTTCTTTTTTCTTTCTTCATTTCTCTTAATTTTTTGAACCTCGTGTTTTGCATAATAGACAGTGCAATATGGGCAAGGGCAAGGGAATCACAGAGATATCAGAACAAGGCATGAACTGCAGAAACATTGATGCTCACTTGACACTATGTTGAGTATCAACATTCCAACTTGGGGAGGATATGGAGGAGTAAGTGGGAGATAAAGAGGGATGGGGTAACAGTGATTAAAAACAAATGTACTTATTGCCTTACCTATGGAACTGTAACCCCTAGCTCATTACCTTTTCAATTAAAAAAAAGTCAACCAGTAAATATCATAGTCTTTATAGAGCACGAAAATAAAGGTCATTAAAATTTATTCCACAGATGTTTTTGATTTGATTTTTTAGCCATTGTGTTTGGGTGTTAATCCTCTTTGTATCTGCAGAAGTCTATTTATTTTAGATTTTCTGCATGGACTATGTAATTCTTTCCTGAAAGTTTATGTCTAGTGGGGATAGTTTGTTTTCTTTTTCTTTTTTTTTTGTCTGTCGTGAGGCTTGAACTCTGGGCTTGGGTGCTGTCCCTGTGCTCTTCAGCTCAAGGCAAGCACTCTACTGCTTGAGCCACAGCGCCACTTCCAGTTTTCTAGTGGTTTATTGGAGATAAGGGTCTCAGGGACTTTCCTTCCTGGGCTAGCTTTGAACTGTGATCCTCAGCTCCTCAGCCTCCTGAATAGGAGGCTAGGATTACAGTTTGTTTTCTTCTTTGTGCATTTAATATAACCTAAGGTGTCAAGTGAGTCTGCATGGTAGAGTCATGGGGTTTATAATGGATCCAGTCACTCTGTCTGTCCATCTATTAGTTATTGAATTATTTTATCTATCCATCTGTCTACCTACCTGTCTATGTACCTGCCTACTTACCAGCTATCCATTCATTATGCATCTATTGTTTTATCAAGCATGTATATATGTGTATGTATGTATGTCTCTGTCATCTATCTATCTATCTATCTATCTATCTATCTATCTATCTATCTATATCTATCTATCTATCTATCTATATCTCATCTCTGTCTGTGCTGTTTTACATTATACAAGGTGATTTGGCTTTTGCTGTCATTACTCTGTTCTTATTGCCAATGTCTGTAGGCACACTATCAATTTCCTTGCTAGATGAGTTCATCTCTGGGGCTCCTGCTTCTTAAGTCATACGCTGGGACTTTTTTGGGTGGGTCCGAGACCAGACTCAAACTCAGTATCTTACACTTTCACTTATTGGCTGGCACTCTGCTACCTGGGCCACTTCTCCAGCCCATAAGCTGTGACCTTTCTCCCTACCTACAATGCTTTCATTTGTAAGCCCAGTTCCGTAGGTTCCTGTGGACGTACCTACCACCTACTTCCTTTGCTCCAATTTCTCTCTATGAATTTAGACTTCCTTTTGCCATGAATGCTTTATTTATACATGCTTTTTAGAAAAAATTCCAGTGCTTGAACTCAGGGCTTCATGCACTGGCTCAACTTTCTTGATTATAGCTGGTGCTCTGTCACTTGAGCCAAGTCTCTAGCCCTGCTTTTGGCTGGTTAATTAAAGATGGAATATCTCAGACTTTTCTGGCTGGGCTGGCTTTGAACCTTGGTCCTCTAGGTCTCAGCCTCCTGAGCAGGATTGTAGGCATGGGCCACTTACATCTTGTTGTATATATATAAATTCTTTTCATGAGCAGGGTAGGTGATTAGGCTGGATTTGCTCTCACATTCTGATGTGTTTATAATGGAATTGCCCTCTCTCTGTCTCTCGTGTGAATCTTTCATGTGATGACCTGTGGTTGCTTTTGTAAGGAGTATTTATTGTTCTTCTAGCTAAAGTCAGGAAGGGATGAACATTCAATGAGAGAAATGAATTTTAAATTCCTACTGGATAATAATAGATACAGAATCACAAGAAGATAGTTTCCCCTTATCATTGGTGGTGTAAATATCAATACATTATTGGTGACTTTTATTATTTATTTATTTATTATTTTATCAGTTGTGGGGCCTGAACTCTGGGCCTGGGCGCTGTCCCTCAGCTCTTCAGCTCAAGGCTAGCACTCTACCACTTGAGCCACAGCGCCACTTCTGGCTTTTTCTGCTTATATGGTGCTGAGAAATCGAACCCAGGGCCTCATGCATGAGAGGCAAGCACTCTACCACTGAGCCACCTTCCCAGCCCCAAGTTTTAGTTAAAATTTTTTTTTTCAACAGATGTTTAGACTTTTTAGAAATTATTATAAAGGTCATTGAGCCACTTTCCCAGCCCCAACTTTTATTTTAAAAAATTTTCAACAGATGTTTAGACTTTTTAGAAATTATTATAAAGGTGATGTTCATTGGAGTTACAGTTTCATAAGTCAGGTTATGAATACATTGATTTTGGGACTTTTTTTTTTTGAGACAGAATCTCTCTTTGTAGCCAAGGCCAGCCTTATCCTTTTAATCATCTTGCTTCATTAAGCCTTCTAAGTCCTGGGATTATAGGTGTGACCTTCCACATCTAGTCTTGGTGGAAAGGGAGAAAAATAGATGAGGCAAGGGAGAAAATAAAACCAAGAGAGTAGCCTGCGTCTGCGTGGAAGACGGAGGAGAGGAGAGATGGAAAGAAGCTTTCACCCCGTAGGCATAGAAGGTTGTTGAAGGGAAGCCTGGGCAGACCTTCAGGTAAAAGCAGGATACAAGGGAATAAAATTGTTTACAGTATGAATCTCCTGGTTAACATTTAGATCCTCACTGTGGGGACAGATGGGTCATACATCTTGTTGAAAATGAGGTAATGGAAACCACATGGAGATTTGCAAGTTGTATATCCGTGCTGGTCTGGGGAGAAGGGTCTGCGGGTGTGGCTGGGACCGAATTCTTCCAGGACTGACCCCGGGTCTGTGGACTGGTTTAGTGCTTAGATAGGATGTAATACATAATCCTCACAGTGGACAATTTTTAATGGTGATAAAGCACTTACGTGTATTTGACTATTGTTGGAAAGACACACTGTAATGCCTATAGGGAGATTAGGTTTGCTTTGTCAGAATATTTTTGCATTTTGACCTACACATTATAATATCATGTATTTGCATGAGGCTTCTTTTGATTTAAAATACAATTATATAGGAATCTTAAGTAGAAATATGGAAATAATTGGAATATCCTCACATTACACAGCTGTTTTCATTTATGCATTAGCTTTCCTGGCTGTAATCATCCTGTATATAATATTCTTATTTTCACTGCTCAACTGATAACTCTTTTCTTGTATCTCATGAAATCATCATAGTTTTCTGGAAGTTCTGGAATGAGGACTTACTATAAAGACATACAACTAGTAAAGTTAAAAAACAAAAGCAAAAAAAAAAAAAAAAAGCAAGGAATGAGTGCTGGTGGACCAGCACCTGGAATCCTTAGCTACTCGGGAGGCTGAGACCTGGAGGATGGTGATTTGAAACCAGCCCAGAGGGAAAATAAACTGCAAGACTCGATCTCCAATTAATCAGCAGAGAGCTGGGCTGGAGACGTGGAGCGGTGCAGCAGTCAAGAGCAAGCAAGCTGATTTCCTCGTTTCGTTTGAGGCAGTGCATGTGCGCTGTTCATTTCTCAGTGGCTGAGTCCCGTCCACACCTCGTCACGAGCAGTGAGAGCAGCTTTCTGGGTTGCAGGGCAATGGCTGTAGCTCTGCCCAAGCCCAGAGGCGTCTCTAAAGGACCGCAGGTAGTATTCCGAAGACGTCCAGTCCATGAGTGGATCTCTGGGGGTAACTGGGTTGTGTTAAAGCCATGATGGCTGGTTTGGTCCAGATGTGTGGGTTAAGCCACGGATAACATGAGGTGTTCTGTGGCATGAAACACCCCGAGTGACACCCAGATGTGACATGCGTGGTTCACAAAGGCCAGTCTTCCCCGTCTTCCTGGGTGTGAGCCCTGAGTAAGCATCACTGGAACACGGCGCCGGGGGGCTGTGGGGAGGGCAGCCCATGGTGGGGTGATGTCCACTGCTCTTACGGCTTATCTGCCCACCAGGGGATGTCTTTAACTGAGTGCCATCTCCTTCCGGCCCCTTCCCACACCCAGGGCTGTCTCTTGGAACTCTGTGGTCTTGTGTGCAGGGCCAGCGGCCTACAGTGCTCCAAGAGTAGCCACGTGGTGTTTCTCATTCTGGGGTGGAACCAAAGCGCTCTGACCTCATGCAAAACCTGCTTCTCCTTCTGTTCCACCCTTCCCCGCTGCCTGTCTCCCCCCTTCCCCCCCCCCCCCCCCCACCAGTCTATCTCCCAACCTTCCTCTCAAGACAGCCTGCGTGCCTGCGCTGTCTCCATCTTGAGAAGCTCTTAGCCACCTCTTGAACTCCAAGCTCAGCAAGAATGATGTTACATGCCCAGGTGATGGTGCTGAAGAGCCCGAGAGTCTGCCTGAGTTCCTCGGGGCGCACGGGCTGGTGAACGCTGCTGCTCCCGCTGCTCTCTTAACTAGAACGGACTGAGCAGGGGCATGATGGAGGATGCCACCAAGTGTGACCCTGAGAAATTGACATGAGGTGAAACCAGCCCTCAGAAACAACAAGACCAACCAGAATCGCCCACAGTAAGGGGACAGGCATCATTGTGGCCCAGCGCAGACATCCTTCATCAGGATTCCTGTGGTTTTATCTTATTTTATTTTTGGGCAGTACTAACCTCGGTGCTTGCTAGGCAGGTGCTGTACTGCTGACCCACGCCTCCATCTTTTTGGGGTTTGTGGTTTGGGTCTTGTGAAGAAATAATTGTGAGAAGTCTTGCTTGAGGTGATCTGCACTGTAGTCAGCATTGCCTCCTGAGCCGCGGTGAAGCAGAATGTTCGGTAGCGTGTGCCCTGGATTCCGTGCCTAGATTCCGATCTCTGGCTCCTTCGTGGGTTCCCTTTCTGCCTGTGTGTGATCTCTCCTTTGTCACGTGGCTCTATCAGGAACCTGGTTTATCCATCATCACAATGTGATGCTGCTGTGCTTTTAGAGGCCATCGAAAGGTTTCACCTTGCTAACTCCAGTTCCTGTTTTCAGCCCATGTGGTTGGTTCAATGACTGTATCCTGTGTATGGATCTCTGTGGATGGGACACCAGAATCCATCCTCATCATATTCCATGTCCTTTCTCAGCTCCTGAGACATAGATTTTTGGGTCCCTCACCACTAGAGTTTCTCATAGAGAAGGAAGAGGTGGGGTTTGGAATCTGTGTTTTCATAAAGTTCTGTGCTCAGCTGTCAGCTGTGTGCACAGTGGCACCTGGGTCTCTCAGGTGGGGTGAGAGGCGGGGGGAGGGGACAGGGCCCCAGGTTAGGTGAGGAGTTCTGCCACATCGAATACCTGGTGTGTGCATGTGTGATTGACTCTTCCACTGGACTTGGAACGTCATCCTTAGTGCTTAGTGTAGAGATTGGTCCTTGAAGGTAGCAAGGTCACTGTGTAAGATTGATGAATGTAAAGACAGATGGAAAGAAGGAAAGGATGGAGGGAGGAGGATAGATAGGCGATGGGAAGATGTATGGCTGGAAGGATGGATGGATGGATGGATGGGTAGAATCGTGGATGAATGGGTGGACAACTGAATGAATGAATGAATGAATAAATGAAGTTTAGACCACAGAAGGAGGGAGTCAGTACCAGGGGAACTGGTCCATAACTCAACAGTTCTGCTCATACTCCCCTGCCTTGTATGTGCATAAAGACAGAAGACGCTCTTCCCATCATACGCTTCTTCTGGAATACTCTTCTTCCCCTTCTAGAGTTAGGAAGCAGGTGACAGTTTCCGAGATGGTGGCCGTGGACCTTTGCTCGCCGGCTGCTTTCCTTTCTGTCCCCTGTTCCCATCCCCAGGCACTGAGAGACCAGCACCACCGCTCGCCGCTCAGCGAGATGTTGCTCTCCCACAAGGGAGGACGGGGCTTTGCTTCTCCATTTCTGTAGCTCCCACAATCTGCCTCCAAAGCAAGCATTCGGCTAAAAGTACCCCTGCAGCCTCGGCCTTTGTCAGTTCTGGGCACATCCGTGTGGCCTGCAGGACTGGATGCTCTGAACTGGGGCAGGGTGAGCCGGGGACAGCGATGGGCTGTCTACGTCATAAACGTAGTGTTGTTGGGGGGAAGATCATTGGCTGACCATGTCTAGCAGCTCACTTGATTTTAAACTTGAACTCATGAGCGTGTTCAGACTATGTTTCATGGATCCTGTGAGCACAGGTAGAAGGCGACTCTTGGAAGCTAGATCCCGTAGCACGGCAGATGCCTGTGGCCACTAGACAACCTCCTCGTTCAAGATGGCGCTGTCAGCAGGGATGCCCCACTTGCGATGGCAGGACGTGCCGAGGTGGGCGGGATGCGCTCATACCTGTGCCCTTCGTCATCCTCAGCGGAAACCTCTGGATTTCCTTCATTCCCTCTGCCCCCTCCCCCATGTCTGCAGCATCTTAATTTTTCCCTTAGACGGCCTTCCTCATTGCTCCAAGGTGGCTGTCAGAGCTCCAGGCATCACGCAGGAGTGATTGCACATGCCTTTTCTTCATAAGTCTAGACCTGGTCTCGACTCCTCTTGTTCACTCCACCCCATCCCCATCAGCCAGTGCTGAACTGGCCAGAATCACAACACGTGTCCATCCCTGAGCCAACTGGCAGCTGGAAGAAGAGCGCTCACAAGGGGATTTACGGTGGGGGGGGGGAGAGGCAGGCTTGTCCACCCCGGCTTGTGTGAGGTAGACGTCACACTGGGGGACACACCGGGGCTCCTTGCCTTTGCTTTGCAGGCCTGGGGATTGAACCCAGGGCTTCTGTCACTTGCCTCACACCCCAGCCCTGGAGCTGTTTCTGCAAAGAAGAAGGGGCAGCCAGTGGCGTCTTTGCCACCATTCTAGCCACGCATGAAGAAGGCTGGCTTTGCCCTTATGTGTCGCGGTGAGTCTGGTTCCCTAGGTCACTCCGTCCTGGCATTGTGTTGCTGTTGTGATGGAAATACAGTAGAGCCTTCTTTATTTTTTTAAATTGTGAAAATACTCTACAGAGGAGTTACAGTTACATGAGCAAGGTAATGAGTACATTTCTTATCAAGCGTTGTTGCCTCCTCCCTTGTTTCCCCTTCCCATCTCTCCCCCCATCCCCCCTCTCCCCAGTAGCACCTTCTGGATGGGATAATGTCGCTTATCTATGGCACTGTGCATTTTCTGGCTTGGAGTCAGTATCTTATTTTCTTTCTTCCAATAGCTGACTTCTGTTTTTTTTTTTTTTTCTTTTTAAATGCTGGTCCTGGGCCTGAACTCAGGGACTTGGTGTTGTCCCTGAGCTTTTTAGCTCAAGGCTAGCCTGTCCCCTTGAGCCACAGCTCTACTTTGGCTCTTTGGTAGTAATATTGGAGATAAGAGTCTCACAGACTTTCTTGCCTGGGTGGCTTTGAACCACAATCCTCAGATCTCAGCCTCCTGAGAAGCTAGGATTACAGACTTGAGCCACCAGCACCCAGATTGCCCGTCCTTCCTTCCTTCCTTCCTTCCTTCCTTCCTTCCTTCCTTCCTTCCTTCCTTCCTTCCTTCCTTCTTTCCTTCCTTCCTTCTTTCCTTCCTTCCTTTCCTTCCCTCCCTCCCCCTCCCTCCCCCCTCCCTCTCTCCTTCCCTCCCTCTCTCTCTCTCTTTCTTTCTTTCTTTCTTTCTTCTTTCTATTTTCTCTCTATTTCCTTCCTTCTTTTCTTTCTCTCTCTTCTTCCTTCCTTCCTTCCTTCCTTTTGTCTGTCCTGGAGCTTGAACTCTGGGCCTGGGTGCTGTCCCTTAGTTCTTCAGCTCAAGGCAAGCACTCTACCACTTGAGCCACGGCTCCATTTCGGTTTCTTAGTGGTTTATTGGAGATAGTCTCATGGACTTTCTTGCCTGGGCTTGCTTTGAACCATGATTCTCATATCTCAGCCTCCTGAGTAGCTAGGATTACAGGCTTGAGCCACCGGCACCCAGCTGACTTTTATTTTTTAAATATTCACAGATACTGGTAAGGGGTGGCCAGAAAAATCTGCACAAAGAGGGAGTTGTTTTTTCAACACTTTTGGGGAGCACGGAGATTACCTGTCCCTTCATTTCACAGTGTCACTGCCGTGTGCACATTGCTGGCAGGCGCGCACCATCTCTGCAGGTCAGGTCATGGTACCACAGTCTCCAGATGGATGATTGAGACCCAGGGAGGGTTCCTCTTATCCCACATTCCAGCAATTGAACTCAGGGCCCCCCAGTAGCTAGGCCTGTGCTTGACCAGTTGAATCACAACCCAGCTTCTTGCTTGTAGTTTGTGCTAATTTCTCCCAGCCTGTCTAAGACCTCGATTCTCTTACGGTGGCATCCCAGTGCGTGAGGCTTTGTTGGCTGCTGGTGAATCAGCACACACCTGGGGCTCCAAGTGCAGGTGTCTCTGTGTATCACTGCGCTGGCCCTCCTGGTGCTCAGCCATGTGTGGTGTTTGCCATTCCCACAGCATCACAGGCAGAAGGTGGAGCTAAGAGGATCCCAGGGGTGAGGTGGGAGGCCCCAGCTCCCCACACAGGTCCCGGATGCCTCGGCCTCTGTTCTCTGCATGTGCTCCTCTAGAAGCACCACAGCTGGACAGATGGTTTGCAAGCAGTCCGTCGGTCCCTGATGGCTGGATTTTATTTTTTTACTTCTTCAGTCTGGCTTGCACACTTCTCTACTTTTTTCCCCTCTGATTAGGCCAGCTGTTACCTCCCGTGGTTGGTAGTGTGCCTGTCTCTGGCACAGCTCCTGGCTCTGGATTTTGTGACATTCTTTGGCTCCTTTGTGGGCTGCTCAGTTGTGTTCTGGATAATTTATATTGTCAGATAAATGCCCCCAGGATAGATGAAGTATTAATAATGCTATAATGCTCATTTAAAAGTACCCATTGCACATATTTCATAGAATACTCTCTGGGCTCTATTCTGGGCTTAACATCAGGTCCAACAATGTCTTAGCTATAAATCAAGCCATTTTTTTTTTCCAGCCAGTAGAGGTTTTGGCATGAAAACATGCTATAGAAGGGCAGAGTATAGGAAATTTTAACTGGTGCTTTCAGAACTTTATTGGGAAAGTTAGCACCCATTGGCAACTGAGTACTTATTTTAAACCACTGCATTTCACAAAAGGCAGTTCACCCAGCTGTCATCAGGATTGGCGTTTGGGTTTAGAGAAAAAGAGATCTGGAAACACCTTGGAGGACTGAGGGCAGTGGTGGCCTCACAAAGCCACGAAGCATCATGGAATTCGCCGATGCCAGCCCCGGGCTGTGGAGCGCGGGCTGACGGCCCGGACGGTGGGCACCTCCCCGGGGCTGAGTGCGGAGAAAGAAGAGACGGCCGGGAAGGGAACGCACGCTCTACGCAAACGTTTGCAGCTCCCCTTTAGCTTTTCCCCCTGATGCCCAGGGTGAATCTTCTTGTCTTTGAGATTTTGGAAAATGCTGAAAACTGTAAGAAAGTAGGAGTTGACCTTGTGTAGACGTTGCCTGTGAAGGAGAGCGGTGTGTGTGTGTGTGTGTGTGTGTGTGTGTGTGTGTGTGTGTGTGTGTGTGTGTGTGTGTGTGTGTGTGTGTGTGTGTGTGTGTGTGTGTGTCTGTGTGTGTGTGTGTGTCTGTGTGTGTGTGTCTGTGTGTCTGTGTGTCTGTGTGTCTGTGTGTCTGTGTGTCTCTGTCTGTCTGTCTGTCTGTCTGTCTGTCTGTCTGTCTGTCTGTCTGTCTGTCTGTCTGTCTGTGCCTGGCTTCCCTCACTTAGCCAGATCCCTCCGGCGTCCTCTGTGTGGTTGGAGACAGCAGTGTTTCCTGGTTTTCAAATGTGGCGGGGCTTTCCACCATACTTACAGGCCTTACCTGCTCTGCTTCTCTACCCAGGAGGAGAACTGAAGTCCGGTCCGTGGCAGGCGTGGTGTGGGGCCGACATCTCCTCCTCACACTGACCTCAGGCCTTTCCCACGCGACCGGGCCGCAGACTGGGCGGCCTGGGCCGCACTGGTGATCACACGTGGCTTCCGTTTCCATATCTTCCACCATGGCTGCCCCCGCAGCGAGGCTCTCCACGCCCTTGTCAAAACTCGCTTCTTTTGCCTCTTTGATAGTGGACATTCTGGAAGGTGTGACGTAATATGCACTCTAGTTTTAATTTATACTTCCATGATGATAATAATGATGATTGTTATTTTGTGCTGACTCGGAGGCTTGAACTCAGGCGTGGGTGCTGCCCGTTCAAGGCTAGCACTCTACCGTTGGAGCCACAACTCCATTTCCAGGTTTTTTGTTTTTGTAGTTCATTGGAGATTAGAGTCTCATAGTCTTTCCTGCCTGGGCTGGCTTCAAACCACTCTTCTCAGATCTCAGCCTCATGAGTAGGCAGGACTGGAGGTAGGAGATGTTGAGCATGGGAAGGCCTGAGAGGGTTGGTGAAAGACATGACGTTCCGGGTTAGATGGACGCAGCAAGCAGGAGAGCTCTGCTGTGCGACATGGTAGCAGCAGTGCGTTGTATTCTTGAAAATCATTAATCGTAGAACTGAAGCTGAGGTTACCATCTATTAATTAGCATATGGACACGTGCTTCTAACCATCGATATGATGCGTGGTGCATATATATTGTTTTATTTTCTCCATTAAAATAAGGAAACATTTTTAAATACCATATTTTTGATGCTCGGTACCAGGGCTTGAACGCAGGGCCTCATTCTCTCCCTTGGCTTTTTTCACTCACTGCTGGTGCTCTACCACTTGAGCCATGCCTCTAGTCATCTTTTTGCTGGTTAATTGGCTATAAAGACTTTTACAGACTTTCCTGCCTGGGCTGGCTTTGAACCTTGATCCTAGATCTCAACCTCCTAAATAGCTAGGATTATGATGTGAGCCTCCAGCATCCAGCTAAAAATATTTTTAAATTTTTTTTTTTTGGTCCAGTCGTGGGGCCTGAACTCGGCCTGGGCGCTGTCCCTCAGCTCTTCAGCTCAAGGCTAGCGCTCTACCACCTAAGCCACAGCGCCACTTCCAGCTTTTTTTCTTTTTGCTTATGTGGTGCTGAGGAATCGAACCCAGGGCCTCACGCATGCAAGTCAAGCGCTCTACCACTGAGCCACCTTCCCAGCCCCAGCTAAAAATATTTTAATAAAGAAGAAAATAAGAACTTGCCATTCACCTTGGAAGGCAAGATGTGTGTGTGTGTGTGTGTGTGTGTGTGTGTGTGTGTGTGTGTGTGTGTGTGTGTGTGTGTGTGTGTGTGTGTAAGTTGCACACTTCAAGTTGTTTTCCTTTCTTCCTTTCCTCTTTCCGATATCCATGGGCCTTGGCTTTTGCTTTTTGGAACACTGGGTCATATCAGAAGCATCTCGGTCCTTCCACAATGATGCCATGCTGTGTTTCCTGTGCTCCAGCGAGCGCTGGGCTGTACACTGGCCATTTGGATCAGATGTGGTCACACACAGGTCGGGAAGACCTCGGGTGGAGCTGGCTGGGGGCCTCCCGATGGGTGTGGGAGGAACCATTTATGAATAATTTTGCCCATTACAAATATTGATGTTGATACAATGCCTGAGTCATTTTCTAATTTGAATATATTTTCCACTGAAATAGATACTATTTATGATTTTTCATATTTGAGGATTGTTCTAAATAATTACATTTGGGGGTTAGATATTTTACTTGGAAAGTTGCAGTAAGTACAGAAATTTCTTCATTTTGAAAGAAAGAGAGCAAGAAGGAGCTGAGAGAGAGACTGAAGAAAGAAAGAACACAGAGGAGAAAATGGAGAGAAAAAGGAAGAAAGAAGAAAAGAGGGAATGAATGAATTTTATATATGCACATAGAACCTTTCTAAGAAAGATTCTTACTTGTCTTTTTGACTTGGTTGGGTTCTAACTTTAAAAAAATACTCATTTCCCACTGTTTCTTTTCTGGGACTAACACATCAGTTGCTTAGTCTCGGTCTTCAGGATGGAAGGCTTTGTAAGGCAGAACTGTTCTGAACAGAAGCAAGTGCTCAGTGAGCAATCTGGGGACCCAAACTGCAGTTCCTGGAGCTGGGGGCCGAGGGAGGGCTGCTCCTCGTGCTACCTCTGCACGTACCTCTGTTGCAGGATGTCAGTTCAGGACTGGCCTTTGTTTCATTCCTAATTTTGTGTCATATCACTATTTCCACACAGGAGTGGAATGTGTTCTCCTTAAAAAAAAATGGGACTGATTTCAAGTCCTATCTCCTCTTCAAGTAAAAATAGTGTTTTAAGAAGTAGATTTGGTCTATAAGTATCCAGTTAATCCTTTATTGCTTATCTTTTTCCTCCTTTTATTATAATAATAATTATCATTTTTACTGGTACTGGGATTTGAACTAGGGCCTCATGCTTAAGAGTTTGCTCAGCTGGTGCTTTACCATGTGTGCCACCTGCCCAGCCACATGTTTTTTATTGCATCTTGAAGATGTAGTCTTGTGGACTTTTCTTCAAGCCTTGATCCTGCAGCTCTCATCCTCTTGAGTAGCTAGGAATATATACATGAGTACCCAGAACCCAGTTATTGTCTGTCTTTGGAAAGAAAGTAAGCTTTAACAAACTTCAATTCTTTTTCAGGTCATTCCAAGATCGTTGGTTGAACCAAGAAGAAAAGCTGTGCTGATGAAAAGCAGGACCAATGACTCACAGAGAAAAAAAGAGGTGGAACCAAAGGGCGTTCGAGGTACAGATTTAAAGAACCCAATGAGTCCAGCCCACTGGTCTGGTTTGAAGATGCTTGTTCCCTCTGAATCCTTATGATTGAATCCCCAAAGCCTTGTGTTGATGGTACTAAGAGAAAGGAGCCAGCCTGAAGTGGTCTTTGCAAGTGATTAGATTAAATCATTACAGGGGAACCTCAATACTAAGTCTTGGTGGATTTATCAGGACACAGAGAGAAGGTCAGACAGAGGTACAGACCGGCTTTCACTGTAGGGTGGTATAGCTGGCCAGAAGTGGGTTGCTAGACCCAGAAACATGCTGTTGGGATTCCCAGCCTCCCAAACTGATCCCCCCAAGCCCCTCTTTTCTTTATTAAGTACCCTGCCTCAGGTATTGTATTATAGAAATGCAAAACTGGTCTAATGATGTATCTCTGTCTTTAAAAAAGTATGTATGTATAAATATTTTATATCTCTAAACGATGGTATTTTTGGTTCCAGAAGTCCAGCCTTTCCTTATGTCCTGTGCTATGTGTTGAGGACTTTCACTGGTTCTGTGGAACATCTTTGACCAAGTAGTCTTTTCCCCGAATCAGAACCTGTCTCTACAGCATCGTTCCAGTCTCCCATTCTGAAGATCTCAGAGTTGTTCATATTTACTTCAGCCTTCCTAGCAACTTTCTACCACCATTTCTTTTCTCTGCCCCTTCCAGAAGAGACTGAAAGACAAGGGAAAGGCCCACAAACCTGGGCTTTCGCAGTGTTTCTGGCTTGTAGGTAGTTTTTTGTTATTTTATACAAATGCAGTTGTGACCTCATCATCTCCAGAGGCACACACGGGGAAAGAGTCTGTGCATTCATTAACCACACTCTGTCAGAATGCCTGATCTCCGGGAGCTGATTTCCCTTAGAAAAGCATCCGCACAGCACCTATGAAGAATTGACGAGTCTCTCCTTTCTCAAAATTAAGTCAGGGCAGTCAGCAGATTCTCTAACAGTACAGGAGCCCTGGGACAGGTCTTGAACAGGGTTGGTGTCCAGGAAGAGGGGCGGCAGTGATCACGGGTGTGGTGGTGTGCTATGTCTGTCCCCATCAGGGGTTCTAGTCCTTCCTGAGTTAAAATAGTTCATCGAGCCACTTGGTGATGCTGTATGAGTCTCTTACTGCTGCTGTAACACAGCACTGGAGTCTGGGAAGCTTAAATAGTAGATAGGTATTTTCTCCTAGTTATAAAGGCTGGAAGGTCAAGACCAGGATATTTTCAGGGTTGTTTTGTACCAGTGTGTTCCAGGCTTTTCTCCATCTTCTAATCGTCTTCCCTCTGTGCAGGCCCATCTTCAGCTTTCCCCTTGTTACAAAGACATCAGTCATTCTGGATGAGGAGCCTTACTTTACGTAACTTGTCTTTATAAAGCCAGGTCTCCAAATATAGTCACACACTGGGAACTTGAGGTTAGGGGTCAGGGGAAGAGAGGACTGACACACTCCAGCCCACCATGAGCATTTTTATCCATCTGTAAGGATGGGCTTTCACCTACAGAGAGATTTGATTTCCTGCTCTTAAGTAAATGTCGGGTACATCATCCTCAAACTTTCTCCTGTGGTTCACTTTCCTCCTATGTCTATTATCATTCCTTCACCACCACGCAATGTCCAAAATACATAAAAAGAGGAAAGATTTCCCCTAGTTATGCTTTTAGAGGCTCCAGTCCATGCTGCTCTGGGCCTGTGGAAGCTCCATACACCAGCTTGGGTGGCAGAGACGGGAGGGAGCTGGGATCCCAGAATCCCCTTCAGGGACATGCCCCCGGCGACCTAACTCTCTTCCCCTAGCCCTACCACCTAGAGGTTCACCACCTCTCCATAGTGCTAGAGGCTGGGACCAGGCTGTCAACACATGGGCCTTTTGGGGACACTCAAGATCCTGCTCCCCTAGGCCGTGGAGGGATCCAGTTGAGACTGGGGTAAAGAAGCAAGACACAGGATTTAGAGCGATGCTTGCTCTCCGGGCTGGTCTGCATTTGCATGGGCCTGAAACGGAATGTCTCCTTGACTGGAGACCCCAAGGGTCTCCTCACTTCAGTCCCTTCCTCTCCACGTGGGAGATGCTGCCAGTGGTTGGGCTGGAGTTGTGGGCTGGAATCAGGCTGGTGCATTTTTTTTTTTATTGTGAAAATACCGTATAGAGGGGTTACAATTAACACGGGCAAGGTAATGAGTAATGAGTACATTTCTTATCAAGCATTGTTGCCTCCTCCTTTGTTTCCCCTTCCCATCCCTTCCCATTCCCCCACACATCCCTCCCCCCCATGCCAAAGTTGTAAAGTTCGTTTTTCGACATAACGTCTTGTACATCTCATTATTGCAATGGGTCCACCTGTATTCCTATTTAAACAATTTTTTTCCCTTCCCCTCCACAAATTATACCAACATCAAATACAGTGAAAACATGGGTTATACCGTGGGGGAGGGACATACAAAGCAGCAAAGAAATCATCTTATAAATATGTTAGAAACAATCACAAGAAAGAAAAACCATTTGAGTCCTTATCCTGGGTTTCATTTCGCCTAATATCAACTTATCAAAGCCACAGTAATCAAAACAGCTTTGTACTGGCACAAGAACAGACCTTGGGACCAATGGAATAGGATTGAAAATCCAGAAATGAACCTATAGACCTATAGCCATCTAATCTTCGATAAGGGAGCTAAAAATATAGAATGGAAGAAAGACAGCCTCTTCAGTAAATGGTGCTGGCAAAATTGGTTAATCACTTGTAGAAAACTAAAACTAGATCCTTATATATCACCCTGTACAAGAATCAACTCTAAATGGATCAAAGACCTCGGAGTCAAAGCAGACACTCTGAAAACAATATAGGATGGAATAGGAAAAACCCTAGGTCTCCTTGACACAGGCCAAAATTTTCTTAAGAGACCCAGAAACACAACAAATCAAAGAAAGGTTGGACAAATAGGATTGCATGAAATTGCAGAGCTTCTGCATGGCAAAGAACATAGCTAGCAAGATGAATAGAAAGCCCATGGATTGGGAGAAGATCTTCACTAGCCATACAACCGACAAGGGTCTCATATCTAAAATATACCTGGAACTCAAAAAATTAAATTCCCCAATAACAAATTCTCAAAGAAACGGGTGCATTTTTTATAGCAGAGCCGGCCCTGCCTGCTAACTGCTCACCGGGAAGGAGTGCGCCCCGGGCTGAGAGCTCGTGCAGTGAATGGATTCATTGTCTAGAGTTTGCCCAGTGCCATTATTTTGTCTAAAACATTTTCACTTAATGACTCATTAGCTGAAAGTGGAAAAAAAATGTGGTTTTATTTTAACATAAGGACATTTCTTTAGTCACTTGACAAAGTGCCCTTAGGAGACATAGCCATTTATTTGCTGAGAATTATTTCTCTCCAAGTGGCAACATTTTAGACAGTGCTAAGCGCTTCCAGTGGAGTACTTTAGCCTACTAATGTAGTGTGAGTACCAGTCGGTTTCTATGAGCCTAGCATCATGGAGGTGTCATGATTCATTTGAGAGCCTGATGGGGTACAGGGAAGAGAGTGAGACTGTAGCTGGCTGTGGGCCAACTAGCCAAGTCCCACAGTCACACCTGTGGGGACCACTGAAACTTGTTTTGCTTTTTGTTTCTACCCTGAAACTAAATATATGGTATTTGCGCCAAAACCACCCAAACAACCCACACTGTTGTCCACAACTCAAATTCGGACAATAACAAGCCACGGTTACTGTCAAATTCCATTGGTGTATGTGTTCAGGTCCACAGGGGCATCCTCCTCTCAGAAGCCAGTGGTGGAAGGGCAAGGGACCTACGGTGGCATCTGACCCCCTGCAGGGGTCCGCGTCTTCCTCTTCAAGTTCAATGCTTTTCGGCAGTGATTCACCAAAAACCCTCAGAAATGCAGCCCATCAACCATTGCAGTTGATTACAGGGAACCCACAGGATCAGCGGGGAGATGTGCGTGGATTCTGAGGATAGGATCCCCACCCCATGTAGTTGGGGTCACCACCTGCCAGTGCCTCAGTGATCACTAATCCCTCATCTCTGCAGACCTTCAGTTAGAAAGTTCTATCAGGTTTCCTGCCAGAGGCCCGGCGAAGTCGCTGACATTGGTGACTGACAGCTCCACCCTCTCTTCCCTTCCCAGAGGTTGGGGCTGAAATTCAAGGCTCCAAACCACTGAGCAAGGCTTCATTTTCTCTGGATGCTTACATACCTCCATCCTGAAGCTATGCCACTGGAGCCATACCTCCACTTTTTGGCTTTTTTTAGTGCTTCATTGGAGATAAGAGTCTCACCTACTTTCCTGCATGGGCCGGCTTCAAACCTCATTCCTCAGATCTCAGCCTCCTGAGTAGGTAGGATTACAGGCGTGAGCCACCAGTGCCCAGCAACAGAGACGATTTTAGTCTCATCTCTTCTTTTCAAGGCTCACCCATAGTAATGTACACAAAGTACAACTATTATGAATCATCTTTCCACAAACATATCTTTATTTTAAGCTGACCCGTGATTGTACATGGGTGTGAGGCTCGGGGTGACATTTCAATATGGCATACGGTGATGATTGGATCAGGCTTTTGTTATTTATCTCTTTGTATTGAGAGCGTTCACAATTCTCTCTACTTGCTGTTCCCCAGTGTTCACTTAATTGTTGCTAACCATTAACTGAACAAGTGAGTCAGAGGACATTAGAGGATTTCCTTCTGTGCGGTGTATGGGGTGTCTCCAGATGGGGGCTTGTTCCACTGGGGGGTCATTGTGGGACCCCAAATATGTGGTTTTCCCACTGCAAAGGAAGTGAGTCCTCTGGTCCCCTCCTGTATCACAGATTCAGAGTGAAGGCAGGGCAGTGATTCTCCAACCACTAATGGATTGTTTTTCATCCTGTCCATAAGCAAGCCAGAAACATGAGTGTTCTTACCGCTTGTTATCCCTTTGGTCTGCCAGGTGTCTCCGGTTCTGCGTGGCTGGTGAGTGAGCTGGCTCGTTGAAGGACATGGTTCAGACGGTCCCAGACCCAGCAGCTCATATCAAGGTAAGCTCTACGGAGCTGGCCTGGAGTAGCTCTGCCCTCTTCTTGGTCTATCCATCCTGCTGTCTGTGATCCACGGGCTCAGCATGTGGTTTCTACAGTTTTAAATAGCTGAAAAAAATCAAAAGGAGAATACGTATGTATAAGTAGAATTGTATGAAATCTACACATCGGTGTGCGTTAAGCCCAGCCTTACTAACTCGTTTACATGTTACCTAATGCTGTACCCTCTCCATAATGCAGCTAGGACTATGTGGTCTGAAAGCAGAAAACATGGACTGAACCTTCACTGAGTTAGCATAGAAAATCCCACCCAAGTTCTACCTCCTGTAGAATGCCATCTCCTCTCCCTTCCCTGGGTTAGCTAGGAAGGAATGAAGGTGAGTGGGTGGATTTGTAGTAGTGTTCAAATGTTGGACACCTAGAGATCAACACTTTACCACCTCACCACCTCACCCTGCCTGAGCTCCCATACACTGCTCCCACACTCCTGCAGCTGAGAGGAGGAAGCGAGACTCAGGGAATTTGTCTGTTTCAGTAGATAAACTCATTCTGCCATGGCCATTGGTGGGGTCCGTATGGAAGATGAAGCAATGGTCTTAATACACAAATAAAGGCCACAGGAAAGATGGGAGCTGAAGCTATACCATCCAGATAGATACACCTGTACTATTTATTATGTACCTGCTTTTTAAAACTTATCTCCAAATCTCCATTATGCATGTATCTATGTGTCTACCTGTGTATCTGTGTATGTCTATATCCATCTGTCTATGTGTCTGTTTATGTCTGCATCTGTGCATGTATGCATACATCCATCATCTGTCTGTTCATCCATCCATCTTTCCATCCATCTATCTATCTATTTATTTTCTGGGGCCAGAGGTTGAGCCCAGGGCCTCAAGTGTTCTAACCACATATCCTGCACCCCACCACCTGCTACTATTTAGTTCAACCACTAAGATGGCCCACTTCAAAGCCAGTGATTTACATTTTCTATATATGTTTATTTTCCATAAAGTGCAGTTGGGGGACAGGGAGGCCGACGGGGCTGTGAATGTAATAATGAAATGTGTGGGAATGTAATAATGAAACCCATTCCTCGGTACAATATATTAAAAGTAAGTTAACATTAAAAATGGAATTACAAGTACTAGAAGTGAAATGTTTCCTTGGAACTCTGTGGGTGCTCCTGAATTTTCAGAAGCCAGGTGACGCCAAGGGCAGTGAGGATGCTGAGTTTTCCCCAGGGATAGAGGAGCAGGTTGCTGTGGGACCTCACACGATAATTCTGTGTGATGTGAATTAATATCTGCTAGTTATATCTCCAGAAGCCCCTGGGAACTGACTTAGAGAGGTAAAAAGGTGTCTCAAGAATATTCTGGAACATATTTGGGCAGTTGTCCACGGGTTATATATTTGGTAAAGCCACACACACACATCATGAGGAGAAGGATTATTTTGTCGTTGGTGTCTGGAAAGGAAGTCCACGTAGATGGCACCGGTGGTCAATGTAAGGAGCGGCCCCTGTGGAGGACATGAGGTGTCCACAGAGGTGTCTGGTGCCGTGCCTGTGAGCAGGGTGATGGGGAATGGCTTCCTGTGGTATCCACCTTCATGGCCACTGGCCGCAGAGGAGAGCGCGGTGCCTCCATCCTAGAGAAATTCGTGCTGCCTAATTCACCACGGTTCTTTTGTGCCAAGACAAATGGTTCTTACCTTTTTATATGTCTAAGGAGCTGAAAATAATCAAAGGCGGGAAGAATGGTTAAAGAATGTAGGAAATAAAGTGTTCTTGGTTTGACAAGGCAGCCGTCGTGGTAATGCGTTTCCAGACAGAACGGGCGAAGGCTCCGTGACTTCATCCTCTTCCCTGCCTCCATGTGGCACAGCAGCTCCTCCAGGCTGGCGGGAACACAGATGAGCACTTTGCTCTCAGTTTGGCACTGTCTAGTAAACCGTGTCTACCTGTGACCCCACAGGGCCACCCTAGGTGTATACCCGCTGCCTATGTATAATAACAATGTGGGTTAACCCAAATGCCCACCCACAGGAGAATGGAGAGACACATTCACTCTCCTCTTCCAATGGACTGTTACACAGGAGAGAAAACTAAGCTTCAGGCATTGGCTTTTATGAAACATTGAATGGAAAAAAAAAGTCAGGGGAATATGTATAATATCATTCTATCTCCAAGGATGAAAAATATCATCAAACACATCAAACATACTGCTTTGTGAGATACACACAATGACATCCAGGGAAACAGACACAATCGATAGGCAATTCCAGGTAGGGTTACCTGGTGAGGGAGGGAGAGTACCACTCCTGGCTCCTGGTGTTGGCTATGGGGGCTGTGGCGGGTTGGGAGGGACTTCGGATTCTCCTGCTGCTGGGTGGAAGTGCAGTGCAGGAGCCAGGCTGGGGACCCAGGGCTAGCTGCAGCCAGGGTGAGTGGCCGATGCCGGTTGCATATCCAGGTTGTGATGTGGGAGGTGGAAGCTGGTCTAGAGCTCGCTCGCGCCAGACGCTCAGGAGCAGACGTGAATCTGTGAGTCTAGAAGCTGAGCGACTCCATGGAGATGAAGACATGGAGGAGGCTTGGGCTGATCTCAGTGTCCCTCTCACTCCCAGAGGCGGGGGGAGGAGGAATCACCATGGAGGAGGAGCCTGGGGGCAGGGAGTGGTGGGTAGGAGAGGAGGAGGAGAGCTCCATCCAGCTCAGCCCACGTGGAAGACGTGGCTTTGCCACGTGGACTTCATGGGCTGTTGAGTAGAGTGATTTTCCAGTGGTGGACAAGGGTTACGTGGGTGGGGGGTGGGGTTAGGCAGAAAGGGTTGGGCAGATGGCTGGCAAATGACGCTCATCACAGTTAGGATTAGAATGAGTGAAGGTAGCCTGACTTGTGTAAATTATATGTTCATGGTAGTAGCTCTCCATGAGGTTATATTTGTTGTACAAATTATTTTGTTATTCTCTGTGTGTGTATGTGTGTGTGCGCTCACGCATGCATGTATGTGCTGGTACTGGGGCTTGAACTCAGGGCCTGAGTGCTGTTCCTAAGCTTTTTCACTTTACCACTTGAACTACAGCCCAACTTCTGGCTTTTTGCTGGTTAATCGGAGATAAGAGTCTCATGGGCTTTTTCTGCCTAGGATGGCTTTGAACTTTGATCCTCAGATCTCAGCTTCTTGAGCAGCTGGGATGACATATATGAGCCACCAGCGCTTGAGTTTGTAGGAATTATTCTTGATGTTTGTCCTGCCTTTTCATTGTTCTTGACTCCACGAAGTGAATGCTTTCTCCTGCACCTGTCTGTCAGAGTGTGCTTTGTCTCTTGAATTCAGTAGAACAGCAGAAGCCCCCTGGAACCAGAGATGGTTTCCAGGCACCTTGTCAATTTCCTTCTTGACTGGAGTTCAGGTCAGATGACAGGGGTCACGGGTCACGGTCAGTGTTGGATTCCAGGGTGAGGGTGCCTAGACCTCCAGGTGTGGAAGTTGTCAGGGCCTGGCTGAGGTGCAGATCCTGTTCAGCAGGTCAGGGCTGTGCTCGGGACTCCTCGGGGGCCCTGGGAGCTTCCTGTGTTGCTGATTTTATAGCAGGCCGTGAACGATTTTGTCTTACTCTGAATCCATTTGAGAAACCCTCTGAGGTTTTTGTGATGAAGAGCATTCTGGTGCTGCCCTTCAACAGAGGGTTTGCAGGCATCCAACTGCACACATGTCTCTAGGTTGGCTGCTTGGATTCTGGTATCCAGATGCTGAGATCCATCCCCAAATAGGACCTGTATTTATCAGAGAATCTCTCTCCTTTCTTCTTTTTCTTCCCTCCTCCTTCCTTTCCCTCCATCTTTCCCTTCCCTCTTTCCCTCCTTCTTTTCCTCCCTCCCACCCTCTTTTCCTCCATCTCTCCCTCTCTTCCTCTCTCCCTCACTGTTTTATTTCCCTTAGTCTGTCCTTCCTTCCTTCCTTCCTTCCTTCCTTCCTTCCTTCCTTCCTTCCTTCCTTCCTTCCTTCCTTCCTTCCTTCCTCCCTTCCTCTCCCTGCTCTGATTCTTTTTTTTTAAATTAAAGACCAAATTGCAGGGTTACATGAAATTCTAGTTGTGTTTTTTCCTAACTGAGAATACATGTTATTTCAAAAAATAAATCAATGTAACTGAAATACAGCTATGAAGTTTTTAGTGACTCTTTGTGGATTTTTCTGGAAAGTGCTGTTTATTTGTATTAAACATTAACTCTACCCTATCATTGTACTGCTGTTAGCAATATCCCAACATAAACAATGGCACCAGTTTATGTGGACCTTTAAAATTAGTCTCATAAAATTTTATGATAACGGTACTGTTGAGCTAAGTTTGAAACCAACAAAACATGTAACTTTAACCAAGTGATTCTTACGTGGTTTGTTTACATCCCAAGTTGAAAATATATGTTATATTTTGTCACTAATTGAAAGTATATGTGTAAAGGAACAGTCAAAAACGAACCCATGTTTTTCATAATTTGTGTTGTTTGAAAAGCACCTGATTCAAATGGTGCCGTTCCATTATTGCATGAAAGGGGGTGGTATAAATTCTGTCTGTTTTGTCATACATTTTGAAGCAGTTCTAGGGCCCCAGGTGGAACAAGGCTAGCAAGGGAAAATGACCTAGAAAATTACTTATAAAATAGACAGATGAGGGAGAGTAGACTTCATCCAAAATGCTCAGTACCTGACGTATGAGAAACATTGTTCTTTATTTTGGAATACTTGCATGAACTAAATGAACTGTCTTGGGCCCAAGACCGGACATTAAACTCTAGATTTGTCATGTATCATAGGCATCTGGACACAGCCTGAGGACAAACCAATGTGGGATTCTTAGTGCACATGAGTGTTCTCAGTGACCCATTGCAAGAGGTCAGGGGAAGTATCTGCCACTTGTGCAGTCATGCATCCAATCAAAATGTTTGTGATTTTGGAGCAGTATGGATTTCAGATTTTTGGATTAGGCAGTGTTCAACTCATACTAGCAATGAGCAAAGACATTGGGAAAGAAAGGGCAGCCAGAGAGAGAAGAAGATTGCTCTGTGAATAATTCTTTTAAAGTGTGCTGCTGTCCTTTCTCTTTAGTCTTCTGTGGCAATGATAATTTTACATATATCAAAAAAAAACAGGACTTGATTCCCCAAATATGATGTTAAAAGCAGACCAACAAACAGAAGCTCTTGTGCCACAGAAGGAGGACACACCTTTGGAGAACAATGATCTGAACTCATTTTGGAGTGTTAAAAAGTATGTTCTGGAAAACTTTTTAACTTGCATTAATGCAGATCATCCAAAGGGTGGAGTATCCGAGATCAGTTTTGTCATTGATGAAAGATCATCTTAAAGGTGCGTACGTTCCATTCATCATCGCTGATGGAGAGCGGCTGGCCGTGAGCATGGCAAGGGCTCTGTCATCAGCTCCCTCCCCGAGAAGTAAAGTCAGAGGTGCTCACAGTGGAAATGTCCACATGACTCGATGCGTATCTGGGGTGGTAAGATTTTATTTTCTGCGAAGTGGACCGTGAGGTCCTTACTAGCAGACATTTCTGGAGCCCTGTACTCACAGGGGTCCCTGGTCCCTGAGGTCCTGGTATCTTGGGTCCCTTGTAATCTGATGCTGAGCACAGATAGAATTAGGAATTTGAGGCGGTTCCCACAGGGGAGGATGGTTATGAAGGGGACAGGGAGGATGGTGATATGGATCAGATGCTTCTGTCAGCCAATCACGAGGTCAGAAGCAGAGCTCACCTTTGGAGGAGCCACTACTGGGCAGAAGTTACTGGGCTCCAGCACCCCTGCGGTGAGGGCTATGGGATGCAAAGGGCAGGAGAGGCTCACAGCAGTCCCTGATTCTGTTTGGGAGGGAGATCTGGTCCTCTCTTAACCTTGCATTCTTCCTCCTTCCCTTCCCCTTCCTTCCTTTTCCTTCCCTTCCCTTCCCTCTTCTCCCCCTCCTTCCCTTACCCTTCTCTTTCCTTCTGTTTTCATTCCCTTCCCTCTTCTCTCTTTTTTCCTTTCTCCTCCCCTCCTTTTCTTTCCCTTCTCTCCCCTTCCTTCCCCTGCCCTTCTTCCTTCCTACCTTTTTCTTTCTCTTCCCTTCCCTCCCCTCTTCTCCTGTCCTCTTCTCTTTTCCTTTCTTCTCCCCCCTCCTCCTCCTCTCCCCTTTCCTTCCCTCTCTCCTCCCCTCCTGTCTCATTTCTTCCTAATGCACTCCATGTGTGCTAAGTGTATGTGGGATGTTTTTTCTCACTTAAAAATTAATTCTTGAAGTACACACTCTATACATTTGGCTTTGAAGCTTTCACATGCCCTTGGGGAAACAGAGGAGTCAATTGAAGTAAGGATTATGATTTACCCCCTCTTTTATGAAGCATAACACCATTATCAGTGTGGATTTTATTCTCAGTGGTATGCATCTCATTGTTTATGAGAGCATCAGGATGCATAATGTAACCCGTTTACTGCATCAGTCAGACTCAGAAAGGTTCACTGCCCATTGTGTCCCTTCCTACCTGCTTCCAGAAAATGTGCTCTTTTTTTTTCTCAGGTGACACTTCAGGTCTATCCACAGAATGATTTTCCTGGTCACCTGTAACTCCAAAGGTGTGATTTGGTTTTCAGGTATTGTGGAGTGCAGTTCATTCTCCACCTGGATCTCCTAATCTTTGTCAAGTTTCTTGCTTCTCCTTGTTTTTGGCCCGTTCTGGATGAGAAGCCTTGGTGTGGAAGGAGGTGGTGGTTGTTTCTTTTCTCCTCTTTCTTATGCATTTCTACCCACACCTGCTTACTGGACCCCGGAGCAGTGCTGAGCTGCGTCTCTGAAGCTCAGGTGTGGGCATCCTCACACGTACCCTCTCTCCCTCTCTGCTGCTTTTCTTTAGAATTGGGACCTCCGCTGAAACTGGGGCACAATGTCCTGCTGTGGGTAAGGGAAAAAGAATGAAGACGGTACAATTAAACCCAAGATGCCGTTAGTTTATATTAAACAGTGAAACAGTTCCAAATCCTGCATAACTTTTCAGTCTCGTTCACTTGCTGATGCTACACCTCTCCAACCTCGGCTAATTCTGTATCCTGAGAAACAAAGACAAAAGATGAATATACAGGCAGAACTGGGTCAGGGACGTCTGTGAAATTAGCACCCCCACAGGGACAGCCATAATGTTCTAGGGTTCTTCTAAGGAATCCAGGGTATGGTGTACAGAGCACATCTGCTGAGCATTTGAACTTCATCTGTAGGAGGTTTTTATTTTATTTATTTATTTTGAGTCCGGTCATGGGGCCTGAACTCTGGGCCTGGGCACTGTCCCTCAGCTCTTCAGCTCAAGGCTAGCCCTCTACCACTTGAGCCACAGCGCCATTTCCGGCTTTTTTCTTTTTGCTTATGTGGTGCTGAGGAATCGAACCCAGGGCCTCATGCATGCAAGGCAAGTGCTCTACCGCTGAGCCAATTTCCCAGCCCCACCTGTAGGAGGTTTTGCAGGGGAATTGTCACTCTCCTGTTCTCATTAGAGACTAATGAAAAAACTTCTAAATGACACATTTTTGTGTTTTTAAAAAAAGAAAACAAGTATGTTTTCTCCCAAACGAACATGTTTGATTATTGATCTTCACAGAACTCCCCAGGCCCTAGTTGACACCTCCAAGAATGTGCAGAATGTTTCCTGATGGCAGGCAAGATGGGCTGGAGAACCAGCCTGTAACTTGCATCTAGAAGAGCAGCCATTGTGTCAAGCCAGTGGCTCGATAACTAGATAGCTCACTACGTGACTGCGCCACTCGCTGACTTTCCATCTCCTTTAGGTACCAGATTGCTTCATTTCATTATGAAACTGCCTGTTGCACTGTTGAAATTCAATATGGCAAGACTTCCTTTTGGCTTTAAGCCAAGTTTCCAGGTATGGCCATGTGAGTAGCTGAACGTAGCGGCATCTCCAGCGTCTCACGTTTCCCTAGTGATGGGACGCTCCTTTCGGTCTAGATACCAGAAACCATGGCACCAGGGGTCCTAGGGTCAGAAACACTTTAGAACTTTCTCCTCGTGAATACAGATGTGCTCCGTGGGTGTGCATTGGCGTGCCCTGGAGAGCGCCAGGCAGGGGCTCGGGTATCAGGACTCAGTCATGGTGTTGTATCTCTGGCAGCACTGAGTTCTCTGACACTAGGGTAAGAAACGAGACAACACGAGGGTGGCCAGCCTCCTGATTGGTGACAGGGTTAGTGGCAAAAGCCCATAGCTGACCTTGGAGAGGTCAGTGCGCTGGTAAACGCCTGGGCAGGAACTTCCTGAGGCCCAGCAGACTTCAGAAGGAGGGGGAGGGGAGGGAAGCAGGGAAGGAGAGAAGGCTGTGGTTAGCCAGAGGAATGTTAGCTGGTGTTGTACCCTCCTGGATCCTCTTCCCGCCCGGCCTCTGCATCTTACTTAATTATTTTCATCACGTTGGCTGGCTCTTCTTTAGGGCCTTGCTGTGTTTGTTAGAATTAGATACCCTGGGAAAGGAAATGTAAAATCGTGTCTCTTGTCTGCCACAGTAAGGCTACAGGAGGAGGCGCGGGTTGGGTTGCAGGCATTTCTTGTAACTCTGAGCCCTCTGTACATCTCACCAGCTTGCTTGGAGATGTAAAACCCAGGCAGTTCTTCTACCTCTGTGGCTGCCCTGGTCCCCGTGTGGAGCCTGGGTCTACTCGGCCAGCCCGGCTCCCTTCTCTCCCATGTCTAGCTGCGAGTCAGACCAGCTCAAGTCTTCGCGGTGGCCGTGAGCAGGTGACAGTGCTGCCGTCCGGCTGCCCATGGGTCAGCCTTCCATTCTCCACTCAGCCTGCAGAGGTGTTCTGCACAGCTCTGCACTCGCTGGCCCCTCAGTGTGGACTGATCTGCCCCGTATTTCTGTGGCTTATTCCTTCCCTTCCCTGAGGTTTATCTCCCATCCAAAACAAGACCTTCCCTCACTGTCCACGCCACTTTATAGTACTCTGCATGCATCAGCCCTCCCCTCCCTGGTTTTACATTGTCTTCTCCTATGCCATGCACTTCACTCATTTACCATTATCCTGCATGTCCTCTTCTCTCCAACAAGAGAAGTCCGGAAGGACAGGCCACTTGCTTGCATGTTTGTGGGTACCAAATGAATGAATACTGAAGTAAGGAGCTGTAAACATCACAAGCATCCACTGTAGAAAATTGGGAAGGAAGAAATAGGAAGAAGGAACCAAAGCATCACCCACCTATGATTATATAGAGAAATAACCTTTACTAATAGTCCAGCGTCATCTGTAATGCTAGCATGTGCATGTCGAGTTGACACATCAAGAGGGCTGTTGGCCCTTGGAAGGTGACTCTTAGGACATGGCCAGAATGGGGGTGGCTATGGGAGATGGTGTCTGAGGGGCGTTTTGGGAGATATTTGACCTGGAGGTTTGGGGGAAGCATGGTATTTTAGATATTTAGAGAATTGTGGCGTCTGAGGCAAATCAAGCATTCTACATACATGTGGAGTGGGTCAAACCCACAGAAGCTACAGAAGTTGATCTCAGCCTCCTAAGAACATCATTTCTTGCTACTTGTCTACCTACTAGAGGGGCTAAATTTTGGAGCTCAGATCCCAGAGGTTCAAATAGAAACTCTGCAGCCCTGGGTGAGCTGCGGTCTTCTACTCGAGATCTTTCACCCTCCTACTTCAAAGTAGCACCTCAAATCATTGGCAGGTTTAGTCAGGGAACCAGAGGTTTTTCTAATGGTAATGGGAAATTTCTTCCACTCCTGTGCATTGTTTCCCCCTCTTCTACAAAATAGCCTCCAGTTCTCCTAGAGTCGGACTTGCATGGAACACATTTCATTTTTCCATTCATACTCACAATTGAAGTGTCATTCTCTTGGAGGAGTGTGAAAGTGTATTTCATTGGCCATACTCAAGAGCGAGCAAACAATTCTCTTTCTGTTCACCACTCCGTGTCTCTATTTTTAGAACTGTGTTACCCCAGGAACATCAGGAAGGCATTACGCGGTGTAATAACTGAGATGTTAGAGCGATGTCTTCAAGACGCTCTCAATTCAGTCCATGTAAACACAGTGAGGCCTGTCATGGTCATGATGTCATTTGTCCCGTAAACAACTTTTAATCTTTGGAGAGATCGTAGCAGACGTAGCAGCAGAAATCATAAACAAGCCATTGGAGAATACACACAAGGAAAAGTCTGTAATTGGAGTAAATTAGGTTGAGCGATGGCAGGGCATCTTGATGCTTTATAAAGTGAAGCTGTGGAATTAACCGCGTGTCTCGCCTTCACTTTGAAGCTATCCCTATTTTCAGAGTATCTGTTTTTAAGAAGAGTCACATGAACATATTTGAATTGCAGAAATTCTGTTGTTTAAGTGTGCTGAAGTTTCTTTAATTCCTGTCTATATTTCTGAGTCAGTTGGAAGTATAACTTTATTTTAGGAATCAATAGCATAGCATTTTAATTTCAATTATAAGTATATTTTAAATGTAGGTTCTATTTAAGTCTGACATATATTGCCTTTAAAGCTCATCTGATGATCGCTTTTCTAGATAAATTTAGGGATATGTCAATCATATATAAGGCTTATTTCTTACTCCAGACAGTAGCAATATATACCACAAAACAGTTCTCCTTGTTCTGGATAAAAGGTAATGGGTGTTTATAATAAGGAACAGGAAGATGGGGGGAAAAAGTGATTTTTAGCCAGCACAACCCACGCACCCCACCTTTGTGCCCGGGATTGATTTGGATTACCAAGGTGATCAAGAGGATTTTTACTCAGGTAAGTGTGGTGGGATAGTCTGGATTTTCCTTCAGATTTGATCTGAATGTAGCATCTTGAACAGAAACACATGGGCATGTAACAGTGTGCACCGGGGTGTTCAAAGGTCTGTAAAAGAGTAACAGGCATTTGTAATTGGCCGGCATCTTTCCTGCAGATGGGGTTGGCAGCTTTTGCAAGTCCTGTGAAGAAAGGCAGAACTCCAGCCAGGGGACTTGGTCCATGTCACATTCATGGTCATGTTCAGTGACAATGTTTGTACCCTGATTCTCTCCATGTCCCCCTTCAGCGAGCATTGTGAGGAGAGCTGGGCCATGTGGCATCCCCTCAGACCTCCTCCAGCCCCTTCCTAAGCCAGGCTGGTGTGGACCACCTTCGTGGCCTTCCAGTTCTCTCTCTGTCCTAGCCCTGCAGCTCACCACTTTCTGAGGCTGGCTGCAAAGTTTTACAGACCAAAGCAGGGACCAAGTCCTAGCAAAGAGCCAAGGGAGATGACCAGGGCCAGGAGAAAGCCCTGGCAGGCAGGGCCTCACCCTTGCATGTCGATTCGTGTCCGACACGTCTCTGTTGATGTCCAAGGGGCCACTGAGCCTCAGGGAGGGTGAGTGCCTTCTGCTCCGCCTCCTGGGGTGGGGTGGGGGCGGGGCTTCATTTCTCAAGGGCTCAGAGCTGGAGGCCTGGAGACCCGGCTCCTGCTCACTTCTAGGTGCATCATGTGGGTCGTTATTTATTTTCTGCTTTCTTCTTTCCATTTTTTGTTTTTAAGAAGTACTCAGAGCCTCACGCTTGCGAGGCTGGTGCCATACCATTGGCCCATGCCTCCAGCCCTGTTTTTCATTGGTTAATTTTAGGATGGTGCCTCCCTTCCACTCCTTTTCCTTTCCTGCACAGGAGCTGTGATCCGCCTACTCTAGCGTTCCATCACGGTTGGGATCACGACTGTGATCACTGCACCTTCTTTTTTAATTTAATTTTTATCTTTCTATTGTTATCATAAAGACAACAGATAAAGAGATCAGAGGGATTACTGTTTTGGGACAGTGAAGCCTGTGTTTCCCTCATCTCTCCCATGCCTCTTCCTTCAAGTTGTATGGTTCATCTTCCACAGAGTCTGGTGAGGACCACTGCTGCCTCTGTCCACCCTGGTCCCCCCATTTCTCTTAGCTCTGCTGGCGTGTGCCAGCGCTATCCGTGGAGATGGAATCGCATGGACTCTTCTGTCCAGGCTGGCCTGCAACTCTAACCCTCCCAATCTCAGTCTCTCAAGGTTTTGAGAGCTATTAAATAATTGGCTAGAAATTTGCCTTGTTAGTAATTTTATTTAAATTTTAGCTGGGAGCTGCACGGTTTGGTCAACTGTTTGCAAAATACAGGAGTGGAAAGAGAGGGGTTTAGCTGTGTGCCAGGAGAGGCTCCTCTGAGCGTGAAGGAAACGGGTCACGCCACACGGAGAATGGGCTTAACGCCGCTGAATCGCCTTCACATAAAACAAACAGTCCATCACAGGAAGTGATGGACAGCTGAGGTGCTGGCTCCACCCAGAGCTAATTGTTACACGGGTGGAAATACTTCCCTGCCACCTGCACATCTGTACAGTTACACCATCGACAACATATATTCATAGAGACGCTGTACAGAGAAAACAGTCAATGTCGTGTCATGTGAATTTCACCTCAGGAAAAACATGCCATGGAAAACCAAGACGGCACCATAGAAAACAAAGGTGGCCTTGTGAGGAGCTGTCATCCATCGGTCACAGAGGCAGCATTGCATCCTCAAACCTGGAGTCCCACAGGAGCTGGAGCACGAGTACCCTCCCAGACACCAGCGTGAGATCGGTGCACGCCTGATGTGGGCGCTGGGCTGGGCTGGGCGTCCTGAGGAAGCTCGCGGCTGTGAGGCTCAGCAGGCGACTCATGAGCAAGAGCAAAGGGAGAGGGGTGGGGCCTGTGTGGTTTACAGGGTGAGGACGGGACGGGTCAGTACTCAGGAAAGGTCCTGCCAGAGAGTCACGGATGGTTTCTAAGAATCGTTCTTTTTGCTTTCTTCCTTTCCTTTCCTGTCGTGTCTGCTCCTCCCCTTCCCTCTTCTCCCCTCCTCTCCCCTCCCCTCTCCCCTCCTCTCCTTTCTCCTGTCTTAGCATTTGGGTTTGAATTTGGGGCGTAGTGATTGCAGGGTAGGCGTTCTGTCACCTACGCCATACCCCCGGAGCTTTTTGCCCTCATCATTTTTCCAGCAAGGCCTCCAGTTTTTGCCTGAGGTCAGCCTGAACCCAGATCCTCCTTCCTATGCTGCCTGCTTAGCTGGGGTTGCACTTGGGGCAGGATTAAAAAATACAGGGTAGCCAGGTACCAGTGGCTCATACCTGAAATCCTGGCTACTCAGGGAGCTGAGATCTGAGGATCATGGTCTGAAGCCAGCCCAGGAAGGAAAAGTCTTGAGATACTTCTCTTTAACCACCAAAAAGCCAGAAGTGGAGCTATGGCTCAAGTGGTAGAGTGCTAGCCTTGATAAAAACTCAGGTACAGCTACCAGGCCCCAAGTTCAAGCCCCAGTACCACCCCCCTCCACTCCCCCCAAAAGGGCTGAATATAGTGACTCACACCTGTAATCCTAGCTTTGTGGGAAGCATCATCAGGAGGTCACAGCACAGGCTGGATCCAGGAGAAAATATGAGATCCCTTCTGCAAAATAACTAAAGCAAAAGCAAAAGAGTGTCTATCTGTCTGTCTGTCTATCTATCTATCTCTTATCTCTATGGCTCTATTATAATACATATGCATTATGTATTATACATTACTATACATTATATAGTATACATTGTATTATACTATATATAGTAGTATATTATAATAGATCACATATAGCTATATACATACACATGAGGTAAGGTTTACAGACATAAGCATTTTTTGCTCAGTAGTGTTAATTACAGATACATCTAACATAAAACTCATCATCTGACCTCCATGTGTCTCAGCAGTGTTGAGTATACCCCTGTCCACCCTGACACTCTGCACTCCCAGTCTTCCAGATCCTGGAGTGCACCATTCTGAGAATCTGTCTCTTCTAGGGACTACATATTATGAACTTGGTTGTGTAAATCTCTCTTTAGGACCTGGTTTTTATTCCATGGAATTTCTTCCTCCAGTGGAATTGCTGGATCATTCTGGGTCATTTCATTTTTAATGTTTTGGGGAGCTGCCATCCTGCTTTGCTCTGTGTGTGTTGTGGTGTGTGTGTGTGCACGCGCGCATGTACATACGTGCGCATGCCCATACTGGACTTTGAATTCAGGGCCCTGCTCTCTTGCTTGGCTTTTTTGCTCAAGGATGGAACTTTACCACTTGAGCCACAACTCTGTTTCTGGCTTTTTGATTGTTAATTGGAGATTAGAGACTACTTTGATTTATATGCCCAGGCTGGCTTCAAAGTTAGATCCTCAGATCTCAGCCTTCTGTGCAGCTAGGATTATAGGTGTGAGTCACCAGCACCAAGTAGTTGTAATTGAAAAAAAAAATACTATTCACTCTTGCGGCCGTGAGGTGTGAAAACACTCCGGTAAGATCAGCAGCGAGTGACACCTCTGAGTGCCATCTGCTCATCTTCAGCCCTCCGGGGCCAGTCAGGAAATCACTGTACAAAGGAGACTGGATTTTGCAGGTCAAAGGCTTGTTATTATGACTTCAGGAGCTCTTTGAATTGCGTATTCTTCTGGCAAACTCTGAAGAAAACTTCTCTTAATCTTAAAAGAATAATAGAAAAAAATTAACACAACTTATTCTTTTGTTTTCTGGGACTTTCTGGATTGTGGAGGGGTTATTATGGACAGTTATAACAGCAGGACCGGTGGCTGGTAGTGTCCAGCTGTGGAGGAAGCACATAGCCGAGAAGGAACTGTCCAGCAGGAAGGAGGAAGTGCTGAGGGCCTGGTTTGCACGAAGGTGTTGTAGTCTCATGATGCTGAAGATATCTCCGAGCTCAGTGTGTGCCTCTATAGGTGCGTGTTTGCGTGCGCACACATGCATGTGTCATGGGGTGAGGAGCATTTCTCGGGTAGGGAGAAATAGCTCTATTTACATGGCAACTGTCTGGTTTAATGCAGGGGAGAACGTACATAGTTTCCGAAGGCAGGCCGTTTTAAGAGCTTGGGCTCTATGACATCAGCAGAGTTAAATATCAGTCACGCAGCTGGTCTGAGAGCGCTTTGCAATGAGTTACGAGGCTCTGAGACGCTCTCGGTCGGTCTACGCCCTTTGTGGCATGATATGAAGACTTTCGTTGAGCCCGAGTGTTTGTTTTAATGAGGTATTGCTGCATAACCCGCTCAAATGGAAAACACATGCTATACCCCAGGCAAGAGAGAAGCAATAACGGCACAGATTTTTCTGAAGAAGACTAGTCATACCACAGGCTACCATTATAACAGGAAAAAAAATAACAAGGATTTTAATACAGTTGTCTGGCCAAATATATTAATTTAAACTGAATGCCTTTAAAAATATTTTAGCCTCAAGGCACAACGTTCCATTGGCAAACATCTTCAAAACCCTCCTTCTTCGAGGATGCACAGGAAAACATTGAACGCAGCCACCATTGCTGGGGTGGGTGTTTGAACCACTAAAAAAAAGGCTTTGATCATTTGCTGTCAGAATTCCTTAAATGTGGCACAAAGAAGGTAAAATAACAAAAGATGCATTTCCTAGCCAGCTGCCCTCTGCATTCTTGCTGGGGAAGGGCAGATCTATGCACCGAAGTGACACACGTTCTAGAGCTCTCAAGCGGGAAAACCTAGCTGCACCTAGGTGAATGTGTCTGCTGGCCTGAAGATTTGAGTTCAAATCCCAGAGACAGATTTCTGCACATCTTGCCTAGAAAAGTTGATAGAAAAAGAGGCTCTGAGTGCCCCCCACCCCGCACTGAGGCATTGACCTCATTAGGTTCTAGCAAAACAGGTCTAATAAACATATTTTGTGTAATCTTTGATATAAAAATCTGAAATCTCAAAATATCTTTCTTCATTTTGTTTTTTGGCTTGAACTCAGGGCCTCAACACTCTTACTTAGCTTTTTCACTCAAGGCTGGCACTTTACTGCTTGAGTTGCACTCGACTTCTGACTTTGTGGTGATTGATTGGAGATAAGAGCCTCATGGACTTCCCTGCCCAGGCTGACTTTGAGACAGGATCCTCAGATCTCAGCCTCCTGAGTAGCTAGGATTACAGACATGAGCCACCGGTGCTCGGCATGCACTCCTTCATTTTAATGCAGCAAGGTCTTTGCTGATTTCCAGGTTCAGAGGACACAGAGAGAACAGGGCTGCCGTCCCTGTGTGTCCTGAAAGTCATTGATTTTTGCTCCAGTGTTTCTACAGCCCACCGAGATCTGCAAGAGTCCTGTCAGCTTGTTGGGCCAATGGATGCAATGCTACTTTCCAGTTTCTTTATATTTCTTTTCATCTAGCTCACACGTAAAGCACTGGGAGAAATGGGAGTGGAGGTCATTGAAGGGCAGGCATGTGGGGTAGGAAGGAAGCCACAAGAAGTGCTGAAGACCAAGGTCGTCATTTTCTTCAACTCTGTTCTCACGGGGAATGGCAAGGGATTAAAGTCAGAAAGCTCTGCTTTCCCTTGTTTTCCTCACTGTGGTTCCCCAGAGCCCCCCTCCTGCCCCCCATCCTGCGTCCCTCACCTGGGATCCCCTCGCTGGGACTGCCCCATGTGCAGTCCCCTTTTTAGGGTCCTCTACGAAAACCACCTGTTTCCAAACCAGAATTATTTCCCACCATGCAATGTGACAAGGCTCATTTGGTTTGATGACATAACGTTTCATTTCAACTTCAGAAATTATTTTCTGTAGGTAGAAATGGAAGCCAGGATATGCTCCCCCAGATTGTATTTCCCAAGTCTAGCTATTGTACACTATCACGGGGATGGGGGACTGGTGGATGTTTTTCTTGCAGCTCCAGTGAAACCACAAATTAGCAGCTGAGACTCTCCTGAAAACCTGCACGTGCCTGTCTGTCTGTCCCTAGGCCTGATGGGAAGCGGATCTCCCAACCTTTGTTGTGTGTCTCCTTAGAGACCTGAGCTCTCTTTGGCTCTTATTCTCCCCTCTCTTTAGGACCTACAAGAAGATACTAAATGTGGGTTCTTCCACCCACACTTTGCCTGTGTTTGAGGAGGCAAGAACGAAATCACGTCGTAACGATCGTTTTCCTTTCTCACAGAAGTTGCTCATTGCTTGACATGCACTGAGTTTTCCACAGGGTTGTTTCCATGACAGCTCTGTGCATGTTCTTTTTTTTTTTTTTGTCTTCTCTTTTTTGGTACTGGGGATCGAACCCAGGACGTTGCACTTGCTAGGCAAGCGCTTTGCCACTGAGCTACATCCCAGCCCTGTGCATGTTCTTCTGTGCATGCTCCTCTGGCTGGTGTTGGCCGCAGCACTGCACTGCTCTTTCTGGAAGTATCTCCTGGACTCCACCGCACCAAGGTGCAGATATTTGCCCCCTCCTTGTTCACTCTCGCTTTGTCCCTGTGCCATGGGTTTGAAAATTGAATTCAAATTTGCAGCTTTTCAAGGGAAACCACAAGAACATCGTGTAATTTGTTTGCCCCTGTTCAACATAGAAAATAGCCATTCCCTTCATCAGCCAAGCCAGATTTGTAAAACAATTAAAAAAATCGCATCCCCAGAGTGATTGCACTCTTCTTTCCAAAGTCTTTTCTCCGGCTGTGGATGGATGCATCCTGCCAAAAAGGGAAGAGAGGACTTGCTTTGGGCAAGATTGGAAGGTGGGGGAGCTGTTTACGCCGACCCTTCCACAGAGTGTCAGGGATCGGCCAGTCTCTGTTTTAAGTGGTAATATTAACCTTCCTCCGGGTTCCAGTCTTGGGAATAAAAACCAGCCCTGGCAGAAGCCGGTGTCCACATGTGAGCTAACGCAGTCCAGCCGGCAGTGGTGGAGCGGACCTCGAGAAGATGAAGAATCTTGCGGCTTATTTTATTCACGAACTGCTTCTGATTATCCCCGTCGAGGGGGCAGTTGCTTTGAATAACGACGCCTTGACATCCCTTCCGTGGGGGCCCATGCTGCTGGCCGCCAGATGTGTGAGCGCTGGAGCTCCAGGCTTGGGAGGCTGGAGTCCTGGGTGCTACACGTGTGTGCCTTTCCTGGAGAGACCAGAATGGAAGCTCTGCATTCTTGATCTGCATCCTGAGGAAGGAAAGCACTGGGGGGCCTGTACTCCCAGCACCTGGGAGGCTGAGGCAGGCTGTGATAGTGAGTTCGAGACCAGTCAGAGCTATGTAGTGAGATCTTGTCTCCAGTTAGAATGTCCTGGGTTTTAAGACCTACAGTTTGTTCATTCATTCATGTCCATGACCCCATCTGTGGTAGGCAGTACTGATGGCAGCAGTGGAAGCACTCTTGTTCGGTTAAGCCACCAGCCTACGGGTTTGACCTGCGTAGACGTCTACTCCGTGGGCCCGTGACAGAGCTAAGTACTAAATGCTACGAGAATTTTCTGAGACGGAGACGTTCGTGTTTAGAAATAAAGTTGCTGCAGGGGTGGAAGTTCGGGCCTCACCTCATCTCACTGGGGAAATTTGGAGACAGAAGCACACAGGACAGCGCCACCTGAACACAAGGGCAGAGAGCCGGACAGTGCTTCTGGCAGCCTGAACCCCTCCTCCTCCCCCTCCCGCTCTTCCTCTCCCTCCCCCTCCTCCTCCTGAGGCAGTGTGTGTCTGCCTTTGAGCCACACAGTCGATGGGGCTGTGCTATGGGGAAGACACACACAAGCCACAGAGTCCAGAGGCCTGGAGACCCGGGCAGGGCCTAGGTCACTGCGCCCGGCAGGCGGGCTGCCAAACGCCGATGCGGCCTGTGGATGCCACTCAAGCCCTGGCCAGGGCGGCGGTTCAGTCACTTCAGAGCTCTCCAGGAAGAGACCATTAGATGGTTTTGGAGTCACCCTTCCGTCTCTGACTGGCCCTACCCTTTGTGGGAAATTCCAGCTCTCCGCCTGCCCTGTCCTCTAGGAGAGGTGGGGACAGCTCCATGGAGCAGCAGGCTTGGATTTCAGCCAACTGGGATCCAAATGAACGTCCTCCCCCCACCCCGGTGATTGCAGTGGTGGTGGCTGCCAGTGGCCGGGCGGGGAAGTGATGCTGTAGCTCAGAAGCCATCCCTCCACCCTCACTACGTGTTAGCCACGTGTTAAGGCAGCAGGAGTCACCAGCATGGAGGCTCCATCAGACATCACGTGAACCCCTCATTCTGGGTCCAGCTCAGAAGCGCTGTTTCCACAGGGTGGGGGAGAGGCCACTACTGCCTGTCTAGCGGATCCCTGGGACTACTGCCATCACTGCTCAGGGGCCAGTGTGCCCTCCGTCCTCTGTGGCTATGTCTTAATGGCGTTGGTTTACTCTCTCGTGTCCTTGAATTCACCAAAGACCTGTGGCCCTCCCATAGCGGAGGCCTGAAGACTTCGCTCCATGAAGAGCTCCATCTCTCCTGGAAAGGTACTCTCAGATCCCGGGTGGAGATGAGCTCTGCCTCCTAGAAGTAGTTGCTGGACTGCTTACAAATGGGGAAAATTCTCTGAGCCACCTTCTCTTCCCCCTGACATCCAGAACTAAGGTCTTCCCAATTGCCAGGGCTTTGATCCAAATGCCTAACGTGCATTTCCCCCCCCCCCCCCAATTCTTTCTTTGGAGACCACTTTTCTTTCCTTCAATAAACATGTTCATGTGGGCCTATTCCTACCTCTCGATTATGGTTTGGGTCATCCTGCTGTTGAAATCTCTTTGTATTGGCGCATGTTAAACGTCTATCGTGGGGGCTTTCAGTGTGCTGCTTTCACACAGATAGGGCGTGCCCTTAGGTCCTGTTACTTTCCTATTACCTTTCCCCCGGTGCTATTCGATTTTATATTCTCCCATGTTTGAAGAAAATTTTACATCTGTGCTTTTCATTCTTTTTTTAATTCTAAAAGTAACATTTAATAGGCAGACTAGTACACAATCGATACATTAGCAAATACGTTACAAACGTATATATCATGTGCATCATATGAATGTTTAAAATGACTAGAAAAGTTGGAATGAAGGTTACAGATGACCAGAAATGTTAAGTGTTTTGCTTTCTGTTTTGTTCAATATCTTATTCTTTATCGATGGAATCCTGGGTTTACACTGATGACAGTCAGACTCTCTGCTCTGACACAGTAAAGACTCATATGTTCCCATAGGCCTCTTCCGCCTCTTCTGATTGTTTTAGATACAGCTGATTGACTTAGAGAAAATTCTAGAGATAGACTTTCTGAGGATCACATGGGGAGAAAGACACAGAGTTGTGCAGAACAGAATTTTGTTTGCTAATGACCTCTAGCTCTGAATTCCTGTTTCCATGGGATTTAGTTCATTAGGGAGTGTTTGCTCCTTCATATGGGGTTCCTCTCTTTCATCCATTTGCCAGGGGACAGGGCAGCCTGCTCCTGTGAGTGGCCCCCATACTGCCATCACACAGACCACAACGGGACACCCCAAATCCCCTCTTCTGCAAACCTCGGCAGTTTACACCTTCGAATCTTATGCCTGCCCCCACAACTGCCCTCTGAACCATGCCTTCAACTCTGCTTTTTGTTGGCTAGCTTGGAAATGGAATCTAGAAAACTTGTATGCCCCAAACTGGCGTTGGAACACAATCCTCTCTATCTCGACCTCCTGAGTAGCTGGGATTACAGGCATGAGCCGCCGATGCTTTGCTGATCCTGTGGCGGTTCCTGGATCCTTGGGCAGGGCGTGCTGGAGCTCTGTCAGTCCCTGGTGCTCAGGTTAAGTTGGGAACTCTTCTTCTAGAGCTTTAAATGTTTCTAAAATGAAGGGCAATGTTTCTGCCTCTGGAAATGGGTGCCAGTGGTTCCTGTCTTTTCTATCTGTGTGAAGAAATCCTAAGCTTTGATTGCCTGTCCCTCTGTGGGAGCTTTACTCAGAGCCTGGTGACTGAAGGCCCTTTGGCTTAGCAGACTTCATGTCGCCCCTGGGAGGATGGCGGATGGGTGCCGGAGGAGATCGCCATGCCTTTCCTAGCCACAGCGGTTGTCTTACTACTGCCAGCCCAGGAGTCCAGGGCTTTCCGTCACTTGGTGTCATGGTTGAATTTATTCTGTTTAGAGACATCCGAGCCCAAGAGACTCCTGGTGTTGGCAGCTGATTTAAGCATCGTAAGTTTGATTTTTGACACTCTGATTACCTACGAGTGGAGGTCAAACATCGCATTCCATCTTCCTTCCAGACTGGGGCGTAGCATGGGGCTGGCAGTGGCACTGTCTCGCTCGGCTTCGCTCTCCAGACTCCAGAGAGAGCTTTGATGGGTAAATGATAGGGTTGGATGCTGCCTTCCAAAATATGGCTCCTAGAGGTATGAACTAACAAAATAAATGAAAGAAAATTGGATTAATTTTCTAATTCTGCCGCTTTGATTTCAAGTCCTGGAACACCTACACAAACAAAATGTCCTTTAAAGCCCAGCCCAGACTTTGGACACCAGAGCCGTGTGTGGGGGAGAGCAGGAGGGGCAGACCTGTGTTTTGAGATGGGGTAGAGGCTCCTGAGAGGCCGTCCAGGCCCTGGCGGGCGATGCCTGCACTCCTCCGGCTTGCCCACTGAATTCCTGGCAGATGGCGCTTTTGGAACCCTATGGATGGACTTCTGTCCTTTCCTCTGTTGATCGTTTGCACATGAAATAACCTTGGAACCCAGGGGCAAATGGGTTGGAAGAAGGTAAGCAGCTGAACGGAAGACTAGAAATGGAGCAGAAATTACAATGGGGAAAGGGATGGGCATCTGATCCAGAACGTTCTTCCCAGGATGGCAGCTCAGCGAGGTGGTTCAAGTCCATGGTGAGCTTCCGGGTCAGAGGGGCCGGGTGTCCCCTAGGCTCCGCGTCTCCCTCTCCGGCACTGAGCGCAGGCTGGGGCCTGTGTAAGCTGTGCCGGCCTCGTCTGGGAAATGGAACAGAAGGAACCCTGAATGGCTGATGGACAGGAAGCCTTCCCAGCGGTTCTGACTCATGGGTGACGTGCGCATCATCATTACAATAACCAATGGCTCTCGCTGCTACGTGGAACAGAAAACAGCAGATCTCAGGTTTTTTTTCCTGAGTATTTCCCGAGAGAGGTTAGTGAGGGATGCTCATGAGGGTGTCATTGGCAGTGGAGACTTGGGGTCCTGTGAAACCCATCACCCCAGCTGCTCCCTCTGTGTGCTGTGGCAAGCCGTGGTGATGTCACACGGAATCGTTGATTTGCCACAGACAATCAATTATGGGGGGTAATTTAAAATACCCGATGCCCAGGCAGGGCTTGCTTAGAAAACATTGTCTCGTTTTTGTTTGTTTGTTTGTTTTTAGCATGCCCTCCTGGCCACCTCTATGTGGTTTTTAAGAACTATAGGGCAGGGCAGACAATGGGTCTCAGTAATAGAGGACCAGGCTAGCACCAGTAAGGACCTGAGTTCCATCCTCAGGACAAAAAAAAAAAGAAAGAAAGAAAAAGAAAAAGGCACAATTTAGTCTTTGGGGAGGGATCTGGGGGTGGGTGATGCAATGTCACTTCATAAAATGAATTTTTTTTTGAGTGGAAAAGTGGCCTTTCCCAGACATAGAGCCTCCTTTGATAAATCACTTTTTCAGAGCCAGATTTCTCCCTCCCACACAAGGCCTGACTGCCCGGCTCTGTGTGGAGCAACTGAAAGCAACCAAGTGGACGCCCAGGAGGCTGCGTTTCATAGAGCAAATGCTTGTTCCTCTGTGTTGAGTTTCCACTACGAGTGTCCGAATGGCTTGTCAGAGCCAGATAGCTCTGGTTCCCCCCCAAAGTGTCACATAGAGGCAGCAGCCTGCTCTGAGAAATCTGGGAAAGGAGCAGAAACTCGCTCTCCCCCCTGGGCCACGTCTGGAATTGAGTCATGAGACCCTTTTACTGGACCTTGGGAAATACATTGGCCAAATTTGGAATCAAACTTTCGTATTGTAATAGGAAGCTACATGGTAGGTAATTGCTCAATTAAAATGAAATATTTTCATATGCCTGATTCATGCTGTAAACTGATCATTTAAAATAATTGGAGTATTTTAACTTGGCCAGTACAGCAGTTATGGAAAAAAAATCCATTTTATAGCTTTCAAATAGCTTTAATTGATTGTAATTTTATACAATCATTTGTCATATTGCAAAACAGGAGAATCTGATCATGTGTGGATATTTAATTTATGATAGCCTCATCTTACAATACCAATGTAATTCATCTTTCCAATTGTTTATGAATTATGACAAAACCTTTTATTAGTAAATGTATAGGTATGGTAAGAAAACAGAATCCAAAATGCATATTTTGTGAAGACCCTTACTTCAGAAATCAATCCTCACATATGTTTTGAAAAAAAGTACAAATCTTATTTTATATCTTTTAATTAACTAGATTTTACCAAAATGTATGTATGTGCCAGTCCTGGGGCTTGAACTCAGAGTGACTTGCATTTCCCCTTAGCTTTTTCTGCTCCAGGCTGGTGTTTTACCACTTGAGCCACACCTCCACTTCTGGCTTTATGTTGATTGAAGAGTTTTGGGGATTTGTCTGCCCAGGCAGGCTTTGAATGGTGACCCTCAAATCTTAGCCCATTGAGTAGTGAGGATAACAGGCCTGGACCATCAGTGCCTGTCTTGTGACTGTTTTGAAAAGATGAATTTCTAGAATAAGAATGTTCCACAATGGGAATGTGGCTTAGTGGTAGAGTGCTTGCCTAGCATGCATGAAGCCTTGGGTTTGATGTTTCAGTACTACCTACACCGAAAAAGCCAGATGTGGCGCTGTGGCTCAAGTGGTAGAATGCTAGCCTTGAGCAAAAAAAGCTCAGGGACAGTGTCCAGGTCCTGAGTTCAAGCCCCAGGACTGGCAAAAAAATAATGTTCCTGTTCATGCTGTAAAATATTGAACTTCTTCATTTTTGCTATCTGGATAGGCCCAATGTATCAGGTATAATACCCCGATTTTCATGCCCATGCTTTAAATGTGCATTTAATGGATTTATAGATAGCAAACTCTGGTGAAGTACTCATTCTGATTTTTCTCTTCCCCCCTGTTGGTCAGGAGGCTTAGTTTGCAAGCCCTGTTTGTTTATGTAGTGGTTTGGCACACCTCACCCAGAAATATATTATGCAGTAATACACCATGCAGCAAAACACTATGCAGCAAAACACCATGCAGCAATATCACTATACAGCAAAGCACTATGCAGCAAAACATGGTATGACAACACACTATGAGATGGCAGATAGTCTTTCATTATGTGTGCGATAAATATGATAATATCTATTTTACTGCATATGATATATAGAGACTACGCAACATATGTGTAATATGTATATTATATTACTTACATAATACCTATATATATACACTTCTACACACATATGTAGTGTGAGACTGTGTGTGTATGTATATGTATGTGTATGTGTATATATACACATTGTTGTATTCATTAGTTTTCAACTGGTGCAATTTGTCCTCCCCTCAGGCAATGCATACACACGGTGTTGGTTGTTGGTATTGGTCCATAGGAGATGGAGATAGGATACAGCAAACTGCCTGTGATGTTTCACCTCAGCCTACACAACAAAGAAAGTTCCAGGCAATAGTGCCCAGGGATAGGTCTTACACCTGGTTGGTAACTTTGATGGTCTTTCTAAGCAGTCTGTTAATGGTATCATACCCTACATGTACACACCATCCACAGGCTGACAGTGAAACAGAACAACTGACCAGTCTCATTTGTTCCCAGATAGAGACATGAGTGCATATAAATCTGTCAGCCTAGAATCAGCAAGTCCCAAGGGCAGCCTGGATGTGCCAATGCTGTGTTTGTAGATATTAAAAACCAGCTGGTGGGGCTGGGAATGTAGCTCAGTGGTAGAGTGCTTGTCTTGTAGGCATGAGGCCCTGGGTTCAATTCCTCAGCACCACATACATAGAAAAAGCTGGACATGGCATTGTGGCTAGAGCGCTAGCCTTGAGCTGAAGAGCTGAGGGACAGCGCCCAGGCCCAGAGTTCAGGCCCCACGACCACCACCACCACCACCACCACCACCACCACACACACACACACACACACACACACACACACACACACACACACACACACACACACACACACACACACTAGCTAGTGTTCATCTCTGTACCTTCATGTATCTACCTGTACCTTAAGGAAAAATATGTATCTAGTGTATGAAACAACCTTATGTTTGATTTTATATTAAAGTAGTTCTCTTGGATTTTGTAAAAATATAACTTTGAATTTAGTGTTGAAGGGTTAATATTTTTTGTTTTGGAATTCTAGAATAATTTCTATATCAAGGATTTTCCTCTTTTATTTATATTCATTCTACTTAAAATTGAGAAAATATTCATAAATGAAAATGGTTTCACCCAGGCACTGGTGGCTCACATCTATAATCCTAGCTACTTAGGAGGCTGAGATCTAGAGGATCATGATTTTTCTTTCTGTGAGACTCCACCACTAATTAGTCAGCAAAAAGCAAAAAGTCATGGCTAGAAGTGTGGCTCAAGTGGTAGAGGGTCAGCCAGGAAAGCAAGTTAAGTACAAGGTTCTGAGTTTAAACCTTAGTACAGGAGAGGCAGAGAGAGAGAAGCAAAGAAAGAGAGGGAGAGAAGGAGAGGGAGAGAGGGAGAGGAAGAGGAAGAGGAAGAGGAAGAGGAAGAGGAAGAGGAAGAGGAAGAGGAAGAGGGAAAGGGCGGGGCGGGGGGTGGGGAGACAGGTAGGCAGGCAGACAGACACCTAGACAGACAAAGGCAGAGATAGAGTTCCAGCATAGGGGAATATTTTGGGGTTGCTAGGGGCAAGCAGTCTGGTACAGCAAGGAATGCTGCTCTTGCTTAGTTGGAAGAAGAGCTTGTGATAAGGAATATCTCATTTTCAGTATAACTTCTTCCCTTCCAAGTTTTGGTTGGTTGAAGCAACGATGGTGCAGTGCGGGCAGAGCTCCGCCTCCTGGCTCTTCTCGCTTGCAGTCAGAGGGAAATGGACCCATGGTGCTGTCAATTTTTTTTCTTTTCCTTTGCAATTGAGAAGATGGGCCTGGGCCCGGTGGTGCCCCTGTCTTCCCACGCAAGACCCTGGCTCCAAAAAGCTCAGCTCCAGCCAAGGGCGGGAGGCTCAGACAGGGAGCCACGGGCTTCCTGGAGAAAGGGGAGGAGTGGCAGAGAAGCTGCTCTCCCTCCCTCTCTCATGTTTTTTTTTTTTTTTTTAAAGTCGATCGTGTGTGTGTGTGTGTGTGTGTGTGTGTGTGTGTGTGTGTGTGTGTGTGTACAGAGATTGAAAGAGAGATTTGATGCACAAGTGACACGACTTTAGATGTCCTCTTGTTTTCCAGACTTGGTGGCAGTCTGTGGAGAAAGAGCCAGGCCGTCTGCTCCAGGCTCCTGAGTCCACAGCTGGGAAGCAAATGGCCCAGATGCCAGGCACATTCTGTCTATAATGGAGCTAGGGAACGGGGGCGTGGCTTCAGCTGACACTGGCCCCCACGTCAGCTGACCACAGCTGCCCAGATGGGACATGGCTGGCCTGTCACAAGCCTTCTCCCCATCAGGGGAGCCCCCAGTTCACATCAGACTTTGGGACCGTGAAGGGCTCTGGGACTAGCCAGAGATGCAGCCTTCCCTGGCATCCTGGGCTGTGCCTGTGCTCATTCCTTCATTCATTCATTCATCCATTCCCTCATTCATTCACCCTTCCTTCATTCCCTCATTCATTCACTCCCTGATTCATTCATTCCCTCATTCACCTACTCATTCATCTATTCCTTGATTCTCTCATGCATGCATCCATTCTTTTATTCCCTCATTTATTCATTCACTCATTCATGTGACTCTGAGCCATCCGGGTGGGGTGAGCTCACACCCAGCTGTCCATGGACACACACCAGTGACACTGCACTTGAAGAGATGCAGCCCGCCCATGGACACTGCCCGACTTAGCTTGCTGTGGAGATGGGTGAGGAGACTGTCCTGCTGGCACATGTGCTGGAGACGCAGGGTGACTGATCCCAGCTCACCCTGCCTGAGTGCCCGCTCCCGCGCTCTGCACACGGCCCTGACTCGGGTGGTGTGGACGCAAACAAACCCTCACCCACTGACCCAGCAGCCAGAGCTGGGGGAAACAGGAAACAGGGCCAAGCGAGGGGGAGGAGCAGGAGAGGGCGCAGGAATTGTCTGGGTTCTTGCCAAGGACTGCGTCTAGCTATGTGTTTGGCATTTTGGTGGCGTAAAGGTGAGTGCAACTGTATAATAAAGCTACTCTCAAAGCTTTAAAGCTTTTAGTTCACAGAGCTCATACATAGGTATACAGACATTCATATAATATGTATATACATACACATATATACACAAATGCACATCCAGGTACATGAGCTAAATATATGTATATATGTATGTGTGCATATAGGCACACTTTGTAAGTTGCTGACTATAAGCATAATCTGATACACTCTACCCCTTTTTACAAAAACAGTGAAGGTAGCTGGGTGCTGGTGGCTGGAGCCTGGACTAAGATCTGAGGATCACAGCCCTAACAGAACAATCCACGAGACTCCTCTCACAGATGGAGAGGCAGGGAGGGGGTGGAGAGTAATTATACGATGTCCACGGCCCAGGGTCACCCTGGCTGTGGGTTTTGTGGGCAGACGTGTATGACTTGTCCTTGCTCCCCATTTCCTTCCTTGTCCATTTCCTTTCTGTGAGGATGCGCAATTTGGACTTTCTAAAAATGACGTCCCTGTTAGAAGGGTTGGGCTTTGTGGGGTAGTAGCATCCCTTGGCCCTGGAGTCCCGCTCTCTGCGGCCTCGAAGAGGGACTTCCAGCGCCCTCTTGTGGCAAGGTTCCCCGCATCGCATCGGTTAGTCCCGCCAAAGGTCTGGCTTCTGGCTGGCGAATAAATGGATTTGGGCCACAGGTAGTTGATGCCTAAAATTCTCCAGGCAGGGATATTTTTGTCGTTGTAAATAGAGGACGAGAATAGCATCAACCAGGCACAACAGGAAAACCATGATCTGTCCTCTAGACCATCGCAGGCAGGACATTGGGGAAGAAGCAAGCCTCTGTAAAAGAGGCTGACCCCTCAGCCCCCCTTTCCAGCCCCCCTCTCCAGCCCCCCTCTCCACGGCCCAGCCCACACCCACGGAGTGCAGAAGACAACACACGAGCCCAGCACTCAGCCTCCATCCAGCTCCGGCCTTTATCCAAACAGGATGGAGCAGTGCTGATGTGGGTGAACTGGAGAAGGACGGCTCTCCCTGGACGTCAGCCGCTGGCATCCCGTGGGTCCTGCCTGTGGGCAGGGGAGGGGGGAGGTGGCTGTAAAGCAGAGCAGGGAGGGAGTTCACTGGGCACCTACAGGGGCCTCGAGGGCCTAGCATGGGGATAATCCTGACAGCGACACATGAATTTAGGGATAATGTTTTTTTTCTGACTTGGCTTCATCCTTCCTTCCTTGGTGGTACTGAGGTTCTTACTCAAGCCTCTGCTTGGAGTACTCTGCACCTTGACCCATACCTCCAGCTTTACTGATATGTCAGATGAGGTCTTGTCTACAGGTGGCCTGGACCCTGATGCTCCTATTTATAGCTTCTCAAGTGGTTGGGAGCTCAGGTGCATGCTAGCATTTATTTGTTGAGATGACAGGGGGAGGGTGTCTCATGAGCATTCCATGCATGGTGACCTCAAATTGCCATCCTCCTGACTTCTGTCTCCCAGTAGCTGGGATGCTGGGCATCTCATGGGGAAGATGTGCTGTTTTCTTATTTCAGCCTCCCCATTAGCATGCACTCATGCAAATAATGGATTTCCTTGGGACATTTTTCATCTGTGGATAGAAAGTGCTTTGGCATGCCCCTCTCCTGTCCCCTCCCCCACACTGGATGCCATCTTCCTCCCAAAAAAGTACCGACTCTCCTGTCATGCCTATTTTAAAATCTAGTTTCAAGATAAGAGAAAAAATGCATATTTGACTTTCTAACTCTGACTTACTTTTCTTAAGATGATGATTTGATCTATAGTTGGCATCCTTTTTCCTGCACCTGACATTATTTCCTCCCTTTTGATGGCTGAATAATACTCCATTTTCTTATTAATTTCTCTTATGCTTGGCACCTAGGTTGATTCCATTACTTGCCTATTGGCGCCTGTTGCCACCGCAAACGTGGGTGTATGCTGGCTGATGTATGCTGGCTTTAAAAAACATATTAGCATCTATTAATTGTACTTGGGGGATTTATTGCAATATTTCCACACATGTGTACACTGGACCCTCTTTCCTTCTAAAATAGAATTCAAGAGGTTTCATTTTGTTCTCAGGCGTGGATATAAAGTGCTCAGACCATAGTCTGCCTCACTCACGCTCCTCTTCCTGCTATAGCTGGTACCCACCGTGTTCTACGGCCTGCCATTCATTTCTTTTTAAATTTACATGTGCAAATTTTAATCAGGTTACTTTATTATTATTTTTTCTCTCTCTTTCTCTTCTCTCCCCTGGCCCTTTCTTCTTGTGCTGGTCCTGGGGCTTGAACTCAGGATCTGAATGCTGTCCCTGAGCTTTTTCATTCAAGGTTAACGCTGTACTCCTCCAGCCTGGCCTTCTGAGTAGCTGGGATTATGGACGCGAGCAGCAGGCACTCTGCTCTCTTTTACTGCTCTCTTTTTCCCCATCTCCCCACACCTGCTGTTCAGGGGCTCTCAGTGAAATTCCTCACCCACAGATGCCATGCATCTCCATGTGCTCCCTCCCATTCTTCTCTTCCACGCTTCATCCCTCCAAACAGTCCCCCAGTTATAATCATGCTCCATATTAATAAACTTTCAAAAAGCCATTTAAACTTCTGATGACTGGTAAAGACTGAAGTTAATTCCATCAGCCCCAGATAACGTCTTCAAGGTGCCCGTAGGTGTGGGCCCTCAAATTTGGTGCCTTTCGGGCAGACCAGGTCTTGAGCTAGCCAGCAATGGAAGGACGACTCTAGATAGCACCTGCGCTCACACGCCCCGTGACACCGTTAATGACCTGGACATGCGCGTTGTGTCCACAGATTGCAACCATGGGCGTGATCACTGAATCAGGAAATTTACAAGTTGTTTTAATGTTTTAAGGTAAACTCTTGTGTCAGAGTAATTCCTCTCCTCTCTGCTGGGGGACCCCGACGTTGGTTTGGTCTCCCCCACGCTGAGGGGTTGCCGGTCAGGGAGGAGCCAGGTTGGCCTGTGCTGGAGCGGGTGTGGGCTGTTTGTGCAATTGGGCTTCTTGAAACCGTTGCTTCACTGCAGTCCACGTAGAACTGAACCGGAATGAAGGAAGTTGCAACGGGGGTGTTGAGAAGTTGAGGATTTAGTAATGTGATAACAATTTCCTCGGGTTAGATTAGTTCAAATCAACCCCAAAGCCGAAGAACAAATGAACCACTCAGAGAAAGTGTTGAAGCAATAGCTATTTAAGTTGTAATTGGACTGTTTCTTAATAAGCAGCTGGAGATTGACACACACACACACACACACACACACACACACACACACACACTCTCTCTCTCTCTCTCACCCAGTGGCATGACAGCAGTCCTTAGCCAGAGTGGAGCCGGAGACCTTGAGCCCTGAGCATGCTGGGAGCCACACGTGCTCTCCAGCAAGTTCTCCATTGACAGAGGCGGAATGAAGTTCCTCTGCCAGCAAGCTGTAGTTTTCCATTGTGGGGCAGCTGCAGATGCGTGATTCTTATCTCCAGGCCCAGGCACGTCCCTGGCAGAAATCCCTGGGCCATCCTTCTTGTGATGCTCTCCTGAACACCCTGAACACCCTGCATTTTTAACATCTGTGTGTCATCTTAGGGACAATGTACAGCATTTTTCTCCTATTGTTTTGCCCTCAAGAAGCCTGGATTATGTCACGGGTCAGCTCCAGGCTCTGAGTTTCTCGAGTGTGGAATTCGGGTGGACTGACGTGGGCATCTCTGTGGCTGGGATGGGGGCGGTGGGTGAGGGGAGATCTGCCCCCTCCTCAGTGAACGTTGTGTTCCTGGCACAGGCAGGGCAGACTGTGGTGTCCAGAGCATGGATTGATGTCAGTTGGGCTGATGGCCCCCTCAAAACCCAGGAGTGCCTCCTAGCCCGTGTGCGCTTTGATGAGCGATTCTGTCTCATTGCTGACAGATGTGTGCACGTTTTCAAGTGTGCACACAAAGGCCATGGGACTGAGGGGTGCACGTGCCACGCGTTCCGTAGAACATGCCTGCGTCTTTCACATTTTCACAAAAAACAAGACAGGCCACTTGAACTCTATATCGATTACATTAAAATAGCGTTTATGCTTCTTACAAGTTGTTTTGAAAGTACAAGTGAAAGAATGGAGGAGGGAAAAGCAAGGGAGAAAACTTTACCTGTAGTATTCTGGTGTAGAACCAACTAGTGTTTTTATTTCGCTTTTCCTTTGTAACTACATAGGTCTGTCAGAATTTCTCCTTTGGAAGGGGATATGTGTGTGTGTGTATGTACGTGCGTACACGCACGTGTGTGCAAGGGTACGTGTACCAGTCCAAGGGCCTGACTCAGGGCCTGGGCATTATTTCTGAGCTTTTATGCTCAAAGTTGGCACTTTCCCATTTGAGCCACAGCTCCAATTTCAACTTTTTGGAAGTTTATTGGCGATAAGCATCTCACGATCTTTCTTGGTGGGCTGGCTTTGAACTGTGATCTTCAGGTCTCAGCCTCTTGAGTAGTTAGGATTACAGGTATGAGCCACCAGCGCCGGCCTTTTCTTTGATTTTAAATTCACCAGGCAGAGCAGTTTTCCGTGTGCCTGAGCAATCCATCTTCTGTGGTGCTGTCGGCGGCAGCGTGTGCCTGTAACGGTGGTGGGGGGAGGAGTTAGGTCACGGTTCTCCCGTTGAGACGTTCCCTCGTTTCGCCGTGATCATGTACATCATTTCCTAGAGCTGCATCACCAGTGAGCCCCAGCCCACTCCCTTCCCCCCATTCTCCACAGGCAAGGGCAGGAGGAGGCAGCCAGGAACTCCGGCTGAGCCTTCAGGAAACACAAACGCATGGCTCTCCAACAAATTCCTGGTTGGGCTGCTTTCATTGTTCCAGTCCGCCGATGGTCTTTGTGTTGACCCTTCTTTCCCTTGCTGTGTGGAGTACACTACGAACAGACTTGGGAAGGGATTTGGTGAATTCCTGGTGATCTTGTGATACATATCGGCCAGCGGGAATTTATTCACCATGCCATCCACAGGCCATCCTCCCCCTTCCCCCCAATGTGGGCCATTTTGGTCCAGCTCGCTGCCCTGTATGTCAAAGGCAGCAAACAGGACCCTGTCCTGCTAGGATCCGGTTGGAACGGTCCCAGAGTGGAGGCCATCTGCTCCATTGTCCCCATATCAGACCTGCTGGGCTGAGGGGCAGCTCTGGTGGACAGGCACTCCACCCTGGTCGCCGGGGCGCAGACTCTGGGTGACAGTCTAGGAAGGACGGAGTGACTGGCCTTCAGCTGAGTCTCCCTAGGGGCTAATTATCAGCGGTACCTCAGGCTACCAGGGGCCAATTGTATTGTTTTTCTTTTATTAAAAAAAACCTTTATCATTAAATATTCAGCAATTACCCAACTGGAGCCCTGATATGATAGTGTCGACATTAGAAATTATTCTTTGAAGATGAAAGAAGTCCTGGAAGTGTTTGTCCTTAGAAATCAGGGAGATTAAAATGACAAACCAAAAAACCAAAATAAGGAAGGCTTCTGTTCTTAAAGTTTTTTTAGCCGGGTACCAATGGCTCACGCCTATCATCCTAGCTACTCAGGAGGCTGAGATCTGAGGATCTTGGTTCAAAGCCAGCAGGCAGGAAAGTTTGTGAGAGACTTATCTCCAATAAACCACTAGAAAACTGGAAGTGGTGCTGTGGCTCAAGTGGTAGAGCTCCCGCCTTGTGCTGAAGAGCTGAGGGACAGCACCCAGGCCCAGAGTTCAAGCCCCACGACCGACCAAAAAAAAAAAGTTTAAAAAATTTAATATGGTTTATATCATGATCCCAACATTACCATTCCATCTGATCATGCTGTATATTTTCAAAGATACTGTGTATAGATAAAATCATTAGGGAAGACACCAAAGGATAGCATCAAGTTTCTTTTTATGAGTACCCAAGCCTGGAAGTTAGTGTCTAATAAAACAGTATTTTATTAGCTGAAGGATAAAGATGCACATATGATACATAAATATGGGAGTAAGAAAACACCTAGATTTGAGAGATATAAAGCAAAGAATTATATATATGTAACAAGGTAACCAGCAAAAGGGCTGCAAGGCTATGTTGCCTTGTCACTAGTAAGTTTGTGAGCTTGTCACTGTGAGTTTGGAAGTATTTTGAGAATGAAGGTGCCTTAGTGTGTCACTATCAACTGTTGGATTTGGGTTGGGCAAGAACTAGGAAGTCAAGGGCAGATTGTCAACCATGCTGAAGCCCTTGTACTGGGCACAGGTCGGGGCTGGGTCAAGGAGCACAGGTCAGGCTAGGTCAGAACCAGGACATAGCAGAGAGGCTGCACCATGCACAGCTTCTGCCTGGCTGTTTGCTTACTAGGGGGCTCATCTTGTGTAAAGCCAGGCTCTGGCCACAGTGCGCTGCCAGGTTCCTGCTTAATGGAGTTGTTGCTGTTTTACTCTGTCTTATGGAGCGCAAGAGGCCTTTTTTTTTTTTTTGGTTGTGGGTCTTGAACTCTGGACCTGGCCGCTGTCCCTCAGCTCTTCAGTTCAAAGCTAGCACCCTACCACTTGAGCCAAAGCATCACTTCCGTTTTTTTGTTTTTTGTTTTGCTTATGTGGAGCTGAAGAATCGAACCCAGGGCCTCATGCATGCGAGGCAAGCACTCTACCACTGAGCCAACCTCCCAGACCCTCAAGAGGTCTTTTAAGTTTTTTTTTTTTTTAATTCTTCTTAGCACTCCTGAATTCTGGTGGAAGCTGCCCAGATAAAACAACTCAAGACTTTGAAATTCTAGGGAAAGCACAGTTTTAATCAGCTGGCCATCTTATTCATTGTTCAGAGATGAAAAGAGCGGAAATCAACACATGTAGGTGCTGAGAACTTACCAGGTTCAGACCTTTAGACAGAGTGAGAGTTCTTACGGTATGGTTTTTCTTTCTTCTTCTTTTTTAACTAAAGGTAAAAGTTGCATTTAGTGAGTTAATTAATTGTTATTTCTTGTTTCGGTGGTACTGGGGTTTGAACTCAGATCACTGCCTTTGCTTGGCAGTGCCCTTTTGCTTTCTTCTGTTTTACCTTCTCCTTCTTTCTCTTCTTGCTGCTACCACCTCTTCCTCCTTTCTCTCTTCCTTTTCCTAAACCATCTGTCCCAACACAAGGGAATGTGACAGGGGGCGATAAAGACAGAGAAAGAGCCCTGACACAGGCCCAAAGTCTGAACAAACACTGAACCCGTCACTAACCACCCACCTCTGCCACCCTTCCCCGCTGAGACCGCACCTCTGTACAGGTCCCGCGCTCTTGTGGCTGCATTCACATGGTATTTCTTCCAGAGAACGAGTAATTTCCTGCCAATGAGTAATAAAAGGCCTACAATCCTCTAAGGATGGCTGGGCCTGCACTGGCTCCACTTCCTTGAAGAAGGACACAGCCCCCTGGCCCTGACCTTGCAGCTGGTGCACTTACTGAGTGTGGCTCGAACTTCCACTCTGGCTGGCCAGACGGCTTTGGGATCCGTCCCATCTCTATTTTGTCCGATGGGATCCGCTCGCTCACTGGCATTCTAAAATAGTTGTGTTTTTTGGTCCTACAGAGAAATATTCAAAAGCAAGATGTTGACAGGTTTGTTAATTTTAAAAAAAATGTTTTTTTTTTAGGTTACTTTGATTCTAGATTCTGAGTTCTCAACTCATTAAAAAAAAATTCATGGAGCAAGCATGCCTTTGGAAGGACAAGATGGAGTGCTTCTAGAATGTTCGGTTAAGAGGTCCAATGATGAAGACTGATCAGAAGTAGCCAGCAAATGGCCTTATTGCTCATGACCGCAATGTGGTCACATGAAAGGAGGGCTGAGTGTCCCTCGAGGGGAAGGTAACTGGGGGCTTCTGTCCTGGCCCGGCGGCATTTCTGGGGAGAAGTGGGCTGAAAGGGCTGGCGCCCAGGCTGCGGTAGTGCTGAGCAGAGTCCCCCATCTGTGTCCTCTGTGTCTGCTGTAGCGTGTCAACCCCCGCCACCTGCTGTGACAGCCCACTTCCAGGCAATTGGTACCTTTTTTTAAAAAAAAAATGAAAAAAATCTCTTGGCCACATATCATCAAGAAAAACAACATTGTTTTCAGAGGCTCTTATCTCTCCACTCCCAAATATCCTGTTTCTTCGGGCTGGGCAGCCAGGACCAATAGAAACCTCTTCCTGCCATTGGCTGACTTCATTTCCCAGACTTAGCACAATCTCATCCGCTCTAAACAACCTCATCAAAACTACTTTCTGGTCAGAGAGAAGCAATAATTATTATTAACATTTATTAACGATCAATAAACTTGATTGCATTATGGCCAGCACTATTAAGGTAAGAAGAGGGTTTCTTTACGTTTGACCAAATCTTGTTCTTCTTGCGCTTTCTTTGGCTTCCTTTATCAAGGCAGATAAGTTAGGGTTGGGCAACACCCCCTACCACAATAGAGGACAACAAGATTTCCTTTGCACTGCCTAGTAAATTTCCTTTTTCCTACTCCAACCATCCGCAAGGCTTAAAAACTTCAAACTCAGAAAAAAATGGGGGTTTCTAAATTCACTGTTGAGGGTTGTGGATTATTTCTCAAAGGCTTGGTGGAGCGCTTCTGAGTTTTCAGATTCTTTTCTTCTCCTTAATGGTACCAAGACACGGTTCTGATCCAAGGCCACAGCGTTCAGAGGCTGGAGGGCAGGGGCCTGGGAACAGACGGGCCGGCCTGTGTTGAACGTTCGGATGCTCTTCAGAGAATCCCTAGGCCAGGAAGCCCAGCCGGTCCCCGTGGATGGGAAGAGACACTCCGCATATAGCCATTGCCGCTGGGACATGGCAAACGCTGGCTTGATTTGTGGGACCGCCATGCTGAGAACGGAGCTTTCTTATAACTCAAAACGGTGGTAACTTGGGGTGTTGGCATGCTGTTGATCTGTTAATAAAAATACCTACTCCTCTTCGAGCTGTAAGATCTTTTTCCTGGAGATGTTGGGTTTGGGAAGCAGTAGCCAGTCGGTTCTCTGTGCTCTGGCGAGTTTGCTTGTGGATGGTTGTAGTGGATGCTACAGGGAGTTTAGCACAGAGGTAAATCCTTCTAGGGCTAATTGTTGGAAATGAAGCCACAGTAAAAATAAAAAACCTAGGCAACAGCTGAGAGGGTGAGGGGGTGGCTCTGTACTCTAACACCTTCCAGGCCACCAGGCCTCGGCAATATTGACAGAAATGAGAAAAATGAAGCAGATCTTCAGAGGAGGAAAAGGAAGGTGGTATTTGTTGTGTGACTTTAGTTTTTGTGTTGTTTTGTTTTACTTGGTCAAAGTAAGAGGCATTTATTCAGTCATGTCAAGGATTCCGTTAATTTGAAAAGCTTAGGAAAATTCAGCTTTACCCAGACTTGAGCCCTTGTGTTTTAAAAGCTCTTCTTTGAGTGGGTATTTTTGTTATTTGAAATGTTTGTAATGGAGACTAGAAGAGACTCGCCGTGTTTTAGAAGTTCTGCTGAGTTTCTACCCCGCTGTGTGTGTTTGGACATCTATTACAAAATTCATGTGGGGATTTACCTTTCATTGGCTTCAAGGCTTGGAGTCTATTAAAATATAGTTATTGCACAACTACAATGATTAATTATAACTACAACTACTAATAAAATACAATTGTGATAGTAGGAGACTTTAAAATTGCAAATTTGTAGGATGCTGCTTTCAGCTAAAAGAGTAGACATTATTTGAGTTTATGACCCCAAATGCAGTCCCCTTTGTTCTTAGTTTTGGTCTTAATTATACATGTATTTCATGACAATTAGATCCAATATTCTTTGTCAATCTGGAAAGCTCATTTAGGTATCCCAAACGAATCAGTGCATGGCAGGGCACCGGCATTATAGAGTGTTCCTTTAGCAGGGCGGGGGGCAGTGTGTGAAACTCTGTTTAATTTGAAACATATATCCATGAAGACATGTTTGTGTTTTTTTTTTTTTTGAAGTTTGAGTGTGCTATGGTTCTCCCAATCCGTTTTGGAGAAAGAGTTGAAACTTGTGAAGTTGAAACTTGTGAAGTCTGCTGGCCTTGATTTCATGGTTTATGACAGTGCGTTGCATGTGGATGGCACGTCTCCCCAGTGAACATTTAAGTGACTTCAAGTGAATTCTTTAAGAACTTTCTGTAAAAATAGCCTCTCTTTATACGCGACTTCCTTGAAGACATGTTTCGGTGTGGTTTCCTGAGCAAAGTAATGAGGTGATTTTACAGCCTTGTTGAGAGAGTGGAAAAAGGAGACCCTGGATCAGTTGACTACAGTTTTAATTATGTTCATGAGAAGCTCAAATTAGCATGAGGAAAATTACAGCTGTCTGGGGAAATTAGGGAGCATCCCTCCCTCCCCGCCTCCCCCAAGTTCACATCTGAAATGCACTCTGTGTTTTGGACTTTTCCAGTAAATAAAGCCATTAGTCCATTAGGCATCAGATCCTCTAGATTTGTGAGGTGGGTTCTCTGTGTCTGTGTGGGATAGGTTTTTTTTCCTTTCTTGTATTAGTGTTTGTAAGACCCTGTGAACCACTTGACAAGTGAGCTGTTCCTATTCAGGCTTGTTGACGCTTTCTGCCAGTTACCTTCGCTCAGGTTGGAATGAGGAACACCGTGTTTTCACTTTGAACACGTAAAAGCAATTTGAGGAGTTTTAGGTTTATCATGGACAAATTTTAGGATCTGATGAAGGATTCTAGTAACGGCTTGGAAAGACGCAGGCCCGGGTCCCTGGCAGTGGGACACTCACAGTGTTTGCTCCTTGCTATATGCTCCGTGCTCTGTTGACCCTGCGACCTTGCTGGGCTTCCCTGCAGAACAGCAGGGGGCTGGCCGGCAGACCCTGCCTCTGCTCCCAGGCCTGTGTGAGCCCTCTCTCCCCTGGCTTCAGTTAGGAAGCCACTCTCAGGCATTCCTGACCCCCCTTGTAATGCTCACCATTTGGAAATGTAATGAAGCCAGGGATCATCTGCAGTCTATGACCTTTAAATGCATCAAAGGACGGGTAGTGGAAATGCTGCTCTATACTCCGACCCAGTGATGGAAGCACCATGGCTTAGGCCTGACGCCTGGGGCCTAGAGCTTAGAACGTCGTTGTTAAGTTGGAGTGCAGCAGTGATTTTTCCCTGGCCACAGACACCCTGATAGGAAGGACAGGAGGGAAGGCTTCTCAGACAGCGGGCTGGGAGGAAGGGACAGGGGAGGCTCTCCATGTTACTGCTTCAACACCTCGCTTAACACAATTACTTTCCTAGAGTGCACAGGTTGGGGAGTTTGATAATTGAAGCATTGGAGTGACACGGGAGTTGGGTTTGATGAATTTAAAAACACAAAGCTTGTTTTCTCCACGTCCTGCTGAGCACACAGTGGACCCAAGGAATAGTAACGATCCTTCTCAGGGTGATGGGGGAAAAGTGAACCTCCTCCTCAGAGGATGTGATTTGGGAAATTACTACATTGTGTTATATATATAATGCAGATTATATGATATATATATATAGCTATGTAATATATATATATATATATATATATATATATATATATATATATATATATATATAAATCTACTACATCAGCCTTCTGGATGTTGGGCGGTGTGAGTGGTTTCCTTCTCGTTGCTTTGAGCAATCTGGAGACAGAGGAAGGAATGACTCCATTGTTGCTGCCCTGCTGTGTAAACCAGCAGACTCAGAGCTTTGCCTTTGTCTCAGACGGCTTGCTGCCTGCACCATTCCTTAGGAACCTAGAGGCTAAGCCTCGGGGGACTCACTCTGCATGCACGCATACCTGTATACCCCTGCTCCCCGGAGAGCACTGGGGGTGAAGGAATCTGTGCCTTCCCACCACCCCTCCCCCCAGGCACTGCAGGACCCCCATGCTCTAAGAATGTTTAGAAACAGAACCTTCTCTCCATGATCAATGGTGAAATCAAGACCTGGAAGGTGATTGTGCCACTCTGTTTTTTGTTCTTTTTTTTTTTTAAAGCTCTCTCTTTCTCGTTCTCTTGCTCTCTCATGCTCTCTCTCTAAGCTTACAAATCAATTAGACCCTCAAACCTAACCATCCGTGGTAGATTCAGGAACTCCCCTGCTGGAGGGCGACGTCCCAGGGTGACGGTGACACCCAGTGACTCGGCAGACAGTGACCGAGGGGCTTGCGGACGGGAGGCCCTCAGGGCGGCCGGCGTGGCCGGTGGAGGCGTTGTGACAGGTTCAGTGCGGCCTGCGGCGGCACACGCCAGGCCCACGAGAGCTAGGGAACATCCCCCGACTCAGGGGCAGGATGGAGGGGGCCGTGTGCACCGCCGCCCCGGGAAGCTGTGGTCACCCCCTCCTCCTCTGGCTTTGTGTGACCTCACAGGCAGCTGCAGCCCAGGGCTTGTGACCTGAGGCAAAGGACTGACGGCCCACACGCGGGCAGGGCTCACCTGGCAGGTCAGGAGGCGGGGCGGGCACAGTCCCGGCACATGGGGGGGAATCTCATCTAGCTCCCAGGCCTGGCATGGGCTGCAGCGTGGCTGCAGGAGGCCCTGTCATTGCATTGTGCTCCTGCTTCAGGTAGCAAGAGGGCTTCTGGAATTCCTCCACCGCCCTGCTTTCCCATGACTTCTGAAAAATGCGTCTTGTTGCTTTGCATATGTTATAAATTGCAAAACTTTCTCACTGTAGAGAAAATGAAGGCAAATTATGATGTCCACATACATCGTCCCAAATTCCCGTGAGCCACAGGAAGTGGCTACTGGTGTTTGGTGTGGGTCTTTCTGGTTCTATGCACTTGTTTGTTCCTCTGTATACCCAGCTGTTTTGTTTTTTCCTGTTCTTAATTTCTCTGTGTTTTACATGGAGAATAATAAGCAGAATTTTCTTTGCATCTCTTGATTTTTGTTATTACTCAGGCATAACATCAATGCTAAGCAGGACTTTATGTTTCACTGCACATCTTTCTAAAATAAATGCCAACACTTTTATAACTTGGTATTTTCTTACAGAAAAAAAGTCCTCTTCTATTTTTCTCTTGTTACATTGCAATGAACGCTCTGCTTGATTTTTTTTTTTTAATTTTACTTTGTTGGTATGGCTTTTTGGAAAGCGGACTATTGGGCCAATAAGTATATATACTCATTTTTGAAGTCTTTGCCAAATTTAATTATTTCCCATGTCACATTTTGTCATTTGTCTTCAAGGATTGACCCTGTGGCTGGAGGATCTGGAGCTCACATTGAATAGGAAAGAACACAAACTCATTTTGATTTGTATTTGCATTCATGTTTAGCACTTCATTACTTTTGAATGCAAAACTCTGGAATTTTTATTTCATTTTTATATTTTACTTTATTTTACATATATTACATCATCTTAGTTTACTTTCAGTCTCTGTTGATTTCAACTTGTGTTCTGCATATTTTCCCTCTTGAACTTTGCTGAGATGCTGTTTCAGAAACTGCAGGTTCATCTCAAGTCTCTCAGTCTTCAGTGTCTTTCTTGTCCTCTCCTTTGCCCAGTGTGTGTCTATGTGTGAGAGTGAGCACTTTGGTGTACACCAGAGTCAGAGACAGCCTGCCTTTCTCTGGACCCTCAGCAGAACTGGCTCATCATAGGGATGCAGAATATTTTGGTTAGAAAAATAAATTTTAATAAAAAATTTCAGCAGTCATAAAGAGAAAGTCATAGAATCAGAATAATACAATCATCATCAATTCCAAATGGATATTTCTCCTGGTAAAAGGAAATTAATTGCATATATTTAAATGAATATTTTGAAGATGATAGGAGAGCACTTTTGAACGGTAGCTCCTGGGCTGGTGCCTAGCAAGTGCAACGTCCTGGGTTCAATCCCCAGTACCAAAATATAAAAGACAAAAAATAAAATAAAATAAAAAGTTAGCACCACTGTAATGGCTACAAGCTACTTAGCCACGCTGTGCTAAACTCTGCTCTCAATACTCTGCTCTCAGAGGATAGCAGAGACCAAGAAACCGTTCAAGTCATACCAACCTATTAGTCTCCACCCTTTAACATCACCTGACCGCTTTTCTTCCTGTCATTTCTGTTGGCCCCAAATATTGTTACTCCCCAGACAAACATGATTTATTGAATGATGCTGCAAACATTGCATTCCTGGACGGTTACACTTAGTTCTACGTGGCTATTTGACATGATCTAGTTTTGGGTGAAAAATCCAACAAGCCACATTAGTTTTCCTCTTACGACTAATCAAAATGAAGTACTGAAAAAGTCCCAAGTGAAAAGTCTTTTGTTTAAGTGATAATTGTGTCATTTGTAAGTAGCTGTACAAAGGAGTTTCCATTCCACAGGTCAGTTTATCTGCCCAGTACGTTTTGATTGGTGATGATTCCCCCCATCTCTCCCAATTCCACCTGTCCCCTCCATTTTCCTAGTTCCATTTTGACGTATGTACATTGAATATTGGTGACTGCATTTTCCTCCTCCCATTCCTCTCTCCATTTGTCTCCCCCCCCCAACTTGGCCTCCCCCCAAATGAAAAGTTTTAGTGCCAACTCAGCCTTTTCTCAGGGACAAGGATTCTTCCCATATATGGTGTTTCTCAAGGGCACTGGTTTTGGGTGTCAGGTCAGCTGGCCATCTTGGTGTCCCCTCCCTCCCCAGTGTGTACCAACTTCCTCGCTCTGCCGCGGTGTCTCTGATGAACGTTCAGGTCAGAGTTTTCCACAGGCTTCGAAGGTCCTCACAGAGTTCAGCCTGGGAGGACCTGGGCGGTCAGCTGGTATGGGCAGATAAGTGCTCAGACGTTTCAAGAAGAAATGTAAAGAAGGCCAAGCAAAATTATTTATTTGTTAGAGTGCCAGGTGAAAATCCAAGCATAACATTAACCTTAGGGCTGTTCCTTCAAACCCTTACTGAAAACAATGCATGGAAAGTTCTGGAAAGTATGATAAAGACCATCATGCAACTATCCCACACGCTTGGATTTAACAATGCATTTGTCACTCATTCCACATCGGTGACACAAATGGCTCTCACTCACTCTCCAGCCCGAGTGACATGACAGCCTAGCCAACTGTGCGTGGAGCTGTGGCCTGTCTGTTTGTTCCTTTGTGGTCTGTTGAACAAGGATTGAGCACAGGATTCTCTCTAAAGAGAGGCCCTGCCCACTGACATTAACATCCTCCCTCCTCAGGGCTGGTACTTCAGCTCACCTGCAAACAGCAACTTGTGAACTTGCGTCCCAAGGAGTGATCTTTTTTTCTGTTGTTGTTAAATGTTGGTGTGCACACAAGGCTCACCTGTGATGAAGAAAAGTCTGTTGAAATTGTATATCACAGTTTGTCAACACAATTAGTTCATGTCTCAATTTGAGGTAGATTTCTCAAGACATTGCTCCAAGATTGTTATTTTTTTGAAGTCTGTGGTTTCTCATTGCGCAGTGCGCTTTGGATCGGTGTGTGTGTGCGCGTGTGTGTGCGTGTGCGTGTGTGTGTGTGTGTGTGTGTGTGTGTGTGTGTGTGTGTGTGTGTCCTGAACTTCCAGGGAGTGCCAAACCAGGCAGACTCCAGGCAGAAATGTTTATCTTTGCACAGAGAGGCACTTGATAAGCCATTTCTTCCGTGGCATCCTTAAAAATAGCATGTGTGGGAAAGGACCGTCTTATCATCATGGCAGGGCCTGGAGGCCCAGAAGGCAGCTGGCGAGAGCCAGGGGGAGAGGCAGGCCCAGGAGGTGGTGCTGTGGCTGCAGGACCTCAGTGGGAAAGGGCCACCTCTGCTGGTCCTTGCTCCTGGAGCAAGGGATTGGGGAATCTGGGTTGAACAAATGCTTCTGTGTGTGTGTGTGTGTGTGTGTGTGTGTGTGTGTGTGTGTGTGTGTGCGTGCGCGCACACACACGCATGCTGGTACTGGGACTTGAACTCAGGGCCTCATGTTCTTGCTTAGTTTTTTGACTCAAGGCTAGAGCTCTACCACTTGAGTCACAACTCTACTTCTGGCTTTTATGTTGGCTAGCTGGAAAGAAGAGTTTCTCAGGTTTTTCTTGCTGGTTTCAACTTTGATCCTCAGATCTCAGCCTCCTGAGTAGCTAGGATTACCAGTGTGAGCAGCTCTTTGTACTTCTTCCTCTCCTCTTTTCTCCTTCTTTGCAATTGCTAGCATCCCACAGTAAGCTGTAAGAACCATCGACAGCGGAGTAAGAGGACCCTTCTCTTCCTCAGCATCTGAACACCCACACATCTGGGGGGGGTCTGGTTTTTCACTCCCCACAGTGCAGCCCTTGGACATGTCTGTCATCCCAGGACATCTGGGGTGCAGTTCACAGTGTTTTCATCTAGGAAAGAGGAATAAAGGGGGACAGGCCAGTGCCAAGTAAGCCATCGGCACCCTCACCTTGGGCCTGGCCATCACCCTTCGTTCTGTGCAAGCTTCCCCAGCTGGAAGCCTGTCTATCACCTAAAAACTAAAAAAATAAAAATAAATACAAAAGACGATCCCGGGTTAGACAGAAGTCATGCTCTGATTTATGCAATCCACCTGTTTGAGTTCATCTGAATTGTTCTCTTGGCTTTCCCACTTTGTTAGAGCCAAAGAATGCAGCTGAAAAGAATACTCGGCTAAGCCTGGGTTAAACATAGAAAAAAGGAAAAAAAATGCCCTTAGCTTGGTAGCTCTCCCTGAAGGTAACCTCCTCCCCCCCTTTGTTCCTTGACCATCCCAGAGAGGGCACCCCAGCCCTGCCTAGGGACCATTCTGCTGGGACGAGGCTCTGCCAGGCCTCAGCCACAGTGCCTACTTTTGACAAGAAGCTCATCTTGAAGTAAGCAAACAAATAAGTGTTTGAAGTCTTGATCTCTGGAGATGGAAAACCTCCCCCCCCTCATGTTTACTGATTTGGTAAACAGTTAAAATGCTGCTCCAGCAGTTACCTTGAGTGTAAAGCGTTTGTAGACAGATACTTCCTGCCTGCACTTCCTACACAGATAGCATAGCAGCCCAGCCAGAGGGGCAGAGGGGCCAGGAAGGGCAGAAAGGACTCTGCATGGCCCTTCCTCTGCCAGTGGGTGGGGGGGGGAGGAGAGTGTAGGGGGGGATTGGTGGGGGGTGGCTCTGTTCATTAGCCCTGTCTTGTCCAGCAGGATTAGCTCCAGATTCCCCAGGGACAGTTCCTTGGCTTGAAGCAGGTGAAGAAGTGAAGTTGCGAAGCAATGATTTTAGCCCCTGGTTCTGGGCTGGGGTCGGGGGATGTCTCTTGCATAGGGAGCAGCCCTAAGCCCTATCTGTGAGTAATGCTGTCATTTAAAGACTGTGCTATTATTGGGCTCTTGAGAGTCAGGAAAAAGTGATGCACGATCTATAATGTTTTTCTCTGTGATTTGGGTTGCTGTAGATGTTTTTTTTTGTCAAGCCAAGATCACCCGATTTGAATAAAACAATTTCAGCTCACAGTTTGTTCTCTTTGCCGAGTTTACAGCAGTTATTAAATTCCAAGGAATGCATTGTTTGGACCCTTTGAACCCAAGCAAAGCAAAGCACAAGGCACAACGCCCAGAACAATGGAGAGCCATCAATACCCATCCACCATCCACCGGATGAGTCCCTGACCAGAGGCCCCTTTGTGTGGGGGAAGAAAAAACACTATCAACACAGCAAACAATAACAGGGAACGATAAAGTAAACCAAATAAATAGCACCTGAGAGCCCCTCACCCAGCCCTGGCAAAGGCCCAGGAAATGCTGTTTGTTAGCCGGCTCTGGACATGGACATCTGAGCTCCGCCCAGCCTTCCCTCCGGGAGGCCTGGATTGCTTGCAGCCACTCACTGCCGCACAAGGACTGGACATGCAGGTCCTTGCTGTGCAGAAAATGCCCCATGCACCCAGGCACCCATGCTCCAATGCAGCGCATGGGAGAGGAGGGCAGGGGGAGGGAATTTCTGCCCAGCAAGCATGCCCGAGACATGGTGCTTGCCCAGGGGAAGCAGAGACTAGAGTTGGTCCTAAGAAACTGTCATAACTGGGCAGGGTTTAGTGGAGGGTCTCACAAGGATGCCAGGATATAAATACTCTCCTCTGATCATATCCATGTCCTCTAGATACTTATTTGGCACGTGAGGTAAAAGAGAATTGAAATAAAATTGCTCAGAGAGGTTTCTTTTAGAGATTCACCCCCGCTCTCAACTTTTTGTTGTTGTTGTTCTGCTTTTGTGCCTGCACTGAGGCTTGAACTCAGGGCCTGGGCACTGCCGCTGAGCATCTTCATTCAACTTCCGTCACAGCTTCACTTCTGACTTTTTGGTAGTTATTTAGAGATAAGAGTCTCCTGAACTTTCCTTTCAGCTGTGATCCTCCAATCTCAGACTCCGGAATAGCCAGGATTACAGGCAAGAGCCGCTGGTACCCAGCTGACAGATTCACTTCCTTTCTCAAGTGTGCTTACCTGAAGGAAGGCGCAATGTTTGGAATGTGAGCACATCCTGGTGTCAGTACCTCCTGGCTTCATGAGTGAGGGTCCAGTCCCTGCATGTCCACAATGTCCACAGGTCTCTTCATGCTGCTGCCTCCTCCCCGTCCTCTCCTTCCCTTGTCCCTGATCCTGACTCAGTTAAGGCTGTGTAAGCTGAATTGTGTGATGTCATCACAGGCCAGACCGCAGACAGGCTCCTATCTGATGGCCCAAGGTGTGGTAGTCCCGTGGCCTTCTCTCTGAAACCTCAGTCCTATGATCTCCTCTCAGAAGCCCAATCCCGTGGCTTCTTCCCTGAAACTCTCTCTTTTTTGGTATTCATTTATTTACTTATAAATTTTATTTTTATCATTAAGCAGTTGTACAAAGGAGTTGTCATTTAACAAACCTATTTATGGGGCTGGGAAGGTGGCTCAGTGGTAGAGCGCTTGTTTTGCATGCAAGAGGCCCTGGGTTCGATTCCTCAGCACAACATAAGCAAAAAGAAAAAAGCTGGAGGTGGTGCTGTGGCTCAAGTGGTAGAGTGCCAGCCTTGAGCTGAAGAGCTGAGGGACAGTGCCCAGGCCCAGAGTTCAGGCCCCACAATCGGACCAAAAAAACCCCACCTATTTATGAATATGATGTATCATGTTTGTTTGTTTTTCTTTGACCTTAGATCCATCAAATAATATACTGTTGAAACAACTGTATCTCAACCCCATCTCAGAAACAATTAGTCTAGGAGACAAGAAAATAATGATGTAGAAAAAGAAATTAAAATAGTTGATATTAACGCCATCAAGGATCTGTTAGTACTTCTTTCTTTCTTTCTTTCTTTCTTTCTTTCTTTCTTTCTTTCTTTCTTTCTTTCTTTCTTTCTTTCCTTTTTCTTTCCCCTTGTATGCAGATATATTCTTTGGAAACAATAATAAAATTTGAGAAATGAAACTCATTTTTAGCACTGATTTCTTACTCACTTCCTTTTTTATAAGCTATTGAATAAGAGAATTCATTTCCTTTAGCGATTAAGGCTTTGTGTCCTATCTCGTCTTCTTGTTCTTTTCTTCTTCTTGTCTTGGCTTTAATGAGACTTGAACTCAGGGCCTTGTGTTTGTTAAGCAGGGGCTCTATCACCTGAGCTATATTCCCAGCACTTACTGTAATCTTTTTTTTTGTACTGATTGTGCCTAGGTGTGAATCAGGTTCTCACAAAGTGTCTACTCAATGAAAGAATAAATGTTTATCCTGTGTGATAAAAATGTGAGTGAGTCCAGTAATAGAGGTTGCTACCAATGTCTCTGTGCGAGGTCACAGAGAATTTGTTGCTTATATTAAAAAATCTGGAGTATTTTTTTTCCAGATAGAGACACAACTGTATTGCACATTTTTACTTTACAAAGCATACCTTTCCCCAAGGTAGCTTGAACTGTGACTTTTGCCATTTATTTTAAATTTAAGGTCCGTGACCTGTTTTGGTAAACGTATAGATATGATAGAGTGATTACACTCAAGCAAGTTAACATGCCCATCGTGTGGAGGGATGGGGCAAGGGCACCCCAAATCTACGCTTGGAACAAATTCCCCAGGTACAGAGCAGAGTGCAGCTCCATCTTGCACACGAGAGCTCTAGACTTGGCTATCCTGCCTGCCTGAGCCTTTGTCTCTTTGACCTGTATCTTACCACTTCCTTCTCCATCTGTGACCACTGTCTCAGTTTCTATTTCTATCTATTCAACATTTTTTTAACTGAGATCATCCAGTATTTTTCCTTCTGTGGCCAATCTCTTTCTCCCAGGATAACTGTTTCTCCCAGGACCGTGTCCTCAAGAAGTATCCACTTTTTTGGCAAGGGCTAGAAACTCCTTTCTCTTTTGAATGAAGTGATCCTCCATCATGGACACACCTACACATCATGTACATAGCAGGTACACGGTCCTGTGTGTACATATGCCTTTGTCTCTGTCCCGGGGCACTGCCAGCTCTTTATCCACCCATCCACGGAGGTTGATTCCATACCTTGGCTAAGGTAACTAGTGTCACAGTGGAAGGGATGCACAGAGATCTTCCCGCTGTGCTGGTTGCCCTTTCTTGTGTTTTTGCCCAGGACAGAGTGATGTTGGTAGATGGATTCTAATTTCCCTAGGAATCTCCACACTGCTTCCTGTACAGTGCCCGCCTCCTGCACCCCCCTCCTGCACCCCACCCGCTGTGGGAAGGGGCTCCCTTTGGGTGCACTGACCTCCGTCTTTTGGGTGCTAGCAGATAGAAGGGGATTTTTGATGTGCAGTTTCCTGAAGACTCCTGAGTTGAATGCCTTTTTGTATACCTGATGTGTGGTCCATTTTTATATCTTCTTTAGAAAAGGAAAAAAAAAAATCTTTCTTCATGTCTTTTGCCCAGGCCTGGGACGATGGCATGAATATGGAGCTGCTCAGACTTGGATTGGGTTTTGGACATTGGGGGACACAAGCCAATTTGAAGCAGAAGTGCAGTTTGCAGACACTTGGGGTCTGCGTTTTGTTCCCCAAGTCCTGTCTTGCTGAGTCACCCCCGGGCAGCATGTCGCTGCTCACTCACAGTGTTTCCCCAGGGTTTGCGCTGGTCACTCAGTGTGACGATCCAATCTACGAAGCCTTTCCAGGCGTGGACTAGCAAAGAGTCATAGTTAGTGGGCGATGATGGAGGCTATTTTTCTTCTTTTGTTGCTGCAGTCACTCCTTTAAAATTTTAATGGAACTGTCATCTAATCCCCTAAACACATCTGCTAATCTCCATGGACTGGTTCACACTAAGCATTTCCATATGCACAGGAACCTGGCAGGTTACAGTTTTTACTTGTTATAAAAATGATAGCTATGCCGGGCTCCAGTGGCTCACTCCTGTCATCCTAGCTACTCAGGAGGCTGAGATCTGAGGATCATGGTGCAAAGCCAGCCCAGGCTTATCTCCAATAAACCACTAGAAAACTGGAAGTGGTGTTGTGGCACAAGCAGTAGAGCGCTCACCTTGAGCTGAAGAGCGCAGGGACAGTGCCCAAGCCCAGCGTTCAAGCCCCATGACCGACAAAAAAAAAGAAAAGAAAAGAAAAGACAGCTACTAGGTGCTGGTGGCTCACGCCTGTAATCTTTGCTACTCAGGAGGCTGAGATATGAGGATCACAGTTTGAAACCAGCCGGAGTAGGAAAGTGTACAAGACTCTTATTTCTAATTAAATGTCAGAAAGCTGGAAGTGATGTAACTCAAGTAGTAAAGCATGAGCCCTGAGCAAAAAAAAAAAAAAAAAAAATCAAGGAAAGCACCCAGACCCTGAGTTTAAGCCTCAGGACTGACACAAAGAAAAAAAAAGGGGGGGGGGAGAAAATGACATATTCAGCTTACCAGTATTGGGTTGCAAAATGTTTTGCTTTGTACTAAAGGTTAATTTCAATAGCAATTAATCTAATTTATCCAGAATAGGTTTTATAAATTGGATTCCCTTCTGCAATTTTTAAATTTGCAAACACATTGTTTAGTCAGTTTTACTGATTAAAGTATTATAGAAAATAGTGAAATAGAAATGTGAAAATAATGTTTCAGGAAAGAATGATAATCTTTCACTGATCCCAAAATATTCTTTTATCCTGCTAAGTTGAACATATTTTAGTTGAATCCTTTAAAGAATCACGTCATCCTTGCCCTGTCAGTAGCTCTCCATAAATATTTATTGAATACATGAATTACTGAGTGCACAAATACACAATCAAATGCATATTAAATCTTTCTTGGAGTGGAACAAATACTTTTTAGTGTATGTGAGTAAAAGAAATCTGCAGAGATGGTCTCTCTCTGAGCACAAACTCTCAGCTTTTAAGGCACCAAAGAAAAGGAAATGTTTATTTGGGAATCAAAATGTTGGGAGAAACTTGATTGGTTGTCTGAGATTCCATTGTGTTTGGACCTAATTGTGCTTTGGACCAGTGAACTCTTAATTGTTGTAGGGTAATTCCAGGAGAATTAGGATTTTGTTGGAGTTAGTGAGTACACACGAAACAATCACCATTGACCAGTCTGTTCACAGTTGTTGGTTGGAAAACAAACTAAGGAAATCAGGTTTTAATTTCCTCTAGCTGATTATTTTTAACTTCTAACACTGTTTTCAAACCAATAAAACGTTAAGACATCTAGAGAAGTTTGTTCCAACAAAGCCTCACAGAGTCACAATTCCGTTAGGATGCACACTGGACCCTTTCCCCTAGTGGTATGAGAGCCAGAGTTTCCTAACCAGAAAAGTCAGGCCAATGGGCAGGTATCGAGATCACATGGAAGTTTGCAAAACTAATAATGTCTTTGCAAAATTCAGGGAATCTGATTGCTATAACCAGGGATTACCTTAATTTTTGAAAGCTGTCTTCATTCTATAAAGCACTGTGGGAGTTATACAATGGCCTAAATGGAAAAAAAACAAACAAACCCCAAACCAGAACCTACAGGAAGTGTAGACTATAGACTTCCTGGGCCACAGTAACAAATTGCCACAACCAGATCATTCCAATGCAAGAATTGGCTCCTGACACTCATGGAGGCCAGAACTCCAGAATCAAGGCATAGGCTGGGCTGGTTCTTCCCAGGAGCTTGGGGGGAAGAGGCCATCCCGCACTCCTTACCTCTGAAGGTGCTCATGGTCCCGGGATCCATCTCCTAAGGATGCTCTTGCGGAATCCAGGACCTCTTTCTTCCACCCCACTATGATCTCACTGCAGTTATTCATTGCGACAGGCAAATGCTTCACTTCTAACTTTGGCTATCTTCAGGGGTTTCAGGTAGACATGAATTTAGGGGAACGCCATTCCCCTACTGCACGCAGGAAGAGGTCAAAGGTCTCAAGGGCATGGCTTTTCCTCTGCTTCCATCACAAAAGCAAGAACCCAGTCCCCGAAGTGCCTGGCAGATGAGGGGCTGATCGAAGGCGTCCCCCATTAAGGATTCCATGTAAATTAGTCAGGGGCTAACGGAAATGGGGTCTTTTTTTTTTAAATGAAGCTTCATGGCCCTGGCACATAATACATTGTAAATGTCTGTGTGATCATCAGAATGGAATCACTGCAGGCTAGAGCGTGCACCCCATGACCCCCTCAGCTTCATGAGATACTGAGGGTGGTGCTGTGGTTTCCCTCATCCCGTCTCTGTCCCGGGCTTAGGGTGGCTCCTCATAGCCACGTGGGGAACTTCTGTTTTCCCACCTACACAGGTGGATGAGTATGTTTCTGTTGACATCTCACTATGATCAGACTCATAACATGGTACCATGTACTGCTATTATGGACAAGCCTTTGACTCCTGTCCTTTTTCTTTGATATCTGATGGTTTACAATCCACAGAGGACTGAGATCCAGAAAAAATGAACCGCTCTGAAATATAAAGGCTGAAAGGGATTGGATTCCAGATGAAAAAAAAAAATCAAACTTGATCTTGAATTCTTCAAGGTCACCTTGGGAAAGGAGCACAACTTTAAATTAAGAAGCAGGTCGGGGGTGCTCTGGTCATGTATACGCTTGCCTACTTCAACTACAGACAATGGGTCACTTGAGGATGACATATTGACCAAATCAAATGTGCATTGCTTGTCTTGCTAAAACCATATCATGGAACCCTCGGTGAATATCTAGCTCGGGTGCCCATATGGAGATGCTGCAAATTGTGTTGTGGGTGTGAATGTCACTTGCTCAGCCTTCAGTGATCCTTGATGGTCAGGATTTCTCATCCTTCCTCTACAAGGCCGGAAGGCATTGGTAGAAATGCAACCACAAAAGCTAGGCTCTGTTGCCAGGCTCTCCAGTTAAAGCTTACTTCTCTGTGTGATCCATACCCTCGCTCTGTTGTTGGGCTGGCCTGGAGACCAGCATGCATGAAGTAACATGTAAACACCTGTCTGTGCACAAACACATTCGCCAGGCCTTGGTCCAGGCCTTACTCCCCGGTTCAAGAGGGAGAGATAAGAGCTAATGTTCACAAGGGCTATTTTGAGCGCTGTTTTTGGCTCTTGTGATGACTAGATTACAACCTTGGGTGGAGAGAGATAAATTTGCTAAGGACACGCTGAATGAATGCTTTCATTTTACTTTCTTTTTTCAATGTGAGATGCAATCACATGTCACAAGCTAGTTGTCTGGAGCACTGTCCTGTGCGGATTTGCATGCATGCCTTGCTGGCTTCATGTATTGTGCACTCTGTATGAGCTCATATGAGTCTATGTTATATATAATAGAAGTGACGGTAAAAATTGCTGTCACCTAGGTGATAAGGCAAATGACCTCTAATATTGCTCTTCAGGGTTGGATTATTTTCACTGTAGATTTCCTAACTTCTAGGTATCTCACTAGTCACTTGGGTAAGCTTACACATTCCAGCACATACCGATACAGGCCAAAGTTCAGAGGTTTGAACTTTGTGAAGCCAATAACTTCTCAGAGATAGATAAAAGAAAAAACAACCACTCCGCTGTGTCCATAAGTAATATCCCCCCTCCCATGTAAATGCCTGCATGGTAGAAGAGCAATTGGAGCACCAGTGAATCCCAGGAAATACTTTGAAAGATGGAAGGAAAAGAAAACGCTTCTAGTGAAACACATGGGATTCTGCAGCAAAGTAACTGTTCCTAACTCCCCCAAAGCTAGTGGTTTTATTTAAGGAAGAGAAACAGAGTTGGTTTTTTTGTTTGTTTGTTTTGTTTTGTTTTTCTATCCCTGAGAGTTACCTCAGCTCATTCACATCAGGGCTGGAATTTACCTGCACAATGGACAGCCGCATTGCCCACCTCTCCCCCGAGCCGGGTGGTTAGTGCACATCTGCAGAACAAGGCCGTTTCTGTGGAATTCAAATCTGGTTGTTTAGTCTACAAGGAAGGAGGAAAGATTCTGTCTCTTTAATGTTTATAACGGTTGGACAGAGCTGGTCGGGGAAAGGTTAATTGCTCTCTCCCGTTTAAGCAGTTCTGTGCCCAGATGGGTTATCAGGGCTGAACACTCGTTACAAGATTAATCTCATTTCCGACAAGACTTCCCCTTCCTTCAACTGATTTCTGCCCAGCCAATGGAGCTGTCATCAGCCGTTAATGGAGGGTGGATTGCACTGGGATAGGAGCGCTGGTATGCGGAGAAACAATGCAAAGCGGTGTCCTATCTCAGGGAACATCTTTAGGAGAACGCATTTCAGTGATGTTATGAAGGCCAAGGCTCATAAACAGCTGGGTCAATTGCAGTGTTTGAGTCACACACTTGCTGAGGAGGCTCAGAGGTGATGGCGGCCGCCTTCCTCCCTCTGGTGGGAAGGCGTTCTGGAATGGAGAGCCATGCTTGGATCTTGATGACTTTGGTGGTTATTCCAGCACTAGACCTTGAACTCAGGGCCTGGGTACTCTCCTTTTGCTTTTATGCTCGAGGCTGGTGCTGGACCACTTGTGCCACAACTCTACTTCCAAGTATTTGCTGATTACTTGGACATAAGAGTTGTTTGTTTGACTGGGCTGGCTTCAATCCACAATCCTCAGATCTCAGCCTCCTGAGTAGCTAGGATTACAGACCTGAGCCAAGGGCACCCGGCAGCTCTTGATGATTTTTGTTAGCAGCCACTATGTAACCAGTTTCACTCCTGAGGACCCCACTGGGCCGTAAGGAGTCTGCGTGGGGCTTTGTGCTGCGTGGATACCGGCATGCATGGTGTGTGTCACGTCTCAGAGGCAACATGTCCAGGGGATGGGAGCTGGCGGTGCCTAGCAGGGATCGGAGTCTGTGTCTGGAACCGAGCTCTGGGTTCTTATGTAACCAGCCCTTCACCGGTTTCCTGTGAATACTTCCGGCTTCGGTTTAATCTTTAGCCATAGCATCCAGACATATTTGCCTACGAAATAGCAGGCTTGAGAGGCCTCTCTAGTTGAGAATAAGCAGCCCCATTTCTTTAATCTGTCTGCAGAAATTCTTCTGAGAACATGGCAAAGAAGCCATCATTAATACAAGTTGTATAGATCGACTCATCCACCCATCTGTCCATCAGTTCATCCATCCATTCGTCCATCCGTCCACCCATCCACTGATGCTATATTGAACTCCCCAGAGCCATGTAACAGGACAAGACAGCCAGGATTACTGGGTGCTTCAGTGGGAACAGAGTTAAGGGAAAACTGGCAAAGAGAACACAGGCAAACCAAGAAGGGCTGTGTTCAGGGTGTGGTGGAAGGTGCAGGTCCCAAAGATCAAAGATGGTTCCCAAGCAGAGACCAGAAGGAAATGTGGGAACCAAATTTGCCTATCAAGGGAGGAGTGTTGGTGGCCAGTGGAACAGCCACGGCCGAAACCCTGAGGCCGGACCAGTCAGGGGCGTCTGAGAATAGCACGTCCTCTTGTCACTTGCAGGTCACTCTGCTGAGGGAGGGGTTTGGGTGTGATCTCAGACACTAGGTCCCCCTCCAACAGGTATAAAAGGGTTTGGAAAGTGTCTGTGTGTGAGGTCTACCTTTCCCAAGAGACCAAAGGGACAGAGGGAAATAACTTAGGTTGCCTTCTTTGGTCTTTTTGTGTAATCTCTGACACTTGGCCTCTCCTAGCGGCTGCACTAGCTCCCACGTTCGTCCAGTGTCCCTGGTTGTAGTATGGCTTCAGGGCCCTGTAGTCCACTGTTCTGTGGGTCCCATGGCCTCACAACCCTTTAGTCCTGTCTTCTAAGGGCTCTGGGGGCTCGTGACCCTTTGGTTCTGGAACTGGCTCTGTGGCCAGTGATTCGGCACATGCGCTTTGGCACTAACTGGGCAGACAGCAATACCTGCATTGGGTAACCTACCTAATCTGCAGACCCTCAGCCTCTTGGCCAGACAAGTAGATTCTACTCTAAAAGACTGGTGTGCAGGTGCAGGTGTGCATTCATTCACTCAGACACTTCTCAGAGAGCCCGCTGCGTTGTGACGTGCTCACTGAGCTGGGCCGTCTGTACTGCTTCCTTTCCTTAGATCCGTTCTCTGAGAGAAACGAGACGGTTGTTGCTAAACCCAGGGACACTTGGGTTGGTTAGGAACTTCTTAGCCCAGTGTGATTTTCTTTTTTCTAAACACCAGCACAGGGAAATCTGACACTTCCCCATGTTTCTTTATGCTGAAAACAAAGGAGGCATACAAGCTGCCTTCCGACAGGTGGGAATCCCATTATTTTCCAGTGACCTTGTTAGAGAAGGGCTTTTGTCTGTTCTCTAGCTGTCACATAGCTTAAAGAGATGTAAGCCCAGAGCAGAGAGGGAGGTGGGAGTCTGAGTCTGAGTCCTGGGCACTGGACCACTGCAGGATTGGAGGACAGAGACCCTTCCAGAACCCCCCTGAGACCCTGCTACCCAAATGGCGGTGAGAAGGCCTTAGATCACAGTGCTGCTCCGTCAGTGTGCGGCGCTCACAGCGGCATTCTGGTCTCCAACCCTGTTCTCATGTCTTCTCCATTGAGAAATCTGCCGTTTCCCATGGAGCGTTCCCCTAGAGACGCAGAGCCGGAAGTGCTTTGGTTCAGGTGGGGGCCTGCCAGGCAGCAAGGCCTTGGACATGACCATTTTTGTCAGTGGAGTCAAGGATCAACAATGGGCCTTACACCTCACAGTCATTCTGTGGGTGACTCATAAATTGGTAAGAATTGCCCCTCCTGGATTTTATTGCTGTTTCTGAGAAGCATATGCTCCTTAAGAGGCAGTTTAATCGTGAATAAAGTTTTAGATCATCTTAAGTCTCTCCCATGCTCTCTGAGGAAAAAATAGCTCTTGTCTCATTCTTTCCATCTCTATCTTTTGATTGGATAGACACAGATAATAGATAAATAATTGATGTTAAGAAGATAGTTGGTAGATTGATGATTGATAGATGATAGGTGATAGAGATAAATGATAGATAGACAGTAAATAGGCAATAGATGATTAGTAGATGATAGATGATGGATAGGTAATAGAAGATAGTAGAGATCAAATATGTATATACTTCTCTTTAGTTCCAAACTTGCCTATTTGAGGTAGGTAGCGCTTCAGTGAACTTAAAGAGATACCTAAGCTGTACATTTAAATAAAATCTTCACAAAATTAGTGTCCTTCAACTATGTCTTCCAAAACCATTTTTCCTTCTCATGATTCATTTTCTGTGACCACTGAGGCCATCTCCCCCTTTCCCCCCCCCCCCCGCCCCATCCCATGTGTGAGTGTTTCATAGGGCTTGGTTGCTCCTAAGCCAATTTCCTGTACATCAAGGTGGGATGAAGGTTGAATCATCGCCATCCCAGCACTGATGTCAGAAAACAGCTTTATAAAGGGAATCGAATGGGATCGTGGCAATAGAGGGAAACGTGTAAGAGTCCTGTGGCCCCTGTCTGTAATCCTAACTACTCAGGAGGCTAAAACCTGGAAGCTCACAGTTCAAAGCCAGCCCAGTAAGAAAAACCAGAGAGACTCCTATCCCAAAATAACCAGCTCCCCTCCCCAAACACCCAGATCTGGAGGTGTGGCTCAAATGGTAGGGTACCAACAGTGAGCTAGCAAACTAATCAAGGCCCCGAGTTCTAACACTTGTACCAGAAAACAGAGCAACACAGAGAGGGGGACCTGGGCTCAGTGGAAGGTGGAAGATAACAGCACTGGACGTCATGCGCGACAGCCAGGAGGCCGAGTTCTTCATGTCTCTTAGCACAGCTTGGTCAACCGGTTCTTGTCCTGGAAAACATGAGAGTGGCAATTGTCCCCTTCTTGCCTAGCTAGACAGGCTGAGGGACCTGAGAGGAGGATGTGGTGCCAGGGTCAGGCCTCATCCAAAGACATGCATCATCCTGCGTGGTTTGTGGAGGTGGCTGCGGCTGTGGGGCATCTGCCACGACCTTGGCCTTTGCCACCAGGAAGGTTCAAGTCCTTCCGGCTCTGCTCTACCCGCTCCTCAGCGTGTGGCTGAGATTGGTCTATAGGGAAGAAGAGAGTGGCTTTGCCCTGGCGGGGAGCCCCAGGCTCTGTGAGCACACAGGACCTGCCTGCTCTTCCTCTTCCCTCCCTCCCCCTCCCTGCCCCCTCCCCTCCCCTACTTCCCCCCCCCCCCCCATTTCCACCTCGCTTCAGGTGGCTGGCCTTCCAGTGTTGTCATCCACTGCTCCTGGCCTTTCCTGGCCTTCTGTGTGTGGCCGTCACTAAGAGCACACTGCCTGGCGCTGCAGACAGGTTCCATGTGTCTCAGTCTAGGGGTGCTCTGCATCCTGTACCCCAAGCCCTCTGCCAACCTTGAAGGGAATTCCAGCATCTGCTTCACTGGTGCTAGCAAACTCCTACTCAGCCCGGAGATGCAGCCCCTTCCCCTATATCCCTGCACCGTCAGGCGACTTTGCTTTATATACTCAACTCCTGCATGGAAATGCACGTGGAGGTAGAGTTCTCTGCTTTAGAATGGCTGCAGTCCCATTGCCGTTGAAGGATGAGTTTCCAAAGACAGTTATTCGAGGCTTGGTTCATTCTACACATTGGCCACAACAGAGCAGCTCTCATATTGATAAATAGAAGGTGAGGAGCACGCTGAGTCATGCTTTTCCTGGGGTTCCTGGAAGTGGGGGTTCGAGACCAAGGTTCTCGTGGGATCTCTCCAGCCATGTTTATGAGCCAAGGCCCACAAGGAAACGCTGTCCAAAATGTGCTCGTCTCTGTCTGTTCCTGTGGGAGAGCCACTGGGGAACTGTACCCCGACGTTTCTGTGACGTCCTGAGAAGCTGTTCTGTGCTGGTGGAGGTGACTGATGGGTTTGGTCTGAGTCTGTAGATCTAGTCACCTGGAGGAGGAGGGAATGCAGCAGGTGCGAGCCTCACACAGACACCAGCTTATTCCTCCTTCATTCTCCACTCATGGTTTAGAAATCATTTCAAATGTATAGACGTGTTGTGAAGATTAGACCGAGTTCCTGTAACCCCTCATCAAACTCCATCTTAGGTTGACATCTTCTTAGCCATGGGCCCTATGATCCAAACCAAGAAATGGCGCTGGTACAGCCTTATGAACCAGGGGTCAGGAAACTTGGCTTCCCCACTCCCACCCCTCAATCCAGCCCACGTCTATAAAAACAGAAGGCCTTACTGAATAGGGCCATGCCCCCTGACTGCTTCTGTACTTCCAGCTACTGCCTTTAGCCAAATTTCCCCCACTTTCTACTGTTGTCCTTTTTCTGATCCAGGGGACCACCTTACAAATGAGTTGTTCTCCCATCCTGCAAAAGCTCTCCATTCTCTCCTTCTCTATGACCCTGACGTTGGAGAGTAGTCACAGATACTCTGTGGACTGTCACTCGTTTGGTCTTGCCATTCTTGGACAGTGGTGACAAGGACGTGAGGTTGGTCTGTATGATCGCCGGCTGTGTAGGCCTGGATTTCTTGGTGTAGGGGATGTCTGCAGGTTTTATCCACTAGGAAATCGTGTCTGTCCCCCCTAGGGTGTTTGCTTCTTTAGAAGCAAGAGCTCCATCTCCTGGAGGTGTGAACTACATAGTCTCTGGACCTATATTAACATACCAGTAGTAATTAATATTAGAAGGAAGTTTGAAGGCTTGTAAATATCCTGTGTTTTCTCTGCTACCAGGATCAGGGTGTGTCTGTAGGACTGGGGTGTTCTAGCAAGTTCTGTTTCTCTCCTGTCATCTTGTGTTTCATTCCTTCATTAATTTATATCAGAATAAGCATTTGGACATTTGTTTCAGTCTTGGGTTAATTATCCTATACTCTCTCAAGTTATTTTGTTTATCTCTAGCCTTTGGGGGATTCCTATCTTCTTTTGATAAATCTCTTAGCCCTTTTTTCCCCCTTTCATTTATAAGCATTTGTTTGATTCATTTTGAAGGCTGGGGTCCTTTGACTTACGGTGTGGCAATGTCCCAATAAATCCTTCATAATTTGAACATATCAATGGGGAAAGCACCACCTCCTCTCAGCCTCCCTCCTCCCGGCGCAGCGGCTCAGCGCAGCGCAGCTTGCTGGGTGTTTTCCCTGGTGATCTGGTGTGTGGCTGACTTAGGGGTGCGTGTTGCTAGTCCAGGAAAGGATCAGAATTCCAAGTTCCAAGGGTGGCTTCTACTGAGTCTGCGCCGATTTCACACCAGCATAAAGTAAAAGGGTGCAAGCGAACCACTGTATTTGGGACCACCTGAACGTTTGTGTTGGCTGTTTTATGTCCTGGAAACAACATGGGTGTCCAGGTCCCCGGCTGGTGCTGCCCCTCTGTGCCTGCCTCTCTGTGCCCACACGGAGCTGGCTGCACAGAGCCGAGATCGGCCGAGGAACCAAGAGCAGGTGTGCAGATAGGAGCCCAGGGCAAGCTGAACATGGGCTGCCAGATTCATTTCTTTCAGGCCACCCTGGGAAAAACAGCACAGTTGGACAAGGGGCTGCCAGCACAGGCCAGCCGTCCTGAGTATGTGGATCGATCGGAGCTCAGACCAGAGATGGCCCCCATGCAACCATTTCCTCCTGTCAAGATCATGGAAAAAGAAAAGCTAGCTTCGTGGTGTGACACCTTTCTCTCCCCTCTCACTGTGATCGGGGATGCTGTCTTCAAAACACTGCTTCTCTTTCCTTTCCCTCCTGAGCCTCCGGGCTCTGGCTCCCCGTCCCAGAACTGGGGCTGTCCTTGGCAGCCCTGCATGATATTGAAGAGTCCCTAGTACAGGCAGCCTCTGCAAGTCCCACCGACTCCCTGATGTGGAAGAAGGCTGGAATATTATAGTTACCGATGGGGTGGGGGTGGGGCAGAGCTTGGGGACATTGCCCATGGCTTTGTCTCTGAAGCGGTGACTGTATAATATGTTGGTTGGCAAAATGAGCTAATGATTCCAAGGTGTTTACTGTCCTGTAAGGGGCTGACATGTAGTGAGTGAGTCTGCACAGTGGTTCCCCTAACGCCCATCTCACAGAGTGCTGGAAGGTACTGCTTTTACAAGCATCGTAAGGTGGCATTGGATAGCACACCATTTATTGGTTCATTCATACCTTCTGTGTATGCTTGTGTCTAGTTGTTTTATATGCTCTGTCATGGTAGGGTTTCCATTCTGATTCTGGTAGAACGGAGCCAAATAAGGAAATGCCCATATATGACCATCCTGAAACACACAAACCATATGTATGAGTGGTGCAGTCAAATCATTCAGAGCTGGAGGGTAGAGAGAGCTTGGGGGGGGGTTGGAGAGAGAATGGAGTGATCTGTTTTGTGTCTGTGAAGACTGGAGTGTGTTTTCGATCTTGAAAGATCTGAAGGCGCTCCCCTTTCCAGCCAATCCTCCTTCCCATCCACTGCTGGTGTGCAGGCCACTCTTGTTTCCATATGCAATTAGAAAAGGAAAAGCCTTCCATCATTAACAAATAGATAAGAGGCTTGAATCTTGTTCACCCCTTTAGCCTCTAAATTCTTACACTTTGGATCTTAATGGCCAAATTTATAGAAGAAGAAGCTAAACCTGCTGGGCACTGGTGGCTTATGCCACCAGCTACCCAGGAGGCTGAGGTCTAAGGGTTCAAAGCCAGCAGGAAACTCCAAGAGACTCTTATTTCCAATAAGATATTCAGAAAAGCCAGAAGTGGCACTGTGGCTCAAGTGATAGAGCACTAGCTTTGAGCACAAAGCAGCCCAGGGATGGTGCCCAGGCCCTGAGTTCAAGCCCCACTGGGACTGGCAAAAAAAAAAAAAAAAAGGATGAAAAACTAAACCAATAAAATGAAGTGGGGATGTCTAACTTAGTCTACCACTTGTAGAAAGCTAGTGTGATCATTGAGTAATTTTGTTATCTGCTTGAGATCGTTGATTAGGTTTTATGCTCATTATGAATATATAACAAAGTTGCTTTAGAGGATGGAAATGGATTAAATATTTGCCTAACTGGAGCTGAAGAACGAGACTTTGGTATCCGTAATGTCTACCACTTTGTTTTCCCCCCATGAGTTCTGGAGGCGCTGCTGTTCCCTAAAGAGGTACTGGGGGACAGTCCTGTCCACAGTCTCCATGCAGACCCTCTAAACGTACCCTGACAGCACCCTGCCCACCCTCCAGGCACCCCAAGCCCACCACCTGATCCCATACTCCGTCCTTCTGGGCAGGAAAGAGCCATTTAAATGCAATTGAGACCACGAGGTCCTCATTTTAATATTTAAACCCAGCAACCACATTTTAAACATTTAAATCCGCTTTTATTAGTGTTCCCATAAATAAACACCCCTCTGCTCTTGGTGTGCCATCCATTCACATTGCAGCCTATCTGGTGGACTAAGCTATAAGATAGGAACAAACCAAAAAGGAAAGGTCAGAGCTGAGACGGAGGAGGAGAAACCCAGCATGGCCGGTGTCTGCAGGTTTTCCCATGACACAGAGGCACTGACCTCCCGGCCTTATCACGGCTCTTAGGAGAGCACACATGGGACACTTGTATGCTAGCTCCATGTTAGCATCCGGTTTACAGGAAGATCTTCTTTCCTAGTCTTTCCTATTATTATTCTTTTCCTGTTATCCTCTTTCCTATTCCTATATTTCCTATTATTATATAGTGAATTTTATAAGTTTGTGGAAAAAAGCAACTAAAGAGAATCATCGAACATGTGTCAAAGCTGATGGTACTGTTAGTCCTCACTTTTATACTCTAAAAGTTGAGTTCCTTGTATTTTGTTCCTGCTGGAAGTTCTAATGATGAAGTGGATGGATGGGGTAAGTATAACATGTAAGTGTGGCTGAGAGGTGAGCCAGGCTTCTCCTCCCACTCCTGTCCCCACCCTTAGCATGTACAGGACCAACATAGCTTTATCCCCCCCCCCCCCCGCTTATGTGGTGCTGAGGAATCGAACACAGGGCCTTTTGCCTGTAAGGCAAGCACTCTACCACTGACCACCTTCCCAGCCCTCCCACGTAGCTTTGCTTAGGTACATGCCATGCTGTTGCTTTGAACAGAGCATCCTTACAAACAGTTGGCTTTGTAGCATATTAATAGAGGTTGCTTTTAAAGAATGAATACTCTTACAATGTAGTTGGAGCCAAAGAAGCTAGGACCTGGAGTGGGATCCCCGGTATTCTTTTCTTTCTACCAGTGACCCATCATGCGCCCCTGCACATGGCCTGACCTCTGTGAACTTTCATTCAATCAACTGTAAATAACGATGACAACAAAGCAATCACAAGGGGCCCATGGCAGATGCCGTGTGACATGTTTTGTCAGAGGAGATACAGAAAGTTGGTGGAATTATTATCCCTCTTATGGATTAGGAAACTGAAGATCAGAGAGGAGGGGTAACGGCGGAGGCGCACGAGTGACTTCAGTACCTTCCTGCCCTCCGGGGCTCACAGCTTAATGGCTTGAGATAGATGTGATATCATACATAAATTTTCGATGTCTGTGTGAGTATAAACCATAACATTTAAAGGGTAACTGGGGCAAGGGATATAAAAAAAAGGCTAGCGAGTGTTAATGCTCATAACGAATGAAGATGGAAAAATTAAATGAGACAGAATGTGCACATATACTCTAGGAGTGATAATGAGGAGAGAATGCAAGATGTTATAATCCTTCCTCTGCCATCATCTCATTGGTATATTCAATTGTTCTATATTACTATATTGTGTTACTAAATTATTAACTACATTAAAATATTATTGCTATATTCCTCAAGTGATAGCAAGATTTGCTTAACCGCTGCCTTTAAGTTCCTTTACCTGTCACTTTATTTGAAAATAAAAATAGAAACTAATTTATTATGTCAGAAAATGTGCTTCTTACAAATTAATATTACCCGAAAGGAAAGAAGGCAAATAGATTGAAGCAATTAGCAAAAAAAATCCCAGAGTGGGGAAAAAAGATGCAGTTAGTTACATCCATGAGATCTCATTCATTCTCTCAAGAAAATGAGAGATTCCAGGGCACGAGAGTGGCTCATGTACATCCATAATGTGTATGAACATTTGCAGCTGGCTTTGCCTGAAACTCCCATTGGATGAAATGGGAAATCTCCTTCAGATGAGTAGGTGGCTCAACCCCTAATCAGTATTTAAATTTGGTCACAGGAGAGAGTATGGAGTCATCAGACCCCACACGTTTGCTTTGTGGATTGATGACTTCCCAGGGGACAGACTGAGAGGGACTGGACATAGGATGTCCAGAGTTCTGAAGATGAACTTAACAACTGCACAAACTGCTTTGATTTGTGGATAAGGCATTCTCCTGAGAACTGCTTGAGCAGCAGGATCTGCTGCACAATGGAGCCACACCCAGACTTTGTCGGGGCATCTTGGTAGTGGCACTTTGGTAGGACACAGGCTGGAAATCTGGCCTTGTCCTGTTTTCACAGTGAGTACACGGACTTCATGGAGATGGCCCCGGTGTCATGGCCAGGTGGTGAAGGTGAACTGGTACTGGGGTACCAGTTGCCAATTAGGAGTTGAGACTTTGCCTTCTTGCTTGCTATGGTGACCAGGACAGGAAAACATTCAAAGTCATCTCATGACTTACTTCAGGAAACCTCTCTTTAGGCACTGATGGGAATTTAAAAAATCTCTGTTCGTCTCAAGTTTATCTCCTGCCTTCAGAAAAGAATACTTTGACAGTGTCCGTGGCACAGGAAGCCGAACTTCCTCTTCGATGTCCACAGCAGTACACATCTGTGCTTTGTTGCAAAGAGACTCAGAAGAGCTTATCAGAGCCTCAGAACAGCCCAAGGGGAGAGAAGCAGCAGCAGCCAGCAGGTCACCTGCTGGCAGATATACACTCGTGCTTCCTTGCTTTTGCCTTGATAGGAGGCAAGACAGCACAGGTCCACAGGGACCCTGTGGGTCTCTCCATCCAGGTCCCCCAGCTCTCCACCCTAAACCCAGCTCCTGAGGAACGAATGGGGCTTTCCACTCCTCAGTCTTGTCATTTCCAGCTTCTGTCATTGGCTAACAGCCAGTGCAATGTCATAGGAAGGCAAGGGCTGTGGATGTGACTCAATGGTTAGAGCTGAGCAAGTGTGAGGTCCTGAGTTTAAATCCTACTGCCTCAAAAAAGGCGAGAGAGAGATGGAAAGCTAGAGGGAGAAAGACAAAGGCCCACCTAATCCACAGCATGGATGATAGCCCATGAAACATGACAGGACATTGAGTTCCATGTGCACAAAACCTGTACATGTGTAAACCCCACACACTGCAAGTTGCTTACACACGCTGCTGTTTAGGTGAATTGCTACACCATTTACCAGAATAGTAGACTTCCTCAAGGATTAAGATTTCCCTTGGGATTCAATGACTGATTGTGGGACTTGACTATGTACTGTTTTCCTGCATTTGGGGTCTTGAAATACAAATGCCTCATGGCCAAAGTACAAAGCAATAGATTTCCATTGGCCTCTGCTCTAAGTCTTTGCAGTTGGTGATTGGGTGAGAGAATATTCATCATTCCACCATGTTTCTATTGTTCCTCCTCCAAATTTCTATTTCCCAGAGTATTCCCAGTGGAATCCTTCAGTCTCTTCCTTTGCCCTTCCTCCTCTATGTCCCCAACACACATGTCCCTGGTCCTACTACTGAATGCATTTTTATTGTTGTTATTGTTTGTTTCTTTGGTGGTACTGGGGTTTGAATTGCCTGCTAGACTGGTCAGTACCTCTGAGCTGTGTCTTTAGCCCTGTTTTCCCTGGTTATTTTTGAGATGGGGGTCTTGCTTCCTGCCTGGGCCGTACCTGAGCTGCAATATGACTGCTTTGGGCTTCCTGTCATCGCTAGGATGGCGGATCTGCACCACCATAACCAGCTCCCCTCCATTGAGATGGGACCGGGGATGGCCTGGAATGGCAGTCCTCCCTGTCTCAGCCTCAACCGTTGCATAGGATGACAGGTGTGCACCACCACACCTGGTCATGAGCTAATGAGGGGGCTTGAGGACTTCTCTGCCCTGAGCTCTTTTGCTCAAGGCCGGCACTCTACCACTGGAGCCACAGCTCCATTTTAGGCCTTTTGTGATTAATTGGAGACAAGAGTTTCATGGACTTTCCTGCCTGGGTTGGCTTTGAACCATGATCCTCATATCTCAGCCTCCTGAGTAGCTACGATTACAGGAATGAGTCACAGGTGCTGCCTTGTTTTAATGCTTTAATTCCATACGTCTTTTGGAAAGTTGTCTAATGTATCAAAGCTCTGGGGCCACTCATGAGGATTTGTTTGGGGCAGCAGTGTGAGAAGACCGGCTCATTCCCTCAGGGTACCATTTTGAATGTATGAATCACCTTGTAATATTTACAATACCACAGCCCTACATGGTGTCCCTCTTCTGAACGTGAGCTGGGGCATATTGTGTCTGCTTGAATGATCGGGTGGGACCTTATTCAGATGAACAAAGTCTTTTTTTTTTTTTTTTTTTTGGGTCCGGTCGTGGGGCCTGAACTCTGGGCCTGGGCGCTATCCCTCAGCTCTTCAGCTCAAGGCTAGCGCTCTACCACTTGAGCCACAGCACCACTTTCAGCTTTTTTCTTTTTGCTTATGTGGTGCTGGGAATCGAACCCAGGGCCTCAGGCATGCAAGGCAAGCGCTCTACCACTGAGCCAACTTCCCAGCCCCTGAACAAAGTCTTTAACTCACTGGCTTGAATGCCAGGGTTGGGTGCTGAGTCTCAGCAGATAGTTCTTAAATGTGTAGATCAGGAGAGCTTCTCATGAGGTCAAAATGATATAGGTCATCCTTTCCCCAATTCGCCTTCCCTTTTGGTTGTTGGAAACTCTTCATGACTCAACCATTAACAAATGACCATAGAATAAACAAGGACATCAGGCTCGACCCTCTCTCTGAAGGACATGGGACTTCTAGGACACAAAATTTGTTGGGTGTCCAGGGCCAGCCTCAGGGACTCAGATGTTATTTGGGTGCAGTGAGGTGAGTTGGTGACTGTCCCTGAAGAGAATTTCACGTTCCCCATTTTACATGTGACCTTGTGGGATCCGTTGGTCTGGGGCTCCATCCTGTTGTAAGATGTCCACACTCGGAGGAGGCCACAGTCCCAGGCAAGTCGAGCCATTAGATAGACATCTGTGGCTTCCACACCGCTGGCTCTCCCCTGACTCTGCCTGGTTGGTCATCAGTGCCATTGAATGGAGGAATGACCAGCCATGGAAGGAATTCCTGAAGCCTGACGTTCTTTAAATTCTCGACTTTTAGTTTTGCTGTGCATCCTTGTCTCTTTGCCTTGGGACAGCATCTTGTAGGGTTGAGAACCCACAGAGGGCCATCTTCGTATATGGTGTCAAACAAAACGACTTGTACTTTGTAAGTAACTAAAGTCAGATTCAAGTGTGCCTTCCAGACAGACGTGAGCATGGTGTCATCCTCCTGAAGATAAGATGAACATAGGTCACTCCCAAGAGTATAGCCAGTTATGACCATCAGGATGAATTCTCCTTCAGGTCCCGGTTCCACTGACAGCAGAGTGTAGCTGCATATGCACACAGCACCAGGACGGGGGCTAAATAATTTATGTTGGATTATACATAATTTCAGCATAGTATTTGTAGTGACCGTCTACTCGACCAGCGAGGAAAAACGACCACCACTCCAGGAGTCTTCTCAGATCACGCTTTATTGGAGAGCCTTTTAGTTGTAGGAGAGCTTGGGCGCGAGAGAGCGTGCACCCGAAATACAGCCGCTTATATAGGGAATTCGAACACGGGTCTTTTCTATTGTTGGTCGCCTGCCTTTTACCGTCACCAGGTGTCATGGGATTGGCTGGGGACACTACCTTGCTCGCGCACGCGCACAGCCCAGGCGTCCCGCCAAGCACCGTCTGGAGTGGTAATCCTCAAAACTGCAAGGGAGTGGGCGGAGTCTCGCCTCGGCTCCCTACAGTTCCCCCTTCTTTGTTTTATGGCAACAGGTAAGAGTAGAGGTTGGGCCTCTGTCTAAGACATTAATGAGAGGACCTTGCACTGGCCTTCGCCTGAGGGGCGCCTTCCCCAGTGATGACCAGGCCCGTCCGATGCCTTTTTTGCAGAGGTGGGATCTTGGGCATCAACCCACTTGCAACCCAGCATGCTCTTCTTGAGGAGATGAGAACCATCTCCTCAAGTGCAGTGCACTTGCCTTGCACCCTGTCCCAAATTGCAAATTGCATACCTGTCCCGGTGCAATGGGATCCCCTGATCCCTCGGGGTGCTAAGGCTATGCAGGATGGTAAGGCTTAACTGCCTCTCAGGGCCGACAGCCAAATCTGGGGTGAGGATCCACTCTCCAAAGCGGCTAATGCTTGCAAGATAACAACCTTGTCCCTTCTGGTTTGGGCTCGAAGGCGACAGACCAACCATAGGCAGACCACGCATCCTCCCAAGCAGCAGGCTAAAAACATTCCGACTCCCACCCGCTCTTTGACAAAGGACACCGCAGAGGCAATCCAGTCAGTAAATTGTGACAGCCCACAGCATCATCGGTTTAGCTATCACAGGGATTGCTATTAGCACTGTTGCTAACAGCAGGAAGATCAGCTGTATCAGGAGACGAGTGGATGGCATCTTCAAGATGGGGTTCTTCTGCAGTCTCCACTGGCCTGGTCAGTCTCGTTGGCACCCAGTGAGGTACTTCTTGACTCTGTGGAAAAACACAAACAGCTCCCCTGGATCTCGTTATTACCGGATCCGGTCCATACCATTTATTATTAATAACATCCTTCCACATAACCATGTCTTTAGTATCCATGGAGTCTCTTGTCATATGCCGATCTGCGGCAGACTGATCGTTGTCATTTAGAATTAAAAAATTAAGGGTAAAGAGCGCAAGAGAAAGTCTTTCCCTGGGGGACGCGGACTCAGCAACTCCCCCTTTTTGTTTTTGAAGCATTTCTTTTATGCTTCGATTAGCTCTTTCCACTATACCTTGTCCTTGAGGATTGTAGGGCAATCCGGTGGTGTGGGCAACCTGCATTTGTGCGCAAAAGGCGCGAAAACCATGGGAAGTATAAGCAGGGCCATTATCCGTCTTGAGTCTAAGGGGCTTTCCCCAAGCTGCCCAAGCTTCTAAGCAGTGTATTCTGACGTGAGACACCTTTTCTCCTGCCAAAGGTGTGGCATGAATGACACCAGAAAAGGTGTCCACAGACACATGTAAATATTTCAACTTACCAAATTCCGTCAGATGAGTAACATCCATTTGCCATAGGGCATTTGGTCTCAACCCCCTGGGGTTTAGCCCCACATGGGGAGGATGAAGAAAGGTAACACAAGATTTACAGGCTTTAACAATATCTCTTGCCACATGCCTGGACAAATTATATCTTTTCCTAAGGGTATTAGCAGGTACATGATACAATCTATGAAAGTTTTTTGCCAATTCTACAGGATCAGCAGCAACCAGAGCCATAGCCCGAGTTGCCTGGTCCACCAAATCATTACACTTTGCCATCGGGCCCGGCAACATAGAGTGGGCACGAATATGTCCAATATAAAAAGGATGTTTTCTGTTTAAGATAAGGGATTGAATCTGTAACAAAACATTAGAAATTGTACTGGCCTGCTTAACTGAAGCAGCAACTTCAAGAGAAGCAACGGCATTTACAACATATAATGAATCAGAAAATAAATTAAAAGGTTGATCAAATCTTTTAAAAACTTCAAGCACAATTAAACATTCAACAGCCTGTGGGACATTCGGCCGAAAATTAAAAACTACCGGCTGTTTGTGTCCTTGAACAAAAAAGGCACCTTGTCCAGATTTTGATCCATCCGTAAAGATGGTCAGAGCATCAGCCAAGGGCTCCTTTGAAGTGACAACAGGAAAATACACTAAATTTTTGTTAACTATGGCAAGCAGAGGATGCTTAGGATAATGATTATCAATTACATTTGGAAATGAGCAAACAAGAATTGCCCACATATCCATTGTGGCTGCTAAAATTTCAACTTGCTCACGGGTGTATGGAATAATTAATTTATCTGGAATTTTTGCAAAGTGCATTAAACAATACTTCATACCCAAAATTGCCTGCTTTTTTTAAAATTTTTTTTATTTTTATTTTTTTATTTTTATTTTTATTTTTTTTTTCTCAGATCAAAATTGCCTGTTTAGCCACTAATTCAGGAAAATATTGAACAGTTTTTGCTCCCACAGAATCATAGCATTAATAGTTAGCCTTCGAAGCAAGGCAGTGGTATAATTGGCCGTCACTCCATAAGTCCGGACTGCCTCAACTAAATCCTTAAGCTGGAAGTAGGAAACCGGCTCAAGAATTCTCTCATTAGTAATGGGATTTTCAAAAACTGGAAAGGCGGCCGCTAAGGGCGACCAGGTGCTGCCTTTTATAAAGTGACTCTTCCCTGCCGGCGGGCACGGCAGGGGGGCCGACCGGTGAGGGGCAGCTCCGTTTCCTCTCCCTGGCTGCTGCGGTACTCCCACCCCTAGGGGGCGCCACCCTCCATATCTGTCTGCCACGTGCTCCGCCGCAGCCTCTTCTAACTCTTCACTATCAGCTGGATCGAGCTGCTCTCCCTCCTCCTCTAACATTTCTTCCTCTGAGTCACTCACAAGATTACTATATTCTTGGTCCCGCCCTTCCACATGTAGGGCTGAGAACCGGTTTGCTTTTAAAGAAGGGCAAGGGAGTCTCCTTGAGACCCCCTCCTCTCTGAAACCCTTCTCCTTTTGTGAGGGCTGCAGCCCCTCTCGCTTTAATTCTTTAGGATCCTTCTGTCTTTTTTCCCTTTTTCTTTTAGGCCTCTTTTCCTCCCCATTACTGTATACTGACTCTGATAGACTATCCTGATGCTGCGTTAGTACTTTGCGTCCTTCCTGGATTAAATCAAACCCTCCCTCCTCGAGGCAACTGCGCACCATCAAAAAGACAAGCCACAAGGGAAGAAGCAATGCAAGCAACCAATAAATATCTAAATCTACAGTGAACAGCATACCGGGGGATATTTACCGACGTCTCCTCTCCGCGTGTTGAGTTCTGGCTCCAATTCGGCCTCTCGCGCGGGTCCCGTCCCAGGTTCGTTCCCGGGTTTCGGCACCAGTTGTAGTGACCGTCTACTCGACCAGCGAGGAAAAACGACCACCACTCCAGGAGTCTTCTCAGATCACGCTTTATTGGAGAGCCTTTTAGTTGTAGGAGAGCTTGGGCGCGAGAGAGCGTGCACCCGAAATACAGCCGCTTATATAGGGAATTCGAACACGGGTCTTTTCTATTGTTGGTCGCCTGCCTTTTACCGTCACCAGGTGTCATGGGATTGGCTGGGGACACTACCTTGCTCGCGCACGCGCACAGCCCAGGCGTCCCGCCAAGCACCGTCTGGAGTGGTAATCCTCAAAACTGCAAGGGAGTGGGCGGAGTCTCGCCTCGGCTCCCTACAAGTATTCATGTCTCTCACATTAAGGACACATTTGAACAGTAGCATTAAAAATATATAAGCAGTCATGAGTACTTGTCATCTGTCCCTAGAGGCACAGAGTCTGGGATAGCTCGTCTTTTAAATCTAAGCTAGCTGTCCCCAAGATATGCAGAGACCTCACCTGCCATCCAGTCTGAGAGGCACAGGGGCTCAGGCTGGGCCGTCTCCCTCCTTCCTTCACTTCCTTCTATTGTGAGGGGGATGTGATTCAAGGTGGGGGGGGTTCACATTTATGACTTACTCAGTAATGGTCTTCCAAATTAAAATGGCAATTGGATTACCAAACTACAGTAATGTGTCACCTAGTCAACACTTTGCTTTGTAAAGGATTTCTTTTTAAGTTTGCAACAAAATTGAGCAGAGGATACAAAGATTCCTCATATACCCCTTGCCCTGACACTTGCTTAGACCCTCCAACTCTCAGCGTCCCCACCAAGACTCCATTTGTTAGGATAGATAAGCCCCATTGACACATTCTGTCACCCAGGACCCTTTGTAGGTACATAACTACTGTCATATATGGGTCTGTGGGTTTATAGAAATGTCTGCTGGTGTGTACCACCACGATAGCACTGTGCAGAGTAATCAGAACAATTTCCCTCTTTAAAAATCCCCTCTGATCCTCCTCCTCCCTTCTCATGACCCTGGTGTAGCTGAGATGTTTTCAGTGTCTCTAGATCTCTAGAGCTTTTCCAGAACTTCATATCCTAGAATTGTGGCCATAGTATGTGGGTTTGGGTTTTTTTTTTCTCTTAGATTAGTTTTTTCCGCTTGAAGTTCTTTATTTCTCAGAATGTCTTTCTGTCCATCTCTTTGTGCAGTGGAGTTGACTGGTGTTGACTCACGAGATGTGAGTCACCTAGTACAACCTACTTACACAGAACCCAGTTGTTTGGGGTCTGTGCACATTGTCTAGTTCACTCTCTTAACCACTTCCTGCAGTTGACAATCCAAGCTTTCCAGGAAACAGTGAAGGATATAGAGTGTTTTAAGACTAGCAAGAAAATTGGTATTTGTTAAAATGCTACCTCTCCTCCACAAAATACCTTCCCAGAAGTCTTGTCCTGGTATTCAGATTTCTTATCATTTGAGTCACTGCTGCTGTGGATTAAATGGGGAGACTTCTATGTAGATCCACGCTGACTTGTTAGGAGAGAAGATGATGAACCCAAGATGAACTAGCATCATGATTAGGAAGGAAGTGGAGAAATAGAGACTGGAAGAGGGAAGGCATGGAGAAAGGTCATATTGAGCCTGCTCTGTGCAGGGTTCAAGTCAGACTCTGGGTGGGTACCTCAGGCCTTTGGAGACCAGGATCAGCTCATGGAGACAACTGAGCTCCCACAGCCATCCAATCCCAGGTCTGGAGTCCCCCTGCTCCCAGCAATCCCACTTCTGTGCTTTTCCTCAGGGGCTCCCCATCTGGAAATCCCCAGTTCCTCCAAGTTTTCAAGGGTCAGTTCAGCACACGGAGTCCTCCCTTCCTTCCTCCATCCATATCCGGTCAACAAATAAAGACTCCAGTTTATCACTGGCATATTAGGAATCCATGCAACGAATATTTTGCTGTGTGGGAAATTTGTGCACTGAAATAAAAAAATAGAGACATCCTTTCCTTCATGGAGTTGGTAGCACCCATGCTGGTGGACTAGAGTAATTACTGTCAGTGTAGAGGCATAGATTTAAGGATAAAGCCTTCCTGTGTCTCTGCCGTCCATGTCCACATATTGCTCTGTACATCATCTGGACAGTTGCTTATCAATTGTATTTGTATTTAATATCTTAGAGAATTGTTTTCTGCACCTAAATGCAATATCCATCTAAACACAGAGAGACTCTTCCAAGAATGGGGTTCAGGATTAACCATCGAAACAATGTGGTTGTTGGTCTGTAACGTTAAATGGGGCCTGTGCTCTTGCTAGTGTAGACATGTTCCAGTGTGTGGGGTAAGCCTGATGGGAGAGTCAGTTACACAGCGTGTCACCCTGGAACCAGGTTCTTAACTGGTCTTGACCCCACTTAAGGAGCTGGCCAACAAGCTTCCCGCTTCGTAGCATTTAGCTACAAAAAAATAGGCTGTTCATTAAAAAAGTTTTATTACTCTAAGGCTGTGGGTTACTTCAGATGGCGTATGACAGCCAGCTGTGTGGAAATCCCCTGAACAGTTGCTTAACACTTTTGGTCTTAGGATTTCTTTACATTTCTAAAACTCAAGATGGACTCCAAAACCCACTGTTTACATGGATTAGGCTATTGGTAATTACGGAATTTAGATATTGAACTAGAAATTCTGAAACATTTGCTTTTAGTCATTCACCTAAAAGTAACAGCAATAGACACATTATGTGTTAACATAGATAACAAACTTCTTTTTTTTTAAATCACAATTGTTTTAGAAGAATGGCATTACTATTATTATTATTATTATTATTATTATTATTATTATTATTATTATTTTGTTGTGGATCTAATAGTCAGCAGGCTGGTTGCCATATGTGCTTCTGTATGCATCTGGTCTCCTGTGATGGTGTGTATGCAGCTTGTGGCCCTGGGAATCCCCTGTACACGTGTGGGAAGGGGCATGTGACCATGTATCATGGCAACAGACTCCCCGGGGGAAAGACCTGGGACCCAGTGAACCCCAGTGGTTCCTGGGCCCACACTGAGCTATGGTGTTTAATGCCATTCCTGGAACTGGTCAGGGCAGGAGTTGACCGTGCAATGGGGCACAGTTCATATCTCATTCAGTAGGCCTCTGGCCTGGCAGGGATTGGAGGCAGGTGGCTTCAAGCATCGACATCTCCATTCATTTGGGTTGCAGCTTTTCTCAGGGGTGCAGGTGGGGGCAGCCGGGGGCAGCCTTGGTGAGGTAATTTGCATATGCCAAAGCCCTCAAAAATGCTCATCGAGTCTGAATGAAAAGTTCGGGGTGCTCTCGTGTGTGAGGGTGGAGGACATCCCCACAAATGTGGCTGGAACATTTTCTTAGGCGCAGTTTTTGGTACACACTTGTACAACACGTGCACCGAGTGTCCCAGACATACTAGACTCATTCTGATCACGTGTCGTTTAAACTCGTAATACTTTAAAAAGGCAGAACTTTCTTCATAGAGGCCTTAGGAAATGGGAAGTCTTCATCCATCCCAGGGCAGGAGACAGTCTCTCAGCATTTGGCAAAGATGTCAGATAAGACAGCCAGCAAAGAGAGGCTGGCGTTCCATTCCCAGTCATTCCAGGTCTGCACGATGACTTTGGGATGACCTTCAGGACTCCGTGTGGAGCCTTACTTGTCTCTCCTCTTGACCTGTGTGACCTGTGTTTGTGCTTCCTCTCCCTTGCTGCCTGTTTCTGGTCCCCCACCCCCCATTCTGCCCTGTGGCCCCACGTGCCCACCTCTGACTTGCTCAGCCATTGCCAAGGCTCGGATGGCCGATTCCCCTGGAATCTGTGGGTCGTCCTCTTACCTCCGCAGGATGGCTCACCTCCCTGAGGGCCAGAGGCCCACTCTGGGTGACACATCACCTGCACTGCCCCTCCACAGCCCCGCCCTCCCTACCTCTGACTTCCTTTCCCTCCTTGACTTCAGACACCAGTTCAGGAGGTCGGTGTAGGCCTGGCGTCTCAGAAGTTCCCATGTGTTGTTGTGGCTGCTGTTCAGAGACCAGACTTCAGGCATCAAGTTCTAATATTCTCTGCAAATTCTTGACTTATTAAGGGGTCTTTGCTTTGTGTTTTTGTTTTGTGTTATTTTCCTTTGTTTTTGATCATCGCTGTCATCTCGATGCACCAGGAGTTTCTAGAGTGTAAGTGTTTCTAGTACATTTTCAGTACATTCTGTGAATTTCTAAGGAAGCCAGTGTACTCACAGGTAAGAGACCAGACCAGCCTTCCCACATGGCAAACTTAACCTCTCTGAATCCCTGACTCAGTGTCACTCCCTGTCACGTGGAGGGAGCAGTTTCTGAGATGATCATCTTGATCATCGTTGGTACCGAAGTCAGCATTTTAGGTGATCAGAGTAGCAGAAGCAAAGACATTTGCATTCTTGGTTGAGAAGATATGCTATGGATTGTCCCTCAGAGGACACCATAGCGATGAGTACGCCCTCAGATTGTTCTGAATGTATGAGCGGGGATTAGGCAACATCTTAAAAAGTGGTCATATAATGAAGCCAATATTTGAAAACTGCTCCTCTTCTGCCCTGGAATTTTCTCACTTGTTCTCTGTTACTTGCACCTATGAGGCTCTGGGTTACTGGAGAAAAGAAGTGGATCCAACATAGCAGGTGATGAAACACCCCGTAGCACTAAACAGACCATACAAGGTGGTAGAGCTCAGGCCCCTGGAGGAGTCAGACCGGGTGAAGTGGTCTCCACTGAGGAAATCGGCCCAAGAGGGTTCTTGGGAGAAAAGTGACACACAGAAAAGGAAGAGATAAAGAAGAGGGCTGAGAAGCCAGGCGCCGGTGGCTCACGCCTATAATTCTAGCTACTCAGGAGGCTGAGACGTCCGGATCACAGTTCCCAGCCAGCCCAGGCAGCAAAGTCCATGAGACTCTGATCTCCAATGAACTACTCACAAAAAGGCAGAAGTGGCGCTGTGGCACCAAGAGGCTCAGGGACAGCACCCAGACCCTGAATTCAAGCCCCAGGACTGGAAAAGATAAAAATAAAAATAAGCGGGCTGAGGCAGAGTGTGGTTCCAGAAAAGTATGTGACAGGGGACTGGCTGTGCGTAGCTCTGACGGGCTGGGAAGAGCTCACTGCTCGTTAAAGCAGAGTCAGAACCAGGCTGCAAGGTTTAAGGAGTGAGGGAAAATGGAAACTTATGGAAGAGTTTGAAGTCTTCAGGTAACTGCAGTCATGCCTTGTTATCTGAGGGAGGTGGGACTAGCGTCACCTTGGATACCCAAACCTGTAGAAGCACCCCCATCCTTCTATATTGAAGTGACCTCTAGATTGCACGTTATAGTTCATGTAAGAAAATAAACCTGGACATGTTTGTATGAGGGCAGTATTTTTTCCAAGTATTTTCAACTAGCTGTTACATCTAGGGATGAGGATAGAGAAGGAGAAGTTCAGGGTTGATGGTTGTCAATACTTTGATCCCATGTACCACCAGCTACTGTCCCATTCCTAATACCCAGACCCTCACCCTCACACCCTTCTATTTGCAAGCAGAAGATCAAGGTTTAAGGCACAGACACAAGTTGTAATTGAAGTGGGAGATCTTGGAACAATATTGGCTATTTTTACTGGATGGAAGCTGCAGATATGCATTACTGCAGGAATGCTAAGTCAGCACTGCCTCTACCGATTCCAACGCGGCCTGTGTGAGCAGGGTAGCTCCAGTCTCATAGGCCGGGGCATGGGCCAGGGCTTTTGGTGGTCCAGGCTGCTTGCTTCCCAGGTCAGAAGCTGGAGGCTTTAAAGTTGACAGCGACATAAGTGGTTTCCTGATTCCAGGGGCAGAGCACTTTGCATGTTTTTTTCTTTTTTCTTTTTCTTTTCTTTTCTTTTTGGTACTAGGGCTTGAATTCAGGGCCTGCGTGCAGTCCCTGAGATTTTTTTTTTGCTGAAGGCTGGTGCTCTACCACATGAGCCACAGGGCTACTCCAGTTTTTTAGGTAGTTAATTGGAGACAAGAGTCTCACATATTTTTTTTTCCTGCCTGCTTTAGCTATGAACCGCAATCTTCAGATCTCAGTGTCACTGGATAGCTAGGATTACAGGCAGGAGCCACTGATACCTGGCCCTTTGCACCTTCTTTTTGTTTGTTTGTTTTTTTTGGGGGTCCGGTCGTGGGGCCTGAACTCTGGGCCTGGGCGCTGTCCCTCAGCTCTTCAGCTCAAGGCTAGCACTCTACCACTTGAGCCATAGCGCCACTTCGGCTTTTTTTTTCTCTTTTTTTGCTTATGTGGTGCTGAGGAATCGAACCCAGGGCCTCATGCATGCAAGGCAACCGCTGTACCACTGAGCCACCTTCCCAGCCCGCACCTTTTTTTTTTTAAAGTACATATGTGTCCACAAATAAACAGAGACATATATACATTTGCTAGACTGGAAGACAAGGAATACAGATGAATCATTCTAGTAAGTTTCTCTTTTATGTAGAGATAGCCCCAGCCTGCTTCTCATCTGTACACCTCTGTCTGTGAAGCAGTGTACAGCAGCTCCTAGCTTTAGAACCCTGCTCTTACCATCTGTAAAAGATGGCTAGATGTGGACGTGGGTGACTCTGTTTCCCCCAGCAAGGCGGGAAGAAATAAGTGAAGGGAAATAAGGGAAGTAAATGAAGGTGCCATCAGGGCACCTCTGAGGCATCCTGAAGGTTCCCCGCCACCATCTTGTTCTGCAGAATGGTCTGGATGTGAATGAATGAATCTACAGATCTTGAAGGAGCAGTTGGAACTTTCAAAGGAGATAAATGTACAGAGGCACTCAAGCCAGGCCCCAAGAGCCCCTGTTGGGTGTGATACATGTATGAGTAGTCTGGAATCATTGGGCAAGCTGACAGCCTAGAATTCAAATGCACTGGGCATTGAACTTGGCGCTCCCAGAGTCATAAAAGTCATGCCTCACTAGCAATTCATTTGCTAGGGCATAAAATCTGTTACACCCGATGGGGTCCAGCCTGGTGCTGCTCCCACTGCATCATGGGAAAAGGCATGAGCTCAGCCCGAAGTGTTCACGGTGGACGTTGGGCTTGACACCCTGAACGCATGGGCTCTTCCTGTGTAGCAGCCAGGGAAGATTTATGTGTTGGAAAATCTCCACAAAGTACAGGCTCAGCCACACACCCTGTGGAGGGAGGCGTCATCACTCACCACGCTGAAAGAAGCCTTCCTTAGCCTGGGGGGGGGGAATTAGATCCTCACAGTGGGTGATCGCTGGCCCTTTCCACCCTGAGTCTCAGTGTCTAAGAAGGAGAAAATGTCCGCATTCATGTCTGCTTTTTACAGTGTGTGACTTGGACCAATAAGTATTTGGGGGGGGGGGTGGAGAAGAAGAAAAAGGAGGAGGAGGAGGGAGGTAGGAGGAAGAGAAGAAAGAAGATGCCTGAAACACCACTAAGCAAACAGAGGGAACTTCACAAAGTCCTCTTGTGCTAGAGGTCTAGTTTCTGCAGGACTTCTTATGGGAAGAACCGTGTTTTATCATTACTGGTGACCTTATGTACAGAGCATCCGCAGTGCGGCATGTGGATTGTCTCCTAACCGTACTTGAAGTCACAAAGCCAGCTGTGGGGTGCCCATGGACTTCCTGCCCTTAGCCCAAACGTTGTCCAAGAGGACACAGGAGATTAAAACCTGGCAAGAGCCTGTGGTTACCCAGGGTTTAACCCACACATGCAGAAACATTTCTATGGGCCCATACCTGGCAAGTTCCCTTCTCATCCACATATCTGAAGAAGGGTGAGCTTGTAGGCCAGTTGAGGCAGGGAAAGACTTTTGCTAGTTAAATAAACTAGATTTTACGTTGGTATAAGAAAGGACTTAGGTGAGACACCAGTGGCTCATGCCTGTGATTGTAGCTACTCGGGAAGCTGAGATCTAAGGATTGAAGTCGAAGCCAGCCTGGGCTGCAAAGACTGTGAGACTCTTGTCTTTAATTATCCAGCAAAAAGGCAGAAGTGGAGGTGTGGCTCAAGTGGTTGAGCGCCAGCCTTGACCAGAAAAGCCAACCAAGAACAGAGGCCCCAAGTTTAAGTCCTAGTACTAGCACACACACACAAAAGAAGGGCTGTTAGAGAGCACCAAGATACCAGACCTGCAGTTAATAGGTGAAGGGACAGAAGCCTCCAGAGCAGAGGAGCACTGAGTGGCAGAGGGTGCCGGCGTTGCTGAGTGTCTTGCCAGTGCTGTGCTGCTGTTCTGAAGCGGCCCTTCACACCTGGGTATCGAATCTGGAGTGACCTCGGTGGGGAAGGCCTACATTATATCTTTAAAATATCAAGGCTGCTCTGATGCCTTCCTCTCATGGGAAAGGTGGGGCTGGACGTTTGAAGGCACAAGCTCGATACCTGATGAGCCCGAGCTGAGCTGGGAAGAGGACCGCGCCGCAGGCCGGCACATCTGCTGCTTCCATCTTATGCCTGCCAAGGTTTTCCATTGTGCCAGAACTTTCTCATGAATAAAATTCTTGGAATTTTATTGCAAACAATGAATCCATGTGTCAGAGGTTCATGGTGGAGACCCGATCCAGATGTGTAGTCTGCTGTGATTTTAGTGCCTGGGTTTTTCCAGGCGGCCAGGCGTGGGGCTGTCCCCAAGCTCCCTCTGCAGATCGAGAGGTCCTGCCAGCCCTCCCTTGGGTTTAGACGACCGTCCTACCGTAGGGAAGATGGAAATGCTTTTGTCACCCCCAGAATCTGGGGGTGCTGTCCTGGGCAGCCCCTCCCCCTGAAAACCAGGACCTTTGGACTCTCCACCTGGCTCTGTAAGCTTCAAAGACAGGAAGGCTAGGGAGGCTGCCGTAGATCTTCCTTGTGCAAGGGTATTGCACATGCACACATATACACACACACGTTTGGCAGTACGAGGGTGTGAACTCAAGGCCTTGAACTTCCCAGGCACCCATTCTATCCCTTGAGCCACATCTCCAACCCCTGTCTGGGTGGGTTATTCTTGAGATGAGGTCTCACTTTAGACTCAGGCCAGCCTGGACTGCAGTCCTCCTCTTTGTGTTCTCCTGTGCTGGTGGGATAGCAAGCACGATCATCCCAGTCAGTCATTGATTGAGATAGAGTCCCACAAACTGTCACCTGGGATGGCTTCGAAACACAATCTCCCTATCTCCGCCTTCCAAGTAGCCAAGATTACAGGCTTGAGCTGCTGCACCTGGTGAAAATATTGAGGAGGAGTTAAAAAGCAGCATGCATGATACATCCCAGAATACTTTTCTCAGGAGTGTGGAGAGTGTCTGCTAGGTGCTGGTTTAGACCAAACAGGCTTTTGTTTATGCACACTGTGCTTCCCCGAGTAATTCATTTTCGGCAGTGTCTACTGAGTTTCACTGCTGCATTCGTTCACCCAGAGGAGATGCTCTAGTTAAGGTCATTCTAAAGATACGGAAGGGAGGAAAAGTTCCTTCTAGAATGAGAAAGGAACAAGCGGACATCAAAAGGGAAGAATGTAGATTCTATGTATTATTTCACCAACATCTTCCCTGGTGAAGGTAAAGAACAGTAAAGCAAAGAACAGAAAGAAAGTAAAGAAATCCCTTTACAATGCTCTTTTATATAAAAACGAAAATAAATGTGTGTGTACATGCATGTGTGTGTAAGCCTGCATAAATGTATGTACATGCATGTGTCTGAATTCCATCCTAGGGCTCATTCTCTTAGCTCTGCGTAGGACTGCACATTGTAAAACAGTTTGATACTGAAATGATAGCATATTGGAGAAATATGCCCTTTCGATGGACCTCATTTGCCTATATACATTTTTCCTTTGAGGTCAATCCAAGATGAGTTTTTTTGAAAGACTAAAATAGCAATGTGTTAAATGAGAAAAACATGAGTGCAAAGCTAGACACTGCATTTAACACATGACACCAGTGTCTCCTCCTGAAGAATGAAGAAGAAAGAATGTTCAGAAAGGACAGGAAGGAGCTCACCCAGCCCGATGAGGCATCCTTCACAATGCGAAGGCAAAAAGCCGCCGAACACCCAGAGTTGCCCAGAGTAGTCATTCTGCAGCCCCAGCCCCGCTGTCTTGGCATTGGGTGGCAGGGTGAGGCTTTCTTCAGGTATGTTGTCTGCTTGTTTAGTTTATGCCGATTTTTTTCCTCCTCCAAATGTGGTTAGAAATTAGACTTTCTAGAAGCATCTAGTATATCGACTTTGCCTTAGCAAGAAACTAGAAACAACTGGGCTTAGGACAGCCTCATTTATAGGTTTCTGACGTCATTGAAAGGTGGATATTCATTAAAGGTCCCTACAGTGGCACCAGCGCTGACATATTTATAAATGGGGTTTCTATCTGCTCCATTTTTCTGTGTATGATTTATTAGGAGAAGACAGGTATCTACCTACAATGAATACACCCTAATGCATGTCCCAGTTCTTTGAGCCTGAATAATTGGATTAAATGAAGGAAAGAGTGGGTCTGTTGGCATAAGCCATTACAGAAGAGGAAACTGAATGTATCTGAGACCTGTTGCTGTGTAGCCCTTGGACTTGTGGAAGAGCGTGTGCCTTCCTTACTGGTTTCAAGAGACTCTGCTTGCTCTCCGCATCCTTCCTCCAGCCTGGATCCCGGGATGCTAAGGGTTATTACTCCCCCACCCCTTCTGCTAACTCTTCTCTCTACCTGCCTCTTCCTTCTAGATGGTTCCACTTCTGATCTAATGAGAGATAGGGTGCCAAAGAGCTCTTCCCAGTGAGCTCCTCTATCTGCCTTCCTGTTTCTCATGAGCCCCACATGGTGGCTGTGGCTAGTCCCAGGAAGCACAGTTCCATTCAGACATCAGCCCTGCTTCTGTCTCCCCCTCCCCAGACACGACTTCCCCGTTCTCAGTCTGTTTTCTTTTTTTTTTTTTTAATTGTGAAAATACTGTACAGAGGGGTTACAATACATGGGCAAGATAATGAGTACATTTCTTATCAAGCATTGTAGTCTCCTCCTTTGTTTCCCCTTCCCATCCCTTCCCATCCCATCCTCCTCCCCCCAACACTCCTCCCCCCCCCCACCAAAGTTGTAAAGTTCATTTTCGACATAACGACTTGTACATCTCATTGTTGCAATGGGTCCACCTGTATCCCTATTTAAATGATTTGTTTTTTTCCCTTCCCCTCCACAAATTATACCGACATCAAATACAGTGAAAGCAGGGGTTATACCTTGGGGGATCAGCCTGCTTTCTATCTATGACAAATGACCTTATGGGACAATCGAGAGAATTACATAAACCTGAGATGCGCAGGTGCCAGGCCATACCATCATTTTGTCAGCCACCAGGAAGAAAGGACAATGTCCAGTCACCTAGGGTGTGTGCACTCGACCGGGCACACATGACAGGGCCTTCCAGCCACTCAAGTAAGGCTCAGGGCTGAACTCCATGCAAAGCAACTTGGCTTCCTGAAAGGGGCTAAAAGATGGAAGTCTTTGATACCAGTGTAAGGAGTTAGTGTGCCAAAGTCAGCTTGGTAATGCAGGAGGGAAATGTAAGGGAGAATTTCATGCTGGTTGAAACAGGATGACAACTCACACGAGAGAGTCAGGCCATCGGTGCAGGATGGCTCTGGCTTCTGGAGGTAGAGCTCTCCAACTGTTAGGACTGGCTTCTGGGCCAGTGGGGAGTAGGAAGGGAGGGTCCTACCTCTGGTCATCTTCCTAGCTTTGGGAAAGTGGGCGGGGCGGGGGGGAACCATTTCTCTGAGAATGGCTCACTTGCTACAGTGAGAAGGAGAGCAGCAGATCCTGTGGGATTTTTCAACACTCACCCTCCCAGAGATCCAAGAAATCCAGTGATGGATTCCCTGTGTTAACAATTCAGTATTCATCTGGACCTTAGGACTCACAAATTAGAAACAAATTTGGGCAGAGGTCCTGATTTTCTAGCTTTCATTTGAAATCCAAGAAAGAGCCTAACAAAACATTCCAATTAATCTGTCACAGGAAGGCCTTGGGCTTGTCGCATCTCTCACTGAAAATGTCAGTGTGCATACGAAGTGTGTTGGACTCTTCTTATTCTTCTGTTTGGGTGTTTTTTTTTTTAATCGAGTTATTTTTGGATGCTTTGTTACAGCCAGGATGAGTATGTTGAAAGCAGATGAAGTTGGTTTTGATCCCCTTGGGCGAACTGTCATCTTGGAGTCTTTGGCCTTTCAGGGGCTATTGGTCAATGGTTGTCCTGTCACCAGGAATGGATGGAGGAACAGTCAGTCCTGACTGACTTTCTCAGATGAAGTCATAAACAGCAGTATTAATTCAGCAGTGTCTTTTGTTTGGGGCAGTGTGCTCAGAATGGACGTGTTTCTCACAAGATCATAAACACAGACTTGGGGACCTCCCCCATCATTACACTACCCAACTTTGCTGGAGCTACAGAAAAAGGGGAAAAAAAGAAACGCCCCCATACTGGCACACACTAATATAAACTTCAAGTCTTTTTATAGTAATAGAGACATGGGCATATTAAATTATTATGCCACTTTTTTGCCAGGTTTTGACTGTTTGTGAATTCCATGTTTATAAAGCAAGCAAAGAGTTCCTAAGCTTGGGAGTTGCCTGGAAAGTTCAGAAAGAAGAATCTATGTTAACTAAAGGCAATTGCAGACACCTGGGCAGGTAGGCAGACAGGTCAAGAGGGAGGGAGGTAAAAGACCAGGGAGTGGAACAAGGGTAACTGAGTCAAGGCTGAGAAGCCCTCCAAGGCCAAAGGTACAGCATCTGCCCTTTACTTGTTTGTCTCTGGAGTTCTCTGCTTTCCTTTTATCTCTCCCATAGATAACACTGTGTGTGTGTATGTGTGTGTGTATGTGTGTGTGTGTGTGTGTGTGTGTGTGTGTGTGTGTGTGTGTGTGTGTGAGTGAGAGAGACAGAGAGAGAGAGAGAAAGAAAGAGAGGAACAGACAGAAAGAGACTGACAGAGACACAGAGAAGAAGAGAGAGACAGAGAGAAACAGAGAGCTAGAGAGCTGTGTTGGGTGCCATTGTTGAGTATTTGGGTCTGGTTTTCCACTCCACTGTTCACAGTACAGACTGTATTCCTCCCATTTTGAAGTGTTTGCTCTGAAGCCTCTCCACTTTTCTTTCTCCTCTTAGGAATCAAAGCCAGAGAATAGTTGCTTTTGATATTCTGAGTTCTATCACCTTTCTCATTTTTATGCTTTAATAACTTTGAGAAGAATGGTTAGAGAAAGGAAAAGACATGTGCCCTTCTTATCTATAGCATTGGTAACATTTTTTCCCCTTTCCCTACATCAATCTCAATTAACTTTGGTTTCTTTCTTTCAAAAACCATGTGTTAAAATAATGCTTTGCCAGATGTGAGATCTCATTCCAACCAATTCTTCCTCAGCAAACACATACTTCGGCCTCATTTTAGTTGAATATTTTAGTTCTTTAAAAAAAATTCTTGCAATCATCTTCTACTTTTATTTATTCATCCAGTGGCTTTGTTTGCAAGAATATCCTACTTTATCTTGGGCATATATGAATCGTTTCAAGGTATTGCTTTTCTGTGGCTGTTGGAGCTCTTTTCTTTTTAATTTGTAATTTAAAAATTTGCCTGACTCTTATACATCACTTGTTTGTGCCAATTTCTGACACAAATCACACATTTATTCCTATTTCTTGTCACCGGGAAGCCAAAGACAACATTACATAGTGTGTGATTTTCTGCCAAGCCCCACTTGAGTTCAGATCTACTGGAGGGTGGGGGCGGGGTGGGGCAGTGGCTGGCCTGAGTGTAACTCGCTGTCTCCTTGGCTGTGGGAAGGGGATCTGCTCAGCACAGATTATTCATTTTTATCTGCTTTTGTGCTGGTGCTGAGGCTTGAATTCAGGGCCTAGGTACTATCCCTTAGGCTTTTTTTTACTGCTCTACCACTCGAGCCACAACTCCACTTCTGACTTTTTGATGGCTAATTGGAGAGGAGAAGGGGGAAGGAAGGAAGGAGGCTTCCATCTCAGACTGCTGCTGCCGGCCTGCTCTACTGACCCGGCTCTTGCTTGCTTACTCACAGAAGAAGGAGGTGCTCATCAAAACATATTTCCCCAGGCCAGAGAACGTGAGAGGGCCTTGGCGGGTAGAGGAGGAGAAGGGGCTAATGGCAATGCTCTGCCTTCTCTTTTACCCTTCTTCTCATTCCCTGGTTGGGCATGGCCACTTCATGCAAAGTTAGATTGAGTGCAGTGTTTCTGGGTCCTGAGAGATGAGACTCTCAATGATTAAATCCCAGGGACTTTCCCTCCCATCCTCCACTCCCCCCAAACTTCCATTTTCCAAAAAAGATTATCTGCCGTCCAACCACGATTTGCTTCTCATGAGTTGATGGTGACACCCAGGGGCCAGAGGATCAAAACAAACATGAGCTCCCACAGGTTGCTTTTTTATTCTTGTGTTTTCTGCTCTTGAAACCCCAAAGTAGGTTGTGTCCTTGCTCCATGGAATGTCGCACCATACATCATCTGAGTTGCTGAAATTTCCAAATCAGATTTGCCTTTTGTTGCTCTAGTTGTAAAATATAAACATAGCCATAGGCTAACTACTCGTTTGATTTCAAACCACAGAACAACGATCCAACCATGACAAATTTCTATTTCTTCTCACAAAATCATGTCTAAGAGTGAAACTATTAATAGAAAGTCAAGAGAAAAAAAAAAAGAGAGAAGGGAAAAAAAGAGCTCTTCACTGATGGGGATGTTTTAAACATCTTGGTATTTGGGGACATCTGGAAAATTCACGGCTTTTTTTGGGCAGTGGGTTCATGTATCAATTTATCATCCAGATGTTCAGCATCATGGAAGTACCACTTCAAACTTAGTTTCAGCTTATAACGAAGAGTGGGAAAATCTATGTCATTGTATTTGTCCTTCAGCATTCTGTGTTCCCTCACTCCTCTTCCTCAGTATGTCCTGGGGTATGGCAGGGTTTTCATATGAATGTGCTAACCTTAACAAGTGTGTGTGTGTGTGTGTGTGTGTGTGTGTGTGTGTGTGTGTGTGTGTGTGTGTGTGTGTTGGTTGGTCTTGAGGCTTAAACTCAGGAACGGGGCACTGTCTCTGAGCTTTTTTCCTTGAAGCTAGTGCTCTACCACTTGAGCCACAGCTTCACTTCCAGCATTTTTGGTGCTTAGCAGGAGATTCAAGAGTCTCATGAAATTGGCTGCCTGGTCTGGCTTCAAACAGTGATCCTCAGATCTCAGCCTCCTGAGTAGCTAAGATTACAGGTGTGAGCTATCAGCAACTGGTTCCTTTGCCTTTTTTTTTTTTTAATCTTCAAGACCATACTGTACCCTGTCTGCCTGAATTACAGATTACATTTGTCAAGCAATGACACTTGCAACAGGCTGTCTTCTGAGGCCTTTGAAATCTTCCTTCCTTAAGTAGAGATTAAAGTAGGTATTATGTGCCCAGCCACAGACAAGCCTAGGAAGCATGAAACCTGTGTCCAAGGGTTGTAGGCTGGGCTGCTCCAGCGTGACAGGGTGGAGGGAAACAGGGCATTGCTTTCTTCTGGAAAGTTGTAGATAGTTGTACAAAGTAGTTAAATTGTGGTCCCATCAGGAAGGACTCTGAGATCAGCATCTTTGGGACACATGAGTCTCTGTGGACACATCCTGAATCTCTGTGTATCTTTTGGCATCCAGGAAGCATTATCCGTTGTGAGTGAGGACCAGTCGTTATTTGAGTGTGCCTACGGAACGCCGCACCTGGCTAAGGCCGAGATGACAGCGTCCTCCTGCAGCGATTATGGCCAGACCGCCAAGATGAGCCCACGTGTCCCCCAGCAGGACTGGCTGCCACAACCCCCAGCCAGGGTCACCATTAAGATGGAATGCAACCCCAGTCAGGTGAATGGCTCCAGGTAAGGAGACACTGGCCTTCTTCTCCCTGACCTCTGCTTTGTCATCCTTGGAGAAGACAAAATGGATGTTAGTTACCCCTCCCCCCCTCTCCCTCCCAAAGAAAAGGTTGTCTCAGCAAATGTGCAGGAACCTTGAACAAAGCTGAGAAATGTGTTCTCCAGGGCTTTGTGCTGAGGGAGAAGTTGTAAAAACCACAGTATATGTACCAAGACGTCTCTTTGAAGATGGAGGGAACAATTCTGTTTCCCAGTCGTGGGAGCTGGGTGGGAGGGGAGCTCTGCCCACATATGTCAGGCGTCATCTCTGAGGTTTTATTGTCTGGGACACAATGCTGTCTGTGTTTGTACCCGAGGGAGGGTGTCAGCTTATGGCCCGCCAGTGAAGCAGATGTCTACCCCCATTTGACTTTGTGAAGAGATGCATTTGTATGCCTGTAGTCCACTCTACTGCCGCCGGGGTCCTCTTCCTCTCATAACTTAGGCTCTGATATCTCTCACAATCATGCTCTCCTGGCTTCTTTGTGTGTGTGTGTGTGGGGGGACGCTCCAGAAAATAGAGCCACCATGTAGAATGTATCAGTGCATCCTCAAATGCATAACGGTCACCAGCACCCAGAAACATTTCATGACAGGTCCATCAGAAATGTGTATTAATGTACATTATAGTACATTGTCCTAATAGACTGGAGGGGGTGAAGAATGTGACACCTCAACATAAGGAGGGGGTATCTTTCTCTAAGCACTGTGTGATGGACTTTTCTACCAAAAGCCATACGAACAGTCCCCGGCCCACAGCCCGTGGAGCAGCGTGTGAGGTCAGCAAGGCCCCAGGCGAAGCCAGGGGATGTGAGAAGAGCTAGCCAAGGAGGCATTCTCTGGCTAAGTCAGAATCACCACTGCAGGGAGCTCTGAGCTTAGGGATTCAGACCGGGGCCCTGGAGTCCACACCCTGGGACTGTTAATAGCGTGCCTTCGTTACAGGAATGTGGAGCCATCATATTTTATAAGTACTGGAAACTATGACATCACCACTGGTGTGATATGGTGTGAACAGAGAAACTAAGTCACAGAGACTCAGAACTGCCAGCAGCAAGGCTGAGCGCCCACAAAGAAGAGGCCACCCTTGTGTGTGTGTGTGTGTGTGTGTGTGTGTGTGTGTGTGTGTGTGTGTGTGTGTGTGTGTGTGTGTGGTGTGTTATTGGCAGTATTGGGTTTGAATCAGAGCCTTGTACTTCTCAGGCAAGTGTCTTACCACAAAGGCCACAGCTTCGATTATTTTCCGCATAGAGTATTGTGGGTTTTTTCCCCCTGGCCACTCTCGGACTGTGATCCTTCCACATAGATAGGTGAGACCACAGGTGTCAACTGCCATGCCCAGATTAATGATTGAGATGGGTCTCACTAACTTTTGTCATAGACTGGCCTCAAACCATGGTCCTTCTGAGTAACTGGTTTTATAGGCGTGAAGCACCACACACAGCCACATCTCACTTTGTCTTGGAAGCAGGAATCACTGGTGCTCAATGGTGCTATGGTAAGTCGAGGTCATCCGGTAAGAATTCAAGGCACGTTGGTTTGAGTCTTAGAAAGAAAAGAATTCCTGGCATTTGAAAGGACCTTGGTAGGACAGGCAAACTTATGCCTAGGCATAAGATTTTTTTGTTTTGGTGTCGGCCAGTACCTAGTTTTGAACTCGGGACTTCACTCGTGCTCTACCACTTTTACCATACCTCCAGTCTGACTTTTTGCTTGTTATTTTGGGGCTGGGGCTCAGTGAACTTTTCTGTTCAGTGATCTTCTGGATCTCATCCATCTGAGTAGCCAAGATTGCAGGTGTGAGTTACCAATACCTGGCTAGGAAATGAATCGTTCTGGGCTTTTGCACTAATGCCTATCCATTTGATAAAATGTTTCTGTCCATCATTAATGGTATATGTTCTGAGACTTATAAGAATTGAGTATAGTATTCTGCTCAATGCAACTATTTTTTATGTTTTCTATAAAAAATATTGGACAGCTGAGCCTGGGACTTTGAACTGCACAGATTCCTCTCCTAGCATAGTCATGGTACAAGCACACAGAGCAAGACGTATTTCTAAAGCATTTGCTTTTGTGGAGGCTTATTTTCACCTACAGGAAATGCAAGGTGTGTGTGTATATGTGTGTGTGTGTGTGTGTATGTGTGTGTGTGTGTGTGTGTGTGTGTGTGTGTGTGTGTGTGTGTGTGTGTGTATGAGAGAGAGGAGATAGGAGCCTTGTGGTGATTTCCACTGGCACCAAGCACAGAGCCCTGGGCCCTGTTTAAGCCTCCAGCAGGGCCCAGCTGCAGGAAAGCTAGTGCACACGTAGCTGGGCTCAGCGTGGAGACAGAGTGAGGAGAGGGCTGCGGAATTGAAGTCCCTGCTCTCACTGCTGCTCCTGAACAGGAAAAACAAAGACAACCAGTGTCCTGCTTGCTCCAGCACCCCCCTGGGAGCCCCAGACTGGTGGGCACTCAGCGGGCCTGCTGGCCCAAGGTGGCCTTTCCTGCCAGCAAAGATTCTCAGGGTATCAGGACTGGGTATCGGTGATCTGGAACCCTGGCTTCAGGCAGGTTCCTCACCCCATAAATGGGGGATGCTGTAGCTGACTCTGATCTCTGATGGGGAAGAGGCTGGTGTTGGGTGCGGGCCTCTTCCTGGGAAAGGACTTCCTTTTGGGGGGCTCTGGACAGTTCCCTGCAGAGGAACAATGGCACCCGCAAGCCTTTCCTGTCTCCACACTGCCAGCATCCTCATATCATAAACTTATTTTTTCTTTTTCCTTTTTTTTTTTTTTTGTTTCCCTTAGAGCTTAAGCTGAGGGCCTGGGTATTGTACTTGAGCATATTTGCTTGAGGCTGATGCTCTACCACTTCACAAATACTCCTACTTCTGGCTTATTTTTGTGGTTAGTTGGAGATAAGAGCGCCACAAACTTCCCGGTGCGGGCTGCGTGCTTTTCCAGGCTGAGCCTTGGAGATGTGATGAGTTACCTGGGCTTTACCTGTCCGGGTCATGTGACTGGTCCCGCTCCAGCCTCAAATCAGGAAATGAGAAGCCAAGACGGCCCCTTGGAAAGCATGCTTGTTCAGGGTGAGGGGGATAGGAAAGAGGGCTTCACACAGGGGCTGTGCATCCAGCCATTCATAAATCCGTAGAGTAGCTGTGTGTGGAGTGGGCTGGTCATTCACCCGTTCGGCGACGTGGCCCCAGACACTGTGGCCTCAGTCAGTGCTCGTGCGTGGGACCGTCTGTCCTTTCACTAACATTTACTTTATCCAAGGGGTAGGTGACCAGGAGCGGTCTCACGGGGAGACCTGCAGTCCTTCACACCCGTCAGTAAATACTCAAGCTAGAAGGAAAACCCAGATGTTCTTAGCACTGGGAGCTCACGGTCTACGCCCCATCTTCCCCAGTGGCCGAGGAGTCTTGCCCAGGGACTAAGCTCTTAGGGGTCATCAGGGTCCACATCAGGTTGTGCACAGCTCACTATTTAATATCTGCAAGTGTGCCCAGGCCCTGGCCTCTCCATGCCCGTTTATTTTGACTCACTGGTGTTTGATGTCACACACATCTCACCTTTCCTGTGGCTATTGATGCAATCTCTTGGGCTGGTGACACAGCACGAATTGTCTTTGCTCCATTCTGCCTCAGGGCTCTTGCTTGGCTACCTTCCAGGCTGTGGGCGGCGCAGGACTGGAGACTTTCAAATGGTGGATTTTTTCAGGCTGCTTTAGCACGAATCCTCGAGAATGAGCGGCTTTTGGATCAGAGCGTCGTGTTTCCTGGTTCTAGAGGCTGAGAAGGGCAGCTTCCTGGTTCACAGAGGGTGACTGCCCGCTGTCCTCACCTGACGGGAGGGACCCCCAAGTGTTTACCCCACGGTGCAGCCTGCACTCTCAGCCTCACTCCCCCCAACGGCCCATCGCTAGCTGCCACCCTAGTAGAGCTGGGGCTTCACTCTGAATTCTGGAAGGGAGATAGCTGCCCAAATGAAGTCAGTTACTAATGGCTCAAATGACTTGTAGGCTGTGGGTCTTTGTGGGGGACAGTTCATTGTGCCGCACAACGATGACGCGGGTGGAGAGAAGGGAGGCGTGGGAAGGGACAAAAAGGCTCAGCTTCTGTCTCCCTTTCTCAGAGAGGCTTTTTGCTAATCCCTTCTCTGCATTCTACTGTCTTTACTCACTTAAGTCAATGCATGGCTGCCATTTTGTAGAAGAGGAGAGCAGGGCGCCATTTTGTAGAAGAGGAGAATGGTTGCACTCCCTGTTTTGACACAAATGCCTCCTGTGGGGTGGCCCTGGGTGCTGTCAGTGGGGACGAGGGGCTGCTTTGCCATTTTCCACCTTGAAAGTGAAATGATTTCACTTAGGATTTAGGGCACCCATTATGTCCCCCTACCCATAGTTTTCAAGATGTAAATACCGCATGAACTTGCTGATACCCATTTTCGGCTGTACAGAGAACTATATACTTAAACAATGAAACATTCTCTGCTCAAGGTGGAAGCCTCTTTCAGGGACAGAGAATTAACTGTCGGGGGTGTCAGCGGTACCTTTTTAATTAATCTTGTTGTTTTCAACTGCTTCAGAGAAGGGGGAAGGAAGGGACAGGGCAGTTGGGAAGAGGCAGAAATTCCAGGTGTAAAGGAGAATATTTAGTCAGGGTAAAAATAACACACAGCTGTGAAGATAAACACCCAGGGTGTCGGTTTGAGCCCAGAGTTCTACATGAATCACTGCCCAGCCCCGCCCGCCCCCAGCCCTCCCACCAGTGAGGTCTGAAGCAGCTTTTCCACTGCCTCTGATTCAGAAATAAAACAGACCCACAAATTACCCAGGAGCTCTCCAACAATCTCCTACTTGTATAGGGTCCTAAAAATACCTTTTGTGGTGACTTACTGCCATTCACGCTGTGAAGCTTGATTAGAAGTTCGTTTAGTCGATTAGGGCTAAGTACAGGCTTTTTGGATCCCGTGAAGAAAAAGCCCTGAGGAGGGATGGCTGGCGGTGAGTCTAGAGCTAAGCCTGGAGCACAGGTCCCCAGCCAGGCCCAGTTTTCTAGCCTACCTGACCTTGCCTCTTAGGGCAGAGCTGCCGAAAGGAACCTCTCTGCACTTTCCATGTAAACTCATTACCGAGTTCTTCTGCCTTGATAGCCTAGTCAGCCTCAAAGAACATTCAAGAAGACAAGGGTATTCTAATAAACAAATAAACTGAATTCCGAATAGTGTAATCATTCAAGTCCTTCTGTCTAAATATTTACTGTGGAACAATTGCAAACACACATACACACAGAGATGTCATCACACACAATCTCATGAGCTCACACACATGCCCCTGAACACCCACACGCATGCTCACATGCCCACATACGTGCTCACACACATGTGAGCCCATGAGTTCCTGTCACTCACGTGCACAGGAGCAGCACCATGCTGCTCTGTTCATTTGTATACTGCGGTTTGTGACGAAGGGGAGCTTTGAGAGGGGCCGAGGTCAACCAAGGTCAGCCATGGCACCTTCGTTCCTGGAGAGGGGTTTCCTGCTGCATCACAGGTGTAGCAGGCATGGAGGGAATTCACTCACAGCCTCGTTCACTCACTCACCCATTTGAAAGACACTTAACACTCTCCTAGAGCTGGTGACACAGCAGGTGCCTGGCTTCGAGGGCAGACACACTGACCTGTAGACAGAGGAAACAGCTAAAGCCCAGGCTCCAGGTGGAGAACAGCAGGGAGGATTTGGAAGCTGGCTTCTCAGGGGAGAGCATGTGAAGACAATGACACCAGACGAGTCTCCAGCCGCAGAGAGATGCCACATGCCTGCTTGGAAACAAAGGAATGAGAAATGGGTAGAGGAGTTGGGTTTATGCAAGGGCACTGAGAGCCAAGGTTGGACATGGCCAATTCAGGCCTGATCCGAGAAGAGACCTGTGGTAGATGCACAAGGGCGCTTTGCAGACACGGTGAGAATGTCCAGCAGAAGTGGGGTATGTCTCCAGGCACAGAGGCACAGGGAGGAGGCTGGATGGCGAAGGACAGGCAGGTTGGTGTTTGTTAGGATCCCTCAGCTGGCCGTCAGTCCCTCACAGTAGCCACATTGATTTCCCAAGTTCTTTTTCGACTCACCTGGAACTTTCTCTAGGGCCTGAGCTCACCGGTGGTTCTGAAGGGAGGGTGAACGCAGGTTGAATGTAGCCAGGGAGCTCGGGGCTGTATTTGGTGGCATTTGTGAATAAATGAGAGCCATTGTCACCCACAGGGGTAGGGATAAAGGTGAGACTCAATGCAAGCCTGAGGTCCCGCATGAGTCAAGCGCATGGCTATGGCTCTGAATTTCTCTGGTGGCTCTTTCTGTGAGAGTTCACCTCACCATGAGCAGACTGCCACGTGAGAAAACAGGTGGTAGATGCCAACTTTATTTTATTCTCCAAAGACCTAAGATCTCACTTTATCTTTCTTAGTATATTTTCAAAGGCTCATTACAGAGTTTTGTTTTGTTTTTTTTGAGATAAACAAGGAAACAACTAAATAAGTCTTTCTGTCTTGAGCTGTGTTCTGTCTTTTGTCCGGGTTCTAGATCCTCTCCTTCGGAGCCCAAGGGCCAGAGTTTCCAGGCTGATCTCCTGCCAGGCCTTGGCTGGCTAGCCATCTAGAACAGGAACCAGGCTCGGCCCCTCGGGGAGTTGGGAGAAGTACATGACATTTAACTGAAAATTCAGGTGGCTGACAATTTTGTTTGTTTTTGTGCCATTCCCGGGTGCTGTCCCTTGAGCTTTTTTCGCTCAGGGTTACTGGCTCTACCACTTGAGCTATACTTCCACTTCTGGCGTTTTGGTGTTTAATTAGAGATAAGAATCTCACCAACTTTTCTGCCTAGGCTAGTTGTAAGCCATGATCCTCAGATTGCAGACTCCTCAGGACCTAGGATTTCAGGCATGAGCTACTGGCACCTGGCCAGCTAACCGATTAAAAACAAACAAACATCACAACTCATTTCTATGTTCAAACAAACACTGCCATCTTCAGGGTTCCCCGGGAGCTCTGTCTTGTGGGGATGTGGTCACCCAACTCTGCTCACAATGGGAGCAGTCCCCAGACTGTCCACAGAGCCTGTGAGCCTATCGCTCGGAAAATCCCGCTTTGTAATTGAAGGATCAACCAACCACGTTTCAGATCCTGTGAAAGACACTGGCCATGTGTCTCTACCACATGAGGTCACAGAAGGTGGTTACAACCTCAGATGGAAGGCCTCAGCTGTCCGTTTCGTCTGGTGTTCCTGAAGCTGCTCCTAGCCATGGGCAAGCCAGCTAACCTTGCTCAGCTTCCTCTGAAAGCATTGTGCTGCTTCATATAGCTGGACTTCATTTGATGGCAGGATGCACACTGAGCAATGTGTGAACATGGTGCAGTTCTTCTAAGTCCAGTCTTATCATGTGACATGGTAGACTCCAGGATCACCGGTAGATAGGCTCGACCCTGGACAGAAATGACCTGTTGGAGTGCGTGACTCTGTTTTCTTCCTGGAGCTGTGTAAACTGATTGAATTGATAACAGCAGTTCAAACTTAGCATATTGCTTGGCACCTGTACCTGCTTTGTATTTTTATTATAATATAAATACTTAAGAGAGTTTGGAGCCCACCTTACACCACGAAAACAAGCTCTCATTCTAACACAAATCAATGCCTGAGATAGTGAGGGACACAAGTGTGAGACTATTAAATTGGGCAGATTTCAGTGTAAAAATCTAGTAATGAGGGAGCTATGGAAGCTAGAGAAATATTTAACTGCGTCTCTCTAGGTTTTTTTTCATGTTTTAAATCCTTCATTAAAAATACATTTTGTCCCTGACTTCTGCGACTGGTCAGTCTTTTTCAGAAGCAGTCATGACTGTGTAGAAGGCAGGCTATGGCGCGCCCACTGTGGTCCTGCACACAGAGAGCCGTGGTGTGTCAGGACACCCAGCTTTGTCACCCGGCAGAATCCTCTAGATCCGCTAGGAGGCGCTGTGGAGGATTTTACTCATGGTGTCTCCCGGTTGTCCCCATGAGATGCTTTACAGACATTTCTCCCAAGTCTCGGCCCCGGAGACTTTGTATCGGACCCAGAGCTCCTTTGTGTTTATTTTTTGACACAACTGGACTTGAACCTTGCGACATTGTGACAAAATCACTACCTGCGTTACATCAGCCTGCGGGGCTCACAGAGAAGTTGGTGCGTTCGGACTAGAAATATCTGATTAGTGGGGCTACTTTTTCATCCCTTGGTTGCTTTTGCTCTTTTTTTCATGCATTAATAGTCTATTAATTATTCATGTTATCATTTTTACATGTGCATTTCATAATCCACTTCAGGCGTCTGTCCCATCATTTGAGGATGAGCAGAAAATGGAAAATATCCAAAGTCACCACACATGTGCAAGCATCTACCTCTAGTGAGCTAACCACCTGTTCGTGCAGCTTTATTTCTGGGACTTGGAAATTGGGGTTTCCCCAGACCTGATATCGTGGCTGTTTCAGGCTTGGCAACACATCTTCCTTCTTGTCTTAATTTAAACTCAGTGCAGTTTCCAGTCCGTCCGGCATTCCTTGCCACGTTCCTTTACTGTTCATTCTACGTGGCAATGTGTTCAAAACTCAGCACTCGGGAACTCAAGTCATAGGGCTTAGTGCCCCAGTTGCTGCAGTGATGAATTCACCACTTGACAAAGCCAATTGAACTGTGCCCAACACTCCCTCTTTCTCATCCTGAGGGCAGAAGCCTCTTGTTCCATGCTTTCCACATTGTCTGGACTGAGTACAGCTATGCTCCAATGCCACAGAAGAGTAAGATTTCTGAAGAACCCGAACTCCTCATGTTGTGGGTTCCCAGGGATTGTCAGGCTGACGGGGAGTGGGGTATGGCATTGAGATGCCCAGTTATTGCACAGTTCCATCTCAGACGTCTTCATCTTGGGCCGGCCTTCCTCGTCTGTGCTAGCCGCACCGTCTGTGGAGTTTATGGCAAGTGGGACAGAGAGAAGCTTCTGTCTGCCACGCCTCTTGCTTCTTGCTGGGGCCACACAGGGTATGGGATGGCTCAGAACAATTGCTCACACTTAGCCACGTGGCCGTGAGAAAGTGGTTACGATGTCGGGGCTTTTGAATATCTGTCCTTGTGTCTCCCACAAAGGTCGGAGTGCTAAATGGCTTGAAATGGTGGGTGGGGATAGAACATTGAGGAAATGGGGGAGAGCCTTTGGTCATTAGGGGTGTGCTCTTGAAGAGCATTATGGAGCCCTGTACTGTGCTCATTTGCAATAAAGGAAATTGTGCTCCAAATAACAACACAAGCATGGTTTGTGTGGGTCAAGTGATTGTCCACTTGGCGAGTGTGCCAGGAGCAGCCATAGAGGTTACCTGTTGCCTGGTGCACACACAAGCACCAAGAATGCATAAACAGATTCCCTGCAGGGCGCCGGTGGCGCACACCTGTCACCCTAGTTACTCAAGAGGCTGAGATCTGAGGATCATGATTTGAAGCCAGCCTGGGCAGGAAAGCCCATGAGAGTCTTATTTCCAATTGACCACCAGAAAAATGAGAAGTGGAAATGTGGCTCAAAGTGGTAGAGCTCTAGTCTTGAGCAAAAGAAGCTCAGGGACAGCACTCAGGCCTGGAGTCCCAACTCCACGACCCACAACATAAATAAATGAGCAGACACCCTTTACTATGATGTGTGAAAAGCTCTGCGATGGAGATGCAGATCCGATCTGGATCGCCACGTGGAAACCCGTGGCTCTGTGCGCCAGGAAGTGCTTGGTATTGGTACCATGGCTGCCGCCAGCAGGCAGTTCCTCTCTGGGCACCTGTCGTGATGACTGATGACTCCAGCCCTTGCTGTAAGGGGCGGTGTGCCCGTGTGCCGCAGCGAAGCAGGGCCTGCATAGGTTCATGCTACTATTTGTCATGAAAGTCCCAAGGAAATTAACAAGGGAAAATACACATGAAAAGGAACAGCTTTAGGGTCACTACTCTTGGTCCAATACCTGCTTTGGGTCCAGCATCGCACTGATTTGCTGGGGGTCGCCCTTTCCATTTTGAGAGCTGGAGATTCCTTAGCATTATTTAAAACTGTTTGGGTCCATTCTATCTTCTCCGCAAACTCAAACTAAACACTGTGGGAATCACTATTTCTTTCAACTGCCTTAAAGCAAGTCTGATGATATCACGTTGCTCTTTTCAATATAAACTATGGATTATCTTTAATATAGGAACAAAGGTTTACTTCAAGCTTAAGCCTCTATTTTCTATATTTGCACATAATTTTGGTAAGCTCTGGAAAAATTCATTTTAACAGATGATCATATCCAGATTTAATGAGGAATCTCTTTTAATGCCAAAGGAGAACTCCTGTGATCCATGCCTAGAATTTTAGATAAAGAAAACTATGCTATTTAAGAAGTTAAAGAAAATATCTAGGCACAGTAGCTCATATCTGTAATCCCAGCTATTTAGGATGGAGAATAGGAAGGTCACTATTAGAGGCCAGCCTGGGCAAAACTTTTTAAGACCCCAGCTCAACCAATAAAAAGCATGTAGCATATACCACATACCAGGTATGTGCCAAGTTAAATAGGAAGGTCTCAGTCCAGGACAGCCTGGACATAATGGGAGACTGTATTTAAAAAATAACGTAAGTACAAAGGCCGTAGATATAGCTGAAGTGGTAGAGTGCCTGCCACAGAAGCAACACAAAGCCCTGAGTTCAAGATCCAGCCATGAGAGAAAAAAAAAAAAGGAAATGAAAGGAAGAGTTGTTCTGAAGTTTCTGGAACCCCCAGTACCTGTTGCTTCCTTCGGGCTAGATTTTCTCTGACCTTTAACATTCAGACGATGAATTTTGTCTTGTTGGAAAAGAGAGGAGATAGTGCCTGTCTGGTATACAGCAGGCCCTTCGCAGCTGAGTGAATGATTAAACGTAGAGCTGATCAGTTATTCCCAATAGTGGGTACCCTTAATCCATCTAAGATCCCTTCCTAAAGAACCAAACCCCAGTCTCTCTCCCACAGAAGACACAGAAACACCAGAGCAGTTCGCACTTCATTCACTGGTGGAATTTTCCAGAGGAACTGGAAACTAAGTCTCAAGTGAAGATATTCTGTGTTTTGATATTAGGATGGGCCTGTTAGAGATAAATGTTTTCAGCTAGGAAAAAAAGCATCAGGAGGAAACCATGCATGTGTAGGAAGGCAGCAGTGGAAATGGACAGGGTCTACTCCATGGGAACTCAGTTATTATTTTTAAAAGTCCTTCATCCTGGCAGTGCACGGAGGACCCTGTTTGGGCATGCATCAGACAGGGCTGTGTATCCCCAGGCCCAGAGCAGGGCCTTGGTCCTGTGCAGCCCTGGGTAGAACCTCTATCCACACCTGGCCGCTGTGCTCTTCTGTTTCAATACTGAGCTTCCTCCATGGATCTCAAACCACTGGCAAATGATCCTGAGAAGGAGCTGGCATTTCAGAGTGCCCAGATGCTAAAGCAAAACAAAACCAAACTTCCCAGGCCCATCCCACTTCAGCTCTGTCTCGCTCGGAGAGTGTCCTCTGGCTTCACAGGGCTTTAACCTCCTCAGACTCGAAGGTCAAGTCTATAGCTCTGTGATTCCATGGATCGACCACAGAACGTTGATTCACCCTTGGAGTACAATTCAAACTTTAACCTTGGGATAGAAATCTGCAGACATAGTGAAATCCAGACATATGAATGGCCACAGATCTCCAAGAGAATGAAAATGATTAATGTGAGATAGATCTCCAGAGTTTTCAGAGATCCATTGTAGAAGTGGACCCGCTCTGCCATGGTGGTCGAGGGGCGCTGTCTGGGGGCTACAGGGCCGGGTGTGCACTAAGGATCTGTGTGTTAACCACTTCACAAGGCCTCTACATATGTCTTTCTTTTCTTGTTATAGTTGGGCTTAGGAGGTCTGATCTCACCTTGCCCTACAGCTTTCAAATACTACTTTTTTTTTTTTGGTTGATTCTGGGGCTTGAACCCTGAGCCCGGGCACTGTGCCTCAGCTCTATAGCTCAAGGAGAGTGCTCTACCACTTGAGCCACAGTGCCGCTTCCAGTTTTCTGCCTGGGTTGGCTTTGAACTGCAATCCTCAGATCTCAGCCTCCTCAGTAGCTAGGATGACAGGGGTGAGCTACAGGCACCCAACTCCAATATTACTTAAGGTTTTCTTTACTTTTTGTCTCTTTCTATCAAGATTTGCTTGTCTTGCTCTAAACCACAATAGCTGCTTTACTAATAATAACCCTGGTGGTTGTCCCGGTCAGGAGCTAGACCCTCCCTGCATCTGCCCAGCTGTTCTCCTGTTAGCTTCTGGGGTCCTCACTCTGCTGGGTGCTGCTCTGATGCTACCTCCTTCAGCTCGGACCCCACCCCTCCCTCCTGCCTACATCTCAACTTGAACTACCCTGAGCCTTCGGAGCTCCAGATCCTGTGATTGGCCACAGATAGGTGAAATCCAGCTCCCGGATTTCGCTCTGCATTTTTAAGGGGAGCGTCATTTGAGACAGAACCTTGTTAGGTAGTGAGTGGCCCCAGGGCCAGCACTCAGCATCTGTCCACCAGACCTGTCACTGTCACACAATGAGAGCCCACAGCTTCTCCTTGAAGGGGTTCCGTCAGCTGACACCGAGAGAGTTCACCCGTGGCAGCATTAGAAGGCGCTGGCTGAGGACACAGAATCCAGACCATGACAGCTGTGCCCTTCAGCACCTCATCCCCAACTTGCATGTGCTCAGTGCTTCTTCTGAGGGTGCCAGGCTGTACCACTTAGTCTGCACAGGCAGACAGGGAAGGAGCAGCAGGGGTTCATTTCTCGGGGTTCTGAAGGCTGGAAATCTAAGGTCAAGGGGCTAGCAAGATCTGTGGCTGAGGAGAGGCTCTTACAAATGACTGAGAGATGAGATGAGATAGAGAAGAGAGAGAGACAGAGAGCAGGGACTCTGTTCTCTTCTCATAAGGGTACTAACCCCACATGGAACACCCCCCACCCCCACACCTAACCCTGTCTCCCTCCCCAAGCTGTGTTTTCCAATACCACCCATTACACTTAGGAGTTCATCCCTATGCATTCATATGGACAGATCATGCACTGTACTCACGCCCTGGTGCACCTCTCTCTCTTCTACCTTCCCCTCTCTCTTCTACCATGTTCTCGTGAGACCACTGGGCTGTGCTCATTGGCTGCCATAGTAACAGAAGAATCTGTGTTGTCCCCCTCAGGAGCTCCCCCGATGAATGCAGCGTGGCCAAAGGTGGGAAGATGGTGGGCAGTCCGGACGCGGTGGGGATGAGCTACGGCAGCTACATGGAGGAGAAGCACATGGCACCCCCCAACATGACCACGAATGAGCGCCGGGTGATCGTACCAGCAGGTCAGTTGCACACGGGCTCCTCTCCTGTTCCCAGAGAGCATCCCGGAAGGGTGGCCTGGGTGTCACAGTCCTGAGCTCTGTCCCACCCGCCTGAGATCCTGGTCACCCCTCTGGGGCCAGCCCGGCGGCCACAGAGTTCATCCGCATGGGGTGAGCATTCACTCATCTCCCTGAAGTGAGAAAAATAAGGACAAACGCACATACACCCGTGTGCATTCGATTTTCAGAACATCTGGGAGAGCAATGCACGGCTGTCAACTCTATTTTGACTGAGAAGAATAAATACACATTAAATAAATATTAAATGGAGAGAGGGAAGAGGGAAAATGTTCAGGTAAACACATACACAGTCATGCATGCACACACAAATACACATATATACACGCTATACACATGCACACACACATATACAATTGTCTATGAGTAGTGTCTTTTTCATGGGGGAAATTCTTTTCCTATGAGATTATTTCTGTCATGCCGTCCATACACCTTGATATCACCCGAGTCCTTTGGATAAATTGCACAAGCTATGTAACACTTGACTTTTGAACCAGGGTATTGGGATGTAGCCCATAGAAAGTTGGGGAATACGCACACCTGTGTGCAAGGTGCATCTCCCTCTCATCTCATTTGCCATTCGAGTCTTTCTGTGTATTATTCATCTAGCCTAAAGTGGATTCTGCTTTTGTACAGCCTCACAGAGTACACCTTGCCTCATAAAGTATGTAGAACAAAAGAGCTGAGATTTACAGGGATGAGGCAAAGAACCAATTGAGTCAAGCCAGAGGCCGCTCACTCTTGCGCATGTGGGCTGCAGTCAGTGCGGACTGGAGATGGCTGAGTGCATGGGCGTGAGCCGGACCCACGCAGGCAGCCAGACCTCTCTCTCCGGTGTCCTCCTTCTGTTGCTTCACGCCATGCAGGCAGTTATTCAGTTAGTCATGTTGCCAAGAGAGCTAGTTGTGGCTGATTTTGCAAGTTGTTCATCTTTCAGTTATTGGCCAAGCTTCAGGTGTGTGTTCACACGCACACACACACACATTACACAATCAGGTGGTGCCATCAGTTGCCGTGTCTGTCCCTTCAGCTCTAGCATGAAGACCCCTGCTCCTCAGCTATGTGTGCTGGCAGTAGACCACTGCACATGCACACGTGCACACACACACACAACACAAATACAGGATTCTCTGAGTGTTCCCAGAGCTCCTGTTCATTAGACACAGATTATAAAACAGCTGAATGAAATTAAGTCAAACCATGAAGTTTTCCATAGCAGTCGCTTGCTCTGTTCGTGTATCCGTGAACCATGCCCTGGGCATCTGAATGGCCCAGATACAGTAAAGACGAACATACAGATGGAGAGGGGAAAAAACAGAGGAGTGGGGCAGTGTCTGGGTCAGAATACTTGGAAGTCCTTTAGTTTCAAAGCACGGTTGCATCAGCCTTGGTTTTGAGACTATCATCTTCGATTCAGGATGCCTTGCTTTCATAAATACTGCCGTGTTGATTGGCAACTCCTTTATACAGCTACTTAAAGATAATTTTTTAAAAACCATAAGAGACCCATAAACTGTACCTAATCAATGAATGAATGTATCAGTGTCCACATGTATGTATGCAAGCATGTCTGGGCCAACATGCATGTGTGCACACACATGCATGTGTATGTGTATATGCATGTATGTATGCATACTTGCATGTAGCACTTTGATTTATTTACTGCCTCTGATTTCAGAATGAATTTAAAGAAAGTCCACACAAACATACATGAATGAGAAAGGAAGGATCGTGAGAAAGGCAGAGTCTACTTTAGAATAAATGAGTAAGTTGCATGGATGACAGTAAGACTTGAATGGCACCGAGACTGGAGGGAGATGTCCCTTGCACACAGGTGTGTGTATTCCCCAACTTGCTGTGGGCTACACCCCAGTACACTGGTCCAAAATTCACTGTATTGTAAGGGGACATTTCACTTATTACCCCCAACCTGGTGACCATTTCAGTGCTTCACAGGCCACGTTAATGTGCTCAGAGTGCTGACATGAGCCGACAGCAGAGCCCTGTTCTGTAACACTATTTTATAATGGAGTATTAGGCAGCTCATGCAGTTTATCCAGTGCTGCCTTGCATTGACGGTAGACATGATGCTTGTTCCGTGTCACCTGTCCCAGAACACGGCAGCCCCTCACTTCCAACTGGAGTCCGTTCTGAACTCCATTGTGACCATTGATGTGAAGAATGCCAGGCCTGTGTCTGGGTTGCCCAGAGCCACGTTTGCCTTGGTGGTGCTCAGGACTCCATCTTTCACATTTCCCGCTCTGCCTAGAATGCAGCCATGTTTAGAAACCATGGGAGCCCATCTCACGATGGCGGTAGAACATTCTACACAACCTAAGTGTCTTGGAGTGTCACAAATGCCTGCCCTCAGGGCAGTGTTCTTGTGATGGGTGTGCCTCTGTGCTTGCTGGAAGCTTCTGGAATCTCTTGTGGCTTTTGAGCTCTTGCCAGTGTGCTGGTGGCCATGCTCGTGAAGCAGGCTCACAAAGAGGAAGGCATAATTCATCCATCTTTCTTAAAAGTTGCATCATGCTGACCAAATGCAACCAGACCTCGGGGTGAGCAGCTAGTACCATTTAGTGTCTCATTCCTCAAAATGAACACTGAAGTGTCAAGCTTTCCAGACAGCTCTTTCTTTCTGCATGCGTACTTTTTATTTTCAAGACAGCCCACTCTGAACACAGCTCCCTGTGCTCACCCTCATTCATCTCTCCACATGCTTCTTCTCCAGCCACTCACTGAATTCTTTTACTATATCCCGGTTGCCAGGAATAAAACCTCCTCTGACCTGCGGTCTTGCTTTCTCTGCCTCCCAGTGCTCATGGCTGAACCTTTTTGAATTGGATCTTATGTAGCTCCTCTGAGCTGGGTCCCTTCTACTCAGTCCATGAAGTGTCCATGGAGCATTGGTTACCAGATGTCTCTCGCCTAGGAGATGGCCAGGCCTGGCAGAGGTAGATCAGATCCTCTGCAGGAACTATGGAATTAGGGACAACTGGACAGTGCGTGATTAAGAGCTCAAAACTGAGCGACTCAAATCCATATTCCAGAATATCTGAGGGAGGATGGCTTCATTTTTGTCCGCCATGCTCTGGTTTCTCAGTCCCTTGGCACCCTCCCATTTTCCTCTGTTGTGTCCTGTCCTGTGGGTCCATCAAATCACATGGCTGTGCTCCTGTCCTTCACGTCCACAGCCCGGGGTCTTCATCAAGCTGTCCCTGCAGCCGGACAGCCTGCTTCCTTCCTTGCCCACGGGTTCTGCTCATTCTTCAAGACATCTTTGAGATTCACCTGATCTACAATGCACTCTTAATTAATCCTCTGGCAGATTAATCTCTTCTCTTGAGACAAGTTATGATTTATTTCTTTATACTTTATTTTCTTTCATGTTCTATTTTCTGAAGCATTGCCTGTTTCATTAGGTAGAGATACTCCATTTCACTTCCCAGAGGATTCGAGATGCCTTATGAATTCAGCTACTAACATCCATGTGACCCAAACTACAGATCAGATACAGATCAGCACACAAAAGCTGTTGAAAATACATATGGACACCTAAGAGCGTGTGAAGAAAGAATCAGGTCATTTTGACCACAGGTGTACCCACAAGGCTGGATTAAGTTTCTGTGATAGCGTAGAGCTTCCTGGCATCCAAGATAAAAAGAAGGTTCAGGGAAAATAATTTGAAAACAAGTTTTTATAGGGAAGGCAATATTGCTCTCAGAATTGTAACAGCAAGACCCCTGGGCTTTCTAGACCCCTGGGCTTCTTATGACATCCAATAAGAACACAGACTGAGTTATATTAGAGAACCACTCAGACAGACAGACAGACAGACAGACAGACAGACAGACAGACAGACAGAGCACTGGTGCATTACTTTGGTGCTGTGGTTTCGCATAAAGAGGGGAATCTGAATTCTCAGAATAAAGGGGACTGTAGCTGTCCATGATCCCGCGGTGCTTGAATCCGGGTGACCCGTCATTTACTCTTGCTTTTCTCATCACCCTCTATTGTTCACCAGCTTTTAGTGATTCTTAACTTTTTTTAAAAAACTCTTATAACCCACTTGGAAGTCAGCAGGTCCTTTAGAGCAATACTTATAAATGAATAAGAGAGGACCGTCAGAATACAAAGAAACAGCGAGAATTCCAATGAATTGTGTGACTTGAGCATAAAAAATGGTATGTTCAAACAAAGGCAGAAGTTGGTTGTTTAACTGACTCTCACTTTGGAAATGACACAAGACTTAATAAACAGGGGGAAAAATGTGTCCTAGAAGGAAGTGAGTTGTAAGTAGGAAACCAGAGCAATGAAGTTGGTTAAGGTGAGGATAGCACAAAAGAGAAATGGCTGCAAAATGACAGCATAGTTGCCTAAATGGAGAATCAAAAATAATGTAGAATGAAAGCTTTAGACATTGTATCATGTAAGAGTCAAGGTGGGTAACTAGAAGTGAAGCTTCATAAACTCATAGTGTTTCTTGGAAAAAGGATAAATTTACCTCTTAAGTTAGATTTCATTTAAAGATTAATGAGTGAAGAGTGAGACTAGAAACAAGAAGGAAGAATAAAAGGATGGAAAAGATGAAGATAGGAAACGTTGTAACTAACTGGGAAAAAGAGGGACTGAATAAAAAATGAAATCAATTCAGATGGAAAGAAATGCCAAAGAAAAGCAGGCAGAGAAAAGTGGCCACAGGAAATACACAACAAGGAGGTTGGCATCAGACCAGGAACAATAATATGAATGGAACAAATCTGCTGCATAAGTGACAGACTAAAATAATCAACCCAAATCAGTTGTATACTGTTGACAAAAAACATCTCACAAAAAAGATAAACAACTAACTGTGGAATGAACCATCTTAAAAAAGCTAACTGAATAAAGCTGACAGAAATAAAAATAAGTATGCAAAACAGAGTTTTCATGCAGGAAACATTACAAGAGTAAACAAGGATATCACAAAAGGACAAAGGCTAAATTCATGAAAAATGGATAATGATGAGACTTAAATACACCTAATGATACAGTCTTGGAACAACACAGACAACTTCAAAAGGACATAAACAGGTCAGTTTTAGTGGGAATTTTTGATTTTCCTTTCTCAGTTATGAGTACATCAACAGCATTAACAGGTTTTGGTGGTATGGTTATTTTCTAGAACTCCGAATCTAACAATTAGGAAGTATTCCCATTGTTTTAAGCACACAAGGGACATTTACAAACATTGATCATGGACTATGCCCCTCTCCAAAGTAACAAATCCAGCATTTAAAATATCAATGCCTATAGATCTCACTCCCTCTTCCAAGTGCCAAAAAAATTAGAAGACAAAAACAAAACAGTACTTATAATGGTAGCTACTTAGGATGCTGAGATCTGAGGATTGCAGTTCAAAGCCAGCCAGGGCAGGAAAGTTTAGGAGACTCTTATCTCCAGCTAGCCACCAGAAAGTTGGAAGTGGACCTGCAGCTCAACTGGTAGAAAGTCAGCCTTGAGTGAAAAAAAACGAAGGGACAACACTCAGGCTCTGAGTTCCAGCCCCAATACCAACACCCATTTATACACAAAAACAAAAAACAAGACAAAACAAAAAAATAACACAATAAAACAGAACCAAGACAGCCAATGAGCACCACCTATCCATTAAAACTTCGAAAGGTTCTGGAACAGCTTTGAAGTCAGCTTTTTCTTTGGAGTTACATTTCAATTTGTGGGGTGAAGATATGGCAAAGTCCTAGCCAGCCCTTCCTGTGGGGCCTGCTTTGAAACCCTGAGTTCTGTCATTAGGGGACTGAAGTTATATCTTATTTTCGTAAGCTTAGAGAATGCTGGGTGTAGAGCAGCCAGTGTGTTTGATAAAGCCTCTGTGGGTCGGTCATATGAATGAGGAGGGCCTTTGTCTTTATGTTGTTTTACTGTATTTTTTAATGCTCGTCTTATAACTTAGGGTGACTTTTCTCTCAGGAAGGTGCAATGCACATTACTATCACTCAAGAACAGTGACACTCAGGACTCACCTTCTCACCCCTCTGACTCTTGTTTTATCTTGTTCCCGTTCCTCTCTCTGGCGGGGCTTCTGCAGTTGGAGGGGGCCCTGTGTGAGGGCCTGTGGTTTGAGAAGGCGCAGGCTGCCTGGCACAGCCGTGCCCCTCTGCCGGATTTCAATATCTACTTAATATTTTCCTGGCAGCAGTGGGAGCCAACCATGTCACAGTCCTGACTCATGGAAATATAAAATATCTTTTAACCCCCTTCCCACTGCTGCTTGAACCCTCTCTCCTACCCCACCCATAGAGTGTAAAAATGTGTTCCTTTGGGGCTGGGTATGGTGGTTCGTGCTGGTAATTCCAGCCTGGAAAGGTATAGGAAGGAGGATCAAAGTCCACTGCTAGCCTGAGCAAAAGTGAGAGACTGTGTCTGAAAAACAAGTAAAGAGAAAAAAGAGGCTGAGATCATGGCTGAAGTGGCTAGGGAGCACAAGGCCCTCATTCTAAACCCCAGTGTGGCTAAATCAGTTTACAAGTGCAACTCTAGAACTCTGTTCGATGATGTGCTTTGATTTCTTTTTAAAAATTCCAGTCAACCAAAGAGAATTCATAAAGCTCCTGGATATCCACCACGCCTTGGACCTTACCCCAAAATACTAATAAGAGTGTCTCCTCTCCTTCTGGACCACTGGGCCTTACCATTTTGTTGTCCACAAAACATAGAGGCAAAGACACAAATGTCTCCACAACGGGATGAGAGGGTTGAACACACAGCTCACCTTTGGTGAGTCTGTGAATCCTTTGACTGAGGCACATGAAAGACTCTGTAAAGCAGTGATGCATCATCTACCCTTTGTGCTTACAGGGAGGTGATCTTGGTGACTAAATTCATTTCAGCAGAGATTGTAACACACCGTGCATAGCACTGACACCTTAGTTTTCTTCAGCGTTATTGCTGGCCATGCTCCCGCATACGTTATCCCAGGGCTCTGTGACTCCCTGCAGTCCCTTTAATTACCCACAAAAAATAAACAAAGCTAATCTGAGAAGTGAGCCTGTATGTCCAGTAAATGGTAGAATCGGAAGCCAAATATGTGCATTCTGACCTCCCAGAAGGCTTTCTGGGTTTTTTTTGGATTGAGTTTTCTGTGCTTGGTGTAATTTAAGACATATTTATGTGTGTTGGGGGGTAGGGGAGGTACTGGGGCTTGAACCCATGGCTTGCACTCTCCTTTAGCATTTTAACTGAAATTGGATGCTCTATCACTTGAGCCATACCTCCACTTCCGACTTCTTCCAGGTTAAATGAAAATAAGAATCTCTTAGATTTATTTGCCCAGGCAAGCCTGGAATCTTAATCCTCTTCGGATCTCAGCCTCCTGAGTAGCTAGGATTATAGATGTGAGCCATTGGCACCTGGCGAGACGTTGTTTTTTGATTCCTTGGTCATGTCTAGTGACTCTGAAGTTCCTATATTATAAAGTGTAAACTTTTAAGCAAGTCGCTCAAGACCGTCCCAGACCTGATGCTAGCTTTCATCTCCATCCTCCTCCTCACCTCTCACCCCTCCTCCTTCCTCCCTGCTCCCTCCTCCCTCCTTCCTTCTCCCTCCTCCCTTCTCCCTTGTGGCTGGGCTTCCACTGAACCCTCCACTACCACTGCTTCAAATTCCTCCCTGGCAAAAAAAAAACAAAAAACAAAACCAACAACAACAACCAACTCCCTGGCAGCAGCAGCTGGCATGGGAGGGAGTTAATCCTCAGCTCTGAGCGTCTCCGCTGTGGTCTTCATCCCTGCTTCGGGTCCTGCTGGCTGGTGAGCTTGCCCTTCTGCATTCGGCCCGGAGGGCACACAGCAAGAAGGCTCTTAACCAGACCCAAGGCTGGCGCCTTCACCTTGGGTTTCCCAGCCTGCAGACCTGGGACAAATAAAATTTTCTCCTTTAGAAACTAGAGATAAAAAGGAAAACTCCTCTCTCTAGTCCCCAAGACAGCAGGTGGCATTTTCCTTTTCATACTAATAAATATATTTTAGTAATGTAAAAGTTTCTGAAAAATTATAAGAATATTACTAAACATACCACGACTTCACTGGTTCTCTTTTTGCTGGAGATTTAGGGTATTTCCAGTGTTTTGCTTTTATAAACAACACTGCAGAGAACATTCTTGAAGATACATCATGAAGGTGCACATCCTGTATTATTTCCCTAGGAAATGTGGATCATTTATTTATTTTTGGTGGTCTGGTCCTGGGGTTTGTACTCAGGGCCTTGTGCTCAGTGGGCAGGGGCTGGCCTGCCTGAGCTCTGCCTTCAGTTCCTTTATGTTGCTGGTTATTTTCAAGGTAGGGTCTGCCTTGGTTGGGTCTGGGCTGTGATCCTCCTATTTGTGTTTCTCCATATTGCCAGAAAGGACAGGTGTATACTACCATGTCCAACCATTTTCTTTTTGCCCAGGTTGACTATAAACTATGATCCTCTGGTCTCAGTCTTCCAAGTAGCCAGGATTACAGGCTTGAGCCCCTACAGCCAGCTAGTTTAGATGTGGAAATTTTTGTTGCTGCTATTGTTACTTGAGTCTAGGTCTGATGATGTTATCCAGGCTGGCCTCTAACAACAGATCTCCTGCCACAGCCTTCCTAGTAGCTGCAACCATCTCTCCCAGCTAACCATGCACACTTTTTAAAAATGTATATAATAGATATTTATTTACATATATAAAAATTCATGTCACTTTGCATAATATTTTTAGACTTTAAAAAGTATTTGAGATATTTGGTTCATCAGAAAGGTTGTGGTGATTAATACTGGTACCAGCAGTAACTGAGAATAGACTTTGACTAGCCACAGGTGAGACCTGGCTGGGGACAGGTCTCAGGGCCCTGGCACGTGACTTGCTTAAAGGAAATGTGAGTGAGTTGTGATAGCCTTTGGCTTCACAAAGGAAATTAGGGAATGTTCTAGAGACCACACTTCTCTCTCTCAGGCAGTCTTCCCAAGTGTCGCTTCTCCATTTATCCTGGAGCTGGTGACCTTCAGGCAGGATGTTTATTCCTAACTTTGAGATTATCTGGTTCCACCCTTAAGAGAAGAAAATTCCTGTTACCCCAGCTATGCAGGAAGTAGAGGTGGGAGGGTGGTAATTCAAAGCCACACTGAGAAAAAGAGAGAGACTCAATCTAAGAGGGGGGGAGAGAGAAAAAGAGAATGGGAAGGAGAAACAGTAAAAGCAGAGCAGAGAAAGAACATTGACTCTCAGAAAGAAAAAAACTATTCCTATGAAGTACTTCTACAGAACTAAAATCCCACACATAAAACAAACTGAGACAACCATAGGAAGAATCCCACATAGCCTTCCCATGTTGGTCAAAAGCAAGACCAGACACCAGCAAGGGTGGCGGACCCTTCCACGGATGACCTGGGTGGGTGGTGCAGGCAGGGTCTTGTCCGTGGGGTGTTTGAATTCCTCTCTGCACCCTGAGGATAAAGTGGCGTTGAATTCAGGGGGTCTAAAGACACCCTGGTGTGCCATTGCAGAAGAAGAGGGGGAAAGAATGGGTGATGTTGGCTCAGGGTTTTCCTCCATTTCAGATCCTACCCTGTGGAGCACAGACCACGTGCGGCAGTGGCTGGAGTGGGCGGTGAAAGAGTATGGCCTTCCAGACGTGGACGTCTTGCTGTTCCAGAATATTGACGGCAAGGAGCTGTGCAAGATGACCAAGGATGACTTCCAGAGGCTCACCCCGAGCTACAACGCCGACATCCTTCTCTCCCATCTCCACTACCTCAGAGAGAGTAAGCCGCCCCCTCCCCCACCCCAGTCATGCCGGTTGCCATGGTTCCTGTTGCCATGGCTTCGGACCAGGTGGTCCACGGCATCCTCCTGCCCTTGCCCAGTGTCTGCGAGGACCCAAGCGAAGACGCCACACTGAGATGCCACAGGGCGCCATGCAAACCTGGCCGGGTTACACAGGCAGCACCGACGAGAAGAGCACAAGTCACCCTAGCGCTCAGCTGCTCCTGCAGAGCACGTGGGACCCACTGGGGGGTGGGGGGAAGGGGTAGAGAAAGCAAGCTTCACTGGTCCCACACTTCCTAGTCTCTGTGATGCCCCTCATTAAAACAAAAAGGAACAAGAGACTCGTAGCCCCACAATGAGAATCACAGGCTTTACTGGTGCCGAAAGCTAAACCAGCCCCTGCAACCCCTTTTCCTGTCTAACTAAGCTTGAACAGAGGGAGGATTTTCACTCTGTCTTCAAAGGGCTGGGCTAACCTGGCAGGATGGGAAAGCAACACTGACGATCGGAGACCTGAACCAGGGATTCTGCTGAAGGCTCCAGTTCTCACAAGGGTCCGGCATGGCCATGGGGAACAGGAAAGTGCCGGCTGGGGTGCGATGAATTTCCTTCATCGCTTTGCCAGCACCCCAACCGACGCTCCCTGAGAAAGATGATCTATCTGTTCAGGGTTTAACACACTAACACGTAGGGTGGTGATGTAGGTTTGTCAGGAGCCTGTGATGTTAGGTCGGGTCAGGGCGTTTTCCTTTCTCCCTTTCTTTCCTTTCTTCTTCTTTTTTTTTCTTTCTTCTTTATCATTTGGATGTTGCCTTTTGTTTTGTTTTGTAGCTCCTCTTCCACATTTGACTTCTGATGATGTTGACAAAGCCTTACAAAACTCTCCACGGTTAATGCATGCTAGAAACACAGGTAATGCTGGCCCCACCCTGCCCTGGGATGAGTGTAGAGTCCTGTCTGCAGGTGCATGCTTTAAGGTAAAACTCGGGACAGGTGAGAGCATCGGAAGGCAGAAGGCAGAGGTGGAAAGAAGGCAGAGGGGTCATTTAGGCTTAAAGGAAGTGAAGCCTTTTAGCATCTGAGCTTTTCCTGTCACCCCTCCTCCACCCTCCTCCGTCCATCAAAGGATTTCCTTTAACTAGAAGACGTGCTGAATTAGCTACCACTTTTGCTCACCTTGGCTGGATTTCAATCTCTTGCTATTACTGTGAATCCCAATACAATGGCTTTAGAGACTTAAAACAACTCTAGTATAAAGAAAGGGGCCCTGAGCAACCTCCATTTTTTTTGTTTGTTTTTATTTCCATTTTTATTCCCAAAGGAATGTCAACCAGGACAAGCTAGATTGATTTTTTTTTTCCTTTCTGATGCTATTTTTAGGCCATGGGATTTCATTTAAACAGGCACACTCTTAAAGTACCTGCCATGGGTGCTGGGAGGGGGTGGCTGTTCTTGTCAGTTTTTTCCCTAGAGGACCTCTTCTGCAGTTTTGGAGAATATGAAATTCGTCTCTAACCCAGTGCCTACCTTCTGGTCTGTGATCACGGGTCTTCCATTTTGGTCTGTTTCATGCCTGAGCCTGGCTGAGTGTAACAATACTGCTTGGTTCTCACTAACCCCTCCTCCCATTTCTCTGGGGTTTCTAGGTGGTGATGGGTTGGTGGATACTGTGGAATGGCTGTGTTCTTGGTTTGTATCCATATTTACTTCCCCTTGACTTCTGATGATGGAGTGGGGGAGATAGAGAGCCACAGACTCCTCTGCGTGAGCCTGCAGGGCCCTCCACAAGCAACCAAGGCGAGGGGTGCAAAGGCTAGGGGTGCAATCCTTTGCAAGCGAGCAAGCCAAACCATGGGGCGGCCTCAGGGAGAGAGAGCTACAATAGGTCCAACTCTGGAGGTGAAGATTACAACTAACTGGCTGGTTTACCTTGGTCTCTTGTATTCAACATTGCTTCTGCGTAATACCAAAAAACGCTTTGGGCCAGGAGAACCCCTTTCAACTCTCCTTCACGCATCACCCTATGAATGATATTGTACCCAGAAATAACAAAATAAGGTGATTTCTCCCTCTGCAGAAACACCTTTGAGATACACATATTTTCTGATAATTTCCCTTAGTGAGAAATTCTTTAATGTGCCTGGATATTTCAAGAAAGGTCTAAGGGCATTAATTTTATTATCATCGAGACATAGATGCAATCAAAGAGCAGGACAACAAAGTCCAAAGGGACAGCAGAAAGCGGATCCTGTCAGTTGACAACACAACTATTGGGAGAGAGAAAGCAACCAGGCATTTGAATAGAGATGTGGATTCATTTTTAATAAAATCCATATAGTCCTCGGCGAAATATTTGTCATTCTTTGGTACTGTTTTCCAAGAGTTCTTTAAAGCTTTTTATGGATTTTATACGTTTGCAAAAAAAAAATTTTTAATAACGTAAGATCCCTTGGATGAAAACGGAGCGTCAGCAAGAAGCTGTAAAATCAAAAATGCAAAGTGTTCTGTAACAAACACCCAGGCGAACCTCCTGTCCCTGTGTGTGAGCAGTATATTTGTGCATTTCCTGAGAGGTCCAAGATGCTTCGTGAAGGTCAGCCAGGGTAGGGTAGCTTTGGCACAGATAACTGAGATTGACAGCCACAGGGAAAAAAAAAAAGTCCCTCACGTGTTTTGTCTTTCCTTTTGTCTGCAGGGGGTGCAGCCTTTATTTTCCCAAATACTTCAGTATATCCTGAAGCTACGCAAAGAGTTACAACTAGGCCAGGTATGCCACCACCCCCGCGTGACCGCTTTACCTGGGGACATCCCACAAGGCTGCTGATCCAGGACCCAAGTCCTGTGATATGAAAGAGCGGATCCCAGATCTGAAATGGGTCCCAGGGTTCTTGCTGTCTCTGTTGGCTCAGAAAGCAAATTCAGCCCAGGTGCTCCATTCAGAGACGGCACCAAAGGTGACGGAGCTTCTGAATTAGGAGCACATTAACCGTCCCCAGTCGCTCTTGGAGGACAGGTGGGAAAAGGAGAGCTTCTCAGTTCATGGCAGGGCTGATGTTCAACCAGTCCTTTCTCCCAACAACGGTACAAAGCAAGGGAACTAGTAACAACCGGTTCCCAGCTTGCCACAAGAAAGCAAGGTCTCAGGGCACAAACCTCTAATAGTATTTATGTTGAGTCCTACTTCAGGCCTTTCTGGGTAATACAATCAAGTAATTAACATGGGTGTCATTCCTGCGCAAATAAATGTTTATGCTGTGCCCCGAAGTGCCAAACACCGCCCATGTTAGACTCAGTAAATATAAAGATGAACGAACCAAACTCCAAGAAGCTACCTTCTGAAACCTGGGGTGCCCAGGTGGCATTCCACCTGGCTCATTTGGCTCAGCTGGCTCATTTGCTGCGTGGCTCCTCTGGTCTCACGGTGGAGGGGCTCAGTGGGGAGCAAGCTGTGGTATTTAGCCTGGGGTTCTAGATGATGCAGTGGAGCTGCCCAGAGCCAGCGATGGCCATGGAGTTGTGTTGATGCTGAATGGCTGGAGCTGATGGCTGCTTCTAGGCCAAGGATGGGACCAGGGAAGCCTCCCAAGCGAAGGCTGCATCTCAGAGGGGAGGTGGACAGCTGCCAGGGGTACGGTGTCTCGGAGAGGACATTTCAGACCCAGGCAGTGCCCCTACACCTGCCTGATGGCCACCACAGGCCAGGTCTCTTCCTGGCAGCCTCTCAGCTGGGCAGGAGCACGGCTTCTCTGGCCCCTGCCCGGGTCTTCCTCCACCTGGCTGCCCCTCCTTGAACCCTGTCACCTGTCTAAGGTCACACGAGTCTCAGGCGAACTGGTCCAGAACTCCAGGCTTAGCCGCTCCTTCTTAACAAGGAGGAAGCTGGGAGCCAGAAGCTGGAAAGTGGGGATCTGAAGATTTCTCGGGGTGCTTCTTCCCTCCAGCCCTGTCACTACTACCACAACTTCCAGCTGCCATTTTCCTTTTCTCTAACCCAAGGGGCGGAAACTGGCTTCTCTGTCCCTGAGAGGCCTGTGAACGGGCCGAGCTGATGTTCCCGCTTCTGTCTGTCACGTGAGAGGTCGTTGAACTGTAGAAGGTTCTAGCCCTGCTTCCCAGTACCTCTCCTCAGTTCATCCTGTCTTGGTCACCTGTTGCTGAGTTGACACCCCAATCAATCTTTCATTTTTCTCTGCTGAGCTTCCCAAATGCTTCACTCATTCCAGCGCCGCTGGCCGATGTCCCGAGCGAGTCTGCCCTGCACTGTGCCAGCGCAGCCCCCGCTCCAGGTCGCCAGAGCTGTTGGGATCGGCGCATATCCCCACCCCTGCCTTTCCCTCCTCTGCTCACACCCAGCCCTCTTCACTTGCTTGCTCCAAGGAGGTTTCCTGATTTAAAACACACCTGCTTCTACTACCAGCCCTGCGTGGAAGTAGCATGTGGATGGGTCCCTCGTATAACAGCGTTAGCACCCAGACACCTCAGTGACCGTCTGTGGTTACACGGTCACTATTTTACATGTCTTCCTCTGTTTCTCGGGTTGTGATGGTTATGACTGGCAGAAACCCTTTCTCATTTTCCCTGAGGTCTCAGGGTAAAGCGGAGAGGGACAGGTGGGACACAGTCTTGGGAGCCAGCGTACGGCCTCCAGCCGCACCAGCCGCGCATCCTCTGAGGAGCAGGCCATGAGGCAGAGCTCGGTCCCAATCCCACACAAGGATGCTGGTCCCTAGACCCTCGCTTCCTCCATCCCTATGACCACCTGCATGGTGTGACACGATCCAGGGACCTTAAGGAGAGAGAAGAGACTGCAGCTTTGACTGCTGCGTTGAAGCCATGTTCTTTGGGTGTTAGTCATCTATTGGGACCCATTATCTGGGACAGCTTGGCCTGGCCAGTGTAATGAGACAGTTCAGCACCGCCAGCTACTGCACAGCTGCGTGCTCTGTGACTCCTGGACATGCACACACATCGGGGCTTCCTCCTAGTCTAGCAGAACCACGAGGCTTGTGCACATAAGCAAGAGGGAAAATAAATGGCCTCTCTCTCCACATCTTTGACATGGGATCTTAGGAGCTTTAGGAAGGTCTCCGTTCAGTAGGCAGACAAGAGAGAGCAGTTTAAGTGCTGACGCTCACTGCCTCACATTTCATAGGGGTTTATCGATTGGTTCTGGTCAGCAGCTCTTGGCCTACTAATTAAGTCTTCCTCACTAGCATCCAAGAACAGAAAGAAAGCAAGTTTTTACTCATTTCCTCTGCCCCTGTGGGGCAGGGGGGTCCGGGGAGGGAGACACCACAGCTGTAATAAACAGAGACCCAAATTCTTTCAAAATGTGAAGAGGCACAGGGAAGGGCGGAGGGCTGGAGGCATATCAAGCTTGGTGGAGCTTAACCTTCTTGGGCCAGACAGGCAGGATATGATTCTAATTCTCTGATTGGCTGAAGTGTCCGGGAAGGTGTGGTGGGAGGAGCTTGGCCCAGAATCTACAACCAACCCAATCCCAGCTCTGCAGGAGTCCACAGAGGTGCTGCGGTGGGGCAGTCACCACCCGCCAGGCTCCCGGATCTGCCTCTAAGCCAGACTCTGGTCTGCCTCAGTCTGCCTCACAGGCCTCTGCCACCCAACTGCTGCCGGGGAAATCGGCTTTACAAAGTTCAGTTTTACAGTAGTTTTCTACAGATGAAACAATCTGCATCACTCCAAAAAGCAGCCCTTGCAGGCACAGGAACTTCTGCCAAGTGGATGAGTGCATAACCTTGAAGAGTGTGTTGAAGTGAAATGTAAAAATGCCTTCGTATTTGAAGCGCTATGCTCAGCTCTCATTTAAGAGGCAGGGGAGTGACTGGGGGGTACTAACTTTTCCAACAGCCACGAGTGTAATTGCTCAAAAGTGGCTTGCTTAGAAGATCACACAGCTGCTGCCAGGGCTGACTGGATGTCCGTCCTCCCTTCAACTCCAAGGTCAGCGGCACTTCCCAAGGTCACATCCTGCGGGAGGGGCTGGGTGCCCCTTGCACGGGACCAGTGGCTGATAAGGAAGCATTGGCAGAGAATGTCATAAAGGAAACAAAAGCCTGCTTATCTACCACGGCCGTGTGTTTATGAACACCATCATCAGTGTTCACACAAATACCTCCAACACTTGGCTGCCAGTTAGACCCCCATTTGGTATGGTTTACGTCCTGACATTTCCAAAGGCGAGTGGGACCTGGCTACTCATCCTTGGACAGAGTTTCTGAATAGAGTTTCAAAATATTTTGGTAGTCTGAATTGGGTGTTGGATTTTTTTTCCAGTGCTATTTTACCCATGATATGTTCTATTCAAGACAGATTCTGGCAAATCTATGGTAGTTCCATTTGTGTACTCAGACCTAGGTCTAAGTTCTCTAGGATGCTTAGGCATGTAGAACACCTGTATGGGCCTGGTCTAGATGGCACATCTGAAATCATTATCTGTAAGAACATAGATTGTTAGAGGGAGATTGCTAGAGCCGGATTTCTCAAGCTTCAGAGAGGACACCTCAAATTTGTTATTTTAACTGACTCTGACTGTCTGGGTACGGGATGAAAATTTGCATTTCTAACAAACTCCTAAATATTGCTGAGAATGCTGGCTCACAGACTGCCCTTTGAGAAATGGGGACCTAGGACATCTTTCTGGAGCATGCTGCTTTCCCAGGTGGGAAACAGAACCTTTGTGTGTCTGTCTGCTCCTGAGTTAGGGTAGATGATGTTAGAAAAGCCTGGCTCATAGATTCTTTCTTACTTCTTTTCAGACAATGCTCACATTGAAATTCTGCTTAACAAAAAATTTCCCCCTTAGCGGGGGGAAAAAAGCAACTGGCGGAGAATCCACATGCAGAATATGCTCCCAGAGACTTGAGCTGAAATGTAGCTGTAAATGGATAGCAGCAGAAGATTTAATTCCCACGTGTAATCCCAACTGCAGAAAAGCAGAACTCCTAGAAGCCGGGTGTGGGGGGCAGCCGAGAGGGAGCTCTGGCAGAGCTGGAATTCTCTAGAATTCTCCTAACCTATCCAGGCCAGGGAGGGTAGGATTTCAAAGACCACCCAAGTTGCTGTGCTCACAGCCAAACAGACCAAATAAATTAAGGCCATCTTGTGTTGAATTTCACATTGCATATCATTTCTATTCTCATTGGGATATGAAAATAGGAAGAGACACATATTCTAGAACATAGTCAGGATCTTTGAAGACTGTCTCACCGAGTCGCTACATCTTAAATAAGGTCAGATGACTTACTCCAAAGCGTCTTTAAAGTAGTTGCTTTGCCTGGCTCTCCATGTGGGATTTTTATGGGTATCTCTTGCTATCTGGCATCTGGTACCTGCACAATACCTGAGTCTGGCTTTCAGTTGCCTCTGAATGACATTTACTTTGAACTAGACCGATTGATCCAAGAAATTGTGGTTCTGAAACGTATTTGTCTTGCATGTAAACAGAGATTTCCCTGTGCATGATAATAAGAACAGGCATATATTCCTGGCAGGAACTCATGCAGAGCCGTGATCACCATGAATGGGACTGAGACTTCCATGTAGAAGCACATTACTGAAGTTTCCCTATGCAAAGTGTGAGGGAGGCTCACGGAGAAGCAGTACCTTGTAATTAATAGATCAGAAGATGACCCCCAAGGTCATTGTTCCAGAGCTGTGTGGGATTTATTTCATGCGATTCATTTCAGAAAAAGTTCTAAATACACTTAGAAAAAAGAGTAGATATTTGCCTAGAAAAATAAATGGGGCAGTTAAGACCGACAACATAAATGGGTGAGCTTATAAAGGGAAAATGAGAGGAAACCAAGGATGGGAACCCACAAATAAGAGGAGAAGAAAGCAGCATTCATTTCCCAGGGAGAGAGAGGACAGGAGTCTGGATGACAGCGGGTGGGTTTGGAACGGACCTTAATCAGAACCTGGCTGGCAAGTCCGACTTGCAGAGTCTGTTTTGGATGGTTTGTTTTCTGATTCCAGATGATAAAGGGGTAGGTTTAGACTAGTCCCTGGCTAAGTTCATCATAAAATATATTTTTAATATGGTTTTAACTTGTAGCTGTAGGGATATGTTTACAAGAGCAAACTCTGGAACATTCTGGTCATGGAGTTGTTAGATTAACAGAAGAGAGACTTGTTTATGTATTGGTTTTTGTAGCTTGAACTCAGGTCCTTGTGCTTGCTAGATCAATCTCCTACCACTTGAGACACTGCCCTAAGTCAGAAAGAGAGACATCTATAACAACTAAACATACCAAATCAGACCTTATAAAACAAAACCTAGAAAAATGGGAGAATTTTACATCAACCAAATATGCCAGATTGTAATCTATAACTGGAATTCAAAGGGAGTGAATTGGTGGTTGAATATTTCTTCCCTCATATCAAATATTCATCCTTATAAACACAATTTAAAAAAAAATGGAAACATCTATTAGAAAAACTACATCATTGTTTTTTTTTTTTTGTTTTTAGTCAGTTCATTTGTCTTTTCAGATTTACCTTATGAGCCTCCCAGGAGATCGGCCTGGACCACCCAAGGTCACCCCACCCCTCAGTCCAAAGGTACTGAATCAGAGCCACGGATCTGGGTGCCCCACAGAGGAGGGGATGGAGGAAAAAAAAAATGTGAAAAGTTTGTCCCACTGTCAGCGAAGCACCGATTGTATCCACTTTCATAACAGAGAGGACTTACTGAGAGGCAGGGACCAGGGGACTGTGCCTAGAGGCTAGCCCGGGCAAAAGAGAAGTTTTGAGACTCTATCTCAAAACAACCAAGTGACTGGGCAAGGTGGTGTGTGCCTATCACCCCTGCTATACATGCAGTATAACAGTCAGGTCCAGTAGCAAGACCCACCTTCCTCCCTGTGACACTGGGAATGGTGAGCAGGAGGAGCCCCACCCAGTCCAGATATAAAGTGAGACCCTACCTTGAAAATAACTAGGAGATGTGGCTCAAGTGGCGGAGTGTCCCCAAGCAGGTTCAGGGCCCTGAGTTCAAATCCCCCTGAGGAATGAATATGTGAGGTTCCCCACAGACGAACACGTTTCCTGGGATGCTTGTGTATAGAATAAATGATTAATGAGTCCCTTAATTTGGGCTTTGCCTTATTTGGTTATGTCTTATTTTCCTGGTGGTTTCTCTTTATTTATTTTATACCATGGTTCATTTTACTCTGTTTCATAAGCCATCTCAAATTCTTAAAAAATTATTTTTAGAAGTTGTGGAGTATATTTTCTTTAAAAATAATGGGATACATACTCCTTTTTGCTATAGTATTTAGATTTGAATTCATTAGAAGGGGACAGTTTCCCTTCCTCTCAGGTGCTTCTGTTGTAAGTATGAGACTCTTACATGAACAATCAAAATCCTGTGTGGAATGATTAGTGTGTCCTCAGCAGCAGGCGAAGGCCAGTGTCCAGATGGAAGTTACAGCTAACTGTCTTATTGCTTTTGGATTTTCAGCTGCTCAGCCATCTCCTTCCGCAGTGCCCAAAACGGAAGACCAGCGTCCCCAGCTAGGTAGGTCTCAGTGACCAGCATGGACAGTCATAAGAGAAGACGAGGCCGTGGGGGAATTTCCAAGATGAACTGAGCGTTACATTTTTCTTCTTTATAACAATCTGTGTTAAAGATGGACCAACCTATTAGTCTGCACTAAAATGCTTCTGGACCGTGTGTCCAGTGTGGTCCCAGGCTGCCCTGTTGATATCCTCGGTTGAGCTGGAGGCTTTGAGCAGAACTGTCCACCTTGTGGTTCTTTGGGCTGTCTGATGCCACCAGGAAGGCAGAACGGTGGTTCTGGGCTGGGGGGGGGGGGGGGCGGAGGATGTTTCCAGCTAAGAAATCTGAAGTCACCTCATGCTGAACCCAAATGCTGTCCTCGGAGTTTGACTTCTCTCCTTTCTGCTTGCAGATCCTTACCAGATTCTGGGACCGACCAGTAGTCGCCTTGCGAACCCAGGTAAGGCCGTGCTAGCGAGCCTGTGTTCACGCCGCAGCCGTTTGTGTTTGGAAAGACCGTTTTGTCCTGGTACACACATCCTTCAAGGGAACAACTTTATTTACTTGTAGGTCTCACTGCGTTGTCATAGTCAAAAGATAATAGTAACAACAAACAAACAAAAAAGGAGAGGATCCGATTATCCTTTAAGATTTTTGCTTCAGCAAAGAGCATGTGTAGCCTCCTTGTGGAGTAAAGACTTTCCAGGGCTGCCGACAGGAAGCCCTGGGGACTGGGTGCCATGGGACAGATCATGCTACAGCTGGAAGTCTGAGTCAGGGTGTCATGGCAGTGGTCCTGATGGGGGAGGGATGGGTCCCTTCTCAGCCACCCCCCCTTTCCACTTCAGATGGCTGGCATCTCCTTAGGTCCCCTTCCATCACTTCTCTGTGTATGTATATCCTCTGTCTGTAAGGACACCAATCACATCAGAATAGGGCCCAGCCCACTTCTTCTTTCTCTTCCCCCTCCCCCTCCTCCCCCTCCCCCTCCTCCTCCCCCTCCTCCTCCTCCTCCTCCCCCCTCCTCCTCCTCCTCCTCCTCCTTCTTCCTCCTCCTCCTCCTTCCTCCTCCTCCTCCTTCTTCCTCCTCCTCCTCCTCCTTCCTTCTTCCTCCTCCTCCTCCTCCTCGTTCCTTCTTCTTCTTCCTCCTCCTCCTCCTCCTCCTCCTCCTCGTTCCTTCTTCTTCTTCTTCTTCCTCCTCCTCCTCCTCCTCCTCCTCCTTTCCTGCTCTTCCTCCTCCTCCTCCTCTTCCTTGTCCTGAGGTTTGAACTCAGGGTCTGGGCACTTTCCCTAAGCTCAAGGCTAGTGCTCTATCACTTGAATCACAGCTCTACTTCCAGCTTTTTCAGTGGTAAATTAGAGATAAGTGTCTCATGGATTTTCCTTCCCCAGGGCTGGCTTTGAACTATGATCCTCAGCATCTCAGTGTCCTGAGTAACTAGGATGCCAGGCATGAGCTACCAGCACCAGGCTTCAGCCTGTGACTTCTGTAAAGACCCTGATCAGGTCAGACCTTCAACACAGGAGTCCCAGGGAGACACATTCTTTTGGAAAGGAGAATCATAGCAATCTTACGATTTCACATTAGGCCCATCTTTGACAGTCTGTGTTTGAACTGAGATACTGGAAGAAAGCACAGGGTCTTCATTGGTCTGTTCGTAGCCCATTCCTGACCAGGGGCCAACCCTTGCCTGTCCTTACGTGGCTGTGCCAACCGAACTGGCCTATTTGTATTCAAACCAGAAGCAGGCGTGCTGGGCCTCCTGCAGACATGCTGAGCATATGCTGCAGGCTGGGGGCTGCAGGTCCAGGGCCACGGTGCCACAGTCACATTGCGAGTACAAGCTGGAATGTGTGCCAAACCAGGGGCGGGGAACCCAACCCCCCGTCAGATTCAGTCGGCAGACATCCCCACAAAAGGAACACAAAAAATCCTTGCTGAGTGACTTTGTCTTTGACATGAGAAGTTGGTATGATAATTAATTCAAGAAATAGTTTTTCAGCTGCAGAACAAGGAGAGAGACTTGTTTTCTCTTTCACTCCATTAATCCAGGCAGAGAATAGGTGCATGGCATTTATTCGTTGGGGAGGTGCATGGCTGAGGGGTCTCAGCCTTGGCCCTGAGGAGTAGCCACCTCCTTGGGTATTTGTAACGCTCTCTAGTCCACAGAGCCCAAGCTCTTCTCCTTTATATGGCATCTGACTGGTGGCCAAGTCTCCCAGAGCTGCCATTTGCAAACTGTCTCATAGCCATTCTTTTTGTTGTTGTTCGTCATGAGGCTTGAAGTCAGGGCCTGGGTGCTGTCCCTGAACTTTTTCATTCAAGACTAGTGCTCTATCACTGTAAGCTACAGCTCCACTTCCAATTTCCAGCTGGTTCATTAGAGATAAGAGTCTCCTGGGCTTTCCTGCCTGGGCTGGCTTTGAACGATGACCCTCAGACTCAGCCTCCTGAGTAGGCAAAACTGCAGGTGTAAGCCACCGGTGCCCAGCTGTCTTATCACCATTCTAATAAATAGAAGGACCATGTTTTGTGATTATGATGAGTCCTCCCTCAGGAAGACTAGTCTGTTGGATGAGGATAGTTTAGAAAGAAGAGAAGCTGGGAGCCTCAGTGGAGTAATAATCTGATCTCTCTCTCCCATGTGATGTTCCCTGTAGAAGGTTTCATGCCTGTGGTCCCCTCTATACCTCATATCTCCATTCCCTAGAAGAGGAATCAGAGGCGCCAAGAAGTTAAGTAACTTTCCCTTGAGTCACATGGCCAAAAATCGGAGTGTTTCCAGAGTGTGCCAGCTAAGTTTGAAGGGACGCTTTGGGAAATGGGGAGCATCAGAAAGAAAGGGAGGTTCCACTCAAATGAGCAACTGTGAGGGCTCAGGAGAGAAGAAGCTGTACTGAACAAGACCACGTGGGCCTTTTAACTCACACACACACACACACATACACACGCGCGCGCACGCTCGCGCTGTCTGCCACGTGGGGGGTGTTTGAGTACAGGGGTCCTGCGTGGCTTGTTTGGAGATGTGGGACCAGAGGGAGCTAAGGCAGGCACAGCGGGCCTCCTGTGGTGCCCAGTGAAGGCCCCCAACAGTGTCTGGACATGGCAGGTCACAACCCTGGCATCCTGAGCAGAGCACGTGTGTCGTACCACTGGCGCCATTCACCGGGTCCTGGGCAGCCGGCAGCAGGAACCTTTGGTTTGGGGTCCAGTGGTTGCAAGGGAAAGATGACAAGGAAGGAGACCCCTGTCCCTGCACCTCCTTTTCCTGACAGTCCTCAGCTTGCACCAGGGCAGGTGCTCCTTTTCCATCAAACTTCTTTCTTGTATTCTCTGACCTGTTCGTTCTGCCTCAGTTACACATTTCTGTTTGCTCTTCCTACGAAGAAATCTCCTTCATCATCTTAAATGGACAGCTCTTGTCACATCTGAGGAGCGCCCTGGGTTTACCAGCGGTGAGCACTTCAGCATCCCCACCCCAAACACTCCCATGACGTGCCTTTGGGGTACCTTTTCTCCTGCTGAGAAAAATCATCCCTTAATTCTGATGTCATCGGTCTGTTCCAAAGCATCAGCCATGCCCTTCCGCTCGGTGAGAGGGCAGTGCCGGCTACCTTTGCTTACCGAGTTTCTCTGGGTTGGTCAGAAGTTAGCCAAGCCTCCTTTAAGATTTCTTAAATCCTCTAGAATCCCTTAGAGTCCTGTTCTATATTAGAATCCTATTCTGTATTCTAACATGAATCTCACCACATATTGAATGTGACTGTTTGGGAAGTAAAGTAAGAACTCAATAAATCACTTGAATTTTGTGGCCAAGAATAACTGGCTGCATTTGCTATGGATGATGATTTCTCATCATGACTGTGTGAGAAGGTGGCCGTATGTACTACCTACACAGGAGACTCGGTCATGAATACCGAATTCCGCAGCGAACATTACCTTTTAGAACAGGTTAGCCAAGCAGTCGCTGAATGACTGCATTTGTAGCCTCAGCATTGGCCACAGTTTGGGGAGCTGATGAATTTGTTTACAGACCTGTCACTTCCTGGGATGGAATCAGCTCCTCTCTCCTGTGAGCTGTGAGTTTGGGGCCATGACTTTAAGTCTTTCACATCGAAGCAAGAGAGTAGGAGATGGCTTTCTCCTCTGCTGGTCCCCCTCCCCGCATTTACAGGGGAGCTGGGTGAGGAGCAGGTCCCTAGGAAGCCAGCCCCAGCGTGGTGCAGACTTCCAGGCTTGATCCTGGCTGCTTGGGCGGGTCTGTGCATCCACACAGGAACTGTGGAATTGCTCTCTGCATGAGAGGAAGTTGACACTGAATATTTATTTTCAAACAACTGTATATGTTTACAGCGAAGCAGATGTTAGAATGTGAAGTTAAAAAAAAAAAAAAAAAAGCCCACGTTTCTCCGTATTCCCAGGTCATCTATGGAATCTTTTTCTCCAGTTTTAATTCTTTAGTTACAACATATATACAAAAACCATATGGTGCTGTTGTGTCACTCTTTGTATTCCTAAGTGTATATTAGCACGGTGTTGGGGGCAGCGGAACTTGATTGAGAACAGTTCCTATATGGGGTTCCACCAAAGCTAAGGCTTCCATCACGATGAGCTACAAGCTGTTAATCTATTTCAAATGTGTTGCTAGACTGCAAACGATCCTTTTCCAGAACATACTGGGACCCGGCTGACCTTTCTCATGAGGCTGGTGTATGGGTGAATTCACAAACATCCCCTTCCATCCTGGAAACAAGGGTTTATGACTCGGACAATTTATACAGGGAGCTAGTGGGACTGACTAACAGAGAGCAGACATAATTGAATTTTACATTACATCACTTCCTCTAGAAGTGACTCTAATCATCTTATTCACATTGATTGATATGCTTAAAAGGTCATCTATTTTGCTATCAAGCTCAAGGCAGTACTCTAGTGGAGTTTAGGATAGACAGACTTGCCATTTAGCCCTTGTAAACTTTCCAAAACTAGAACCACATGGCTTAACTTCTAGTCTTCCATATTACCAATATTCTCTCCACACTGTCTTCTTCAGGGAGCTGTAAGTCAACCAAAAGCAAAGTGGCATGGTGGCTAAAGGAAATGCATAGGCTTTTCTTGAACAAAGAGAGAAGGGAAGGAGGAAGGAAGGAAGGAAGAAAGGAAGGAAGGAAGGAAGGAAGGAGGAAGGGAGGGAAGGAGGGAAGAAAAGAGGAAGGAGGGTAGGAAGGAGGGAACTGGGAAGCAGGGTGGGAGGGAAAGGAGAGAGAGAAAGAGAAAGCTCTCTCTATGGTCTGGTGGGACTGAGGAACATGGCTTCTTGTTGGAGTCTCCTTTGGAAACAGGCCTTGGGGCGCAGGGGGACCCCGTGGAGTCCTTTGCCTCAAGACCAGAAATGGTGATCTGATTTGCAGTGGAGCCTGTTTCTTTCTAAGCTTCCTCATTTTGAATGGGTTGCTTCTGTTAGGAAAAGTTTGGGCCAAATTATTCTCTGAGTGCCAACAAAAGAACAGCCCTGACTTCCACCCTCTGTTATTTTCCACACACTTTCAGATACTCATTTCCTACATCAGACGTTTCATGGCTTTGCTCACCCTCGCCAATCTAAATGGTATTAAGTCACTCTTGCCATGCCCACCCCGGGTGTTCCTGCCTCATTCTGTAGGAAACACGAGCACTTTGTCCCCCCAAAAAACACCAGCCTGGCCTGGCTGTTGTTTGAAGTCATAAACAGAAGCAGCAGACCCTGGCCCCTTTGCTGTGGAGAACGTGGATCTGTTAGCTGACCATTGCCTCCGGTCGCATCTCCTAGATGCTGAGCCAGAGGACTTGTGTGAGTGCTTCCTTCAAGTGATCTTTCTGGGAAGGCAGGCATGAGGAAGTAGTTCAGGGCAGGGGGAAAACTAGGGAAGCTTCCAGACTTCCAAATGCTACCTTCGAGTAGCTCCCACAGGGAGCCCCAGGCAGCGTCCACGTAACACCTGTCCAGCCAAGGGCAGTAGTACCTGGGCAGCTGGGGGGCGAGGGGCAGCCTGGCCCCTGGAATCTGGCAGTGAACCGGGAGCGGCCACTGCTGCCTTGAGAAATGGCGTCACTCAGCGCCTGTGCCCGCGGTGCTCACGCCGCTTGCTCACGCTGCCCGCTGTGCTTCTGTTCTGTGCTCACGGTGCTCTGTGTCCCCCGCCTTCTCTCCAGGGAGCGGCCAGATCCAGCTGTGGCAGTTTCTCCTGGAGCTCCTGTCCGACAGCTCCAACTCCAACTGCATCACCTGGGAAGGCACCAACGGGGAGTTCAAGATGACCGACCCCGACGAGGTGGCCCGGCGCTGGGGCGAGCGCAAGAGCAAGCCCAACATGAACTACGATAAACTCAGCCGTGCCCTGCGCTACTACTACGACAAGAACATCATGACCAAGGTGCACGGGAAGCGCTACGCCTACAAGTTTGACTTCCACGGCATCGCCCAGGCGCTCCAGCCGCACCCCCCGGAATCGTCTCTGTACAAGTACCCCTCCGACCTCCCGTACATGGGCTCCTACCACGCCCACCCGCAGAAGATGAACTTCGTGGCTCCCCACCCCCCCGCACTCCCCGTCACCTCCTCCAGCTTCTTTGCTGCCCCGAACCCATACTGGAATTCACCCACGGGTGGCATCTACCCAAACACTAGGCTCCCAGCCAGCCATATGCCCTCTCATCTGGGCTCTTACTACTAACGGCCCTCCGGAGGCCTAGCCCAACAACCTGCAGTCACCCATACATTGCCACGAACTCGACCAGAGACCACGAATCTAAAGTGCCTCAAGAGAAATGAACAAAAGCTTGTCTGGGGCTGGGGAAGGAAGCCAGGGAGAGACCCAAAGACTTACAGAGGGGGACAGTGACTTACGAATTACTACAGGAAAGAAATAGGCTTCCCAAGATGCCATCTATCTGGACAGACGATCTGCGGCCCAATCTTGTCAAAGACATTGTATGTAGAAGCATGAAGTCATAAGGACAAGTGCCAAAAAGAAAAGTAGCCTTAAGTAGTGTATAAACAGTAGAGTTCGGGACCCTGCTCCTACAAATTGGGCTTCAACAAAAGCAATAGATGTGACACAGTCTTGGCCTAAGATACCCAAGGAAAACTACCTGTGCTTTATGATAGAAACATATCAAAACCAAAGTCGAACAACAGGATGGAAGAAAGGGAGGGAATGAAAGAGGGGGAGAGAGAGAGAGAGAGAGAGTGACAGACAGACTGAGCAACTAGGGCACCTTAACAGATGTTCGCCACGGAACATCTTGGTTGATGTTTTGGTTCAGTCAGACACCTTCACAGTTGATGGAAGGCACCTCGCTGTCTCACACTGTGAAGACAGCCCAAAGTTTCCATCTCCTAGACAGTATTACAGGAGGACAAGCCAAACGGTGGGCTGGGGATGTGGACAGAGTGAGTGTGAGTGTGGATGAAGGGATGGAGGAGGAAGGAGAGGGCACAGAGGAAGAGGGAGGAGGCAAGGGCTGGGGAAGAAACTTCCCGAGCAGTGAAGTCTGGATTTCGGACACGTTGTAATGGCAGAGTTAGGAGGGTGGACGCAGCACGCCTCATGGACAGAGGGAGGGAGTAGAATTCAGAACCCCAAATACACATCTCTTTCTTTGATTGTCAAAGAAAACTTTAACTGGAATTGTCTGATATTTAAAAGAAACGTTCAGGACCTCAGCACTGGCAGGGTGGGGGGTGGGGTGTTCCCTCCACCAGGTCAGGTAAAAGGGGACCCAGTGGCCACCATCATCACAGATCTACACAGGCATTGTGGGTAGGCAGGCTCCAGTTTTCCTCTTCGAGTCGCAAACGCTGTGCGTTTGTCAGAATGAAGTGTTCAAGTCAATGGTTTGTTCTTGTTTATTTTTTCCTTTTTTATATAATTATTATATAACTTATGCATTTATACACTACGAGTTGATCTCGGCCAGCCAAAGACACACCACACAAAAAGAGACAATCCATGATCTAATGTGGCCTTGAATTTTAACTCTGTAATGCTTAATGTTTACAATATGAAGTTACTAGTTCTTTAGAATGCAGAATGTATGTAATAAAAATAAGCTTGGCCTAGCATGGCGTTATCAGATTGACACGAGTCTGCATTTGCACTTTCTTTAGAACAAATTTGCCTTGTAGAACTTGTGCTTTGTGGTGTGGATTTTTGGTGTTATAATCTTACTTTATCCAAGAACATATATAAGGAGAACCATAAAAAACAGAATGCCGGACACACAATGTTGGCATCTCCCAGCCCCTTAGTCCTTTCTGTCTTCTAGTTCCTTCTACAACTGGAAGACTAATAGAATCACCTTGGAGCCTCTAGATTTATTTCTAGAAGGGAAAGAGACCTGTAAAGCTGGGCTTTTAACTGAGAAATTCCATGTCTGCGCCGGTCACAAATCACCTTTATTCTTTCCAAGATCATAAAACATTTGATGAGTGGGGAGCCTGCCCTGGCTCTTAATACAAGCTATGTTATTATTATTGGTGGATAAATCACCATGGACAGCTGTCATTTCTCACCAGAGAGCATCATGGGTCAGCAAAGTGTGCCACCTCTCTTTTTTCTGAAACCTGGCCAGCCAGCCACTGTTGTTCCGATTTTTAGACCAGAATGATCAGGGAAGTCTGGTGCGGGAGTCCACAGCCCTGAGCTGAGTGCCCAGCTCTCCTGGAACACATGGTGGGGTCTGAGACCCAGAGCCAATCACCCTGGTTGTCTTTTCTCTCCCACGGGTCCTAAGCACTGCCCACCCTGGCTGCAGTGACGTGATTGAAGAGCTGTGACTCCAGTCCCCTGCAAACGTGAGCTGCTTCTGGGCCTGCATCGGTGTCTACACTGCCCATTTCACAGCTGCTTCACAACTCATTCCGCACTTGGTAATCCTCTTGCCGTGATTAAACGCACTTGCCAAACCTCAGTACCTTGGGTGTTTTGGCAACGTTCCGTAAACTCAGTAGGATACGATTACCCAAGCTTCAGCTGCCCCTCATTACTGAGATTGAAAGGCGCCTGGTCATCTATCACCTGGCAGAGCCTGGGAATGACACAGAGTGCCTGGATCTCCTTAGGAGGAAAGAGAGCAAGCTGAGCTGGCAGGCAGGACGGGGCAGGGCGTGGTCTGTCCACCCCTGTGGGTTTGAAGGGAAAAGAACAGTCGTTTTGATTTTGACCTCGAAAGTAAGGCATACCGCCATTCTGCATAGACGCCACGTACACTGACTGGGAGAGCAACTCAGGGGTCTCTTTTGGGACTGTATTATAAGCAACATAACAAAAACACGCTGGGATGATTATATTCCATTCTAACAGATGTTTTCAGTTAGATTTCTCATGCCAGGTTATTAGCAAGTATAAGGAGAGGCTTGGGCCACTGAGGTAATGTTCAATCACAAGATCACTCTGAGTTCCCTGCAATAAATAATCCTAAAGTTGAGTGGAAATAGTATCTGTGTCGGTGTCTGCTCCCGTTCTCATCTAATTCCAGAGTTTTCACAGGCCATCATTTTCCCAGCGATCTGGCTCTTCACCCCTCATCTCCTGACTCATCCTCCACCTCCCCCCCAACCCCGCACAGAGCACCTCAGTTGGATGGAGAGAAGTTTTCTCTTCTGAAACTGTCTTTGGGGCTCTGGGCTTGAATTCCTCCCAAATCTCAGCCAAGGCTTCTATTTATGTCATCCAACCTGGCGCCTTCATTCCATGTGGGGGCAGACAACGTTCATAATCTTTTCCATGTAACTTGCAGGACAACAGAGAAATACTTCCATCTCTACAGAGAGAAAGGCAAGTGTTGAGAGAAACCACCTCCAGCGTCCAGGGTTTAAACCGATTCACTCCCAGAGCTTAGACTTCTCACGTCTCAGCTGGTCTTCGAGGATGGCGAATCAAGTGTCCTCCCTCTAACTCAACTCTGCAGGCTGAGGCTGCAGAAGCCCAGTTCTTCCAGATGACCAGAAGGGAAGCAGAGCCCCCTCCCATTTCCCTGTCCCTCCCACAGCAGCTGGCTGGGAAGCCCGGCCACTCCAAACTCATGTGTGTCCAGAGCACTCCCCGTGGACAAGGCCAGCAGCAGGGTTGTGGCCTGTGACAGCGGCGCGACCCTGCACCCCGCCCCGTGGCCTGATGCTGCTCTGAGAGAAGCAGAGGTCTTCTCAGCTCCCGCAGGTCCTGGCTCCAGGAATTCCTCCCTTGCCGTGTTCAGGAAGCAGGCTGATAAACACATAAACAGCTCCTTAGTGGGAGAATAAAGCTTAAGGCTGCAGTCCTGGGGTGCCAAGGCCTACAGCCTTTCACTAACGTGATTGGGCAGGCAGAGGGCAAGGAGCTACTCTCAGGCACAGAGACTGGAACCAATGGCTGTCAGTCAAGGGAGGTCCCGCCTCTTCCTATAGAGGCACAGAAGAGGGGTAGAGAGATCCAAGGTGAGTGCCTTAAAAACCCCCTTCCTGCCTCACCCATGGCTCATGCCTGTAACCCTTGTTACTCAAGAGGCTGATCTGAGGATCACAGTTTGAAGTCAGCCTAAGCAGGAAAGTCTGTGAGATTCTTATCCCCAATGGACTACCAAAAAAGCTGGTAGAGTACTAGCCTGGAGAAAAAAAGCTCACAGACAGTGTCCAGGCCCTGAGTTCAAGCCCATGATTGCATACACACACATACACACCACACACACACACACCACACACACATACACACCACACACACATACACACCACACACACATACACACCACACACACATACACACCACACACACACACACACTCACTGTCATCATTTAGTCTGTGCCTCCACCCCGTCATGTTCATCTGGCACTGGCACTGTTGCATTCACGCGTGGCCTGTTCAAGGGCCCTGCGCTTCAACCCTGCCACGGCCATGTTCTTGTCAATCCAACTTCAATTAAGAAGAAATGCCAACAGGGAAACCTCTTTGTGACTTTCCAGTAGCTTATGTGCATCTCAACTGTTAGCTGGTGTGTGTCTGTCATCCCAGCCAGGTGGGGGGCCAATCAGGACAAAAAATATTCCTTGATATGACATCTCAATATTAAAAGCTGAGCTCGGTGGCTCATGTGTTTCATCCCAGCCATTACAAGAAATGGAGAGAAGAGGAAGGGTCAAAGATCAGGAGGGGAGAGCATCAGAGGGGAGGGGAGAGAAAGAGAGGGGAAAGGAGGGGACAGGAGAAGGAAGGAGAGGGGAAGAGGAGAGGAGAGAGCAGAAGGGGGAGGGGTGAGGGGAGAAGAGGAGAAGAAGGGGAGAGAAGGGGTGGAAAGGGGAAGAGAAGGAGGGAAAGGGAGGGGAGGGTTAGAGATGGAAGGAGAGAAAAGGGACATTTGGATCTTTTGAGGATCCCTAGTGTTTCTCCCTCCCTTTGGATGATTTTTTTTCACTTACCCAAGATGTGTGTGCATGCGTGTGTGCAGTTTGTATGTAAATTACATTCCAGTTCCCGCTTCTAAACGATACAGAGACAGACCCAGGCAGGTTTGGCTGCTGCAGCAAGCCTACAACGTCACCCTGCTCCTGGCGGGCGGGCACAATTCCTGCCCCTTCCAGGGGCTGCCAGGGGTTCCTTGTGCCGGGAAGCACGGCCTGTCTGCCAGGCCCTGGTGGTTCGCTGGTGCTTCCTGTGGGCACATCTGATCATCTCCCCCCACAGGCCAGGAGCACAGCACACCGCACCTCACACCGTCAGCGTGGCCGGGGCCCTGCCACACCAGCCCTCAGCTCGCCTGGCCTGGCCTGACCCGTGCCCTGTGGCACCAGGAACGACTTCCTCAGACCTCTGCAGAGACCCCAGTCCCGCAGGAGACTGCTTCTGACCCCTGACCCCCAGAGATCCCCAATTAAGGGTCCTGTGTGGTTTCTACCATGCCACTTCGTTTGGGGCGAAATGGGTCACACAGGTTCATGGGGAAAAACACCCATTGCTGTCCCTGGACTGGGCCTGCGCCTTACCTCCTCCCTCCCTTGCTCTACACCGTAACTGTACTGGACACTCCACATGTCAGGAGCTCCCTCCCCTGCTCCAGAAATGTCTGCCGCCCATCCATGGCTTTGACTCAAGGATGGTCCGATTTTTCGGAAGTCCAAGAATCCCAAAGTGACATTTTCCGTAGCTGTCAAGTAAGTGACCCAGCAAGGCTGTGGCTTGGGTGAGGCCTGGCCCTGTCGAAGCCCGGATGTGGGTGGAGCCTGGGTCTCCTGAGAAGCCCGGAAGTGGGAAGCCGGGCAGGGGAGGGGGTGAGGGAGAGGAGGGTGTCTTCCGGTCACGTGGCCCTGCCCGCTGTGATCCTGGCAGATATTCTGAAGAGCAAGAGCTGGACTCAGACGGGGATTCTCGCAGAAGCCCAGCATCAGGACACAGTGAATGAGTCCCAGGGACAGGGCCTGTCCGGCATCCGCACACGGGGCTCCGCGGCCTCCCCTCCCTCTCCTCCTCCTCACACCCAGCTTGTTCGGTCGCATGGGGGTCTCCGTTGCTTTTTGGCCTCGACTGGCCGCCAGCCGTCCACAGCCGTCTTGTTTTCTACCCCTAGACAGCCGGGACCCCGGCGTGAGCCGCTGCGCCGGACCTGGCTCAGGTGTTGGATGGCGACTCAGGTCCAGACCCGGAAGCGCCATCCGCGGCGTGCTGGGCACTACTGGGCACAAGCACCCGAGTCTGCCGGGGTGGGTGCATTTACCGATCACGCTGTCGACGGCCAGTCTCCCTTCCGGAAGATGGGAGTTCGCACGGCTGGGTCATAGCTTAGCCCCTGTGTCTGAGGACTTGAACTCAAGAGTCACCAGCACGCCTTTCCCAGACCTCAGTGACGCCGGCAGGTGAGCTGCAGACCTCGTCGCCGAGCACGAGGTGTCGCCTTCCCGAAGTGCGCTGTCTTCTCTCCTTCCTCAGTTTACCCGGCAGTCCTTTCCTGCGCCCTCACTCCCCCCTGCAGCCCAGCAGAAGTGTGGAGGGCAGGGTCAGGATGGTCACCACGGCCCTCTGAGGAAGCCGGGACACAGTTGCACCCAACCGCACTTGATGTTTTCCTTGGGATGGGGTCTTGGAAACTGTTCCTAGGCCGACCTGGAACCGCGATTCTCCTGATCTCGGCCTCCTGAGAAGCGAGGATTATAGCTGTGAGCCAGGGTCCCAGCTGGCACAGGGGTTCTAGTGTCTGCCCACGCTGAAGTATGTGCACCTGTGCGCATCAGTGCATCGTCAGATGTGTGAGTGCGCGCGTCGCTGTCTCTGCTCTCGTGTGTGCACTTGTGAAGTGCGTGTGTCACAATCTCAAAGCTCCGACTCCCTTGAGCCCCGCTTTCACTCACTGTGGATGGCCAGGATTCGGGAGCGATTCTGGTTCTGGCCAGCGCCAGGTCCTGAGGAAGTCCCCAGGTCACGCTGTGGTCCCCGCCGGGAGGCAGGCCGGCCTCCTGCGAGCCTGGAGAGCCAGAGTGTCCACCAGGTGGCGCTGGCGCCTCGCGCACCTGCCCGGAGCCCGGGACCGCCCAAGCCGCTCTGCGCCTGCTGGGTGACCCAGAGGCCAGGTGTAACTGCCCCGCAGGGATTCCCTCAGGGCCACAGCCGTGTCGTGTGGGCATTTAAATGGTAGAGGCTGCGGTCGGCTGGCTCTTAGGGCCCAGTTTGCAGACTCAGATGTTAAACATATGCAGACTTGTGATGGCCCTGATACACACACACACATCACATATATGTCGTGTGTATAATATATATATATATTATATATATATATTATATATATATATATATATATATATATATATATATATATATAATTTCTGCTTCCCCAGGATGGGTATTGTACAATTTGAGATCAGGTCTCAGGCAACAGGCCATTCTTTGGTCAGGGCAGAGTCGGGAGTGGTGGAGCATTTTCCCTGCAGATTGGGACCTGGAGCAGGGCGGGGGAGGGGTGGGGTACAGGGCCCAAGGCCCCTGCTGCTCACTGCAGCCATTCTCTCCACTCCAGGCATATGACTGAATCTCCCCTAACCGCCTGCCCTGCCTCTACCTGCCCCGCCCTGGCCCCGCCCCCTGCCCTGCCTCTACCTGCCCCGCCCTGGCCACGCCCCCTGCCCTGCCTCTACCTGCCCCGCCCTGGCCCCGCCCCCTGCCCTGCCTCTACCTGCCCCGCCCTGGCCCCGCCCCCTGCCCTGCCTCTACCTGCCCCGCCCTGGCCCCGCCCCCTGCCCTGCCTCTACCTGCCCCGCCCTGGCCCCGCCCCCTGCCCTGCCTCTACCTGCCCCGCCCTGGCCCCGCCCCCTGCCCTGCCTCTACCTGCCCCGCCCTGGCCCCGCCCCCTGCCCTGCCTCTACCTGCCCCGCCCTGGCCCCGCCCCCTGCCCTGCCTCTACCTGCCCCGCCCTGGCCACGCCCCCTGCCCTGCCTCTACCTGCCCCGCCCTGGCCCCGCCCCCTGCCCTGCCTCTACCTGCCCCGCCCTGGCCACGCCCCCTGTCCGGCCTCTGACCTCTCCACCCTGGCCACGCCCCCTGCCCTGCCTCTACCTGCCCCGCCCTGGCCCCGCCCCCTGCCCTGCCTCTACCTGCCCCGCCCTGGCCACACCCCTGGCCCAGGCCCCAGGTTCTACCCCCTGCCCCAGTTCCCTAGGGCTCAGCAGAGTGGGCTGGGAAAATGGGTTCCTCAGCATTTACACACTGCTGTTCTTGGAGCTGTAAGTGCAGGCAGCTCTGCACTCGGCTGCGGGTGACTGAGGAAACAAGCCCAGGGAAGAGGTCAGGTCACCTGCTCAAGGTCACACGGCTGGCCCAAAGGCTGAGAAAAGCTGGACTCTTCTTCAGAGTCCAAGACCTGGACTTGACTTGCTCCCCTGCCTGGCATCATAGGAAAACAAACTGGTCGCAGGTTGGGCTGCACCACACATCCAGAGAGACTGTCCAAAGAGACTAGCCAGAGAGCCGGTGAAGCTACCCAGGAGGAGTGGTTTGGATGGACGACAGGGAGGTTTAGAATTAGTTCTAGCCAGGTGGCTCTAACCTGGAATCCTAGTGACTCTGAGATCTGACGATCATAGTTTAGAGCCAGCCCAGGCAGAAGAGTCCATAAGACTCTTATCTCCAATGAACCAGCCAAAAAACGATGGAAGTGGAGGTGTGACTCAAGTGGTATAGCCCCAGACTTTAGCAAAAGAAAGTCCAGTGAGAGGTCGAGGCCTTGAGTTCAAGCCCCAGTACCGGTGCGCACATGTGTAACACTCACACGAATAGGCTTGGGATGTGGCCCTGCGGTACATGGCTGGGTCTGATCCCCAACACTGCAAATAATAAATAACCCAACGCTGGAGCTCCTGGGTTCTTGCATGACAGCAGAGGACCGGCTGCACACCCCAGACCAGCTGGAGGCAATCAATACCTCTGTCATCCAAAAGGTGGCGCCACTGACCGGGCTCTAGCTTCCCAGGCTGCCTTGGAGTTTCTTTGGATGGTGTGTAGCTTTGAGCTTTATTCCCAAAGAGAACCCTTTACCTCCACTCCTGCTGCTGGCTTTGGGTGGATGCTGAGGCCCAGGCGGCGGGAGGTGAGAGGCCTTGGGCCTGCAAAGCACCCACTGGTAGGTGAGCATTGTACAATCCCCAGACTCAGGGAAGACCCAGCTGAAAGGGTCCTTGTGTTTCAAGCCCCAGTGCACAGGCCACCGGTGTGAATCTGACGGCCCCAGCCCTGCTGGAGCTGGGTGAGCAGCCTGTCCCTTGCCTGGGCAGACGCCTTGGCAATAGCTACATGTCCTCCTGCACCGGCAGCCAAGGCTGCCAGCACGCTCACGCTGATGTCACCCAAGGAAGGAGGGAGAGGCCCGCCCCTGATCATCTGCTTTCCTGGTATTTGCTTTTCTCCTGAAAACGGAAGCTGATCCGATTAATTGAGGGTTTCAGTGAGTGCGGGCAGGCCCACTGGGTTCGTGGGCTTTCTCCTCCTCGGGTTGCGGGATGACGAATCTCAGTAATCCTGGGACCCACACGGCTCTGTCCTTACAGGAACAGTGAACACAGCCTTCCTTTGTAGCCTGTCCAGGAAAACAGAACAGGCCTTTGATTTCAGGTCTTTAAATCCCTACCCTCCGGTCCTGCTTTGCAAGCCCAAACTCAGGTGTGATAATAAAGGAAAAGCAACAAAGGCGTGGCACAGCCCGCAGAAGTTAAGCTCAGCCGCCTAATCCTCTCCCTCCCCCAGCTTTCTCCCTCCTCCTCTCCCTCTTCCCTTTCTCCCTCCTCTCCCTCTCCTCTACCCTCCCTCTTTCTTTCTCCTTCCACTTCCTCCCTCCCCCTCTCTCTCCTCTACCCTTCTTCCTCCCCTTTGTCTGCCATCTCTCCTTCCTAACATCATTCTATTGTTCTTTTTCTTTCCCTTCCCTTTCCCTCCCCTCTTCTTCCTCCACTCCCTTCCCCTTCTCTTCCTCTCTCCTTTCTTCCTGTCCCTTCCTCCTTGTCTTCCTCCTTTTTCCTTCTTGCCATGCCCTGGGTATAGGTAGGGAGGACCGGTTATAGAGGCTCTGTCTATGAAGGCCAGAGCAGCTCAGGTTTTCCTGTGCATGCAGAAATCACTTCAGGCTCTTCCTAAAAGATGCCAGGGCACAGGTCCGGGCTGAGCCTGAGACTTCGCACTTCCAGAAAGGAAAGGGAGGGAGGGAGGCGGCGGCCGGGGCATGTGCAGTGCTCTGCCACGGCTCTGGTGGAGGCGCCACGGATCTGCTGACAGGCTGTGATGAGGTCCAGCTTTTGAGAGCAGCGGCTCTGAAGCCTGCAGCTTGAACCACGGCTCTCCTGGATCCTTTGATGTCACAGGCCTCCCAACCAAGCACAGAGTGATGCACACCAGAGCGACCCCGCACAGGACACTGCTTGTATCCATCAGTTTTCTGTTACTGGAAGACAATGCCAGGGGTCGGGATTTTATAAAGAAGAGAGGTTCATTGAGCTGTTTTGGAGACTACAAGTTCAAACAACATGACACTGGCTCTGCTAAGACCCCCTTGGCGCGGTCCCCATCCGGTGTGGAGGAACAATGAGTGGAGAGAACCGCATGGTGAGGTGGAAAGCCGGCCCAGCCCAGCCCAGCCCAGCTCAGACCAGCCAGAGCCAGACCGGGCTGCAGTGTCAGCACCGCTCTGCTGAAGACCAACCTTCCATCCTCCATCCGCACCCTCGGGCTTATTTTTTGTGCTCCTCTCTGACATCTTCTCTGGGTCTCCATGATCACTTAAAAAAATAAATCTAGAAAGTTCCTTCCGCAGAGCCTCTGCTTCCCACAGCCCCCTTGGCTCAGGCGCTCCTGCTGCGCCTGTGTTCCTGCAGCTGCCATGTTGGCTGTGGCCACCCTTGGACAGCCATCAGAAACCCCGTAGCCCTGAGTCCTCCCCCAGTCCCACTATCTCTGACCCGCACCGCAGTGTTCTGTTCTGGGGTGAGAACTCCTCCCTCTGTTGACTTCCGGTGGCCATGGGAGTGTCACCGTGTCTGGTGAGTTCTCTGCATTCCCAGCAGGGACGGACTATCCTCACCTCACCCAAGGCCAGCCCAGTGCCCAGGCCTTGAGGTCACAGGATGCACAGTTTGGCTGGCTGACTGCTGACTACATGAGAGAATGAATGAATGACTGTGTCGCAATTGTTCATTCTGAGCTTGGGTTTCATCATCTCTGGGAATTGAAATTCTGCCTCTGACTGGCAAAAGCAATTACATGGACTTTTGAAGATTTTGTTGTTGTTTTTATGTATGTCAGTACTGGGCTTGAACTCATGGCCTGGGCACTATCCCTTAGCTTTTTTGTTCAAGGCTGAAACTCTACCATTTGAGCCACAGCTGCACTTCTGGCTCTTTGGTAGTTAAGCAGAAATAAGAAAGAGTCTCATGGGCTTTCCTGCCCAGGCTGGTTTCCAACTGTGATACTCAGAATCTCAGCCTCCTCAGTGGCTGGGATTATACGAATGAGCTACCTGCTCTCAGCTGTATTTTTGAGTTTTTAAACTCCAAATATATAAACATGTAGTACAGCATCATTTTCTCTTTCGCTGATAGATATAGAGTGACCCACACAAAACATCATCTCACGGAGTTATCTCAGAGTTTAAAACCAGATTCTGGGGCCGACAATCGAAGATGATCTGGGTATTGGAATTGCTTCCATTGGTTATAGGATTTATCCAGATGGTTTCTGTGTATACTGTCCAGGCCTTTGTTCTATGAGTTATAATTCTCTAAAACGATCTCCAAGGTCAAGTCCAACAGTTCAGACACTGGCTGGCGTGTGATAGACTGACCTTATTAAGAGAGCATGAAGATAAATCCATTGAGGTTCATGTGGGTGGACGCCAGAGCCCCGAGATGCATTTTTCTGTAGTGTGTGTGGGCAATGAATCAGGTGAAGTACGTTCTTGGTTACATCTTGAAGTCTAGCCAGGCTCCAGAAACAAGACCCTCCCTCCTTCCACTTGTAACCGAATGCATGCCAGTCTTGGCATTGTTCTGATACCTGCTTCACAATGCGGTTTCCACGGCTCCAGCCTCTGGGATCCACCCTGGCTGCATTCTCCAGGTACTTGGCAAACCCCAGTCCACTTTGCTTCCTGGAACTGTAGCCAGAGACACAGGAACAGGCAAGAGAGTCATTATTTCCATAACTGTCCATGAGCAGTTTTCTTGTTAAACCGCATCTCTCCATCCAACCCTCCCCTCAAAAGAAAAAAACACCCAGATGGAGACAATGTTTTCTTTACAAACCTCAGTTGAATATCTTGGCTGCGTTGTCCTCTTCTTTAACAGATTCCAGGAAGCAAAGATGCAGGGGTCTCTTCTGAAGCCCCGCCTCCTGGGTTTCCAGACAGGGCTTGCCACCCTGACAAAGGTGAGCGAGGGGTCAGGTGCACGCTTGCTTCGGTTTGTACTTCCCATTCCCCAGTACATAAAAGCATATGTGTAGCTTTGTGCTTTCCTCTTTTCTGTCAAGAAAACGATTTCTTTTCATATAATTCATTATTATGAGGATGTTGTAGAGCAAGGTTACTGTTTTGTAAGTTGGATAATGAGTACATTTCTTTTTAGACAATGTCACCCCTTCCCTTGCTCTCTCTGTTTTCCTTTCCCATCCCTGCCCACAAGTTGCATGGTTTACTTTAGAAGATGAGTTTTTAAACAACCCCTTCCATGAGGTTTTAGCTTCTCTTTTGTAGGTAGAGGGGGCAATGACTGGGAAATGGAACTGTCAAGGGGCATCACAGCATGTGATGGGCCTATGTGGGGGTGCCCGGGGTTGCAGGAAAGGGAGAGCCCTGTGGATAGTGGGGCTCCCTTCCCCACAGAGCCCTGCCTTCTAGTCAAGACTCCATGATTCCCCATAAACTATCCTAAACAGAGGCTGCGATAGCCAGGAATTCCTCTTTCCTTCAAACCATCAGACTATGAAATCAAGATCTACAGGGCAATTTGTCCCCTCTGCTCCACACGAGGCAGAGGCCGCAGTGCTCTGGGCAGAAGCAGCCTGTGTGACTCAGTGTCCTGTTTTGCAGTGGGAGAGGCAACATATGGACCCACCATTTCCTGAAACAAGTTGAGTTTCTAGAAGCCTCAGCAAAGAAAATAAGCAATGTACACATCAGCTGTATCATGATCAATCCAAGAAAGCCAGAGAATTCAGCAGTACTGAGCTGGGTGCTGGTGGCTCATGCTCAGGAAGCTGAAATCTGGGGATCTAGGTTTGAAACAAACCCAGTCAAAATGCCAGGGAGACTTATTTCCAATTGACCAAAAACAACAACAAAAAAACAGAATTAAAGGTGTAACTCAAGTGGAAGAACACTAATTTTGAGCAAAAGAGCCAAGGGAGAATGCTAACCCCTGAGTTCAAGCCCCAGTACTGGGAAGAGGAGGAGGAGGAGGAGAAGAAGGAGGAGAAGGAGGAGGAGGAGGAGGAGGAGGAGGACGAGAAGGAGGAGAAGGAGAAGGAGAAGGAAGAGGAGGGGGTAGGAGAAAGGAAGAGGAAGAAGAAGATTCAGCACTGCTAAACACATCACCCAGGCACCTTGGAGCTCTGTAGGTCCCAGGGCACCCAGCCCACCATCACCTCTTTCCCAAGAAAAACCTTTAGACACGACAGGAAGTTCCACCATTTTCCTTTGGGACCCAACTTTGAGGAAAGAGGAAGGCCCAATGTAAAGGGGGTTGTCCACGGTGGTCTGTTTGGAAACTCTTCTCAAATCCTTTTCTTATCCTGGAAACCGTTCTTCTCATGTAGCACACTTTATAGGTGGGGCTTCTTTAACTTGGAAGGAAGGTGATGGATGATCTCGCCTGGGATCTTGGCCCAGAGCTATCCTTCTGCCTCTCCTACAGGAGAGGCCTCAGTGTCAAAAGAGCAAGGATGGGTCCCAGCAGAAAGCTCTGATACAAGCAAGAGTCCCAAACTTGTCGCTTACCAAGATCATCACTGGAGAGAGTAATGGCTACCATTTCTGGGTGATTGCATGAAGGCTCTGGGCTGTACCTCTTATATTTATCTCTTTATATTTTCTAAGCTGGCAAAACTTAGGCTTATCCAAGCCCCACAGCCGACCAAAAGAAAAAAGATGAATGAAAAAGTTAGGCTTAGAAAGATGATCAGCAGATTGTCCAAGGACACCAATCTCACAGCTCCTTAGTGGCAGGGCTTGGTGTCAGACTCAGGAGTCTCCTCTTCTTAATCATTGCTCATTTCCATGTGAGGATTTGTCCCTGGTCCCCTGGGCTGACTGAGAGTCTACAGTGGAGACAGAAGCTCCATTCCTTATGTGCCCATGCACTGTTTCCTAAGAAACACAGGAAGACACTAGTGGGGTCAAAATCAAGAAGAATCTCATTGAAGGACAATGCCACGTCCTGACAGCTCTGTCGGTCCCAGTGGACTCCTGCGACGTGGCCCCAGCTGGTGCTGCCACTCCGGCCACACTGGATCTCCTCTCCTCCCCCCGACCCCTCCCCCTGCTCGTGACCTCATCTCAGGGAGGTCACTTGCCCTGTCCTGGGACCATCCTTCCACCACCCTGTGACAGATCGACCACCAAACCCTGTATCTTCTTTTTACTCTCCAAAATACAAGACGTCAAAATACTCCAAGTCTTTGCTGCTCTATTGTGGTCATCCAAACTCAATTTCTGGCATCAGCCATCCATTTCGGTTTGCCCTGAGCACCGTGTTGTGTCTTCATGAAGTGTGTGAGTTTGGAGTCCCAGCGGCTCGGCCGCATCCCTGTTGTTTCTTTCTCTGTTGGTTCCTTCATCTTAAAGATAGAGACATCACAGCACCTATCCATCCAGTGCTGGGACATCATTATCTTCATTGAGGATGTAGAGAACAGTCTCTAACCTATCAGGAAGCGCCAGTGTGCATGACCCGCCTCTTCAGCCTCACTCCACCCCGCCCCTGACTCCCCAGCTTCTCAGCTCCGTGTCCCAAGACTGCTCACTGCCCCCTTCACCACCAGCTGGGCCTCTCAGCACCTGCATCTTCCAGGAAAGAATCATTCCCCGAGGCTGGGAAGGTGGCTCAATGGTAGAGTGCTTGCCTTGCATGCCTGAGGCCCTGGGTTCGATTCCTCAACACCACATAAGAAAAAAGAAAAAAGCCGGAAGTGCTGCTGTGGCTCAAGTGGTAGAGCACTAGCCTTGAGCTGAAGAGCTGAGGGACAGCGCCCAGGCCCAGAGTTCAGGCCCCACGACTGGACCCCCCCACACACACACAAAAAAGAATCATTCCCCTTCCTTCTCAGTTTGCAGAGCTCCTCAGAATTCAGATCTCAGTTCCTTGGGGAGGTACCTGTGGCTCCTCTGCATGTATCATGCCCTCAGAGGGTCAATTGTTTTTGATGGTGGTCCTGGGCTTGAACTCACAACCTGGGTACCATCCTTGAGCTTTTTTGCTCAAGCTTAACGCTCTGTCATTCTGAATCACAGCTCTACTTCTGGGTTTTGGCTTTGTTGTTACAGTTCATTGGAGATAAGAGTCTCACAGACTTTCCTGCCCAGGCTGGCTTCAAACCTCAATCCTCAGCTCTCAGCCTCCTGAGTAGCTAGGATTACAGTATGAACCGCTGGCACCTAGCCCCAGGTGGAAGATTTTTATTTGTGAGATGGGAACTCCATGCAGACGGAGTGGCACTGCGCGTGACCCACAGCAGATCCTGGATACTACCTTTGGCGAGTGTATCGAAGACGCTGCCCTCCCCTCCCAGCAGCCGGCCTTCCCTGCTGTCCATCTCCTGGTGGGTGGGGGAGGAGACGGACGGGGTAGACACTGCTGTAGCTTGTGCAGATTTTGCTGGTGTTGGAGCTTTGGCTGGAGAGGGGAAGACGAGGCCCTGGTCCTAGGGCTTTCCCACCCAGGCCCCTTCATACAGGTGTGCTGAGATAATGCCACACAGCCACTCCTCTGTCAGGTAGAGCCATCGCTCCCTCCACTTGTCAACTGGAAGACAGAGACCCCCAGGTTTGAAGGGTCCCACGTCCCTGTCCCGTGCTGGTGGGGGTCTGCCCCTGTGCTCCAGTGTCCCACAGCAGCAGTAGTCAGACAAGCGCAGGGCATCTGCTCCTGTTGTGGAGGAGAACGGCCATCTACACCATTTCCTACTCATCCGAGTTCCATTCTCCAGGAGATGGCGAGGTGGGAAGGGGAGGTTCATGAATTGCAGTGTTCTTGAGACAGGCAGGGTGGGACTGAGGCGCAGACAGAAGCAGAGTGGGAGCTGGAATGTGGGGTGGGGGACAGCCTCGGTGTCCGGTGGAGACGCAGTGGCCTGCTCGGGGAGGAAATGGCCATGCGCTGCACCTGCGTGCTCTCCCTCACTCTGTCTCTGGGTTTAGGCTGCTCAGGTCAGTCTGCCCCTGAGGTGTCCAGCAGGACCCCCACTTTACTGTCCTCCACTAAAGGAGAATCAGGGCAGGGGCCATGACCCACCAAGCCAGCGCTGGGCTTTCCTTCCTCTGCTTAGGTTTGTTTCCATCTTCTCTCCTGCTCTGCCCCTGCTTATCAAGCCCATGGGAAGGCTGGGAAGTCCTCTGTGGGCCAGGCCGCCTGCTGGTCCAGAAAGACTGTGCATCTGGGTGTGCAGGAATTGTGGTTTGGGACCCGTGACCCTGGGTGACTCTGGGGTCTGAACAACGAAGGAACGCAAAGGGTAACGATTAGGAAATGCTCTCCTCTATTAGAGTTTTTCTTCTCTGATCCCCTAGTTTTTGTAAGCGAAGTTTCTACCCAGCTGAATGTTTACATAATGCATAGGCTTTATGAAGGCCTGAGGACCCAAGTTCCCTGTCCAGACCTTGCTTCTGTTCCATGCATTGTCCTCCTCTGTGGGTCTCTCTGTCTGCCTGGTTTCTCATAGGGAAGGCAGATCAGAGGGGACACGGGGACACTGTTGTCACCCGTGTCTACAGTGCAATGTCATGGCGTAGTGGAAGGGGAAGGTGTGTTTCCTGACCTTAGGGTCTGCTCGCACTGATCTCTAGGGAGGAGGAGGTCTGTTGGGGGGACACCAATCAGGGTGATGGCTTTATTGTGCACATATCTGGAATCTTCTGTCCAAGTGGATTATTCATGCAATAAGACCTGAGCTTGTTTGCTTTCATTTGGGGGCCAGAAGAGCAAGAGTCTGGGTTTACCACATTGCTCGATCACCTCCCCAGGGAGGCAGAAAGTCCGGGCACAGACGGGCACAGGTGAGCGGCAGTTCAGTAGTGTTTATTTATTTATTTATTTTTGTTTTTGTGCGCTGTCCCTCAGCTCTTCAGCTCAAGGCTAGCGCTCTACCACGTGAGCCACAGCACCACTTCCGGCTTTAGCAGTGTTTATTTAATGTGGCGGCGTCATCATCAACCTCATGACAGTCCTTATTAGTCCATTTATTTGCGTCTCAGGGGACCAGGCTGCAGCTTCAGTTGAGTGAGGTGTAAGTTGGCTCCTGTGTGAACCCCTCACTCCGCTCTCCTGCACTCCAGTCTGCTGGGCAATGTGGAAATCTGTGCCATGGGCTGTGGTTTTCAGACAGTCTGACAGTCATTTCAAAGGGACCAGAGACCGAGGTTAGCTTTCTGCCAGTAGAAACAAGCTCTCATCAGGTGGTGGGCCAGGGGCAGGACAGGGTCTTTGAGCTCGCTCTTTTTTGTTGCTGTTGTTGATCCTTCCTCTTCTTCCTGGTCAGCAGGCTCCTCCTCTGTCTTGGCACTGGACCTGTACCCGTGGATACCACTCAACCAAGTGAGCCTGAAGCAGACGCAGCATAAACACGTCTCTCATGAGTTAAACATGTGGAATTGGTGAGCAAACATTGGGCTGAAACCCTAGAACTGGGTGTTATTTAAAAGCTATCACCCACCCCCAGCCCTTCACGGAGCCCAGGGCTGGCTGGGGTGTAAGATGCGTGTCCGTCTCATCCAGAACCACACGAGGGCCAACATCTTATCAACACTCGACAACCAAGTAAACACTCGAAAGCACTTACTCGTTCCTGGCTTTGCTCTGAGTGATAACAGAGGAAGTGCTCCGGGAGAGAGAGATGAACGCTTCAGGAGAAAGAACTGTGTGGGTCTGGGCAGTAGTGGGACTCTGGGTCCCCAGAATTGGCCCTCACTGCCAGGATGTCTTCCTGGATTGGAGAGACATTTGTCACCCAAGTTAGCTGTGGTCATTTCCATCATGGGAATCTATCACAGTTGACGTTGCTGAGACTGAAGAAGAGACTTCTTGGTTACTATAAAGTAGGAAAGAAAAACAGGAAGATCATTTCCTAGCCTGGATGACAGATTCAAATGATTGGGGCTGATCTCTGGGCCTCACACACCTGTCTTCCTGGAGAATCACTTTTAGTCTTCACTGACACGTGGGGGATATGAATGAGACCAGGAAGGACAGGGCCCGTACCCTTGTTAGGTCAGGGACAGGGGATCAGAAAGAATTCCAGGAGGCAGATTGACGGGTTCCATCCCAGAGTCTTCAGCCCCAAACTCTGCTTCTGTTTTGTGATGGTCTCCAGCAAGTAGAGAGGTTGAGGAGGGAAAAATGTAAAAAGGAGATGGCTATGGAGAGAATGGTACCTCCCTGTGAGCTCAAGAACCGAGCTGTCCCATGTATTGACTCTGTCCAGAAATATCTGCTTGGGGGGGAGGTAAAATAATAGAAAAGATCCAACCCCTGTGGTAAGACCGGGTAGGAGAGAAGGAAGCAAGGGGCCATGTCTTTATAGACATTATCTGATAACAGAGAGCTAGGGCTTCCTCCGGGGACAAAAGGCCTGCCAAAGCCTGCTACTGCAGGTCTCCCGAGGCTGGTCAGTGAGAACATGGAGGGTGCACAGGGGGCAGAGAGGGGGCTGAGCACATCTCTGCCGATGGGTGACCCTGTAGGCCAGGCTCACCTACCAGCCTGTGGCAGTTTCCAGTCCTCTTGTCTACATGGCTATCGTTAGAAAGAAGCTTCGAGTTAAGCCTGAGAGAGCATGGGTATCCAGCATGAAGGGAAGAAGGGGAGTTAGTTGGCAGAAAGCACAGTTCTTGTCTTGCTCCAATGGTGATGAGACTTAGGAATGACAAGCTCATGGGTTCCCGTGTTTGGTGGAATAAAAGGCTCCACAATTGCCCTTTAAGATCAAAATGCTCATCCACCCCATCTCTACCTGCTTAGTGGCTTTTAGGTGCCAGTGGAGATCTGGGCATGGTGAGTGAAGTAGTGAATCAGAAAGGGGTCTTCCTGCTCGCACCAGGCTGCACTCTCGCTCAATATATGACAATTAATGGAAGACGTTCCAATGGAGAAGGTTTTTATTTTATTTTATTTTCTGGCAACCCACCAGACTTTGAAGCTTTTGGTGAAGAATCCAGGAAGTTGGAGCGCAAGACCTGCCTTGATAATGCAAGAGGTGAGCGGCAAGGGAAGGTCCCCAGTGTGGGAGGAGAGGTCTGGCCTTCAGGACTCGGCAGGGTTGAGACTCTGTGTGTCAGGGAAGGAAGCCTGTTGCTCACCCCATGACCACCTCAGGGCAACCCTCAGGGTGCTCCAGGGGCACCCGTGACTGGCGGGGACTCCACACCCCTGCTCTCGCCCGGGGCTTGTTGCCTTTGGCCTTAGTCTAGGCCCGATCCCAACGTGTCCTCTGGCTGGCGTTCTGATGGTCATAGGAGGTACTTTTCCTCAGGAGCAAAACAAGAGTTGCGTGGCCAGCTGGCAGAGTGGGCTGGTGGCCCGCGGGCTAGGATGCTGGCTGTGACTCAGGCGCCAGGATCGTGCTGGGAACCCATCTCTAGGGGAGAAGCATCGGGGTCTTTAGAGAAAAAGAGTGGAGGCTTGGGGCAGGAAATCGGCCATGCTGGGCATGAGAGATAGAACTGGATGCTAAATGAAGCCGTGTCTGCCAGGAACCAGGTCTTTTGGGAATGGGCGGGGCAGGAGCCAGGGCCCCTGCAGCCAGGGAGGGCGCCTTGGCTTGGTGAGAAGACATCAGAATCCTGGAACCTGGGCTCCATGGCTGTCACCCTGGGGTGGGGGACACTGCTCTTTCTGTCACCCTGTGGAGGGATCCAGTGTACACATGTCTTTCTTCTTTTCCTTTCCTTACGCACTTCTTGAGTAGGTAGGAGGGGTGCTCGTTTTCCCACTCCCTCATCCATGTCCACTCCTGTGCCTCGCAGGAGTGATGGACCAAGTCCGCCCAGTGCTGTGCACTGCTGTGACAAGGACCCCACTCAGCCCTTCATAGGCCTGTGAGCCCTGTGACAGCTGCATCAGCGGAATGAGGCTTCTTTGCTTTGGGCCTGTGGAGAGGCAGAGCATCTTGAGGTAGAGCATAAAACAAAAGAACCATTTGCTCCATGGCAGCTGGAAAATGGGTGCATATATGTGGGGAGTTTCATGGCCCTAGAATTCCCTTTAAGGGCCGCCTCCAATGGCCTGACTTCCTCCCCTGAAGCAGCTCCTCCTCTTCCTTCTCTTCCTCCTCTTCCTCCTCCTCCTCCTCCTCCACTTCCTGTCACTTCCCAGTAGCACCACCATCAAAGGGGGAAATGTCCCTCTCTATGGTCTTTTTGCATGCCCACCCTCCATACCTCCCCTGAGTGAGTTGCAATAGAGTAGCAGAATTTACTACATTTGTATCCACAAAATGTCTGGCCTGCTCATGGAGGTTGTCACTGGTGTAGTTGAGAAAGAGATGCAGTGCGTGTGAAGTTCAGGACACTGGGCTCTGGGTACTTGACCAGTCACATTGCTGAGCCTTCTAGCTCTGTTTGTGTCTGATCCCAGATGACAGTACCCATCTCATGATAGATGATTGCTAAGCCTATGCAAGCTTTTGATCTGGGGGTCAGACAGAGAGTTGCTCCTTAGCCATAATGTGAACAGATATCCCTGTGGCCTCCACCATGATCCACCAGCGCTCAGGTTCTGGATTTTGACTGGTGCCTTGTTTTCTGTAGTGGGATACATGGCGTTCTCAGCCCTGAGTGTCTACACTGTGATTCTTCTATACTGGGTCCAGCTCAAAACCCCATGCATCCTTTTCCTATCACAGATGTGTCTTTTAGTCTGCAGATCGTATGAGCCAATGGGCAGCACTGTTTACACTATGGCGGGCATTTGAGATCTAATCCTTTCCTGTCTGGTGCCCTGGTGAGGGCTGGCAGCCTTGTGTGGAGGCCTGGGGTGTAATTTCCTGGAATGTGAGCCTTCAGGACCAAAGAAGTTCTCCACAGGCCTGCTTGCTTCTCAGCCCCGGGAAATGGGAGCCTCTCTTGCTCTCTGGCAAACTGCTTGGGTCCCTTGCACGTGTCCATTCCTGTTTAGAGTCCAGTTGCCCCAGTTTACTCCCAGCTTCAGTGCCAGTCTGTTCCCATGATTGTCACTGACCTCCTTCAGGAAGGCCCTCCTCTGAATGCTCCCCCATGGTCGTAGACACAGTTCATGCGTCACTCAGCTCTCCTGAGACCACATTCCCAGCTCCCGGCCCCTCCCCCCAATTCCTGCCCTTGTTAGCCAGAGGCGGGCCCCTGGGCCTGGAGTGCTGCATCTTCTGGAACCAGGAGTCCTCGGGAAGATGGATAATCAGCTCTCTCCCCAGACAGCAAGTGGTGCAAATGTTGGATTGGACTCCTTGGAGGGGACTCCAGAGTCACTCCTGCCTCACATCTCACCTGCAGCCATCAGCTTGTGATTACACGGACTTCCTCAAATGTAGAGGAGACTCAAACTACCTTTCTTTCTCCCAACAGCCCAAGAGTGAAATGGTGTGGCAAATCCCCAGAAGTTCATCTGGTGCATCTCTCCCAGCCTGGGCTCTGTGGTAAGAGGAGATACGGAGGGAGGCACAGGCTGCGTCCGCACAAAGATGGCACCACCAGCGGGCAAACAGAAGAGAAAGACAATGCTGTGATGGGCCGTGTGGCAAACAGCTCATCACAGGCACTGCTGGTGCCGGCCCTGTTGGCAAAGGATGGCATTGCTCCAGAGAGCATGCTCAGCAGGCCATCTGCATAAGCCTGACACAGGACAGTGTTCGATCAATCAGAATTTGCCCAGGCAGTGAGGAAGGTCTCTATACACTGTGATGGAGAAGACGATGCCTGGATGACCATCGGCCAGCCCGAGCTGACACATCCTGGGATCATAAGCCCTCTGGGGAGACATGGAGGGGTTAAGGGGATGGAATGCTTAGATATGGATCCATCTCTTCTACTTATCAGTTGGGTATACTTGTTTATATAAACTTGTGTGTATAAATTGTGCCCTGGAAGGCTTGCTCGGTCCCCAGCCTGTGGGCTATTGAGAATGACTGGATCGTGAAGGTGCTGGCTTCAGTGGATCTAGCCACTGAGGAGTTCGTGGCTCAATGGGCTACCGGGAGGTGGGACCTCTGTGGCAGGCGTAGTCACCAGACTACACTGTGGAAGGAGGATATGCATCGTCCTCTGTCCCTCCCTGCCTCCCTCGCTGCTTCCTGGCCTCTGGGAGGGGAGCCACTTTGCTCTCCCTCATGCTGTTCTAGCCTTCATGACGCCCAAGCATCTTCCGTACCACAGGCCACAGTGAGGTCAGCTGATGGTATGTGGATTAAAACTTATGAGATCTTGACTCCAAATAAACCTTTCCTCCCTGAAGTTCCTTACTCAGCTATCAGTCCCAGCAACAAGAAAACTAAATGAGTGCAGGGACCTTGGACAAGTCCCTTCCACTTCGTAGGCTACGCTTTTGGCCCCTTGATGAGATGTCCTGTCTTAATACTGAGGATTAAGTACATTCAGAGAGAACTGTCCAACACTCAATGCACACTTCAAAAATACCACCCGTCCCCTCAGGGGCAGTAACACTGAGTGGCTGTACTGACGCATGCCTCAGCTCTGAAAGAATGAGGGAGGTGCTGTGATCAGATCCACGGACCGAGTCCCAGGTCTTCATGTTTGGAGAACAGAAGGCAGCCTGGGCATGTGTAGATGCTCAGGACCACCCAGGGCTAAGGAAGCCGCATTCCATTCTAACTAGCCTCCTAGCCATTCAGCATGTACATCAACTTTTAAATCCAACCTGCAAGGATAAAACCAAGATAGAGCAATTGCACCTGCGGAATTGTGAACATTGGTGTTCTGGGCGGTTGTGCTGTTTTATGGGTCCATTAGTGGTATAAGAGAGCTCCACCTGCTCCACATACTAGCTCTTGGTATGTTAGTTTGCTCACTGTTTCACACATGGTTGGTGCTCTACCACTTGAGACATACTTCAGGGTTTTTTAAATTGGAGATAGAATCTTGGACTTTTCTGCCAGGGCTGCTTTGGAGTTATGATCTTCTAGGTCTCAGGGATTAACTAGCCAGGATTCAGCAGCTGGGCTGAAAGATTTATTACTAGTATTATTGGTCTTACTAGAATTTTAATTTTTGGTTTATAGTAGTCTGATTGAAATGCTCCTGAGCATAGTTCCTTATGTGTGTGTCCTTCCTGAGGTCCCCTATGCTTTTGTGATTCATGAATCCATGCTTTTCACCAAACACAGGTCATTTCTGACATCAATTTTCATTATTTTCTTGTGTTACTTTCTTTTTAGAACTGCGCTTGTCTGTACATAAGACATTTGATATTATCCCTGGCATTCATTAAATTCTTTTTTTTGGGGGGGGGAGAGGCCCGGTCGTGGGGCCTGAACTCTGGGCCTGGGCGCTGTCCCTCAGCTCTTCAGCTCAAGGCTAGCGCTCTACCACTTGAGCTACAGCGCCATTTCTGGCTTTTTTCTTTTTTCTTATGTGGTCTGAGGAATTGAACCCAGAGCCTCATGCATGCAAGGCAAGCGCTCTACCACTGAGCCACCTTCCCAGCCCCTCATTAAATTCTTTTGCTTTTAGTCCTTTTTTAATTCTGTTTTATATTGCACTATTCTTTCTTTTTTTTTCTTTTTCTTTTTTCAGTTGTGGGGCTTGAACTCAGGGCCTAGGTGCTGCACCTGAGCTTCTTTTGCTCAAGCTGGCACTCTACCTCTTGAGCTAGTACCACTTCCAGTTTTCTGAGTAGTTTATTGGAGCTAAGTGTTTTACGAACTTTCTTGTCTGGTCTGGCTTCTAACCAGGATCCTCAGATCTTAGCCTCTTGAGTAGCTAGGAGTATAGGCGTGAGCCACCAGCACTATCCTTTCTTCTTTCATGTCCAATTTTCTATTAAATCTATTCAGTGCATGTGTATATACATACAATTTTAGTTTTTAGTTCTGGGGATTGAACTCAGGGCCTTATACTTGCTAGGTGGAAGTTGAACTGCTTGAGCCACACTCCAAATCTTTTTGCTTTCATTAGTTTTTCAGATACAGTCTTACATTTTTTGCCAAGGTTGCCTTTGGCCCACAATCCTCCTACCTCCACCTATCCAGCAGGGGAGACCATAGGCATTGCCCACCAAGCCTGGTTTGTTTGTGAGATAAGTTCTCACTTTTCCCAGAGGTGGCCTTGGGTCACAGTCCTTCTCTCTCCCTCCATGGAGCTGATATCATGTGTGGCTCTAAGTACACATTTTATTTCAAATATTTATTTTCTTAGTTCTAAAATTTCAAGTTGATTCTCTTATAGATGTTGTCTTGCTGGTGAAATTTCTTCATTACATTTTTATTCTGTCACTGTACCTTTATATATCATAGCTTTCCTTATTTTCTTCCTGTTTCCTCTCTTGTCTGTCTGTCTGTCTGTCTCTGTCTGTCTGTCTTCTCCTTTCCTTTCCTTTGGGGGATTAACCCAGAGCCTCACATGTATCAGGCAAACCATCACTGAGTTGTCTTCCCATGCCATCAGTCAGAGCTTGAATAGCTGTTTTGACATCTTTATGTAATAATTTCAGCATCCAGACCAGTCCCACTGTGGCCTCTGTTAATTTGCTTTTCCCTTAAGGGCAGCTTACATTTTCCTGGTGGCTCTTTGTCTCATTTAATTTTGGATTATATCTCAAACCTTGTCAAAGACCTATTGTACAAATTCTCAGTTCTGTTCTCTCGTTGCACTGTGCACACGCGAATATCCCCAGCTTTGCATGGATTTAGCTGTAGTAGCGGACTAGATTGCTGCCTGAGAATGGCTACTCTGGGTGGGGTATGAGAATGATTGAAAGGGGGAAGACTAGAAGGCAGAGTAGAGAGTGTAAAGGACCCTGGCTCATCTTTAACAAATCAGAACAGCACAGAAGGATGAGAGTGACCTGAGCTATGGGAGCTTGGACTAGAATGGAAGAGAAGACCCTGGCTTGACAGGAAGTCCGTGGGGACGGTGGACAGGGTTTACACGGCATTGGAATCTATGGCCAGGGAGCGGGAAGAAACGAGGTGGGGGCTGTCAAGCACTGGAGGAGAGATTTAGGAGGGAGCACACTATTGTCCAGCATTGTCCTCCGAGCGGTGAGATGCCACGTGAGGCAGCATAAAGCAAACACGAGCACCCAGCGGTCACACTGCAGCTTGTAATGCCCGCAGCGCTGCACGGGGGCGATGGCACGGAAGCTCACCAGTGGCAGACTGCACCGTTAGGAAATGCATCAGGAGATCAAATGTTTCCAAGGCTCTCAGGCTGTTGGGAAACCGTCAGGAACTTTGAGACAGCAGTTGGGAGGGGAAGCCCAGTGTATGATTAACTCAGAAGGGGTACAACTAGCCTCTCACTATTTGAGAACAGGATTTGAAAAGTCTTGCTGAGCACATCATGGTGGGGAACAAGCAAGGGGTAGAAGAAGCTTCTCACTGCTCAGCAGGAAGCAAGAAAAGAAAGGGAAGGAAAACGAGGAAAGGGCTCAGTCCCACTATTTCCAGTGTCCCCTTTCCAGAGAGCCCCCAATAACCTAACTTTCTTACATTAGGCTCCACCTCCTGAAGGTCCCACCCTGGGCCGATCAAACCATGGTGCAATGCCTGCTGCGGTTAACTTGTTCTGTCTAGGACGCAGGACTTGGCAGCGCAGCGCTGGTATAGTAACAGAGGTGAGGCGTTCTGATCCTCCAGGGAGGACCCTCTCCTGGGACAGTGCCCTTGCTCTGCGGAGCAGGAGGCTGACTGGAGACGGATGACCCTGGGAGAGAGAAGCAGGTCATAGGTTGAATCCAGATTTGTTGGAGTCCTAACCCTTGGACCCCACAAAGTGACCTCATTGGAAAATACAATGTTTACAAAGGTGAGCAAGTTGAAATCCGAGCCATCAGGTCGGGTCCCAATGACACACAACTGCCGTCATTTACAAAGGGAGACAGGCACCAGTGGTTCACACCTGTAATCCTAGCTACTCAGGAGGCTGAGATCTGAAGATTGAGGTTCAAAGCTCACCTGGGCAGAAAAGTCTGTGAGACTCTATCTCCACTTAATCATAAAAAGCTAGAAGAGCTGTGGCTCAAGTGGTAGAGTGCTAACCGCGAGTACAAAAGCTCAGGGACAGCACCCAGGCCCAGAGTTCAAGCCCTAGGACTGGAAGAAAATAACAAGGAGGACAGACACATACAGAGAGAGGAGAGATGATAGGAAAGCACACAAGGAAAATTACCACCACGTTATGAAGCTCCCACAGCCTAAGGGACTTACAGGGTTGTGACGAAGCTAGAGAGCCCAGAGGATCCCTCTCCGGCAAGCTGCGGAGTTGAGGATGATTCTGATGACGCCTTGTTGTAACTGCTCACCTCTAGAAATGTATAATAAATAAATGCACAACACATTTCCGTGGTTCTGAACTACCAAGCTTGTGGTAAGTTTGTTATGAAAACCAACTGGGGAAAAATATGTATGATATGGCTTTTTCAAGAATTTGCTTTTAGGGGCTTGGAATGTGGCCTAATGGTGGAGTGCTTGCCTAGCATGCATGAAGCCCTGGGTTTGATGCCTCAGTACCACATACACAGAAAAGGCCAGAAGTGGTGCTGTGGCTCAAGTGGTTAGAGCACTAGTCTTGAGCAAAAGAAGCTCAGGGACAGTGCCCAGCCCTGAGTTCAAGCCGCAAGACAGGCAAAAAAAAAAAAAAAAAAAAAAAAAAAAAAGGAATCTGTTTTTAATCTTCTTAGAACAATGTCTGCCTCCTAATCAATATTTACATATTCTAAGGAAAGGACCTATTTTGGAAATCAAGTAATTGATAAAATGCCCCGTTTCCCTGGGTACACATTAAGTGGAATCAGGAATAACTTAGCTTGAACTACTCTCTGGTGAAACACACCCTGAGCCCAGGGTGCTATCCTTGCCCGGCCTCTAAACTTCAACCTGGGATGCTCCAACAGCAGCTCTGCTCTCCATCTCTGCTGCTGTGCTTCAGCTACTGGCTCCTCACCAAATCTATATGTTTCTAGGTCCAACTCCCTACAAACCCTTCTTTCCAAAAGCAAGCAAAACCCCAACACCAGAAACAACAACAACAACAAAGCACTTAAGACGTGTTTTTAATAATTATTGTGGTTACTGTGACTGGAAACAATTAGTTCAAAGGCACGTGTAGTTAAACTTCTGACCCAGAGTCCTGCCCCCACCCCTCCCCGGCTCTATCATTCCACTGAATGAAGAGAAATCCGGGGATCATAAAAATCAGCTTTATTGCATTGGCTCTTGTTTCACAGGTTATAGTGATTCTAAAGATGGAGAAAGAGAAAGGAAATAGGGATACATATGAAAATACAAAGGGGGTTGATGAATAGAGGTAATCTTGCTTAGGAAGTTAAGTTTGTATTAAAACCCACAGCCATGGTATGACCCATCTCAGTGGTGACAGAGACAGAGCCATGTAAGGTCAGTCAGTGTAAGGATTCCAACACACACCAGCCTTCAGAAACACTAGGCACAATTCTGCCAAGTCAAAACCAATGCTAGTTAAAAACAAAAACAAAAAAACCCCAAAAACCCAAGGCCAATGGGACCACTCATTGGAGAGATCAGGCAAGTAGCAAGAGAGGAAAAAAGGTATGATTGGGATTTGGGTAGCCATATCCTCAGGGATTCTGAGAAATCAGCTTATAAAATCTGAATCTGTTTGGGATTTCCTTCCTTGTGATGAAGTGGGATCTTGGAGTGGATCCTTCTGGATTGGAGAGTCTGTTCATCAAAGAACTCTTTTTTAACTGAACAATTCTATGACACCCTACAGAAATAACTCCTCAAAAAATAGATGCCACTTGGCTGTCATCCCGCCTCCCTCCACTGCTTAATCCTGTGTCAGCTGACAGACACAGCTTCCTTTTGTGAGCTGGAGTTTGTTTTTGTAGAAAAGCCCCCGATACAGTCATGCTTCCTGTAATGATTTGGTTTAAGGCAACACCCCTGTTCCTCTCACAGGCCCTCGGATGGGAGACATTCCTTCCTTCAATCTGGACGCGACTCGCCTCTTTGGGAACTCTTCACTTTTCCATAACATTAACTATATTGGTTATTATAACAGTACTAGAAATAATAAGCCAAGAGGTCAAATAATTATTTGGGCTACTATTATTTTTAAGAGAATAGGTCAATATAACCTATTGTAGTCATTCCCTTGGGGTCTAATTTTGAGTGTGTTCAACCATATATATATATGTATATATATATGTATATATATATATATTCATTTATTTAACTTGAATGTTTTTGAGGAGTAAAATGAGCTATCCCAAGAGGTGGGGAAGTGTGGATTCTAGATACTAGATTTGAATCAAGATAAAGTTACAGTGAAGCACTATATCATTTTGTGCTGCTAAACAATGGAAACTTGGGAGATGAAGTTAGACATCTCAGCGTTCCCAATTATTTTGATTCTGTTTCTCCAGTGCTGGAGAGGAATCCGAAGCCAAATTCTACCATGAAGACTGGCCTCTAGGCTTTTGCCTATCCCAGTGGATGGTGATGTTAGGTCCATGGTCAGGCAGGTCTTTTCCCCTCTAGTCTAATCTACTCTGAGAGTCCACAGCTCTACGCTGAGCAAGAGAGGCGCAGGTGGGACCCAGTGCTCTGCTAGACGTTATTTTGCTGGCTATGGAAATACGTTTTTGGAGTAGCCCCTATTTTTTCTGCTACTAGTTGTATGAACACTGTTACCTCAAAGTAAAGGGGCACATGTTCATGCTCCTTTAGAAACGAGCATCGCTTGAGAGTAGATGAATCCTTCCCAGAGGTCTTTCAGATTGGACAAGTAACTACACAGGCTCGTGGCTCCACTTGAAGACCCTTTGAATTGCCGAGCAGTTGCGTGGTGTATTGCAGACAGTGGACAGCAGGGCACAGATGGTATCCTAACAAAGTCCACACGGGGCACAGGATAAAAGCGAGCAAACATGCAACCTGCCGCACAGCTGTGGTATTGCTGGAGTTCCTCAGGCTGCAGTTTCACGCTGTCTGGAAGGCTAGATCCTTTGTTGATACATGTAAAATCGCTGGGTGTTGTTCTGCGGTGCTGGGAATGAAACCCAAGGCTTTAGGCAAGAGCAACGAGAACTCTACCACAAGCTGCATCCCCAGCTCCAGGGCTGACCTTCAAGCCTGTATCAGGTATGCCCTCTGACTTTTGAAATCAGTTATTGTATTAGGAATGAACAATTAACTCCAGTTAGCCACCTTTTCTTGGTCTTCTGCTTTTACACAATCCCTATATAGAGTCAATCATCAATGCTTGACTACCTAAATGTCTGCGATTTTTAATCGGGATTGATTCTTTTGTTGTTGTTGTTCATGAAATATCTGACTGGGTAGAAAGATGAGCTGGTATGGACAGACAGTCAAGGAGGTAGGGTGATGAAGGACTCAGAGGATGAAGTAAAGTAACTGAAACTTCATTTTTGCCTCACTGGGGTTTTTTGTTATTGATGTTTTATTTTGTTTTTGTTCTGCTGGTCCTGGGGCTTGAGTTCTGGGTCTGGACGCTGGCCCTGAGCCTCTCTGTGCTCCAGGCTAACACTCCTCTACCACTCGAGCCACAGTACTTCCAGCTTTTTCTGAGATAAGAGTCTCAGACTTTCCTGCCTGGGCTGGCTTTGAACTGTGATCCTCAGATCTCAGCTTCCTGAGTAGCTAGGATACCAGGCATGAGCCACTGCTTCCTGGCTTTTTTTTTTTTAAATTAAGTATCTAGCAGAAAACCTTTAGAAAAAATGGTAGACTTAATCCATGAATGTTTCTTAAAAAGCTAGGAAAAATTTTCTCCCAGGAAGCCAGAGGAATAAAGTAGTAGCTTGTGATGAAGAGTAATTGATAATCCCTACAAAATTCCACTAAAAATCTAGCTAATTTCCACTAAAAATTCAACTTATAGGCTATTTATATTTCTTGTATTTTTCCCCCTGCCTTCCTTATTGTAAAGACAGGACTGTGTCAAGATTTCCTTAGAAAGTAAATAAACAAAACAACAATAAAAGCAGATTTATTGTCAAACACCAGTGCCTCAGGAAATTAAACTCCTTTGGTCTTTTAAGTTCTGATAAAGTTTTCATCATATCATCTCGCTGTGAGTTTTAAGTCTGGGGACTTTGGTATCTCTCATCAGTCACATTTATTCTGAGAACAGAAAACCACTCACTGCTGCCCACTGGCCTGAAGATATCTGGCAAGATACTCTGATTAAAGATGAACTCAAGTTCACACAAGGCAAAGCTCTTGTAGCTGATCCTCAGCAGTGAAATGTTACACTGCAGAATTTCAAGTGTAAATCTTCCCAGGGGAAGAAAATGAAGTGCGTCTTAGATAGATTCAGAACCAAATAATCGGATGCTGGATTAAAAGTGCACAGAATACAGAAACCCAGACTTGAAATGCTGGCATCTTTAATAAAGCCATGATAAAAATAACTCCCACTTCAAACTAGTTATTTTAAGTTTTGCACAGGCAAAGAAAAGTCTAGCAAGAATGATGATCATGAGTGACAGTGTCCTTGTTATACCTTGTGGTCAAATGTCTGGACCTTGGATTGCAGTGAGGGCAGACAGAATCCAGACCTATGGCAACCTTTTAGTCTCCTCTCCTCTCCTCTCTTCTCCTCTCTTCTCGTTTTCTCATCTTCTTTTCTTCTCCTCCCTGTCCCTCTCTCCCCCTGCTACTGTTTCCATAATGGAGTAGAACTGCCACTCTAAAGATACATCTTAATTTATATTTCAGCAATATTAAATATTAAAATCACAATTGAGACTAACAATTTAATTCAAAGAAAGAAATAAAACAAAGTACTTAAATATTTGATTCACGATCCAATAATATTTTTCACCATTATTCAGTTACTTTAGATTTCTAGAAACTCTCTGTTACAATTTACCCACGAGCAAAAGGGATTGACCGTGCACCTCTCCCCTCCACCCCTCCCCATAATAACTGCTCACTGTGAATCTAAGCTAGCGCATCTCCACTTGGCCATCTGGGGCCTTGGCTGCAGCGCCATGTTGGTTTTGCCATTTTAATATTCATCTGCTATACTTGACTCTGTGTTTTTCCATATCCAGCCCAATATTTTCTCATACTCTCACAGAGAAGGCCTAAGGCACTAGAAATGTTTCAAAATGCAGATGCTCAACTGGGCATGGCAGTATGCATGGTAGAACATTCCTCTCAGCACTCAGGAGGCTAAGGAAGGAAGATCTTAGTTGGAGGCCAGCCTGAGCTAACTAGATAGACCTTATCTCAAACAAACAAACAAACAAAAACCCAGACAAACAAACAAAAAGCAATGTTTTTGGGGCAAAATAGATACTTCATTAGTTCGTTTACTTCTTAGTTGGATATTTAGCGTAAATCTGTTTCAATCATGAGACTGCTAGACATAATTATGTTAACATAATCATGAGATGATGTTTTGTACATGGTATTAATAGTTAAGTGGGTCTGGAACAAACCAGCCACAACTTTAGAAGTACTTGTTGACTATTACATTGTAATAGCTTGTGTGGACTTCCACATGTGTTGGCTTTTAAGACACTGCATATTTTGTTGTGTGTGGCAGATTAAACAAGTCAAGCCCTTCAGATCTGTCTGCAAATGCATCCTGTGTGCAAATGAAAGCAAATGCATAAAGTTCTCTAAATGTTACTTTCATATCCAATATTCATGAGCAAGATTCCTAACTTAATCACATTTAAATCAACATTGATCTAAATACTGCATAATGAATAATGCAACAGAGAGAATGTAAACATGTCCCTGACATTACTTTCTGGTCACTTATACCACAGCATACAATGGACTCAACAAGTACAATTACAAAAGGGCTAATGTCTGATCACACTAATGCACATACCTACTAACATTTGAACTTAGGCAATATTTTTTAAAAGAAGAATGATAAAGTAAAACTGCCACAAAATTATCAACAGAAAAATAAAAAACAAAAACAAAGAAAACATTCATATATGGGTTGAGATTTTCCTTTAAGCCTTTACAAACTTTATTTCCATTATATTTACACTAGCATTAGATTAGTTGAGTTCTAAGCCAGAACTTTATTTCCTTGTTTTGTGATCAATGAAGGGACATTGGTGAATGTGGTAAATCATAGAGATACGGCTAAGTGTGCTATAAGGCAGATCATCATTGTGAACACAGTTGATTTTCCCTTGCTTTTTCAAGTCTCAGTGCTCAGGGTCTTACAGAGCTGAATGATGTGTCTAATTGTGGAGGGCGCCTTGGACATTGGATTCCCAATGTCTTTCATGGATATTTCCCATAATTGTGTGTAGAGACTGGAGCACTAAATGCATGTGTTTGAGTGTCTAGGGGGCCGATCACAAGTGTAATGTGTGTGTGTGCGCACGTGCAATCATCGCCTATGTGCATGCCTGGTCACCGTCTACTTGAGCGACGACAGAATCTGGATTTGAATAAAACGAGTATTACAATACCTTTGACACACTTAGCTAACTCAAGCTCACTTAGTCTCTTCCCCCAAAGAAGTTTGGGGCTCTAGACTCCTAGATTTTGCCAGAGGCCAAACTCCACCTCCATAACACTGAGTTGTATGAGATGTATTTAAATACTGAAGACGTTCTTTACATGTTATGAAATGATTGATTTTGGTCCAAGATCAAGGATCACCTTGCAGAGTTCCTTACCCTTGGCTTCTCTTCTTCTTCCTGCCCCTGCCCAGCCTCACACTGCAGCATTCAAGCAGATTTCCACACATCGCTTAAACCTCTGTTTAATCATCAAGCCAGGTAGGTGCAGGTGTGGCATGACAGAGCTCTATTTGTGCTTGGAATTCCATGCAGTTCCTCCCTGGGCAAAGGCAGACATCTTTGTGAATAGGGAAGAATTAAAAGAGCTGGAAGAAATATTGGCCAGGCAACCAAGAAGGGAAAGTCGTGGGCAGTGAGCATGGGACCCTGAAGACACTTCAGCTGTCCACACATGCCATGATCTTCCAAGGTGCAGATGTTGGGTCTGTGAGGTGGGCTGAGACCTGCTGAACAATGTCCCCAGCCAGCTCCTGGAAAGGCCCTCACCCCCGCATCCCATAGCCAGTGGAAGCCTCGGGAACGCCAGAGTAGTGACAGGATTTGGAGCCATCACCCTGCTGCTCCCAGGTCCACGTTTCACGCCATAAGATTTGTCTATGGAAGAAAGGCGATGGGAATGACCATAGGTTGTCAAGGCACAGTGCCCTGCTTGGCTCTTCTACGACTAGCTACAATGATAAGTCTCATTTCGTGTAACATCTTCTCTGCCTGAATCAGAAGAATATGTCTGAAAGCCTTGATCCAAATGAAAACCGAGACACACGGCCATCATCAGACATGAACACCTTTGATACCTGGGTCAAAGAAATACTTTCTTGTAGAAAATACTTCCTTGCATAGAAATGCATTTCTTCTCGATTTCAGCATGGCTCCATATCTGTCCACCCAGCAGGACATCATTTTCCTCATCCTACAACCGCTGCCTTGACTTGCAGCTCCACTTTCAAAAATGGGGAATTTTAAGAGTTCTTTGAAGGAAGCCCCTCGAATACGCAAAAGCCAAGTCAGCCCCTGGATCGCTGTGTCCAGGCTTCAGTTTTATACACAAGCAGCCACGTGTTTTTCACACTCACCACAGCCATGGTGTTGGACGGTAACCCGATGTGGCCCAGCCGTACAGCAAGCCGAGATGCACCCCGCACCCCCGAAGTCACACATTGCTTTGCTGCAACAAAAGGGTCCGCAGTTCGCGGTCCCGCTGGTCCTCCTGCCTGTATTTCTCTTCGAGTTTCTGCTTCTCCGCATCTGCACAGTAAAAGGTGCAATCTGGGCTCTTCCGGATCTGCTCGAACTGACTGAAGTCGGCCACGTACTTGCCATTTTTGGAGAGAGAAACCACGGGCACGAACTCGAAGCCCCAGTAGATTTCTTCCGGGATGTAGGACGTGCGGCTCTGGCAGACGGCGCTGGTGGACTCGACGGTGGCATTGAGGAGAACCACCAGCTCGAATTCCTTCTCCTTTAGGTTTTGGGGCGTCAGGTCCCTCAGGGGGCTGCTCTCATCCAGCACGTGGTAGAAGGTCATGGGCAGGATGAGGAACGGGCTCTCGGAAGAGGAGTCCACGTGGAACTTGACGGAGGCTTGGTTGAGGAGGATGCGCTCGCCCTCCTTGGTGACGTGGGTCTGGAGGAGCTTGCCCGACAGCTGGCACTGGATCAGAAGGCTCTTCCTCATGTTGGCCACCTGGATCACCAAGCACAGCTTGCCGTTCTGCTTGGTGATGACCGCACAGTGGCTGAACTTGATGGTCTCCGCCCGCTTCTTGGGTCTGGCGATTTTGGCCAGGAAGGTGCCGGTGATGAAGATTTCGATCAGGGTGGTGATGACCAGCTGGGCCACCAACAGGAAGATGGCGTGGGGGCACTCCTCCGTGATGGAGCGGACCCCGTAGCCGATGGTTGTCTGGGATTCCAGGGAGAAGAGGAAGGCCCCCGTGAGTGAGTCTACCTTCATGATGCAGGGGGTGTGGTTAGAAATGGGCTCGCTCGGCTCCAGATCCCCGTGGATGAACGCAATGGCGTAGTAGATCACCCCGAAGAGGAACCAGGTCATGACGAACGTGGCGGCGAACAGAGTGAGCTTGTACCTCCACTTCATGTCGATCACCGTGGTCCACAGGTCCTGCAGGTACAGCAAGTAGATGCCGTCCACCTTGTCGATTCTCACGTTGCTATGCCCACTCTTGGACATCACTCGGGGTCTCTGGGCCTTGAGCCCAGGGCCAGCCGGGTGTTTCATGAGGGGGGTGCTGGACATGCTCATGTGAATGGTGTCCATTGTCATGTTCTTGAGACCACCTAAGGAGAGAGCCAGGAAGGACGCGGCGTTAGTGTCATGTGTGGACAGCCAGCAGGAAAACAAGAGAGGGACGGTCCTGTGAAGCAAATCTGATTGGATAGTGGTCCCTGGAGATCTGACAGGGCCTGGCCAGTTCCAGGGCCTTCTGTGGACACAAAACTGTGCAATGCACTAAGATCTTCTATACAGTGGTGCAGCATTTGCACATGAGCTAACTACATCCCTCCCTGTACCTTAGACCATCCCTCCTGGCTTCAGTCACTTAGGGCAGAGTAAATAGTTGATTGTACTATTTGGTGTAGGGACCAAAGATAAGGAAAACATCTTCATGTGTTCAGTACAGGTGCAAGTTTTCCCCTCATGCTTTGAATCCATCACTGTTTGAATACAAAGATACATAGTTGGCCTGAAAATACAGAGGCCAACTACACATGGCCAGAAAGCAGAACTGTGAAGGTAGGGCTCGCTGATGTGTACCTGCAGAAGTCAGAGGGGAGAAATAAGGAGCATGAGCTGGAATAAAAACCAAACCAAAACAAAAACAGTCTGTGATCACTGAGCTGTGTGATCCACCACAGGCTACTTAACCTCTCTGGATCTTAGCTCCTCAGTCTTTAAATTGAGAATGTCTCACTTCTCAGAGTTTCCTTGATGGCTAAGAGTTAAAATGCCTCTGCAGAGCCTTTTACACACACACACACACACACACACACACACACACACACACACACACACACCCTAACCATGTATACCATTATGCAAATATCTCACAAATGCTATTCATATTTTATTTATATTCAGCTATCATAATTTCCCACTACAGAAACTTTTAAAAAATATATCTGCGACCAAGCAGCTCACGTCCAAAGCTGACATAATTAAGACCTGCCATCCACAAGACAGTTCTTAGATAGCAATGGAGGATGTTAGTATAAATCTTTGAAGTTCAATAGAATGAGTAAAGTTTTAGGACTGCCATTTATATCATATTCTCTCTAACCATTTACTTTTTGCTCCAATTAAATGCATAATTTAGTGTCTATGACCTCTCTTCATTCCTGAGGACAGCGGGGAAAAATTCAATAATCAAACCACCCAAACCACACTGAGAGCAAGGAATTAAGCTTCCTTAATGGCTTGACTGCCCCACTGGTTATTCCTAGGAAATTGCTACCAATGCCAATTCAGGTGTGACATTTAGCGCTTCCACAAACATCCTCTCATACCCTTTAGATGAGGGGAGAAGTCATACAAGGGAAATTTATCTGAGAGAGCATATGGAAAGGCCAGCAAAGAAGGGCAGGCATCTAACACTGAGCAATGAAAACCTACCAAGCAATAGCACGGGGTTCTTGCTCAGCCCAGGAGACCACAGCCAGAACAAGCTGCCTGGGACCCCCGACCCCCACACCCGGCCTGGCCCAGGCCCGCCTGGTGATGGAGGCGGGTGCCCTGCATTCCCCGCAAGAGGTGTTGGGGATGATGACGGAGGATGCTCACCTGGCCGGCATGGTTTTTATTTTCTCAGCTCACTGGTATTGGAAGAGTTTAAAAAAAGTGAATACACAGTGATTTATGATTCACATAATCATCTTTTCTGTGTCAGGGGCGTTATGTCAATAAAGCTTTGGAGTAAATCCTCTAGCCAGCTCCCTTCACGGGAGCGACGCTGAGAGCCCGTTCGAGGCGTTGGGCGCGGGCGCGGCCTCGTCGCCAGGGGAGAGTCACTAGGAACAGCTCCCTGCGAGGGACTCTTCTCTTTTTTCTTGGAAAGACTTTTTTTTTTTTTAATTTTCATCCTAAGGAAAGGTTGTGTGTTTCTCAGAAGTTCTTGGACGTCTAGAAGTTCGTTCCTGGAGGAGACGGCGGGGTGGAGCAGGGGGCTGCCGTGGGGCCGGTGCTGCTTCTGGGCATGGGGAGGCGGAGGGCAGCCGCGGCGAAGGGAAGACCATGCCAGGCTGGCTCCCCCAGCGCCCAGACAGGCTGTCAACGCGAGCTCCGCCAAAGACACACGGAGCTCCGGTACAAGTCACCACATGTACGTTATTTATTTTTCTAAAAAATAAAACAACGTGCCAGGGGAAGTACATGTGATAAACCACTGCAGTACAAACAAACTGCAGGGTTCAGGTGTGATGATACTCAAACGCCCCCCCACCCCCTCACTGTCCCCCGGGCCGTCCTCTGAAGGGTCTGGAAACCTGGGCCTCCGTTCTAAGAAGTCACCCTCTCCTTCCAGTCAGGGGTGGGACAAGCTGCCCGCTCAACTCTCTGCTGAGTTCTGACTGGCCGCAGACCCCAGCTCGGGGCGAGGGTGTGGGCCACACCAGCGTTGGGTGACACAAGTCACCCAATGACACCGACAGCTTCTGCATGAGACAGCAGGTGTCCGCCAGCCCCTCCGGCCTCCTCTTCCCCGCGGCCTCAGAACCCTTTACTACCTGGTCACTCACCCGAGGGCAGGGACAGGAGTCTTCCTCAGTGCAGGGGGGGGGGTCACGTCCTGGCTCTGCTTCACCCACCTGGCTACCCCAGGACTCTGCTCCTGCCTGGAGCGTGCTGTTCACAGGTGGCGCGAGCACCCTCGGCACCGGCCCCTGGTGGTTCCCTAAGGGCTACGGCGGTGGCATTTACCTTTGGCCTGGCCATCTGGCACGGTGCCCAGAGCAGGAGAACGGCTCAGTGTGTCCAAGAATGAAACCGAAGCCACCAGCATGGCCCTCACCAAGAATCCAGCCCCTGGAGGGAGCTCACTGGCAAAAGCCTGGCGGGGGGTGGGGGGAGGGAAGGTGAACACGTCCCGCAGAGGCCAGGCGGCTTCAATGAACTGAGCTGCACAGGAGGCCGGAAGGGGAAGCGCAGAGGACGTAAACAGTGAGCATCGGAAACGAAGGGTCCAGAATAGTTCTACCGCCTGTGGAAATGCTTGGCTCCTGCTGAGTCATCGCACGGCGTGGAGAAGGCTGTGGGACCCGGCCCCTGACAGACACACGCCTGCCCCACAGGGCACACACCGAGTCCTCGCAGCCGGGCAGGGACCCCACTGGCTCCCTCCACCTGAAGAGGCTGTGGGTGCTAGATACTGGCTCATGTCAACACCCATAAAACATCCAAGTGTCAGGTCGCCTGGTCTAAATGCAAGAGGCTCTTTGGCATGACATTCTTCTAAGATACTTCCCTGTATGTGTAATTTATCAATTTTCTGTTACTTATCAATCTATTATCTATCCACCTCTATTCCACCTCTATCATCTATAAACTTGCCTTTTTATCTATGATATCTGCATTGTGTCTCCACATCAAATATCTATCTATCTATCTATCTATCATCTATCTATCTCTCTATCTCTCTTCTATGTATCTATCATCTATCTATCTATGTGTTTGGAAGTATCTATCATCTATCCATCTATTTATCTATCATCTTTCTCTATCATATATCACTTATCAGTGACTTATTGCCACACTGTCTCAATTCAAGTCCAAATATACTTCATATTTTGGGGCTCTATCATATTTTCAGAGTAATCACTACTGCAGAGTTAACATATTCCTAGTGATAAACGGGGGAGCCGCCCTGACTCTCTGGCCGTCAGCCCAGTCCCCACGCTACCTCGAAGCCAGGAACCTGCCTGACATCCCTCACTTTATACATCTGCTTCACTGGTTTTTACGTCCATTCTGTGAATTCACAGTAATATTAGTGCACCATACTGTATTCTTCAGCAGTCTTTTTTGAAGAAGGCTTGGTTTTTGTTGATCAACATTCCAATTTTATATATCATCATGTTACTGCTTTTGAATTTTTTTTCCCCAACGATTCTACAGTCCTGATGGCTTACTGTCTAAAAGTTAAAGATGGGAAAGTTAACCTCTTCTCATTTTGTCTCTTCTAATTCTCCAGATAAGCAATATCCCATAGGATCCACACGCAGTTTTCTTTAGTCTCTGGAATGAATATTCAGTTCTCCAGTTTGGGTATTGTTGTTTTCCATTCTGGGTTGCGATTATAATTCTCAGAATGGCAATATCTTCACCAAAGTCTTTGAACCGGCTGAGCCAAGGTCAGTAGGACCCTGGCCTACTTTCAAGCTAATAAATGATGCATGTGTAGAGTGGCTTAGCACCTATGCATTCGTTTTCTGGAGATAATGGAAAGAAAGCACACACATATTTTAACTGGGACTAAGACTATGCACATTGCATAGGGCTCTAGTCTACTTGGAGGTTGGTGGAAGAGCTGCATGATAGGTGTTGGAGAGGAAACAATGAGAATGGGGAAATGGAAAAGGCATTCCCTTCGTCCCCATCATATTCTGTCAAGGAGAGAGGCTGTCCTAAGAATTGAATCGAGGATCAAGCAAACTAAACACAGCATGACGGCCGGACAGAGGAGCTCAGGATCTGCCAGGCAGGACACTGGCAAGGTCTGGGGTTTCTCATTCATCCTGTTGTCCCAGGTGGAGTGGGAGGCATTTCCAGTTGACACTGTTACGTCTATGCTGTGTCCATGGCATCGATGCTGATCGGTGGTCCCGTTCCCTCTCTTCCCCTCCAAATCCTGAAGTCAGGCTGTTGCTCAGGCCTCATGACACCTGCCACCACCTGCAGGAATATGAGCTGCATGTCTGGATGTCTCCTACTGATATCCAAGGCTGGTCATAGTGCCTGAACTCAAGGCCTGGGCGCTGTCGCTGAGCTCTTTTGCTCAAGGCTAGCACTCTACCACTTTGAGCCAGAGCACCACTTCAGGTTTATGAGTGGTAAACTGGAGCTAAGAGTCTCACAGTGACTTTTCTTCCCCGGCTGGCTTTGAACTGCGATCTTCAGATCTCAGCCTCCTGAGTAGCTAGTATACAGGCATGAGCCATAGCGCCCAGTGAATTTTTTGAAAAGCAGGGTTAAAATCTGATGATAACTATAATATCTATTATTTAAATTTCATATAAAGAGGTTATGGAATGTATAAATGCATTCCATAGTGTCAAATGTACACTACTAAAGGAAGATATAAATATCTTTGATGTCAAATATACATATATAATAAATACATATTATATATCATATTATCTATAATACTATATATAATAAATAATTCTAGCTAAATTTAAGCACAGAGAAATCTGCAATTACCACAATAATGGCTGATTTCTTTTGGGAGGGTAGTTCTGGATTTTGAACCGAGGGCCACATTTATGCTTGCTAGGTAAGTGGCCAGTGATCTACCACTTGAACTATATCCTTGTGCTGTTTTCTGTTTTTTCCAGATAGGGTCTTGTCCTGTTTGCACGAACCAGCTTTGGGGTGTGATCTTCCTACTTATAGCTGGGAATGCAAGTGTGTGCCTTCAGGTCTGGCTTGTTCTTTGACATAGAATCTTGCTGACATTTTGCCTGGGGCCGACCATAAATCATGAGCCTCCAACTTCTGCCTCCCAAGTGGTTGGGATGGGCATAAATCATACCATAGCAGGTTTTCAATTGCTTTTTTGCTAATTAATACCCATTTATATCTCCCCTCCCCCAGACACACTAAATCTCAAAAATAGGGTGTTAAAGGAATGCTTGTTTTTGTAAAGGAGGAAAAATCAGTTTAAGAATGAGTATTTTCCTTCTAGTTAGCACAACCGAGAGACCTTAGAACTCTGTTGGAAGTTTCCAATTTGTCCTTCCCAGGAGCATTTCCTTCTGTGCTCTGTGGTGACATTTTCATTTACAGAAACTGATCAGGGTGGGGACGGGGAGGCCGTAGCTGCCCAGAGTGGAGTTTTTCAACCAGGTCTCAAATGACCTCATTCCTTGTGTTCTCAAAGGGGGCAGCCAGGCATGAAGGAAGGAGACGTGAATCAAACAGTAACCTGGCTGCACCAGACTAAAATGAGGATGTGCAGGATCTGACTTCCAAGCGCCGAGAAAACAGAACTTCCTGTTTGTAAGAAAAGTTCCTTTAAAAGCTTCCTCATACACCCAATAGCTCTGACACATGGCTTTTCTGATGATCTCTTCTTGTCTCTAAACCTGATGTTACCTGGGTGGGATTTCACTTTAAGTAGACACAGGCTTAAATATTAAATCGATGAAAATGCTTGACAAGGATTCGTTTGGGGTTCACTGAGCTCAGAAGATTTACAAGTAATTGGAAATGAAACCAGCAGGGCTTAGCTCTCCTTCTTTGGACCCTGTGACTTGTCATACAAACACAGGTACCAGGACCTTTGCTTTCGGCCATGTGACAGATTTCTCCCCTGCTCTTAATCTCAGTCCGTAATCTGCTTTAAAGGTTTGTCTGGCAGTTCCAACGCCTTTGCTTGACTTCACCAGTGCCAACTGGAAACACAAATGGCTTTGTCCAGCTAGAGTCAGACATGGACAGTTCCCTCAGGAGGGACTGAGGTGGCCCTAACTCTGAGAACATTGCAAGGGTAGTTCTTTGGTTATTATCTCTTGGGGGAAATTGCACTTACCTTCTGCCTACTCACTTTATCCCTCAGGCTCTGAGGACTGAGGAGGGCTAGAAGAAGGGCAGCCCTCTGGGAGCTGTGGAAATGCCCGTGGTCATCCATGAGAATCATATGAAAGATATGCAAGTCAAGATGGTATCAAGAAGTAATTTGCAAAATCACTTCCTGTCTCCCAATGCCCTGTGTCTGGAAGATCTGAGCCCGTGGCAGACTTCGGTTGCTGGAGTTCACTTTGTGTGGTTCCCAGTGATTCTCTGCAGCTCTGTGCTGGGTCCTGGTGTAAAAGATCCTTCCCTGTGCGTGTCCCTGGGTGGGAGTGTTTGTACTTCCTGTGTGGAGGTGACCACGTGACTTTCTCTGCCCAATCCAGGGTGACCAGCAGTGGCACACTGTACCTGAGCTGAGGCTCAGGACTCATCTTTAGGGCTGCCATGGGTCTTGCCGAGTGCTTCCAATTCAAGGGAGTAAGAGGCAGCGATTCCTGGCACTAGGTTACAACAGAGCCATAGCTGAGATAGGATGCTTGTTGCCGTGAGTCACAGAGTTCTGGGGTTGTAACTGAGACAAAACCGAGCAGAAGATTCTGGCCACCAGCAGGTCCCCTCACCTCACCCCATCTTGGATTGTACATGCCTGTATCTGTATTGTACTGCATGCATTTAAAGATAATGAGATGCGTGCCTGAAGCGTACATCAAGTCCTCTAGTCTGCCTACGTAAACTCTACGTGTCAGTCAGGCTATGATCAGACACTGACCGGAGTAAGACTCCAAGTCTAACCCGATTCCAACAGGAGGAGAGATCTGTCGGTCCCCAGGGACAACATACAAAAGTGACTGATTCTTCTCATCTTGTGACCTCCTTCCAAGTCAGTACTCAGATGCGGCAAGACACGATGCCTAATTCAAGAACATTCAAGAAGTGTTCTGTCATTCTACTCTTCTTTGGGCAAGAAGGCCCGGCTTTTAGACCTATGGACTCCGAGATCTTCACTATCATGGTCACACGGGCTATCCTGGGACTCCACGTCATTGATCGCTTTCCTCCCTGAGGGGACAGCTCCAAGGGATCACGCACTCTCCAAAACAATGACACATTGGGGTTTATTTATTTTTTAAATCGAATCCTTCCCTTACTGTCTGAAAAAAACCTTTTTCTAGTTTATAAACAAGGAGCACTCATAAAGGCAATGAATAAATGAGCAAACCAGCTCTGTCTGCCTCTTCCTGCACTCTTGTCGGCACCACATCACAACTCGCTCAGTGCATTCTCGCCTTTCTCTGTGCCCTGAGCTGAGGCGTGGCACACTGCCCACAATAACCAGCTGTGACTGCTTAATTGCCTACGGGATGGCAGGCCTTTTATAGAGCATTCTATATTAATTTAATCATCGCTTCAATTCGGAGATAGGAACAACTGCCATTCCCATCTTCCAGATAAGAATCCTGTGATCCGGACAAGTGTGTCTGATGGGGTGGTCCTGCCTGTGACCTTCTAACCCCCCTTCTCTTACTTCAGCTGGGTGGTGTGTGTGTGTGTGTGTGTGTGTGTGTGTGTGCAGAATCACGTAGAGGGCTGGATAAGAAGGAAAATCGCTCTCTATCATACAGTGTCCAGTTCAGCAGCATTGAGGAGAACCAGGGGACCACAGATTTAAATTCCCAGGTGGTGCTCCTGTGTGAGTCCTGAGAACACACCCTCTCTGTGACCCTCTCACTAAATGAGGCACAGAGAAGATGGAGAAAATGGACAAGGACCTGGACAGGCCGGGGTTAAAGGCACCCCTGTGGTAGCTGCCGCGCGGGACTGGCAGTTTTCTCGGCAACATTCCTCAAGAAGAGAAGCTCACATATATTGTTTTGGGGCTCAAAGCAAAATCGGAAGCTGTGTCCCTGTTCCTTGGATGATGGGTCTCATCTAGAGTTGTGTCTTCTGGGTGCCGGTTGGGCCTGGAAAGCCCTGCCTTGGGGGCGGGGGGGGGGGGGGGGGTAGGGGGGCGGGGCTTGGGTCCCAGGGCTGGGGCCTCCCGGTGCATGCTCACAAGCAGGATAGGACAAGCACAATTAAGAGACTTGTTTTTCATCCACTAGCTCTAGAAAGTTTTGCCTACTAATCCTCTGAGGGCCACGCTGACTGCCCTCACCCATTGGAGGTTCCCATTACACACCTGCACAGCACAGAGATCGCCACAAGTCCGACACACCTATGTGATTATGTAGCGACACTTGGCCTTAATGCAACATTCCGAATATTTTTTTTTTTGATCAGTTTGGATCTTGAACTCTGGGCCTGGGTGCTGTCCCTCAGCTCTTCAGCTTGAGGCTAGTGCTCTACCACGTGAGCCACAGCACCACTTCCACCAGAAATTGTTTAAATGTTGCTTCTAGGGCTTAAACTCCCTGAGTGCTGTCTCTGAGCTTCTTTTGCTCAAGGCTGGCACTCTGCCACTGGATCCACAGCTCTACTTCCAGCTTTTTTAGTTGTTTATTGTAGATAAGAGTCTCATGGACTTTCCTGCCTAGGCTGGCTGCAATACTTAGCTCTCCAACCCCTGTGTGGCTAGGATTACAGGTGTGAGCCACCAGCCTCTGGCAGCATCTGGAAGTGTTTTAAGAAGTGCTGATCTGGTCTAAAATCTACACTTCCCACCATAGGAGGAAGAGGACCTCAAAGGATGAGGTTTACTGAGCCAGTAACAGGTTTATAGCTGGAAACGGCTTCTGTGATTCTGAATCTTCTTAGTGGACACATGTTGCTTCTTTTGTTAGTCGCGGGGGCTTTTTTTGTTTATATGGTGCTGAGGAATCGAACACAAGGCCTCAGGCATGCAAGGCAAGCACTCTACCACTGAGCCACCTTCCCAGCCCGATGTTGCTTCTTTTGTTGTTATGAGATCTTAATACCAGAGGTCCACCTCTCCTAAAGACAGATTTGAGGAGTGGCCCCTCTCACACCCTTCTATAGTACCAGCCTGGCTTAGGAAAGCTCCTTAGAAATGCAGATTCTCAGGCCCACATTTGAGGGCCTGAGACAGAATTTGTCTCCAAGAACTTGTGTGTTAAGGAGAATTTAATATCCCAAAGGATTATGTGGCCGGAGTTTGTCAGGGGCTCAGTGAACTAGAGGGTTTTTTTTTTACCCTATCCAGCATTAGAAGAGCAATGAGGATCCCTTTAGAGATGAATCCCACATTTTACATTACATGTGAGCATCTAATGATCCAATTTACTTCTGCAATCAACCAGTTAGCCTTTTCCCTATGTTTCCATTCCATTATTATTGTTTCAAATTCCATAAGTACTGAAAAAATAGCTCTTTCCATCCCTCAATGTGGTTTGCATAGCTACACCCTTACTCCTCGATTCAGATTGGTTTTTTTTTTTTCATTCCATACAGCATCAACCTTTCTCAGCAAAGACAAATTTAAACACATACGAAGTTCAACAGGAGACTCATTTTTCCATTTTCCATGGCAAAAAAAAAAAAATCCGAGCACTGGAATAAGTAAGAGGTATCATTTGCTGAGCATTTTTGTAAAGACAGTTTAATTTCAGGTCCTTTATTTGGGACAGGACTGCCTAAACCAAATAAAACATTATACATCTGTCTGTTGTTACGAGTGACCAACTTCAGCTGAACATTATTACTTAATAACAGCTAACTTTCCTATAGTGTAAGAATACACAGCAGCTAAGGGAACATGGAAATTTCCTTTGGTTTACCACCCTTAGTCTCTCCTGCTCCAACATGCGAGGAACTTGGGTAATAAGCATTTTCTCCCCTTTAATCACAGCATGGCTTGGACGTGCATTGTTATGAGATGATTGGTAAAACAGGAAAATTTATGTCTGGAGGGAAAAAAAAACACACAGAAAACAAGACGGCTAGTGTTGTGTTAGCTCCCTCCAAAACATACTGGCCTAACCGTTCCCTTCAGGGAATACATTTCCACAACTCAGCCAGAGTCTCGCTTTCTATTCTAGTCTGGATAATTCATACCCACAGACAAAGGTGGCTCAGCCCAGTGCCATTTGGTAAAGCAAGAGGGAATGAATGTAGAGCATTTGACTTTGTGTGGCTGTAACGTGCTGGAGCAAGTCAGAGAGAAGAGAAGGAGATGGTGTTTGCAGACAGTCCTTGCAGGGAAAATAGGTGTTTCATTTAGTGTATTTTCTTTCCTAAAACTTCAGAACGAGGGTAGTCAGAGCATGACAAGAAGAGACAGAGGCAAGCAAGCAAGAATGACTGTTTTCACTAAGGAAAGATGGGCATTTTCGCCGATGCCGGTCTTCTTGGGGCTAGGGAAGTTGTGTGATAGATTTTTCCCCTACATCAATCTCTCTCACATTGAAGCCAGCACCTTTCCTCACTCACATGAGCCTTCCCTAAGTTTACATCCCCTCTTCTCCCTGTCCCCCTCAGTGAGATGCGGGTGTACAATCACAGGAAGCACATCAAATCCATAGGTACCAATTTCTAGCCGGCTTGATTTTCCAGTTTCATGGTATTTCTACTTTTGCTTAAAAATGGATTTAGTACTCCTACTCCACAGCACCGAGCTGGTGATTAACATACTTTCTTGGGATACATACACCTGTGGCCAGGAGTGGAATTCTCCTTGTTGATTTTCATGGTCACTTTTATCCTCATAGGAAGCTTATTCCAGGCAAAGGAAATGAGGGCTGTGGCCTGATTTGGAATCAAGCTCCTTCACAACAGGACCAGTGTCCAAAAGTTTCCCAGCCTCGTCTCACTGTCAGCCTCAATTCTGCCTACACGCCTCTGGTAGAGAAACTGGATCCGGCGGCCTCTCAGGAGAGCACGGGCCACTAGCATGCTTGCACCGCGGTCAATTGGCTTTAAGGACTGGTAACATTTCTGAGCTGTTTGCTTGTCCTAACGTTGAAAACATATACGCTTGTGATCACTGAGTGATAATAAGACATTTTCAGATTTCAAAATACCTTCACATTCAATCAAAATCTTAGCGCTCTGGCAGCTAGCTGATCTCCATCAGTAAACAGTACAAGCAAACACGGCAGAGGCATCTGCCTCATTAGCTGACAGACTTATTGGCCCAATTTGGGTGCCATTAGACCTGCCAGGTGGGGTACAGAATGCCTAGTGTCCCATTCAGTAATGCTATATGCCTAAGCTGAAAATCATTTGCCATTTCCCTGGGTGCAGAGATATATGTGTACCTCCTCTGTCTTTCTCAATGCACCACATGAGAGTTTTAGAAAAAGAGAAAGAGCAGTGCTATGTTTTTATTTGCTCGATCTGCTCCAGAATAGTTCAAAGGCCATACACACGAGGCTTTAACCCAGAGAGAGTGGTTTAGGAGACCCCCCCTAAGAGGAGGAACACCCCGAACAAATCCAGCCACTGTGGGATGGGGAGCAACCTTTTCCTGTGTGGTTCTGGGCATGTGCGTGCGGGCTGGGAAAGCTAATAAGCTACTCTCCTTTGTCTTCTTCCTCTGTCTTTTTAAGATTTTAGTTCAAGGCTTCTCATCCATTATTTTTTTTTTACATTATCACCCTTTAAAATGGACTAGTGGGATACATGGCTGACATCTTAGAATGAAGTGTTGAGATTTATTTTTTAACGTCCAGATTCCTGCAGCACCACTTAATAATCATTGTTGCCATATCGAAAAAGCAGTGCTGGTATTTCTAGTGGTTAAATCAAACCTCTCTTGTGTAGTGGGGCGATGTCCTCTGGAGCGCTCTGAGAAGCCAGTATGGGGCTGGTGTTCCTGCAGGGCCACAATGTCAAACCCAGAGCCGGGCTGGTGCGGTCAGGGCTCCCCTACACGTGGAGGGAGGAGAAGGCTGAAGGTTTAGTTACAGGTAATCAAGAAGCAACGATTCCCTTTTCATCCCATGCAATGCCAGGGCTCCTTTTACCTCCTCCAGGCTCCTTGCATAGGGATCTAAACTCAGTCATGGACTCTAACTGCAGTGATTCTGAGAAGGTCACAGAAAGTAGACTGCCCTTCCCAATCCTTCCCGACTGATTTTCCCCAGTGACACAGCTAGGCCTCACCATACTGTCTCTTGTATAGAAATAACATGGACATTAGCCATTAGATCGCCATTAACCCCCTCTGATGAGTTCACTGCACATTCAGTTCCACTGATCACCTTCTAAAGCATGCTTGCATGCTGCCTTGGCATTTCAGCACTGCATAATAATGTGAGCAGGGACTGCATGGCCGCTCAGCAGCCCCCTGAGGACCCATGCAACACCCTCTACGTTGAGCGGTGCTGGGACCCTCTTACAGCACATGGAGAGCAAGGAGGGAATAACAGAACACAGCCGAGGTGCGTTGGGAGTCCTCGGTCTGCATGGCCTCACGGGAGCTGGCCTTTCTCAGAGTTGTGGAGCTGGGTTTTTATAAAACAACATGAATATACTGCTCAGTCACAGGTAATGAGATCACCACAATTGCATTGCAGCTCCTACCTGGGAAAAGAGTGCTCATCTACATCATCTATAGCTCCTCATCTAGAGAGCGTGGACTCACAGCGTCCTCTCCTCCATAAATGCACTGAGGGCTCCTGCTGCTGACAAGACAAGTCCTGAATACATCCAGAGAGGAACCGGCTACCCGTGAGCTGTGTCCAGCCTGGCTGGCACTTGCTTCTGCCTGAGCAGCCAGTGCCCTTGGAATTCTGTATCTGGAAGCTCGCAATTCCTTCCAGAAGCTTCTTGGTTCAGTCCCATCTTTCCTCCTGTGTACTTCAAACAAACAAAATCAGGAGATAAAATACTAATGCCACTTCAGGGGCAGTGCAGTAAGAAGATGGACACAGAGCCCTGAGCTAGCTGTGTGACCTTGGACAACTTTCTTTTCTGAAACTTGGTGTCTCATCTGCAGAGAAGGGATGGCAGCCTCGTGGGGGGTTGTGAGAAGCTGGAATAAAAACCAGCATGGGTACCAGGCACCAGGAGCTCATATCCCTAATCCTAGCTACTGAGGAGGCTGAGATCTGAGGATTGTTGTTTGAAGCCTGGACAGGCAGGAGAGTTTGTGAGAACCTTATCTCCATTTAATCTCCAAAAGCCAGAAATGAAGCTGTGGCTCAAGGAGTAGAGTCTTACCCCTGAGCAAAAAAATAATCTCAGGGACAGTGCCAGGTTCAAGTCTCAGGGCCAGCACAAACCAAAACAGACAGCACGGGAACTCTGCTCATACCATTTATTTTACAATAGTCACCTAGTATCATCACAGGCTTACTGTAAACAAAACCCAGAACTCACCTGATCAAGAAGAAAAGTCACTGACCACAGAGGAGCAATGGAGAGTTCCATTCTGACCCCACCACATTCTCATAAAGCCATAAAACCCTCATCTCCAGTGTTTATAAACACACTATTCAGAACATATTGAAAGGCTGAAAAGATCTTCCCACATTTACTCCTCTGCGCCACGAATTTATTGTGCCCCTACTATGTGCTAAGTGCTGTGTAGGGCACTCGAGTCAGGCCATGAGTGGGGTCCTGCCTCTCACCTGGTGTGGACGTTGGCGAGGAAGAGAGGCCTAACAGAAACCATCAGGCAACTGACAGAAAGATACCTGTGGGCAAAACTAGGGAGAAAGCCAAGGCCAAGGGTAGCACAGCTCCTGGGCGTGGGGCGTGTCCCGGTGTGCAGCTCTGGAAGGCTTTGCTGAGGCGTGGCCTTGAGCTGGAGATGCAGGTGAGCGTCAGGGAGGGGTAGAGGACACCAGGCCTTTTCAAAGGCTGGGGGTGGGCATGGAGCGTGGCCCCTTACAGGAAGTGAGGAAGGCTCCCGGAGGGGGTGTGGAGGTGGGGAGGGGAGGCGCAGGGAGGAGGAGAGGACTGAGCCTCGCCTTGCCAACTGCTCTGGGCTGCTGGGGGCCCCGGGACATGAGCACTGGGTCCCAAGGAGCACAGCTGGAAGGAAGCACGCCAGATGCCGAGGGTTTGTGTAATGGGCACCGTCAGGGAGGAAGGTTGGGATTCCCGAGGTCAGTGCCTGGATGAGGAGGGGGCCAGCAGCCCCAGGGAAGTGGGGAGCTGACCCCCGGCCTACAGGCTGAGCAGGCCCCTCTGACAGGTGAGGTGGGGTGGAGGGGATGGAGTAGAGTCTCAAAGATGATGCCAGAAAATGAGGTGATCTTTTACCTTGTTCCTCTGTGGTTGGATGGGCAGGTGGACTGAATGTCTGGATATGGTATCACAACAGAGCTCTGTCGGGGGTTTAGGCCGGGCAGTGTGGGGCCCCTGCCCGGGGACAATAGACCTGACACTCCACCGAGGGGCTGGGCACCGCCAACGCGGCCATCAGCACTCATCATCCGCAAGAAGACTTGAACCAGGACGGTGGCTGGCTTTCCCCCACACAGGAAAATGGGAGAGAACAGAAGACTAGAAGCGCCCAGAGCAAGCTGTGCCGTCAGGCAGAAGAGAAATCATGACAGATAAGACCAACATGGAGTGCTGAGACCAAGAAACAAAAACACCAGGGCCCAAATTACAAGAAAGATCAAGTGAAGAAACAAGTAGGCAGAAATAAACGGCTTCATGCATAGCGTCAGATAGAGTCATTTGGCATCATTGATCATGGGTAGTTTTTAACCATTTTCACTCTTTTTGGGAGAGAAAAAAGCTACTTGGAATAACATAAGAAGCTAGGCACCAGTGGCTCATGCCTAGAGTCCTAGATGCTCAGGAGGCTGAGATCTGAGAATTATGCTTCAGAGCTAGCCCAGACATACAAATCAGAGACATTCATCTCCTTTAACCAGCAAAGCCTAGAACTAAAAAACGTGTCTCAAGTGGTAGAGTGCCAAAAAAGCTGTATCAGAATACAAGGCTCAGAGTTTAAGCCCCAGAACTGGCAACATAAACAAATGTATTATAAACATGTAAATCGGTGGGATAAATACATAACAAATAAACCAAAGCACATAGCAAAATGTTTAGAGCTGATCGTCAGTCGAATCCGTCTGTGTGTCTGTCTTTAGGTGATTTAAACAAAAAGCCTCCTAAAAGCAAACTGCAGTTATCTCTTCAAAGGAAAACAAAATTAGAAGGGTTTTCATCCAGACTTTCCATTTTTAGGCAGTTAATCTGAAAATTCAATTTCCCCAGCACAGATCGTTCTCAAACATTCCAGATTTTTACTGTAAATGAGAATTACTTACAGTGGTCACTGAGAAAATTTCCACACGCTGCCCCGGCCAAATCTATGAAATCATTGACTCACGTCGACCCAGGCGCCTGGTTTGCTGTGAGCTAGGGGACTGACTGTTTCACGCTCCTTTACGGCTTCCTTTCCTGGGTTGAAGAGTTTGTACTTCCCCGGGGAGGAGACTGCTGACAAAGCAGGTCTTTCTACCTGTCCTTGGGCAAGTCCCCGCACTCCAGCTTTTCTTTTGGCCCTCTGCCTTCTGGCTAACTCCTACTCATCCCTCAAGGCCCAGCTGAAATACACCTCTGCTTCCAGACAGAGCTCACCTTGCTTCTCTCTTCTGCCTTTCACATGTGATCCTTACCTCATGACAACATTTAATCTGCTGATGCAATGATTTGTTTTGGCGTTTGTCTTTCCCCTTCAAAGACAGATGGTGGGGGTGGGGGTTAATATTTTGAACTCACTTTCAATCTCTAATGTGAAACACAAGGCCCTGGCCCTGGTAGAGACCCCATGTTTGCAGAAGGGCCAGGTAAGGTACAGATGCTGTTTAAGAGACACAGAGCCCTCTGGATTCATAACCCAAGCATCTCATTAAAAGGTATTATCCACCATGTTCTAGATCCTTCTGGAAGTACTTCACTGATCTGAATGATCAAACAAGAAATGATTTAGACTTCTTCATTTGATGCATAACTCAAAGAATACCCTTTAGTATCTCACTTTGAAGACCAAATTGGCTGCATAGTGCTCAAACTTATGAAAACAATAAAAACCCTGAGCCTCCATACAGTGAATGAGACCCCAGGAACTGCTTCTGTGGGGACCTTGCTTCCGACAAGGCGATGTCCCGGGATTCTACAAGTCCCTTCTGCCCTCAGTTTCCCTCCTTAGCTCAGCCATAGCTCAAGTGGGTAGAATAACAAAATAACAGAACTGCTCCAATTTAGCTTATTCTTGGTCCTTATAAATAAATAAATAAATAAACATATTGGTACAGAATAGAATCCATCTATTATTATCAATCTGCCCCAAGTGGTCTTCTGTGTTGGGGAGAAGGGTGACATTTACTTGAATTCTTGCTTTAGAACAGTGCTCATCAAATGTTAACATGTGTACACACTCCCAGGGGAGCCACTGGTTCGGAAGTTCTGGGCGAGGTCTGCCAGAGGCCGCACTTCCAGCGAGGCCCACGGGTGATGGTGAAGACATAGGCCCCATGGGACACTCAGAATACCAGTCACCCCCTCCTCCCCACTCCCCCCGTGCAGCGGGGGGCTCTCTATCTGTCCCCCCACCCCCCGACACATGTACAGAAGGAACTCAAGGAACCATTCCTGTGTCTCATGTGGACGCCCTAACCATCAGTTCTCTAGATGATTCCATCAGTGGGTGGCTGCCATCTTGGACCTAGCCTTGTGGTGGACCCCCGGGGAGGGGGTCTTTGGTGGACCTATGGCAGGAAGCTCACACATACTTCATTACAAAGAAAAACCAAACAGAGAGCATTGATAAATCACCGCCCCGTGCTATGGAACAACCCTGCAGCCAGCAGCTCTTTCCCAGTGGTTGGTGTTCATCTGGAAACTTCCCTTCTGGGAAGCATAGCTGGAAGCCCAGAAGCTGACCACTCCGGTCCCAGAGCTCCTGTGGGGCTGGTGCTGAGGGGAGGCTGGGGAGTCAGGAAGCGGCCATGCCACTGACCACAGCTGACCCCACATGCCCTCACTACGGAACCCCTGTGCTCAGGTGAGCGAGCAGGGGGTACGTGCTCTTCATCCAAAAGGGGAGATATCTCTTTCTCTCCTCCCTTCTTTTCCCCTCCCCTTCCCTCCTCTTCTCCCTCTCTCCTTTTCCTTCCCTTCTCATTCCTCCTCTCTCCCTCCCCTCTTTCCCTCCCTCCCCTCTTTCCTCACATACACACATGCATATCTTTGACTATATAAAGTGAGTCTCAAAAGTAAACTCAAAGCCTCAGCACAGCTTTGAGTTCAAGGCTAGCACTTTACCACTTGAGCCACAGCTCTGCTTCTGGCTTTTTTGGTGGTTAATTGGAGATCAGAATCTCACAGATCTTTCTACCCAGATTGTCCTTGAACCCTGATCCTAGATCTCAGTCATCTAAGTTATTAGATAAGAGTCACTGGTGCCCAGCAGGCCATAAAATGAATATCAATTCACAGGCCTGCCCAACTAATCCATGTTTTATGTATCCAATTACAACTCTCAAAAAACTATTTTTTTAATTTAATTTACCCTCACATCATTTTGAAGCCATTTGAGTGCTTGTCAATGAATGTTGAGTACTACATCCTTTGTGCTGTGGAATGGGTGCTAATTTAAAGTACTATTGTGGTTGAGTCAGACAGATACTTCCTCTGAAACTACGTCCAGAGCCAGCTTGCTGTCTGAGAGGGTGGGACCAGATTGTGTGATGGCGACGAGGAGGGTGAAAGACTGTTAGATGCATCGCTTGAAGTCATTAGGCTTCGGTTCCTTGGGTCTCTCTTCATCTATATTTGGCCACGAGGCCCACCTTTCAGCCTCAGGCTGGTTTTGTACTCTCACTCCTGTTCACTCTTAGCAAATCAACCCAGGAAACAAGAACACAAAAATCCTTGTCCCGGAGTGGCAGGTGTTTGGATTCTTTTCCCCCAGAAAGGCAAGCCTTGAAGAAGAACCAGTGAACCAAACCCTTGACCTCCTTTCCTCATGGCCGGTCATCACTCTTCAGCCAAGGAACTACATCCTCTGCCATCAGCCAGCCTCCAGCAGAAGCTCAGGCAAGGCACCCAGTCCACGCCTGGTTCTCGTGAGTTCCCAACGCCAGTGCAGAGCATTGCCATACATGCCGGCTCCTCCTCCACTGCCAGCCTTACCCAGAATCACTCAGGTCCCCTAGCCCACACCACACTCTTCTCACTAGACGGGCTCTCCTGCATCTATACTTGTGGCGTCCGAGGCCACCTCCATCCCCATGAATCCCGGACTCACGTGCCCTCTCAAGTCTCCCTTGTCACTGCTCAGCCAACAGCCAACTCCCTGTGAGTCCTGCAGGTGACGGCCCACGGACACCTGCGCGTGCACAGGTGCCCAGCTCCCAGGAGGCAGCAGCCCAGGAGTGGAGGAAATGCAGTCATCTCTAATTGACCACAGGAACCTTGAAGCTGCCACGTCCCTTCTGTTGTACCCCTGGCTCAGAACAGTGTGTATCTGCCCCCCTGGTCCCTGCAGGACTGGTTCTGATACCCCTGTAGGTACTCAGGTGCTCAAGTCTCTTACATAATAGGTGCATCTACACATAACCCAACACTCGCCATCTCTAGCTTTGCTGTCACACGTAACATGATGCAAATGCCGTGGAAATAGTTGCCAGACTGTATGGCTTAGGGAATTATGACAGGGAAAACTTCTGTAGGTGTCTAGAACACAGGTAGCCAGCTTAGCTGTAACTACTTAGTACTGAAGAGGAACACAGTGCCCTGTGCTGCATGCAGTGGCTACACATCTCATCATCTGTACACACTCAGCAAGTGACTGATGGGTGCCAAACTCACACCCGGCTCTTTGGAATTCTCTGTCACTTTTTTTCCCCCTCTTGGACACTCTCTGCTCTTTGTTGGTTGACTCTTCAGAGGCAGCACGTGAAGGCCAAGAGCCATCCGTGCTGTTCTGGGAGATTCCCAGGCTTGAGTCATCTTCCTTCCAAAATGCTGCTGCCGCCGCTGATCCTCTAAGCTCCACTCCGTGATCCCATGGTCCCATTATCCATGAGCCAAAGCCTCACTCTCCCAAAGGTAAAAAGAGTAAGAGTATTTGCAAGTGAAAGACATGAAAGCAAGCGAGCAAGCTCTGCACCAGGACAGGTCTCCACCCAGTGGACCTCCACCAAGAGGAGCCCAGTGGAGTCTTCTCACAGGGCAGGTTTTGTGGCATGGGCTCCTCCCACAAAACCTCCTCAGCTGGGAACTGACTGTTGGACGGTTTGTGCTGTAGTCACTGGCTGAGCACCCAGGGCACCCAGGGCATTATGGGAAGAAGCAGGATTTGAGTGGGAACTCACAGCATTATGGGAAGAAGCATCTCATCAGGAGTTTCCTCCCGTGCTGTGCTCTCTTCAATGACCAGGATCTGCTTTCGTGCCCCCAGATAGCCCAGTGGCCTCATTCCTTTCTTCCTGTAGCTTCTCCTGCTGTTGCCCCAGGACTCAATGCCCCTGTGTCTGGATGTGGGAGCCCTCCACGTGAGCCCCAGTATGCTGGCTCTGGCTTTTATTACAGATTCACTGAAAAGTCCCTCCCTCTCTGTCCCTCTAGGTGTGAGTGTCACAGCAACACCTTCACCACAGCAGCACAAGGTTCAAAAACCTTGTGCCTCTGCCCCCGCCCATTCCAGAAAGCCAGCCCTTTGAGAGCGGGTACAAACTATGCCCATCCATCCACTCCCTGACTCATGACAAGGGCTCTGGAAATGTTTTTATGCCTCATGGCTCTGGAGATGAATCAACCAATGAATCAATAAATGGATTAATAGTAATCCATAAATTTAAAAAAAAAGAATGAATGTGTAAGACATGACCCAGAACATGTGAGTGGTCTGTGTGTGCGGGAAGTTTTCTGAATGGCTCTTTGGAAGTGATTTATGTCGGTACATTGTTCCACCTCCGTGGGAAATGAGTATTCACTGTGTTGAAATCCTTCGGGTTAAGAATCATGTCTTTTTATCTGTCTGACTCAGACACTCTTGGAAGCTGAGCAAATCTAGGCGCTGTGACTCACGAGTACCCTGATGAAACACAGGGAAGTTCAGAGATGGCTTCAATGTGAAGGGTTCCCTTTGCACATACATGTGATCATGCCTGCAGTTACCTGAAGCATTGGAAGGTTCTACTGTAAAAGTCTTCCACATGCACCTGTGCCATCCCTTCAACTCAAACCCCTCACAAACACCTGCATGAAATTGGCACCGACATGACAGCAAGCCTGCCTGACTACAGTCATTTGTTGACCACTTGAGTGATTTCATCAACAGTAACTTCAAGAGGCCCCACCCACGGGTTCACTGGGGAATCATGGCAAGGTCGAGGTGGAAGGAGGGGAGGCTCATGGATCTGTTGGGTAGGTGAAGTTTTTCTTCTTGGCGTTTTCTATGCTATTAAGTATTGACTTATTTGTTTCATCTCCAGAATTGGCTTACTGAAATCAAAGGTGAAAGTACTCATTTGAATAAGCTCATGACCACCTCAGACATGAATGAAAGGACCTTTTCCCCCTAGCTTGCTATTCCAATTACCAGTTTTAACATATCTACAAACACATGAACAAAACCATTAAACTATGGCTTGTGCAGGAGAAGATGCCGGTGGTGTCATTCCTTAGAGTTGAACAAAATAAATACTGGGAAGCTGGAACATGTATCATTGCGGGGAGGGGTTAAGTTCAAAGCTGGGGCAGACAAATGGAGAGGGAGAAGGTCGGCAAAAGCAGTTATGGTGTTCCATGTATGTAACAATGCTCAATATATATAAAAATGGAGCCAGGAAAATGGAAGGGGTAGGTTGGTTTGGGAGAAGGGGAGAATGGTGAAAGGGGTGGCACTCAGAGTGACATTGTACCCACAAACTGACATGATGAATTGAATACCCTTTGTACAACTATGTAAAGATAATTTTAAAAATTAAAATAAATAAAACAAACTGTGGGACCTATGGCTAAGGGGGAAGTTGTAAACATTTATATGCAGTTTAGGAATATATTTAGGAATGTGTTTAGAATTATGACACAGGTCTTTGAGCTTCAGTGGGAACCTGTCATCCTGATCTGAAGCCCTGAACTGTCTCCTTAGAGCTGACATTATCTTCCAATGACTCCCAACATGTCATTCAGTCATTTCTTTGATCAGAAAGGTCAGTAAGATATGCATGGTCTGAGTCCTCAAATATACCCTCAGATAAAGTAGATGACATGTATATATTTGTGTGTGTGTGTGTGTGTGCGCGCACACATGCATGCATGCGCACGCACATACACACACTGGTCCCTGAGATTGAACTCCAGGTCTAGGCATTGTCCCTAAGCTTTTTTAGCTTGAGGCTAGCACCCTACCCCTTGAACCACAGTTCCACTTTTAGCCTTTTGGTAGCTAATTAGAGATAAGAGTCTCCTGGGTTTTCTTGCATGAGATGGTTTTGAATAGCAGTCATCAGATCTCAGCCTTTTAAGCAGCTAGGATTATAGGCAGGAACCATGAGGACTTGGCTTGAGTTTTGCTAATTTTTTTTTAAAGTTTTTCATTTGCCTTTAATATACATGATTAAAAATCATTTTTCTCAAGAAAAGTTAGGATATTCTGGAATAGGGCCACCCTTTATGCCCCTGGATTTTAGAAAGTGATGGAATTCAGACTGAGAAATTACTGAGAAGGCAGGGCAGCTTGGGAGGGAGAAGGGCAGTCAGGGGAAGTTCATGTGGCTGCTGAATTTGGTTGAGTAATACATTGCCACCCCCTCCCCATTAGTATATGGTTTCAAGGAGCCCACAATTGAAGAAGAACCGAGACTGCTCAGGTTCTACAGACAGTGAGGATGCTTGAGTCACTGTTCCCATAAGCCCACTCAACTTCTGCTAGAGACTCACTGCCTGTCAACAGATTTACCCTGTTCACATGCTTGCCCTTTTTCTTTGCCAGTACTGAGGCTTGAACAAATGTCTGGGTGCTGTCCCTGAGCTTTTGTGCTCAAGGCTAGTGCTCTCCCACCTTAAGCCACATCTCTACCTCTGGCTTTTTGTGGGTGACTGGAGATAAAAGTCTCAAGACTTTCCTGCTGGTTGGCTTCAAGCCATGATCCTCAGATCTCAGCCTCCTGAGTAGCTAGGATTATAGGCATGAGCCACCAGTGCCTGACTTCTGCATGTCCTCTTTCACATGGAAAGATTAATATAACTTTTGTCTTCTGTTTTGGGAGGCGTACTGCTATTTTCACAGAATTGGGGGCAGGGAAACAGTCAAACCACACAATGTAAGCATAGCTGACGATAACACAGGACTGACTGACCAGGAGCTTCTCTAATTAACTGAGCTGTATAATACCTACACAGGAAATTAAAATTTTTGTTCCAAAAGTTCTCCTGATTTTAAAAATTAAAGTTTTATTTTGACCGTGCTTGGTGAAAATGATACGTAATAAACCCGTGTGCCGAGTGGCCCACTCACAGCCTGCTGGCAGGATGTGAGCAGGTGATGAGTGAGTAGTGTGAGGAAGAACTCCTGGATGGAGAAGAAGGCTCGGATGAAGTGCAGAGGAGACGGATGGCATTGTAGGAGGCAGGCTCTGAGGAGGTTTGCACCAAGGAGCCCACCCGTGAATTTGTAAGTTAGGTATAGGTATAGGTATAGGTATAGGTATAGGTATAGGTATAGGTATAGGGATGGAGATCTGGCAACCACTGAAATCCTGGAAAGCAGCAGAGAGGAGACAGAAGCTAGGGGCAAGCCTTATTGGCAGTCTGTATTGAAGGGAAGGAAAAGGATTTTCCAGGAAAGGACTAGAGAAAGAGCAGCCAGAGGAGTTGGAAAGATAAGAAAAGGGGACAAGCTCCACAGACAAAAGACTTGTGAGGAGACTAGCAGGCACTGGGAGGGAAGCACCTGCTCCCTTAGGAAAGAAGGGGAAGAGCAGAGGATGTGCCCATGTACCTACGCTCATTCATCACCTACTATGTACAACTACTCTACACTGGGAGACATGGCAGCACAGCCAGGCCGCTTGCTCTTGTGAGGTTTATGGGAACAAAAATAAAAGCAAAGTGACAGCTTGGTCTTGGGCATGGAGGATGGGAACTGAAGCGGAGTGACCCCGGTGAAGCCACAGAGAATCCAGTGCTTTGGTGTAGGAGATGGGACTGAAGAACAGGGGCTGCCTCCTGGGTCACACATAGGAAACAACAAGAGACCAAGGACTCAGCCAAGAGGAAGGACCTGTGAGGCTCGCAGCATGAGCTGGTGTTCAGTTCTACTTGCCATACTCTGGCAATGCTGAACAGCCTCAAAGCATTGGTTGGTTGAGTATGAAAGAGGTGGATCACTCCATCGGGGGATTGGAGAGATCTCTACGGTAAAAGGTTATCAGGACACGGGATTGAAACACCATGTTAGAAAACACAAACGTCTAGAAACCACAGACAGTAAATGCTGAAGGTCAAAGCATCAGCAGCTCAAAGAATCTATACAGTAATGGGGCATTACGCAGCCTACTAACTCCTCTATTTGGATGGAGAAGAGCTGTAATTTAGGATCGCTAGCTATCAATTAGTTCTGTCTTCCTCATCTGTGGAATGAGAGGTTTGGGTGAAATGAACTTAAAACTCTCCTCCAGCACCATCCACGGTGAGCCATCAAGCGCTGTGGACAGACTCTGGAAGTTCACTCACCTCTTTAATATTTGCATTCAATATGGAACTGCTAATGCTCAGAAATACAGCACCAGAATCCTGAGGGTCCCTCAAGAATGGGCACATAAAGTTTGGAGTTTTAGGAACCATCTTGGTTGTCAAGTAAGTTGCTCTGAGCTGGCAAGAGTAGCTCACGTCTGTTATCCTAGCTACTCAGTAGGCTGATATCTGAGGATTGCAGTTCAAACCCAGCCTGGGCAGAAAAGTCCTCAAGACTTATCTCCATTGAACCTACAAAAAGCTAGAAGTAGAGGTACAGCTCAAGTTGCAGAGTGCTGGCCTTTAGCAAATAAGCCAAATGAGACTGTGAAGAATTGAGTTCAAGTCCTGGTACTAGCACATAGGCACACACACACACACACACAGGCACACACACACACACACAGGCACACACACATACACACACACACACAGGCACACACACACACACAGGCGCACACACACACACACACAGGCGCACACACATACACACACACACACAGGCACACACACACACACATGTTGATCTTTGAACATAGAAAAAAATCTTTAAATCCTGGTGGGAGAAATTGCCTAGGATGTGGGTAATTGCAGAAGGTAATTGGAAATAAACCCTTGGAATAGACCAACTGGAAAATTATCAGAGATGATTAGGTATCTGTTAAGTTTGGAAATTTGCTTTATGACTATTGAGAGAAGATAAACTTTTCCAATGTAAGGATGATGACATGAAATAAAGCTATCCAACTCTGACTCCTTTCCCATAGCTGAGATTCACTGGGAAATGGATACCTAATGGCTATGTTAAGACATATTGGCGATAGCTTACTACTGAAAGGATTCTTCATCTTCAGCACAGCGAACAGCGTTTTCATTTTTTATACCTTTATAGGTGAGAGTCAGGTCACCTGTGCTCTAAAGGCTGAGACAGGAGGGTAGTGAGTTTCAGTCCATCTTGGCTGCAGAGACAGAACCCTGTCTCAAAAAAATCAATCAACCAGCCAACAAACACCGAAAGCTTTGTTCTTGTAGATAAATTGAGGACACGCTGAAGTTCCATATAGAGTAGGGCATGCATGGGAATCAGCTGCTTAGGACAAAGTTACTGTTTTTTACATCTTATAAAGCAATGTACAGTCATCTTAAGAACCAGAAGTTGCATGCACAAGAGTTTTCTTCGAATCTGTAAGGCACTTGAGAACGAAAAGGAGCAGGAAGTAGAGGAAAAGCAGGCCTGAGGTCAAATGAGTCACCCTGCTTAGCCCTTCCAGACATCCCCTTTTGTGCTTCATGGGTTTCCTGTTCCTTTTGCCTCACACTGATAAACTGGAAAGTAGATGGGAGCCTTATCTGGACACTAGGTTCAGAGTCCCAGGTTCAGGTGAGGACCCCAGATCTCTGAGGAGTAATTAGAGACCAGGCTCTGCCTGGGACATCCTGTGTCACCAGACCTGCAGGCCACAGGCCCTGAGTGGGCGGGCCTAGCAGCACTCTACCCCCGGAAGTAAAAATCAGTCCTTCTGGTGGGCAGGCGCCTCTGTCCTCACCTTAGACCAGCCACCCACACTCGCCTATCAAGCAGAGCCCTTAGGCACCCAGAGCTTCTAGCACAGGCCTCCATCCGGTTTTGAGGGTGACAGGCAGTCTTTGACCATTAGGAAGTATTTATATCTGTAGTTTCTTTTAAGATGTTCAATGATATAATCTACCAAGCAGACTTACACTACTGGGAAGCAGCCACCTCTTCTTCTCCATCCTTCCTCGGTGCTAGGAGACCTTAGGAATTCTTTCTGTCTCTCTCTGTCTTACTCTCTTTCTGTCTGGACTCTCTCTCATGGAAATTATTGGATAGTGTGTCACATTTCCATGATGTTTAAAAGCTGTCATGGGCCCACAGTCTGTTGTGGGCCATGAGCTTGCTTGTGGCATCCAGTGCCTTTTCAGGCAGCCCCTGGGATGGTTGCTGATGATAAACAGATTGGAGAAGCTGGGCTGGCCATGCTGCCTGGGTTTGGGGATGTGGAGCCTGGGCTGGTTTGGAAGGATAGATAAGGAGATTCTAATAGGAAGAAGCAAATACTGGCTGTCCAGGAAAACTATCATGAGGTGAATACTCTTTTTGTGTCCAGCAGCAACTGTCCAGGGCCTGGCAAGGAGTAGAGGGTGAAGTGGAGGGCCAGCAGAAGACAGAGTAGACGGGCGAGACGCTGCAGCCTGGACGGCTCAGGGTGCAATGGAAGAGCCTTACAGTGATCAGTTTCTATCAATGCAACCATACACGTTGGCTCTCAGGAGCCCACCAGGAGACTCAGAGAGCAGAGCTTACACACTGCTCCCTCTCCTCTGATTCACAGAGCCAGGCGTCTCCTCTCCGTACCAGCTCGAGAAGTGTGCAGTCAATTTCTATTGTACAAGATTGCTCCACACCTGTCTGATTTCCACTGAAGTAGGTGCTTTTCCTAGACCCACCTGGATTCCTGAACTTGGCTGACATGTCAACCTCAGAGCATTCTCCTGGTCAACTCTCTTCACCACACACAACACAAGAGAAAGTGGCCTTTCTCATGTTTCTAGGATATTTCCTCCCATGGGAAAGAAAAAAGGACCTCAAGAAATGATCAAAAGAAGAGTCTTTGATTGACTTTGCATTAACAACAGAAATGCTGCGTAGCACTGGTGGCTCAGGCCTGTAATCCTAGCTACTTAGGAAGATGAGATCTGGGGATCAAAGTTCGGAGCCAACTCAGACACATTTCTAAGGCTTCTTATCTCCAATTAACCAGTAATAAGTTGGAAATGGAGGTGTGGCTCAAGTGGTAAGAGTGCCAGCCTTGAGCAAAGTAAATCAAGTCAAACAAGAGCTAGAGACCCTGAGTTCAAGCCCTAGTATACATAAACGCACACATACACACCCATATACACACACATACACACACACACACATACACACACACAGACACACACAAACACACACTGGCTTTCAGTGAACTGATTCTTTTGTATCTCAGAGTTTTTTTTGTTTCAATCAGTTGGAGGGTCTTATACCTTTTATAGATTAAAAAAAAAACACTGCTTAAAGATTTTGTAATAGAGCCAAGCAGCAGTGGCTCATACCTTTAATCCTAGCTACTCAGGAGGCTGAGATCTGAGGATCACAGTTCAAAGCCAGCCAGGGCAGGAAAGTCTATGAGACTCTTATCTCTAATAAACCACCAGAAAAAACCACCAGGAGTGGCACTGTGGCTCAAGTGGTAGATGTTCACCTTGAGCTGAAGAGCTGAGGGACAGTGCCGAGGCCCAGAGTGCAAGGCCCATGACTGACAAAAGAAAAAAAAAGATTTTGTAATAGGACAATCTAGACTCTGGAGTTCAGGCTTTCTTTATGAAGCAGGATTTTGAGATGTGAAAAGTGTGCAACAGAAAATCAGGGTCTAGTAGGTGGGGAAGGTCAGACTCCTTCTTGTCATTTTGGGAATGTCTGTTCCCTATGAATTAAAAAAAAAAATCACAGCTCAGCGTGGTTTCCCCAACACTTCCACAAAAATCTTTGCCTATGACTGCCCCATCATCCCTGGGGTGGGAATGGATGAGAGGTTTAGAGATAAGAAGCTAAGATATCAGATAACCTTCCCAGGCCACCTGGCCCACCCATGGGGGCTCCTACCCACCCCTCAGACTCCCCTTTTCTTCCTCAGCTGTGTCAAGAAAGAGCCCCAGGAGGATCATGAGGGAGCTGTGGGAAGAGGAGGCCTGGGGTGCCCAGAGCAGAGAAGTGGACGCAGCCCCTGCCTGCAGGGCGCGGTGAAACCCAGGCCCTGAGCTTGGAACGGCCCAGGGCCTTCTCCAGGGAGCTTGCACAGCTAGGATCTGCACTGGGAATGTGTCCCACACAAGGTCTGCCTGTCTTACTGGACTCTGTGTGTCCCACGCAAGGTCTGCCTGTCTTACTGGACTCTGTGTGTCCCACGCAAGGTCTGCCTGTCTTACTGGACTCTGTGTGTCCCACGCCAGGTCTGCCTGTCTTACTGGACTCTGTGTGTCCCACACTAAGGTCTGCCTGTCTTACTGTATTCTGTGTCAGACCTACTTCTTCTTTTCTACCTCACCTCTGTGTCCGGAGACTTGCAGGAATTCTTATCATATTTATATTCTCCCATCTAGAAGTTTCCTGAACGTGTGTTACTCACTGGATCTTCTTTATAGTTATCTGTTGCTTTGAGACAGTCTTACTTAGGTAGCCAGGGCTAGACTAGAACTCATAATCTCCTGAGTGCTGAGATTATAGGCGTGTTCCATGACACTCAGCTTTTGTTTGACATTTACTTAAAATAATTAGGCTTTAATTTTTAGAAAAGTACTGTACTAGAGCTCTTTAAATTTTGTCAAAGTTTTGAATAATCACAGTACTGAAAAACCAGAAGAGATTTGAAGTAGGCAGGCCATAGCCAGACACCCCTCCTGCTCAGACATTCCCTTCTTTTCTCTTCCTGGTTATTAATATCTTTGTCAAACTCTGTCTGTGTTCAGAAGGTTACTGATCTTTTGGAGGAACAAACTTGAAAAGTCTTGCTTTAATCATGGCAGTAATTAGCAAATTTGGACCCAGCATTATCTTTCCTTGTTTTCTTTTTTCTTTTTTAATTAGAAACACGTTCAAGATCAGGCTTGTAGTTTATCCATTGTCTCAGAAACCTGAAGCACAGTGCTGGCAATGAGCAGGTACTCTCTTAGGTCTGGTGAGTTGCTAGAATCTTTTATCATGTCTCCAACAATTATCTCAGTTTATGTGACTAGAGGAGCACACGTGACTATCCCTCCAAGCTAAGGATGTGGTCTTAACTCGGAGAAGATGTTAATCTATTGACTCATTCACTCGACCTCAAGGGAGGAGAGAGCATGGTTAGCCATGCTCAGAGCAGCAGGGGAAGAATACCTCTCAGGCCAGGAGCAGCTGGCCTCCAGCTCCCAAGGATGCGGCCTTGCCAGCCAAGGAGATTCTCTTCATTCTTTGGCTTTATGTCTGGAGTATGAAATCACCCAGGTTCCAAGTTCTCCTCTGCAGATGTTCAGTTAGGCTGTGTCTCCTCTGCAGACAGGCTAATTCCCTGCACCTCCCATCCATGGTTGGCCATCGATCAATTTCTTCAGTACCCCTACCACCCTGGTCTTTCAGCTGCTTCTTAGATGGTCCATTCTCTCTCTGTTCCCCAGGTTTTCTACCTCGTGCCTCACCTGTCCTGAGCTCCTCACATCTTTGCTTAGCAACCCCTCTTTCTCACCCTCCTGACCAGATCCCCATCATTCGGTTTGTCTGCTCCAACACCACCTCCTCAGAGATCCAGCCATGTTTTCAACATCCCCTAGGATGCTTCTAGCCCAATACTCAATTGTCCAATATCGACCTCCTGTGAGTCTCCCGACTCCAGTCACCTCTGAGCCTTTGTTCCTGACGGTGGCATCATCACTCTCTCTGCCTGTCTACCAACATCCATTCTAGAGCAAACCCACAGATTCCCCCTGCCAACTGTATTTCACGTCCAAACCTCTCTTCCCCTTTACAACCTTTACTGAGGCCGCTGGCACTGGGCCAGAGCTTCTTTCCTTTGGTTCAGCATCTCCTATCGCCCTTCCTTGCCATCACTTGGTGGTCATGGCCCAAAGGACCCTTCACTGCCCACCAAACTGGTAGGTAAACGTTCCTCCCCGCCAGCCTACGCGTGAGCATCTGCCCCTGATCTATACTAAGGGGGACAGCTCTCTGAACCCAATGATGTTGCTACCAAAAGCCTCTGCAATGGTAAATGAGTCACAGAACCCCTGTACTCTGCTTCCCTTCCACAGCTGCTCATGGCAAAGCTGCTCGCGTGGGGAAAGGTAGCATCTATTACATCACAGCACTCAACATTGTCAGCCGTCCACACCTGCCTCGTTTCACCCCTGCCCTGGGCCTTCCCCGCAGCAAGCTTCACCCTGGGCACATGGCAGGCTCTGCACGCCGCCCTGTGCCTGGCACGCCTGGGTGCCTGGGGCTGTCTTGCTTCTGTTGCGTCTCTTCCCCAACCCGACTCCTGAAGCCACTCTGCCCTCTAAGCTTCATCTCGAATGCCCCGATACCTTTCTGAATCGTCATGCGGGGTCTGCTCTGCCTCTCTTCCACGTTCCCCCAGCCTCTGTGAGGCTCACTCACCCATGCAGTACCAGAGCTCTTCCCACGCTTGGAATATTTATTTCCCACTTCTCCAACCCCCTTTCTAGCCACACTTCCTCCTAGCAGAAGCCTGGCATCTCCTTGAGATCAGGGACTATGTCATCTCCCTTCCTACCTCCTGAATAAATGTAAGGCCACCCGCTTCCTGCAGATTGAGCCTTTAGCATGAGCGGAAGTGGAGATGACTTAAGGTCAGAACCTAGGTGTCCGAAATAATAGACTTGATTTTAAAACTCACCAAATTCACCTTTCTACCAACCATAAGTCTAGAAAGCTAGGCCGTTTTCTCAGATACTGAAAGCTAAGCAAAGTGCTCTAGAGAAAGATACTAAAAGCTAAGCAAAGTGCTCTATGGTTTAAAGAGCATTCCAAGGATATTGGACTAGACAAGTTAATATCCATAATTATAAAAATTCATGCTTAAATATGCAGACCCTTCTGCAGTCTTAGATTCTGAACTGCCTTTTGCTGGCATGGGCCGCTCCCAGTTGGAATAAAATACATTTGATTATAATCACAGAAAAGTGGCTCCTGTGAGTTTCAGCCCTATAATGTTTCATCTTTAAAATGGGCAAATCTAGAAAGTTCTCTGCAAGTTAAAATTCAAAACACATTGAGAGTCAAATACCTTTACTGCCGCAGGTATGCTAACACAGTCCGTCTCTAAACAAAGCATTTGAAGGAGACCAAAATGATACTCATTTGGTTGTCTCCTGGATTTTCCATGCTACAGATCAAATGACCCCCTTTACACCCTAGCATCGCAGCTAATTCTTCCGTTCCCTTCTTTCTGGTGCTCTCTTCCAGGATCCAAATTCCAGCCCTGGCTTCCAGGCACTACTCTGCTGGCAATGTCTGTGTCTTCTGTTTTATTTCTAGTATCTTCCTTTTCTTCTTTCCAAAATACCCTGCATGTTTCTTTTTCTTCTTCTTCTTCTTCCTATATGAGATTGGTACAACTACTCTATTGTAGGGAACTGGACCATTTCTTATAAAAGATATCTCTCTCCTTAATAGCTCCCCTAATAGCCAACCCATTAGTCTACAATATTTACCAAGGGAGAAAACACCACAGTCACTGGTTTTCAGTTATATGTATTTTCAAAACACTTCAGATAAAAAATGGTCTGAGCTATGCTTGCAAGAGGAGGTGGATTGGAGAGCTTTGGGCATGGGAAGAGGTAATTATAACAAAAAGTCCGCCTTTCAGCCAGTGCCCAAGGACTCAGTAAACATTGCCCTAGGGCTGCCCAGGCCTGGTGCTGGGAGGGTAAGGAAGAATCAAGTAAAATCTCCACGTCAGAGTTTGCCTCCCTGCAGAGGGAGAAGAGTAGTAAACAGGCTATTGTGAAATGCAGCTACATGAGAAGAGGCATTGCTCCAGGAATGGGGAGCCCTCAGACGCCTCCCAAAGGAGCCCCTCACCGGAGTCAGACCTAAGCAAAACCAAAGAAGACAATTCAACACGCAGTGATGCAAAAACTGAACTGAAATAAGAGGATCCTGGAGGAGAATGGACATGATCATTTAAAAGAATGATAAACTATAATGCATGCCTAACTAGATTCTTCTCTTTAGTTGTGGAACTAGGGTTTTAACTCAAGACCTGGAGCTTCCTATGCTGGGGTGTTATCATGGAGCTATACTTTCAGCCTCTTAGATTCAATGCTAAGACTCAAATATAAAGCATATTTAAAAACTATATCAGGCTGAGCATGGTAATCCCAGATACCAGGGAGGCAGAGATTGGAAGGATCACTGTTCAAGGCCAGTGTGGGCCAAATGTTAGCAAGACTCCATCTCATTTAATAAAACAGACATGGCAGTGTGTGTCTATGTTCCCAACTACATAGGAGGTGGTAAGGAAAAGAATCACAGTTTTGGAAAAACTGGGCAAAAGCTCAAGACTGGCTGAAAAATAACCAAAGCATTTCCAGGAACTGGAGGTTCACACCTGTAATCCAAGCTACACAAGAAGCTGAGATTTGAGGGTCACAGTTCGAAGCCAGCCTGAACAGTAGTAAAATTTGTGAAACTCTTATCTCCAATTAAACACCCAAAGCCAGAGGTGGAGCTGTAGCTCAAATGGTAGAGCATGAGCCTTGAACATAAAAGCTCAGGGACAGCACCCAGGCCCTGAGTCCAAGTGCACCGGTATGTGCATATACACAGACACCAAAATAACCAAAGCAAAAAGGACTAGGGACAAGGGTCAGATGACAAGAGTTCCAGTTCCTAACTAGCAAGCATAAGTCTCTGAATCCAAACCCCAGTCTCACCAACCATCCAATCACCCAAATAACAACAAAAGCCTTCCATTTGGCTTTCAAAACCCAACAAGAGTCAGCTTCTGTGGGTGCGAATATATCCAGTTGTGGTTTATATAATTACATCACACTTTTCCAAGTAGATGATTCAATCAAATGATCCCCCATGAAACTTACTTTTAGTTTCTAATTTACTTTTTATTTATATTACAAAGTGTACATATGTGTGTATATATGTTTATGCATGCACCTACATCTTTTAGGGAATAAAGTGGATGTAAAGAAGCAATTAGAGATTTTTCTTGACCTCCACCAGGATCACGCAGATCCCAAAAGTCCAACTTGCAGTCACGGGGCACAGACATCACTAAGCCTTGATCACAGGACACATTGCCACCCCATACAGTCACAGCCAACTGAGTCACAACCAGAGCAGCGGAAGGTGCTGGGAGATGGTTCTATAGTCCGGCATAGAGGTGCAAAGTGATAGAATGGACTGGAAGTCATAGAAAGTCCGCAGAATAAGGTTTCTTGGGATGTCACATAGGCTAATGGATACTGGGGTAGCTTCAGAGATCAGCAAACGAAGAAAGGTTTCAGACTCGGAGCGCATAGCAGGAGAGATGTGCAACCCTCCTTGAACTCCCTGCTCACAGCTGAAGTTGCCAGAATATGGCAGAGATGCTCTGCTGTCAGACTTGATGTGTTTCAGAACCCCGCTCCCGTCTATCACTAGGATCTAACTCCTGACTCCAGACCCTGAGCCAGGATGAACAGGACCCATGTCCGAGAGGTCTCCTGTCACTCCCACGAGACACACTCTTCTGTCTACAAGGGTCAGGAACCGGAACCCTGAGTGTTTCTTGATCAGATGATCGTAGCACTTATGTTGCCAAGAATCCATTCATGTTGCATCATATCTAACTGTTCTATTAAGGAGTCGTGGCCAGATAGCAATATCATGGCACTGACTTTTTCCAACTATCCTTCAGAGGGCATTGCTTTGACAGTTCATCTTTCATATGGATCTTAGGCTCCAATTGTAGGTTTGAAATGCACTAAACAAGGCACTGAAAAATAAAGCACCATTGTACCATACTATTGTTGGCACTGGAAGAACTTCCATGCCAACACAGTCCTTATTATTACTGCTCTCGCTAATTCCACCCTTACTCTGTCTGTGATGTGTCTCTGTGTGACAGGGTTTATTATCTCTTTATCATTTATTTCCCCCAGGCTGTGGAAAATAGAAAGCAGCCGGGCAGAATTCTCATTGCTTCCTCTGTGCAACCCGGCTGCCAGCCCAAGCGGCCAGATGCAGTAGCTCAGGTGATTGCTTCCCTCCTAGGATTGGTATTCGGGCAGGAGAGGAAAAGCACACACGTAACCAAGTTGTAGGAGCTTTCAAAAACAAAGGATCAACGTTTCCAGCTGTTTTCTTCACACATAGGAAGAGACGTACAGGAATAACTTAGTAAGTAAGAAAGCAAAGTTTGGAGGACCTGACTTTATGTTCTTTGGCTGAGAGGATGAGGACCAAAACCCAAGATAGAAATCTGCAAATATTTGAGAGCACAAACATGGTTGTGTGGTGTGAGAACATTGTTTGGCCCGGTAGACTTAGGTTCTGCCAGCGTTCTTATTAAGAAATGACTCTGTTAACTGCTAATAGAAATTGGAAACCATTTCTAGCACCCATAAAAATAAAAGAGGAAGGAAAGGGACTACCCCCAGCCAGACACACAGAAAGTTGTTTAAAGGAGACATATATCATCGATGTTGGGCTCTAGGCTTCTCTGTGCTGAGTCCTGGGTTCCCAACTAGCAAAGTGTTCTTCAGGTTCTTTTAAGTTAAGGACTTTGCAAATGAAAAAAAAATGTGCAATCTTCCTCTTAGTATCCACCTAATCTGCTGTAGGTTAAAAAAAAAAGCCTTAATAGTATCTTATCCTGGGGGCCTAGATATGACCTAAGGGTTCAACTACAGTACAGGAATCTGCTCTTTACTGGCAAGTGTTGGTGAGATAAAATGCATTCTAGATAGCACCTGGCCCAGTCTTCATATACCACTGATCACTGGATACATGGGGGCACAATTATGGGATAGCTTTGCCTACCTGGCTCACGAGTTCCTTAGAGGGCAGCGACCAGCTACCAGCTACATACATTAATCCATCCCTCTATTCAACACACAAGCACCAGGCCATGACAGCACAGACCTGGAAGAGTCCAGTGTGCGGCTGGTGAGGCTCTAGCTGTGCCCATGAGGACAAGCTGTCCTCAGAGGCTTGTCCTGGGCTGCATCACAGTTCCACTGCATTTTCCTCAGAGAAAGCCCCCAGATCAAAGTTTCTAAGCTCCATAAAATCATCTGACACTGGCACTAGAGAAATCGAACAAGAATTGAAAAGCAAACCAACAGCCCAGTACCAGGGCAGCCCTGACTGAAGCTCTGACTCAGACTGCCTGAGTGCTCCCAACACACAAGGTGCCGTGTACCCTGAACCCCAACTCCCGGGAGAGCACAGAGCAGCCAGGACCCTGCTGTGACTGTGACAGACCCGTGCTGTGCTCACTCCATAGAGTCTGGACTGGAACATCTAGCTGGCTTTCATTTCGAGCTGCAGGGTCGTGGGCCAGACACGTCTCACCCTGCTGCTCGTTCTTTCACTGTTTCTTCTTTATATCCTCAGGCCCAAAGCAGTGTAGACACGCCCGCTCTTCCAGCTAACTGTGTCTTCCTGGACATGAGGTGTTTGGCACATGCGGGTGTTTGTGTCTCAAATCGAAGCCTTGTATTTCTTCTTGCGTCTCTCCTACTATCACAAGCATGAGAGGGCAACTTTAATTTGTCTTTGCATTATGATCAACATACCTGAAATGGTATGCCATCAAATGTTTTGGTCTTGAAGCACATGTTCAGTTCTGGAAGTCAGACCGGCTAGAGTCAGAGTGGGTGAAGGTAATCATTGCCTCGCTGATGGCTTGCCCATCTGAGAGGGAAAAGCAACCTGGCACCCACACTTCTCCCAGACCTCTTACCTGTCTGTATGGGGAAAGAAAGCGCAATGTGTGCAGGTCGCAGGCCCCAGGGACCTGCACACCCAGCCACATTGCACACCAAAATCCCCTGCAGTTCTCTAGCTTAATCCAGACAGCATTTGTAGAGATTATTTTGTCAAGTTCAACTATCTCATCTTGCCATTCCTCGAAAACATCCACGTCCTTCCTCTGTCCCACCCGTCTTCACACTGATAGGGAAAGCTTGCTTATCTGAACTTTTATTTATGAATTATTACTAGCTCTCTCTCTTCCTCCATTCACACTTTAAAGTATGTGTGTTTGGTGGGGGAGGGATTCCTTCCTTCCTTGGGTTTCTGGAAGATTCGATATTCCTGGGACTGCTTGCTTCTGAGCTACTGGGCAGCCATATAGGTCCTTTGCCTATTGGCACAAACTGGCACCAGGGAGCAGCCACCTGAGCAGAGACAAAGAGCCGGGTGGGTGGGGTCACACCTGGCCCTGTCAGGGCACTGTGTCCTTGCTGGGCACAGAGCAGGACCTAGCCTTGCTTTCTTTCTGTGCTTGTGCTGATCTGGCCGCCCCTCTCCACCCCCCACCCCCGCCTCCATGCCTGAGTCAGCTCTGGGGAGGAAAAGGTGCAGAGCAGACAGACAGCCTAGCTAATTACCTCTGTCTGATTTGCCTTTTGCGTCTGTTCGTTCATAAGCAACAAACACTTGGTGGAAAATGTGAAAAGCAGGCATTAATTCTTGCAGTGGCTTCCTGACTATGTGGGGGAAGGGGTTATTTTTATGTGAAAGAAGAAGGAAAGCATCACATTGCGAGATGCCCAGCTGACACTAGTGTGGAGATCTTGAGACACTGCGGGGGAGAAGCCACAAGCAGCCTCTCCTGCGGCACTGAAGACCAAGGAAATACCTTGCGAGTGTCTGCGCTGCAAGCCAGCATTAGCCAGCATTCCCGGAGGGCAGGGCCGGTCATTCACAGCGGGGCCATCTTCAGGGCTCCTTCTCTGGCCTGTGTCTAGGCTAGTTCTGAGAGTCTGGTGTTGAGAAGGCCATGCCAAGTGTCTGACATTCGCTGATTAAGTCAGAAAAAGCTTGCCTCTCTCTATTTGGTGCCTAAAGCTACATAAAGGGGGGAGGGGTCCTTGTATCTAGTATATTGCTGCCATTCAAGTATATAATTACCTACACACAAACACAGGCATGTGCACACACACACACACACACACACACACACACACACACACACACACACACACACACACACACACACACACACCAAGAAAGAGCCACAATTCAAGATTTCCTACCCACAAAAGCAGAGCAGGGTATGTTTGGCTCTGAGGGAAAAAGCCAAAAGACCTGCTTTCTTTGGCTCTAGGCTTTCTGGAATCTGAATCCAGGGTCTTGCTCTCTCTTGTCCCCCTAAATAGGAGCTGTCTGCCTGGGTTCTGTTTGTGAGCAAAGTGGGAAAATAACACTTGGTACAAAAATGACCACAACCATGGGAGGCTGGAAGGAACGGGAAGAGAGAAGGAGGACTTTTTAGAGAGATGTTTTCCTTAAGCAACCAGAATCACAATCTCCAACCAAGTCTGTTTCTCTGAACCCCCCACCTGACAACGTTTGTCTTTTCCTGAGTTCGGTGAGGAGCACTTGCTCCGTTTGCTCCACTTTCCCCTTCCTCCGTGAAAATCCACCAGGAAACCTCTGGGTTACTCCCTGCGTGGTCATTTATTATACTGCAGCAAAGGAAGGAGGGAAATTGCTAGAAAATAACCCCCCAGGAAGGTATGGCCTGAGGAGCGCCAGGAGGTGTAAGAGGTAAGTGCCTGATTGTTCGGCTGGACTCTATCTAGTAGGCAGCTTTCACAGACAGATGACATTTCAAAGTACATTAGTTTTATGTGACGCTGCTTACGTGCAGATTGGAGAGAGTTTGATTGAAAGTGGGAAGGGCCTCAGTGATAGCTGATTGTGTGTGAATGTTTAAAGTCTCCCCTCTCCGCCCAGCTCCCCCACCCCAATGCAGAGAAAAATCACCGTGAGAGTCACTGACAGCTTTTTAGAAATCCTTGTACAGGTCAAGGGGAAATTTTATATGTGTCCAGATTTTTTTTTAAAGCAGCAAATTCAAACATTTGAGTTTTGCAGTCCAATCTTTGGTCTTTAGTTTTCTAAAGTGAAACATTGCGTTCACAGTCAGTTTTCTGTAAGTGAAAGGGGTCCTGACGCCGTGTAGGCATGGTGCAGTCTTACTTCCTGAGAGAGGCTGACGCAGACAGGCACAGAAGAGAGATAAACGGGGGGTTTTGTAGGAGCGATGTGGAAATCTCACCCGGCATAACATTTATTAGCTGAGAAAAGTCTACACTCATGCGAAATTACACACAGATTATTCAAAGCATTATCCATGGGTTGTGAATCAAGTTTCTAATGTTTCCAAAGTCAGAATTGTTTACATTCCTTATACCTACCACAGAAAACTTACATAACTTTTTTGTGTTGTTGTTTCTTTTCTCTCATAAGGATAGGTAACAGATTTTAAAAATATTCTCCTGAGGTTTTGCCTTACAGCAACCTACACTGATTTCTCCACCAACAAAGGAAAATACGTGCTAGAGAATTAGCCAAAGAACATATAATCTCTAAAAGTCATTTGCAAAGTCGGTCTGACAGACACTATGATCGAAAAACACTTGCAAAGACAAGTCAAAGTAATTCTCCTCCCAATCTAGACCCCTAACACCCACAGCACTCCAGCGGACATCTGGATACTGTTTCACAGGCAAGAGGAAAGTGCTTTTCCCCCTTTCCCCCCATCATTAAGGAAAAACCCGCTTCCCACATGCAAACAGCACTTGTAAATTCCCCCAGATAAGCTTGGCGGTCTTGAATGGTTTAAGCAAGTTGTAAAAGAATCACAACTCTTTCGTTACGTTTAGAAGTCAAGTTTTTCAAAAGACAGATTATCTCCAGCATGCTGCACGGCCCCATGTGGACGCAGCGGGCACCTCTTACCTGCAGGGACCCTTGAGGACCTAGGAGTTCAGGCTCCTGGCTGGAGGCAGGAGGAAAAGATCAGCCCATGCAGGTTGTCTTGGAAAGATAGGTGCTCAGGCTGCCTCCAAATGAAGAAACTCTCTCTCGCTGTTCACTGTCAGTCAAAAACAAGTTGGAACAAGTTTGAGTAGGAATTACCTGAAGGAACTAAAGAGAAAGAAAGATTGGGAGAGATTGGGTGGAGGAGGGAGGGACGGACGGACGGAGGAGGGAGGGAGGAAAGGAGAGAGAGAGAGAAAGAGGAGAGAGAGAGAGAGAGAATGAATCTGAGAAAGGAGTCCAGCGTGTGTTTAAAGGTCGTAAGGAAATCTACAGCTCAGCACACCAGCACAGAATAGATTCCTGTGACACCCTGTGCCAACCTTGCCAGACACCTGTATGAAACAACAACAAAAAAGAAACCCAGCTAACACCCTTTTAAGAGAACACCAGCTAATCTCTGAAGAAACTTGGGCCCCTCTTATCAAGGCTGCAATTTTCCTTAAGTATATAAATAAACATATTATCTTTTATAACCAGCCCTCTTTTACCTCTCCTTCTCCCTTTCCTTCCCTCTGTCTGCCTCAAATAAATATGAACAAGAAGTCCTGCCTGCCGGGGAACGTAGGGCAGCCCATACGTGGATCAAATATGTCTTAGTAAAATATCACCCAGGGGAACTCTAGGTTTAAGCCCCACCTACCTCTCATGGCTATAACCATTTTTTTTCTATTGCCTTTGTTTGCTCTCATAAAATAATCAGGTAGATAAAAGTCCAACAGTGTTCTTCTGGATTGAGTGAACTCAGGGTCAGATCAGCCCTGGGATTACATTGAGATAGAGTCTTCGGATAACTGAAGCTCAGGCCGTGGTAAGACTCTAGGCTCCAGAATTCTTGGAGAGCCTGTATTCTTATAAGAAGTGGCAGTGATGCTGGGACCCGAAGGGCACCTTTGGGGGCCTGGAGATGAGGTGGGGCGTGGCGTCTCCCTGGACCCCAGCATGTGTGTTCTTCCTAGTCCAGGCGCTTCCTGGGGTGGGGGGAGGCAATCTATCGCCTGTGCTTTCCTGGCTCACATGTGACCGAGGAAAAGGGGACCTGTTCAGTCCTGAGAGACAGGCGGGGCTTTCCACAGGTGCTTCCAACCATGAGAGGCCCTGCACCAGTCCAGAGGCAAAGCTGGAGGAGCCGGTGGCACACGCACACGTCCCACACAGGTGCCTGGTCTGTCATTCAGTGCCCAACTTCTTATCACAGATCCAGTCTCGGGCCTTCCCAGTGAGTCCCAGCCTCACCCTGCTCCTCGGTCCTCCTTACCACCCACCCCATAGCATCTGCTACATCTGTGGTGGCTACCTAGCATCATCAGAGAGAGCTGGTGCCCTGGCACACAATAAACCCTAAGGAAATATATATATATATATGCATATTTTTCCAGGTGGATTTATTACATTGTGAGGGGAGGATGTGAAATATTACAATGGAGCTTTAAGTCTTATCTTCTTATAGCTACTGAGTATATCCAACCTGAGCCTCAATTATTTGAATACTCTTTCTCCATGTACAGAACTCTTTCAAAGATGGTAAAGGCAAGGCTCAGACCAAAATGCAGGCCTGGCTAGTTGTCACTTAAAAGCAAAGAAACAATGCCAGGTAGGATGGTTTGTTTTTCCCCCCCAAAGTCACAGAACTGCAGAGTGGCGAATTGAAGTTCAGAGCAGCTCTTCCTTCAGTCCAGGCCTTGTTCATCCTTGTACATTTTTGTCCGATAGACTACTGAGAGCACACATATGCATGCAGAGCCCCCTTGGAGCATCAAACCCAGCACTACATGAATGATAAGCACAGTTCCCACTGGTGAGTCTCGTTTCTTGCAGGACTTGTAGAGAAGGGCTCATTCTCATTCACAACACCATCACAAAGATGATGCAAGGGAAAAAATAGATTCCAGAGTAATATGAGTGAATGAAAATAATTAAATGCTCAAAGAGTATTCTTCATTTTGATGGTGTTTACCTACTCCTCCTCTCCCCCTGCCCCCAGCATTTGGTAACGTATCAGCCATTAGATCTTAAGGTTGTAGATCAGACAGAATGCACCAAAGGAGGAAAGCCTTATAAAGGTGGGCCAGGAGGGTTGACAGGTGAGCTGGAAACTTCGACAATAATTATCTCCAAGGCTTCGGTCGCAGAGGACAGATTTTGTTTTGTGTGATTTGATTATTGAATAATCTGTCTGAGTATTTCTGGAAATTTCTTAGAGGTGCTGAAGGAAATAGAAAATCTTCTAATCCTCACAATTATCTTGTGTCACTCAATCTCCATCCCATGTGGGTAGTAAAATATGCTTTATAGCATGGCTTTAAAGAGCAGAGCCTGGAATCTACCATACTGGTTCACAAGAAATAATTCAGCTAATAATTTTGTAGTTGTAGATGGTGGATGAAAGCTTAAAATACAAACGCGAAAGACTATTTTTTCCTTCTGTCCATCCTCCCTTCCTTCCTCCCTCCTTTTCTTCCTTCTTTCATCCTCTTCTTTCCTCCCTCCCTTCCTTCTTGTTTCCCTCATTCCTTCACCTCCTCCATCCTTCCTTCCTCTCTCCTTCCTCCCTCCCACCCTCCCTGTCTTCCTTCTTTCTCTCTCTTTTCCTCTCCCAGTTAATTAAAAGTATGACTTCAATGGGCCAAATTTGAAACAAAAATATCCAATAGGATATAGAATATTGAATATTGAATAGAGCATCGAATCTGGATTTTTATCTAAAGTTCTCAGAGAACATCTGAGTACTGAAAAGAAAAATGCAGAAGCACTAGCTTTCCTCAGAAGACCTATTTCCCAAGGAAAACTTTTTCAGAAGAAAATAAAATGCTGTCGTGTTTCCAATTCTCATCTTGGCATTAAAAAAAGCCTTGAAGTATGATGAGAAGAATATAGATACATTATATATTATATATAACTCATATAACATTTATATATATATATATCTTGAATAGATTGTAAGTTGAGTAAGATACACAGCTATTCATGGAGGACTACATCAATTCTTTTTAATTTTTTTTTTTTGGTCCAGTTGTGGGGCCTGAACTCTGGGCCTGGGCACTGTCCCTCAGCTCTTCAGCTCAAGGCTAGTGCTCTACCACTTGAGCCACAGCGCCACTTCCGGCTTTTTTCTTATGTGGTGCTGAGGAATCGAACCCAGGGCCTCAGGCATGCAAGGCAAGTGCTCTACCACTGAGCCACCTTCCCAGCCCTACATCAATTCTTAAGGCTCCTTGGAACCACCTATGTCACCAAAGGCTTAAAGCAGCCCTGCAGGTATGAGTAGCATGGGCAGCCCCCTGCCCTACCGTCTCTGCCAGAGGTCTGGGGATGCCTGGACCTGCAGGAAAGGGATGGAGAGCGCAGTGCACCTATCGCAATCCTTTCCTTTCCGAAGTCCCACAGCCACAGGCAAGGACTGTCTTGCCTCTGGTCCTTTTCGTGACATTCCTGTCCAAGGGGGGCACAGAGTTAAAATCTCTACCTGGGGTCAGAGTCCTAGAGGCAGACATTGAGTTGAGGATGCACATGCAATTTGTCAATGCAGTGTTTTTCTGGAAGGAACCCAAAGGAGGTTAAAGGAAGTCAGAGAAGGGGTAGAGTCAGGATTCACTGCAGACCAAGGCCAGTGTTCTCTCCCTGCCTGACCCTGGGGGGAAGATTCTGAATTGAAAACACGTCATCGAAAACAAGGGAGCTGCCCTCTCCTGACCCTGCTCCTGTCAGCCCCTGGCTAAGGGATGAAGGAAGGATCGCATCCTGCCATTTCCCACCCACTCCCAGGATTCCCATGAGTCATGAAGGTGGGTAAGGGCTGCAGGCTGCTGGACAAAATGCACAGATGCATCGGGCAGGATGATTGCAGGATCCGTGAGGGGGCTTAAGGGAGCCGGGCACACCAGCGGCGGCACCTACAACTGCTCACCCTGGGGTTGTTGGGACTTTTTTCTGACTCTTGCTGCTGGTACTGCTCATATCGTAGCCTTCTTTCCCCAACTACCCTTCCCTGTACTCCTGCAGTCTCCCAACCAAACTCAAATCAGGGATCAAAGCTCTTTAAGATACATAGAATTTATTATGCAACTCAAAACCAAAGAAATCCTTTTCTATGGATATTATGTCAATTTGGTTTGATTAGTAAGGACATTGGATGCCTTCGCCCTGTCTTCTCTTTTCTAGCATAGAGACGGCATAGTCTTATGCTATGGTAATTTACCACTGAGCAGAAAGATGGATGACTACTCAACCACCAGGTGATAGAACACGTGCCATGCCACAGAAACAGCCCAAGAGGCTTCCCGAAGGGCAACTGAGTGTCACATGGGTGAAGCTGGGGTTCCAGACCAGGGAATCATTGGCTTCAACCTTCACGATTGCCTAGCGGGAGACATAGACGAGTTCTGGGTGTTCTAGGCAAAAGGACAGGAGCAGGTAATTAAAGATTAATTAGGTGATGACTCAAAATGCCCTGTGCTCTGACCTGTGAGAAGGCTTAGCAATGGAGCACTAACCTAGCCTCAGCGGAGATGGCAGCTGAGATGTTACGGATCACAAGAAACATGTCTGTGGTTACAGAGTCCCAGTTCTCCCCTTGTCCCCCGGATTCCTGTGGAAGGAGCGATTGCCTTGGCCTCTCCATTGATGCACATCATGACTCCGTTATAACACCATGATAGCACAGTTCAACTCCTCTCCCACCCCTCTTTGCAGGAAACAGTGAGGCTTTGTTAGTCTTTCTCCCTTGCTACTTTGATTAGATGGCACCCTCCTCCCACGCAAAAAAAAAAAAAAGGCAAAAATAGGGCCTCTCTTAATCTCAGAGAAATTACAATCGCTGGTCTCGCCATTTTTGTAGTCTGTGTCATGTTTAAAAATGAATTCAAAGACAAAAATGCTATTGCACTATGGTCCTTTGCTGTCAGGAAGTGGGCATTTGCCAGAGCGGCTACAACATCTGACTTTATCTGATGGGGAACGTGTTATGAAGTGTGCTGTGTCTGCACGGAGGCTGCCCCCTTCCTCTAGGCCTCCCAGGAGTTGCTTGTGGTCCGCAGGGTCTGCTGGCAAGGTGGCTGCGGTGCAGTTGAGTTACACACCTGGCTGGCTCACTGGCTGGATGACATTGCTTTCGCCCTTGTCTGCACAACATTACACCACGGGTTCAATACACGTATTTTGGTCCTGGTTCCCTTTCAACACGCTTTCACGAAGCGAAGTCTTGTTGTGAGGTAGTTCTCTTAAAAGATAGGTGCGGGATAATTTTGTCACTGTGAATTGCAAGATGGAATCAGCACGACATGCCGCCACACAGCCTGAGCCACCTGCCTTCCTCAGAAGCCCTGATCTGACCACAGGTTAACTCACCTCTTCACTTCTGTACTACTGTGGCTCCACTCAGCAGCAACTAGGCAGGTGGTGAGATCTCATGTCAGGGGCCCTGAGTCTACCCAGTAAGTCAAGCTCAGTGTGCTCCATACAGCAATTGCTACAAGATTTTAAACAGGATATGATAGCCATGGTCATTATCACCTGAGTTACTTCAAGACAAAAGTGGTGACTCATGCTACGTTCTCTGTCTTGTTCATGTTCTTGTGTTTGGCCCCTCGGTAGTGACAAACCACACACTGGGCTGGGGTGTCTTTCTTCCGGGTGTGATGGTGTCAGTGGATGTCCACATGTGTTGCTCTGCTTGCTAAAGGCAGGTACTATCTTCCCTCACCTGGACACACACACACACCTGACCCAGAGCTCCTCCCTGCAGCCCTTATGTCTGCCATTTCCTGCCTCTATCCTCCAAACTCAGTTCCTGGCTCAAAAAGAGTCTATCACACGCCAGGTATATTGTTTGAGCCTTATTATTATCTTAGCATTTAGAGATCTTACCACACTGCAGCCTTCACGAACCCTGAATGCTCCCCTATGAATGTATGTAGTTTCCTACCTTGAATAACCACACAGAGAATGACATTGGTTGTGCATTCGTTTCTGCACTGGGATCCTGATTTCTACGCAGCATGCAGGCAAGAATGCCCAGAAGTCCCAGAACACATTTGAAGTATTTATTATTAGCAGGAGAATGGAGTAAACAAGTCCACTTTTTTACTTTGGAAGCTTTCCCATTGCAAAATTGCATGTTTTGCCAAATATTCTAGTTATTATGGAAAAAGTGAGCAATACAAATTGGCTAAATGATGAAAAGTGAAAGATCTCAGTGGAGTTGCCATAAATTCCCCAAGACTTCACACTCGAGGAGAAACAGAGAGCAGGCAGAGGGTGTCACAGCCCCAGCGTCCCAGCCGTGGGCCCTGGCTGCTCCTTCGCTTTCTTGGCTGAGGGTGGCTGCTAATTAAGGATTGCTTCGAAAGCACATGGTAAACTAAACACTGGACTTGAAAGAAAAGGTACTGTGTCATATTGGCCTTTCATTTCACTCCTAGCATCAAGTGTATGTGTGGAGACCACGAAAGGACTAAGAAGAACAAAGAGAATGAAGAACACCTCATCTGCGTCGTTTCTGTGTTCTTACCTTCAGGAGAGTTCATGTTAGTAAGAGTTAATGTTATTGAGACTGAAATAAAAATTTAAAATACACACACAACAGACTTCCATGGCCAGGACTACCAAGTGAAACCAGTAGTATTTAAGGAAATACCAGTAGTATTTAAGGAAATACCAAAGTTAATAACTGAAATTAATAATAATTTAAAAATAATTTAAATTAAATAATATTTTATAATTATAATAAATTATAATAAATATAATAAATAATAATTTAAATTAAATAATAATTAAAAAACAAATATCTCATAGAAGGGCTTTTTTTTTTCTTTTTCTGCTGGTCCTGCGGCTTGAACTGAGAGCTTGTGCACTGCCCTTGAGCCTCTCTGTGTTCTAGGCTAGTGCTCTACCACTTGAGCCACAGAGCCACTTCTGGCTTTTTCTGAGTAGTTTATTGGAGATTAGAGTCTCATGGACTTTTCTGCCAGAGCTGGCTTTCAACCGGGATCCTCAGATCTCAGCCTCGTGAGTAGCTAGGATTACAAGAGTGAGAAGAGGCTGAGCCTGTGAGCCACCAACAACTGGTGCAGAGGAGCTTATTTGTTTTTTAGGTTGTTGTTGGTCATGAGCCTGAAACTCTGGGCTGGGAACTGTCCCTCAGCTCTTGAGCTCAAGGCAAGCCTCTACCACTTTGAGCCACTGCACCACTTCCAAAAGCAGTTTTTAAACTGCTAATCCAACATTAAGTATGAGAAGTTTCTAGAGAATGATGAAAGAATCCTACCAGGTGTCAAAACCAAAGTCACACCACCATCAGCTTCCTTAGTGTTGATACCATTTGTTCAGACTGGAAATAGAGCAACTAGATATTATTAATATTATTATTCAACTCTCCCACTAAGCAGCACTCCTGTGGGCTTGTTCATGCCATGTATTTGTTCTCGGTGGTGTACTGGAGGATATTCTTGGTCTATGTTATTCATTCTGTCCTGTCGGCTTTGATCACCATTGTGGTTACCCTAACTCTCAGTGAGAGTTGAGTTTTGACTTCTTCAATTTCTGGAGAATTTCTACTGAACACTGAGAACTAACTCACTTCATAGCCAGCTGCAGCATCTTCGAAGGCCTGGTGCTGTGACTTGCATTAGACAGTAAATAATTCCTACCATCCTATAGAGAATGCGCCCTAGCTCCCGTGCGGTTTCTGGAATGCTCAGTGACAAATCTTATCTCACTCGTCTACTTTCATTTCACAGGCTAGAGACCAACAGAAAATTGATCTTAGGATATAACTCTTGCCTCCAGAGGGGAAATATAGGTCTAGTCTCATAATCATGAGTTCAAGTTCAAGAGCTGCTGCTTCTTCATTGTGCAATAGGCCATTTAATTGGCTTCTCTGAGATAGATTGTGTTTGGTGTTTGGTGGAAGTCAACTTAGCTGCTAGGCTTTTGTGCTAGCTGGATGAAGGTGGGAAGAATTACCTGGTGCCATCCAGCTTCTGTCAGAGGGCATTAGGGAGTGGAGCTCTGTGGTCCAGGAGGCTGACACTGCCATGGCAGGTTGTTCGTTTTCTTTTACCCAAACTCCTATCAGCCGTGTCCATACATAAATGCTTGACCAATCACCTCAGTTCTCATGCTTGCCTCTGTGTTTGAACTGTACACGGAAGGAGTACAATTCAAGTACAATTTCAGCCTGTGGGTCATTGCCAGTCCTTGAACAGAAACCCATGAAGCTCCTGAGCTTGCTAAAGAGCTTAGACTTGCTTTCCTGGGAGACCTCTGTTTCACCCCAGATGGCAGTCAAGGCCTGGTGATTTTCTAACTTTCTCTTCCTCTTCTTCCTCCTCTCCTATTCCTTCCTTCCTTCCTTCCTTCCTTCCTTCCTTCCTTCCTTCCTTGCTTCCTCCTCCTCCTCCTCCTCCTCCTCTTCCTCTTCCTCTTCCTCTTCCTCTTCCTCTTCCTCTTCCTCTTCTTCTTCTTCTTCTTCTTCTTCTTCTTCTTCTTCTTCTTCTTCTTCTTCTTCTTCTTCTTCTTCTTCTTCTTCTTCTCCTCCTCCTTCTTCTTCTTCTCCTCCTTCGTCTTCTTCCTTCTTGTCCCCCCTTCCATCCTCCCTTCTCCCTCTCTAGCCTCTCCCTCTGCTCCCCTCCTCTCCTCCTTTATGTGGAACACTTGAGTAGCTAAATAGTTCTGATTTCTTGAATGAATAGAATTTCATAAGCTTGTTCCTAGAAAAAAATGAATTTCATTGTGCTCATTTTTCCTGGAGTGTCTGGCATTGTGTTGATGACCTGTAGGATTTATACCGCTTAGTTAGGGATTATTTCTTCACTTTTTCAGACATGTGTATTCCCAGAAAGCAAATGTGGTTAATGAACCTAAAATACATCTGATGCTGCTCAGAGGAGCCCCTTTGGTCTTCATTTACTGGCCGAATGATTGCCCTCGCCCAACAATGAGTCAATCACCAGACTGGGTTGATGTGCTGCTGTGTGGGGGGTGCACAGATAAGGAGAGGATATTTGTGAGGGGTGCATTCCTTCTGATCCGTATGCTCTTCCTAGAGAAGCAGCTGAGAACCTTCACTATGGTGGTGTGCCCTCACTTTCACAGAGCCAACAGAGCTTACATTGTGAAGCAATGGCATTTGACAGTTCACTGAGTCCTCAAGATGGAATTTTAGTTAAAGAGAGCAGCCTGCGTCAGCACAGCACTTTCTAGTGGCTTCTGGGTGTTGAATTTCTTTCTGAGAGGGCAGTAGGTAAATGGGATGGGGTGCAGTGGGGCCTGGTAGATAGTAGAAAGATTTGTTCCTTCCTATACATGTGGGACCACGTGTGTGCTTATAGGAAGCATGGGTAAACAAGGTATGGGACAAGATGAACTAAAAATGATAGCAGTAGCACAACCTTCCATCACAAGGGCAGCTTCATCAGAGATAAATGTGTGGGAGCGAAAATCATTTTAAACTTCGATATCAAGGCATCTATCTATCTGTCTATCTATCCATCATCTATCTATCATCTGTTTACTATCTAGTATCTATCAACCATCTATTTTCCATCTATAAATCTATCATCCATCTGTCAATCTATCATCCATCCATCTATTTATGCCCACATTTATCTACCTTTATTTTCTAGTGTTATTATCTGGCTTTACCTTTCTCTTAAAGTTGTAGCTGAGGGTCACTTTCAAGATTAAATATCACCTATCAGAAAGGCTCAGCTCAAGTTGAGTTCTCACACATGTATTGATTCTATTGTGAACAGCAAATCAGATGTTAAGTGTATAGAGTAGATCTGATATTACATAAACAGAAAATACACATCACACACATCTGTATTTAGAGCCCCCCTCCATACACATAAACTAGACTGACAGCCAGACTACAGTATTATGGTGGTTAATTAGGAAAACACAAAATGTAATTTACTTTATAAACACTCTGTTGCAATTTTTCTTGATTTTTAAAAATATTTTCTCTTTCTTACTTCTTTATTAAAATTAAGCATTGGAGACATTGATAAGCTGCATATTTATCTTAACTGAGACTTTTTAAAAATTGTCCCTCCATTAGCTCATTTCTTTTTTTTTTTTTTTTTGTCGGTTGTGGGGCTTGAACTCTGGGCCTGGGTGCTCTGTCCCTCAGCTCTTCAGCTCAAGGCAAGTGCTCTACCACTTGAGCTACAGCGCCACTTCCTGTTTCCTGGTGGTTTTTTATTGGAGATAGGAGTCTCACGGTCTCTCCTGCCCAGGCTGGCTTTGAACTGCAATCCTCAGATCTCAGCCTCCTGAGTAGCTAGGATTACAGGCGTGAGCCACCAGCGCCCGGCATTAGCTCATTTCTTGAGCATAACAGCAAGCAAAAAATACAACATTGCCTTCCACGAGCTGCAAGGAACTCAAAAGAAGTCAAAGGTGGCCTGCATTCCTCAAACAGATTCTTGATAAAGTTAATTTTCACTATATGGCCACAGTCACCAATGTTCCTAGATCTGGTGGATCGCAGCCATATCAAAAACCCTAGTGAGTTAACACTGCATGGAACTTAAGACTCCGGGTCCCCTGCCCACACTGTGATGGGATCACAATTCACTGATGTCCCCATTGTAACTACCACTGCTGAAGGATTCCTGGGAGGGAACAATTTGACTTAAGTGTTTTATGCATCATCTGGTTTCATTATTAAATTATTCATGTATTCTATTAGATCATTTTAACAGATCAAGGTTTGTAACCTAGATAGTACTCTTTTCACTTTATAGACAAGATAATTATGTATTACATTAAGTCACATTGCTAAGGGTTCAACAGTCAGTGCGATGAGGAGCAGAGATTCAAATCTTGATCATCCTTCACAGTTGACAAAAGGAATCCCTACTGTGTACAGCACTCCTGCACACACAGGACCTCATGGTCGGCTGCTCCTGGGACTGCAAATACCATGGGAAAAATTGGAATGACCCTAGGAAGTTTCCTCTTTGATTTCCTTTTTCGTCCCTTTTGATATTCATGGGATCATGTATGAGGTGATTTCATAGCGTAGTGTCAGGTAAAGCCTTCTGAGGAACTTTGTGGGCGAGGAGGTATAAGAGTAGGGATATCGGGAAGGAAGCTGAGGACTTAATTTCCTTCTAGGAGTCTATTCCGCATCGTGATGGAGCATTTCAGCGGTGATCAGCAACCCCAACTATACATTAGACTCACTGGGAGATTCTTTTTTGTAATCATCAATTCAAAAGATGTAATAATCAAGTAAAAATACAATTAATAATAAAAACTTGCATTGGTCCTATGTAGGGGCTGGACATGAATTTCCTTTTAAGATCCTGAGATGGCTTATTCAAAGCCAGGCTTTAGAATGAAGACGGTAGGTTCTGGAGAGGGCTTTGGGCAGAGAACCAGGATGAGGTGAAGTTGGATTCGAACACGGGTGTCTGACGCCCGCGCCTCCTCTCAGACTTCCTGAGGTCCACGGCTCCTGTGGTGGCCTGTCCTGAGACACCTCCCAGGGCTCTGGAGCTGGGTTTGCCTGTTCCCTGCGCGTCACGGCTGAGTCAGCCCCCCCCCATAAAGAGCATCTTAGACCAAAAATGCCCCTGCGGCCACCCACCTCAGGATGTGTGCAATTCCTTTATCTGCCTCCAACCCACAGCCCAGTCACTTAGATTTCCCCTCATTAGGGAAGAAAAAAGATTATTCTTAGTCCAGAGGACCTCCTGGTAGCATCTGTCCAACAAAATAAGCTCACAGCAAGTCTGTCCAGCCCAGTCTCATTAGTTGTCCTTGCTCCTGCCCCAGGGGCCTTTGTTAGGGCTCAGAGGAAGATGAGTCCTTATTTACTCCTGAGAACTAGGATAGAACCAGAGATACTGATCTTTTTGAAATTGCTAGGATTGGTTTATACCTGGTGTGTGTGGGGGAGGTGGGAGCAGTTGGAAACTAGGGTCTAGAGACACACAGGCAAGAGGCAAGGCAGTATGTGTGTGAAAATAAAAGCTTCGTCCTTGTGGAAGATGGTTTGGTAATAATCAGTGGAGGAAAGGCACTTTGTCTCCCATCCTTAGGTCCTGTGAAGCTTGGGGTTTCCTGCCAAGCCTGGAATGTGGACTCCTGCTCTCTCGATCATTTTGGAGTCTCAGTCAGGGGACCAAAGTCCACCCTTTGTCCCAACTTGTATGCAAGGGTCACTTGCTCTGAGGCCCGGGTGACTGAAGGAGGTACAATCTGGTTTCCATTACGCATTGATCCCTCCTCAAAACACATCTAATCTGGTTCCGTTCTTCCTTGCTTTTCCAGAATCTCGCGGGTGGGAAACCAGTTTAGCCACAAAGAGCTTAGTGGAAGCTTTGTCTGGGCTTAGTTTGAGTAAACAAGATGGTCACCAAGATGAGGTACTATTTTTTTAAAGGAAAAGGCAGGAGGAAACAAAAAAGGAAGAAAGAAAACAGCGCCTTGGGGCATTCTGGAGTCAGGGTTTATCAAATCTAGAGCTGAAGAAAAATTACTTAACAAGTCTCTAAGCGAGGAACCCACTGTCCATTCTTAGGAAATGGCTATTTTATGATGCTAATCCAGTAGCGCGGCCATCAAACTAGGTCAAGTGCAGCCTTTTCCCCCACACTCACTCATTCTCATAGTTTTATTGCAAAATAGCCATGATTACCTTTAACTAGTTGTACAAAGGAGTTTCTATTCAACAAAGTAGTTTAGGAACACAATACATCTCTATCAGTGTCACCCCTAAAATCACTCTCGCCCATCCCTCTCCTACCCAACCCCTTCCCGTACTCTTCCTAATTTTCTAGAATGTACATTGAATTTTCTTTTTACTGCCTTCTCCCCTGCCCCTTTTTCTTCTGGTTACCTTCCTGCTAAAATGGCCAATCCCTATGGTTGTGGCAAAATATATATTGTTTCAAAGCAGAAAATATTTGCTATCTGGCCTTTTACAGATTAAAAAAAAATGTTTGCCAACTCTTGGTCTAGTAGATCAAAGAGTATCACATATACTCCTCGGAACAGCCCTCCCAATGAAGTGACTTTGTCCAGGTAGAAAGGCAAGAGACTGGGTTCCTACAAGTTATTTCTTCCAGTTCACCGCACCATTCAGAAATGATCCTCATGATAACAATTTTGCTTACTTATTATCCGTGGAGCTTTAATTAAACGTCTATTATGGGCTGGCACTCTTTCCCGTGTTTATGAAAATGGCAGTAAACAGAGAAGACCGTTGGCCAAGTAGAATTGACTTAAATGTACAGTTTGCCTGACAAGGGTAAGTATTGAGTAAAAGTAGAGCAGAAGGCAATGGAGCTAGCTGGAGAGGTGCTGCCTTCGAGACAGCCATTGGACATTTGTGAGAATGGAGGAGTAAGCCAAGCAGACACAGAGGAAGCCTTCAGTGGGTAAATCTCTCTCTTCAAACTCTTTGCCCATAGGTGCTTGGTTGGTGTGGTGTTCAAGGGTGGAGTACATGTGTGTCTGGAGGGAGGGCTAGGGGTTGGGGGATGGGGAGAGAAGGTCAGGACATACTCTGCTCCCTGTGAAATTCTGGCTCATAGGTAATATCAGATCATTGTCAGCAGCCATGAGGAAGGTATGCATTTAGGACTAACCACAAATGGCTTTGAGAAGCACATGGCTCATATCTCTACTTCTTTGATTGCTTTTCTGTGTGGGTCATATCTAGGAAAGAAAATGTCAACTTTTCCATTGAAGCCTTATGATAGGATCATATGAAGCCAAAATGACCAGTGAGCACATGGGCTAGGGATGACAGAGACTGGGGATGGTACACAAAATCCATAGGGTGATGGCGCCTTGAGATAGTCTGGTCTAGAGAAAAGAAAGCTCCAAATCACACACCAAGTCTGGATGCCACATAAACAAAGAGATGGAAGACAGCAAGTCAATCTTGAAAATATTTGCACTGAAAAGCAGTCTAACTTTCAGGGCATGGAAAGCCCGCATCGCCCCAACAGTCCATCGCTGCCCGGATTTCTCTGGGCAGTTCTTTAACACTTCATTTAAGACTAGAAAAATTGGCTGTGGTGAGCAGAGGATGCACATTGATTTACATAGATGGAAGTTCCTCTCCACATTTATCAACAGACTGGAAGGCAGGGACTGGGGGCCACTCTGTCTACCTGGATTTTGAGCTCCAATATCCCAGCCTTCACTGAGACATTTGGAATGCACACACACACACACACACACACACACACACACACACACACACACGTACACATGCATGTACATACACACATACGTGCATGCACAAACACATACATACACACGCACACACACACACACGCGCGCACACACACACACACACACACACACACACGGGAAGGTGACTGGGTACTCTGCACTTGGGCAAACTGCAAACCTGAACATTCTCAGCAAGAAAAACATGTCTTACCAAAGCTCAAACCAGACACTTGGCACTCGCTCTCTGTGAGGCAGGGCTCCCTGACTGGCAGGAAAACCACAGTAAAGAACTGATTATGCTGCTAGAACACATTCCAGGGGCCGTCCAAGGCTATTTTTATTTTACAATAAGGTACAATATGTTCCATGATGTTCTCTCTCCTGGGCACTTGAAAAAAAATTGTATCTGCATACCCATAAATTCTGGTAAATCACAGAGAATCTGTCAACCATTGAAATCAATGCCCCTTATTTGGGCAGGTTCATTAAACTCAATAGCCATAGTAATACACACGTGTGATTTTTATTACACGCAGAAAGCTTACAGCTGGTACCACCTGTTGTCTATGGAACTCATTTACAGAAGCTGTTTCTAGAAGCTGGAAGTTTATAGATCAAACACCCAAGTATAATGTTCAGCAGCAAAATTAATTTCTTAAAATTTTTTAAAATATTTTTGAGGAGAAGTCAACTTGGAAAGCAATGTGTAAGCAAGTGTTATTTACTCAAAAACAAAAAGAAGTATAAGACCATGTAATAGAGCATCCCAAGAAGTTTACCCATAAGAAAAGAAACATCTCTGTTTTAACTTAGACTCCATAAAAATTAGAATTGTTTTGGAAGCGGGAATGGCTTTCCCGTAGCATAAGGGATATCCAGCAACACAGATGCAGTTGGAGAACAACTTTCCATCCACCTCAGAAAGGAAAACAGACAAGGAGTGTAGAATTACACCGCAGCCCAGACCACGCATGAAAACTGGAGTTCAAGACAAACTTCCTTGCTAATGTCTAACCTGTTGCCACAACCACTTTTGCTTTTCCAGGGTTCCTAGATACTTTTTAACCATTTCCAACCCCGCAGGGGACATCCAAGTGCAGAGGTTAGACCCTGGGCGGGAGGGGAGCTGGCTTGAAGCGCTCCGCACATTCCTCCTTGTTTGGCTCCTCCGTGGACTTTGAGTCGTCTGCAGGTCAAAAGAGGATGAGCCACCTGAAATGCCGCTGGGAAGTGGACATTCTTGGTGCCTAGTTCAAAAATTGGGTAAAGGTAGGGGTAAGGAAACTGTGATAAAAGCCTAGGGTGCTCGGAGAAACAAAGCAGAGAGAGAGAGAAAGGAACAAGCGGGGCAGGCGTCGGCGGTATGCCCGTCATCCTAGCTACTCAGCAGGGTGAGATCTGAGGATCGAGGTTCAAAGCCAGCCTGGGCAGGAAAGTCCGAGAGACTCTTATCTCCAACAAACCACTCAGAAAACCGGAAGTGGCGCTGTGGCTCAAGTGATAGAGCGCTCACCTTGAACTGAAGAGCTGAGGGACAGTGCCCAGACCCAGAGTTCAAGCCATGACCAACAAAAAAAGAAAGAAAGAAAGAAAGAAAGAAAAAAAGAAAGAAAGAAAGAAAGGAAGGAAGGAAGGAAGGAAGGAAGGAAGGAAGGAAGGAAGGAAGGAAGGAAGGAAGAAACAAGTGGAATGTACGCCCAGGAGAAAGAAGGAGCACATCCTCACTCACAAACTAGAAGCTCTTGAAGAGACTGCAGTCTTAAGAATTCTCATTTATGCAAATTTACACCTCATAAGAAATCATAAATAACCCAAGATTCTTGTCCCAATTTTTTTTTTTCAATGTCAACATTGCTGACAAGATCAGGACACAAGCCAAGCATCTGCATCAAATGATAAATTCACAGCAGACAAGTCCTTTTTCCACTGCTGGGCGGTCTCACACAGACACACACACACACACAGCCCAGACAAGGCTCCAGACTTCCTTTACCAGGATAGCTTGAGTAGTAGCCTATGCCCTTTGAAACCCACATTTTAAAATTTTAAGATAAGGGTAGTGGCGGCTTGTTCACTAGCCTTCGGATACGTCTCGTTTCTATGTGATGCCTTGTCCATTTTTTAATGATTATTTTTATTTAGCTTTTATAGAGTACTAAGAATGTGGTGGAAGTCAGTACCTTTTCTATCTTTCCAGCTTTAATGGAAAAAATTTTTAAAGCTCTTAGAAGGAATGGGGGAGGGGGGTTAAAGTGCCCCAGAAGAGACTTTTCAGATTTGGTAAGCTCCACTTCTCTACTGTGGAATCCTTCAATGGGTAGTATGTAGAGAGACAAGATGTCTTGGAATCCGAGTTCTTGATTCTTTCCAGCTTGGTAGCTCTGTGATTCCAGGTCGATCAGATAACCACTTAATGAGAGCTAAGCTGGGAAAGTTCAGATAAGAGGGATTTCTGATTGAATCTTCTGAGATAAGTGTGAATTTGATTCCAGAAATATCCAGCATACTATCAGCGGAGCACTAAGGTAGGTACTGTACCAGTGCTCAGCCTGTAGTCCTGGCTATTCAGGAGGCTGAGATCTGAGGATCACAGTGTGAAGCCAGCCTGGGCAGAGAAGTCCATGAGACTCTCATCTCTAATTAACCACCTAAAACCTGAAGTTGAGCCATGGCTCAAGTGGTAAAACACTTGCTAGCCTTGAGCGCAAAAGCTTAGCAAGAGCATGAGGCCCTGAGTTCAAGCCCCAGTGTCGGCACAAAGATAAGATAATAAAAGCAAAGCAAAGCTCACAACAGCCCATAGGGCTGCTTCCCCATAACACCTCATGGAAGGGTCGTGTTTCCCCCAAGAAGAACAGGCCAATAGCAGCTCCAAAGGCCCAAAGGGACAATGCTATTCTCCATGCAGAAGCAGCAGCAGCCTACACAGTCACTGCTGTGTTTGCACACCTGTCAGTGAGATCTTACAGCCCCTCTAGAGTGACTTGCTTCAATGTCAGGATCATTAGTAATAGGAGGAAGGATGACAGAGTGGCATTGAGCAAGGTGCATTGTACTCAAAACTGACATGAATTCAAACCCTGAGTACAACTACTTAAAGACAATACAAATAAAAGAAAAACAAACCAATTAAATTAATAAAGAAATGATTTCAGAGTAAGATAAGAGGGATATAGAGGACCAGAAGAGACATTTTTTCCCCTATACGCGTGCTTTTCCACACCAAGCCCTTGGCTGTCCTGTGTTGGAAAACTTTTATCGAATTATTCTGACTTTTGTCTCCCTTATGTCCTTTCCACGGAGGAAAATTCTTCCCCTTATGAATAATCTTCCGGATGCCATTCTTCCTAGGGCTTAACACATGACAGCCCCAGCCTGGAAGCCAGGATTTGGCTGCTTCCATGGTTTTATTTAATTGTGTGTTTGCTTTGCTTTGCTTTGCAATTAACATAAGGCAGCAGGTTATGATTTCAGGTTATGATTTAGAATGTCTGTATTTACATGCGTGTACATGTCTGTATTTACATGCGTGTAGTGATGAGTGAACGCGGGCTCCGTGTCCTGTTGTGGCCTGAGGGGGTCCTCGCTCCCTTCTCTCAGTTTCCCATTGCTCCCTGTGCTTCACCAGAGGTTTGCTCAGCCTGGTTAGCGACGAAAATGAGTGAAGTATTTGAGCACCATTGGTTTGAATGGAAAGCCAAGACCCTTTTCATTCCCAATTGAAGAGCCCAAGAGGGACAGGATGTTGGGTTTTGGTTTGTTTGTTTGTTTTTTTAATCTGCTGCTACTTGGATTGCCGCCATCCTCAACTCTCTGTACTACCATCTTCCAATGGGACAACGCCCAGTCATCCAGCTGAAGAATCTTACACAGCTCTGTAAAAGTCTGTATCAGCCACTTTTTGGTTGCTGTAACAAAACACAGCAGGGGTGGGGGGGGGATAAAGGTGGAAAGACCTGTTTTGGCTCAGATGTTTCTGAGTGATGAACAATATTTTGGAAGCAAATACTGTGGTGGGAGAGGCTAGGAAGCAGAGAGATAGAGACAGCGTTAGAGAGACAGAAACAGGCGCAGTGACAGACAGAGACAAAGAGACAAATAGATACAGTGATAGAGATAGGGGGACAGACACAGATGGTGACAGACAGACTGAGAGAGAGATGGAGACATAGAGAAACAGAACCTGAAGACAAAGCACACTCCACAAAGGCAGGCTCCAGTTACTCACCTCTCCCGACACAATCCTACCTCCTAAAATTCCCACCAGCTCCCCACAGTGTCACCGGCTATTGACGAACGTTTGAAAGCTAAATGGTAATGGAGTCTGACTGCAGTGTGTGTGTCTGGCAGTGTCAAGCTCTCCCTCCTCCTTGGCTCCCGGTCTGGAAAGCAAACACGAAAGCCCAGGACTCCCTGCTTTGAAGTTTTAACCACACAGGCCCCTGCCCTCACCCCAAGGTAGTCTCTTTCCCTTGATCTCTCAAGCTATGTTGGGGTCATCTTAGAGCTCGGCTTGCTCTTCCAATGAAGCCGCATGGTGTAAGTAATAAACCTTTGCCAACTTTCTGGATTCCCTTGGGATGCCATCAGCCACACTATCCCGATTGTATTAGATTGAAGGGGTTTAGGGGTTCATCTGCTTCTGGAATATCTCAGGCCTAGGAGGGCTGTTCTTTGTGGGTTTAGAGGAGAAAAGAGAGAGAGAGAGAGAGAGAGAGAGTGTGTGAATGTGTGTGTGTGTGTGTGTGTGTGTGTGTGTGTGTGTGTGTGTGTGTGTAGAGAGAGACAGAGAGAGAGAACTCAGATTGCTGGGTTCAAATGTTCTTTCTGCCGATTGTCCTTGCTCCAGATCCGTTGGTGATAATGGATCCATCAACTTCACCTAACAAGCAAGCAACACCCTGGTGCTAAGAAAGAAAAAGGAGAAAGAAAAGAGGAACTAAGACCCCAATAACCTTGTGAGCTACCTTCCCAGCCCCAGATAGCCTGTTTGTGGATTTCTCAAAGCCAGAAAAATCAAGCTCATTTTCTTCAGCCCCTGGTAGCTGAAGATAGTTTCAAACGTAAAAGTTTATGATTGAATCATTTTATGATGTTATAGATAGAAATCAGTATCCCCCCCCAATATAAACAGATAAAACAAGCATAGTGCTTAAAACAGAGCTGTTCTCAGTGGAGGGCCCAGTAGTAAAAAGGGCAATTAAAGACATTTTCTGGGTTCACCTTGCTTGAGGGTGAGCAGAATTACATACACTCACAAAAACACCTGCCTTCAGAGCTCAGAAACATTCTAAAAACCACTGTAACATCCACTCTCACAATAGTGAAATGCTGAGAGAATCCAATCAGGAAGAGTAAAGCCTGTTTGCCTCGTAGTTTTGGAGTTTCCAGTCCAAGCTCTGGCAGACCCATGGCCTTGGGTCCTGGTGGATGTGCCAGTTGGCTAGAAGCGAAGGGCCCAGGCACAGAAGGGCACTGGTTGATTACTGCGCACCCCTCAACAGTCCATGTCTTTAAATAAAGGTTTGGCGCTGGGGTAGCACTCACTCAGGTGGTAAACGCCTTCAGGGGGTGGAGCCCTTGGAAGGTGCTTGCGTGATTGGAGGCAAGCTCTTGAAGTGTGAGTGGAGCCCAGATCTCATCCTCTTTCTCTTTTTACTTCCTGGCTAGTCAAACACTGGTTTTGCTCTGGTACATGTTCCCTCCAGGAAGTGCTGTGTGAGTGCACTGAGAAAGTGACCTAGCAACACACCTAACCTGTCTGGCAGGTATTGCCTCTACCTGGAGGTCTTACTCATGAGTCACAAACACCTCTGCAGCCAGCCCTGCACCCGCTCACGCGTAAGATGCCATGCGGACCAAGGTTGTAAAAAGCATTTGCTTATGAGTTAGCCTCTCCCATATTTGCCTGTTTTTATGCATAAGCAAGTGTTTCTTGAAATGTTTGTCTACACATCAAGTACACACGAGTGGCGGCATTGAAGCTGATTCTTGCTAGCCACAGGTAACCCAACACTGAAGTTGCCCTCCTGACCTGTCCCAGGAGGGTTGCCCATTGTGAAACTGTCCTCAATGACTTCGGACCCAGTCTTTAAACAGATCACAAAGTCATAAAGTCACTTGATTACTGTTGTTAAGAAAGAAAATGTTTCTTTTGGATGCTGCTTTCTGATCTGCTAGGAGCTCCGTGACTATGGCTATAGCAACACATTTTGGGGGGGATATCCTACCGCATAGATTTTATTGTTGTTCAAAACATGTCCTGAGTTTATAACAAATATAAATGTGTTATATTTATCAATAACAGAAAGGAGGCAGGAAGGAGCTAAGTTATACTGGAATAAGGAGATGGTACCTAATGATAACTTGAATGCACACAGATAAATAAGGTGAGTATAACACGTTCTGTAAGTATATATTTTCTCTCTATCCTTTTCTTAGCTTTTTAGAAAGGCAATAAAATACACAAATTAGCAACTCTTGTGTTTTATACCAAATTTGGAGATAGATAGATAGATAGATAGATAGATAGATAGATAGATAGATAGCACAGAAAAGGGAAGATGAACATACAGAGCTATATAGGCATGATGTTTATTTCTACTTCACTGGTGCTGAGTTTAAATCTAAAGCCAATTATGACAAATTAAGATATAGTGTGCAAATCTTACACAACAGAATTAAAAATCATTAAAAGCATTAATATATTACATTAAAAATAGTACAAAATAAACAGAGAAACAACATGTGCCATTAGACATATAGAAAATAAGAAGCAAAATGGCAGACACAAATTCATCCACATAAATAGCCTCAAATGTAAATGGCTTAAACAGTAAGATGAATAGGCAGAAATCATTAGATTGGATAAGAATGCACGATCTGCTGACCATTGTTGGCTCACCATTATAATTCTACCTAATCAGGAGACTAAGAGCTAGAGGATTATGCCAGCCAAGGAAGAAAATTTCACTAGACTTCATCTCCAATTAACCAGCCCAAATAGGGTTGGTGATGTAGTACAAGTGGTAGAGCCTAGAAAATATGAAGCCCTGAGTCCAAACCTTTATTTAAAAAATTCCACATGATCAAGTATCTGCTGTTCATGGCAAGCAAGCTATAGAACACAAATAGTCTGAAAGTAAAAGGATAGAGGAAGATGCACCATACAAACACTGATCGCAGGAGAGTTGGCGTGTTTGTGCCGATTTATGCAGAGTATATTAAAATACATAAACTGTTATAAGTGCCAAAGAGGACAGCTAACGATGATAAAGGACCAACCTTTGAGAAAAACCATAGCAATTATAAATATATATATGCATTTAACAACAATATCTCCCCAATACATGAAAAAGCAGAGTTGAAGAACAAGACAATTGAACACTGAGACTTTTCAATCATGTATAGTCCAATTTGATGGAAGATCAAATAGTACACAAATCTTGAACCATACTATACACATATTAGAGTTAACAAACACCTCCAGACCACCTCCTACCACAATAGTATAATATATATTCTTCTCATATGCACTGGGACCTTTAGTCCATATGCTAACCCAGAAAACAAGTTGAAATCAACTTAAAAGGTCTGAAGCCATGCAAAGTATGTTCTTTGGCCACAATAGTGAACTTAAAAAAATAGAAAGAAGTAGGCCAATCCATAAATGAAGCAAAAATAACAATTGAGTCAAAGAAGATAATATGAAAGAAATTAGAGCAGCTTTCAAAATGTAAATTTTGAATGTAAATTAAATGTAAATTAAAATAAAAAACGGCATACCAAAGCTTTATGATATGTAAAAGTAAAATTATTGAAAATAATTAAAATTGTTAAAAGAAAATATATAGCTGTAACACTTACTTTCAAAGATGAAGAAAGACTTCAAATCAACAACCCAAACCTCTATCTTATGACAACTAAGAGAAAATGAAACTTAAAGTAATCACAAGAAAGCAAATAAAAAAGAAGAGCACTAGTTAATGACAGAAATTTTAAAAAGTTCATACAAAGTTCATAAACAAAATTCACCAAATTTTAGATCAACTGACTAAACAAGAGAGAGAGAGAAAACGATGACTCAAATTATTAAAATCAGGAACTAAAGAGAGAATATCACTATTAATCTTACAAAATAAAAGAAATATAAGAAAATAATATGAATATACAATATCTTAGGCAAAATAGACAAATTTCTAGAAAGACATGAACTATTACAATTGACCCAAAGAGAAGCAGATAAAAAGAAACTCTGAATAAACTTACAGTAAGTAAAATGATTGAATTGCTAACTAAATCTTCCCTCTGAAAATCTGAGGTCCAGATTACTCCCTAGTGCATTCTATTGGTATTTAAAGGAGAATTATTAAAAACTTCTTCCAGCAAATAGAAGAAGGGACAATTCTCAATTCATGTTTGAAGCCAGGACTCTACAGACAAAAACTGAAAAATAAATGTATCAAATGTAAGCTTCAGAACAATCCTATTATAAATAGAGACAAAATAAAATAAGAGTAAACCAAATCCAGAAACATCTACAAAGGATTTCACACTACGGCCAAGTGCAATATAATCCATAAATGTAAGGTTGGATTATTATCAAAAAATCAATTAATATAATACCCCATATGGATATAATAAAAGATTAAAATCACATAGTTATGCTAATAGAAAGAAAAGGCATGTGACACAATCCAGAATCTACTCATGATAAAAATATTCACTAAACCAGGAACAAATGGAAAATTCTTCAGTCAGATAATGAGCATCTTCAAGAAAGAATAAAGGAAAGTGCTCTTGTCTAACAACTTAATTGGTGGTGAAAGGCTGAATTCTTCCCCAGGATCAAGAAAATCATGAGCTTGTGTGTGGGGACCATCTCTAGTCAACATAATTCTGGAGGTTCTCAACTGGTAAACAAAAATAAAAATATTTTTAGTTCAGATTGCAAAGAGAATGAAAAAACGTATCTATTGTTATATGACATAACTGTACATGTTGAAAATCTAAAGCATCAACTAAAAATTATTAGAATAAATAAATGCATTTAGCAAAGTTGTAGGATATTAAGATCCATAAACAAAATAAAGATAGACATATAAATGAATGTATTGCTAGAAAGGAAAAATAAAGGTTAAGAAAGCAACTTGATATATTACAGCATCTAACAAAGAATAAAATCTTTATGAATAAAGTTAAAAGAATGTAGATTTGCACACTGAATATTCCAATACTGTAGTGTGCTTACACACTAGCAAAACACTGAAAGGAATTAAAGATCAAAACAAATGTGGGACAGCCATGTTCACAGACTGGAGGTCTTGATACTGTTCAAAGCATTGTAGTTCTCAAGTTAACATACAGACTCAATGCAAGACCTAGCCACTCTTTTTGCAGAAACGGACAGGATGGTTCTATAATTTACCTGGGATTCAAAGGAGCCTGAACAGCCAAAACAAAGACAAAGAACAAAGTTAAAGAACTCACACTTTCTGATTTCAAAGCTTTAAACAAAACCACAGTGAGCAAGATAGTATGGCATTGGCAGGCGAATAGAAGAGAAACGAGTGTCTAAATGACCTTTCGGTGTCAGAAATGACATCTCTGACAAATTTGTATCAACAAGAGTTTCAAAAGGTTTTCATACTATCCCAAAGTAGATCATAGATCTGACTGGAAGAGGTTAAACTATGGAACTCTTGGGAGAAACCAGGAAAATAAACTATTGTTAGGTGGATTTAGGCAGAATATTGGATATAACATAAAAATGAAACAATAAATAACAAAAATGTAACTGGATGCCAGTGGCCCACACCTGTGATCCTAGCTACTCAGAAGGCTGAGATCTGAGGATCAAAGCTTGAAACAGCCTGAGAAAGGAAGTCCATGAGACTCTTTTCTTCAATTACCCACCAGAAAGTTGAAGTGGAGCTGTGGCTCAAGTAGTAGAGGAAAAGAACCAAAAACAAATACAAAAACAAAGCTCAGAAATAATACCTAGGTCCTGAATTCAACCCCAGAACTAGCACATGCAGCGCATGCATGTGTGTTTGCACACGCATGCACGCGCGCACACACACACACATACACACACAACAAAAATGTACAGAAATGAGGTTTTAGCAAAATTAAAACCATTTATGATGCAAATGATCCAATCAAGAAAGTAAAACCCACAAAACAAGGGCTACATTGGCAAATCATGTATCTGATAAGATATAGTTTAAAAAATTAAAGAATAATTACATGAGTTTAAGAAATGGGTAGTGGATTTCAATCGCTATTTCCTCAATGAAGATAAACACAAAACATTAGAAGATGTTAAAACACTGAAAGCTGTTAAAATCTGAAATGCTGTTAAATATAATTGACTGATGGAGAAAGGTAAATCAAATCCACAATGAGATACTACTGCAAAGTACTAAGATATTTATGACCAAAAAGACAAATGTTGCTGGGCACTGGTGGCTCACTCCTATAGTCCTAGCTACTCAGGAGGCTGAGATCTAAGGATTGTGGCTTGAAATCAGCCTGAACAGGAAGATCCATGAGACGCTTATCTTCAATTTACCACCTGAAAACAGGAAGTAGAGCTGTGGCTCAAAGTGGTAAAGTACTAGCTTTGAGCAAAAAAGCTCAGAGACGGTGCTCATGTCCCTCGTTCAAGTCCCACGACCAACAACAACAACAAAACCCCCAACAAATGTGGACAAGAATGGTAAGACCAGAACTTTTCTGCATTGCTGGTGGTAATACAAAATGGTTGACCTACTTTGGCAAAACAGCTTACTAAGTTCTTCAAATACTAAGCACAGAATTATCTTACAATCTGGTATCTCTACCTCTAGATACATACCTGACTGGAATGAAAACACACAGCCATATGTTTACATAAATATTCATAATATAAACACTCATAAATACTCATAACAATACCCGAAATACAACCCGAAAGTGGAAACAACCCAGATTCCCATCAACTGGAGAAAATGCAAATAAATATTATATATTAACACAGCACATTAGTCAGTGACCAAAGGGAATTGAACACTTACATAAACTATAATATGGCTAATCCTTGAAAGTACCCTAAGTGATAGATAGCAGACACATGGCATATGATTCCATTTCTGTGAAATGTTCAAAATGAACCAAACAATAATGAAAGTAGATTTGTAGTTGCCTAGGTCTTGGGGAGGGCCAGGGGGAGGAGGTGAGCTGAGGATGAGGATACAGTGGTTTTCTGGGGGGTGATAAAATGTAACATTGAGATGATTGCACGTTTCTGTGAACAACCTAGAAGTCAAATGTCTGAGTTGTTCGTTAGGTAAACGGTATATATGGACAAAACTAGCTCAGCATACTGCATACTTGGAATAAGCCTTGCTGTGCGTGGTGGACCCTCGTGTAGGCACAGCACCTAAGATCCTGGCCTTTGCCCCTGTCTTCCTAGCAAGCTGACCTCTCTTCCAACCTACACTCCAGGAAACCTCTCAGATTCCAGAAGTTTCTTTCACTCCCAGTGGAAAAGCAACTACAATGATCAGGAGGCAGCGCATCCTTAGTGCCTTTCAAGGTACTTTCCCCCCTTGATCTCTTCTCTTCTGTATTCCCTTGGTGATTCTGCACACTTGGGGAACCTAGCGTGCTAAGAGATTTGCTTGAACTAGTGACGCATAGCTATGCACACACATCAGTGTCCAGTGTGCACTGCGTGGAATCTCCTGGCCCCTTGGGGGGCGGGGGGTGAGGAGCCCAGCTGACCTGAGTTCACCTGCCAGCTCTGTGATAGTGGGTTGCTAAGGAAGTTAAGTTTCCAACTCTGTAAAAGAGACAACAACACTCTTCCTACAGGATGAGCTGAGAGGAGAGTCAGGGGCAGAACCTCCTGGGTCTGGGGGCTGGTGACCAATCGCAGGTACCAGTCCCATCACTCACTCTTAGATTAGTAATAGCAGTAGAAGGAGCAGCAGTAGCCAGAGAAATAGCTACTATAAATAATGACAGCAACATAATAGTTACCATTATATTTATGGAACACACATATGCACATATATAAGTATATATATATATATATATATATGTATATGTATATGTATATATGGTTCAGATGAGTGTCCATCACAGGGACACATCTGAAAAGCTTCATGCTGGGGTAATACTGTTGCAAGGTGATGCAAACTAGGGCAAGGGCCTTAGAAAATGTGGGAGAATGTCTTCTGGGGGGTACTGGGAGATGCTGACCTTTCCTGTCCCCTCTCTGTCCCGGCTCACGGAATGCTCTGCTTGCTCTTCCCAGTGCTGCAGCCGCACCACAGGCCCCAGATCACAGCCCCAACTGACCTTGTAAACCAGACTCCCAGGACCACAAGCCAAATACACCTGTGCTCTTTTAAAAGTTACAGCAACACAAAATTGACTAAGTACACTGCCTACTCCACTAACTCCTTCTCCAGAGAGCCACCTGGCCACGGACCTCAATGACCAGCTCCGTTCAGCAGAGGGAGAAGCGGGCCCAAGAGGTTCATTCAGGGGCACAACTCTCAGTACACTGCTCGTGGGATGGTAAAAGCTTGATGCTGCGATGAATGTAGCCAATTCTAAGCATATATTCCACGCCAAACACGGAAGCCACTAAAATATCGATGAACTGAAAAGGTGCGGCCTAGCCAATCAATGGAATCTTACTCAGCCACAAGAAGCAGCAGAGTACAAAGAGATGTCACAGAGTGAATAAACTCGGAGCACATCACGGTGAGTGAAAGCAGCTACGTAACTATAAGAACCCACTCCGATGAAAAATGTCCGCAGCAGGAAAATCTATGGAAACACAAGATTGATTCAAAGTTTCCAGGGATGATGACTTGAGATATCCTGTCAATGGGGATGGATTCTTGTGTGTGTGTGTGTGTGTGTGTGTGTGTGTGTGTGTGTGTGTGTGTGTGTGTGTGTGTGTGTGTGTGTGTGTGTGGTGTTAAAGTAAATATTTTAAAATTAAGTAGTGTGATGGTTGCATACAACTCTACATGTACTAAAGAAAAACAGGTGAATGCTTTCCAAAACTAAATTAATTGAAAGATATATGTCAATAAAGCTATTACTTGAAAAATTCTAAGAAAGCAGATCTTATTTCCCTGTGCTGTGCAGATTTTCAGGTTGCCTCCTCTGTGAGTAACTTGTGACAGCTCCTTCGCCAGCCTCATCAGGAGTCTGAATGTAGTTGGTTGCGATGGTTTAATTAGATGTTCATCCTTGTTTCTGTGTGTGGCAGATATCTGTTTGTTAGTTCTTGTTCTTTTCCTATTTTATGGCCTTTATCAAATCCTTTTTTCATTTGTATCCATTCAATCTTACAATTTATAATTGCTATAGCTTATTTCAAAGTTTAATTTCTACCTTAATAGCACAAAAATTATTCTACCTGTTCCTGTAATAATTTCTATTTTTCATTATACGTTGAAGTTTTTAGTCCATCTGGAATTTATTTTTGTGTGTGGTATATGGCAGGAATTACATTTTTATCTTTTCCATATGGAGAATGAAGTGTTTTAATACCATTTATTGAACAGTTAGCTCTTTTCCTATACCTTTAAACCCTACTACCTTTGTGATTTGCAGATCTGTAGGTGTCTAGATTCTCCATGACATGCCTACTGGTTACTTTAGTTGGCTGTGTGGAAATATCGCACTTTAAAAATTAGTATAGTTTATGGTAAATCTTTCCGCCTGGCTTCCTCTTCCTGTTGGATCTTCTCCTCCTTCCCTTTTCTGTGAAAGCATCCTGAGTATCCTCGAACTCTGCTGGTGAATAAATGAGGATCTTGTTGTTTATTTACTATTTCTATAGACACTTTCATACTCCAACATCATCTATTGCATATGTAAATAAAACATGCAAATATGTATGATCTATCCCCATTATTTTCAGACTCCGTACTTGCAAATTGGCTTACTTTGCTCAATTCCTGGAAGTCTCCACTGAGAGTGATTCAGCCTCTCCCAGCCTCTCTCAGGGTATGCACACATGGATCAAGGGAAATGTGATATGATAAAAATGTACTTGCCCAGCAGAGGCTGAAGAAGGCTCCTTCCTGTTTCCAGCCTCCAACTTCCTGCTTCCACCACTTTCTAACTCCCTGCTTCCTACTTCTTTTTTTTTTTTTTTTTTTTTTTGTATTGTCAGTTGTGGGGCCTGAACTCTGGGGCTGGGTGCTGTCCCTCAGCTTTTCAGTTCAAGGCTGGTGCTCTACCACTTAAGCCACAGTGCCACTCCTGCTTTTTCTTCTTATGTGGTGCTGAGGAATCAAACCCAGGGCCTCATACATGTGAGGCAAGCACTCTTCCACTGAGCCACCTTCCCAGCCCTGTTTCCTGCTTCTAACTTCCTGCTTCTGCTCTGTGAACTTTCTGCTTCTGTCCATTAACTTCCTGCTTCTACCTCTAACTTCCCACTTCCACCCCCTTCTAACTTCCTGCTTTCACTACCTCTAACTTCATGCTTCGACCCCTCCATCTATAAACAAGTGTCCTTTTCTGTCTACTCACTGCTGTGTCTTCCACATCTTGGTGTTTTGTTTTTCAGAGAGCTCATTGCTTAAAATGCTCTTTGGCTTCACATCTCGTGGCTGGGGTTTCTAAGTGCCAACAGGCTGGGCTGCACCTTAGAGAGGAAGTACGGAACCTTAGCTTTGTTCAAGTACAGGTTATAGTGCTGTCAGCCATGAGTTCAGCCATAGCAAAAGAATACATATGAAATTAGTACAAAATGATGTGACTTTAAACAGAAGCAAACATCAACCAATGGTGTCTGCTGATTTGTTAATGAAAATGTTGGACTAGAGGCTCACATAAACCCAGCTGTGTATTTTCTGCACAACAATTGTATGCACCCACTAATCCATGTAAGCCACATTGTAGCACCTTAATGACTGTGAATAAACTGTATGCACAGGTATGAATAATACATGAGTAATAAGTGGTTATTGCTTGTAATTAGTATATTCAGTTTTGTAAAAAGGATGCTTTGTTTTAAATGGGATATGTGAAAAATTCTTTCTTAGAGATATTTGCTGCTCTTTTTCCTATAACTTTGCTGACAAGTGTAGTTCCTCTAGAATTTTCAATGCAGTAACCAATGGGAGACAGCAAACATCCTTCCTGGTTTTGTTGGGAATGCTTATAAATCTCATTATTAAATAATCATATTTGTTTATGAGTGGTGTCAGGTTTCTAGTAAATCCAGTTTATTCAACTTTCTTACTAGATTTTTTTCATGACTCAACATTTGGCTTTTTGTTGCATGGATCTTCTACATATATGAAGGGACTATAGGTTTCTTTTATTGGTGGGGGTGGGGGAGTGGGTAGTACTAAGGTTTGAACTTAGGGCCTCACACATGCTCTAGCTTGCTTGTTTAGCTGGTGCTGTACCACTTGAGCCACACATCTCAGCCATGCATTTTGCGTGTTATTTTGGAGTTGGAGGTAGATAGCAGCTGTCCAGCTGGCCTCAAACGTCGATCCTCTGGACCTCAGCATCCAGAGTCGCAAGAATTACAGACATGATGAGCCAGTGGTGCTCAACTATTTTACCCTTTTTAAGTCTGGAAATGTAGGGAATCACATAAAGAATTTTCAAATGTTCAACCATCAGTATATTCTTAAGATGAAATCTACTTTGTTATAATGTATTCTATATATTTTATTCTCTTTGCTAAGACTTTAAATTGTACCTCTGCAATTGCCTCTTTCAACTGGTCTTGTAATTTCTTCTTGGGCTTTGCTACCAAGGTTGTCTTAGCCAGTATAGTAAGGTATCAAGCTTTTGCTCTCGTCCTTTTCCCCAAAAGTGACATGAAATAGGAAAATCTCTTTCCCACGAAGCTGGTGAAATCCTTAGATAGAACTGTCTGAGATGTGCTTCCTTCCTGTGACAGAACTGACCTGCTGATTATAATTCATTCCTTAGTCTAGCTTTTGTGTCTTCTTTTTCGGTTTGAGTCAATTTGGGGTAATAGTTAACAAAAGGAGCACAGTACGCTTTCAGGAATACGATTGTGTGAGACAATGCAGCTGCCTCTGCTCGGGCTGGGCGTGTGCCCTGGGGAAAGCCACCGGGGATGCCATGAGGACAGGTGCAGAGGTTGTACAGTGAGCACTGAGGACCGAGGCCATCGGCCCCCAGCTATGTGAATGAACTGTCCTGAATATTCAACGTCCAGCCAATTGAAGGCCACTGCCCTGGTCAACACCCCAGTTACAGCTTTACGAAAGGCCTAGGATGGACTCCACACAGATGACTCGAAGACTTCCCACCACGACACTTGTGAACAAATAAGTGTCTGTGGTTTTCCGTCACTGTGTGCGAGGGTAATCATTAGCAAAGCAACCGCCATACACCGTCCCTAATCAAGGCGATCATGAACAAAAATGAGCCAAGCAATTCTACGGTATAATAAACATGTACTTGTTGCAGGACACTGATCTTTCCAGAAAACTTAATTGTATTTTGAATGGGGAAAGCTCTCATCCATGGACATCACAGTTCAATTTGCCCTCTTACTATGCCTCTAACTTACTTAACTAGCATAGTGTTTCCTACCATTTGACCCTTGGTGAGCATTGTTTCTAAAGCCTAATTGGGATTAATGCCTTGCTGTCCAAGTCAGTACGAATGATATACCGAGACAAGAGCCTCCATTTAAGCCCAGGAAACCAAGCAGTGGACCAGCAGCGTACCACGAAGTCCATCATGATGTTAATACAGAGTGAGGGCTGGGAAGAGCTCATGCTGCATCGGCCAACAGCCCTCTCCCACCCCAGCAAGGACATTGAGTGGCGCACAGAATTCACAGAACAAAGGGTGATCATGACAAGAGGTAGACCCAGGCCCCGACTATTGGTGGGAAATCTCCACTGCTCATAAAGGCTAAGAGTAAATGTCATCTTCCTTGTCCTCTGAGGTTACAAGCAGACAATCCTTTTCCCCAAAGCCAAGTAAATATTTTTTAAAATCCCAAGGGTAACTGCTATTACCACTACCATTATTATCCTCTTGGATGAAGACAGGCCTTTTGGGAAGTAAATTTGAATTTTAACCTTGACTTCATCAAGACCGAGAGGCAAGGTCTAAAAATACCTCCACTGTTATGAACATGATTCATTTCTAAGCTCAGACTCAACTACTCACATTTTAAGAAGCATTACTGTTATGAACATGATTCATTTCTAAGCTCAGACTCAACTACTCACGTTTTAAGAAGCATTAATAAAAAACACATTAAGGAAAATTTTACCCAGGAGATTTAAGATTTGATTCTAAAAGCCTCCTTGGATCTGCCATTCTCTGGCTTCCTATAGATGTCTGCATCGAATTTTAATACCTTTGACTTTTTTGTGTGTGCTGATACTGGGCCTTGAACTCAGGTCCTGAGCACTGTCCATTAGCTTTGTTGCTCAAAGCTGGTGCTCTACCACTTGAGCTACAACTCTACTTCTGGCTTTTTGATGGTTAATTGGAAATAAGAGTCTTATGGACTTTCCCAACTGGGCTGGCTTCAATCCAGGCTCAGATCTCAGTCTCCTGAGTAGCTAGGATTACAGGTGTGAGACACTGGTGCCCAGCCTCTCTAACTTCTTTATGCCCTGCTGAGATTCACTGCCCTGCTCCGTCCTCAGGAGTCACTGAGAAGTATTTGGATCTTGCCAAAGGCCGAGGGTGTTCTGATGAGAAGCGCTTCTCTGCTTTTCAGAGCAAAATGGGACAGGTTTGAAACCGCAGGCACAGAGCAGCCACAGCTGGGAGGAGCCTAAGGAGAAAAACGAAGGTGACATGGGCTGAAGTTTGTCCCCAACAAGAAGTGTTGGCCCCCAGTACCTGTGAATGAGATTTTTCTCTGAAAATTATTGAGCAGAGATGAGGTCATTAGTCCAATATGACTCATCCTTCTAAGGAACAGAAATTTGGACCGAGAAACAGACAGACACAGAGGGACGGACGACGTGAAGGCACAGGAAGAAAATGGCCACCTACAAGCCAGGGGATGTCTGAGGCCATCAGAGATCAGAACCCGGGAGGGAGTCTTCTTCACAGCCCTCAGTATGAACCAATCCTGCTGACTCCTTCATCTCAGAATTGCAGCCTTCAGTAGGGTGAGACATATAAGATCCAGCTTGGAGACACTGCAGTCTAGCAGCTCCGGGGGGGGGGGGGGTCGGGGGAAGGGGGTCAGGCAGTCTCCCACTGTGGCTCTCTGTCCCGGCTGGGCTGTGGCACCTGCTGCGTGTCGTGCTCAAACCTACCAAAAATGGCTATACCTGAGCTGTTGTGCAAGGGAGAGGCAACCTGGAGGTGGTGGCGTACGTAGGTGGTGCTGGGTAAACAAACCCCTCCTAGTGAATGGAAATGGGCATGGAGATCCAGATGTTTGCTTTCCCATTCTGCTTTGTGTACTTATACAAAGTACGTAAGTACTCTACCACGTCCCAGAAAGCACTTCACCGGTGGTTTACTCCAGGAAGAACTGGGTGTTCACTCCCCCATCTAGACTCCCGCTAAGCACTTCAGTGACAGTCACTGAGTCTGCCTAGAGAGAGGAAGCTTTTCCTCTGCTTTCATGAGAGGGTTTGTCAGGGCACCCACCCCCTACCCCGTAATGATGGCACTCACTCCTACCCCATAATGACGGTCTTCCCATTCTCCCGCCCCTAGAAATCCAGAAATTCTGCTGCAAAGAAGATTTTCAGAGACCTCTACGTGTCTCCAGGGAGATCTGGGACTCTCTGTATAGCCCTCCTCATTTCTGCCTCTCCCCTCCCCCTATGCCCACCCAACTTTCACCCCAAGGTACTGATACAGACAGCTTGGTCAAGAAATAGTTGCAAGTAACAGATCACAAAGTGTGACTTGGCCTGGGCCCTGTCCGCATCGGGGCTGCAGCACAATCTTCTAGAGCTTGAGCCAAGAGTGAAATTCCGGCTGTGGAATGTGAGACTTGGGTGAGTCAGATGGCAGAGGCTCCACAGCTAGTAGATCGTGACCTCCAGGGCCAGGCATTTGCTTCCCTTTCTTTCTCTCCATGGGTCTTTCCAACAGCTAGACGTATGTCCTGGTCCTGAAAGTCCTGACGGTAGTGCATGGAAAAGCTTTCACACTCTGTGATGTGCGTGATGGAATGTTGATATGTTTAATTCTATTGAGAAAGCTAAGCCAGGGAAAGTGGGAATGCAACATAAAGTTACAACGTGAGTGTGAGCAATTCATTCTGAGTAGTTTGGGGAATTGGCCACGTCTTAACCACATGGCAAGTTATTTCTCCCCAGGGCAACAAGTTGCCAAACTGCATGCGTTTATGCGATAAAATTTTAAAGTGACAAATCGAGACCCATGTGTGCTGTTCTCTGTGTAAACTGATTGTTTCTCTAGTGGAAGAATACCTCAAAGCAACTCTATATTTGGCAAGGAGCTAGTCTTCCACTTCCACCATTCCCTAAAGTCTAAAGAAGTTCCATGTGGGCTGGGAAGGTGGCTCGGTGGTAGAGCACTTGCCTTGCATGCATGAGGCCCTGGGTTCAATTCCTCAGCACCACATAAGCAGAAAAAGCCAAAAGTGGCACTCTGGCTCAAGTGGTAGAGCTCTCACCTTGAGCTGAAGAGCTGAGGGACAGTGCCCAGGACCAGAGTTCAGGCCCAACCACAAAAAAAAAAAAAAAAAAAAAAAAAGCCCTAACAGAATGTCTTACTTGTCCATTTCCATGACACAGAACTGTCTATGAGAAATTACCATTAAGTATTTCCAGTTGTATTGACTATTTTAAGGATGCTATTTCAAGCTGGACAAAGGAATTCTCAGGTATATGGTAAGTAGAACCATTTAATGGGCATAAAAATAAAAATTCAACTTGCTACCAGTGGTTCACACCTTTAATCCTAGCTTCTCAAAAGGCAGAGATCTGAAGATCCTGGTTCACAGTCAGTGAACAGGAAAATCTATGAGACTCTTACATCCAATTATTCACCAAAAAGCCCCAGGTGGAGCTGTGGCTCAAGGAACAGAGTGCTATCCTTGAGCAAAAAAAAAAAAAGCTCAGGGAAAGCCCCCAGTTCCTGAGTGCAAACCCCAGGATTGGCAAGATAGTAAATAAACTCGAAGAGGGCAGGGAAATGGCATCTTTCACTTCTGTAGTGCTAGATACATGTTATGCTTTACTTTTATTTCTATCTGCTTTATGGATATTAATTTTGTAGTTTACAGTTTCTATTTATATACATTGTATTTACTTACTTATATTTTATATTTAAATATAGCTCGGCTTTGGAATAGACACACTCAAAATCTTTATATTTTTTTTCCTTATGTGGGGATGGCAGAGAGGACTTCACATATTCTAGACAAGTGCTCTACTAGCGACCTACATCCCACGCCTGGCGGCAAAACGCAAAGAAATGTTTAAGCTAAAGCTCTACACTTCAAAGAAATACTGCTTGCAATGGGTGGCTTATGTGGTTGGCATGTTGAATACTATAAGATAGCAACATGATTCAATGATTGGGAAAAAGCACAGAACTATGAACAGAATAGAAGCACAATTTTTGGCAAACATTTTGAGTAGCATTGCAGGGTGATTTTCATTTTCTTCTTGCCATATTTGTCTTACTCCTATTTCCTACAATGTACGTTGCTTATAGAAGCAGAAATGTACATAATTCTCTGACAAACTTGCAGGCAGTTTCTATTTACTTTGTTTAGTTACGTTGCTATAGTCACATCTACACGATGGGGGAAGCTCTCATTAAAACTGTCAACAGTGGTCCAGAGGATTGAACAATTCTGCATGGTGAAGAAGAAGCCACTCCATTTCAGCTCAGGATCTGGCTCTCAAATGCTTGTTTGCATTTCTACCAGAAAGTGCTCCTCTCTCTGAAGGCACAGTCACAGTCACGTATGCATAGCTCTTTCATCATCTAGTGAGTAACTGATGTCAATTCCAAGAAACTTTGCAAGACAGGGTTTTGGAAATATTTGCTCTCGTGTTTCGAAATAGCAAAAAATACGTTTGATCCTTCTTAAGCCGTCTGCATGCATTGTGGGATGGGACCAGAGAGTTCAAGGATGCGTCTTTCCTTGGCAAGGTGGAAAACGTGAGCTCACTCAAAGACAAAGGAATACCTAGAGCATTGCAACCCAGCTGTTCCGATGCCTGCATTTCATGCCAGAGGCCTGTTTTTGAGTCCCAGCACCTGGGGAAGCAATGGTGGTGGCCATATTTGACCAAAATGTTGCAAAGAAGATGCCAAGGGGAATGTCACCTCCTCCCCCCTATTTTAGGAAGACTGTTAAAAGAAACTGGAAAAACAAATTCCTTTTTCCCTCCCTGGGAGACTTTCATTAGGAGTGTTTATTCTTAGAGGAAGAGGATTAAGAGAAAAGGTATTCAGAGATTGGTTCCCTGCCCGATAGTGAGCTGCTGGCCCTCTGCTCCTGGTGTAGAATGCTCTCACTAACTGGAAACAGCCCCGGCTTCCTGGTACTCCTGAGCCTTGCCCTGGTACCTGGGCTTCACATCTTCTGTCTCAAAATCCTCCCAGGGCAGTTGTGGTCAACAGTTCTTTTCTAGTGGTGAGATGGAAGAGATGGACAAGATCTTTTTTTTTTTTTTTTTTTTGTCGGTCGTGGGGCTTGAACTCTGGGCTTGGGTGCTGTCCCTCAGCTCTTCAGCTCAAGGCGAGCACTCTACCACTTGAGCCACAGCGCCACTTCCGAGATGGAAGAGATGGAAGGGTAAATCCAAGCATAGAAAGGGAGGTGGCTCTCCAGGAGCAAATTGAGCAGGTCTCAGCATGACTGGCTGCGCTGGTCCTGGTCCTCTCCATCCCAACATGACCAGATGGGGTGACACATGCTGGTCCCAGAGCCTCGGCAGCACCAGCCCTGCCCGGAGTGTCAGGACTGCAGCAGGCTGAGGCTCGGGAAGGTGGATGGAGCTCCTTGAAGCCACAGCGCTTGCAGGAAGAAGAGGTGGAATCCAGCCCACGGGATGTTCTAAAGACTGGTGTGTCTGCCACCGACTCGACTTCCTTGTTTTCATTCTTGCCTTTTAAGTATAACCAGAAGAAAAGGCAAAGAAGGATACAGGGCTCTGAAAGGGGCTCTTGGGGCAAGACTGTGAATGGGTTTTATTTCACACAGAGATCAGACTCGCAAGTTTCCATCCTACGTCTGCCCAGGTTACAGCTTCACATGCGGGGAGGAACAGATTCTTCCTGTCTGTTCCCAAACCGTGCCCAGCCGAGAACCAAAGCAGAAGGGCACATGGAGGGCACATAGGATGATGGAATGACCTCCCCACTGTGTACCTAGCAGATGATAAAACTCTCCCGAGACGTGGAGCAGAGTGGTCAGTTACCAAGAACCAGGGTTATTATTAACATCACCATTGTTTTCAGAACGTCTGGCCTTTGTGAAGGTGCAGCTCCAAAGGCAGCCAGGATTTCTTCACAACTTGAAAGTGGAGGAAATCATTAATTTGGTTCCTTTAGGCAAGTAATCCTAATTGATCAGGATTCAAAATATACAGTCTGGATAGTTTCAGTTGATAAAATATGCAAGTAATTAACTTTTCTTTATCGTCGAGCCAAAATAACTCACATGAAGTTAAACAGGAAGGCACGGTGGTTCTGACTTACGTGGCTAGCCGCAGTCCTTGGGACCAGAGGACCTGTGATCTGGCACCTGGTCCTGACCTTGGTGACTGCACCTTAGTCTTGGCACACAGAGCCATGCGAAGCCTTCCTTTGTCAGGAACCCATGCAGGTAGAATCCACAGGTGGGATAAACAATAGTGTTAGTGAGCCTGGGTGCTGGGAACAAGACTGGGTATGGGGAAGCTTTGTCTGACTCTCTGGGGTAATGGAACAAAGGAAAAGGAAGTGGAACAAATGATAGAGAGAAGGGAATTCTAAAAGGGAGACGGAGATGCTGGCTCCCACAAAAAGGCCAAAAGTAAGCCATGTGTCAGTGGCTCACACCTCAGTCCTAGCTACTCAGGAGCCTGAGATCTGAGAATCTCTGCTCTGCTCAGGCAGAAAATTCCATGAGACTCTCATCTCCAGTGAGTCAGCAAAAAGCCAGAAGTGGTGCTGTGATTCAAGTGGTAGAACACCAGATTTGAATATAAAAAGCTAAGGGACAATCCCCAGGTCCTGAGCTCGAACCCCATTAAAGAAATTAAAGAAATTAAATGGTAAAATTTAGAACCGAGAGAGAGAAGATGAAGCTGAGGGTTTTCAAATGACCCAGGGAGACGTGGCAGGAATCAAGTTGGCAAAGCTTCATGTGGCAGGTGGGAGGAAGCAGACATCGAAGGCTGGGTGTCCACGTCTTCAGCTGTCTTCTTGGCAGAGTTATAAATCTAACGTGTGAGATTCCTGTTTCTGCACACAATTGGGTGCTTCATCTCTGAGTTAAATTAACGAAGAGGCACATAGTGAACACTTTCTTTGTTAGCGTAAATCTACTGGGCCAACACTCTTAATAAAGTGGAAAAAGAAGGACTGGCCAATAGTACAAATCTTTTGATATGATCACGTGACCTGGGCTAATCAACAGCCCTCTACAAAGTTCTTCTTGTCCACCTGGAATCTCGGAGTATGACTTGACTTAGAAATAGGTTTTTGCAGGTGTAATTAGTGACAGAACCCACTTAAGGTCATTCTGGATTTTGATAGCCTCTAAATCTTATAACTGGTCCCTCAAAGAGTAGAGGACACCTACAATAGATGAGTGGATCAAAAAATGTGGTACCAATACACAATGGAATTTAACACAGCCATTAGAAAGAATATTATGTCATTTGCAGGGAAATGGATGGACCTAGAACAAATTGTGTGAAGTGAGATAAGCCAAGCTCAGAGAGACCAATGATGCAAGTTTTCTCTCCTATGCAGAAGCTAGACCTAAAATACACCAGGACACTCTCAAGAGGGGTGAACACAAAGGCACAATGTCTCTGTGCCTCTGATTATATAATATTTATTGAAAGGAACTCCAGGAAATGGAAACAAGAGAGGTTTTTCTCTCTTTTCTTTTTGTCTTAGTTGTTCCTTTTTCTATCTTTGGGAGGTGAGGGGGCACAGAAATGGAGGGAGAAAGGATGAACAAATCTAGCAGTGATATTCACTAGACACGATGTTGAAAGTTAACTATATAACTTATGGGTGGGAACAGGAGGGAAAAACAGAGAGATGGTGAAGGCAGGGAGGACATTGTCCCCCCCAAAATGTACGCTTTATCTGACTTAGAAATGGTAACCCTTTTGCACATCACTTTTATTATAATAATAATAATAATAAACATTTAATAATTAAAAAGAGTATAGGACACAGAAACACAGGAAAGGAGCCACTTGAAGGTGGAGGCAGAGATGGGTGTGGCATAGCTGTACTCCTGAAACCATCAGGAGTATGGCCCTGCTAATACCTTCCTTTTAGACTTTGGGCCCACAAAGCTATACAAAGCTAATGTCTTAACCACCAGCTCTGTGGTAAACAGACAAATTTCACAGTAGCCAGACTGAACCCAAGGGCTGAGAGTTATTCAGACTCTGAGCTCATGGAGATATTGCACTAGTCTCTAGCGGAGGGGAGGGGGGCGTGATTCACAAGACTCAAAGACGGGCTTAATTGAGATAGAGGCCTAGGCCTTCAGGTCATGATCTCCGTACTCCCTGATGAGTCCTCAGAAACCTTTCTGGCACTAGATAGACTCAAGGGGGAGTCAGATCTACAAGGGCATCACTAAGGTTCTTCAAGCCATGTTTCCTGGCAATGAAGAGCAAGGGAGGAAAGCCTACTGCGGGCCAACTTGGTTACACTGACAGGAAAGGGTTGCAGCTGACTTTATTTGTCCTGAGCAGAAAGCCATTAAGCCCTTTAGCTCTGACTTCTAAGTAGTTCTGCATTTCCTGACTGGAGTACAATCATCAAAATTGGAATTGAACACTGATGCAATCCTTACATATTGTGTTTTTTCAGATTCCATTCTTGTCAACTTTCTAAGTACTATCATTTGTACCTCTCTCTCCCCAGCTAAGGGATCTAATTCACTCGCAGGTATTTCACTGGGTTAAAGTTTCCCTTGATTCCTCTTTACCTTTGGAAAAACAAAATGACATGGATCAGAACCCACTGTATTCATAAGCTGCTTGGTTGAATGGCAATTTTTTGTACAACTACTAATGATAATAACTTTTTTTAAAAAAAGGAACAAAACAAAGAGTGTTGTATCCTCCTCAATGCACTGTATCAAGAGGCACATGAGAGGTAGCTGGTCTTAATAGTGTTTTGTTCAGTTTCCCCCTTCATTTCAAGTGTCCACTATAACGACTTTCTGTCTGCTTAGACAAAAGAAGCTGCACAACATGTATAAAAACACGAACTACCTACATCAGATTTGTAAATCTAGCCACAGGCTGGCTGGAGACGTGGGGGAAGAACTGGGAAGCCTCTGAAGGAAAGCCTCTTCCAAGAGGAGAGAAAGGCTGGCTGGGTTTACTAAGCAAAAGCAAGCTAGAAGAGAAAATGATGGGAACAGCGCGATGGATGCCACCACAAGCTCCCGCTTCCGAGTGCTGCCCTGTTACACAGCCCATGGAGTCTCAGAAGTGTCAGGGAGTTCCTGGAGTCTCAGGACTTCCAGGAGAAGGGAAGTCGCATCGTGAGAGCACAGAGAACCCTCCCACCGCAGCACAACCTGTGCAGTTTCATCTTGACAAGTACATTTGACTTTTCCTCTTTTTATTTGCTCCTGCTATTTACTGGTGGTCCAGCTGTTCTTTATGAAGTCTGATACCATCAGAACTTCTAAAATAAGTGTTTTTAATATATGAATTTGCTTAATAGAGCTCTTACGAATATATTATTTCCAGTGAATCTCTAGACCCAAATATGAGAATCTTGGTTTAGTTTTGGTTTTTCTTTTCTTTTTTTTTTTTTTTTTTGGCCAGACACTGGTGGCTCACACCTGTAATCCTAGCTACTGAGGAGCTGAGATCTGAGGATCATGGTTTAAAACCAGCCTGGGGAAGGAAAATCTCTAAACTCTTACCTCCAAATAATCATTAAAAAATAAAGAATTCAGTAGTGGAGGTGTGATTCAAATGGTAGAGCACTTGAGCAAAAAAAGCTCAAGGACAATGCCCAGGCACTCAATTCAGGCTCAGGATCAGCACACACACACACACACACACACACACACACACACACACACACACACACACACACACACACACACACACACACACACAAATTTGTATTTTCATTTAAATAAAGGATCCTTCCTTGCCAAACCATCACCTGCATTGGACATGGATACCATATATTAGACAATAAGATTATTTTATAAGCTATGAGTAATTATTAAAATCAGAATAATTCATTTATGACTTAACTGAACAAACTTTGATTTGTTTCTTTAAGATGAAATGTCCACCCAAGAATCCTAAATAACAAAACATACCAGCAGCACTTCTCAATCTTGTCTAAAATTAACACTAAATTCATAGGTTAATTTAGGAGAGGTGACACTCCACAATTACCACCTATTCTATACCTTTTAACCCTTTTCATTTGTTCTGTAAAGAGTTGTAAATTTTAACGGTAAGGAGAGTAAGTTTTCCTTTGGTTGCAAAAGCACACATACATGTTCACACAGATATTGCACACGCATAGACATATTCACTCACCTTTCACACATGCAACACACACACTGCTGGCTCAGAGGTAACACAGTGGGACAGGAGCACATTGGAGGGCAGGAGAGGCCCTCTGATCTGAGGAAGCAGAGAAGAGGCTGAGAGGAAAGCAGGTGAGTGAAAGCTGGAGGGCTGGAGGGGAACTCAGGGGCTTTGCTGTTTCTATCTGCAGCTCCAGAAGCAGGAAAGAGCTGGCCACATCCAGAGACATCCAGAGATAGTGGCAGACAAGTGTGGGGGGGAGGCGGGGAACCTCAGAGAGAAGTGCCATGTATGATCAAAGATCCATTCTAAAAGCTACAACTTCCATCTGTTTGTTTCCACGAAACAGAAGTGCATTGAAAGAAAAGCAAGCCGTGGAAGGCAGGGAGGGCAGAGGGGAGTTAAAGTTCCCTCTGCTTCTCAAAATCTCACCCCCATAAAATATCCCCCACCCCCAAGGAGCTCAGGCTGGTTTTTCAGATCTCAGTTTACTTGAGTGATTGTACCTCTTGTTGCTTCTTTCAACAGAATGACCTAGCCACGTTATGTTCCTCACACTCTTCCTAAGGCTGTGCTGATCTCCTCAGAGTTGTTCTGATTGTTCCAGTAGACCCACGGTGGCAGTCACAGAGCAGAGCCTGCAGAGCAGGGCCTGACATGTCCTCACATAGCCACCCCGTGTTGCTCCCAGGTCTGAAACACCCACACTTGAGCTCTGGTTCTCTTGTTTCAGGCAGAGATGAAAGGGAAATCACCCTTGGCTGTTTCATTAGCAAAATGATTATTGTCTTTTCATTACAAAACCTTTAGTCATGCATAAATAAAAACCAGATACAATGGGCACCAGGAGAAAGCAACAGCTTTCCTGTTCTCTCCTTTGAGCAAATCTATCATCAGATGGCAGCAAGAAAGCCAAGGCTCAGAGCAGTCAAATGACTTGGTCAGGACCAGAGATGAGACTGAGGCAGCAGCCACAAAGCCCCAGCTCCCCACACTGGATGGGATTCACATTTCCCCTGCAAGGGACAGAAGGACCTTACTGGAACCTGGCCAAGCCCTGCACAGGATGGGGGAGCCTCAGGTCTCCAGGGGGTCAAAGGTCTCCTCACTCAGGGGCCCCACTGAGCTGTCAGTGAAGTTGGTGAAAGCCAGAGCTCCCACAGCCAGTCTCCTTCCTGCTGTCTTTCGTCGATGTATATAATTTGGTGTACATTTGCCGTTTCAGGTGACCACACAGAGTAGCTTGCTCGCTCGCTCTTCCCACCACCATTCTACCTGATGTCTAAAATAGCACTGGGCAATTGGTATGCTCCACCTATTGAACAGGTCGACAGTAAAGAAGTAAGAAATAAGTGCTTGCAAGGAGGTCTGCTGTTCTTCCCGCTTGCCGCTCCCTCTCAGCTTCTCACCCACAGCACCTAAACACCAGCCAACACCAGAGCCAGCTCAAAGCTCCACCCTCAGGACCTCTTTCCTGATGCAGTCATGAGTCCCACAAGCACACAGCACTTTGGTTTCTTGATCGATGCTCTTGTCACAAACCCTGCTTGCTACTTCCAACCTGGTTTAAGAACACCAAGTAACCGCCTCAATTTCCCAGTATTAATATTTCACCTTCTTGAAAGTGGCTGTACATGAAGGCTGTCCCTCTGTCCCTGTCCCTTCCCACAATGCTTTGCTTCTTCACACCCACTCTGACTTCAGACCCAGCTTGATTTACAGATGTTTGAGGAAGCAGAGCTCTTACGGTAATTAGAATCCCATTTGACCAGTGTCTTGTCTGTGCCAGTTTTCCAACCCCTGGGAAGAATTAAACCAGTCAAGCTTCTGTTTACAGAGCAGGGCTTCATGCTGACAGCATTTCACAAGTTGTTCCCAGTAGCTCCCTAGTAGTTCTTGTTGGTACTCAGGCTGCTAGTGAAGGCTGCAGGCCACCCTCCCCCCACCAGCTCCTTCCTTCCAGCCTTTGTCCTTTGGGAGCTCCCAGGCCCCCACAATCACCAGGAAGCCTCATCCCAACACAGAAAGAAAGTCACAGCCCTGCCCTGTGAGGTGAAAGGTCAGGACTCAGTCCTTTCCATTCCCCCATCCCATCTCTCACGACACCTAGAGTGAGAGCCTCCTGGCTTGACTCGACTCATCCCCCCAACTATATGTCAACTATACAGGAAAAGTTAAAGAACAGAATCAACATTTACGTAGTAGTCATTACTTTGGTTCAATCACTATGGGCGATTTGGTGAGGTCTCTTAACACACGCCTCCTTCTTGTCTGCTCCTGTTCATGGTAGCTGAGATACAGCCCATCTCCGCTCAGACCAGCATTTGCCCTGCAGCTGTGTGTTTAGGTGGGTAGGCCTCTATCCAACTGGCCATTCACTGGATGGCATGCAAGTGTATCCAGGCTTGGCCAAGGAGATACCAGGCTGAGCCACTAAGCAACAGGTGCAAGGAATGCACAGGTGCATGGGAGAAAACTTCAAGTATGGGGTCTCCAGCCCCAAGGACTCTGCTTTATGCTTCTGATGATCCTTCTTTCCAGAGAACTCAGATAACAAGGGCAGGAGGGGCGGGAGGGGGGCATCTATCCTGGGGGAAAGATAAGGATGGAAAGTACTGGGGACTTCTCGGGGTCTCCCCGCAGCCTCTGAAAATAAAGGTTTTCCTGATGGGGCACTCTTCATACACAAACATGTACTCTCATACATGGGCACACACAGACACATAGACACACATGCAGGGATTCACACACAGCTGCACACACATACACAGATCCTCACGCCCCGGCAGGCTTACAATCCCTAACTCCCCACACTGCTCATTTACAAGCACCCATCTGTACCCGGCAACATAGCTCCTGGGGAACAGCACTGATGTTCTGTGAATGGTTACCGCTCTTACTTCGAAGGATCTCACATGATGAGGTCCACTGTGTTGCCTGGGACAGGGAAAGCAGGTGGACAGAATGGCTGCAGAGGAGGGGACCTGCCCCTGCCCCAGGGACCAGAGGTCCCTCCCAGGTCCCATGGCTCAGGGGAAGTGTCCCGCCACTCCAATGGGTACAAAATCCAGCCCGGCTGACATCTTCATGAGAGTCTCTGGGGAATGGCAGAGCCACTTCTGCTACGTAGCACAAGCCTGTTCCTCACTCTCATTTGGGCTGAGAAATGGAGCGATCGATCTGAAAGCACACAGGGTGATCTCTGGGGAACTGCACACTTAGGGAGCTCTGAGACCGAGAAGCCTGCCATGCAAGTGACTGACATTTGACTCCCCGCTCTGCCCGCCTGGCTCTGTGTCTGCCAATTAAAAGGCAATTCAGAGCTGAAAGCACAATTCTTGTCATCGCTTTTCAAATTTTAATCTCTTTTGCAGAAAATCCTTAAAGTTCCTTGAGGAATACCATAAATAATAATAAGCCATGCTTCGGGGAGAAACAGGCTCCTATACCCTTCAGGCAATGAAAAAGAAAATCATTGCTCACATTTTTAGTTGCTGACAACATTCTGCTCTATTGTTGCATTGTTGTTTGGGGTTGGGAAAAACCATTCTTGCCTAAGTTAACTTCCACATCCATTCAAAAACACAGGATGGGGGCTAGGAAGGTGGCTCAGTGGTAGAGTGCTTGCCTCACGTGCATGAGGCCCTGGGTTCGATTCCTTAGCATCATATAAACAGAAAAAAAAAGCCAGAAGTGGCACTGTGGCTCAAGTGGTAGAGCACTAGCCTTGAGCTGAAGAACTGAGGGACAGCACCCAGGCCCAGAATTCAGCCCTACAACTGACAATAAATAAATAAATAAATAAATATACAAGGATGGATAAAAAATAAGTCAAGTGTAATTTTCTGTGGGTTTTCTTCTGGGTTCTTTCCTTCAACTATCAAAAAGATGATAATTTTTTAACTAAGGGTGACCAGATGACCAGTAGAAAGGATTTGTTTACAAATATCCAGCTTGACTCTCATTGAGAAATAACCCTCTTACATTACACCCCCAAAATAATATAGGACTCGATTGTCTGCTTCAATATTTGCTTTCTGAGAGGAAAACACTTAAGCCATTAGGAAGAGGAGTTCACTTTTCTCTGAGAAAAACAGGGCAAGGCCCTTTTGTGAGCTTCCTGGGACAGGCAACACAGGAGGAAAGGGTCTTAGAGCACAGAGTGGGGAACTGGTCCCCAGAACCCCAGGCTGGCCGTCCCGAATGGAATCACCAGAGAGGGATCCACAAGCAAATTGCATGAAACACCATTTATTTTTGTTCCATTTGTGAATTTTTCCATCAGAGGACACTGACTCCCTGCATCCAGCATTTCACATGGAACCCTGCCTATTGTTCTGTTTGATCTGGCAAAATCTTTCCCATCCTTCTATTTCCCTTTCAGCTTATACTAAAATCTGTAAGAAGGGACCAAAGCCAAGATCTGCTGCTTCTCTTTTGTGAAGAAGGGTTTTTGTTTTTTAATACAAAAAAAAAAAAAGCTTGCATTCCAAAAACTTTCCAGTGGAATCCAATCAAGGTCAAATTTTAATCATCTGCATTTAGCATTCTTCATACTTCTGAAAGTTGGGAAGATCAGAGTAGAACATACAGAGTAAACAGATGGCCATTTCTGTTAATTTGAGATTTTAAGTTTATTATTCTTTAGGTTCTGTGGGGCCCACACACTGGAAGACCACTGCCACTGAACCCAGCCAGCACTGGTGGCTCACACCTGTCATCCTAGATACTCAGGATACTGAGATCTGAGGATCATGGTTTGAAACTGGCCCAGGCAGACACATCTGAAAGACTCTTATCTCTATCTAACCAGCAAAAAGCCAGAAGAAGTGTGGTTCAAGTGTAGAGCACCAGCTTTGAGTGAAGAAAAAAAAGAGAAAGGAGAGAGAGAGAGAGAGAGAGAGAGAGAGAGAGAGAGAGAGAGAGAGAGAGAAGAAAATAGAAGTTTTCTACATACAGTTTCCCAAAAGAGGGGTGACACTATTCAGGCCCCCCAGGGAGACCCAAGGGTCAGTAAGAGGCAGAAGGGAGCAGGGGCACTGAGTCCAACTCATACTGCTTTTAATTTTGTCCCCAGGGGTGGGGTGAATGAGGCACTGCAAAGCAGTAGATCTACCAGTGGTCAGACGTCAGCCTGAGGGGCCCGGGGTTGACCTGAGGAGTCTGTTACTGCATCCTGAGGTGATTCATGCGGGGGAACGTTGCCTTCTGGAATGGAAGCATCTACAAAGGGCTGAGTGGAGCACGTGACTGCCAGCTCAAGGCCAGCGGGTTCTGGCAACCCCACAGGGTGTTGGGACAACTCAGTTCCTTGTGGTTGGAGGACTGTGGCTCCTGCTTCTATAGGGCAGGAGGAGTTCTCAGCAACTGGTTCCCCTTAGGTCCGGACTACACAGCTCCTGCCACTGACTGTTCCAACGTGGCTGCGTGCTTTCCCCAGGTCTGCAGGAGCTGGTAGCCCTGACTTCTGTCTCAGACCATCTTCCCTCACATGAACACGACTGCTCAGCATCTGCAAAAAGACCTTTTGCCACATATTGTAGCAGGATCAGAACCTCGCCGTGTGCAAAGAGAAGACTTCCAAGGGCATAGGTCATGTTGGAGCTACTCTGAACACAGGGCAGAATCGCACCTCTGGGGACAAAATTAAAAGCAAGCTGTGTGAACAGAACTCACCTCTCCTCTGGAGTGACCTCCGTATTTCAAATGGACTTGTCTATTGAAAATCAGCATGGAGCAACAGATGGCCTCCCAGGAGGAGGAACAGGTGCTGCCTCTAAGAGCTGGCTAGCTCCCATGACTCCTCCTTGAGTCCTGCCTTAGGACCACCAATAATGAATGCACAAGTCCCAGGGGAAGGGGGAGGGCCCTGGAAAGTTTGTCCAATGGCACGGCACATAGGAACATCAACACCCTAGGCAACAATGGCAGACTTCTCCCTCTCGGGGACTTGGGTGTTCAGAGTGTACTTGATAGACAGAAGATAGCTCGGGAAAGACAGAAAGTCTGAGAAGGGTAGCCTTTCCCCTCTCTTCATGATCCCCAATGCACATCCTTAAATCTATAAAGATTCCAAACTCTGGGCTTGAATACATCAACCCTCTGGTGCTACAATAATTTAAAGATGATGGGAAAAGCACACAGCTGTCATCCTACCTACTGAGGGGGCTGAGATCTGAGGACTGTGGTTCAAAGCCAACCTGGGCAGAAAAGTCCATGAGACTCTTATTTCCAATTAGCTACCACATAGATGATAGATAGATGGTAGGTAGGTAGGTAGGTAGGTAGGTAGGTAGACAGACAGACAGACAGAGTGAGTGAGTGAGTGAGTGAGTGAGTGATAGCTGGAAGTAGAACAATGGTCAAGTGGTAGAGTGCTAGTCTAGAACAGAAAAGCTCAAGAAGAGCACCTCAGTCCTGAGTTTAAGCTCCAGAAATTGCAGGGGGGAAAATGTTTAAGGTGGTAGGAAAAAACTACAGAAGGAGCAGGGAAGTATCTACCCATATCCACATTTAGAATTGCAATCTTTCTCAGCGTTGCTTTCCACACTGTCTACTGTTCTATGCCATCCAAGGGTGTAATATAATTTTAGGGTTGTGTCTGAGCTCTCCTGTAAAGACTCTTGATGAGGGTGGAAAAAAGCTATGTTTACTTACTCAGCAGCCCCCAAATGAGCCTTCCCAAATGGTATTGATCCTCCCACCCCACCTTTGAGCCAATTTGAAAGGTCAGTTCCTGATGAATCTGAAATAATCTAGGAAAATTAAGTCAGTTCTGGTTTCAGTCCAGAGGGGTTTGATCTGGCATAAAGGAGCTGGATTTATTTCCAACAACTTTCAGTGGACTTTTATCTGAAGTTATCAAAATAAACCAGCAGTTTTCCACGGCTGCTCTGCATTTGGTGGGATCTAAGGGTATTTTTGTGTTGTCATGATGGGGCATGGGGGTCACTACTGGTCATTCAGTGGAAGCCCCAGATGTTTCTGTCACCCTAGTGTGTGCAAGGTGACCCCTCATAGGGTCTAGCCTCAAATATCAATTGTTCTGAGGTTGAAAACTCCTGGACTGAAGCAAACCCTGGACCTACCCTGGGGAAGGCAGAGGTGGCGTCCATTAAGGCCAGTCTGAACCTCCGAAGCAAGGAGGACAGACTAAGCCCCTGGAGCCTCCACCTGCTGCCTGCCCCCACGCCCGTGCTCTGGAGAGGGCCGCAGCTCCACTGAAGAAAGTTCAAGACCCTAGACCCACAAATCAGGATTCCCATAGGAGGAGGGCAGGGCAACGCTGCACCAGGGCTCCGGAGCCGTAGCTGACCTGCCCCACTGGGACACTGGCTTCTGCGGCTAGTGGGAAGGAAGGGCTGGAATCCCAGTAACTACCACACTCAGAACGGCTGTGTTCTCCAAAGAGGAAATCCTGATGAATCATGGTGTAGGCCCTGTCTTTACTTTTAGGAGGAAAAGGACATCAATAGTCAAGGGACCTTGTTAGAGGGATGAAAATATAGGCTGGTTAGGCCAAACCAACTTAAACAAAAGTCCTCAGTGACTAATGCGCCTTGCTCATAAACAGCCCTATTTCATACAAGTTTGTTAGGTAAGTTCCAGAGGAAAGAAAAAGCAACAGAGAAAACTGAAGAGGGGAAGAGAAGAAGAGAGGAGAAGGAAAACAAAAGAGCAGAGAAAGGAAGGAAGAAAGGAAGGAAGGAAGGAAGGAAGGAAGGAAAGAAGGAAGGAAGAAAGGAAGGGAGGGAGGGAAAGAGGGAGGGAGGGAGGGAGGGAGGGAGGAAGAAAGGGAAGGAGGGAGGGAGGGAGGAAGAAAGGAAGAAAGGGAGGAAGAAAGGGAGGGAGGGAAGGAAGGAAAGAAAGAAAAGAAAGAAAGAAAGAAAGAAAGAAAGAGAGAGAGAGAGAGAGAAAGAAAGAAAGAAAAGAAAGAAAGAAAGAAAAGAAAGAGAGAAAGAGAAAAAGGGAAGGAAGGAGGGAAGGAAGGAAGGAAGGAAGGAACGAAGGAACGAAGGAAGGAACAAAGGAACGAAGGAAAGGAAAGAAGGAAGGAAAAGAGATGGGAGGGTGATGGAGGAGGGAGAGCAAAAGGGAAAGGTACAAACTATTTTACTTTGGACGTCTAGGGAGGGGAGAAGGTTGAGTTATGAGACTGAAGTGTTTCTGAGGCTCCCAGCCCTGGGAAGGCAAAGGGGCGTGGGCTTCTTGCCCTGCGACCTTGGATATGGTTTTGTAAGTTAGGACCCAGAATGACTGGGTGTAATGATTTGTCTTTCCTGTGTCCTTGAGCAGGTTACTTAACCTTTGGCCCCAGTTTCCTTATCTATCAACTAGAGATAGCAGTGAGAATCAGGTGAACAAATATTTATTTGGTGCTTAGAACAATGCCTGACCTTCAGGTAATGTAGCCAAAGTGGTGAGTTCTAGGTCTTTCTTTAACTAGCCACCTGTGAGGCAATCATGATTCCCCTGTCCCCACTAGACCGCAAGTCGGCTCCTTCCTTGCGGTTTCTGCTGATTCCTGACTCTCTTGTGAAGAGAATGATACTCTTGTTTTTACATTTATTCTGTTTCTGTGGTACTGAGGAATCGAATCCAGGGCTTCATGCATGCTAGGCAAGCATTCTATTACTGAGCCATGTTTCCAGCCCCTGTACTCTTGTTTTTGTATGGAGACAACACTAGTGCTAGAGAATGTTCTAGAAGAATGCAGAGACAGTGAAATCTAACAGCTCCATTTAGCACCTGGGACAGTGAGCTGACCAGCCTGGAGTGGCCACACTGTCCTCTTCACTCCTCGGCCTGTTAAACCCTGGACTGCACAGAAATGGCAACGTGAGTGTCCCCAACCAGCTCCTTCCAGGTGAGACAAGAAGTGGTCTGGGGCTACCTGGGGAAGAACCCCCAGCCTCTCCTCCCCCACAGTGATCAGTGCAAGACCCAGGCTGTCAGGGCTGGGGAGCCAAGGTGGCTCCCCTAGAAGCCGCTTTGCCTGGCCTTCTTCCTGGTCTCACAGCCTCCTCTGCTGGTGGGAGGGAACAGGGGCTTGTCACGTGGGAGGAGGAGGTACAACCAGCTTCCACCTGTTGTCCTGACATAACTGGCCCCCTTGGGATCATGGGTGAAAGGATTTGTCCTACATCCAACCAGCGTCTCCTGAAACCTTGCATTTGCCCACATGTGCTCCCAGACACCGCAAGCGTCCATGAGCACCAGCCGGGGAAGGGGGCCTGGCAGGGCCAAAGCAAAGACTGGAGAGTCCTGGGCCTGGGGCCTACCTGCTCATGGTGGGAAGCTGACCATTCTCTCCAGGCTATTTCCACTGTCAGGGTACGGTGAGGCCAGATCATGGCAGAAAGTCCACGGATAGCGTTCATGTCCCACTTGGTGTATTTGCTCACCCAGCACCTTGGATGCACCGATGGGAGCCTGCGTCAGTGTCCCTGTGCCTTTGGTTATTGACGCCATAACACTGCATGTCCCTAGCTGAATCAGGGCCCCAGCCCTGGGGGATCCTGGTGCAATGCCCAGGAAGGCTCCTGGCAGTTTCCACCCCAGCCATCCTGCAGCAAGCAGGTGCTGCTCACAGTGCTCCTGAGATGTCCTGCTCCCGTGGGACTGATGACACCCTGTGCACTGAGACATTTTTGAGCAACGTCCACTTTGCAGAAACTGCCCTGCAGGAGGCCCCTGGTGGAGGCCTTGGGAACAGAGCTCACCTGAAGGGCGGCTAGAGTTAGATGAACAGCCCCAGCCCCAGCACCAAGGCCCAGGAACTGGAACCAAGCGATTTTACCCCTGCGGGACATAATGTCTAGCATTGCCCTCAGGCGTAAGTCATGAATGGGTGTGTTTACTGAAGTGTGACCTCCACGCCACACTCCTGCTCCATGCGGACAGACAGACAGGCCACAGCCCTCACTGCACCCAGTGCCTTGGACAGCGCCTCCCAGGTCCTGAAGGACATGGGAATGGCAGCTCGGCCTTGAGTGCTGGTAACTGGTACCTCCTCACCCAGCCTCCCCGGCCTGGTGTGTGTGCTCAGCTGGCAAGGAGTTCAGTCAAAGGACCAGGGTCACATAGGCAAGTGCTGTGCTGAGCAGGGCTGCGGCCCTCCGTGTGCTGGGGGGCGAAGGCGCTGGTGAGCTTTCCCAGGCAGTTGGGAGTCCTCTGGGGACTGGGTTAGAAGCCGCCCTTTGGGGAGATGTCATCAGTGTGTGTACACCAGCTGCAGGTGACAACACTGGAGGTGACCCAAAAGGGGCAAGTTTCTTTCACCAGGCATCAAGTCATAGATATTAATATGTGGTGTGTATCCATGGGATGGGTGATGTGTGCACCTTGTACTACAGAGAAATAGTACACTATTAATGTGTACTGATATAACATGTCAGTACGATGTGTCTTAGTGTAATGTGTCATTAATGTAATATTGACTGTGTGTCATTGTGATAGGCACTGGGTTAAATATATACTATAGAAAGTATAAATATGGAATTGTGCACCATTGTGATAGATAGGGAATGTGCATTAGTACAAGATGTAATGTACTAATAGATTACTGTATTAGCATATTTATTAATATTAATCATATTTATCATATGTATTGATATGTATAGTGTGTTATTGGTATATGTGCAAATTGCATAGATGTGGTATGTCCTACTTTGCGATGTAGATCACGTAATGTGTAGAATATATGGTCAGAGTGCTGTGTAACATGTTATTAATGCAGCTATACGAGGTGCTGATATAACATGCAAAGGGCTGCTATCCGGAAACGTACTGAAACCACATGGAATGTGCTACTAGCAGTGCATAAAGTAAGTGGGCCACCACAGCCACTACTGTGATTCTGAGACAGGCTGGACCACAGGCATGCTCAGATGACCTGGCCTGGCCCAGGCCTTTTCTCAAGACGTCAGGGAAAGACCTGAATTTTCCTTGCCAAAGGGAAGAGCCACAGGAACTCTAAAACAGGATGCACATCACACACACACACACACACACACACACACACACACACACACACACACACACACACACACACACCATGTTCAAGGAAAAAACATATCTCTCTTAGTGATATAGTTCTTAGTTTTCTAAAGCTTTCAAAATCACAAGTACTTTAAAATACCTTTTCAAGAGACCAGGTGTTCTAGCTGTCGTCTGGGAGCAGAGGAGAGCCCTAGCTAGCTGGATGGACGGTAGATAGCAGTTGAAAGGTGGAAAGATACAGCGTGTGTGTGTGTGTGTGTGTGTGTGTGTGTGTGCGCGCGCGCGCGCTCACGCGCATGCATGCGTGCACACATGCGTGCATGTGTAGGGGCTTTCCCTTCATCCCATTTCTCCACCTCCACCTGCAGACCTTTGTCAGGTGCTGCCTGCACGGTAGAACTGTAGCATCAGCGGCAGAATCTTTCCTTCCACTAACTGGACCACTGGCACATTTCCAGCCATGGCAACAAAAGCTCACCAGGGAGTGCTCAGGGGCCCCTTCCCTATGCCAACCCATCCCCGAGTGCAAACCATCATAACTCAGACCTCAGACAGAGCTCCAGGGCCTCGGTTTGAATCCCGACTTCACACTAGCTGGTCTGGAACTTCAGTCAAGCTCGCCTAGATATAAAGTGTGAATGACCACAGTGTTGGTCCTTGCTGCAAGGACCAAGGGAGCTAACACATGCTGAGAATGTATTTCTTCTCACCCCAAAGCACCAAAGGCTCAGAACAGAGAGGGAAAGAAAAATTCATGCATAAACAACCAAGAAGAAAGATTGTGAGAGTCAAAGTCCCGGCCATGTGTTTTGAGTCTTTGCCTGAGACTTCTGAGCTGGGAGAGCTGCGATGTGATGACAGCACTGTGAATTAGACCTGTGCCTAGGAATCACCCATTGCTTCAGAAACCAGAGTGGCCAGCAGGTGACAGATGGCGCACAAACTGCATGTGTGAAATCTTCCTGTTGGTTCCTTGACCTCCCCCCCTTCTTCTCCCTTCTTTCCTCTTCCTTCTTCCTCTCTCCTTCCCTCTCTCTCCCCTCCCTTAACCTGAAAGGGAGGCAAACACTTGACAGGAGCCATGCTCAGCCCCAGGAGAGCCTCATCATATGGCTGCCATCAGAAATTTGGAAAACCCCAATAAGGTCTGAGTTTGCTTTCAGGGTCATGGCTTCCTTCTGGTAATTCGCACCCTTGAGACTTTGCAGGGGAATAGCTCAGCATCCAATGGAACCTGGGAGGCAAAGGAAGTTCCCACCAGCCAGCCAGGGTCTCTGAGAACCACAGATGAATAAAGTCCCCTTGGGTTTATTCTTATCAAATAGCTCCAAACCACAGAGGATAGCACAGGAGAAACCATAGCACATGCCATCCGATGGGCAAAGGGCTTACGCTAAACAGAGCTTTTACTTTTTAGGCATAAAAGTACAACACTCTAATGAGAAGAACAAGTAGGATAGTGTGTGTGTGTGTGTGTGTGTGTGTGTGTGTGTGTGTGTGTGTGTGTGTGTGTGTGTGTGTGAACACAAAATCCAAGTTCCCTTAGAATCCCAGAAGTCTGCCTTTCCTCGAATCTATAATTCCTATGAAGAACAAGGAGCTCAGGGAAGGTCAGGGTCGCCATCTGGACTCCAACTGACTTGGCAGTGAAATACACCAAGAATTCTGCTCTTTCCTACAACTGATTGCTCTTGGCATGCAGATGAAAATGAATGAAAAGGAGCCAGGTTTTCTGATTGTTGGTGAATCTAGGGGTGACCAACACTGAGATCTCTGTGACTCCTTTCTTTCCATGTATCACCATTTGTCTTGTTCCACTCCACACATCTGTGGGATGTTGACCAGATAGAAACTAGGCTGCAGCCAGCAGCAGGTGAGAAACACATGGCCTGAGAAGGAAAGAGACCAGAAGGCCAAGTAGGGGTGGGAGGGTGCTCAGGCCTGTGGAGCAGTCCACCATTTCCTGGAGCCGGGGCTCAGCCAGAATCATCCCAAGGGCTGTCCTGGGGGATCTCCACTTAGTCCCTGTGTCATAGTCAGAGTCAGGGCACCTGCTACCTGTATCTGTCTACGATGAAGCACGAGACCAGATGATGTGAGGGGAAAGGGAGGCATGGAATGCTACTGGGGCTTTGGCTTCCAGGTGACAGCCAAATAAAGGCCCTAAGCCCCTCCTAAAGCCTCTTGACTATAAGGACAGGGAGTGCTTCCTGATCCCATCCTATCTGGATTTACTATGTTTTGTTTTGTTTTTTGTCTAATATGTAACAAGGAATGGGGCACCCTGTTACCCCCTTTGCTGCTCACAAGAGCCTTGATATAAAGTGTGGGAGTACACGCATAATCATAACAAAGCACACTGATTATAATGTAAGGTTTTGGTGTCAACTGACTACAATTGGAAGAAGGGTACAGGGCCCAGACATCAGTGTCCTAGGAGCAAGCTGCTTTGCTCTTCAGAGGGTCCTCAATAAAATCTTCTGGATTTAATACCATGGCTTACAGATCTCCAATCAATGAGAACTGGCTCCAATAAAACTAGATTTAAGACTTTGTTTCTAAAGTGCAAAACCTAAACCAGCTCCTTCTTCTCTGCCAGCTTCCTCTCTCTCAATTGAGGTGCCAGACTCTCTGTGGTGCTGAATGAAACAGCTCTGAGATGGATGAATCTTATCCAGTTAATTGCTTTTCTTTGTATCATTTCTTCCTGTGTTGGGTTGTCAAGAACTAAGGGAAACTGGAAGCATGTGGCCCATGCTTGTAATCTTAGCTACTTGAGAAGCTGAGATCAGGAGGATCATAATTCCAGGGCAGACTGGGGAGAAAAGTCCAGGAGACTTCATCTGACCAGAAACAGTCAGGTATGGTAGTATCTCAGCTATGGTGGGAAATGACAAAGTAGGAGCACTGTGGTCCAGGGGCATGTATCTCAAACATAACAAATGTTTTTTTTTTTAAAAAAAAGGGCTTACCTCTTCAACAAATGGTCCTAGGCAAACTGGATATCCACATGCAGAAGACTGAACTTAGGGCCCCAACTCTCACTGTGTACTAATGTAGAATCTGAAACTTTAAAACTTCTACATGATAGAATAGGGAAAACACGAGAACTTACTGATATAGACAGCAGCTACCTGAACAGAAACTCCAGTAGCTCAGCAAAGGACAACTGACAAATTATATCGAACTAAAAAACTTCTAGACAATAAAGAAGTAGTTGGTAGGTTGAAACACAGTATAGAGATGGCGACTTAAAAAAAACATCTTTGCTAGCTATATAAATGATAAAGAATTAATTACTGGAATACACAGGGAGCTTTAAAAAAAACTCCCAAGAAATCAATGACCCAATTAATAGACAAAGGAACTGAACAGATACTTCTTGAAAGAAGTATAAATGATCTATAAACACGTACAGAAATTCTCCACAATCCTGACCATAAGGGAAATGCAAATCAAAACAACAATGAGATTCTATATATATCTCACTCCAGTGAGAACGATCACCATTAAGAACACAAACAAAAATAAATGTTGGCAAGGATGTGGGGGAAAGGAGCCATTAGACACTCTGGGTAGGAATGTAATCTAGTACACCCATTGTTGAAATCAGTTTGGAGGTTCCTCAGAACATTAAAGAGAGAACTTCCATATGATCTAGATGGCACTCTTGGACATTTGTATGAAGGCATATAAATCAGGTTTTTTTTGGGGGGGGGGTCTGGTCATGGGGCCTGAACTCTGGGCCTGGGCGCTGTCCCTCAGCTCTTCAGCTCAAGGCTAGTGCTCTGCCACTTGAGCCAAAGCGCCACTTCCGGCTTTTTTTCTTTTTGCTTATGTGGTGCTGAGGAATCAAACCCAGGGCCTCTGGCATGCAAGGCAAGCACTCTACCACTGAGCCACCTTCCCAGACCCATAAGTCAGAATTTAATAGACACCTGCACATACAGGTTAATTAAAATACTATTCCCAAGAGTCAATCTATGGAAACAGCCCATGCCTTATAATAGAGGAATGGATGTATATAGAGAGAAATATAGATATAGATGTATAGATATAGATATATTCCATCTGACTAAAGCATGACATATGCAGGTGAGGCAATTAACATAGAGTTAAAATATGTGTGTGGGGGGGGAGGTGTTACAAAGTTGAAACATGTTAATCCTAGTGGAAGGGAACACATGTGAGTGGAGAGAGAGGAGGGCAAATACAGTCAAAATACTCCTTGTACCACCTATAGCCATGCTGATAATCCTAGCTACTCAGGAGACTGAGCTATGAGGATCCCAACTCAGAGCTAGTCCAGACAGAAAATTGTATTTGAAAAACTCTTAACCAGCAAAAAGCCAGACATGGAAGCATAGTTCATGTGGTAGAGCTCCATATATGGACAGAAAAGCCAACTGAGAGCATGAACCCCTGAGTTCCAGTCCCAGTACCAGTGCACACTACACACACACACACTATACACACACACACACACACACACACACTATACACACACACACACACTATACAACACACACACACTACACACACACACACACACACACACTAGAACTAGATCAGAATCAGAAAGGAAAGGGAGAATGAAGCACAGCTGTGTGAGCTTAAAACTGCCAGGGATCAATAGACTAGGAGATTGTCCCTAAGGCCTTCCATTCATACAGAAGAGCCCCAGAGTCTGAAACTGTTGTCCCAATACCAGCCCTGTTGCCTCTGAATTATGTTACCTCTAATAAGTTATCTAATTTCTCTAGACTTCTGTTTTCAACACACAGCGTTGGGTGGGGGCTTTGTCCTAGAAGTCTCAATAACATGACAGGCCTATTCGACATGTTAAAGTTGCAGTCAGCAATTGCCCTGGTGGCCCCATGGATCCAAGTACACCACAGGCTGTTCTTGTTACCATTTCCTGAACTGTCCCTTAAATCCAGTAAAGAATAAAACTAAAACCTTCAAACTTGAACTTGACTGATCTATCCTCTTGCCAGAATGAGTTATAAACATGGACTTGGGGCAGTTCATGTAAGATTAACTCAATAAATACATCGTTTTATTAAATTGTGTACAGCATATACTTCAGGAACTAACATCAAGGATTTAATTAATCTGCTGGACACCAGTGACTCATGCCTGTGAGCCTAGCTGCTCAGGACACTGAGATTTGAGCATCATGGTTCAAAGCCAGCCTGGTCAAGAAAGTCTGTGATATTTTTATCCTCCAATTAACCAGCAAAAAGAAGAAAGTAGAGCTATAGCTCAAGTGGTAGAGTGCTAGCCTTGGGTGAAAAAGCTAAGGGACAGTGTTCAGGCCCCGACTTCAAGTCCTAGTACCAACACACACACAGAGCAAACGAATTTACTTAGGGAAAATTATTTGCATGTCTGGGTTGGTGAGGGGTAGGTAAATTCACATGGGCCTCACAACCACACAAGGGAGGTACAGCAATTGTGCTTTGTAGATGTCAGGAGAGCAGGCTCACCTGTCTAACGTGGCACTGATGAAGCTGAAGATATGAATTTGATCTAGATCTGCTTGATTTTTAGATCCTGAGCTCTTTACCTGCCACCATGTGCTCATCCTCTCAGAGCTAGCCACATAACTTATGCATCCATTGTAAAATACTTTGAAGCATTTCAAGATGGCAACCAAAAGCATACGGCCAAGTGCTGGCCCTTGCTGAGTGTGGAGTCCGTGTGAAACATTGAACAACCCTGAATCCCACCAATCCATACATCAACTATAGACTTCTCTCCTTAGCACACGTGGGGGTTTTCTAAGAAAAGCCACCACAGGGCACAATTCAGAAGTCAGGTGCTTCAACACCATCCACAAGCTTCACCAAGCCCATGCTTTCTGCTCAGTATGAACGAGATCGGAGTATTGGATAAGCACAATAAAAGAAATTTTCTCAAGGATAAACTGTTAAGGAAAAAGTGACAGCTCCACTTGGTGTTAAGTGTTTGGGGATGGTTTGTTTTACTTTTCTGTTGCTGTTTTGTTTTTGTGTGCAGACAGGTGTGGGGCTCATCTAGTGCAATACTCTCTGGTTGACTTCTTGACTGGAAATCTGAGAACCTCAAGCAAAAGGAAGATGAGCTGAGTCCAAGGTTCTTTAAAAGTGACTTACCAGAAACACAAACGACACAGGATGTTTGCAAGCAGGTTTCCCCTGTTGCAAGGCAGGAGGGGGCGGGAAGGGGGGGGGAGGAGAGACTCCATTTCCTTAGGATAACACTGAATGAGCTTCTTGGAACGTAGCCGAGTTTTCCTGGGGAGGGAATTCTTCCTTGCACAAACCACCACATCCTTTGTGCCTTTGTATCTTGGTTCATTCCATATTGCAGAGAGCTGCAGCCACCCCAGTCTCCCCTTCCCCTCTCCTCCCCCACCACAAGATCCGGCCTCCCTCCCCCTTCCCAGCCAGATCCCCCTTGGAATTCACAGAATGGTTGTTCCTTATGACACAGATGACACAGAACAGCAGTACCCTTGGCACACCAACCTGCAGGCATGAGCCACCTCCGTGCACAATGGAGGGTCACAAATCAAGGGACCTCACTCTGCCCAAGTGTATCAGATCTCGCGGATGATTTCCAGAACACAAAGAGGGCCGAGTTGACCAGTTCTGATCATCCGGTACCTTCTTGTTTGGCTGGAGATTTCATAGCCATCGTACTTTCCAAAGATTCCTCTAGAATCTGACAACTTGTTGGGAGAGGAAACAGCCTTTGACCTATTTCCTTTGTTAGTCAAAGTCGAATTATCTTCCAGTGCAATTGTTCTTAATATTTTTTTAAAATTTTCAGTGGAGTAAGTCCTATTTTATTTTTAAATAAGTTTATTGTGATGATAAATGTGGTATACAGAGGGATTACGATTATATGAGTTCAGTGATGAGTACATTTCCTTTCGTACAATGTCCTCTGTTCCCTAACTCTCCTAAATTTTTAAGTTCAGCCATGAATTTATCCTGTATGCCTGAGCTATGACTCAAGAGGACTAATTCACTAGCCAGAATTTTGATAAATGCCCCTCCCTGGTAATTCAGAGGCAAGGAGTGTTTAGCACGTCTAAGATGTCTCATTGATTCCTGGTACGGCCTACAGACCCCTGGACAGTAAGTATTGTTCCCTTCTCAAAACAGCTCTCCTGTCTTGGCCATATGCTATGTTCTGGACGAAGGAGACAGAGTAACCTCACCTCACTCTGTCTTCTATTTCTTTCTCATCTGCTGATTGGGGGGGGGGATCCCCTCGTGTTTCTCAGGGGCTAATCACCTTCATATACAATGGTGGGTTAATTCCAAAAAAAGAAAAAAATCAGCATGAAACTGTCACTCAAGAACATGAGTATATGAATCAGATGTGAAACTGCACACTGGAAGTCTGACTCACACATCCCTTTAGTCTCAAAAGGTCAGGCACATTTCAAAGGAAGGACCCCATCTTTCCTCTGCATGTCCTCTTCCACTCACCAAGAATATTGTCTATTTCCCAGGAATTGGAGGATGAATACAGGAGAAAGTGGGCTTGGAAAGTAAGAAGAGTTGAATTACGCAAGCAGAAGTGTGAGCACATACCAGCTGTGAGTCCCAGAGCTCATCGGCCAGGATGCCAGGGCCACTGTCCCCAGCAGGAGCAACGGGGCCCTGTTGGGCACCCATTCCCAACCTTCACCCCTGAGAAAGGACATCAGTTATTTGATTTTCCTTTCAAGAAGTGGATGGAGCACTCTAGATTCAGTCCCTTCTTTCCCATGGAATTAGCACCCCCTAGTGGCCAAGAGGACCTTCCCTCCCAGTGGAAGAGTCTGACCTGTGAGTTAGGGTTTTCCAGGTGCGCCCCCTGTGGACTGTGAGGTCACTGAGAACGGAGCCCCGAGGATGTAACTACTGATCATACTATGTGCCAAGCACTTCTCACAGATGGTCCTACGAAGAACTTAAAATTGTGCAGGAGAGTTTCTGTCTGTTGCCCAACTGTGCCTCCGTTGAAGAACATTGAGTTTCGGGTATTTTCCCATAGCCACGCGGCTGGTAACTGAGGAATCCAAGACACGAGCAAAGCACACGCCACTGCCAGCATTCTGTGGACGCAACCAGACAGGGAGGACCAAGGAAGGACCTGGAGGTCGCTGTGCACGGTAGGACCCAGGGCCCCCCATACAGCAGGAGGGAAGGACGGGCCTGCTCCCCTAGATCTCTGCAGGTGCCCCTTGGCCAAACTGGACACAGCTGTCAGGTGTTTCCCTTTTGCCAAGGCTCCTGAAGCCTGACTTTTCTGAGAAGGGCTGTGGCTCACACAGGTAGCTTGGGCAGATGGGACTCCCCGGACTCAGTTTCTGCTCGGGACAATACTTATGACAAGATTTTATTTATAAAACCTACCAACTTATTTGTATCAATCCTTCTAAAACTAACAAAATTCCACCCACAGGCTGATCTTTCTCTTCTTTTCCTGTCAGCCCAACAAGCTCCCTTCCCATCACTTAGCGCGCCCCTTCCCCTCTCCACAGCTTGGCATGCTCCCTTCCTAGGCAACACTAGGCCCACTTCGTAAAGGCAATAAATAATCAGCCTCCAGCCCCCTTCACCTTGGGATGGCTCTTCTCTGGGGCAGTTACCCCCAAGAAGGCAACAGGAGCCCCTTGGTGTGACCTTCAGGTCTGGGCAGCTGCAGGACCCTTATCTGCTATTTGAGCAGCATGCATCAATCCTAGTCTGCCATGATGAAGCCCCTGGCCCACATGCCCACACTGGGGTCTCCACCTCCTCGCCCCTTCTAGCCCCTCCTAGACCTCCTAGGTTATACAGGTCACCCCAGACAATAGCTGGCGCTGCTTCTCACTTCTCCCTTGTGAGAAGGACTCTTGCTGGCCCCTTTCGCAGCAATAAGCCTTTTCTTTGTTTTTGTACCTGGATGTCTGCATGGTTCTCTGGTGAAGCCTAATATACTCTAACCTTCCTTTCCAGATTTCTGTATCAAGCTACTCTCCACACCCAGGCACAACAGCCCTTTATGGTCCATGTCTACATGGAAATCGGTTTTCATACAGGAACAATGCACCCCTCCATCCTGAGGACAGGAGGGGTGTAGGAGGCCCCCTGTTGTTAGTCGGAAGCCCCTGGGGCATCTCAGACAGGGGACTGCACTCAACTGCCTGAGAGAAGATGGGAGGACCACGCTCTCTCCAGTCAGGTGGAGAGAGAAGACGACGTGGCTACCCAGGCTTCCAGTGGAAGAAGTAGAACCAAATGCTGCTTGTGTGAAGCCCTGAGATCTTTACCTAGAGTCCCCGTCAACCTCCTTTCATGAGAAAGTTTAATTGCAGAAAAGATCCTGGAAACCAGGCCAGCTTCACTTCACGTTCATGAGACTGGCATGTTTTTAAATTTGTTTTATTATCTTAAGTAGTTGTGCAGGGGATTTCAATTCCATGTAATAAGTTATGAGCACAAAGCATCTTGGTCAGTGTCACCCTTTCCATCACCCCCTCCCCCACCATGTCTCCCAACTATACTCCCCCCCCCAAAAAAAAACCACCTTGATCCATTTTCACATCTGTTACTGAATATTTTAGACCAGCATGTTTGAGGGCGTGACAGGCTCGGCCCTGCCTGTACCCCCAGCAGACAGTGTGTCACCCCAGGCGTAAGGAGGCTGCTGCTCCATTCCCTGAGCAGCCACAGGTGGCACCAGCTGGGGAAGATGGAGAGAAATTGCCCAGGCTCCTGCGGCCTGCAGGAGGGCCGTGGCATCGACACACACACACACACACACACACACACACACACACACACACACACACACACACACACCAGCTTCCAAAGCCACGCCTGGCGATCAGACAAGCCAGAGCAACCAAGGCTTACGGTTGAAGGAGACAACGCATCAGCTCTGCAGTAGGCAAATCTGCGATGGAAGAAGCCTTTCGTCTTGGTACTATTACTAGAAAGTCCAGGGGCTGTTGGAATATTTGAGGTGGCAGATCGAACCCCATAACTGAATACTGCGCACAGGCAGAATTACTGGAGATGGGGTAGCGTTGGAAGTTTCTTGGGCTACTGGGGTGTCGCATAGGAATGGGGACACCAACTCAAGAGGCACAGCATACTCTGCAGAAGAACACTACTGACAGAAAACCAAGTAAGGCAGCACACCGGGTGGGAAATCCACCCAGGTTTTATCCCTAATGTGTTACTACTGCCCTTTGTTCTGATTGGTCGGAACAAAGGTTGACAATCTTGCACTATTGGCTAGTTTGAAAGAGGTTAAAATTTTGTGCAAGCAATCAACCCAAACCCTGGATACCTAGGCAAGACTTATCAAAAACTAATTCTTACTCAGGTGGCACTCTACCACTTTTAGACCAGGCCTCCAAACTCTAGAAAAGCAATTCTTCTACCAGAACATGGCTTAATTAAAATAGCTTTCTTATAAGTTGGTGACTACTCTTATAATGGCAGTGCTTATGTCAGGCAACCACTTTGACAAGAGTCTACCTCGTACAGCAGCACAAGCCTTTCTAGAAGCCTCCGCAGTGGGGAGCTCACAGGGGAAACCAGCACAAACCCAAGGGCCACAGACGTGTGCACTGTGAGCCACACGCAGAGCCAGTTTTAGAGATGGGGCAAATTGCCAACAACAATCAACCAAGCCCACCATAACCCCAGATTCAATGATTAGGAAACTGAAATTCGAAATTCTGGTTTTCTAAGTCAGTGACTGTGGAGCTGTATCACAGCATTCAAACACCCCTATTCACAGCACGCCTACCTCACCTGGAGTCAAAACCCACCCAGTGGGGCCACAGGCTCCCCTAGGGAGTCTTGGAGATCCATAGCAGACCAGTAGCAGGAAAACCGAGGGGAGCAGGCACAGAGTTTCATGTCCCTTCACCCTGCAACACCTCCCTGGATGCTTAAATTAAAAGAATCATCCCCTGCCACCTTCAGAACTCGGAGCACCTGGGATAGCAGGACTCTAGTTTGAAAGAGTGCTTTTAGCAAAATATGCACAATGCATGCCTTTTGTGTTTAACCCTGCTTCCCTCTGCATTTTTTTTTATCTTCTTTTCCCGAGCCTGTGTCTCTGCAACTCTGGATTGCTCGGGTACCAGCCAACCACTCAGCATTTTAGAGTTTCCAGAAAGGAAAAACTCATCCTCCAAGAAGGGGGTTGAAATACAATTGCTTTGTAACAAAATAACAGAGGGGAGAGGAGCCCTTTGCCTCCCCGTACCCCACACAAAAACAGACTGAGCATCCGTTACCTGCTTGTGGAATGCTTCCTGTGCTGGGCGGCCCGCCTGTCTCTGAAGCCACTGCTTGGCCGCTAACCCACAGGGCTGATGGAGTGGGAACGGGAGCTTTCCGCAGCTTCCCAGAGTGATAGAAACTGGGAATCCAAGTCTTCTAAGTTATATCGATACAGAGTCATCATAGCACAAGGTCATTGCAATGGCACTCTGAGGTCTCCGCGTGAGACTAGCCATGCTTTAAGTACACATCAAGTCTCAACTCCAACCACTCCAAGAAGCATTTCCCAATCACGTCTTCCCACCCAACGTCCCAGAAGCTCATACAGCAGAACTGATTTTGGAAACTCAAACAAATAGATTCTCACTACATAGCTGCGAAGACCACTGTGATTTCTTACTAAAGCTTGTTTTGGTAGGCAGTATGGTAAGATGATGCAAATCAGATGCAGATCATTAAGCTTTTGAAAGTGCCTAGCACACATGAAAGATGTTTATGCAATGAGGTACTATACGAATTTTTATTGATGACAGCTTTGCAGTTAAGTGTGCATTCATTAAATATGGAAACAAATGAGAACTAACAATACAAGAGTTCCAAAGGAATTGCCAAGGCACACACTGAACGGACTTGTGCTGGGCTGGAGCTTTAGGTCTTGGCATGGACAACTTCCTCATTCCAGAAGGTTCTCGATTTCCAAGGTTTGTCTGAAAGAAAAAAAAAAGACAAAATTGCTTTAGAGGAAATAATTCACGATTCCATTGATATGGGCAAAATAAGTTATTGTGTTGGCCATTTGTTCTCCATTTAGATGGAATCTTTGTGGGTAAAAATCAAGACTTGCATTCAGGGCCTCTATATGGAAGTCCTCTGCTCAGCTGTGCTCAATTTTGCTCTCTCCACCATGTTTTTTTGATCCTTATTCTGTATCATGACTGAGACATTTATAATTCAAGCATTCTCACTGCCACTTCACTTCATGTCCTTAACTTCTCCTAGGAGCTGCAAGAAATGAGCTATTAAAATAAAAACCACCCCCAGACCTTTCTACCTTTCTTATCAAGTGTGATCTTTCAATACCTTATCTACTTACACAGCCTCTGGCATTTCTTGTACTAATTTCTAAAACAAACGCTGACCTATTGGTTGATTCGATTGGAAACTGCTGCTTGGTTTCTGCCACCATGGAGACAAGAATGACTTGCACTAATGTGCTCTGGCAGCCTCGAAAGCTTTAGAAGAGCTGTAGCTTAATCCAACCTCACTGCAATCCTTCCCTTCCGCGCTCCTCTTCCTCCATCTCCTTGCATCCTTATTCACTGATTCGTTTTCTTTCTTTTTTCATTGATTATTCACTTCCCTGCATCTTTCATTCCTGGAACTGTGGCAGCTGTGCTATGTGGATTATCTTATTTAACCCTCCAAATCAATTCTTGGGCTAGGATCTTTTCATGCCAGACAAACCTGACCCCTGAGTGCATCCCCCCCACAAAATGTAACTGGTCTCAGCTTCACACGCCGTTACAACTGGAAGCCTACTGCCTCTCCCTGCCTTTCTCTTTATGTATCTCACTTGCTCCATATTTGTTGTAAATACACATGTGTTTTACTCTTTAAACGCTTCCTATCCAAGCCAGTAACAAAGGAGTCCCAAAGGAGGAGATCTTGAAAATTAAAAGGAACCTAGAAGTGAGATCTAGTGTCATTCTTTCATTTTTACAATTTAAGCAAATAATGCTTTGATAGGAAAGGTTGCTTGTCCTAAGTCATAGGTTGGGAGCTCTTACTTTTAGTGGCCTATGGGCCTGGAGGGCTGGATGCCTAGGTACCCACAGAAGGCCGCTATTCACTGTAGCTTTGGGCTTTGGCATATTCATGGATGGCAGTGGTGCTGTAGGAGTCTCAGGTCTCATCCATGGGATTATGAATGTAAGGAAATAGTTGTTGCTTTGCATTGCGTGGTTTGGGGGATATTTGTTACATAGTAATGGATATTGGACCAATTATCAATTCAGAATCTGAATATCATAAACATAGGTATGTGTGTTTTACATAAGTATATGTATGTACATATATGTGTGTGTGTCTTTATTTTAAAGGAAATGTTTAAAATAAATCTCAGTCTATTCATTTTTTGAGATAATTATCCCAATTCTATAATTTATAAATTACCAGTTTATATAATTGAGATATGAATCTATATACTGAGTTAAAAGTATATAATTATAGCTGATGATATAATTGTGTAAGCGGATATCACAGGGCTGGAATTATCCACTTATGAAAACTTCTCCTTGATCTACTTTACAGATCAAATAGACCACAATTACACTTAATCACACTCCTGAACTCGTCGCATGAATCTTTGTATGCACAAAAATCCTAAATTGCAAGGGCACCAGGACACAGACCACTGACCTGCAATACTCCCAAACTCTGCATGGAGATTCAGCTAAAAACTTAGAAAACTCATTCTAAGTGGTCCCTGAAAAGCATTTGTTCTATGTATAGGTTTTTAAAACTATAATGGCCCTCACAAATCCATGTCACATTCGTACAGTGAAGACATGGCAACACATCCCTGTGTCCATCCCGTGGATCGACTCTGATACGTGGATGTGGATCGAGGGTCCAGATGAAGGCTGCCACTCCACGTGTCACTAGATGGGCAGTGGAGAACCAATGGAGAGCAGGGAGGACAAGGGAAAATTACAATTAAAAGCTACCATGAGCTAAAGGCCTGTGGAACTCACTTGGCTGCCAATTTTCTGCCTTGGAGGAATAACCAGCAGGAGATCTTTGAAAGGCATTGAGTAGGGAGTTAAGAAGCGAATTCATGGACAGGGCCCCAAGCCTTTGCCTTTAACCCTTCCCCAGCACCACCAGAGACAGGCTCCTGCCAGAAGAGAATTCCTGATGCTACACAATGCTCATCTGCTTGGTGACTGCTGACATCATAGCTCAGGGCTGTAACAATCGGAGGAGTGAAAAGTGAGATAGAGAAGATGGAAGAAGTCATTTCCCACAAGGAAGGAAACCGTGAATCAGTCACATGTTAATAACAAAAACTGAGGAAGTTATTATGCTGTCCCTCAAAAATTCCATATCTCCCCCATCCACACCTACAGTAGACTTTTCAACTACCTAAGTATATCCAGCTAAGTTCTGAATGCTAGTGGTGTTTCATCTCTGAAACCCGGAGACAAGTGATTACTAAGTACCAGACCATAACGGAGACAAGTGCCCACCAAGTACCACACCCTTTGTCAAGTACTCTACTTGGACTAACTCAGTTCTCCCAATACTCCTGAGAGGTATGCATTATTACTGCTGCCAATTTACAGTTGGGGAAACTGAGTTTGCCTGAGATCTACCAAGTGGCAGAGTTTGGATTTGAGCTAGGAGGTTTGGCTCATTGGGTTTGAACTTGCAGCCATGACTCAGTGGCTAGAAAGCATCGTGTCTCTGCAAGGAGACTGGTTGCATATGATGAGCCACGATGTATTTTCCAGAGTCTCTGGTGGCTTTGTACTTGGAGTTAATAGGAACTGTATTAAGGCTCTATTGTACTGAGTAAATTGCATTGGTGTATTGGTTGTATTTCTCCAAAGAAATAGAACCCATGGGTCCATGTATTTCTATATCTTAATACACTCTTATGTGCACATGCATACATTCATGAACAGCAGTGGAGACACCCAGCACTGCCCCTCAGCACCCAATACCCTAAGGAGCAAATCCTACGGCAGCTTCTTTTATCTTTCTGTTCCTTCCCATAGAAATCATAAAACGGGCCCTGACCTGCTCTTCCCATTCCTTGAGAGCTGGAAATCACCAGCTGTCCTGAACTCTGGGCATCTCCTGACCCACGGCACTCACTAGGCCTACATAATAATAAAACCTTCACAACCCCACAGAGCCTGCCACTCTTCGGGATCCAGTGGACACCTAAAACCATACATGCACTCAACGGTTAAAGGTTTTCTAGAACATGCAGGTAGGTTTAGAATCTGGGAGATCAAATTTGCATCTTGTCACCTTCTGCCTGAGAAGAGCAGTGACTAACTGGAGTCCTCCGGCCTTGGGTTCCTTTTTAGCACAGTCCCCACCAGGACTTGTCTCCAAGGACTGAAAAGAGGCATTGAAAAGCACATTAACTGAAATAAGCCAGACCCAAAGAAACATAGAGTCCATGGCTTCCCTCATTTGTAATAATTAGTATATGTCTAGGATAGTCTAGTAGAGGGTCACAATAGCTCAATAGCTGTGTACATATGACCATATGAAATGATGCTAACCAAAATGAATGAGGGAAACAAGAGGGTTTGGGTTTGGTTTGGTTTTTTAGTGCACTGTTTGCAGTTGTTTCTTTTTTCTATCATTTTCTTTCTTTTGGTTTATTCCCTGTTGCCACTTTTTTATGTCGGTACCCTTTGTCTTGTATATACATTTATCTGGTTTGGGGAAGGGAAGGGGAATCACAGAAACGGTGGGATGAAGGGTGAAGCATTGCCAATGCAACAGCGATGCCCACTAGACACTATGTTGGAAATGAACTTCACATCTTGGGGGTGTGGGGAGGGGCAGTGGGAGAAAACGAGGGAGGGGGTAACACTATTTGAAAAGAAATGTACTCATTTCCTTACTGATATAACTGCAACCCTCTGTATATCACCTATACAACGAAAACAAAGAAGTCTACAGGACCATAAAAATCAGTAAATAACATTTGTCATTAGAAGAAACATAAGAAATGTCTGTCCTGGGGTTGGAGGCGTGATTCAGGTGGTAGAGCAGCAGCAGTGAGAGGCTGATACAGAGTTCCAGGCCCATTCTGGAAGCTGGGGTCACAGGGGAACAGAATGCCCGCCCTGAACACTCAAAGCCATTATTCTTGATAATAATGTTCCCTTTCCTAGAAGGTTTTAGCCACCAGGTTAAATCTTATCTGCAGGAAGATGGCCTTTCCCACTTCTCTGAACTCTTCTTTCCAAGACATGATTTTACATTGTTCCTTTTAGATTTTCATATGTTTATTGGGAATAGCTTCAAAACCTTTAGGTTGGAACTCTGACCTTTGACTAACAGCAGGGTTTCCCCAACTTAAGAGCTTGGGGACTCCTTATAATACCTCCACAGTTTGAGAACAAGGCAGTAAATATTCAACACTGTCCATCAAGGTAAGTGCTTTATGCTGCCAGAATGGTTAATCTCATGAGCGGGAGCTCTGACATGTCAAGGCAAAGCAATAATTCATCCTATGGACATAAAAGTGCATAGATACAGTAGCTAGAACCCCTTAAACCTTCTTAAAGATACAGCCATGCAAATCCCAAATAAGGGAATCATAAAGTAATTTTGAGCATCTCTTAGCGTCCAAGAATCTAAAGTGAAGCTACCTCACAAAGAGACTATTCACATCTTAGAACTCTTACTAAAGTCAGATGATTTGACCCATCATTTTTTTTTTGTCAGTTGTGGGGCCTGAACTCTGGGTCTTGGCGCTGTCCCTCAGCTCTTCAACTCAAGGCTAACACTCTACCACTTGAGCCATAACACCACTTCCAGCTTTTTCTGCTGATGTGGTGCTGAGGAATCAAACCTAGGGCCTCATGCATGCAAGGCAAGCACTCTACCACTGAGTCACCTTCCCAGCCCTTGACCACTTTAAGATGCTTATCTCTGAGATGACAAGGGCTTGTTTTGTTTTTGCTTTGTTGTTTTTTGTGCTATTCCTGGGGCTTGAATGCAGGCTCTGGGTGCTATCCCAGCATTGTTTGTTTGGTTTTGCTCAAAGTTGGTATTCTACTGCTTAAGCCATATCTCCACTTCTGGCTTTTTGCTGTTTGGTTGGAGACAAGAGTCAGAAACTTTCCTCCCTGGGCTGGCTTTGAACCATGATCCTCAAATGTCAGCCTCTTGAATAGCTAGGGTTATAGGCATGAGCCACCAGCCTCCAGCCAGAAGAGAAGTTATTAAGTCAATGGTGAGAAAGGATTCTCTTGTCTTCTTACTGAGACCTCCAGCATCAGTTTTCTGGGCTGTGAGCAGAACAGCCACCCAGTGCCCTGTGCTCTGAGGGTGTATAACCTTTTACGAGGTGCCCTGCATTTCATTTTATACTAGCTGTTCTGAGAACTACTCCCTGATAGAAATATAATGACAAGTTGTTTTATTAAAAATTCCCCTCAGGGCTGGGAAGGTGGCTCAGTGGTAGAGCGCTTGCCTTGCATGCATGAGGCCCTGGGTTCTATTCCTCAGCACCACATAAGCAGAAAAAGCCAGAAGTGGTGCTGTGGCTGTGGTAAAGCGCTAGCCTTGAGCTGAAGAGCTGAGGGACAGCACCCAGGCCCAGAGTTCAGGCCCCATGACTGACAAAAAAAAAATCCTCTCATATCAGCTTAGAAAAGAGGAACCATTCTAATTCATTTGGAAATATACAAACAAAAGGAAAGACTTGCATCCCTCCCCTCACTCCCCCCCAGATCTTACCAACGAGCTTTGCTCCCTTGTCGATCTTGGTATCTCACTCTTTATTTGGTAGCAATTAATCTGGATAGCGATCCCTATCATCAGTCTTCTGAGTGGCCTACGGGGCTGATTTCATTACCGGAAACTTAATTCTTAGATGCCTGAAGCCTACGAGAGGATGCAGAGCCAGCAGCCAGACAATGCAGCCCCTTCTGCACAAGGCCAACAGCCCTGGGAAGCTAACGGCTCCTATCTGGATCAATAATGCAGGGGAGGCTCAGCATAAAACCTTTCCCTCCTTTTCTTTGGCGTTGGAAATTATGAACTGGATCACTCTGGTGACCATTAATTAGGCTGGGAAAAGATAGAGAAAATGTTGTCCTTGGTATCTTCCATCTTGTATTTTCGAGTGTGCACACAGGGGCCGTTGGGGGGGAGGGGGATCTCTGCTATCTTGTGAGTTGCCTCTTATTCCCATTTACCAGTTCCTTACATAATGCTGTTGGCTCTCATCAGGAGAATTCCCCAAAGACATCACTGCCTTCAAAATCTCTTGCTTGTCAAACTGAATCCTATCACCTCAGGACTTTTACCAAACCATTTATCCTTGGGAAACACTTAGGGTAGTGTCTTAGCCGCTGCTGCTGTAATTGTACCCAAAGGGTGTTTGCATTTCATGAAAGAGGAGATCCCTGAGGACATGGCATCCTAAGTCGAGCAGCCGCAGCCAGCAGGGAGGCCAGGGCTTTGGGAGGAAGACGATAGAGTCTTTCAGAGTCATTTATTTATTGCGAGATTAAATGTGCCTTTGAACATGTACATCATCAAGAGACGAAGGTAGTTTCTGTGTCTGAATCTCTTCCTATCCATTTCCTTGTAAGTATTTTTACCAGCAATCAAGGCAAATTCCTTGTGGGTCACCAAGGGAAGAGTCTGGCTTCCCACAGCCTAAGGATGGGGAACTGCTTTGTTGCTTTGTCATTACAATAAGAATAAGAGGGCTGGGAAGGTGGCTCAGTGGTAGAGCGCTTGCCTTGCATGCCTGAGGCCCTGGGTTCGATTCCTCAGCACCACATAGGAAAAAAGAAAAAAGCCGGAAGTGGCGCTGTGGCTCAAGTGGTAGAGCGCTAGCCTTGAGCTGAAGAGCTGAGGGACAGCGCCCAGGCCCAGAGTTCAGGCCCCACGACCGGACCCCCCCCCCAAAAAAAAGAAAGAAAAGGTGTCAAGAATATGAAAAGGAAGATTTAGGAGTTTTCTGTACACAATCCCATGAATGAGAATAGTCAGGAAAAGCCAAAGGGAGAATTCCGAAGAGAGGAAGAACATGGAGAGTCAAGAAAGAGGGCCAGCATGGCCTCACAGCAAAGAGAATGCACAGATGACACGTGGATGAGGAGGAGACAGCCCACCGATCCCACCCCAGCTGCTGGGGTGAGGAGAGAGGAGAGGCTGATATCACCACCCCAAGATGAGCCAGGCATCCCTGATGACAACAGACTGGCCTCGGGGCTGCCCACAGCTCTTGAGTCCATTGAGTGCAGTGTGGGGATTTGGCATGACAGGGACTCCGCCTGTCAGGCGAGCCTTGGAGACGAAATCCATTTCATCACTCCCCGTATCTCAGAGGACGATAGCCAGGCCCCATTTTGAAAGAGGGCCTATTGTTCTAAGAGTCTGTGCTACTCTGGGGGCCTGACAACAGCCAGGAAAGCCACAGGCACACTGCCAGGGTGTCTGGGTGGGGGGCAGCCATAGAAGTTCACCCTGGAGAGGAGGAAGAATGGAAGTGGACAAGAAGTTCAAACAGCAGAAAGCTAGGGTCATGGGAGATGTCCTGGTCCAAGCCCCTGTCCCCTAGGGTGAGGAGGGGGCCACGGTGTCTGTGGACCACTACAGATACAGACAGCTCTGAGCCAACAGTCAGCAGATTGCTCATCCAGCCTGCAGAGCTGTGTCCCTGGTGCCATGTGTACTCCCCCTAGAAGGACCTGAGCCCTCTGCTGTCCTGCTGATGCCTGGATTTCTGCATTCTTCTCTCTTGGCAGCTTGGCTTATGACCAGGCAAGGGTGGAAAGAACCCCGACCACCAGTGTAGATCTCAGCGCCTTCCACCCTCTAACACACTCCGGAATGCCCCTCAGCCTGGAAGTTTGCCACCTCTGGAGAAGGTGGGAACCTGCCCAGCTCACAGGCCACAAAGCTCTGGGGTCAGCACCCGCTGCAAACATGCAAAGGAGGCAAGCGCCTCAAGTGGAATCAGAGCTGGTGTCGACACTGTACTTGGCCTGACCCATTCCCGGCTCAGGCCCGAGCCTGTGCGTGGGCTGAAAGGGGCTCAGCAGACCTCACCCCACCCACAGACCCTCACGTTCACCCGAGGATGCCGGTAGTCCAGGGCCCAGACAGGAGCTTCTCCAATTCTTTGTCTTCACTGTTTTTTCTTTTCTGGGTTTTTTTTTTTCTTTGTAAAACATTTTTCTTCTTTTTAAAAAAAAAACGTTTTTCTTTTTACTCTATTTTATATTTTCGTCTCCTTTTTATTTTATTTTCAGGCTTTTGCTTTTATTTCTCACATTCACCTATTTCACTGACATAGTTTGCTTCTGTTTTATACTTACAGATTGCGTAATTTTTTAATCTCTTGCATTTTTCTTCATCCTCACAGTCTCTTCTTGTTTTCTTCTCTTTAGCTTTGACAAATTCTTTTTTCCCTTTTCTTTCCCATCTTGATTTTGTTGTTGATTTTACTTGTGTTGATTTGCAAGTTTCCTGTGGTCACTGGTGACATAGTAGCCCTCCTCAGTCAGTTCCCATTGTCTTTCTAGATCTGGTTTGGTTTGGTGTTGTTGTTATTGTAGTTTGTTGTTCTCCCCCTCCCCCTTTCTCCCCCCCCCCTCCAGTCATGAGGTAAACTCTAGGCCTGGACACTGTCCCTCAGCTCAAAGCTAGTGCTCTACCACTTGAGCCATAGCACCATTCCTGTTTTCTGGTAGTTTATTGGAGGTATGTTTCATGGACGTCCTTGCCTGGGCTGGCTTTGAATCCCAATCCTCAGATCTCAGCCTCCTGAGTAGCTAGGATGACAGGCGTGAGCCACCAATACCCGGCTTGTTGTTTGCCCTCTGAGTAGCCCACTAAGAGGAACTCATCCCAACAGATGCACAAATCACAGCACACAAACACAGAAATAAGAAATGGTGAACAAACAAACAAAAATCCACCTGTGCTGGGACTCCACCTCACTCTGGACAGAATGGGTGTCATCAACAAAAGTGATAGGAAGGAGGCAGCAGACAGGGAATCCATATACATGGTTAGTACAGCCACTATGGAAATACATGTAACCCAGTAATACAAGTCCTGGGTACACATACTCCCCAAAATCAAAGCGTAAGTAGAGGTACCTGCACATCTATATAGCAAATTTACTCCAGCACTACTCACAATAAACAAGTCATGGATGCAGCTTAGATACCCATCAGTGGATGAATAATGCAAAAAGAAAATGTGGTGCTTATACACCATAGAGTATTATTCAGCCATAAAGAATGGAATCAGGTTTGCAAGAAAATGGATGGAAACTGGAGATCAGTATGTTAAGTGAAACAAGTCATACTTAAAAATATAAAAATGGCATGGCTTATATGTAGGATCTTGTTTTTTTTAAGAATACATTAAAAATGAAGAGAGATTGTTTGGGAAGAAGAGAGGAAATAAGGGAAAGTCAGGGACAAAGAGGATAGTATTGATCAAAAAATGTTATAGTCATGTGCAGAAATACAATGGAAACATTGTTTTGTATCATTAACACATGGCAGTAATGGAAGTAAGAAACTGAGGATGTTTTATTAGACTAACCAGCCATAAATACCACATAATAACGAAAGTTATTCCCAAATTAGGCATTTAAATGATTGAACATCAAACAATAGTTTGGACTGTCAATAAATAGTGTGAAAGACTTTGACGTAATAGACAAATGAACCATTGGCTCTGCTTCTCATTGTCAGACTAGATTGAAGTAACACAAGGGTTGGGGAGTGGCTCAAGTGGTAGAGCACTTACCTAGTATGCATGAGGACCACAAACAGTAAAAAAGGATAAGTTTACATATTGTAATAATTGCTGGCTTAAGAACACTTTTATTGCTTTTGGAGAAAGTTTTGTGAAATTATAACCACTGGAAAGTTGTTTCATTTAGCATTTAGATTCATTGGAGTCCTTTTTTCTTATGATATTAAAAATATTTATTGTATTTTATAGACACAATATTTTCCATTCTTCACATTCTTTCTTTGCATTTTATCTATGTGTTTTTTTCTGTGATAATCTCACCAAAGGTTGGTAAGGTCTATCAATCTTCAAAACCTTAGCTTTTGCTTTTCTTGATCTTGTCTCTCTTGCTGGTCTTCATTTTCTGGCATCCCTCTGATTTTCTGCCTTTCATCGCTCCTCTCTCACACAGAATATGAGAACTCCCTGCTTCTCACAAAGACGTCATTATACAAACATGAGGCTTAAGGTCAACAAATATTCAGATGAGGACGGCTTTTGTTTTGCTGAATATGAAGGCACAGTTTGATGAAAATCACACATCTAAAAAATGATGGTTTCAGCCAGGCATGGATTGCCTTGGAAATGTCACATTTCACAAGATAAATAACCAATGCAAGAGGGCATTACTTGAAACTGAGAACACCTATTTATCCTCATGCTGTAAATGCCTGTGTTCTGAATTCATTTCTTCAATATTCATCTCCCCATTATTTGTACAGTGTTATCAGGGTACCAGAGCTTCCCAGGAGAACAAGACCAAGCAGTCCCTGCCTTTGTCAAGCTTGCATTTTAATAAAGGAAATAGATAACAACTATGGGCAGAAAAATATTCATTTCAGAGGGAGCTAGGTGCTTTGAAGAAAATGCATCAGGGTCAAAGATTAGAGAATATGTTCATTTAGTCTCTGCTTAGGTTTGCGGGTATCTGGTAATGAACTTACTTTAAAAAAAAACTTTAAAGTTGTCTGGAATTTTTAATGCCCTCCTAGGTAGAATCTAAAAAGCCCGGGCTGGCTTCAAACCAGAAACCTCAGATCTCAGCCTCCTGAGTAGCTCGGATTACAGGTGTGAGCCAGTGGCTCTCAGAGCAATGCTCTTTACCCACCTTGAAGAACGTGCCAAATGCCTCAAGGTATTTTGAGCTAAGAGAAAACAATGGAAAGCTAATTATCGTCAGTGGGCAGGCCATGGAATATTCCTTTCGCGGGCACCAGGTAGACTGTGGTTGGCATTTCCTGGATTCTGTGCACCAATCCTCTTCAGTCATATTGCCAGGGACTGTCACCTTACCTTGTAGGTAGGTATGAGCTACACAGAGTGGTGACTTGGGCAAGGCTGAGGGTGGGTTAGGTGGGGGCGTGGCTAGATTCACAATCAGGTGTTCTGACACCAGGATTTGAACTCCTGCGGCAATCCTGAACTGTCTTCCAATTTCACTTGAAGAAAAAAAATAGACTTTTTTTTGTGTGGTGGAATTTTTTGTCTTGGCCAATTTCCACAGGTGTAAGCAGCAAGAAGAGTTCTGGGAAGGTTTTGCCAAGGGCCAGATTTAACAAAAAAAAAATCTGCAAGATCTTGTCTGCCAAGAACACCATAGATTAACTAACATTTAATTGCTCCATTTGCATATTTGCACTGCTGGCTGTGGACGGCAGGACTCCCGTTCCGTTCCAGTCATTTCTGGAGACTCCCTTATTCTTTTCTTCGTCCCTGCCAGGCAGCTTTACCCTGAGCTCGCTCCTTCTCATTCCCACCTCCAGCTTCTTTACTGTCTTCTGATTTTGTCAGAAAGATCTCTCCTGATGGCAGAAGCCAAGAGGGCAGGATTGATGTTCATAAAATAAATACTGCAAAGCCTGTACTTTTTATTTTTAGATTGCTTTTATCTTTTCATTTTTATCATGCCTCAATTCTCCACTTTTTCCCCCACAAGGGATATAAAGCTCAATCTCAAATGACAAAAACACAGTTGGAATTGTAAGACATTTCTGGTTAGTTGAGCAAATGAATGCAGACTTTCTAAAATTATGTGAATAATTTCAGAAAAGTCCCCTCCTGTTGCAGCACAACTGCTTCCTCAGTTGCCTGAACAGTATCACAAACATTGATTGGGCTTGTGTTGATTGCCAACAACTCATCCCAGATGAGATGTGGTTGTCTCTTCTGATCTCCACCCAACTTAGAAGCAGGTCTGAAACAAACAAACTAACTAACATCCATATTAAATGTAAAGACAAGGAGACTTGGTTTCAGTACTCAGGCATTTCTATTAGCATCACAAATATTAGCAATTCCACTGAGCGCAGAGTACAACAGGAATTCTTCTTCTGAAGCACCTAAGCAGGAGAAGGATAGCTGGGCATTGGTCGCTTATGACTATAATACTAGCTACTTAGGAGGCTGAGATCCCAGTTCAAAGCCAGCCCAGCAGGAAAGTCTGTAAGACTCTTATCTTCAATTAACCACCAGAAAGTCACAAGTGGAGCTTTGGCACAAAGTAATAGAGCACTAAGCCTTGAGCAAAAGAACTCAGGGAGAGCACCCAGACCCTGAGCTTAAGCTCCACAATTGACCAAAATGTTTACAAAATATTCCCTTAACTACTCAGGTCACTTAAACTCCATAGGTATTTCAGTTTAGTTTATATGCCTCTCAAAAGAAGGGACACAGGGATTATGTATTCAATAAACTGGGATGGATGCTTGGATGGACACATGGATGGATGGATGGATGGATGGATGGATGGATGGATGGATGGATAAATGGATTGATGGATGGATCTATGTGTGAATGAAGCAACTAAAAACTAATGGACAAATAAACTTTATCATGTAGAATGAATGATTTAAACCAGTCATGGTTGCTCAAGCCTGTCATCCTAACTTCTTTGGAAGCTGGGATCATGGTTTGAAGCCAGGCAAAACAAGAAGTACAGCACCCTTGATGCCATCTCAACAAATGGCTGGGAATAGTGGCAAATACCTGTTATCCCAACTTGGGATAACCCATTGCTGGGTACAGTGGTCCCTGCTCTCCATTCTCCAGGATTTAGAGAAGCGTAACTAGAAGGTCACAACCCAGCCTGACCCAGAGATAAAGGGAGACCCTATCTCAAAAATAAACAACCCAAAAGGGACTTCTAGGGAAGAGTACCTGCATTTTGTTCAACCCCAATACTGAGAGAGAGAGAGAGAGAGAGAGAGAGAGAGAGAGAGAGAGAGAGAGAGAGAGAGAGAGAGAGAGAGAGAGAGAGAGAGGGAGAGGGAGAGGGAGAGGGAGAGGGAGGGAGGGAGGGAGGGAGGGAGGGAGAGAGAGAGAGAGAGAGAGAGAGAGAGAGAGAGAGAGAGAGAGAGAGAGAGAGAGAGAAGAGAGAGAGAGAGAGAGAGAGAATGATTTAGATTTTGCAGAATCCCAATTCCGTAGACTTCTGACATCCTGCATATATTTCATGACAATCTACCTGAGGGATGATTAAGAACTATACATTTGTAAGAAGTGAAATATTCTGTACTGCCCAGAGATTTACAGTCCAAATTGAGAAGCAGGTAAAATTATATAAACCTCTCAAATAGGAGAAGCAACTGAAAAATTATTGAGACACAGGCTTTGCATGTGGTTGCCATCCAAAAAAAATGGTGAGATGGAGAGGAGACAGAGGAAGTAGAGTCAATCATAACTCCAGGAAGTGGACCCGTCTCCAGAAACCAAACCAACAGCAGCATGGCCGGGCATCCTTGGTTGCCAGGCCGTTCAGGGCTATGGCTTTGAACCAGGAATTCTCTCTCAAGATTGTCACATTAGCTCTTGCCTGGGCTTCTCACCTGCTGACCTCACTTGAAGATTTCAGACCTGCCAGGCCCCATGTCAGATGATCTGACCCCATGAAATAAATGTCTTAAACTGTTTAAGGAATATCAGGTTTCCACCCATCTGGTGTTGCTCACTCCATAGTGGTTCTGTGTCTGTGGGAGAAATCTGTCTGCCTGTTTCAACACGGAAATATTTCTCACAAGTGGTAGACTCAGGAGGTGGCTCCAGTATCTGCTGAGGCTGGATTTGGATACGTAGTTTTTAGGATATGGAGAGAGGGCTTGTGATGATGTGACTTAGCTGTAAAACGAGGCAGAGCAGGTAGGGTGAGTGGAAGGGAGTCTGCATGCATCTTCCCCAGGGAAGTTCTCCAGCCTCTAATGAGATATAATCTGGCAGATTGACAAATTCACCCAACCTGCCTACGTTCTCTGTACCATTGTGTTTGTGGAAAATGAGGAGGTACAGCCCCTTCCAGCTCTTTCTGTCCTGCTCTTTCCAGGCTGTAATTAAAACCTCCCAATACCAGGGACTTAAACCCAAGAAAGATTTTCTTAAGGGCAGGCAAGAAATAGAAAGCAGCTCAATTTTAATTAAAACCAAGGATCTCATTATAAAAATGAATAAACTATGGAGCTGATAACTATCCATTCAAAAACCACATAAACGATAATTTCTGGTTGGGAACTAAGTACCAGCTCACCCTGTTATTTCATCCATCAAATTTTAATTTCCTTCTTCTTTCTGTAATTGAGGCATGGCTGCCAGATTTGGGGAGAGGGAACTCATGATGGTGGGAGGATCTTTACTGATGCAGGGCTGACCAAAACTTCTCAACTGGGCTTCCTCACATAGATTTTTCTCCTTGCTACTTAATCATCCTGCCCAAAGCAAGGCGGTTCATTAAACACACACTGTGAGAACACTGAGGCCTTGCATAGAGAGAGCACGCATGCTCCTCTCTGTCCTGCAAGTGAAATTTGCCCCCCCACCCCAGAATCTACGTCATCTGACTTTTGCTCTCTCTCAATCACTCTCCATGGCTCAGTTTCCCCATACAATGGGAGAGATGTTCATTGAGGCTATGTAGAGTCTGGAAACAATCATGGTCTAATGCAAGGCAATCCTTGAGCACAAATAGTTTACAGGGCTTCGAATTAGAGATGTCAGATTTACCTCCTGATGCAGAAGGTGAGCGGGTACGACCTCTACTGAAGTCATTCTACTTTGCTATGCTGATGTACGATAGAATTATCCAGAAAAAAAATCAACATTTCATTGCCAGCCACTATGGTTCCCAGATGCCATAACATTGGATAACTGTGTTTTGAACATTTACATTCCCCACTGTCACAGCTACTGAGATAATTAATGATGCTTTCTTTAAGCCCAACCAAGCTTTGAAGATGTTTAAAATGAAAACATACTGATTCCCTTCCTTTTACTTTCTGCTCTTTCCTTTCCCTCCATTCCAAAGGCTCATATCCCTCAGGGTACAATCTGGCCACCATTTAAGTATTGTTAGATTAACCCCTACAAAAGGTCAGGCAATGACACACACAGGAAACAGCAGACTACTGGCAATAGTGCACTAGTGCAACAAGCTACGCACAGAGCACACTCACTGTCTGCACTAGCAAGAATGAAGAATTCTTCTGTGCTAAACCATCAGGGTTTGACATTGGGGTTGTGACAGTGTGAGGTCTGGAGATCAGCTGTGGGTTATTCTCAGGAGAAATGCTGGTTTTCTTGACAGCCAGGAGGGCATCTGCCATGTTAGTCCAGAAGATGCTGCTTTGGGAGCTGTCCCAGGTCCTGGACAATGTTTAGCTCCACCTTTGGCCACATTGTCAGTAGATACTTATCATACGTGACAATCAAAGATGTCCTAAGACCCTGCAGGCATTGGTAGGTACAGGATGATTCCTGGATTAGAACACTGCCTCCAAATCACATGTGCTCAACTCAAACACACGTGAGGAGCAAGATCAGAGACTGGCCTTGTGTTCTAACTACAGCATGGAGTTATACAGAAATACGACCCAAACCTTTGAATGCTCCCTCTTTTGCCTTTTAGAAACATGTATAGCTGGCTACCAGGGGTTTATGACTGGAACTCTATTTACTCAGAAGGAAGAGATCTGAGGATCACAGTTTGAAGACACTCCCCAAAGGAAAGTCTGTGAGACTCTCATTTCCAATTAATTACCAAAAGCCAGAAGTGGAGCTGTGGCTCAAGTAGTAGAGGGCTAGCCTTGAGCAAAACAGCTCTGAGTTACAGCCCCAGGACTGGCACATTACACAAACACACACACACACACACACACACACACACACACACACACACACACACACACACACCTACTCCACCTATAGCCTGAGAAGGTACTGTGGGCAGGATAAGATCATTTATCAACAGTGTCACTCACAATCTCCTTTTCCCAACCCTGTCAATCACTGTTCCCAGAAGAACAGGACAGTACTGGAAGGCTCTGTAGGCACACAAGGGACACCAGACCCGTCCTGCAGCGACCTGGCACTCCCCAGCTCGCCCCTGACACAGATCCTCAGGAAGACGCCTGAGCCGCACACATGCTGCTGCCTGACACCTGGCCTTCGTTTCCTGAAAGGAGCACCAAGGTCACGGCTGCAGCCCTGCCATCTGGTGAATCCTGCAGGGTAAAGCTTGCCAAAGCCCTGGGCCAAAGGAGTCCCACATCCTGCCTTCCTGGCATGGCTCTAAGCCCAGGGTGCCACCACCTCACACAACCGGAAGAAACCTGCGAGTTCTCCACACTCAAGGAAAGAAAATGGAGACAGAGAGGCTCAAGGGACAAGTCCAGAGCTGACAACGAGTCATCGCTAAGACCTCTGAGCATCTCCGCCTTTCCTTTGTGCTGGTCACTGCTCTGAGCTCGATTAGGCACACAGAGACACACAACGAAGCATACATGATGGACTCTTTCTGGAGAGCTTCCAACATCCCCAAAGAATAATTAACTAGGAAGAAAATATGCAAAGAAAACAACACAATAACCACTTTGTCATAATTTGGCCATATCTACAAAGACCCCATTTCCAGATCAGGTCTTGTTCTCAGCTACAGAGGGTTAGGACAGGAGAGCTAACTTTTTGGTGGACACGATTCCACCCAAAACACAGCTGTGTGGTTTGGGTAAGGGGTGTGGGTGAGAAAGGAGAGTCAGACGGAGATGACAAGGCATTCTGATGGCAGAATCAACTGACCATCTTGACGAGACTGGAGAGAGCCCTGACTGTAGATGATTCCAAGATCTGCTGTATTTGCAAGGAAGAAAAATCCTGCATGTTACTTGGCAAGTGTTCCTTGTTCTTGCATCAGCCGGAGAAGTCCCAGGGATGCTCCATGGGTCAAAGCACCATTTTGTCTCTTATTTTTCCCCCTGTATAGACTTCCCATAGAGTCTATGCAGGAGAAAGATGGAGTGAGGAAAGAAAAGGGAAAGCAAAGTTAGAGAAAGAGAAACAAGATAGAGGCAGGTTGGTGTTTTAAAAGGTGCCATGGTTCATACTTCAGTGGGTTGAGAGCCACCAAGTTTAGTTATTTCAGATGAGTGTATAAAGATGTTTCCACAAGAGATTAGCCCCCGGGGCTGGGAAGATGGCTCAGTGGTAGAGCGCTTGCCTTGCATGCATGAGGCCCTGGATTCAATTCCTCAGCACCACATAAACAGAACAAGCTGGAAGTGGTGCTGTGGCTCAAGGGGTAGAGTGCTCACCTTGAGCTGAAGAGCTGAGGGACAGCGCCCAGGCCCAGAGTTCAGGTCCCATGACCAACAACAAAAAAGTGACTAGCACAGATGTCACCACCATGGGTGGCTGAGCGTCAGTCTTTTAAGGGCCACTGTAGAAAGAAGGTGGAGGAAAGGTGAATTCTCTTTCTCCTTCCTCAAACTAGACCACCCATCATCTGATGTAAGACATCAGCATTGCTGGTTCTTTTGCTTTGGGCCCAGGACTCATCTCATAGGCTCCCTTGGTTCTCAGACCTTTAGGTCAGATGGAAGGCTACAGAGATGGGGGCAGAAATGGGAGGCTGGGACTCTTGGTCTCCACAATTACACGAGCTAATTCCTTTGACATATTCCTTTTGCAGTTTTCTCTATGTATCCTTTTGTGCTGCTATCACAAAATACCTCTGACTAGGTAAATCTTAAAGAGCAGATAATGTACTTCACACAATGCTGGGAGGTCCAAGCATAAGCCACTGATGGTTTTGGTGTTTGAAGAGGACATATGGCATCTATGGTATCCTCTTAGGGTGGTTGCCGCTCAGAAGGGCCTTGACAGGTCCCTGCATCCCTTTCCGAAGACACTGATCTACTCATGACATAATTATTTCTCAAAATTATTTCCTTAATTGGGGCTTAAGTTTCAATGGAGCTTAAGTTGCATCCTATGTATTAGGTTGGATTTTGTAGTATTCAAATGCTAGCTGCATACATCTCCTTCGGTCTGTTTGTCTGGAGAATACAAATACAGAAGAGGAATTCTTTTCGAGAAAATAAAGATCTGGGTATCAATATGCTTTCCATACATTCTTGGTTCTCAAGAATCAACTGGAAATATCTCAGGCAGAAATCTCGTATTTGTTTGGAGTATGGCATCCAAAGAATGGCAGAAACAAGATGACATTGGGTGGTGGGGGAAGGAGGGTAACAGGGAGCCTTGCTCAGCCCTCTCCTCCAGTGAACAATGAAATGAGATCACTGCACACAGACATCCCCAGTGACTTCCTGCCTGAATACGCAGCCCATATCCTGGTTATGGGCATTGTTGGTAGGTCAGGTAAAACTTAGACCCAAGCCGTGAGACCTTCCAACCTCTGAAGATTCTCCCTGTACCACGGGTGTTGTAAAGAGACTCGTGTCTGTCTTTTCCTCCCCAAATCTGAGAAACATAAGTGACCAAGTCACCTTGAGTTATTTATTTTATGACCACAGATGAAATTAGACTGCAAATAGACTTAAAGATTTCAGATTTTAATTGGGACTAATTACATTCAGACTCACAAAATAGCAAAACAACACCTGACATCAAATTAGTAGAGAGAAGAGCTGTGTCTCACAAGAGCAAATCTGCAAACATGTTCAGCTTTGGGGTGTTAGAGCACATCTGCTTATTACCGGGCAGAGACAGGTATGGGGATGGGCAGGAACTCCGCAGCAGTACCTTGAGTGAGATTGTCATCAAGCTCCTGAGCCGACTGCAGTCAGAGTTCAACCTGCTCACCCTTTTCTTTGTCTAAAAAAATGCAAATGGAAGCAACGAGATCGGATTGGTCTACGCAGCACTTTCATATATGGGACACCAACATGCAAACCAATGATCCCACCTTCCAAGGAAGGGTTCTGGGGTGGCCATTTTGCTAGAGGTTGACAAGTTGTCACTCTTCAGAAATGACCAAGAGATTGTAGAGGTTCTACCTATGTGGTGGTGTGTATATGTCTTTTTTTTTGGGGGGGGGGAGGTCCATGGGGCCTGCTGTTGGCCTGGGCGCTGTCCCTCAGCTCTTCAGCTCAAGAAGAGCGCTCTACCACTTGAGCCACAGCGCCACTTCTGGCTTTTTCTGCCTATGTGGTACTGATGAATCAAACCCAGGGCCTCATGCATGCCAGGCAAGCACTCTACCATGGAGCCACCTTCCCCTTTGTGTGTAAGCCTTTATCTGCATATTTCGATGTTTTTTTAACACCTCCAGGAACCTTTCTGGCTCCCCCTTGGGCTATCCCATTCTCGGAGAAAGTAAAGGCTCGAGTGGGAGTGTCACCTAGATCTGCAAGCTAAGCGTCGGGGCCATCCCCCCCATCTGGCCTGTGCCTCCCACAAGACAGTGCAAGCCGCCTTGCACATCTGTAAGCTTCCACATCCATTAGTTCAACCACCCACCAGTCAAAAGATTTTTAAAGCTTGCATCTATTCTGAATATGTGAGGACTTTTATTGTTGTCTTAATTACCACACTGTCTAATCATAATTTACATAGCATTTACATTGCGTGAGGTGCTACAAGCAAATCTAGAGATGATCGGAAGTATCTGGGAATGGAAGATGTATGTAAATCCCAGACAAATGCCACATTATTTTATGTAAAAGATTTGAGCATCCTGCCAGGTAAAGTCAACCAGGGAGCATGCTCAGAGCTTACAGCCCACCAGAATGAAACCAGCCAGGGCTAAGACATTCACTTATCTTTTCCAAAGAAAGCCCATAAAGATTCTCATGTTTTGTGCTGGCTCCTGGCTCCTGCCACCTGCCCATCCTCTGTGGCTGGGCTGCCTGGAGCATTGGTCTCCTACTGTCAGCACCTGTGAGTATAATAAACTGGCTTCCTGAGCCTCTGCCAGGTCTCCTCACGTCGCTGCCCTTGGGCCAGCACATAAGAACACTGCAGAAGAGCTATGCTTGTTACCTTGAGTGCATGAAGTTAACACCTTCTGAAGGTTCACACGCAAAACGCTCTGTGCAATTTCAAAAAATCAAATGCAGATGGAGTCTGCCCTCCAGAATGGAAAATTTGATCATAAAAGAAGGTGCATACACAAATAACAAGGTGGAAATGGTGAGTGCTGTCGATAAAGACCAATTAAGTACTGTCAAGAAGGCCATCTGTTCCCTTTTCCTGGAGCCTCACCTGAGCCCTGAACCCATTGGCTCAAACACAGCACGAAGGTCAGATGGGAGTTTATTTCCTAGACAACACAGAAAAGCAATACATGCTCATGAGAAACCGGTGTGGTTTCCAAAGGGTTCATACATGATTAAGTTTTTCATCGCTGGACCTACTCATCTACTCGGTTTGTAATAGTCCTCAGAAAATGTTAATTTAAAATGAACTGATAAGCAAAATGTGTAATGGAAAACATGCAAGTCATCTAGGAGTAGAAGCAGCAGCTACAGAGTCCACCAATCAGATTCTAATTCAAGTTCTAATTCAAATTCTCTAAGGAACAACACCATTAGCGATCTGGAACCACACATAAGAATATACATGTGCCGGGTGCCAGTGGTTCACGCCTGTAATCCTAGCTACTCAGGAGGCTGAGATCTGAGGATCGCGGTTCAAAGCCAGCCTGGGCAGGAAAGTCCGTGAGACTCTCCAATAAACCACTAGAAAACCGGAAGTGATGCTATGGATCAAGTGGATGCTATGGATCAAAAAAGCCATGCACAAAAGCACAAATGGTATATGATTCAGTAGAAGAGGGACCTGGGGCCATGAAATTCACACAGACTGAGCAGAGAACACTGTCTTCCCGAGCCTGGGAAAGGGATGCGATGCTGTCATAAAGACAGTGTTATTTGAGAAGGTGAAAGGAATTCTCTGGGCAATTGGATTTTAGTACCGCTGGTTGCACACCAATGTGCAGATACTGAATGCCACTAAAGTGCATACTAGTCCAAAAGACCGATTTTCTGTTTTGCATATTGAACACCATTTTTTTTTTGCAAAACAAAACCCTTAAAGAGTTCCAGGTACAGAAGAGGGATTCCAAAATATATTTAAAATATTCCAAATGAAAATAAAATGCCTGGTAATTTAGTACCAACCAATAAAGCGGAAGATGAAAGCCCAAATAAATTTCCGTTGGTAAAATAAGTACCTCTACAATGTGATAAGAAAAAATAAGCAGAGAATATAGTGAGTTTTCAGGAATGCTGAGCTAGAGACCTTTGAATCTTTTAATAAATGAAACTCTTCCATGTGAAGAAAGAAAAAGAAAAATCAGCTAAGGCAGAGATGCTAACAGTGTGATAAATAATCTCCTGTGCTGGTGCTCATGACCCTAATTATCTCTTACCCTGGGCGTGGAAACCAACAAGATTATATAGGTTTATAAAAAATATGTGTGTCTATCAGAGGGAAAATATGCAAATGATTGTAATTAAGAACCCCAGCCTTTTACATAAAGTCCTCTGAAATACTGATACTCGCTCTGGTCTTGGACTTTTTGACCTGCAGGGCTAAGAAGCTTGAAGAGAGAAGATTCATGAGCCTCATCAACGAGAAATAGAGTGAAAAGTCAAGTGTGTGTGATAGGAAAGAAACTAACGATGAAGAACGCTACATCAGGCAGAGCCCTGACAGCAAACAGACAGAGACTGAGCTGGGCTCAGTGAGGGCTGATGCGGAAGTTGGGTTGAGGCAAAGGGTAATGATGTTCTGAAGGGCAGCCACCGGAGGATAGCTGTCACCTGCTCTGACAGTGAGGGCATCGTGGGGATGCAGAGAGCCACAGGATATGCTGTGAGCCGGCGACATTTCTGTAGACTCACTACCCCCGCCATTCTGTCCTGTCTTCCCTGTCCTTCCCTGTCTCCTTAGGCTGAGTTGCATAGGAGGCTAGGCCAAAGAGCCCCACTCCCGTGAGCAGCACCTTGGAGAGAAGCCACCTATGGATGTGGAGGGCAAAGACACAAGGCCTCACACACCCCTGCTGTGTCTTGTACCCGTGCTTCTGGATGGGGCACGGAAAGGTCTATCTTGTTATCATTTCACTTGGGTTTGGTTCTGTGATGACTCAAAGCCACAGGATGAGCATAGCAGGTGGAAACAGGTTCTGGTATGTCTCTGGTTGTGTTTCTGAAAGAGGTCACCACTTAGATCAGTAGACTGAGTCAAGAAGCTCCATCCTCACTAGGATATATGGGCAGCATCCATCCACCGGGGAGTCCATAGAATTGTCTCTCTATGTGATATGGTGTCTATGCATTCACTTAGGAGAAATAAAATCATTTGAGTATATGTATGTCACAGACAGACAGACAGACACAAAGGCAGAGAGAGCAAGGGAGAGAAGAGCCAGAGAGAGTCACTCAGGAAAAGAGTACTTTTCCATCATATATTACTAGAACAAACTATTCCACATGGTTTATGAGGAAGAACTCTACGAAGAAGATGATGAGTTATCTGTACTTACACAAAATATTTCATGGAAATTTTATTGCCATCTCATTTTTTTTAATTTAACCATAATTATGTTAGACACTCATCATCTGGAGTTTTCAGTTGTGTAGAATTCCTCGCTGGCAGCCAAGTTTCTGTCCGGGAAGATGTATGAGCCAGCCCGTATTTTCCACAACGACTTTCCAAGGAAGCGTTAAAAGTAAGAGAATGTGAATTACTCAGAACCCATGATTGCACATGAAGCGAAATTTTAAAGAATTGTTACACGTTTTGGGAAGGGTAGGAACACACACACACACACACACACACACACACACACACACACACACACACACACACACACACACACACACACACACACAGTAGGTCCGTAACCAGTGCTATCTGGAATGAATGAAGTAACCATTCTCACAAGAAAAGGAAGATTTCTTTGTTGCTATCCAGGTAGGTAGAAATCAAGACATGCGAGAAGAAAACACTCACTGTTTGCCAAAGTCTTAACTGTTTCCCTCTTGTTTCTCAATCTCTGTAACTGATCCCTCTGAGCAAAGGCAGCATTAGTGATGGCCCCTCTGGGAATGAAAGATCACATCACACTGGGTGCCAGTGGCTCACGTCTGTAATCCTCGCTACTCAGGAGGGAGGAGGCTGGCATCTGTGGGAGAACCAATGACTCCATGAAGGGAAAGAGAGCAGTGGCCCTGGAGGCCTGGTGACAGCCCCCCCCACCTCAGGAACATGAGGAAGAGACGGAGGGGACACCAGCTCTGGGGTGTCACTGACATATTCTTACAACCAATCCTGAGTCCTGGCTCAGACTGCAGCCCCGAAAGCTCCTTTCCAGCGCAGTAGCCAAAGCAGTGCAGATGTTACCTCAGATGGTTGGTCTCTAAAGGTGAGATCACAAAGGTGCAGCTCTCTATAAGTATCTAAGTGTTCTGTAAGTATCCAAGCGGTTGTGAGCGTTGCATGCAATGGAGTCAGGTGCATTGCTGGGTTACAGGGGCGGCTGTTGCTCAGCAAGAGCATTTGGACAGAAAGCATGACATGATTTACTGTCTCCAATTTTAATTTAACTCTAGGCATTAATTACTCATATCCTTATTGAAATATTGACTAATCTACATGGAGTATAATCAAACTACTTTATATTTCATTACAGATTCTTAGAAGCTATGGAGGGAAATTGAACCAGCTAATCTCTTATTTTTTTGAATAAGAATTTTTTTCATCCCTTGTTTCAGATAAGAGCATTCTATCCCTTCCCGGAAAAAGGAAGATCGTAAGAAGAAATGTCGCCCTTGATCGACCCCTTCCATACCCCACCCACCAGGACCTTAGGTCTTTTTGAGTTCTGAGGGCAGTTGTTAAAGACTGTCTGGAGTGAGGTTTGGAGCAATGTTACCATCTCTGAGCATCCATGCATCGTGAAGTGGAATCACAAAAACCTGCCTCACTCCAAGAATAAATTATCCTGCAGGCTGAACACCTGAAAACCCACGAAGAACAAAATATACTTTCTGATTCTGTCCCAACTTGAGTTACAAACACACACCCTGTCTTAACAACAAGAGACAGTGTTAGGAAAAGCTGAAGGGGCTGGTTTCTGAAATGTAAAGACTTTCATTTCATGTAATCATGCCACTTTTCTTTCTTTTGGGGGGGGATCCAGTCGTGGGGCCTGAACTCTGGGCCTGGGCGCTGTCCCTCAGCTCTTCAGCTCAAGGCTAGCGCTCTACCACTTGAGTCACAGCGCCACTTCCGGTTTTTTTCTTTTTGCTTATGTGGTGCTGAGGAATCGAACCCAGGGCCTCATGCATGCAAGGCAAATGCTCTACCACTGAGCCACCTTCCCAGCCCCAATAATGCCACTTTTCTGATAGGACTATTTTTCATTGCTTTTGTATTTACAAAGCCCTTTCCATACCAAGCTACATAACTAGCCTACCACAAATTCTTTCAGGCTTTATATGGTGATTGATTTTGAACATGAAAAGTTCTAAACTACTTGGTGTTCATTTGGGTCAGAATACATATTTGTGAAGTTAATTTTGAACTTGAAAGTTTTAAGCCACTTGGTATTCATTTGTGTCAGAATAAATATTTGTGAGGTTAATTATACTCATTCTTTTTCCAAATTTTCTATTTCATTCCTTTGTTCCAATAATCTATTTTTATGCCAGAACCATCTGTTTTGATTAGCTTAAGATCAACTTGTATTTCGATACCTGGTCCAACAAATCTCATCCAGCTCCTCTCGTGTTTCAGCTTTTCTCAGTTTGATTTATGAATTGATTCTTCAAAGTGAATTCTCGTTTTACTTGTGGACACTTCAGCATAAATACAATGGTAATCTATATGCAATTATGATAATTCTATAAAACAATTTGGAAAGAATTGACATCCCTCCAATATTCAAAAATGGGATTCTTAGCGTTAAATGTGATCTTTTCTGGTTTAGCTATCAAGTTTTGTATTTTGACTTGTGGCTGTCTTTATAACTGTGGACAAGATTCTACATAAGGCTATCAAGTGCTTAATATTTTTGTGTCCATTAAAACTGGAAAATTGTTTTCCTCAAATGTGATTTTTAGTCGTAGCTGTGATAATTCTGTACATTCTGCTCTGTCTAGCCACTTGGCTGTTTGGAATGGGAGGGGCGGCCTCCAGGCAGTGAGCCATCTTACAATCTACAAGTCTAAAATGGCCCCCTCCCCCTTCCCCGGTGGTATGTGTTTCAATGTGCCTGCCGTCACCTGCAGAGCTTCAGATGCCCACGGTGCCGTTCTGGTTCTCAGTTTTAGTGGGAACATGTCGATATTTTGCTCAGGCACGACATGGGCTGTTGATGGCTTCGGCTCTTAGTTTTATAGAGCGCTCCCATCTCCTGATAATAATCAATGTTTTCATTTCCCGCTCTGTGGCCTGCTTCTCCTCTCCCTCTGTAATGCTAATAACAAATTGCAAGTATTAGTCATAACTGCTAATGGTTATGGAGCTTTGGTCAATACTGTGCAAGCTGAGAATGACCATGCTGATATCTCTAAGGCAGGTTGCTATCACCAGTTAAACTTCAAGAAGCAGAGGCTGCACGATGCTAATTCTCCAGTCCTTGCCCACACAGCTGCTAGGTGGTAATAGAGTGTAACCTGAGTGGGCTTCCATTAAACCAAGACCTTGGAGTTTCCATTCCTCCTGAGTCTCTCCCACTTCCACACTTCTCTGTGCCCCAGCCCTGCAGGCTGCAGCCCCAGAATCTCTTCCTAGATGTCTTCCGATGAGGTCACTCACATCCTGGAGGAGGAAGAAAGAAGCAAAGGGTATTTCTCTCTCTGTTCTCTCCCTGCACGGGTGCTGAATTTTCAGGAGTAGCTGACTGCAAAATCATAGTTCTTCAGCTTAGCTTCATTCAGTACCAGGTTCTGGTCCCTTTCATCTATCAGCCAGAGGTAGGGAGAGCAGAGAAGATGGTAGTACACGTGTGTATATGTCTGTGTGTGTGTGTGTGTCTGTGTGTGTGTTTGTGTGTGTGTGTGTGTGTGTGTGTGTGTGTGTGTGTGTGTGTAGCAGGAGTGGTAGCTTGTCTGGGGAGCTAGACTCAGAGTATCTCATCATCTCTTGCATATTTGCCTAAACTTGTCAAGCCTACTATGAAGGATTCTTTCATCAAGTCTCTGTTTGAAAATTCTGGTGGAGGCCATAACTAATTCAGACCTATTTTTTTTAATTAAAAATATATATCTTGTAGAACTCTAAGAAGATAACTTAGGCAGAATATTGAAGTGACTAAGCAATGACTGCTTAGATCCACAAAAGAAATAGTAATAAGTTGGACTTCATTGAAATGATAAATTTCTGTTCGGAAAATGTCACCACAAAGAGAATAAAAACATGAGCCAGACTCAGAGAATGCTTTATGCAGGACACCTATCAGATAAAGGTCTGTTATTACAATGTATGAAGAATTTCTAACACTCCTCAAGAAAAGTAGCAACCCAGTTTAAAAATGAACAAAACATCTGAATAGATTCTTATGAAGCAAGGTATGCAAACAGAGAGTAAGTACAGACAAAGGCAGTCCATACTCCATACCAGGGACATTAAAGACTTACAAATGAAGACAATGAGATGTCCCTACACACATCAAAATGACCAAAATCCCAAACATGGGCGACAACAAATGCTAGTCCCTAATGCAAAATAGCAGAAACTCTTTTCAGTGCTGATGAAGAGACAAAGCAGTTACAGCCACACTGCAAGTCAGTCAGTCCAATGATTTCCTACTAACTACATATGCTTCTCTAGAGCAAGTCCCCTTCCTCAACCGAGCTGCAAACTAAGGTCCAGACAAAAACCTTCACAGGTGAGACACAACTCTTTTCTTCATCATTGCCCAAACTTGAAAGACATATCTTTTAGCAGGTGAATGGATGAAATGCATATCTTCAGCCAAACAGTGTAAGGTTATTCATTAATAAAAAGATATGAGCTGTCAAGCCACAGAAAGACAAAAAGAAGTGCTAACTTTATTCTGTTATGGTCAGACTACAGGAAATTATTTCAATTTTATTCTAGTTTCTGAGACGCACTTTATATCCTCAAAGATGATCTGTTTGGGCAGAAATTTTATGTGTAGTTGAGAATCATGTATTTTGTGCAACTGCTGGGTAAACTACTTTGTAGATGTTAACTTGGTCTTGATGTCACTTAAGATCTATAATGAGAAATTAGATTGGAACAGTAATAAAGACTCTTTCAACAAATAAAAACCTACAACCTGACAATGTTCCTCACAATTTTCTCTGAAGTAGAAAGTAAAATAATAATACAGAACTCATTCTATAAAGCCAATAGTATACTTATTACTTATTCCAAAACCAAATATGGTACAACAAGAGGAGAGAATTATAACCTCTTTAATAAACTGAAGAACTTAAAAATTGTCAATAAAACACTTTAACATACTTAAAAATTCAACAACACATTAAAAAAGATTACATACCATGATCAAACTGGTTTTATTCCAAGGATGCAAGGATGGTTCAACATATATAAATCAATAGATATAATACAACACCTAACAGGAGCAAGGGCAAAAATCATATGATCATCTCAACTGATGTTAAAATAAAATCTGTGGCAAAATGCAGCTCTGAGTTCTGAAGAATCTAGGATGTAGAAAATGTACTCAGTATAATAATGACTATAATTGGCAAACCCAGAACCAATATCGCACCAGTCAAAACTTGAAACCATCTCCCTTAAAATCAGGAATGAGACATGGACATCCATCCTCACTCTCATTCAACATAGTACTAGAGTTCCCACCCAGAGAAAAAAGAGAAATAAATAAAGAAAACCCAGATAGAGAAGAAAGAAGACAAATTATTCCTTTTGGCAATGTATAGGATACAAGACAAACATACAAAAACCAATAGCACCCAGATGGCATTGCAAACACCTGTAATCCTAGCTACTCAGGAAACGAGTCGTGAGGATCAGAGTTCAAAGCCAGGCTAGGCAGGAAAGTCTATGAGACTCTTATCTCCAAATCACCACCAAAAAGTTGGAAATGGAGCTGGGCTTCAAGTGGTAGAACACAAATCTTGAGCAATGAAGCTCAGGGGCAGGACTTAGGCCCTGAGTTCAAGCTCTAAGACTGATACTCCAACAGCAAACACATTGAAAAAGAAATCAGAAAAGTAATTGCATTCACAAGATTCCCCCAAATTAAATACATGAGTATAAATTTAACCATGGAAGTCAAACACCTCTACAAAGAAAACTATGAACCCTTGAAGGAAAAAATCTTAAGATGGAGAGACACCTCCTCCACCTTGTCTATGAGGTGGCAGAATTCGTATCAGGAGGATGGCCATACTGCCAAAAGCAATCCACAGATTCAACAGTATTTCCATTTCAAAATATGTTCAATAACAGTTCCAAACTTTCAACACGAATCAGAGGCTTTATACCTTACCTGCCACAATTTGCACTTTTGGGGGTTTTGGCTTTGCATAAATGCAATGCATATCTGATTCATTTTCCTCCAGCAATGACATGGAAATGACTGCTTCCTGAGGCTTTAACCACCAGACTCACCTTTACAAATAAAGTGAGGATTTGGTTCATCTACATCTCTGGGTTCTTCCCTAAGTCTCTGTAAATGCTACCTTTGTTGATATCTGCTAGGCCTTACTATGGAAAAACCAGAGGTCATGATTATTTTATTTAAATCGAAGGCAGATTGACTTTTCTGCTCTAATACTTGGGGAGTGAACATTTGCCTTGAGATTTATAAATTTCACAAGGTTTTGTCCAGGTATTGATCAGGGCTTTTACTTACCTGAAAATAAATAAAAGGGTTTTTTTTAAAGCTTAAATTATTTGGACAAATAGCATGCTCTTCTATTTTAGATTACTCTTAATGCCTTATTTGCTACGCTAAAACACATACGCATGGTTGAATTTACCTCTCCTTTGTTTTTATCATCTTTTGTTTTTGGACTTTTCCTCTTGGAAAAGTATATTCCCCCTGAGGGTTTTCTAGATTTTGGGTTTACATTCATGGGTCTGCTATTTGGGATTTCTTCTCATTCCGAATGTTAAATTTTATACCATTTTCCTCTTGGACTCATAGATCCATTGCCCAACCACCATTTACAAGAAAGGAAGGTTCATGATTTTCCTAATTGTTCCCTCAAGTTCTTCAAGTCCCAAACAGACTTGTGAGTAATAAAGCATGCATGTGAGCAGATCTATTTAAAATCTTCCATACACCGAGATACGTTCCATGAGTTTGTCAGCTAACGGACCGGTTCCACACTGGTTTAACTGCACCACACTTGTTTCATGGCAGAAGACCTAACAGCGCCTCTGCTACATTCTCCCGAGCAGTCTCACCTCTTCCTGCCCTCCTTTCTCCTCTGCTCTGCTGGGTTGGGTTGGGATATTCTCTTAGAGAACATTCTTTCTTCTTGTCTCTAGTGGGTGTGGCTTGCATGGCTTGCTCTCCTCGGGCCTCTGCTTTAGAAGAAGAGATGGAGATTTTCAAATTTAGGCAAGGGAAAGCAGAACTCTTCAAATAATTTCATCCACAACAAGGTTAGACATGGGAAATTCACTTTCTACAACTTTGTTTAAGGTCTCACATCAGCTTCACCCTGTGAGAAGTCAGAGTGGCTGCTGTCTGAACCCCCACCCTAAGAAATCTCTAACCTACTTGATACTTGTCACTGGAGAACGGCTCAGGGAAAACATAAAAAGTGTGGTCGATGATGAGTGCTTTTGACAGTGAGGGAACTCATTGGACAATTCTCAGCATTCCTGTGCTACATCCAATGCCCACAGGTCAGGAGCTTCTCCTCTGAGGTCTGCAAAGAAAGCACTATGTGTGTGGAATCAGTTAAATATCACAGGGCTTTTTCCTTTAAAAAAAAAAAGTGCTAGAAATCAAGAAATGTGCCTTTAAAGAAAACACAAGAAGTTTCTGTTCCATCTACCTACAAAGGAGGCAAGTGATATTCGAAAACTCTCAAGTGGAGAAATCCCATTTTGAAAATGGCTTTGTGGTACAGACAATGAAAGAAAAAGCAAGGAAGTGAGAACAGGTCAGGATACAAGGCGTGTGTGTGGTAGCGGGGGAGGGAGGCAGCCCCAGGGGTGGGAAAGTATCTGTGAACCATATCAGAGTCATTTCTCTGATAGGAGTTTAAGATACATAGTTAACTCCAACATAATAACAAAAACTGAATAATTTAAATAAACACTGGGCAAATGACCCAAGCGGACATTTCTCTAATGAAGACATTCATATTAAGTGGCCAGAAGGAAGATGAAAAAATACTTAAATCACAAATTATCAGCAAAGTGCAAGTGAGAACCTGACTGAAATATCATGTTACACTCATTAGGATGGCTGTGACCAAAAAGAAAAGTGGAGCCGAGTGTGAATGCCCGTGCATGGGATGCTAGCTACGCAGAGGCTGAGCTCTGAGCACCATGATTCAAAGCCAGGCCAGGCAGAAAAGTCCTTCAGACTCTCTTTCTAAATAACCAGCAAAAAGTTGAGCTGAGGCATGGCTCAAGTGGTAGAGTGTCAGCTGAGCAAGAAAGCCAAGTGAACGTGGAGGCCTGAGTTCAAGCCCTGGCCGTAACATAAAATTCAAAGAAAGGAAAGTAAGAACAAGCGTTGTCAAACATATTGTTGGTAAAAATTTAAGTTTCTATGGCCTTCCTTTATGGAAAATCGTATGGAGATTCCTCAGAATTTATGAAAATACAATTGGTAAATCATCTAACAGCCTCTCTCTCTTTGTCTCTTGTCTCCTTCTTCATCTCTGTCAGTCTGCCTGCATGCCTCTCCCCCCTCCCCTCCCCCGGTTCTCGAAGGAAATGAATCCATCACTGTGGAAATAGCTGTGTTCCTCCACCCAACCCAGCATCATTCATTCACAATACCCAAGACATGGAAACAACCCAAGTGTCCATCAGGAGTGAACAGTTAAGGAAATAGAACAGAATGCTACACAGCTCTACAAAATGGAATCATAGGAGGCTGAGGCAGGAAGATAACCATGTAGCATGTACAAGCTCAGACAGTTTATAGCAACACCTTATCCACAGAAACCTATGGAATATCATCTCTGATCTACTTTTAAACTTCAAAGGAAGAGATTCTGACATTCACAACAACAGGATGAACTTGGAAACCATTACACCAAGTGAAATACTATAGACACCAAAGAAAAAGACTACTTCTCCCTCTTCTATGGAGAAATTCAAATAAACATCAAGTACACAGAAGCAGAGAATAGAGAAGTTGTTGCCAAAGATAAGAAGCTGGGGGCGAGGGGTGGGGGTGGGGGTGGGGGTGGGATACAGGTCAAAGGGCACAAGGTTAAGGTTAGATAGGATGAGTGAATCCAGAAAGACATGAATTCTTTTACATTAGCAATGGTTTCTGTTTCTAAGAAGCATTTTAGTTATATACTAAAGCACATTAGTTATATACTCAGACAGTTACTAATAGTGAACAATGGATGATTAGGAGTGTCTTAAGAGACTAGACTTAGGGTTTCCTTACTGCATAAAACGTAGCCCTGTAGGCAGTGCTTATATTAACTTACTAATCATTTCACCCAGTGCATGTATATCAAGGCATCTTCTTGCACATTTTAAACACAAGCAATAAAATGTAAAACTAAAATAAAGACAGCTAACTCACCTTCAGCTGGGTGTGTTATAGCACTGTTTTCGATGTTTCTAAATGCTTATTTATTAAGGAAATGAGTGGGTTCAGGAGTCTCTGCTGGTGCTTTTGTCTAATTGGAGGTGAGCTTTGGGGAGTAAAGCAGGGTTCTGTGAAGTAAGTTTCCATGGAGATAGGCTTTATGGGTGGGTGGCACAGGTTTTTTTCTTTTTTTATTCCTCTCAGAAAGTAATTACTATCTTTAGTCACATAATCATTATTTTTCTCAAACATGGCATTTTTAAGCTTCCTTTTTGACAAGGTTTTAAAATTTGAGTCAGCGTTGAAAAAAAACATTATTCATACCACAAGGAATATTTTAACCAAATTGACTCAACATTGTAGTTTTAAAAATAAGAGTCAAAGACGCCGGGAATCTCCCAGAGTAAGTGCTCCCTCCTCACTAGCCTCTTTAGTTAAGGATGTCACTTGCTCTTCTCGTCTTTAATTTTGTGCATATAGATGTGGAATCCCTCCGCCCCTGTTTTATTAACATTATTCTGTATGTACACAGAGCTAAGTGGTACCATGCAAATACCTACAGACTCTACCCCAGCTCTCTCTACTGCCCCCTGGAGTTCACTTCCTGTCACTGCTACCACCGGTCCTCACCTGTATCCCCCACTGGAGGAGATCAGGAGCCTCTGCTTTCCTTGGGGGGGAGGGGATATGTTCCACGTTGAGCCTTTTCTCCCAAACCTTCTCCTTACCTACCTCCTTTGACTACCTCCTTTGACTACTGCCTCCCAGTGGGGTCAGAGTTTGAAGTGAGAACAAATAACCTGCTCCAAACCACCTTCAAGACTTCTAATGCTTTTACACACTCACACACACACACACACACACACACACACACACACACCCCTCCATGGTTTTCTAATTCAATCCAGTGACTTCCTGAAGGTGAAAACATTCTGATAACTGATTCTGATCTCCTTGTGAGAATCCTTTGCTCTCAAGCAGCACACAGTAGCACTCTCTAAATACTCCCCAGCCACAGCAGCTTTCCTCCCTCTGACCACAATGACCTGCCCTCAACACAGCCTGATGCTAAATGGAACATTCCAGTTGTTCTCACGCTAGGGGGCCATTCACTTCTCATCTATTGAAAATGTGTTCTTTTTACTTGAAAAAGGAAAGAAAAACAGGTAGGTTCCAGAACGAAATCATTCGTATGTTTTAAGTTGGGTGTCGTCCTGCGGAGGCTCTATGCGGCCCTGCTCCCTGCGTCCCCGGATGAAATCGTCCCTTCGTCTCTTGTATCCGTGCTGCACCTGCTAGCCGCCCACTAGTCAGGTAGAGGCTAGCTTAGTGTTCAGACTAACTTCAGGACATCGCAAGGCTGGCATTCAAAGCACCCTTATTTCATGGAACTGTCCCAAGTCAGGAGACTTTCTAATTGCTACCAGCATCTCAGATCTGCCCAAGAGGAAGGGTAGAGTACGTCCTGTGTCATTCTTGTCTCCCAACATGATAAGCCCAAGCGTGAGTACTAGAAGATACTTGAGAGATGTCACATTCACATAAGTATTATTTACAGTACATTGTTATAGTATAATATCTTTGTTGCTTGAGTTCTGAATTAAACTGTGTCACGAATGTGCATAGCTGGAGGAAGCCACAGTACCCAGGGGACTGGCGTTGTCTGCGGTCTCCAGAGGCCCCGGCAGCCATTGGAACATGGCCCTGGGGCAGGGGCTGCTGTACTCACAGCTGCCAGTTGGAACTGGACATGACTCCTTTAATACCAATTACCACTTTCTCAATGAATATTCACTTACCCCTTCTAGGTGAAAAAGAGACCCTATATCACCATTAATTGGGGGTGGAGTCCTGCCTGAGGGGCACAGAGACCTGTGTTCATTTACTCCTTTGCAGAGAAATAAAGACATTGTAATGTTCTACACTTCAAACTTCTTTCACTTTTGCTTTATTTATGGGTCAATCGCCTAAACTCAAATCACTGAGGCTAATCATTTGGGTTCAGATTCATTGGGAGTAATGAACATACAAGATTATGTTGTCAAATTTTATGCAAAAAACTATACCTAACTAGTAAACCATTTCTACTTTCATCTCTCATTTAATAAGTATATTTATTTTGTGCAATAATAAAGACCCACTCATGGGTTTCAATGGTAACATTCATTTCAACAAGAGGAGAATTGCTAAGAAGGAAATTTCCGACCCACCATGAGGTCAGTCGGCTTTAGCACTGGTGAGGGCTGAGCTGCACCCGGCAAGGGGGGACTTGGGAGAGGCCAGATGGTCTCAAGGGAGTCGGAGTTTCCTGCCACAGCGTGAGAAATGTTAAACTAGATGAGCTCAGGTTTCTACCCTGACAGCTAAGACTCCAGGATAACCAAGCACATGATAACACAGCATTACGTTTCAAACACAACAAAAAATACCACTTGGGAAGGGAATCTTGCATGTGTCATCCTGAATGGTCTAATCTTGAGGCAATATTTCTTTATGGCACACTTGGGTCTGTGATTCTCCCCAGGCCTCATTCTTTCTGCCCCAACACAGTTTCCTTGGCATTGAAGCCGACAGTGCAAGCGATCAACGCCTTCCTTCCACGCTTCCCCAACACCACGGCAGGGGCTCGCACAGGCCGTGCGGGTGACGACAGGTTTACGAGGAACACACTCGGGTGACATGCTTGTGAAATGCCTTGGTGACAGGCAGGAGGGAAATAAATGGACACTGCCGTTATCCTCACAGATACATTTTCCTTCATAAAAAATATCCTTCACCTTTATAAAAGCCCAATGTGAGTTAAATAATAACATAAAGTGCCCCTTCCTACTATCCTTAGGTAGTCAACATACTAAGGAGTGTGTGTATGTGTGTGAATGTGTGTGTGTGTGTGTGTGACTTAGAGAAGTCTTAAGCCCTTAGGAGTAGAAAAGAATGAGATACAAATAAACCTGGAAAAGAAGCAAAGACCCTGTTGTAAGCAAAGGCTTCTCCCAACCCTGTCAAGAGATAACTCTGTGACTCAGGATTAACGTCCCTGGGACTCAATTTTCATTTCTTTAACTATCCAAGACACTCTTAATCAAAGCATCCACCAAAAAGGCAGAAGTGTAGCTATGGCTCAAGCAGTAGAGTGCTAGCCTTGAACAAACACTTAGGGACAGCACCTAGGCTCCAAGTTCAAGCCCCAGGACACACCCCCCACACACCACACACACACACACACACACACCACACACACACACACACACACCACACACCACACACACACACACCACACACACACCACACACACATACACTTCTTCCAGTTCCAATGTGCTGTAATTTTGTGGGTTCCTATGATTTGGCGAAGAAGTATATCTAGAAGGATCAGGAATCAGGAGATACTCAAAGATGTCGCTTAGCTCTGCACATCTTGCACACACATGAAATGCTGCTGGTTGGTGTGACCAGACCCATCTCTTAGACTGGTGTGATTGTCGGGGGACACTGGGTGATCTCCCAAAGCCATCGAAGCCCTTTCTCTCTGGCCTCCTGCCCCACTATAGGACAGGAAGTCTGAGAAGTCAGTCTGCTGGCATTTCCTTCCCCTTTACTAGTGAGATAAAACGCTTTCCCAACAAGTAGAGGATGGATTCTTCATAGACCGTGTTTTTGTCTTCATACAGCACGGGAGGGCTGCCAGGTTCAAAGAATGCCTTGGGACACTGGCTTTCAGATATGATCTGGAAATCATTCCATTCTTACCATAAGAAAAATGTTGGAAGTGGCGCTGTGGCTCAAGTGGTAGAGCTAGCCTTAAGCACAAAAAAGGCTCAAGAACAGTGCCCAGGCCCTGAGTTCAAGCCCCAGGACTGGCGAAAACAAACAAAAACTGTCATGCAGCCAGGGCACTGGTGGCTCACACCTGTCATCCTAGCTACTCAGGAGGCTGAGCTCTCAGGATTCAAAGCCAGCCCGGGCAAGAAGGTCTGCGAGACTCTCATCTCCAATGAACTACCAGAAAACCGGAAGCGGTGCCGTGGCTCAAGTGGTAGAGTGCTTGCCTTGAGCTAAAGAGCTGAAGGACAGCACACAGGCCCAGAGTTCAAGCCCCATCACCACCACCACCACCAACAACAACAACAAAACTGTCATGCTTTTTAAAAAAAAAAAAACACTCACATTCATCTAACTCATAAAACAATTGAGGTTCCCTGGCAAAGTATCACCTCCAAATCTGAGGAGCCCCAGTCTAGACTGCTCACCTGGGACAGAGGCCACGGAGCCACCAGAGAACCCGATCATTCCAATGGGAGCCTGGATCAGCAGCAAGCGTGGACTGTCACGGGAACAGGAAACTGAATCAAGGGGATGACGCATCGCCACTGGCTTTTCCTCGAGGAAACTCAGAGGAGCAAGATGAGGATCTGAGAGATCCCTCAGGCTTCCAGCCAGAGAGGGGAAGAGTAACCTCTGTCACATCTCCATAACCAGACCCTGCGCTCCAGGAGGAAAGACTTCTGGGGCCACCTCCCAGCTGGGAGAACATGCTCTGTAAACTTCTTGTCTAGTTTATTTTATTTTTGCCAGTCCTGGGGTTTGAACTCTGAGCCTGGGCACTGTCCCCTGAGCTCCTTTTATTTTGCTCAGGGCTAAGCACTCTTCCACTTGAGCCACAGCACCCCTTGGAGCTTTCTCTGTGATTGATTAGAGATAGGAATCTCTAGGACTTTCCCGCTTGGGCTGGCTTCAAACTATGATCCTCAGATCTCAGCCTCCTGAGTAGCTAGGGTTACAGGTGTGAGCCACCGGCGCCCAGCCCCCTGTCTAGTTTAATAGTGGACAAAAATGTATGGTTACTAAAGTATGGCATCAAGGAAAACAGCGTGAGGAGGCGGGAAAGCTGGAGAAGCATGTGGGGCCATGCCCATAGAGTGGGATTCATGCATGGCAGCATGGCCTTCTCCTACGTCCACCACCCAGCACCCACCCAGGTGGGTGGGACACAGCTGAGAGCTGCGAGGCCTGCAGCTAAGAAGCAACACAGAAAGGAAGGACTCGAGAGGGGTCTGAACGCTGAGGCTGCCTGCAACCACGGGAAGCACTGAACGTAAGAAGGCAGCTGGGTGGCACCAATTCTGACGAGGGAGGTGCATCCGCCTTAAACATTCTGACGTGTGACTTTCAACAAAGGTTACACCACTTGCCAAAAGATGAGAAAAAGCAATCTCAAGAGATAAAGCCACCCTCAGCACTAGACTCAGGTATGAGACTTAGGCTGGAATGGTTAGATTTCAAACACCCATCAAGTGTACGGTAAGAGCACTCAGGGAAGAAGACAGCCTGAGAGAGAGATGGCGTCTGTATGAAGTAACAGGAGAGGCTGGGAATCAAAGCACCGGCAGACATGGAGGTACTTTGCTGGGTTTCTCAATTGACACAATGCCTCAAGGAGAGATTTATTTAACATGAAGAGGAGACAGATAGCTTTGGAGCAGGACCAGTATGGCCACGCGAACCAAACTGAAATACAAACAGCAAGAAGAATGATTGAAAAATAAAATATTGCTGTGTGGTTATTGTGCTAACAGGAGAAGAACAGGAAAACGGAGCAGGAGGACTATTGGAAGGAACAATAACAGAACATCCCCAAAGTGATGAAAGGCTCAAACCACAGACACAGGCAGCGCAAGGAGCACACATTAGCGAAGTCACAGACAAGCACCAGCCTTGACAAAACGGCGAGCGGAAGAAATCTATAAAGAAAACAGACTCAGAGTTAGACAGATAGGATGCATTCCTTGTGGTTTGACTCGCTAACAAGACATATTGGACTTTAGCTTCATTAAAGGCCATCCGTTTTCTCATTTTAAAAAAGAGATGGACGGGCATGTGTACAAGGAACAGCCTGTGGCGGCTCCTTTGTTACGTAACTGCCACATTCCCCAAATACGAGGAGGTGTAATTATTGATGACTGCATCCTCTTTACCCACCAGAATTCTTAGGAACAGCTTACCAAGCAAGGAGAACCTCAGGGGACAGGTTTAGTCACCAGCTGTTACCTAATAGATGCAAAAGTGGATATGGGTTTTGGCTTAAATGGGAACAGATCTGATGTTTCCCGGGGAAGGTCAGCGCAGAGGGAGAGAGCAGCAGGAGATGTAGGCTCGTGGCATCCGAGGCTGGGGACCAGCTAACCCGATGAGGTGCTACAAAGCCAGGCTGGCCACGCGGATCCACTCACAAAAAAAAAACTAGAAAGAAAACGTCTCCCAGAATTCCCAGGGAGGTATCTGAATCCAAGAACGATGAGCTTTATTTTCATCTTTTGAAGGCATCAAAACCAAAGGATGCTGGCAGAAAGAAAATGGAAAAAAAAAAAGAGCAGGATTTCATTAGGGAAGAACTCGGATTGAGCAGATGATGTTTATGTGGAGCACTGGAGAGTGGAGCACTTTACATTTGCTGGTGAGAACCAGCTACTCTCAGACTCGAGTTCATGTTGAGACTTTCCCCACCTGCTTGACACTGATCATAGTTAAACAGTTATGTATTATTCAACCTGCTTCTAACTTTTAAACACTTGGCCAAACAGTTCATGAAAAAGGTTTTCTTTAAGAGTTGGAGCTAGTGGCAAAGCTGAGCAAGCTTCATCAATACTTTCGTGGTAGTTCAGGATAATTTCCAAATGAATAATCTTGAATAAATAACAGCTTTTAAAAAATGTTTTTTAAGCAATGGTGTTATCTCTTGCCTTCATTCACCAACATCGTAAGCTAGGAAGGTAACTGCGTCTATTCTCCTGTACGACCTTGTGGTGTGTGGCGTCCGCTTCCCACAGATATGAATGCCGGACTCAGAGAATCTGGGAGTTCCAATGCCCACCTGCACAGGCAGCTCAGGTGGTGGTAACAAAGTACCAGAAGCTGGAGGACTTACAACCAACAGAAACTTCTCTCTCATGGCTCTAGAACCTGAAGTCCACATTCAGCGTGACAACTACATCAGGATCTACTTAGAATCTCTTCCGAGTGGTAGAGAGCCACCTTCTAGTATCCTCGCATGGAAGAAAGAGGGTGGAAGGGAACTCGGGTACTCTTTCATCAACACCTTCCTTCACATCCACGAGAAAGCCTCCTCTGATCCAGTCATTCCCAAAGACCCCTGGCTGGTATCATTTCAGTATCCCTGGCTGGAACAATTTCAGTATCAAAAACTAAGAGGGCTAGGCATGGTGGTTCACACTTGTAATCCTAGCTACTCAGGAGGCTGAGATCTGAGGATCACAGTTCAAAGCCAGCATGGGCAGGAAAGTCCATGAAACTCTCATCTCCAATAAACCACTGGAAAACAAGTAGTGCCTGCGGCTCAAGCAGTAGAGCATTCACCTTGAGCTGAAGAGCACAAGGACATCGCCCAAGCCCCAAGTTCAAGCCCCACGACCCACAAGGGGGCATATTTATTCTATTCCACAGCCCAAGTCACATTTATTTTCCTTTACTTGCTATACTCATTTCCCTTCCTCCTGAGAACACCACAGTGAAGGTGATTGTCTTATCATCAACCATTCAAGCACTTTAATTCAATCTTCTCATTTGAGATCACTAATTTAATCTGCTTCTTTAAAAACTCATTTAAGAAAGGAATCCCTTTAGTGTTCATTTCTAACTTGTTCCTAAAAGATGTCATTAAAATCTTCTCAGCAATCAGGGGCAGGCAATTTGCTTAAAGTTAAGTCACCCCTAACTATCTTAAATTCCTTGAATAGAGAGTCTTTCTTATTTCCCATCTTGGAAATCAAAATGCAAGGACATCTCTTCCATCCACGGCTCTTCCTTACTCCTTGACTGTTATTCTGGCTCAGAACTCAGCTCTTAGAATTTGAATAGTATTTTATTTCAATTGGGAAACTGGGTTATGATGTAGGTGTCCAAATCAGCTCCAAAGCTGACAGCAAATGACTTTAAATGCATAGGATATGTTGACTCTTCGCAGTGTTTGTTTTGTTTTGTTTGTCAGTCATGCGGCTTGAACTCTGGGCTTAGGTGTTGTCCTTGTGCTCTTCAGCTCAAGGAGATTGCTCTACAGCTTGAGCCACAGCGCTACTTCCATTTTCTAGTGGTTTATTGGAGATAAGAGTCTCACAGACTTTCCTGCTCGGGCTGGCTTTGAACCGTGATCCTCATATCTCAGCCTTCTGAGTAGCTAGGATTACAGGCGTGAGCCACCAGCTCTTTGCAGTTTTGAGGCAACTCTCAGTAGCCCTTTGGGTCACCAAATGCTCTGTGATGCAAGCTTCCTTCCCAACTCAGTGTGGGTGATAGAGCTAGAGATGGAAGCTTGCAGGAAATTCCACGTCACTCAAGCTGTGCTGACAAACGGTGTATTCCTAACGGGTAGCATGGCGTTCTGTATTCCACCAGTGAATCCTTCTGTCATCCTTCAACGTCATCTCAGGGACAGCTGCCCAGCCCTAAGCCAGGAGGAGGGTGTCCCCAGGGGCTGAGGTCCGGTCTTAGTATCAACTTTGTGTGCTGGCTCGTTAGCAAAGGGACTAGTGAACCGGAACATCCACAGCCATTTGGAACATCACAGATTGTTTTAATGGTGATGGGCAGAACTGATAAACATTTACATGGCATTAAATTGACTTGACGCGCCTCATTTTTAGATGATTACCCAGCACTTGTGGAGCATTTTAGAGCTTTTTACAAGCTCTCTATTCATGCCTCCTTTGGCTCTCATAATAATATACTGAAGGAGATAGCAGGGAGATCTTGGAAAGAGAGACAGAGACAGAGACAGAAGATGCTGGGTAGAGCCATACTGAACATTCAGCCTCACAAACAGAGTCTTGAGTCTATTTGGACCTCTGAGTGTGTGTATGTATGCACACGTGCACACGCTCGTGCATGTGCACACATGTGCATGCATGCATGTACACACCAGTACTTGAACCAGTGTTTGAACTCGGGGCTAGGTGCCTTTGTTTGGTTTTCAGTAAAGGTTGGCACTCGGCTGCTTGGGCCATACTTCTGCTTCCTGTCTGACCTTCTTCGCCTCCATTCTCCTCTCCTCCACTTTAGCTAAATACAGACAGACAGATACCTTCATTTCCCACAGTTGTCTTTGCACTATAACTTCCATTTAAAAAACTCTTGGGTTGTGTTCATCAATAATGGTTTGAGGGTTAAGAACCTAGTTGTGAAACTCCTGAGAGCTATCGATTCATTCCCTAGGAAACGTACACAAGCACCTCCATTCTACATAATCTCGGAATGTAAGACCCCACTAGGCAAGAGCTTCCAGACGTGAGGTGCTGAGCAGCTCTCTACCCCCCTCCCCCCTCCCCCTCCCCCCCCCCCCCCGTCTGTCCTTCCCAGAGACAGGGCTGCTCCCTGCTCTGGTCCCCTAGGGGCTTGCACATGCCTGGATCAGGATGCGAGGTGATTCTGATTATTCACATTCAGATTTCCCCAGCGCACACTAAGATCCTTGAGAGCTGGACCAGGCATCACTTCTCGGATGCTAGCTCCTAGTCCCTCTCCCTGATCAAAGAAAGTACCATAGCACCTCAAACCTAGCAGGAGGAGGACTTGTGCTGTTGAGCCTCTCCAGGAAAGCTGAATATGTGGAAACAGACTTGGGCATTATGTTCCCATTCAGGGTCTTATTTTGAACCATCCTTCTCTCTCATACAGCCTCCTACTGTGGCCAAACCAGAGAAAAAGAAGAAACGGAACAGAATTCAAGAGTCAGTGACACTTGGCACCTTTGTAAAGTTCCAGTCTTAATATTCTGAACCTCTACATTTAGAACTTATTTCTACCCACGAGGAAACGCTGTAACGAGAAGTAATAAAGTCTTCCAGGAGCTCAGAAGAAATGAAGACGCTGGTTTATAGCTCTGTTATCCCAACAAACCTGGTGACTTGTCTGTTTACCGGGTAATTACCATCCTCTCCAGCTCGCCTATACAAATGTACCCAGTACATAAAATGCTACCCTAGGAACATCTGGCAGGAAGGTTTGTGTCTATGACTTTGATGAGAAAAGATAAGAAATTCGTTCATGGCGAAAGCATGGCTTGCTCGCACAACACTTCATGGCTTAGGAGAGGGCCTCCACGGCCTCCCATGTGCAGAGAACTACACACACCATTTTATCCCATGGGAAAGATCCAGGCTTCCTCCTCAGGTAATCTGAATTTCCTCTCCTAAAAGCTGGTTCCCTTTCCAGGGTGTGAGCCAGAGAAAAGACACCCAATCCTATCAACCTTAGCTTCAGAAAAGACGATCCTTGACGTGGGATGAGCCACTCAACTCCAGTACCCAGAGTTCACCTTGCTGATAGGAGTGGCCACTGGGCTCTGGAAAACCATCCACTTAAAGTTACCAGTTAAAGGCATGCTGTTACCAACAGAGCACTTTTGCAGGCAGGCAGACTGGAATCTTAGGGTGTTCACACTGACTCCTTTCATCATTTATGAATTAACAAGAAGCTTCATTCGTGTACAAGTAGGTGAAGTAAACACATGGATGAACAAGGAAATAGGAAGGGGCCATAACACCAGCAAAGCACTGGAAATAAGCTTGCCAAAGCTGGTCTTGCAATCAGCTTTTTCTTCCTTATCATCGGCTACGATGAATTCTTAAGGCTGGTCAAGAAGGATTTCATTTGAAATCCCCCTTACCAGAGATTTATATATGAATGTATATACAGATGTATGTTTGTATATATTTGAACATGTATATTTACACACATGCATACATGGATTATTATGCATGCATGCGCATATGTACGTAGAGAACATCCTACCTTGTTTTGAATAAATTTGAAGTGAAAAGCGTGACAAGACTCAAATAAACATGAATTTGGAAGCAAACATTCACACACACACACACTCAGCTGTTCTATTCTAGCTATAGAGAATAGCAAAATAAGCAACAGATCCTTTAGACACACTTAATTTAGATCTTTCCACTTTGAAAACTGCCTTGATTTCTCCCATCACATGTAGCAAGCCTTCATCTATCATTCAGGCTAATAACATTGGCTATGCTTCACAATTAGCCATAGAAGAGATCTTTTTGCTAAGGCCACAAATTCAGTTGGAGCTTCAGCAGTACACAGACTGTCAGCGTCAGAAATGGCCTTTTCCTGGCAGTCCACACTGTGCATTTTCGGTTGCCTTGACAACTGGTTGGCTGAGGATTCTGCTTTACAGAATGAGGATGCCTTTGCCTGATTCTACCCCTCAGACATTGTGATGAACTTCCAAGTGAACTGATGCTAACAATGGCAAGCTTGGCTCCATGAATGTCAGAATTCTGTCGCCATTACATCCACAAGGGGGTGGGCAGCGGGGGGAGGGCTAGGAGGAAATAGAGTGACATAGCAAGGGTTGTTGTCATTATTTTTAATTCTAGTTAAAATTAAGCCAACAGGACCTACAGTCAGCCCTCAGCCCTGCGAGGAGGAAACTAAGAGGTGAACAGAATTATTTAGGCTTCTTCTAATAGCTTGGATGAAAAAGAAGCCGAGCATATGGCTAAGATATTTTGCAGGGTAAAGACTAGAAACCCCTGGAAGGAAATGAAAATCGTATTCTGTTTGGTCACAACATTCCCGGCGCAGCTCTGTGCGTTTTATTTATGTTCCTTCCCGCCTCAATCCTTCGGGGCAGTAATTGTCATTTTTGGTGGGGAAGCCCCACCTGACTCCCCAGTTTGGCCACCTGTGCCTGCTCGGATGAACGAAGCATGGTCATGATTTTACTTTTCAATTCGGAAAGCACACAATGTAATTTAGCTTTGAGGACTTCCTGACAGCATTGAATCACCCAGCAGCTTGGGGGCTTCTTGATGTCTCACTCCAGAAATTACTTGTTTATAGTAGCAAGTACAAGAAAAAAAAATGTAGGTTTCAAAGTTTACCAGCTTTCCTTGCATTTCAATTTCAAAATGCATAATGCAAAAGCTATGCACGCTAAAGCCTGGACCTGGAACCTTCCTGCAAAGGCCTGTGCGTTAAAGCCTGAGGCACAAGCAAGAGGCAGTGGAAGGTTTAAGAGGTGGCCCTAGTAAGAGATCTGTAGATAAGTGGAGAGTCCCGCCCCTTCCTCTTTCCCTTTTGCTTCCATAGGAGATGGACAGTTTTGTCTGCCACATGCTCCTCCCAGGAAGCCACCACAGTTCCATTGTGGAACTGGGGGAGCTTTCACACTCATAGTTTCTTTCAGGGGATGAGTTTTTTGACTTACAGAGCTGGACCCTGGGGTTATGTGTACCACAAAGCAGGATTTTCTGATCAGTTTTATGGATCAATGAAGACAGCATAGTACTGGACTATCTGATCAAACCCAGGGCTAAGTGTTACTGAAAAGGTGGTTGTACCGGCGAGATTAACACTTACATCAGTGCCTTCCATCATATGGGCAGGCCACAGCCAATTAGTTGAAATTAAGCAGCAGGAAAAAGACAGAAGCTTCCAGAGGAAGAAGGAAGTCTGCCCCCACTGAGGGGCAAAAGAAGACAACATTATGGGTGGGTTCAGCAGTAGACTACTTGTCTGGCATGTACAAGGTCCTAGACACATTCTCAGTACAATAAAAAGGGAAAGGAAGAAAGCAGGGAAGGGAGGAAATAGAAAAAAAGAAGAGAAAGTAAAAGGAAAGAAGGAAGGACAGAGGGAAGGAAGGAAGGAAATAAATAATAAAGAAACAAAGAAAAATCAAGAAGGATGGAGGGAAGAAAAGAGGGATGGCAGGAGGGAAAGAAGGAGGGAAGGCAGGAAGGAAAGGAAGAAGGGAGGGAGGGAAAAAGGAAGAGAAGGAAGACATGACTGAATTAGTTCTCAGCAATGGCTTTCTCATGGACCAAAATGAAAGTATCAGCTCTGTCCCAGAAACATTTGAGGGTTTGATTCCAAACACATTTGAGTTACAGAAGAATTAAGGTGCGTGGGGTTAAAGGACTGGGATTTTAGGTGGTTGTGCAGATTCTAGAGGCTACTCACATTCATGGCCCCTTCCTTATCTTCAAAACCAGCACTGGAGCTGGGAATCCCTGGCTCCGACCTACAATCCTTGCTACTCAGGAGGCTGAGATCTCAGAGTTGTGGTTCAAAGCCAACCCAATTCCCAGAAAGTATTTCCTAAGCTCATTTTGCAGTAAAAGAAACCAGGGCTGATGGGAAAGTGGTCAATTTTGAGGCCGGGGTGAAGAATACACTAGATAAACAAGGAGGATTTGCAGTGCCAAAAAATAAAGAAGTCTTCAAACAAAAAGAATTAATGTGGCCAGTATAAGAGTCAATCTGAAAGCTATCCCAATGGCCAAGCTGAGACAACCTGAGGAAATAAAAACCTGAGTAATCGTCTCATTGGGTTATTATCCAATTACTCAAAGAATAAAACAAATAACTCCAGGTTCAGACTGTTAATAAATAATTGAATAACCAAACATAAGGGAGACAGAAAAACAATTCCTTCCAGAATAATTTCAACTAAGAGATGCAGGGGAAAAAATGAGGTGAGTAGAAAATCACCGCAAGAACCTCACAGTAATAAAAACTTCTCCAGTCAAAATCACTTAATGCTAAAATTAGGCAGAATGTGGTGTTGTTGTTTGCTGTGTTTATCATCGTTGTCCTTAAGTAGCTCTATAAAGGGGTTTCAATTCAACAAGTCAGATTGTGAGTATAATTCGTCTTGACCAATGTCACCCCTTCCATCACCCTCCCCATCTCTCCCAACCCCACTCCTCCCCTCAAGTTACCTGGATCTGTATTCACATATGGACAGTAAATATTATGATCACATTCACCCACCCTTCTTCTCTCCAGAAGCGAGTGTGTTATAAAGGAACTCCCTTAAAATAGATGTTTATTAATTACAAAGGGAAACACTGCAGCTTCCAATGGGACAACCTGACAGGTCCCGTGTTAGCCATAGGATCAAGCTAGCATGAGCAGGGGTAACAAAGAGGCATTCCACGCTGTGACACCGGACACAGCATGCCAACCAGGGCTCATTACCCTCTGCAGTTGTCCACCCCCAGATGCATGTGCTAATCTAACATGAAGAAACGGCAGACACCCGAAGCTGAGGGGCATCTTACAAAACAACAGCCCAAGCGTCTTCAAAAGTGTCAACACTGTGACAAGGTAAGAAGAGCTGTCACCCCTCAGAAGGAGCTGATAAATAAACACACAGATATTTATATATATTTATAAATATTATTTATAAATATATATAAATATTTATATAAATATAAATATTTATAAATATATATAAATATATAAATAAAGGGATATTTATAAACACACAGATAAATAAAGGAGGGATACGCCGGGCGCTGGTGGCTCATGCCTGTAATCCTAGCTACTCAGGAGGCTGAGATCTGAGGATCTCGGTTCAAAGCCAGCCCGGGCAGGGCAGGAAAGACCGTGAGACTCCTATCTCCAATAAACCACCAGAAAACTGGAAGTGGCACTGTAACTCAAGTGGTAGAGCGCTCACCTTGAGCTGAAGAGCTGAGGGACAGTGCCCAGGCCCAGAGTTCAAGCCCCACGACAGACAAAAAAAATAAATAAATAAATAAATAAAGGAGGGATAAATAAACACACAGAGAATCCTGGATTTGATCTGTAACTAAGAAAAGACAAAAGTAGGTAATCTGCTCAATTTCAAATAAAGTCTTCCATTTGGTCCTCTACAATGCACAGTTCTTAGCTATGATCTTGGTACCGTTCTATGCTTTTGTTAAGTAGACTTAGGAGATCTGTATTCGGGCAATAATCAAAGTGTACTATTTTTGCAACTCCTCTGCAAGTCTCAAAAAAGTTTTGAAGGAAATAAATGGGTTAGTGTTGAGTATAAAGTGCTCTAATAGTCGCAAGCCATTGGTCTCTGCGGTGAGACACCGTTTCCCTTCAGGAGCCACTTTGATTTTCGCCTGCCATCCTGCAGATGCTGTGGCTGTTCTGCGCAGACGCAGTCTTGTTCCCTCTTCTGAGATTCCAGCGTTCACGAGTGCAGTGCCCATAGCGTTCATATTCATCCCAGTACCAGCAAACACATAGAACACGCTGTCAGGGTCGGCCTCCTACGTATAAACCACCACGGCTTTCATACAACGGGATCTGGGGTGGTGCTATGACACATGAAAGCAGACAGCTAGTTCAGGGATTATGTCATTAAAAGTTTCAGACAGAAATATAGATATAGATATAGATAGATAGATAGATAGATATACGTATAGATATCTATGCGTCTGTAGACATAGATGGAGCTATATTTATAGATAGGCAGGTATATATATTGATAGAGATAGAGGTTGAGATATCTCTCTCTATCTATAGCCAGAATTAATTAATTAATTAATTATCTATATCTACTTAAAGGCCTAAATTCAGAGGGAGGCTCAGCGACTCCACCATTTTTCATGATTGCTGCACATGAGGTGTCTGGAGGGCACAGTACACTTCCCTGGGAAAGGGGGCCAGGTATCAGTCAGTACCGGCTCCTTGGCTCCGTGGGAGGAGAGACCCTCTTGCCTGAGCCCACGCCACGGCTCTGTGCGGGCTAATGCAGCCCTAGACACTTGGTGCTTGAAGGAATTCCTATCGATTTCCCTAAAGTCCTGGGAACTTCCCAAGTTGGGAAGGAGAGGTTCAGGCATACACGTGTGCTAGGGGCAGGGGACCAGACTGCCTGAGCTCTGTAATACGAGTTGATGAAGAGCCCCACCGGCGATAGGAAAGGTCTTGAAGAAAAGCTTAGCTCCTGCCCAACACATGCATCTGGGTTGAGATTTCAGAGCCCAGATAGCCGCTCCTCAGCCAGTTTCCGAATCAGACTCTAAATGATAAAAGGAGGCAACCGTTTGGTGTAGTGTCCACCCTCCGCCACAGTGAGTAGCAACAGATACCTGACACAGATGATTCACACTGATGTTCTCCGGCTGATGGGCTAGATGAACAGGTGAGCTCAGACCAGCCCCAGAACCTGAGCATGATAGCTAGAAACATGGTCGGAGAGGAAATTCTCACTAGGGGTTTATATATGCATTATCTTATTAGAGTAAGCAAGAGATCTGCTAATAACTATGTTTTACAGAGTCTAAAAAGGAGATAAAGAAATCAAATGAACAGGGGAGAAAACATTGTTGGATTAAAAAAAAAAAAAAACGAACAAGCACCTGAACTTTCTGCTTTAAGCAAAGAAGAGCTCAAGAGAACAAATTAGATGACTCTGCACTGGGAATGGAACCAATCACTGACCATCTATGACAACTTTCATTGCCGAGATTTGTGGAGCCTACTTACCATAGGCCCAGAATAGAAGGGACCGCCATGATGCTTTGCTTGCTCGTGCATCTTCCTTCTTATTGCTGACTTTTATAGCTGTTGATTGCTCTTCTAGAGACTATTTATTCATTGCTTTGGGGAAAGACCTGTTTTCTTTAGACAGTTAAGGTCTGGATTGCTGGGGTATTTTTATTTTTATCACAATCCATACCTTTTCTTAGACAGCACTATAGCTGAATGGGTTTTCATGGAAATTCCATTTCTCTGTTCTGCTCCTTTATCTTGATGGATGCTTCAAAAGGTGCAGCTTAATCTCCCTGGCCATTTATCTAGATCCACAATTCTCAGCTCTGCCCTCCACAAGATACTTCGCATTTCCCAGGGAACATTTCTGAAAGTCACAGCTTTGGGAAAGCGGTTGCATTCTAGCATCCGGCCAGCTGCTACTTCACTTCCCTCCACTCTCAGAAAAGCCCCTCACAACAAAGATGGATCTAGATGAAGGCATCACCAGAGTGTCTCAATCATGTGCTATTTATATTCTGGCCACATAAGGAGCCGTGGAATAGGTCTGCACATGGGGTCACTCAGGGATGGGACCCAGGGGTCTCCTCTCTCTCTCTCTTTTTTTTTGGTGGGTTGTGGGGCCTGAACTCTGGGCCTGGGCGCTGTCCCTCAGCTCTTCAGCTCAAAGCTAGAGCTCTACCCCCTGAGCCACAGCACCACTTCTGGCCTTTTCTGCTTATGTGGTGCTGAGGAATCAAGCCCAGGGCCTCATGCATGCCAGGCAAGCACTCTACCACTGAGCCACCTTCCCAGCCTGGTCTCCTCCTTTTTTTAACCAACCTAGAGCTCAGCATCTGTGGCCCACATAGCGCACACCAGCCTCTTCTCGGCTTGACCCTCTGACCCTCTGTCCCTTCCCCCCTTCCCATCTCTCTCCTCTCACCTCTCGCTGCCGCTCGCTTCCTCCAGTCATTTCCACTCTGCCATCCATCACTGGAGTCACCTCTGAGTGGGCTGTTGGGACTCATTTTTTCCTTTTCCCCCATCACTGCCCCCATCATCTGTCAAATGTTGAAAGCATTTCAAGCCACCCTCTAAAGGTGTTAGTGACTACAGGGGCCTGGCAGGTCAGTTCCAGAGGATTGGGGTGGCTTTCAGGCCCTGCCGAGCTCCGACCCAGCCCAACCTATAGCTGAGGTTCATTCCCTGCTGTTCTTCCCACACCCGACATTAGGGTCACCAGCTCTCCCTGGCTAATTCTTACCTCACAGTACCTGCTTCCACCACAGTCTCTACCTGGAATTATTACCACGCGGCACGTAAGAGAAAGGAGAGACAGACAGACAGAGGTTTCCTCTAAAATGACTGGCGGTGCTTACATGGAGTAACACAAAGATATTCCTGAGTAAACTCTGTTCCTGATGGAATATGTGAATGAACACAGCCTCCTCCTGGGGGCTTCCTCGCCTGTTTGCATTTGTGGGTCTGAGCTCCTTCTGCTGGTCGCTCTGACTGTGATTTAGTGTCCCCATATGCCACCTCCATCGCCTCTTCACCCTCTATCGTCTTCGATGGCAAAGCATGTCTACAGGAAGAACAGTGCCAGCACAGAGCTGGTACAATAATTATCCATCGAGTTAAGTAATTGAATAAACATTTATTTTGCTCTGAACACTTCAACAAGTCTTGGCTCAGTGTTATCTTTGGAACTGAAATACCAACCACTCTGCCTTCAATTTGTCACAGCCTTTTTTGTGTCATGTGAAGGATGGTAGATATTTTAAAAATAATCAATAGCCAGGCTGGGAAGGTGGCTCAGTGGTAGAGTGCTTGCCTTGCATGCTTGAGGCCCTGGGTTCGATTCCTCAGCACCACATAAGCAAAAAGAAAAAAACCAGAAGTGTCGCTGTGGCTCAAGTGGTAGAGTGCTAGCCTTGAGCTGAAGAGCTGAGGGACAGCACCCAGGCCCAGAATTCAGGCCCCATGACCGGACCCCCCCCAAAAAAAAATAATCAATAGCCCTTCACTGTGGAAATAAGAGGCCAAGAAAAAAACAGCTATGTAGCTGGTCGCCAGTGGCTCACGCCCGTAATCCTAGATACTCAGGAGGCTGAGGATCACAGTTCAAAGCCAGCCCAGGCAGAAAAGTCCGTGAGACTCTTATCTCCAATAAACCACTAGAAAACCGGAAGTGGCTCTGTGGCTCAAGCAGTAGAGCACTTACCTTGAGCTGAAGAGTGCAAGGACAGCGCCCAAGCCCAGAGTTCAAGACCCACAACTGACAAAAATAAAAATTAAAAAGCTATGTAAATCAATTTTCTCCTTAAATTATTCCATTGCTTCCAATTACATACCCTAGTAAAACCCGATTCTATAGGTCTCTTAGAAGTTCTTAACTACACAGTAATTTGTAGTTTCCCATTTATTTGTGTAAGTCATTGTTGGTTTTATAATTAATAGCAAAGCCCAAAGTATCTAATACCTATTAACACTAACTTCATATATAAGTATGCTCACATTATATTTCTGTTCCCAAAGATAAACAATAATTCAACACTGGGAAGGAGGACTCTGGTGATCTATTCAAATATTTATTTAGGAATAAATGTATGTATTTAGTCATCTCTTTGGAGTATTACATCAGAATATAACCAATGGCTCAACTAGGGGAACATTAGCATTCTAGAAGTCTATTAAGCACTGCTAAGCATAAAACATAAGTATAAAACCCATAAGGGGAAAACTGATGATCTGGTAGTCCTTGTCCACGGGCAGAGGTATTTGTCAGGATTCTAGGCTCACAAACAATGCGCTCTGACTTTGAATTCATGAGAAGAATATCAAGAGCTCACAGCACCCATGGGGAAGATTGGCTTAGAAACAGGTTGGGGAAGTGGGAAGTGGAGCTCCACGAGATGAGAAGTCAGGCTGGCAGAGATGCCCCAGAACAGAAGAAGCCTAGTCAGGAACCCAATCATCTACACCTCCTCCCCTCAGCGCAAGATAACTGCGGGGGATAATGTGTCCAATGGACTCAGACCGATTGGCAGTCTTCGTTAGCTCAGACTGACACAACAAACCAGCACAGAGTGGCTTAAACAAGGCAGATTTATCCCCTCAGAATTCTGGAAGCTGGAAGTTCCAAATGCAAGGGCAAGAGAGAAGAGAGAGAGAGAGAGAGAGTGACAGAGACAGAGACAGAGACAGACAGAGAGACAGACAGAGAGACAGAGAGACAGAGAGACAGAGAGAGAGAGAGAGAGAGAGAGAGAGAGAGAGATTGGGAGAGAGCGGCCTCTCTTTCTCTTCCAATATGGACATGAATCCCAGTATGAGGACCTCATGTAACCTTCATTACCTCCCAAAGGTCTCCTGCCCAGTGCTGCCCCCTGGGGTCAGGGCATAGGATACACAAAGGGAGGAGGGAGGAGGTGCAAACATTGGATTCATAACTGTCCCTCCGTGGGCCAGCCCATGCACACAGCATAACTTTGTGGAGTTACAGGAAAGGCATGGATTTGCTTGATAGGCCTTCAGAGGGAGTGAATACTTCAGACACCTTGACTTTGGACTTCCGGTCTTCAGGTCCAAAATCAAGGGCAGGGCTTTCTGTGAGAGCAGGAATTTCTGTTCTGTTGAAACTCAGTTTGTGGCAATTTTTGCTTAACAAAAGCCTTCAGGAGTTAATGTAGGTAGAAACCTGGTTCCTGAATAAAGTTTCTTCAGTGAGCCAGGAGCTGGGTTCTCCTACCTTCGTTTCCTGCCTTGGCTAGAATCCACCTGTAGATTACGATGATCTTCAAAGCGTGGGTGAGAGATTTTGCATGAGAAAGTTCATCTGTCAGTGAAACATTCTGCAAGAAATGTAATATTAAAATGAACTCAAATGGTGTAATTCCTTAGAACAACAAAATCAAAGCACCAGAGGAGAAGGTAGAGTAGGGTCAAAGGGCAAAGGGCAAAGGATTAATGAGTGAAGAGGAGAACAGGGGTGGGGGGGAATACAGACAAGAATCCAATGCATATATTACAAAATTAAGAAGAGAGAGGGCAGGGGTGGGTAAGGAGGGATATTACAAGGGGAGTCGTGGATCCAAGTACATTGTGTTCATAAACTGCTTTGTTAAATGGCAACTCCTTTGGACAACTACCTAAAGATGACAATAATGGTGATAAATAAAGTAAAAATACAACAATAAGGCCGAGGACTCTGAACAATCAAACACAAAGAGTGCTTGGAGAAGACTGAAGTTGGGCACCATGGCTGACAAGCTGTCATCCCTCTTGAGAAAAGGGCTTAGAGTGACAGCACTGAGATGCTTCAGACCGCACGAGTCTTTGTTTTGGGGCCTGTCTTGTGGGTTGCAGGACGCTGAACAGCCTGCCTGGTCTTCACCCACTACATTCCAGCACTGCGCCACCCTTCAATTACGGAGACCAAAATTATCTGCAGCCATTGCCCAGTATCCCTTATAGATATAGAGGGCCTCAAAATCACCGCCCCCATGAGAGACAGTGACCCAGAGCCTGTTCACTCTCCCCGTCCGTGTGACTTCAGCCTAGACAATGTCTTCCTGGAGTTTCAGAATGAAGGAGTGGAGTGGGAGAAAACAGACTCAAACTGAGGGCATGACAGAGACACAGACAGACCTAGCTACAATCACGCACAGGAAATTGAGCTGAGCAGAAGAGGTGCGGGGAGGGAGAGGGGAATTATCAATGAAAGATGAGTCCAGGGCTTGATTCTCTCTGCAGGAAGTCTAGGGGATGACTTCGACCAACTGGCTTCTATTTGCCTTGGTCCAAAAAGAGAAAAATAGGACTTACCTAAAAGTCATATTGAGCTTGTGAAGAAGGCAAGTTTCATAGGTATATGCACTGTACCCTACACCTCTACCCATAAGTCAGTGGCTGTTCATACAACCAGTTACACTGAGAGGTATCAAAACAATAAACTGTGAAGAAATACACAGTGAGGCCAGAGCGGCGCACTTCTGTAATCCCAACTACGCAGAAGGTTGAGATCTGAAGATCTCAGTTGAAAGAAAGCTGGGGCAGGAAAGTCTGTGAGTCTCTTACCTCCAATTAACCACCAACAGTGGTAGCGTGCTAACCTTGAGCACAAAAGTTCACGGACAGCTCCTAGGCCCTCAGTTCAAGCCCCAGGACTGGCACAAAAAAAACCAAAACAAAACAAAAATAAACATCCAATGAAAGAAAGATTAATATCAACGGCTTCAACAGAGAGGATAACTTCTGTACAAACAAAAAATATGACCAGGCTGAGAAGGTGGCTCAGTGGTAGAGCACTTGCCTTGCAGGCATGCAGCCCTGGGTTTGATTCCTCAGCACCACATAAACAGAAAAAAATGGAAGTAGCACTGTGGCTCAAGTGGCAGAGCGCTAGCCTTGAGCTGCAGAGCTGAGGGACAGCACCCAGGCGCAGAGTTCAGACCCCAGGACCAACCCAAACTAAAAGTATGACTTATTTGAATGTTCTAGAAAATAAGTTGGTCCTGCCTATTTGCTTACCTAGAATTACTTGTCTCCAGAAGATATTGACTAGCTGAGATTCTGCCACAACAGCTAAATTTCACATTCAAGTACCCAACAGACTCTTCCTTAGAAACATTACAGCTACCCAAAGCTACCAAACACTACTGAAATAGAGCAATAGTCTAAATAATTCAGATCTAACCCTTCTGTGGTCTAAAGTGACTTAGATGTAGAGGTTTGTATAGAACTCTAATAACCAACCACAAGCCCCCAGCATCCTAGTGAGACCATAATCGAAAGTTTACTAAGAGTAGAAGAAGCTGGGAGCTGGTGACTCATGCCTGTAATCCCAGCTACTCAGAAGAATGAGATCTATGGATTGGAATTTGAAGCCAGTTTAGGGGGAAAAAAGTCTCTAAGGCCTGAAAAGTCCAGGAGACTCTTACCTCCAATTAACTAGCAAAAAAACAGAAGTCGAGGTGTGGCTCAAGTGGTAGAGTACCAGCCTTGAGCAAAAAAGCCAAGTGAGAGCACTAAGCCTTGAGTTCAAGCTCCAGTACAGGCACAATTAAAGAAAGGAAGAAGGAAGAGGAAGAGGGGGGGAGGAAGGAGGGAAGGAAGGAAGGAAGGAAGGAGGGAGGGAAGGAAGGAAGGAAGGAGGGAGGGAGGGAGGGAAGGAAGGATGGGAGAAATGGAAAAGTAAAAGACTGTCTGTACCAAGAACTTCCTGTCAAAGCGTACACCTCATCAGCTTGCAGGGACTGGCTTTAAACCCCGGAATGCCTCCCACCTGCTCCCCTCCCTAAGGACCCAGAGCTTCTGCTGCCGCTGTTGGCTGGCATTTGTGGAATGCCTGCATCTCAGTTGAAGCTCCTCATCTGACAGCTTGGGTATTTGAGATGTGATTTTTTTTCTAGGTGCTGTAAAATTGATCTCAGGCAAGCATTACACCTACCAAGAGAGCATGGGGACATAGGCTCCCTTCTTTGTACTGGGGGTTGAATTCAGCATCTCATGCTTACCAGGCAGGTTCTATGCCTTGAGCCATGCCTCAGGCCCCTTTTTGTATTGGTTATTTGGGAAGCAGGCTCTCTCTTTATGCTCCAGCCCTCCTACTTGTTCTGTCCTGTGTTCCTGGGGGTGGCAAGCATATCACCGTCCCCAGCCCTGTGCTTCACTGGCTGTTGTCTTGAATATGATCTTGGTTAAGGTGAGGTCATACTGGAGAAGGGTGGAGCTATGACCGTAAACTTTGCTTCCTGGGAGGCTGAGAATAGGGGAGGATTGAAAGGAGGGCCACAATTTGAGAGAGACTTGGACATGCCGGAAGAAAAATCAGTGATGGTGAAGGCAGAGATTGGATTTGCTTCCACAGACCAAGGAGCTATCAGAAGTAGTGAGGCCACCTGGACCACCTTCTCCATCCTAGCCTCAAACATAGCCAACTTACCAAGGCCTCAGTCTCAGCATTCCAGACTCTTCCATCACAAAATGTTTATCTCACAGCACTTTGTTCACACAGCTCTTTTTTTTTTTTTTTTGTCAGTCCTGGGGCTTGAACTCTGGGCCTGGGCGCTGTCCCTCAGCTCTTCAGCTCAAGGTGAGCACTCTACCACTTGAGCCACAGCACCACCTCCAGTTTTTTGTCTCATAGACTTTCCTGCCTGGGCTGGCTTTGGACCATGATCCTCAGATCTCAACCTCCTGAGTAGCTAGGATGACAGCCACCGACGCCTGGCCACCGATCATTTTTGAGAGCTTTTCCTTGTGCTATATCAGAGTAATAGACTTTGATCCATTCCACCCTTCCTTCCTCTGACTAATAGCAGCACTGTGTACAGAGAGTGGAAAGGGTTTTATTTTACCTCTCATCCTTTCTAGAACACTAATTATCTACAGGAACCTTATGACTGTTAAATATTGTTTTGTTGTTGTTGTTGTTTTGGAGTAGTGTTTTGGGGGGCAGTACTGGGGAGTTTGAATTCAGGGCCTCGTGTGAGAACACAAGGGGCTGAGCCTTGCTTCCAGCCCTGTTTTTCCCTGATGACCTTTAGAATAGATTCCATTCGGGATGTGCACCTGAGAACTGACATGTCCATGTCTTGGCTTCCCACGTCCCTCAGGTCACAGGCGCAGGGCATCACATCTAGCATGGACTTCGGGTCTCACAGACTTCTCCACCTGGACTGGCCTCACACCACAATCTTCCTTTTCTGGCCTTCCCAAGTAGCTAGGATTACAATCAGGAGCATCTGGTGTCCAAGCTCCTACATTCGAATATTTTAGTGTTCGTAAAGTCTTTTCTAAGACTCAAAAATCATTTTTCTGACATTATAATGATAGTTCCAGCAGCACGGACAAGCGTTAAGATGCCCGTTTAACTTACTGGATTCTGAAAAGGAAATTTCACATTGAAAGTGCTGATTGTCCTAGTATAAGTAATAGAACTGTTCTTGAAAGATCAGATTGTAACTGCTGCTCGGCCTGAAGGTTTTCCAGTAGATGTGTCCAAAGCCAACAAAATTATGCCCTGAACTGACCTGACCATCTCGATAAAATAGTAATTTGGTTTTTCTCAGCCTCCCGCTGCTTGAGAGATTAATAGCATGTGTCAGAATAAGATGAAAGACAAATCACCAGGCCAAGAGCTTGCAGAAATGTATCTGGATGAAATTAAAGCATATTTTTCCCTTACTGAAAGCTTTTACTCTGAGAAGGTACATCTGTTTTTTTTTTAAAAAAATCTTCTATCCTTAGAAACTAAATTTATATTTCAAATAATGTCATCAAAGCAACGCATACATAATCATACTCTTTAGCTGCTCCTGTTCAGCCACGAAATATATACACTTTAGGTGACAAAATGTCATCTTCTCAGAGATGTTAATTATACGATGATTCCCGGGCGAAGGGTGTAAACAGTGATTTGCAAGTGATATTGCAGCACGAAGAGCTCAGGCTTTGGGGTGACATGGACACAGGATGTCTCCCATGATTTGGGGTGACACACAGGCACCCTCCCAACTCATCTTCGGCCTGTTGTATCACCACACTTCCTGTTTTTCCCTTAGTCAGAGCTCGTATTTGTCCTGGCTCTACTTCTAATCTTTCTGATGCAATGCAGAGGCCAGTCAACTTGGCATATACATTCATACGTTAGATTTGATGTAGCAGATTTTCTAACACTAACATAGAGTGGAAGGAGAATGACAAATTATAAAAATGGGAGATGTTAGCCGGGGACCGGTGGCTCACACCTGTCATCTTAGCTACTCAGGAGGCTGAGATCTGACGATCATGGTTCAAAGCCAGCCCAGGCAGGAAAGTCCGTGAGAATCTTATCTCCAATAGAACCACCAGAAAATTGGAAGTGGCGCTGTGGCTCAAGTGGTAGAGCCCTAGCCTTGAGTTGAAGAGCTGAGGGATAGTGCCCAGGCCCAGAGTTCAAGCCCCACAACCAACAGACCAAACAAACAAACAGACAAAAACAGAAGATGTGTTTTGTGAGTGGAGTCACAAAGATACAGCCACCCATTAATCTACTGAGGACATTCCCACCGAGCTACCATCTCCACGTTGCAGGTAGGTGGACGGGCATTATTACATCCAGCCACACAACTCAAATTACAAAACATCTCACATCTGTTGTTCTCCCTCAAAGACTGAAGCTCCCAGCTTACGTGTAGTTCTAATATCTTTTTGTTTCCACTTACAAAAATAAGCTTACCTAGGCTCACAATGTTGGAATCATTTATTAACTTCACCCACCTCTAAATGTTAAACAACTCAGTTGGGAGCTGAAAGCCTGGTAGGAAGCCAGAAACAAATCCCACAGAAGGCAACTAAACTTCAGCAACAGAATGCTCACAGACCTGAGATGCCCCTAAACAGCCCGAGAAGGTCCAGGGCTCCTCTGGGCTACCCCCCCCCCTGACTCCCCATCCCCTGTCCCAGCTCCATTTCCACCCACACATCCTATCACAGAGCCAAGAGAAGTCCCAGAGCTGCAGTTCATCTCCAGCAAATGCTTGGGGGAAAGTGCGGGCCTTGCTGGTCCTGAGGAGGAAGCTTCATTAGTGAATGTCCTTTTACCTGTCTTTCTCATAGATTAAGAAGGGAATTTCATTAGAGCAAATCCAGTAAGAAGCCATAAAGAAAGATGATTTTCTCTCCACTGAAATATAAGCACTCAGGAGAGTAGTTATTTTCTATTTGGTCTGTGCTTGGCAGTCAGTTGCTGGGCACTCAATAATAGTTCGTCAAGAGAAGGAACAAAAGCAAAGAAGGGAGGGAGGGAGGGAAAGAGGGAAGGAGGGAGAGAGGGAAGAAAGGGAGGGAGGGAGGGAGATCTTCTTTATGGCCAGAGGAAGTCAGTAATCCTGGGTAGATGAAACTGTGAGATACAAGGTCTGAGTGGCTGCCAAAGACCAGAGCTGGGAAAGGGGGAGGTGGTGGGAGGGCAGGAGGCAGCTATCGATCTGATCGCCTCCTGTACCATGACCCCCAAGCCAGCACCATGGGTAGGAAGTGACAGTTGTATCCCTGTATCTGACTCTGCCTTCTGACTCAGAAATGTCTTCAGGAGCGAGGTGTGTTATTTATTGACCTGAGACTGTTACACAGAGAGCATGTGGAACAGACTTGTGACACCTACACAGGGAACCTTTGCCAGAAAACAGGGCTGGATAGGATGGAGGGAGGGAGGTGGAATCTGAGGAGAACTGGGCAAATGGCCACCACTGTCCCCTCCACAACCCACACAGCTGGGTGTTGATGCATACGAAGCCCACAGCCATCCCCCGCCCCCAGCCAAGCTCCCCGGGGAGGGACAGGTAGCATCCGTGCGGCGGCTTCATGTGGACTGGTGGTGACAGCCCATAGACCAGACCCTTCTTCTTGTGATGGACAATGTCTGCCCTGCCCCGGGGTACCTCAGCCAGGTCTGTCAACGGGGTTCTAACCGATCATCAGCAAGGGCTTCGGGCTTCCCGGGCATGGTGCTCAGCAGTCCTGCTGATCCACCCAAGGCACCGTGCCTCTACCACTCTGGTAGGTGCGTGCTCAGGGCTCAAGAGGCTATTGGGAATTAGTCCTTTACTAGTACCTGCTCCAGAGACTTCGGAGTGTGACACAACCCTGCCTTTCTATCGCCACCACCTCCTCCATGAAGCCGTTCCTGGCACAATCACCACCCTAACCACCACCACCATCACCACTACAACCATCACCACCGCCGCCGCTGCCATTACCCACTGTCACCTCGGTAGCCACTGTGCTGCCGCCACCCGTCTCTACTCCATTCTACCCTCTCCAAGTCACTACGCTCAGCACTGCCCACTGCGCAACTCCCTCCCCAGCACCCTGTGAGGCCCATGTTAGCTGTCCTTGTTTTTAGCTTCATAAACTCCAGTCCTGAATTGGGGTTTCAGAAGTCCAGACTGGTTTTATTCATAAAAACCACAGTGGGTTTGATTCATCCACAAATAAAGACAAAGAAATTCCAGTATTATTTTATAGTTGAGATAGAAACAAAGATATCGTATCATTTCGCTAAACTTCCCCTGAAGAGAAAGGAATGTCAAAACCAGGTTTTCAATGTCATTTTTTGGTTGTGTGGGAAAGAAAATGGTCTGATTTATCATTTGTAAACCCCAAGGTTGGATGTGCTCTCCAAAGCCTTGCATTGACTGATTCTGGTCAGAGGATGGTGCTGGTGGTGTTGGTGTTGGTGGTGATGGTGATGGTGGTGGTGATGGTATTGGTGGTGATGGTGGTGTCGGTGGTGTTGGTATTGGTGGTGGTGATAGTGTTGGTGGTGATAGTGTTGGTGGTGTTGGTATTGGTGTTGGTGTTGGTGTTGGTGGTGATGGTGGTGGTGCTAGTGATGGTGTTGGTGGTGATGGTGGTGTTGGTGGTGTTGGTATTGGTGGTGGTGGTGACGGTGTTGGTGTTAGTGGTGATGGTGGTGTTGGTGGTGATGTTGTTGGTGGTGGTGGTGATGGTGTTGGTGGTGATGGTGGTGTTGGTGGTGTTGGTATTGGTGGTGATGGTGTTGTTGTTGTTGGTGGTGGTGGTGGTGGTGATGGTGGTGGTGGTCATGCTGCTTGTAGGGATGGAAGTGATGTAGTGGAGATGATGATGTGGTAGTGATGCTGTTGGGGAGAGTTATGGTAAAAATGGTGATGGTGGTGTTGGTGATGATGATGATGATGTTTAAAAACACCAAATAACTGGGTGCCAGTGGCTCACACCTATAATTCTAGTTACTCAGGAGGCTGAGAACTGAGGATCAAGGTTCAAAGCCAGCCTGGGCTTTGCCAAAAAAAAAAAAAGAGCCAGAAGTGGTAGAGCAATAGCCTTGAACAAAAACAAAGCTCATGGACAGCACCTAGGCTCTGAATTCAAGACTCTCTCTCTCTCTCTCTCTCTCTCTCTCTCTCTCTCTCTCTCTCTCTCTCTCTCTCTCTCTCACACACACACACACACACACACACACACAGAAGAAATCAGGGAATTCTGTTCTGGAGGATGGGATAACGGTCTCATGAGTAGAACTACCCTGTCAGGAGGTAGCTGGCCCTCTGGGAGGTGGCTGGCTCACCAAAATCACCTTGATCAGTCAGGTTCTCAAAGAAACAGGGCCAACAGGATAGGCCTAGCATGGACAGATACAGAGATCATGAAAGACAGAGATGGAGATTCATCTCAAAAATTACTTCTAATGATTATAGGACTGACAAAGTCAGATACTGCAAGGCAAACTGGAGGCTGGAGGCTGCAGTTCTTGGGAACAAGATTCTACCTTTGGTGGGCCTCTGTCTTATTTCTGAAGGCTCAGAACTGATTCTATGAGGTGCGTCCATATTAGAGGCAGCCATCTGCCTTACTCAAGCCCCACTGATAAGAAGGTTAATCTCATGTCAGAAAACAAACACAACATTCACAGTACCAACCGCTGGACCCTGTCTTGGCAAATAAAGCCAACTGTCACACTAGGCAAAGATAGTGACTTATTTAGGCCTGGAGATTGTAAGCTGCGCTCACCGGTGAAACCCACGGCTCCCAGAGCTCAGACACGGAAGCATCCGCAGGAACTGCATTTGGGGCTTCGGTCACGATGGTTTCTAAGAACTGAAAACCCAACCGGCCCCAGGAGCTAGGCTTGCGGCCATGGTCATCCCCCAACAGTGCAGGAAACTCAGGTTGTCGCAGCCGTGAGATTTGAGGATGGAAGTGAGATCCAATGCACCTTGGAGACAGCCAGGCCTCGGAGCAGCCCGAGGGGACTCCGAACACCAGGCCGAAGGGGAAATGACCACAAAGATGGGACAAAGAGGCTGTGACAGCTGCAGATTTCTAGCTCCCAGGTACAGCAGTGCTTCACAAATGTCTCCAATTTTTCCTTCCAGGAAGAAGATGGTGCATACAGGTGACACGGTGCCCTTATTAAAGGAATAAATCCCTTCTTAAAGGGGTGTCTTAAAGTGTGCAAACTGCGCTGGTCATGGTGCCTGGTATTAAGAGTATGCAGCAAAGATGAAAGGAAGAGAAATAATGATTTCTTCTCTCTCCACCAACTTTCTCTGTCGTCAACCTGAGGAGTGGCTGTGTGAGCTAGTCCTGAGACGTGTGCTCCAATGGGAGCAGCTCCTCCAGGTTCCGGAGTGGTAGGTGACGGAGCCTCAGCGCTGTGAGAATCCCGGAGCTCCCACAGCCCTTCCCTCCCCTTCAAAGTAGAGAACCGGAAACAGACTCACGTCCACCTCTGATGTCTTGCCACGTCCACCAGGGCAGAAGGCAGCCCAGTTCACACATGAGTGTTGAAAAAAAACAATTCTAAGAATAATTTTTTAAAAAGATCTGGAGAAGGACTCTAAGTTCACTCAACATTCACTTAAGATGAGGAAACGGAGGCTGGACACGGTGTCTCATACGTAGAGTCCCAGCTCCTCAGAAGGCAGAGGCCTGGAGGATCTTGGGTAGAAACCAGTCCAGGAAAAACTCACTCTGTCTGGAGAACAACTGAAGCAAAATAGGGTAAGGGTGTGGCTGGGATGGTAGAACATCTGCCTAGCAAGTATAAAGTGCTGAATTCAAGCCCTAATACTGCCAAAACCTAATTAGACAGTTGAGACTTTGAAGTTGACTTTGTAAGAGCAACAACATTTAATGTTGGACTTCAGAAACCAAGTGATGTGAATTTTAGTTGACAAACGTATTCAGCATGTGTCCTCTGCTTCCTCCCTGGCATTCGTGCTGGTCCTCAGGATTCCGTCTGTCATCCTCCAAGCGTGGACAGACCTGGGGTTTGGTGCTGACATGTGAAGAGAGATGGGTGTCACTTGTGGGTGAATGTTTGCAGGCATGTGCTCAGGGCCACTCTGCTGGCCTATAGGACATGGAGACTGTGCCTTCAGCCCTTCACCAAAGTGCAGGCCACAGGGAACAGAGCCACAGTGGACCAGAAAGTCCTGGGATGCAAACCTTCCCATGTGAAGCCGCGGAGGTCTATTTGTGGCTGAAACATAACCCAGCTTTTTGAATAAAAGAAGGGCTTTCCATTTCACTTTGGGTTGTTGACATTTTATTCCCAGATCATCCGAATGTTGGCATTTCATCACATTGCAGAGACTCATATAAGCTACCCTGGCAATAATGTTAGGGAGAAAAATGCAAAGGAATAAGGAAAAAAGAAATTCCCAGCTTTAATTTCAGGATGACTCAAAGTTAACTTGGATAGTTTTGTTGTTTTTGACCTATAGATTCCCTTTTGGGAGCAAACTATGTCTGGCCCAGAAGCAGCTCCAGGAAGCCATCCCAATTCAAAGCTGAAGACACTGCGGAGTAGGCTCACCTGATGCGCAGTGCACTGGCACAGGACAGTACTCCCCAGACTGACCGAATCATCCGCACGAAAGGGTGGCACGCTCAGAGCTGTTCTTCTGTTTGGATGTGGGAGAACTACTATCTGAGTGGCTCAGTTGGCCCCTTGCTCCCATCTTGCCAACCCCCGACACTGGATGTGTTTCACTCACTGGCTCATGCCGTGCAGGTGGGTGGTGCGGAACCATTAGAAGACTGTGGAATTCGATTTCTTTCCTCCCCCACCCACTCCTACCATCCGAGGATCAGCAAGAGGCAACATTCGTAGCTTAATGTCTGATTTCAAGACCTCCAATTTATCCTCCTTGGATGCCTCAAAAAGCAGATGAGGACAGGGACAAGCAGGGAGGTGGATACCCCACCATGTTGTGTCACTGGAATGACAGGTGTGGACCACTGGTACCTGGCTCCCCATTCCTCTCACCGGGTACTCGTGTCATTGTCACATCTTGACATGGAAACAAGGTGACAGTGACATCTTCGTATGGAACTGTTGTCCTTGGGCTGCTTTCCAAGTCTCTATTTTGTGTATGAAACATAACGCAGCTTTGACATTTATTGCATATTACCAGGTCACCATCCCGAACAGGTGAGGCTTGACTCTGAGTGAGCGCCCACTTCTCATTCTTGGCACACTAGGGCTTTTGCTTCCTGATGTTCACCGATTTAAAATTATGTGTCTTTTGCTTGTTTCTTTTGCTGTACAGAAGCCTTTCAATGAGATGTGGTCCTATGGTTCTTGTCTTCCTTTCTGTGCTATTGCTGAGCTGAGTCCTAGTCAGAATGTTTATACTTATATCTTGAAGTGTTTTCTCTGTGTTTCTCCTCTTGTAGTTCGATGTTCCACTCATGTTTTACACTAAGGTCTTCGGTCCATGTTGAGTTGGTACAGGGCTATGCACAGTGATGGAGATCTACTCACAGTCTTCAATGTGTGCATATCTAGTTTTCCCAGCACCGCTGTGAAGAGGCTGTCTTTGGTCCAATGTATGGTTTGGTGCCTCGGTCAAGAATCAGCTGGCAGTGCCTGCTTGGTCCTATCCCCAGATTCTCTTTCTATCCCATCAGTTTATGCATCCGTTTTATACCAGTCCCATTCTATTTGTGTTACAGAGTAAAGAGACAGCCTAGGGAATGGGTGAAAATTTTTGTCAGATATGCATGGGACAGAGGATTAGTATATAGAGTATACAGAAAACTCGAAAAGTTAAGCAGCAAAAAAGCAAACAACACAGTCAGCACATGAGCAGTGGTAGGACTGAGTGGACACCTTCAGATGAAGAAGCAAAAAGGCTGCACGTAATACATGAAAAACTGTTCAACCTCAATAGTCATCAGGAAAACGCAAATCAGAACAACTATGAGACTTCACCCCAGCCAGAATGGCGATCATCCAGAAAACAAACGATTACAAATGCTGGTTATGGATGCAAGGAAGAAAAATCAACCCTTAGTCACATCCAGTGGGAACATAATTTAGCCAACTAGTGTGGAAATCAATAGGAATGTTCTTTGAAAACTTACCAATAGACCTCCTAAATAGTCCCGCCTACCACTTCTGGGTGATATCCAAAAGGATCAAAGCCAGCTTACCAGAGAGTTAGCTATAAACCAAGGTGATCACAGTGTCCAGACTACTGAACTCTGCCTGGGTGTCCACCAGTGGATGCATGGATAAAGGAAATGTGGTCCACATGCACAATAGAGTTTTACTCATTCATAAAGAAGAATGGAGCTATTTCCCTTGTTGGAAAATGGATGGAACTGGAGATCATGATGTTAGGTGAAATAAGCCAGTCCCACAAAGACAAGTATCACCAACCAGCTTTATGTATTTATGGAAGCTAGGATCAGGGGGAGAAGGGCAAGGGACAAGGGCAAGGTCATAAAAATGCAAGGGGGCTTCTTGGGAGGCAGAAGGGAAAAGAGGAAAGGGGATAGGGCAGTAAGAGAGGAGCGGGTAAGCCAGACTGTCAGCCTACAGAACTGGAAACAAATAAAGGACTGTTTGAGGCTGTTGATTTTGGTGTGACTTGTTAGGCAGTCAGAGCTAGCTGACACAGCTCTGACTTCCTCACTGACCTCGTTGCCTAAACCTCACTTGCCTTCTTTGGCTCCAAAAATTCTCATTTGACATTGCAGTTATTGTTTTTCTATAATAGTCTTGATTTTCTTTAAAATATGTAACCCAATTTTAATTCCCACATGGCATGCCAATACTCCATACTTTACAGCAAGTGTCATCTGATTTTTGGGGGGGGGGGGGAGGGTCAGTCATGGGGTTTGAACTCAAAGCCTGGATGCTCTCCCTGAGCTCTTTTGCTCAACACTAGTGTTCTAACACTTTCAGCCATACCATGTCGAATTTTCCTCTCCTAGGGAGTTTTCAGCTCAGATCTCAGCCTCCTGAGTAGCTAGGATTACAGGTGTGAGCCACTGGCCCCTGGTGAAAGACTTTTATGACTATCTTAGAGTCATAGAACTAGATTTGGGAAATCCTTATACACCTCCCTCAATCACAAAATGAAGTAGCTCCAGCAACTTCTCAGGACTTCACTTTTCAACATTTTAAAGCTTATTGGACAAAAATTTAATTTGGAAAACGTCAGGGAAAGTAAAAGGTTTATATATTTTCTCCCAGTCTACAGCTTCTTAAAATTCTGCTTCTGGTATACATCATCATAAAGGTCTTACTTTGTTTTTTTGTAAAGACAAATATATGTTAGATACATTCACAATGTCAGTGCCCGTAATACATCCCTCCCAGAGGATCCGCTGCATCATTTCTGACCCTAATGAATGGGAACACATTATGGAGTACTAATGAGTAAATCAGAGCCAAGCTACCCTCGTTCCTCATCACCATTCTGCATATTTCAAAACCATGACAACCAGAGTGGGCAACTCTGAATAAAAAGCTAGAACTGGGTCCAATCAATCAGAATGAATGCTACCTAAATGATCTCAGGAGATGGACCACTACAGCTCAAAACACAGAGAGTAGACACCGAAGCCGGCCTCCTCTCTGGAGGGAAGAGTAATGCCTACACTCAAGCCCCAGGGCCAGCTTTCTCCCTCGCCACCCATATGCCACTACCAGCCAACCATGCCCCGAAAAACCAGTTCTCCTGATGCATCTGTGTGGGTCCATTTAGAACTTGTTCTCTTTCATTCATATCCATCACAGCTGGTTAGAATTCACTAGTGACGTGGGCACAGCTCATTTCTGTCAGCTCTGAAGGCCTCTGGGAAATATGGGCACTCTTAACAAGTGGTTTGCGTGATTGACTGCTAAGAAAACAGTCTCTGGTAATTTTTTAGAAGAAAGAGCTCACAGTTAAACTAGGACACTTCCCACTAGCATCTCTCCATTTAGCGTGCCGCTGTGCAGACACCACACAGATATATGGATGATTTCCAGAGCTCCCTGGATCTTAGGTGGAAAATTGTAGTGATTTCCCCCAGCACATAAAGAAGAAAAGTCAATAACAGGGTGACAGCAGGTGGCTTGGTGAGGTGGGAAAGGACAAGGTCCCCCCTTCCATCCATGGGAGAAGTGCTCTATAGTGATTTTCTGAACGTCACACGGGGATCTATCAAAAGGAAGCTGTCCCTTCTGTGGCTGGGCACACATGCTCATCAGTGCCTGCAGAATTGGCGACAGCTTTCAAATCCTGTCCCTACCACAGGCAAGTTCCTGAGCCCTCAGTGTTGCCACTTTATACTGGTGTGTGGATAGGCTTCATATAGCCTATGTGACATTTAAATGGCCTTTCTCCTATCTCCCCCTCTCCCCATAAAACTCAAAACAAGACCTGGCAGCTCGAGATACTTTTTTCATCGTGCCTAATAATGTGCTAAAGGAGTCCACCGAGAACATACCACAGAGTTTGTCTTGTTCTTGAGTTGGTCATGGTTAGCGTGTTCTTACCATAAATAAATAATAAATAAATAAACATCCCAGATACCTGTGAAGCATGAGTAGAAAGATCATGGCCCATCGCCAGCCTTGGAAAAAAAAACAGGAGATTCTATCTGGGCAATAACTAAAGCAAGAAGATTTGGGGGCATGGCTCAAGTGGTAGAATACCTGCCTAGCAAGTTTAAGGCCCTGAGTTCATTCTTCAGTACTACAACAAATATGTAATGCAAAGAAAGAAGCAACAGAGCCACTGGAAGCTAGAAGAGGTAAGGAAGGAAACTAACACAATTCCCAAATTCCTATCACCAAAAAACATCTAAACTCATCCAAACAATAATTTAATTCATCACAGCCACATAGATGACAAGGAGCATTCAACATATAAAACCAACAGCAGACATACATTTGTAATCCATGAAGAACTCTCATATCAGCAATAGAGAAGTAGGAAAGAGACGTAAACAGGGCATCCACAAGTAGTCATAAATTAGCACCAGAAATACAGGACAAAACTAAAATATAAAATCAGCACATATTCAAAAAGGTCAACGTGAATCCAACAAAGCACACCACATAGTAACAAGAGGTTGGTGTAACAGAAACACATACACACACACACACACACACACACACACATACACACACACACACATTTACCCTGGAAGAGTGTAAATTGATACTAGGAAACTGACACTCTTTGCTCATGGTAAACATGAGCACCTGTAACTAAGGTATTCCTCTTCTAGATGCAGTCCGTGTGAATGTGCACAGGTGCACAGCATGCTTCAGCAACAATCACCTTGGTATACAAAATAGAGACAACCTGCATCTCCATGAACAGCAACAATGATAAATAAACTACAGCATATTACAAACAGTATAAATAGTCACAAGGAGTGATATAATTTCATTAACTATAGCTCTATGTGACAACATGGAATCTCAGAAAACTAGGGTGGGACACACACCAGAATACGAAGAACATGCATATAAGAATACACACATATTATACATCATATAGAATGAGAACATTTATTTGTTCTCTTCATCTCACAAAGTATTTATATAGAGAATACATAAGAAACTCAAAAACTAAACACAAGAAAAATAAATTTCAAATAGGTTAATGATGTAAATAAACACTTGCCAAAAGAAGACATATAAATGGCTGGCACATATAGGAAAATGCCAATGTTTCTCATCATTGAGAATTATAAATCAAAACCTCAGTAAGAGTTGTTCACCCCAGTTCCAATGGCCAACATCCAAAAGACACATTAAACTGTAACCCTCTCTTACAAGCTTTTGAAAAATAAAAGAAATGCTAAAGGGAGAACTCTTATAGGCTATTAACGGGAACCTAAATTAATATGGAAAACTGTATGGAGAGTTCTTTAAAAACGGAAAGTCTGAGGGATGGGGAGAATGAAGAAATGAGTAACAATGAGCAAGACGTCCTGGACTCACAACGGACATGTTGAATTGAACCCCTCTTTCTACAACTACTGAAAGACAATTTTTAAAATTTTAAAAATTGAAAGTAAAAAAAAATTGAAAGTGGTATTGCCCTGTGACTCTCAATCCTACGCCTAGCTATGAACTCAGGCATGGAATCGTTAAACCAGCCAGATACTTCCACTTCCCGGTCATCGTCACACTATTCACAACAACTAAGACACCAATCAACCAAGATGGGCACCGATAGATGAACAGACATGGACTATACCTATATGCCTACATACATGGAGATTATGATGCTAAATAATGAAATAAGCCAGACTCAGAAAGGCAAATATCATAGGTTTTCTCTCTTGTTCACAGTCTAGAAGTAAAAGGAAAAAAAGGCACATGACGACAGAAGCGAGACTCTCTGGGACGAAGAAGGAAATGGGTGGGAGTGGGGGACAAGAGTGGGTAGTGGGGGGGTGAACAGGATCAAAGCGCATTATACACATGTATGAAGACACACGTATGAGACCTATCTGTGTTACCAAGCACAGATTTAGAACCCAGAACTACCAAGAAGCCTTGAAATGTACTTAAAACACAGAGCCACTAAGCAGTCTTTCATTTAACAGGTGTTTATTGCATGCCGGTGTGATCTGGGGTAGGTCCCAGTCCTGACTCTCACACGGGGTAGAATGGAAGGAAGCAGGGCAGCCAGGGAGGAGAGCCTGGGCACCAACAACTACACTGCTTTGACGAGACAGTTGAGCCAACCCTGAAGGAGTGAAAAGTCCTATGACTGCTAGGAGAAGCTGGCAGACAGAGAGCAAGAGCAGCAGCAAAGACCTGGGGTAGAAATTCAATAAAGGAGGCCGGGTGGATGGGGAAGAAGGTAGAGGTAACACAGCACAAGCCTTGGAGGCTGATCAAGGGGAAGGTCGCCTAGGGACAGGACACTGGGAGGAGGTGGTGGGAGGAGGGTGGCTGAGCAGTATGGCTGCTGAGACCTGACAGTCCTGCTGGGAATTCAGAGTATTGTAAAGGCAGGAACAGGAGCCGCAGGCGGCTATGTGGGCCACACCACCATCCTCAAATCGGGTGCGACGGAACTGCTGACCTTGACGTCATTATAACCGGCGAGGTACGAAAACCAGAATCTGCTTTGCTTTGTATGTTTTGCTCAATGCTTCACACATACCACCAACCTTAGGATAATTCCTGGGAAGTTTCTTTGACTCTCTTCCTTGGTAGCAAAGTTTTTCTGTCCCCTTCAGGATAAATGGCTACATTGACACACAGAAAATGACCACCAGTAAACAAATCTTAGCATTTCCCTTTGGCAACAAATCATAAAGGAACATCACTACAACGTTCACAAGATAAGCATGGCAGGGTAAAAGATGCATGGGAGGATATTAGAATATCAGTGGACAAGAGTACAGACATGTGAATACTTCATCCTCTGCTTGTTAGGAGCTACATGATTCATGACTGTTTTTATGAGCCATGAAGCAGATTTATAGGAATAAACATCCCCCTGGAGTAATTTTTTTAATAAAAACATGTGATAGAAAAGCCATGTAACAGAGCTCCTAATGGAGAGCCTGTGCTGACTTGAATCTAAAATCAGTTTCTAGGTACTGATAACAGAAATCACCGCACATATGAAATCCATGTGTGTCAACCTTCAAAAACCAGCTATGACCACCACAATCCGCGACATAAATTCAAACATCGGTGCCGTGGTTATTGATGGCTGCCTAACAAATCATGGCAGGTGGTGGCTTGAAACAAACACACATTTATGGGACCTAAGATCTAGCATTACCGGCACCTCCTGCCTCTCTAGAGGCAGCCATGGAGTAAGGGCTGAGGTCTCATTTGAGGTTCATCTGGGGATGGATGTGTTTTCCAGATCCTTTGGCTGCTGGCAGGAGTCAGGGCTTCATTAACTGTTTGGCTGAGGGCCTCTGTTTCTTGCTGGCTGTGAGGTGAGAGCTAGCTGCCATTGCTGGCAGCTTGGGCCTCCCCGTATGGCCTCAGAACTCATCACCAGCAGCGAGGAGAGAGCCAGTGGAAAGAGTCCGCTAATGGGATGTAAGTTGCAGCCATATGTAATGTACTCAGAGATGGCTTTCCATCACCTCTGCCACGTTCTGTTGGGTAGAAACAAGACCCACATCCCACTCACACCGGAGCAGAGGGGATCAGCTACACAGCTCTGGGAGCACCGTGGGGGGGGGTGCGGTGAGTGGAGGGGGAGTGGAAGGCATGGGAGAGGAGCTACATCTACCATAGCCTGTAACATGGAATAGAACCTGCAGGATATTATGCAATGATTCTGGGACCAGTGGGAAAATCGTTGGGTAGATACATGCATTTTCTCAGCCTATTAATGACTATTTTATGATAAATTACTTAGAAGAATTGTCAAAAATATTTTAAAGCAAAGCATACTTCCTTTCCAAAATGACAAGAGTTCCAGGAAAGCAAGTGGCAATGAGAGATGAGCTCACAAATATTTTGAAAAGTTAATATTCTTTTTCAAATAAAGGTGATACTTTAACAGTACTTTAATAATGACCGGTCTCAGCCGGTTTTCAAGCTGCCATAACAAAGCACTGGTGTATTATGCAGCAGACTAAAGACTGGGAGGTTCAAGGAACAGCAGACCTAGTGCTTGGAGCAGGTGCTTTCTGGCTTGTGTCTTCACATGGGCAAGAGAAAATTCCCTCTCTCCTCCTGGGATGGCCCCTTCAAGAGATAACTGCCCACCTCTAATACCTTCACACGGGCTAGACTTCAACTTGGGAATGTTAATCCAGGACATGAGGACTCAAGCAGAACATTTTTTTAGGGAAGGTGCTCAGTGGTAGAGTGTTTGCCTTGCATGCATGAGGCCCTGGGGTCGATTCCTCAGCACCACATAAGTAGAAAAATCCAGAAGTGGTATTATGGCTCAAGTGGTAGAATGCTAGACCTTGAGCTGAAGAGCTGAGGGACAGCACCCAGGCCCAGAGTTCAAGCCCCAGGACCAGGGAAAAAAATTAAAATTAAAAAATAAAATGAAGTTTGCATTTGTTACTCCAAGTGGCAAAAACATGTCAGTTCACAGCTAGCCCAAATAGACAAATAGGAGAGACTCTAATCTCTAATTAACCAGCAAAAAGGCAGAAATGGAAGTATGGCTCAAGTGTTAGAGCACCAACATAGTGAAAAAGCCAAGATCCTGAGTTCAAGCCCCAGTACCGAAACAAATAGAATGTATATGTACATGTATATGTCTTTGTGTATGTGTGTGTGTGGATAAAATGGTGAATTACATCGTGTGCGTACTTTACTCTATAAAACCACAACAAAATCCACAAAAGCACTGAAACGGAACATGCACGTGACCAAACCCCATCTTCCTGTAGTTAGAAGATGCATGAAGAATCACCTTGTAGTCAGAAGGTGGCTAAGTGCCAGGGTGGCTTGTGCAGAGGGGAGGGGTATGCGTGAAATGCTAGCCAGGAGCTAGCATAGTAAAGCCTCACCGCGGGTTTACTGACTGGTAGCCTCTGTCCATCTGTCCAAGGCTATGGCGGACCACTGGGCAATTGGAACCTTGGTTGTATCCTGGGGCTGGGGGCACAGAGCGTCTCTGAGCAGTGCCCCTTCTCCTCTTGGTTCCACCTCTCCTGGCTGTCAGTCTTTCTTTAAACAGTCTCATACTGTAACAAAGCTGCTGTCACTATCCTGTAAACCTGAAAACCATCAAGCCACCGTCTCTTTAAAGTGACTTCGGTCATGTCTGCTGCAACCTGTTTATTGTTTACTCCATCAGTTCTTGTTTGGGGGAAGGGCTTCTCTGTAGCAGACATCACAGGTGCCCTTTGACCCCTGGCTTGGCCCTGGATGGGTTTCATGCGCCTGAACCTGCACAGAAGGAAGACGTCAACAAAAACCATTGGAGCAGCCTGACGTGCCACATAATTGATTACGTGCTAAAGAAAAGATCACGACAGCATTATTGCCATTAATAAATAAAGATAAACCAACAGCCACAGACCTAATTTGCTCAGTTCTGCTCCATCTATCTTTCAGATCACTTGCACCTTGTCTCCTAAGCGATTTATGAGCTAATGGTTTCCGCACTATTCTGCCAGCAGGCACAGACTAACACACAAGGCCTGGGCAAGGGAGAGTCTGTCCAGGGGAAAAACTCTTGCTTCTGAAGAAATAAATCTACATGGTTCTGGGGAGTCTGAACACAAGTTTAAAATTAAACCTAGAGCCCAGGGCTATGGATTTGTTTAAACAAGAAGGTAAAATTTTTTGGTACCCTGGGTATTGCATATACATTTATCTGAATTAAGGAAGGGAAGAGGAACAACAAAATGGTGAGCCAAAGGACAAAGGGAGAACCAATACAACAGTGATACTCACAAGAAAATATCCTGGAAATGATCTGTACAACTCGGGGGGTGGGGGTTGGGGAAAGGAAAGTGGGAGAAAAATGAGGGAGAAGATAACAAATTCGACAAGAAATGTACTCACTACATTATTTACATAACTGTAACCCCTCTGAACATCACCTTGACAATAAAATTTAAAAATATGTTTTAAAAAAGAAGGTAAAAATGTGGTATGGCCTACAGCGAAAGGACTTACCATCATCATTAAATTCCTCACTTTATGGAGTACACGTCACGTGTATTGCCATTTTTACTCAAAGTGATGCCTCTTAATTCTTGTGCAGCCAACGGCACAGTCATTCTCTGGGGACTGGAATTCTAGGGGTGTCTTCCACACATCCCCACTATGTGACACGGAAGGAGAGTTCTCTAGCTCGGTTTCTCCACCCACTTCACCTCAGTTCCAAGAGCAGTTCCAAATAAGACCTCAGCCCTCCTCTCGATGGCTGCCTCTAGAGAGGCACGGGGTCCGGGGATGCTAGATCTTACTTCCCATAAACGTGAGCCATTTCAGGCTCCTATGTGTAATGATTGGGTTTGTTCCTTTTGAAGCATAAAAAGGGATCTTTGTTTTCCTTTGAATGGAAGTCATGCGATGATCGTGAATAACTGGTTACAGGCAAACATCACAAGGGGCCGAGGTTCTGCTTATTTTTCTTGATACCTTTGGGGGGTTCAGCAGATGCCGTTCACGGGCAATTCTGGGCAATGAGAAGCCACCAGTGACCAGTGCCGCAACCCTGTAATAATTGCAGGTGTTTGGCTACAATGATTCTTTTAGAGCATTTGGATCCTATGTAGACAGCACAGAGATGAAGTCAGTGACCCTTGTTACAAGTTTCGGATGACACTTCATTGTACCACAGTTGAGTTAGAACCATGGACCCAAGAAGACTTGAACCCCACCTTGGTCCATGGGCTTTCCCAAAGAATCTGTTCACCCAAGAACACGGACCAGTGAATGTTACATGAGCAGCTGTATTATGAATGTCACATGATCACACAGCTGTTAGTAGTGACAGAAAAAACTGTGTTGGTGATCTATGGCTCATGATCTGGTCAGACATGGTTGGGTCCTGTATATAAAATTAGCCCTGGACTCTTACCCACTTCTGTCTTTGCTTCGTTTACTTCCAAGCAGGCTTCACTCCTGGTCTGGCCATCCTCTGTGGGAGCCCAGTATATACCAGAGAACACTCCTTGTTCATTAACCACAAAGGAAAGTGCTTCTTTCTCCACTGGCCCAGTGACTCTCCTGGGAGTAACTGCTATGGTCTGACTCTGGTTCCAGGCCCGTCTCCAAGCCTTTCAAATAGTAGGGGGATGCAATCTGCTGTTGGTCAGGCTTCAGTAATACGCCCATGCAAATGGGCCAATCCATAGTTAAAGTAGCATGCACCAGGAGTGAGGGAAGAAGAGCAAGAAGAAAACTAGGGGTGAGAGCAAAAGAATGGATGGGGGACGGCAGGAAAAACTTCACTATCCAGCACTACAAACACCTGCTACACCACAAGCCTAAATCTTGGAAATAGCACACTTGGGTGTATAAAAGAAAGAAGAAAGGAACAGGCACAGAGAGATACCCAAGCACTAGATACAGCTGGTGTAGTTACTGCTCTTTGTACCTACCTGTGCTTTGGAACTTAAAAAGTGATTCAGGAAACATGTAGTAAACCTAGTTCTCAAACCAGAAACAGTGAAACACTGCATTACCGTTGGCTTGTTTGGCTCGTGCAGCTACAGAATCAGAATATATTATGGGAAAAAAAAATATGTTCTTCTGTTAAGAATACAGTGTTGGGCAACCAACAACCAGCCTCAGATCCTAACTTTGGGGAAGCTGTTTCACTTTTGTCAACTCTGGAACATGATAGTTACTCAATAAACACTGACCCTGCTGGGCTCCTATAGACAAGTACCGTGTCTGTCCAGGGATTCAGGACAGTACCTGGGAGACCAGCCAAACAGTACAGAAGGAAGTGCTGTGGGAACAGGAACCCACCATCAGGCCTGGAAGAGCTCGTTTCTCAGCTCCTTACGTCTTCTCCCTTCCCACTATTTTCTGTTTCTTGATAGAATCAGCAGATGATACAAGCAACCTAACTTTCCCATTCTCAATTTGGAGGGCGAAATACACCCAAGGGGATAATAACACCAGTGAGAGGAGGATTCACTGTTGTAACAATCCTTCAGTCCAAGAATCACATTAAATAATCAGTTTATAAAGGCTTTTCTTTGTCACCTTGTCCTCTTTGTTTATGCTTCAGAGAGGCCCTCTGCTGACTTGCTTTACTAGACTGTGATAGACTTCCAGGACAGGCTTCTCTCCTCTCTATCAGCTTTCCAATTGCCTTTACGAGCAAGGAAGTTAACATCTGGCAGTAAATCAGATAGTTGAACAAGACTGAGTAATTTGTCTACTATGATTTGACTCCATGAGAGAAAATAATCAGTAAAAACAGCTGGGGGACTACAGTGGCTGGACATTTCATCTCACGAAACAAGGCTTATTCTTCAAATGACATATGACTCATAGGCCAGGCACTAATTTCCACCTGGGATTCTTGCCCACCATAACTGCTTCCTGGCTGGGTCATCCTCCAGCCTAGGGGCTCTAGACTAGTTCAACTCCATCATGGGGACTGTTGTTTTTCTGGGTTTTTTTTTCTCCTATTATCTTCATGTGATGATTTCACTCTCTTACTTTCTCACACCTAATTTCATTTTCTAAATTTTTTTCCCCAATGAGTTTTGTGCTCCTTCCACATGAGTCATATTTCTGAGTATAATTAATAAGAAATCAAGCTTTGTTTGTCAAGCACTTGCTTGATGAAGCTTCCGGAGATGTCCAGAATTTCAGTAGATAAGTATTCATTATGCTTCCTATAAGTGTTTAGGAGGGGAGCATGCTGAAAATAGAAACAGGACAAAATGGACCTAGCAGCCCCAAGAAAGATAAAATTATAGGACTATAGTCGTGACAGAATCTGGGGGGAGGGCGGAGGAGGTGAGCAGGTAGAAAGTGTTCCCAAGAGAACTAACCCTTCCCTTTTTTTCCTCCCCTTGTCACTGGGCTTGACTGTTGGTAAACTGTGTCAGACAGGCAGGATGGGTGGCTGGAACTGTATACAGCAGAGGAATTGTGCTCTGTTCCATTAGACAGAATGTCCATTGGTCACAGAGCTCCAGATGTGGCCTGGGGATGCTCTCAGTGCTTGACTTGCTATCAGAGGCGAGATCACTGCAGACCTCCTGCAGGTGACATTCACTGAGATTCTACCTCAACCCAGTTACAATGGCCATTATTAAGAAAACAATAGAAGTTGGTGAGGATGTAGCCAAAAGGGAATCCTAATACACTGCTGGTAGAGGTTTAAACTTTGGGTTTGGATCCACCAATTTCATTCCTGGGCATTTATCTAAAAGATTATAAATCAAGATGCAGTAAAACACCAACACAACAATGTTCACTGAAGCCTGTTCCCCATAGCCAAGAAGCCCCTCAGTGAGTGAACAGATCAAGAAAATGTGGTATATGTACACAACGGAATTTTTACTCATCCATGTAAAGAAATAAAAAAGAGCTGAAAAAATTATGTTACGTGAAGTCAGATCCAGCATGCCAAAGGTTGTATGTTTCCCCTCATATGTGGAAGCTAGAATTAGCTTATAAACAGACATGCAGTTGGCGGTACACAAGTATAAACAAACATTAACACAAATATGGTAGCTTCAAAAAGAACTTAAATAGTATAATTCCTTAGGAAGGCAAAGCCAAGGGCTTTTGTGGTTCCATATGAATTTTTGAATTGTTTTCTCTATCTCCTTGTATTGGGCCTTTGATGGGTACTGCATTGACCTTGTAGATTGCTTTGGACACTATTACTATTTTAACAATATTAATTCTGCAAATCCAGGAGTATGGCAGGTCTGTCTACTTCCTTATGTCTCCTTTGCTTTCCTTCTTCAAATGTTTATAGTTTTCACTGTAGAGATCTTCCACATCCTTGGTTAATTCCTAGGCATTTTTTTGAGACTATTACAAATGGAGATGCTCAGTCTCCATCTTTTTATTGTTGGTATACAGAAAAGCTACCGACTTTTATGGGATATTATGCCCTGCTACTCTACTAAAGTTTTTTTTAATCAGCTCTAGTAGCTTGGGGGAGTATCTATAGGGTCCTCTAAATATGAGATCATGTCGTCTGCAACTAGAGATAGTTTCACTTCTTCAAGGAAAAGGATTCTTAAGCAGAGAAATCTTTCTAGATAATTATGGACTTCAAAGTAGAGAGCTCTGAAAGTGACTGGTGATGTTCAAAGGCAGAAAGTTGGTGTTTCCCAAATGTGCCTCATGAGACTAGGAGATTCCAGGACCCAGAGGGCTGTGTTCCAGAGACAGAGTTTATGGAAGATCTTCCCAACCCTACCTGGCAGCCTCTCGACAAAGAGAGCATGATCAGAGAGGTCTGATGGCTAGGAGCAGGGGTGGGGGGGGGTGGTGGGAACATGTGCCCCAGTCTCCTTCCAGAACTTCTAAATGTTCATCTATTAGAACTAGTTACTGGATGTGGGCAAAATGGATCCCAAGTACTTCTAGACCATCAGTATTTGCTTTTATAGGATTTATCTATCCACCTGATAGCTTAGGGACCGCTTCTAGATTGATTTACGAACTACAAATGACTCGTCTTTGACTCAGGCACTCTAGAAATGAATCTTCCAGTTCCTGTGCACATCTGCATTTTGAGGGTCACACTTATTAGCCTAGTTTGAGGGTGAATGAAGTCTGATTACATCAGCTACCAAGAACGAGGTCAGAGTTATGAAGAAGCCAGGTGAGGCGTAAGCTCTGCATTCCTTTTTTAAGGCCTGTGAAAACCTGGCGACAGACAGAGGCTACTGGTTATTAAAGTTTTGCTGATGTTTTTTTCACTCTGGCTTTTCAAGTTGCTGTGAAGTCTTGGTTTGCCTTGCTAGTTTTCTGATGTCTGTGTCAGCACCCAAATGCTTGAAACTAGGGAGACAAACACTTGTAATAACTAATTTCTTCAAATATTTTCATCACCAACTCCACCTATCAGTCCAGCACTTTTTCTCTATAATCTTATTCCTTTTACATTTTTGCACAAAACCATATAACACATATTAGCATTTAATGTATTCATGTTGTGAGACAGATTCTGTACTATTCTCATCTCACAAGCCTAAAACTATATGCCCATTATAGTTGTGTATGCTCCTCCTTGCCTTTATCCAAACCTCTAGCTTGAGAGCCCTGGGCCTTTCTACTTTCTACTTTCTACTGTGTTTGGTGACACTAGTTACCTCATGAATGGCCTCATACAGTGTTTGTCATTTTGTGACTGGCATTTCATTTAGCATATCGACCTCCATGTTGTAGCCCCTGTCAGAACACCCTTCCTTGGTAAGGCTGAGTAATTTTGCTTGGTATGCACATATCACACATCTTTAGGAGTCATCCATTTATGGACTCTTGGCTCTTGTGACTAGAACTGTTATAGATACAACTGTATCTTCAAGATCCCAATTTCAACATTTTTTTCAAACACAAACCAAGAAATGAAACTTCTGGATTATGCTGTAGTTTGCTTGTGGATTTGGAGGTCCCACCACTCTGCTTTCCACAGCGGCTGCACCATTTCACAGTGCCCAGGACTCCGTATCACCATATTTTCACCAACACTTACTACTTTCTTGTTTAGGATTGTTTTTACAAAAGCTACCCTAACTGTGAGAGGAGACAGCTCATTTTCATCTACACTTCTCTAATGATTAGTCAGATGTGTTGAGGATCTTCTAATGCATTCGTTGCCATTTGTGTATCATGAATTACTTTCTTTCGAGAAATGACCAATTAAAATCCTTTGCACATTTTTTGGTGCCAGTCCTAAAGCTTAAACTCAGGATCTGGGCACTGTCCCTGAGCCATTTTTGCTCAAGGATAGCACTCTACAAGAGCTCCATTTTCAGCTTTTGGTAGTTTATTGGAATTGAGAATCTCATAGACTTTTCTTCCCGGCTGCTTTGAACCACAATCCTCAGATCTCAGCCTCCTGAGTAGCTAGGATTATAGGCATGAGCCACTGGCGCCCATCTTTGAATTGGGTTAGTTTGTTGTTGAGTTATAGCAGCTCTTCATATAATCTGAATATTAACCTCTTAACTTAGCTTTTCATTCTGGGGTTTATGTCCTTTGATGGCACAGGATTTTCATTTTGATGGACCCTAACTTGCCTCGTTTTATTTATGTTGCCCATGCTTTTGGTGTTAGGTCAGCACTTTCTGTGCTTAATGTAGCATGTAACTCACATGTGGACCTGTCTAGAGACATATTCTGATAGAGCAGGTGTCAATTGGAGAGCCCTGATTGAGTAGGGCCCAAGATTCAGCACTTCTAACAAGCTCCTGGGACACCTCGACCCATTCTGGCCAGGTTCCAGGAAATACAAAACCAATCTCTCGAGCCGAAATTACTAATTACCTTTCATTTTACAGATACTCTGCTAACTAAGCACCTATACTACAAATTTTAATAGTCACAGCTCTCTATGGCAGATATTTTGTTTAGACAATACTTTTGGTTTTTTTTTAAAGATGTCAATTGCTAGAAACCCAACTAAAACTAGTGTTAATCAAAAAGACACTTTAAAGAATCACACAGCAGGTGGGCATACAGGTGAAACTGACTTCTTGCCCCGGGGATAAGGACAGACCACTCCTTTCCTAGCAGGAAATTTCCCCATTGAGAAAAGATATACTATTTGAACTGGCCATGTTGGAAAGAAAAGAATATGGAATGGAACCAAGAGACATGAGAAGCAAGGGCAGCTTTGGGCTAGAAGAAGCAGAGCAGTAAGAAGAGTCTGAGCGGGACCCCTGGGTCCCAAAGCTATGGATAAGAGGGAATGAGAAACAGAAGGAGAGAAAGACAGGGAGGAGAACTTTCTTACACTGCTAGGGTTGTACCATGGTAGATTTGAAGCCACATCTGAAACATGAAAGCATTTTTAGGAGAGTATCTCTAGTTTCTCTGACCTGCCCTCCTCTAGCTATAGCTTGCTCATTTCTCCAATACCAGCTAAAGTTCTCTTCTTCCAGTAGAACCTCCTGGATCTCCAACTCAGAGCAACGCCCACCCAGTTTCAGCCTCATACCTGCGTGCTAGTAACTGTCTCCTCTGAAGAACTATAAATTCTGTGAGAACAGTTTTGTGCCCCATCAAACGCCACATACCTCATGAGTTAGCTTCGTGATAGGTACTTAAGGAAGAAATCCTGTGTTATTATTTCTTTTCAAAGGAATGTTCCATGAGGATTTTTTTTTACCCTCACTGGTGAACTATTAAACAGGTAAAATGTTCTACCATATAATAACCTTTGAACTAATCACACAGACTATAAGCAAAAAGTAATTAGTTATTGGTAATACTGGAGCCATTCTTTCCTATATATTTTAAAATTTGCTATTATTTTCTGCACTAAAAACTTTATTAATGAGTTTCTAATGTAGTAGAAATGACAGAGGGGCAAACAGTTGTGTTCTATGTCATCATATTTCAAAATAACCAGATGTTTCTGAACAATAGACCAACACAGAGTAACCAGCATTGCAAGCATGAATGCACAGCATTGCATTATTATATTCACAGAGGCATACACTTCCTTTGATGGGCAGAGCCCACATGTTCACGTCTGCATTTGCATGCATTGTTTGCAATCCGAGTAAAGTCTGAATTAGACCTTATCTCTCTTGCCAAGTGAAACAAGTAAGACAAATGCGTGCTCATGTGTGCTTCTAAAAGGCTGGCTTCCCACTGTGACATGTCATTAAAAAGAGATCGCTCTGACTTCAGAAATGTCGACCCACCTTACGCCTTAATTAAGCTTGCAAGACAAAATAAATGAGGATATTAAAAAAATGAAGGTTAAAAAAATCAGTGCATTGAAACAGGAGAACAAAACAGCTGGGAGGAAGGGAGAGTTTTCCATGAGAATGGGTGAGGGAGGACTGAAGAGGGGGAGGGGGGAAGTCCCTGATCCCGCTTAGCCTCCCACTCAATGGTTTCTTCGCCTCACCCTCAGATTCCCCCGCCTACTAACCATCCCCAGCCAACCTTTCCCTGAGATAAGTGCACAATCCATCAACTCACGGAGGCTCTTGCTGTATTATTCCACTCACTGTATTTATATCTATCCTATAGTCCTCCCCTTTATAAAAGGAATGACATCATTTGGGCATCACATTAATCACAAAGCTTGAATTTACTAATAGAAACCAGAGGAAAACCAAGATCCCCCCCGCCCCCCAGTACAAAGCATCACAAGTCTTGAGCCACCTACCTCTGCAATTCATTTTCAGTCCGTCTATCATAAACAGACCTTCAATGCCTGGGCCCTGAATAGTTCTGCAAAAACCCCAACATATCCTTATCAGGAAGAATTCAGTCTGCACTCCAACTTCAGCACAGGAACACAGGCCAAGTTACACCAGGACAGCATCCTAGTAAGTTCTCCACACAACATCCTGAGACATCGCAGGAACCTCTTTACCCTGTAGCTCCTTGTCCCCAGCAGTGCTTTTCATCACAACACTCTTTAGATCGCACTCATTTATCTGTTCTTCTTGTCTCCTGACAGAGGCAGTGACTCCAGGTTTTCTGCCTCACCCTGTCATGTCCTGTAATAGCCTCATAAGGCTCAGGGTATTAAGTGTTGCCCTGAAAAGATACAAGGAAATCAAAGGCACCCACATTCCAAACATTCACGTAAGAAACTTATCTCCTGATTTTTGTCAGATTTTAGTGAACACTTAATAGAAAATAAGTTCCTTAGCCGGGCGCTGGTGGCTCACGCCTGTAATCCTAGCTACTCAGGAGGCTGAGATCTGAGGATCGCGGTTCAAAGCCAGCCCGGGCAGGAGAGACCGTGAGACTCCTATCTCCAATAAACCACCAGAAAACCGGAAGTGGCGCTGTAGCTCAAGTGGTAGAGCGCTCTCCTTGAGCTGAAGAGCTGAGGGACAGCACCCAGGCCCAGAGTTCAAGCCCCATGACCGACAAAAAAAAAAAAAAAAAAAGAAAATAAGTTCCTTGAAAACTCTAATGAGCAATTCACCACCATCTGTGGGAGGCCTGTGTGGTGGAGTCTCTTCTATGTCAGCCCACTGCAGGAAGTGCTTCTCAGGGGGTTCCGTTAGCTCATGAGCTAACTTGCACATCAGTGATCTTCCCACAGAGTCTGCTCGCATGCAAAGTCACTAGGTGACTTTGGAAATATTGAATAAATGATAAATGTATTCATGCTTCACTTGTGTTCAGAAATGTAGAATTTAAAACAACAAAGGGATAGAGGGTTGGGCCTGCAGATACTGCCTCGTTGGGTGAGCTGTGTTGAGAAGGGCTGGATTTAAACCAGGCCACGCATCAGAATCATGTGTGTTGCTTTTGCCGCCTATCAGATACCCAGATGTACTAGATACCCATGCAGATACCAAAGAGAATGCCCTAGACACACTGGCTAAAATCAACAAAAGGCCCATTGATGACGCTGGGAAAGAACTGATTAAAAATCACTTCTTTTAATAAGCTTTAAAATTTATATAGTCTCAGGTGGCATGAGCAAGAGGATTAATTCTACTGAAGCCAGCTCTAAGTAAAAGGAAGACCCCACATGGAAATTAAAATAAAGCTCAAGTGATAAAATATCTGTCTAGTTGATTTAAGAACCTCAGTTCAAACCCAGAACCATCGAAATAAAGTAGTCTTTTTTTTTCTAGACATAATCTCCACCTTCAAGAGCACAACACATCTGTGACATGGCAGAGAAGGGATGTCACCGTCATTTCATATGAGGATAAGCATGCTTTGGAGGATTATGACTACAGCAATAAGATCTCTGACTATAATTGAAATCTCAGGCCGAATATGAATTCATAGTGTCAATCATCTTCAAATCCTTTGAAAAGGAACTGGAAGGCAAATTATGAGACAGTAAATAAGCCAACAATCAAATGCAGCAAGGTGTTACATTGTATCCCCAGGGGACAATAGATGTTTAAGTCCAGACTGTAATACCAGACCAAGAAGCAAACCCCAATGGATATAATGCGGTAACTACAAGGCTGAAATGACACCCATATGAGCTGTTCATCGTTCCAGGTGTAGAAATGTTTACAGCCAAAATCTGGGCCCCTTGAGCTACGCTGCGATCTCCTAGTCATTCAAATTCATGTGAGATTGAAGCTGGGAGGGGACAGGCAGTGTCTCACAAGGTAGCCCGTGACACATATACTTCCTAGAGCTGCACTCTCGTCCTGACAGCTCCTATACCAATCCACAGAGAGAAGGCATTCAGCAGCAAACCTACTCATAACCCTAGAGACCTAAGTATCAGTATTTGAGATCTGAGCTTACTGTGTGATTTGGCTGCTAATGGGAGGTAGCACTGTGGAAGGTTTGGGGAGTATTGGTCAATGTCACATGTACATACATGCTCTATTGGTGGTATCGAGGGGGGAAAGCACTCCGTAAATCATACAGCACTGCACAGTGGCCATCCACCACTAAAAACATTGGCCAACTGCCCAGTTGCTTGCTGAAGCCTGATTTTTCTGTTTTGGGTTTTTTTTTTTTTGTGAGTCATGGGGCTTGAACTCTGGGCCTGAGCACTGTCCCTGAGCTGTTGAGCTCAAGGCGAGCACTTACCACTTGAGCCACAGCACCACTAAGTCTGCTTTTTCTGGTAACTCCTTTTTTCCCAGCAATCCACAAGGTGGTCCCACCAGTGATGATCTCGGGACCTCTGCTCCTGGGTGTGATCTGCTGACTGAGATTCTGTCTGCCCCAGACCCAACAAGAGCACGTGTAGACATCGTTCTTTTTGTTTCTCTTTCTCTCTCCAGTTTGTTGTGTGTACTTTCTCATGGAGGGCTGATAACTCTGCCCAAGTGTTCCTCCCTGGTGTTGCTTGGTCCTTCACTGCCTCTGTAGGAAAGAGAAAAGGTCCCTCCTGGCTCCACAGGTACTGGCTGTCTGTGGTGCCTGCAGGTGCTGGGTCCCACAGGTAATTGGTTGTCTGTGGTGTCTGGGATGCCCAAGCCTGAGGCTTGGAGCTTGGAACTCCTGCCCAAGGCAGGAGCTATACCCTCACTACAAATACCTGAATTTAAACATCCATTTTAAAAAGAAAGAGGGAGGGGAAACAATAAAAAAAAAAGCTCCTGGACTGGGCACTGGTGGCTCATGCCTGTAATCCTAGCTACTCAGGAGGCTGAGATCTGAGGATCGCAGTTCAAAGCCAGACTGGGCAGGAAAGTCCATGAGACTCTTATCTCCATTTAACCACCTAAAAACCAAAAGTGGTGCTGTGGCTCAAGTGACAGAGCACTCACCTTGAGCTGAAGAGCTCAGGGACAGCACCCAGGCCCAGAGTCCAAGCCCCATGACTGATAACAAAAACAAAAACTAAACAAAACACAAATGCTCCTGGCTACTTGGTTACCTTGTATTATATTTTCTCACCATGACCTACAGCCCTTTCCTTTCCTCCTGATGCCCTCCTCCGGGGTGGAGCAGTGCACCTCTGTTTTCTAGGCCATCAGTCATGCCAAGACATTCCATCCTATCCAGAGAAAGCCAGCAAGCCTTTCTCATCTTGCACAAGAGGGCGATGTGTTTATGATCTGGAACAAAACAATTCAACTCATCCTCATGATGAGTCAATGATGACAGAGTATTTCCCCCTCTATATTTGAAAAGGGAATTGTTTCCTGCTTTCCCTAGCCTCATCTCCCTGGGCATCCCTGCATGAAATTGACTTGAGCCAAAGGGCTCTCCTTCCTGATTCCCAAAGCCACGGTTCCCTGAGGCTCTGCCCATCTTCTTGTCCATTACCTGCCTCCACACAGCCCTGGTCCAGTCTCCCAGTCTCTACACTATCACTAATTCACGTTACAACATCCACTGGGGTGGCGGTTGCACACCTCTGTGGCTGTCCTAACACCCACAGAATTGCTCATTTCAAATGAGTGCTGTGTAAATGATACTACTGTACACTGCTTAGAAATCAAAGTCCTCCAAAGGCCTAGGTGGTCTAGTCTTTGGAAACCTTGCCCAGGGCCGGCAGATGACAAAGACCACCAAGGGGCTGTTGCTCTCAGCAGGAGTTAGGGGAAGGAATGGGCAGCATGTGCGGTTGAAATGAGCTGGACTCCGCTCTTGTCCCAGGATGAAGACTGATTGCTTTGAGACACAGCACACAGTGAGGTGGACCAGTCTCTGCTCCTTCCCACAGGCCTCACAGGGCTCAAGGAACTGAAGAAATATAGAGAAAAACCTAGTGCCTCAGGAAGGATTCAGTCTGAGCCTCAACTTCAGCACAGGAACACAGGCCAAGTTACACCAGGACAGCATCCTAATAAGTTCTCCACACAACATCCTGAGACATCGCAGGAACCTTAAAGAGGTCCCTGTAGCTCCTTGTCCCCAGCAGTACTTTTCACCACAACACTCTTTAGATTGCACTCGTTTATCTGTTCTTCTTGTCTCCTGACAGAGGCAGTGACTCCTTCAAGCCAGGTTTTCTGCCTCACCCTGTCATGTCCTGTAATAGCCTCATAAGGCTCAGGGTGTTAAGTGTTGCCCTGAAAAGATACAAGGAAATCAAAGGCACCCACATTCCGAACATTCAACATCCAAGTAAGAAATGCATTTCCAAAAGTTGACATGTACAATTCATTATACCTTCTTACAAGAGCTTCTCCCAAACTTACTCTTCTTCTATTTTCTCATAGACGTTTTTGCCTTATTTTCAATAGGCTGCAATTGGGGAATCCAAGAGGCAATTTTTAAAAATCAAAAACAGAAGGAGAGGGAAATAAACACACAAGAGAGAAAAAGTGGTCTTCACCTTCCCTTGTGCTATAAAAGGAAATTGCTGGTGTTTTATTCTTGGCCAGTCCTGAAAATCAATTATGAATGTGAACATAAATGGTTTTCTGCCTTGTGTCTCTGTCCCTCTGTATATTTTGCTCACTGAACTGAGGTGGTGTTTTTCTTTCCATTATTTGGAAACCAAATAAAACCAACAAAGCAATTTAATCCTCTCAATTTGTTTATGTAGCTTGCTGTCATTATGTGTAATGAAATCAACCACCATGTTCCTCCTGATTGATGGTAGATTGACAGCTGCAGTCTTTCTGAAAGAATAGATTGATTAGTTCCTACCCAGGGCCCACGGACAACAAAAAGATCCAGCACATTTTCAAGAGAAATCCCAGCAGGAGACAAAACATTCTGCCTCTCCCTCTCCCTAGTCCCTTCCAGCTCCTCAAGTTCACATATCCTTCCCACAATCCTGGGAGGAAGGGGGAGTTAGAATAGAAATTCACGCATAAGATCTGATTGGGAATTAACAACCAATTTGAATATTTCAGGGACCAACCAACAAAACACCACTTTCCAAACACATAATTATAACAGAGGGGAAAGCCACACACAAGTTATGACATCATGGGTGTGCTCTACATGGTTGGTTGTTCTAGACCTCATTTGCATGAGGGCGACCAATCAGAGCACAGCCTCATTCAAGCCCCTAAGATGTAGAGGAGCAGTAGCTTTGGAGATACTTCTTTCCTCAATACAGTTCTTTACAGTCACTCTCCCTTCCAGAGGACTTCATGAGTGGAGTTCTGAGAAAGCAAGGGCGAAAGCAGCCAGCAGAAAAGCACTGTCAGGCCTTGCCTGCTGCTGAGCTCCCTCACTGGTGGGGGAGGGGGAGGTCGCTGGCATATAGGGCTGCCATTCTAGAAGCTGGCTGCAGAGCCAGAAGGGCTACCATATGAATCAGCTCTGTCTCTGTAACAGCAGGAGAGAGAAAGAAAAAGCCTCATCACTGTGACTGAGACACCTGCTGCTTCTCTCTGTTGGGTTATGAAAACATAGCAGCCTGCAGTGAGTCTGCCCTTCTTATTAGGCCCTGATCCACCTCAGTTTTACTCAGCTGATTCTCTCTCTAAACACACAACAAAACCTACATTCCTTCACCAACGTCCTCTCTTCTAGGAGCATTGGGAGAAATCCTTCATGTTGTCCCTCTGACGCTACCATGTGGTTCAAGATGTCATCACTCGGGCTGGATTGCTGATATAGGGTGGAGGGGACACTCTACTTTTTGTTCTTTCTTTCTTTCTTTCTTTTTTCTTTCTTGTTTTCATTCTCTCTTTTTTTCTCTCTTGCCTCTTTCTCTCTCTTTCTTCTCTACCAGTACCTGAGTTTGAACTCAAGGCCTGGGCACTGTCCTTTAGATTTTGGTTCAAGGTTGGTGTTCTGCCACTTGAGCCATACTTCCACTTATAACTTTTTGCTAGTTAATTGAGGATTTGATTCTGATGGACTTCCCTGTCTATCAGGAAAATCTGCTTCTAGCTATGATCTTCCAATCTCAGCCTACTGAGTTGCTAGGATTATAGGTGTGAGTCACCAGTGCCCAGCTCTGGACCTGGTTCTGATCTCCAAAATGAGCATCAAACATCTCCAGGGGCAGCAACCACATCTCATTCTTGTTCGTTTTCTCCTTCACTGCCCAACAAGCCCAGCAGCAACTTCTCAGAATGCCTTGAAGGAACCCATGATTCGTCCAACCTGCCCCTGTCATCCACCAGCATTCCATACTCACTCACAACATGGCATAAAACCATGAATGTCCACAAATAAGAAAATGGAGTACGTGTGTGTGTATAGAAATCAGAAGCCGGGGAGTGGTTCTCTTGGACCTAGCTTGAGACCCTCCAACTCACTTCCTTGTGGCTGTCTTCTAGATGCCTTGAAATATGCCCCCACCTTCAAATGGCTCCCCAAGGTAAGCTATCATCTTTTTCCCTTTAAAGACTTGAATCTGATTCCCACTGAAATCAAGTGATTGGCTTACTGGCCTCAGACAACTCGCTTAAGAGGTTGGCATGGGTTTTCAGGGTCTCTTTCAAGTTTAGCTCAGAAAGCCACATGAATTTTTCTGCAAGTGTTTTTGTGGGTTGTTTTTTTTTGTGTGTGTGTCAGTCATGGGGCTTGAACTCTGGGCCTGGGTACTGTTCCTGAGCTCTTCAGCTCAAGACTAACCCTTTACCACCTGAGCCACAGCGCCACTTCCAGTTTTCTGAGTGGTTTATTGGAGATAAGAGTCTCACAGTCTTTCTTGTCCAGGCTGGCTTTGAACCACGATCCTCAGATCTCAGCCTCCTGAGTAGCTAGGATGACGGGCGTGAGCTACCAGTACCCAGCTTCTGAAAGAGTTTAATATAACATTTATCCATTTCAATAGTCCATGTCAGTCTTCAAAGGCTCTTTCTTTCTCTCTCTTTTCTCTTTGCACTGACACATTTTTGCCTTCTGCTCTGCAGTCTGTTGATGACACCCATGGAGTGAACTCAACCAACGCAGTGTGCGCATGAAAGCTGCTGGAGATGTGATGGAGCCAGATCCCCGCGTGAATTCACAAATTATTCATGACAGGTGAGCACAGCATCCTGCGTGCGGGACAAGGGCCGGGCGCTCAGCAGAGCCAGGGAGCAGCTGTCCTGACATTTGTTTTCCTCCTTCAGTGTCCTTCAGATTGTCTCCTTCCTTACAGTACCTCTTCCCCTTGTCCCCAGGATTTTGTTTCTTGGGTATTGTTGCACTTGAGTACCTACTTGATTTTTTTTTGGGTCCAGTCATGGGACCCGAACTCTGGGCCTGGGCGCTGTCCCTCAGCTCTTCAGCTCAAGGCTAGCCCTCTACCACTTGAGCCACAGCGCCACTTCCGGCTTTTTTCTTTTTTTGCTTATGTGGTGCTGAGGAATCGAACCCAGGGCTTCAGGCATGCAAAGCAAGCGCTCTACCACTGAGCCACCTTCCCAGCCCCTACCTACTTGATTTGACCACTGCCGGGTAAGAAGGATTTCTGATGGTTTGGCCAGACACGCATGTGGTTGAGAGGCCATTAATGCAGACATTCACTCTTGGTCTGAGCAAGAGGCAGGTGGTGGTTTCTATGGTGTAGACTAAGCTGGCCGGTAGCCATCTTGTCTCGTATTCATTCAAAATCCTCAGCCAAAAGTCTTGTGGGACTTGATTTTGGCCAGCAGCGTTGCATCTACGCCATGATGTGTGTCCCAAAGCCAGAGTAGCGACTGTGTCTGTGACTGTATGACAAGAAGTTCAGTCTCTAGACTTAACACTGACTTACAGAGAATAAGAGCAGGGGTTTGAGAAAAAGGAATAGTAAGGGTTTTCTATTTATTGGTTCATTGACTTCTTTGTTCATTTGCTCATTTTTACTAATTCGCCAAGCACTCGAGGATAGTGAAATTGGTGTCTCCAAGTGTGCAGACCACCCCTGAGGAAATGTGTCTGGCTTTTGAGGAAATACTGCAGAGCTGGACTCCGGGTACATGGACATGCAGGCCCAAGACCGGACCAGGTTCCAGCCTTTGTTCTCAGCTCCTGGGTCACTGGCACTGCACCTCTGACACGTGCCCAGCTGGACAGAGCTTTGCCCCTTTCTGTGTCCAGAGAGTGGAGGCCAGTGGAGAGAGGACCCAGGGGCCTATGAACTTGTTCATCTTGCGATTCCCAGCTTTGGGGAGAAAGAAGCAGGGGGAAAAATGTCAGGTTGTTTTTTTTGTTTTGTTTTGTTTTGTTTACAATCTGGCCTGTAACACAAGCTGGCTCCTGTGGAGAGCTTCGAGATCACCCTGGCTTGGAGGAGGCACGCAGAGGGGACAGTGACTTGGTGGGCCTCGGTGAGTGGCCTCCCAAGAAGTATATGGGCAGGTGATGACGTCATGTTCCTACATACGGCTGATGATGTCTCACACATCCCTACCTGCAGGTGATCGATCACATCACATTCCTGTGTGCAAACAATGACACTGGGCAAGCAAGGCAGAATGTTCATCTGGGGCACCATCGGCAAAGGGGCAGAAACCACAACTCAGTTTCTTTTTAAATTATTGTCTAAGGCAAGTTTACTCTCACCTTATACACAGGTTAGCTCAAATGGAATGCAGATTGGAAGGCAAAATGTAAAATCATAAACAGTTACTGGATAATAGAGCAGACAACCTTCAGAAAAATCATACATGCGCACGCACACGCACACACACACACACACACACACACACACACACATGCACACACAGTGAATAAAATAGCAACTCTATAAACACAACTTCATTAAAATTCAAAGTACTAGCCCTGTGAAATCTCCCATTAAAAGAGGAGAAGGGAAAGCTGCAGTCTAGTAGAAAAATATTTGCAAACTGCATATCCAACCATAGGTGCAAATTTAGGAAAAATAAAGACCTCTTAAAGCTTAACAGTTTGTTTTTTTTTAACCCAAACCTCAATTTCATAATAGGCAAAAGACATACAGAGGCATTCCACAGAGACTATTCAGGATAACAATGGAAAGTGAGGAAATGTTTGGTGTCAGCAGCCATCACAGGAGTGAAATTAATAATCATGATGAGACACCACAGAGTACCTGTCAACAGCTGAAAGAAAGAAGTATGGATATGGAATGCTGACGAGAATATGGAGAAACCAAATAGCTCATAATCTGCTGAATACCTGAATAGCTGTATTGAATAGCTACTCTGGATGAATTAACCATTTCTTAACAGACTGAATTTACTCTTACCATACAACCCAACAACAGCACTTTGGGGCTGGCCATTTTATCCTGGATAAATGAAAATATTCCTACAGACACACACACACACACACACACACACACACACACACACAGTATGAGAATTTTTATATAAATTAAAGATGTAGCCAGGCGCTGGTGGCTCCTAGCTACTTAGGAGACTGAGATCTGACGATTGTGGTTCAAAGCCAGCTGAGGCAAGAAACTCTGTGAGACTCTTACCTCCAATTAACCACCAGAAAACTGAAAGTGGCGCTGTGGCTCAAGTGATAGAGCGCTTGCCTTGAGCTGAAGAGCTGAGGAACAGCACCCAGGTCCAGAGTTCAAGCCCAACTGATACACACACACACACACACACACACACACACACACACACACACACACACACACACACACACAGAGAGAGAGAGAGAGAGAGAGAGAGAGAGAGAGAGAGAGAGAGAGAGATACACAAGATACACAAGACTTCTCTGTACTGTTTTTTCAACTTACTGAAGACCTATAATTATCTCAAACTAAAAACTTCTACAATGTAACAAGAATGGATAAGAAAACCCAGCCTTAGGATTCTAGTTGACCTGAAAGCATAAGACTGTGTAAGAACTCTGTTGCTGCCACTGTTGATTTAGTAGAGAACTGAGATGTCAACACGTCCCCCTTGGCCTCACCACATTCTGGAAACACAGTTCTGCCCCCATTAAAGCATAATGGGGGCTGCGGAGCTTTTGATTTATGGTGGTAATAAATCTAGCCTTTGCTTTAATCACGGCAAGCTGCAGGCTCACAGCTGGGAGCCTGGCATCGGCTTCCCTGGCAAGGCCCAAGCTGGCCGTGCGTATAGAGTCTCTGTAGAATGGACTCCACCACGGAAAGCTGCACCTTGGCAGGACCAGGTACGGCAGGAGACACCTGGATCCAGAAGACAGAAGCTCTGTCCTGAGACAACCTCTGTACAAAGGAGGGCAAAGAAGAGACATGCATGCATCTGAGGTCTTCTCCACAGCTGTAACGCACGAGTCTAGAGAGGAGCAGAGGTTGAAGGGAGAAGGAGATGATGGAGGCACCTTGGATGCGGGAGTCTGAACCCATCCAGGGCCTTCCCAAGTCCTGTCCCAGAACAGGATCCCTCGCACTACAACCCAAACCCTTTTGCTTTCATGGTTGTTTTTTTTTAATTATTTAGGGTGAGATTTATGTCCAGTTTAGCCCAGATCACAATCCCTCTATTTCTGCTTTCCATGTGTCTGAGATGATAGGTGGATGTCACTGTGCTCAGCTTTTTGTCAATTAAGATGAAGCCTCACCAACTTTTGCCCAGGTTGGTCTCCCAAGTAGGGATTACAAGCTTGAGCCACTGGGCTAACCTGTGATAAAATACTATAAATAGAACTTACAGACAAGTGCTCAAGTTCATCTGGAAAAATAATGTTTTGACAAATAACTTTTGTGGAGAATGATTCAAATGTTCTACAAGATGGTTGAGAATTTGATGAAACTACAATAAATTAACAAGCCTTCTAGAAGGTGAAGAACCAGTAGACAGGACAACACAACAAAATACATTTCCTTGGACAGTCCTGAATAGAGAAGTGAGAAGCAGTATATTGCATAAGATGCTTGGAATTCATGGCAAAAAGAAAAATCATTACTTGACGAATAGTGTGGAATAACTAGTTAAATATTTAGAGAAAAAAAATAGTACTGTAACTTCATCTTGTACTCCAAAGCAAATTCCTGGTGGATTAAAAAAAATGTCAATAATGAAAATCTTGCAGAGAATGTATTTGATCTTGAGATGAAAAGAGCAAACTTCTGAGCATAAAAAATAATGGAAGTAGTCACCAATGGAAAATAAAGTCATAAAAAAATTGAAGTACCCATATGTAAAAAAAAAAAGAACCAAATGAGACAAAATGTATATCAGAACTGCCACAGATAAAATGTTAAAACTCTGACTATTTAAAGTGAAAAACTATTTAAATGAAAAACGGACAACAGAATCACAGAAGCGAAACACGGGAGCTAGTTCACAGATGATGTTCAACCTCATCCAAACTGAGATGTTATTATTTTAAAACAAGTAAGTCAGGCCCAGAGTCACAAATGACCATGCTTTTCTTTCATAGGTGGAGTTAGATCTAAATTATAAATATATTTGTAAACACATTCGGTATCAAATGGATATATTCACAAACATAGTAACTGAAGTAGAGTGTAACACAGCTTAACAAAATGAAGGCCAGGAAGCTGCAGTGTGTGCTGGAGACTGAGGTCAAGGAGCGCAGCAGACAGACGGAGAGGGGAAGGGTGGATAAAGGCCGTCATCATCGTCCATGTACGTGGGAAAACGGAACTGGGAGAAGTGAGGATGGGAGAGACTGTGAAAGGGGTGCTGCGGATCGAGCTGCATCACTGTGTGTGATGTTGGCACCGCTACTTTATATATGTTTATCTGAACTAAAGAGGAGAAGGGCAACAACAAAATGGTGAGAAAAAGGACAAGGGGGGACCCACGCAACAACGACACTCACAAGACAGTAGATTGGAAAGTATCTGTACAACTTGCGGGGTCGGGGGAAGTGGGAAATGAGGGCAGGGTAACAAGTTCGACAAGAAATGTTCTTATTACTTTACATGACTGCAACCCCTCTGTACATCACCTTGACAATTAATTCATTAAAAGAGTCATCATAGTCACAAACTGACATGTGGAATTGAAACCCCTTTGTACAACTAAAGATCATCATCATCATCACTATCATCATCATCATCATCATCTAGTCTGAAAGAGGATAAAAAATGTCCAGGGGAAAATGAGGGAATGGAAGTCAGAGAAGGAGGAAGAAGAGGAGGAGGAGAAAGAAGAAGATGAAGACGATAAGATGAAGAAGGAGGAGGAAGAGGAAGAGGATGACGAAGACAATGACATGAAAATACCAGACATCTCAGACCCTGTGATCATTCTCCGTGGCATAGTGCAGCACCAGCACTGGGCATCCGGTCAGCTCTCTGAGGGGTTCAAGGAGTGAACCAAAGAAGGACTGATAAAGCAATCCTAAGCCTGGGAGTGAGGGCCAGCTCTGCAGGCAGACCGGACAGGACAATGTGAGGAGAAGCGTGGTGTCTTGTGTTTCATGGTAGACAGAAGGATCCTCAACCCTAATGTAGAGCTGGGGATGGGCAGCCACCTCCTGGCACCTGTGGCAGTTGGGAGGGGGTGTGGAGCACGTGGAGAGAAGGCCCACACTGCTGGGACGGAGCAGGATGGGGACCCTGGACTCGGGACTCAACCACACCTTCCCCACGGTCTCCTTTTGAGGAAGAGCTGGAGAGGCTGTGGAGCGAAACTGCTCCATCACACATCACGCCCGTGTGACTCTTCCGGTGAAACCGCAACCAGGCAATATTAAACAAAGTGGCTCGGGTTCTTAAGGTCGGAAGCTGGAAAATGCAGTCCAAGTATTCACTAGATGCCATGTAAACGAAAATTAAACAAAGCCAAACTAAGTAAGTAAAACAACAGCAACAAACCCACCAGCACCTGCCAATGTGACTCTATTTGAATATGATGTCATTAAGATGAGTGCATCCTGGGCTGGGAAGGTGGCTCAGAGGTAGAGTGATTGCCTTGCGTGCATGAGGCCCTGGGTTCGATTCCTTAGCACCACATAAGCAAAAAGAAAAAAGCCAGAAGTGGCGATGTGGCTCAAGTGGTAGCGCTAGCCTTGAGCTGAAAGGCTGAGGGACAGTGCCCAGGCCAGAGCTCAGGCCCCATGACCGGACCCTCCCCCCAAAAAAGATGAGTGCATCCTAGACACATGTGGACCCTACTCCTTTGATTGGTAAGCTCCTACAAAGAAAGAAGTTCATGTTCTCTCTCCCTCCCCCGCCCTCTTTCTCTCTCCCAGGTATCCTTCTGCCCTAGGGCTGTGCCCAGCCAGATGGTGGTTCCTTTGTTAAGAGGTCACTACATCCCAACAGCAAATGCCAGGACAGTGCTACCATGTAGAATGGACCCTCCTCCCTCTCTACCCTGACTGCAGGAAAACTCTATTCTGAATCCTCCCAAGGCACACGAAGAAGGGAGAAGGCCAGCCTTAGATATTCCTTCCAGTCCTTTCCAGACAGACTGTAACCTTCAGGATAGTTGTTCCCTGAGCTCATCGCCCAACATCCCTCCTCACAGGCTTTTTTTTTTTTCTTCCGGCAACAGATGACAGAAGTCTGTTGCTTCCCCAGCTTGGGCCAGCTCGGACCTCCTGGCCCTGCCACCTGTCCCTTCTTCTTCTTTCAAGGTGACTGAAGTCCCTGCAAGGCTTGCCTTTCCAGAACTCTCCATTTACACTCACATGATTTTACTTATAGAAGCACAAGGTACAAATGTGTGATCAAAATTGCAAATGATTTTAAGAGAGGGAAATATCACTTTGTTTTGGAGCTTGTCCTCCGAATCATTATGATAGAAGGAGCAAAAAAATCATTGCTCTTATTTTACAGAAGTGAAAGCTGATAGTAAGTGGGGGACACTGGGGAGTGGGCTGGGTTTGCAGGTGTCTCTGGGTGGGGAGGAGGTGCAGCAAAGCTCTCTCCCGCAGTGCAGGCCGCCTCCACCATCAGCAGTGACGCAGATGCTCCAAACGTAAGTCCAGTCACGGCCCTCTCACCCCTTCCCCTGGTTCTGGACACAGATTGAGACCTGAAAACATCCGCTGGCCTCCGCGAATTCTCATGGTATTTGTCACCGCGGTGACAGACATTTATCTCCTCACTTAACCAGAAATACACTTGAATGTATTGGGAAAAACTCACTCCATCGCAAGGAGCGTTATTTGGCTTAGATGGAGATTTATAGACACGAAAGGCAAGGGAGGGGTATCTCTTGTCACCCCCTGAAAAGGAGAGGATAGCGCAACGCTAGTAAATATCGATTTTCATTCCAATTTTATCTAAACCAGGAGTCGGCAGAGGTCTTATGAACAGGACAAGGCAGTAAGTGTTTTAGAACTTGCAGACCATGCAATGGCAGTAGCAATAACTCAGCTCTGCTGCTACTGCGGGCAGGCGCCAGAGACAACCCAGAAACACAGATTTAGCAGTGAGAGGAGAGGAAGCAAGACTAGCCAGTGCAGACCACGCTGGTTGCAGAGGGCAGCAACTTGATAGACAATGATGAATGAGCTCCTATACCAACAGTAATGAGTAAATACACAACAGGTCTTTGCTGTGTGTGTGTGTGTGTGTGCATGTGTGTGTGTGTGTGTGTGTGTGTGTACACCAGTCCCAGGACTTGAACTTAGGGCCTGAGGGCCTCAGGTACTCAGGTACCGTCCCTGAGCTTTTGTGCTCAAGGCTAGTGCTCTACCACTTGAGCCACAGCTCCATGTCTAGCTTTTCTGGTTTTCTGGTGGTTAATTGGAGGAAGGAGTCTCACAGACTTCTTGCCCAGGCTGGCTTCAAACCATGAGCTGCCAGCACCCAGCCCTATTGCTCTTCTTCTTTAGGCCCATAGACCATTAATCCATCTGCTCAAGAAGAAAAAGGAAACTTGTAGCCCACAAATAAATATGATCATGAAACTTTGGATAATAATTTTTCTTCTTAATCTGCCCCCAAACAATGTAGAGAATAATCCCTCAGGTAAAAGGATTATCATCTAATAGTTAGAAATAATTGAAAATGATTACTTTGTTACTGGAGAATTTCATAATATATGGTATAAACACCAATGCTCATAACTTAATGTTGTCCAGATGACATTAATCTAAGGCAGTTTTATTAATAAATCATAATTGCAACTGAAAGAAGCTAACTTTTGAGTTCCTGTAATTCATGGCTTTTAAAGACTGTCAAAGACATAAAATTCTAACAATAATGGAGGAAATCTGAAGACAAATCAGAGAATTGTGTCTGCCCACCTCTTGCCACAGATAGTACCAATTTTGAGCAAACAGCGTCTGTTGATGCTTATTAAATATTAGCATGCATTTAAAGTTTTCTACTATAATAACATGACATAAATATTGGGAGCTTAAATACTTGATAACTGACAGGCTTAATATAAAGCACTTTTATGTATTTGGGGATGGGCACATAACCATTTATGATGAGAAATGTTGATACTTACACCAAGAGTCTCTGGCATACGTTTTTTGGAGTCTCTCTGGGAAACAAGGCACATGCAGTCCCCATGGTACAGGAATCAGGAATCAGACATCAGCTCTTACAAGGTTTGCCCTGATTCATATCCATCACTTCCTCTTTTCTCTATTGACTAAGGATCTGGATGAACAAGCAGATGGACAGTTGTGAGTAATAATGATACCATATGGGCTGTGGAAGCCAGTCTGAAATGCAAAAGGAGTTGTAAATGTGGTGTGAATTTGAGTCTGGACACAAGGAAGACACTAAGAAGGGGTAAGCTAAAAAGAGAGAGAGAATTGTGAGCCTAGGTTGGAGTCTCCAAAGGCAGGTACCTACACAAACTGTATTTAGGAGAAAATACAGATCAATTCAAGATACTCAAGGGTAAACTAAAGGACAGAATTATACTTCCAACAAGAGAGAGATGATAGTTGAGCTCTCTTCTCATCTATCGAAATTACACTTGGCATATTGTATTTATGTCTGAATGATGAGCTGGGAAAGATACACTGAGGAAAATTACTATATACATATCCATACATAGATAGTGTATATTTTGTATATATAGCATATATATATATATATATATATAAATATATATATTTGGTTACAGTCACACTATTCTGAATACATTAGGTCACAGTTTGTCCCTTCTCATTAATGGCTTTGAACATGGTGTAGAGCATGAGAGAAAGAGAAAATATGTGAGTGGTGTGAGCACGTACAAGGGTGTATATAAGCATGTATGTAACATGTGTGAGTGTGGGAATGCACATGCGTGATTTAGGTGCATATGTGTCAGAGAACAGTGTGTAAGCATGCATGTGTGTGCTTTTCCTAGGCTAACACATCACTTCAGGGAGGAGGTGAAACCCGCTCTATTATCTCCAGCCATTTGTCACAGGTGATGCAAACCCATCAATAAGCACGTGCTTCTGACCACCACTGAAGCCCAGGGAACCCCTAGAGAGCCCTAAATTATACCACACCACTGCAAAGCCCTCTGACGTCAGTAATCAAATGCCTGAATTCTGCTAGTTTGACAGAGACACATGTCTCACATACAACTATGACATGAGTTTAGACCTGAAATCAAGCCGAACTCAGCTATCATGAGAGAACTGTTTCCCAGCAAGTTTGGAGCCCACAGGAGCGCCAACCAGCCTGGGTTTTTCCAGAAGAGTGAGTCACCACTCTCTATCAATAATCTACTTTTCTGTTGCAGCAAGCTTTCCTCATGCAATTTTCAACATAATGCAAATTAAATTGGAAGAAATAATGAAATTTAGAATTGCTGAATCGTAGGCAAAATGCAATCCATTTTCAAAACTTGACTAAGAACCTGGACTTCACTGGAAGACCACATCTGTCCTGGTTAATATAACTAATACGTGGCCAAAGAGGTTGAACTGCTTGCAAATAGCCAAACTTCTGTCCTTGTCTCTGAGGCCAAACCTGCTACTGGGATGGAGACTAAAACCTCACCCTCTTAGCTAGAAATGGCTTTATCCTCCAGTTGTTCCAGCCAATGAGATCTAATGGAATTTGGCCAAGAAAGGGGAAGTGGGTTTCTAGAAATGATTTTCCTCTTTCCTGCAGGAGTGGAGAAAGACAGAGAGGAAGGCATGCTACCTCTGGTGAGTTTTGAATAGACAGCTTTCTTCACTTTACCCTACATGGACACATATGCTAACTGTCTGAAGCTTGGTAATTTATAAAGAACACAGATTTACTGAACTCATGGTTTGGGAAGGTGGAACCAAGAACCTGGTGCTAATATCTGGCAAAGACCTTGGGTTATAACATGTCAAAGAGTGCCACAGTGAGAAAGAGCAAGCATGCTAGCTCAGGTCACTCCTCTTCCTCTTATAAATCCACCAGTTCCATCATGGCACCCACTCTGATGAGACCCCAGTCTGTGACCTCACCTAACTCTAACGCGCTCCCCAAGGCCCGACCTCCAAGATCCATCAGTGAATGACACTGAAGGTTAGAGGCGCATCATCTATAGATAAAAGCACCTCCATTCACATAAAATTCCAGGAGAGAACCTTTTCTAATTTTCCTTCCTACTTGCTGTTCCTATAAAGAATAGATGCTTATTTACCCCACACTTCTGGAGGCTGTCCTCAGGAGAGACTGGAGTCACCGTGTAGTAAAATGGGCTGATTGGATTGAATACATGTATACACATATACTCACTCACTCATGCACACATACACATACACAGTATACATGTACGTGTATAATTTTGAATGGGCAAAGGAAGTTCTGAGCTGTATTTCCATGTGGCATGTTTCACAACCGTGCTAGGCCAATAGATAAGGATGCCAGCTTTGTAAACTATAAGCAAATGTTCACTAGAAAGAACTATTTGCCCAAGTCATTAAAGTATTTATAGGAAAGAAAACATGTTAACTATGACTTATTGAGAATTCCTGTTTCACTGCTTTAGGCAACATAGCAGGCAGCCTGGAGCAAGAGATTCACACCACAAGGAGTCCCAGGAGAGCCACTGCCCCACGCCAGGGCCTCGGGGCTGAAGCAGACAGCAGAGAAAGATGCTTCTAAAGAAAACGCCACTATGGAGAAAAACGAGGGCTAGCTGTCCAAACACAAGAAGCAGGTGGTAATGACGTATAAATATATAGCAATGGGGCATGAAGCTCTAAGCAAAGTAAACTCAGGTTATGCTTTCTAGTGTGACGAATGACTGGAGATGATCTTAGAGGCTGTGTTCTGACACGGGTAACCTTCTCCTGAACAGTGACCTGCCTACCTCTCCTTCCCACGAAGCTAGTATGACAGGCATGTGCCACCCCGACCGGCTATTTGGTAGAGAAGGATCTCAAGAACTATTTTTTTTTGTCCAGGTTTGCCTTAACCTGCCACTTCCCTATCTTTTCCTTTCAAGTAAGTAGGATTCTGGTTTGAGCCAGACTTCAGAGAGCGTGTCTGGCTGCATGGAGGCAGCCAGATTCCCTTGTGCCTGCGGAGGTAGTCTCCCTCTTCAGCTCCCCACAGTTCACACAGGTAGACAGAACTTCTCCCTGTCTTACAGATGGAGAAACTGAGGCTTAGAAAGCCAGGGCTTTGCCAAGGCACATGGACAGCAGGTGGAAGAATGACCGTTAGGTGCTGTGGTCCAGAAGCAGCCCCACAGTCCCTGCAGATGTTCCTAGATTTCTGCTCCATGCATTGTGTAGAGCCAGGAACCTCTTTTGAGGTTGAGGGGATGCTATTAATTCTCTACTCATTTCCTGATTAACAAATAGTCCATGCACACACCTTGTTACTCTGTGTTTCCCCATTTAGATGTCTCAACAGGTTCCAGATTAATACACCTGAGAGGCTTCTTTTTCCTCTCTGTTCCACCCTTGAATCTTCCTTGTGGGTGGCTTCTCTCCTGCCCTGTCTTATTTTGCACCATCTGGCCTGAAGATGAAGGTGACTCATCCTGAGCACCTGACTCGGCTGCTCACCTTTCCCTCCAGACCATCTTCCTGTTGGCGTCGAGTCTCACCTCATCACATGCTGTCGCTAGCTACCCTGGGCTATGGTTGGAATGTGTGGTCCCAAAAGCTCATGTGTTGAAGGCTTGGTGGGCAACCAAGTTCCTGCTATCAGGAGGCAGAGGAGCTTACAGACAGTAGCCTAGTGGAAGGCTTATATTAGGGGTTTGGTCCCTTCCTCCTCTGCCACACACCCCCACCAGTACTCCATGGGGCACCGTGCTGTGGCAGGCAGGAAGCAACCGGACCATGTGACCTCTCCCACCACGAGGTGGATTGAACCTTTCTTTCTGACAAGTCGATTGGCTCAGGTATTTTGTCGAGGTAACGTGACACTAACAACACCCTGATTTGTCACCACCCTGGAGATTCCTGTCACTCGTTCCGGGGAAATCTAACCTCCAGTTTCTCAACCCTGCAGAAGGCAGACAGTTCCCAGATCAGAATGCTTTGTACAGTCATAACTTTTGGTAGGACCCTACAAAACCGTCAAAATGTAATGCTTCTCAGCTTCGGAAAATGGCAGTTCTGTGTGGTACCACGAGATTGCCAGTGATGGTTATTAAGCACCGGGTTCAGAGCTGGCTTGTATTACCACAGCCAATCCTCCAAACAGCCATGATAGTTAATAACAGGCCTTCACAACCTTGTTTGCAAACAAGGAACAGGGTCATGGAGAGATGGAATATGTTGCTCCACAGCACTCATCTAGCAGGCAGCAGCCTGGATCCGGTGCCCACACATGCTTCATTATCTCCTGAGATGCAGGGGGACCCCTCACCAAGCAGAGGAGAGACCCAGGGACTCTGGAAACACCCGTGGACAAGATGAAAGGACAGAGGGAAATCATGTTCACACAGAAACAGGAGAGTGCATTCCCACCTTTTCCAGGCTTGCTAGCATAAAAGCAAATGCTTGCATTGTGTCTGGCTGGAGATGTGATCATGGCACTCTAAAAAAGAGGGGACAAAGAGCCACCCCCGAGGGAGGGGGGCTTCTAAGAATGGGGACAGCAGAAGGCATAACGTACATAGTGTCACTTCACCTTGCTCTGCTCTGCTCTCGCTCTCCCGTACCAACAAGCTTGTGGCTGCTCACACAGAAGCATGCTAGCCGGAATGCACTGTGTAATGCAGGAAATATCTCTTTCCTCAGCCATTTCTCTCTGTAGCCCTTTGGGACTCAGGATGTCGCTAGTGTCTGGCACCAAACAAATACTTCATGCAGGAAGATTCTCTATTGGAAGTTGAATGAGATAGACGTTTAGAGGTGTACAGTGCCAGACACCAGAAACAGGTCTAGCAGATGTTGAAATATAGGGAAGGGCTAATCAAACCAGGGCTTGCATGAGGTGTCAATCACTTCCCTGAGCTGATCCTGGCCATTGCTCCAGGGTGGTGAGTCTCTAAGGGAGACCCAAGGGCTCCCACCACCTGGAAGAACTTTCTGGAAATTGCAAGCTGGGATCCTCCCTCCTTCTCTCCTCATGCATGGTCAGATGCGTGCCCATGTGTTGAGTCGCACCTCTACTTGTGATTCTCAGAGCACTTGTTCTCATATGCAAGCCCACATGGTATGCAAGCCCACACGGTATGCCCAGAGGCTGTTGGGTGCTCCCTGATCTGTGCTGTACAATTTCCAGTTGTTTTCTCTCTCTTTCAGGGCACTGCTAGGAACAGCAAACTGTCACTGCTAACCCTGAGATCATTGAGCCCTTTTCTCTAGATCCTGTAGGTGCTCTGTTATGCAAAATGCAGGAAATGCTTCAAGGATGCTTAACAAAATGCCATAGTGAATCCAAAGAACACAGAGGACTCCATGGTGGAACCAATTCAACACCTGTCTCCTCCCCCCCCCCCCCCACACACACACACCAGGGAAGAGAATAAGGATATTTCCAATAGTGGGTAAAACCATCTACAGCCACCACTTCAGAACTTTAGTACAGCCAGCCACACCCGACCACACTGAGAGACAACTTGTCTTGTAGAGGCTGGAATGAATGCAGGCAGCCAGGACTGAAGGCTGAGGGATCCTATTTGGAATATAAACAACAACAACAAAGAGGTAACATAGAGGCATTCCCACAGTTGACAAGATTCTAGGTGTTCTAGAAACCCTACTGTAGAGGTTTAACATTTTTAGGCTTGAAATAACCAGGTCTCCCCCCCACACCCCGAAAGAAGCATTCCAGCATTTCACACACTATAGTGAGCAACCGCACATGCTCAGACACCCCAGAAGCAGTGGGCTGCCCAGGGGAGAAGAGGACACATCCCTGGGCAGGCTCAAGCCAAAGGGCTTTTCCAAGACTCAAGGTTGGCAGCAAAGTTAAGAGGGTTTAAAGAATACTTGTGAGAGTTCTGCCAGCCCCAGGGACACGCCAGCCCCAAAACATCCAAGGAGACAGACTGATTTCCCAAGTGGGAACGATGGAAGGGGCTCAGCCTGTCAGCGCCTCCAAAATCAAATGAAAATGGCTCTTCATAATCTCTGCAGTAAAATTATTTGTTTCCAACCCAGGCTTACAATCTGGATCATTCACAGTCATTCTGCCTGAAGCTCCAGGCATTTGTACCGGTGGCTGGACGAAGGCTTATGAATATTCATTTTTCTGGCTGTGGGTGTGATCAGGAGTTTGGAATTGTTTACAGGCAGGGTCCTGCCAAGGCTCTGTTTTTACAAGCTGAATTAACAACCACAGGAAAATGGCATTTATTCCTATTTCAATGGCAACCGCAGAGGAGGTTAGAGCTAATAACTTCCCTGACGGCATGAAATTGATGTTAATAATAAAAAAAGGAGCATGGACCATTAGCACCCTGTAGACATTAGCTTTAATTATGAATATTAACACTGGTGACTCTAGAGTCTTTAGCATGCATGTGTGTGTGCGTGTGTGTGTGCACACACACACAGCATTCCAGACAAGGTAGAGAGGATAAATTTATCTAAACTCTGATCTTATTAACCTTTTCCAACTCCCAAATCCAGCCCATGCTTAGCCTGGTGCCCTTTGCTTTCTAAATCTGCGTTATAGACGCCCTCAACGTCTTCAAGCCCTCCCCACCTCAAACAAACAAAAATATGTTCCTTTGCCATAAAAAAAAATAATAAATGAACACAGTAAGGAGGACTCAGAGAGATATCTCAACGCTGAGTTCCTGCCCCAGCCCGATCACCATCTCAAAGCTGCCCCTCCTGTTCCAGCTGAGTCTGTTGCTCAGGTTCTATTCTAACCAGGAGGTGAGGCCCTGTGCCATCTTTATTGAGGGGCAAGCGGGGCTTGAACCCCACGCCTGGGCGGTGTCTCTGAACTTTTGTGCTCAAGCCTAGCTGTCTGTCACTTGAGCTACAGCTCTACTTCCTGCTTTTTAGCAATAAATTGGACATAAAAGTCTCAGGGACTTTCCTTCCCCAGGATGGCTTCAAACCATGATCCTTAGACATCAGCCTCCTGAGTAGCTGGGATTACAGGTGTGAGCCACCAGCACCTGGCTGTTCTGGATCATCTTTGGCCCTTTCTGACTCTCAGAAAGTTTCATGGAGAATAAGAACTCCTCACCGATTAGTCCCATAAATGATGGCAGTATCTAGTCTCTTCTCAGAACACGACGTTTTCATGTAACCTGAGATTAAGAACCTCAAACAAATTGTGGGCACTAGAGTCAACTATCTAAAAATTCTAGTCCTGCCTCTTCCCCTATTGAGTAAATCTGGAGAAGTTGTTTCACTTTAAGCCTTGGTTTCCCTATCCTTTAAGTGGAGATAGTACAACCATCCACCTGGTAAGATTGCTATGAATAATGCACGGGCAAACAAATACAGTGCCCAGCCTTTAGCAGAAAGGCTGGTGTGCAAGTGCTGTGCCGATGAGAATATTCTGGCTTTATTCTGAATCTTCTGTGCTTGAAAAAGGCACTGAGGTAAGACCGCCCCTGGGGTCTCACAGCATGACACTGGAGAAAGGCGCAGGAGCAGGAGCCGCTCCTCTCCAGCAGCAGAGGCAAAGCCGCCCTTCCCTGACCAGCCCTGTCTGTGACCTTCGCATAGGAAAAAGCACAACTGGAAGTGAAGCATGAGCTAAGCAAAGACAAAAGCACAATGAGCATTTATAGTAGGAGAGCCATATCCACATCAATGGGACAATAGCTACAGAAAATGACAGTCGAAATGCTAGCATCCGAGAAGCTATCATAAGCCAGCGTTTTAGAAAGGTCAGTGCCAGGCTTCTTCAGTCTTGTGGCAAGGGTTAATAAGACAGGGAGGCGCAGAGTATGGTCCTGGGAAAGAATATGAGCAGACTGGGAACAAGGTCACCATTTAGTCATGCACAAGGGGTCACCCTTCTCTGGGCAGTGCAGAAGTCAGCAGTACTCCAAGGCATACTATTTGGAAATGTCCTATTCTGATCAGCGGGGAATTAGATCGTCATGATTGGTGTGACTGATAGAATTATCAGAGCTACAGAGAAGGTCTGGAAGACCGCTCTTCAGTCACCTCGGGGTATGTGGGCATCACCCCCCATGAAACCCCACGTGAATCGCCTGGCTGCTGATTGTCACCTGCCCTTGCCTGGGTCATGTCTGCATTTCATTGGATGTCGTCTTGCAGACTGATGGTGGAGGGAATGCTGCATCCTTGGGACTGGAGGAGCTTTCAGAAACGTCCTTTCAACTGTTTGAACCTTTGCTGCCCATCCTGAGCTTTGGGAAAGCCCTCCCACCTGACCTTGAGCCCATTTTGGGGGGCCACACATGGCGGGCCACCGCAGCCATAAAATCAGAGCAGACGCTGGGACCTCTCCTCACACACAGCTTCTTAAAATGCTTCACTGATTCTTTGACGAATGAGCCCAGTTTGTGCATTTGAGGAAACATGCCCTTCCCGTCCGCTTTCTCCTCACTCCAGCTCCACCCTCCCAGCTCTGGACATCATCCAGTCCCCACTCTCTGGCTTTCTTGAAGTCTCCTTATTGCGATAAGAGAAGTGTCCTTCTGGAGTTTTGGAGTGTTGAATGCGTTGTGAGTATAGCTAGATTAACACAGAATGGCGGTGGTTGACCTTCGTGGCCAACTTAACCCAATGACCCTTACATGTGAGCTTCATCCATGCTAAGTAGAATGGAACTGGTATGAGCTGTAGAATGAGCGGTGGAAGTTGTAGGGCGTCCTCTCAGATCGTGGCCAGCTTGGCTTGGCCCCTTGTCACGTAGTTCATGTCTGATCAGCCACCGGCACAGCACAGCAGGGCTCTGAGAATTCCTGGGCCAATCATTGAGTAAAATATCCATTGATGGGTGGCTGGCTACACAACAAATGTGTCCAGATGCCATGAGCAGGACTCTGGGGCCCTCTGGAAAACGCCATCAAAGACAAATCCAGAACATTCCAGGAAATGGTAGTTGCGATCTGTCACATTCCCCAGAAGCTACTCAGCAGCACTTGGAGATAGTGAGAGGTAAATAACACCTCTCCTTCTGCCCGCACACAACGCTCATGCTCTGCAGATGACTGGTCTCCAGGCGCATTGAGGTGAATGACAGCCCTGGCTTTGTGTGTTACCCTGTGTGATAACAAGATTGTGTGAACACCCAGGTTCTCCTTCGGAACCAAATGTTGCCTTCAGTCGACTCTAAAATTAGTGCCTTAGCCATGAATACAAATGGCCATGGGTGAATGACGGGAAGACAAAAATACTGAAAAGGTTTCCATTTTCTGCACGGAGTAAATCCCATCGAAGTCACCTCTCTCAGAATCATAAAAGAATAAGAAATTCTAGAGAAAAATAACAAAAGTCATTTTCCTGTTATGCATGAAGTGAGTTCCTGGAATTCAGGATGCCATCATGTGTCATTCCTCCGCTCTTCCTGCTTTCCCTCCCCACATCTGTGAGGCTTCCATATCACTTATTATTATTGTTATTGTTATTATCTTTAAGTAGTTAAACATAGGGGTTTTCATTCATTCAACGTGTCAGTGTACGAGTACCACACATCTTGACCAACATCATTTCTTCCATCCTTCTCCCCTCTATCACAATTAGCATCAAGTAGGCGGTGTCATGTTGACCTATGCACACAATGTACCTGGGTCAGACTCACTCACCCTTCCTCATTTCAAACAAATCCCACAAGCTTCATTGTTCCATTCTGTACCTGCGCATAAAGTATTACAGCACATGCTTCCTCCCTCAACCTCTCCGTTTGACCCCCACATCCAGGACAGGACCCTTTTTCTTTAACAACTCCTATCATTCATTTTTTAAGTGTAGTTAATTGTTCAAAGATGCTTTTGTAAAAAGTCTATGTGGAATGTTTTCTCCAAGTAAATCCACAGATTTATATAGGTGCAGCTGGTGTCAAAATTTCCATGAAGAATGAACAAAAACAAAACAAAAAGCACGCAGCTCTAGCCTTCTGCAAAATACCTGACCCAAGATTTATAAACATTTCCTTAAAAAACATAACTTCCCCTACTCTTCTGCTCCCATACACCCTTTCCTCAAATTTCTCAACTTGAATTTGCACTTTATCATATATTCTCTCCCTTCGGATGCACACTGTGTTCATCAGCTTCTGTTACTGTAGCAAAATACCTGAGATAATTAACCTAAACAGAGGAAACATTTATTCTGGCTCAGAGTTGCCTAAGTTTCAGTGATGAGCTGGCCCTGTTGCTTCTGGGCCTGAGTCAAGGTCAGGGTCATGCCATGGTGGGGACATGAAGAGGAGGAGGAGCTGCAGAGAAGACGCAAAAGGGAATGGCATCCCACACCACCCTTGAAGAGCCCACCCCAGTAACCGAAAACCTCCATCAGACCTCACCCCCCTAACCTAACTACACCACTTGCCCATAGTGCCACAGGACTGCTTTTGAGGCAGGATCCCCAGGCAGGCCTCTGCCTGCCCTACAGCTCAGACTGGCCTTGAATTCATAATCCTCTTGGTTCACCCTCCTAAGTGCTGAGATTCCAGGTGTACACCACCATGCCTGGCTCTGAGGGACACCAGATTCAAACTACACTGTGTATGCATACACACAGAGATTTTTGCTTCATAAGGTGCCTCTGAACTCTGAGCTCCAAAGTCAAGGAGGAATCCTGCTTGTTTACCCTAGAGATCGTCTGATGATGTCAGGTGTGTTTCTAAATCACCTTCAGGGACTGCAGTATTCATTTTCAAAGAGGAATTTGCGAATGGTCACCAGCCTACATATCTTTTATCTCCAGTTCCCTCCCATACGGTCTTGTCAGTTGTTACTGGATAATTAAGGATAGCTCTTTCACTTCCTTAGAAAATAAATTGCATCACCACCATGAATTATAGGCATGTCTCAAGGAGATATCAAAGTATCTTCTCTAGACCTACAGTACCTCTTCCTGAAATCACAAACACTGTACTTTCTTCTTTATTGTAAGAACAATACAGTTTCTTCATGAAAAAGAAATCAGAAAAGCCAGACACATAAAGAAGAAAAGACTATATGACCCAGATCTTCATGCCTGTGAGAACACAGAGTTTTGAACCCAGCTTCACATCGGGTTTTGTGACCCTCCTGCATTAAGTCACCCACTGTACAGTATGCAAAGTATTTCATTCATTATACACTCTGTGAGATGTTGTGGGTATATTTTGAAGACACTGAAACTAAGGAACCACAAGCTCATCCATTCAACCTTAAAATCTCACCTCTGTCCACTGCCCCAGAGATGTTCCCAAATGTAAAACTATAAGGAGTACTATTACTGAGCTCTCTCTATACACATGCCTTTAAAGGTCAAAGATCATGGATAAAATGACAATTAGTAAGGAGGAGTATTTGTCAGATATCTATCTCATAGCTCACAAGTGATGGATGTAAGGTTTGCAACCTCCTATCTGCCCAGTTTCTACATTAATCTCAGGGCCGCTGTAAGTGCTGGTGTGTGGTATAATCAGTTTTATTGAAGGATAGTTTGCATGCCATACAATGTGCCTGTTTTAAGTGTCTGTCCATGAATTTGGGAAAGGGTCTGTAACCATCACCACTGTGAGATCAGAATGCTTTCGTCCCATAGGTTTTAGACTCAGGGGTTGAAATCCTCCCCCTGATGCTGTGGTGTTTGGGGAGGTGTGGCCACTGAACGGTAGCTAAGGTTATAAGGATGGGGCTCCATGAATGGGAATCATTTCCTGACAAAAAGGTTCCAATACCCCTTCTACTCGATGATAACACAGCAGAAAGATGCTCTCTGTGAAGCAGAAATAAACCCACACCAGACATTCATCCTGGAAGCACCTTGGCCTTGGGCTGCCAGGACTCCAGAACCATGAGCAATAAATGCCTATTGTCTCTAAGCCACCCGGACTCTGGCATTTTCTTACGGCTGTCTGAGTGGACTAAGACAAGCGCAGTTAAGATGCTAAGCATTCCTGTTACCCCAAGAGTTCCCCTGTGGGGCCCCTCCTCCTCCACCACTGTCCCACGCAGCCCCTGTACCTTCCATCCTGATTTTAGTTTTAAAGAATTGAGGGGAGAGGGTGGAGTTGGCAAAGATGGGGAAAATGATGAAAGGGACAACATTGATCAAGATACATTGTACTCATAAAATGACATGTTGGAATTGTAACCCCCTTGTACAACTGGGGGGGGGGAAATAACTTTAAAAATCATCATAAATAGATACATCTTAACTAAATAGAGCAACATGCTCTTTCAGGCATCCAGGTTGACTTTGGGCTGAGCTCTAGGTCCCTGGAATAGATCAAATGGTGTAGGGATGTCTCTCCACAGCCCACACCTCCTCCCCACAGGACTTACCCACAGCCCCTGCGTGCCTTGCTGGTGAAAGGCCAGACCCACACTCCCGCCACCTCGTTGTGCAGCCCATACATCATTACCTGAACTTGTTACCTACTCTGATCAAACAGAAAAAAAATCTTGTTAACTGAGGATTCAGATTTGGCTAATGCCAACTAAAGCTCAGAGACAATGCCTCCAGAAAAATAAGCTAAATCCCAGGTACAGTATTCTCCTTTCTATTGCCTGCCAGCTCCCCACCTCTCCTCTCCCCTCTTCTCCCCACCAGGATCTGCTCAGCCCCTGTGGGCACTGTATTTACTTGGTACCCTGTATCTTGTATACACATTTATCTAATTTGGGGAGGGGAAGGGAAATAACAGAATGCTGAAACAAAGACACAGGACAACCCATTTGCAACAATGAGACTCACAAGATACTATGTTGGAAATGAACTTTACAACTTCAGGTGTGGAGGGAGGAGTGGGGGAGATGGGGGAGGGAAGGGATAGTAGGAGATAAACAAAGGAGGGGGTAACAATGCTCCACAAGAAATGTACTCATTGGGGCTGGGAAGGTGGCTCAGTGGTAGAGTGCTAACCTCACATGCATGAGGCCCTGGGTTCAATTCCTCTTGGCACCACATAAGCAGAAAAAGCTGGAAGTGGTGCTATGGCTCAAGTGGTAGAGCACTAGCCTTGAGCTGAAGAGCTGAGGGACAGTGTCCAGGCTCAGAGTTCAGGCCCCACAACTGACAAAAAAAAAAAATATACTCATTACCTTGCTTGTGTAACTGTACCCTTCTGTACAGCATCTTTACACTTAAAAAAAAAACCCACCACAGAAACCCAGTTTACCTCACCCTGAAGACATGTACGCACATTTCAGTCAGCACTTTCTCCCTATTTCAGTGGCTACTCACAATAATCCTCTTGAACAAAATCTCTGCAGAGTCCAGATTTGTTCCTTATTTGACATATGTGTGCTTTCCTTACATATTATTTTTTGCTAGTCCTCAGGCTTGAACTCTAGGCCTGAGTGCTGTCCTTGGGCCTCCTTGTGCTTAAGGCTCACTACTCTACCACTTGAGAGGCAGTACCACTTGTGAAATTTTCTGACTGTATTGGAGATAGGAGTCTCAAGGACTTTCCTGCCTGGGCTGACTTCAAACTGCAATCCTGAGATCTCAGCCTCCTAAGTAGCTAGGATTATAGGTGTGAGCCACTGGCACCTGGACTCTTTTAATTTTTAAGATTCAACCTCATCTTCCTTTTTTAGCAATTGGTGCCTTCTTATTGTTAATTTTCTATTGCATGAATACCCAAATCCCTTTAACCAGACTGGTGGTGGGGACTACTGGGTGGGTGTGGCCTGTGCAGTCCTTGGGAAAGCCTTTTGCAGACACATGTGTTCTTTGCTCTTAGGACGTACCTAGGAGAGGACCTCATGCTGCAGCACACTGCATTTTACGGGAGAGCAGTGAAGTATCTTCTTTAAGAACCCCCTGAGACAGGTAGAGAGCAGCATATATATATATATATATATATATATATATATATATATATATATATATATATATATATATATATATATATATTTTAATTTCAAAACCTCCAGAATTGAGAAGTGGTGCCAGTTGCTTGCTTGCTTCTTTCCATGGATGAGTACATGACAATTCCTTAACAACAGAAGCTTCAAATCTAAATCTGGTTGCCTCAAGCTCGGTACTCAGAGCAATCGCATAGAAGAGGTGGGAACACGTGCACACAAGTTTGTAGCCACGCATATGTCCCTTGTGCTGAGGGATGGCTTTAATTGGCCCATTTTGAATGTTTCACTCACAGCGTTATAAATATTATGTCCTTTTCTCAGTACATCTGCTGCTCTTCTCTCCCCAGTAGAGTCTGGTTTATTGTGTTCATAAATAAGAAATGGCAAACATTAGTTCTTCCTAAGAAAACAAAGGCACATTGCTTTTCATGCCATCAAATTAAGTTCAGCTACTTCACTAGCTGAGAATTACATAAGACAATTCCAGAGAGGAGAAAGAAATCAGCATTTTAAAAGGACAAGATTCTCATTTGAATGGGAAGAGGAGAGAACAGGGAGGGTGAAGCCAAGCTTCCTTCAGGCATTTTCATTTCTGCCTCCTGTGGCTCTTCTCAGATACCCATGTGACAATAAACCAGGTTTGTGTCTTCCTGGCCCATCCTCCTCCAGCTCTCCCAGGGAGGAGGATGGATGACCAGGTGCAAGGACCAAGCATGGCGGATGAAGCAGCAGCTGGAGAGTAGGATCTAGGGAAGTGGCAGAGCCAATGGTCCTACTGTACAGGAAACAAACTTACCGTGATTATTTCTACTCAACACTCCCACCTACAGGGATCAGAATATTTTCCATCTTTTGTTTTAATTTTGTTTTTATGTTTGGTGGTAATGAAGTTTGAACTCAGGGGCTATTGTTTGCTAAGCTGGCATTCTACCACTTGCGCCACAGCTGCAGCCCATTTGGGCTTTAGTTTTCACAGAAGGTTTTGTGCTTTTGCCCGGGGTCTGACTTTGGACAGTGATTCTCCCATCTCCACATCCTGAATAGATGGGATTAGAGGTGCATACCAACATACCTGACCCAACTTTTCACAACTGGTTCTACTGCTTTGTTCCTCAACACTCTGACTGCTTCTGTCAGTAAGTGTCTAAATGTTCACCTCCACAGTTTCGAGAGCTCGGGCTTACCTGGGCACAGTGGGTTTTCATCAGGAACAACAGTCTCAGGTTAATTATTCACCACTCCACTCTCCACTTAATACCATCTAATTCCCAAATAAATATAGAGCAATTTTATAACTGTTGCAAACACAAGTTATTTGTCATTACAATTTTATAAAACAGAACATCCAGCCCCATATTAAGACATTTCAGAGGGCTAAATAAACACACTCCTGGTTTAGATGTGTCAGTGGGCTTGTTTTGTTGGTGATATATATTTTTTTTTTCTTGGTTTCCCAGAACAAAGCAGCTTGTTTCTTTGCTCTTGTTTTTCAGCTTGAGTCGGCCAAATTATAGTCACTTTTAACAGGTCCCCAAAGCACCCTCTTCCTTCCAGGCTGTCTCTGAGTTGTTTTATTACGTGGGACTGGACAGGGCAGCCAATGAGGCTCCTTCTCAAAGTCCCTGCCATACCAAACCTTTATAGATGAAATGGAAAGTGCTCTGGTCAGATGTTGCTGGCTCACACTTGTAATCCTGCTCAAGATGCTGAGATCTGAGGAGTGTGGTTTGAAGCCAGCCCAGGCAGGAAAGTCCATGAGATTCTTTATCTCCAGTAACTAGCAAACCTCCAGAACTAGAAATGTGGCTAAAAAAGCCAAGCAAGAGCTCAAGGCCCTGAGCTCAAGACTCAGTGATGGCTCATGCATGTGTACGCACGCACATGCGTGCATACACACACACACACACATAAAAGAACAGGCACCCTCAACATATCTGGTTATCATTTCCAAACACTGAGCATCCCACCGAAGGCCTTTCATCTATGGTTGGTTCTTGCAGGGTGTGTCTAAATGAACTTAATGATGGAAGACACGATTTGAATCTTTATGGAGGCCGCATCTGGTGCCAAGTACATTCCCTAACTTGTCTCTTCATCCTTACAGCTCCCCCTCAGAGGCAGACAGTTTCTCTCCACATCTGCACTTCCTCTTGACTCCTAAGCGTAGCCCTGAGTGAGTCACTGCTATGCAGCCCCCTCAATAAAATCAGCCTCTGCCATTTTTATATAACTATTTTATTGTAAAGACGTTGTACAGAGGGGTTACAGTTACATGAGTAATGAATGTTTCTTGTTGAACTTTGTTACCCCCTCCTTTGTTTTGTTCCTACTATCCCTTCCCTCCCCCACTGTTCATAAACCCAACAGAAATTTTACCATAGAAAAGCCACCCTATACAGGTGGGTTCTAGATTCTTCTCCATCATAGAGATGAGCCGACTTCCACTGATACTCTTGGGAAACCGTTCCTTCAAATGTAAGCTGGAGTTTGGTGTTTTGTTGTGAACATCGCCAGATGCTAGGTGGGCCAGATACTATTCAACCCTGTCTAGATCTAGAGCCTTGTTTCCTTGCTAAGAAGGCTTGCACTACCTGATTAAAGAATTCTTAAAACAGGGCTGGGAAGGTGACTCAGTGGTAGAGCGCTTGCCTTGCATGCATAAGGCCCTGGGTTCGATTCCTCAGCACCACATAAGCAAAAAGAAAAAAGCTGGAAGTGGTGCTGTGGCTCAAGTGGTAGAGTGCTAGCCTTGAGCTGAAGAGCTGAGGGAGAGCACCCAGGCCCAGAGTTCAGGCCCATGACTGGACCCCCCCCAAAAAAAGAATTATTAAAACAAGCCAGGCACTGGTGGTTCATACCTGTAATTCCAGCTACTCAGGAGGCTGAGATCTGAGGATCACAGTTCAAAGCTAGCCCAGGTAGGAAAGTCCCTGTAAGACTCTTATCTCCAATTAACCGCTCAAAACCTGGAAGTAGTGCTGTGGCTCAAAGTGGTAGAGCGTTCACCTTCAGCAAAAAAGCTCAGGGACAGCACCCAGGCCCAATCCCCACAACCCACAAAAAGAAAAAAATTACTAAAAAGTATGGTATTCATGAAGAGTTAGATATAGTCAGTAAAACTACAGAACACAGGGTCCAGGCTTAGACCCACATGGAAGGGACCACTGCTCTCTGACAAAGTGTTAGAGACTGTTTCAGACTGAAAACACAACAATGATCTTACCAAATAGTGCTGGGACAACTGAACATCCACATGCAAAACCCCAAACCAGCTCCAAATAATTTCAGAACCACATTCATGATCAAAAAAATCTTTGGAGATTTGAGTAAGTTAAAGATGTTTTGCCCCCCTGCGTGGGGGGGCGGGGGGGGCGAGGGGGGGAAAGGGAGGGGGAGACAACAACATAGAAGAGAACTTTGTTAATTGTGCTGCATCAAAATAAAAGTAGAACCCACTTGTTTTCTCCTTCCACTGTCACCCAAGATCAGCGAGAAAGCAGACCTCACAGAGACATTTGCACAGCACCGCAGGACAGGCATCCTGTGGCTTCCAAGGCCTGGTTGGAAGTAGGTTCCAAGGCAGGAAACACAAGACCCGTAGCTGGGACCCCACTGTCGGGGGTGGCGTGGGTTTTCTCCATGTGAAAAGCCTGGTACTCTGGAAGCACCACCGTGTCTGAGAACTATCCCCCCATGGAGGTGGGGATCCCGCTCAAAATGTCACAACCCAAGGAAGTCAGCACTGGTGTCTGAAGAGAACTTGGTTGAGGCAAATATGGACAGCATCCACCTCCTCCCCTGTGTCCTCCTCTGCTCCATCCTTCCACCCAAGGCCAACTTCTGCGAAAGCTGGGGGGGGGAGGGGTTGGGTAAAGCTGTGTCTCGGTTGGGTACCCCCCATGGGGCTCCACAAGAAGCACAGGCTCCACTCTGAGGTCAACAACCCCATAACACGTGTGACTACTACCTCACAGCCTTGCTCTGCGCCTCTGCTGGAAGTGGACATCCAATTGTTCCACTGCCATTCTGAATCTCCAGGTGCTGCAGGCCTAATACTAGCTCCCTGTGCCCAGGGGACAACTTTGTGGGAGCACAGCGCTGCAACCTGTCATGCGGAGACAGCTTGTTTGTGATTTACGGCTCAGACCTAGCCCTTGGCCATCCTGTCTTCTGAGAGAGGCGGCTCCTTGCCTCTGCACAGAGCCTGTCAGGGGCGAAGGAGACAGCACTAACAATTTTCAACACAGTTATTTTCCTGCCAACGCAGAATGTTATTTTAGCTAGGATGGGTAGGATTTCTCCCAGCAACAGAAAAGTTTTGCTCAGAAATAAATATATACATTCACTTCATTTGTTCAGTTCTTTGGGGGAGCCTACCATAAATTACCAACTTGTCACTTAGAAGAAAAAAAAAGAGCAGGAAAGTGGAAAAGTAGGCCCGTTATTCTCCTCAGAAAAGATCAGAGCTGAAGTTACCAGAAATGGCATCCATACTAAAGATGAAGGAACTGCAGTGGCCAGAGAGGGTAAAGGGTGTATTCCAAGGCCTCATAGCAAGCCATTGGCTGCTGATTTGTCTAATTCTCACATCACTCTCAGCATAGCCTGGTGCAATATAAGAATCTTCAATGGGAAGTTAGACAGTGACAGAGAACTAATGCTGAGGAAAGACAGGTAGATTCAAATTCAAGTAAATAAGAAATTGTTTTTTAGCATGAGTATATCCCAACCACTGCATGGAGTATTCCTAAACAAAGTAATGTTTGGTTGAAATGTGTTATACCAATATATGATTTTTAAAAAATCACAATCTCCATCGATTTTGAGTGATTTCCTTCAATCTTTCCAATAGGTAAGGGAGCGTGGGAGGCAGGAGGCAGTAATGAGCTCTCTTGGAGTCATCTGCTCACCTTGGAAAGGTGGACTATGGATAAATTAGTCATAGCCACATGCCAAGGTGAGATGAAGGCACCCCCAGGTCACCAGCAGGAAGAAAGCTCTCAGTTGGTGGAGAATCTGCCTCATATCACTGGAGAGCAAACATGACCCAGTCGCCTCAGCCGCCTCATTTCAAGGCCCGCCACCATTGGTTCCATTATCACGTTCCTGTGATCCTTACCCTGGACCACTCAGAAATCCACAGCTTACAATCCCGCCCCGCCTCTATTTGCTAATTCAGCCACAGATACACGCATGCTCGGATACATGCAGGTACACATGTTCACCTACATGCAAACACATGCACAAAGGCAGATACTCATGCATACATGCACCTGGGAACACACATATGACCACAATTAAACTGAGGTGGTTGTAGGTGTGTCCACACACCCACCAGCACACACAAACAATTGCCTGTCCAACCTGAGTTTGGACACGCGTGGACTGGTGCACACACAGGCACGTGCCTCCGTGCGTTCACTTAGGCTTCCCTGTTTTTCTGTTAATATCTCATGCGCACTGTGAAATGACCTTGAATCCTCTCCCAGATGGCCCAGGCCGTACTTCTCCCGAAGTTCTCTCATATCAGATTAAAATTCTCTGCTCATGTCCAGTTCTCTGACTGGATTGTGAGCTATCTGTTCTGCGTTTAGTCTTGAGCCTTTGGTTGTTATTATTAACTCGAAAGCACAGCGTCCAGAAGGCGGGAGACATCCACCGAACATTGCTTCCATTAAATGGGATAGAAATGAAAAGAACGCAAGGCGAGCCAGCCCAGGGGCTCAGATCACTTCCACAGTTGCAGTAAAATGAATTTTCTCTGATTCTTTCCTACAACCAAATGTCTCCTTTGAGAGACTTCTGCAGCTCATAGGCAAGAGAGAATTTGGTAGCCTGGTTATACAAGCAGAAGTAGATGACACCTGCACTCTGGAGGAGTGGAGCCTGAGCCCCGAGCCCAGCCCAGCGACCTCGGTAACCCCCGCATGGGGGTGGGCAGGGGAGGGGGGGCCTTTGTTTGGCCTGACTCAGTGGTTGCTGCAAGACACAGACAGACTGGAACTATGCTGATGCATGCTGGGGGAGAGAGGGCAGCTTTCTCCCAAGCCCACGGTTTCCTCCCTGGCAGCCATGACCAGCAGGCGATGGGAGGAGGCAGAAGCCTTCCCCTTCCTTATATCACCTGCCAACAAAGAGGCGGCAGAGGAACACAAAGCCTGCAAGCTTTTTTTGTTTGTTTTTTGTCTGTCATGGGCTCAAACTCAAAGCTTGGGCGCTGTCCCCAAGCTTTTTTTGCTTAAAGCGAGCACTCTACCACTTTGAGCCTCAGCACCACTTCCGGTTTTTCTGGTGGTTAATTGGAGATAAGAGTCTCACAGACTTTACTACCTGAGCTGGCTCTGAACCATGATCCTCAGATCTCAGCCTCCTGAGTAGGTAGGATTATAGACGCAAGCCACCGGTGCCCAGCTAATCCCTGCCAGTGTAATGCTTACATTTCATTTGTAATGTGCTGGCACAGGCTGTGAATGCCCACCTGGCCACCCCTCTGAAGAGGGCTGCTCTGCCCTGGGTGTGGCCACTCCCTAGCAGGAGGCTTTTCTCATTATGCTGTCACAAAGGAGGAGAAAGCCCCCGGTAGCCGTGGTGACCAGGACACTGCCACACAGGCTCACCTGTGGGAGACGAGGCTCCTTGAAGGTCCTTCCTTGTTCCAGGAGATGATCTCAGGAGTGAGACTGTTCTCCAGCCTCCTCTTTCTTCGCTAGTGAGACCTCACTCTGAACCTAATCAATTAAAAACTCTGTAGTAGACCCAGAGATGTGTGTCCTAATGAGCTTTCCAGGGGATTCGGATGGCCATTAAAATATGAGAACTTCTGGATTATAAAACAACCAAGCCGAATAGTCTTCTCAGTCACTGGCTGCCTGAGGCTTGTTGCTGATCAAAAGCAGGAGCCCTGGGAAAGGGATCCACTGAAGATGAAGACAGAGGAGGCTTCGCTCACCAGGGAAAGCGGATTCAGTACCCGCCGTACATTAGGTAGACAGGACGACAAGATGAGCTGCCGTTCCTGCCAGCTGTTTTGCATTAACAAAAAATCTCACAAGGCACTGGTGGCTCACACCTATCATCCTAGCTACACAAGAGGCTGAGATCCGAGGAGGGCAAATCCAACCCAGGCAAGAAAATCTGTGACATTCTTACCTCCAATTAACTTCCAAGAAGCTGAAAGTGGAGGTGTGGCTCGCGTGGTAGAGTGCTAGCCTGGAGCAAAAATGCTCAGAGACAACACCCAAACCCTGAGTTCAAGCCCCCCCAGGACCAGACCAACAAAAAATCATTCTCAATTCCCAAGAATACTGGATTCCAGTCTGAAGGAGCTGTGTTCTCCCTGGTGATTAGAACGAGAATGTGCCAGAGTTACCAGGACACATATGAGTTCTGTCAGAGACCCTCAGTGAACCAAGACGAGGCAATCAAGACTAGATATCAGACTGTGGATTGAAGGAAAAGACATGAGCCAGGATCTGGGCCACTCATGACTGTCATCTTATCTACTTAGGAAAGTAAGAGTGAGAGGATTTGGGTTTGAGGCCAGTCAGGACAATAAAACATTTGTGAGAGTCTCTTCTCAAACCATAACTATCACTCTGAGCTACATGGAGAGCTGAGCTTGAGCGGCTGGTGGCACCAGACCAGTGGTGGCAGAAATATCTGCAAGATTACATCTCCACTGAGAAGAGTGAGATGCCACAGCTCAGGCCTGGCAATCCCAGAAAGCAGAAGGCTAAGTGCAAGTAAATCACACCTACCATGCAGAAAGCAAGATCCTAGCCTAAAAATAACAGTAGTAAAGCAGGACTGAAGGGGTATCTCAGGTGGTACAGAACCTGTGCAATGCCCTGATTTTTAAAAGAGGGAGATGGGAATGAACAGCTGAAAGTTTGCATTAAAAAGTCTTCGAGAATTGGGCTGGGAATGTGGCTTAGTGGTAGAGTGCATGCCTAGCATGCATAAAGCCCTGGGTTTGATTCCTCAGTACCACATGCACAGAAAAAGCCAGAAATGGTACTCAAGTGATAGCGTGCTAGCCTTGAGAAAAAGAGGCTCAGGACAGTGCCCAGGCCCTGAGTTCAAGCCACAGGACTGGGAAAAAAGTCTCAGAGAAGGCATTCAGGTAAAATGGTTGGGGGACTTAGGGCCAAGAGAACCAGAAAGAATTAGGAGAAAATGTGCACACCAAGGAAAAGAGTTACCATCTCATTCCCCATTTCTTATGAAAACTGAATCTTCTTCTCCCCCCAAAGATGGAGGCAACTTTAGAAAACAACTGGAAAAAGAAAACTATGGACCGACGTCCCTCATTCACAAGCAGGTAAATGTTTCTTAACTATAGCAAGTCAAATACAGAATCAATATAATCAAAATCAAAATCCGAGACAGTGTTTTTTCAGCCCAGGTGCATACACCTGGGCTGAAATGATGAGTGGGTCCAAAAATGGTGGCGCTTACACACAATGGAATGTTACACAGACATGAGAAAGAATACTGTCATTTGTGGGGAAATGGATGGACCTAGAACCAATCATGTCAAGTGAGGTAAGCCACACAAGCTCAGCGAGACAAATGGCACATGTTTTCTCTCACATGCAGAAGCTAAATCTAAAATACACTAGGACATAATAAATTGTGCAGGACTCTGAGCATTCACACACAGTGAGGCTAAAGAAGGGTACTCTTAGGGGAGGAACACAAAGGCGCAACGCCTCCGAGCCTCTGAGCATATATTTGTCCATGTGAACTCCAGGACATGGAAACAAGAGTTCTCTTTTTCTTTTCTTTTTGTCTTGTTTGTTCATTTATCTGTCTTAGACAGCCAGTGGGGAGCACACAGAAAAGACAGGGTGAACAGATGCAGCAGTGCTATTCCATAGACTCTGGAAAATGAACTATACAACTTGTGGGTAAGAACGGGGGGGGGGGGAGGGGAGAACTGAGCGAAAGCAAAGGAATGGGTGATACTGTCCAAAAAGAAATGCACTGACATGAAATGGAAAGCCCTTTGAATATCACCTTTATAACAAGTAAAAATTTAATTTAAAATAATGGTCAGAAGGATTCTATAATTAATATTGAAGGTCTATAATTAATATGGAAATTCATATAATTAACATAGATATGATTCTGTAAGTAATCTGCACATAGCTGAGAATAGCCAAACCAACCTGCAAAAGAACAGAGTTGGAAGCATAATATTACTTGATTTCAAGACTGCACATTGCAGTAATCAAAATGGTGTGTGTTTATATACAAAGACAGATAACGCCAGGGGACAGAGCAACACTCAGAAGTAGACTCTTCACAAAAGTACAAAGGCTATTCAGTGAAGAAAACAGTCTTTTCAGCAAACAATACTAGAACAGTTAATTTGTTATCCATGTACAAAATATGGAAAACAAACACTACCTATATCCTTTCACTGTAGACAAAAATGAACTCCACATGGATCTTAGACCTGCATGGAAAACCTATAACTTAAAACTTCTGGAAAAATCAAAACAAACCTTTGCAATCGTGGATAAGGAAAAAATGTCCTACCTCACACAATTCAAACATGAAGAATAAAAGACCAAATTGATCAATTGGACAATCAAAGTGAAGAATCTACTCTGCTGATGAAGAGAATGAGAAGACAATTCACCCAGGAATAAGAATGGCGCAGCTACTATGTGATTTCTTCCCAAACTAAACACGCTCGCCACATGATGCAGCAATTATGCACCTTGGCTGTTAGCCATGTGAGCTGAAAATTGACATCCACAAAAAAAAACTGCAAATGAATATCACAGCACAATTGACAAAACCTGGAATCCACCAAGATGTCTTTTAGTAGATGGATGAATAAGGAAATCGTGGTCCATTCACCCAAGGAAACACTTGGTGATGGAAGGAAATGAAGTATCCAGTCACTGGAAGCCATAGAGGACGTGAAAGAACCTGGAAAGCCTACATACTGTGTGGTTTCAACTCTGAAATGCTGGAAAAAGCAGAATAAGGCAACAGTAAATGATCAGGGGTTAGCAGGGGGTAGGGTTGAGAAGCACAGAGGTGACCAGAGGGCACAAGGTAGAGGAGTTGGGGGACAGTGGACATGGGGACACGTGTCATCATACATCTGCCCAAGCCCAGAGACTCTGTTCTCACCAACATTTGATGACCAACAAAGTCATCTTCAATCACATGATGCCAGCATATTTTCTAGGTTGTTAGTTAGCTTTTTCTTACTGTGACATTTAAAATGCCTGAGAAAAGTATCTTGAGGAAGAGAAGATGTTGACTCATGGAGTCAGGTGGGGAGGGAAGAGAAAAAGGAAGGAGGAAAGAGAAAAAGGAAGGAGTAAAAGAGGAAGTAGAGAAGATGGGGAGAAAGGAAGGAAGGAAGGAAGGAAGGAAGGAAGGAAGGAAAGGGAGGGAGGGAGGAAGGAAGGAAAGGGAGGGAGGGAGGGAGGGAAAGGGAAAGGGTAAGAGGGAAAAGAAAAGGGAAGGAGGGAGAGAGGGAGGGAGGGAGGGAGGGAGGGAGGGAGGGAAGGAGGGAGGGAGGGAATCACTTTTAGGAAAGTGCAGGGCTGGTGTCCCATTGCAGAGTAGGCCTGGATTTGCCCTTTTCAACAAAACAGCACCTTGGCCTGTGGCTGGTAACCTGTGCCAGGTTTCCCAGCATGAATCACAAATTGCCTCTCACTCGTTACCTTGGCAGACACAGTTTAATCACATCAAGGCTAATTATTCCTATTCACATTTATTATTCGTGTTCTGTTTTCCTGAACAAAGGCCTTATTTATTCTGGTTGGAACTCTGAAAACAGGAGAAAAGACTAATCCATGATTCTGAGCTTTTCAGAATCCACCCACTGCCGGAGGTGCTTTCCTAAAGAAGACCTAAAAACACCTGCTAACTTATTAGAAAATATGCTTCCTTGGTTCTAAAGCCAGAAATCCACCATGAGCTATGCAAACAGAATGTATGTATAGGGAGGGGAAGAAAGCAGGTATCCCAGGGTAATACTTTGGTCACTGAGGCTTAATAGACACTGTTCTCAGATTCATCTCCAGGTAACCAATCATCTTTATCAAAATGTATTTAGATAATGGAACTATTTTGCTGTCAATTATCTTAAAATAAAAGGCATGATTTCCAATTTCTAAAAAAAAAGAACAATGAGCATAATTTTAAATTGTCTTGATGAATCACCGTTATTTAATAGTGTTATTCCTAATCACCAGTATTTCTATTGGGTATTTTCACAAGACCTCACTGGTTCTCATTTTCTGTGGTAGGAAACCTAAATAATCAAGTTTGTCTGGATTGTAAAACAATTCCATAAATTTTTCCCTGGAAAAATTATTTCTTCATATTTTAAGGCCTTTTATTTTCCAGTTTAAGATGGCAGTCTAAAAAGTTAGTATGGATGAGGAAAATGTTACCACAAGAAAAACGGAATGAATAAAATATACCACAGTCTCCTAGAATTCAGTAAAGAGCTGTTTTTCCTGCAGTCATTTCTTTATTCCCCAAACTGAGTCCTGAGGGGTGTAAATCGCATGTTCCGTGTGGTATGTGGAACCTGACTCAGGCCCACGTATTCATGAGGAAGGGACCCAAACTTTGTAAACAATCCATCTGTAGATGCCCCTTACACATAACAAATGCCAGACTGTTCTGCACTTGATAGTGACAAGTCAATCTCTACACATCTGGACATATATTCTATATTTTGCAGTGGAATTTTCATATGGGAGGAAGCAAAGGCAGGGGACCTTACAGATCATCAACCGCATTCACCATCTTTAATAGACTTAAATGAACAGGTGAGAAGATTCTTATTGAAATCTAATCTATGTGTCCCCAGTCATTGACATAGTAACTAGACAGCCTGCGTAACACCCTGGGATGTATCTGGATGAAGAGAATTTGAGACAAAATGTGGGCAAACTGTTGTCTGAGAGGGGCTCATTTGTTTTTAAAACTAATTTTTTTTTTGCAAAATTTACCTTTATTTCCATGCCTAACAAGTCTGTTACATTTTCACCATTTCATTACATTGATGAAATATTGTCAAGTGGTAGAACCCGCATTTTGAATGCTGCTTGTGATCCTAAAATGCTGAACTAGTACACTCGCTGACAGTGCTCTTAGACAATAGGATTATTCTGAACAAAATATAATTGAGGCACATCTGATATACCATGGTGAACTTCCTTGGTACAATCAGTATGTGCTAAAATTAATGACAGAAATGTGTAACAGGCTCTGATGGGAGACGGGTGTGGAGGGCTAATTCAGAGGGGTGAATGAGGATGAATATGGTTGAAAAACTTCAATGAGGAAATCTGTTGAAATTGTAAAACTAAAATTTTTTTAGAACACAGACATGGCCACTAAATTGCATGTTTTTTCCCCACAATGCCAGAGTTGGGTAGACTGTTTTGGACCAGTGGCACAGAATATTGGCCCAGAAAGCTGAAAATATTTATCCTCTGACCAGAGGAAGCGTTTGTCAGGTTTTGCTTTATGGCATAAATCGGGGACATGTTCTGCCAGCATTCAGGACACATGATCTGACAATATCAACGTGCATTCAATTCTAAAAACAAAACAGGTAATGGTAATGAAAGAAGAAAACAATATCCTTGTGCTTGAAAACATATCATCAATCAAAGCAAAATTACAACTCTGGTAAGTTTATGAGCAAAATAAGGGTGCATTTAGAATGTTTGCAAGACATTGGCTGACATGGCTGTAAGGGCTGTGACATTTATCTCAAACTCATAAAGTAGCCAGGCCACCATGCAGGACAAGAGCTTTTTTAATAAAGGGGTTTTCTATTGTTACTATAAAGGTGATGTAGAGGGGTTGCAGTTATGAAAGTAAAGAGCCAAAAAAAAAAAAAAAGTAAGGTAAAGAGTATATATCTTTTTGCCCAATGTCACCCCTTTCCCCTCTCTCCCAGTTTTTCCCTCCTATCCTCACGCCCAAGTTGTACAGTCCATTTTCAACAGAGTTGTTTAGTGAGTACTACTGCTGCATTTGTTCACCCTTTGGATCAGTGCTTGAGGATTTCTGAGGACTGTAACTTAGCCAAATCTACACATCAAAAACCACCATAGTTGTTGTTGTGTTTTGCTTGACTTTCCTTCCTTTCATTTTATATCATTTCATTTCATTGTATTACAAGTGCTTATGTTCAACAGCTCTGTGTTTTGGTTAATTTACGTGCAATAAATTCACCCATTTTCTCTCTTTGTCTTGATCAACAAATTCAAGGTTAGTCTTTCTTAAGAACATTTTTTAAAGATTGCTTTAATGTCACTGATTTTTCCGTTGCTCAGCCATTTTTACATCTGATTTCCTTTCCTTTTTTTCTTTCTTTTTTTTTTTTTTTTTTTGTCAGTTGTGGGGCTTGAACTCTGGGCCTGGGCACTTCCCTCAGCTCTTCAGCTCAAGGTGAGCACTCTACCTCTTGAGCCACAGCGCCACTTCCAGTTTTCTAGTGGTTTATTGGAAATAAGAGTCTCACAGACTTTCCTGCCCAGGCTGGCTTTGAACTGAGATCCTCAGATCTTATTGTAGGCATGAGCCACTGGTGCCTGGCTTTGTTTTCTTTTGGTGTACTTGGCTTTGATATACTTTTCTCTAGCGTTTCATATCACTTTTTATACAATTCTTTTCTAAACTATCTTTTCTGAGGAAATCTATAAGAATTAAGATCTTTTTTGTGAAGTGTTTCTTGACATAAGCAATGCCATTTGGGGGAAAGTCCACCATCCCTTACATTGATATACAAGCTAAACTATTTGTCCTTTCAGTCAACCTTATGAAATCCTGCAGAAAACAAAACTTTATTTCAATCAGGCCACATCTTGTTATGAAGAAAGGGATGTTCTTCTAACTAGCTCCTGCTTTGGTCCTGTACTCTGATCCTGGGTGATTGATTGGGTAAATTCTTGACCCCTTTTCAAATGGGCAATCATGCAAAAAATATGAACCTAAGTTCTGATTCATCAGAATGAGGGACAAAAATGAGTTGGGATAAAACCTGGGTGAACTGCCTGCCCATGGTACTTGCTCATCTCACCCTTATCGGTTGTACGCCCTTCTATAAAAGCAAAATTTGCCTCACCAAGACATTTCTGAGCCCTAGCTCTATTCCACAGTGACACCCCAGATTCTGGAGTTCATTTCTGACATGACTATGGGGCTTTTACAGATATTTTGTTACCTGTACATGTTCACTTATTTTAATATTTCCACGTGGCTGGGGAAATTCCCACAGCTCCCTTCTTCACTCCTATCTTACATTGTGATGAGAGAGTACTCCGAGTATAATTTCATTATTTTTGAGTTTTCTAAACCTAGGCTGTGCCTGAACACACAGCCACCTAGACAGATATTCCACAAGCTTGCAGGTGCTTGTGGAGAAAACGCTCCGCTCTGTTGTCTGGTAATGTGCTGTTGTGTCACTTAGCTGCTTGATGATGTGGCTGAAGTGGCCAATATTCTTGCTATTTTTCTGCAATATGTCCTGCCAGCTCCCCACAGAGCACCAAAATCCCCAGCTATCACTGCTAGTTTGTCTGTTTCTCTTCTCAAATGCATCCATGTTTGCTGTGCTGGGAGGTTTTGTAGCTCATAGTGAGATGTGCATGTGTTTACAACTGTTCTTGATATATTCAGCCTTGTATGAGAATAAAAGTTCTTTCCTTGTTTCAGGTAGTGTCCTTGATATGAAAGCCTATTCCCCATGATTTTAATACAACCATTTGAGCCTTCTGATGTTCCTGTGTGGTATACTTTTTTCTATCCTTTACTTTCAACTGGTTTGTACATTTGAATTTAAAATGCATCTTTCTAAAAGATGCATTTCTAAAAGAAAAACATGCATCTTTTTATGAACAGCACAAAGGTAGAACCTGATTTTTTTATTCAGTCAGATAATGTCTGTCTTTTAGAGTGTTTAATGGATTCATATTTAATATGATTACTTATATGATTGGGCTTATGCCTATCAATTTACCATTTGTTTTTTCCTCCTTTATTCCCCTATTTTTCTTTTTTTTTTTCCTGTTGGTGCTGGTCCTGGGGCTTGAACTCTGGGACTAGGCACTGTCCTTGAGCTTCTTTGGCTCAAGGCTAGTGCTCTACCACTTGAGCCACAGTGTCACTTTTGGCCTTTTCTGAGTAGTTTAAAGGAGGTTAGAGTCTCACAGACTTTCCTGCCTAGGCTGACTTTGAACTGCATTCCTCAGATCTCAGCTTCTTGAGTAGCTAGAATTACAGGTGTGAGCCACCAGTGCCTTTATGTTAAATAGTTCTTAATATATCATTTTAATTTCCCCAATTGATATCTTAGTTATATTTCTTTGTCTTTTCTTCCCCTCCATTGTTGATCTCTTTTTTTTTAACTGTATTTTTTTTGTCTTTTCTTTTTTGGTACTGGGGATCGAACCCAGGACGTTGCACTTGCTAGGCAAGCGCTTTGCCACTGAGCTACATCCCAGCCCCATTGTTGATCTCTTAATCCAAATATGTGTATTGTAACATTCTTCAGTTAACATTGACTTACTCCAAGTAAGCTACACTCTAACTCAATAACCCTGAACTATATTTTCACATATATTGCACATATATGAAGTATAAATCTCACATTAGTCATATGTCTTATAACTTAAAAAAAAAAGTAAGTAGACAAACACACTTGCAATTTCATGTCCTACCGCTTCCTGTAGATCAGAGTTGGCATCCGAGTTGTTGTTCCTCTACCTGAAAGATTTCTTTTAGCAATGCAGCACAAATTGTGTTATAATTTAGTGTTCTTCCTTTATTGGAAATGTTATACTTTCACCTTCATTTATTTTAAGTCAAATTTTCTGAGTTATAGTAAACAAATGTCAAAAATTACCCTTTTCAGTTGTGCAGTTGTGAGGTGTGACTATCACATGCCAAAATCAATACATTTCTCCCCAGATTTGCCAATAGCTCCTGTAAATATCTGCTCCCATCTCTGGGGGCTGGCAATCTCTGGTCCATTTCTTATTCCTGGCTCTGACCCGTTCTATATTCCTGGGCTTTGCCCTTTTGGAGAACGTCCTGTGAGTGGAATTGTCTACAGCCATTTGAGTCTTGGCTTCTCTCCTTGGACATGGAAACATTTGAGACTCCCCTGTTGATGCAGGGGTTACAAGTGGTTTTTCTTTTTTTCTGTCAGTCGTGGGGCTTGAACTCTGGGCCTGGGCGCTGTCCCTGTGCTCTTTAGCTCAAGACAAGCACTCTACCACTTGAGTCACAGTGCCACTTCTGGTTTTCTGGTGGTTAATTGGAGATAAAAGTCTTATGGATTTCCCTGCCCGGGCTGGCTTTGAACTGCAATCCTCAGATCTCAGCCTCCTGAGTAGCTAGGATTACAGGCATGAGCCACCGGTGCCCGGCTACTGGTGGTTTATTTTAAAACACACCCAATGCTCTGCCTTCCAATTCAGTGGCAAGAAGAAATCTCCATTCAAAGCTGACCTTTTTCTTCCTTGTCTTACTTTGATGTGTTGGTCATTGACAGGTAATGACTACACATGATTGTTTGGGAACACCTCAAATTTTCACATTTGTGAACTTGTCCATCTCCATCTTTTTCTGATTTATTTCTATCCATTAGTTTGCTATGTACTAGTAGCCAACTGATTCTGATGTGCTGGAAACACCATCCAATCTGCTTTCTACTCTCAACCCTCCCGGAATTATTTTCTTTCCTGCATCTTCTGTTAGCTGACCAGGAAGCAGAGGACAGACTTGGGTCTTTTTGAGCTGTACACTTAGAAGTTGCATCTCAGCCTGAGAAGCTCATTGCTGGGTCATGCTGTGGGCTGCTGATTGTCTTCTAGACTCTACAGCCAGGAAGGTATGCCATGTAAAACTGGCATGTGCTTCTGCAAGCCTGCCAGTGAGGGCTAGGCCAGCTGCCGTTTTCATTGTCACGTTGTCTAACATGGAGACACCTATTACATCAACACCTGTAGATATCTAGTGGTAATACAGAACTAGCCACCCAAGGGTGCTCTCCATGAGGGGGCAGAGGAAGATGGGCTCCAGGGGAGACCTTTCCCAGAATTCATAGGGAAGGACTGAAGTTTGGTTGAATTCCCAGAATTCATAGGGAAGGCTTGGTTCAAATGCTTTTCTCATGTATGTCTCAACAGAAAGTTGAGTCTCTCAACATGATAGGCTTGACTATCTCACTGGAACATCTTGAGGCTGAGTTTACAGAATCCGACCCTCATCCTGCCCTAAGCAAACATCCTGCAGCTGCTAACGACCACCCTTTCCCCCTGCCCTAAGCAAACATCCTGCAGCTGCTTTGGCCAATGAAAAAGCTTCCTTAATGGCCAATGAAAAAGCTTCCTTATTCCAAGCATATAAATACCTCTGTGTGAAAAATAAAAATTTGCAGCTTGATCAGAATCCCTGTCTTGTCATTCTTCATGTCTCTGGTCCCTTCATTCCTTCTCGCTTAGGTTCATTGCCCTTTGAAGTCCTGTGGGTCGGGACAATTGGGGAAACACCACACCTATGTACATACTTTAAATACCTTCTTCTTCCTAAAACTTTTATTCTGAAGGATAGCACCAAGTACTTTGAGGAAGAAAACTCTTAACAACTGAAAATGTTTCCTCTGAAAACATTAAGTTGGTTTCTTAATGCTGAGTAAGAATAGGAATGAGTCCACATCTGTCCTAACATCTGTTCCCCTGTACACACAAGAAACCCTGTGGAAACATCACCCTGATAAATGGCTTGGTTAAGTACTCATCCAATCGCATTTGTTCTCTGTGGCCATCATCTGAGAGAAGAAAAGCCATGGCCTATTATTCTAGTTCTAAAAAAGCACAAAAGTAGAACCCAAATTCTACCCCAAAACCTTTCTTAATGGGTTACAATTACTTGAGGGAAGTAGGGATTTTTGTACACATATGTGTGTGCATGTGTATGTGTGTGTGTAATTGTATGTTTCTAATCCCCTAGAAAACAACTGTTTTGAAGTAACCCACAAGAATATTTTTCCTTCTGAAGCACTATGAATATTTCAGCCATCCAATTAATAGCTCTAAGGCTGTTGCTGTTTTCCATGTGCATTATTAAAGGTAGGAGGAATGTATGATTTGTTTCATTTCAAGGAAAAGGCAAGATAAACCACAATTCCCCATTTCTGAAGATTCACTGGTTTATAGATAACACTGTTCCAAATCAAATTACATCATTCTGCCCATAAAGTCGGTGTCTGAAGGAAAAAATAAACTACACAAATCAAGAGAGAAATAAAAATGGAGACAAATAATGGTCTGCTTCTCCTAAGAGTCAGTGACTGTGTCTCCCTGACCCGGGCAGTCAGAGTCTGCCATCTTCATCTGGATGTCAGCCAGGCACACCCCCACGTCTGACCGGGTCCTGGGTTCTAGAGAGCCACAAATCAGTGACAAGAAAAAGCAATTTTGTGTTGTGGACCTGCGGTGGCTGGGCTCTTTCATTCTTGCAATTCATATCACACTTAATTTCACTTAAAAATAATAATAAAACAGATGCCCAAAAGAATGGTATTGTTTTTTCTTTTTCACTGTCTTCTCTTTTTGAAAAATGGATATGCTGCAAACAGCTTCAATTATTACAGCAAATCATTGACTTGAATGGATTGTGCAGTGACTGTTGTTTGAACACCATTTCGTGTCTGACTCTCAAGTTGACAGCTGAGACAGGGTGACCACATTCAGCCCTGTTCTCAGGTCTAAAAACTAACAAAAACTACAGAATCAAATAAGCAGTGTTCTCTAGCGAAGACTTCCTTATCATAAGCTTATCACTGCTTCTGTAGCTTAGAGAATCTGACATCCTTCAAACCTTCAGCCTTTCCAATACACCTGTAATAACATTAATTATCTTTTCTAGCTACCCAAATTAGGTCAGGTAATAGCCTTGACTACAGAACTTGGGTTTCCAGGAGGGTTCGCTCAGTTCTGTGATGAAGGATTCCCACCAGACCTGGAGGAAAAGCAAGTGATGTAGGGAACACAGGTGTGGCACATGGGATGAGCAGCCTGGAAGCCCACAGAGATAGATGAACTGAACTTGAGTCATTTCTAATCACCCCAAACATGCCTTGGATGGACAGAGGGAGGACCCAGGGGAAGGTGAGGCATACACAGGGAAGAATCCGCAGTCCCGTAGCAGAGCATGCCTCTTGGGTTCCCATCAAAACTTCAATCCTGAGACCAGTTTACCTCTGCTTGATCTTACTTTACAGAGAAGCTCTGAAGTGGGAGTGTGAACATGCCCCTCCCTGTTATCCAACCATACATCCTACTGTGATGGGTGCCAGGAAGGATCAAATGGACAAAACAAGATGGAGGAGACCGAGTCCTCAATGGATCACATCAGACTATCATCATCACCACAGAGGGGCACCAAGTGTCACCTGAGCAGACTGGAGATACCTGGAGCACGGCGGGAGTGGGGTGGGTCCGGGGTGTACATGTAGCAAAATGATGAAGTTGTTAGGTTGTAAAATCGGGCAGCTACCGCTGCCTCACCAGGGGCCATGTGCACTTTTAGAAAGGGCCAAGGGTGAGGGTTTTGCCCCCAGAACTAGCCCCAGGGGTGTGGGGGTCAGTGGACCATGAAAGCAGCTTTGGTTTATGAGCACCATGAAGATTCCCATGAATGGGATTTTTTTCCCCGGACATACTTGTTGCCCTAGCTGCTACCAGGCTGCTGGAGGCTGGAGACAGCTTTAGCTGTCAGATGCAGGAGCTACCTGGCCCAAAGTCTTGCTCTGGCTCTTCCGTATCTGGTCAGTCAACTAGAGGAGGGCATTGAAACCTAAAGCAAGACACTCCCATAGGTTTCAGAGATTGACTGACCCAGGAGATGAGGTGGAGGTCCAGTTCCCCTCCTTCCCCTCCCTTGCAGATATCATATCCCTTGGAAATAGCCCTAATAAACACCCAGCCTACTAAATGCCTCCTCAGCACTGGCTTCCTGCAGGTCTCCGTCTTTTGTAAAGCAGTGGACTTCCACCCAACCCTGTCACACGGGTGTCTTGTGTGGACTAGGACGGAGAATGGGAATCTTGCTAATCTGGAATTCAGAAGTGGACTCTATGGACCTCTAGAGAGGAAAGCAGGAGAGCAGTGGAAAATCAGGAGTTGTGGGCAAGAAAAACACCTCTACTGTAAGCAAATGAGGCCTCCTCCCACCACTCAGGAAGCTTCAGCTCTGTCTAACACAGAGCCTCTTTGCTAAGCGTGTCAGTAACACACAAGGAATCTTGGCATTCTAAGAAATGAGCAGCCACAGAAAGAGCATCTCACCATTTCAATTTGCTTACTTTGTCCTTGACTGTTTCTTTTGTGCACACATCAGTTAATTAGAATTCCTTCTCCTCAGAGGTGCAAGAAGACTAATAGGTATCCTTTATGTAATTATTTATCATTATTACCACTGGGAGTCTTTTGAAACATATTTGAAGCTCTGTGATTTTTTTTTTCTAAATTGCACTTCGATGAACTCCTGAGGAGTGTGATTGAAGAGGATATACGCTCACTATACAGTGAGGGAATAAAGCATCATTCTAAGAAAAAACAACACAAGAGTCTTTAGATAGCACTTATTTATCAGGTCATGGACTCAAACTAGGTAGAAAGGCAGGTAGGTAGGTAGGTAGGTAGGTAAGTAGGTATGTAGGTAGGTAGGTGGCAGACAGACAGACAGACAGATAGAACACAGCTATGGGCTTCTAATTTAGCTAGAATAGTGAATGTAGTTCCAAAGTTAGGGATATGTATAGGAATGAAAGCAGATTGGAGCAAAGGGGTGCTAACACCTAAGTAATTTGTAATACAAGTATTCGAGGCCAGTCCTGGAACATCTGGCATAGTATGGAGGTCAACACCATCTGAAACTTCCTTCTCAGCAAAAATCCTTTTTAATACTGGAAGTGGTTCTTTTATGCTTTTCCAAATTTATAAACAGGATCAGAAAAGGAAATACAATAGCTATAGGAGGCCGTTCCATAAATAAAAAACATGATGCAACGCAGAACCCCTTAGAGCTGAACTGCAGAAAAGACTGTAGAACAGGGTAATTTTTAAACTGCCTGAAGCTCTTTACGGTGTCCTTTCAGCCTGAATCACTTCCTAAAACATATGTATGCCTATCGCTGCACTTTGGGGATGTTGGATCTTTGTACTGTTTTATTTTTTTGTTTTTCTGTTTTTTTTTCCTTATGGGGGAAATGTTGGGGAAAGGGGAATAGAAGAACTGATTTCCAGCCTAAATAAAGTCTTTCTCTTTTACTAGCACATGCTAATTGGATTAACTGCACAGAATGTAATTCAATCAGTGTGATCCCTTTATTACTCTGGCTGCTCCCCGCTTTCCAGTATAAGTTCTTAAGTCTACAACAAGCACTGCTCCAGGGAGCAGAACCCCACACACACACACACTAGTTCTATCTGGTGCCAGCTTGTTCAGGGCAAGGCAGGACCACAAGTGGGCTGGGGAGATGGATTGGACTATAAATTACCACAAACAATGGTGAAGAAAAAGGAGTGTCCAAAACAAATGACATCCCTTCCAGAGAACCCAGTTTGTCCATTTCCCTAGCTAACAAGGCTCCCTTAAGGTTTAATACATAGATGGGTCTCGTCTATATAAAAGAATCAATCAATCCTAAAATCCACTGTCTATGTGAGAGTTGGAGCCCTGGCCTACCTAGAAAAGTCTTTGAACTGCCTTCTTCACTTCACCTGAAATCATGAAATAGTTACACAAGCCAGAGTCCAGACATACTGAACACATTGTATAGGAGTCTGAGGGCACAGAGGGGCGGCGTTTGCGGGCCTGAAGCACAGCTTGTGTGCTTTTCAGGCATTTGCTCTAAATTCCTCTTGGTTACACCTATGCAGATTACTGAACTCCACTGGGACACATGAGCTTCGTAAAGCCAATTGCTCTTTGTCTCTGGTGTGAAGCAGAGCTCTTGCCCACCTGCTCCTGTGGCCTGTCTTGTCCTATGCAGGCCCCTACAATTCTCTTGAGGAGCAGTAACCCATACTGCCCAGGCAGCTGTTTCAAGTGAGGGAATTTTCCAAGTGCTTGAAAAACACAAATGCACGACTGTCATCTCCTGACTTTCCATGAAGACGCAGCTCCATGATTGTCATTTCCTGACTTTCCACAATCCACAAGAGCCACGGCTCAAATAGAACGCTACTTAGACAACCAGTGCATGCAAGCTGCTCTTCAAATATGCTAGGGTTATTTCCACCCAAATCCTGCACCTTTTCCCCATCCCCTCGGGAGTCCTTCCCTCCAGTTGTTTACATTCTCTACCACAATTTCCAGATCTAGCAGAGCCTACGGAGCATAAATATCACACATTAGACACGCGAATGTCTTCTGTGTATAGGATCTGAGGCTCAGAAGCCAGAGAAACCCCTCAGGAAAAATCTGTCCCAAATACAAGCTCTCAGGGCTGGGAACGTAGCCTAGTGGTAGAGTGCTTGCCTAGCATGAACAAAGCCCTGGGTTGGATTCCTCAGCACCACATAAACAGAAAAAGGCAGAAGTGGGGCTGTGGCTCAAGTGCTAGAGTGCTAGCCTTAAGCAAAAAGCAGCTCGGGGACAGTGCTCAGGTCCTGAGTTCAAACCCCAGAACTGACAACACACACACACCCACACACACACACACACGCTCTCAGGCTTGGGGGTTCAGGGGGATGTGTGCAATTGAACCTGCAAATGAAGATACCTGGCTCTTGGAAGCAAAGCAGATCATGGAGGTGGGGGGGGGGTGTCTCTGTGTCCTTAGAACGTAGAGACTGTAAGCTCAGTAAAGGAACTCAGTGAGGAGAGTTCTAGATCATCTCTTCCTCTAAGGCAGGGCTTCCTCGGAGGTCCAGTCTGCGCTTTGTGAAAGGAGGGCCACTTTACACACAGAGCCACTGGTGGGAGACAGACGCGGTGATAAAACCACTGGCACTTGTTGCTCTCACCGTCGCCTCCCCAAACCACCGTTCCTCCTGGGAGGAAGGTGGCCTGAGAGGTGTGCACAGGCGCACGCGCGTTGTGAGAAGCCTGGGAATGAACTATTGCTTGGATGACCGGAAGAGAACGCGGGGGCGCGGGGGCGCCCTGGATAAGCAAGCGCGTTGGGGTCCAGGGCGGGAGCAGGCGGATATCCAGAGGCCTTGCTCAGACCCGCCCCCCCTCCCCGCAAAGCCCACGCCCTTGGCCTCCAGTGGCCGCCCCGTGGGGGCCCACACACCAGGTCCCCCGTGGCGGTGGACAGGACAGTCAGAAGAAGAGGCGGTGGGGGGGTCAAAGGCCCCAGCGGGTTCACTGCGCTCCAGCCCTCGAACTCAGGGCCCGGGCCTTCCTGCTCCCCACCGCACAGCCACGTGAAGGCCAGCCGCCACCCCTGAACCCTCGGAAGCCCCGGGCAGGGGAAGCCCCCCTGCCCGGCCCAGCGTGTCCCCACCCACTGCGGGGGAGGGGGGAGGAGGGAGAGGAGGAGGGCGGCCCCGTCTTCGCCCCGCCCCACCCCTCCCTCCCTCCGCTCTCCGCCCCCTGCACCGCCCCGGTCCTCCAGCGCGCGGCGCTGCGCACGCGCTTATCCCCGTGGGCGCTCGCTCGCTCGGTGCGCGCCGACCGCGGCTCAGCCCGGCGCCCGGAATTCGGTAGCGTTCCTCGGATCTGCGGATTTCATGACGTCTCCCTGCGTGGTCCCTCGCTGGGCTCCTCACCCGGGATCCTCGCCGCTTCCCCGCCGGCCGCTCGCGCCCCCCGCCCGCCCCGGCTCCCACCCGGGGCCGCCCACCGCGCCGCGCCCCGGGCGCACACCCCGCCGCCCCTCCTCCGGCCCCCGGGCCCCCGCGGGCGGCCGCACCTGGCGGGGAGGTGGGCGCGCGGAGGCGGGGGGCGCGCGGACCCCCTCCCTCGGGCGCCAGATGGGGTCCCCCACCGCCCCCCGAAGCCCACGTGCGATCTGACCGTCCGCCGCCGGCTGGGCGTCCTACCTCCCGCTCTTCTTCTCTTCGGGGTGCAGCGGAGGTGACCATGGAGTGAACCCACCCGGCCCGCCCGCCGCCAGGTAAGCGGGCGCCGGCCGCCCCCCACCCCGCGCTCTCGGCCGCCCCCCCCGGCCCGGCCCGCGTGGGTCCGCGCGCCCCCCACCCCGTGCCCAGTGCGCCCCGAGGCCCCGAGACGCGGGTTACATAACCGAGAGGAAACTGTTCCGTGGGGTTTCCCGGGAACAACCGAAAACTCGCGGGGGAGCCGGGGGAGGGGGCGCCCCGGCGCGAGGAGGGGGTCCCCCCCGCAGCGGGCAGGGGGTGACCCGGCGCCCCGGGGCGCGCGGAGGCCGCCCGCCATCGCAGACACCGGCATGGGGGGGCCCGCGTGCGGTCGGCCAGGGCCGGACCCGGCCCACGATGGGCGGCCGCGGGGCGGGGCGGAGGGGAGGGAGAGGGAGGGCCGCGGGGACCGAGGCCGGGAGGAAGGGACGCTCCCCCCTCGGGTCCCTGGCCCGAGAGACGGGACTGAGCGCGGTGCCTCGGAGCCTCTCCCTTAGAGGGAATCGGGGATTTTAGCTGTTGGGAAGTGGGGTGGGGGTGTAGAATCCCGGGGTGCCCGGGGAGCCGGATGAGTGCGCTGACTTCGCCCTCGCTTGGGGAATGCTTCATCGGCGCCAAGGCCGCCAGCCGGGCTTCGTGCTCAGCCGGGATGCCCCAGCTCTTGGAGACCTGTGGAGCCACAGGTTTGTCTCCTGCACCAGCCCGGTGTGGAGAGGGCGACTGGGGGGGACGTCTTTCCACACAGCCCCCCCCACACACACACACACGTGGGCTGAGGTTAGTGGAGACACAAAACAACCAGAACCTTCGGAAGCATTCCGCCTCCGGCCCCTCCTCCCGGGGAGAGGCGAGGCTCCCCGGGCGCGGGGAGCTGGAGATGCCGGGGGGGGGGGGGGGTTCCCACCTCCCATGGCTGGATCTAAAAATCTCACCGAGATCTGGGATCCCCACAGGTATGGGGTGGGGGGGAAGCCGGTCACACCCCCGCCAGCCTGGAGAGGGGGTGGGGGAGCCCCCCCCCAAGGTGGAGAAGGGGAGATGGGCCCCAACCGCTCAGAAAGGAAAGGGGGGCGGCTGGCCGCTGCGGAAGAAAAACCCCACCGAAGAGCTCCCGGTCTCCATGGCGACCGGGGTGAGGAAGGGAGCCCGCACTCTCAAGGCCGGGAAACAGGGGCCAAACTTTCGTGGCTCCCGGCAGAGAGACAGACAGACAAGACAGACAGACTCTGCGTCTGTCCCGGGCGTCCCGCGCGGGGCCGGGAGAGGGCTCCGGGGCCTGCGCTTCGTTCAGCACCAAGGCCAGCGCCCAGGCGCCTGGGGCGGGGGGGGGGGGGGGGGGCGGGGCGGGGAGGAACAGCAGCTTTTTTGTGCATCAAAGTCACTGTGCAAAAACCAAGAGCTGCAAAACAGTAAACTATCCCAGCTGGACCAAGATCGGAGAAGAGATCCCAGCGCCCAGGGAGAGAAAGGGCGGACTTAACACACACACAATAAGTGATGTCTACTTTCAAACAGTCTTGGACTCTGACTCATAAAAGCACCTCTTCATTCCTCTTTTTCCCACGCCTGTGACTTGGTGTGCCGCGTAGATGGCAGGAAGGCGCTACGGTATGGTTCCTATTAGAGCAACCAACCAACCAAGTCCTGCCTAAGGGTCCCCAGATCCAAGAGGGCGGAGAAACGGTTCACTCTTAGTCCAGACTTGCCAGGATGCTGGGCAGAGCTGGCCAGCTTGCCAGAGAAGGAGAGTGTCTTAGAGAGATGAGATCCGGTGGTGAGATCAAGCCAGCGACTGAGCAAACTGGCTGTGCTGCCAGGATTGCAGACAGAGGAAAGTGAGAAGAGTCCTTCCTCTTCCTAGAGGAAGAAACTGCAGCAAGGAGAGCTTGTGGTCACTCAAGCTCATTTGGCCCCCGGGGAAAGGCAGGTAAGTCGAGCCATCGTGCCTTACCTTGTCAGAAGCTGGTCTGCCTTGCGCTCATCTCTGGAGACAGGTGAAGAAGGAGCAATCCAGTTTTAAGGAGCAAGCCCTTATAAGTGGCATCTGGGTGCTAACGGGGTGCAGGTCGAATGGCAAAGCTCAGAGCAGCTCGGCAGCTGCCAGCCGCTGCTGCCCTGGCTTCTCGCCTGCCCGGGCTGCGTTTCTTTTCTTTTGAGGATGTGCTTGCGTGTGAGATTGGTTGGGTTGGTTCTGGTTTGTTTTTCTGGTCACTCCCTCGCTGGGCTTGCCAGCTGTGAGCAAGTTGTTGTTTTCTAATGATAATGCAGGCAGAGGGCTGAGATGTGGTGAAAGCCATGTGTATCCATACTTTCTAGTTAGTCTTTGTCATTCTCTAGCCAGTGAGCGGCTGAGTGATCTACTGAGGACATGGGCCAGGGATTATAGGGGGTACTTCTTGAATTGTAGTTCCTGGTGGGTTTTGACAAGTTTAGCCATGACTTAATTGATAAGCACAGTGGTTTAAAGGAGAGAGAAGCAATGCATGGGGCATTGTTAGAGCTAAAGAAAGCAGCTGCTCCCTGCTCCTTCCATCCAATGTGACCAGAAGGGAAAGAGGGATTCCTTACAAAGACAGCCACACAAAGAATGGAGATAGTTAGATGCAGAAAGCAATGCATCTGTGAATTGTATAAAGTTCAGTTTCTCTCAATTTTTAAAGGATGGGGAATGCAGATACATGGAGTATTAGAAATTACTCAGTCTTTAGTTCTGGCGATTTCCATGTTTGTGTAAATATACTAACATAGGAAATGTCTGAGTCAATCTTTAGTTCTGGTAAGTTCCATTTTCACAGATTCAGTAATAATTTACTAAACCATGACTTGCTTATTTTCTGCATGGCTAACTGTGGAACAAAGTATCCTCGAGTCCTTGTTTGCATTTTCCAAAATAATTGGCCCAACCCTTAAACTAAGATATGTTAAGAAGAGCAACTCTAGTTAAAAAAAAAAAAAAAAAAGGAAAAATCCTCTCTCACGCATTTGGTTTCATGTTGCATTTTAAGAAATCATTTTGCTTTCTCACCTTGGTATTTCTGAAACATGGGTAAGCAGTGTGTGCCTTTGTGCCACCCAAATGCTCATTTAGTTTATCCAGTCTACATAGATTGTTTCCTTCAAGATCTGAAGATAGTTTAATTGCTCATTTTCATCCTACCTTTTCAAAAACCATCTCTACTTTGTAGGATTAAAAATATGAAACTAGCTGTTCAAAATGCAATAGAAACACTCATGGGAGATGAAAAGTCATTGACTATACTCCTCTAGAATCCTCACCTCATCCAGTGAGTTTCCCAACTAGAAAGCTGCAGCTGTGGAGGCCTCTGGGTTCACGGGACGGGCACTGTATGGGAAGGCATGAGACCTCTCCTTGCACCGACTCTTTAACCAAACATCACCTAAGGAACAGGCAGATGCACAAGGGAAATGGGCCAGAGAGAGGCAGAGTAAAGGGAAGGAAGGGAAGGAGCTAGAGAAAAGACAGAAACTCATTCTCATCAACTTTAAAGGGAGACACTTTGCAAATCACACACGTCAACTCATCAGAACTCAATAGAATTGAAGTGTTTCAATTTAATGCATTTGTGTGTATAATGTAAATGAAATGACATCTGCTGTCTCTTTACTTTTTGCAAATTGTTATGTAAGGACCTAAAGAGAATTGATTCACTCCATAGTTTCATAAAATTATTAAACTGGGTAATAGTAGTAAAAGGAGAATTGGCCATTAAGTTGAAAACCAATCATCAGAACATTTTTGTTTTTATTGGGAGCTCTTTTGTAAGGGTTTGGGGATAAGGCAGAATGGCAGACAGTAATTTGGGATAAAAATGTATTTTAATTGTATTTTGAATAGTGGTTAAATAATTATTTCTATAAGTAATTAAGATTTCATACCAAGGAAAGCTCATCATGATTATAGCTAATGCTCTACTAGTCCTGAATTTCCTCCAACAAGGTACAGGAATTCACATATACTTGATGTCAGTTAATACCATTAATAGCAAAATCCACTGCCTCTAATAAAGGACAGTATCATCTCCAAGAGATAGACTTTGATCTTGACCTAACAGTAACTCCAGTCAATTGTAAATGTTCGTTTATTTATTACTGTGCTCGATAGGTGCTTTTACAAATCACCAGGGAATGATTGTGCTCAGTGCACAATGTTCAAACAGCCTTTCAAATCACGGTTTTGTCCAGTAACAGCGCCAGCGAACCTTCTAATTTGCAATAGATGAAGTCAGCCCTGAACTTTAGCCACACAGTTCTTTAAGTCATGTCTGTAGAGATGTATCATAGGTCCTTAAGTCACCTTTAAGACCCCTTTGTCTTGTTGCTGATGTTTCAGGTCTCCTCTGCAAGACTGCTTAGAGCCGGGACCCCACGGTTCCCATGGTTCTTGGAGTGAGCAGATTTGGCCAACCTTCACAATCAGGCTACTTCCTGGTCACAGAGATGTGGGCTCTGACATAGAGCCTTCACATTGAGAAGCACAGGGCCCGTGTGGGTAAGGAAGATGCATGTTCTTGCCAAGAACTGTTACACAAGGCAATCTGAGAGTAGCACACATGACGTGAGGGGAGGAAATGCATCAACGAAGCTTAAATTCTGATTCTGAGGTAGTTTCTTCTTGAAACTTCTAGACATTTCTTTTTCCTACCCAGGATGAAAACTGCGTTTTCCAATGGTGCTCTGCTCCAGCAAGGATCTTTAGGAAGGCAGCAATGTGGCTGGCAGGCGCTGTTGCTCTGAGATTAAGAACCCAGCTCTGGCTGGGCACCGGTGGCTCCCGCCTATCATCCTAGCTACTCAGGAGGCTGAGATCTGAGGATGGAAGCCAGCCTAGCCTGGGCAGGGAAGTCCATGAGATTCTTATCTCCAATTAACCAGCAGAAAACCAGAAGTGGCACTGTGGCTCAAGTGGGTAGAGTGCTCGCCTTGAGCTGTAGAACTCAGGGATAGTGCCCAGGCTCAGAGTTCAAGCCCCATGACCGACAACAAAAATTTTAAGGATAGGACTCAGCTCTGGAGTCTCTCTATGTGCATCTACACCAAGGCTTCACCACATCAGACTTCTGTTGTTGTTGTCATTGTTTGTTATTACTGAGCTTGATACAGTACAGCCATCATCAGAATGGCTTGTAAGACTCCTTAAAGCTACATACTTTGGCTGGCCAGCTGAGACTCTTCCTCTTAACTCAAGGAATCAGGCTGAAAGACCAGTCTTATCTGGAACATTCCAGAATTAAGGAGGAAAGAAGAATGTCAGATAAACAGTAGTCCTTAAACTACCTGCTGAGCTATGGTACAAGTTACCCATTCCATTGGCCAAATCAAGGCCCAGGCCACCTTTCCACCAGCTCTTGAGGGCACAGAGAAGTGCCTTTCTTCCACAGCGAAGCATTGCAAGTCACTGCAATGGAGGGAGTTGTAGAATCTTCTCACAGAGTAGAAAATAACTGAGGACAATTTTAATCCAGTTTACTAATTGTGACTTTGATCTACTCTCTGCAATGATTTCCCAATCTTTAAGACCAAATAATCCTACAGACATCTACTCGGGAGATGATATTATGAGGATTCATTGTGATAATGGAAGATTCTTAACACAGTGCCAGGCACTTCATAGATGGTAGGTGCTAGTGTTCGTTTGTTTCATGTCATGAAGTCCCCACTGAGGGCTGTGTGCTGTATTACCATAGTCCCTATCCCATGTTCCACGTTCTGTGGATTTGATTACCAGCAGTCTGAAAATATTAGTATCTGTCTTGACAGACAAAGCACATTAAGTCTCAACCTCTGTTATAATGCATTGTTATCATTGTCTTATTATCAGTTACTGTTGTTAATTTTATATTGTGCCCAACTTATAAATTAAACTTTACATGGGTATTTATGTATTGGGGGGAAATCATAGTATGTAAAGGGTTTGGTCAGGGGAGGGGCTGTCCCCAGCTACTGTGACAAAAGTCTGCTACATCCCAGCAGTGTAGCAAAGGAGATCTTTCTCATTCCCATAAATCTAACTGGCGGATGCTAGGCCAGAGTCCAGATGGACAGGCATTGTGTCACCCTTAACATGTGTCTTCAAAAACAGCCTGGGTATTGCTATCTAGGATGCAGAGAAGGGAAGAGGGGGGGAAGGGAGGAAATGAAGGGGAGAGAGAGGGAAGGAGGCAGTAGTTGATGATGCAGGACATAATCCAGACTGCAGGTGAGAGATATCATTTCTTCCTGCTTCTCCTGCCCTGTCTAACTACAAAAGTAGCTGGAGTCAGTAGGTTAGCTCCAGGCCTGGGAGGAGGGATACTGGTAGGGTAAACACACTGGAGTCTTTGGCATTTATATCCAATATAAGTTACCTAGTAACAGGAAAATACAGCAAGTGTGAGTCAAGAAGAGGAAAGGGCTGTGTAAGGGATTTACCCTAACAGTGAACAGACTCCTGGTGGGAAAAGTCTCCTCGAGTCGTTCTTCAGTAATGTATTTTAAAAACAAAACCAGATTCATTAGGATCTTTTGACTTTGGGAGTGGGTGTAGATGATGTTTCACAAAAGAGATGTGAATCCATATTATCTAACTTGTTTGCTGAACTGTTCGAGCAGACACAAAGATTTAGAGCCAACATCACAACCCATGGTGGGAGCAACTTCGTAATCCTGACACCTTACACCCACATCCTGTCTAAGGATGCAGAAGAATTAGACACTGTCTTCCCCCAATATCTGGTACTTGCTGTTGACTAGCAATTTGCATTTTGCTTTGTTTCACACCCATGTCTATAGGTTAGACACGTGTGATAGGTTGAGGTTGAATGCATCTAACCGCAGTCTATGTTCTTCTGAAAATAGACTCTGCAATTTAGAAGCTGTCTTGGTTCCCTCAAGGAACTCAGGTACCCCGGGAACCGAGGGACAGTCTGAATGCCCAATTTATAATCTAGAAAAGAGAAACGCTAGAGAGCACATCGAAAAAGTTATGAGAGAAAGAACTGGAAGATAGGGGTGCTTCCATCTTTCTCCCATCACTCCTGGTCCCCTGGCAGGTGTCACAGCTACAGTCCATTCATGCAGATACCACCCTCAAATAGTGGATATGACTAGCAGGTACCCATTCTTCTGTGGGCCAGAGAACTCTCAGCCACTGTAAATACCTTGCTGTTCCAAAATAAATAGTGTCTCATGGCAAAATTTCTGTTTAATGAAGAGTACCTTTGGAGAGGGTATTTAATTCTCTGCCCCTTTCTATAATTCTACCTTAAAAGCAACATGCCCTAACTCAGTCGAGTGCCTAAGAAAATGCTGAGATGGTAGATGAGCCCCACTGCACTCTTAAGAAACAGGTGAAGGAAGGTGGGTGTTTTCCAAGGTACGTGAGCTGAGTATCATGATCATTTTCAGGCATCTTGATGGCTGAAGACGAATGGAAATTAAAGTTCAGCTGCTAGGCTTTAAAACATAGAGCTGATACCTAGAAGCCAAAGCTATAATGTTTTATGTAAGAGAGGCTTTACTGTGACCAGAGCTGGGTGGAGGAGACACCGTCTGTCTCCCTGTTTGTGCAGCTCTGGGTTCTCCATGACTGGAAGGCCCAAAGCAACCAGGAACACTAAGAAGGGTGGTTAGGATGAAGGTATCTCCTGCTTTCATGTCTGCCCGCACAGAGCCCTGCACTGGGACAGTGACAACCTTGGGTTTCAGCCAATGTATCACACTGCACCTTGGTACTCTGCATTGCTCTGCTCCTATCGTATAACTCTGGGAACCATTGCCTCTCTATACCATAGACCCATGAGGTCAACCAGAGCTAGACCAGAACACGACGAACACATGATCAAGCCACAGGGTTACAGGACTCAGCACTCAGAAAAGGCTTACCCTGGCCAAGGGTTTTCAACACAGCTCTATAATTCAATCACAAGATAGGGCATGGAATTTCTCTTTGGCTCCTTCTTTACCTCCTCACAGTCCTATAAGAGTTGGACCCTGGAATACATCAGTGAAAGTATACTTCAGATCTAGAAGCTTCTCTTACACATACAACATGGAGTGGCTTGGTTATTTTTCTTCTTCATTAACAGAATACCCAAAAGTGGTCATTTGTAATGAGCAGAAATTTAAGGCGGCTCACAGTTCCCGGAGCTGGAAGCCCAGAGCAAGTCTTGCACGATCTTCATCCTGCATCATCCACAATCGAAGGCAAGAGAGCCAAGAGCAAGAGCAAAGGTGGGGGCCACAGTGGCCTTTATACCAACTCACAGTCAGGACACCAGATAGCCTAAGGCAACACCACAAATCCAATCCTGAGGGTGGGACTTTCAAGAGCTAACTAGCTTTCAGTAACTGGTCCTTGAGCTTGTGACCCAGACTTTGGGCGCCCCAGTCACGCTTGGTGCTAGCATTCTGTCATTCCTCCTCTCAGAGGCTTCCAGTTTCAACAGTGAGAGGAAGGATTGGATCCCGCCAATACCTCTTGATCCTTCACCCCCCCAGAGTACCCCCAAATACATATTCACCCTGGAATTTTTATCAGCCATGCCCAGAGCACTGACAGGTCTAAAGAGTAAGGGCACAAAGAGGAAGTCAATTAAAGAGACCATTAGCATAAAAGGATACATCAGAAAGGAGTCTGAATTCAGTGGCCTCCACTCTTACCAGCCCCACCCAGCACTTCACGTGTCTGCTCGACTGGCCACAAGTGGGTTTCTGTGGGCAGAAGAAAGTATCAGAAGCCAACAGAAGCCAAGTTAGGTCACTGGGGTGTGTCCTCAGCCTAGCAACCACAACATCATTAGAGAACCAGCTCTAAATACAAACTCCTCAGCTCACCCCAGACCCAGTGAATCAGAAATTCTGCCACCCTTCATGGATGCCGGTGGACACTGAAATGTGAGCACGATGAGGTCCACTTTTCCTCTACTCTACTTTGAGAAAATCTGAGACATGCTGCTGCTGCTTGTAGCCTTCCTCCCACAGGAAAGGCTCCAAAGCTGTGTGCTCACCCAGGAGGCTCATGGAGTCACAGGATGGAATATTCGCGCAGCTTCCAGCATGTGGGCAGATCTCACTGGTATCTGCCGACTCTTGCCAAAGAAAAAGCATTCCGTCCAGTAGATCAAAATTACAATCACCCTAAGCTGCAGAAATGATGGCACCAGAGCCCAGGCTCCTATGTTCCTCTCCTTGTATAAACAACCCACTGAATCTTAAAGAATGACACTTAATCCATCCAGAAGGATTCCTATTCTTTTTTTTCTTAAGAAAATAGTGCCATTTATTATCCTTTAAAGACAGAATCAGCAAATAAGAAGGACGTACTCTGGAGAAAAGCCACATGAGAAAAAATGAGAGCATATCGTAGCCAGCCTTCATGCAGTCAAGTGAAGAATAATCATAGTTAATATAACATTTACCTTCATTTAAAGCAGCTCTGGGTCAGGCTCCTATTTCTGGAAACTAGCCATTCAGCACCATGTCTTCACAGGACACAGCTAACTAATCTCTAATGCGTACAACTGTGTTAATGAACACGGACGAGCAATGCAAGAAAGAACACAGAGCTAGGAAAGAGGACAGTGCTTGCCTGAGGATGGGTGGAGAACGTAAGGACTGGTGTTGATGGGAAACAGCTGGCAATCTGGTGGAATGGGATGGAGTGTTGGAAGGTGAACAGGGCTTTGGTGGCTGGGGGGGGGCTGTCCTCCCTAGGGAGGGGAGGGCTTTCCATGTGAGGGACCCCCCCTGCCTTGGGGGCATGTGAGGGACCCCCCAACAATGAGGCAGGTCAGGTAGGGGTGTGGGCCTCCTCTCTCTGTGATGGCTTAAGAGTATCTGCTCCAACTGGAGGGAGACCAGGAAGATGCCCAAGGAATTTTCACCTGGCCACCATGAGCAAGACAGACTTGAGAGGATTTTCTGAGGTTTGGAAGACAGCCTAAAGACTGATGGAAAAAGAAGGAAACCTAGGCATGCTTGGGATAGCAAACTAGCCACAGAAAAATGGTCCAGGACTGGTGCTGTCCATGGTGCTGAGAGCAGGTGATCACTCATGAGCCACGGAAGCCTGCTTGGGATGGATCCCATCCAAAGAAAGCTGTCAGACGCACCCTGCACTCCTCCAGCAAGAGGAATCGCCTGTGGCCAGGGGCCAGGTAGGACAAGGCAAGGAATGGGAAATCCATTCATCCCGAGGGTGATGGGACCACTTCATTTTGTGATCTGTAGCAGAGAGAGCTGACCAGAGTCCCCACCTCCTGGTCCTAGTGACACACAGAACCAGACTGGAATAAGAGGCCTTAATTAACACCCACCATCACATCCAAACAAAGCCACAGCATTTTCACTTAGACTTGTCTTAAACTGTGGTTCAATTATCCTAGGTCCTCATCTGATCATGGTGAAGGAGGTGTCCAGAGACAGTTAGGACTGAGAAGCTTGGTGACAGATCCTTTTGGACTGTATGAGCTTTTTCAATAAGCACCTCTGTTCTGGTTTGTTCCTTTCTCCATGCTCAGAATCCGGAAGTGAGTTGATTCTTCCTTTCTCAGATGAATTGTTGACATTGTCTTGACTAAGGCAGCCCATGAGTCATGCAAGTGAAAACCAACAGGCCTGAGTGCCACCCTCACCCACCCTGTGCCCTGACTCACACCCAAGTCATAGTCAGCGAGGCATTCAACCCCAAAACAGACCTGACCACCATTTTCCCTTCTAGTGCTTCAGGATTTTCTAGATGATTGATTACATGAGCAATGACAGCAGAAATCTTGGTTTGTCAAGGAGGAAGAAAGGCCCTTCGCCCTTGAGGGAGAGTCTGAGAGAAGACAAATGTCCATGGTTTTGAAGGAGAGAAAGAGAACGAGGCCAGCCTTGATGCTGAAACCAGAGGTTCAGCTACCATGGATTAGAGGTACAAAGAATGGGGAGTAACTCATTTACTATCATCTCAGCGAACTTAAAAAGATAAAACTTAGCCAAGTGCCAGTGACACATGCTTATAATCCTGGCTACTCAGGAGGCTGAGGTATGAGGATCCCAGTTTAATGCCAGCCTGGGAAGAAAGTGTGCGAGACAAATCTTCAATAAAGCAGCAAAAAACTGGCAGCAGAGACACAGCTCAACTGGCAGAGCCCCAGCTTTGAGCAAAAAAGCAAAGGGAAAGTGCCCTGTCCTGAGTTGAAGTCCCAATACACACACACACACACACACACACACACACACACACACACACACACACACACACACACACACACACGTGTGTGCGATCAAGAGATAAAGAGTTCAAGGCTTAGTTCACTGAACCGGGACACCAGTTGAAGTCTATTCAAAAATGTCACTGGCTGGGCACCGGTGGCTCATGCCTGTCATCCTAGCTACTCAGGAGGCTGAAATCTGAGGATCACAGTTCAAAGCCAGCCTGGACAGGAAAGTCCATGAGACTTTTATCTCCAGTTAACCACCAGAAAACCGGAAGTGGCACTGTGGCTCAAGTGCTACCACTTGAGCTGAAGAGTGCAGGAATAGCGCCCAGGCCCAGACTTCAAGCCCCATGACCAAAAAAAAAAAAAAAAAAAAAAAAATTGCCACCAGATTGTGAAGTCGTGTCCCTGAGCTGGGCTTCCTCCTTTCCTGTCTGTGGGGCCACTCAGCACCTGCCACAGGGCTGCTTTGCCACCCGTCTGCCAGGCACGAAGCCTGCTGCCAGCGAGGGCCAGCCGGTGCATCCTCACATCCTGCCACGGCTCTTCCAAGAGTTTCATGGAGGAACTGCTCAGGATATATTGTTTGAATAAAACTCCTGGGGTTCTCAAGGTGTTCTGACTCCGGTGGAACTATTGGAAGCTATTCAAACCATTCAAAAATCATTTTCCTTGGAAGATGAAGGCAATATTTTTCATGTATTCATTCCTTTTAAATTGAATGAGGATCTACAAGAAATAAAATGCCCGGATACTGAATATGGAGGTCTCGGGAGAAGATGTCACATGAAAAAGAGCATCTTTCTTTTCTTTGTAACTTTTCTTAGTGAAAATATCTGTCCTGGGCATCGCTGGAGTGTGATATTTAAATAGTGGAAAGGGCTGAATAAATTTCTGTGCCCAGTGGGGCTAGGTGGGTGACATTTGCTTTTCTGAGTCATATTCAAATTGGAGCAAAGTTCGGGTCACTGGTTTCCAATATTCTCACGTGAGTCCTGCTTTTCTCAGTTGCTTTAAAGATCTTCAAAATCCAGGCCACCGTGTAGTCACGGCCACGTTTCTATGCAAGAATCCTGAATGAAAGGTTGGAGTGAACGGAGTCAGGATGCTCCTGTGGGAGCCTTGACAGACGCTGGGCTTTATGAGAAATCATAATTCAATTTCTTTCTGGATCAGACTTCTTTCTAGCTACAAGATAGAGACTAGGAGTTAAAATACACCAGTAAGCTATTTTTTTCTATCTTCTGCTTCAAAAAGGACATGGAATACCTCTATGATTTAATAATTTCTGTCAATGTCAAGGCTATATGTGACTTCAAGAAACAGATGCGTTACTTACAACAGCGTCGGTAGGACTTTAAAGGAGAAATTAATGAGTATCGGGGTAGAATAATGACCTAGATACATCACAGGCCCCACAACGTCAAAGATCAAACTGTGTCCCCATCTCCAAAAACACCCCAACACAGGGAAGCGAGGCACAGATTTAGAAAGCTTTTTTAACAACTGAATTTGACATTCTCGGTTGAAATCCTGTTCCATCGTGGGTTGAGCGTTCATCTAGAATGCTCCATTCCTGAAGTACTCTCCCGCGCCAGCTTCGCGGCAGCGTCCGGGCTGACACACGGACGGTGACAGATGTGTGGGATGAGGCGTCAGGTGTGTGGGAGGAGCTCCCCACATCTGTCCTAGATACCATGGTGACAAGCAGGGGCTCCACCAAAGGACACTCTTGGGATTCATGCTGGGAAATGTCTGCCCCGGGAAGTGGGGGGGGGGGGGGAGATGCTCTGGGTGTGAGGATCTTCTCATTGGTGGATAAACCTTGCCTTCCCAATTATGATTCTTCTCTTGGATTAGCATTCCTACAAAGCAAGGGCTGTTTCTTGCTAAATGAGCGAGACAGGCAGCTTTGCTATCCAGGCAGTCTACGAGCTCAGGAGCTTGACCAAGTTCAACACAAAGCCATCTGCTCATTACACCTAGGCCTTCCTCATTTACATGTTGCAGAAGTAAGCTGTCAAGAAATGTGAGAGTTCAGATAAACAGTTAAAGAAAAAAAGGAAGGGGGGCTGGGAAGGTGTCTCAGTGGTAGAGTGCTTGTTTCACATGCATGAGGCCCTGGGTTCAATTCCTCAGCACCACATAAGCAGAAAAAGCCCGAAGTGTCACTATGGCTCAAATGGTACAGCGCTAGCCTTGATCTGAAGAGCTGAGGGCAGCGCCCAGGCCCAGAGTTCAGGCCCCATGACTGACAAAAAAAATAAATAAATAAAAGAAAGAAGTGAGGAGGAAGAATCGGAGGGAAAGAAGAAAGCAGGAAAAGAAGGAAATACAGAAGAGGGAAGGGGTGGTGGAGACAGAGCCAGGGAGAGGATAAAGCATGAAGAAAAGGAGCTACAGTGTAAGAAGAGAGAGAAAAAGAAAACAGGGAAAGAGTAAAGCAAATAGCCATGCAATAGATTTTTAACTAAAACTATACTATTGTCTGCTTTTATCTCATCGCTCCATTGTTAGCGTCTTTCTGAGGTAAATCAGGGTGGCTTGTAAAGCCTCACCTCACACTCCTTCTGGCCTCTAGCTTGCTGGCCTCTGCTTTTCCTCTGAAGTCAAGGCCTCCTAACTCAGCCCTTCTGCAGCCCTGAGGCTCTCCCTCCAGTCTCTCTCTCTTCCATCACATCATCCCTACAGAAGCTCTGCCTGTCTGTCCTCTCTTGGATTTCACATGTCTCCACCTGCAGCTGACTCTCTTCTCCCCTCACCTAGGCTCCTCTGCCAATGCTTCTTACCTTTTAAGCTAGATGGAGATTGCATTTTCTCTCTCCCAAAAGAGTCAGTGAGGTCTCCTGGGGTACAGTTTTTGTCCGTCTTGTTCACTGAGGTATCCTTAGCCCAGCACAGAGCAGATGGTCAGTACTGTTGGATAAATTTAGACTAGCCTTGTGATGGCTGCACTGGATGTAATCTTAAAGCAGATTTACTTTGCATGGATATACTGTGCTTTGGATATTTGTTTTGCTGTGCACACTGTTGTAAGAAGCATCCTGTACAAACTACGTCTTCCTGCAAACTGTGTCACAATGTATTTTCTGTATCTTCCTACAAACCGTGTCACAATGTATTTTCTATATGAAGTACCAGAAATGTAATGGTAGGGTAAACCAAAGTAGCTTTTAATAAGCTTTTTTTACATTTCACCAAACTACCCTTCGTAAGAGTGGCACCTGTTTATTTGCTGTCTACCAGTGCCAATCCAAGGGCAACTTTTAGTCACTGATCCAGGAGCAATCTGAGCATGTGCAAATCTGGACTATGCCCTTCTCAGCCACAAGAGCCACTCAGACCAGGCCCCTGGTACAGAAGGGTTTATTCGGTGATGCAGGCTCTGAGAAGTAGCATCCCATCCATTAAGCCAACTGATTCTCACCAATTGATGACGCAGAGCCCAGCCAGGAAGGCCACATGGTGTATCCTGTTGGGTAGATGGCCAACAGAAAGCCACGCTCCCCCCGGTAACCAGGGTGGTGACTTCACAGCCACTTCCATGGGTTTACTGAGTGATTTCTCTTCCTGTTTCAGTTCAGAAATATCTGAAGGACAAACTTCCTGGGCCATCCACTTGATGTCTTTGTCTTGTTGAGTAAGTGAGAATTACACACTTCTGGAAGTTTTCATTGCACCGATTAAAGAGGTCGGTTTTAGATTTCACAGGGCAAGACACCGGAGAAGACAGGTCCAGAGCCAGACAGGAAAAGGCAGAGATGAGCACTGAGCACCGAGGTCTTTGTGTGTACTTCGTGTGTACTTCTGACTTTGTCCTAGGATGTGTACACAGCATCTCTGCCACAAGGAATAACAGGAATTTGGATGAGGTTGAAGTGCTTCAATCTCTTCAAAACAAGTTTCTTCAAATGAAAGAGCCAAGGAAATTCTAAGTGCTATCCTAGGAGTAGGCAATAGAATTGAATGCAGAACTTGCCAGACAGACATTTCAGAACAGATCAATTCCAAAGAAGATGGTGGGCAGCGTAGAGAAGGGCAGCTCTGGTCCCCACCACGCAAGGATGGGCTGGGCAGAGTGAGCGGGGCCAGGCTGGGGAAGTAAGTCCTAACTTGGGGCTTAGGACACATGGAGGAGAAAATGAGGACCCTTGGTGCCAACATGCAGATAAAGGAGCGCTTTCTTCTTGGGGACAGAGAGCCCAGTGTTGATGGAAGAGGAGAAAGGGCCTGGACACTGCAGCCAGTACTGAAACACAGGAGGCCAGGTGATTCTCTGTTCTGCAGAACCTTCCTTCCTTGACTTGACTGTAGAGGAGCGAGGCACTTGCGCTCGGAAAGAGCGAGTAGGTTTGAGTGCCCAGTTGGGGCGGCCATGGGTGCTGTAGTTTCAGCTTGCAGAAAGATCTGGGCCTCCTCTCCAGTCCCATGGCCCCAGACACCTGGGCAGAGAGCAAGAAGTCATTCTTAGATAAAGGCAGAGGGCCACCAGGGCCAGGTGCTGTCTGAGTCTGAGATTACCGTCAGAGCTCTGAGTGGTCGTGGAAGTTTTCTGAGAGGGTAACTTGAGCCAGGCAGCAGTGGACGGGATGGCCAGCAGTGGACGGGATGGCCAGCCACGCTCTCTCAACACAACACAGCAGGGACAGTTCTCACTGTGCTTGCTCTTCAGTCAAGTTCATGCCAGAGCCTGCCAGCCAGGCCTAGGCTCTGTGCCCCTTCTGCCTCTCCATGACCACAGGAAATTGCTTCTTGTCTTTTCCACAAACCATGAGGAGCTCGGCTGGGCAGCATGTCGAGGCAGAGGCTGCAGGAGGTAGCTCCGTACTTGCGGAGGGAAGAAAAGCATGGGAAAGCACTGATTCTCGATACCACTGCTCACGTGTGGTGACCTTGCCCTCTACACATACACGCTGAGGAGGCAGCCAGGTCCCCTGGCACTTGTGTGATGCCAGCCTAGACCCCTGGGCGAGTCTCAGAGGAGGCTCTCAGGTGGAGGCATGGCTCAGGTGTAGAGCAAGCATCAGAGGAGGCTCATGCCTCCATCCCCTCTCTGGCCCTGCCACGCATGGAACAGAGAAGGAAGCAAACCCTTGTACCGTGAGCCCAGACAACTGTTGTGTAAAGGTGGACAGATGGGGGGGCGCTGAACTCTCAGCACCACATGGGCAGGGGAACAGCACACTCTCGGATATTTCTAGAACCCAGCACACGCTCTCTCAAGGAAGCTGTGCTGTCAGTACGCACAGCACCTTGCACACTTCCCACACTTGCCTTAGCTCTGCCCCAGTCTGAAGGCTACTGTGCACATCCAGCTGTGTGCTCCGGTCTCCAGATGACTATGGACTGCTGTGGAACCCGGGGAAGGGTCACATGATGCCCATCTAGGGATGGGATTGGCTGAGAAGATGAAGAACGCTCCCTCCACCCACACACAAATTGATGTGGAGACAGGCAAGCGAGAAAGAGAACCTCCCCCTGCAGCCCACCCTGCACACTTGACCTTGGACTATGAGAAACAGAGGTCTCCTGGCTTCCGCTTCATCCACACTACTCTGTTGGGCTAGCTGCAGCTGCTGAGTGCTGACTACTTTCTACAGTCTCTCGTCACTGGAGTCCAGAGCCTCCCCGCCCCCCGCTAGCTGCCTGCTCCTGGCTGAGCTGCAGCTTGCTTTTCTTTGCACAGCTATCCCAGAGAGAGGACAGAAATGACCCTGAGTTAACACTTGCTCCAGTAGATTGCCAATATCCTCATTCTCCCCACCCCGCCAAGAGCAAATAGCAGGGATGGCGGCTATGCACCACATGTCACAAACTCCTTTCCCTGCGGAGAAGAGGCTGGGTGGGCATCTACTAAACCTGTGAAAGGAAAATCCCGAGGGGAAGCTTCCTGCCCCGCCCCACCCCACACCCTCCTCTTAGTTGGCACTTCTAGCTCTGTGGGCAGCCCTGGCTTGACATGATGATCCTGTAACATCTGTAACATCCCAGTCCCCCCCCTACCCCTGTGGGGGTCCTCCTCACCCACATGACCCTCCACTCCGAGTTCCTCTGTAGTTCACTTTCTGAAGATAGAGCAGAGTCACACGCTGTTCACGTCACCTACCAGAAAACCTGCGGGAGGGGACGGCTAGCCTGCCACTGTGGCCGCACCGAACAGCCGTTTTAGCTCAGAGCACCACGGCCCTTCAAAGCCGTTTGCTTGGAGTTCCAAAACACGGCTGATTGTTGAGTATATTGTAAGAAATCCTTATTAGCTCTGCCCTTTTCCAAAGACAATAACTCTTTAAAAAATAAACAATAATCCTTTAAATGGGGCAGTCACCATCAGCATGGAATAAGATATTACACCTCTATGCCTGGGAATAAGGCAGTCATCCTCAACCATTATTATCGTTGAAGCTAGTGTTTGATCAGTTTCCCCTCCAGCCCGTGCACCTCGGAGCCGAAGGTTTACTGACAGCACAGTGCACACGGGGCTGCCAGGGCTCAGACAACAGCCCAGGCCAGAGGGGAACCCCCTAGCCTTCCCTCCTTCCCGACTCAGGTCGCTTTATGCTTTCCTGAAGAAAATACCATGATCCTTTTTCCTCCTCTTCAATTTTCTCCTCTCCAACTTATGTTTTAGCTTGCAAAAATGTCACATAAATTAAGTGCATGAACTTCTGGCACGCGTGAGGGAAAGAGACAGACAATATACACCCACTCGTGTTCTACAACCCGGCATTCCATTAAGTTCAAACTAAAACAAGTGTCCAAATCCCCAGTCCCAGAAAGTGGAGCCCCTCCCAGGGAGGAGACAGAGAGGCAGGTGCACGGTCTCAGAAGACTGATGGTTGACCAGACTGGGGGCAGGGGGCTGAGAACCTTCTGGAAGGTTCTCATCTCACAGACCTAACCCAAGATTTCATGTCACTCACAAAATAGCCCGGCTCCTTCCCTTGTCTTTGCAAAGCTCATTGTCATCTGGATTTCCTACTGACACCAGAGTTTCCCTGGCTGAAGAAGCAGCTCACAGATCGGAGGCCCTGTCTCCCCGGGGACGCCTTTGAGCGCCTTTAGATAAAAGTCACAGGAATAGTCTCTGGCAGCCAGTTCCTATTGACCAGCAACTGGTGAGTTTTGTGGTCAAAACTGCAGATGATGCAACTGGGGAGAAGAGATGGGAGCAGAGGTGGAGGCTGTGAGGTAGACCAGAAGCCAACTTGGAAACATCACCAGTTGGAAGGAGAAGTTATGAAGGGTGTTCAGCTGTGGTCCGATGGCTGTTCCATCTGTCATCTGAGCCTCTGCAGCACAGCAGGGTGAAGCCATGATCATCAGTCAGGTGTCTCTACCTCTCAGGAGGATGCACACCTTCCTGTTGGTAGCTAGGGCTGGCAGCAAAGGAAGACTTGCATGCTGACTTCCAGGCAGCTGCCTTGCTTCTGCTCCTCCACAGTTTTCCCAGAATGGTATCAGTGATGGCTTCTTCAGCGTTGTAGCCCCCTGAGTTAGACTCCTGGGTCAGGGCTGTGTGCTGCTCCCTGGTAGGCATGCTTTCCTCAGGTATGGTGCAGTGAATGAGTTAACCCACCCAGCTCTCCAGGGATGTCCTGTGTCTGTCTGCCTCGGTGCTCACTGGGCCCGAGGGCTGCACACACCTACACACTCCACACCTTACTTAGATGTGTGTATGTTTATAATCAGTGCTTGCAATAATTAATACTGGTTAATATTCCCCCCCCCAACAAAGGAAAAGGTGAACTTGTATTTTCCTGGGGAAACCTTTTTCCTTTAAAATCCACACACTAGGTTTAAGAAAAATGGAATCCATATGTTCCTGACTTAATTATTTTAAACCCATCAAAACATTTTAACAGCTGCCTAATGCCCAAGAATCGTTTTGATGTTTCTTAATAGGTTTGTGTGAAAAAAAAATTTTTTTAAGGCTCTTCCTTGAGAAACAAAAGAAGAAACAGGTGGCTGCGCTTTATGAACAGGAAATACACCCAGACACCAGTCAGATTGCTCTGAATGCCGTTCATGCTGCAGATCTCCAGGTGCCATTGCCATTCATCCAGCCGGGGGGCTGTGCACCGCCCGGACCACTTCCCCATCTGTCTCCAGAGCTCCTGTCACGGAGCCTCAGGGGCCATGCCCAGCTCCTGTCCTCATCTGCTTTCCTGCATCTCCTCTTCCCACCAGCTCTGCCTTGCGTGTTACCGCAAGAAGCCTACTTACCCAGAATGCTCAGTTTAGCCTCTCCGGGAACGCTGGTATGTTGCAGCAGAGCAGGGGAAGGAATCAGACCCTGTCACAACCTCCTCTGTGGGATCTCCCAGCTGCCCTCACCCTGGCTCCCATCTGGGCCCAGAACACCAGGCCTTCCCGTCCGCCCAAGCCTGCCTTTGGCCATGACAGCCTCTGTCCACTCCAGACTCTGTGATTACTAAGCCCTAACATCAGTGAGAGCCCAGGGTGGCCAGGGGGGTTCTTGATTCGAGGAAGATCCGTGAATAGGAAAGGAAGAGAGTGGATAGGAAAAGACTCTAGAAAGTAGAAACAAATAGCAATGGGACAAATCTGCATGAGGCCGAGGTGGTGGCTGGTACATCCTTCATGACTCAGACTTGATGCTTGCGTTTGTGATGGACAGGAATTCCCCCATTCACACAGGAGCAGCTAGCCAAGATCAAGGCCAGAGGCAATGCTGTTGTGAGCATGCAGGGATAGGAAGAGCCTTGAGCAGGGCATCGACACGATCACGTCACCCTTCACATTGGGCAAATTACACCCTTGAAAAGCTGCTCCAAAATCTTCAAACTTCCTCATTCGCTATAAATGCCTGATGATCAAGGAACACAATACTATAGTGCACTGTGTACAAATTCTCCCTCCAGTGTTCACTGCTTTAAATACCTTCCCTAAGAGCTGGTTTGGGAAGGGGAGACTTTTCAGATTGTTTCAGGTGGATATTTTAATGCATACGAATTCATATTGCAATCCCAGAACTCTGAGCACAGGTGGAGGACACTTGTCTATTCTCCCTCTGGAGGTTTTGGAGTCTGCAAGGAGTTCTGGGTGGACTTGGGTTCCTGCCAGCCAGGTGCTTGGACCCGAGCCAGACAGACAAACACTGGGCCTCAGATGAAACAAGCTGTTAAACAGGTCTGTTGTGCTCCGGAGGTCTCCGGCTAATGGCACTTAGTGCTGACATTATTGCTTTCAAGTCTTTCGTTTATCTTTGCAGAGAGGTGAGCCACACACTCTCTGTTCTCAGCAGGCAGGGAAAACCTCGCAGTCAGACTGACACCCTCTTGGATATTTCCATGCCCGTGATCAGCACCAAAAAGGTGGTTCATCATTCAGCGTAACTCCTCAGAAAATACACACTTCCCAGAAACAAGAAGTTTCTGTACACGGTGCCCACTTTGGAGCAGCCTGGCCTCATTTTCTAGCCCTCGATCCTGGGACCTGGACTCCTCCCTGAAGGAAGTGGCCTCTGTCTCAGCTCACCTCCACCCATGCTGGCCTCTTCTCTTTTTCTTCCCCGGAGCCCCTCACCCACGGCCTGAACTCAGGAACTATTCAGGCCCTCTTCGAAACTGCATGTCTGGGAACTTCCTCTTCAGTGTCTACTGAAAGACTTTAGCCACCTGGTCAACCATGCTCTCATTGGTGGAAGACAAGCAGGTTCCTCAAAGCCAAAATAGGAATTGTTGACCTAAGATGCATGAGAGCAGACTGAAAGCACACACGAGGACAGAGCTGCTGTGTTAGGTTAGTGAACAGTACAGGAGGCCACGGCGAGGTAGACTGGAGACACTGCCTTCCTCCTCCAGAGCCTTCCATCCTTAGCACCTCGTATGTAAAAACACTTCTCACTCCTGACAGGCTTGAAGCGAGCAGGTAAGCCAAATCCACATCATACACAGCCCGAGGCAAGCGTGACTGTCAGAATCTAGCTTAACCAGATCGGAGAGTTATCAAGAGTGACAACCAAAGGAAATGGTGGTTCTACAAATGCCAATCAGCAATCTGGTGTTCCTGAGGCCAGGCTCTCCACTCAAGTCTGGAAAAACACCTCTTTAGTTACCTCTAAATTAATCTACAGAAAGTAATACTGGGTATGCAGCAGGTGCTCCATGTGAGTCATTACTAAAACAGTATAATCAGCCATAGAAATAAGGTAACAGCACCTTACGAATGATACCCCCTTAGGAAGGGATTCCTATCTTTCCTCATCTCCACATTTGGCCCACGGCTGGCCTGAGGCCTCTGACTGACTCACAGCTGGTTAGACAACCCCTCTGACAGCAACAGGTCTGGGACTCCAGAACACTGGATCTCCATCCCAGGGCCACTCTGATACTAAGGCCTCCTCCTTCCTCTGCTAGCCCATGGCTGAGACTCCCATGCACAGCCTGAGCCCACCATGTAAAATTACCCCCCCACACAAAGGGCTCCCATGGATTTTGTGTACTGTGGATTCCCATAGCTGTAAACTGTAGGTTTTGAACTGTGTGAGTTCTCTCAGGAACTGTCCCTTGACCAGGACATCTCCAGGGCTTGGAAACTTGTCGTCTGAATTGTCTGATGTTCAACTCTTCCCTCCCTTCTTGTAGACATGTGGACCTTTCAAGTTCCATTCATATTTTTCTTCATATCCCAGAGAAAAGTCCTTCCATTGCTTTCCTGAGCTCAGCTTTAATTTAGCTCTTTCTCTGAGCAACAGTGTCGTGTGTGTGTGTGTGTGTGTGTGTGTGTGTGTGTGTGTGTGTGTGTGTGTGTGTGTGTGTGTGTGTGTGTGTGTGTGTGTGTGTGTGTGTGTGTGTTCATTCCTGGGGCTGTTCCTTATTTTTGCTCAAGTCTAGTTTTCTACCACTTAAGTCACAGTTCTGTTTTTGGCTTTTTGCTGGTTAACTAGAGAGAAGAGGCCACGGACTTACCTGCCTGAGCTGGCTTGAAACCATGAACCTCATATCTCAACCTCCTGAGTAACTAGGATTACAAGTGTGAGCTAATGATGCCTGGCTGAAAATAATATTTCACCTTAGTTATCTGAATGCTTTTCTTAATAAAATGTGTACTTTACATTTTAGAGAGAATGTACACATTCAATTCACTCTGTGATATTTTCCTTTTGAAAGGTCTTTTGGAAAATTTAAAAAGCTGTATTCTGGAAGATAACATAAATTTATATAATCCTAGCTCTCCCATGACTCCCTTCAAACTTTGCAGTGACTCTCTAGTGACAGTCTTGTGTGTTAGATAAATAACGGACCATGCCCGACAAGGGCAGGTGGAAAGGGCCTCAGCCATGCAGGAAACCCAGGCTGTCATCTTCATTCTCACAACCAGAACCAAGGGTTAGATCTTGGGGAAGGAGTCTAGGAACTTCCAGTCCTGGAGCAATTTCCACAGCCCTGGGGCGCCACCCTGATACCCCTACCCACCCCCTAATGAAGAGAGACCACACATGGCTCTTTGGAGAGTGGGGATACATGCATCCAAAGCATGACTCATAGCTCAGAGCCAGTGACCTTGGGTGACACTGCCCCCCTTCGACCTCTGTGCTCCTGTTCTTCAGCCTCCTTGCGTGCCTGCTTGCTGTGGTAACATAGTTACCATTCAGCCTTTATCATATGTTGGGGCTTTTTTAGCCATCTTCTCAGCACTTCTGCAGGTGACATTGCTCTTTGCAAGGGGAAGTCCTTGGGCTGCCCTTATTCTCTCTCATAGCACAAGTTGGCCCATTTCCGGCATGGCCTTTGGAAGCATGTGGGCTATAAATGACAAATACATAAACAAACGCTTATAGAAAGAGGCAGCTGAGAATGGGCTTAACTCTTCTTTTAAAGGCCACAAAAGTATCTCTTGGTATTAATCTCTTGAAGGAAAGATAAATGAAGAATAAAAGCAAAATACTTCATTCAGATTGTTTCTGCTGCAAGCTTGTCTTCAAGGAGCTTTGGGAACTAGAGGCCCCCAAGCATTCCTCTCCAGGGGACCCCTAAGCATTCCTCACTGGGGGGAGCCAAACGTTCTTCACTGGGGGTAGATTTCTGCTCCCTTTTCTTAAGGCAATATTGTCTGTGACATTCTTCCCTGTGTTTATCCTCAGCATTGTTAAAGTATCCTTGGGTGTTGTCAAAGGATAGTTTTCTAAGGGTGAAATCACAAATCTATACATATATGAATGGAATAGCTGTCAACTCCTTAACTCAGTAATTAAATAGCAAGGAAATCATACCGATGTCACAGCAGGCTCAAAGAAATTAAAGATAAACACGCTTGTATGGACCAGAAGAAGACTGAAAGAGCTTTTTGTGCAAAGAGAGAGACATCAGCCTGGCAGAATTTATTTGCAGGTCTCTACACAACAGTCATGCTGCATTGCTAATGATAATTGCATCACCACCAATTCTCTACAATTTACAGATTGTAAAAACAGCTCAATGTGATGCACAGCTAGAATCAGAAAACCTAGAAGGGTGTGCTTGAAATAGCACGTCATTTGCCACCGAAGTTATCCAGTCATCGACATTGCTCATTTCACTTTCCACACAGCCGTGCAGCACCCGTCAGCTGTGTCCAGCTCCTCCCGCGGCTTCCAGGCCTCCAGGGACATAGTGTCTCTCTTTCTCTCTGTCTAGCAAGAGTTTCGGTATGACATTTCTGGCCATGCATATAATGTCCTTCGATCAGAGCTCTTGAACATGACCTGTCAGCAGGTCTATCAGCTAGTTTCCCAGGCATCCAGTGGACCCTATGGCTCATTTCTATTCTTTGTTTCTTATCCACTTCTCTTGTCCATTCTCCCTTTTCTACCCAGTGGCCAGCAGGCAAAGGGTTTATATTTGCATTCAAATGCTGTCTAGGACTTGTGTGCCAGTATTGGTAATGTTATATGACCCATAAGTGATGCTATAAATAGTCAAATGGCCTTTGGCAGAATAAAAGATTTCCCCACCCAAGCCAACTGATTAGAGCTACTGCTATAAAATACCTTCACAGCAACTCCTGCATTTGAGTTCAAGTGGCTAGTGGAGATGACAGTCTAGCCAAGTTGACACAACACTTGAGCAGTGAAAGGTTGACTTGATATTATAGTCAGGTACTGAAAAGGCCACTTGACACTGATCTAAGAGTCACAAATCCTGGGTTCCCCACCAGACTCTGCCAGCTGCATGCAGATCGGGTCCCCTCAGCCTTATTTGCTTCTCTTCATCTACAAACTGGGCATATGTGCTGTATGTCACTAGGCTGTCTACAGACCAGCGGGCAGTGATTCACAGGTGTGAAAGGGGTTGTGACTGATATTCCTTCTAGCTGCGAAAGATACTTCTCTTCTAGTTTACTTCCTTCTTGAACTTTTGGAGTCTGTATTTTTATTTTGAAAAATATTTATTAAACAGAAGTTTTACAGTTACCTAAGTCAGACAACAAGTACATTTCCTTTTGGACAACGTCACCCTTTCCCTTGATTGCTCCCAGTTTTTCCCTAGTTTACTTCCTCAGTTTACTCTGAAACAAGAATCTTCTGGGTAACGAAAGTAACCAGATATTAAGGCTAGACCTGCGAGGAGAGGACAGACCAGAGCAGAAAATATTCTGGTTTGAGTTTTTAGTCCCTTGTCTTTTGACATGCCCAGAGAAAGAAAGATGCCACACAGCACTAGGAAGAAAACTCTGAGTACAAGTTTATGAGAACTTGCTTCAGGTAGCTCCATGACAAGAAAACCAATGAAACAGAAAGACAGACAGAGGCAGAGACCCAGACAGAGACAGAGAGCCACTGGTCCCCGGCTGCCCTAATTCTTCTGCAGCTCACAGACTGTGCAGATCTGCCCTGGGGAGAGATTCTCAATGAGAGAATTTTGCATGTTGTAAAATTTCGCTTTCATACAGTCAGACTATAAGCTTTGTTCTTTTCCTCCTATTTCTTGAATCATGAAAAAGTGTATCCAGGGCTTCTGGAAAATGGCACTACTAACCTCATCAGGATGCAGTGGGGAAGGACAGGGGCTTGTTCAAGTTGGAGAACATTCACTGTGCTGATCTGTAAGGTACTGGGAGGGTGTTGCAATAAGCCCTGGCTTGCTGAATCCACTCCCCCACAACAAGGAGAAGCAGTGGTCCCTTCTCCACAGGTCTTTGGTTTTGATCTCAGTCATTCAATCATAAGACACGCCATAAAGTCTGTACCCTCTGGGTCAAATCTTAGCCCACTACAGAGGATTTCTGTCCAGCCCACCCCACCTCAGGATAATGTGAACAAATGCTTTCCAAGATGGCACCACACTGGCAGAACGCTTCACTAGCAAAGCTACAAGGGATCTGGAAAAGCTGCTGGTTCTTCTGCCAGGGCTTCCCAGCAGAGAAGCTGGGCTCAAGTTCAGAAAGGGAGGGCCGCTGCCCTCGGCCTGCCGCACCTTTCTCTTTCCTCTTCCTTCCTTGTGTGTGTTCTCCTAGGACAGTCCTGCTACAGTAATCCAACCCCTCTCCCCACAGAGAGGCTGATGCCTCCCATTCCCAAAGCTCTGCATGTCTTCCAATCTTTGTCTTTATTTTGTGATTATCATCCCTAAGTAGTTGTACGAAGGGGTTTCAGTTCACCCTGTGAGTTAGTGAGGGCAGCGTGTCTTGATCAGTGACACCCCTTCCATCGCTCTCTGCCGTCTGCCCCCACCCCACCCATCCCCTTCATTTTCCTACTTCCATATTCACATAGGCACTTTGAACTTTAGAACCGCATTTGCCCACCCTGGCTGTCTGCGTTCCTCTTCCCCTCCTCCCCTGGACCTCACTCACCCTTTGTCTTTTAAGCTACCTACTTACACCCAAAGCTGTGAGTCTGCTTAGCTCCATCTAGGTTTTGTCTCTCATCTGACTTGTTTTGGCGATGCATTTGACAATGCTGTATAAATGTCTGCTATGAGTTCCTCTGACTACCAGAAGGAAGACTGTTAAAAATGGAAGGTTTCTCTGCTGTGTCTTTGTAAGTGTCAACCATGAGTAGACGCACCCTTACTCTAGGCCAGTGCCAGCTCCTGACATGCGTCAGATGATACGTGGGCCCCGCAAAGCTCCAGGTTCACCTGGTCTCCCACCACATCCTGGTATCCCAGGTCCACACTCAGTCCCTGAAATGCCAGTGTGGATGAGGCTCACCCTCCCATGGATCTCCCCAAAGTCATAAGCTCTGGGCTGTTCAGCTGCTTAGAGGGATAATGCAAAGCAACAGGACTTTTGTAAACCCCAGAACAATTTGTTTCTCCTACAAATCACAGCAATGCATACAGATATCTGCTCCGTGTTACTTGGGAAGTGGAGCCTTTGTGTTATAAACCCATTAGCTCTTTACTCCAACTAATTATGCATTTTGTCACGGGGAGCAAAGTGCCAGTGGAAACCTACTTTAATAATATTTAATAACATTATTTCCTTATGCACAAAAACCGATTGTAGATGTCAACCACACACAGTGAATAAAGCAAAATTCACTCCAAAACAAGAAAAATAGAGGGCTATTTGGCACCCAGTGTGCTTCTGCAACTCCCAAGGATTGAGCATAAAACAACTCTTCTCAGGTCCCTCTACACCCACTCAAAAGCCGATTTACAGTGCATCTAATTTGATATCTGTGATAGGCTCATCAAAATTAGGAGATTAAGCTAGGAGCTGGAGGCTCACATCTGTAATCCTAGCTACTCAAGGGGCTGAGATCTGAGGATCAAAGTTCAAAGCTAGCCCAGGGAGGAAACTCCATGAGACTCTTCTCTCCAATAAACTGTTCAAAAAAGCCAGAAGTGGTTCTGTGGCTCAAGAGTCAGTGCTAGCCTTGAGCAAAAAAAGCTCGGGAATAGCAATCAGGCCCCGAGTTCAAACCCCAGGACCAGCAATAAAATTTTAAAAATGAAATATTGGGAGGTGGAGGGTATAACATATGACCAGCAGGTCATTTTGTCTCCATCCAGCCACTAATGGCCTCTTGGTGGTATGCTGAGAGGCACAGTAAGTAGTCCTAGATAACACTCTGGACCTGTAAAGCAGAGAGCCTGAGCTTCCTTACTTTACCTTCTTGCTCCCTGCAGCAAAGACACATCAGGTATTCACTCATCAAAAACATTAAGGAGTCAAACGATCCCCAATAGAGCCAGACATTTCCATGGAAGGAACAGGAGTGTACTTTGTGGAACTACTTTCTCTAGTTCCTTCATCTGCGATCCAATCCTGGGTTCTGAAGGTGGCCGGATGATCTCACATCCATCAAGGTACCTGCCCACCTCTTTCCACCGAAAGCCCACAGCTGTCCAGGGGAACCACCTAGCAGCCTGCGGGGCTAACGTTCTATTCCATCATGAACCTGCCAAACATACCCAACTCAATCAGTCTGCACATAGCACAGATACAAGCCAAGGAGCCTGGCTTCCCCCCCCCACACCTAGTTCCCCAACCATCCACACCAGATAGCGGGGGACTGACCACCATCCTACATAGAGATAGTAAGGCCAAGGCTCTCAGATACAGTTTCTAAGCTTTCTGTAATATTCTAGCTTAAATTAGGATGATAAATCACATGGAGAATTCCAGAAATAATATCTAAGTTTAAAATACATTTTTATTATAGCACATTCTTAGGGTTGCTTTTTATTACTTGTTATTTATCTATAATGGGGACTGATTTGTAAGCTCTATCATGGTTTAAAACATGTATCACGAGGTGGGCACCAGTGGCTCACACCTGTAATCCTAGTTACTCAGGTGAGGATCGCAGTTCAAAGCCAGCCAGGCAGGAATGTCTGTGAGACTCCTATCTCCAGTTAACCACCAGAAAACCGGAAGTGGTGCTGTGGCTCAAATGGTAGAGCACTCGTCTTGAGCTGAAGAGCTGAGGAACAGCGCCCAGGCCCAGAGTTCAAGCCCTACAGCTGGCCAAAAAAAATAGTATCATGGTTTCAGGCTTTGACTCGGGGGAGAGAGGGCTGTTGGAATCCATTTCCATCACTGAAGAGTAACTGTTGCATGGAGTGAGGCTGACTTGAGTGTCCATAAATGAAATAGAGGCCTGTTCTGTAGCACCCACAGGAAACTATCCAGCCACTGGCCACGCTGATACTTTACTGTAAGATGGGAATTCACTCCCACAAAGACCAGGTGAGTTCCAGCCTTCATCCAGGTATGGAGGAATGGCACCAAGGAAGGGGCCCGGGCAGGGCAGGGAGATTAGGATAGAGATGGGCTCCACATGGGGCCTCTAGCCTCAGGGCTGGGCACTGACCTGGGGCGGAATTCCTGGACACTTCAGCAATTCCATCCATCCCCAATTCCATCCCCAAGGAGTCTGACACTAGCACCTCATGAGGTCAGTGGTCCCCATTTGCCCCTGGGCTACATAGGCATCGTTGAAGTTCTCGGAGGCACAGGGTAGGCCTGGAGGGCATCCCAGGCCGGTGCTGCCCCATGCATCTGATTCTCCCCGCTGCCAGGACAGTGGCGGTGAGTGACGTGTGCTGGGGGTTTCTCGATGCTTCCAACAAGCTGATGCGTACTAGAGAACACACTGTCAGCAGCAGGGATGCCACACCACCCAAGCCCAGCTGTGGGCTGACTCGTCTCCCCTCCCCCAAATTCCTATACTGAAACTCTGAGCCCCAGTATCTCAGAATGCGACTGTATGGTGATACCGAGAGCCAAGCCCGGCGCGTTGTAACCCTGTGAAGATTTTGTTTACCCTTTGTGTGGTGGTGGTTGTGAAATGAGGAAATTCCAGACACAAGCTAACCAATAAGACCATTTACTGGTCTTCCAAACCCCACATGAGACAGACAGCAATCAACCTTATCTGTACCATAGAGACCCCATAAAACCATTAAAACCACCCCTCAGGTTGTCAGAGGCCGGAGTGCAAAGGGAGACTAGGCTGTTCAGCCTCCCGCACTGGTCTGAATCACCTGTAGAGCGTGAGGAAGTGATAGAAAGACACAGTGAAAGCAAAAAAGTGCCACATCACAAGCAGTGCAAACTCTTCCCAGCTTTAATCTGAGTGGCTTCTGCTCCTCCCAGAATGTGTCTATCTGTCAGAGATTTCTGTCTGTCCTAAGCTCTTCACCCAGACCGTTCTAAATAAAATATATACACAATGTATGCATACATATGCATACAATGTGTGCATCTGTGTTCACATTATAGCATAATTGCACTCTATTACTTGGTATAATTCCTCTCTTCCACCTGCCATTTTGTTTTTATTTTTGGCAGAAGTGAAGTGGGGATTGAACTCAGGGCCTTGTGCTTTCTCCATCCCTCTTGGGTATTTTGTTACTTTGCAGGTATCATCTTGAATTTTAACCCAGGGCCAGCCTCAGACCTAGATCCTCCTACCTTTGTCTCCTGCATAGCTTGGCTCACAGGTGTGCCATGGCAGTTTGTTAGTTGAGATGTGGTCTTGCTAACTTCAGACTGTGATTCGCCCATCCCTATAGGATTACAGGTTTGTGTCACCATGCCCAGCTTCTTTCCTTGATAGTTTAGCTTTATTATGTGTATCTGATTCTTGCTGCTCTGGCGGGGAAGGAACTTAGCTGTCTCTCGGTGTCTTCACACTTCTCTTCCACCTGCTTTTTGCTCAGTGTACTTTTACTTTCACATTACCCATGGTGTTCCGTTCTCCATTCTTTCCTGTAGTCACAGTTGCCGTGATGGGGCTATCCTTAGGTCCATACACAAATGGCTGATGAATATATGGCACATTCAGTCTTTGTACACTGCGGTCATCCAGCACTCTTTCTCTGCTCTTCCTCGAGTTGCTGAGGTTCTTTATGAGGTCTTCATAAAAAGACTCATGGAGAATTGATCTCCTGAGAGCCTCTCAAGCACCTTTTTGCTTGAACATCAGTAAGGCTGGGTATGAAATGGTCACACCTCACATTCTGTTCCTAAAAACTTTAGGTTACATAACATTGTTTTCCACCATTGAATCTTCCAGGAAAGAGGCCTAAAGATAGTTTATTTCTCCTTTCCAGTGTATGCTTTCTACTTCAATGCCTATACGAGTATTCCTTTCTCTTTGATACATACAAATGCCCCTTAGTCTTCTTTTCCTCCAAGAGACAGCGTATCCTACCGACATGAAGCATTGAGCTGTCTCTGAAAGAACTTCAGTGATTGGCTTGTTCTTTTTCCTACTTACTGTTTCCTTCTTCAGCGACATGTTATATTTATGTTGACTCATCTTCTGTCTTCTCAACCTGTCATTTCTTTTGTTTAACCTTTTTTGTTTTCTTTCCATTTTGTAATACCTCCTCAAATACATCCTCCATGTTCCCAACTGTATTTTTATCCATGTCTTTCTTTCCAAATCTAATATTCTCCACTTCCATATTCACATCACCATTCTACATTCATTTATCACCATCCACATCAGTATTTCATATCCACTTCACTTTTAGCCCCAGTCCTTTCTCAGCCTCTAGTTGGTCTTTGTCTCTGTCACATTTTGGGAATCGTGAATAGATGGCTGGGCCAGCAATCTGAAGGAACAAAGTTAAGAATGCCTGGAAGCATTACAACATAGCAGGGAGTCTCTCAAGGCCCTGTCGGATGACAGGTTTTGTCTCAGGGCTTATATCATTACAGCTAGCAACCACTGGCCATCTCTCCCCTTCTCTTAGCCACATGGAGAGACTAGATCTTGGAAAATGGTAAACCTGTTCAATTTCTCCTTTTCTTCTGCTTCCTCGGGATTTTCTGTGGTGTTACAAGCTGACCAGAGAGGTACCCAAAGCCAGATTTACACCTGCACCTTGTCATACACATAAATCTTGCCTTGGATATGCACCAGGGTGGAGAATCCCATAGTCTGCCAGTTCTGTCATAAATCACCAGATCTTGGCAGTCTTTCTCATGGATTTCCTTCATCCTGGCCCAAATCTACAGCATATAACAAGAGCTCTCCCTTTAAAATACAGTATACAGATATTGGCATTTCCTAGGTGAAACAAAAATGAAGGTTGTATTTGTTTTCCATCCTTTTGCTATTTTTAAAGGAAGTTGGGAAGGTTTTTTTTCTCTCATTTCCATAGAGAATAGCTTACAGGAATACATTGTTCCTATCTGGAGATGTTTTACGTCAGTAAATCTGAACTGAACCACGGGTGTCTTAACACTCAGTAAGCACCACAGGTCATGAGGTAATAGAGGTAACGACGTTAGGAATCCTGTCTCATTCTACCTGTACACACACTGTTGGCTGGACCACCATGCCAGAGGGCCCACGCTGCAGGGGGGCTGACGTACTCATCTGGGTCCACATCTGGATCACACCACCCAGAGCAGACACCATCCACCAAAAGGGAGGCAGGGATGGGCAGTCCACGCCTGTACTGATTATTCCATGTTTGTAACCATGAGTTGTGTCTAAATCCACATCAGACTCAAAAGTAACACACAATTTGGGTCTGTCACCCAAATTGCCAGTTGTTGACACCTGCCAGATGTGCCTTATTTATATTCTCTCTCTCTCTCTCTCTCTCTCTCTCTCTCTCTCTCTCTCTCTCTCTCTCTCTCTCTCTCTCTCTCTCTCTCCCTCTCTCTCCCTTTCTCCTTCCCTCCATTTGAAAATTTTGAAAGTTACAGACATCAGAACACATGACCCCCTCCACATCTGCATGATGTCCCCTGTTCTCCACACTAATGGGAGCTCACCCCACTCCCCAGCCCAGGTAGCGACAGAGAATCAAGAACAGGGAGGCTGGCTGTTGCAAGAACCACAAAATCACTGAGATGAGGGCTAAAGAGTAAGGGAGGGGGGGACAAGGGAAAGGCGGGTGGTGGCAGGGGTTTCTAAGGACAGCACCAGGGCAAAGACTGGAAGCAGAGGGTCAGAATGGTCACCATCTCAGCCACGCCAGTGCCTGCTCACCACACAGAACCTCCTCTGTGATGCTAAGACAGGATAAGCGTGAGTTCCAGACTGCCAGGAAGCCAAAGAGCTTCCAGAAATGAGGTTTGCGCCACTCCCCTCCCCCTCCCCCTCCTCTGTCTCTGGCCATGGCTGCCAGGAAAAAGCAAGCACCATCTGCCCCAGTGCCCAGTTGTGAGGAGGACAGAGCCTTAGGAAAGAATTTCCACCTTGCGCTCCCTGAATCCTGCTCCACGCCCCCCCCCACCTTCTGCTGCCCTCGGGGACAGGAGCTGAACAGCTGCTGCCTGTCAGAGAGCCAGGCCTCGGCCGCGCCTGGCCCTCGCCCATCTTGTACCTTATAGGGTTTGGGGGAGTTGTCTTTCCTGTGGATAAATATCGAAAAACTAGAGACGCCAGAATTGCCTGAGCGAAGACTATACTTAGGAATACGTCGTTTCGAGAAATATTCACATTTGAGCAGTATGAGTATGGTGCTTCACGGCTCAGCAGCAGGGAGAAAGCTACCCGAATGCAGAGACAGTTACACAATGACAGACGGTCCCCGGGGACAGAGGGTCAGAGGAGGAGAGGAGGCCCAGGGAGAGAGGCGCAGAGGAGGGCTGGGTCCCTGACAGACTCAGCCACTCTTGACTTCTGCCTTTTGGAATTCAGCAGTTTGCTGTTGAATTTTTGGTCTCCAAAGGGAAGCTATTTTTCAGTTCCATTTAATTATTTGTCACAAAGCTGTTTAAATTATACACATGATACAAACTCATCTTCAGAAACAGACACAGAATCATATATGCCTCCTCTCCTTCCTGTGGTTCTATCTAGGAAGTTTCCACAAACAGTAAGAACAAACTGAGAGTCCTGGTAATTCTCCAGCAAGAGAGAGAGGATTCCACTCAGAGAAGCCAAAGTTCAGTCCTCTCTTCCCTTGAAAGCCCTGTACCATCCCACTTCACCCACCCAAGAACTAAACTCACTACAGCTCTTATAGTGAGGCTGAGGAGGAGGCCAGAGGGGAAAGAAAAGATGAGGAGGAGGAAGAGAGGAGGAAGGGAGGAAGGAAAGAGGGAGGGAGGAATGGAGGAAGGGAGGGAGTGAGAAAGGGAGGGGGAAAGAGAGGGAGGGGGAGAGAGAGGGAGGGGGAGTGAGAAAGAGAGGGGGAAAGAGAGGGAGGGGGAAGGAAGGAGAGGGAGGGAGGGAGATAGAGAGATAGAGAGAGAGAGAGAGAGAGAGAGAGAGAGAGAGAGAGAGAGAGAGAGAGAGAGAGTCTGACACTGATGACTCACAACTAAAATCCCAGCTGCTCAGGAGGCTGAGATCTAAGGATTGAGGATTGGAGCAAGCATGGCCAGATTTAATCCACCCAGACTCTTATCGCTGATTAACTAGCAAAAATCCAGAACAGCTCAAGTGTTACAGTACCAACCTTGAGCCAGAAAGCCAAGTACAAGTATAATGTCCTGAGTTCAAGCCCCCTGGACTGTGCAAAAAGAAGGGAGGAGGAGGAGGAGAGAGAGAAAAAAGAAAGGAAGGGAGAGGGAAGGGAGCGGAGGGGAGAGGATAGAGGTAGTGTTGTTGAGGTCCTCTGTAGCCTTATTGTTTTTCTCTAGTTCTAGCAACTTTCAAGAGAGGCATTGCTGTTTTCAACTACATTGTGGAATTTTCAGCTTATTCTCATTTCTATCCATTATTGTTCACGTTTTGCACTTCTGTTGCTTAATGCAATTATGATTGTGAAGTACTCTTGATTGATCAGGTTTAGCATTATAATGTACTTTTTGTTGATGAACCTTTATTCTACATGAAAATAGAGCCATGTCTGCTATGTTTTGATTAATGTTTGCATGCAATAGCTTTTCCTGTTCTTTTGCTTTCAAGTTACTTAATTGTATCTTAAGTGAGTTTTTAAAAACTGAGTCTCATTTCATGTGTGTTTCACTTCTGGTTTATGGTTGGATTTGCTTTGCGCAAACTATTACTCTCTGCCTTTAAGTTAGTATGTTTAAGCCATTTACATTTAGTGTAATTATTAGCATAGCCTATAAGCTTATTATTTCTAGCATTTAATTTCTTGTTTTCTATTTCTTTTTGTTTTATGGTTTCCTCTTGGATTTCTATGTGCTATTTTTTTTAATTTAGAGTTCAATTTTTTTCTGGATAGCATTTGAGTATATCCTTTTGATTAAGTTTTTAACTGGTTGCCTAGGCACTACACTATATATAACTTGAACAATGGTGTTGGTAGGTTACTAGTTTCAAGGAAACAGAAAGTTAGGTGCCCTTTCATCAATCTACTTCCTATCAATTTATAATATAATTTCACATTCACAAAAATCTATATCATACTTTGAATTTTTTTCAAACATCAAATATAATTTAGAAAACTACAGGTATAAAGGAAAATCTTTGTGTTTGCTTACATATTTTCTGTTTAGTCCTTTCTACTTATACAGTGTTCTAAGATTACTTATTTTATCATTTCTTTTTTTATTAGATAATGGCTTTGGGGGTGTGTATAGATCTTTTGATGAAAAATTCTCTTTGTAATGCATTGATTAACACTTATTGTTTGAAGGAGATTTTGCTGGTTCAAAATTCATGTACACATGTATACAGACACATATACTCATATGTGGGTGCACTCACACACTCATACACACACATACACACACACGCGCGCACACACACACACACACACACACACACACACACACACACACACACACACACACACACACACACACAGCTTACTTTCTGCCCTTCATGGTTTATCATGAGAAATCCATTCTCACTTGAATTATTTTTGCCTTTGAGGCAATAATCATTTCTATTTGGCTGTTTTAGGGTCCATGTCTTTGTCTTTATTCTTCACTGTTTACTGTGTATCTTCTTGGAGATCTCTTTGGGTTTTTCTGGTTTGGAGTTTACTTAGCTTCAGCCGTTCGTCAGTTAATTTGATTTCTGTACACTTAGAAGGTTTAAAACCACTATTTCTTAGTATGTTTTTAATCCCTGCCCTCCTCCTCTCTTTCTGTTATTCAGTATCACAATGAGCTCTGCACATGTGCTCAAGGCTCTGTGAATTTTTCAGTCTCCTGTCTCTGTTGTTCAGCCAGGATCGTTTCTGTTATTCTGTCATTATGTTGAGCCCTGCTTACTGCATCTGTGCTCTCCACTCTGCTGCTGAGCCCATCTACTCAGCATTTATTGCAGTTATTGTGATTTTTACTTCTAGAATTCCCCTTTGGTTCTTCTCTACACCTAGTCCTTCACTCAGGCTTTTGTTGGTGGAGGCTCTCCTCATTTGTTTCAATCATGTTTATAATTGCTTTATTGAAACTTTTTTATTGTGAAAATACTGTACAGAGGGCTTACAATTACATGAGCAAGATAATGAGTACATTTCTTATTAAGCATTGTAGCCTCCTCCTTTGTTTCTCCTTCCCATCCCTTCCCATCCTCCCTTGCCCCCCACCCAATCCTCCCCACCACCACCCCACACCAAAGTTGTAAAGTTCGTTTTTCGACATAATGACTTGTACATCTCATTGTTACAGTGGGTCCACCTGTATCCCTATTTAATCGATTTGTTTTTCCCCTTCCCTTCCATAAATTATACCGACATCAAATACGGTGAAAGCAGGGGTTATACTGTGGAGGAGGGACATACAAAGCAACAAAGAAATAATCTTATAAATGTGTTAGAAACAATCGCATGAAAGAAAAAAAAACATTTGAATATATATCTTAGGGTTCATTTCCCTAACATCACCTTATCTGACCTTTTCTGCTTGACTCAGACATATACTAGATATTGCAAATAAGGGAAACCATGGGTCCTATGTTTCTTTGGGCCTGGCTTACTTCACTTAATATAATTTTTTCCAAGCCTTTTCATTTCCTAACAAATGGGGCAATGTCATTCTTTCTGATGGAGGCATAGAATTCCATTGTGTATATATACCACATTTTCTTGATCCATTCATCTACTGAGGGGCATCTGGGTTGGTTCCATATCTTAGCTATGGTAAATAATACTGCAATAAACATAGTCGTGCTGGTAGCTTTAGTGTGGTCTTGTTTGTAAACATTTGGGTAAATGCCAAAAAGTGGGATTGCTGGGTCATAGGGTCTATGTGAAGTCTTTTGAGGAACCTCCATACTGCTTTCCAAAGTGGTTGAACAAGTTTACACTCCCACCAACAGTGCAGTAGAGTTCCCTTCTGTCCACATCCCCTCCAGCATCTGCTGTTATTAGAGTTCTTGATTATAGCCATTCTAACTGGGGTGAGGTGGTATCTCAATGTTGTTTTGATTTGCATTTCTTTTATGGCTAGGGAGGTTGAGCATTTCTTCATGTGTCTATTGGCCATCCTTCTTTCTTCTTCAGAGAAGTTTCTCTTTAAGTCTTCAGTCCACTTATTTATTGGGCAGTTGTTTCTTTGAAGATTTGTTGTTGGGGGATTTAATTTTTTGAGTTCCAGGTATATTTTAGATATGAGACCCTTGTCTGTTGTATGGCTAGTGAATATCTTCTCCCAATCCATGGGCTTTCTATTGATCTTGCTAGCTATGTCCTTTGCCATGCAGAAGCTCTGCAATTTCATGCAATCCCATTTGTCCAACCTTTCTTTGATTTGTTGTATTTCTGGGTCTCCATTAAGAAAATTTTGGCCTGTGCCAACAAGACCTAGGGTGAAACATTTTTTTAATTATAGCTTTTTTTTTATAGGAGTGTCTCTTCAGCTCAAGGCTAATGCTCTACCACTTGAGCCACAGAGCCACTTCTGGTTTTCTGGTGGTTTATTGAAGAGTTTCATGGCCTTTCCTGAGCTGGCTTTGAACTGCAATCCTCAGATCTCGGTTTACAGGCATGAGCCACCAGCACCTGGCGTAATAATAACTTTCTTTAAAATTCTTCTCATGTGATTTTAAAATCTGCATGATATTGGTTTGGGTTTTTTTTTAAATCCACCCTCTGCTCTGTTTGGTTGTGTGACAAGTGGATTTTATGAGTTGAAAACCAGTCATCTGACTCTGTGTCTGATTTAAACCTTGTGCTACTGCAGAGCCGTTCTGAAGTCCCTTTAGTGACTAAGCAGAGGTAGGACTACCTCACCACTTCCAGGTGGAGCGCTAGCCTGGACAGACAGCAGAATGTTATTGCTGCCTGGACAGAAGAGGTCGGGCTCCCGGGTAGGCCTCTCACAACACCATCCTGGATGAGGCAGGAGTGATACCTCATTCCTGTTTCTCGCGTGGTCCCATGGACTCTTTTTTCCTACGGAGGCCCATGTGGCTATTTGTAACATGGGTGGCAGACCCAACAAAATGATCAATACAAGCAGATGGCCAGGAGCACCTGGCAACACCCGTTTGAGAGACATACATGTCTTCCATAATGTGCCAGATGATTTCATGGCTCTTACACAGATCTGCTGGATACAGGCTGATGTTCCCCCACGCCGGCTTTAGGGAGTTGGCCTTGCTCATGCTGAGTGGTGGGCGAATGTCCTGACCACATCCCCCTCTCCACTCGTGTCACCCAGGGCGTGGGAGGGATTCCTCACTACCTCCAGCTCAGGGTGATGCCTGCTCTCCACCTTGTCCCTAGGGAGTCTCATCACCCCTCTGCAGTGTTGAAAATCCAGGCTCCCTCCTCGGTACTCTCTGACACAAACTCAGTCACAGACTATGGATGTTCATCTCTTCGCTTGACCTTGACTTTCACTGGGAATTGTCATTTTTTTCTTATTGTTTGGCTGGAGTTGACAGATTATTATTTTTACCAATTCTCTGTTGTGTTCAGTGACCTTTGTCTTGGTCCTTTGGCCGGGAAGGACAGGCTTTTCTGCATCCAGACATTTCCAAACTTCTGGCTTCTCCAGCATCCAGGCTTAGATGTAGAAAGTAAAAAGAAAGTCCAGAGAATTATTGAGTCCCCAAGTGCCCACCTCATGTGCCTTCTTCCTTTCTTATGTTTTTTTTAGTGTACGATTTCTAGAGTTTAAAGTTGTACATCATGTGAAGAATACTATGAGGCATACCTACCCCATCTGTTCAAAAGCTGAAATCAAGAAGTTATTTGTAAACAGGGAGGGGGGAAATGGAAGAGGTGACAAAAGACCAGCGCCAAAATGCGATTTGGATGCTGTTTCCTCATTTGATTCTCAAAGAACTTTACCACTGAGACTCAATGACTGAGTTCCTAGAGGCCACTCCGCCTCCCCCTCTCCCCTCCTCTGTCCACACAGCAGTTCAAGCTGCAGGCCTACGGAAAGAGGCACACACAAAAAGGATACAAGTTCTACCCATCAGTCTCCCTCAGTCTTCAACCTCAGTAAATGTCACATTTGGATATGGAGAACATTTCAAAGTATTCTTTTTTAAATGTTCCCCAGCCTTAGTGTCTCTTATAACTATTGACGTACACCACATCTTTTGCACCCTACATTTCCCTGCATATATCAGTAGCAGACTGCTTTCCTGGGTGGTTCCCATGACTTCCTGCTGCCCGGTTGTCTCCTCTTTGGTGAGACCAGCAGAGCTTGTGTTCTGTGTTTAAGAAGGAGCATCCGTCCTGCCTCCCAGCGTGGGACAGTGTCCTAGAGGACCATGACTAGTCTCCTCCCTACTGGGGCTTTATCATGATCTCACACAGGCTCATCTATGAATGAATGAACAGGAACTTTGCTCATCACTACCACCACTGACAGTTTTCTTGAAGGGTAACACAGCACAGGTCTCACAGGGCAGCTCTGTGAGAGAAAACTGGCTCCTTCCTATCAGGGGAGGCCATTGGCAGAAGTCAAAAGGCTAAAGGAACTAGTATATGTCTGAGCCAAGCAGAAACGGTTAAAGGAACTAGTATATGTCTGAGCCAAGCAGAAATGGTCAGACAAGTTGATGTTAGGTGAAATGAACCCCAAGATAAGGACTCAAATGGTTTTTCTTTCTTGCGATTGTTTCTAACATATTTATAAGATGATTTCTTTGTGGCTTTATATGTCCCTCCCCCACAGTATAACCCCTGTTTTCACTGTATTTGATGTTGGTATAATTTGTGGAGGGGAAGGGAAAAACAAACCGTTTAAATAGGGATACAGGTGAACCCACTGCAACAATGAGATGTACAAGACGTTATCTCGAAAACGAACTTTACAACTTTGGCCAGGGGTGGGAGGAGAAATGGGAAGGGATGGGAAGGGGAAACAAAGGAGGAGGCAACAATGCTTGATAAGAAATGTACTCATTACCTTGCTCATGTAACTATAACCCCCTCTGTATGGTATTTTCACAATTTAAAAAAATGAAAAAATAAAAGGCTAAAGGAACTGGGCAAGTGCCATGATGCATCCTGCGGCAGTACTGCGTCGTGGGACATAGCATTCGGTGGCTTTATCCACCTCGCATTGCACTAGACTGGCTCCTTATACAGGGGTCAGTCTTCAGAGTCAGGAGGTGGTTTTCTAAAGCACCCCCGTGGGCTGAGTCACCATTCTCCACTCAGCCCTGTTGCCTACCATCTACTAATAGAGATATTTCATATTTCCCAAAGGCTGGGGTGAAAGGAACCCTTTTACTGTTAGTGGGAATGTCAATTAGTGTAGCCTGCTATGGGAGGCTGTTGGGAGTTTTTTTTTAAAGCATAAAACTAGGGCTGGGAAGGTGGCTCAGTGGTAGTGTGCTTGTCTTGCATGCATGAGCCCCTAGGTTCGATTCCACAGCACCACATAAGAAGAAAAAGCCAGAAGTGGCCTGTGGCTCAAGTGGTAGAGCGCTAGCCTTGAGCTGAAGAACTGAGGGACAGAGTCTAGATACAGAGTTCAGGCCCCACAACTAACAACAACAACAACAAAAAAGTAAAACTACAATCTAACAGTTCCACTCTTGGGCATCTACCAAGAACATTACAAATCTAGATATAGTAAAGATACTTGCACATCCATGTTCACTGCTGCACTATTTCCCGTAGCCAAGTTATGGAGCAGCCCAGATGACCTGCAATAGACAAATGGATCAAGAAAATATGATCCTGATTGGGAAGTGTCAGGTTCTAATCAATGAGAAATAAATGTTCATATATTCTTCTATTTTTGCATACATGTATATTGTTAAATATATTTACATTGCCCTAAGCCACGCCTATAAGTTGGCCAAGCACTCCCATTAATTTTGCATTAGGCAAACTAACCTAGTGGTTCTTAAATGCTCTGGCCTGCATTTCTTGGAAGCCACATAAAAGGCTCCGCACTCATGGCAAGCTCACATGGCTTTTCAAGCGGATGTGGTATTTTCCATTTGAGTCAGGTGACCCAAGTGGCCTCAAGTCAGGGAGAGGAAGGAGAATGGGCCAGAGTGCAGTGGACATATTTACGAAGAACTTGAGGAAGACAGGAGACTCAAGGGGCCCCTCGTTTAACCTGGGAGAGGGGGGTGAAGTCCATTTGAGGACACAAGTTCTCAAGATGACACCAGCCACTATCATCTCCCACTTTGTGTAAAAGTGTTCCTTTTCAGGGGTGTAATTTGAAAAAGAGATCACAGTTTTCTGGTGAATATACGCACACATTTTACAGAGATAAAAATATCCATGATGTAAATATAACCGGTTTGAAATATATCAACCATGATGAGTTTCTCCTTAAAGCTCTGTTCGTGGACAGCAGCAGGTGAGGAAGCCAGCTAGATGCTACCTGTGGGCGTGGCCAGCCCCTGACCTGAGGCTGACAGGACCCCACCCCACTGGAAAAGCACCCCACCCTCCAAAACTCTGCCCTGCCAAAAATGTTCTCTCTCTGCTCCCTCCCTTTTTTCTTCTCTCCCTCCCTCCTTGCCCTCTTTCCCTGTCTCCAAGCAGGACACACATACAGTAAATAAGAATAATTTTCAAGCCAAAGTAAGCTCAAGCAAGATTCTTGCATCACTGGTTTTCTTTTCATGTTAAAGGAGAGCATGTCTTTATACAAACTCTTGCCTCCTAAATGGAAAGAACATTTTTAATGGAAGTTCCTAAAGCATGCATATCTTGTTGGACCTCAGCAGAGAGCAAAGCATTTCTTTTATATATAGATGTATTGAATTATTATTCACCCCCATTTTCATTCGTTATTTAAGCTTGTAACTGATGTATAAACTGTATTACATGTTGATGGGTGCCCTGTCCTGGTTCATTCCCTGTTTACGTGGTATAATGTTTAATTCAGGTTAATTTCTGTCTTCCCAAATATTTATCAGCTATCATGGTAAAAATAAAATCCCAACTCCTTTCTTCTGGCTTTTAAAATACCAGTGTATTATTGTCAGCCACAGTTGCCCTACTGTACCAGAACGTTTCAGAGCCAATGAGTCAAAAATATAGAATGACTCGTCCAGAATTATAAGGTTTTCAGTACTCAGATTTTCTTTGCCACCAAGACCAGTTATCAATGTGCCACATCGATGCATTGGTACATGAACACTGTATTTTAAAATAAACTCAGGAAAGATCATATGAAAGTAAGAGGAAATACAGAGATTCGGTGGTGTCCAGTGGAATTTTGAGGAATGAATTTGTGGAGAACAAACACAGATGGAATTTGGGGTGGCGTTTACTGCGGCAAGAAGGTATAAAACCATTCCTGGAAGGCTGGGACCTTCCGCTCTGCTGTGAAGGGAGAAGGCAGAGCGGTGGGCAGCCATCTTGGACTAAGGCTGAAGACTGTATGGGGTTCAACCTTGAAGGAAGGGCTTCAAGCAGGGGGTGTCTGCCAAGGTCAAACTTGTGATTTAGATGGATTTCCACGGATGGTTTCAGTATTACAGGTGACATCAAAGGCAAGGCTGCAGAGACTCAGCTGGTGAAGAGCCGACTGAGGACGTATGACATACCAGTGGTGAGAAAGGAAAAAAAAGCAGGTGGCTCTGTGTCCATTAGTGGCTGGTGGACACTCCCCCACACACTGGCTTCTTCTCCATCACTGTAGAGACACATCCCCAGGCTGCATCCTGTGGGGCTGGACCAGATCATTTGAACAAAATGTCTTCCACTTTCCCTAAGCTATAATTCACAAGTCTCTCCCCAGTCATGCACATCCAACTACCAGGGAATGTACTGTGAAGAGGACTCTTGGCTTTGGAACATGGAGAGGAGTTTGCTTGGGACCAGGAATGGAATGTAAATGCCTTATCGGACACACACCACATGATTGCAAACACCAACTTTCTGATACTGAGTGAAGGCCATACGGAGCTTAAAGATGTCCAATGGAATCACTAAACTACTTACTCAAACACATATGCTACAGTTCCCCCGTAAGCTAGGCTATAGATGAGTCAGCCCGAGACAACTAAATTTAGGTTCTTTATGGACCCCTCCCCCTCCCTCTGATGTCTGACACTTCCATGTTAACTACAGGGAAGGCAAAAAGGCTGATCAGAGAGTAGCTGGCATTTCCAGGATTGCGACATTTGCTGTGTCTGAATGCAAATAACTAGAAGGACCAACCTGTCAGCAAGACAGGGTCTGCAAAGTGGCAAGGTCCTGTGGTCATAAGATGAATAAGGCTGAGGGGATGAAGATCAGTGGTGGAGTGCTTACCTGAAAGTGGGAGCCCAGCACCCAAAACAAAAGAGATACACATCCATGAAGCCAGCTGGACTTGAAAGATGGGATCTGGATGGTTGTGGTATGGAGGTGAGGAATCTGTCAGAAGAGGATCCGGAGGAAGAGGACAGAGGTCCAAGTGAGGACAGAAGGCACCCGGAGCCAGCAAGGAGTAAGAGGAGTAAGCCCCGGGGGTGGAAGGGGAGAGAATGCAAGGGGAGAGGCCAGAGCTGGGCTGTCCAGGTGTCAAGGCAGAGAGATCCCAGACAAACAAGGCTCCTTCATGTTGAAGACGAAGTTGCTTGAGTTCCTGACATGGAGCTGCTGTGAGGGCTGAAGTGTTACAACTCCCTGGGGTCCACTGGTCACTGAAGGCTGCTGCACACACTCCTGGACACCGGTTTGCTGTGAGAGGCTCCTGTGCGGCCTTCCTCCTCGCCACTGCTCCGGGTGATTCTTAGCCTTCCCACGTTGCTTTCTCAGTGCGTAGGGAACGTACCACGTCACAGCTAACAGATCAGTAACGTCTTCCTCTGGCCCTTTGGTTCTCAAGAGCAGTTATCAGTTTACGGCTTGTGAAAATAGGCTGGCAGAAATCACCAATACTTGTCGCTACTCAAATCACACCCTTTCCATTGGGGAACAGTGCCGAGAGATGGGTAAATAATGCGGCAGAGCAAAACACCTAAGCATGCATCAACGCAGGGGCTAGCTAGGTTGTCTGATGCACTCAGCTAGAACCTCAGTGGTGGGGGTGAGCGGGTAAAGCAGATTCACAAGTGCCACATTGGATGGGCTTCCAAGAATGCGAATATTGATTACTGAGAAACAGAATCAGGAACTGAAGGATTGCATGTGAGGGGCACTGTACGCGGGAAAGAGAAGAAACTATGGTGTAAAATAAAAAAGGAGATATCTTTCGCCTTTCAGATTGTGGGAGATAAGGGGGCAGGATTCAAATGCCAAGGGTAAGTGGGCAGGCATGTGAGGTGTGAACAGCTTCCTACACATCAGATACAGTCTTATGTAGGCCGACATCATGATCATGTACCAAAATATGTAAATAATTTAACTGGGAAAGGAGTAACCTGTTATAAATAAACCAACGGGGAATTTCCAGGTAAAGAAATTATTGAACCCACCAGGAAAGCTAGGTAATCACTTTTTTAAAATGATTCAGTGGCTCATACTTGTAATCCCAGCTATTCACAGATCAGAAGGATCGACGGTAGAGGCCAGTTAGAGTAAAAAGTCACAAGACCCCACCTGACCAAGGAGGCTCATGAGCATCGTCCCAGTTACTCAAGTAGGAGAACCAGCGTCCAGGTCAGCCTGGACAGAAAGCCTAGACCTCTACTGGAGAAATAACTAAAGCAAAAAGGATGGGTCATGGCTTTTGTGGCAGAATACCTTCCTGGTAGCATACGATGCTGAGTGCAAGCCTCAGTATGTCCTGCCCCCCAAAGATGATATTTCCCTTTAATGACACAGAAAGATGAATGCTTTGGTGTTGAGGGAGAAACAGACTTATAGCACATGTGTAGTATAAGTATTTATAGCATTAAAAAGGGAGATCATATTTCTAAATCTGTAAATACTCACAGATACAGAAAGGGGCCAAGAAAGCCATCCACACAAATGTTGTAATGATTTCCTCCAGGGAAGGCATTATAAGAGAACTACACTTTCAGGTTTATCATTTTTTCAATATTTTCTGATGTTAGCTACATAATGTGCAGGTATTAGTTTCACAGGAAGGAAAAAATCAAGGTATCAAAAAATAAAATAATAATGGCTAGTACTTTAATGACTACTCACGGTAGAAACCCAAGGAAATCAAAAATACTCAAAAGAAACCTGAATATATTGAAAACAACTTCTCAGTAAACATGACTACTATCTCTCACAGCTCCCAAGTCCATTTGTAATTAGGACACATTCAGTTTATGTATCTGCCTGGCTCTTAGACTCAGTGGGTTATAACCTATATTTAGGTGGAAACAAAATGTTTTTAACCCAAAATAGCTAAGGTTGTAAGCCCATCAAAGTAATGACTTTTAAAAGAATCCAAAGAGACCTAAAAAGACAAAGAAAATGTAGAAAATCTATTTCTTTTTTTTAAACCAAATGTATTCAAAAATATCAGTTCCAAAAATACCAAAAAAAAAAGTAACAGCAAAAATGGAGAGCAGGAATTGGCAGATGGATGTCAAAACTCCAGTGTCAAAGAGGTTTTGAAAACTGGTCGTGCGTCACCAATTATATATATCCAAAATCAGTGTGACAGAAGCTCCCTTGCCAAGAGCAATGGAAAGGTTTCTAGTGCCCTAAAAAAAAAATATCTCTGTTCAGCCTGGCTCTGGTGGCTCACGCCTGTAATCCCAGCTACTCAGGAGGCTGAGATCTGAGGATCACAGTTCAAAGCCAGCTCAGGCAGGAAACTCTGTGAGACTCTTACCTCCAATGAACCACTAGAAAACCAGAAGTGGCACTGTGGCTCAAGAGGTAGAGTGCTACTCTTGAGCTAACGAGCTCAGAGACAGTGCGCAGGCCCAAAGTTCAAGCCCCATGACAGACAAAAAAAAAAAAAAACCAACTCTGTTCTACCTGCTAATAGGACTATAATGTGAGACTTTTATTCATTCGATCATTGGTGACCATTCAGCCATAACTGACCTAGTACACCAATGAAACCTAAGACGTATATATAGATATATGATCATCTTTTCTTCTTACCTGCAGGAAAAGCACAGAGAAGAAACGAACAAAATGGCCAAGTTAACAGAATCCATGAGTGAGTAACTTGACATTTATTATTTACTTTTGGTTTGGAATGGAAAAACAGCCAAGTCACACAAAGTCTTCCTGTGACTACCTGTGCTCACTTTGCATTCCTGCAATGGTTAAGGTCTGTTTAATGTGGTAGATTGCATCACGGTGATATCATGTCATGCATTACTGAAAACTTATCTTGCTTGTGATCAGAGTTCTGTGCTGAAGCCGTTGCCCAAATTCTGGCACTATAAAAAGAAAGTGGATTTGAATTGTTAGCACATATTGGGGGATCAGGACCCACAATAATTCTGCCTGGCCTGACTTGATGGCGTTTTAGACAAAGTTTTCTGTGTGAATAGTTCAGGGGCTTGATGATCTAAAGAGAAAGATGAAAGCATTCAAGGGTGCTTCAAAATTCAACAAGAATGCTTATGACTGGTGGAGGTGTAAATAGGTTGTAATGGTTTGGGCTTTGAATATATCAGTGTATAATACTCTAAGCTCTTAAGCTAAATAACTAAGATCCACAGAGCATCTTAAGAGGAAAAGGGAATTAATTGTGATAAATAATCCTGCACAAGAGAAATGCAATTTCCTCTGGTGAAGTTTAAGTCTACTTATGTAATAAGTAGACAATACCAATTGTTTCCTCTAAAAGTATACACTGCCTCTGTTGACACATTTCCATGAAGAAAGTTATAGAAGACTCAAACATTTCTGACTTATTATCAGGACTGTAGTATCTTATTAAATTTGGCCTGCAATATTAACCATTATTCTTGCCCATTGTTAACCATTAATCTTTCTACATCATCCTTTGCCCAGTTCCCTAGTCCACTCTGTTCTACCTCTAGTCTGAGGTCAGACTGAGAGATGCTGCAAAGACTTGCCACTCGGTTTGAAACACCCCAAACCGGATCTTCATAAGGAGAAGTATCTCACAGTCACGCAATGTGCTCTTATCAGACTTAGCATGAAATCCTGAGGCTCCCAGAACCATCACGACACACATAAGCCTGTGTTGCTAAAATACATGCATGTGCACATTAATACGTGCATGTGCACATTAGGCTCAGATCTCTAGATCATAATAACCAGCACAAATGACTTGCAGGTTCTCTGAATGTTAAAACCTTCAATAGTATAGAAACTAGGGTCATTGTCCATGAATTCAATGTTAAATGAGTAGGTGAATTAAACCAGTGTTGCTCAGAAGTCTTGAGACTAAAAGCTTTACAGGGTTTCTGTTAGAAATTGCTATCTGCTGCAATAAATATTCATTGTAACTCACCTAACCGAATTTAAAACATTACAGGAATGTACTAGTCAATATTTTAGGCAGCTTAACTTTTAGGTCAGCTATATTTTTGTTTCTAGATATAGTTAAATAAATATTCCTAGGTTGACTGTTGCATTGATGTCAGGTTTCAGATTTGTCTCTGCAGTAGTTGTAATGAGTTTGGTCAGTGAATTGATTGCCTCCAGAAAGCATGGTTGATTTTGGATTCCAAATCCTTGAAGAAATGGCACAGCACAGCCGTTCTTCTGAGTTGCTTTGTCTTGAAGTAAAAGACCACCATTGATGTTTGATGAATATGGAAATGCAAAGATAGACAGCAGTCCTTGGAATCATACTCAAGATGCCCATTAGCTGATTCTTAGATTCTTTTTCTTTTAAAAAAAAATTACAATTGTAAAGGTGATGTACAGAGGGGTTACAGTTTCATAAGTCAGATAAAGAGTACATTTCTTTTTGAGCAGTGTCACCCCTCCCTCATTCTCTCCCAGTTCCCTCCCCACTTCCCTCCCGCCCACGATGTAGAGTTCATTTCCACCATAGTGGGTAGTGAGAATCACTGCTGAATTGGTTCATCCTTTGGCCCACCATTTCTGTGCTTCCCCTCCCCCTCCCCAAATCAGATAAACTTATATACAAGACAAATGGTATAGAAATCATCTTTTGTGGTGGTACAGGGGATTGAACTCAGGGGTTTGCTCCTGCTGGGCAGGCTCTCCAACATTTCAACCCTACCCTAGTTCTAGCTCACTAAGAAAGGGGCAGAGTGTGTGTGTGTGTGTATATATATATATAATAAGTTTTCTATGTACTATGAAATGTTAATTATGAGGTTAACAGGAATAAACACAGCATGAATACACACTGTATCAATGATGGATGAAGTTTACTGTTTTGTTATGGGAACACTGATGAGAAACTAAGCATCACTAAGCAGGAGAACTTGGTTTCATTTACGCCAGTGGGCCCAAAGGCATTTCTACTCCAGCCTCTAGGCCCCGAGTGACAGGACTCTATCCTTCCATTGGTAAGCCTGGGTGTTCTGACTTCCCATTTATCCCAACAGATACAGTTGCTCAAACATTACTCGCAAGTTGGTTCTGGCAGTGTCCTGTTGAGTGAGTTGTGACAGTGGCAGATTTTCCTCATCATTCCCTCACTTGCTCGCTGTGTTCGTTCAGACGCTGTAGAGAGCATCGTCTTTTAGAGCGCTGGGAGGGCAGTGCACACAGAAGGATAAAACCCTGGCAACCCTCGCGAATACGGTTTCAGGTCAGCCTCAGGCTTCTGCCATGCATTGATTGGTCAGCCCGGGACCAATCATCTGTGCTGCTGTTTTGTTCACCCTTCAAGCTGCTTATGAGCAGCTTGTCTCTTCCTGGTGAGTTTTTACTTTTCACGTCTCCGGCTCCTTCGGGAGACCTGAGTGCTGTGTGGACAAGGGGACATGGAGCTCTGGTCTGGCTTTCTGCTGAATGGGGGCAATGAAGTGGGGGTGGCTCAGGGAACTGAGGGACCTTCAAATGGTTGCAGGCAAGAGAGCACAAACTTAGTTTGTAATCTGAACACACAGGGCCCAAGCATGAGGAATATGAGCAGCTGTATTAGCAGCTCCCCACCATGGCGGAAGCCAAGACTTTGTCTCCTTACCTCGGAGATCAGGTGGGCCTGGAAAGCCTGTCCAGAAGTACGTGGCAGGTGGTTTTACCCAGAGCAGGCACTGACACAGTAGCACACACTTGGTACTTTTACCAAGTACCACTATTACACAGTTCTGCCTGTGACTTGTCAGGGCATCGTGACAGAACATCACACGCTGTGGGTTAAGAGCTGGCCCACAGACTCCACGCCCTCAAGTATGGGATGTGAGCAAGGCAATTGCTATTCGTTTCCTGGGGTTGCTCACAACAAAATCAATGATCTCTTAAAAGGGACATAAAGCTCTCTTCCTAAAATGCTATGCATACATGAGGAGGGTCATCTGAGTTGTTGGTTTTTTTCCTGGTATTATCAAAGAACAAAAGACAAGGTTAAGTCTCTGCCCGGTGAGAAGGTGACGGCGATGGGTATCAATAGGCATTCACATGGCGTTACTTTTGAAAGGGCAAGCACAAGGGACTCCACCTAGGATCTGACACCATCCCCTCAAATCGGAGTAGTTCTTCCCAGCAGCCTCGGCCAGGATGAGCTTTGTCCTGCTAGGTCTGGTCGTCCCTTTGCCGGGAGAATGACGCAGTTGGCTTCTTGCTCATTGGTGGGGTGAGGTGTCCCAGTTGGTCCAATCCTACATCGGACGGGGGCAGCCCACGGTGCAGGCGATAGCCCGTGTCCATAAGACCTCGTTAGGTCCAGTGTCAGCCAACAAGGAAATCAAGAGACACTGGGCCTCAGGCAAGGCTCACCTGGATGGACCCTATTAGGAATCGTTTGTCCCTCTGTGGGTCTCACTATGACCAGGATGAGGAACACAGGGTTTATATATCACCGCCAACTTAATCACATACTGATCTTACTAATGTTTAAGCACTCTCTTACCAACCTCAAGACATACGCGTAGCCTCTCCTACTTACTTTTCCCCCTTTTTACATTTAAGACAATTCTTACTCTTTGAATCCTTTTCTATCCAGAAGAAACTAATTTTTTCTCGATTACCTTTTTACAGCCTAAGTTGCTTTTCTCTTGTAACCCTTAAACACATCTGTTAGCAGTCAAAACTTAAGACCTCCTTTGCCGTTTGAGTTTAAAGGTTTAAAGCTGCCCTTTCCCCCTCACCTCCCCTCGACTTTGTTATGCCCAGCCAGATAATTCTACGTTACAGTGATAACAGCTTTTATGCATCCAGATTATTTACATTCACACACACGTGTGCACAAATAGTTCAAAGCACGTAGGACTGAATTTACCTTGTGACTTAAAACTAGCGCCCTAAAATGCACACCACCATGTGGCCAGTGCTAGAAAAACAAAGACAGAAGGGCAACAGCAAACAGAATCCCCATTTCCAAACAGAGCTAGATGGCCAAGAACGGAACTCCTCCGGCGCGGCCCCTCCCAGAGCCAGGCCTCTCGCTCCGGCACACAGAGTGACACGTGAACACTTTGGGACACACTGATAGGATCCCCATCCCCACCTAAGAGGGAAAGCCTGGACTCCATTTGCAGTGCTCTCCCCACCCCAGGCCAGAGGAGTACGGTGGCTTCCCATTGCAGAGATCAGCAGTGCTGAAGGGTTGATAATAAAATATAGGCTGCCCCTCTTGAACCGAGACTCTGGGCGCGTTTGCTGAGCGCCTCACATGGAGCCTGGGCCTGCTGTCCAGGCCTAGTTGTGCCGGTCCACAGCTTTGGGGTCTGGCTCCACTGGTTGAGGCCGGGCTGATGGTGGCTGGCTTTGGGGCCACAGCCCGCGTGCCTCTACTGTCTCCAGAGGGGCAGCTGGGACATACAGCAGAAGTGCAAGTGCCTCTTCCTCGTTTATCCCATTTATCCCCAATAAATGGGTTTCTTTCTGAGGCTTGGATGGTTTTAGTAAGTCCCCAGCCAGGCCCTGTGCATTTACACTCAAGCACCGGGGGGTTTGCACTCCGGTCTGGGAGCCAGGAACTCAAAGCTGAGACGCAGGCAGGTTGGGCTGCCCACTCCCACACAGGCTACAGCAAGTTAAAACAGTCCCCAAACCGTGCCTTAGGAGAAGCCCTGAATACCCCCAGGTTACTGGGGTGTCTGGGGAGGACTCAAGCTCCTCTTCTGCCCGTGCAGGACAGGACAGGTCCTGGCCAAGGCCTTAGGTTCTGTTGACCTTCTCCAAGGCTTACCGAGTCCAGATGAGTTGCCAGGCGAGTCTGTCCGCTTCTTCCTGGAGTCTGCGGGGCCAGGGTTTGAACCCTGGGGCAAAGGAAACCCAGGACGGCGGGGGCGAGGGGTGAGGGGGTGCCTGGGCCTTGACCTGATTCAGTCCTGAGTCCCAGCCTGCACCCCGCACAGCCTGGCCTCTCACCCAGGGCTCAGAGGTCCCGAAAGGTGGAATCTCATGGGGGCCTCCAAAAATGTTACAGGAAAGCAGACTGCTGGGAAACGGGGCGTCACAGGAGAAACAGGAGAACCTGGGCTCCTCGAGGCAGGCCAAGAGGAGTCTCTGCTCTGAACTCTGGGCGCCGCCCTTCGGTCGGGTAGAGCACAGGTGCTTTGAGTTTGGGTTTACCCCAGTGACTATAGCTTCTCCAAAATGCCTCGCAAGCCAGTCGTGGCGTGCAGGTTGAACCAGTTCTGATAGTGGCAGGTTTTCCTTATCAGTTTATCTATGTATCCTACATAGGACATTCACAAGGCAATAAATGCATCATTCTGTAAGGAAATTCTAATCAATCAACATGGGCACATCCAAACCAGGGCCAGCAGAGAAAGCGAGACATAGACTCAAGAGCACGCAGCGAACAGTGCTCACAATGGATTTCCAGAGCCAACAAAGGCCGTGCTTCACCAACTGGTTAAAGAACATCTCCCCGGGTTTAACTGGAACCACTAGCAAGTCTTCTACGACCAGATACGTCCTCATGCTGACAGCAGGGAAAAGCAACACCACCCCTCCATCTTCTAGAGCAGGGTGGAAAAGAGCTTCCCACCCCTTACCACCAGCCATTAATCAACCTCCATAAAAAAAAAAAAATCAGCTGCAGCCATCTTTTTTTCTGAAGGGCAACCCAGAGACATAAATGATGAATAGATTTTTAAGCATCTAATTAAAGGTAACTTGATCTAATAAAGATCTCACTATATTAATAAGGATACTAAATATGAAGACATGTAAAGGTTATTAAATATAAAGACACTTAATGAAGATGTCACTATATGCAGGGAATATTATTTTTTGGATGCCTAACTCTATACTAGTCAATAGCTTCTGACCAAGGCATTTTAATTTTCCTACCTCTATTGGGTTTTGAGTTTTAGATGCAGTTATAAATAAAAGGTATAAGGACTAAGAAGAAAGAAACAGAATGGCAGAAAAATAGCTATGGAGAAAGAAAGCAGCAGCAAAACACACATAAGAGAAATAGAAAGTAGAATGCATATATGCAGAATGATTCAGAAAAGGAAGACAGAGAGAATACCACAGGAGCAAAAGCATGTAGGCAAGAAGGGAGAACAGGAGGCCAGCTATTGGTAGAGAGCAAACCGCACACACCTAGAACTGAACTGGCCATGGGTTTGCAACCTCCCAGACACCATTGATCTTTTAACTCCGTCCTTGGACATTTTAATCATTGTTTGCCTCTTTGCCAGGGATGCTTTCACACTTAGATCACCAGAGCCCTGATTCAACAGAATAGCCCAGAAACCCATCAGGGAAGAGGCCACACTGGACGCGCCCTTCCGTGCAGCACTCAGCGCCCGCACCCTGATGCAATCAAACGAAAGCCTGAGCCCCATGGAAGCTCCCAGTCCTGTCTATAAATAGCCCAGCAGTGACCCAAACGGTGCCATCGTCTGTGGTGATGCTGGGGAGCACGGGCTCTGTGGTGATGCTGGGGAGCACAGGCTCTGTCCGGAGATGGAGAATCGGAGCCAGACAATGACAGTAGCCCAGGACTCCGGCCATCAAGCAGGCTGTCCTTCCATCCGCGTCATAGGTAGTTTGCTTCCTGGTCTAGGCTGGCAGGTGGGATCCTACCTCCACCTGGGACGTGTCAGAGCGAGGGCCTTGGGAGCCCCATTCACATGGCTGTACCCCTGATCTGGGCTGTCCTCGGGAAGCCCAGCCCGTGTGGTGATGAAGTTGTTGGGTAGAGCCAGGAGGGAATGTGATACCAGCCCCTTCTCCAGGCTGCGAGGTCTCTTCTCAAAGCCAAGACCCAGCCTGCTGCTGGCATCCTCGGCTCTGTGTCAGCCTCATTTCTCAGATCCGTTTCATGTCTGCCTCAGAAGATGGGGGCCTCCTGGGCTGGTCTGGAGACGTGAGCTGACTTGCTGTTGCTTTCTCCCTCTACCCTGCCTCCGCCTCTCGCTTCTCCTTTCCCAGCCCGAGGGAGCTTCATCAGCGGTCACATTCGGGTCATTCTGCCCGGGGTCTTCCCCTCCTGCATCGCTCACCTGGTGCCACAGCCATAATCCCTTCACTGGGAAAGCACAGAATTGCTCAGCACTGTTTTCAGGTAGCACAAAAACGGCGTCTTCATGAACCGCCATGGGAGCTCCTGACGCCAGGAGTTGAGTCTTCATCTGGTCAGGAACGGGGCAAGGCCAGGGTGCCTGCCTTTCCCTGAGCCTACACCGTAAGGTGTTCATAGGTTTCCCTGTCTGCCTCAGAGGAGAGGAATTCCTCCTGTGATGGAAGAAACAGCCCAATTTTAGCACAGATTGGGATTTTTTTTTTTTTTTTGGTGTATCATACGAAATGAGGAGAGGAACGTGTTGCAGTCGCTGCACACAAAATTAGCTCTATTACAGCAAAGTGGGTTTTAATCATTGCTTCACTCCTTTGTGGAGCAGCTATTACAACTCTGGCCCTGGATTCAGGCATGAAAGGACCAGGACAGGGTTGTTCAGCATGAACCATGAAAGCCTTTTGGGATGGAGTTGGAGAATGAGCCAACTCTCCGAGCTGCCTGACAATGGCTGTGGGCCGCTGACACACACCCACAAGGCTCTCCTTCCACAGACTCCAGTGTGCTCCTGAACCCCAAGAATGAACAGTCTTCCACGGGAGTATAGGGGTCAGGACCCTGGACACAGGATACTATATGGTGGAGGGTAGAAGGGGAGAATGTGTCCAATGTGGAAGAGTGAAGTATATCTCCTTCCTGCAGGGAAGGAGGCAGCACCATGCCTCATAGGGAGGACTGAAGATTGGAAGGAAGTGGAAAGAAGCAGCTGTTGGCTGGTGTAGCAGACAAGCTCAGAGCCTCTGGGGTTGAGGGTGGTGTTTGGTGGACGTAGCACAGGAAGGCAGGACTGGAGGTCGAACTGCCCATGGTTTGGGCTTAGGAGATAGACATGGTCAAAGTATCTGAGCACTAGAGCCAGGCACCAGTGGCTCACGCCTGTCATCCTAGTTACTAGGGAGGCTGAGATCTGAGGATCACAGTTCAAAGCCAGCCTGGGCAGGAGAGTCGCTGTGAGACTAATCTCCAATAAACCACTAGAAAACCGGAAGTGGTGCTATGACTCAAGTAGTAGAGTGTTCGCCTAGAGCTGAAGAGCTTGAGGGCCAGTGCCCAGACCCAGAGTTCAAGACCCATGACCGGTGGCGGGGTGGGGGTAGGGGGATACTTGAGTGCTACCAGGGCTGGAAATTCAGGCAAGAGAAAGAATAATTGGAGCTGCTGGTAGAATGAGATCAAATTTGAATGTGTTAAGCGAAAGATCTGCACGATGTTCGCAATGATTTCAGCTGGCCTGCCATCAGCATGTCCTTAGAGGGAAACAGTGGCCTTTCTCTCTAGGATGGTGGGCAGGGGGGCAGTCTGGTCCACGTGCACCAGCCTCTGCACCTGCCCTGCAGATGGCGCTCGCTAAAACCCATCTTCTTTTCCCCAGTGCAATTTGAAATGTCAAAATCCATCCATCTCTCTGGCTCACATTCACACAGGAAGATGTAGCACTGTTGCAAATGTATCTGGATTCACACTCCTTGCTCCTGATTACTGGGTTCCTAAATGTCACACTTGAAACTGGCACCCCAGGACTTCATTTCTACACCATCTCTGCAGGGCTAGCCCCCCTGGGACAGCACTGTTATGTCTCTAACGGGAGCAAGGTATTCCTAAAGAGGGAGGTCCAGGGTCCTCTTGAAAGCCCTATGAACCCATCCCCCTCAGCTCTCCGCCAGGTGCATTCTAGCTTCTCCTGATAAAGGAGCTTCTGTCCTGATGGTCCTCTGACCAAAAGCAAAAGTGAGCCAGCCATGTCTGCCCTGCCTCCACGCTTAAGAAACTGTTAACATTTTCCCTGTAAGAGTTGTCATTGTCTCAATGGAAAACATATTTCAGATCCAAAGAGATCCCTGACAGCTGTGTTGGTTTGGAAACAGAGGCCCCGTGGATCGTCGGCTCTTGTGGGAAAACTTCCTAAGCCACAAGTCCACCTTGCCTGCTCACCTTCCCTTCCTGTCCCATCTCCTAAGCGGAAGACTTGATTGTTCCTAAGGTTTCCAACTGCTGCTGCTTATGCCGATGGTTTGGTCCTTTGCCTGAATGTCAGTCAGCTCCAAAAAAGGCAGGTCCCTCCCCAGCTGTCTCTAGAAGGTGCTGGGGGTTGAAGGGAAGGGGCTCGGTGGTCACATGACAGAATGCAAGAAAGAGCAAACCAGGGAGCACATGTCAGACTTGGGGCGCCTGACATTCTTATGAGTGTCACTAATCGTTGTGCAAAGGGGAGTTGAGTCCTGATTTCTCCAATTCACTTCCTTTCCTTCTGGGATGATGGAGATCCAAGTGATCCTCACCTTCTGGTGGATGTATGGGGGAGAGGGGGGAGAACTCGCCTCCTTGCCACACATGCGCTCTGACACAGGAAATTGGGTGTGGGGTTCTCTTCCTGTGTCCCAGGTGAGATCAGATGCCAAACAATACCCTATGGCTGCACACGCGCACACACGCACACACACACACACACACACACACACACACACACAACGATATGCGGCCTGCTCCCCATTCACACTGCAGCCTTCCACTGAACCACCACAGAGGCCACCAAGAAAGTCCATCTGCTTGCCTGGCTTGCTGGGAATGACCAAGCCGCTAGTATTTCTATTTTAGGAGAAACTTTTTTCCTAGGGTGATAATGTGCAGGAGAGCTGGCGGCCCACAGCCTTCAGGGCCGGCGGACCTGCACACGTGGGGAGTGGGTGCAGGAGGAGGCTGGGTCTGAAACACAGGTGTCATCTTCTCCCAGAAGCAAACGAGCACCACGCACATTTCAGAACGTCGCGGCCACTTCAGCCACCTCTGTTCTTGCCTCGCCATCCTTCACGCCGCTTCTGTCAGCCGCCTCGTTCCTGGAGCCCCCAGATCATGGGCCAAGCCTCTGCTTGACACTCAGGATCACAGGGGCTTGCTTGGTCCTTGCTGCCTTCCCATCTCCTTGGTTGCGGGAGGGCGGGCGGCCATTCAGCCTGTGGGTCATAGACGGCCAGCCACCAAACTCCCTCTCCGTGTGGCCCCTCCTCGCTGCTCTCCGGGCTTCCCCAGCCTCTTCCCCGTGGGGGTGACCAGAAGATTCCCTCCCCCAGAACCTCCCACTCTCACTCCAGACTTTCCTCTCCAAAAGGGGGGAACCCCAGGGACCCCAGCCACCCCCGCCCCAGGAATTCAGACACACACACCCATCCCCCTACTTGCTTGCCCTTGTTCTAATCCTGAGGGGGTGTGGGAAGTGAGCCCCCACATCTGAGAACTCTCCTGCCCCACACTTCCTCCTGCACTGGCTCACCTTCCAGCCTCCTGCCTCCCACCCACCGCCACCTCCTCCTGCCCTCCTCCCAGGAGCTGCTGCCTGGCTGGGAGCCTGCCCAGCCCTCCCACCACCTGCCAGCCCCGCCTCTATCTCCTCCCTCCTGCCTGCCCACACACACACCCCACCCCAACCTCTGGGAACAACCAGCTGCCAGACGGGACCCAAGGAGCTTCCCCTCAGCCCAGAGGCCCAGGCCAGGCCCTGGTGCTGAGGGTGCAGGCCCCAGGTTTTCATCGACAATCGAATGCGTATAGGAAAGCCGTGCGGAGGGCAGTGGGCAGGTGTGAGAAAGGCCAGGAGAGGCTTAGACAGCAGCTTAGCAACAAGAAGAGGATGAAGCAAGCACAGCCCATCCAGTGCACAATGCACTTGGCAGGAGCCAAGCTCAGAGCGGGCTCTGGAGACGGGAGCGAGCAGATGGTCAGAGGGAACCGCAGAGAACATTGGATTTTCGAGGCTCAGACTCCCAGAGTGCGGCAGCTGAGAGTGGAGAGAAGCCCACAGGCCGGGGCCCGGGGGACCTGCCCAGGCCTGGACTCCTGGCTGCCAGCCTTGGCTGAGAGAGTCGGCTTATTTTTGGATTCATAGGAGTTGTTCTCGGGAGAACAGTGGAAAACATGGCTGTCACAATTTCTAGGGTGCTTGTCTGCTTCACCTTGAGTCTACCTTTCTCATATTCAATTCCAGGCTCAAGTGTTAAAGGGTGGGAGGGAGGGACAATCTTGATGTTCAAACAGTGACCACAAGAATTGCTGGGCAGCCCAGGATTGTGCTCACAAAGGTTTCTACACAATTGGAAAACCATTGCTGGCATCTGTGGAGAGCGGAGTGGTCCATGCGGGTGAGGTTCCTGGCATCTCGTGGTCTTAACAGAAACACAGAGCCAGTCAGGTGGTGCTGGGGCCAACGCCCTGCTATGAGGTCTCTGGAGATCACTCACCCTTCCTCTCTGAGCCCTGCCAATGAGCGTTCCCACTGCCGGGCAAGGCTTGATGACATACCTAACGCTGATGGATGTGTACATGCAAGCTGATTTCTATGTTTATGTCTGTGTCTGTGTATAAATGATCACCCTGAATATGTGTAAGTATACTTACGCTAAATGACAGGTAGCATTTGCACATTCAATATATATTTGCATACAGAAAATATATTAAAAAAAGAAAAGTAATATATAGTACCTATGAAATGAACATAATACCTATCCCATATCACTCAAAGCTAAAACATGCTCATTGTCCCCTGCCACGTTTTATTCAGCGTTCTCAAGGCCATTATGAGAAGATTCCATGTTGTCTCCTGTTACATTTGACTCTCTCGGAGATCCAACAGCTGTGATCTCTTAGAGATCCAGCAGCTCTATAATTTTATAAGCTTCTTGCAATTTAGTACTAAGAAATAGCGTCGATTTCCACTACATTGGGATTTTGGTATGTTTCTTTCCTGAAGTCCCTCTTGAGCTTCCGTGCTTTGGCCCAGGATTCTGCCCATGGATTTTGTGGCTGAACACCAGAGACCTTTTCATGTCAGCAGACAGCCTCGCTGTGCGCTGGGCCAGGGGCTCCCCTGAAACGGATGAGGCCACCCCTGGGGACTGTGCAAGTCCAACTCAGAGAAAGACCTAGAACAGCCGGGCGCCAGAGGCTCACACCTATAATCCTAGCTACTCAGGAGGCTGAGATCTAAGGATCATGGTTCAAAGCCAGCCCAGGCAAGAAAAGTTGTGAAACTCTTTATCTCCAATAAACCACCAGAAAACCCAAAGTGGCGCTGTAGCTCAAGTGGTAGAGTGCTCGCCTTGAGCTGAAGAGCTGAGGGACAGCGCCTAGGCCCAGAGTTCAAGCTCCATGACCAACAACAACAAAAAAGAAAGACCTAGAACACTTGTGAGTTTCCAAAAGTCAAACTCAAGACAACCAGGCCAGCCTGCTTGAGACTGTTTTCTGAGTCAATATTTATTTCAGATTATTGCTCCTATCCTCTGCAGAAGGATCCAGTTAATGAATCCAGTGAATAGCATGCCTGGACTCTTAAATATTTCTCCTCTAAATTGCCTTTTTCTCTCATGTTTTTGAGTCCTTGCTCTACAGAGACAAGCCTTCTCCATCACTTTGCTACCACACATTCGCATCAGGAGGGCTTCCAGTAAGACTACCAAGAGCAAGGGCAAGTTAGGATCAAGAGATCCAAGATAGGGGCTGGGAAGGTGGCTCAGTGGTAGAGCGCTTGCCTTGCATGCATGAGGCCCTGGGTTCGATTCCCCAGCACCACATAAGCAAAAAGAAAAAAAAGCCACAAGTGGAGCTGTGGCTCAAGTGGTAGAGCACTAGCCTTGAGCTGAAGAGCTGAGGGACAGCACCCGGGCCCAGAGTTCAGGCCCCATGACCAGACCCCCCAAAAAAGAAATCCAAGATATTCTCCACCCATGCGTGCGTGTGTGCGTGTGCGTGTGTGCATGTGTGTGTGTGTGTGTGTGTGTGTGTGTGTGTGTGTGCATGCATGCTTCTTGAACTCTCTCCTTCACTTTAACATGGAAAGCCATGTTCCCAAGACTCCCTGGGAGCATTTCCGCGTGTTTTCTATCAGATTTGTACCTTTTACACCATGGTTATCAAGGAAGAACTCATTTATCTGAGTAATCACACTTGCATCCTCAGAATTATTTTTACATTCTTCATCCTTGCATCATCTTACAATGTGATTTGATTTTTTGTTTATAAATCATGAGCCCAGGAGCCGATGAGTGTTTGTCAGCAGGCACACTTTGTGTGAGAAGAGTAAGTTACAAAATAAGACTCATCTTAACAGTCTGGAACCTGGAATGCTGTTCTGCTTCCTGAACATGACTGAATGGACAGACAGAGCTGGCCTAAGGAAGTAGGTGATTAAGATGCTGAAGTGTGGAATTTACCTGCTACTCCTACTTTGCTTCTTATTTTTATTTTTTCCAACCATGACACATTATCCGATGAAGTTCAGCTAAGTACATCCCCCATCCTGCTTGCCCACAACACAATCCTACAACAGCAGCATAGCTCAGTGGTAGACTCTGTGCCTAGCAGGCATGAGCCCCAATTCAACCTCCCCAGCAGAAAGCAAAATAGGCAAGGAAGGCAGAAAAAGGGATAAGGAAATGGAAACAGAGAAAGGAGGGGAAGGGAAGGAGACTGGGAAGGAAGGAAAAAAAGGAAGGGTGAGGGAAGAAGAGAAAGAAGGAGGGAAAATAGGGAGCAGGAAAGAAGACAGGGAAAAAGCAATCATGACATCTTTCTTGAAGTCAACCTTCAGTCTTTCAGCATCATGTTTTGAAGAGACTGTCCATTCTTCACTGTCTTCTGGGCACCTGTGTAAAAAGATTGATTTTACAAATGACTAGATTTATTTCTGGGATCTCTGTTTTGTTCCATTGTTCTGTACAGGTGTTGTTATGCCTGTACTATGCTGGTGTTTGTTTTTTTTTAATCACTACAGCTTTGTAGTAACACTGCCACCATTGTTCATTCTGATCACGATGACTTTGGCCACTCAGCGTTTTCTTATGGTTTCAAATAAATTTTAAGATTGTTTTTTCTATTAATTTAAAAAGTGTCATTGTAACTTTGGAAGGGATTACAGTGAATCTGTGGATTGCTTTAGGTAGTAGACATGGTAATGATCCAGATACATAAGGTGTCTTTCCATTTACTTCCCTCTTCTTCAATTTTTCATCAGCATTTCATCGTTTTGGGGGGTGGAGGGGTCAGGATTTTCACCTCTTTAGTAGAATGTATTCCTAAATGTTTTATTGCTGTTAAAAGTAGGGTTTTCTTGACTCCTTTTTTCAGATAGTTCATTGTTGCACAGAAGTGTTACTTTTGTGTGTTGATTTATTATACTGCTACTTTCCTGAATTCATTTGAGCTCTAACGGTTTTTTGATGGTGTCTACATGTAAAACAGTCTTTTGATGGTGTCCTTAGGATTTTATACATATAAAACCATGTCATCATTTTACTTCTTCCTTGCCAATTTGCATGTCTTTCATTTCTTTTTCTTGCATGATTGCTCTCACGGGGTTTTCTGAGTTATTGAGAGTGAGCGTCCTTGTCTTCCTCCTATCTTAGAGGGAGAGCTTTCAGCCTTTACCATTGAGAATGATGTGCACCATGGGTCTATCATGTACGCCCTTACTGCATTGAGGTACATTCCTCTATACACAATTGGCTGAGATTTGCTTTGGTGAAAGGACATTTGATTTTGTCAAATGCCTTTTCCATATCTATTGAGATGTTCATGTGATTTTGATCCTTCTGACTGTCAGTGTGATATGTCTGGTGCATATGTTAAAGCAGCCTTGCATCTAGAGGTAAATTCCACCTTACTGTGTGGAATCCATCATATAGTTGGATTCAATTTTCTACTATTTTGTTCAGGATTTTTGCATCTAATCTCATCGCAGATTGTTGTTTCTTTTCTTGTAGTGTTCTTGTCTGACTTTTGTATCAAGGCAATCAAAGTGTTCCCTCCTCTTTGGTTTTTTTTTTTTTAAGAGAAGGATAGATATTAATTCTTCCTTAAAGATTTGATAGAATTCACTAGTGGAAATAGTCCTGGGTTTTTCTTTGTGCATAGAGGTTTTATAGTTATGAACTCATTCTTCTCATTATTCTTAGATTTCCTGTCTGTTCAGGGGTTCAGTCTTGCAGGGTCTGTGTTTCTAGAAGTTTACCTATTTCTTCTAGGTTAACAAGTCTGTTAAATATATAATAGGTCTCATAGCCACTCATGAACCTTTGTATTTCTGTGGTATCAGTTGTAATGTCCCTTTCATTTCTGATTTTGTCTTCCTTTTTTTTCTTAATGTAGCTGACGGTTGATAATTTTATCTTTTCAAGAAATAAAAATTAGTTTTGATTGATCCTTTTTATTGTTTTTATGTGCTTTATTTCATTTATTCTACCCTGGCTTGTATTATTTCCTTGCTTCCTCTTTGGGCTTTATTTGTTCTATTTCTAATTCCTTGAAGTATAAAGTCAGATTGCTTGAGATCTTTCTTTAACTAAATTTAGGCATTTATTGCTATAAACTTCCCTCTTAGAACTAGTTTGGCTGTATCCCATAAGTTTTTATATATTCTGCTTCGGTTTTCATGGAAAACATGTTGTCTTAAGATATTTTTAAATTTCTTTTTTATTTCTTCTTTGACACATTGCTTGTGCAGGCATGTGTTGCTTGCCTTCCACATATTTGTGAGTTTTCCAGTCTTCCTTCTGTTATTCGGTCCTATTTTGCTGTGATTGAAAAAGATACTTGATATGAGTTCAATTCTGTTAAATTTAAGATATTTTGTGGCCTAACATAGGAACTATCCTGGAGAATGCTCCATATACCCTTGCGAAGGATATGCTACTGTTAAGTAGAATATTCCTTATGGCCAGTGGGGTCAGTTGAGTCTATAGTGGTCAAGTGTATTGTGTCCTTCTGTATGGATGACCTATTCGTTGCCAAAAGTAGGATGTTGAAGTCCCCTGCCATGGTTATCTTCCACTTAGGTTCTGTTCATCTTTGCTTTATGTTGGATGGAAACACATATACAAATTCTATGGCAACTTGGGGCATGACTACCTTTATCACTCCCAAATGACCTTCTCCAGATAGTGTAACACATCCTTTTTGTCTGGTGTGAGTTTAGCTGCTTGTTTCTTGCGTCTTGTTCTTTTGTGATTACTCTCCTTTCTTGTCTCTGTGCTCCAGCCAGGTGCAGGAGCTCAGTGCTCCCTGTGCTCTGATGAAGGTATTTTGTGCATGGAAATCGTGGCTCAAGGTGACAGCTCTGGGAGTGCAGGGCTAGAGGGTCCTACTCTACTATCTGGCTGACATCATTCTCAAGAGCCCCCTCTTCATGTCAGTTCCATTGAAGTAATTTGTACTGTCATTAAAAATGGGTTGGCCATGACTCCTAGACAGAACAGCGACTCTTCTGTGATTAGTGATGGCTCTGATATCCTCATAAAAGAGACTAGAGTTGGCAGCGACTCAAGAAACACTTCTTACTAGCAAAGAGGGTGAATAGGGATGAATATGGTTGATATGGTTTTTTTTAACGTGCTTGAAAGTAGAAAAATGAAACTTGTTGAAATTGTTTCAAGAAGGTTGGAGGAGAGTGGCAGAGGGGAGAGATTGATTAGGGTGTATGTTTTACATGTGTAGAAACGTCACAGTGAAACCGGTTTGTGCAACTGATGTGTTTTAAAAAGAAGGGGAATAAAGGAAACTTCTCTTTCAGTGTACATGAACCAGGTCCAACAAAGTTACATACCAACCTAATTAAGGGCTTTGTTTTAAAAGAGCATCATCCACACAATAGCCAATGGTTACCGAGAGGTCTCCTCAGGGATGGATGGCTGTTTTCCGAAACAGAGCACTTAGGCTGCAGGAGTCCTAGGTCTAGCCTTGGGATGCTGGGAACGCTGGCAGGTGTCTTGTCTTGGAGGACGGAGCCAGTCATCTGGGCACGGCTCCATGTGTACTGCTTTTCCCCCACCCGTGAGTAGGAGGTGCCTGTCACTTCATGACTCCGTATTTTGAAACTGCATCCAAAAACCATTCCCCAGCTCCCAAACTTAAGTAACCAGGGAGTTGTCATGCTTGTCGTGCACACCTGGGTGGTTCTTGTAACTTTTGGTCCCCAGGGTAACCTCTGAGCAACTGGTTGGTCTGCGCATAGTAGATGCAAGGTGTAGTTCCCCATCTCTGGGAACATTGTGAATGACGCACGTTTTAACGAACAGCTGTGTCATTATTATTTGGAGAGGAAGGAATTGAAATTCCTGCCGGGTGATTCTCCTCGGAATCCTCACGTTGACTCAGGTATGAAGTCACATCGCTGGCTGCTCATGACTGATGCTGCCTACAGAAGTTCTTAAGTTGGTCAGTATCTTCCCAACCAAGTGCACGTGTACTATGTATTCGCTGTGAGGCTGCACTTTCTGCTGAGTAGAATAATTACCATTTGGTTAAAAAATTGTAAAGTAGTAAGCCAAACACAATAGGCACCCATGTTTAAGCAGACAATGAAAAAAACAATCATTTAAAACTACCTACTGAAGGAAAGAGACTAGAGTTGAATAAAATGTTTAGGAAGTAGACGGGACGCTGTGGATGGGATAAACGCCACAGGATTGCTCATTTCCAGTTGCTGCTGTCCAGGACCCTTTGCACCACTAGACTATTCAATTAAAACAAGAGCACTTCAAATTTTTCCATTTGCTCCATGATATTCTGACTCAAGTTAGCATCTCCACTGCGGTCTGGTCTACTTGATCATAAATATGGTCCCATAAAAAAAATAGCTCTGGAAATGAAAGAACACGACATCCTCATCTCCCTCTGTTATCTTACCTCTGTTCATACACAGAAGTCTCGCAGAGGGGTCCTGAGGCAAATCGCTGCTTCCTGGTGAAGAGAAAGGAATAGAAGAAGCAACTAAAGTCTCCAAATTTCTATGCTGAGGGAACACAGTTTTGTAGATGAAAGTCAGAGTTGGTAGAAGTGAAGAGAAAGGCTAAGAAGGATGGCTGGCCTGGTGGTATGCCCCTGTAACCCCCACCACACGGGAGGACATCGGATGGAAGTCCAGACTGACCCAAGAAAAAGCACAAAATAAAAAGTAAAAAGGGCTGGGGAGCGTGATAGCTTTGATGTGCTTCGGCAGAAATCCAGACAAATGACAATGTTAAAGATCCAGCATCCAAAAATAATTTGAGAGGGAAAGGGAAAACTTTGGCCAAGATGCCCCTAAGGTGGCATGTGTCTGATTCCAAAGACTTGAGAGCAGAGATCTTGTCCGGGGCTTGATGATGGTTCTCGTGTTATGATACAAGAGGAGGGGCCGTTTTCGGATTCTGCCCCAGGCTCTGTGCTGAAACCCTTGGGATCTCCTGAGGGATAAAATGTGGTACTTACAGGGAGGAGGTAGTCCCAGCATGGCGGTAGGGTCATCACGCGAGACCTCCAAGCAGGGCAGGGGCAGGGGCGGGAGACTGAGTTTATTCGTGGGGCCGATGATTTCGTTGATCATGCCTAGTAATGGAACACCAGTAGAGAAAATTCTGGGTGCAGAGCTCAGTGAAGCTTCCTGGCTGTGACTACAGGAAGACACACCCTGCCCCCCTGGGGAGAAGCAGGGCTAGCAGCTTTCCACATCTCACCTCTGCATATCCTTTACAATAAAACGAATCTCCAGAAGAGCCCTCCCTCCGCATTGGCAGGGGTGTGGTTCCAGGACTCTCTCTCTCTCACACACACATACACACACACACACACACACACACACACACACACACACACACACACACACACACACACACACACACACACACACACACACACACACACACACACACACACACACACACACACACACACACACACACCCCAAAATTCTCAGATGCTCACATCCCTTATATGAATGGTACAGTGTTCTATACACCCTGGGCAAATCCTCCTGCGTTCCTGAACTCTTTTCTAGATGCCCACGACACTTGATCCAATGTAAATGCTCTGGGAAGTTGTCATGGTGCCAAACTGTGCTGTTGAGAGAATGATGACAAATAGAAGCATGCATGTTCAATATGAATGCCATTTTTTAAAAATAAATTTTTGATCCTCCCCTGGTAGATCCCATGGAAATGAAGGGTCCCTCTTGTGTGGCTCTTTCTTGAGTTCTGCAAATCACTGTGGTCAGTTAGACTCTAGAATTGGCAGGCAGAGGTGCAGATAGCCTTGCTGTCCCCAGCTTGCGGCTAGCATCTGAAGTGAGAGCTGAGTGGCAGCAGGCTGGGCTCCTAACTTGTCTGAAACAACGTGTGGTTGATGTCAGAACTGAATTGCAGGAGACCTGGGAAACATGTACAACCCGTTTCAATTCCTTTCTCTCCCAGTAATAATGGCACAGCTGTGTTAGTCAGTTCCCTGTGAGAACCTGAGATAACCAATTTATTAAGAGGTTTCTTTTAGGCATACAGTTTGGGAGATTCAGTCTTATTCAGGCAGATGCATTTTTTATTTATTTTCATATATTTCAATTTACTTCTTTTATTCAATTGTTTATTATTCATTTATTTTAGCTACTTTAATACCCCTTCAAACAGTCAAAGATACAATTATTTAACTTTGTGATCTAAAACAGGAAAAGTTCCTTCACAACTTAACTCTGCAACTTATTCTCACTTGTGACTATGAATTCACAAATACTCCTAATGCTATCCTTAGCTCTTTTTGTTTCAAGCAAAAGGAAATATTCCTACTCATATGAAATTAGAAATGTAGGTGGGTCTTTCAATCTACTTTCCTTCTCATTATTTTTTTCTACATTTTTCTGCTGGAAAAAAAGTACTCGGAATTTAATGTCCTGGCTTTTTTTTTATAACAAAATGTAAAAAGTGAATGAATGAAAAGGAAAAATACATGAATTAATGAATAAAGAGACAAGCAAACAAAACAAATCAACTTTGGGCAGTTTGAGAAGTTTGCCTGCACTCTTTTTTTTTACATCAGAACCAGGAGCATTTTAAAAAATACAGAAAAGGGCTAAATTTTAAGAAGACTTAAATTTTAAGAAGATTTTTTGTTTACTAAAAAGTAGCCACATAATTTTATGAGTGCATTATTTGAGAGAGACTGTGTTTCTGGCAAAGTATTGCTTCTCTCATTTGTAGCCTGGAATTTCCACCTCTGAGTTCTCGCAGTCTGTGTTTTCCTGCAGTGAGCAGGGTAGTAATTTATGATGTTAGTATTTTTATTTTAATGCCAGGCATTAACAAGTCTAATGAGCAAAAGGGGAACCTTTAGCCTGGAGGTAATGATGTTCTAATCTCAATTCTAAAGGACAGAAACCTTAGCACCATTTGCTTCTCAAATGACCTAGTTCTACAGTTTTTTGAACTCTAGAACTTTCCAAGCAAAATCGTCCATGAATTGAAAGAGATTTAGTATTATTCACTTTTTTTTTTTTTTGGTTCCAGTTGTGGGGCCTGAACCCTGGGCCTGGGCACTGTCCCTCGGCTCTTCAGCTCAAGGCTAGCGCTCTACTACTTGAGCCACAGTGCCACTTCTGGCTTTTTTTCTTTTTGCTTATGTGGTGCTGAGCAATCGAATCCAGGGCCTCAGGCATGCAAGGCAAGCACTCTACCACTGAGCCACCTTCCCGGCCCTATTCACTATTTGCTGCCAAAAATAATAATAATGGATCTAGAACAATCACAAAAGAAACAATAAATTGAAAGTAAGGCAATACCCAACTAAAGCAAATATCCAGTTGGTCCAGAGTAAATGAAACCAAATACTATTGAAAACTTAAAATGCCCAGGCAGCAACAGCTATCCCAATGGAGCTTTAATACTCACAGAGAAGGATGGCAATAAACCTGTAGAAAATAACTAAGGCTTGTTTTGTTTCAAGCTCCCCGGATAGCTGTACTAGCCCATCTGTTAATATTGATAAGTTCCTAGCAGACCGGGAAGTCTCCTCATTTCCAGCTGTTGACTTCTGTTGGCAGCAAGACCCCAGGTGCAAAACTGTTGAATGCACGTTGAGAACCACGCTGTTTAGAATGCCCATTCTCCTGTGGAGAAAAGACACAAGAAGGTGTGGGAACAAGGAAAACCAGAGCCCTGAGAACTAGTTCTCTGGGGAACTTGCTTTTCCTCAGTGCATGGAAAAGTATGGGTGAGACAAAAGAACAAAAGACCGTGTTATGACCACATGAGAAACCCAAAGCCAACCAGGCTGGGAGTTGGGGGGGGGGTGTCCTTTCTAAAGCATCCTATTGCAGGTTACTAGGGAGACGTACACTTAATGGAGGGGTCAGGTGGAGGGGTAAGCCCACCAGAGTTGTGTGCCATGGCCACCACAGCGCAGGGCAGCATTCCGGGCCGAAAGCATGGGCTCCTCATCACATGGCCGCCGGAGGGATGGGCAGCCTGTGAGCCCAGTTCCGCTGCCTCGTTCCTCCCAGCTGCCCTGTGTGGGTTATGCGCGCTCCGCTGCAGCGGCCTGGTGCGTGGAGGGCGGTTTCCATGGAGAGCGGTTTCCATGGAGATGGTCCTCAGCTTCGCTGGTTCTCCAGGCTAAAAGCCAAGACGCTGCCCCACGCATGCGCATGCGCGCGCGCTCTTCAGGGGCACCAATTGGCTGTGTGCAGCAGGAACTGAGATGCTTTGATTGGGTGCAGGGGAGCAGGCAGGGGGTCCCTAGAGTTGGAGGAATCAGGATAGGATGGAATGGTTTGGAAGAGACTGACTGATGCATCTGTGTCCCTAGAGTTGGAGGAATCAGGATGGTTTGGAAGAGAAGCATCTATGTGGCTAACTAAGAATGAACAGAAGACCTTTAAAAAAACTATCTTTCAGACACAAGGCAAGCAGATGGGCTTCTAAAATTTGGCTTAGAGTAGATGGGACATGGCTGGATAGAGAGGAAAGGGCTGACCTGAGACTGAGCTATGAGCCGAGATGAGCAACTTCTGTGCAACTTCAGGGAGTTAACCTCTCTGTTTTCTCATGTGTAAAACCACATTAACACACTGGCATTTGTCCAGCTCTTAAGGGGCTTCCCTGATGATTTTATTTTCCCATTGCCATTTTCTGCCAAGGATGAATTCGGTCATGATAGATGGGAGATGACGCACAGAATGGTTAAAGGCACAGAGAAGAAAGTTACTTAGTGAAGGCAGCACAGCGGGAAGTTGAGTAGCCTGGGGTTTGAACTCCTGCAGGCTCTGAAGCAAGCAGGATGAAGGGTCTGAAAAGATGGCAAGAGAAAGCACTTCCGGCAAGTACAAGTGGCAAGGCTCTGAGTTCAAACCCCGTACCACGCCACAGGAAAACAAAATGATGTAAACTAGTAGCCAAATGAGAAGATACAAGGGCCTCCAGGGCTCCTCGGGGCAGGGCACCTGAGCTCAGGGAGTCGCTTGAGCCATCCCCTAGGTATTTTCTCATTCACAACCCTCCATGCTTCGGCCTTCTCACGGGCTCCATCCCGTGCGCCGGAAGGGTGATCGCTCACACTGCCGCCCTCTGCCCTTCCAGGTGCATGGCAGGGCAGGACAGCTAAAAACACACATTTCTAACCATGGCTTGATCTTTCTAGTGACCAGCTGTCACTCAGGAATCCACCAACAGCACCTCATTAGAATAGAAAGAAATCACAAATATCAGGAGCTCTTTGGCAGGAACTTCATTCAAAACCAACATCGGAGCAAGAGACACACCTGATTGCTCCAGGAATTCCGAGAGTTTAGAAGCTCTGCCCAGGAACCAAAGAAATCATATTTCTTATTATAAATCACAAGAGCGCACTGCCCAACAGTCAAAGTGGACAAAGGCACAAACAAATCAGTTACAAAAGAGGACACACAGAGAGCTAGTGGTCAGTGGGTATAGACAAAGCCAATATGAAAAGTTGTAGACGAAGGAAGGAAGGAAGGAAGGAAGGAAGGAAGGAAGGAAGGAAGGAAGGAAGGAAGGAAGGAAGGAAGATAAAAAGAAAAGGAAACCAGAGCTGTGAGATCCTCATATCTAGAAATGGGCCAAGATGCCAAAGCTTAGAAATATAAGTGGATATATTTCAGACAAAAGCAGGAGTTTGTCACCACTGCTAGTGGAAGTCAGGCCCAGCTCTGCCAATTCTCCTTCTGGCAGTTTTTCATGGGACATGTATTAAAGATGTTTGAGATTATTCATCCCAAGCTTGTGCAGTGGAAACACTAAATTTCCATCCATGAAGGCTAATTTATAACTTTCTTCTTGCAGTTTTTATCTGAAAATAGTTCTAGAAAGAGGTGAATTGAATATGCCCGTGTTGTGTCCAGTGCATCTTATCAGAGTCACACAATCTCCCTTTCCCCCTCCAAAGCAGTACATATCCGTCCTCACGGCCCATCTCACACATGTGGTGGCAGAGACCAGTACAGTCCCCACATGAAGAGGGGACACAATATCCCAAATCTCAGACACACCAAGGTCTTCTTTTGTGTTACTTTTGTCTTGTTCGATTCTCACGAATGAGCTTGCATTATCTTCATCCACCAGAAAACATGGCGGCAAATTTCATCTTTAAGAATAATAGTAGTTTTTAAAGAATGAGAGAATGACAGAAAAGCAGCAGAGAAGGGTAAGAGGGGAGAAAGAGAGGAAAGGAACAGACCATGTGGAAGAGTTGATCCAGAAGAACATGAAGGTCTGGGGTCTGGCAGAGCCAGGATGGCTGTAGGTCAACAGTATGTTTGAAAATGGAATGTTCCTCCCAACACACACACACACACACACACACACACACACACACACACACACACACACACACACACACACACACACACACACACACACACACACACACACACACACACACACACACACACACACACACACACACACACACACACACACACACACACACACACACACACACACGGGCTCATACTTTGAAAGCCTGATCCCTAGTTGGAGGAAGTAGGCCACTGGACAGGGAAGCCTTGGGCCACATCATGCCCTGGATCCTTTCTGTATCTCTGTCCTTCCTGTCCACCTGTCCACCATGACAAGAGCTGCTCTACCTCACCGTGCCCTTCTCAGCATGAACCACTGACACCTCTGAAACCATGAACCAAATGAAATCTCTCCCCGCTTTTAAGTCTTCTTCATGTCAAGTGTTTTGTCACGGGAGCTAAAAGTCTAACACATTCGGCTGCTACTCAGGTGGATTCTCCCATGTATGCTCCATACATTCAATAAGTCAACACAATTTTGGAGAACAGAACAATCTTAGCTCTTGAAAACTAATCCTCTGTTCCAGCATCTTAGCTCTTTAGGGCACAAAGCAGGATGATCCTATTAAATGCTATTTTTTAACACAAGCAAAAGTGAATTGCATCATTAAGGGATCAGCTGCTGCCTTTTAAAAGCCCACCAGGTAGAAGCTCTCCGAGTGAACAGGTCTTGTATTTGGGTGTATTTCTGGGATGGAGTGGCAGGAAGCTTATTAAGATTTTTTCCGTTCTGGTTTTCAACAATCCAGTCTTATTCTTGACCACTTCTTCTGTGGCTCTTCTGCTCAGTCTTCACAATAGTCAGGCAAAGCTAACTTAACCCATCCGAGTTCCTTGGCAGCTGTGCGTGGCGTGCGTGGATCGCTGCTGACACGCTGTTCCCATCCCCTGCCTTGGGATGACTTCCTCAGTTCTCAGGAGAAAACTCTGTGAAAATGTATTTGCAGGTTAATTCCGCCACAGACTGCTTTCCTTATTCAGCTCATGGGAAGAATCGTGCAACTCATGTTCATTTTATCATATGGCAAATGCGTGGCTAGCTTTCATTTTGCAGAGAAGAGAGAGTGGCAAGCTCATCGGCGGCTGTCTGTGTCTCGTGTCATGGCCTTACCAACATGCCCTGTGTGTCACGGCTGGGCCTTCTCTCTCTCTCAACTCAAGCTCCGCTCACCTGGATGGGTCCCAGCCCTCTTCCCTGGCAGGTGCTGGCTGCTGAAGACTAGCTGTGGACTTACCTGGCTGAAGTCTCAGGTCCTCACCTCTGCAGTGACCGTGGCTGCCACAGCTCTGTGCCAGCCAGTGAGGAGCCACCGGGAGGCGCCTACTTCTCCCACCTGGACTCTGGACCGGCACAAACGAAACGTGCTCAGTCAAATGGAAACATTCTTCAGTGTGGCGATCTTCAGGAAATGTCTTCTAAGTTTGAAAAACCCAGCTCAGGCTTTCTTTAACATCAGTTTCACTAAACTCAGCGTCCTCCACATACAGATAAGGTCCTCAGGTGCTAAACTCTCCCTAGATCTACGGAGAAATCAGCCACTCCACCATAGAAATAGAGAAAATAGAGAAATAAATTAAAACTCAGTCTTTCTAAATGATTGGAAAATATTTGAGAGAAATTACACAGAGAAATAAAACGTTTTCCGTAACCTATTAAAAGTATTTCTGCTGGATGCTAGTGACTCGTATCTATAATCCTACCTACTCAGGAGTCTAAGATCCAAATGAACATGGCGTAAAGCAGAAGTCTGGTTGGTGTAAGTGGCTCAACTTGGTCTACCAAAGAGATGCATTTAAGCCCTGGCTCCAGCAGAGGAAATCATTTTGTTTGTTTTGGGGTTTTTTCTACATAGTTCTTTTTATTTGTAGGTCATATTTTTTAATCATTTTAAAATAGTTGTACAAAGCAGTTTGTAAATACAATATGTCTTGATCAATGTCATTCTTTTTCAACATTCTCATCCATCCCCTACCTGTCTCCTCCCTCACTCTTCTTACTTTGTAGTAGTATATGCCTTGGGAATAAATTCTTGTCTCCATTCTCCCCATCGTTTCCTCTTCATGGGTCCACCCTGCTCCTGTTGAGCCCATCTCTCCCTTTTCAAATACCTACTTGCCTAGCGTTTTACTTTGCTGAACTTTGATTTTGCCTTTTTTAAGGAATTACCCTAACTTCTGCCATGAATCAAGCATATTTCAGTTACTATATCTGCATACACTTGTATTTACTTATAAATATGTATTTACTTATAAATACATATATATATATGACCGATCTATATGTATACATATATATGTGTGTGTGTATATATATACATATATATATACATATATATATGTATATATATATATATATATATTGGTCGATTTGTCCAATGAGGGGCATCTGGGGATTCCATACTTTGGCTAAGGTGAATAGTGGTGCAATAAATATGGTTGTGCTGGTGGCTTTACTGTATCCTTTTGGGTAATCTTTGGGGTAAATGCTCAGGAGTAAAAGAACAATATATCTACAACAAAACCAGTAGATGGAAAGAAATAATAAATATTAGACAGGAAATAAAAGGACAAGAAACACATGATCATCTCAATAAATGCAGAAAAAGCTTTTTATGTAACTCTTTTTGTTGAAATATAGTTCACATACTATGAAACTCACACTTTTAAGTTACACAAGTCAGTGAGTTTTTGTATATCTACTAGGTTATGCAACCATTGCCACTATCAAATGCCAGAACATTTCCATCACCACCAAAAGAAATTCAGATTCTTCTCTCTTCTGGCAATCATTAATGTACTTTCTTCTGTCTATGAACTTCCGCTTCTGGATATCTCACATAAATGCAACCACATGGTATACGACCTTCTGTGCTTGGCTTTTTAAATTCAGCATAATGTTTTCAGGGTCCATCCATGTTTATTCCTTTTTATAGCTAAATAATATTCCATTGTATGAACATACCATATTGTATTTATACATTCATTTACTGATCAGTAGTTCAATTTGATCAATAGTTCATTGTTTCCACTATCTGGATGTTATGAGTAATACTGTCATGGATTAGCATTTTTTTGTGTGGAGGAGTGTATTCCATTCTTTTGAGTCTTTACTTGGAGTGATAACTCTGTGTTTAACCATTGGAGGAACAGCCAGCCTGTGTCCTAGCAGCAGTGCCCTTTTGTGGTCCTACACACAATATATGAGTTCCAATTTCCCCACCTTCTCACCAGTACCTGTCTGTCGTGGTCGTCCTCCTTATGAGAGCCCTCCCATTGGGCGGAGAACGGCAGCTCACCAGGCTTTGCATTCATTCCCTTAGCCTTAGTGACTAATGGTGTTGGGCATCTTTTCAGGTGTTCATGGGAGATTTTTAGGTCTCCAGAGAAACGTCTATTCAAATCCTTTGCCCATTTTTAAAATTAGAGGCAGAGAATTTTTGTTCACACAGATTGTGAGACCAGAAATAAAACTCAAAGAGAGGGCTTGAAGAGAAGAGCAAAGAGGACATTAACAAGTCCTTCCCTCAAACAGCCCGGCTCCGTCCTCCTCTGTGTCACTGTGACATCTGGCGTTCGCAGATGGTGAGAACTCGGCACAAAGGCCACGTGCTGTGAGGAGACAGATGTGGATAGATCGCTATTCCCACACATGGACATCAGGTGTCATCTGGTCATTTTAATATGAAGCAACCCAGGGTCCCACTTCCTCATTACTCAGCCTTCTGGTCTGTTCCACATGGACGTGGAAGGCAGTCCTTTTGTGCCAACTCAATGGTTAATCATGAGCCACAGAGGTGAAGTCTGCTAAGAAATCATCTGGAAAAGCTAACCATCCAACACTGTCCCAAGAGGAGGTATTCGAGCCAACTGGCATGGTAGTAATTCTAAGAAATGCAATGATGACAACGTGGGCACACTGACTGTACCCAGCAGGCTCCTTTCCCAAGCCCACAGACTTCCTTCTGTGGTGGAAGGGCATCTTACTCTACTGAGTACTTTCCCAGAGCACTCAATCATGGTGTTACCCAAAGTGTGGATTTGAGGTCTCAGACCCCAGGAGGGACTGGCACCCAAAGAAGGTACTAGAATGCTACTGTGGTAAAGCTCACGGCTTCGACAGCTGCTCTGCAGCCACTGGGGTGAACCAATGTTCTCTGTCAGGATCCTGGTCCATCTTCTGTTCCTCACTCACTCCTAGTCTTCTCTCTGGCTCCACAAGGAAAAATACAATCTTGGGGGGGGGGGGGTTGTTGGTGTTGTTTTTGTCAGTCATGGGGCTTGAACTCTGGGCCTGAGCACTGTCCCTCAGCTCTTCAGCTCAAGGCTAGTGCTCTACAATTTGAGCCACAGCACCACTTCCAGTTTTCTGGTGGTTTATTGAAGATAAGAGTTTCACAGCTTTATCCTGCCTGGGCTGGTTTTGAACTATGATCCTCAGATCTCAGCCTCCTGAGTAGGTAGGATGACAGGCGTGAGCCACCGGTGCCCAGCCAATCTTCACTTTTCAAACATCTACTCTCTGCATCCACAGGTTCTGCATCCCCAGACATCCCCCACCACGATCAAAGCCTTCCAAAAGCAGCTCATCTGCACTGCACATGTGCAGTTGTTTTTCCCCTGTCCTTTTTCCCTAAACAAAACTGTACCTATTTACACACCATTTACATTGGGTTATATATTTAAGTCATTCAAGATAATGTAAAGTCTATGGGAGATGTCCATGGATTACACACAGTTCTCATATGGGCTTTCCTCATGTGTGGATTTCTATATACCCAGCATCGGATACAACCCAGAGGCCACCGAAAGATGTCTTGTCAAAGGCTTAAAGCTGAACTAGCGCCTCGTAATAACTAAAAAGTAGCCAAGGAAATCAACAATTTAAATCTTACCAACTTCAAAAGGCCCTCAAGATCAAGAAGAAAGCCCCACTGAGACTTCAGGGTAAGCCAAGTCAGGAGCTATGGGTCTAGGTGAGCATGCCCAAAGGTAGAGCCAGCCCATCGGTCCTGAGCAATTCCAGGGCCCAGCATGAAGCATTTGTTACACAGTGTAGAGTTGAGGCTTGGTGTCTGCCAACGCCTCCTCTGCTCATGGATTGTCTTTCCTATCCTGGTCTCACACGAGCTGCTAAGTGGTTGAGGGATTCTTTTTTAGAGATGGGGGTAAAATGTCTAAGTTTATGTTACTCTAAGCCACTGTGACCATAGCAATTTGTATCAGCAGCAACAGAAAATACAGATTCATTCTCCTAGTTCTTGGCAGCTCCAAGTTCAAATGCATTGGCCTGACTGAATTCCATGCAGAGGCTCTAAGGCAGAATGAGTTTCTTGCTCTTTCTTGGCGCAGAGCCTGATTCTTGATCATCAAATCCTGCAAGGAAGCATCTTCCTGTCTCTCCCGTCCTCTCTCTCTCTCATCTTCCACTTTCTGCTCTGTCATCCCTTTACCTTTTCTTCCTGACCATCCTGCCTGTCCTTAAAAAGACTATTGCATCTATATGCCCACCTAGGTCCTTCAGGGTCCTCTCCATATGTCAAGACGCTTAGTCACATCTGTAAGTCTTGTGTGCCACATGCAATAGCACATTCCTGAGTCCAGATCAAATGTGGACATCTTTGGGAGACATCACTTAGTTTACCACAGTCTCCTAGACCTAGACACCACAACGTAAGCGTTGTTCCTGTCTGGTGAAGAGTCTGAGTGAGAATAGATCACACAGCACGGCACTGAAGAGAAGGACCTGGCACCTTTCACTTAGACTGAGGGGTAGACATGGATCATTCAACATGCACTGATGTCAAAGTGAATTGTTTTTCCAAGAAGCAAGAATTTGACGTCAACTCCTGCTTTACCTCTTGCAGGCCGGGTAATTTTAGAGAAAATTATAATTTTTTGGAGCTGAGTCATTCTCACTTTCAACTTTGCTCACAATCTTCGTTCATGCAGACCCCTTTCGTGGTAACTGCAGGACTCACTTTGAAATAACTCATAAGGAAGGAGACGCTTTTAGAAATAAAACAACAAATAAGTGTCAGCTGTTCAATGTTGTCCTTGTCCCCACCATGTCCCAGAGCTTCACTTCAGGGGTAAGAAAAACACAGGAGTTAAAAGATCATGGTAAACAGAGCTCTGTGCTCTTGGGCAGCCTTTGATGGTGGGAAGGAAGGTGATTTGTACAGAAGTGATTGCAGTTGGGTAAAGTTCGTGTGGCCGAGGAAGAGAGCTGGGTCACATGATGGGAGGGATGCCAACTTCCTCAGACATGGGGTAGAGTGTTCCAGTGTTGGAGACCAACAGGAGCAGGGCCTTTGACGACTCTGCTTATCTCCTTCGAGTTGGGTATACTGTTTGGGAACCTAAATGTGTTCATTTTCTCTCAAACTATAGACAAGAAATGCACTCAAAAAACTGGGGCAGCTTGCAAGATTACTCCGACAAAATAGGGGTGTTCTTAGACACAAAGTACCCAAGAGACTAGAATCGAAAGGGTTAAAAAGTTCATGAATAGCGGGGCATGGTGGCTCACACCTGTAATCCTAGCTACACAGGAGGCTGAGATCTGAGGATCAAAGTCTAAAGCCAGCCCAGGCTAGCTCTCAACTAATGAGACTCTCATCTGCAATTAATCACCAGGAAACTGGAAGTGGGGCTGTAGCTCAAAGTGGTAGAGCACTGGCCTTGAGCAAAAAGAGCTCAGGGACAGCATCCAAACCTCTAGTTCAAGCCCCACAACCAACAATCAATAAAATAAAAAAATCCATAATACTCAAGAAGTCATTGTTATGTATATATCTGAGAAGTTATAAAATTGGGAAGGGACATAGAAGTCGTCATAAACAGAACTCGCTTTTAGCGATTAGGTCCTCTTTAAGAGTAGCTCCCTCCTCATTGTCAAGGCTTCATTCCCTACCTTCGTTACCCCACCCCATAATGAATGAGGCATCAAGTTGCTTACAGCTCTCTCTATCTCCCTGTAGTCAAAGATCTTGACTCAACCCTACACAGACAGGCACCATCTGGCAGGAGATGCAGGATTTTAGCAATCACTGGTGACGGGGAAATGTCTCCCTGACTGCAGGGCAGTCAGGCCACTATGGTGGATCACTGTTCCCCAAAGTCACAGGGGGCTCCACCCCCTCCCCAGATAGGCAGGACCTGATGGGAAGAAGTTAGGTGTTGCCTTAAAGAGGATTTTAGGACCTCAACAACTTCCTGGCTCTTGTTTGCTTCCTGGCTTCCATGAGGTGAATGCGTTGCTCCCACCACGTGCTCTGCCTCTCCACAGCACAAAAGCATCAGGGCCAAATAACCATGGAGTGAAATCTCCAAAACTGTGCTCCAAAGTGAACCTTCTCTCTTTTTAAGTTGATTGCTTCTGGGATTTTTGACACAGTGATAGGAAGCTAATAAGAGATGTCCTTGCTAAACGATGATCTAACAGAGAAGGACTGGTTGGCTACCAAAGAGAAGAAAACAACCAGGAAGATAGCAAAACAAGACATGCCTTTAGAGAGTGAGGTGCATGGAACGCTCCCAGATGCCTTTAGTAAAGCACTTACATTTTTGAAGAACCGATGGTCTGTTTTACCTTGCTGATAAATTCAGTATGGAAACTCATAGGTATTGTATTATATTAATATTTTTGTCAGGAAAAAAAGTCATCCAGATGGAGAACCATCAGTTGTTAATTCTCCCTTTTTTTCCCCCCTAAGGACATAAGCTTAGTTATAACTGTAACCAAATTATGTTCAATCACAGACTGGATTCAGAATTTTGTTTCTGCGTTCAGGAGGAAATCTCAATGAGCAAATGTTGTCTTTATTATTGTTGTTCTCACTGTTCAGCATGAAGCTTCAGTCCCCATTTTATGAAAGTAATCGCCTCATGGCCTTTCTCCAGCGAGGGAGGGCTTAGTGTACTCCACCCCCCATGCCCTCCATCCTGTGTGGCTAAGTGTGGGCCTTGCCTCGCAGCCAGCCCACACTCTGCCAGCAGCTTCTGAAGAAGGCTCTATTCCAGTGAAATGGGGCACAATTTGTTCCAGTAAAATCTTCCTTTGGCGCCTGGTAAGTGTTCCGTTTCCAACTTCTAGGACTGTAGCTGAGAATTACGGCAGCGGCTGAGCTGCCTCTTATAAACGCCTGCGGGAAGTATGCCAGCGGTGCTGTGTTTTCCCAGGGGTGAGGCAAGCCGGGCTCAGCCAGCAAAGCCTGCAGGTGCCTCTGGTCCCCACGCCACACCCCCACCCAGGAAGGCTGGAGGAGAAACAGTAAACTGATTACTTAAAACTAGCATCTACAGGGAGAATAAATAACAAGGGAGACTCATCTTTTATCAAAGTTCCCCTTGGAGTAAGCACATCTGACAAGATCCTCAATGCAAACCAGTTTTTTTGTTTGTTTGTTTTTGTTTTTGCCATGACTGGTGCCTGAACTCAGGGCCTGGGTGCTGTCCCTCAGCTCTTCAGCTCAAGGCTAGTGCTCTACCACTTGAGCCACAGTGCCACTTCTGGCTTTTTCTGCTTATGTGGCACTGAGGAATCGAACCCAGGGCCTCATGCATGCAAGGCAAGCGCTCTACCACTGAGCCACCTTCCCAGCCGGCAAACCAGTTTTTAATGCTGCTCATGTCATATAAGAAAGTCAGAAGATGTTTCCGAAAAATTAAACAGTCATGTTAAGAAAGCATGGAACAAATGCTTGAGTTAGATACATTCTGAGTATGTGCTCTTCTCCAAAATATGGAACTATTTTATTTCCTCCCACAGAGTTCTGGGATCTAAACTGCAGTTCACTAGGACATAATTGCTTCCACTCCAAGCAGAAGCATGTGAAGGGGTCTAGCCTTGCTCATAAAAGGGCAGACTAAAATTCTTCCTCTTCCTTCTCTTCTTCCATCTCCTCCTCCTCCTCCTCCTCCTCCTCTCCCCACACAGCTGCTGGAGCCTGAGACTACTTGCACAGGGCAAGTAGGAAGCCTCTTTATTGAGATATTGCTTATGTATCATACCGGGGGTGCGTTTAGGGTACACGATCCAGTGTTTTCAGACAGTTGTAACTGGGACAAAGTCAGTTTTAGAACAGTGTGGCCTCTACAAATGCAAATCCCACACTCTCTGCCATTTGCCTCCCCTTCTCCACAAGCAACCTCTCATCTACTTCCTGTCTCAACCAACTTTTATATTCCGAATAGTTTCACAAGACATGACCTTCCAGGCCTGGCTTCCTTCATGAAACATGTTATCTTTGTGGTATCAGGACTTCATTCCTCTTACAGATGGGAGGTATTCCCATTTGAATAGACCAGATGTGGTTTGTTCACCCATCTGCTGAAGGGCATTTGGGTTGCTTACACAGTTTAGCATCTTTCAGCTGTTGTGAATTGTCAGTGTGTGGACATGTGGAGGGTGGGGATGTGGCGTGGATTTCTGTCCTATTTCTCTGGAGCAACACTGGGATTTAACCAAGCTCAGATGTGTAGATATCCAGATGGCTCCTTAGGGAAACAGAAGGGTCAAGGCAAGGGTCAGGATGAGGGTGAGGAGGGACGGTGAGTGAGTGAGAAGAGTTCAAAGAGCCCTGTGCTCAATGACTAGTAGACAGTTATTTAGTTGATTTGATGTAGGTTGTCAGAAAGTCCCACGGTGCAGTTGAGAAATGTGTCTGGTTAAGTCACGTTGACTCCACTGTCATGTACAAGAAGTACAAAGGCTGTTCCTTCAGTTCAGCACTCTCAGATTGTCAGCTATGGTGGGTCCACTGCCCATCGCTTCCTCTCTTGACCTTCTCTTCTGGGCTAGAAGATCTCCATAGATCATATTTTTCCTCAACCAGGTTCAAAGGTGAGATGGAAGTGGATGTGAGAGAGAACTCTCCCCTCGACTTCATGTGTTTGCTGTCTTCCCCTCAAGACAGAAAATCAAGGGCACTCTGAGTTGTGAGGGAGACTGGCAACGTGGGTAGCTGACACTCACCACCTCTGTTGTGGATAATCTATTGCTTGGAAAACTGTTGGTAGACAGTCTGTGGAGCCACCATCTTGGCTTTATTATTGCAATTCTGTCGTGGAAGTGCAGACACAAGAATTACAGATGCCAGAGCTTCCTGCTCACTCCAGACAGTGGGTTTCATGGTTGTCATGGTGACATGGCCATCACCCTCATTTTATTGTTTGAAACACCCAAATCCTTGTGGGTGGTAAACAACAAAGAGGCAGAAGGGAGCCCAGAGTGGGTACTGTAACCATAGAAACAGATAACATGGAGACTCCGTGGCTGGGAAACTGGTCCCCAAGGAGACAAGTAGAGGAAGGCTCTTGTTCCGTTCTGACCATCTTCAAAATCTGTGTGAGCACTGGGAGGGAGCAGAGATCGGCGAAGGAGCTGAGCAAGGCTGGAGAGGGACTCCAACCCCAGTTCTTCCCAGTGCAGTCAGGCCTGGTCCTATCTGAGGTCCTCAGGTCGAGCTTCTAGCCTGGATCTGACACCCACAGCTCACAAAGCAGCCAGTCCCTTTGCTATTTTGAAACTGAAGTCTGATTTTCTTTAGGGTCACAGGCTTCACCCACTTTAATTCTGTCATCTATTTTAATATTGCTCTAATTTTGCTTAGTTTCCAACATAACACACTCCTAAGAAAAGGGGCAAAGGATGCCACCTATCCAGCTAAGAACAAACGATATCAGATTTGCTCATTTATCTAGTTTCTTCATCTCAATACAATGCCATAAACACGGAGGTCTACTGCAGTGGCTCATGCCTTCAATCCCAGCAAAGATAGGCAAGATTGTAGTTTAAATGAGAGTATGACAATTCTCATTTCAACAAGCAAGCTGGGAGTGATGCTTCTCACCTCTGATCCCGGCTACATGGGAGGCATGGGTAGGGGATCGTGGTCCCAGGTTAGTCCAAGGCAAAAAACACAAGACCTGCTCTGAAAGTTAAAGTTAAAGCAAAAAGGGCTCAATGGATAGAGTTCCTGCTGATGAGCACAGAGTCCTGAGTTCAAACCCTGGTACTGCCAAAAGAAGAAAGAAACAGCCATGTGGAAGCAATTCCTTTCAGTCTGTGTTTGAGGCACACATGAGTCCATTTGCCAGGAACCCCAAGCATGAGTGTTAGATTCCATCACGACCTTCCAGGGGACCACACGGAGGCAGGCAGGCATAGGAGAAACATTATTATAAGGTTTATTAGAGGGGCCAGGTCTCCCCTGGGAGAAGGGGCAATATGGTGTCTGCCCCTATGCAGGTGGGTAGCTCTGGACTTGGAAGATGTCACAGCAAGTAGCTGGGCAGAGCCCTCCGGCCTCCACAGATGTCATTCTGTACACATTCTCTGTTGCCTTCCTTGGAGGAAGTGGATGGACAACCATGAACAAAACAAAAGCAAAGGCTGGGATTGTCTAACTCTGCAACTTCCGCGTCCGGAAGTGTGCTATTGAGGAAGCGACCGCCCTTATCCACAAAACGGAGTTAAGACTTGAGCCTACTGTAAGCACCAAATGAGAGGAGCAACCCAACGCTTTAGCATCCCAGCGCCCAGTAAATCCCAGCGGCTTGATGCCTCTCACTGCCTCTCCTTACCTCCTGCACTGCAGGACCGTGCCCTTTCCAAAACACCACATTCGTTTACTGCTTGCTGTCGGTCAATATTCTGCTCATGAAAGACTGGGCCAAAAAAAAAGTGTCATGTGCTTTTCACTGAAATGCCAGGCAGAGGTAGATGCACAGAGGGGAGCTGAGATCAAAGGACACAAAAATGATCAACTTGGTGATTGATCCAGGGCAGCTGGGGATTCCACCACCATCTGGAATGAGGCCACAGAACTCAGGCAACACTTCTGGAGATGGACAGGGCTCCCCAGAGACAGGCATTCTGTTCCAAGGATGCTGAAGTGATTACAGAGCAGGGAAGACCAGGATGGAACGCATGCATTGCCTGGGGAGGGGAGTACTTCACCATCTGATGCCTCTTACTTTACCTTCTGATAAATCTGTTGATCCAGAAAAATGTGCAACTACATATAATCCTTAGCAGGGAAATGGACACCACATCTCAAGTGAACCATCTCAAGTAATGGGTGACGTTGTATTTCCTTCCTATCAATAAAATGCTTGTTCCCAACTGGTTTGCAGAAAGTAAGGTGGAAGGCATTTTTTAAGCAGGCTTAAGAAAAAAATTAAAGAATGAAATTAAAGAAACAAACAAATCCAAACCATCATTTCAGTCTTTGCCAGAAGATTAGAGAAGCAGAACTGACTGACACATTTCCTTGGGGAAATGTAAGCAAGAAACACAGGTGGGTAATAAAATCCCCCATCAAGAAACAAAAACACTTCAAGTATTAGGCAGCTTTGATCAATGCCATTCTATAATTATATTTTCTTTTATAAGCCTGGGCTGCTACTTTTAATAGAAGAAAGCTTATGCGAATAAAAACATTACCAACCCAGACTACAGCCCCATCTCTAATGCTATGTGTTTCCTCTTGTCAAAGGACAATGGGACTGTTTTTCCCCAGGGTCCACACACACCTGGCCTGAAGTTCAGTACACAAGCACCCATGCAGGGACCACGGTGATGAAATCGCTTGTCTTCTCCCACCTGGAGTGAATCTAGGTTCAGAAACCCCAGATCACAGACCCTGAGCGGTAACTCTACACATTGTATTTTCATGCCTTTGAGGACGCAGGAGGAAATTTGTTTTGTCAGTGCCTCTAAGAGTGAGGTAAATCAGAAACCAACTGTAAGAGAAGGGAAGAGCTGCTGTGTTTGAAGACAGAGTTCAGACTGTGGTTGGGTCCAGAGGACACCATGTGGCTGGATGACAAGGTCCCTTTCAGGGCTGAGTTCCAACAGCACCACAGAGCACTTGGCGATGCGGAATGTGAGACAAATTTAAAAATAGATTGTGTAAAGATGTAGCAGAGGAGAAATCACAATACAAATTGCCTTTTGCCACCCAACTGTGATAAACAGTGGGAAGTAATGGAAATGTAATTGAGGAGCCCTCGGATGGGGTCTTAAACTTTGAGCAGAAAGGACTCCACATTAGTAAGCAGCAGGGGGATCTTTTGGGGGGGAGGGGAAGTGGCTTTGATTTGATACACTTCATGGTTTGGATCCTGTTGACGAAGTTTCCTTCAAATGTTTGTAAGAGAAGGATAGGAACATGAAGGAATTTCCCAACAAAATACTGCCTTTTGAAGGAGCATAGCCAAAATCCTTCCATCAGATGGAGAACCGCACAATAGCAAGAATCCACGTGGGTCCTGAATGACTTGGTTTTACCATATAAAGCTATGTAGAGCAGAAGCAGGACACATTTCCATCCGGATTCTGCACCCGAGGTCATGAACCCACACAAGGCACATATCCTGTAACCTGTTCCCTCACCTGGAAAATGACGACAAAAACGAAACCCAGAGCACAGAGCTAAGAACTCACAAAAAGTAGACACACAGAAAATACTCGGTGGTGCCAGCAGGGACAGGAGAGAGTAAGAACAGAGGCTGGGATGTAGAACACTTGTCTTGCAGGCCTGAGGCCTTGGGTTTCATTGCCAGCAGAAGGAAGGAAGGAAGGGAGGGAGGGAAGGAGGGAGGGAGGAAGGAGGGAGGGAGGAAGGAGGGAGGGAAGATGGAGGGAAAGTAAAGGAAATAGCCACAATTAATGTTATTATTGCTTTATAGTTTAATGAAGCATTGAACAGCAAACAAACATCACTCCCTCCTTCTTGCTTCTCTACTTTCCTATATCTCCCTTTGGTAAGAAAATCTAGGTGAAAACACCATCACCTCCTCATGCAACCAAAGCTTCTTAGGAAGACATTATCTCCTAGCCGCAAACTCAAAGACCCACAACCCTCAGCCCCAAAGAGATGCACCAAGAGAAAGGCTGTGGTACAGTCTTTAAGCCTGGGGCAACCTGTGGAGACGTGGAGGGGCAGTCTCCTGGACCAGATGAGAGAGGCTCATTGGAGGTAGAAAAAGTAGACTGATCACCTACTCCTGAAATCTGTGGTAGACTCCACCTCACTCCCTGGACGCTTGGGTGGCCCTTGCCGCTGTGTGCATCTCCAGCCCCCAGCATTCATAGTCCTGGCTGTTCAGTGGCCTTGAAAGTCACAAGAGTTTTCACCATTGATCTTCGACTCAGACCCTAAACCCATGCATATGGGCCTGCAGAGACCTAAGGCACTGAACGCTGTTCCCCAGAGCATCATGGGGGAAGGCTCTGAGCCACACATAAGAGGCACTGGTGGAGAGTGTGACCACAGGGAGGGCCAGGCTTTCCACACAGAATAGGAGATTGGCGATGGTGACTGGTATTGATTCAGCCATCCAGAGAATTCTTCCTGGGAAGAGGAGAGACAGGAGGGGAGGGGAGGGGTGTAGATCCAGATCGTACTCTTCTGATAGGAAACAGATCCTATGGGATTGGGGCCCTATGCCATGACTTCATTTACTCTCCAAGTCCTGACTGCATGTATAGTAGACAGGCACAGCAGTCCGATTTTAGAAAGCACACTGCAGCTAAGAATATGAAGGGATTATCAATCATTGTGTCACTGAGTCAGATTAGTAACCATTCTCAAAGAGAAATAAGGTGAATATTACATACTGTATTTAAAAGATTTTTATTTTTAAAAAGCTCCATGTTCCATGGATAGCTACTGGAACGGAGCCCACACTGTCTTTACTCTTCATATGTTCATTTTTCATCAAAGCAAGTCCGGCAAGCACTGTGACGGATATGATTTGTCTAAAACTCAGGTGGAGCTGGAGAGGAAGGGCGGGATCCATGAACAGCTTCCTGGTGCCGTCAGTAATGACGGAGCAGTTTAAAACTTCATGGATAGGTGACTTCCTGCCACTGCAAATCTTCCTTCCCAGCTTCTGGTGTTTGCACACGATCCGTACTTGAGAAATAAAGCTTAGCTTTCTGTCCGTGACCTCCAAGAAGACATTGCCCGGCCCAACGTGGGAATGGCACCGCGGCGCTCCTGCCCCACTATGCTTAATTAAAGTAGCTGTTGATGGAACGGCGACCTGAAGGAAAACATTCCTGACCTTTCCATGACTAGGCTCAAATTGCAACTTTAATTAATAGTTCTTCTGCCAGTTCTTTCTAACGCTTGTTTTGAACTCATCGGCTGATTTTTTTCCAGGCCAATTCCCTTTGGATTTCAAAACTGATCAGCATTAGATTCTCATGGGTGTGCGCGATCACCTTTTTTTTCTAAATTGGGTCTACTACATTTATTGCAAGTTCCCGGACAAATATGTTGGCATATTTGGGGAGTCCAAGACATATCTACTGATCCACCCCCTTGAATATGCCAAGTAAAACTTCCCTGAACATGGCTCAGAATAGGACAATGACCGCAGGCCATCCTCTTGAGGGCCAGAAAAATGACATTTCCTGACATTCTCTGGTATCCCCAGACATGCGCATAGCCAGCTTTAGTAAGTCCCTGTTTGAAAAAGGGTCACTGGACCTCCAACCTGCCTCCCCAAAGGTGTCTGTCACGTAAGAACCACTGGTGGCAGGAATCCGGAAGCTTGCTGGAGTGCTCACACGTGGAATGACCTTCAGTGACCTTGCCCCAGGTTCCTCCCAGCTCACACTTCCCTCAGGAGGTTCCCACACCAGCCTGCAGACAGCCTTTGGGATCCCTACACAGGCAGAAGTTCAAGCTCCGCCTTCTATTCAGTTGTTGTTTTCAACTGTTTTCTGAGATTCTGGCCTGGATTCGAGAGAGGGCAAAGGAGAACCAAGTCCAGGCCGTGGCAGAGGAGAATTTTCAAAGCAGCCATATGTACCGGAGATCCAGGGACACATTTATTAGGTCCCCACTATGTGTGACGCCATCTATGGAAAGCGATCCGAGGGATGCCTTCAGGATTTTCTAGTCTACTTACAGACGGAGAGTAACTGTCAGAAATCATCGCTCCATCTCACCTACCATTTCCTGATCCTCTTATTATCTTCCAGGATCTGGGTTAGGAATTCTTAGGTCACATTTAATCTTCTTATAAAGTTATTATATTGTAGTCATCATAAAGTTATAAAATAGCTTCATCTAAAGTTATTTTAACTTTTAAGTTAAAATGTAAAGTTAAGAGAAGGTTAAATCAATGTAAGAGAAGTAAGGTAAAGTTAAATATAAAGTTGAAGTATACAGAGCAGTGTAAGGTTGATCAGAAATCTGTGGACTCACAAATTCTACCCAAAATCAAAGCTATTCCTCAGCTCCAAGGCTCCATGAGATCTCTTTTTGCCCTAACAAATGGAATGTATCCTCACTAAATAGTGTTCTAAATTTACCAAGTGCCTAACTAAATCAGTTATACATTTTTAAAAAGTTAAAGTAACTTTATATAAATATATAATACAAAGATAAAATAACTTTATATAAAGTTAGTTTCTATCTATCTTATTATACAAGTTATAAGATAACTTTAAAGACACCATGACTCAGAGCAGTTAGACAAATGTCTAGGAGCACGTGCCAGTAAGTAATAGACCAAGAGCCCAACTCTGCTCTACCTCACTCTAAGATTGAGTCCTTTTCCTCAGTACTGCAACAGTGAATCAGCCAGTGGCGATGAAGGTCGAAGAATGGAATCAGGGTGTACATATGGCCTTTGAACCACCGTGGGGCGGAGGAACTGTATTGGTAAATATTGTTTAGCTGAATCATTGGGTGGGCAACCATGACCCGCCTGATTCCCCGAGGGGGTACCCCAACAGAAAGAAGTATGTGCGGTCCAGCCAATTTTTTGGTCAATCATGGGGCTTGAACTCTGGGCCTGGGTGCTGTCCCTCAGCTCTTCAGCTCAAGGCGAGCACTCTACCCCCTTAGCCACAGCAACACTTCCTGTTTTCTGGTGGTTTATTGGAGATAAGAGTTTCACAGACTTTCCTGCCCGGGCTGGCTTTGAACTGACATCCTCAGATCTCAGTCTCCTGAGTAGCTAGGATGACAGGTGTGAGCCACCAGCACCCAGCTTGAATCCCCAATTTCTTATAAAATGGACAACTTTCCTCAGCGGTTTGTTTTGGAAGTTAATGAAGGAATCCCCACGAGACCCCATGCCGTGCACCTTGTCTGTCAGAGAATGAGTAGCACCTGGTAAAGGCCGGGCCGCGCTGCTTGTGAACAATGAATCTGACCCCACGTGGCAGCAGGCAGCAGTGGTATGAGCTCAGCACACTGAGAGGGCGTGGCTTCCACGGCGCCATCACTCCTGGCTGAGGCCTGTCATGGCTGAAAGTACAGGGTAGGCCTTCATCCAGTGACACGCGGCTTACTTATGGACAGAATAGTATGCCACTGGCTGAAACCTTTTAGGAGACTTCTGAACGTTGTCTGTAATGCTTGGGACTCCTTGTAATACAAGAATAACTTTCCTGATCTTCGCAGTTCTTCATATTGAAAGGATCCCATGAACACGGTGTCCTATATCACCGAGCCTCACGCCCAGGTGACCGCGCTAATCCCAGTCTCTTCTAAGCCCCTGAAAGTCTAAGAAACACTGCTCATGAACGACTCTGTTCCTGCACCTGCGATGCCACCTGGGCCTCCGTGGCCACCCGAGGTGCTCCTCACCCCCTCCAGGTCTGCGTAAAACACAAAGGAGGCAGAGATGAATCCGAGGGAGCTGAGGAGGTCTTAGGAGACCGAGCTGTGCTTAAAATCGCCCATCATTGGGTGACTGAGGTGTAGACAAACTGAGAAACATGCGGAGTTTAAGGAATAACATTAAATTCTCCCAAGGAGCCATTTTGTAAGAGCCCCTAGAGTTTCTAAGAGCTAAGTCACAGCAAGCAGATGGAGACGTAGGGTGCTGGTTGGGAATCTTAACATCTAGTTCTGCCAGTAATTCACACTTCCCCAAGCCAGGCGGGACCACACTGTGTTCTGTGGGACCCGGGCCCGGCCCCCAGGGCCCTGAACCATGGAAATGGGGCAGACAGTGCCCTGGGGCTGGGCAAGCTGACACAGGTCAGTGTAGAAGCTTGGTAGCTTTCTGGGTATCAGGACCTAGGGAAAGCCCCTGACTGCCACTCACTGCCCTGTCCTGAAGAACCAGTATGGAACCAAGTACTGATCATGAGGATGCTGAGTTCCTGGGGCCCCAACAAAGTAACACAAACCTGGTGGATAGACAGAGATTCTTCACAATTCCTAGACACGTAAGTCCAAAATCAAGGCACAAGCATTGCTACACAGCCTCTTTGAGGCTGTGATGGCTCCTCACATTCCTTGGCTTGTGGCTGTATCCATGCAGTCCCTCCCCACCTTCATATAGCCCCGTCCCTCTGGGTCTCCGTGCCTTTTCCTGCTTACCAAGATAATAGGTTTAGGATCCACTCTTAACTTCAATATGAGCTCATCTCCGGATCTGCAGGGAAGACCCTGTTTCCAATAAAGTCACATTCTGGGGTTCTGGGTGAGTGTGGGTGGAGCGGAGGACACTGTACAACATACCTCACGGGCTGCAGTGATGCCCTGACTTCCGCTAGCCCTGGAAGGGTCTGGCTGAGGGGAAGGGAAGGTGGAGGGCCACAGGGCCTTCCACCTGGACCTCAGCCAGGGAAGAATGTTGCCTGGGTGGCTGCAGGAGGTGCCTCTTGGAAAAAAGGCCACTGAAAGGTGGAAAGAACAGGGCAAGCTAGGCACACCGTCCTAGGAATTGATGCAAGTGTGAATGTTTTATGCTTGGAAACAGGTGCACAGGTGGGAAAGAAAACTAGAGAGGAGGGAGATTAGCCACCTGGCAGATGTGGATTCAATAAACAGTAGCTATATCGGTCAGTTGTTTATGCTGGGCACACCCAGAAAATCCAGGGTCATCTCTCCAGCTCAAGGATTTCAACTTAGTCACACTGCACAGTTGGTTTGGCCGTGGGAAGTCATGGATTCGCTGGGTTCAAATGTGGACCTTTGGGGGGAAAATCAGCCTCCTGCTGGGGGTGTGTGTGTGTGTGTGTGTGTGTGTGTGTGTGTGTGTGTGTGTGTGTGTGTGTGTGTGTGTGTGTGTGTGTGTGTGTGTGTGTGTGTGTGTGTGTGTGTGTCAAAGGTGTTTCCAGGCAGAAGCAGTTTTCTCTCTGATCCTGGGCCTGGGAAGCGCTGGGTTTGCAGTTTTCAGCTGTGCCCAGTCCTCCTGGTTGGGAACATGCCATCGAATCTAGAGCATGGAGGATTGGAGTCTGATTCCATCCTGCTTCTTACTAACACTGCAGCCTTACGCAAATCACTTGCTCTTTGCAGGACAGTGGTTGTCCTATCTCTCTGCTGGCATGCCTGGTGCGAGATGAACGTGAGTGAGACATCATAGTAAACACACACACACACACACACACACACACACACACACACACTGGACTTCATTGCACTCACCATCACTAGGGCAAGCAAACCACGAGCCCTTCTGTAAGCAGACATTATGTCTTTGTCAATAGCGGTAAGTCAGGCAGAGTCACCTCCCGGGCTCAGGGCTGAGGATGTAAAATGCTTCCCTTCCTTGAGAGTCTCCAGCCCCGTGGCTGAGCACACATCCCCAAGGCTGCAACTTCACTGACCTCTGCCAAGGTTTGAATTAGGTTTGTGAAAGAAGTATTTGTCACACAATCAGCAAAGTTCACATGCTCTGGAACAGAGAAGGGATCAGACTTGACAGCCCCTGGGGAAATGCTCCCTTATCTAGAAGATTTACCGCATTACTGAAAGCTGCCTGTCCCAGAACCCAAGGTTAAGTGGAGAAGGAAACTGCAGTTCCCATCTGATTGGCAGAAGCGACGGTGAGGTGGGGGACAGGACAGGCAGGAACGGGCGACACCCCAGGATCCAGGCCACCAGAGAGCCCAGCTGCTCCCCTCCCAACTCAGCCACCAAGAGAGTACTGAAGCTAAGGCCCTTTATGGGAAACTAAGGCAAATAGATCTCTTTTTTCTTTCTTTCCATCCTTCTCTCCTCCCCTTCTCCTTCCTTGTTTTTCTTCCTTGCCTTTTTCCCATTCTTTCTTGGTTCCTTCCTTCTTCTTTCCCTTCTCATTCTTTCCTTCCTTCTCTTCTTTCTTCTTTTCCTTTTCTTTCCCTGTCCATAAAAAATGGTTCTAACTATGAACTTAGGCCATGGTATATGCTAAGCAAGTGGTTTACCACTTGGCTTTCTTCCTTTCTTCTTCTTTCTTATTCATGGGCATGATAAGAAGTTTTAGGTTTATCGAAAATGAATTAAAAGTACAGAAAATTCCCCTAAGACTACACCCCACTCAGAAACACACATACACATACACATGTACACATGTGTACATCCAATTACAGTTTGCCTATTATTAACATTTTACATTACATTTACATTGCCAGAATCGTAACACTGTTGTTATGTTATTATCAGTTTGTAGAATTCAGCCACTCTGGGCTATTCTTTGTAAGGAGTTTTGTTTTTTTTTTTTTTTTTTTTTTTTTTTTTTTTTTTTTTCTTAATTGATCACAGAGCTTGAACACAGAGCCTGGACACTGTCCCTGAGCTTTTGTTTTTCACTCAAGGCTAGAGCTCTACCACTTTGAGCCACAGTACCACTTCCAGTTTTCTGGTGATTAACTGGAGATAAGAGTGTCACAGACTTTCCTGCCTGGGCTGGCTTCAAATCGTGATCTTCAGGTTTCAGCCTCCTGAGTAGCTAGGATTATGAGCCACTGTTGTCTTGCAGGAGATTCCTTATTACAGTTGCAATCTCATTGCCTATTCTAGGTCTTGTGTTTTAAAGATCTGCAAAGTATTCAGAACACTCATGATCTGTATTTCACTTGTATTTGCTGTTGTATCACCATTTTCATCTCTGATTTTATTTGAGTAATTTCTTTTTTTGGTCAGTTGGCTAAGAGTTTATGATTTATTTTTTTAACAAATAGTATTTTATTGGGTTGCTTTTTTGAATAGTGTTTTAGTCACCACTTTGTTAATTTCTACACACACACACACACACACACACACACACACACACACATATATTATTTCTTTTTTTTAATTTTTAATTTAATTTTATTTGTGAACATACTGTACAGAGGGGTTACAATTACATGGGCAGGATAATGCGTACATTTCTTACCAAGCATTGCAGCCTCCTCCTTTGGTTTACCCTTCACATCCCTTCCCAGCCTCCCCCCTCCCCCCCAATCCCAGTCCTTCTCCTTCCCCCCCTTCCCCCCCCCCGCACCGACTTTGTAAAGTTCGTACATACATTATTTCTATCTACTAGTTCAGGATTAAGCTAAGGGCTTAAAGTGCATCGTACAGGTATTAATTTGAGACGTTTTGTTTTGTTGACATAAGTACTCATAGCTATAAACTTTCTTCCTAGGACTGCCTTTGCTGCATCCCAAACATTCTGATGTGTTATGTTTCATTTTCATTGGGCTCTTGGGACAATACATTCACCAATATATTGCTCAAATTCCATGTGAGTGTATAATGTCCGTAGTTTCTTTTGTTGTTGATCTGTAATTTTGTTCTAGTATGGTCTGGCAGTATATATGGAGTTATTTAAATTTTATTATATTTGCTGAAACATGCTTTATGACCTAAAATGTAATCTATTTTGGAGAAAGTTCCATGAGCTGCATAAAAGAATGTACATTGTGCAGCTGCTAGATGAAATGTTCTGTAGATGTCTGCCATGTCTGATTGGCCAATGGTGTCATTCATATATGAGGTTTCTGTGCTGAATTTTGTCTTGTGAATGATCTAGTGGTGAAGTGACATAGTGGGGTCTGGATCTGTCATGTGTTAAAGCCTATATATATATATATTTTTTGGTTTTTGGTGGGGGTTTTTTTTGTTTTGTTTTGTTTTGTCGGTTGTGGAAATTGAACTCTGGGCCTGGGTGCTATCCCTCAGCTCTTCAGCTCAAGCCACAGTACCACTTCCAGTTTTCTGAATGGTTTATTGGAGATAAGAGTCTCACAGACTTACTTGCCTGGGCTGGCTTTGAACCTCGATCCTCAGATCTCAGCCTCCTGAGTAGCTAGGATTACAGGCATGAGCCACTGGCACCCGCCTGCCTATATGTTTAATAAAGATCACCAAGATTTGGTTATAGATTTTTATGTCTTATTGGTGAAGAGAACCTTTTATTACAAGGAAGTGACTTTCTTTGTCTCTTCTGATCAATGTTGATTCTGAAATTTACTTTTTCAAGTACAAGTATACTCCAGCCTGCTTTCAGGGTGATTTGTGTGGGAGACTTCATTCCAACCTGCCAATGTTTATTTTTACTAGATAGATCTATTTCTCCTGGACAACAATGGTTGGTCCTGCTTCTATGCATTTGACTCAAGAACTGAGTCCATTAATAGAGTGTTAACAATGAAAGGTGTGAAGTAGTTCTTGCCATTGTAAAAAACTTTAGTGTTAGATTCTTTCCTTCTCCTCTTCTTGTCTACTCATTTGGTGGAATTTACTCTTTATGTTTACTCCATTCCCTCTTCTGTACGCAGAATGTCTTTTAATATCTTCTATAGTGTTAGGTGAGTGGTGGCAAATTGTTGTAATTTTTGTTTATCATGAAATATTTTTACTTGCCCTTCTGTTAAGACAGCTTCAGAGAATAGAGCACTCTGAGTTAGCAAGTGTTAACTTTCAGGGCTTGAAATACATAGTTCCAAGCCCTCTTTGCTCTTAAGGTCTCAATGGGGAAATATGACGTTATTCTGATGGATTTCCTTGTAAGTGGATGGGTTTTTCTCTCTTACAGCTTTCAATATTGTTCTTGTTTCTCTGTACATGATATGTTTGTAGAACATGTTCCTCGCTGGTCTGGTCTGTTGGGTGTTCTAAAAGCCTTGTATATAGATGGCTTTCCTTTTTCAAGATCTGGGGAGTTTTCTGCTGTTATTTCTATGCCTCTGGCTATCGCCACTTCTCCTTGAGTAATGCCCCTAAGACATATGTTTGGTTTTTTAACTGAATTTTGAAGTTCTTGCAAACTCCTCTCATTTTTTTTATTTTTTTCTTCCACATTTTTTCTAACTTTTTGACTGTCTATTCTATCTTCAAGTCCTAAAATTCTGTCTTCCTGTCTTCTGTATCATCTGCCCTGCTGGAGAAGCTTTCCACTTTACTTTTCACCTCTTGGCCTTCACTTTGATTACTTTCCAGGATTTCTCACTTTCTTGAGATCCCTTTCATGTCTTTCATCCCTTTTCATGAGGTCTTTACTTCATTGGCTTATCAGTGTCTTCTTTGATCTCTTTCAGCTGTTTGCACTCATTGGCCCAGTCATTTATAATCACTTGGTATTTATATCTCTGTTCTCATTGAATTACTTCATTTGGCTTGAACTCATGTGGTTGCTTGTAGATATTCCACTTTTATTTCGTTGAACATTCCTTTGCACCCAGTATATGGGATTTCCTCTCCTTCCCCGTTATTTTCATCATTTCTTGCATAATTGTTGGTTTCTCAGAGTGTCGTACTTCTTTGCCTCCTCATATTTTGTATTCGATTTTACTCATTTGGGATAAAATCTTGATTGTATTTTTAGCTGTCTTAAGTCTTCCTATGGGGTTATTCTCTATCCATTGCACTTGGTGTCAGCAAAGTTGCTGAATCAAGTCTCACTGCTGGGTGTGCATCTCACCTCTAATAATTTTTCCAATTCAAACCCCACTGGAATATTTAGGTACAGTAAGATACCATTGATAGCTTTATCTACCTAACCAGTTATGCCATACATATTAGGGCTGGATTTTTGTATCATACTATGAGGGGTAGAAGGATAAAAGTAGTTTGCATAGGGAACAGAACTAAGCTATGAAGAATAGGGACGGGAGGGAGTAGATGTGGAATCAGAAAGATGGTAAGGCCAGGCACTGGTGGCTCATGCCTTAATCCTAGCTACTCAGGGGGCTGAGATCTGAGGACTGCAGTTCAAAGCCAGCCTGGACAGGAAAAGTTGTGAAACTCTTGTTTCCAATAAACCACCAGAAAACCAGAAGTGCCACTGTGGCTCAAGTGGGAGAGTGCTAACCTTGAGCTGAAGAACTGAGAGATAGCGCTCAGGCCCAGAGTCAAGTCTCATGACTGATCAAAAAAAAAAAAAAAAAAAAGATGGTGAGAAGGAGAATGGGATGGGATAGATGCTGGTACCTAATATACTCCTATATAGGTATATAGTTAAGTTGTTGTGGGAGGGTAGTAGTACCATGAAAAGTTACAGATGGGTAGAAAGGATAAGTATAATAGAGAAAGAAAGAGAAGGATGGGTTACTAGCAAGAGGAGAAAAAAGAAAAAGAAAAGATGAAAATAAAACCATTTTCTTCCTTATTGAGGGTAAAGGTTGGTTGCTAGCTGGGTTCTGTCATCAAAATAGAACCACACTTTGAAATCTTAGATTCTGCTCTGGGATCTGGTTTGAATTTGCCTAGTGGGAGGGAGAGGGAGGGAGAGAGAGAAAGAGAGAGAGACAGAGAGAGAGAGAGAGAACACACTCCGCCTATCTTGAAACTCGCACTTTGCCTTGCTCAGGTTTTCTTGTCCTGGTAGTGCCCCAGGATAAGGTAAAGTTCAAGGTAGTCTCTAAGGCTGCCGTTTGAGGGAGGAGGAGTTCCTACCACTCTGATACTTTGTTTCTAGACTGCCCCAGGCCAAGAGGGGTCTGTGGATCTGCAATCACCTCTCAGGGATATGCATGTGACGCACTCTCCCACCACTGACCTTCCCTCCTGATCACCCGCTCGGCACGGGAGGGGTGTGGGCAGACGTCCCAGGAGTAAGGCATATTATAATGTTTCAGCAGCACCTGCTCCCGTGGGATCCTGGGAAGTTATGGCTGACACACCAAGCACTCACCCATTGCATAATTAGACATGGAGTTCTTTTTTCAGGCTACTCGTCTGGCTTTTTCTTATGGATTCCTATATTCTAGTTGCTCTCACTTTCGTATTGAGACAGTATGGCACTCTCAAATGCTGCTTGCCTCTCCATTTCATCCTGATCTGAAAACCACCCAAGCCAGACTTGCTGTTCTCAGTGTAGATGAGCGGTTCTACGTAAATTGTGTGGGTCAGGCCAGGAGAAACGCACACACAATACATACATACATACATACATGACCCATATACACACTACATACATTACAATACCACATGCATGCCTACAATACACATACACACATGCAATACATACACACAAATATATACTACGTGCATGCACACCTAACTACATATACACATGCACTACATGTACACAATACATGTGCACACATACATACACACACACACACACACACACACACACTCACACACACGGTCTGGGGTTGCCACTACCACTGCTGCAGAGGAAATTCTTACCTCCATAAGCCTTCTGAGTAAAGCTTTTTGTTTTGATTTTTGGGGTGTTGCTCTGCTTTGTTTTGTTTTAGACGTTTAATAGTCAATAGTTTATTTATTTATTTATTTATTTATTTATTTTATCAGTCATGGGGCTTGAACCAGGAGCTGTCCCTGAGCAATTTTTTGCTCAAGGTTAGCACTCCACCACTTTGAGCCACAGTTCCATTTCTGGTTCTTAGGTGGTGAGTTGGAGAGAAGAGTCTCTAGCCTTTCCCGCCTGCCCTGGCTTCAAACCAAATCCTCACAACTCAGCCTCCTGAGTAGTAGGATTACAGGTGTGAGCCACAGCACCAGTAATAGTAATTCCTACTATTACCTTCATCCCCCAACATCCCCCCCTAAACAAAGCTTTCCCTCCTAGCCCTGTATCCTGCTGACACACAGAAAATGTCGCTGTCAGATACTCATCAAGGCAATCATTCTAATCCATGTTCTTAACTGACGACAAGCATACAGATTCTAGACCAATGCAGAGAGACAAGCAGTGAGACACCCCCCCCCCCCGCCTTGTGACCCTTCCCACCTGTACAGAAAGAAGCACAGTCCTGGTGAAAGACAAGAATCCAACCTAGGCAGACATCTGAAAGCAAACACTGCTATATATTGGTTCAAGAACAGAAGAGTTTATGCCCATAAAGTGTTATATGTAACACCCATGACTGTGTGGGCAAACCCCCCGAAGGTCATGGTCATCTCAGAATCATTCACATGTGTTCTCCTGGGGTCATAGGCCTGATATCAAATAACCCAGTCCTGCCTGAAATGGAAGCTCCTAGTATCCAGCCACCGCCATGTCCCCAAGGTGTCTGTCTTCATTCACAGCATTCCCCCTCACAGTGACCCTCCTCGTCAAAGGAGGACTGAATTCCTACAGCAGAGGAAGCTGCTCCCACAAAGAGATGGCTGGGTTTGCAGGCGGACACCAAGCTTCTTACAAGTTCATGTAGCCCACAATGGCTTATGAGTGAACTTCATCCCATCCCCTTTCTCGCCACACCTTGAAGACAGGAATTGGGCAGGTGCTAACACATTGACCTCGGAAGGCTGAGAGGGATGAGCTCAGAGCTGCTCCTGCAAAGCCTGAAAGCTGACACGAGAGATGAGTTTCACTGCTGTGCAGTGGGCTTTCCAGAACCTTCCAGGGACACCTTGCAGGACTGTTGTATGCAGCAAACAAAGCAAGGGCCTAAAGAGGTGTAAGAAGAGGGCTCCCCAAAAAAGCCAAGGATCAAGACAAACACTATTTTAGTACAGTGGGTATTTTTAATTAAAATGAAGGCCCAAAAGGCACAATGAACCAACTATTCCAATTCAAAATAATGTCAAAAACCTGTCTGTCCTGCCCAGCTCTGAGCTTTGGTACCACAATCTCCTCATCCTAAAGTGGATGCTAGAGATATGAACACTTACATGCAGAGTCAAATGGTTTCCAAGTGTATTAGCCTTGCAGATTGTAAGAGCAGTAACAAATGAGAGAGAGCTGCACCAGATAGTTGTGGGGTCTTAGGAGTCAGCTAGCCATCCTTCACCAAATGAGGGGTCCAGGAAAACGCCAGGACACAGCAAAGAGCACACAGATGGGGGAGGGGTGGATATGAAGAGTGACAGGAAATGGGAGACAGCATCTTGATGCAGACAGAGGCTGAGTGGAAAGCATGAAAGGAAATGTGTAGGACAGGCCAGTATCCAGGGCAATTTCTCAGGCACAGAATCACCTGCCATCAATTCAAGAGGAAAAAAAAAACTAATGGACAAAAGGCACACTGTTGCTGTTTTTTGTTTTTTTTTTTACTCTGTTTTAATTGTATTTTATTTTATTTGAGAACATACTGTACAGAGGGGCTACAATTACATGGGCAGGATAATGCATACATTTCTTACCAAGCATTGCAGCCTCCTCCTTTGTTTACCCTTCACTTCCCTTCCCCGCCTCCCCCCTCCCCCCACCCAATTTTACCCCCCTCCCCCCACCCAATTATACCCCCCTCCCCCCCACACACCGACATTGTAAAGCTGGTTTTGACATGACATTTTGTACTTCTCACTGTTGCTGTTTTTAACTTTAAAATGTAGTTCTCCCATTACAAAAAAAATAATGCAAGCTCACTGTATGAAGTAAGAAAATTACAAGAAGTACAGGGATGACACCCCCAGAGTTGTGACATATTTTCTTCCCATGTTCTCCAGGAAGATAAAATGCAACAAAATGTTTGAGAAATGGAGCAGCAACTGGCAGAAGAAGAAGTCCTTTCTTCAAGAGTTCTTGCATGTGGGGTGCAAATGCTGACTGAGAACAGAATTATGCCCCTGCTTGTCTCATGTGTCCCCAGACACCCCAACAGTACATTTCCACTGTAGCTCAAAACATGCCTCTCTATGCTCTCCCTCAAAGACAGAACACCCTCATGGGTGGGTCATGGTTTCCCCCATCGTTTTTAAAATTCTGCTGCTGGGTACATTTTTCCTGTTCTTCTGAAACTGACTCCATCCCTGAGTCTCTGGCCTGCAGAAGGGAGGAGTCTGTGGTTCAGGTGTGTTAGTCTGTAGGCAAAGGTGATTCTCCAGGCCTAAGCACTCTTCCTTCTGAAGAACCTCCAATTCTTAGTCCATAGACCCATGAAGCTTCTCCTTCTGTTAATGGATGGCGGGGAACACTGGACACAAGCCAGACCGAGGATTCTGCAGCAGATGCTTAATTCCCTCCCAGCGAATAGGCAAGATTTGTGTTATGCAATTTTCCCAAAGCGCTAGCTGATAAAACGGCTATTAACTCTCCTTTATACAAATCTTTAAGGGTGCGATTCAATTTATCAAAAAAAGAAGACATCAATTCCCCACCTCCCTCAGCTGAGTGTAGTACTTGGCTCTCAAGTTCTTAATAAAACAAATTAACCACGAGTGCAGTTCTAGTTCAAGGCCTGGAGAGAATGGCCCCGTGTCTAGGAGAATCAGATAGAGAACAGGCACTGGGGCTTAAGGTCAAAAAGCAAGAGCTGGGTCATTACTGGGTCATTACAATAGGTCAGTCAGAGACAACTGGGGGGAGAGGACCTCCCACTGGGGTAAATCTACCCTAAGGTAAATCTCGTCCAGGCATAAGCTGCGAGTACTTCTAAAGTTCTCACCACAAGTATTTATGCCTTAATCTTATAAGGTAAATGCTTTACTGTCATTTTAGACCTGGCAATAGTGTGGTGTCCAGGAGAGGTTAAGAAGTTTACCTGAAGTCACTCCAGTAGTCTGCCTCCACAACGCTTGCTCCCACCTGCCAATATAACATGAATCATGAAAGGACTGAACACGAATGTGGAGGCCAGACCTTGTAGCAGCCAGGGAGATGGGACTTGGTGTAATGCGCAGTCGGGATCTGGGTTGCGTTTTGGAGGGGATGTTGTGATCAGAGTATTTAGGAGACTCACCACACACAAGGTGAAGCAGAGGTAACAGAAGGTAAGGAATGCAAAGGCCAGGCGTGAATCAGAAGAGCCTGGCCACCAGGAAGGGCTTGTCTGGAGAGGATGCTGAACACTGGAGCTTGGAGACCCAGGAACCCCAGGCCCACACGAGACACTATTTCCCAGCACTGTCAGCTCTGACGGAAACTTTGGTCAGACAACCCATCCGGTGCCCTTCCCGAAGCAACTTGAGAGAAACAGAGATGGAATTCACTTGTTCCAGGTTAAATTCTAGTTTTGATAGAAGAAAGCAATCCTAAAGAAAAGCTGACCTTTCCAAAGAGTCCATTTCCACAGGGACAAGTAATTATACAACATCTGGGGGCAGCAGGTGAAGGCCTGGGATGAAGGGAGAATCTTGTCACCTGGCACTTCCAGCTGCTCCCCCTTCCAGGGAAGGACTCACAGTTACTTGCTTCTAACCAAGAGTTAGCTTGGTCCTGGCTGGCGGCAAGGTCGAGGGAGAGTAATGGTAAATAGGACATGGTGCCTGCTCTTGAAACTGAAGACAGGAGTGTGGATAGACTTGTCCAGGATACGTATTTCACGTCAGCCAGGACACATTCTGCGAGCTACAGCAGCTCCTGCCCTTTCCAGCCTATTACAACATACCAGGAAGGCAACTCAGGTATGCAACAGAAATAAGAGAAAATGGGGAAAGGGGATTGCTATCCACAGTCATTTTCCTTTACTGTCTAACACCTCCTAGGCACAGAAACCCTGCAGCCCTTCTGACTGCCCTAGAATAACTATCTTCTTGAAGCAGGAGGAAAAGATGAGATTTTCCACTAATTGGGAATTCCCTAATGGAAAAAAAAATCAAATGACCACATCACCTTTCCTGAAAGGATACAAGTTCTTCACGACACATCAGAGCATAGTGCAGACCACATGCAGCTATTCATAGAGCACAAAGATGCAGGAAACTTGATTCTATCACCACACATAGATAGTTAGCCCTATTGCTTAATCGTACTTTCTCATCTCCAGTGAGGAGTCGAAATTTTTCTGTAAAAGCAAAGATAATACAAAAGTCATAAGCGCCCTCCAAATTTTTGGCTGGAAGAGATTAAAGAGCAAGCAAAGCATATGCTATACAGATAAAAATTGGAAAATACTGAGGTGACAGTATAATCAGAAGGCATTCTACCCAAATCTCTTGAGCTTTATAATTCTGCCTTTTAAAATTAAACCCATTTAGAATATTTAATGCCCCAGCCATAGCTTCAGTTTTTTTCTCACCATTGGAAAAAACCATGGTGTAGAATTTAAAGACATAATGATTCTAAAACAAATATTAAGTACCTGCCTGAATAAAAACAGGTACTTTCCATCTGCTATAACCAGTAAACCGGTTGCTTTTCTACCATAAAGCACATGCTATGTGTTCATGTAAGTATATGTTTGTGCAGTTAGGTGTGCACACACTTGTATGTGTACATGTGTTTGTGTGTGCACATGTATGTTTATGTGTGGACACCTGTGTGTGTTTCTATCAAGAAAACATAAAGGTGCAAGCTAGAATGTTCATTTCACCAAGGTGGCATAAACACAATATGTCAGTTATAAATTCTCCAGGTACACTCTGATTCTACTGAGTGTCTTTTCAAAGACTCCGATATGAAAATCCTTCTTTCAAATATAGTTCTGGAGTAGCCTTTAATTTTTACTTCCTTATTTTTACGGTAAGTCATTTTAAAATTAGACCCATGGTCTAATTACAGTTTGTCATGAGTGAAGTTAAAAGTAAACTAATGAGCTCCAGATAAGTTTAATGTCATCTGTGGACTACAGATGGTTGCATAAATGTTTCCCAAAATATCTCCTGCAGTTCTCACATTCAAAGCAGATGAGTGACCATGGTCCAGGATGTCCCATTGCTTTGACCCCAAGCGCCCAGAAACATTATAAAAAGTCATGAGGAAGCCTAAGATACAGAGTTCTCTAACAGTATTCCTCAAATTTATTTGCCCAGAAAAAAGCTTCATCCCATTGTCACATAATCATAGTAATTTGTGAAGTTCTGTGGCGCACACACGTACACCATCCTCGGCCGGATAACATTCCTCGTCAGCTGCATGGCAGCCACACTGTGAGCACCGCGCACCTGACGCTCCCTCGTGGGCCCCGGCGCTCGCCCACCCTTCCTTAGGAGTGCCCACAGGACCGCCGGTGGGCCAGATGGCAGCGGGCAGACACCCCACCTGAATGCGCGCTCTAGAGGGCTAGTGAATCAAGATAAGACCCCAAAACACAGGGTTGATAAGATCACATCAAATGACAAGGCGTGTACGTAACAAAGGGGAGACTGTACAGTAAAGGTAATCCACAGAATGGGAACATATTTTCACACTACCCATCCCAGGAGCAATTGAGTATATAAGGGACAGACATTCAATGCAGAAAGAGGGTGAGGGAGGGAGAGGGACAGGGGAAGAAGAGGAGGAGGAGGGGAAGGAAGAGGAGAGGAGAGACAGGAAGGGGAGAGAGAAGAGGGGAAGAGAGGGAAGAGAAGAGGAGGAAGAGGAAGGGAGGGGAGAGTAGAAGAGGAAGAGAGGAAGGGAGGAAAGAGAGGAAGGGAGGAGAGGACAGGATAGGAGTGAGAAGAGGGGAGGGAGAGGAGGGAAAGAAGGGGGAGGGGAAAGAAAGGAGGAGAGGCAGGCAAAAATTGATTTTAAAATCCTAAATTGACATTTCCCAAAAAATAAAACACATGCAAATTGCCAGTGGATATATTAAAATGCTTAAGATTATTAATCACCTTCCAATGATACAAATGCAAATCAAGATCATAGTGAGGTATCACTTCAATCTAGTTAAAATGGCTACTATCAGAAAGGCCAAATGTAAGCGCTAGGATGAATAAGGAGATACTTAGATACTGCCAGAAGGGATGTGAATAAACACAGCTATAACAGACACAGTATGGAGGTTCCTTGCAAATCTTTAAGAAGAGCTACCATATGACTCTGTAATCCATATATATACCCATATACCCCCAAAAAGCTGTCTTCCAAAGAAGAGAAGAGTAGCTACTCCCTGGAAATGGCAGGAAGATGGTGAGGGTCTGCCCGCTTGTGATTCGGTACAAGCCTGCCAATGGCTTGGAACCCAGTCTCTGCTGCCCACACGTCACGCATGACTGGATGTGCTGGCTTGTACGGCCCAAGTGGCAGAGCAGCTTGTACGACAGCCTGGACCTGTTGCAAAGCCTCCTCTTGTTCTAGAACTCACTGAAAACCATCGGTTTCCCAGCAAGTGGCCCAGAATAGCACACAGGATGTATTGCCTCCAAGCCCTAAGCGTTGAGCTTGTCTTTTGGCTGGTGGTGGGGCCTTCACCTTGGAGGAGAACGTCAAGGTCTCAGGCGTTTCTTTCCCACTCTCACAGAAAGCCTCGCGTACTTGCTACTTCTTTCTCACAGGTCTGCCAGATCTAACAGTTTCATGAAGGCTTACAGTATCCAGTGAGGGTGACGGGGAAATTGAGGTCCTACACTGTCTTGAGCTTTGGACGGTGAGGGTTCACCAGCCAAAAGCAAGTTGTGCCTGGTGGTCTTGATTACAGGTATAAAGGGGAAGGGATAATTACAGGAATGGCATACAAGGTCTAAGAGGATGTGTTCACTTTCTCAGGAGATGACGCACATGTGCAGCCACAGCTGCCATTGGAATCACTGTCTGAGCTGATGATAATCCATTATCATTCCCCACAAGCCATGTGTTTTCTTGACACCCAAAGAGGCAGGCTGCATCCGTGCTGGGAACCACCACTCCCGTGCTTTACAAGTCCTGGAAGGGGAATAAAACTCTCCCATCCCTCCAGGAATATGACTTTTGACTTACTGCTTTTGTAGGTACGGGATATCACCCCACTATGACAGCCCTCAGTCCACAGGTTAGATTCTGCCAAGCACAAGCACATTCGTCACCTTCTGTCTGTGACCTGCCGTTCTTAACAGAGAACATTCAGCTTCCTCTCTACCAGCGCGCGAGTTCTTAGGGGAAGTGACCAGTTCACTCTGACAGCTCCAGGCTGCCACACCGGAAGTAGCCGCATGAACTGAGGATGGAAATCCATGTCTGGGTGGGAGCCAAGCCCATGGGGAGATACACAAAACGGAGTGAAGCCAGCTACCCTGTAGCCATTTGAACTTTCTATGTTGAGGTCTCTCCTAAACATGCCACCTACAAATAAGTATTGTTCCCTCAGCCCATGTGTTGATTTGGGGACGCTCCAAAAAGGTGTTTCCATGCTGACTGGAAGATCAAGGGCCCCTTCCCGTGTGATTATATCTTATCATTTCCTTTTGTTGGTCCATCTTGCTCTAGGACGCTTTGGGGTGAACCGGACTACAAGTGTGCCCTGTGGGGCAAGTGTAGGCCCAGTTTGTCCTAGCAGTAGGGGACAGCTTGCCTCGAAGCCCATTGCTCTGGTGTTCACTGGAAACACTAGTCCTTTCACCTAAGTGTGAGTGTATAGTAAATACACAGCCTCTTGCACAAGGATCCATGCTCACTTTATACAAACGAGCAGGGAAACCCAAGAGGTTTCCTGAGCGTGGCTGCTACGCTGGCTCCCGGCAAGCCAGCAGTCTCATTTGGGTTGCTGAGTTTTTCATTTGTCTTCTTTCCTACCTTTTCCTCTAGCAGGAAAATTGGGTCAGAAGAAGAGCCTTAGGAGAAGTTGTAAAGATGCCTGAGCTAGCCTGTATGTCTTGCTGTCATCTTTTTCATGGGAAAACTCAGAAACGAAGTAATAGCACCTGCTCCCAGTGAATGCCCAGCTGCCCTTGCTCCCAAGATTACAGAATCCGCGGCCTGCAGTGTCACAGGTAGTGAGTGGCCCCTACCTACCATGCCCATGACCTGGACAGCGTGGCCTCAAAAGACCAGCTCTAGAAACCACACGGACCCACAGGCTGACATGTGGCAGGGAAGAAAAAGTCAGACAACTCAAGATGACTCACACAGACGCTCGAAATTTTAAAAATCCACACACAGCCACCTACGGTATTTTAAATTAAAATTTTTTACCCCAGTCCTTTGGAAATAGAATTTGCCCACATGTCTAAAAAAGATTTTTTTTCCAGTTCCCATATATTTTTTTTCCAGTTCCACAGACCTTCGGGCTTCTCCATCTCCCTCCAAGACGACATTACTTTCCAGCTTTCGTATATGAAACACAAACACGGGTTTAAGCTGAAATCTAATCAATCTACCCTTAGTAGAAACATGAAAATCAAATTCTCATCTCAGAATTTTCCAAACAGCAGCTGCTGTGTGGGTTTTTTTGGGGGGAGGGGTTGTTCTGGGTTTTGGAGGGCTTTTTTTGTTTGTGGAAAGACAAAAGAAACAATGCTTTTGACCAACACCTCTTTTGGGGTGGGGGGAGTTCTTGGCCTTCCTACCTTCTCATGGCAGATGGAAAGGGGTGACAACAAGCCTGCATCCAGGATGTCCCCAGATAGCCTGCTCCTTCATGGGCCCCATCTCTGTTGATACTCTCTTCTTCGTTGAGGGTGGCATCTGAATCAGAGGTCTCTAAGATAATCCCTATGACCATTCCACAGCTTTTTTGCCACCCAACCAATATCATCTGTAGGATGATCCATCCCATAGTGATGAATAAAGGCGAATGATACGTTTATAATTTCCCTGGGATGAGGGGATGAATTCAGTCCCTGGTCTCCTGTCTTTCTCACTTACATCATCATACAGGGTCCCCAGTTCCTAAAGCTATCAGGTGTAAGATTCTCCTGTGTGATGTCCTGTGCTAACCTGCACCTTGTTGGGCATGGAGAGCCTCAGAATATCCAGGACTCACAAGCCATTGGTCTTCACTTCCTTCGCTTCCTTGTGGGTGAAATCAGATGAAGCTTTCCTCTCTCCTTTCCTTGGTGTAGTGGGCCTTTTCTCTGATTGTGGAGTTCCTTCAGCCTCATGGGCTTTCGGGTGCAGACTCTGCCACCTATTGACTCGTAACGTCCAGAAATTTCCCATTACCCCTGCTGTCAAAACTTGCCAGGTCCATTAGACTTCCATCCTGGGTGCACGTGGTGGCATCTCATAGATGAAATGCATGATCGAAATCCTGCCAAAACTCCAGGCAGTTACTCTTACCACCCCCTTCCCTTCTGTCCCCAAACCCATTCCTTGTAAGTCTAGTGACAACCCACCTGTCCCCCAAACAGCTGGCATGACGCACTGGAGAGAGGTCCCTGGAGTGGATAGTTAGGGGGTGGCAACTAGCGTCACAGTGCGAAGGAAGCATCTTCTCCTACTCCCGCCCCCTACCCCCTCCCCTGCCCGGGAGCAACGTGGTCTACGCACACATTTGCATTCGTCCTGCGCCCTGCCCCGGTCCTCCCAGAAAACAGTCTCCCAGAATGACACTGTACTTTCTCTAGATGCGAAATCTGTGAACATATTGTGTGGGATACAGAATGAGGACGCTACATTTAAAAATCACATAACTCTGCAAATTCTGGCTAGGGCTGTGCTGCTAAACGTTTATCAGCAGTCTCTTCAGGAAAAAATAATCCAGACCACACACACACATACACAAATATACATATACATATACACACACACACACACACACACACACACACACACACACACACACACACACTTTTCTGGTCTACAGGCATTTTCCTGGTCTATTTATAAGTAATCACCTACATAAAAATTTTATTGTGAATCCCACATAACCAATTGGTTATTATACAATAAGCTTTTGTTGACTTTCACTAGCCAGCCTGCACCCATGGCTGATATATTCAGGTAGAATTCCAACCTGAATGCTGGTGAGTTTCTCCCTCTGGTCAAATGAAGAAGATGAGGATGGGTGTAACAGCAAAAAAGTGACAATTCCTTTGCTGAAACGAGAGTTTTCAGCTAATGGAATAATACTGTCTCGGTGTGGGTGGGTGTGCGCTCTCACGTGCACATGTGTGTTATCCATGCGGTAATGGGTACAGGTCATGCCCCACCTCTCAGTTAACTTCACACTGCCAGCAAGTCTCTCACTTTCTGCTATCTGGATCGAAGTTCTTCACCTTTAGCACTGTCAACCATTGGAGCCAGCTCCTGAAATAGCTCTTGGGAAACATGGGCTAGCAGACAACTGTTTCAGGCATTAAGATGTGTTTAGCATCTCTGTCTGACTCCTTCCCATGAGAGACCAGTACAATCTGCATTCCCTCTGTCCGTGAGCATCTCTAGATATTGCCAAACATCTTCCAAGGGCAAAAACTACCTCATTCAGAACAACTCATTTTAACAATCAACAAAACAACCTGCCAAACCTTGATGCATTGTGTTTGACAACCCCCCATGATGCCAACTATGGCTATGCAAGTAACATCAAGAACCCAGATTTTTTTTTTTGGCGGGGGGGAGAAGGAGATGAGGCCACAGGCAGCAACACAGAATTTCCATCGTACAGATGAAAGAGATGGAACTAACCTCAAGAACATTGATAAATAAGAGGGTGGAAACCTTTAGCGCTTAGTACCTTTGCTTTTAAAGTTATTAGTGTAACTGCCAGTGTGGGTAATTTTGCTCTAACGATAGTGGAGTTTTTAACAACTACCACTTAAAATTCCTGAAACATTAACATTGAGCTGTAGAAAGTCTTGGGTACAACATCACCTCTAACTCATGGAAAGCTTCCGTTTGGAGATGAAATTTTTGTTCTGCCTCTTGAGCTTCACTCTAGAGTTTCTGGTTTACCTGTGTCAGTTGCTTGACCTCTGTAAATGTGTCTTCTGCTCACCCCAGGCTAACATCTCCCCTCTGGTTCCTCTGCCTTGTTTCCCTAGTGCTCTACTGATAATGGCTCACATGCTTCCATTTTCTCAGCCTACTACTTTGGAAAGTTACTGTGGAAAGTCCCTTAAAACCAACTGCACCTGAATCATGCAGTGACAAGACCTCCCTGACCTGAGGCTTGGCTCTCAGTCCCAGAGGGGAATTAGGACCTATGACTCACCTGTATTTTCAACAGCTACATGTTGTAATAATGCACTCTGTTGATCGGAGAGTTGGTTTTCCTTTCAGACAAACTTTGAGTGTGTAAATCCTCACCAGCCTCCTTCTCTATGACTTCTACATCCTCATGTTAAACCAACTACAGATGAGAAATATTTGGGGAGAAAAAAAATGTGTTTGTAGTGAATATATTCAGAGGTTTTTTTTCTGGTCATTACCCCCAAAGTAATACAGTTAAAAGTACGTGCATTGCACCGATATCATATGAGCTAGTAGACGCCACCTGCAGGTGGGCAGGGGCAGGTAGAGGATGTGTTGTGTGATAGGCAAGCACTGTGCTGCCTATATGTGCGCGAGTGATGAGAGCACTGTGGGGCGTGGCGTCCATGAGGGATCCTGGAACCAATCCCCTATGGGTGCGGAGGGATGGCTACGTATGGCGTGAGACAAAGGCTTTAAATCAGCAAAGCACCGTCATTTATATAACCTCCTGCCCTGGAAAACGTAGGGGCAGTGTCTGACGCCTGGATTGAGGCCATGGGGGCCTCAAGTTATCTTGGAGGAAGCAGGGATGCCTCATGCCCCGAGAGGACCTGTCCTGGGCCCGCCTGCCCTGTGGGAATGGCTTTTACATAACCCAAGAGAAACAGCACGCAGACAGCAGCTGCTTGTCTGAAGTGGGCAAGGGTGTGCGGGGGACTGCTAGGGTCCCCAGGCTGAACGGTGGAAAGGCAGGGTCCCCAATGCGTAAGGCTATCCTCACCTGCCAGGCCCCTACAGCAGGTCCCGTGCAACTGCCGGAGACACCTTCTTCCTGGCAGGGACACTGAGACTCTTCTACAAGACAGCAGCAGTGGGCCTGGCTCCCTGGGAAGACTGGATTGTCTGACAACTTCCCAAGTATACATACCCCCAGGATGCCTAGATTTTTTTGCGGGGGAGGGGTGATGAGATCACATGTAACAATGCGTAATTTCCACCATACAGATGAAAGACACGGAACCGGAACTCACCTCAAAACCGGCAACACACGCCGGCGCCAGTGGTTCACGGCTGTAATCCTAGCTATTCAGAAGGCTGAGATCTGAGGATCATGGTTCAAAGCCAGCCTGGGCAGGAAAGTCTGTGAGACCCTTATCTCCAATAAACCACTCAGAAAACTGGAAGTGGGCTGTGGCTCAAGTGGTAGAGCGCTAGCTGTGAGCTGAAGAGCTGAGGGACAGTGCCCAGGCCGAGTTCAAGCCCCACAACCAACAACAACAACAAAAAAGAACTGCAACACATTAAATAAGAGGACAGAAACCTAGTGCATAGTGTAGGGTTTGCCGAAAGGAGACCACCACATGGTTCAGGCAGAAATGAGTTTCTTGAGGGGAGAGCGAACTGCAGGCTTGCACGAGATGGAGGCCTACAGAGAGAAAAGAGAAGAAAAAGAAAGAGGGCGGGGACTGTGAGTGAGTGGGATTCTATAGGGAACAGCGGAAGTGCAACCCCAGCGGATGCGGAAGTGATCTTAGAGTCTAGGGAACCTCTCACTGTCCAAAGGAGGCGTGACTGGGGCGGTTCAGGAAGTGACCTCAGCAGATGAGGAAGTGACCTCAGAGCCTGGGATCCTGTGCTGACTCACAGGCAGGTGATAGATAGTCAGGTGATTACTAGTCTCAGGCAGGTGATTTCTGGCAAGGCTACGTGCTGTCTTTCATGAAGAGGAAGGGGGGAGGGGGCTGCTCCCCCCAGGCAGATCTAACAGGACCTTTGCTTTTAAAATTATTAATGTATCTATAAGTTTGGGTAATTTTGTTTTTAACCATAGCAGCATTTAACAACCACCTCTTTAAAAATCCTCTGCCTCGTGGACCGGTGCTGCTCATTCTCTGATTGCCCCCACTGACTCAGTACGAACAGTCTGGCAGGGCAGGATAGGATGGGGCTCAAGAGGCAATCATGACGTCTGGCTGCAAATAACTCCAGGATCAGGTCTCCCCAGTGGTGAGCACAGGACCACCAAGCAGGAGGTCCAGTGGACTCCAGACACCCTCAGGCAAGAGCCAGCCTCTGTCTAAGTTGTCAAGATCTGGAGAGTGACTGGGCGTGGTTCTGAGAAATAACATTCATGAAAGGACCGCTGACCTTGAAACATGCCTGGAATGGCTCAGCGTGGCTCCTTTCTCTCAAGATGACAGGTAGACAGCAGGTTAGAAGCACAGTCCCCTGTGTGGTGGTGTTGAGCTGGTCTAGACTTTGCCCACGTAGCCTGATAGGATGAAATTAGATCCTTGGTGGTCACATTCTCAAAAGAGATGAATGCAAGTCTCCTCAGACTGGATCTGTGCCCTAGAAAATGTATTGTTATTAAAGGAGCCAGTCTGGCCACTCACTAGCCTCTGGCTTCCTACTTGCCATGTAACTTGGTACCGGTGTGATATCTTGGGTCCTGGGCACCTCACCAGAGCTGAGCAAAGGGTAGCACCATATCCCTAACGCTCCAAAATGGTGAGCTGAATAAACCTCTTCTTTATGAAATAACCAGTCTTAGGTGTTTTGTTCTAGCAACACAATACCGGCTAATACAGTTCCGAGGGGTGGAGCAAGGAGTGACAAATTCCACGAGTCACCTGATCTCTCTTCAGTTAGGCACACAGGTCTCAGCAAGGGGCACGGTAGGAGATCACGTAAATCATGACACTCCCCCCAGGGGTCCGTGTGAATCTGGATCACATTGGAAAGAACCCATGGGGACAGGAGGCAGAAAAGGTCCCAAATATCCCTGGGCAGACATAGCTTCCATGGCCCTCACCCGGCCCCTTAACCACTCCCCACCCCAACCTCATGTGCCACAATCCCTCAAACCTCAGCTGGCACTGTTCCCACACCACTCCCACCTCCCCCTTTGCTGGTCCTGGGAGCAGGCCAGGCCCACCTGAGGAATCTGGCCTCTGAGACAGGGTGGTAGGGGGTGGATCTGCCCCAGGGCCCTCCTACTGCATGTAGATGGGGCATCCCATGTGCTCAGAGCTGGGAAACTCCCAGGACACTGGCAGCAGCCATGACCAGCCCCTTGCTTAGGGGTACTGTTATCTGCCTTGCAACCCCCTGGGTTGGGGCACAGCAGCCTGGATGCGTTGGGGTGCAGTCTGGGATTGTCCAAGCCCTCAGGAGCAGAGCGTGGACATCTCCGTGCCCACGGGCAGAGGGTGAACCTGCTCGGACCTCATGTCACACAGCCATCCGCCCCGCTGGAATGTGGGCTGGGGGTGTGTGGCATGGGTTCCGTGGCCTCCTCTGGGCCAGGAGAGGGAAGAAGGGGAGGAGGATGTAAGCAGAGGCAGCAGCGTGTCCCCTGCTGCTCAGGGAATCACCTCCTGGCCACAGGAAGCCTCTAAACCCACCCACCCCCAACCCCTCCCTCCACGTCCTGAGGGGGCCCAAGCAGGGCTCCGCAGGCCCCTGTGCAGGGCAGGCCGCCAAGCCAGGTAGGAATGTGCCAGCAGTTGGGGTGTGACCCTGGGAAACAGCTCACCATGGGGGGGCTCGGCCTCCCGCTCCCCCAGAAACGCTGGGAAGGCCCTCCTAGGTCAGATCTATCATCCGATGCCATACACCTGTGGTCTTGGTGAGGCTGGGCTTCTGGGTGGGGTGATCACGAGAGGCGGTACCTCTGGCCTCTTCCTTCCTCTTGCCTGGGTTTGAAGGGCCTGCCCCTGCGCGGCCAGCATTCCCCACGGCTGGCTCCTCTCAGTCCACAGGGGAGTTCTGCACAGGCCTACGTGGCCCTGTTGCCGCCGCCCCCTCACCCTCCTGCGCCCCAGCTCTTGGTGGCTCCCATGGCACTGAGGCACTGGCATTTTCCAGTCCCCTCCCCAGGGGACCCCAGAATTCACAAAAGGCAGTGGAATGGCTACCCTGCAGCCAGGAGCCCCGCGGACCGGCCCACGTGGCCCACGCCGCCAGTGGACACACACACACCAAGAATGGAGCTCAGGGGAGGCTCCGGGGCCTCTTGTTCAGGGCACTCAGCTTTGGGCAAAGCTGCAGGCCAGTCCCACCGAGCCAGGGCTGAGAGGAGGAGCTGGAGTTTCCTCCCTGAGGCTCCCAGCCAGTGCGATTCACCCAGAGCAACGCTCTCAAGATTAGTGGGACTCAGTTTCTTCATTTCACTATAGCCCTTGGGCAGGAAGTTATCTGCTCTGATCCATAGCACAAAGTCCAGAAGGGCCACTCTCACTTGGTTATTGCTGCTGTCCACAGGCCCTGTGGTCACCTTTGTTCTAGAGCAGCTCCCGCAGGGTGGCTTTGGAGGGGACACTCCCTGTGCGGGATGCTGAGGCTCAAAGCCAAGTCCAGGCTGAAGTTGTGCCAGCTGCGACATTGCCATTTGGGGGAGTTCTATTCAAAGAAATGGAGAATCTCCTACAGTCCAGCCCATGCTTAGAGAGCCGTCCTAGGGTCTGTAAACCTTCTGGCCTACCCTGTCTCCATTAGGGGTGGAGAAGTATTCAGATAGACCCAGCTGGTCTGCCAATAAGAAGGGAAGAGGGTGCTCATGTTGTCACCAGGCAGATTTCAGCAGCAGACATCCCCACGCAGCAAGTCTGACCCTGCTTAGATGTGAGAAAAACCAGCAAGCCATAGGCCACATCTCTGCCTCTGTGCCCTGAGGGCTCAAGAGGCTTCTGGCCAGCCCTGGGCCCAGTGCCTCTCTCCATCACCTGGACTCCGCCCTCACTCTCCAGACTCTGAAGAGAACGTGAGTGAAGAGGTCACAGCCTGGCTCCTGTAACTCACGTATAAAATACTAGCTACTCAGGAGGCCGAGATCCAGAGGATCAATAGGCCAGAAAAGTCCATGAGACTCCTTCCCTTCTCTAAAATAACCAGCAAAGAGCAAATACTAGGGATGTTTTTTTCTTGGAGAGGCGGTTTGTCAGTCTAGAAGTATGCATGCGCTCGTTAACTGGAGGAAGGCCAGTTACCCAGGCATAGATGTAAGAGCCTATTGGAAAAGTAACAAAATTAAAACAGGGATGGGGCATGGCTCTGATGGTAGAGCACCTGCCTGGCAAGCCAGAAGCCCAAGTCCAAACCCCAGCACTGCCCCCCAAAAAAGAAGAAATTAAAAAGCCTGGAGGAGGAAGTGAGGTAGTGTGCACAAGAGTTGGGGTCATTATCATCTCTCAAAACAGCCACTAATAATTCCACACACTCTCACCTGTGTAAACATGAGCTCGAAGTCAGCCTCTTGGCTGGGTCATACCATCCAGCTCCACGGTGACACCATCGATCGGTTCAGAGTCTGTGCCAGGGAGCACTAAGAAGAGGGGCGGCCAGAGCCTGTCTCCCGGGCCCCAGCTTCCTCTACCACTGTCCCCTGTGGTGTGCCCCCCCATCCAATCCAGGGGCTCCCCCTGACCAGCCCTGACACCTGTGACCCACTGAGACTGTGAGGTAGAACCCCAAGCTGAAAAACAGGTCTCTGGAGTAAATGAATGTGGGGGTACCCGACCCAAATCTGAGGCTGATTTGAGAATCCCCAGTGCCGTTGTGTTTGATCCTGAATTATGGCGTGCTCCTAGGCTTAGCTGCCCGGTAGTGCAATACACAGCGTACAAAGTGGGATCGACAGCAGCCTGACCCCTCAAACAAGTGGGGAAAGAGGAGGTGGGTGGAGCCCCCAGCCCAGGTACATCACCCCCTTCCCAGGACCCTGAGCCAGCCCCAGGCTCCTCCCACTCTCCGAGGGTAGGGTCTGTGATCCCTGGGGTCGTCGGGGATGAGTCACACTTCCCAGGTTTATGATAAGCAATGTCCAGGTTTCCTTCCCACCACAGAATGAATAATTACCTATGGGACAGTTGATTTCCCCTGAGTCAGTTTTTCTCATTTTGTTTATTTTGGGTGACGGTTCTGCTGGCTGATCACAGAAGGCAGCTCACAGCTGTCCACGGCACTGACAGCTCGGAGCCTGGCAACGGCTCTCCCTCCCGTGTGAATATCCAGACCTTCCTGTCTCCCCCTTCCATAACAAAGCACACACAGGTCGCCTTCCCAAAGCAGTCTTTCTGTTTTCGAAACAACCCGACAGATCATGCTTTTTTTTTCTTTTTTTGTTCTCCGGGGTTGAGGGATGGATTTGGGGGGTTTGGGGGGTTGTTGCGGGGGGTTTTGTTTGGTATTGGAGGGGGGGGGTTGGTAAGACTTTGAACTCCAGATGAAAAGCTGTCAGGAAGCTTTTGAAGATTTGCAGGAGTTAAAGATAACAAAGAAAGGAGTCTACAGAAAAAGCCTTGCATCCATCCCGGGCACGACCTTTTCTGGCCGTCTTTGACAGCCTCTGCCTGGGTATTTGTAGATTCCCCCCCACCCCATTTGCCACTCAGTATAGACATTCCAGAAATAGTGGACTATAGAAGCTAGCTGAGTGCTTTTTTATTCCATTTGGGTTTTTTTTTTATTGTAATCCTTACTCCTGCAAATTTTGTTTATTTAGATGCTTGATCAACTAAGATAGCAACAGACTTCTTTTCTTTGATTTAGAAGTCGGTCTTCCTGGGGTCCTCGAGAAACTAACCTTCTTCCTCAAGCCAGTTTTCCTGTGGAATTGGTGCTACTGCCTTCCACTGAGATGCTTGATCCTCAGAATCCTCAGATGTCTGAGCTGCTAGGCTGGCACAGGCCCAGCCAACTCAAGGTCTCCCCTCCTCCACCCCACACATTGAGACAGGAAATGTCCCAGCAATGGCAGCCAGGCTCCCTCCCCCACGTCAGTCCCCCCCCCTCCTCCGATGCATGCCTCCCATTCCTGCTTGTACAGTCATTCCCACCCATCAGCACTGGCATCCCACCATTGGCAGGCAGGTAGGCTGAGGCTGAGGATAACATTAGGTGCACTGCCCCATCTGTCCCATAGTCTTCAAACGGAAGAGCCACACCAGGAGACAGGAGACGAAGCCACTTATCCTGCTTCTGTTGTTTCATCTTAAACCTTCGTTTAATTAAGTGACATTCAAGAGGCACTACCAAGTGTCAGTCATTAGAAAGACAGACATACCTCAGGCTTCAGGCTAACCTGACCAGATCCGCGTTCTGCTCGCAAAGAAACATCGTGATAATGGCCTTTTTACTCACTTCAGCATCGTGATGGTCTCTTAAAAGCTGGCTGGCTTTTGCTCACTCTAGCATCCCTTGAGAGTTAAATTGCTTCATCTTCTCTGGGCCCCGGAAACTGTTCTTTCTGAGGAGTCCTCAGTAGTCTAAAAAAACCTGGGACAAAAAAAAAAACCCTCAGTATTGCCTGGCAGAGGCTTTCTTTCCCCCAAGGGAATTCCTTCTAGCACTGACCGTCTGATCTGCAGAAAGTGGAGTCTGAGCTTGCAGATGACAGCCATCACTATGTCTCGGCCGCTTGTGGTACCTTCAGTATGTTATTGAACATGCAAGACAGTCAGCCACCTTTGATCCCAGACTCCCAAAGGAGCCCCCTCTGCAGAGGAAAGTCAGCCGGTGTGCACACGCTTACAGATCCCAGCCTGATTCCAAAGCAAGAGAGGAGGATGCGAGGGGAGGGATCACTCAGTGGAGGCTGGTCTACAAAGCCTGACTCTCTGGCAGCATCCTCTCCTACAGGTGACAGCCACTGACAATGGCGATTTAAGAAGAAGGGGAAGAAAGGGAGAAAGAACAGAGATCTGTGAGCTATCTTCTTTCACCACTGCACGGAGGTCCTGACCTGCCATCCCTGCAGATGACCCTGGGGGCACGAGGCGCAGGGCCTCCCTGAGAACCTGCGATCGCTCCGTGGTCCCCGGGCGACCTGCCCTCCAGATGCAGCCTGCGTTTGCTGCCAAGGCTGGGATGCGTCCTCTCTGTGTGTACAGAGCACTCTGTCGCCCTCTGCGATTTACGCCTGGCTGACGTTTCTCACCGCGCAGCCCGTCTTCATCAGAGGTCTGTGGTTCCTGGGAAGAGCCCCAGATGTGCCCTCAAATGCTCTGATCTCTGGGAACTCGGGGAAAAATCTAAGATCACACAGCTGGCCTCCGAGCCAGGAAGTACCATCTGGGGCCTCCACTGCTTACCGGGGTCAAGTGCAGTTCTTCTGGTCGCCTCTGGGCATCGGGAAGACACAGATTGCGGGGATGCAGACTGCCTTCCTCAGCCCGCTACGCCCCGTAGGGCGTTCATCGCTCACAAGCACAGACGCACAAGAAGCATTCATTCCACCCTGCATCCAACCCCATCAATACTCAGCCCTCCGCCCCAGGGTTCCCCCCTCAGTCTGCCCCTCACCCCCTGCTCAACCACGTTGCTCTCTGTGCTGTCTTGCTCCTGGAGGACCTCGTCCTGCATCTCACGTGAGCAGTTTAGGTCTCTATTGCCTTGGATATACCAGGATGTGGATTTTTCTGGTACCCTAGCTTGAATTCCCCCTGTTCCCCGCAGCACATCCAATCTTACCATCACAAATCTCAGAGTAGCATCATCAAGGCCTGCCTGTATCTGGGAACTAGTAACGTTGAATTGGGAGAACTGAGCTCCATGGGGTTGCAGGAAGCCCTGGCGGCCATCCTGAGTCACGGAGACTCTGTTTAAATCTATTTCCTGGGAACAGGTGCTTCATTGGTCCTCGGGATTTAAAAACACACTGGCTGCATTAAGGCAGCTCTGCCAACCCAGCAGAGTGCGCCTTCCGTGCTGTGGGCCCTGCATCTCAGTCTGTTCTTCTGTCGGCCCACACTGCTCTTGGCTTTCCCTCGGTACCTCGCCTCCCCTCAAAGCTACTTCCTGTCGCCTCCTCTCTGTACTCCTCTGAGCCTTTGCTGCTTCTGTGACTTTTATGTTTCATTCTCCACATAGAAATTCCACACACACAAACACACACACACACACACACACACACACACACACACAGAGGCTCTATCTGCATCTCTCCGCTTCCTAAGGTGCTGTGGCTTCCTCTCTAGCCAAGTGCTCACTTCCAGATCGACCAGGGGTGATCAAAGCAGCCAGGACCATAGGGGTGACGTGGGCTCCTTCTGCTGGAAAAGCCCTCTGAAGTGATCTTTAGGACAAAGTCCCAGGATGACACAGAGCTGCCCATCTTCCACACAGCCACTTTACCACTTCCCACCGGGTGAACCATGACAGATCCTAGAGGGATATTCCCAGAGGTCCCTGAGTCCAGCAGCATCACTTTCTGCAGTGATTGAAGGCTGACTGGTGTCTGCACAGGAACAGGATCGCCATCCACTCTAGTTTTTCATGCCGGATGCACCCTTTGCATTTCATGTTTTGCTTCACAGAGTGGAGCTGTCTTCCTACTCTCCCTCCTTCCTTCATTCATTCACCAAAAATACATTGGTGAGTCGAGCGCGGACTATGCTACGGCCTGATGATACACAGATCAGGGAAATGCTATCCCTGGGATGGCGTGAAAGCACCCACGGCGTTGGGTGTGGGACGCGGCCCTCGTTTTTCTACTTCTTTCTCCCTTCTGGTGAGGATTTACAAGGAAGGTATTCTAAAGGGCCACCACCACACGTTCCGTGTGAGGGGCGCACAGTGTCTGCACTGCGCTTAGTCTGGACCTTCCTGCAGCCCCTCCTAACCACTGCGATTGGAGCGCAAGCCCAACCTCAGAGTCGGAACACTGATGGCCAGCGGGCTGCCCGCCCTTCCCCCCAGCCCACGGGGTCTGCTAAGCAAAAACACTTCTCTCACGTCTCACTGCACTCAGCGAGTGCAAACCCACTGCGAAACAGGATGTTAAAACTTGCACTCCATTCCCAAGGCACTCAGTGTGCAAACAGGCACATAAGCAGAACAACAGCCCCCCACCCCGCCCCCGCCCCCACTTTCCCACTCCCCTGCCCTTCCCTTGGGCACCACTCGACCAAGAAGAGAGGTGAGAAACATCCCCACCTCTAGCAGTTCTTCAGGGAACACCTTGGGCAGTGTGTTAATAAAATAGCCGGCAGTGTGGAGCAGCGCACACCACAGCTCGGTGGTGAATTATTCTAGGCCTAACACTTTCCAAGCAGAGATCAGACCATTAGCAAATGCTCCTAAGAGCAGGAGCAAAGGTTTTGTCTTCTCTCCATACGTGTGACTGTCTCTTGCTTTTGCTTAGACCTGTTCACACAGTCCCCTCAAAAAGAAAGCCTATTCCTGTCCCCGAAGAATGCTCTCTTCCCCCAACATTCTCGCTAGCTGCTTCAAAGGACGTCATAAAAGCCAGATCCAAGCTGGAGTGCCTCATCGCAGGGGCTCTGTTGTTAGCTCTGTCATACGAAACAAGGGTTTTTCTGGGTGTATAAGAACAGATCTGCTCTAGGCAGCCTTCCATTCCTGCCAAATTTGAGGTGCTGGTAAAAAAAAATATATAATGCATTCTTACAGCTTCTGCTCTACTTGCAGGGCATATTCTTGTCACTTATACTACCAAAAAAGAAAAAGAAAGCACTTTTTAGATCTGTCAACACAAATGTCTTTGCTACACAGATCAAGGTTCCCGCTCTGCGACTGGATTAGCCCAGCTCTTGCCTCTCCCAAGATAGCACTGCAGTGGGATCAGCTCACAGGGCTCCAGCAGCACTGCTGGCCGGAGAAGGGGCAAACCGAGGAGGGGGCACTTGTGTCCTGACAAGCATCATACACTCAGGTACCGTCTCTCCGAAGGAAGTTCATATCCCAGGCTGAACAGATCATATTACAGCAGAGACAGTAGATTGCATTTCTGCAGCAAGCCAGGGGACTTGCTGATGTCAACCTAACATAACAGAAAGAGTCTTCAAAGAGAAGAGTTTGAAAGTTGCATTGCGATGTAAGGTGCACACCAGAGTAGCTGTGTATATTCTCAAAGGGCCTGAGTGGAGGGGAGGGTTGAAAGAATGGTGGCAAGGGTTACATAAATCGTTTTGAAGCAATAATGCTTTGCTGCAGGACTCATAATAAAGGTGGCATCTATCTTAGGACGGATAGGTACTTGTTAGCCCTACGAGAAGTATTTTCTATGTAAAGCTGCTGCGGTCATTGTCCATGCTGCGACCAGGGAAGAGTCCCTGTGGTCAGTTCTTGTCATCAGAGACTCTTATGTGCGTGTCTGAGACCCCCCTCTTGAATGACATCTTGCTTATCTTTGCTTCATCTGTTGGGGTTTGACACAGTAGCTCCACTTTAATTCTACTGACTGTCACAGTTCAGACTGTTTTCCACCTTCTAATAATGTCTTCAAATGTCTTTGAAATCCTAGCAGAGTAGAAATTACTTAGTATCAGGACCTGCAAACCCAAATAGCCAAGTCCTTGTTACATTTCCTAACTACAAATGGACAGAGGGCTAAACGATGAACCCACTAGACATGGGGGAGTCTAAATCTAGCTGGGTTTCAGGCTGGGTACAGAAGTTTCCATCTCATATTCTAGTGACATCTCCAGCTTACGTGTATTCATGAAGCAGTCCCTGTGGGGGCCTTGGCGGGATGGGGGGAGTGTCCTGCCCCCACAGGAAATGGGGGGGGGGTAGAGGAAGCATTCTGCCCATGGCGGGGAGAAAGGGGAGAGGGAGTATCCTGACCACAGGTACAGGATGCTTCTCCAGGCTATGTTGATACTTACCAGCCTTCACACACACACTTATTTTCTGCTCAGCTATTTCCCCAGTAAAGTCCATCGTGGATCTGCTATGTGTACAACGCCAGCTGCCTCAAAGTGTCACGAGTGCCCGCTTTCTCCTCTCTCTTTTGGGCTGAGATGTCCTCACGACCATCCAGGAGGAAGTCAGCATATCTAGTGTTTCAATCCCTACTACTCACTAGGAAATACCCCATGACCAACTCAAACATTAAGGAGTTATGGAAATTGTCTTATACATTTCTAAAATCTGTGTCTCTGGCTCAGAAAGTATCTGTGTATAGGTATTTGCATTCTATATAAACAAGAGTATATATATATATATATATATACATCCAAATACACACACACACACACACACACACACACACACACACACACACACACCCCTGTAGTCCTCAGGAACAACAGGACATTGATGAATTGGTGGATGTCAAAATTTATGCTAAATGTTGTCACTCTTAATTTCAATCCCTGATGAATAGAATCTTTGGACACAGAACCTCTACAGAAGCCTGATTGTAAATGGACACATGTACACATATGTATGTGTATGGCACTTGTGTGTGTGTGCATGTGTGTGTGTTGTGTGTGTGTATGTGTGAAATTTGAAGGTCAAGGACCCGCTGGCTTCTCAGGACTGACTGTCCTTAGCACAGTAAAGCAGCCCACCACCAGGATGACCTTGTGGTCCTTGTGCTTGTCCCATAGTTTCGCCAGCACCTTCCCCTCATCATTACAACAGCTCAGGGGGCTCTGAGGTCTGGGCTCGGTACTTCTGTGGTAGCACTCAGCACCTCGGTGGAAGCACACAACTCCACTCATTTGTCCTGCGTGCTAAAGGCCAAGTGTGAATTTGTACTGAGTGGGTAAATCTAGCCTGCAAGTTCATGGAGAGGCGGTCAGACCTCAGCCAAGCCCACGGGCAGGGGCGGGAGACCCCTGCCCGCCCTCCCTTGAACCACCTTGATGCTTTGTGCTCACACCTGGCCTTTGTGACTAGAGCACTTCTGCTTCATATCACCAGTACATTTCATTTTGTCATGTCTCCACAGACACAGATTCAAGCTCAGGATGAACAGAAAGCAATGGTGAGACTCCCAGTGACAGAGTCCTAATATCCATTTCAACATCTCTCTCTGTCCCATCCAGGAAACCGGTGATCATAGTCCCCACTCCTTCCACTTCTCCCACCCTGTCTAAAACACAAGTGGAAACTTGGCTCTTTTTGTCCTTTGTCTGAGAAGTGCGATTCTGCGCCAACTTCCATATTCTTTTAGTGAGATCTTAATGAGGGTAGCAGCTGGGAATCCACTCATCATCCTCAGGTGTAAAACACATTTCAACCCTTAATTTCCCTACATCCAATTAAATTGGCTGTGGACATCTGCAGTCCAGGGTTGGAAAGCTGTTTCTCTACATTGAGATTGAGAGATGCCATCTCTTCTACAGCATCATACAAATAGCCTAACCATCCTTAGTATAAGATTTATGCAACAGTTCCTGGATTCGGTCTGGTTTCCTGTGGGCGCATGCAGCTACCACTCTACGCCCAGGAAGCCTCCCATGTGGCCCTGTGTCTCCCACAGACTCCGCCCTATGCCCTGGTCTCCAAGAATACCCATATTGCCTTGTGTTCTTGAACAAATTGCTCAAAGCTTGGTGGCCTAAATGACACAAAGTTATTATCTGTCAGGTCTTAGCACTCAAAACCCTAACACAAGCTTCAGTCAGAGGTCAGCAGGACTGCATTTCCTCCTGAGGAATCAGGGAAGAGTCTGTGTCCAGTCTCCTCTCTCTTCCCACATCCCTCTCGCAGGGCCGCCTCCTCCTCCATCTTTGAAGTCAACAGTGTGGGATCAAGTCCTTCTCACTTTTCATGTGTCTGGCTTGCCTTCTTCTGCCTCTCTCCTCTACTTAACAAGTACACTTGTGATGACATTGGGCCTCCTAGATAATCCAAGATACCCTCCCCGAGTGGCATAACCCCAATGCTGTCGGCAACTTCCATTCTCTCTTGCATAGCATAATTATTCTCAATGAATGTGGTATATGTAGCAGCCAAACTTTTCATCTCTATGACAAACTCCTTGAGTAAACAAGTTAAGGGAGGAGGGATTCTTTTTGACTCACCTTCTCATCCAGTCCTGGTCAGCTGGGTCCTGGTGTCTTGGGGTCGCAGTGAGGACAGGACGTCATAGTAAAAGGACATGGAGGAGCAGAGTTGCCCACCTCATGGTGGCCAGGAAGCTGGATGATTTGTTCAGTGACTTCTTTCCTCTCACGAGGCCCTCCTTCCCAATAATATTGTCATCTTGTGAACCTACCAAGGGATTTATCACAGTGATGAATGCAGACCTCAGTCATTCCAAAGCCCTATCTCTGAATACCACAGTGCTCGGCACCAAGCCTTCTAACTGTGAGCCTTTTGAAGGGACATGTCCATACCATACAGCATCTTTGGGTTTGTTCTTCCTCTCCACACTGAAAACACCGACCCTTCCCTACATAATGGATGCAAGCTCAGCTCCGTACACTACAACCTAGCTCCCTTCTCCAGATCTTATGCTCTGCTAGCTTTTTCTAATCAAATGCCAAGATTTCAACTCTTTAGAACAACCTCATTCTTAGCCTTTCACAGATAAGACTGTGAAAAAGAAAAGAGGATCTCCTCTCAGACAACTTACAAATCCCTTCTGGTCCTCTTCCAGGGAAGCAAAGAAAATACCTGACACTTTAGGAAGGGAAAAAGACAGTTTCTTGGTTGTCTTGCCTAGATGTGCCTTCTTTAAACTGCTCGAGTCCTGGAGGTCTGTCTTTTCCCTCTGCATCGACCCCTCATCCTCTTCTTATGCTCTTGTGGATCTAAGATCACATCCTATGTTTCTGGAAGCTTCCACTGGGGCTTACACGGCGTGCTTCACAGTCGTCAAAGTCTTCTACTGATTTCACACCTCACAAAACGTGCTACAGCAGAGATTTTAGTTTTATCTTAGGAAGAGCCAAATGTCAGGAAACATCTAAAAGAAGATAGGACTGAGCCAGCATCAAACAGTGAACAGATCCTAGAATTAGAACTCTGTATTAACTTTTATCTGGAACCCATTTAGAAATAATGATCGATTTTTTTAATCATTAAGACTTTTTAAGATAAAGACAATTTAGAGAGCTTGTAAAACATACCAACCACCATCCCAAATAGATAAACTTGAAGAAAGGGAGATTGTATCTTTGTTTATCCAAGGAAGATTTCTCAGGCTCCTAATATGCAGCAAGCACTGTCATTAGTACTGAGTTCATGGTCTTAGGAGACCTCATGCTCCCTCTCCTGTTTTTCCCCAGCTTCCTCTGAATTACAGAGTAAAGTGAGTATTTTAGAGGATATGAGGGAAGACACCTTGGGCAAGTTAAGAGAACTTTCCAGAAGCCTGCCTGTCCTAATACTTAACAATTGTGATAGGTCACATTTTCTCGCAGTCTTGGGAGGGAGGGGGAGTCTGAGATACATAATCCACAGAGCAAACAGCCCTCTCTGCTAGAACACACTCACATGAATCTCAGAACCCCAGGACGCTGGAAGAATGGAGTGGCTTTCATCTCTGTACTTTGTTGTGCTGACCTAGGATGGAACGTTGCTGAACCTCTGATTATTCATTTACCTACATCTAGTCGTGCTTTCTTAACCCTTCCTACCTTGCCCCAAAGAACTTGTCTACCTTCTTCCCATTCCCATGTTCCAAACCCTAAATCCCAATATGATGATATTCAAAGGTGGGCCTCTGGTTGGTGACTGGGATCATGAGGATGGAGCGTTCATGATGTGTTGATGTATCCTTATGAAACTGACCATCAAGTACTGGCTTGTGAGGCTTGGTTGAAAGGTGGCCCCTTGAAAACCAGGAAAAAAGTTAACACTTGGATCTGGATTTTCAGCCTCTAAATCATAAGAAACCAATGTTTGTTCAGTCTATGGCATTTGGTTATAGCACACCTGTGGACTGAAACACGTTAGTACTAGAATTGCCTTTGGTACACTACCAGGCTGTATGCACCTCTTTTTTCTTCAAATCTCAGAGCCCCTGAAGGTCAGATATCTTTATTCACCACTGGACCCCAGCTCTGAGCCCAGGATCTGGCAGAGAGTAGACGCATGAAGTGTATCAGATGAATTCAACTGAACCTTCCTGCTGCCCTGGATTCTCTATTGCTGTCATTTAAAATAATAATAATAACATACTACTTTGTTGAATGCAACTCCATACAACTACTTAAAGATAAAAGTAAATTTTTAAATCATCAAATTATAACCATTTTGGTATCACAGATGCATAGTCTTACACTTCTGAATCACAACCTTAATACCATCTGCAGCCCAAATCCCCTTTAGCCGTGTAACATATGTGTGCATTCTTCCAGGGGTCAAGAGGTGGACATTGTCAGGGCCATTACTCTTTTTCTAACACACACCCTACAAAGAAGCTTGGAAATCCAGGATCCTAATTTGTGATGGCTACAACTCAGAGTAATCCGGGAACTATCATCCTGCCGTTACCTCTAAGACAAGGGTCCCAAATAATCCTGATCTCAGGATGTGGCTGTGTTGGCAGAGTTTGAGTTACTAAGGCTGGTCCTCAGGTTAGCAACTACTTAACCTCCACTTCCCTCTCATGAATTACTACTGGGAGTACCAGATAGCCTTTGGGAAATGATTTGTGTTAAGAGCTCTGACACTTTGCTACTCTTTGCTCCTCGCAAAGAACATGGCATGATGTGTGGGGAAACCGATACCATTTGTGACTAATCTGAGATTTCTTTCTTTGAATGTCTACTTCTTTCCAGTGTATCCAACCATCTGGATGACTTCCCAGTCTTTTCTCCTTAATTAACTCATCTGGGGGGATGGGGGAAGGCCTCTGCTCTATCCGTTATTTATAGAGAACTATGGCTCCCCTATTGATTGGGTAAGACATAAATTTTCCTGGGGGTAAAAAAGTTCAAAACACTTTGAAGAGTGTAACATTTTACTTCCCATAGAAATCTTGGTGGAATTATAGCCAGGAGAAATGAGAATGGAGGTGATCTACATGGAAGTGTTCCTGGCCACACCAAAAAACAACCATCGAGTTTTCTAATGGCTTCTGTGGCTACACCATGGAAAGTATGTGTTTTGCACTGTTTGCAAGGGTCGGTATTGTTTTAGTCCATTTCTTGCTGCTAAACCAGAATAGCACAGGCAAGGAGATTTATAATGAACAGAAATTTATTTCTCAGAGTTCTGGAGGCTGGGAAGACCAAGATGGAAGGTCAACATCTAGAAAAGACTTCTAGATTATGCTGTGGAGAAATAGTGAAAAGGAGAGGAGAGAGAGAGAGAGAGAGAGAGAGAGAGAGAGAGAGAGAGAGAGAGAGAGAGAGAGAGAGAGAGAGAGAGAGAGAGAGAGAGAGAGAGAACAAGAAAAAGAGGATACCAAAGTCAACCCCTGTGTAAGGAACCCACTGAGTTCATTCATTCATTCAGAGCCTGGCCTCCTCACTGCTGAACATTTCCACCTCCCAGCAATGTCAACAATGGAAATTCAGTTTCCATATGAGTCACAGAGAAGAAACACTCACATGATAGCAGGTACTTAAAAGTCAACATGACTTATATGTAAGTGTGTATATTGTACACATCCACAAATTCATGTAACTTCACTCATCCACCAACTTGTTCATTCAGACAATGTCTCCTGATCCTCTACTATATTTCAGACATCATCGCCAATATTGGGCTGTGTCATTTGGCAGTCAGGATGAAAATTGACTATCTTGAAATCATGGGAGTTTCTTGAGGGGCTGAATCACAGAGATATCTAGAAAGATATTCATTAAAATATCAGTAGGGGGCTGGGAAGGTGGCTCAGTGGTAGAGTGCTTGCCTTGCATGCCAGAGGCCCTGGGTTCGATTTCTCAGCACCACATAAGCAAAAAGAAAAAAGCCAGAAGTGGTGCTGTGGCTCAAGTGGTAGAGCGCTAGCCTTGAGCTGAAGAGCTGAGGGACAGCGCCCAGGCCCAGAGTTCAGGCCCCACGACTGGACCCAAATAAATAAATAAATAAAATATCAGTAGGAGCTGGCTCATGCCTATAATCCTAGCTACTCAGGAAGCTGAGATCTGAGTATCATAGTTCAAAGCCAGGCCAGGCAGGAAAGTCCATGAGACTCTTTAACACCAATTAACCACCAGAAAACCAGAAGTGGCACTGTGGCTCAAAGTGGTAAAGCACTAGCCTTGAGCAAAAGAGTTCACGGACAGCACCCAGGCCCTGAGTTCCAGCCCCACAATTGGCCAAAAAGAAAAAAGAAAAAATCAACACGCACCAGACAGTGGGGCTCATTCAGGAGGTTGAGATTGGAGATCTCAGTTCAAAGCCAGCCTGGGAAGAAAAGCCAGTGAGACTCTTATTTCCAATAAACTACTTCAAAAAAATCCAGAAGTAGAACTGTGACTCAAGTGGTAGAGCACTAGTCTTGAGCAAAAGAAACTCAAGGATAGCAATGCATGCCCTGAGCTCAAGCTCCAGGACCCAGCATACACACACACACACACACACACACACACACACACACACACACACACACACACACAAAGAAAACAAGAACTACTTCTAGAGCAAGCATATAGGGTTCTTTCTTGCCTGATTAAGGATATTTTTTATATTCATGTATTATTTTATATCATTTATATGTTTACTTTTGTTATTTATAGTTATATATTATTTTCGTATTTTTCTGAGGTGATTAAGGATACATTATTTTCTTAACTCAGAACAAAAACACAAGGGCTTTGTTGCCACTTAAAAATAACAACGATCCTGAAAGACTGACATGGCCAGACCATGTATGAAAATAGAACTTGAACCCATAACCTGAAGCCACCTGTCCAGGAAACCAATCCTTAATCTACAACACATAACCTAGGAGGCCAGCCTTCTGTGAATCATAAGTGTAAGAAACCAGACTGCTACCTCTAGGGACAATCCAGGAAGCTCAACGGTAACTTCTCAACAATTGGCCCAACAAGATAAGAACATGATTGATAACTGGCCGCTTCCTTTACTTCCAACCAATCAGAGAAAACCAAACATTCCCCCCAACCAATCACATAGAAGGCTCACTTCCAGTTAACCCGCCTACAGCTTCCCAGTGGCCACTGCTTCCATCAGGGCATACCTAGAGACTTTTCCCCACTCCACTCCACAGCATGCCCCTCCCCTGCCTTCTCTGCGTCTCCACTAACTGCAGATGGTGGTTGTGGACTTTGGTGTTACAGCAGCTCTAAATAGCCTTTGCTTTTCTTATTTGGTTGGTGCTATATGGTTTAGATACAGTTGACTGGGCCCCCAAGGGTTGTGGGTTGGTAACTTGGTCCTCCATGTGGCAAGTGGTATAGAACCTTGAAAAAGTAGACCCTAGCAGAGGGTCATTGGGAACTCAGAAGGAACTGATACAGCTCTCTGGGGATGTGAACTTGTTCTCAAGAGAAACTTATTTGAAAGACCGTAATGCTAGCTACTCCAGAAAAGTGAGCTAAACTGGCTTCTTTTGGTTATAAGGTGTCCGGCCTCAAATATTTCATTATAGCAACAAAATGAACTAATTCAGTTAATGTTCACTTATCTCCACAATTTAAACCATTCTGATACCATGGAGAGGCTGACAGGGACAAGGATTTAAGAAAAAGAAGCCACCGGAGGTTTGATTTCCATTAGCGATGGGCAGAAAAAGAAGGGGAGGAGAGGGGAAAATTTAACCATAAAAGAATTAATCTAGCCCTTCTAAAGGAATTCACTTGGCAAGAAAAAGCAGATTGACAGATAATCCCATTGTTGGTGCTTCAAAGGAAGACCATGATTTTTTTTCTTTAATACTGGGATCCTGACACTTGATTAATTACTGTAGATTTTTAAACCTGAGAACTCTTCAATCACTTTTAAATAAATGGATAAGGCTTATATATTTACCAAAGCCAGAAATATACAGACTTCTCTCAGTTCACATTTTCCTAAAGCTATTTCCTCCCTTCTCTGGGCACAGCACCAGCATATCTACGTAAAACTTCCCATCAGGCACTAATTGGGTTATTGGTGATGTGTGGAAAGCTGACATGTGCTTGCTTACTGCTTGAAAAATGAAAAAGTGAACCAGCTGGCTAAAATGGTCACAGCTTCCAAACTAAGAAGGAAAATATTTGCACATACATATCAGCAATCCCCCAACTCTTTTTCAATTACTCCTCCTTTCTCCAAACTCCCATCATCCCACAGCCTGAGAGCCCGCAACACCTTCCATGTCAACTGGTCTGTCCTCCTAACAGGTGGCCCCTTTCCTCTGACTTAGGGCAACATGCCGGCAACCCTTTCCCTCAACTCCATGCCAGCCCAGTAGGAGTGGGTACTACTGAAGTCTGGATGTGCTGCCGCAGCCCTGCGGATTAGAATGTAATGCCAGCTCCGTGTACGATCTTCACTTCTCCAGGATGCACACCCTAAAGTGAATATGCTGGTGTTATTTAACTAAGTATGTCCAGAGAATCATCGTCCCAAAACATGACCAAAATGAAAACCTTTAATGGTGTGCCTTACATTAGTACCTGTCACATTCCGTATCATCTATAAAATCACATGTGTGTTTTACACTTCTTCAATTCAACCCACCTCATTTCAGACGCTCGATAGCAACCCAGGGCTGGTGGCCGCCATATTGAATACTGCAGGTTATCAAAACGACAAGACACAAGGAACATGATGTCCCTTCCTCTGATGCCCACCACAGGATTCTCTGCAGAAAAAGTTATTCATTTATTCTAGATAACTTTACCCTTCGGCCCATAAAAGGAAGAACTAGCAGATAATTGTTATTTTGTTTTGTATCCATAAAGAAGGTATTAGAGTAGAGTGCTGGGAGCTCTCACCTGTAATCCTTAGCTATTCAAGAGGCTGAGTGCTAGAGAATCACAATTCAAAGCCAGCCTGGGCAGAAAAGTCTATGAGACTCCATCTCCCCCCAAATAAATGAAGAATAGAAAGCTAAGCTGGAGCCATGGCTCGAGTGGTAGAGCACCTGTCAAGCAAGCAATCGAGCAAGCAAAGCAGAGTTCAAACCCCATTCATCAGGTTCACCTGCTCTCTACCCATTGAGAAGGCATTTTAAGTAACCCAGTTTCACTCATGTGCTATTTAAAATGTAGATTTTGCTACGCTCCAGTGGCTCATGCCTGTAATCCTAGCTACTCAGGAGGCTGAGATCTTAGGGTCTCAATTTGAAGCAGATAAATCCTTGAGATTCTTATCTACAGTTAACCAGCAAAAAGCCAGAAGTAGAGCTGTGGTTCAAATGGTAGAACACCAGCCTGAAGCAAAGAAGCTAAGCAAGAACTCAAGGCCTTGACTTCAAGAACGGCTTTGGGTGCCCAGACAGAGCCACTGCATGGCTTTGGGACCATTGGGCAGAAGTCTTCCTCCTTCTATGGAGAAGCAGCCCCCTGCTACACTGCATGAATTGAGGGATAGAGCCAGTGGGGGCATTGGTGGGAGACACAGAGTACCAAATGGTACCTGAGCCTCTCAGACCCTGGTCCCAGAATCCACGTCTCCAGAAACCAAGCAAGCTTCACTTCAGTAGATTCCAAATAGACAGGAGGAGATGGAGCCCCAGATCTTTCTCTTCCTGGGCCAAAGACTCAACTGGAGACCAACTGTGATCAGAGCTGCCTTAAGATGCTGCAGTATGTTGTGGCATAGATACGTGTTCCTCCTTTTTTGGCAGAGTGATCCCAGAATAGGAACAAACACTGGCAGCGAGCTGTAAAATAAAAGGCTCCTTCCTATCCCCCCTTCAACTTCACTTTAAATGCACTTCATTTTGCAAGGGGAGCACGGCTGCTGCCCAAGCCGGGAGAAATTGGAAAGCGCCTGGTGAAATTCGTTTCATATCCTGACTTCAATGAGCGGATGAAGATAGGCACGCATCCAGTTTACTTGGGGCCAATCTAATCCCAAGTGAGACTTCCTCCCTCAGCAAGCAGACCCAGAGCGGCCAAAAGAAACAGATCTCTCTTGCTGTGGGGTGTGGGCGATATGGAAAGACCAACAGGGAGAGAACGGGGGTCGTGCTTTCTCAGGAAACACTATAGTTCCTCCATGATGGATGGGCCCATTGCAGGAAGAGAACGCTGAGCAACCAAAGGAAAAGTTCAGGCTGCCAAAAAAGAAAGACTGCTGATTCAGAAACTGATCTAGAAGCAGTGTCACTCCATCTACTGCAATGGCCCCCATGGCAATTCGTATCTAATTGGCATGAGAACATTGTTAAAGACAGTGCCTACAGTTGGGTGACCAGGAAACGCTGGAGTCCCTCGAAAGCTCACACGCCTTCATCTCAGTCAAAGCTCACCAATGGCCCACCAGAGGTTCAGCCTGGCTTCACGCGCAGCGGTGGGCATTGTAGACATGGACAGAACATGAACGAGAACAGGTCCAGGCCTCTCCAGGCTGGGGAAAGGAGTCACCCACCATTTGGGCTGCGACCCAGGCTGACCTTGGTCCTGCCTTCCCTCAGTGAGAAGCCATGGCTCACCCAAGAGAGCTTGGGAAGAAGGGCCCAAACTCCAGAGCCGGGAGTGTTGAGGACCCCAGGCTCACACACAGATGGCTCTATGCCAAGCCCACGGTAAGCACTAGGAACGGGGAGACGTGAACACCCCAGGAGGCTGAGGGGGACCAGCCCTGGGAGACCCCATCTGTGGTCCTAGGGCTCTGTTTTACTCCCAGCCTATCCTTGGAGTGTAACAATGCCTCAGGTGCCTGGCATTTGTGTCAGAGAGCCTGCTTCTGTGTGGATACTACGTCACTCTTGGGTGTGCTCATTGCTGGTTGACTGAGTCTTCTCTCTTTTACTCAGGGGAGGCCAGGGGAGGAAAGCGGGGGAGCCAGTGTGTGCCGAGGACAAGAGGGGACAGCTGGCAGGGTAGGGGTGTGTCAGAGGGAAACAGGAGCAGGCTGTGCACACCAGGCAGAGTGAGTGTTCACTGTCCACCTTCATCATCACTCCAAGATCCATCAAACCAAACACATGTCCATACGGGCTCCTCAGGATCAGACAGGCACAGGTCAGACCATGATAAACAATCTTGGAGAAAATAAACTTAAGCACTCATATATACAACAGGATCTCTCGGTGCCTTGAGTAGGCTAACTTGTTTAGAACTCTCCAAGAGGAAGGTAGAGCATGCAATATTTCCTAAAGCTATTGTCCACTTATTTCCCTTCTCCTTCATGCCTATCTCCCTGGCAAACAGGACCCTTTTGTCCCCATCTCTAGGATATAGGATTTGGTCCAGGCTGACAGGAGTGTCTGATTAGCTTGCCAGTGCCGATGGTTTAAAAGATCAAGGATACCGAGGGCCAGTCTTCTGTTGATAGCCAGGGTAAGAGGTTTTGTATCACACAAATGGACAAATACTGCAAGTCAGGACTTCCCCCACATACCCTGAGAGCCGCTTTACCCCTATTACACTGGGGTTAGCACAATTTACAGTCTTCCTGGGCCGAGAGCAGCCCTGTGGGTGCCCGGATGCCTCGGCTCTTGCTCACTGCTCTATAGAACAGGGTTCCACTTCACAAAATCCTTGGAACCCTCAGCTACTTCCCACTGCACAGACTGGAAGGGCAGCCTGACCTGCAAGGACCACCTTTCACTCCTCTCGCAGAGAACCCCACCACTGATGGGTAACAAAATGTACTCCGCCTGTGACATCCTCTTTAAAAGAACAGATGTCTAGCCCAAGAGCCAGTGACACAGGCCTGTAAGCCTCCCTCCACAGCAGCCAGAGAATGAACGGAAGGATCACAGTTCCAGGCAAAAACGTTTCTGGGATATTTATGTAACTGGGCACAGTGATCCACGCCTGTCATTCCAAGTACGTGGGAGGCTGAGATTAGGAGGATCACAGAGCCAGTCCAAGCCAGGCAGAAAAGTCCAAAAAGAGGGATTGTGGCATGTGCCTGTCAACCCAGAGACTATGGGAAGCAGCCAGACACATCTGGGCAGGAAACAAGAAGGCTCTGGGTTCAAACCCCAGTTCTGCAGGGAGAGGGAAGGGGGGAAAGGAGAGGAGAGAGAGGAAGGAGGGTAAGAAGGAGAGAGGACAAAGGAAAGAAGGGAGGAAAGAATGAATGGGGGGAGGGACAAAAAGAAGCAGGACGAAAGAAGGAAGGAAGGAAGGAAGGAAGGAAGGAAGGAAGGAAGGAAGGAAGGAAGGAAGGAAAGAAGCCTACCCCAGCTTTCAGGTTTGATCTGTTTGTCCCTTGAAGCCTTAGCATACACAGCATGATGCCCCCAAAGAAATGAGAAAGACGTTTCCAATGGTACCCTCGCACCAAGCCACCTCCAAGTATACGCGGGGGTCTGCTTCAGGCAAGCATCATTTTGCAGAGCACAAAATATTCATGCATGGTTTTCAGAAAACCGAGTTGACCAGGAAATTAAGGCAGAGAGAGAGAGAGAGAAGGACAAGGACACACATGGCCGATGTGGGTGTCACTGAAATGTAGGTGTCCCAGGGAAGCGTTGGATATGGGAAGCTGCTGGTCCCCATCAACCAGTAGAAATTTAGGATTCCAATTGCTTTGCTCTCTTAGGAAAATGAGATTCAATTTAGACATTGGGAAGAAATCATTCCGAATCACATGAAGCTTTCTAACCAACAGAATATCTTACATCAACTTGAAAGAGTTGCATGCACTAGAGTGAATGTATTTCAAATAGAAGTTCTTCACACAGTCCTGAGGTCCCTTAGCTATATCTGAGGAACAAAGCAAGTCTCCAACCCTCAAATCTACCCTGAGCTTTGCCCTCCACAAACCCTGGCTAAAGAAATGCCCCATTCTGAGAGCGAACAGACCACCAATGGCAATGACAAACAGGCTGTCTTCCAGAAATCCCAACCTCCAGATCCTTCTCCAACCACACAGATTTAATGAGGTGAGAATTATGGGCCTTTCTCATTCCAGGCAAATACAGCCAGGCATTTAAACCACATCTAAGTAAAAGCAATTCTGTTTTATCGATGTAGGAATGAGAGTACTCACGGAAATACATGAAGAAGATACAGCCTTCGAAGAAGAGGAAAACGGCATTAATCCATTTGAAATTCGGACACTCAACATGGAAAGTATAAACAACCTGATGCCCAGAGATTGTGCAAGAAGGTGAAATCAGAAGGGAAATAATACAGAGAAATGTTTCCTTGTAAAATTAACCCCACCTTTTTAGAGCAGAGAAATACTCCCCCTGATCATCTGTGTGCCAGGTAGACCCTCTCAGTAGGTGCTGAATATGGGGGTCAGTTTATCCAGAACCCTTAATTACATGGTCACTGCTCTGAGCCAATTACCCAAGACCCACACTTCCTCCTGAAACCCACTTTGTGTTGTCCCCGGGAGAGGACCCGGGAGAGGAAAAGCAACAAAGGAAATGAAATTCAATTTTCCACTTGCTAGAGCTCTTAACAGACAGGGGTCTGAGGGAAGTGGGCTGGAACACTTGTGTAAAATTGGAACTCCAGCTAATGCAAGGGTTCAGATGGAACTATTCTTTCCAAAGCACTCATGTCCCCCAAAAACTGACAAGAAGAAGCCAGGCATCCTGGGTCATGGAAAGCCGGGGGATGGGGAGGGGAGGAGGGTAGTGGTTCTGAAATAGCCCCCCCCCAACCCTCAAGATGTCACAAGGCCCAGTTTAGAAGCTCTAGCTTTCCACAGTTCTAGAAGCATAGGAAGGAGTGTCCCAGATCTCAGCTATACTAAAGGAACCCAGAAATCCATGCCGCCTCTGGATCCTCTCCACCCCTCCTCAAGACTAAAAACCCCCATCCCACCATGGCTCTCCAAAATGGATGAACACAGTCCTCTGACGGGACGCTGAAGGACAGGGCCCCCCGGGAACCCCCTCCCCCCAGTGGGCTTTCCCTCATGCCTTCCTCAGGCAGGGAAAGGCTGGGCCCACCACTGCCTCAATGCCCTCCTCCCAGAACACCCCAGTTCCTTCTCCAGGGTGACTTCCTCTCCCTCACGTAAGAAAGTTCCTGCTTCCTGTCCCCAGCAGAGCCACTCTGCCATCCCCTGGGCCCCCTGCAGATGAAGCCTTTGCTAATCAGTCCAGCCAATGGATGTGCCAGAACATTCATGTCCATAGCATAGAATGTCACCGCACAGTGACAAAGAACTTCGTGTGGGTTCCATGTCGCCAACCTCTCTGCTTGCACCTGGGGTCTCCATCTAAGGCTCACTGGTCTAGGCTGAGAGTTTCCAGAGCAGGTCAAGCTTATCCAAACAGTGGCTGCTGTACTTACAGTCAGCTTCCAGCGACCCAGACACGGTAGGAGAAGCAGCAGTGTTCAGCATTGCCATCCCCCAGGTCCCACCCTTGCATCTGTCCTTGTTCCGAGGTCGCTGTGCAAGACAGGTCTTCCTGTGCACATCTGCAAATTGAAGAAACCAGGATTCAGAGTTCACATGGCCTGAGCAAGATTCCAACCCAGGCCAGCCTGATCACAGCCCCGCCGTACCTCCCGACATGCACAGGAGACACCTCACCCCGTCCTGCTAATGGAGCGCCTAAGGCTCCACGTCCTACAGCCAGGCTGGGCTTCTCCGGGTCTGACAAGCTCCCCGCACCATGCTGGGACAGAGGTCCCACTGAGAGTCCTTCTTACTGTCAGAAGGAAACCAAGTCCAAGCTCCCAGGGGGAGGAACAACGCCTGAAGGGGGCCGCCACTTCAGAGAACACAAAAGACGGAGGTGGCAGGCTGGAGTTCCCAGGCCTGAATGGCGTGCACAGGTCACACGGATGCGGCTAGCTCCGCACTGAGCCACTGTGAAAATGACCAAAGATGCCCTCTTCCTCCAGGCTGGCTCCAGCCGTGAGAGGGCACAAGGGTTGGCAGGCAAAGCACTCACTGGATCTCAGCCTTGCGTTCTCCTCCGAGTGTCCTCCGGGCACTCTTATGGAGTTTGCTTCCTACACAATGGAACACGGAGGTCCCACGAGCTTCCTAGTGCTTCCTTCCATCTGCACTTCAGATTCTTGAAATCCCTTTAAAAGAGAAATCACAGTGTTCCATGTCCCTCTTTTATCCAGCCCAAAGGGACCTGTCATCCTCTTCTTTCAGCAATGAAATGGTACATTAAAGGCCGCAGCCCAGGCCCAGCCAGCGTCGGTGACCTGACCTTGGGGGGCTCTAGACCTTCTGAATTTAAATTCACATCCTTGGGGCCCCAGGCAGAATCGAGCTGTCACAAGTTCCCAGAGGAACACAGGAGCCATTTCACCACGAACACCGGTGACTTTCAACTTCAGCCTCTGTCTAGACTTCTGCTTACAGTCATCTCCGTGTTAACAGAGCCCAAGGAACAAGACGATGAAGACCAGCACCCTTCACACACGCAACGGTGGAGGTGACAGGTGTTATCGCCAGAGGCTCGCTGCCAGGGAGAAGGTCCAGACGAGGAATCCGCGGTGGAAGAAGGTCAAGGAAAGGAGCCCAACAGGAAATGATCCATTTGTCTTCAGACAGCATTTGTAACTCTGATTGGTCATCTGTCTCCAGGGAGTGAGATCACCAAGTGGGCGTGTCTCTCTCCTTCCATGTCCATGTTTAGAACTATGCCCAGAACTATGCTAATACGCAGGGGTAACGCAGAAGGGGGAAAAACTCACCTTTCCCCACTGTAGCTCTTTGTAAATCTTTTCCTGATGTACCACTGCAACACATTTCCCAAGAGAAGTGATCACTTAAGTAGGTTTCTTTTCTTTTCTAACTCAATTTATATATATATATATATGTACATATATATACACATACATATGTATATATCTTTATGTATGTATATATATGCTTAAGTGAGCATTCTTCTTGGGAAATGTGTTGCTGTCTTATGTCAGAAAAACATTTACATATATACATATATATGTGTATCTATATGTATATATAGTGGGTATGTGGGAACATATATACATATACACATGCATAAATACACACACATGCTTGCATATACATTACACATATATACTTATATAAGTCTATATCTCCTGGAATTTTCCATATTAAGCATTTGATAGAAGTCAGCATATTTATGATGTTGGGCAACATCAACCCCATCAACTGTTCATCTACATCCATCTATCCACCATCATCCATCCATATTGACACCATCCATTTACTATACCACCTATATCCACCATCCATTTACCACCAACCGTCCACCATCCATCCATCCACTATCATCTATCCATCCACCACCATCCATCCATACCATCCATCCACCATGATCCGTCCATTCACCACCATTCATCTATCCTCCATCCACCATCACCACCATCCATCCATCCACCAACCACCACCATCCATTCATCCACCACCATCCATCCATCATCCCATCACCAACCACAATCATCCATCCATACACCATCTATCCATCCACACCATCCATCCATCCATCATCCACCATGATCCATCCATTCACCACCATCCATCCATCGTCCATCACCAACCACCATCATCCATCCATCCACCATCATCTATCCATCCACCACCATCCATCCATCCATCATCCACCAACCACCACCATCCATCCATCATCTATCCATCACCATCCACCCATCACCATCCACCCAACATCTGTCCACCAACCACCATCATTCATCCATCCACCAAACATCTTCAGAACTTTATTTTCCTAAACGGAAAGTCTTTATCCATTAAACACCTACCACTTCCTCGATGATTTCCTGGATGACTCTAGTGACTTCCTATAACTAAAACCACCCTTTGTTCTCTTATGACATGTCACTCTGTACATGTCCTCAAGACTCATCCACGTTGCACCGTGTATTAGAACTTCCTTCCTTGCTAAGGAAGGAAGCACTATTCCTGAAACTATTCTGCCGTGTTATATTTTGTTGCTGCACCCATTCCATCTTTGGGCTGCTGTGAAGAGCTCTGCTTGAACACAGCCTTTTCTGTGGGCTTTCCCTGACAAGTGAGAATGAAAAGCGTGGCCCAGGCTATGGCTGTGCTGAAGTCAGTTATCTGCATTGCTACAGAAGACCTGGGTCAATGAATCTGCTGACGCCTGGGTTTGTTGCAATCCACTCTCAGCAGTAATTCCATTTGAAGCTCCTTCAGCACACAAAACCTTGGGGAAACGTCCCTGGCATCACGCTCCCCACCTCCTCCCTTTCTCCTATACCATACCAACCTCTCAGGAAAGCCCACCTCTTGATGTCAGCACCTATCCAGCCTCATGTGCACTGTTTTTCATTACCACTGTTCCATCAAACACCTCATTCTTTATTGTCACTCTCCCTGTTGGCTTCTTGTCAGCATTTAAATGTTCTCAAAGCTCTCTCATTCACACACTCTTGGCACAGGCACGTGCACACACACACACACACACACACACACACACACACACACACACACACACACACACACACACACACACACACACACACACACACACACACCAGTTCCTGCTCCAACCAGTTCCCTCCAACTCTGTCATTAAATACATCGCCTTCATCTCTGGTCCCTTACTGCCTCACTGATAAATCACTGTTTAGCACACCATCGCACAGCCTTAGACCACCACTCAACTGTACCACCTCACAACTGTCACCCATGTGCTGATTTCTTGGTTTGTCATAACAAAGTACCATAAACTGGGTGGTTTAAAGGAACAGAAATTCATTCAGTTGCAATTCCCAAGGTCAGCATCCAACTTCTCCATAGGAGAGCCCCCTTTGCCTCTCGCAGCAGCCTGGAGGACCCTAGCATGCCTTGGCTTGTGGCTGAACCACTCTGAATTCTGCCTCAGCCCTCAGGGCCTTCTCTTCCTTGTCTCTGTCAAGTGTGTTCTGTCCTGGCCTCTAATTCAAGTTAGGGGAAAACCTAATCCAGTATGATCACATCTAGTTCCTTATTCTCATTAATTGTGTAAAGACCCACCCTATCCTAGAATAAGGCCACATTCTGAGCTCTGGGATGAACATGAATTGGAAGAGGAAACATTTCAAACCACTATACTAGTGAATCCTAATTGCCAAGTACAATGGACATTGTCTCAGAAGCTCTTTGAAGAATGTGTTTTGGTTATTCAAATCCGAAATAGCTTTATGTTTCCTACTTATTTTTCAGATGACAGAAACATATTAAAGGAAATTTTAAATATAGAAATATTGAAAGAGAAAGCAAAAACGCCCACACAAACCTACAACTCAGAAATGGATCAAAATTCATATTTTGGAGAACATTCTGTATATACACACACACAATCACACATTTGCAAATGTACACACAATCATAAGAAAGGCATCTACGCAGAATACACCATATGTTTCAGAATCTGATTTTCCCTTTCCCACTGTGGCGTGGATGATGTGACAGGTCAATAAACATCAATAAACATGATGTGACATCAATAAACACATGATAACTCATCCTGCCCCCGATACCACCCTGGTCACACAGACCAGGTACACCTCCCACAGTCTGGGCAAGTGAGAAACATATAGATCACTGATGTTTTCTGACAGGACAGAGCGATAGTAAAAACAGGAGCATAATAATTTGTACCACTAGAGAGGTGAAAAGCGCCACAGGAAAGCAAAGAGCAGTAAAAGGAAAATGATGGAGAATACTGAGGGCAATGGTTGTGATTTGAAATGTCATATCTTTGGGAAATGTAGGAAGTGGAAGACTTCAATCTAGCAATCATCTATAATGACCATATAATATTCCCTTGATTATATCTACCACAGTATGCCTACACAGGCCATGTTGGCAAACATTTATTAATTTGTAGCTGTCTATAAGAATACATTTCTCACATACCACTTATAAGTGTTTGTGAAATAAATACTTTAGAAAGAATTTTAGCCTCTGAATCCAAGACAGTAGGTTTTAAATTATAAAACCTACTATCTCCCTACTCTCCTAAATGACTATTGTTTTACATGTTCAAAAGTACATATATAGGAGGTTAAGGATTTGCTCTCTTTTTTTTTTTTTTTTTTTGGGTCCGGTGGTGGGGCCTGAACTCTGGGCCTGGGCGCTGTCCCTCAGCTCTTCAGCTCAAGGCTAGCACTCTACCACTTGAGCCACAGCACCACTTCCGGCTTTTTTCTTTTTGCTTATGTGGTGCTGAGGAATCGAACCCAGGGCCTCAGGCATGCAAGGCAAGCGCTCTACCACTGAGCTATCTTCCCAGCCCAGGATTTGCTCTCTTACAAGTGGAGCTGTACTCAAGTGGTAAGAGCCTTGAGTGAAAAAGCTGAAGGACCGAGGTGAGGCTCTTAAGTTGAAGCTTCATTACTGGCAAAGATATATATGTATATGTATATATATATATATGTATATATATATATATATATATATATATATTTACTTTCCTTCCTAGCACCCATCAAAAACTGCATGTGTTGTTTATTTTCAACTTCATCATTCTCAGGGTAAAAATGTTATTTTATTTATATTACTTGTACTTTTTACATGGTTGACCAATTTTTCATATGGTTTCTAGCTGTGTGTTATTTCTCAGATACTCCTCATTCACACCCATGAACTATTTACTATTTGTGTATTGGACTATTTATTGCTTTTTTGTGTGTGCCAGTCCTAGAACTTAACACAGGACCTTGGTGCTGTCTCTGAGATTTTTTTACCCACAGCTTGAACCACAGCTCCACTCCTGGCTTTTTGGTGGTCCCTGTCTGGGCCATGATTCTAAGATACCAGCCTCCTGAGTAATTAGGCACCTAGCTTATATATATTGCTTTTAAAAGCGAGGGACAGCTGGGCACCAGTGGCTCACGCCTGTAATCCTAACTACTCAGGAGGCTGAGAGCTGAGGATTGCGGTTCAAAGCCAGCCCGGGCAGGAAAGTCCGTGAAAGTCTTATCTCCAATAAACCACTGGAAAACTGGAAGTGGTGCTGTGGCTCAAGCAGTAGAGCGCTCACCTTGAGCTGAAGAACTCAGGGACAGCACTCAGGCCCAGAGTTCAAGCCCCATGACTGACAAAAAAAAAAAAGTGAGGGACATGGACTCAGTTAGTGTGCCTTTGTCTTCTTGCTTGTCTGTTTATCTGTTTTCCTGTTTGTTTACCTGTTTGCTTATTCAGTAAAGCTCTGCTTTGTCTTCTCAACAAAAAGGGGGGCTGGGAATGTAGCTTAGTGGTAGAGTGCTTGCCTAGCTTGCATGAAGTCATGGGTTCAATTCCTCAGTACCACATAAGCAGAAAAAGCTGGAAGTGATGCTATGGCTCAAGTGGTAGAGTGCTAGTCTTGAGCAAAAGAAGCTAAGGGACAGTGCCAAGGCCTTGAGTTCAAGCCCCAGGACTGGCAAACAAAGGAGGGGTGGAGGAGGACATAGATGTTACACATGGCAAACATAATTTTTCAATTGGTCTTCCTTTTTTTATAGACATTTAAATTTTTACATTGTCAAAAATATGTCTTTTAAAATAGTTTCTAGGTTTCTATTGTGACTTTTAAAAAATGGCTCTCTCCACTCTTGGAGAATTACTTTGAAAATTCATCTTCTATATCTACTTCTGAAGCCTTTCCATGTTGCATTGAAGTCCTCGATCTGTGTGGAAATTATTGTCACATACAGAAGGGGCTCTCTATCTCTCCCCAGTGGCCATTACTTCCCATGGCAGGCACGGAGGGACGCCCCAGCCTGCCGCCTTGGCACTGGCCCCCAGCTCTGCCCACACAGCACCTGCCAGCCCCCATGCCTCTTCTCACCGCTCCCCAGCCCCTTCCCCAGCTTCTTGATGTCGCTGTTTTCCAGGATCTATATTCTATTCTCCATTCAGGGGTATGGAATTCTACATTTGTTCTTTTGTATCTGGCTTATTTCGCATCCTAGTGTCTTCAAGGTTTATCCACGTTCTAGCATGTGTGAGGATCCCCCTCCTCTTTAAGGCTGAATGCTGTTCAGTTATATGAATGGATGACAGTGTATTTCTGCACTCTTCTACTGGTGGGAAATACAGTCATGTCCACCTTTCCACTAAAGGCTGCCATGAACACTGTGTGCAAGTGTTTGCTTCCAGTGTTTAGGTTTATGCCAAGAGGTGGGCTTGTCAGAGCTCATGATTTTTTTTGGTTTGAGGGGTGTGTGTGTGTGTGTGTGTGTGTGTGTGTGTGTGTGTGTGTGTGTGTGTGTGTGTGTGTGTGTGTGTGTGTGTGTGTGTGTGCAGGAAAGCTGGGCTCTCTTTGCTTGGTTTTCAAAGAGACTAAAGGGGCACATGCATTTACATTCTCTCCAGTCATCAAACGCAAATACTCAATTCTTCCAAATGCTAGTTCTTACAAACACAAATGCGAGCTGTGCATCTCACTTCCTTTTGCATCTCTCCACTCTCTCATAACCACTCTCCCTGATGGTTCACTCATATCTACCTAATGATATCATGTATTTCTGCCCATAAAATTAGAGATAAGGCTTGATTTGATAACAGAAGGAACATGTGTATTGATCCAAACAGCTATTTGGAGGTTTTTCCTTGCTTCTATAAATAGGTGGCAGGTCTTCAACACAGCTCACGACCCAGGCTCCTTCCCTCCTGACTCCCGCATCCCTCCCCACCCATAGCTCAGGACCCAGGTTCCTTCTCCCTGACTCCTGCATCCCCTACAGAAGGGTGAAAGACAGGAGAGGGGGCAGAGCCGCTGTGGAAGACCTTAAGAAAGGGACACCTTTCTGTAGACCGGCCAGCACTCAGCCTCCGTGGCCACCCTGACTGACAGCAGACAAATAGCAGGGTCCTGTGACACAGAAACACAAGCAATGACATGAACACGGCAACATGAACATGACAACATAACGTGAGCGAAACAGGCAGAATTCCCTCTCTGGGATTTCAGCTTACGTCGACCAATTAGAACTGAAGGGAAGAGCAATGAACAGGAGGTTTCGTTGATTTGGGGTTGCTAACGTTCGATTCTTTTCCATTAGTCACGGCACGGTTTTCCCAGGTCTTATTCTTGGGAGCAAACATGTTGGCCTTGAACTTGGTGATGTAATGAGCAGTGGCTGAACCCAGGAACTGTTGAGTCACACACATGCTTGTGTGTGTATGTGTATGCGCACACGTGCACACACACACACACACACACACACACACACACACACACACACACACACACACACCCTCTCTCTGATGTTGGCATCATTTGACATAACCTGCTTATCTTTATGTAGCTGTCTAGAACCCTACTGGTAGTAGCCTGCTTTGGTCATAAGGGGCTTCAGGTCTTTAGTAAACCTTGTGGTGGAGAAGGCTAGAGTAGTCAATCTGACAAACCCTCTTCTTCCACCTCAGGACTGGGCGGGGCCCAGGGCCTGGGGTGGCTGCCCAGTCGGCCTACCAGCAATCAAGACCATAATATGCTCCAGGCCTCCTGGGCGACACAGCCTTTCCAGCTGGCAGAGCTCCATCCAGTCATTATTCCACATGGAATCCTATTTAGACACCATGCAAAGCAAAATTAGCAGCAAGCAGTCAGATACGGTCATTTAGGACCAAAAGCATGCCCGCAGGGAAGGCTGCTGGTAAAAAGGGGAGGAGCCCTCCACCCTCATCCCCATCCCTCCTCCACCCCTCTCCTGGCGGCCTCTCTTCCACCCCCACCCAGGCAGCTGTTTTAAGAGGTAAAATGAGCATATTTCCTCATTTACAATTGAAGGGCCATTGAGAGCAATGATGTAAAAGTCAAAGCTATCAAAGCACACAGCAGGCTCCCGGGTCCCTTGCTCGCTCTTCCTTGGACTGAAAACATCAAAACAGGTTTATGCAATCAATCTGCAAGAGAACTAAGCAGCTCCAGGCAAAGCTGGTCCACACATTAAGATGGCACCACTCCAGTCCCATCCCCGGCTACTTCCTTACGCCCACCAGATCTCAATTCTCCTTTAACCATGGAAAAAGCATCATTCCTGAAGAGGCAACACAGCTACCAAGGCCCAGAATGAAAGCCCGGAGGGGGACATGGCTTATAAAACTTTTAGAGGCTCTGAAATTATTGGCTACACAAATAATTTTATACAGCGGTTGACACGCATGTAACAGCAGGTTCCAAAATCGCCTGCCCTCAGAATCAGACTTTTTCCTAATACATCATTAGCTAATACATTCTACATGAGGACCACCAGAAAGAAAATAACCGCACTCCAAACTACAGATGCTAAATGCTGAGGCAGAAACCCAACCAAATGTGTGAATACACACACGGGGGAGAGAGAGAGGGAACATTTCTCCACACTTCTTTTATAACCTTGGCATTGAGTCAAACCACGAGAGTACAGCACATGCATACTAACAATAAGCAAGAACACTTTCTAAGCTCTGTAACTTGACCAGAGAGGGAAGTTCTGGCTCAAAATTCTTGCTCTAAAATAGAACAATAAGGAAATAATTTATTATAATCGGATCTGAGTCACGTGTCTCTTGCAGACACGGCTGTGGGTTTGCTTAACCTTACAACAATGGTGATTGTGTGTGGAGAGAGGGGCAGGTAGTGAGCAATCGGAGGCTCAGCGGGTTTGAATGCCAGGGTCTAACCAAACTTGATGACTTCAATAACAAGCGTCTATGATCTCACAGTCCTGACGGGAGGCTGGAAGCCGGGTTGGGGTGCCAGCCGGGTTGGGGTGCCAGCAGGGCTGGTTTCTGGCCAGCCTGCCCTTGTCGATGGAGCTTTGTCAGCGTGCCCATGTAAGGCCTCCTCTCCTGCACATCCTCGCCGTCTCTTCCCCGACGCATAAGGACACAGGACTGTTACATTAGGAGTCCAGCTCTTTCTACCTGTAGTCCTTTCCTTAAAGATTCCATCCTCATAGCTAAGATATGGAACCAACCAAGATGCCCCTCAGGAGATGAATGGATCAAGAAAATGTGGCACACACACACACACACACACACACACACACAAAATTCTATGCTCCATCAGAAAGAATGACATCACCCCATTCATTAGGAAATGGAAAGAGTTGGAAAAAGTTACATTAAATGAAGTAAGCCAAGCTCAAAGAAACATAGGTCCCATGGTTTCCCTTATTTGCAATAACTAGTATATGTCTGGGACAAGCAGAAAAGGTCAAAAGCTATGTACATATGACCAGATAAGATGATGTTCAGCGTAATGAACCCAAGACAGGGACACAAGTGGATTTTTCTTTCTTGTTATGGTTTTTAACGTATTTATAATGTACCATGTGATTTTTTTTGTTTCTTTGGAATGTTCCTCGCCCATGGTATAACCCCTGTTTTCACTGTATTTGATTCCAGTGCCCTGCATCTTGTATATACATTTCTCCAATTTGGGGAGGGGAAGGGAAATAACTTTTTTATAAAGTAAGAATTTAAAAAATTAAAAGATAGGGCTGGGAAGTTGGCTCAGTGGTAGAGTGCTTGCCTAACATGCATGAAGCCCTGGGTTCCATTCCTCAGTACCACATACACAGAAAAAGCTGGAAGTGGAGCTGTGACTGAATAGATAGAGCACTAGCCTTGAACAAACAGAGGCTTAGGATCAGTGCTCAGGCCCAGAGTTCAAGCCCCAGGACTGGCAAAAAATTAAATAAATAAATAAATAAGAATTTAGTGGGGCTGGGAAGGTGGCTCAGTGGTAGAGTGCTTGCCTTGCATGCCTGAGGCCCTGGGTTCGATTCCTCAGCACCACATAAGCAAAAAGAAAAAAGCCGGAAGTGGCGCTGTGGCTCAAGTGGTAGAGCACTGGCCTTGAGCTGAAGAGCTGAGGGACAGCACCCAGGCCCAGAGTTCAGGCCCCACAACCGGACCAAAAAAAAAAAAAAATTAAAAGATAAAAATAAAGATTCCATCCTCACATTACTCACAGTCGGACCTGAAGCTTCACCCCACGGTCCAGGTTCTGGGACTCACAATTCAGTTTCAGGGCCCACACTTGCTAAGCAGCAGAAGCCCACCTGTCTGAATCCCAAGATGTCTTCTGGAAAGAGCTGGCTGCCTCTCCCCGTCCTAGACGGAGGAAGAGACACCTCCCCACCCCCCCACCCCTGACAGCAGGCACAGTGGACACCACTGGCAGGGAGATGAGGGCTCTGTAAGAAGCTCCATCCTGGCGGGCCGACTGGCAGAGGACCCGGACGAGCCAGCTCACGGCACACAGAGGCCCAATGGCCCAGAGGCCCATCCCAAGCTACACTAACGCCGTTCACTACGAGGCTCGGGCAGGTCTGTTATCTGTAGAGAGACAGCATTTCATTAAGTCCTTTCTTTCTGTCTGTCTGTCTGTCTTTGAACCACCAGCTAACGTCCTGGAGGGCGACTCAATGGACCAGGACGTGGAGAGTCCGGTGGCCATTCACCAGCCAAAGCTGCCGAAGCAGGCCCGAGACGACCTCCCAAGACACATCAGCCGGGACCGGACCAAGAGGAAAATCCAAAGATACGTGAGGAAGGACGGGAAATGCAACGTCCACCACGGCAACGTGCGGGAGACCTACCGCTACCTGACCGACATCTTCACCACGCTGGTGGACCTCAAGTGGAGGTTCAACCTGCTCATCTTCGTCATGGTTTACACGGTGACGTGGCTGTTCTTTGGCATGATCTGGTGGCTCATCGCCTACATCCGCGGAGACATGGACCACATAGAAGACCCCGCGTGGACTCCCTGCGTCACCAACCTCAACGGCTTTGTCTCCGCCTTTCTGTTCTCCATCGAGACGGAAACCACCATCGGCTATGGCTACCGGGTGATCACAGATAAGTGCCCGGAGGGAATTATTCTCCTCTTAATCCAGTCTGTGCTGGGCTCCATCGTGAACGCGTTCATGGTGGGATGCATGTTTGTGAAAATATCTCAGCCCAAAAAGAGGGCAGAGACGCTGGTGTTTTCCACCCACGCGGTCATCTCCATGCGGGACGGGAAGCTGTGCCTGATGTTCCGAGTGGGGGACCTACGGAACTCCCACATCGTGGAGGCCTCCATCCGGGCCAAGCTCATCAAGTCCAAGCAGACTTCAGAGGGGGAGTTCATCCCCCTGAACCAGACGGACATCAACGTGGGCTACTACACAGGCGACGACCGGCTGTTTCTGGTGTCACCGCTGATCATTAGCCACGAAATTAACCAACAGAGTCCTTTCTGGGAGATCTCCAAAGCCCAGCTGCCTAAAGAGGAACTGGAAATTGTGGTCATCCTAGAAGGAATGGTGGAAGCCACAGGTAAGACGGCTGCTCCCTGGGTGATCTGGGATGGGGGCTCAGTCCACTGAGCCATATCATACTGAGCCTTGTTCACCATTGACCAATCACTTCTTCCATGAAATTAGATGCTTCTGTGTCCAATAAGTTCAAGTATATTCATTAAGAATACAGTGTGTATACATGTGTGTACCGGTGTGCGTGTGAACCTGTGTGCACGCTTGTGTTAATGACAGTACTGGGGCTTGGGCACTGTCCTGTAGTTTCTTCAACTCAAAGCTGGCACTCTACCACTTGAGCGACACCTCCACTTCTGGCTGTTTGGGTTGTTAATGACAGATCGTCTCATGATCTTTCCTGCCCAGGCTGACTTTGAACTGTAGTCTTCAGATCTCAGCTTCTCAAGGAGCTAGAATTATAGGTGTGAGCCACCAGTACCTGGCTCACTTCCCATTTTTAAAGCCCTTTAGAAAATATTAACAAGCATGACAAAAACTACTGCTGGGATATTTTAAATTTCCAGATATTAAGTTAAAATCCGATCTGTCTCTTAACACGTTTTTAAAATAGCTTTAAAATGTGGCTCATTGAAATGCTTACGTTATTTATTACTAAGACAAAGGGAAGAAATTAAGCCATTCCAAAGGGGGGGGGGGGGAATGGGCCTGAAAAACAGTTTTAATAAAAATGTATTTTCACCCCTCTCTCAGGGTGCATTTGTTAGACACCAGAGTTAGTTTTCCTTTTGTATCCAGAGCAGTCTCTCTCTCTGCACTCTACCTGCAAGCCCTAGCAGACATTGTACCGCGGACTGAGCGACAGACACCAGCATAAAAGCAAAGGACTTGAAGAGCCACTCATCCATTCATGGCAGTCCTATTGATCTTTCTACTACTTGCACTAATCATGGCTGCGTTTGAGTGGAGGTGATCTGTTCTCTAAACAGAAAGCACTCTCTGTTTCCTCTGAAGTCTCCTCTGGCATCTTCATACAGGCTGCACCTCCCAAGAGCCAAGAACATCCTGCCCGTAATTGTCTGTAAACATCCCACACAATAGAGCCATGAGCCCTGAACCCCAGTGCTGACAGCAGTAGCTCCCAGGAAGAGTGTAAAGTAAAATGCCAGTTCATCCAGCGCTCACTGCTTTGAGCCCCGACGTGTCCCCCTTCACACACGACCTGGCTTTCTGGGTTTCTAACTCTTCACCTTGAGTTGCTGGGTTGTTTGACTGTATCTGGATATGCCCACTCAGCCCTGAGCAGGCCCGGTTCTCCATCAACCTCTTGACAATAGACGCAGTCTAGTTGCCCTGAACATCCAACTTCTGTCCCCCAGGCCCCTGCAAGAAAGCAGTCATGTCCTCTGCCACACTGTCCCAGAATTTTGTAATTTTTTTCTTTTGTCAGTCAGAGACTTGAACTCTGGGCCTGGGCGCTGTCCCTCAGCTCTTCAGCTCAAGGCAAGCGCTCTACCGCTTGAGCCACAGCACCACTTCTGGTTTTCTGCTGGTTAATTGGAGATAAGAGTCTCATGGACTTCCCTGCCCAGGCTGGCTTTGAACTTCAGTCCTCAGATCTCAGCCTCCTGAGTAGCTAGGATGAATAGCTAGCGTGAGCCACTGGCCCCTGGCTACAATACATTTTTTTCAAGTGCAGCAAATACTGAAAACATGAAACATGAGTAAAGCTTGTGCACGGTGCTCGCGAATCCAGTGCTGTCCTTCCACAGAGCACTAGGAACACAGACCGAATCTAAACAGCCCTCCACACAGCAGCCCATCTGCAGCGCCAACCACCCGTAGGCCTCTAACATAACATCCTTGAACAGAATCTTCATTAACAGGGACTGGCCTCTTACTGCTGTTCCCTAAACAGAGGCAGTGGCTCAGTTCTTCATCCACCTCTGTGCAGGGATAAGGGGTCAGTATATATTTATCCTACCCTGCACTGTGTGCTTAAAATGTGGAAAATGAGCCACAGAAATTGGCATCGGGCAGTAATTGGTCAAGACTGTGCGATGAGAAAACTCTTCCCAGCTCGAACCCACACGCCCCTCTTATTTAAAGATCTTTCCCTGTGTTTTGAACTGTAACTGTGATGAAATACTAAACTGATGCGGGTGTGAACACAGCTCTATACCTTCCGCCCAGTGTTTGTTTGTTTTGTTTTGTTTTGTTTTATGCTCTCCCCAGGCAATGGGTGGGGTAGGGAGCCAGGAGAAAAGAGAAGAAGGAAAGGAGAGAGGAGAAGAAGCGAGATGCTGGGCTGGGAAGGTGGCTCAGTGGTAGAGCGCTTGCCTTGCATGCCTGAGGCCCTGGGTTCGATTCCTCAGCACCACATAAGCAAAAAGAAAAAAGCCAGAAGTGGTGCTGTGGCTCAAGTGGTAGAGCGCTAGCCTTGAGCTGAAGAGCTGAGGGACAGCGCCCAGGCCCAGAGTTCAGGCCCCACAACCAGACCAAAAAAAAAAAAGAAGCGAGATGCTGGGAGGAGAAACAGGAGAGGAAGAAGAGGAAGGACAGGGGAGGAGAGGAGGACAAGGAGGAGATGAAGAAGGAGAAAGAGAAGAGAAAGAAAGGGAGAGAAGAGAAAGGAACGGTGATGGAAAGTAGCAGGGAAGAGAGGAAGAGGAAGGAAGAATGGAGAGAAGTAAGGAGGATGGAGAGGAAAGGGGAAGAGGAGGCAAGGAAGGAGGGGAAGAGAATAAGGAGGGAGATGTGAGAGGAAAGGAGGGGAAGGGAAGGAGGAGGGAGGGATGAGGGCAAGGGCGAGGGGGCGGGGAAGGAATTCTCTTGAAGCCAGAAATGCAGTGGCTTTCCCCGCCTCGGTGAGCACAGGGACTCTGGCACCCCCTCGTGGTATCCTGAAGTGTTGCAGCTCAGGCAGCATCAGCTGACCACTCGTGATTGCAATCCTCAGACTCCCAGGCTCCTGTTAGGACCAGAGGGACAGCTGTGGACGGATCACACCACCATTGTGTCTCTGGCCTCTGATACCTGGGGTGACCCCACTTCACATGCAGGACCCCAGCTTTGCACTCCCTCGCAGAAAACCCAGGCTGGGGGGTGGGGGGGGAGGGAGGAAAATTTGGAGTAAGCAAATTTAATTTCCACAGTCCTAATTCTCCCTGGGGCAGAAATGTCTCTCTGATGAAAGCTCGTGACCAGTGAGACTATCCAACGGGAGAGACGTCGTTTCCTTGGTAATCCGCAGTGATCCTTGCCTCTAAGTCTGGGTAGTTAAACTAGCCAACAGGAAGAATAAAAATGCTCACCTCTGTGCCTCAGAAAAGGAAATCATTCCTCATTTTATTTAAAACCAGGATACATTCTAATTTCTGAAAAAGTAGAGGAGGAGGGCTATTCTGGAAAGTTCTGGAAGAATCTGGAAACCGGACATGTCTTGTCCTTTCCTTATAATAACAGTTCGGTACAATTCCATGACTTGGTATAACTCATCCCTTAGGCTTCAGAGGGATACTTCTTTGTGAATGAAAACCACAAACGGGATTTACAGGCATTAAACAGGCTCTTGGGGAGAAGGAAAAGAATGTTTACTGTATCAAAGCCACAAGAAAAACAAATACGGGACAAAGGCATGATGAGAACTAATTCACAAGGATCTAATTATTCACGACCGTGCAGGGCTGGAAATCAGAAACCATGAAAACCAACTAAATGGCCCCCTCGACACATTGCTTCTCTCAGGCTAGACACTGACCTTGAACGTCTGGTCAGGCATCTGAATTAGCCCTGCATCCTGACTCAATACACCTCCCTGTCATGGGCAGCCCGGGCCCACAGCAACCTGGACAGGCTTTGTCTGGAGTCCTGTATGACCTCACAGAAGTCTGCCCACCTGTGTCTTGGATCTGCTGGGAGCTTACTAGAAGAGTAGAGAGATGGCCGTATTACATACAGGGCGTGTGATATGGCAACCCCACCTGCACCGTGTGGCTGACTACCGCCTCCAGTAGAACACGAGCCCCTAGGAGGGAGGAGGACAGGGGCCTAGACCTCCTTGATGTCCCCTGAAGGACAGACACACACACACACACACACACACACACACACACACACACACACACAGGACAGACCCCACATTCTCCGGATGACATCAGCCTAGTCCCGCCTAAGTCAAAGGGACAATCGAGGTGACCTCTCAAGAACTTTCCAGTCATGTGATTCTATTTTTGAAATGAATCAAACCCTGGAAAATTCTGACACCAGCCACCCAGACGCTGCGGAGTTGGCCACGTCTCCTCTGCAAATAGACTTTTAAAGGGGGCCCTTTGTGCTCCCGACACATGGGCAATCTGGAGATGGTTGATGTTTACAGAAGGCTTCGTAGCTATGTAAACAAACGTGCACAGCAGCTGTGGCGAAGGCACGTTAAAATAGTAGAGCATGCATATAGACGGGTATTTATAGAGGGCAAGTGGGCCTCGGGCGCATGGCACCCGCCCAGCGCCGGGCACACTGCCAGCCTGCTCCTCGCTGTAGCCTGCCCAGCCAGCCTCCATTTGTCACCCCCCGAGATGATGTGGCTATGACCGGCCCCAGCACTGAGCCTCAGGGACATGGAACCTTTGGGGTCCTTAACTCTTTATGAGATGTTTACAATTTAGACGGAAACCATTAACCCCTGACCACCTGCCGTTCCCTTCTCACAACTGTCACTTCAGGACCAAAGTCATCTATACCTTACTAACTTTCCCCCACATCCCAGCATTTCACCTGCACATGTCTAAGTACCTGTCTCCAAAAGATAAGTCCTTTTATAAAGTACTCTGATTCAGTTATACCAGCTAAAATAATTAACAGTGATTTCTTAAGATCCAATAGCTATTCAGTATTCAAGCTGCCAGTTACCTCATAAATGTCATCCGTTTTTGTTTGTTTGGATTTACAGTTTGCATAATTGTATGAATAAGCTCTGTTGGCCAGGAGCTGGTGACTCAATAATCAATCCTAGCTACTCAGGAAACAGAAATCTAAGGATCATGGTTCAAAGCTAGACCAAGCAGGAAAATCTGTGAGACTCTTTATCTCCAGTTAGTCACAGAAAAAGCTGGAAGTGGCTCTGTGGCTCATCCAGTAAGCAAGAGGGAGAGAGAGAGAGAGAGAGAGAGAGAGAGAGAGAGAGAGAGAGAGAGAGAGAGAGAGAGATTAAGAAAGACTTACATACTGATTTCAAAACTGAGGAAATAGAAGAAAGGAGACAGCTTCCAGATGCTTAGTGGGTGCCGCCCCGTGGTGAGCTTCTGTATCTGTGGATTCTAGCTTTGTAGATTTGGAAGGATCATAAATACTTGCACTTGGACATGGAGACTTTCTTGACATTTACTCCCTAAACCATGGAGTTCCCGCCAGAATCTACCCAGCATACACATTGCACTAGCTATTATAAGTAATCCAGAGAGGATTACATACCCATGAGCGAATGTGTGTGTGTTTATATACACATTTTATATAAGTAGTTTGAGATCCTAAGGACTGGGGTGTCTGGAGGGATTCTAGAGTTAATCCCTCTTAGATGCTAAGAGAAAAATACGTACAGACAAGGAAGCAAGTCTGACCACTCAGTGTCCTGTGCATGAGTGACAAGGGGGAGGCCAGGAAACCCCAGAGACGGGGAAAGGCAGGCTGTCCTTCACCCTGGACAAGCCCAGACAAACATGAATCCCATCCCAGAAAGCAGCTCTTCCATGAGGACAAGGAAACAGATTCCAAGACCAAGGGCCAGTGATGTGGCTCAGGTCACGTGGCCTCAGGCAGAGCAGGAAAGTGAGGGTCAAGGCTGCAGCTGGTGCTTGCAGCTCAGTGCTCTGAGTCACCAGTGCTTGTTACTCAGTGAATACTCTGTGAAGGAAAAAGGTACCCAGAAAAAGTTAACTCGTATTTAATGTGCAGACTGCTGGTGCTAATGCGCTGTCTCCTCTTCTTTCCCACCGATAATTCAAAGTCCCTTGTTTGCTTTCCCAGTGTGATCGATTCACATGAATTTTAAATGACCACATATTAAAATTAGCTGCACCCTCTAACCATTCTGGTTATTGAGCACTAAGGAGCCCCGGGGGAGAGTCTGACGCTGCCCTGCGTCTGACTTCCAGGCACCGTTTTTCCTTGCTGTAATCACACTGTCACTCTGCTCTGATAGGGAGCTTTGATTCTGCCGAGTGTGGAGGACGAGCTGGTAGAAGTTAACACTGCCGTGCTCTTGAGCTGTGTCTAGTAATAATTATTCCGCGATTACAGAGCTCAAATCTTATTTTCCCCTTTTGATACATGGCTGCTAATCCCTCTAGTGGCAAGCTACTATCATCAGATTTACCATTTTCCTTTTAAGAGCTATCACCTAAACTACCCAGACTGGGAAGCAGTTAGTGGATAAGATCTGAAAAGCTACAAACTGGGGTAAAAAATCTTCACAGTGAGATCTACCTGTAAGTCTCTGTAAGGAGACTATCTCCTTGCTCAAAATCTATCGGCTAACATCAATCCTGGTTACAGAGGGAGTAGAGCAGAAGAATCGGAGTTAGAGGCCACCCTCCATGGTAAGGGCCTATCTCAACAATAACCAGCAAAACATAGAGCTGGAGGTATGGCTCCAGTGTTAGAGTGCCAGCCTAGCAAGCATAAAGCCCTGGGTTTAAACTCGCATACTGTGAAAGAAGGAAAGAAAATGGGGGAAAGTTGGAGGGGGAAGGGAGAAGAAAGGGAGGGAAGGAAGGAGGGAGGGAGGCAAGCAGGCAGGCAAACTCCCAACCCAAGGCTCCCTTCTAAAATGTCCACCTTAATATCACCTATTCCAGTAAAGTAACTAGCTGAGTCAAATCTAACGTCAATTGCTCCCAGCTTGTAGGGACCCTGTGTTCTGGTTTGCTAATGTCCTAACCATCTGCAGCTGGGTGCAGTTAAACTCTCCCACCACAGCTTCAGGGAAATTGCAAGAGATCAAACACATGACGCTACTACTACACATTTCCCATAATCCAGAAGGCATTTAGAGTACCATAGTTTAGAAGGTATTGGGTTGCCATATATTATTATGGTTGTAAAAAAAAGTCAGAATACTCTATAAAATGACTCATTATTAAAACAGAAGTACCAGAAAAGTCCATTGTTCTCCAAATGGGCCATGCGAGGTGACTAGAATGAGACTCAGTAGGAATCAGAGATGTTACACACACAAAAAAAGGCAGTGGAGGGGCTAGGAAGTGGCTCAGCGGTAGAGCACTTGCCTTGCATGTATGAGGCCCTGGGTTCGATTCCTCCGCACCACATAAGCAGAAAAGGCCAGAAGTGGTGCTATGGCTCAACTAGTAGAGCACTAGTCTTGAGCTGGAGAGCTGAGGGACAGCGCCCAGGTCCAGGGTTTAAGCCCCATGACCAACAACAACAACAAAAAAAGGCAATGTGAGGCCAGGCACCGGTTGCTCACTCTATAATCCTAGCTATTCAAGAGGCTGATATCTGAGGATCATGGTTCAAAGCTAGCCCATGCAGTAAAGTCCATGAGATTCTTAGTTCCAATAAACTACTCAAAAAAGCTGAAAATAGAGCTGTGGCTCAAGTAGTAGAACACTAGCTAGCCTTAAGTACCAAGAGGCTCAGGGACAGAGCTGAGGCCCTGAGTTCAAACACCAGGACTGTCACACACACACACACACACACACACACACACACACACACACACACACAGAGAGAGAGAGAGAGAGATGCAATGTAGGAATCAAAACCAAAAGAAAAATCAAAAAACCACCTACAAGTGAGCTCTTAAAAAGAAAACAGCACAAGCCCGGCACTAGTGACTCATGCCTGTCATCCTGGCTACTCAGGAGGCTGAGATCTGAGGATCACAGTTCAAAGTCAGCCCGGGCAGGAAAGTCCATGAGACTCTAATCTCCAATAAACTACCAAAAAACCAGAAGTGGCACTGTGGCTCAAGTGGTAGAGCGCTTGCCTTGAGCTGAGGCGGGACAGCACTCAGGCCCAGAGTGCAAGCCCCATAACTGATGAAGAAAAGAAAAGAAACAGCTCTATTCCAGTTACAAGAAAGATGTCCATACAGAGTCTCTAATTCCTTAAACAAGCAAAGTTTAATTATTTCCTAGAGCTTTCAGTTATATGAGGCTGACAGTGTTGTCAGGGAACCTCTTCCTGACAATTTCTAACATCCAGAAGATCACGGGAAACCACGTAAAACACACACACACACACACACACACACACACACACACACACACACACACACACACACACACACACACACACACACACACACACACACACACACACACACACCAGCCAGAGCTGCCTCCTGCCCAGTGAGTGCCTCTCAGCCCCTCCCCCACATAGGAGCCTGCATACTGCCTTAATTTCTAGCAAGCTTCTTTCTCCAAAGCAATCTCTCTCACCTACTGCTCGGCTCATCAATGCCCTCCTGCCAAGCCCCAGTAGCCCCATTTACTGGCTTGATTTATGTCTCTCTGCCTCAGTTTCTTCCACTCTTAAATTGGTGTCCCCCAGGAGACCTCTGTGAATTCCATCAGAGCATCCTCTTTCAGCTCATGGACTACCTGGGCGGAAAGCAGCAAAGCTGCGCTAAGAAGGGTACCAGGCCAGGCACCAGCGACCTCGCTGCTGGTGCCGACAGCATGACAAATGACCCCTCTGAAAGTGCTCCGAACCCTCAATGTGACTGACACAAACCCGAGAGTGTCCATGCACGCGATGGTGAACACAGGTGTGGGGCGTGAGCCGGGCTGGGCCGCCTCTGCCCTGTCTCCTTCCCATGAACTCCAGATTGATGGGATCTGAATTAATGAGCATTGCTGGGGCCAGTCAGAAGGACTTCGTGTCCTATAAATAGCAGCATCCATCATAACAATGTCCGCCAGAGGTGGACATGAATTTGACCGTGCTCAGGTCTTCTGAGGCCAGTGGCAACAGGACTGATAGTTTGTATCTGGGAACAACACTTCTATGTTACCAGTTCCTCATCCACAGAGTCCTTTCAACTGTTGAGGGGTCCTCTGGTGTCCTATTTTGAAAACTCATTTTTTTAACTATTAGCTAAATAATTTTTCCCTTAGGGGTAGCTCTGCTCTAATGTACTGACCTGTTTTCACAAGGTTGAGGGACAAACAGGATTTTCTGGACAGCCAAATTCATTGTTCCCTGTTTCCAATGAAAGAATACTGAACTGGACACTGGTGGCTCATGCCTGTCATCCTAGCCACTCAGGACGCTGAATTCTGAGCATTGTTTTGAAGGCAGCACAGACAGGAAAGTCCATGAGACTCTTACTCCAATGAACTACTCAGAAAAAGCCAACTGTGGAGCTGGGGCTCATATGATAGAGTGCTGGCTAGCTTTGAACACAAAGAGGCTCAGGGATAATGCCAAGGCCCTGAGTTTGACCCCCAGGACTGGTGGAGAGAAAGAAAGAGAGAGAGAGAGGGCAGGAAAGAAGGAAGGAAGGAAGGAAGGAAGATTCCACACACTCAGATATGAAAATCCTGCACCAGGGGCCCCATGGAAGGTCAAACTCAGCATTTAGAAGGATCTTCCACTCAATTTAGAAGGACTTTCCACTCAAAAGCAGAGACCCATCGCTGCCCTTCTCCTTTGTCTTATTAGGAGCTGTGTATGACTTCCCTTTGATCCGCCAAACACCCGTAAAGATAGCTGCTCTCCCCATGTAATAAATGAGGAAGCTGGCTCTGAGGTGAGGGGCTGGGAACACAGGAACTCTGCCCAAGGGCAAGTGAAAGGCAAGGGGTAATGCTGAGATTGAGTCTTGGAGTTCCCGTAGCCCCAAAACACTTGCCTCTCCTGTCACTCCAGAGGGGAGAGCTGAGCAAGGGCTGCCCGAGGGTCTCCGGGTCTGAACTCATCCAAGCACTGACCCGGGTGATGCTCACCCTTTGGTGACCAGCCCCGCTCCACCCAGCTCACCTGGCCTGGAGAAGACAGCAGGGAAGCTCTCCCCATACCTTTTGGCATGGAGCCTCCCGGGAGCCGCCTGGGCTCCCAGCTCCACCCAGTGCCACGTCATCAGGTGACCACGGCAGAGCTCTCAGCCAACTGCATCTAAAGTGGCCCAGTGTGTTCGCCAAGCGTGACTCAAAGTTCAACCAAGCAGCCGCTGACAACCCTTTGGGGAGGAAAACTTAAGTTTAACATTGATGGGGAGAATCGATTTCCATGCTGAACTCCCTGTCAAAAAGCACTATCAGAAAAATAATATAGGCAAGGCTGGGAATGTGGCTTAGTGGTAGAGTGCTTGCCTAGCGTGCATGAAGCCCTGGGTTCGATTCCTCAGTACCACATAAACAGAAAAAGCCAGAAGTGGCGCTGTGGCTCAAATGGTAGAGTGCTCACCTTGAGCAAATGAAGCTCAAGCCCCAGGACTGGCAAAAAAGAAAAAAGAAAAGAAAAGGAAAATATACAGGCTTTGACTAGCCTAACACAATCTTGTTCAGGTTTATATTTCACTGTGAAACATTGTAGCAGAACCTTTTTTAGCAGGTGGTGGTAGTGGTGATGATAAATGAGGATGATGGTGGTGGTGAGGATGATGATGGTGGTGGGGAAGAGGACGAGGAGGAGGAAGAAGAGGAGGGGGAGGAGGAGGAGAAGGAGGAAGAGGAGAGGAGGAGGAGGAGGAGGAGGAGGAGGAGGAGGAGGAGGAGGAGGAGGAGGAGGAGGAGGAGGAGGAGGAGGAGGAAGTTGGTATAGCTAGGATTACAGGCATGAGCCACCAGCACCGAGCTTGGCAAAATCCTATGGACAGTCTCTGTCATCACAACCCACATAGCAAGGTAGCAGCCACAGGCAGGAAGTTAAAAGAGGAAAAAGTGCGCACAGCTCTGTCCCCATACCTTTTTATTCGCGAACACACTATCATTTTAATGTGACATCACATCTTCTTCATGGGGTTTTCTCAAATGTCTAAAAATGTCAAAACCATGTTGAGCTCTTTCCCGTCCCAAAGAGCCAGACACACACTGCAAACACGAGGTGTCATCTATGCCAAGGAGCGCTGGGACGGGGTGGGTCGGCCTTCCCAGCCCACATCGCACACTCTCGATCGCTGGGCAGTGTGCATGGGAGAGGAGATCAGTTGCACTTGTTTTCTTTCTGAATACAAACATAATGGGAAGCAGAGGTTTCCTGACCTTTCGGAGATCTAAAATGGAACTTCCGCTCAAAAGCAGAGATCCATGGGAAAACAGCGCTATTATTAACCTCGCCTTTTTGAGACCATGAAAAGAACATGCGAGGTTCCCCGTTAAGGAGTATTCATGCGCTCCCCCTTTTCTTTTCTCCCAGCGGTTCCCCAACTTCCCCCCAGGCAGTGGTTATTCTTAGGGTTGATTGATTTGGAGGCTGGAGGTCCTGAACGCCAAGAGCCTTTCTTCAGCTGGCACTGAAGCTAGGAGACTGACCACAGAGCCACCTTTGCAATACAGGCAGCATGTTTGGGACACAGTACAGAAAGTCATCTTTAAACATCCTTAAACAGGTACCGGTGGCTCAGGCCTGAAAATCCTAGCTACTCAGCAGACTGAGATCTGAAAATCGCTGTTCAAAGCCAGCTTGGGAAGGAAAAGCTTTGAGCCTCTGATCTCTAATAAATTACTCAGAAAAAGCCAGAAGTGGCACAGTGACTCAAGTGGTAGAACGCTAGCCTTGAGAAAAAGAGCTTCAGGGACAGCGCCCAGGCCCTGAGTTCAAGCCCCAGGACTGGCGTGCACACACACATACATACATACACACACACACACACACACACACACACACTGTCAGGGAGGGAGCACAATTTTGTAAGCTGCTCACATCCTTCATGAGCCAAGCAGAGCAATAACAGAGGGCCAGGAAGTTGTCACCATCACTAAATATCTAGTTGCCAAATCTCTTCCCTTGATGCCACCAGCACCAGGAGCAGGAGACCGGGCGGCTGCGGGCCCAGGTGGGGTGGGCCAGGCCTGTCACTCGTCACACTGTGGAAGGAAACCCCAGGTGGGTAAGAGTCACTTCCTAAGTTGCCTGTCGCCTTCTCTCCTCTGTATCTGAATATGGGAGCTTGCCATTGATAACAGCCCTCCGGGGTGGGGCAGCCACGGTCTGGGGTCCCCGTGATGGGGACCGCTGGTGACAAGGGCCACGGAGGCAGAGAGCAGGGCACTGTGGTCCAGCGCTGTCATGTTGTCTCAACAAGTATGTTCAGGAAGACTGAGAGGACAGGAGTGGCCAGGGACTGGAGTCCAAGGGGAAAGCACCACTGTGTCCCCGGCCGGGACCTCCCTCCCTCTGGAACATTCTCTGTGCTTGTCTTCTGGGGCCCGTACGCAGGAAGGTCACTGTTGTCTGGGGTTCTGAGCTCTGTGCAGACTCACCCAATGGGATCTGTGCTTTGATAGACATATTACCTAAAGAATCCTTCTGCACTACTCACCGTGTCAGGTCGCTGGGGCCCCCACAACCCGAGACAAACCTGTGGCCACTCGTCAGGCACACGGGGTACACAGCTGTCCCCGTCCTTCTCCGGGCATTTCCCAGACTCACCACGCCCACCAGGCCATCTGGACCTTGGTATGCCTTCCCGGCCTCCCTCTCCCCCTCCTCCCCTACCTCCCTCTCCCCCTCTTCTCCCACCTCCCTCGCCTCCTCCTCCTCCTCCCTGCAGTCCTGTGGCACTTCGTTCTCCACAAGCAGAAGAAGAAAAGGGCTCCATCCCACAATATCCTCCAAAAACACGCCGCCCTGGGCGACCAAACAAGCTCCTGTCCCTGCCTCCTAAATGCCCACATGGCCTCCCTGTAGCCCTGCCCTGGGACCACACCTTCCACACAAGACCCAAAGACACTCAACTCACACCTGACACATCAATTCTGAGCTCCACTAGCAGGAAAACATGCCTAACAAGCCCTTGGTACCATCTATCTCAGAGACAGAAACTGTGACACCTAAGTGATCATCTGATGGATTTTCAAATGGAATTTGTGCTGTCAAAACAGAAAATATGACAGCAGGTTTTCTTTGTATCCATTAATTTTTTTAAGCTAGGAAACAAAATGGTACATAGGCAGAACTGTTTCTAGAAGCTAGCTTACAGAGCTTTCTTTTCCTGGCTATTCACAACCCCAAAAAAGACTTGTATAAAACCTATCACTTTGCTTCTATGTTAAGAGTAAAAGTATCTACTCCAGCCCTCTTATTTAAGTTGCCATGTGTTTAAGGAAAGCAATGGTAGGAATCTGAGCTAAGTAGACGGCCCCTTGATCTCATGGGGCCGTTTCTGGATCGCAGTCAGTGCATTTTGTTTCTTAAGGAATGTCAACTCATCATGACACTGTCATCCTTACCCGGGGTTTCAGTTACTCATGGCCAACTGCAGTCTGAAAATAGACAACAGGAAGATTCAGAAAGAAACAACTCAGAAGTTTTCAACTGAATGCTCCTCCTAGTGTAATGAAATTGCTTTCAGTCCCACTTTATCCTGACAGGGAGGTGAACCTCCCCTCTGCCCACTCTGTCTACTCTATCCATTGTATATGTGCTCACCCACCCAGCCTCAGTTCGTCACCATCTTGGTTATCAGACTGCTTGGCCATGGTGCATTTGTGTTCGAGTAACTTCTATTTTACCAATGATGGCTGCAAAGTACCAGAGCTGTGCTGGGGCCTTCACTGTACTGCTTGTCATCTGTCTCATCTGATCTCCCTGGACCTCAGCTCCGGCACCTGACGACTCCCCTGCCCAGCCTGCTTGCAGGTATATTAGATGAGAAGATATCAAAGAGCTGAGAATGGATCTGAAATGAGGTAGACAATTAAAAAAAAAAGACTTCCGCTTACAATGCTGTCATAGCTGCAGCACTTAGTGTTTTACTCACCTGTGAAATGACAGATTGTTTAAACATCTAGAAATCTCTAGTAAGAAAAAGTGCTTATCCTCCTTATTAGTTGACAGGTCTCTCCTAACGGAATCTCAATGAGATGAGCTGGGAACTCCATCATGTATAATTCAGCTATATGACAGCTCAGCCCTGAAATTATCCTCAGAGAAATAGAGAGAAATCATCCTCTGCTATGCCCTTAAAAATATCAGCTAAGAGCTGGGCACCAGTGGCTCTCGCCTGTAATCCTAGCTACTCAGGAGGCTGAGATCTGAGGATCACGGTTCAAAGCCAGCCCGGGCAAGGAAAGTCCGTGAGACTCTTATCTCCAGTAAACCACCAGAAAACCAGAAGTGGTGCTGTGGCTCAAGCAGTAGAGCGCTCGCCTTGAGCTGAAGAGCTGAGGGATAGCACTCAAAGCCCAGAGTTCAAGCCCCACGACCTACCAAAAAAAGTCAGCTAAAAAAGCGCTGGTGACTTCATGCCTGTAATCCTAGCTACTCAGGAGGCTGAAATCTGAGAACTATAGTTCAAAGCCAAGCTGAGCAGGAGGCCTGTAAGACTCATCTCCAATTAACCAGGTAAAACAGAAGGACAGCTGTTGTTTGAGTGGTAGAATGCTAGCCTTGAGCAATAAAGCTCATGGACAGTGCCCATGCCAATAGTTCAAGCCCCATTAGTTCAAGCACAAGGACATGTGCTAAATTAAAGGCTCACTGGCCAGGTCTCTGTTTCTCCTTCACATGCTTTATATCTGTCTCATGTTAGACCAGAGGACATTTCCTATCTTGGATGATGGGGCCCGATGAGACAAACCTCCAAGTCAGCCAATCTGACCGAACTCATAATAAACAGAATACTAAAATGTTTCAACCATCTATTGCTTCTCTATCTGGCAACTTGATCCATGTAGATTCTAGAATGCATCTTAGAACATCCAAATGCAACCACAAAAGATGTAGGTAACATCGCAAGGTTTTGACATCATATATAAAAATGACAAGAAGGTAAGCATGGCCTTCATCTTTTACTTTTCTAACAAGAAATCCTAACAAGGGGGCTGGGAAGGTGGCTCAGTGGTAGAGCACTTGCCTTGCATGCATGAGGCCCTGGGTTCGATTCCTTAGCACCACATAAAGAAAAAGCCGGAACTGGTGCTGTGGCTCAAGTGGTAGAGCGCTAGCCTTGAGCTGAAGAGCTGAGGGACAGCGCCCAGGCCCAGAGTTCAGGCCCCACGACCGGACCCAAAAAAAAAAAAAAAAAGAGATCCTAACAAGTTCAGTTGACTAGCTTCCTAGAGCAGATTAGACTAGAAGCAGCAAACAAAAAAGGAGATGAGTTTGCTGAAACCGGCACATTGAATGCAGAGAGAAGCCATTGGCGATTCCCACTGGGGGTGAAGAAAAGCCCAGAGCTATAAATCAAGGAAGAAAAGCCCAAACACGTGGCTCACCCCAACTGTCGTGAGAGGAGTCAATGCTCAGCCCACCCACCTGCCAGCACAGGCGCACAAAAGGACAGAGCAGTAGGTGAGGCTTCAGCTGGAGGGCGGCCCCCTCTTTCCTCCTCCCTCCCCCCTCCCTCCCTCCTTCCTGAGTGGCACGGAACAGGAGAGCTTGAATGATACTCAGTGCGGTGGGCCAGAATAGGAAGCGTTTGCCTATTTGTATTGCAATTAAGGGACCAACCTTGGTCACCTGAACAGTCCCCCGGGCCATGTGACTGAGGAAAAAAACACTGGGCCCAACTATCTATCACCCTTGCTGGCTTCCAGCAGCTGATCCTCCCAGCCAAGACTCGTCAGGCTGAGAAGCTCCAGTCACAGGGCCTCTCAGGCTGACCACGGAGCAGCTCCAAGCGCCTGGAGCCGTCGCACTGGGTTCTGGGAGTGACCAGCCCTCAGCCCAGGGCCCCCTTCTAGAAACCTTGGATTCTGGGTGCTGTGGGGTCCGGCCCCTACAGGCCAGGGCCTGGGGGAAGGACTCCTCCCTCCTGGCAGTCCGGGTGCAAGCCATCTAGGACACACAGGGTCCCTTCTCCACCAGGCCTCACTCAGAACAAGCTGCTTTTGGTGTCTCTCAGGAGTTTCAGTCTGCGCGCCTTTAGGCTCTCCAGCCCCGCCCTGCACTCATTTACATATGCTCTGACCCCTCCCTACCACCTCTGGGTCCTACATCCTGGTGCATATGAGCTGAGACCCTCACCCAAGGCGCAGGTCTCTCTGTTCACCTGTGTGCTCCGGTTAACACCTCACATGGAGAGGACACACCAGGTGCATTGTAGTTCTTTCCTCCCCAGAGGGCAACACCTCAATACCCCTCCCCCAACTCAGCCAGCTTGGCAGGGGGATGAACCTCCTGCCTGTGCCTTAGTCAGTGGCACTTACACTTTGCCCGTCACTGTCATCAACCGTGTCTTAGAACTGTGGCCATCACTGTCATCAACCGTGTCTTAGAACTGTGGCCATCACTGTCATCAACCGTGTCTTAGAACTGTGGCCGATATCCCAAAGCCAAATGTCTTTGCTGACAGAGGAGGATCAATTTCTTGTTCCTCATTTATTTGATTTCAGTATTTTTACATGCATAGAAGACATTCATATACATAAAAGAATGCACAAGGAAACCATAGCCTCCACTAGGCCTCTGTTCCTTTACCCAGGCAAAACCCATGCTCACAATCATTGGAATGGTTTTCCAGAAATATCCTCTACTTCTCCAAGTATATGGAGATGAGTCACACAGACTTTTCTGCCTGGGCTGCCTTAGAACGTGGTCCTCAGATCTCAACCTTCTGAGTAGCTAGGAATACAGGAGTGAGCCACCAGCACCCAGCTGATTAGGTCTTTTTAAACTATAAAATAACATCCAATCTTATGGGTGTGTGATCACTTATGCACTGGTGCTCTATGGAAGATTATCTTGAAGGGCTGCCTGCTTTTTAAATCAACCTCTTTGGTTTCTATGGAATGGAATCTTGGAAATAATACTGATGGGATGGAGGGATGTGCATATTTTACTAGTGTGCATGTGTGCAGGTACACACATATGCACTGGTCCTAGGGCTTGAACTCAGGACCTGGGTGCTATCTCTGAGCTTTCTGGCTCAAGGCTAGCACTCTACCACTTGAGTCACAGTGTTACTTCCAGCTTTTTCTGCTAATGTGGTACCAAGGAATTGAACTCATGGCCTCATTCATGCAAGGCAAGCACTTTACCACTTGAGCCACAGCTCTACTTCCAGTTCATTTTGGTGGTTAATTGGAAGTAAGAGTCTCACAGGCTTTCCTGCCCGTGATGGCTTGAAGCCATCTCAGCCTCACGAATAGCTAGGATTACAAGTGCCCAGCTATCAGTTCCCAGCACATGTTTTATACTTAAGGATATTGCCCAGTTGCTATACATAGTTGTGATATTTGCAGATAACACTAATGGGTGTGAATCTCCTTCAGTAGAGGGTATGAACAACTCAGTCATCTTTGCAGTGAGATAAAAGGGTACCAGGTGTCACTGATGTCCCTCAGGGAGGAGGCCTTTGCAGCTCCCAAGGGCTCGGCAGTTTGGGTCTCTGCTTTCTCCTCTCCCTCGTCACCCCTCCCCTCCTGTGACCTGAGTCACACAGAATTTACCAGCCACATGTACACTCGCAGGAAGACAGTTTAATGGATGCCCAGAAGATTTTTAAAGTGGCTCATCGTTTTTTGCCCTTTGGAGTGAGACTATTACGAAGGATACAGCTCAATGCAGAAATCCCTAAGAAAATGACCCGACCCGACTGGCTCATTACACACCAGAAAGACCGACATGAGCAGGTTCATGCAGGCAGTCATCAGAAGCTCCGGGTTGAATTATAGAAGCGGGCAGGTTCCCGTGCCAATTCCCAGCAGGTGTCTGCCACCCTTCTGGAAGAGCAAACCAAGAAAGAACAACCACAGAAAATGAGAGGAAAGCCTCTATCCAAGGAGCACGGTGAGTTATCGGAGCAGCATCCGGCCAGCTCTGGATGGTCCTTCATTATCCCTTCCCACCCTGGGAATCCCCTCCCCTCCCCTGAGCGCCTCCAGCTGTCAGCATCAATTGGCAAATGTCAGGAAAGGCAGCATACAAGAGCTCTTGTTTTCTGAAGAGAATAGAAAGACAAGAGGACGCCAATGTCCTGACATTGTTAGTATCTGACCAGGACTGTGGAAGCTAAGCCTTTTACTTAGATCGATGCTTTGAGACTAGCTAGCACTTGTGGAGTCGGGGGATGGGGGGAAATGTCCACAACCGATGTGAGCCTCAGGCTCAGCACCTTGCCTGGGAACTTCTCAGAGGCCCTGCAGACACACACACACACACGCAGCTGGGAGCAGCTGGTGTTGTTGGGAGTGGATGAGCAGGGGAGCTGTGAGGTTCCAGTGACAGTGGCTGCAGCATTCTGCACAGTCTGTAGATTCTCCAGAGATTATACCCAATAGCATATGAATCTCGCACACCCATAAATACATACACTTATCTACAGAGATACAGGCTTCTACATCGTGGTAGATACACATAAACAAACACCCCTATCTGTAACCAGATGGATGGATGGATGGATGGAGAGTTAGATGGATGGGTGGATGGGTGGATGGATGGATGGATGGATGGATGGAGAGTTAGATGGATGGGTGGATGGATGGATGGGTGGTAGATAATTTATTGTAAATGACTCATGTGTTTATGAAGGCTAGATGATCCTGAGATCTGTAACTGACAAGCTGCAGATCCGGGGAAGCTCCTGGTGCAGTGCGATGGTCTCTGCCCCAGTGCACAGGCAGGAGCGGACCACTGTGCCAGCTCCCAGGCAGTCAGGCAGAAAGTGCCTCTCTTTTTCTTCTGCCTTTTTGGTTCAGTTCTGGGCTTTCAATCAATTGGAAACAGACCACTCACCCTGCATAGAGCAATTAGCTTTACGGAGTCTACTAGTACAAATGCCGACCTCTCAGAGGTACCAAGAATGATACATATTATTTTATATACTTATCACACCTCTGGGCACACCGTGTTCAGTCAAGTTAGCACATAAAGTCAAGCCACCGCAAGGATTTGGTGGTGGCCACATACTACGGAGCCTTGCCCACGCTGCGAGCACAGGCGGTGAGCGCCCTCTGCTGCCTCCGTCTAGACATGCTGGTGCAGAGTAGGACTAGGACAGACATGACTGAGGCCTGTGGGAAGCGGGGCCTTATTCGAGCCCCCTGACGGGGGTGCGTGCTAATGGAAGCCAGCACAGCATATGCATGTGCTGTGCTGCCCAGCCTGCAGGAGGCCTTGGAAACTGCGCCAGTGCTCACCAGGCCTTCACTAATCCTGGTGTTTAGAGGAGCTCCATCACCAACCCCAGAGTCAGTCTTGGCACACCTGCCGCTCGGAACTGTCCTGAGAAGCCTGGCTTCCCCAGAGACCTATGTGCTGAGTTGGAGTTTTACAACCTTCCCTCCCAGGCCAGAGAGAAAAATAACAGTTGAAGATGAGCTGTCCATATATAACAATGTTAATAGCAATGGTACTAAAGATGTCACAATGGTGAACAGCCCTTCTGCTAGCTCAGGGCTTCCCTGAGCACACAGGCCCAAAAATATCCCCCCCCCCCGCCGCTCCTCCTCCTCCTCCTCCTTCTTCCTCTCTTTCTCCCTACTCAAAAATGAGTTGGGGGAGAGGTTTTTGTCAAGTTCTCCAAGCCAATCATTGCCATCACCTGTAGTGTGTGGGAGATTCCACACACTGGCTGTCAAAATTTTCTAAGAAACGCAGGATGCTGAGCTTTGTGCGACCCCTACGCCACACAGGAAGTTTCTCTCCGCAGCTCAGCATCCTCGATCACCCATGACCTGAAGCCATCCTGTCTCTTACACGGAGTCTGGGTTGGTAGCATCTGCCAAGTGGCTGAGTGCTCTCTATCTCCTTTCAGCACAACTCCACTTCCTCCCTGGCCTTCCTAAGTTTGCCTGAGATCACTCTCTTACCAATAACCAGTTATAGCCCACATTAGGGAACCCCTACTGTATACTGCATTCATTCATTCACAACATCCTCACTACGCCACCATCCTCCCCATGGCACAGAGAAACACTGCAGAGCTCATTAACTCACCTAAGGACTCACAGGACGTGTGTCAGGCAACTTGCCCCAACACATGGAGGCTAAGAAGAGTCAGGTCGTTACCTTGTGGCTATTGCAGACTGTTGCGACCGTCTACTCGACCAGCGAGGAAAACGACCACCACACCAGGAGTCTTCTCAGATCACACTTTATTGGAGAGCCTTTTAGTTGTAGGAGAGCTTGGGCGCGAGAGAGCGTGCACAGAAAACATGGCCGCTTATATAGGGAATAGGGACACGTGTCGTCCTATCATTGGTCGTCTGCCTTTCACCGTCACCAAGTGCCACGGGATTGGCTGGGGACTCTACGTGGCTCGCGCATGCGCAAAGCCCAGGACCCACTGTCCCGCCAAGCACTGCCTAATATGGAGTTGTTTACCTCAACGCTGGAAGGGAGTGGGCGGAGTCTAATTGCGTTCGCCCCGGCTCCCCACAGTTCCCCCTTTTTGTTTTTTGGCGACAGGTAAGAGAGGTTGGGCCTCTGTCTAAAACATTAATGAGAGGACCTTGCACTGGTCTTCGCCTGAGGGGCGCCTTCCCCAGTGATGACCAGGCCCGTCCGATGCCTTTTTTGCAGAGGTGGGATCTTGGGCATCAACCCACATGCAACCCAACATGCTCTTCTTGAGGCGATGGTCCTCCTCAAGTGCAGTGCACTTGCCTCACACCCTGTCCCAAATTACAAGTTGCATACCTGTCCCGGTGCAATGGGATCCCCTGATCCCTCGGGGTGCTAAGGCTATGCAAAATGGTAAGGCTTAATTGCCTCTCAGGGCCGACAGCCAGATCTGGGGTGAGGATCCACTCTCCAAAGCGGCTAATGCTTGCGAGATAACAACTTTGTCCCTTCTGGTTTGGGCTCGAAGGCGACAGACCAACCATAGGCAGACCACGCATCCCCCCAAGCAGCAGGCCAAAAATAATCCAACTCCCACCCACTCCTTAAACCAGGAAACAGCAGAGGAGATCCAAGATTGAAGTCCCTCCACGAATCCAGGGTCCACTTGCGTTGAATTCACGGTCACAATGGCAATCCGCAGCTGATCCAGCATTTCATCAAACTCACCAGTCCAGTTACCTAGAAGATAACTCGACAACTGTTTAGATAAGTTTGCAGCTCGGGTAAGGTTATCATACTGAATGCTTGTCACACATAACCCCTCATACTTCCACTGACAGCCAAGCTGAGCAATTTGCCAAAGGGTGTCCACTTGTTCCTGGACGAGATCAATCCTTTGGTTGACCACCATTAACCCTCCTCGCAACTGAGAATTAATGCCCCTCTGAACTGGACCCATAATTTGCATTTGTCCATTGATTGCACGCAAGTCATGTAGCAATCTCCACTTTCCGGATTTCCTTTTTATTACAAAAATAGGAGTATTCCAAGGAGAAACAGAAGGCTTAAGGTGCCCCAGTTCTACCTGTTCTTGTACTAGAGTTTGAGCAGCAGCAAGCTTTTCCGAGGGCAGTGGCCACTGAGGCACCCATACTGGATCCCCCGTCTTCCAAACTATGGGAATGCCCGCCCCAGTGGCCGCTATGAAAAACCCAGTCCCTGTTTGTCTAACTTTTGTTCGTGAGTCTATGAAACTTGAATCTTTCTACTATCTTACTATATCAATCAAGAAATTCAAAACACTTAGGATCCAATTAAAACTAATCAAAATTTGTGTTTGAGTTATAGGAAACTTACATTCAAAATCAACCTGAATCCAAGCATTTTTTCCTCAAGTTCCTGAGCAGGAACTTCGAAAATAAAGTCATTAGAAAGCTCACAGCAGAAGAGTCAATTTAAGAAAGGGAATTATAAGCTATTACTGGCCTACTGAATTTAAAGAACTTCTAGCTTTTATTTCTAATTAGGTATGAAAGAAAATAGGCCTGCAGTTTGGTTATGTTTTGTCCAAATACAATGCTAATTTAATAGATCCTTTCAATATCTAAATGCTAGTTACAAGGTATGACAATGATGAGCAGTAAAATATAACTCTTTCAAATATGATTCTTAGCGGCCCCTATGAAAAACCCAGCCCATGTCTATCAAGTTTTCGGTGGGCATCAATAGGCTCTTTACAACCTTGCAAGTTTTTTCCTAGTCCTTGCCCTGGGCAGTAGCCCATTTGTAACATCATTTCCTTTGAGGTAAGGCTCCTGGACACTATGAACCAAGGAGCTACAATGTTGCATTCCTCAAGGAACCTCCGTAAAGTATCCTTTTTTAACTTTAGTCCTTTTGAGCGAAGCAGCTCTTCCAGGGCCAGAAAAATTGGATGTGACGTGGCGGCGCCCATCTTAGTTGTTTTTTTTTGTTGTTGTTACTTTCACTTTAGGCCTGTATTTTATTTCTTCCCGGGTTTCTGCTCTCTCTTTTATCTACCGAGACAAGCAAAAAATCCCTCCCGCTTTTATCGCGGATCCCCTCTTACCTGGGAACTTACCCCCGCTCTTGTCGCGGATTCCCCCTTTTCCTGGGAACTTACCGGTGCACCACCCTCTCCGTGTGTTGAGTTCTGGCTCCTGTTCAGCCTCTCGCGCGGGTCCCGTCCCTGGTTCGTTCCCGGGTTTCGGCACCACTTGTTGCGACCGTCTACTCGACCAGCGAGGAAAACGACCACCACACCAGGAGTCTTCTCAGATCACACTTTATTGGAGAGCCTTTTAGTTGTAGGAGAGCTTGGGCGCGAGAGAGCGTGCACAGAAAACATGGCCGCTTATATAGGGAATAGGGACACGTGTCGTCCTATCATTGGTCGTCTGCCTTTCACCGTCACCAAGTGCCACGGGATTGGCTGGGGACTCTACGTGGCTCGCGCATGCGCAAAGCCCAGGACCCACTGTCCCGCCAAGCACTGCCTAATATGGAGTTGTTTACCTCAACGCTGGAAGGGAGTGGGCGGAGTCTAATTGCGTTCGCCCCGGCTCCCCACAGCAGACCAAGAGTCCAGGGAGTGGCAGGCTGTGATCTCGGGCACGGGGTGTCTCATGGAGCTGCAGAGATGTTGGCTGGGGGTGCACCCTCACACCGCTGGCGCCGGAGGCCCGTGCCCTGCCACCTGGGCCTCGATGGAGGCTGCTGAGGGATCCTAACATGGCAGCTAATTTTCCCCAATGCCAGAAACTCAAAGGAGAGAACAGGAGGAAGCCACGATGCTCTCGATGAGCGGCCCGCAGGCACACAGCACTGAGCCTGCTTCATCCGTGAGGCCTGAGTCGCTAAATGCAGTGCGCACAGGAGCGGGAAATCAGGCTCCTTTTGGTGAAGGTGGACCTGAGAACAGGTGGCCGCACATTAGACGTGAGAGCGCTGAGACTGACCGCCTGGCATCAGGCTGCCGGAAGCTCTTATGCTAAGCCCCAGGAGGACCCAGGCCTGGGCTCAAAGGCAGCAGTCTGCCGCCAGGTGGTGGGTCCTCCTGGGGAGGAATCTGAAGCAGTCATCGATCTTGGCCCCAGTCCACATGGCTGCCAAGCTCAAGCTCGAGGGCGTCAGGCCCCAGGGCCCATGCCGGCCTCCAGAGGAGCTGGTAAAAGCAGTGAAGCTGGTGAAGCTCCCTGGCCCCAAATCCGCAGCACCTGCAGCCTGCCCTCCCTCCCTGCCCACAGCCCCTCAAGGTGTTGGGGGTTTTGTTATTCTTGGCTCGAGAGGTGGGGGGCGAATGACGCTGAAAGGTATTGGCATCTTTCTGGGTCTCTACCCTCTAGACCAGTAGCACCCTGGTCCTCGCTGTGACCATATACAAAGTCTCCAAGTTGGGCACTGGTGGTTCATGCGTGTAATCTTAGCTACTCAGGAGACTGCAATCTAAGGATCGCAGTTCAAAGCCAGCCCGGGCAGGAAAGTCTGTGAGACTCTTCTTTCCAGTTAACTACCAAAAAGCCAAAAGTGGTGCTGTGGCTCAAGTGGTAGGATGCTAGCTAGCCTTGAACACACATGCACGCACGTGCACACACACACACCTCAGAGACTGCACCCAGGCCCTGAGTTCAAACCCCAAGACCAGCACAAAACAAATGTTATTAATATAAGTCTCCAGAGGCACGGCTCAGAGATGGAGCATTTGTCTAGCAATATCCAGTCAAAGCTGATATTATGCAAGTGTGCGTGTCATGCTGAGAGTCCCATGTTCCCAAAGTCTCTCGCTGTCCCCACGCCTGCCTCCTCTCATGGCTGAGGACACTAAGCGAGCACCATCCCTGGAGCCACACCCAGCCCCTGTGCCCCATTTTCCTCCCCCCCCCCCACCCCTTCACCGGCGGGCGGCCTGGAGGTAGGTGATGGTTGTCTCGGCCCACGGCGCTTTCTCCAGGTGCCAGGGACAAAGACTGAGCCCTGCTTCCTTCCCACAGCCCTGGATCTGAGATTCAGCCTCTTCCTCCTCGAAAATTCTCCTGCAGTTGCAAAGTTAGGACAGCAAAGCACAGCACCCCGGTCCTGGGGTCACTGCATCTGCAGCTGAAGGCACCCCCAGCAAAGCCCCCGTCTTCTGCCACCGCTGGCTGGGGTAGACCGAACAGAGAGGCCTTCTGGTGCTTTCCGGGCCTGGCCAGTGCGACCAGAAACCCACCAGGGCACTTCTGACCAGCCCTGAAAGATGTGCGATCGCCAGCGCCACCTGGTGGTGTAGCGGCCACACAGCCAGGCCCTTCACCAGCTGTACACTTAGGCCTCGGAGTAACCTAGGATTTCCTGCATCAAAAGCAGTCACTCGGGGCTGGGAAAGCGGCCCCGTGGTAGAGTGCTTGCCTCACATGCATGAGGCCTTGGGTTCTATTCCTCAGCACCACATAAGCAGAAAAAAGCCGGAAGTGGTGCTGTGGCTCAAGTGGTAGAGCGCTAGCCTTGAGCTGAAGAGCTGAGGGACAGCGCCCAGGCCCAGAGTTCAGCCCCCATGACCAACGAAAAAGAAAAGAAAAAAGCAGTCACTCAATGAAAAACACCCCCTGGCCACATTCCTCTCTCTGTGGAGGCCAAATCTGCTCAGTCTTTGTAGTTTGGAGAGATGGCCACGTCTCTGAAACTCCACATTAAAGGAACCACTTTGACCTTTGCAAAATGAGTACCTATTGAGAAAACTCCCGATCAACTCCTGATCAACTACCCACCCTGCAAAGCCCCGCTTGACTTTGGGGAAGGAGGATTTTCCTGTATCACCCCCACTGCATGGATTTCTCCTTCTGCATGCCCTTCCCTTCTTTCCTCTCCCACCTGTCCCCCTCTTTTTTTGTTGTCTTCTTCTCAGTAATGAACACACATAAAATGTTTGGGGGGGAGGGAAACACCTTTAAAAAAAGAAAAAAAAACATTGATCTCATTGAAAAGAAAAATGTACACAGTCCTTCCACATGTATTTTATCTTCCCTAAAAAAATCAAGCGGAGGTGGGAAATTTAAATTAAGCTGGGAACATACCATGCTCCTTGGACCTTTAAAAAATAAAAACAAAACTAAATCAGAAAGCAATAACAGAGAACCCAAACTTATGTGTGCAAGAGACAAAAGAAAATTTAGAAGAAAAGCAGCAACACCAACACAAACATCTCCTGACTGCTATAACTGACACTCACCAGAGGAAAAGGCTTCCAAAACAGCTCTCTCCTTACACTGTGATGGCTGCTGGCTCGACTCCACTCAGGACCTCAAGTTCTCCCGGGAGGAAGAGTCCTGACTTTTCCAGAAGCTTTGACGGAGAGCAGCTTCCTTCCAAGATGCTAAAGTAAGGATTGCTTTGCAGCTGGTTATGGTAAAGCAGTTCTTTCTTGTGTTGTCCTCAACTGAGGATGACAAGAATAAAGTCAAACCCTCTTCAAATACAGGGTGAAAGGGGGAAAAATGAAGATAAAGTTCCTCCAGGGCAAGCAGGCAAGGAAAAAGAAATGAAAGATATCCCAACGAGGAGAAAGATGTAAAATTAGCACTATTCAGAGAATAGGCCCAGCATCAGTAACTCATGCCTGTAGTTGTAGCCTCTCAGGAGGCTAAGGGATGAAGTTATACATTTCCTCCTCCTCCTCCTCCTCCTCCTCCTCCTCTTCCTCCTCCTCCTCCTGCTCCTTCCCCTCCTCCTCCCCCTCCTCCTCCTTCTCCTCCTCCTTCACCACCACCACTACAACCACCTCCTCTTCCTGTCCCTCCTCCTCCTCCTCTTGTTCTAGTACTCAGGTGCTTGAACTCAGGACCTACACACAGTCTCAGCTAGAACTCTTGCACTCAAGGCTAGAACTCTTGTCACTTGAGCCATGCCCTCACTTCTTAGCTTTTTGAGAAGGATCTCACAGGCTTTCCTGCTTGGGCTGGCTTCAAACCAGGACCCTCAGATCTCAGCCTTCTGAATAGCTAGGATTACAGATGTGAGCCACCAGGGCCCGGCTCTCCTCCCCTCCTGATGAACATCCTGACACCCAGAAACAGAGGGGTAATGCAGCAGCGGGAGGGACCCTGTCTCCCAGCAGGACCCCACCATGGGATTTCTATAGACATCGCCCCAGAGGAGTTGGTGTTTTAGAGCCCAGAGTCTTATTTGCAGGCTTGTGCCATGGGCCCAGATTTGCATGTCACTGAGCCCACCACTGTCCCGACTTCTCCCCTGGGAAGCAGGGCTGTGGCAGACACTGAGCGCTGTGGCCTCCCAGTCGTCCTGGAGCAGCTGCAGTGGCAGGCCTGATCAGAGAAGGCCCGGCCTTGCCAGGGAAGGGAGCAGATTCGGCCCAGCCTGCACTTGCCTTGCGCCCCTTCCCCCCACCCCCAGCCAAGCTGGCCAACTTTTTCTTCGGGTCCTAGTCCTCATTCCCACCACATAGCAAGCACCTCAGGGGGCCCTGGCCTGGACAGGACAAGAACAGACCAACAAGGCCAAGTCCTTGGAGTCTTATCAACACCACTTCCCAGGGCTCTGGCAGCCTCTCAGACACTGCTAGTGGGTTCCACTGACAGCTCCGATGTCAGGTGGGAAACTGTGTCCACCATTTGGTGAACAGCTTTTGAGCCCTTGCCCATCGGGGGCAGTGACAGGACGCCAGAGGAGGAGACAAAATCTGGACGTGGCTAAGGATAGGAAGAGCCCAGTATTCACGGCCGAGCCCATGTTCTGAGTATGTCGGCACGCAGTCACAGGGACAAGGCTGTAGGACATAATCTCCTTAGCAGTCCAGACAGCTGAGGAAACGGAGACTGCATCCCTAACCCACCCAGATACCCCAGTGCCCACAGCCAGGCCCTGGCAGCAGCTGGCCCCAGCTACCCGCCAAGGACTTCCTTCAGTCCCTTCTCTACTCCTTCTCCTTGTGTTTCTTCTTCTGCTCCCATCTCCCTCTCCTCCTCACCTGCAGCACAAGGCACGCCTGGATCTGCACTGGGGTCCTGCAGCCCAGGCCAAGGGCCCCCTCCCTTGATCAGCACACCTTTGGGTCCACATTGCTGGCTTATGTGGTGCTCAGCCCCCAGTCAGGAACGCAAGCCCACTGTTTCACGCCATTCTGTGGAACAGAGTAGTCTGATCTGGGCTACAGTTCCCAGGATGCCTAGAAGAAAACAAACCATAAAGCGGGGGCCTGTGCAGAACTCCCACCCGGGATACCACCAGGGGCTGTGATGCAGCTGATGAAGCCACAGAGACGGAGATGCCGAGAAACTGCGCAGGAACCATCTCGTGTGAAAAAATGGATGGGAGGATTTCCGCCTTTGGGTTCCAGCTAATACAAAGACTCAACCCAAAATTAATCATTGGAGGGAATAAGGGGTTTTCTGTCTGGAAGTGTAGGAGGCCACATTTCTAGAGACTGTAAATTTGAGGAGCAGAATGGAAGAGAAGAGAGGCCCCGGGCATCAGATCTGGAAACAGCAGTCAACAGAGCGACCTGGAGCTACTGCTGCCTCAGTTTCCCCTTTTGCAGCAGAAGCTGTGGGACTGCCTTTGTTGTTGTTGTTGTTTGTTGTTGTTGGTCATGGGGCCTGAACTCTGAGCCTGGGCACTGTCCCTCAGCTCTTCAGCTCAAGGCTAGCGCTCTACCACTTGAGCCACAGCGCCACTTCTGGCTTTTTCTGCTTATGTGGTGCCTCATGCATGTGAGGCAAGCACTCTACCACTGAGCCACCTTCCCAGCCCAGGGACCGCCTTCTTGAAGCTCCCCTTCCCAAGAGTGCAGTAGGCCTCGGTGCTGCCAGCTTCTCTGGCACTGGCGTGCCTTCCTCCCTGGTAGCCACACACTGCCCTTTGCCTTGGCTGGTATGTGCTCAGGAGTGAGTACGATACTTGAGTCTGTTTCTCTTTTCAGCCATTCCCCAAGACAAACCAAGGAGGGCAAGGGCGGGGAGGAAACACAAGAAAAGAAGACCATCTCTCACCTCCACCCACTTCTGCAGCAGCCTTTAAATCCTCCACAGAGCTTTATACAAACATCAGGCCTGCCTGCCTGCCTCCTGCACTGCTCCAGCAAACACAAGGCGCTTCTAAACATTCTGCACTGCAGATATTTTAGGAGCAATTTTTAAACGGCTACACAGCGGCAGGAACCTCACAGAAAAGCCAGTAGGCGAGGGGAAGTATTTCCAAGAGATTTGGGTTTTCTCGCTCCAAATAAATGCCATGTGTGCCTTCCAATGCTTCACCTACCCCTTTATTCATGCATTTTTCCCACCACATGGCTTGAGGTGCCCCAATCCCGCTTGCATTTCCCACTTAATCTCCAAGATGGATGTGTTGGTCATGCTATGGGCATGAAATCAGTTAATTGGGCCCTGACTTCTGACAGCCATCTCTACACCACCACCACATCAGTTCCACTGTGATTTAAAAAAAAAAAAAAAGCAATCTGTGCACATTTAAGAGAAAACACCTTGTTACAAAAATAAGTCTCAGTGCTTAAGCCCCATCTCATAGCATGACAAAATGAACTTGAGTGGACAACAGATCTGATTTCATATCACCTGCTTACAAAACAATCACAAGCAAACTGGGGGTAGTGGCATACTCCTGTAATCCCAGCTACTCAGGAGGCAGAAATAGGAAAATTAGGATTTGAGACCAGCTCAAGTCAAAGCCAGAGTCCTATCTGAGAAAACAAACTAATAGCAAAAGGACAGGGTATGTGGCTCAGATGCTACAGCACTTGCCTAGCAAGGGCAAGGTCCTGAGTTCAATTCCTAGTACAAGTTTCACAGAAACTTGTTTACCCCAGAAAACCATTTCTTGGGGCACAGACTTTTCCAAATCATGCACTGGTTGCCACTTTGTTTAAATGCCTTTTTACTGATACTTCAATGAACTTTTCACACAACAAAGAATGTTTCATAGTTCTTTGTGCCCAGTATTATATCAACCATCTCTGAGAGACAGAGAGAGAGAGACAGACAGACAGACAGAGAGACAGACAGACAGACAGACAGACAGAGACAGAGAGACAGAGAGAGAGGCCTATAGGGAGCCACATAACATCTAGTATTCTTTCGTCCTTGGAAGAAAAAGTCTGTTGGAATTCTTGTGAAGAACAGCCAGTGAGTTCACTTGTCTCCTTTATAAATAACAGCGGCTCTGTGGGGCTCAGCGTGTTCTTTATTCAGAACATAATGCGGCTCCTGCTGGCTGCGGGTATAGAGCTTAGAAATTCACCTCATTACTTGTGGCACACAAATTCCTGCCCATTCAAGTCCTGCGGGGGGAGGGCTAAAGTCCTTTCATGTAGCTCCCAAGAGTTCCAGAACTCTCTGCCATTGACTCCGAGCAATGGCATGGCATGAGTCACCTGCCCGTGGGTCACATGTCTGTCTGTGTGGCCTTTGGAATGTCCAGGCTGTCTGCTTAGGCCTAGTCCTCCACTTCCCACCCAGGGCAAGGGCAAGAAAGATACATCCCCAAAGACAGGGGCGATGATGGACACAGATGTGGAAAGGCAAATCCTAAATGTCCCCCACATCCTGGCTCTTGTGGGCATTTTCTCTGTGCCTTGGGAAGTCATTTAATCACATCTAAGGTTGCTCATGGCTAAAATAGGAGTGGCAAGAAGTAGCATCCTTCATGGGGTGGTGGGAAAGATCCAAGGAGACCAAATGTGAAAGGGGGTGGCCGGGGAGCCCCAGGACCCGCCCGAGGCCACCCTGAGATGTCCCGTCAATACTTTCCCCATGGCTGCTGTGTCTGGGGCTGGGGGACAGTGGACCTGAAGTCAGCACCGAGGGGAGAAGGTCTTAGCTGCCAGGATAATTCTCCCATTTATCAGGGCATAGACACGTGTTCAGTGGGGAAGGAAGAGGACCCGACAAAGCAATGGAAGTGCTACAAGTGACTGCCATTGGCGGAGTATAATGAGACAGGAAAGCCAGACAGTGCCAAGAAGTCAGGAGGCCTGGAGAGGTGGCACTCACTGATCACACGAATGAACGAATGAATGAATGAATGAGCTATCATACCTGCCCTCTGTCCAGTTCTATACAACATGTTCTCTAATACACACGTGCGCGCACACACACACACATGTGTGTGTACATGCACACACAGTGCTTATTCAGGTTCTGAGCAATGGTCAAGCATGCACAAGGGCACTTGTGCCAAAACTCCTACCTCAAAATCTCTCTGGACTCTGGAGGTCTCTACTCTGCTTTCTTTTTTCTGGAATTCATTTTGATAACTGTGAGTTATTTACATGTTCAGAGGCACATAGGCATTGCCTTGGGGTTCGTCTCCTAAGAACATTCCCACTGGGAATGTCTAGCGACTTGTCTAAGTTATCATGTCCCAGTGTATTTTAGATCTAACTTGCACATGTGAAAGAAAACATGTATCATTGGTCTCTCGGAGCTTGGCTTACCTCACTTCACATGATTTGTTCTAGGTCCATCCATTTCCCTGCAAAGGACATAATATTATTCTTTCTAATAGCTGTGTAAAATTCCATTGTCTATACTGCTTCTTGAGCCCCTTACAGTCTCCTGGTGTTTCTGCAGGAGAGATATTTGATATTGTCTTATAGAGTTGTTTTGCCCATTTATCCTAGTAGTTGTTATAACAAAGTATATGTGCCTCTAACTTTTCTTTTCTTTTTTTTTTTTTTGTCGGTCGTGGGGCTTGAACTCTGGGCCTGGGCGCTGTCCCTCAGCTCTTCAGCTCAAGGCGAGCGCTCTACCACTTGAGCTACAGCGCCACTTCCAATTTTCTGGTGATTTATTGGAGATAGGAGTCTCACGGTCTCTCCTGCCCGGGCTGGCTTTGAACCGTGATCCTCAGATCTCAGCCTCCTGAGTAGCTAGGATTACAGGCGTGAGCCACCAGCGCCCAGCGCCTCTAACTTTTCTATGGGGAATGTGTTCTTGGCTAAGAGAGGTCATCTGGCCTTACTTCATACAGCCTGATAAGGAAAAAGAACATTACATTGGAAAATGAGAACAGGGAGATCATTCGGTGGATTCTTTTGCTCAGAACACCAAACTAGAATGCCAACAGGGTTGGAGTTAGGATGGAAAGGACTGTGTTAGGGGAAATATACCAAATACTTACTGAAGTCCTCACCTCTGCTCACCTCTGCGGGGTAAATCCACGCTAGAAGTGGCAAAGCATTGCACAGAGGCCAATCTCACCCTAGCCCTCCACACTGCCCTGGAACGTTACCGTGTTTCTCTGGACAGCCTGCTCTCTCCACACATCACCTCAATGAAGGATGGGAACTACTTCCTGTTTGATGTTCCAGATCACCCAATCAAGCGCAACCTTCTTGTCTCAGTCTATCCCCTTCTTCCTTCCTATTTGAAAAGAAAAGGTGTTCATAACAGAAGTCCACATCTTCCCTCTGCTTTAGATCCCATCCCCTTATCTGTAAAACCAGCATCTGCATTTGTCCATGGGTGTCGCTGTTTTAGCACTACAAGTCGTCTGTCCCAGAAAGCCTCTTAGTCCCTGGCAACCAGGAAAGCCATTCATTCTCAGGCATCACAAGTAACTCCAGATTCCCTTTCTCCTGAGTGGTCAGTCACACTCTCTTGCCAACGAGTCCTTTGCATTAGTGAGTAAATGTGTTCATGTCTCTTCTGCAAAATCGAAACTTCTCGAAAGAGTGCTGGATCAGTGAGTTATATGTAGGTCTCAAGTCAGAAGGCTAATAAAAGGTTACAATTACATTGGAAAGGCGCCAGGTGAAATGTGAGTTCCAGCCTCACAGTGGAAGACTGCACATCGAAGCGCAGAGTCAATGAAACATTTAGGTTAAAAAAAAAAATGTGGAGCCACGCCTGTCATGCTAACTACTCAAGAGGCTGAGACCTGTGGATCAGAGTTTGAAGCCACCCTGGGCAGGAAAGTCCATGAGACTCTTCTCTCCAATTAACCACCAAAAATCTAGAAGTAGAGTTGTGGCTCAAGTGGTAGATCACTTGAGAAAAAAATAAAAAAAAATAAGAAGAGTCTTGAACAAAACAAGCTTAGGGATAGTACTCGGGCCCTGAGTTCAACCGTTCAGGACTGGGGGACAAAAATGAGGGCTTTTCTCTAAATGTCCATTTAAGGAAAGAGATCAAAAAGTGGTCAAGTAAAAAAGCAAACTAGACACAAGTTTAGCCATGAAAATTTTGGTAAAGCAGCACAGCTAGAAAGGAGCAGGTGAAGACAGAGTCCTGTCCAAGCAAATGTCCCAAACCCCGGAGAAATCCCACAGACGGCACCGTCCCGGGGGGAGCGCAGAGAACCCACAAGAAAGCCCTTACACCAGGCTTGGCAAGGATGTGGTACAGCTGAGGCTGCATATGTGAGGCACCCAGAACAAAACCCGCCGCGGCCACTGCTCCAGTGCCTGCGTTCAAGGCTTGAGGTCCAGGAAGGAAACAGAACAGGAAATGAGTGCCATTAAGAAGACAGCTTGTTACTCACAAGTGCTCAAGAGGAACGGCCCCACCCGCCACAGGCCGTGGCCAGGGTGGGTCAGGGGACAGAGAAGATGAGGAGGAAATGGCAGGCCTGGGCTTTTATTATGGTGTCCATGGGGAAAAAAATCAAAGCTGTAATAAGGATAATGGTTAAGAGTCTGTTTAATAAATGATGCCATAGCTTGGCACTGGCTCACGCCTGTAATTCTAGCTACTCAGGAGGCTGAGATCTGAGGATCGAGGTTCAAAGCCAGCCTGAGCAGAAAAGTCTGTGAGACTCTTATCTCCAATTAACCACAAAACACTGGAAGTGGCACTGTGACTCAAGTGGTAGAGCACTAGCCTTGTGTACAAACTTTCAGGGACAGTGCCCAGGCCCAGAATTCAAGCCCCAGAACCAGCAAAAAATAAAATAGAATAAATAATGCCATTAAGAACATGTTAGTCTAGGCATTCACACACAGTGAGAATAAAGGAGACTCTTGGGGGAGGGGCACAAAGGCACAATGTCTCTGCGTCTCTGATCATATGAAATAATTTTTATCAAAATGAACTCCAGGAAATGGAAACAAAGAGGGTTTTTTTCCTTTTCTTCTTGTTTATCTTTTTTTGGGGGGGAAACGTAGGGATGCACAGAAAGGGACAAAGGATAAAGAAATGCATCAGTGGTACTCACTAGACACTATGAAAAATGAACTATACAAATTTGTGGGCAGGCACTGGAGGGAAAAATGGGAGGAGAACGAAGGAAGAGGTAACATTATCCAAAAAGAAATGTACTCATTACCTGGCTTCTGTGACTTATCCTCAATCTAGGGAAGATGATCCCATCCCCCTTCTCTCTGATCCACACACACCATGTAGGCCAGGACTGTGATGTCAAAAGTTAGACAGACAAGTGCTTTGGCCCAGAATCCGGGAACCTGCTGTTCCTGCTCTCCCAAGAACTTGTAGAGCATCCCTCAGCACACCAGCTACCCAGGCTGGAACAGGCCACGCCTCACTCCCAGGAGGAACAGAAAGATGAGATAACAGAGATTAGCCCAAACAGGAACGCGGTGCTGTTATTCTGTTCTCCCTTGTCTTTAAAAGGCAGAGGCAAATACATGATTAAGCTTTGTGATATGAATATCATATCACCCCAGGATAATAATAGGCCCAAACTGTGAATACAAACTGACACATGCCCCTGTTCTACTGGAATCTAGCCAGCTGGGTGAGGACGTGGATACCTCATGGTGATCCTGAGCAATAGGTGATGTGTGGTGGGGGTTTTGTTGCCCATCAAGTTTACATTTGTTCCTGGAACTGTTTGCATCGCATTTGAATAGCAAGAATCCTTCTTTACAATGTCAGACTCTCCTGGATCACATTTTTCACCATAGATGGTCTGGGATGAGGAATGTGGAGATTAGGTAATATATGTACTTCAAAACTGGATTTAGACTAAAGGAGACTCATTTCCAACAGCATTACGTATGCACTGACGGGGATGTACTAAGTCAGGGGACTTGGCTCAGACTCTATAAACAATACCAAATTTTGACAACTGGGAAAGATTCCCAGTATGAGCACACTTAACTGTACTAGCTCCACAGGAGTGTCCTGAGAGCCATAAGCATGCTGTCCACTGTTAAAGAACAAGATAGCTCCCAACGTATCATAAGAAAGGCTACCAGCTGGGCACAATGGCTCACCCCTGTAATCCCACATACTTGAGAAGTAGAGACTGGGAGGATTGTGGTTCAAGAACTTCCAAGGCAAAAAAAAAAATTTTTAATAGAAACTATCAAAAAAATAATTAAAGCACAAAGTACTAAGGATGTGGCTCAAGTGGTGGAGTATCTGCCTAGTAAGTGTGAGGCCTTTAGTTCAAAAATTAGAGAGAAAAAGGAAGGAAGGGAGGAGGGAGGGAGGGAGGAAGGGAGGGAAGGAAGGAAGGGAAGGAAGTGAGGGAGGGAAGAGAGGGAAGGAGGTGAGGGAGAGAAGGTGGGGGGAAAGTTCTGACATAAAAAAAAGTAGTTTTATCCAAGCCAAAACACAAGTGACAAAGCTCTGGGAGCATAAACTATCAGTTATCCGGTGAAATGTCCCCCACAGAACATGGCACCCCATGAAGAGTGTACACATGCTTTTTACAGTCACAAGACAGAGTAGGTGGTGTGAAGCTCACAGATAAATTCACACACACAAATAAAAGAATGAGTTCAGGCCGGGCATTGTTGGCTCACACCTGTAATCCTAGCAACTCAGGAGGCTGAGATCTCTGAGGACCGAGGTTCGAAGCCAGCCTACACAAGAAAGTCTGTGAGGCTCTCATCTTCAATTAACCACCCCAAACCCGGAAGGGGAGCTGTGGCTCAAAGTGGTAGAGCACTAACCTTGAACAAAAATAAAAAACAAAAAAAAAAACAGCTCTGGGACAGCTCCCAGGCCTGAGCTCAAGCCCCACAACAACAAAGAATGAGTTCAAGTAACGAGTACACTTTAACTGTACTAGCTCAATAGGAATGTCCTAAGATCAGAGAGAATGTTTTAATATTACTTCCCAGGTTCGTGGCCAAGAGTCTCTAAAGAGCAAGGCAAACGCAGTTAAAGCTGCAGGGACTTGAGACATGACCTTAGGGTTCTTGTACGGATTGGACGTGGGCACAGGTGCGCATGCTCGCAGGTACGCATGCTCGGTGTCTTCCTGGTGCAGACCGGCTGGAGGCACAGGTATGCATGCTCGAGGGTACGCATGCTCGGTGTCTTCCTGGTGCAGGACTGGATGGAAGCACAGGTGCGCGTGCTCGGTGCCATCCTGGTGCAGCCCGGACGGAGGCACGGTGAGTGCTCAGTGCCATCCTGGTGCAGCCCGGACGGAGGCACGGTGAGTGCTCAGTGCCATCGTGGTGCAGCCCGGACGGAGGCACGGTGCGTACTCAGTGTCTTCCTGGCCCAGGACTGGATGGAAGCACAGGTGCGCATGCTCGGTGCCATCCTGGTGCAGCCCGGACGGAGGCACGGTGAGTGCTCGGTGTCTTCCTGGCCCAGGACTGGATGGAAGCACAGGTGCGCGTGCTCGGTGCCATCCTGGTGCAGCCCGGACGGAGGCACGGTGCGTACTCAGTGTCTTCCTGGTGCAGGACTGGATGGAAGCACAGGTGCGCGTGCTCGGTGCCATCCTGGTGCAGCCCGGACGGAGGCACCGTGCGCGTGCTCGGTGCCGTTCCGTGCTCCCACCCCACCAGCTCCGGCTGGAAGCCAGCCGGGATCTCTGTCGTTCCCCCAGGGATCCTGGAGCACCTGGCGGGGGTGGGAGCGGGGAGGGGGACGGGACGAGCGGCGTGCAGGCCCCGTGGGAAGGCGGCCTGCCCAGGCCGGCCGCACTCAGTCCGGCCTCTCTCGGCAGGGATGACGTGCCAGGCGCGGAGCTCCTACATCACCAGTGAGATCCTGTGGGGTTACCGCTTCACGCCCGTCCTCACGCTGGAGGACGGCTTCTACGAGGTCGACTACAACAGCTTCCACGAGACCTACGAGACCAGCACGCCCGCCCTCAGCGCCAAAGAGCTGGCCGAGCTGGCCAGCAGGGCCGAGCTGCCCCTCAGCTGGTCCGTGTCCAGCAAACTCAACCAGCACGCGGAGCTGGAGACGGAGGCGGAGGAGAGCCCCGAGGAGCAGACGGAGAGGAACGGTGACGTGGCCAACCTAGAGAATGAATCCAAAGTGTAGCCCGCCCCGCGGGGGACCCCTGCCCCACCCACACCCCCCGCGGGGGACCCCTGCCCCACCCACACCCCCCGCCGCCCCCCCCATGGGTGACCCCTGCCCCTCCGCCCCACGCCGCACCCCCCATGGGTGACCCCTGCCCCTCCGCCCCACGCCACACCCCCCGCGGGGGACCCCTGCCCCTCTGCGCCCCCCATGGGTGACCCCTGCCCTTCAGTCCCACTCCGCCCCACACAGCGATTCCTCGTCTCCAGCCCTCGGCTTCTCTCTCTCTCTCTCTCTCTCTCTCTCTCTCTCTTACTTTGACCTTGATTTACCTAATTTAATTTCAACATGACTAGGACACAAATCTTGGAGGTGTAAAATTTCTACCTGCCCTCTTTCGGTTGTCTAGATTGACAGGTAGACCGGGATTTGGCTAAGAGGAAATGCACTCTGGTTTATAACCCAGGCCAGGTCTTACACACACACACACACACACACAAACACACACACACACACACACACACTCAACTCTATGAGCTTCAAGCTTCTTACCTGCATGGAGTTATACGATACAGATCCACTCAAAAGAGGTGTCAGAAGATTTTACCTGGCTTTGACAAGGAAGGACTCTAGTGCCTATTTATCACGCAGTGAGGCTAGGTTACCACCCTCAGTTGTACAGAGCCCAATGTACCTCATCTATTACAGAGCAGGTGCTTGCCCATGCAGGCATGGCAGAACTAGGACCCAGGTGAGCTGAAGACAAACCACCTGTACATAGATATGCCTTATGTAATGACTTTCTTTTGACCATTCGTAATCAAAGTCCAGCATGTACAAAAAGTACAATAGAACAGAACTTCTAAATAATGTACATAGGTGTATCATTAATGTAGTTTTAGAAATATATATATATATATAACTTTAGAAATAAGAAGAAAAAAAGAAAAAAATGTCCAGTAGGTATTTGTTTTGAGATCTGTGTTTTCTGTCTTACATTGTTCCCTTTGACTGCTGGCCTTTTACTGCATGGCCTTTCTTCTGGGTCCCAGACTGGCAACTGTTCGGACACCTCTGTATCTCCCCATTGACCCTTTTGTTCAATCTAATAAGCCATAGATCTAGGGGCAGATGGCAAGACTGACCACCAGACCACCGGAACGCTCACACACTGTGACTTGCTTACAAACCGGTATTGTTTGTTTAGGGATAAACAAGGGCTTTGCTGCATGGGAGAGAATATCAGATACAGAGTTCTCTAGTACACTACCAACCATACTTCAATGCTTGTCTCATAAGCTCTGGCCCTGTGGAGATCAATAGTTAGGTTTTCTGCCAAACCATTAACTTTCCAGCTGTCCCACTCACCTATGAGCAACTACTGAGTGTTAAAATGAGACATGTTAGCAGAAGTTGGTTTGAGTATAAAGCCAGGAGATGTGGGGAACAGGCAGTAGGTACCCATATCAGAATTGTTGATCTCTCACACTTTCAACTCCATCTGACACTCTAAGAATGAGAGCTTGCCTGGCCCTAAGGAATTCTACATTGGCATTTCTTGCAATGGGATTTTTTGTTGTTGTTCTTTTTCTTCTTTTAAAATTATGAAATGACCAGACTTCAGTATTCAAAGATTAGATCCATAGTCTTAGTGAGAGTCCAAAAACTATTTCTAGAGTGCATCACTATTTAAATATCAAATCCAAAGTATCTCTCCATCAAGAGAAAACAAACAACAAAAAAAGGTAGCCTTCATTCATTTTTATCTACAGAGAGGAAAAAAAGAGGGAGAGGGAAGGTGGGAGGGAGGGAGAAAGGGAGGGAAAGGGTACTAAAAATCCAAATTTCAAAATAGGAAAAAATGTAAGAAAAGCAAAGTGAATGTTGGAGAAAACCTCAGGGGCAGGTGGAGATTTTGCACTGTAACAGATCTTCCCCATTCATCTTGCATTTATAGACTGTTTGTTCTTTAACACAGTTGTCCATCATAAATATTCATTGACTGGATCCAAGTTTATTTTCAGCTCCTACAGCTGCGTGCTGTTTGAGACTTTGTACCATGCAGGTCAAAGAGCTCAAACTAGAGCCGTTCCTCTGTGTTTCCCTCCTGTCCCTGACCAGACTTCACAGGCCTTTTGCTGTCGTTCGGGGGACTTTATCTACTAAGAAGGATGCCCCAGAGATGAGGAGAGTGACTGCCACGAACACCAGGGTCTCTCGTCTACAGCAGCAGAGACCCTGCATCAGGAGCCCTCCTCTGACTATGTGGAAACAAGCTATTGGCTGCAGCCTTTCCTGCCTGCCAGCATTTGTTGGGGGCACGGATTATCTGTTGAGTTGTCGCTTGACTCCCTTCACTCTATGCAGGAGGTGGGGGGGGGAGGAAGGAGCGAATGCACTTTCTGTGTGGTGTGGGCGAGCCTAAGCTAACCTCGCTCTGGTCCCAGGAGGCCCCTTGGCTTAGGGTGCCCACTAGGATTGCAGGGCAGGGTGGGGTAGCACAAAACGATGTGGAGTGGGCTTTGGGGAATGCCCACTATTTTTGCTCTTGAAGACTCATTGGACCTCTTCAAATCCATTACTGCAGGGTTTCATGGGCAAACACTCCCCTCAGTTGGGCTGGGAGAGCAGGGTGGGGCCTGCTGGCTTCCCACCTGCCCTTTAGCACAACTGGAGAAGAGTCTTGGCAGCACCTGGGTCACCCACCAGTTCTGTGTCCATGAAAGGATACTGGCTGGGAGGTCATTCTGGGCTTTGCAGTATTTTGGTGTCCATGTAGTTGGACCAGAACTGGAACCAGATCTTGTTTGTTTGTTTTTTTTTTTTGTAATGTGAGCTCTGGATCTTTCAAGAGAATGTTCCTGAAAGACCTTTTATTAGAACGTCTCTATCAAACAAGTCTATTTTTCTACAGTTATTAAGAATACGGTTTAACAGTGTATTTTGTGTCAACTGTTACAATTTGGGGACTTCATTAAGACTGAATTTTCTAAGCAGTAGTGAGTGGGATTTTTCATGAAGACAGTTTAACAAAATGGACCCACCGTTTCCCCCTTTCCCATTCTACCACACCCAGTCCTCTACCATCCCTGAGTCACTCCATTAGCACACCAAGTGCTCTGACCATAAACAAGTCTATCTGAATCTGGAAAACCCAGTAAGTCATGACGATCACTCTCTGCTTGCTATTCTGGACTGTATGGCTGGTCTTGTCCATTAAGCATAGTAGGACTCATGGGCCAGATACGAACCTGTGACTAGTGGGTGATGGCGTGCCAAGCTAACAGTCAAGTGCTCCTAAGAAAAGGGCAGGCTGAGCTGGAAGTATGACCTTCCGGTGGGCCTCTGAGACTCTTAGATCTCTCCCTTCCACCCACCCCACTGTGCTCCCTGTGGGAGGAGCACCTATTTTTTTTATAGATCAATTTCATGCGTCCATTAAACTGGTGATATTTTGGGCTGTTCACTCTTGGCATTAACATACTGGCCACTATTATTCTGTCGGCTCAATGCTGTTCCATTCTTTCATAATGTGGCATTCCAGCCTGATAGAGCCAACATACAGTCACCCAATGTCCATGAAATGGAGCACTCCCTTCCCCCACTCCTTTTCTCCCTCTTGATCCTTTCTGCTCTTTCTCCAGTTCTCTAGCTTCAAATCTATTGATTTAACTCAGCCTCTTAGGTTCCCTAACAGAAATCTAGCTGCTGTCTCTAAAAACACCAACCTATACCATAAGCACAATTTCTCTTACAGATTTAACCAAATGAGGGCTCTAATGTGTCTGGTTTTTTTATTACACTCTAATTTAAGAATTATGAGCTCATTTAAAAGCTTAAATTTTCAAATCTCCAGAGCAAGTCTTCTGTTTCTATTTCACTGTTTCTTCTTACATCCCAGGATTCTTGCTTTCTTTCTCCACTTTGCTTTTTTATATTTAGATTTAAGCTAGTATACTTGGGATAGTAAGGTAGGAAATAAAAGCGTAAGAATTCCCTAGAAAATCCAATGAACACACTGAAAAAAATGGGAGGTCATTCAACTAGCTAAGCAAACTCAATTAAAATACTCCTAGTCACTTTCTAAAACATTGGCCAACAGCGGACAGACATTTCGGTCTTTCTTTCCTTTACTTAGGTAATACTCTCCAAGATTCACAAGAGTCAGAAAGGCAGTGGAAAATTAAATGTCCTACCTATATGACCAGTGTCCCCTTCCACAGTGAGTTCCTGCCAATATGTGGCCATAAACGTGAAAAGCACAGGGAAAACATTCATAGCAGGTTGATCATATGACAATACATTCCACAATAGTCAAATATTATTATTTTGTTTCTAGACTTTAATGACCAATCTGTCCCTAAGAAATTTGTTACCTTTTGATTTAAAGTCAAATCAAATATACCTCTTCCTAGTAGTTCTACCCTTAGCCTCTTGAAGAGACTGATGCAAAATGTTATTTTAGATGTCAAAAGATTGTCAGAAGGCTGAAGAGATTTGGGCAAAGCACAGCATGTATGATAATAATATGCTATTTTACCTGACACTGTGAGACCTCACAATCCTGGGCACTCACACATTCTCTCATTCAGAGAACTAGGGTTTTGACCCATTGAGTAACTTCCTTCAGTTTAAGAAGTCAGCAAATAAATTCCGATGTCAAATACAGAAGACTGTATTGGCCATAGGCTGTTTAAAAAAAAAAAAAACTAATACATGCATACATAAAAGGTGGCAAACCAAATCAGCTAACAGAATCTATTCTGACTGGAGCCTGACTTTTTTTAATATAACTGGTTGTGGAGAGGATGAGAATGTTTTGGACCATGGAAAATTCAAATCCCAGTTGGTTCACAAATAACATTCTATTGGCTCACAGCATGTCCATTTGCGTGTGGACTGCCTCCACTTCCACTCTGCACTGGGCAAAGCTGAGTAAATGCAACAGACTGAAGTATTTACAGGAAAAGCTCACCAACACCTGCTACTGTACCAGGAAGCAATGTCAATCATTAAGTACTTACAGTATGAATATTACTCGTAGGAATTGTACTGGACTCATAAAAGACTCCTGGGGAGCATGGAAGATTGACATGCTTTCCCAGTACAAATCTATTAGAATCAGAAAGGGTCAATTTCCAGGAAAACAGCCCATATGTTTGGTACAGGGACACCTACTTCACAGAACTCTGAGAACTGGTCATCTGGTGAGGGCAAACAGATGAACAGCCAGCTGAGACTCAGAGGGTAAGTCAGCAAGTGGATACAATCAGTAAAGCTACTCACTCATGAATAATAACTGAGACTCCCCAGACCAGTAAATGAATGACTTCCTTGGTGTTTATAGACATTGGATCCTGTGGACCCATGGCTTCTACCCCACACTAGAAGAGAGCCTTCAGGGCTGCTAGATGAGATGGCTCTTGTCTCCTTAGGAGTTTCCTCTAGCCTACCATTCACAAGTGATGTGATGATGATGGCCAACAGCGGAACTATTGCTGGGGTTTAATTATACTAGTCCTGGCACACGTGCTCTCCCTCCCTCCCACTCAGCTACAAGTTGAGCATGCCAAAAAGAAACTAAATGCTTCTTTTGGAAACCCAAGAGGTTCTTTGACAGGAGTTCAGAGGGTTTGCAGAGGATGGTAAAGAGATTTTTGGATCATGTGTCACTTTCTAAGTCTGAAGCACAAGATAACGATTGGTAATTACAGAAGCATTGGCTGGACTAAATCGAGACAATTGGGGATTTCAGATAAGTCAATGTTAAATGACATTCTGCAGTGTCACTTGTTTGAACTCACTTGTGTTTAGGGAAGCATTATTAACAATTATGGCCAGCCAAGTATGGTCTTTTATCTTATCAGTTCCAATGAAAAACAACCACCACCGCCATATCAAGTTCTCAGTTCTGAGTACTTTTCTAGAAATTAGGTGGGAAGGAAAAATGTTCTGTGACCCATTGTGGCATGCTGAATCACTGATGGATTTTGGTGGTATAGACTTATGACGTATGCAACTAATGACATCTGCTATATAGACATGAAAACTTGCAACCCTTCAATTGCATGCAAGAGAGAAAACTATGTCAAAAGGCTGAAAAGTTCAAAAATACCCTAAAATTTAAATCAATGTTAAAGGAGTCAAACTCTTACTTGGCCTCATCATCTTGGCAAAAGAAAGCTTAGCATATCCACCTAATTCAGTTAGAATCCTAGAGAAAGTCATAGACGATTAGCTGATGTGAGGTGATCAGCCGTGAGATTGGTAAGGGTTGCATCACTCGGAAAAATGTACATATTGTTTTTAGACACCCTGCCCCTAGAATTGAATCCCAAAGTGCACTATGTTTCTTGGGAGAATTATGAGCACATAGTCAGCAGATCTTAGTTCCTGAGAGTGAAATGTTCCTGTCATCAAAGAGCAATTGGCCATTTCTAGATTGAGGCTCAGCATCCAGGGTATTAACTCTGATCACAAATACTGTGACATCAACTTAGCCAACCTTTACGAGAATATGAAGGGCTGTTTTTCTCAGGCAATGTAAATACCTGCTACCAACAAGCACTAGTGAATAAACATGTCAGGCATCATTGTTTCTAAACTTTTAATAGACATTATAATATGCTCATCCAGGGTCTTCCAGTGTTTGGCCTATTACCACAAATACCAGTAACAGAATTTGATCAGCTGGAGTTAGGGCATGGGACTCCAGCCAGCTGTGCGTGATCCGGATTCCTAGATTTTAGGCCAGTGTTCTCAGGGGAAGGGACAGACTTCATCTTCAGTTTCACCCGTAACAGGCTCCATCCTGGAGTCCTGTCGGCGTCACTGCCTGTGGGAGGAACCTTTGCTTAGCATTGCCTACCCCACCTGCCAGGCTCTTCCAAGTGAGCTTCTCCCTGGAGGGCGGCTCATCTGGTCAGTGATTCAATAGAAGTGTCTTCTAGGGACCATGTGTCTTTAAAGCTTATCTTGGCTAGCTGTCTTTTTTTTTTTTTTTTTTTTTTGGTCAGTTATGGGGCCTGAACTCTGGGCCTGGGTGCTGTCCCTCAGCTCTTCAGCTCAAGGCTAGCGCTCTACCACTTGAGCCACAGCGCCACTTCCGGCTTTTTTCTTTTTTGCTTATGTGGTGCTGAGGAATCGAACCCAGGGCCTCTGGCATGCAAGGCAAGCACTCTACCACTGAGCCACCTTCCCAGCCCAGCTAGCTGTCTTTGACTCCATAGAGCACCACTGGGTCAGGGGTGAGGAATGGAGTAAGACCTTTTGAGTTTATTAATTACCGCTGACCTCACTCTTGTCCATCCAAATATAATAATACTAAAGCAAAAACACAGAAGGTATAAGGATATCCTCTAAAGTTCTGATTTCTCCAGAATAATTTTTTTTTGTGGGGGTCCGGTTATGGGGCCTGAACTCTGGGCCTGGGCGCTGTCCCTCAGCTCTTCAGCTCAAAGCTAGCGCTCTACCACTTGAGCCACAGCGCCACTTCCGGCTTTTTTCTTTTTGCTTATGTGGTGCTGAGGAATCGAACCCAGGGCCTCAGGCATGCAAGGCAAGCGCTCTACCACTGAGCCACCTTCCCAGCCCCCTCCAGAACAATTATTTTATAGTTGCTTTTTTTCAGATATCTTATTCTCCACCCTCTAGAAATTGTCACTTAGGGACCTGTGATATCATGAGGGCACTCAGTCAACAGGCAATTGTAGCCACCTTTCTGGAGAGTTTGACTGCTTTGTGAGAATGTCTGAGCGTTGATGTGTGTGTACCTTCCACTACCAAGAAAAACTCCACTCTCATCAAGAAACTTCATTTCCCTTCCTCTTCCACTGACAGGGCCACTGAACAAGGACCACGACATCAAAGATCTGGCCTTTATTTACCTAGAGCTCACCTGGATTGCAACACTTGGAGAGGCATCGCTTGCTGTCCCTGGTGTCACCAGGGTTTTGGGTGGCAGCAGGATCTCATGCAAGCATTCTTAATTCACTGTTCAACCCATCACCAAAATTCGATTTCATTATGAGCAGAAGCTAGAATCTGGGTCTAGCACTGGGTTAGTGCTGACCTTACCACTTGCTCAACACCAGCATTCAGTAAGCACGTGGCATGTTTGGAGTCTGACCTCTTGAGAACAAACATGGAGGACATCACTTTGAGCTGAGGCGAGATGACAGGGCATCTATGACCTCAGCCCAGCAACTGACCAGAGCAGTGCAAAGTGAGTTCTTGTGCTAAAAGGACTAGACTTGCCCAGTAGGGTCCTTCCATTCTTCCATCCTTCACAATATATGATTAGCTAGTCAGCTTGCCAGAGAAGGTTGTGGATTTTTTTGCTTGGAATTCTTTTTATTAGATCAGGGCCATGTAGGACTGCGATTCTGAAGTGATCCCCAAAAATCTGCCTGTGTTCTTTCCTCCCCATTGTCAGCACACACTGTATTCTGGGAGAAATGCCTGGCATTCACAGGATGCCTGGTTACCCAGGAGCTGCGTATGGCTGTTGCCACAGCAACCCCAGCTTGTCAGGATGGACCACTCCTGCACAGGCCCCAGGAGACCTGGCAGAGGCCGCAGGGACCCAGGCTCTGAAGGCTGTTCCACCTGCAGATGGCCCAAGAACCCCAGATGATGGAGGGCAGGGCCTGCGTACCAGGTAGAGTGCTCCTGCTCCTTAACACGGCATCCACTTCAGTGACCACATGGCTTCTAAAGGAGCTCTTCTGATGCCATCCTTTCTGTACCATACATAGGCGTGCACTTGAGCAAATACACACATATCACATCTATCTTGTATGTATGTGTATGTGCACATGTACAAATATGCACGTGTGGCAGTCCTAGGGTTTGAACTCAGCCTGGGTGCTGTCCCTAGCACCCAAGTCTAGCACTCTACCCCTTGAGCCACAGCTCCACTTTCAGCTGTTTTTGGTGGTTAATTGGAGATAAGGGTCTCACAGGCTTTCTTGTCTGGGCTGACTTCAAACACAATCTTCAGATCTCAGCCTCCTGAGTAACTAGGATTACAGGTTGAGCTACCAGCACTCAGCTCACATCTAACAAGTTACACTCATGTTTCCCAAGGTAACTCATATCCAAAGAGCTGCCATTTTCTGCCGTCAATAAAATTCCACCTACAAAATTAAGATTGGCCCAAGACAGTGTTTCAAAACTAACACCAAGTACAAATACCAATTCTTTTTTTTTCACTTACACCTTTAGAAACCCTGATTTCAAAACAGAGACGTTCATTTTTGCCCCATATTGGAAAGTCCCCAGAACATTATTTGTCCTTGAACTTGACATTGTCCACATGGCTTTGAACCTGAGAATACTCTACATTGGCATGTAGGTGAGGTGGAATCAAGCACTAGTATTTTCAGGGTTAAACCCAGTCTGACCCCTGGACCAGGTATGAAGCTGACCGGGACAACTCAGAAGTAATCAGTAAACACCAACTGCAGCTGCAGACAAAGTCTGAATCTGGCAGTTAGTTGAAACCAGGTCTGCTTTCAGAAAGAGGAAGTTCACGTTCAGATCTAACTCATGCCCACACTGCAGGGGACCAACATCTTCAGCTCCTGGTGTCTGCAACTCACTTGTGGGCTTGCCAGGTCTACAGCTTACCTGGTCAGCTTGCCGGGGCTTTAGAAACTTAACAAGAATTTTGTACAACCTGGACAGATGCATTTCTAGACTTTACTCCCATCTGCTTTGCTGACTCTGTTAGAACAGCTATCAACAAAACACATGGCCTTTTTTCTTTTTTTGTCGGATGTGGGGCTTGAAGTCTGGGCCTGAGCGCTGTCCCTGAGCTCTTCAGCTCAAAGATAGTGCTCTACCACTTGAACCACAGCACCACTTCCGGTTTTCTAAGTGGTTTATTGGAGATAAGAGTCTTGGACTTTCATGCCCAGGCTGGCTTTGAACCGCAATCCTCAGATCTCAGCCTCCTGAATAGCTAGGATTACAAGTGTGAGCCACCAGCGCCCAGCTACACATGGCCTTTTATCAGTTGCTTCTTCCCAATTTACATCCCCCTGTCTTTCTTTACCCATTTTTAGAAGGGTAAAGCCTCCTCTAAGTGTTACACAATGCAATATCTGATAACCAGTCCTTTGAAACTAACACACAAACTCAGAAAACAACCAGACATACACACACATATGAATGCCTCACAGAAGGTGAGCATCATTAATAGAAAATAAACACACAGTTGTATCTTGAGGCTCAGCTATGAAAAACTTGACCAGTTCCAGAAGATTATCCCTTTTAACACAAATTGAGCTTTACCCTCTCTAAAACATCCATCTAAAGCCCCTGGAAAAAAAATGCATCAATCCTAAACCCAGCAGTATCATTAAGGAGCCAAAAGGCTTAAAACAGTGATATTTACTGTAAGTACTTTACTTTCACCATATTCTTCTCCTTAGTGGCATCATGTTTTCTGCTTTCAGTCTCTTACCAATAGAGGAAATTAGTAACTATTTTCCAGTATTACCTGAACATAATTAATTATATTTGTATTTCCTAATCAAATAGCCTGCTGCCAAGGCCTGGAATATTTGATGTGGCCTAGTAAAAGGCTGTTCCGTGAGCCACTTCCTAGGTTAGAAAGGAAATTATTCTAGAACACTTACTACTAGTTCAAAGTCCACAACAGTGTCACATTTCAACAGGTTTCAGGGATCATAAATCTATTTTATTGAGCCTAAGTCAGAATCTGGTTTGGAGACTGCATGGTTGGAGATTTGTGTGTCCTCTGCCCTGGAAATTCTCACTTTGGCCAGCATACAGAACTGTCGAAAGCAAGTCCAGCTGGCCTCCCACCAGGTCATCAAGTTCACGTATCGTGAGAAGCCCACTGGTGTCCATTTCTAGAGAACATAAGTCTTCTAAACACACTTTTTCGGAGGCTAAGCATAGCTATACTTATTCTTCAATTCTGTCCCTAGAAATTTTTTCTGAGAACTTGGCTTCTCTAAGAAATGCTCATATCCTGCTGAGAAATAAAGTGTTTTATTTTCAAGTATGTGGACTTTGCCAGTGCAGGGAGCAAAGAAACACAGACACAGCAGCTAAGACTAGACAAGGCCAAAACATTCTGAAAGGTGTCTGATGCCCCATGGTTCATTGTTCTAAAGGCACATTCACTTGGCTGAGTGCACAGACATCAGTGAACACTTGCAGCATCACAAGCAATGTCTTGTCTCTGACAAGTCCTAACAATTTCCACTGTCCGCAGCAGGATCACACCCCATAGCTATCAGCTCTCGCCACTGTGTGGAGTGCTCTGAAATCCTGAGAGCAAATACTCAGCTCCCCTTTCCACATGAACAAAAAAGAACTGTGTCTAGCTTTAGGAATAAGACAGCCCCAGAGAGAACAGCAAGTACAACCAATATACTGCATTTAAAGCAACAAAAATGGTGTCATGAGAAAGGAAGTGACAGTGTCCCCATATTTCTTGAGGACTAGTGGGCTTTGGAAGGCAGGGGTCCAGAGGAGAGCAGGCACTTCAGATGGGAGGATCAGACATGACAGATGTGGACAGGGAAGACCAGAGTAGGTACCTCAGCCAGTCTAGGTTGGGCAGATGCCGGATCACAAATACAAAGTACTTAGACCATGCATTTGGAATACTGGTGCTACAACTGTAGAAGACTTGGAATATCAGGCAAAGGAACAAGGACTGAGACGGGACTAGCATGGAAATTATTAGTAAAGCCCTCAAAGGCTCAAAAGGCTCCTAAGACTTTAGAATTGAACAAAAAGAATAATTCTCCCTGGACAAAAGCAAAATGCCATAGGTACAACTTCAGCTTTCAGAAATAATCCAGTGAGGACGGGGAAAAGAGAAAATAATCAGTAGCAATGGAGTAGTGAACTACAAATGCAGCAAAACATAAAACAAGGATTATTACAGTAGAGACAGACATTAAGGATGCAGTATATGAAATAAAGTTCTCTCTGAGCAATTCCAATATCCTTGAGAGGTGAACAGGAAAAAAAGAAAAAAGAAATGTATCCTTCAAAGGCTTCTGACTTTCCTCCATGATAATGTAACTCGAATTTGCTTCTAAAGTTACTATTGCCAAACTTTCCACCATGTTTTTTATAATGAAAAGCCAGGTAGGGCTCAAGTACTAGTCTGGCTCCTGATGCACCTTTTGTTCTTTTGTAAACCCCCTTCATCAACTCCAGATACATCCGTGCACGGACTACAAGACGAAAGCATGAAAAATGCAAAAGCACAAATTATGTATTGAGAAATCACTACAATGCCAAAATTTTAGAATAATATATATGTACATCTTTAACAACTCGCTGTGTTAGGGAGAGTGTTTACATATTGAAGCGTTCCTCCTTTTTTTTTGACTGGAACAATAAAAAAAATTTGATATGGCCTTTGCTTCTTTCCTTATATGCATTTATTCAAAGACACTGACCTTTTCTACAGGCACAAGTGTGCCAGACCCTTTGCCATTCAGGGTGTGTGACTTCTTACCAGAGCACAGGGGATAATGTCTAAGTGTGCAATAGTCTCTCTCTCTCCCTCTCCCTCTGTCCCCCATTTTCTCTCCATCTCCCTCTTTCCCACCTTCTCTCGCCCAGCCTCATCCCTCACCTCTCCCTCATGCTCTGTCCAAAGCCAGATCCCAGCAATGGGTCAGCTCTGCTCCTTCCCACCCCTATCCACCAAGGCAGGCCTCACTGGACACCTGCTTGCTGTTCATACCTGATGGAACTCGGACAAACTGGAGAGGACTGGATCACTTAAAAGAGCAGCTTGTCCCAACCTTTACCACAACGCCACAAGCCTTAACAAGAGATCTGAGACTCCTGGCTTAAAGCCAGCCCAGGCTGGCTTTAAGAACCCACATGGTTCTTATTTCTAATTAACCAGCAAAAAGCTAGACGTGGAAGTGTGACTTGACTGATGAGTGCCAGCCTCAAAGAGGGACGGGGGCGGGGGCGGGGGGGGGAGGCAAGTGAGAGCACAAGATGCAGAATGCAAGCCCCGGTATCAGTATAAAAACACTGATACTATAAATAAATACAATAAATATTAAATAAATAAATACGGGGAGGAAGGGAAGGTTAAGAGATGAGTTGGGAAAATGCCAGGAGAAGAAAGGACTTCCGAGTATCCCTCAATAATGGGGTACAAGCGTCCTCGTGGCAGGCAGTGAGGGCAGACTGGGAGCACTCCCACACAGGGCCCATCCTGGTGCTTCCAGGCCTCGAGCAGCCCCAAGCTGACTCCTCCAAGAGTCACACTTGCTTGCAACCATGGGACAGGGCTTCATTTGGAAACAGGGTCTTTCCAAATGTAACTAAAGGGTAGGCTCTAAATCCAGGTGTCCTCTGCAGAGGACACATGAAGATACAGGGACAAAGGCCATATGAGGATAAAGGTTGAGATGGGAGTTCTGCTTCTACAAACCAAGGGACTGCTGGTGACACCAGAGCAGGAGAGGTGAGGAACAGACCCTCCCTGGAGACACCTGACAGAGAAGGTCGTCCTCTGGAACTCTGAGTGTGTACGTGCCTGTCACTTCACCGTTCGCTGCCTGTGATACTTCATTAAGCAGCCCTGGGAATTGGGATAAGCCTCAGCCCCTAACTGTCCAATTGGCAATGAAGAAAATCCAAAAGCAGGGCTGGGAAGGTGGCTTAGTGGTAGAGCATTTGCCTTGCATGCCTGAGGCCCTGGGTTCGAGTCCTCAGCACCACATAAGCAAAAAGAAAAAACCTGGAAGTGGCGCTGTGGCTCAAGTGGTAGAGCGCTAGCCTTAAGCTGAAGAGGTGAGGGACAGTGCCCAGGCCCAGAGTTCAGGCCCACGACAGGATCAAAAAAAAAGAAAATCCAAAAGCAAAACCATAGGGGCCAAGGAGGGCAGAAAAGATGAGGCTCGCCACACTGCCAGCCTGGACAGAAGAGTCGAGCTCAGCTCATCATGGTGAATTGGGGCACAGGCTGAGGCTCCTGCCACAAGTCCTGCTTTCGTAGCCTGAACTGGGGAAGGCCTCAGGTACAACATGCTCGTAGTTTCATCAGCAGGTCCTTCAGTCTCATAAGAAATGAATGAGTAAGTATGAGGATGAATGAATGGACGAGTGAATAAATAAGAGGATAAGTAGATCAATGAATAAATGAGTGGGTGAATGTAAGGATGGACAAGCTGATGAGTGAATGAATTGGTGAATGCATGGATGAGTAAGTGGATGAATTAAGAGTAGATGGATGAATTAGTGAGTGACCGAACTGGCGAGAGGATGGGCAAATGAATGAATAGGTGAGTAAATGAGTGAGCAATTAAACAAATGAGTGGATGAATGCATGAATGAATGAATGCCTCCTCCCTTTTCATCTCAGTACACCATAAGAGAGGAGCCATTCTTAGCTTCTGCGTGATGAGGAAACTGAGGCTCAGAAAGTTCTAGCTATCTCCCCAAGCCTCACAGACCAGAAAGCCAAGACAGCATTCTATAATCTGATTTGGCACCCACCTCCAGACCCCTCTGATATCTAAAGCTAACCTTTCCCATGCAGTGTCTGTGAAAGAAAAGAAATTTCTAGAAGCCTGAGTGGCAACAAATTATCTATAAAACATGCAGATTGACAACATTGTTTCTAGTAAATCTGACTGTCAAAATGCCTATGGTCGCATCTGTCACCCCAGATTAAAAACCTCCACATTTATTAAGCCTGTAGGCGCTTCCAGCAGCTGCTTCCAGTTACTCCATTAGCAATCCTTGGCTGCTGTTCGCAACTTCTGAGACAAGTATTTGGGGCATGACTGAAAGCTCCCATTCCTTCCCTAAAGTTGCTGTCAGGTTAGTTAATTCTGCCCGTAAAATAAGCAGATTATGCATGGTAAATTAAAATAGCTGGAGAAGCTTTCTGAAAATAGGAAGCAACCTCCTGGTCTTTCATGAAAGAGTGCTCTCCTGAGAGAGACTGTCCCCTCTGCAGAGAAGCGACATGTGCATAAGAATCTTGAGACTAGGCTTGGAGCTTTTTTTCTTCCAAGGTGCCATTTCGATATTTATAACATCATTCTCCAGCCGTACAAAACCATCGATAGGAGAAGCATCTGTCCTGCCACGTACCAATGATGCTGCAGGCCTAACAAGGCCAACTGGCCAGATGTTCTCCACCCGAGAGGGTTGTGCACCATGTCATCGTGGAGTTCAGTTCAGACTGACCAGATCCTCGCCCAAGACCCAACAGCATCATGACACTGAAATATGGTCTACTCCCCCAAGAAGCCAAAGATCTGATGATGGCAGTTTGAAGCCAGCCCAGGCAGAAAAGTCCTTTAGACTCTTACCTCCAATTTACCACCAAAAAAGTAGTCATAGTAGCCAAGTGCTGGTGGCTCATGCCTGTAATCCTAGCTACTCATGAGGCTGAGATCTGAGGATCATGGTTCAAAGCTAGCCTAGGCAGAAAGTCCCAGGAAGACTCTTATCTCCAATTAATCACTCAAAAACCAGAAGCAGAGCTGTAGCTCAAATGGTAGGGCTCTAGCCTTGAGCAAAAAGAGCTCAGGAACAGCACCCAGGCACTGAATTCAAGCCTCACCACCAAAAAAAAAAAACAAAAACAAAGGCTGAAGTATGGTGTGACTCAATGCTAAAGGACCAGCCTTGAGCAAACAAGCCAAGCAAAAGCATGAGGCCTTGAGTTCAAGCCTCAACACTGGACCCCACCAAAAAATAAAATAAAAACATGTTTTGAGCTATTTTAATAAAATGAGAGAAATCACAGGCTCCTTTTTGAACATTCATAAAAAAGTACTTTTTCCTGACATTAAAATGCATTAATGCTGAAATAAACTATAAATTGATTGAATATTTAAAAGCAATTAAGTAATAAAAACAATACTAGAATGTATTCTAGTACTGGCAAAAATAGTAATAATAAAAGTTGAAATTATATCAAAAGCACTAGACCATTAGAAGGAAAATAAACTTCTAAGAAGAGAAATTCATGAATGATCTGCTATCCAATTAGTAATGGGAAGTGAATCATAGGAATATGCTGAAATCAGATTTTTAAATTTTTGCCTCTGTGACGCTATTAATGATATGGGTAGATAGTGTCAGACTCACAGCATGCTGGGGCATGAGACATTAACAGCATCTGGCCAATGAGGGTGTCACTTCCCAGTATATAAGAACAGTCACCACGGGCTGGGAAGGTAGCTCAGTGGTAGAGCGCTTGCCTTGCATGCATGAGGCCCTGGGTTCGATTCCCCAGCACCACATAAGCAAAAAAAAGCCAGAAGTGGTGCTGTGGCTAGCCTTGAGCTGAAGAGCTGAGGGACAGCGCCCAGGCCCAGAGTTCAGGCCCCACAAAAAAAAAAAAAGAAGAAGAAGAAGAACAGTCACCAGTAAGAAAATCTGTGAAAGTTCACATGAAAGAAACTTAGTGTAGAGATCCCAATTTGATTGCCAATCCTGAACCTTTACCAGACATCACCAACAAATCCACACACAGATTATTTCTAAACCACTGATAACAAATGCCAGAGGAAAGGCCAAACTACCAATCTGCTTTCTTGTGAAAAAGTTTGCTGTCTTAATATAAAAAAAGAAAACAAAGAATATATAGATGATAGGAAGAATGAATACATAGAAGGAATACATAGGAGGAATAAAGTGATTCTGGAAAATACTCCTGAATTTTTATGTGGGTTATAACTGATGTCTTCCAAATAAACCACCACTCTTGTGACTTTCTCCATAGTCCTAATTTCACAATGTGTGTGTGCGTTGCACACACACACACAACTACCAATACTAGAACATCACATCTTTGCATGGCTTGTTTGCTAGGCTGGTATTCAACTTACCAGTTGAGACAAGCTTCCATTCCAGCTTTTTGCTGGAACTGGAATCTTGAAGATTTTCCTTCTCCAGGATCCTGTAGATCTCAGCCTATCGCTAGGGTTACAGGACTGAGCCACCAGTGCCCAACTTCATTCTTTTTATTTTTTTTTTACATTACAGTGCGCCCTCAAAATATGTTCCACAAAACCCAGATGCACACATATTTAAGTCCTGACCAAGTACTGGTGCTCTTACATAAATTATGACAGCTATGTCGATAGACAATATAATCTTATGGGATGACTATGTATAGGAGGTAAATCATAGATAAAAACTCATTATGTAGCTTGTGACTAAACAAATAGGAGACTATGGTACAAAAACTACCCAGAAGACATAAAGTAATAGACTGATTGTTCTGTACGGAGATGAAAGGTAGTGTGGGGGAGGGGCTGTGAGGTGAAGAACTGAAGTTGATGCCACACCATGGGGTCACTCCTAGTATCGTTCATTTTTAAGTTTTAATGAAGGAAAGAGCAGAACACCCTGCTTTGACAGCTGGGCCACATGCAAGACCTCCTGAGGAGTTAAGGAAGCCTGAGCTTAATCCAACGAGACAGCTGGTACAGGAAACTTTTATGTCTGCAGTGACAAAATAAATCTCCAGCACAGTAGCTCAGGCCCACACTCTCCTAGGAATTTTTAACAGTTTGATGCCAAGTTGAATCTATCTGCAAACCTCAAAAGTAATTATTAGTCAGATCTGGGATGTACCTGCACAGGCACACTTACTAGGACGAGACTGTTAGCTGAAGGGCTTTTAGAAGTGATTGGCTGATGAAGGCTCTGACTTCATTAATGAATTCACCATTGATGGAGTCATCCATTGTTGGATTCCTAATTGGACACTATGAGCGGTGATGGAAATGTTAGAAGGTAGGATCTGGCTGGAAGAAGCAGGTCTCTGGAAGAATGTCTTGGAAGGATGATGTGTCTTGTCGCCCACCGCTTTCAGTCACCATGCCCTACCTCCTGTCCACAGGAAGTGAGTCACTCTATTCAACACTACATGTTCCCTGCCAGAGGACATGTGACCATGGCCTGAAACTTCTGACACTGTGAAGCTAAGTAAATCTTTCCTCTCATTTCTGCCAGGTATTGGGTCACAAAGAAAGTATTCCTATTATTCCCACATGAGGATACAGAGGCCAGGCTGATACAAGAGTTAGGACTAGACCACAGATTACACAACTTAAACAACAAATTCATCTCTCAAAGATCAGATGGAATTGAGATTTGGGAGCTACAATGGATATATCCTAGTGAACTTTCTCCTGCTGCTTTGCAGACAACAGATCTCTGTATCCTCATCCTGGTCTCTTCATTTCCTCCTCAGGGCACTCATCATGATGGCTCCATCACGTGACCTCATCCAGGTCCAGTTGCCTCTCAGAGACACTGGGCACCCACACACCAACGCATTGAGTTATGGCTTCAATATACAAACTGGAGGGGGTAGATCACAAGCCGTCCATGCAGAAGAAATAAAGGAATTTTATTTCTTTATGAGGTGAAGAACCAAAGTTGCAGACTTATGTACCAATGGTTGAACACCCTATCATATACCAATACAAGGGAATTAAGTCCCAGAGATGTTTTCTGACAAAGGATATTGGCACCTACTGCTGTTCTGCTGAGTTGTTCCTCCCTTATGTCAGTATGGCTCATTCACTTTCCTCTCCCAAGTCTCATCTATCAGCTCCACAAAGAGGACTTCCCCGACCTATCACTTCCCCCGTTGAAGCCCTGGCACTCCACAGGTGTTTGGCAAATTCTTTGGGAAAGAATGAATTTTATCTGCCATGCAAAAATCTTAATAAATCGTTCCAGAGAAGAGTCAAAGTATATGCTTGCAAGTCTTTCTTACCATAGAGGCTGAGTGTTTGGGTGGGGGGGAGGGATATAGCTTTATTTTAGCTGCATGAGGGGAGGTTAATAATGGAAAACTTGACCTTATGAAAAAAGGTGTAGCAGCAGAAAGATGTTAGCCACAAGCTCAGGAGGATGTGTAGGTACTGGCAAATGACACCTCAAAGTTTTCAGTCACTTGAGCCCATGGGGAACCAATCCAGGATTGGAGTTTGAGGACCAAAGAGAATTTAACACATGGGGTGAGTTAGGAAGTCAGAGGATATGCTTGAGAGTCAGCATAAACACAACAGAACTCTTCTCAGTAACTATCGACAGACCCCAAAATATTGCAAATAGACAGTGTCCATTTTAAAATGTGTCTGGAAAAACTATGCCTGGAACTGTGTAAGATACCTACTACAATGTGCTCATTCCCATCAGGGAAGTCATTTTCCAACTCTTGGCAGATCCTGTCAAACAGACACCCACGAACTCCTGACACAGCCAGGGCATGAGCCTGCAAAGCAAGAGCAAGGGCGGGCGCCCTGTCTGCTGAACACCTCCACACTATTAAACATCCTAGATCCAATCACTTGGGGGTTGACATTGTGTTTGTAGCTCTATCAGAAAAAGAACTGCAAGTAATTTCAACAGGAAGAATGAGAAGTAATTTCTCCGTGAGAGTCCTCAGACAGCAAACCCTTGAAAGCTTGTGAGAAGAGATTTCGGGTCTTGGACCTCTTCCTATGTCCAGCACATGCTGTGATGTGGAAGGGCACACACTGCATGGCCTCATAACAAACATGGTGCATCGCAGGACTTCCTAAAGACTTATTCAACTGTCATTACTACCATCCAGATTTAATGTGCCTAAATGACTCGCAAAGAGGTAGCCACCCTATGTCCTTCGAAGGCCTTAACCCAAGCCCAGCTTTCCATGGCTCCATAGTAAGTAAATCACACGGATGGATTCAACTCCAACACATAACTACTGAGATCTGCTTCAAGGTGCATGTGAGCCAGGAACAGAGTTTATCCCCAGGATCAACCTACCACCCAGGCCCCCTCCGCGCCTACCTCCTGCATCCCAGGTCAGATACCGTCATCCACAACATCCCTGACAAGGATGACCTTGCCGGAGAAAAGTCTGGAAAATACACTTGAGAATACAAACTTCTAGAACTGTTTTCTAGTAAGCATCCAGAGATTCGAATCCTAACTCTGCTACACACCAGTCGTCTTCAACCTGAGCCTGTATCCTCTAGCATGAAAAGATGGCAGCGTGTATCCCATACGGGAATTCTATTTGGTGTGCGATGGAACTCTGATCCTAGCAGCCCAGCGTCCAGCACCGGCGGGGCTGGCTGTCTTCCGCAGGCCTAGTGACTCCTCTACGTGGTACTTGTCCTGGAGGCAGCCGGGGAGGGTGCGGGGCTGGAATGGGCGGGGGGTGGGGGGGTGCAGGGTGGCTGGGCCTGATTCTCCAGTCACGCACGGCCCTCAGGGCGGAGCCGCCCGGGAGCACCGGGGTCGGTCCGACGCGCCCTCCCGGGGTTCTGGGTGGGGCAGGCGGTTGGGGACTGCCGAGGAGGGTGGACAGACCTACTTCGGAGCGCAGCCGCCCTGCGAGGAGCGGGACCCAGTGGGAGAAGAACCCAGAGGCGGAAGCCCAGTCAGCCCTCCGTCCCGCCACCTCCACTTCCGGCCAAGTCTACTTCCGGCAGCATAGAACCGGAAGGCGACGCGGGACGGGCTCTGCGCTGCTGAGCCCGTCCCTCCCCCGACGCTGCCAATCAAAACGGTTGACCAATCGGGCCACAATGATGTAGTGATGTGTCCTAAGAACCGGAAGCGGGTTTTGTAACTTCCGCCCGCTGCCCCCCCTTTTCCCTCCCCCCGGCTCCCCGCCCGGGGAATGGTAGCGGGCGGGGCCCGGCCCGCCGTCTCTGCGGCTCTGCCCCGACCATCCTCGCTGAGGCGTGGCCGAGCCCACGGCTCCCCCGCTTGCCGCGTCTCCACCGCGCGTCGCCCCGCCGCACCCCGCAGGCCGGGCGGGTCCCCGCCTCGGAGACCGGCGGAGCCCGAGAGGCCGGCGGACCGGGCCCCGCGCGGCCCCGGCTGCCGCCCAGCCCCGGCCTACTGTCGGGGGTGGACGGGAAGCGGAAGTGCGAGCGGACCGGAGGGAGACGCGCGGGTGTGAGAAGGCGTGGGGCCGCCCCGAGGGCCCGGGGTGCGGCCCCGACGCGGGGCACCGGGGCCGGACTTGGCCGGTCGCCAGCGCAGCCAGAACCCTGGCCCGCCTTGAAGAGGCTCCTTTTGTGTTCCTTGTTTTTGGCTGGACGTTGGAGACGAGGTTTTGCCTGGCCGGGCTGGCCTGCGTCTGTGATCAGCCTGCAGCGCCGGGGCCGCAGCTGTGCGCCTCGCTGAGGAGACCCCTGAGGAGCTCACAACCTGTGCTGCACAAGCTCTTACTAATTTGTGGTTTGTCCTAGACCCAACATCAGTGATACCTTAATTGGGGTCAACCAATCCACATCAGGACCTGTAGTGTCAAAGGCCCTTCCTGCCATTTCAAACTCCCTGGAAGTCAGGCACGGTGGCACCCACCTGTGATCCCAGCGCTTCAAAGGCGTAGACAGGAGGGTAGCAGCTCCAGGCTAGCCAGAAGTATACTGCAAGGTCCTCTCAAGTAAATAGGCAAAAACCCACTGGGCACTGGTGGCTTATACGTGTAATCTTAGCTACTCAGGAGGCCAAGAGTGGGAAGGTTTGGGGTCAAGGCAAAAAAAAACAAAAAGTCCTTGAGACTCCATAGGGGAATCTGAACAAGGTGGTACATGCCTGTGATCCCAGCAACAATGGGAATCTTAGAAGTCGATCACAGCACAGATGCACACCCAAGCAGGAAGCTGCACCGTACCCTAAAAATTCTCAGTGAAAAAGAGGGCTGGAGGTGTGGCTCAGCAGTGTTGGAAGGACGTTGGTTCAAACCCTAGAACTGCCAAAAGGAAAAAAAGAAGCCTCTAACAGTACTCTGCAGTTCAGGACTCTGCCTTCAAACTCATCAGCAGTGAGATTCCCTTAGACATGGCTTCAGATAGAAGAGGCAGCACTAGGGAAGAGAGGACAGGAACAGAAGGAGAGGACTTCCCTCCCCGGAAGGCATCTGTAGAATCTCAGAGGGACCCTGGCCCACAGGACTCCTGTCACTGAGGAATGATAAAACTGACTTTGTCCCACTCACCCACCTCTGCCCTACGCATGACAGTGGATTTTCTCCTTCAGACACCACACCGTTGGCCACATCCCAGCAATCCCAATGCTCACTAGCCTCTGAGCAGCGATGTCAGAAGAAATCAGTCTTGACCACACCTTGACCTTGGCCTTCCACCCTCTGGGACTGAGAGTTACGTATTTCAACTATCCAGTCTGGTATTTGTGACAACACATACAGCCTGGGTGGTCAGAGGCTCGCACCTGTCATCCTAGCTACTGGGGAGACTGAAATCTGAGGATCGCAGTCCAAAGCCAGCCCAGGCAGGAAAGTATGAGACGCATATCTCCAATTAACTACTAAACAACTAGAAATGGCCCTGTGGCTCCAGTGGTAGAGCACTAGCCTTGAGCACAGAAGCTCAGACAGTGCCTAGACCCTAAGTTCAAGCCCCACAACCAGTGTGTGTGCACACTGTACACACAGAGGCCAGCAAGCAGAAACGGCGGTTATATACCCAGCTTCAATGATGGATGGCACAATGTTCTTTCCCCTTCCAGGCAAAAGTACAAAGGATCACCCCTTCCTGATTCCAGACTGCCACTGTGTGCCAACAAATGGGTATAGGGTGACCTCAATGAGAGCTGCTACCACTGCTCCTGGTAGCCTGGAGTAGAAAGTGCGCCCAGATGCCCTCCACCCTCCGTGGATCAGGCTGAGGCTCCGTACATGCTTCCCAGAAGATTACTATGTGTGAGATCTCACCTATGCAAACAGCCAGGCATCTAGCTTTGTCTGACATCCTCAAGAAGCAGGCACCAAGCACAAACACATGGGGCCCAGTAAGCCCTGGCTTGTGGACAACCTCTGCAATCCTGTGCCATCTTTAATATAGTTAAATACGGATAATTGGTATCTGTAAGGGATTAGGACACACGTCCACAGCCTGTATAAAATTCCGTGGCATTTACAAGTGGCCTAGACAATCCTTCCTATACTTGAACCATCCCTAAATTATTTCTAATACAGTGTCAGTTATGTAAATGATTTGGGGAATAATGACAGCATGCTCAGTACACAGCAATGACCCTTTTATCACTGGTAGGAGGAAAACACAGGGCTTCATGAGTGGTGAGCAAGTTTTCTACCACTGAGCACCCCCACGCACACACACAGACCCGCCAATACTTTTCATCTGTGTATGGTTGAATCTTGAGGGTGGATATAAAGGGCTGACTTTGAAGTATACAAGAGCTCACGCCTTAATCCTAACTATTTAGGAGGCTGAGCTCTGAGGACTGTGGTTTGAAGCCAGCCCATGCAAAAAAGACCATGAGACTTTTGTTGTTGTTGTTGGTCATGGGGCTGAACTCGGCCTGGGCACTGTCCCTCAGCTCTTCAGCTCAAGGCTAGCACTCTACCACTTAAGCCACAGCACCACTTCTGGCTTTTTCTGTTTATGTATGTGGTGCTGAGGAATCAAACCCTCATGCATACTAGGCAAGCATTCTGCCACTGAGCCACCTTCCCAGCCTCTATGAGACTTTTATCTCCAGTAAACCACTCAGAAAAAGGCAGAAGTGGTGCCGTTCCTCAAGTGGTAGAGCACTAGCCTTGAGTACAAAGAGGCTCAGGGACAGCACCCAGGCCCTAAGTTCAAGCCCTAGGACTGACAGAAAGAGAGAGAGAGAGTTGGGAAGGAGGGAGGGAAGGAAAGAAGAGAAAAGAAGCAAGGAAGTTGAGAAGGAAAGATTGATCTAATGTGTGAGGTTTGTTCTTTGCCTGAGGTTTGAATTTAATGTTGATTTTTGACCAATTAGTTTACATATTGTATATTATACACATTTTTTGGATGTCCAAAGTTTTGTTTTGTAGTACTGAAGTTTAAACTTAGGGCCTAGCACTTGCAAGATAGGCACTCTACCACATGTGTCACAACCTCTGCCATTTTTGCTTTAATTATTTTCTAAGCAGAGTCTTTTACTTTTTACTCCTTTGGGCCTGTGATCCTCCTACACTTCACTCTCTCTCTTTATTGTCCTCCTACACTTCTCAAGTGTGACAGGTATGGGCCACTACACCTAGCTTTTTGTGAAGAAGGAGATCTCACTTCTTCCCCTGACTGGCCTCAAACAACAGTCGTCCCGATCTCCATCAGGAAGGACTGGGATTCAGGTGTGCACCCCTGTGCCTGGCTTGAAGTTAGCTGTTTCAGAAAGAAATAGTTGTTGGAAATAAAAGCAACAAGCCAAAGAGAGATGTGACAATAGGGTGTGGTTTCTGACGAGATGGCCATCTTCCTAGCATCTGCTTTGTCATTAGTCTGTCACTCACAGCTTATATTTTCTCAGGTGGTTAAAACATTAAGGGGCTTTGAGGAAGTACAAGTGTTTCTATCTTCTTGAAGTGGGAGGGTGTAGAAAGTGGTAGGGGCTTCCCTCTGTCTGTCTGTCTCTCTCTCTCTCTCTCCCTCCTTCCTTCTCTCTTCCTTTCCTTCCTCTCTCTAATGTTCCTCCTTGAATTGCAGCCAAAGGCACCCAAAGGACTTCCAGGCCATATCAGAGCCAAAGCAGGAGGGGAGGGAGGGAGAGTCCCAGGGGAAACACAGGGCTGTGATCAAAGAGAATTGCAGATCAGAGGTGAAGGGCAGGGGAGAAAATACTCTAAAGGAAGCAAATGTCAGAACAGCGCCTGAACTGGCTCTTTGGGATCAACAGTTACAGTCTTCACAGCATATAGAGGATGTGAGGGTCAAGATGTAAGAGGGCAGTCTTCCTGTCTCACATTAGAAAGTCAACAGGTAACATAGCAGGCAAGCATACAAGGTAATAACACAGTAAGTGCAATGTGGAGGTATTGGTAGAGTAATGGTCCCCAAAGATGTCTTCATCCAAATCCTGGAGCCTGTAACTTAGTATCTTACATGACAAAGGGGATTTCTCTTGGAGTGTGATTGACTTGAGATGGAGAAATGGTCCCAGATCATCATGTGGCATCTCTATATGTGATAGACTTTGCATCTGAAATGTCCCCTGCAGGCCCCTATGTGAAAGGCATGGTCCAGTAGTGCTGTTAGGAGACAGGGCCTCATGGGAGGAAGTTAGGCCATTGGATGAATGGCATTGAGGAGGAGTTGGGACCCCAGCACCTTTCTGCCTCTCTGCTTCCAGGTGGCCAAGAAATCAGCCTCTTCCTCTGCCACACCTGATGGTCTGCCTCACCACAGACCCCAAAACAACAGAGCCAACTAACTACAACAGCTGTAAACCTCTGTAGCTGTGACCCCAAACCTGTCTTCCTTGTAAGTTAATGTTCTCAGGTATTTTTATCACCATGATATATAATTGTAGAAAGCTATTACACTGATAAAAATGTTAAGTTTAACCAAGGAATCCTGCATATACTACTCCCTAAAGAGAAGAATATGTGAGAGAGAAAAAGGGAAAGTCCTGAAAACAATGTTATGGACCGAGGATTTGTGTACTCCTGCTGCATGCCCTGGCATGAACAAACATGTCTCCACATATTGAAGCATGAAGCCTTCACAGGAGCTGTTCTGGGCTGCACGAGCCTCGGCCCATTGGAAACTGGGAGGCAGGAAAGTTAGAAGTGGTCTCATCAGAAGTCAGACCTGTCGCTGAACCTGAGCAGCTTTTTTTTTCTTTTCCCCAGTCCTAGGGCACTCTACCACTTGAGCCACAGCTCCACTTCTGGCTTTTTCTGTTTATGTGGTACTGATGCTATGCAAACACTCTACCACTAAGCCGCATTCCCAGTCCAAACGTGAGCAGTTTTGAAGAATGGGTTGACTTTGGGTAAGGGAGGTCAGAGAAGGCAGAAGCCACAAAGAGAGGTGAGAATCGCTGAGCAGAGACGCCACAGGAACCTGCTAGAGAGGCCACGGGGACAGGGCTTCATCCACAGATAGAGGGCAGAAGAGGATGATCTGATCTGAACCCGAGGTCCTCAGCTCGTCTGCCCTGCACTCAGGTATTGCCCAGACTCAGAGCGTTACATTTCAAGATGCCAGGCTCTGGTGTGCAGTTGCCACATAAGAAGCTGGAAGGAACCCCTGAGGGCAGAGCAGCTCTCTGAGCTTCCAACCACTAACTCGTTCAAAAAGTGCTCGCCAGCTTCCACAGTGCAGGACCATCCCAGGCACTCAGAATCCGATTGTAAGTAGGCCAGTCTGAGGGCTTCCCTGGAGCTCACATGCCAACAGGGACACTGGAGACAAATCCACTGTGCTCAGCTGTTACTGTAACAAAAAAAAAAAAGAAGAAGAGCCTGAGAAAATCAAGAGAAGGAAAGGTCTGTCAGGGCTCATGGGAGCTGATTTGGGTTTATCTCATCATTTGCCCCCATTGTGTTGAGGCCTGTGGTAGTACAGAACAACATGGCAGAATCATCTGAGGTAACAAAGCTGCTTACTTCACAGTGGCCAGAAAGCAGAGAGGAGGCCAGGAAAAAGGCCAGAGTCCCAGTATCCTGGTCAAGGGCACAGTGCCAATAACCTAACTTCCTCCCCCGAAGCCCCAACCTCCCAGGGGTGGCTGGGATAGTGACAAGCCTATGGACTACACAGTAATGAGTGCTCTGAAGAAAACATGGGAGCTGTCATATAAGGAATAAAGTTGCATGAGAGGGGTGAGCGTCCCTACCTCTATCACACTACCACCGGCCAGTCTCCCCCAGGACCTCTGCCATCTGGAAAACAACAGCGGCTGTGCTGCCAGAAGAACCCAGTGCAGACAGCTGCCCGCCCCATCTGCTACCAGCATTCGCCAACTATGCACCAAACCCGGCTGGGCATTCTCCAAAGTTAGTCCCAGACACACAATGACCTTCCTGAATATCAGCTGCCAGAAAGACCTGTCAGGGGTCTGAGAGCGGGTGAGCTCAAGAGCAAGCAGAACACACGCGCCCGCCCACCTGCAGATGCTTCCTGGAGCCTCTTTTCTATATAAGGCTGTGCAGCCACACACATGCGGACCAAGCCACTGGCTCGGCTCTGGTGTTGCTAACTTTGGAAACAGCACATATCGGAGTCCCACTGACAGCCACGTCCACCTGTGCTTATCTGCTGGCCAGGCTCGCCCCTTATAAAGGCACGCAAGTGCCCAGGCTACTCAGGCCACAGGAATTTCAGCGTGGTGCCTGGGCCCTAGGAAGAGGATGATACTTGTTTGGGGACTGCAAAGGTGAGATGGGGTCAGAGAGCAGCTGCACTTGCTGAGATTTACAGTGGTGGGTTTTAAACTCTAGGGTGCTCCAGATTCAGGGGGCCATGTGGAGAACCTGCAGACCCTTTGATCCTTCCAGAGACTGGACCCTGAGGTCCAAGGCAAGAGGAGGCTGGAATTCTGCCCAGGAGCTTCCAGTGCTGAGGACTCATAGCTTCAGGACTCGGTTGTTCAACTGCCTGGAACAAGTTGTTTGGAGATGAGGCCTCATGGGGGAAAGACAGTCCACTGGAAGAGCACAGGCCCAAACACCAAAGCCCTGGGGAAGGCTCCTAGGGAAGAACAGGGAAGGGGCTGGCGCTGAGGGTACTTAGTCTCCCTGCCTCCAGGGTAAAACCTGACCAACAGTTTTGTTTGTTGTTTTTAACTCTCTTTGTCAGTTGTGGGGCTTGAACTCAGGGCCTAGGTGATGTCCCTGAGCCTCTTTGTACATAAGGCTAGAGCTCTACTACTTGAGCCACAACTCCACTTCCAGTTTTTTAGTGGCTAATTGGAGATGAGTCTCACAGGGATTTTTCTGCCCAGGCTGGCTTCTTTCAAACCACAATCCTCAGATCTCAGCCTCCTGAGTAGCTAGGATTGCAGGCCTGAGCCACCAGCGCCCGACATTTTAACTCTTTTTTATTTTATTTTTTTGTGCTGGTCCTGAGGCTGTACACAGGACCTGAGCACTGTCCCTGAGCTTTTTTGCTCAAAGCTAGCACTCTACCACTTGAGCCACAGCTCCACTTCCAGTTATTTTTGGCAGTTAATAGGAGATAAGTCACTTCTGGCTGTGAACCCCGATCCTCAGATCTCAGCCTACTAAGTTGCTAAGATTACAAGTGTGAGCCACCAGCATCTGGCTGTTAACTCTTATTTCCTGTATGTCCAAACAAAATTCTCACTTCAATCAAAAGTCCCTTTCCTTTTGTCTCTTAAGCATAACTAAAATTAGCTAATATTTATTAAAATGTAATAAAATGAGCTGTGAGTACAATAATGGAAATCAGATTATAACCAAAATAATCATAGCTACCCCAAGTTTCCAAAGGTGTAGGCAGGTTTCTTTGGATGTGGTGGTGCTGGGGTTTGAACTCAGAGTCTTGTACTTGCTAAGCAAGTGCTCTACCTTCTAAACCACTCTGTCAGGCCTTTTTACACTGATCACGTTTTGAGATAGGGTCTTTATTTTGTGCCTAGAATAGCTTGGACTGCAATCTTCCTATTTGTGCTTCCTTGATGGGGTAACAGATGTGTCACCACACCCAGCCATTGATCAGTTTTCGACTAGGCTGGCTTTAAATTGTGATCCTCTAATCTCTATCTCCCAAATAGCTGGGATTTCAGGCTTGAGCCACCATACCCAGGTTCTAATGCTGAGATCACCTATGAGAGATGGGTGCCCCACCCCTCCACACAAACCTGATTCCAAGGCTGCTCCACACCTCCACCCCCTCTGCCCAGTGGCCAGCACCACCACTGCCTCCCACGAGAACCAAGGCAGAAAACACAGTTTCCTCTTCCATGCAGACCTTCCAAGAACTTAGAACTGAGCTTGCCCCACCCACTTTTGGTTGTTTCCTGAAGCCCTTCCATCTCTCTGGCCCATCCTGACCTCCAAGCTCCGACCCATGCACATACAAGCCATTTGTCACATACCAGTCCTCCATGGGAATGCATGATAACAACCCTCAGAAAGATACACCACAGAGCTGCTCACAGGAGTTTGCCCTGCCAGCCCCCGTGGGATTCTGGGAAATAACCAAGTGTGCCAAGAACTTGAGAGAACTGGTCCCTTCGGATTATGTTCAGTCAAAAAATGTAAGGCCAAAAGCTTAAATCCAACTCCTCACCAGCTCAGCCTGGACCCTGGTTTTGCTAGGTGCCTTCCTGGATTCTTATCTTACGATAGGAAAGGAATATACCCTGTGACCTGTAGCTGGGACTATGTTTTCACACCAGAAGACAGTACTGACCTGGCGAAGCATGTGGCTCTTGAGGTTCATTTACATGTAATGACACAGGACTGTGTAACACGCAAAGCCCCCTGGACACTTGAGAGATCTCATTCCACCGCCTAGAAGGCTGCCCCGGAAAACCCGGTCTGTGTGGTTGCCGTAGTAATTGAGGCCTTCTAGAACAAACCCATGCTTGGCTAATTATAGCTTTCTATTTTTAAATTCCTCCCCATTCTTCTCCCCCAACCCAACATTTCTCACCCAATTCCAGCATAAAATACTATTCCTTGTTATCAGCACCGCCTGGGCTGGGCTCAAAATAGCTCATTCTGCACGGGAAGGGAGGGGCACTGCCCCCAGCAAGCCACGGCTGGCTCAGAGCCCCAGCTGCTTGACACCATGGGAATGAGAACAAAGACACACATTTCTGGGGCTATGACCCAGGATCAAGGGTCAAGGGCCAGATGTCAGGGGCCAGGGGAAAGACTTGCCTATAATTTGCTCACAGTCTCTCCACTCCCACGCCTACGCTCCTACTGCCTCGTGGAGGCCATGTGGTGACAGACCATGGGTGAGGCCCAGGAAGAAGCTTCCAGAAGCCTTCCAGGCTCTAAGCTTTAGACTAGCCCAGGCTCCACCTGAAGGTTGTCCTGTCCGCAGCAGAGGGGGTGCTGCAGGCACGTGCAGACACAGACCACCAAATGAGAACGGGCTTCCCGGCAGCATCGCCCATCCACACAGGCTGTGGGGAAAGGGCTTTCCTGGGGCTGTGGGGAAAGGGCTTCCGGACAAAAATGGCTTCCGTCCCAGTTCTGGGGCCTACAAGGTTGAGATCCCCACTCCACATGGCAGGAAGCTGCTCTAGCCCTCTCCCAGCGCCTTCCTATACATCCTGTCCTATAAGAACTCCACTCACAACCTGGTCCTGGGGTGTCAGCGTCTGCCAACCACGGTGACGGCCTCGCTCTGACTTCAGGGGTAAGCAGTCAGTGGGGATTTTTTTTTTTTTTTTGGAGGGTGGTACTAGGATTTGAACTCTGGCTCTCATCCAGGCTGGACAAGATTTCTACCCGTAAGCCACGCCCCAGCTCCTTTTTGGCTTTAGTTTGTTTTAGATAAGCTGTGCAGCTGACCTCAGACCTCAATCCTCCAACCAGTGCCTCCTGAGTAGCTGGAATTACAGACACATCTCACCAGCCAGGTGTAGTGATGCCCAGGGCAGCAGGCAGTCCGTGACCAAGCCCTGAACACGAGGGCTCGTTGTGCCGAGGGCCTGGCTGGACCTCCTGGGCTGACTGCAGCAGGGGTGCAGGTGATTTGGGTCTGTTTTTATACTGATGGTCTCACCCCTGGTGCAGATGGCACTTCTGGCAGGCTTTGGGGACCTGCTCAGGCCAGTAGCCCGGAAGGACCCAGAGGCGTTGGAGCAGGTGATCTTTAAGCCCAGCCCTGGAAAGGTCTGTGCCCACGAGAAGGCTCCAGGGTGGGCAGTCCTGTGCAGACTGCTGTGGCGGAGGCATCTTCTGCAGTCATCTTTTACTACACAAGGCAGAGTGCAGGTGTGCGGCTGCCAAGCGCAGAAACACTGGCCCCACGGCTTTTCCGTCTTAAGACCCCTTTAAAGACCTCTTTAAAGACCCCAGACAGGCAGGACATGGTAGCTCATGCCTATGATGCCACCTACTGAGGAAGCAGAGATCAAGATGGTCTTAGATTGAGGCCTTCCTCAACCAACAAGCCAGGCATGATGATGCCCACTTGTAATCTCTGCTATGTAGGAAGCAAAGGTGAGAGGACCGAGTTCTGAAGCCAGCCAAGACAAACACTGGAGAGCCTGCCTGAAAAATAATTAGAGAAACAAAAGAGGCAGGGCAGGCTGGGGACACAGCTTAAATGGCAGAGCACCTGCTGGATGAGCAGGTGAACCCTGAGTTCAAGAAAGACTCCAAGGGGAGGGGAAAACGGGGAGAGAGTAAGGGAAGGAGTGAATGTACTCTTCACTGACTGTAACCGCTCTGTAAATCCTTTATAAACAAGAAACATTTTAACAAGACTCCAGAAGGCTTTTAGTTAGGTGAGAGATAAATAATCCTTTCCACATTCAAGCTGAGCAATTTCTAAAATATAAAGCCCATTACATGTCCTTTGAAACAGCAGTCCTCGAACAATTACTCCAAAAGGATGAAAAGAATGGTCCGCAAGCACTGTATTGTCATCAGACCTCCCGAGGGTCTGGCAGGCCAGCAGTCAGCCGCAGTCCCGGACTTCTACCTCCAACCCATGTGATGACGACACATCCAGGAGCCGTGGAGACCACCGCACGGCAGCAGTGGAGAAAGGGTTTGTAAATGTTATTATGATAACTTACTTCGACCTTGCAGATGCCCTCAGAAGGATCTCAGCTGCCCCGGGGGACCCCAGGCCACGGCCAAGGGCTCACGCACAGGCTTAGACCTGCAGAGAGCTAGCAGGCGTGGACACAGGATACCGTGGCAGGAGGACAAGCAGGAGCCATGGCCGTCACAGAAGCAGCCTGTCCCACGGGCTGTGACAATGCCACACGCCTGAGCACAGAGATAGGACATTCTCAACTTGTGCCCAAGTCAGGGATTTGCAATGTGTCCACCTTAAAAGAACTGGGCATGGTGGCTTACCTCTGTCATCCCAGCTGCCCAGGAGGGAGAGATCAGGAAGATCACAATTTGAGAGAGTCTGGGGGAAAAAAGTTCATGAGAAGCCCCATCTCAACAGAAAAAGGTACCCATGACTGTGCTCTTTCATTATTCCCACTACAAAGTGGTGTAAATAGGAGGATCACAGGCCAGGCCAGCTTCAAGGGGAAAAGGGAGACCCAATCTCAAAAATCACCAAAGTGGATAGGGTTGGAGTGTGGCTCACCAGTAGAAAACCTGTACAACTGTGAAGCCGTGAATTCAAACCCTAGTTCACACACACACACACACACACACACACACACACACACACACACACACACACACGTTTTTTAAAAAAGGAAAAAACAGACATAAGAAAAACAACAAAACTCTCATTATTGTTCTACTTTTCACTTGCTAGATGGACTTGCAAGTATAAAAATAAAATAATTTGCAAGCTAAGTATTATTTCTATGCCTATCTCAAGACGTATGGGTGAAGAACAGGTGAAAGAAAGTAAACCCATTCGAGGAAGTAACTGGAAATCAGCAGTATTGGTCAGAGAATGCTGTATGATACTGTGTAACAAAGAGCCCCAATGCTTAAGAGAATATGACTTGAGTGATCTGCGGGGCTACAGGTCCCTATACTTCCACTAAGTATGGATAAACTTGGGTCCCATTCTCCCTCCCCCACAATCTTTCTGCAATAAGAAGCAGGAGTGTGAGTGTGGAGGAAAAGTCCATGAACATATTGAAGGCTCTTGGGTATTGCCATTACTAACAATTCACAGGCCAGGCACAACATCAGCAGTTGAACTCTGCCCACAGTGGGAGTGGGGCTTAACAACAATCCCATAATCACCTTGGGGTGGGAAAAAGAGAGTAGGAGAGACAAAGTTTAGGGAGCAGAGTAAGAAGTCCTGAGTTCAAGCCCTAATATCTGCATATCCACACACGTGCATGCACGCACGCACACACAGTCCCCCCACAAAAGCACTGGCAGTTAGACCAGGTAGGGGAAAAGAAAATCAGAACAGAAGCTCATACATAGCCAGAACTTGAGATGAAAGTTAATGCCCTTTTTAAAAAAAAATTTGTATAGCATTAGTACTGGTACTGGAGATTGAACTCAGGGTCTGTACACTGTCATTTCGCTTTTTGCTCAAGGCTAGTGCTTTACCAGGTGAGCCACCTCTCCACTACCAGATTTTTGCTGGTACACTGGAGTCTCACAGACTTTCCTGCCTGGATTGGCTTCAACCTGCAGTCCTCAGATCTCAGCCTCCTGAGTAGCTAGGATTGTAGGCATGCGCCACCAGCGCCTGGCTAATGTTATTTTAACATAAACAAAATGCCCTAGGGTTTTAAACCATCAGGCACCAGTTCTAGATGCCGAGTGATAAACCTCTGGTAGCTGCCATTACAAGAAACAGATCCTTTATTTAGTAGGGGGAGAAACTGAGGCCCAGAATCAAGCAGAGGCCTTTCTAACATCATACAGCCACGACAAAAGGGCTGGGGCTCTAACAGTATCTTCTCTGTTCCGGGACCTTTGCTGCCAGGCCTCCGATGCCATTTCTACCTCCTTGCCCTCGCTGCTTTTCTGGACCATTTCAGTTTCTTAGGAGGAAGAGGAGGCACAAGAGGGGGCAGGGGCTTCCGGGAGCAAGAGATGGTTAAATAGGCAGGGCCATCAGCAACCAAAGGATATAACCAGAAATCGATTCTTGCCAGTGTTTTTCTTGCTTTCTTCCTGCCATGTACACGAATCCAGATTCCTCTTGCTTCCTCTGAGACCTGAAGAACCATGCCAGGGGTTCTTGGCCCAGGGGGATGGAGGTGTTCCGCTGATTCCATGCCTGGCGCTCTCAGAGCACTTTAAGAACGTGAGCTCTGAGCCCTTTCTTCCTGCCTCCCCACATTAAATTATACTCAGAGCTTGGCAAAGAACTCCTCACTGCCTGGCCCATTAATCAGGCCAAGCCATAAATTCCCTGCCTCATTGCCCTGTGGAAAAGCATGCTGCAAGATCGTCACACTCCTGCAGGTCAGGTTCCCCGAGCATCAATCAGGGAGTGACAGCAGGACAGCCCCAGGACACCTGCCCAGCCTGGCCTCCCGCACCCCCCCCCCCATCTCTCTTGTGTGGCCATGTGATCTAGCCACTGGTTACTCTGGGGTCCCCATCTATTAAAACATAAATGGGAGCCAGGTACTGGGGGCTCACGCCTGTCATCTTAGTGACTCAGGAGGCTGAGATCTGAGGATCGTGGTTGAAAGCCAGCCTGGGCAGGAAAGTCTGTGAGACTCTTATCTTCAATTAATGACCACCGCCCCCCCCACACACACACAGAATGGTGCTATAGCTTAAAGTGGCAGAGTGCTAGCCTTGAGCTTAGAAGAACCCAGGGCCTGAGTTCAAGCCCCATGACTGACCAAAAAAAAAAAGGGGGGGGCGAATACTGAAGGACTTACCCACCTCTCCCCTCTTGGCCCAATCTTCTTCTGAATCTAAAGATAGAATAGGAAGGATCAACCTCCACACTGTTTTCCCAGGTGCACACAGCCGTCAGGCACAACCCCAGGCCTGCGCACCCGATGTGGGGCAGGCCAGTCTGACTGAGCTTGGGCAGCACCATTCCACTGTAGGCCTAACCCACGCCCCCGGCCTCCTTGCTCAGAACCCATACACGCCCAGCTCCATCCCCACCGCCCTGCATGACCTCCCAGCCCAAGCAAGGCTTGCTGCCCCTGCTGCGATACCTCAAGAAGCAGTCCTCACCGGTGGAGATGGAGAGTCTGGACTGTTCCTTCCTTTCCCCTCCTGGACTGCTTTGCAAGTTTCTATGTGTACCCTAGAAGGTGATTTTTTTTTAACACAAGAATACCAATGGTGGCTCTGGAGAGCAAACGTGTCCCTCAAAGCCACCCACTCTTCACTCTGGCTTCCCATTCATCCCATCGCCTTCCACCTGGATCATTCAAACCACTGCTGGGAACCAGTTCCAGGGGCTCACACCTGTAATCCTAGTGACTTGGGAGGTTGACATCTGAGCCAGGCCAGGCAGGAAAGTTTATGGAACGCATCTCCAATTAACCAGCGAGAAGCTGAAGGGGTAGAGCTCAAGTGGTAGAGCACCAAACTTGAATGAAAAGCTAAGGAACAGCAGCCTATATTTGCACACATGCATGTACACACACTCATACACACAGTGCTCCTGGACCAGTACCTACCTACCTCCTCCTCCCTAAAATGCAAAACAAGCAAAATGCAGCCTGGAAGGCCTTGAACACCAGCAAAGGCAGCTGAGGGCGTCGCCTGGATGCCCCGTGCCTCCTCCAAAGGGCATTGTTTGGCCTTGGCTTTGCTTCTCCCAGACCTTCGGTACCAGCCAGGTGTCTCCCTCAAGCGTACCTGGCACAGAGCTCTTCACGGCTGTGGAATGCAGCCAGGAGCAGCACCTCGTGTTCAGTGCATGAGGAAACGGAGCCTCGCAAGTACCTAAGTTGTACCAACTCCCATAAGAGCTGCCTACACGTGCCACACCGTGGCAAGGTGAGTCATGAGGAGTCCAACTGTCACAGTACACAGGCCCTGGACCGGGGCTGAGATCAGCACGGCTAGGGGACGGAGTAAGATGTCAGCTGAACACCGGCTTCTGGGCAGGGCTGCTCCGGTCCTCTGTGCTCACTGTGCCTGGCTGTCTAAATCTGTGGCCAGACCTCTGGGTTTCTCGTGGACAAGAGTCCTCAGACAAGGCTGGACCCACGACAATGATCCACAGCCGTCCGGAGACAGTGCTCCCCTAACTTCTCACCTGAACACCAAGGTCTTCTGACCCCTATCTCTACCTCAAATAGGCGTGTGGGGTATAGTTCAAACAAAGTGTTTCATCTGATTAATTTTCAGTTATGCTGGGTAATTCTACAATAACTAATATGAAGACTCTCCACCTCATTACATGTTGTATATTTGGGGGAAATATCTAGGAATTTCTGGCATATTGGATAGATGCACATTGAATTCGGTAAGAAACTGACAAACAAGCAGTGTTGTTGGCTCATGCCTGTAATCCCAGCTTCTCAGGAAGCTGAGGTCTGAGGATCATGATTCAAAACTAACCCGGGGGCTAGGAAGGTAGCTCAGTGGTAGAGTGCTTGCCTCATGTATGAGTCCCTGGGTTCGATTCCTCAGCACCACATAAACAGGAAAACCTGGAAGTGGCTCTGTGGCTCAAGTGGTAGAGCGCTCGCCTTGAGCTGAAGGGCTGAGGGACAGCGCCCAGGCCCAGAGTTCAGGCCCCACGACCGACAAAAAAAACAAAAACAAAAACAAAACTAGCCTAGGCAGTAAAGTCCATAAGAACACCAAACATTCCCATTGCTCATGGCTACAAAATCCCTTTGAGCAAACAGAAATGATCACAGCTGACCCCCTATGCCCAGACATCAGTTACAACGAGGCAACATGAACTCTAGACCAGAGACAACAACATAACCTACAACAACATAACAATAAATAGCAGCTGATGTAGAATGTTTTCAGCAATTTGCATTCCAAGAAAGAGACCCCTGGATTACTTCAGAGGATAACAGAGGAGGTGACACTGCAGGACCAGCATGGCCTTTAGGACTCAAAGCTGAGTCAAAGGAGGCATCTGTGGCAGCCCTGTGGTGCAGGGGGTGTCCGGCCCCCCCCTTCCTGCTCCTGTTTCTCCTTCTCCTCTTCCTCCTCCTCCTCCTCCTCCTCCCATCTTGCCGCCTTCACTACAACTTGTACCTCTTATCTATCATTCCCAAATTTGTCTGTGTCTCTTCTACACCCTGGCACTAAATCAGGCCAACCTCTGGAGCACACTAACATCACCATTTTCTGAACGTGTCCTGGACGACCACATAGTTCTGATCATGCATGCGCAGGCCACCCACCACCTTCCCTCATCTCCAGTCATCTCCCCCCCACACACACACACCAACCCAACCCTGTCTTTATCCCACAAACACTGCTCAACACTGTCCTCAGGAGACAGATCTGCAGCTCTCCAACATGGCCACATGGCAGTGCCTCATGAAAACAAGCTCCTACACTCCTCCCCATTTCAGCACCTGGTACAGCAGGGCAGGGCAGGCAATGGCAACGCTTTCCACACCAAGTAACCACAAAGCACTTCTTCCTCTGAAATGACACATCCTCCAGACTTCTACCTGGAGGGAGCATCAGAAGGCTCATTATAAAAGATTGTTCCCAGATCAGATGCCAGACACAAAGCCCTGGGCCTCCCATCCATCCAATTGACCTTCAATTACAAGTCAGTGTCTTCAAGAACCTCTCGTCAGGTGGGATTCCCTCGTAGAACATGATGTGGAAAAACACTTCACTGACATGCACACGTTTAAAGGATAAGAGAGCACCGAGCAGCCAGGTATGCAGGTGCATGGGGTCCAAGGCCAGGAGTTTTCTGTTCTCATGGAATTTGGGGTACATAGCCCTCCCGGGGCATGAGTGCCCTCACCAAGCCAGAAGCCCTGGTTTCTATTACATGCGTATGAGGAATTAAATCACTGGCGCTTGTGATTACACGTAATTCCCAGATGTGGAGGGCAATCAGAGGGTTCTAGCCTTGGAATCTCACCTGTGGTTCCTCTCATAACCAGCCTCCATCTTCATGAACACATACTCACGTGTGACACCAAGGGGCTCATTCCTCTTCTCTGTCACAGGCAGTGAAGAAAAAGACCAAACATGTTGTTTGGCTTTTTGTTTTTTTGTTTTGGGGTTTTTGTTTTTTTTTTAAAAATGCCATGCTGTGGCCTAAACTCAGGGTCTGGGTGCTGTCCCTGAGCTGCTTTTGTTCAAAGCGAGTACTCTACCACTTGAGCCACAGCTCCACTTCTGGCTTTTTTTGGTGTTTAATTGGAGATAAGAGTCTCATGGACTTTCCTGCCTGGGCTGGCTTCCAACCATGACCTTCAGCCTCCTGAGTAGCTAGGATTACAGGCATGAGCCACCAACACTTGGCTTTCTTTCTTTTTCTTTCTTTCTTTCTTTCTTTTTCTTTCATTCTTTCTTTTGTTCTTTCTACATCATACCTCCCCACTTAAGTCTGAAATAAGGTAAGGATTCTCACTCTGTACCAGGGAACACTGCACTGGAATTATAAGATAATTAAATTATTGCTCATCACAGTATAACTAGTTAAGTACAAACAGTGCTGTACTTTAAAATATACTCATTAAGGGATGTGAAGGGTAAACAAAGGAGGAGGCTGCAATGCTTGGTAAGAAATGTATGCATTATCCTGCCCATGTAATTGTAACCCCTCTGTACAGTATGTTCACAAATAAAATAAAATTAAATTAAATTAAAAAAAATAAAAAATAAAATATACTCATTTATAGATAATATCATCATCAGAAAAATATGAGATTCAACAGACAAATGATTCAAACCAATGAGAAAAATCTGATAAAACAGCAGGGTATAAAATTAAACATAGACGTTGATGGCCTTAGCTGGGCACCAGTGGCTCACACCTATAATCCTAGCTACTCAGGAGGCTGAGAGCTGAGGATCAAGGTTCAAAGCCAGCCTGGGCAGGAAAGTCCATGAGACTCTTATCTCCTGATTAGCTAGGATTATAGGAGTGAGCCACCAGCACCTGGCTCTTATCTATTTAATCTTTCGAGTGCTTTTCTCTATTTGTTCTTTTTCTCTTTTCTGGTAGTGCTGTGATTGGATCATGGCCTCACATGTTGGGTATCTTGTGAGAAATATTCTTGCTTTATGACTGTCTGGCCTGGACAGCAATCTTCCTATTTGTGTTTCTGTCTGTTTGTCCCTGGCATGACAGACATGTGCCACCATAGACAGACATTGTAGACATTGTGCCTCTCCCCCAGCCTGAATGATAGGCACACAGCACTGAGACCAGACACTGGTCAAAACAGAGTCTCGTAAAGACGTATTTCCTAGGCTGGCCTTGAACTATGACTAAAGGCTTTCTTCTTTGATGACCCTTGAGCTATCATTGTAACACATGGCCGCTGCATAAGACTGTTAAGAAGTACTTGGGTCTCTAGGGACCAGCTATTTAACCTCAAACTCTCCATTAGCACAGTTTTTTTGTTTTTTGTTTTTTGTTTTTGTTTTTGTTTTTTTACAATTTAGGCTTATACATCATATCATTGCATATAAAATATTCAAAGAACCAAAGAAACAGTCATTTTAAAAAATTGGTTCTAGACCCCTCAAACCAAATTCCCTTGGTGCCTCCACCATGCTCTCGAGAGAGGCTGTGGCTAAATCCCACTCTGGCCTCCTTCAAGCCAGCGCATGTCCGCCTACCTGATCGCCAGCCCCAGGCCTGTGGCAGTGGGCAGTTCTCCCCACATCCAGGTCCCCTGTATGTGATCAATGGAGAATAACATAGCTGAACGCCCAGCCCTGAGCTTCCTTCTTACACAAACAAAATAAATAACCTACCCCTAAATGGCACTCATGAACAGAGGCCAGAGGAGCTGTCCCTGCTGGCCCAGGTTCCTCTGCGACCAGAGGGGTAGAACCTCCAGCTACAAAAAGTTCTTCCAACCACAGGGCTGCAATGGTGCTTCTCCTCCCAGATTCCCTGAGCAACTTCTTCCTGAATCACTCCTATATTGCTCTATCAGCAATATGTTTAAAAAATAACTTCTTTCAGGTGCTGGTGGCTTGCACCTGTCATCCTAGCTACTCAGGAGGCTGAGGTATGAGGATCACGGTTCAAAGCCACCCTGGGTAGAAAAGTCTCTGAGACTCTCTTATCTCTGAATAACCACCAGAAGTGGCACTTTGGCTTAAAGTGGTAAGAGCTCTAGCCTTGAACAAAGAGCTCAGGGCCAGCGCTCAGATACCAAGTTCACGCCCAACAACTGAAAAAAAAAGAAAATAAAAACTTCTAGGAGCTTTCAGAAAGAGATTCAGATGACCAGGCCAAAGGGGCTTATATCCAGAAAGAAAGACCTCCTATTCATTCATTCCTATCTATCCATCCATCATCCATCCCACCTTCCATCCATCCATTTGTCATCATCATCCATCATGTATCCATCATCTGTCCATCCATCACCCATTCAACATAATTCATCCATCCAGCCTTCTATCATCATCCAGCCTTCCATCTGTCCATCCATTCAACATCATATCTATCTATCCATCCATTCACCCATCCACCCTTATCCATTACTATCCATCCATCATCACCCATCTATTCTTTCATCATCATCCATCCTTCCATTCATCCATCTACCTTCCAACCATCATCCATCCATCACCATTCATCTATCCTTTTATTATCATGCATCTTTCCATCCATCACACTCATCCAGCCATCCTTCCATTCATCCATTCACCCTCCATTTATCATTATCTATCCACCCATATATCCGTCATCATCCATCCATCCTTCTATTCACCCATCCATCATCCATCCATCCATCAATCCTACATGTACCACACACCTCCTATAAGCCTCCACCTTCCAGAGCTACAATCCTAGAGTCAGTGAGACAGATACGGTGAGTGCTGTGGCAGGCTCCTAGGGGCAACCACTGGGGCACACAAGGCGCCAGGTAACAGAGACGGGAACCCTGGTCACCAGGTTGGAGGCTGAGGTTGAGGATGAAGCTGGTGAAGACCAGAAGAGTGTCAAGAAGGGCTGGAGGGCCAGGCAGGCTGCCGTGAGGCAGAGGCTGAGTGCAGGAGGTTGGCGGGTGGCAGAAGCGGAGGTGAGGATGTCACCGAAGGAATTTCCCAAAACCTTGAATGTTATCTTCCTGGGAGAGGGGCGGGGTTTTTGAGACAGGGAAATGCTTGGGAATGCTGGGAGCTTGGTCTTTGAGTGGACACAGACCAGAGCAGGGGTGGGCAAGGCTTGGAGGAATGGGGGGTCACGGGAAATATGTGGGCTTTCACCTACAAGCCTAGGCTTGACCTGTAGCTCCAGTTACAGATCCCAGGTAACGGTCCCCCCAGATCCACGCTTCTAGAACCATCAATAACAAGTAGAGTGTATGGCTCTAGGTGCTAACGCCTAGAATCCCACAGAAACCTAGCAGGGAGGGCATTACCACACCCCCATTTCAGACAGGTATTGTGGCTCAGCACCTTGCTTCAGCCCCAGGTAAGAAGTGGACTTCAGCAGCAAGATGGGCTCATAAGTGAGTGTTGGCCGATTGCCGTCCCAGGAGGGAAGGCCAAGCCAAGACGCCCTGGGGGTGTCAGGAAGCTGGAAAGAGCTCACTGTGCTACACAGCCCACGCCAAGTGTTGCTGTGGGTCCTGTGGGTCTGGGGAAGGGTTTCCGAGTCCCGATGTTAATGGCGATCATGGACTTGGACAGGAGTGGTCAGTACCACCTGGAATTCAGGACTTTCACAGCCTTGATCATTAACCCTTCTCCTCCCTCTGGCCTTGCCAGACACACAGCAGTGACCTGGACTGTTTGGGGGTGCTGTACCGCGAACGTGGGCCTGGGTGGGTGCCCCACACAGGACTCCTCCGAATCTCAGCTTCACCCTCCAAGGGATGTGCTGTTATTCCCATTTTAGAGCTAAGGAAAAACAGAGCTCGGGAAGACTAACTTCCCTGAGGACGCACAGCTAATATCACCGATCTGTGATTGGAAATAAGAACACACAGCACTGCTAAGCATTTCTTTCGTGCCTCTCAAGGCAGGGCATTCATTTTGCAGTGATTTATCCCAAGCATATCTTGGTAGAGGGGATGAATTTCTAAAGCTGGGCATTGGTGGCTCATGCCTGTAACCCTACCTACTTAGGAGGTTGAAATCTGAGGATGGTGGTTCAAAGCCAGCCCAACCAGTAAAGTCTGTGACTTTGTTGTTGTTGGTGGTGGGGTTTGAACTCTGGGCCTGAGCACTGTCCCTCAGCTCTTCAGCTCAAGACTAACACTCTACCACTTGAGCCACAGCGCCACTTTTGATTTTCTGGTGGTTCATTGGAAATAAGAGTTTCAGGGACTGGGGCTGGGAAGGTGGCTCAGTGGTAGAGCGCTTGCCTTGTATGCCTGAGGCCCTGGGTTCGATTCCTCAGCACCACATAAGCAAAAAGAAAAAAAAAAGCCGGAAGTGGCACTGTGGCTCAAGTGGTAGAGCCCTAGCCTTGAGCTGAAGAGCTGAGGGACAGCGCCCAGGCCCAGAGTTCAGGCCCCACAACCGGACCTAAAAAAAAAAAAAGAGTTTCAGGGACTTTCCTACCTGGGCTGGCTTTGAACAGTGATCCTCAGATCTCAACCTCCTGAGTAGCTAGGGTTATAGGCATGAGCCACTGGAGCCTGGCAATTGAGTAGTTTTTGTTGGTGGTGGTGGTTGTGCAGCTTGAACTCAGGGCCTGGGTGCTGTTCCTAAGCTCGAGCTCTCTAGCACTTTGAGTCACAGCACCACTTCCATTTGTTTTGTATGTTGGAGTGGCTAATTGGAGACACATGGGAACTTTCCTGCCCTGGCTGGCTTCAAAGCATGGTCCTCATATCTCAGCCTCCTGACTAGCTGGAGTTGCAGGTGTGAGTTGCTAGCAGAATGTTTTTTTTAAATATATGTGTTTTATATATATATATATATATATCAGTGAGAAAAATGGAAATCCTCCCAAGGGGGACAACACTTCCATGAAGTTCAAAGTAGTGTCAATCATCCGCATCAGTTAAGTATGTTTTTTATTAGTATATGTTACTTGTACAAAGGAGACGGTTCTGTGGCCCTTCCTACACGCCATCCAATCCACCTGATCTAACTGGCTCCATCATCTCTCTCCCTCACGGCCTCTCAGCTCTCTCTGTTTGAACCGCATCTCCTCTTAAAACAAAATGTAAAAGCTTTCCCCGAGGCTGGGTGCGGTGGCTCGCGCAACTCCTGGCTCAGGGGCTGAGCCTGGAGGACGGTGGCGTCTTCGCAGATCCCAGCTGGCACCGGCCCTCAGGACCCCGGGACCCCCACTCCTCCACTTGGCTTATTTCTTCTGACTCGGGTCTTTCCCACTCCTGAGGACCCCAAGGGGCATGCTTTGGGCTGTTTTCCTTGTTGGGAGCCTTCCTCATTTGGGGTCCTTGGGTCACAGCCTCAAGTCAAGGCTGGCTTGGCTCCAGGACCGCAGGCCAGCCGGGCGCCAGGCCCCCTCTGGCTGGCAGGCAGGCTCTCCTGCCAGGGAAGGGGAGCGGTGGTTTCCTTTCTTGGATCCGGTCACTGCGGGTTCTCACCACCAAGAGAGGCGGGTAGAGCTCTCATCAGACAAGACTCCACTGGGGAGCAAGACTCGGGCTGGTGCAGCCCCCTCCCCATCCCCGGTGGTGGGAGCCCCCCCCCCCAGCTCCTACCTGGCCTGGAACTTGTCCAGATGTGGGTCACTGTGGCCATGGTGGCGGTGGGAGGGACCAGCTCATCAACACCCACTCTCTCCCAGGCCAGAATGAAAGGAATTCTAGGAAGCACAGGGAGGGCTCCACAGTAATCACAGCCCGGGACCTGGGCAGAGGCACCCTGGGTCCACCCCTCCCACTGCTCCCAGGTCATGAGGGGGGTCCCCCCGGGGGGAGGGGGGCAACCTCCACCCTACCGACATATCAAACTGGTCGGGGAGACAGGCTGGTATGAGGCCCAGCCCACACTGACAAGTAGAGGGTTGCCTGTGGTTTGCACTTGAATCCTGGGAACTCTACCTCAAATAAATTATCTCTTAGGTGAATACTCAAATCCCAGGACTGGATTTTGTCCCGGCTTTGCCTTGTAATGTAAAATGTGGGTACTGTGATGCAGATGGACTGGCTTTCTGCTTAGCCTATTCTTATATTTCATGTAAGAACGAAAACCATTGTGAGAAGCTAAGCTAGCCTCACAGACAGCTAACCACAAACTTCATGCGGAGAGGGCTGGTACTGGATTCTAAACTCAGGGCTTCAAGCTTACTCAGCTGGGACTCTGCTCCTTGAACCATGCCCCCAGCCCAGCATTTTGCTGGTTATTTGAAGATGGCATCTACATACTTTTCTGCCAGGGCTGGATTTGAACTGCAATCCTCCAGATCGCAGCCTCCTGAGTGGTTAGGATTACAGGTGAGGCTCTCAACAAATTTTAAAAAATTTTGTGTGTACATGCTTGCATGCTGGTGGTGGGGCTTGATCTCAGGGCGTGCGTTTGTTGCTTAGCTTTTTGGCTCAAGGTTGGCACTCTACCACTTGAGCCACACCTCTATTTCCAACCAAATTTTTTGGGACTAGCAGTGCCAGTCCTGGGGCTTCAACTCTGGGCCTTGGTGCTGTCTCTGAGCTTTTGGCGCTCAAGAGTAGTGGTCTACCATTTGAACCACTTTGTTTCTGGTCCTTAATTGGAGTTCTCACACTTTCCTGCCTGAACTGGCTTCAAACCACAACCTTCAGATCTCAGTGTCCTAAGTAGCTAGGATTACAGGGGTGAGGCAAGAGAACCCAGACAAAGTCATTTTTCTAACGAGCAGGCAGGGGAAGGTAGTAGTTAGCTTCCAGCTGCTTTTAAAACGTGAATGATAATCTTGTAAATCCCCAAAGCTTATCTAATGTCAATCTGATTTGTAAACTGAAAAGTGATCGGTGTTTTCTGCTCCAGGCAAGCTGGCTTTCTGCAGGCTGCAGAGCTGGCGTGTACCAGGCAGGGTGGGCGGGGCAGTGAGAGGCCGGGCAGGGCGGCTGGCCACATGGGCTCCAAGGCCTAATGACAAGGCTTGCTGAACGCATGCTTGCTTCTTACCTTGGCCGTTCCACCAGATGGCCTCCCTGTCAGAAAAAATCCTACTGAACACTATCCGATATTTTATAACATTTAAGCACCCAACATGTCAAAGCAAAGTTCTAAAACAGCAAAACCAACTAGTGAAGCCAAGTTCACATGCAGTCAAACTCCAGAAAGGAAAATAAACCTCACAACAACAACCATGTTCAGATACTCGTGGAAAGTCCCACCCCATTCCTCCCCCTCACCTGTGAAGACCCAGCCTCTGTACTTTTAAGTTCTAGCTCTTCCACATGTCCTAAGATTTGTATGTACAAGGTCTCCACTGCACAAAATCCTGTAACTGGACAACAGAGCTGGAGGCTGCAGTCTGGGGCCTTGACCCCCCGCCCCAAACAGTGCAGCATGTACTGTTAGGATATAATCTAATGAATTCCTTCTCCTGGGACACCAGAAAGCTACTAAGACAGGCTATCCCATGGACCCCTTCACTAAGAGATTACCTTGTGCCTGTATTATATCTTGAACTCGGGGCTTGGATACTATCTCTGAACTTTTTCACTCAAGGATGGTGTTCTATCACTTGAGCCACAGCTCCACTTCTGGGCTTTTGATGGTTAGATACAGGTGTCCCACAAACTTGCCTGACAGGGCTGGCTTTGAACCATGGTCCTCAGATCTCAGCCTTCTAAGTAGATAAGATTACAGGTATGAGCCACCGGCACCTGGCTTCATTTGGCAGCGTCCAGGCTTGTTAGAATAACCTTGTAGTGCAACTACTGCATGCATATGAACACCAGTAGTAAAACCTTATAAGGATGTTCCTGAATTCAAGCCAACAGGTTAGCTAGCAGAGTCTTCTTTCTGCGCCGCCCCTCCCCCCTCCATTGGCTGCAGGTAAAAATACACTTGCTCAGAACCTACCCCAACTCTTTTCAAGCAATGTAATGACATTTTTGTAAAGACCTTGAAAGCTGCTGCCTCACACTCGTGTGTATTAACTTAGCAGTTCGAGGTCACCAGAGCTCACCCAAACTGCCCTTCGTCTGCTCGGGCCCTAGTCCATACCAGGTCAGCATTGGCTTGTCAGAAGGGATGTGAGGACTACGCTCCGGCCCAGTCACGCCTTGTCTTTAGACGCATCACATCATACCACCAGACGCTCCTCCACCCCAGAGGGCATCAACCAACCCATATCCCCACAGCGATCACATTTCATGCAGCTCTTCTCTGTAACAGCTAGTGAGGGCAAGCCAGCAGCCCACCCTGCTCCAACCAATTCCACTTTCCATCTTCACAGGAAACTCCCGCCGCGCCACACCTGTTATGAACCGGGACAGATGCTCCATAGCCACCGTGTGAACACTGCCGCTCGGGCCCAGGGCCAACACCTCCCTTCCCCTGGTTTGCTAAAGAACTCTCAGACAGTTGTGGAGACTAATGAGGTGCTGGGAGCTATGTTAGAATAAAACCCTCAGGTAGCAACTCTGGAAAACTGGAAAGGTAACCAATAAATTAAGGTCTTTCAAAGTGTAAACACTAATGCCCACACTGGCCTTTCCACAATGTCACAGGCTGAGGTGACACCAGCGAAGCCCAGGGGCGGCACCGTCCACAGCCTTGCCCCGCTGCGTGCGCACGCAGCCACTACCTTGTCTTCTGGTCTTCGCTTCTGCGTGGAGGCCCACCATCTTTGTTCAAGCTCAGGAGGACTTCCATCAGCCATCCCCGGCCTGCCCGCGCTCTGCCCCTTCACAACCCGACAGACAGGTTAACACTTGAGGGGAAGCCAGAGGGGTGTGGCCGGCTGCCTGCACCCCTCGCTGCTCTAAGGCTCAAGTTTTGCAGGGCGTGACCAGCTCATGCAAAGCTGAAACAAATGAGTCCAAACCGCCACCCCTCTCTCACAGGGAGAAAAGGTAAAAAATGACTTTATTCTTTACTGCACATTGAGAGGAAACCTGAGGCTCTGGGTACCTAGTTCTCCTGGGTTTAGACCAGCGTTTCGTTGGAGAAATGCCTTGCTCTGCTCTGAAGTTCTAAGAGTATTTTTTGGAAGTGATCGATACCTTTTGCTGTCAGTGTTAAGAAAGCAGACCCTCAGTTCTTTATCACTTCTCACCGAGAAGCTGCCAGGTGCTGAGGAAACCACCCAAGGCCACGAACCACCTACCTCATCCGAGTTTCTACCACACGTGATACCTGGTCCAGAGGGAAGCCTAGGCTGTGCGGAGTGGACGCAGCCACACCGCGGACGCATGAATACAAAGACCTAAGTGATTTCCTGCAGGCTTCTTCTGCCTTGTTTTCTATGCTGAAAATGACTTAGTCTCTACTTCCACTCAGAAAATCAAATAAGGAAGGAGCATACTTCTGCTTTCTGAGCAACGACACCCCAAGACAGATTTTGAAAAAGGGAGCAGAGTCTCAGAATACTAGTCACGGATGGCTTTTGTCCTTTAACACATCCGCTAACTTTCCTCTTACCTGACATGAAAGGGAATTCATGTACTTGGAATAAACCATTTGATCTGTGGCATCTGGTCATCCTCGAACAACAGACATAAAATACTCAGCTGGTACTGAGGGCTGAACACTTCTGGCTCAGCCTGGCTGTGATTTCATGCGTTTTCACACTAGAGGAATGTGAAAGAAGTTTACCATCCTACATTGAGAGGTTCAGTGGCAAAGTCCCCAATGCCGTTTAGGGGGGGAGCCTCGTGTGACTGCTCGACATGTACTTCTATTACTCAGCACGGAAAGTAGAAAAGCCTTGGGTTCTTTTGTTTTTCAGTCCAACCTCACAAAAACATACCACTTTATCCAGGCGAAGCCTCCATTCTCCTATGTAGGAAATTCCACTTTGTGTTGCCAGCCTCAATTTTACAGAATTACATTTACTCTTTTAACATTTCTTACCTGGTGAATGCCAGCTTAGAATGTATGTATGCAGGTTAGGTTACACAAAGAGAAGGCCTGTTGTTAGAAATCTACTGTCTGTCCTGGCATATGCTCACAAGAGGATTCTGTGGTTTCTCTCCTTCAACCGAGCAGACGTAGTCTTAGAGAACACGCAAATGCACATGTCCACTGGTAATGCTACCAACTGAAATGTTAACACTGGCAACTGTGTGTTTAAAAAAAATCAAAATCAATGTTAAAAATCAAATGATGTGTTAAACCTCCAGCTTTTACTTTCAGACATATTTTTACCCTATGTTGATGTAACTCAAAAATTTTCTTTTTTATACATTTGACTAAATACTCAGTATACCTACCAGACCTGGACCAGGTTAATTGCATAGGAAGATTTTTTTTTTTTTACTGTATTTACATTTTTTCTTAAATTAATTTTAAAAAAGTATAGTAAAGAGTCTGAGGACAAATTATTCAACTGTTTATCATACATAAGACCGCATGACTATAATACAAAGGGGGTTCTTGTTTTCATTTAACGTTACAATATACACAGCAAGTCCGGACTAGATCTTACAATCTGAACACAGGTATTTAACCTTTTCCATGCTGCTTATGTTTACAATGCACAGAAGTCCTGTAACCAAACTGTGTAGTAAAGCACACAAAACTGGACTGTAACGTAACACAGTATGCAGAAGCATTGGATTTTATGATTTTCTTTATGTAAGTATCGGCTTAAAAACTGCTTTCATTTTTTGGTGCTTGCTAAGATGTGGCAACCAGCACAGAAAAAAAAAAATGAGCTGACCACACAGTGTCAGCCTTCTAGTCCACACTCCTGAACGGCAGTAACTAGTGAATCCCTTCGGGTATTGCTAGACTCGAGATGATATCCTTTTATTTACTGTAAACCTTTATGAACTACCAAGTTCAAAAAAAGAATCCACAGGCTTGACATTTAATTACAAAATAAATATGGATTTCCTGATTAACAACAAAAAGCTTTTGTGGTTTATAAAAACGATTATTTCCAAGGTTCCATTCACAGTTACATAGTCATTAAGCCTTTCTTTTGTCATTGTTACATATAAAAACCTGCTTTTCTTCAGAAAAAAGTTGACCTAGTCAGCCACATGGAGTTGACCACTAAAAAGTAACATGGTGCTCTGCTGAGTTGTTCCGAGCAGGGGTTTCGGCAGAGGTAGATTACTGCTTCTTTTCTAGGCTTTTCTCGATCCTGGACAGGTAAATGACTATATCTTCATTCTCCCACTTCAACCGCTCTAAAGGATAACATCCTGAAATTGGTCAATCTAAAATGGGAACACAAATTTAGCGACTGCCAGACTGCGTTACATTAAGGCAGCATTATCCCCAAAGCGAGGCACTGTTAAATACCAGCCTGTTCACTTCGGGTCATGCTGAGGTTCTGCTTTACTCCTGCTCCTAATTTGGACCTATTGGTGCAACCACGGTCTTGCGTTCAAGTCGGGTAATCAGGAATACAAGATCACTGCTGGCTCCACAGCTCCTGGGTCCAGGGTCCCTTTACCTTCAGAAGCCTGAACACATTTAGAATGCGACAGATGTCATGATCTTGAATTAGATGTCAATCTATTATGTTCAGTACACAGATTGCTGTAAATGTATTGGCTATGGATTCAACAACAGTTCCAGTTTTGTTTAAGCAATAGTACAGCCATAATTTTCAACTGACATTTAAAAATGGTCTAGTTACACCTTGTGTCAAAGTGCAGAACTGCTACATTATTGGTTACAGACATCTATGTGCTATAAAAACAGCTTTGGTACAATAAATTATCAAAAAAGAAAATAAATTTTTGTAAAATTCACAGCATAATTGTGAGGCAAAAAAGCAGTCACATAAAATTCTGCATTTTTAAAAATGTTCAGGATGAACAGAAGACATCTTTGTGCAGAAGAAATGGTGGAGATACCACGTGCCGAGAAAAAGCAAAAGTAAGAAGCAGGAAGGGCCACAGCTGTAGCTGCTCCCATCAAAGCAAACCACCACTTCTGTGACCTTCGACCAATAATGAAGTCAACTTCATGACACACGCAAAGTCACCTTGCAATACCTTACAATTAGTGGGTCACAAAAGTCTATTTTAAAAGAAAGGCCTCTTGAAATACCCATTCTCTGTGTTTTCAGCATTAAGGACTGTCTGCAAAAGCACGTCCACAAGTGATTGCATCTGAAATGGTAGGCTCTTCTAACTCCGAGTCCAAATCCATAAGGCCAAAGGTTATCCCAAAGACCACCACTCACACCTCCCCAGGACTGGCCACGACCGACCCGTTGATTGCTTCTCAGTGCACCTTGGTTAGGAGACCAGTCATGTTCCATTCCTATCCTCCCGTGGCCTCTACCACGGGAGACCCCCAGGATCCCATGTCACCGCTGCTTTGCTCCTCAGTATGTTCAGATAGGAGAGTTCTGATCCCCGCCACTTAGCATGCTCAATGTGCCTTACAAACGTCAACACAGCGTCCCTGTCACGCGGCTGAAGACGGTGTCTGTGTAAGCTGGAGGTCCCTCTTCCTTACAGTACTGCATTTTCCGTGCCCAAGTGTGTTTCGAGGACTTAAAAACCCAAATTTCCCACCCATCCCTACCCAAAACAAAACAACAAAAACAGGGAAAAGGAGGAGGGGGGGGGGGGTTGGGGGGGGGGAGAGAAGGGGCGAGGGATGGGGCAGAAAAAGGAAACAAAACAAAACACCCTCACGGGGCCCTTTATGCAAATTATGTGCAGTGCCTTTTTATGTTAAAATTAGTTGGCAAATGACCGAGACCAACATCTGAACATTAACTTTTGTTGAATAGAAAGACCAAAAAAATAAAAAAAAAAAACCCACTATGACTGGAGGTGGCAAGTTAAATGGGGGAGGCAAAAAGAGGATACCTCTGAGCTATCCATGAAGATGGGTTTGGACATGGCTCTTAAAAACTTCATTGTCCCTTTGCAATCTTTTCAAGTTTAAAAAAAAAAAGTCAGCTTTGCCCTCTTGTAGCGGTTCAGTGTGTTAATCTCCTTCTGATTCAAGCAGCTTTGCACTTTGTTTTTTGGAAAAAAACACCACTTCTATAAAAACACACAAGAAACAAACTCAAGTTTCAATGTAGTCACGAGCTAGCCACAGGACTCTGTTGCACACAGACTCCTGTCATGGGGGACTCTTCTCTATCCGCCCCCTGCCTCATCGTCAGATGCCCTTCAGTCATGTAATGTGCAGGACCTGTATTAGCAGAAAATTGGTATGTTGGGTGTCCAGCTATGCCAGTCTCTTGGCGGGGATTGGAGTAGACGGTCAAATTAACGTCCATAGCTCCGTTCTGTCCAAAGTCCAAGGTATTAGCAGCCACTGGGCGGTTCTGGTAGGCCTGATTGCCTTGATTCCCAGTAGAGGAGGAAGATGTGGAGGAAGAAGTCGTTGAGGAAGACAGGGACGTCATGGAGTGGTGACTGTGGCCAACCTCCATGGAATCCTGGGTAGAGGAGCTATTTGTTGGAGAATTGTAGACCCTTGGCCTGGTCCGGTTACCCAAGGCTTGCTGTCCATGGTGGTGGTGGTGGTGGTGGTGATGGTGGTGGTGGTGGGAGCTGTTTCCATGGTGATGATGCAATGCATTCTGCTGAGGGGCGACATGAAAGGTGGTTTCTTGAACGGGGTGAGTCTCAACAGTGACTTGTGTAGGAGCTTCAGTGCCTGACCAGCCAAGGGGAGCCGGAAACTGCTGACGCACCTATGAAGACACATTTTTCCAAGGATTATTAAGAGTATTTATTCTAATCTGCAATCCCTTCAGCATTTACATTACCCAGGAAGAGGTTTTTGGTGCTTTTAACAGACTCTCAGGATTCACTGTCATTTTGTCCTTGGAAGTGATGTCTAAGGCAGGGCAAACTTCTGTGAAACAGATCCTCAATCTGACCTCCTCCACCCACCTCTACTGCCACCATTCAGCTTAGCTACTAGCAGAATGTTCTCCAAGGCAGGCCTTGCCCTTCTCTGAGCCCTCCTCCAAACAGAAGCAGGACCGTCCCTTTAAAGCTCAGATCCAATCATGTCCCTTGTGAAATCCCTCCAGTCATCTACTGCTCTTAGGAAAACAATGCCATTTCTCTAATCCTTTTCCTTTTTTCTATCCCCCTCCTTTTCATTTTATTTTTATGCTGGAATCAGGAATTCAACTTGAGGCCTAGCACCCTCGATCCATTTCCCTGCTCGTGGCTGGCACTCTACCACGTGAGTCATGGCTCTGGTCTGGCATCTTCGGTTGTTGTTGACTGGGTATTTCTCCTGGGACAGGTCTCTCCAGGCTGGCTGGCAAACGTGGTCCTGCTCAGCAGCTGGCGCAGCATTACGGGTCTGAGCCTCCAGCACCGAGCGGCCCCATCTCCTTGTCATCATCACCTGGGCTCAAACCACACCGTCCCTTCTTTTCACTCTTCCACCTGGCAAGGTCTTTAACTGCTTCAGTGCATGTGGCACTGTTCTCTTCCACCCAGAACACCCTTTTCTATCTGTGCTGGACGTCACTTTCTTATAATTCCGCTGTTCCAGAGTCTTCCCTAACTAACCACTTGGCTAATGCTGTCTAGCCTCTCTGCCACAGGCTACTGGCTGCACTTCAGGCCTTTATTGCTCTCATTCTTGTACTGTACTTTCCAGCTCCCCTCAGACTAGGTACGACTATGTCCTAAATTACTGATGGAGTGAGGATGAGTGCATGTCACTGTTAGCCTGGCACTCGAAATGCCTCAATTCTGTCTTGTGGCTATTGCTCAGTGGGCAAGTAAGGCCCTGAAGGGTGGTAGAGCCATTACTTTCAACACCGGCTCTGACTTCACATAAAGAAGGGAGCAAACCCCCTTGGCAGCCTTCCAGTTTGCACACTGGGGGAGGGTCCTGCCATCCATTTGCCCTGCTTGACTCAATAGATCTCACCCAACACATTTAGTCATGCTCCAAATCACTTTATCCTTTATTTTTCCTTCCATGGGGAATGACTACACTGCTCTATCTTTGAATAATACTCCCAGACCCTTCTCTTGTTTTGTCTTTCCTGTTCTCATAGCAAATACTACATCTTTCATTCATGTTTTGTTATATCATTTTTATCACTGTAAGCTCTGAGAAGACAAAGACTTTTGTCTCTGCCGGAGGCTCATGCCTGGAATCCTACCTAGCTCATTAGAAGGCTGAGACCTGAGGATCCAGGTTCAAAGCTAGCTTGGACAGAAAGACTCCTATTGCCCATTGAACAGTAAAAAGCTGGAAGTAGAGGTATGGCTTGTGGAATACCAGCCTTGAGCACCTTGAGTTCGAGCCCATTACTGGTGCCCCTGCACACACACACACACACACACACACACACACACACTCTCTCTCTCTCTCTCTCTCTCTCTCTCTCTCTCTCTCTCTCTCTCTCTCTCTCTCTCTCTCTCTCTCTCTCTCCCAACCTTGAGCAAAAAAGCTAAGCAAAAACTTTAGGCCTTGAGTTCGAGCCCATTACTGGTGCACGCGCGTGCACACACACACACAGACACACACACAGACTGTCTCTATCACCAGCTGCCAATATTTATTGTCAGACCAAACATTTTAACCAAATCTCCAGCGTGAGCCTAAAACCTTGGACAGTGTTTAAAGCGTGTGTGCATGTGTGGATGTAGGAACGTATGTATGGTTGCTCCTTGGTATCAATGGGGGACTGGTTCCAAGATCCTGTGAATATCAAACCCCATGGATGTCTAGCTCCCTATGTAAAGCAAGTGTCATTTATGCACATCTATTTTAAATAATTTCTAGATTACTTATAATATCTAATACAATAAATACTATTAAGAGTAAATACACTTGTTTAGTAAATGACAAAAAAAAGTCTATGCTCACTACATACAAACTTTCCTTTCTAACCATTCACGTGAAACCCATGAATGCAGATCCCACCACTATGGAGGGCACTGTGCCGTGTCTGTATACCTGTGATAAAGCTTCATGTACACATTCAGCATGGTAGGAGTTTAGCAATAATAGCTGATAATAACAGTACAATCATAATACTACACTGCAGTCAAAGTTCTAGTAAATGGCCTCTCTCAAAACACCTTATAGTACTTTGACATTTTCACTAAGGGAAGCTACAAGCACGTGAGAGATTCTCTGTGGCCTATCGGAATCGCCAGCATCATCACATGTGTGCTCTGAAACTGTTACTGAGAACATTTGCTAATGGAAAACAAGCGTGTGACAGACCCACTGTCACCGACACCTCAGGCGTCCCCTCTATGACAGTACACAGGGAGTGGGTGCAACGTGGAGAAAGCTGGACAGAGCGACAGAGAGCAGGAGTGTGTGAGATGCCGCCACACTACTCAAGCATACACAATTGAAAACAATTCTATTTCTGCCAGGTACCAGTAGCTCCCACCTTTAAGCCTACCACTCAGGAGGCTGAGATCTGAGGATCATGGTGCAAAGGCCATACCAGGCTGGTAAGTCTGTGACCAAAAAGTCAGAAGTAAACTGTGGCTCAAATGGTAGAGTGCCAGCCTTGAACAAAAAAAAGCTAAGCACCCAGGCCTTGAGTTCAAGACCCAGTACTGGCAAAAAACAACAAAAACCCAACAATTATTTCTGGAATTTTCCATTTTAATATTTTCTGGCCACACAGGAATCTGCAGATAAAATGAGGCTATAAACTGTAAAGTTTTCAGTGAAAAAGAAAACTGGAGGGGAGGGGAGAGGAGGGCAAGCGTATGGGATGCAGTGCTGGGAATCTGGCCCAGGGCCTCGCACATGCTAAGCAAGTGTCCTCAAGGTTATGGCTCCCCAGGGTTGTATGTGTGTGTGCATATGTGCACACATGTCTGTGTGCATACACAGATACGCCAATACCAGAGTTTAAATTCAGGGCCTCGAGTGCTTAGAATTTTAGCTCAAGGCTGGCACTTTTTAACATAAGCCACACCTCCACTTCTGGCTTTTTGGTGGTTAATTGGAGGTAAGTCTTAAGGACTTTCCTGCCTCAGATGGCTTTGAACTGGTATCCTCAGATTTCAGGCTTCTGAGTAGCTAAGATTATAGATGTGAGCAACTGGTGCCCAGAGCATGATGCTTTAAATACTGACTCTACATGTCTCTGAGGAGCTGAAGAAGCATATAGAAGATAATTTGATAGTTGATAAATTGACAGTTATCTAAATGACAACTCACCTCACTCTTTGACTTAGCAATTTTACTTCCAATTGCATACAGAAATGTATACAGACAAATTGCATGGGTGAATGAGATATTAATAGTTTTGCTATCCTTTCTGGAGGCATTTTATGACAGTGCAAGTAAATTCAAGTGCATGTTTTCCATCAGATCTCCATATGCTGTACCTTAGGTACAATACTCATCCCTACACATTTTCAAAGTCTTGATTTTCCAACAAGTTTGCCATATAATTTGCAGCTCTTTCTATGAATTCATAGAAGGTTGTTACTTATGCTTCATTTCACTAGTCCCCTATATATTTGATATTGTTTCCAAAAAGACTGTTTCCAATCTTTTTGTTATAACAAATGATAGTATGGTTTTTTTTTTTCTTAAAAAAAACCTTGTACACTAGTTTTTACTAAAAATTAGGTGGCTAGATGATTTGGGATGGGAAAATTTTTCACTGAATCCTCTTTTGTATTTAACTTTTTTTTTTTTTTTTTTAAGTCAGTCATGGGGCTTGAACTCAGGGCCCGGTGATGTCCTTGAGCTCTTTCGCTCAAGGCTAGTGTTCTACCACTTTGAGCCACAGCACCACTTCCAGTTTTCTGGTGGTTAACTGGAGATAAGAATCTCACAGACTTTCCTGCCTGGGCTGACTTTGAGCCGAAATCCTTAGATCTCAGCCTCCTGAGTAGCTAGGATATGTAACTTTTTTTTCCCGTGATCTGATTGTATCAACTACCAAAAATTAAATTAACATGCTAGGTAGTGGTTGTACACTTGTACCCCAACTACTTAGGGAGCTGAAGCAGAGAGGACTGTGAGTTGAAGTTCAGCTAAAGCAAATGAGCAAGACCCCACCTCTACAACAATAAAAATTAAATAAGAAAGGATTTGAGGAAAATATTGACTTCTGTCAAATACAGGTGGAAAGTACTCCCCTGCGCTGTCCCTGGGCTGCTTTGTGCTCAAGGCTAGCACTCCAGCCACAGCTTGCTCCACTGTCCTGCCAAGGCTGGCTTTGAATCTAGATCCTCAGATCAGCCTCCTGAATTGCGAGGCCCAAGCACCCAGCACTAGGTACTTTTCATGTGTTTATGGCACTTAATATATCTGGAAGAGTGAAAGGAAGAAGACAGACTTTGGAAGTATGAATGACATTTAAGATTTGAAGCACATCATCACCAAGAAAAGTGGGGGAAAATAATACTTTCTAGGCAAAGAATACAGGCAATTCAAGAAGAGAGGGGAAGATTAGAAGGGGGAATAAAGAGATACTAAGATTGCAAACCTTGAGTAAGTGCAATATGAGAAGAGAAGAAGGTAAGTGCAGAGCTAAAGAATGATTTAGTTGGGTGCTGGTGGCTCCCGCCTGCAATCCTAGCTACTCAGGAGGCTGAGATCTGAGGATCATGATTTGAAGCCAGCCCAGGCAGAAAAAGTTCACGAGACTCTTAATTTTAACTAACCAAAAAGCTCAAAGTGGAGTTATGGCTCAAGTGGTAGAGCACTAACCCTGAGTACAAAAACTCAGGGGCAGTGCCCAGGCCCTGAGTTTAAGTCCTAGTGCGCGCCGCGCGCGCACGCACGCACGCACGCACACACACACACACACACACACACACACACACACACACACACACACACACACACACACACACACACACACACACACACACACACACACACACACACACACACACACACGGTCTAATTAAGAACCAAATCATGAAATCACTGCCACCTTGGTAAGTTCTAAATTTTAATTTTAGGTACAAGGGAAACACAAGTCTAGTTTAAAGTAGGGTGAGTGGCAAAATAAGATTGCTTTAGTAGCACTCACTGGCTTCAGAGAAAGTAGAGTGCTGATAGGTGAATGAAATGAGACTCTGGAAGACCTGTCATGATGTTCTCCACAGCAGGAAAGGCTATAGAGAGTGGTCACAGGAAAGTCAAGTGGAAATAGTAAAACTAATTCAGATGCTGAACATTCAGCAAATCAAAGCAAGTCAAAACAGGAGCAGGTATGGAAGGTAGAGAAATAGGGGAACAGAGAAGCATACTACCAGGGAAACCAGGTGAGTGTTTCAGAGGTTGGGGGAGAAGTGAACACTGCCCGGGGCAGCTGAGGAATGTAGAGGAAGAGCATTACGGTGTCCCCCGACTCATCGGGGAAAGGCTACCACTGATACTGGCAGTGGGAAGCTAAGTGCAATGAGCCAAAGAGTCCTTAAAGGGTGAAAGGGGAGGTGGCAGAAGTGTGGGATAAGAAAGACGAGGGGCTAGAGAAGGCTACTTCCCATGGAGAGATCACTCGAAAGAAGCAAGCAGGTAGAAGAGGCTGAAGACATGGAGTCCGCGGGACGCCAGGGGCACAGTCCCTAGAAGACAGTGCCCTCGGTGCATCTGGCCTTTGACAAGAAGCAACACATTTCTTTCTAGTAAAAAGGGGATAGGTGACAAAAGGCCGGAGCATATTTTAATGATACGAAGTGAGGGGAAGGAGGTGCTGCAGAGAAGAGATCCAGGGATTCAAAGCAGCCTGCACTTTAGGGCTGGAGGCATGGTTCAATGACAGAGTTGACAGAGTACCAGCTGTGAGCAAAAACACCAATTCAGAGTACAAGGCCGAGTTCAAGAAAGGTATATCAGAGTGCCAGAGAGAGTATGGAGAAGTTTACAATGATTAGAGGATGCTGAGTGTTCACTAACAGTGACGACACTGTCGCTGATGTGACCCTCTGCGGCAGCAATGAGCCAGTGCAGACTCAGGCTCACTTCGGCTATTGAGCAACAGACCTACCTCCATAGTGTAGCACACAGTATGAACAATAGTTTATACTCACTGAAACGTCCTTATCATCTGCTTCATACTGATTTTAAAAATTACTTAACTCGATTCTTTTACAAGTTCAATATACAAAACAATAGAGGGTAAAATCCAACTAACAAAGAATCAGACACCAGCACTTTAAGGATATAAGACCAGGAGAGGCAGGATGAACTGAGGTGACAGCCCAGATAAAGTTGCTTAACCCATGGAGTATCAGTTCCCATAGCAAAATGGAGATTGGAACTAGTGAAGCTTAAGATGGGTAGTAGACCACACCTGTACACCTGGTTACCTGGGAGGCTGACACTGGGAGGATCACAGTTCAAGGTCGGCTTGAACTTTTTACTTGGGTAAAAGTTCGTAAGATTCAACTCAACCAGTGGAAGGAAGGGGGTGCATTGCACTTGCTTGTCATAATAGCTATGTGGAACCAAAAAGGAAGACCATGGTCCAGGCCAGCCTGGGCAAAATGCAAAACCCTAAGCTAGGCGCCAAGTGGCTCACACCTATGATAGCAGCTAATTGGGAGGCTGAGATTCAGAGGTTTGTGGTTTGAGGCTAGCCTGGTCACACACCTCAACTCATAACTGGACGCAGCTGTACACACTATCATCCTAAGCTACATGGGATGCGGAGACCAGGTGCAGGCTAGCTGCCTCCACAGAGGGACGACACACATCTGTCTTCTCAAGCACAGGAAGCTTACAGCAGAACGATTGCAATTCAGGCACACCTGAGTGGGTTGTTAGACTCTATCCGAAAAACAATCAGGGAAAAACAGAACTGCAACTAAACCAGCCTCACGAGAAAAGGCCTGAGTTCACACTCCAGTAGCACCCAAAAGGGCAGAGCATGTGGCTCAAGTGGCAGAAGACCCAACTAGCAACCACGAGGCCCTGAGTTCAAATGAAGAGGGGGTAAAGGCAGAGACAGAGACAGAGAGAGACTACATAAAGCTCAAACAAAGTTGCTGTGGTGAGGTACGTGATACAGGGAGAAAACGTTTGAAATAATGACTGATATGTCCTAAACGAATGTTAGCCACTTTTAAAGTGGTAGGAAATGACCCAGTGTGGTTTATTAGATAGGAAGACGTTGTCTTTCCTGAGAGCTCAGGCCACCGTGAATGCGGTAGTCGTCCTAAGGCACTTGTCACACAGTGCTCTGAGGCGAGCAGTGCAACGCGCGCTCACCTGGGGACTGTGGGTCTCACAGTCCATGGCCTGGACAGCAGCTGTGAAGTGGCCCCCGCTGTGCCGATGCTGGTGTGTTGGGTCCGACCTGGCTCTCCCACTGTTGCTTGTCCCTGATGATCCACCTTGAACAGCACAACAGCAGGTCACTCGTGAGTTTCAAGTTAGTTATGCTCAAGTTGTTATTAAAAACCATATATTAAACCTGAAGGGATGGCACCAAAAAAACACCCAACAAACGAAACAAAAAACCCAACCAACAACAGAAATATGTAATATTACCTTAAAGCAGACTAGCAAGTCATTGGATTCTCTCTCTGCCGAGAGCTGTCCTCTTACACCAACACTAAACTAATACAAGTTTAACTAAGGGAAAAACTTGAGAATGTGTGGAAAAATAATTCTATTTCAAAAACAACTAAATTCTTAGCCAGTAATTTTGTTTCCAATTAGTGGGTAGACTACTGCATGCAGGAGGTAGCCTTACCACTAACTACAACAAATACCTAACAGCTGCTCTCCCCAGGCCCCAGGATGAGAGACTGAACCTGTCAAGTACTTACAATTTTATAAACGTTTTTTTTTTTTTTTTTTGCCAGTCCTGGGGCTTGAACTCAGGGCCTGGGCGCTGGCCCTGAGTTTTTTTTTGCTCAAGGTTAGCACTCTATCACTTGAGCCACAGTGCCACTTTCGGTTTTTCTGTTTATGTGGCACTGAGGAATCGAACCTGGAGCTTCATGCACACTACGCAAGCACTCTAGCACTAAGCCACGTTCCCAGCCCTATCAACATTTTAAAACCCGTACAAGCCTACACCAGCACAAAGTACAGACCTGAGCTTGACGATGTGCTGGAGGTGGTGCCTGAAGACTGGGACTGCTCCATGGCAGGGCTCGTGGACACACTGTTGCTTGTATTTGTACCTTCATCAGCTGTTTTCTTGAAAAAGCTGTGCTGCAGGGCATAGTAAGGTTGAATCCGAGTTTTGGGGTCATAATCAAGCATCCTTAAAATGAGGTCTTTGAACTTCAAGTAGTCAGCTACTGTATGACCCGACTCCCCAGCACGTCGCCCACCAGGTCCTCCTGTTTCTACTCCAAGAATATTATGAAGTTTACGGGTTCCTGGTGGTTTGTACTCCTGTAAGAGAAGAAACAAAGACTTCCTCTAAATCTTATGGAATACGTAACAACTTGCATAATTTGTCCCCAAATATTCTAGTATTTTGTATGCAGATTCCTTTACCTGGAAAGGAACTTCATGGAGTTTGATCCTCTGCCTATTTACACAATATTATTTGAATGCACTGTGGCCAAAGAAATTAAACAAATTTCATAACCCAAATTGACTATGAAGGTAACATAGAGCAGGCGTTGGCAAACTAAGGAATGACCCAGAGCCTACTTCTGAATAGCTCGAACTAGAAATGTTTGTTCTCTTTTCAAGGTTATAAAAACTAACAAAACACAAGCAAATAGCATGTGTGGCAAAGGCGCACAAAGCAGAACCCACTGACGGCTCTCCAGAGGAGGTGTGCTAAGCCTAGCTATACTACTGGGTCTGAGAAAGTGCGGTGCTGCTTCCATAAAGGTGGCCACAAGTATGTTCTAAGAAAAGAAACTCCTCTACCCAACCTGCTTACAGGAACAGTTTACAAAATGTTTCAGAATAAATTGCTTCTGGCATGTGTTGAGATTTTCCCAAAATGCTTTTCAATACAATACTGTAACACTCAAAATCTTTTGCATTCAGAATGGTAACATTGGATTTGTTTCCAGTTACAATGTAGAAACTTGGGAAGTGACTGTTTCCATTCTAAAAACAAAACAAAAAGTCTGCCTATAACCCTAGCTTCTGCAGAGACTAAGTCTAGGGGAACTCCAGTTGGAAGCCAGTCCAAATATCTAGGTTTTCAAGAACTCTTACTAAGCAAGAACTGGACCTAATAGTGCACATCTATTCGCCGATGATAAAAAACATAAAATAGGCATAGCACCGTCCAGTTGCGTGCCCCAGTCAGAAACAAGACCCAATGTCAAAAATAACCAGCACAAAAAAGAGCTGAAGCTTGGCTCTACTCATGAGGCTGGGCTATGAGGATCGAGGCTCAAAGCCAGCCCAAGACAGAAGAGTCCATGAGACTCTTTCTTACATGCAATTAGGTAGCAAAAGGGGGGAAAAAAAGAAAAACAAAAGCTGGTAGTGGAGGTGTGGCTCAAGTGACAGAGTGCCAGCCTTGGAGCAAAGAAAAGCTAAGTGAGAGCACAGGCCTCAAGTTCAAGCCCAGGTCCAATGTATACACGTGCACATGCACACACGCATGCAGAAAAGGGAAAGGAAACAGCTATACGACGACAAGGGATTAAAATCATTGCTTTTTTATAAAACCATTAGAAGGCGCAAAGAAACCAGAATTAATTGAATTCTAGAAAATGTAAAGCCTCTTTCATTTTCCCCTCTGTACTAGGTATCCAACCCAGTGCTGTGCTCAGGCGAGGCTAGCCACTTTCTACTGAGCCACACAGCTTCTCCAGGGAGAGGAGAAACCTATAAAGAGAGGCAAGCATGCCACCGCCGTGGGCACTGTAGACCAGCTATGAACCATCTTCTGACAGCCAAATGTGGACAGGCAAGAGGGAAGGGGAACAGCCTTGAGAGTTAGGTGTGCAATTGTGAGGTAAGCAGTAATAGGGACAGGAGCTCATTCATCGGACATTGGAGAAGAGAATTAACATCAAATAAACAAAGCACCGTTTCAACTGAATCGTACATGAGACTGACTTGGCCCCACAGATCTGTTTCCAATGGGAAACATGATTTGTTTCTATCTCAATAGTTTGACATGCAGTAAAAAACTGGACAGAAAAAAACCCAACTCAACTTACAAAACAGTGAAAATTTAGATAAAATGTTAACAGAAAATCCGGATTAATGGTCTAGATATGGTAATTAGTTTAAAAGGTACTTAACTGTAAGAAATTTAAAGACAATGTAGTTTTAAATAAAGACAACCAGATGGGCTTCTCAGGAAAGAAAAATTACTTTTAAATAAAAGGAACGAAACTAATATACAAGTGAAGAAACTACTGAAAGTTATGCTTTACCTTGTCTTGTGCCAATCCTGAGACTTGAACTCAGGCCTGGGCACTGTCCCTGTTCAAGGCTAGTTCTCTACCACTTTGAGCCACAACACCATTACTGGGTTTTTAGTAGTTTCCTGCCTGGGCTGGCTTTGAACCGGAGCCTCAAGATCTTAGTATCCTGAGTAGGATTATAGGTGTGAGCTACTGATGCCTGGTTCTCAGAATAAGAGGGAAAAAGAAAAACAACAATGAGTAGATAACCAAAGAAATAATACTAACTCCAGAAACACACACAAAAAGCCAGGTCTGATGAAAGAGTAAAGGAATACAACACTAAGGAGGTTGAGACAGAGACTGAGAACATTTCCCAGGCCAGCATAGACTAAACAGCAAGTTTATCTTAAAAGCAAAAACAAATAGAACACCTCACAAAGGAAAGAAGAATGAAACAAATGAGCCACAGATTCCTGGGTAACAAGCATTTTAACACTGAGAACTAGAAGATTGAGCTGAATAAGCACTTTAAAAGATAGTATGAGAATAAAAAAAAAAAACCCCTGATAAAAGAAATGAATCTACAGATTCAAGAATTTCAATGACTTCTAATAAGAATAAACACATGAGAAGACAGTACATAAATACATAATAATCAAACTGCAGAAAATCAAAGATAAAACATGTATCAGTTTGGAGATAGAGAGGTAAAACACTACAGATAGAAAAACCATGCTAAAAATAGCTACTGATCTCTTCAGTAATAATGTAATTGCAGTCTGAGTAGAAAGAGCAAAGCCTTGAATTCAAACTTCAGTTCAAGAAGACAAGATGGCCAAGGAAGGGAGGGAGGAAGGGGGGGGGGACATAAGGGGAGAGGAGAAATGGGAAGAGGGGAAAGGAGAGTGGGAAGGGAGAAGGAAAGAGGAGGAGAGAAAGAGGGAGATGGAAAGAGGGAGAAGGAGAGAGGAGGAGAGAAAGAGAGGAGAGAAGGAAAGAGAGGGACAGGAGAGAAAGAGGAGGAAAGAGAGTGGGAGGGGGAGAGAGAAAGTGAGGGAGGAAAGAGAAAGGAAGAGAAAGAAAGGGGGAGAGGGAGAGTGGAGGAAGGAACATGGCAGGGAAGGGAAGGGCTGGAAGAGAGGGGAGGGAGGGAGGGAGAGACAGAGACAGAGATGTAATCCACCCCCCACCCCCCAAAAAAATTCAGGGAGGGGGGAGAAAAAGAAAACCAATCTAGAATCATACACTCATAGATATATTTTGTCAGTAAATAAAGATATTTTCAAAGGAAGATGGCTGAATTTGTCAGAAGCCATTCACTAAAAAACCAAATAAATAAAAAAGGAAAGCTCTTCAGGCTGAAGGAAAATAGTACCAAATATAAGCCTGGAACGACAGAAGCTTCAAATGAAGAGTAGTAGGCAGGACAAATATATGGATAAATATTAAAAAATCTTCATATTATCATTATCCTTTTGTATTTTAAAATGTCCATAAAGGTCTATTTTGTTTTTCTTTTCATTTAAACAACTGATAATGTGTTTGGAGGTTTTTGTTATGTAAAATACAGAAGTGCACAAGAAGTTACAAGGGAGAAATTCGTGGTCATTATCATCATACATTATGTGAAGGTAAACTGATGTAAAATGTGCATATTATAGCCGGGCGCTGGTGGCTCACGCCTGTAATCCTAGCTACTCAGGAGGCTGAGATCTGAGGATCGTGGTTCAAAGCCAGCCCGGGCAGGAGAGACCGTGAGACTCCTATCTCCAATAAACCACCAGAAAACCAGAAGTGGCGCTGTAGCTCAAGTGGTAGAGCGCTCGCCTTGAGCTGAAGAGCTGAGGGACAGCGCCCAGGCCCAGAGTTCAAGCCGGATGACCGACAAAAAAAAAAAAAAAAAAATGTGCATATTATAAAAGTAACACTTAAAATTGTAAATGGAAGAACTAGTAACAAGTCAAGAGAGATGAAATAATGTACCAAAAAGAACTCAATAAACCTAATGGAAGCAAGAAAGAAAGAATAGAAAATAAAGAACATTGAAAATAATACGCCAACAAGAAATATCTTAAATCCAAAGCTTTTAATAATTATGTAAGCTGAATATTCATTGTAAAGGACAATTATCAGACTAAATTAAAAAAAAAAACAACATTTCCTAGCAGGCACCAGTAGCACAGGCCTATAATTCTGGCTACTCAATGGGCTGAGATCTCAGGATCACAAGTTTGAATCCAGGCTAGGCTGGAAAGTCTGTGAGACTCCTATTTCCAATTAACCACCAAAAAAGCTGAAAGTGGAGCTGTGGCTCAGGTGGTAATGGAGCAGTCTTGAGTGAAAAAGCAAAGGGACATCAACCAGTCCCTGAGCTCAAGCCCCAGTAGTGCCACCAAAAAAAAAAAAAAATTACATCATAAAATGTTAAGAAACAATGTATGACTATAATAATCTCAAAGGAAATTTAAAGACAGACTAAAGGAAAGTAATCCATAATGATTAAAAAGGTCAATTACCAGAAACCATACAGTAGTACTACATGGGTATACAACTACAATACAGGTACAGGGAAACTGAAACAAGCCAAAAATTACCTCTGAAGTTTAATGCCTGCCCTCTATTATTGACAACACACACAAACATACCTCATACATAATATAAAGACAAATATTAAGCGACTTGGCTTACATATTGATAATTGAAGACCATTACAACAGAAAGTATAATTTCTGTCAAATGTATATAAAATAGCCACCAAGACAGTTTAGTCTAAAAACAAATTCCAGTGATTTTTTTAGTTTTTTTGGTCAGTCATGGGGCTGAACTCTGGGCAGGGGTGCTGTCCCTGAGCTCTTCAGCGCAAGACTAGGGCTCTACCACTGGAGCCACAGTACCACTTCTGGCATTTTTTTTTTTTTTTTTTGTCGGTCGTGGGGCTTGAACTCTGGGCCTGGGCGCTGTCCCTCAGCTCTTCAGCTCAAGGCGAGCGCTCTACCACTTGAGCTACAGCGCCACTTCCGGTTTTCTGGTGGTTTATTGGAGATAGGAGTCTCATGGTCTTTCTTGCCCGGGCTGGCTTTGAACCGCGATCCTCAAATCTCAGCCTCCTAAGTAGCTAGGATTACAGGCGTGAGCCACCAGCGCCCGGCTTTTTTTTTTTTTTTTTTTTTTTTTTGCTTATGTGGTGCTGAGGAATTGAACCCAGAGCCTTATGCATGCAAGGCAAGTACTCTACCACTGGGCCACCTTCCTAGCCCTCCAGTGAATTTTAAGTGGGCATAATCATGTTTTACAATCACATTGCTACTCAACTACGTTAATATATCTAAGAACTCAAATATTATGTAACTAATTTCTAAGTAGATTAAAGATGCTATCAAAAGAAACTAAAAAAGATATCAAAATGAATATTAAAATATAGCATAAGTTGCAATTAAGTTAATGCAGTGATTAGAGGAAAATTGATACTGTAAGTGAAGAAAGTTCTAAATAAGTAATCTAAGCTTTTATAATAAGAGTTTAGAAAAACTGTAAAGCCAACCCAGAAAGTAAAAGAACACAATTGAGGGCAAGAATCAACAGAACAGAAACCACCAGATCAAACATGATCAAAGTTGATGTCTCAAAACATAAATCTGGGGAAAGTTAGGTTTCCACAGCTAAGTGAAAGTGAATTAAAGCAGCCTAGTCTTCAGTTCACTGAAAATGACACCTGGTGGCAGCACCACTAAAATGTGAGGACAAAACTACAATGACAGGTGAATGTAGGTGCCCTATATCCAATCATATCCTTGTACATTAGACTCACTATACACTCGGTAGTAAGGACAACTAGACTGCAATTTGTATACACATGAAACAAAATTGCCATCACTTGCTCTATTAAGGTATCAGAAAAGTCCATAGAAAAAAATTACCAAAACAATCCTAACATTCCAAAAGCCTCACTTGGAAGGTCCCCCACCCCTGCAATTGACCTGTAATCCAGGTCAATAAACCAGGAATTGAATCCATCAGGAAGATCCTACAGCCGGTTCATATATCCTTGAAAACCATCATAAACTGGTTAAACTCAAAACTCATGTCACATATTTTACCAAAGAACTTTTTAAAAAGTGAATCTTTTACTTCATTTATGACTTATTCTATTTACAGCTGAAATTATTAACTCTGACTTCACTGTATGTCCAAGGTGTGAGAAAGTCAAATTTATTGATTCTAAACAAGTATTTAGGCCTTTTCGCTGTTGTTTTGTTTTTTAATGAAGCCATAAAGAGAAGAACCTCTATCATTAAAGCTAACATTGGTCTAATTAAATTCAACTTTTGAACGAACTATCTAGTTAAGTTATCAAAGAACTCATTCACTCTAACAATGATTTCCAGTAAAGTAAAAAAACGAGATGTATTCGGCTGGGAAGGTGGCTCAGTGATAGAGTGCTTGCCTTGCATGCATGAAGCCCTGGGTTCAATTCCTCAGCACCACATACACAGAAAAAGCCGGGAGCGGCGCTGTGGCTCAAGTGGTAGAGCGCTAGTCTTGAGCTGAAGAGCTGAGGGACAGCGCCCAGGCCCAGAGTTCAGCCCCCCCCCCCAAACAACAACAACAACAACAACAAAAACAAGATGTATAAAAATAACAGATCTGCCAGGTACTGGTGGCTCCCGCCTGTGATCCTAGCTACTCAGGAGGCTGAGATCTGAGGACCATAGTTCAAAGTCAGCCTAGGCAGGAAAGTCCATGAAACTCTTGTCTCCAATAAATCATCAGAAAAACAGAAGTGGGGCTGTGTCTAAAGTGGCAGAGCACTAGCCTTGAGCTGAAGAGTGAGGGACAGTGCCCAGGCCAGAGTTCAAGCTGACCTACTTAAAAAAAAAAAAATTAAAACAAAATAACAGATCTGATAGAAAGGGAGGGGATGGGGGAGGGGAGAGAGAATAGGGCCAGCCATAATCCACTACTCATATTTTACCCGTTTTCCATCTTTGGTCTTCTTCAAGTTCCAAGTGCCATCTGGCAATTTCTCAAAGAACTTTCTTGCTTTTGGTGCTTGGTCAAGAATATGAGCAGGTGGAATGCCCAGAACTTCCACTATTTTATTCATCTGGTCTACCTGTATGAAAAACAAAAATAAAGCTTGTAAAGTTTCTATTGTATATTATCCTTTTCTGATCAGTTAATTCATAAATAAATAAATAAATAAATAAATAAATAAATAAAGCATATCTTATGTGCCAAGTATCCTTCTAGGAAGTGTATTACAAAAAAACATAGCTCCTTTCCTGCTGGGACCAAACACTTCAGAGAAGAGAGGGGTAGACAGTTCATAAATAAAAGTACAAACCTGGGCTGGGAAGATGGCTCAGTGGTAGAGCGCTTGCCTTGCATGCATGAGGCCCTAGGTTCGATTCCTCAGTACCACATAAGTAAAGAGAAAAAAGCCGGAAGTGGCACTGTGGCTCAAGTGGTAGAGCGCTAGCCTTGAGCTAAAGAGCTGTGGGACAGTGCCCAGGCCCAGAGTTCAGGCCCCACGACTGGACCCCCCCCCAAAAAAAGTACAAATCTACACTGTGCCAGGTTGCCCTAGATATGGAGTTTTTAGAAAGTTTGTTTATCTTTTAATCAATAAAAATCTTACAGCTTAATAAAATACAGACCCAATTAAAGTAATTTTTGAAACACTAATTAATTCATTCAACTATTGAATGCCTACTAACCTGCCAGAAACCATGCTTAGTAATAAAAGATAACACTTAACAGCTGTCAAATAAGTTTACAGTCACACATAGTGCCTCAAAGCTTGTAATCCTAGTAATCAAGAGGTCAGACTTGGAAGTTCACAAGATCAATAGAAGTTCATTTCAATGAACAGAAACTGTATTGTGCTGTGTGCCTGTTATCCCAACTACATGGGAGGAGTAAATAGGAGAATCATGGTTGGTATTGATCATGCATAGCTCCTATTTGAAAAATAACTAAAGCAAAAAGGGCTGGTGATGTGACTAAATGGTAGATGCCCAGCATAGCAAGCTCCAGACTGAGTTCAAATTCTAGAATGAGAAAAAAATACTTTTATAAGAGACACTCGAAATAAAAGAACAGTTATCCCTCAATTATCTTTGAGGGGATTGATTCTAGGCAGGAACAGCACCTTCCAACACCAAAACCAAAGGATATTCAAATTCTTCATAAGAAATGACATAAAATTTGCATACACTTTAAATCATTTCTAGGTGATTTATAATTCCTGTGTAAATATATGCTATAAAAATGAGCATTGCACTGTTTTCTTTGGGAAATCTTTTGTTTGGTACATATGTAACTTTTTTCCCATCTATCTGGACCTGCAGTTAGTTGAATCCAAAGATGTGGCACCTGCAGTTACAGAGAGACTACGGTAATTAAGTATTTTCTACTACATCATGGCTAAGAAGTATGGAGGAATTAAAAGGGGGTAGGAAAAGGGACATTGCAACTACATTTAATGTAGTGTTATGAAAAGCTTTGCCAAGAAGGTGATAGTTGACCATGGACTTGAGCCAATGTAGGAAGGAGCCAAGAAATAACTATGAAACAGCATCTTGGGCACAGAAAGAAACAAATACACAGGGCCTGGAATAGGCCTGACGTTGACATTTTTAAGGGACAATAGCTATGGTCATGAGTAAAGGAAGAGGAAAACAAGAAGTGTTGCAGAAAAACCTGTATTGGAGTGTGAGTTACTCGACTCAAATGATTTTGGTTTTGACAAGGTACAGACGAGATGCTACCGAATTGCAAGGGATCCTAACAATGTTTTAGATGAAGAAAAGTAACTATTTCATGGAACAATATTACTTATAGTGCATATTATCACAGTTATCCTTGTTGACAAAGAATGCTCAATTAAAAAGGATGGAGGCCAAGCATGATTGCATGCCTGTAGTCTCAGCAACAATGGGTGATTCATTTGAGCCCAGAAATTCCAGGCCAATCTAAACAACACAGTGAGACTTCATTTAAAAAAAAAAACAAAAACAAAAAAACAATGATAGAAAGGAAGCCATTAAGTGTCTTTAGCCTTTCTCTTATCAATTGTAAATGAAAACTATGACCAACATCTGGTTGGGTTGGGGACAAGTAGAGCATCTACCTTGAAAGTACAGGGTCCAGAGTTCAAACTCCGGTAGCTCAATCAATATCTACGATGGTCTATTTTTCTTTTGAACAAACGAAAAAAAAAACCTGGCAAGGTAGTGTACACTTGTCATCCTAGCTACCACAGGAAGCTAAGATCGGGAGGTCCAAGGTTCCAGACCAGCTCGGATAGAAAAGTCTATAGAACTACATCTTAAGAGAAAATGCTGGCACAGCTGTGTGACTGTCACCCCAGTTACACTGGAAACCTAAGACGGGCAGTTTCATGGCCAAACACATGCCTAAGTAGGAAGCGAAATAACTAGGGGAAAGGGGCTAGAAGTGGGGCTCAGCAGTAGAACCTGCCTAACAAGTACAAAGCTCAAACCCCAGTACTCCTACATCCCCCTACAAAACAAAAAAACCCACAAGCAGATAGCTTTAAAACAAACTGAAGCTCAAGGAATTGTCCTTGCCCTCCCAGACACTGCTTCTGACCCACCTCCAAAATCTTAGGAACAACCAAGGAAAAACCCATGGTCTGCAGATTGACACTGCCTCAGTAACCCTAAAACTCTAACACTCAAATTACACTCCCAAAATTTACAGCAATGTTTACACCATTTTTCAGGTGATCTTATTCTTTTGTTATTATTTACTTAAGCTTCTGTTAATATACTTAAAACCTACATAACTTATACAAACATACTTAAACTTTTTCTTTCATTAACAGATTAATTTATCTTAATTACCATCACTTAATTCTAAATTCACTTTTATATAATATCTGATAGGCATTAAAAAAGGGGAGAAAATGAAATACATTCAAAACTGGCCTCACATCTGAAGGACTATGTTTTGTTTGTTTTTGTCGGTGGTGGGGCTTGAACTCTGGGCCTGGGCACTGTCCCTGCACTCTTCAGCTCAAGGTGAGCACTCTACTGCTTGAGCCACAATGCCACTTCTAGTTTTCTAGTGGTTTATTAGAGATAAGAGTCTCACGGACTTTCATGCCCAGGCTGGCTTTGAAGCGTGATCCTCAGATCTCAGCCTCCTGAGTAGTTAAGATGACAGGCGTGAGCCACTGGCGCCTGGCAGGACTATGTTTTGGGTTTTTTTGTCATTCTCCCCATCCCCACCTCCCCAGCCCCAGTCCTGGGGCTTGAACTCTGGGCCTGGGCACTGTCCCCGAGTTTCTTTTGTTCATGGCCAGCACTCTACCAACTGAGCCAGAGTGCCACTTCCGGCTTTTCTGAGTAGTTTATTGGAGATAAGCACCTCACGGACTTTCCTGCCCGGGCTGGCTTTGAACCGCGATCCTCAGATCTCAGCCTCCTGATTAGCTAGAAAAGACTATGTTTCTTTTTTTTTTCTTTTTTGCCAGTCCTAGGGCTTGAACTCAGGGCCTAGGCACTGTCCATGAGCTTAATTTGCTCAAGGCTAGTGCTCTACCATTTGAGCCACAGCACCATTTCCAGCTTTTTTTGTTTATGTGGCACTGAGGAATCAAACCCAGTGCTTCATGCACACAAGGCAAGCACTCTACAACTAAGCCACATTCCCAGCCAGGACTATGCTTTTAAACAAGCAAATTCCTCTGAAAAATACTTTCTGACAACATGGTTGAGAATGAAAAGGACACAATTGTTAGACATTTCACCATATACCTCATTGGCACCGCTGAACAGAGGTTCTCCAGTATGCATTTCAACCAAAATACACCCGAGGGACCACATGTCAATAGCAAGGTCGTAAGGCATTCCCAGTAGCACCTCTGGAGACCGATAAAAGCGACTCTGAATATACTGATATATCTGAAAGAGATTTCAAAATAGTATTAATCAATACAAATTATGTTTGTAATTGTGAGCAACTTGGATTAAGAACACTGATTTTACATTACAACAACATTTTAAACACTAGAATATGAATATTGATTAAATAAACATTTCCAGGGGATGGTAAGCTGAATATGAAAGAAAAACAAGTAAAATTTCAGACTCTTTACTGTGACCCAATCTTAACTGTTCATCGAGGCAAGTTTTACAGCAAACAGGCAAGCCTGCCTGAGCTGCAACCCTGGCTGCCTGAGCTGTGCTGGGGCCAGCTCGGGCTGCACTTGTCCTGCATGTGTGATTCCGGGGTTTATTCCCAAGCATCACACAAAAAGAAAACAGAAAAGGCTTTTCCTGTGTATATAATACCTTACAGAAAAAACAATAGAGAATTACTTTTTCTGTATTAATAATTCCTTCCTGCTCTGGCTGGCACCTGGTTCTAACACTGACTTACAGTTACACTAACCTACATAATGTGTTTAGTATCAGAAGTCAAATCATCTCAAGTGCAATGAAACTTTAATTCAGACATTACTACTCTACTATCTCTCAGATAAAAATCCAATAAATATTACTATATATAAAGATTCAATTGAGATCAGTTGCTTCTCTACCTTGTTCTCCCTGCCTCCATCTAAAGAGTTACTGGGGGAAGGGAAATCTTGAAGTAGAGTATTACCAATGAGATAATCTAAAAATATCTTCACAGATCAACTCAATTTACAAACAGTCACTACAAATTTGCATCTAAAACTATATTATTAAAGCAAAGATATGAGGGAGGGAGGGAGGGAGGGAGGGAGGGAGGGAGGGAGGGAGGGAGGGAGGGAAGGAAGGAAGGAAGGAAGGAAGGAAGGAAGGAAGGAAGGAAGGAAGGAAGGAAGGAAGGAAGGAAGGAAGAAGGGAGGGACATCCTAACTAAACTTCCTAATAACACTTGAGCCATGTAGACATGACAACTCATGGAAGCTCCTGGGATTCCACGGAAAATACCACCAGCCAAATCAACCAAAACATGTAAAAAGGTAATTCAAGCCATCTAAAAAGTACAGGTTGAACACCCCAATCAACAAAAACCAATCTTGAAGTACTCCCAAAATTTAAAAATGGCACTTAAATATGTCAATGTTATAGCATTTTAGATTTCAGATTTGGGGACTAAAGGAATTCAATTGTTAATGTCTATGTAAATATTTCATAATCAAAAACACCCTGAATTCTGGAATACTTCTGGTTTCCAAGTATTTCAGGTAAATATCTAAGCTTTTATAAGCCAATTTCAAGGCCCAAGTGATTGCTACTAAGAATTTCTCACTTCACAGCTTATCCAAGAAAGCAAGCAAGCAAACTTGTCACTATTTACCTATCCAGTTTGGTTAGAGCAATTGTTTAGTTATCTACAGGGCTGAGATACACAGAAATACACTTTTTCCTGAAATACAATGTTTTCCCACCTTGACTCTGACCCAAACATCTATACTTAAGGTTATAGTCTACACAGTCTGTAGTTTAAAACTTACTAAGCAAAAGGGTTATCTCCTATTGGCTAGACAATATAATAGTGTTTGATATTAGGACAGAACAATATGATTCTCTGATACTAGGACAGAAGAAATGATTTGGTTTAAGTAGTGAAAAAGAATGCCAAACTATAAAATCTATTGTGATTTCTTTTAAAATGGCCATATATATTCCACTCTTAAACCTATTTTTTCCATATCATGAGCACTACTTGATTTTTAAATGTATATGAAATCACATACCTTGCTTCCCACTCCAATTCTAAGAGCTTTTTCAATAAGTGGTGTGTTCACTTAAACTTTACATACTATGGTAGCTTTGCTATTGAAAAATAATTTGCAGGAAATAACAAAGACCATCCTGTTAACTAGCTATAAACCTAGCCAGGAATGAGCAGGAAAAGAAATTTCACTAATACAAAAAAAGAATGGAAAAGTTAATGTGAAATAGTAATGTTTCAATGTTAAGACTTTTCAAGACACACTATTAATAGTTTTTGTAATGTTAGAAAGGACAGTAGTCAGCTAAGCAATGTATCATTACAGAAATAGTTTTTTAAAACAGTGTGAACATAACTCTAAACATATTACAAAGAACATTTCAAACATCTATGTACACTGTTTACTGTCTAATTTACAAGTTCTAAAACAACTTACCCTTTGCCCCAACTGACAAGAACTGCCAAAGTCAACAATCTTGATTGCGCTGCGTTTGGGGTTACAAAGAAGGATGTTCTCAGGTTTTAGGTCACAGTGAATGATACTAAGTTCTGGAGTCGCAAGGAAAAGCAGTGCAGTGCACATCTGCTGTGCAAACTTTCGTGTTAGGTTCAAAGAGACCCCTCGGAAATTGGTGTTCCTCAGCAAGTCATAGAGGTTGTAGGACAGCATTTCAAAAACTAAACAAAGATGGTTTCGAAACATAAAGTGGCGTTTCAAATGCACTGGAAGAGAAAAAAAAGTTTCATTAAAGTTACATATACCATTAAGATGACAGTAACACAGAGACTCTAAAAGAATCTATACCATTACAATGTTAAATGCACAGTGAAAACTGTGCTGAGGTTTGAAGATCAGCGTCCTGCACTAAGGGAAAGTTTTTTTAACTAGTCAAGCACATTGCTGAATTAAAAAGGTGTGATTGAGATGACAGAGGCAAGAAGCACCACAAAAATGCCTTGTTGGCCCACCTCCTGCCAACTGGGATCTGTGGAACAAGGCCATATTTGGCAGCCCTCCACGTTGGCCCTGATAAATATATAAAACTGTGCATACCAGGAATTTTCTGTAACAACTAACCAGTACCTTTGTGACTTTGTATGTGCCAGTACTAAGGCTTGAATTGTGTTCAAGGCTAGCTAGCACTCTTACCACTTGAGCCATAGCACTACTTCCAACTTTTTCTGGGTATGTGGTACTGAGTAATCGAACCCAGGGCTTACTGCATGCTAGGCAAGAACTCTACTACTACGCCACATTCCCACCCTATTTCAAGATTTTAGATGTTTTCTTTACCAATAAATGTTTGAAGAAAGATATCCCTATCATAACTTTACCAGTATACAATGCATGTATGATACACACACACACACACACACACACACACACACAAAATATGTTTGTATCTCATTCATGTAAATATGTACTAAATTTTAAAAATTAATTTGAAGAGACAAGAAGCTAGATCATTTCAATGTTAAGACTTTCATATCAGAATAAACTAGATCCAAGTACCTAAATATGGGTCTATCAAATATAAAATTTCTTTTTGGGGGTTTCTGAAAATAGGACCTCAATTTTTGACATATCATGTGTGTCATCTTCCTAGTAAGTTAAACATACCCAAACTATATGGGTTGTAATTTTGAGGGAGGCAGAGAAAGTTCCCATCCTAAGTCCAAAGTCCTGAGACCCCGCAGATATTACTTCTCAAATAAGCCATCTGTCACTTATGGACTCTAACCAACCACACTGTTGAATAGTGGCTAGGATGATAGAGGAATTCCATAAGTCTAAGTCTAGCAGTTTCTAATGCTGGCAATGTGACAAATAGTGCCAGAAATTGTGATTTGAACATTGCCAAAATTGTCTGTAACCATAGTCAATGTAGGTAAAGCTTTTATCACACACCGAGTTTCTGAGATAGTTAGAAATGCCTAAGTTACCACAATAATGATTCCAGTAAAGACAACACACTAATTAAAGCAAACGAATGACACATAAAAGCTGAAATTTTAGGAAAAGGCACTACTCTCATTGGTTTCAACATTTTATATCTTCTGAAATAAACCATTCCTACAGATTTTGAACCAAATAACATAAATCCAATCTCTTCAAAAGAAACTTTTAATCAATCACTTTAAGATAAAAACCAAAGTATTCAGATTTTTAAAAATATTAATTTAAATTTCTCTTCTGAACTGGGCATAAAAGGTTTGGTTTACCTATATAGTATTTCATTTCAGTGTCATGTTTGTTCATGAGCTCAAGAAGTCGAACTTCAATCTGGGCTTGATTCAAAAATGCTTTCTTGTTCTTGATTATTTTAATGGCAACCCATTCTTGCTCCACTCGATCATATGCTTTCACAACCTAAAAGAGAAGAAAGATATGTAGTTGTCTATTATATTAATAACAACAGTTCCAGAATTTTACATGTCTCCCCAATGGAAGCTAATTATCACTTCATGGTACATTTTGCTGACCTTTATGGGTAGAAGATCCAATATGCCATCAACTTTATTACAGGGAATTTTAACTCTATCCTTTCAGGGTTTTTTCTATTATCTTAGCCTTTCTTTAGGGGTGAGAGGAGAGACAGTAAGTACTGAGATTTTGAACACAGTCTCATGTTTGCAAGCATTCCTTTTCACTTTAGTATTTTTTCAGAAAGGTTCTCATGCTCTTTGCCCCAAATGGCCTTGGACTGAGGTGCTCCTCTTCATGCTTCATTCACAGCTGGGATTACAGGTATGTTTGTTGAGATGGGTTCTCCTTAAGTCTTTTAGCCTAGGTTACCACAATCTTCTCAATCTCCATCTCTCAAATAGATCAGAGGGGCTGGGAAGGTGGCTCAGTGGTAGAGCGCTTGCCTTGCATGCCTGAGGCCTGGGTTCGATTCCTCAGCACCACATAAGCAAAAAGAAAAAGCCAGAAGTGACGTTGTGGCTCAAGTGGTAGAGCGCTAGCCTTGAGCTGAAGAGCTGAGGGACAGCGCCCAGGCCCAGAGTTCAGGCCCCACGACCAGACCCTCCCCCAAAAAAAATTTTTTTAAAAAAAGATAATGGTAGTTCTAAACCTCTTTTTACTAACCAGAGACAACCATTTGTATCTAAATAAATGAAAATTACAAAGCTTGTTGTACATTTCCTAATATATCCAAAAATTTTGAGGACGGAGATTGATCTTTAAATGGTTCTGATCTGAAGGTTGGGAAATACTGAATTATGAAAAAAAAATGGAGTCAAATTCCTAAATCTAAATCACTCATAGTTAAATATATTTAACTAAAAATCAAACTTGGAATGAGAAAATGCAGTATCTCTGGTTTCAGTAAGATTTAAGTCATTATCTGATATGGATGTTAAATTTAAAATGCAATGAGATAGGACAAAATAAACAGGACTTAAGAAACAAAGGACCTCTTCTTGTATAATTTTTAGATGACTCTATGTTCTTGACCCCACATATGGTATATACCTGTGCATATCTAAGGGAATCTAGAAGGAGGGCACAGAATCAGAGGGAAACAAGGGAAAAAATACAGCAGAGGGCCCATCAGCTGCACTGGACATGGATCAAAGTGAACTAAGCAACTCAAGGGCAGTGATAGGAGGAAGTGACAGAGAAAGAGGAAACAGCTGACACTAAGCAAAAGGAAAGAAATATACATATCACGCTATTTAGAAGAAACAGTTGCATTTTCAGTTTGTAGGGTTCACAAGCTTTATGGACTATGATAATGACAATTCATCTTGGGAATGTTAAAATGTGTTTGTGACTTTAGCTAAGCATCACTATCCCACAATACTGTGTAGTTGGTATAATCACCTAATCTCAATAAAGAATTTTTTTTTAAATCATTATCTGTGGGTCTTATATTAGAAACCACCTTTGGAAACATGTAACCAAGTGGCTTTGCTAACTCTATGCCTATGTACCAAGAGCGACAAGTCAGTGTTCAGATTCTGGTGGTCTCAACAACTAAAGTATTTACTGTCTTAATGACTGGCTAAATGCTAAAGCAATTTTCAATCCTTTGTTACACATTCAATATTGTTTAAAATATTAGTGTCTAGAATCTAGCCACAGAGGTTTAGAGCCCAAGAATTATTTTTAAAGCTCCCCAGAAATTCCAATGAGCAATCAGAACTGAAAACCATTCACTAAATAAGTGGAAAAACCTCTATTTGACAAGAACCTGGCATGGAGTTCAGGAAAAGTTTTGCTAAGCCATTGCGGAAGACATTTACTCTGATGAACACCACGAACACTGTATACTCACCCAGGAAGGAAACTAGCAGTATGACCTAGGGAAAAGGAGTATATTTTCACAAATGCACTATATTCCACTGCTCTAACAATAAGACCATGAGAAAATTAAGGTGAAGAAGAAAAAAATATGAGCTTTAAGACTAAGGCAAGGACAACCAGGTTCAAAGAACCTAATTAATGATGGATATAAAGTTTAATAAAACAAACAAACAAAACAAAGCACTGTTGAGAGCAATTGCCCAAATATTGTTTGCTTTCTAAAGATAGCAATCCTTATATCCATAGGGTAGGTAAGAGCTGAGCTTCAGAAATGCCTTAAAAATGTTATTATAAAGGTGATGTACAGAGGGGTTACCATTTCATAAGTCAGATAATGATTACTGCTTCATTTACCTACCTTTTGTCCCTCCATTTTAGACAGATGAACAAAAAACAAAAGAACAAATGGGGGGAAAAAAAGACACCAGAAAGTAAAAACAATGTCATCATTACCAACAACAGCAGAAAAAGAAGAAAAAAAAGGTGGCGGGGGGGGGGGGGGGGGGGGGGGGAGAGGCAGGAGACATCACTTCCGTTTTCTGGAATTCCTCTTGATGAATATTATTTGTATGCTCACAGGCACATAGGCATTGTGCCTTTGGTATCCTCCTCTAAGAGTATTCTCCTTTCGTGTCACTGTGTGTGAATGCCTAGAGTTCTGTATAATTTATCATGACCCAGTACATTTTAAAGCTAGCCTCCAAATATGAGAGAAAATATGCAGTGTTGATGATGTCTCTGAGCTTGGTTTGTTCTAGGTCCATCCATTTCCCTGTAAATGATGTAATATTATTCTAATGGCTGTGTAAAATTCCATTGTATAAAAAGCACCACATTTTTTTGATTCACTCATTATTTGTAGAGCATCTGGGATGTTTCCTAACTTGACTATTGTAAACAGTAAGCAGTGAACATGGATGTGGAAATATCTTTACAGTATCTCGTGTATGATGTTCAGGGTGGATGCCCAGGAGTGGTATGGCTGGGTCATCAGGAAGAACTATATTTAGTTTTTTGAGGAACTTCCAGACGGCTGTCCAAGGTAACACTACCACCAACAGTAGAAATGCTTTTTCTTAAGGGACTCAGATAGACAATCAGAAGCTGGTTCTGATAAAACAAGAATGCCCTCATAATAAAAGATTTCCCAAACACTGAGAAAGCCTTGATTCAGCAGGCAAAAAATGAGGTTTTAGATCAAAGAAAAGTTCCATCAAATCGTGGACTTACCACACCAGTCATTAGAACCTGAAAGAACAAGACTAGACTTACAGAGGTCTCTGAATACGCTAGCTTATATGCTTACGTATTTAATACCTTAGCTTTACCTAAGTTTAGATCTGTGGCTGCTAATGGCCTATAGTAATATGTTTGTCCAAAGCATATTTAATTTGACATATGATGGATTTTTCCTCATAGGTTGAAAAGTGGAGTATACTCAGCTTCTTTTAGCTTAGGTAAACAGAAGTAAATACATAGATTTTATAGTTTTAAAAAAGACATGAGGGTCAAGTGCCGGTGGCTTACACTTGTAATCCAAGCTCCTCAGGAAGCTGAGATCTGAAGATCACAGTTTGAAGCTAGTCATGGCAGGAAAGTCAATGAGACTCTTATCTCCAATAAGTGGTGCTATGGCTCAAGTGGTAGAGCACTAGCCTTGAGCAAAAGGCTTGACCAAGGATAGCACCCAGGCCGTGTTCAAGCCCTAGAACCGACACAGGCAAAAGAAAGAAAGAAAGAAAGAACGAAAAAAAGAGAAAGAAAGAAAGAAAGAAAGAAAGAAAGAAAGAAAGAAAGAAAGAAAGAAAGAAAGAAAGAAAGAAAGAAAGAAAGAAAAGAAGAAAGAAAAGAAGAAAGGAGGAAGAGGTGGAGAAGGAGGAAAGAAGGAAGGAGGAAGAAGAGAAAGATAAGGTTTCTTTGTTATTATATTGTTCATAGTTTTGGGTTTCCCCTTCCTTTTCAGGGGGCAAAGGTTCAGTATACAGTAGACTGATCTATATAACTGTGGGCAGGGATGGGAAGGAAAAACTGGGGGAAAGCTAAGGAAGGGGAAACATTGTGTAAAAAAAGAAAGTACTTGTTACCTGACTTATGAAATGGTATTCCCCTCTGTACAGAATTTTTTTTTTTGGAGGTGGGGTCGGTCATGGGGCCTGAACCTTGGGCCTGGGTGCTGTCCCTCAGCTCTTCAGCTCAAGGCTAGCGCTCTACCACTTGAAACACAGCACCACTTCCGGCTTTTTCTGCTTATGTGGTGCTGAAGAATCAGACCCAGGGCTTCATGCTTGCGAGGCAAGCACTCTACCACTGAGCCTCCTTCCCAGCCCCTGTACAGAATCTTAGTAATAAAATTTTATTGAAAAAAAAAAAAAAAAGACATGGGAAAACAGGAGCATCCAGCACACCTGTTGGGGCATAATGCCCGAAGACTACTTTGAAAATAATACAGCAAAAAGGGGCTAAAGACATGGCTCAAGAGGTAAAATGCCTGCCTTGTAATAGAGAACCCCAGAGTTCAAACCCAACTATTGTCAAAAATAAAGGGGGAGAAAAAAAGAGAAACATCCAATTCAATAAAAGTCATTTTGATTCCTGTTTCCTTCACTGAAAGGAAAAAAAAATCAATGAGGTATGGACTGCTCATTAATATCTAAGTAACTGCATAAAGCCTACCAGACAGATTAACAGAAAATCACATCTCAAATTTCAGAAGTTTGGCGACTGTGAGGTAGGAGGTCAGGGTGCTAACAATTAGGGAAACATGCCAGAGAAAAGGCCTTTCCAGAGTATGAGAAATAATCCCAGCACTCAGGAGGCTGGGGCAGGAAGCAAGTTTGAAGTCAGGCTGAGCTACGTAGCAGGACCCCTGTACCAAGAAAGAGAAGAAGAGGGTAAGGCTGACTCCTGATCTAGGAGACTCATCCTATTACAGGGTTTTATACTCTGTAATGGGGTGGCTAGGGGGTGGGTGTTGGGTGTTCAGACAAGGAATGGAGAGTGGTAGGTGGAGAGAAGAACCAAGAGCTAGGGGGAAAACCAGGTCCATTGTTGCTAGCCAACCTGAGTATTAGCGATGTGGTGCTCGAGAACTAAGGAAGACATTCTGAAGCCTATGTGCCACACTGGAGACCTGACAAACTAAGAGGACGTGAGGAAAAAACCCAGGGCAGAGTCAAAGTCTCCAGAAAAGTGACTGGGTAGCTACTGCAACACCAAAAAATGATCAGATAGAAACGTAAGCATCTCTAACATACATAATAAACAACTATCTATAAAGTCTAGTGAAAATATAGTATTAACTATTAGTAATTGAAATTAACCAGTACATTAGTTAACAGCTAATTTTTAAAAAGTTGAAAAAAATGTCTAGTAGAGTTTTTATACCTGATGCAGTCTTACTATCTTTGGAGAATTTTTGATTATCTTCTTACTTAAGATATCCAGTTTCAAGTATTATAAATATTAAAAGTGTGTTAATGAGGGAAAGATTTAACAATGTAACTATAAAGTTCTTTTAACAAAATTCAGTATTTTCCATTAAATTACCTGTCCAAAGGAACCTTTGCCTATCAAGGAGTCAATTTCGTAACGGTCCATCCACTTTTCTCCGTTTTTTACAATATAATCATAGTTATCATCATCGTAACCATCATTGTAAACCTTCCGCTCCTTCTTGTGACTAGAATCGTCTCCCTGGCCTTGTTGGTGTCTTCGCTTCTTTTTTGCATAGTAAACCTGGAATAAAAACATACAGTGTTAACTGTAGAATGTAAATCACTATTATACCTGCACAGGGCTAGAAGAGGGTGCTTATGAATCAAGAGTATATATGAGGCAAAGCTCTCCGAGACACCGATGAAATTTATTTTTCCATAACAAATACCAACAAATGAAATATAATTTTTCTATAGGTGGCACTTGGCTTAGAATATATTAACTGGTATAACCAATGTGAACACATATTTATGTCAATTTCACTACATAATTGTATTGGAGATACATCTGATAAACAGCTGATATTCTCTAATACATCTTTTTCAAGAAGTGTTAACGGCCCATTTACAGTTGCTTGATAAGTATAACTTCTATAGAAAAATAACCCAGACCTAGGAGGTATCTGGACAAAGTATACTAATACAATCAACAAAAGCCAAATGAAACAAATGGTGCTAGGGTGTGAACTCAAGGGGTCAAGCTTGCTACACAAGTGCTCCACTACTAACCCATGCCTCCAGATCTTTTTTTTTTTGAGGGGTCGGTCATGGGGCTTGAGCTCTGGGCCTGGGCACTGTCCCTCAGCTCTTCAGCTCAAGGCTAGCACTCTACCGCTTGAGCCACAGCGCCACTTCCTGTTTTCTAGAGGTTTATTGGAGATAAGAGTCTCACAGACTTTCCTGCCTGAGCTGGCTTTGAACTGTGATTCTCAGATCTCAGCCCCCTGAATAGCCAAAGTTACAGGAGTGAGCCACCAGCACCCAGCCTCCAGATCTTTTTTTGAGACAGGGTCTTGCTCTTGCTCATGATTCGCTGTGTTAGATTCCTACTTGCAGTTGGGATGAAGGGGGCAAGGCATCATGCCCAGCTTTCTTAACATGGGAATCTCTCAGACTTTTCTGCATAAGCTGGCCTGAAACCACAAACTCCTGAACTTAGCCTCCGAATTAAAGAAGATTTAGTGTCATTCACCATTGTCTAGACTCAATTTCTAACAATCTAATGACTAATTAAAAAAAATCCCTTTGTCCATCATCACTTGAAGTCTTAAGCCTTGTGGTAATCACTAGCAGTTTTTATATACAAATAAGGTGAACTAGGCAAGTAGTCCATGTGGTAAATGAAGAATTTTTTTTTTCTCTTTTTTGTCTATTGTGGGGTCTGAACTCTGGGCCTGAGTCTGTCCTTCAACTCAAGGCTAGCACTCTACCACTTGAGCCATAGCTCCACTTCTGGCTTTTTCTGCTTATATGATGCTGAGGAATCAAACCCAGGGCCTCAAGCATGCAAGGCAAGCACTCTACCACTGAGCCACCTTCCCAGCCCTAAATGAAGAAATTTTAACTTACATTCTGGAGAGTCATATCAGAAACGCTCTAGTTAACAAGGTGGCAAGACATATGTAGGAAGCCTTAATAAAACTACTGCTCATAGTTCAAAGTTTTGTTACTAACAATCTAATAGTAACAAAGTGACATACATTTTCAGATAATCACAAGAAAATCTGACACATTGTTCATAATACATAATATGTATATAATCTAACTTAGAAATGCTCCTGGTGGGGTGAATTCTAACTTCATCTTTACCACAATATCACAGTAGTGTAGTAACAACTGGCAGGAAACAATAAAACCTGTTGAAAGCTTGAATGGACCTAAGAAGTTGGCAGGGCATAAACCTTTAATGAGGAAGGATCCAGGACTCTCACTGGAAAAGGAAAGCTCTAGAACAGCTCACCGAAAATAATTATAGGAGCTGGAGGAGAGGCCTGAAGCAAATGGTAATGAAACCAAACCAGGCCCAACACACCAGAAAAGTAACCTCTAGTGGCAAAAAGTCAAGCCACCGGACAAGTAATTTTAAATCTTATTTACTTTCACAAAAAAGATATTTTGTATCTTACCATGAAAATATAAATGAACACAAAAAACTAAGAAAGAAAAAAAATTCCACAGACATATAAATAGTTCAAGTAAGCTAGGCCAACTGCCTACAACATGGTATTAAAATATCTCAAAGACTCTTTACAGCAGCAAAAGTAAAAAGATTCAGTTTCTATACAAATGAATTTAAGCCAAAGGGTAATATATGTAGATTTTTTTAACAGTCATTAGTCCTCTTCTTGTTTTGGAGAAGTTATACAAATAACTTAGTATATTAAATACTATTTTGAAAAAGAAAGTAACCACAATTTTCTTGTTTGCAATACTTGTTATATCTTTTCTTTTACATAGATTTAATTCTACAACCTATCATTAATTTATCAGCCTTCATAATAATCATAAATATGATTAAGTCATTAAGAACAAGTTTAGAATATTTAGAAAGGCACAATAATATAACTCAGCTCCCCCATCTATAGATAGATGCTACCATAACAAACATCTTACCTCATTAATATGCTTGTATGTTTTGATCAAGTCAACAGAAAGTTTTCTCAGGGGAGCGGTGGCTGGATCGCGGAAGGTTTGGGGCATCCGCCTCTGTAACATGACAATATCAGGCATCACCTTAAATAGACAAAGAAGACTACCACTTTAACTCTACTGTATTCATGCAATACCTCCTTCTGTACCCTGAATATATGTACTTTTAAACAAAAGCCATCCATATTAGCAGATTACAAATTCTTTGTTACTTTTCATCTGGATTCCAATGAAGACAAGATTTCAATTCCATTCTCCTAAATCTAAACAGAATTACACACACTCTCTGGTCCAAGAAACACACAGGACACTGCCCCAGAGTGCTTCTCTCCCACACAATTAGCCATTAAAAAAAAATTCTACTCAGTTACTCAGAAGGAAATCAGGTCAGGTCAGGTTTATAACAGGTGGGCAGAGTTAAATCCAACCACCAAAGGAAGTCTGCAAGTTCCTAAGGCAAAATTTCAAGGCTCCAGTGACACCAAAACACAAGTTGGTACCAGAGCCCCACGGCTGCCAACTGTTGGGTGCTAAGAAGTGCAGCTAATAGCACCATCAAACTTTATTCACTGACACACACCTGAGCCACAAACCCAGGCTCAGATGTGCATTCCTAACATTGCTCTTTGAGCACTATCCACAAAGCATCATGCCTCAGTAAACGAAGGGAAGGACCCATGGAACTTCTTGCAATCAACAGATTTTTCAAGCCAATTATATCAATGTATTAGCACACTAGTCCTCCCTATATTCTTGCCTGGCTCTTACGGATATTTCTACAAGTGAAATTTGCTGAATAAGACCCTCTTGCAAAGACGACTCAGAGAACACAGGTCAATTAGAGAGAAAGACCAACAATATAAACAACACAAACTCATACCTTCAAAAGTATCTTGAGAACTAACCCATACTAATAAAATAAAAATAAAAAAATTTTAAAAAGAAAAGGGCTCTAACTGTGCAGAACAAGAACTAATCAGCATCCCTGTGGTCAGGCACGATGGAGTTATTACAAGCATTCAGCTAGAAGAATTACCAATATTAATGTTAAATTTCCTCTGCATGAACACTCAGATTCTAAAAAAAAAAATTTTTTCAAGATAGTAAATTCACTGAATTACTGAGTAAACTATGGCATCTCTTCTAATTGTCCTCTCCTTCTTACAGCTCCAAATAAGACACAGGGCAGGACAGGTATAACACCCTCGATAATTTAACTACTGAGGAGATCTTCATAATTAATAAGACCTGAAATAATTTTCCAAATATATATTGTTTTATTCCAAAAATAATAGCAGTAGGTAAAACTAAGTTCCCTGGGAACTTAATTTATTAAGACAGTATCAGGTCTGGGAAGGTGGCTCAGTGGTAGAGCACTTGCCTTGCATACATGAGGCCGTGGGGTCGATTCCCCAGCACCACATAAGCAAAAAAGAAAAAACTGGAAGTGACGCTGTGGCTCAAGTGGTAGAGCGCTAGCTTTGAGCTGAAGAGCTGAGGGACAGTGTCCAAACCCAGAATTCAGGTTCCACGACCAGACCAAAAAATAAAAAATAAAAAAATAAAGACAGTATCAGTAATAAACATGTCAATTAATTATGTGAATGATATAAACATTTAAAGGAATGAAAAATGTTTACAGTGCATAATATATATATGTAGTTTATATGTTTATGGTTTATAACAGGTTTCCTTTTTTAATTTTTTTTATTGTGCAAATACTGTACTGAGGGTTTACAATTACATGGGCAAGATGAGTACATACATTCCTTATCAAGCATTGTAGTAGCCTCCTCCTTTGATTCCCCTTCCCATCCCTTCCCATTCCCCACAACCACCTCCCACCTGCCGCCGACCAAAGTTGTAAAGTGTTTCGACATAATGACTTGTACATCTTATTGTTGCAATGGGTCCACCTGTATCCCTATTCAAACAATTTGTTTTTGCCCTTCCCCTCCACAAATTATACCAACATCAAATACAGTGAAAGCAGGGCTTATACCGTGGGGGAGGGACATACAAAGCAACAAAGAAATCATCTTATAAATAAGTTAGAAACAATCGCATCAAAGAAAAAAAACATTTGAGTACATATCTTAGGGTTCATTTCCCTAACATCAACTTATCTGACCTTTTCTGCTTGACTCAGACATATACTAGTTATTGCAAATAAGGGAAATCATGGGACCTATGTTTCTTGGGGCCTGGCTTACTTCACTTAATATAATTTTTTCCAAACCTTTCCATTTCCTAACAAATGGGGCAATGTCATTCTTTCTGATGGAGGCATAGAATTCCATTGTGTATATATACCACATTTTCTTGATCCATTCATCTACTGAGGGGCATCTGGGTTGGTAAATAATGCTGCAATAAACATAGTCGTACTGGTAGCTTTAGTATGGTCTTGTTTGTGATCATTTGGGTAAATGCCCAAAAGTGGGATTCCTGGGTCATAGGGGAGCTCTATGTGGAGTCTTTTGAGGAACCTCCATACTGCTTTCCAAAGTGGTTGAACAAGTTTACACTCCCACCAACAATGTAGTAAGGATCCCTTCAGTCCGCATCCCATCCAGCATCTGTTGTTATATGAGACCCTTGTCCGTTGTATGGCTAGTGAAGATCTTTTCCCAATCGGTGGGCTTTCTATTGATCTTGATAGCTATGTCCTTTGCCATGCAGAAGCTCTGCAATTTTATGCAATCCCACTTATCCAACCTTTCTTTGATTTGTTGTGTTTCTGGGTCTCTATTAAGAATTTTTTTTTAATTTTGTAAGCAAAATTAAAATGCTGAGCTCTAATGCTGAGCTATGGCTCCAAGCCTTTTGTGTGTATGTGTGTTTGTGTGTTTTTCACCTTCAGACACTTAGTTTTACAGTTCATGATTGGTACTCTATCACTTGGGTCACATCTCCATTTACAGCCTTTTGCTGATTAACTGGAGATAGTCTCTTGGATGTGTCTTCCTAGTCTGGCTTGGAGTCCCAATTCTGAATATCTTTTCAATTAAAATATAGTGTTTAGCTTTTGCTTTAAAAAAAAAAGATCTTAAAATATAAACATCCTATGTTTTGCCTATCTAAAATTTCATACTATATTTAAAAATGCGAACAATTATTTCATATTCCAACTTTTCTTCCCCTGGTACCAGGACTTGAACTCGGGGCCAAGCACTCTTCCTTAGGTTCTTGGACCAAGGTTGCAATTGTTCTACCATGTTAGCCACACCTCCAGCCTTTTGCTGGTTAATTGGAGTTAATCATATAGCCAGTACGGGCTGGCTTTGAACCTCAATTTTCAGATCTTAAACTCCTCAGTAGCTATGACTGCAGGTATGTGCCACTGTCTCCCCGCCCCAACTTTATTCGTTTTTTAAAAAAATTTTTGGTTGGCCTGGGCACTGAACCAAAGCCTAATCTGAGCCATGTCCCCAGCCCTTTGGTTTATGTTTTGTTTTTGAGACTCAAACTTTGCCCGACTCCTTGCTTCTGCCTCCCCAAAACCTGGGACGACAAGGTATATACTTGGCTAACATGTTTAAAGAATAAACTGCCATGTCAACTTTGCTTCTGACACTTTGTCAACTTACCTGGTTAGTTAGAGGTTGTTGAATCTGGTCAGAATATGATAAGGCAGAAACCTGTTGGTCACTTATGTTTGGCTGGCGACGGTCACTGTACTGATGTGAATGGGGCATCTGTCCAGCCATCTGAAGGCCAGCAGCATGGAATGAAAATGACGGTGCAAGCCGAACAGATGAAGGTTTGCATGCTGAAGTCTCTCCTCCTGTGACAAGATAAATGCAGTTTAAGTAAGTACTCATGTTCTAATGTTAGTACCATTTGATGTGTCTAACAGTTGTTTATGCTAGGCCTTTCAGACATTCAATAATATTAAAACCTTTATAACATCAAACAAGATCTGTCACTAAACATAAAGTTAAATGGTGTAAGAGATACTGATTGAGTGCATATAAATTTATTGAGAAACTCTTAAGAAAAGCTTTGTATATGGCAACAGTAGAAACCTTTAAAAGTTATTTTCACAAATGAAAATTTTATCCATTAAGAACCCTAAGTCACAGTTTGATGAGAACCCCAAGTAATGGTCTCAGTTCTAGAAAAGCCTTGTCAATACATCAGTTCTTCACAAATCAACCCACAAACAGTGCTGATATGCTGCTTTGCATCTTTCCAGATATATGGCAAGCAATATTCCAGGGATCCCCAAAGCAAAGATCTGTCAGGTCTCAGCACTGACAGAAGTAAGAGCTGAACATATGCACCAGAAAGAAATACAAAAATGCAGAATTCAACGTCATTCAAAAGTGCTAAGATAACTAAGAAATGGCAAGCTGACCAAAAAGAAAAGGCTATCTATCAATAATCATCCCACAGGTAGAGGAGGACGATAATTATGGTATATGCAGGGCAGAAACAGATTAAACCTTGTGACATGGGAAACTATTGACAAGCTTACTAACAAAAGACTTTTCTTCTTGTATCCAAAAAAAAAAAAAAAACTTAACTACAAACTAAAACCAAGAAGCTAGGCACAAAATGCTTGTCAACAAATGCTAGAGCCCAAAGACTTAATGCTCCATTCTGAACGGACTAGCTATTCCAACCTCGCACCACACCATACTGACTAGTACCACACCACACTGACCAGTATACCAAGATGCTTTTCCTCAAATCTATTTTAGGTGTCCACATATACTGTGGGCTGATCATACCACCAAGAGTGCAAACTCTCAGCCAAGCTGGAGGGTTTGAAATCCCAGCTCTACTTCTTACTGCAATAATGGCATCAAATTTCCCAATAAGGATGATTCCTATCTGAAAAGGTTATTGTGAAAATATTTGCAATAGCACTGGCAATTATCAGGTATACTAACCGTACCCTGATTATATGGGGACAGCATCAGCCTCTACTTCAGTGTTGACAAGACTCAGAAAACTGAAGAGAACAAAGCTCAAAAGTCTCAAAACTTAGGGATTCTTACTTCAAGATTCTCCCTCAAACAGAATCAAAACTGGGGGTTACACAGAAGAGTAACCCTACCTGCCATGTAGCCTATCTCATACAGCCATCTATCTCCAAGGGCACTCCAAAACAACTTCTTTTCATTTGTTATAACTCACTTAAAATTACCAAAAAGATTCCAAACAACTCTTTCTCTTTATTCTGCTCATGAGCACTTGCACAGCTTTACAATGTTTTAATGTTTTTAGTGTAAAGGTGGTGTACAGAAGAGTTAACAGTTTCCATAGTCAGCTACTGAGTGCATTTCTTTTGGAACTGTGTCACCCTCCCTCATTTTCTCCCAGTCTGCATAGTTTTTCAAAGATGGCCAGTAATCCTTCTAACAAGTCTTCCACTGCCTGCCGTTGGCACTGCTTTTTGATCTTGGCTTCTCTCTCCAACATGTGTTATTAAATGACCTACACAAAATGACTAAGTAAAAGAACTTTGAACTTAAATGAGAAATGAGTTTTCTGAGCACGGCAATTTTTTCCTTTGATTCAACTGTAAGCAACTTCTGTTCAGCTTAAGAAATGAAAACTGGCCGGGCACCGGTGGCTCACGTCTGTAATCCTAGCTACTCAGGAGGCTGAGATCTGAGGATCGCGGTTCAAAGCCAGTCCGGGCAGGAAAGACTGTGAGACTCCTATCTCCAATAAACCACCAGAAAACCGGAAGTGGCGCTGTAGCTCAAGTGGTAAGAGTGCTAGCCTTGAGCTGAGCAGCACAGGGACAGCGTCCAAGCCCAGAGTTCAAGCCCCATGACCGACCAAAAAAAAAAAAAATCAGTTTTGTACAGATCCACCAACCTTTCTTTCTCTTAATTGTTGTCTTTGTGTTTTTTCTTTCAACTTTGGCTTCATTACAGTTTAGGTTAGTCTTATAAACAGAATGTTGTTTGTTGGTTTTATTTATGGTCAACATTAAGAACTTTCCTCTGTGTTCCAACTGTTTTATATCCCTTCTTTACGTTTAGCTGGATTTAATTCCTCTCTCACCTATTAGGGTTTGAACTCAGGGTCTCACAATTACTCATCTTGGTTGCTGGGTGGCATCCTCCTACCATTTAATCCATGCTTCCAGCCTAGCTGTTGGATAGTTATTTTGAAGATGGGAGTCTGATGAACTTTTCTGCCCAAGATGGCCTGGAACCATGACACTCCATATCCCAGCCTCCTGAGTAGCTAGGATTATAGTCGTGAGCCACCAGTGTCTGGCTGAGATTGAATTTCACACTTACACACACACACACTTGTAGTTGTCTTATACATTGAACTCTGAATTACTCCATTATCTTGCTGATGACTTGCCTCAACCATACATAATACAAATGTATATAAATATATAATAAATATACACATTTATTCATAAAACATTCAACCAAACATTCAATACAGATGAAATAAGACACAAGGAATTATCTGGAAGGACAAATAGGAGAATTATAAAAGAATTACAAGTAAAATGGGTAGATTCTTAATTATTAGTTATAACATCCTCCTAAAATATTTGCTTCATATCCTCAATTTAGATTCAGCCAATTATGTCTATTAAATACTGGAGGGCTACACTGGCACCACTGTGTGGGGTAACAACAAGGCATTCAGGATCTGTTACAGTGCTTCTCAAACTTAACATGCACATATCATCTCTGAATCTTGTTTAAAAAGCAGATTCTGATGCAGTAAATTGAAGGTAAGACTAGAATGTCAGCACTCCAGCGAGCCTTGGCTAACATCAACATTGCTTTTACACCCAGCATCTATAAAACAACTTGCAGTCTTACTTCTTATAAAATTGCTCTCAACTAATTCCAATGGAGATAACCCCCAAGTAAGCTGTGTTCTGACTCTGTATATCATACACTAGAGGGATTTTCCTCCAAGAGACTTACCTTCCCGCTTATATTTTTGTTTTGTCACTCACTCACTGCTCTGGGTTTTAGCTCGGGCTATGACTTGCTTAGGCGAGAGCCTTCCAGTTGGGCCATGCTCCTGGCCCTCTTTGCTTTAAGTTATTCTTTTTTTTTTTTTTTTTTTTTGGTCGGTCGTGGGGCTTGAACTCTGGGCCTGGGCGGTGTCCCACAGCTCTTCAGCTCAAGGCGAGCCCTCTACCACTTGAGATACAGCGCCACTTCCGGTTTTCTGGTGGTTTATTGGAGATAGGAGTCTCACGGTCTCTCCTGCCTGGGCTGGCTTTGAACTGCAATCCTCAGATCTCAGCCTCCTGAGTAGCTAGGACTACAGGCGTGAACCACCAGCGCCGGCTTGCTTTAAGTTATTCTTTAAACCGTGTCTTATGTTTTCCCCCTGAGCTGGCCTAGACTGCGATCCTTCTATCTACAGCCTTTTACTTTTGGGACCACAGAAGTGCACCCCCAAAGCCAACTTATTGGTTGAAATGGGGTCTTGCTTTTCCCCGAGGCTCACCTAGAACCACAATCCTGAATCCTGAAATCTTCCCAAATCTCTTGTTTAGATGGAATTACAGGCCTGAGCCCCACAGCCACCTTTTTTGGGTTGGTATTTAGAGACTAACACATATTCTTATATATATGAGTAATATATTAGGTGATATATGCTCTTTAAAAAAAATGCTATGGGCGATCTATGAGTATGGATCAACAACCATAACTATGTTTCTCACTTCTGGAAATGTTTAAGATACCTATTACATTATTTATCATAACTGATTAGTTTTTTCAGTGAAATTGAAAAACTTGTTGCCTATTCCATTTCCTAGTATGGGAGTGGAGGAACACACACACACACACACACATACACACACGCACACACACTCCCCCTATCTCCCTTCTTAGCTCTCTCTCTCTCTCATTCACTCACACACACACACACACACACACACACACACACACACACACACACACACACACACACACACACACACACACACACACACACACACACACACCCTATCTCCCTTCTCAATTGCTACGTATCAAATTCAGAAATCAACATCAATTACTTTCCTCTCATGATGCCAATATGTAAGCTATTTACTCACTTATTCTTTTTTTTTGTTTTTGGTCGTGGGGCTTGAACTCTGGGCCTGGGTGCCCTCAGCTCTTCAGCTTAAGGAGAGCGCTCTACCACTTGAGCCACAGCGCCACTTCGGTTTTCTGGTGGTTTACTGGAAATACGAGTCTCAGGGACTTTTCCTGCCCAGGCTGGCTTTGAACTATGACCCTCTGATCTCAGCCTCCTGAGCATGAGCCACCAGTGCCCAGCATCACTTTTTTTTTTTTTTTAAATGATAAAACCCCAAGAGGACAACCTAACTAATATGAGTATTTCTATTCAATCTGATTCTATAACTAAGAACATATTTATTCTTTCTAAAGTTTGTACTTTCCATTTTAATTCAAATGTTAATTTAAAAGGATTCAGTTTATCTGTTAATAGAGGTTATGTTAATAAAGTACTAGGCCAAGCCATATGAGTTGTTGCTTTGCTACAAAACTGATAGCTACCATAGCATTGTAATCTATATTCAACTAAATTTACAATTAGCCATATTAGTCTAAGAATGAATCACAATGAATGTGGAATTGTCATGGTTACAATTGCAGATGAACTTTAAAAAATTCAATTCAAAACTACCTTCAAATCATTATTTGGAGATCAACTCCAAAATTAAAACTGCTGTCATAGTACAAAAGACATGTTACAGAAAAGTATGCATGTGGCAACCTATTTGTACTTAGTATATCCTTCTGAACTATACACACTTACGTTTAACTTTTTAAATTTATAAAAATCATGTTGTAGCTGGGTGCCAGTGGCTCACATCTGTAACCCTAGATACTCAGGAGGCTGAGATCTGAGAATCATGGTTTGAAGTCAGCCAAGGCAGGAAAGTCCAAGAGACTTTTACCTCTAATAAACTACTCAGAAAACATGAAAGTAATGTAGTGGCTCAATTGATGGAGCAAAAGGTTCAGGGATAACACCCAGGCCCTGAGTTCAAGCCCCATGATGTACAAAAGGAAAAAAAAGTTATAAAACAAACAGCAAAAACTGAAATTGTTTTCTCAATGCAATCAAGTTACTATGTCCTAGTATGAAGCATGCTACTGGGAGAGTGGACAGACTGTAAGGAGAAAACATCTCTAAGACTGAGCTGAACAATAGAGCAGACCCAGAGGAAATACCAAATTTTCAAAGCCTGGGATATTCTGAGTAAAATAAAAAAGTACAAACCAGCCATTTATCTCTGATCTAAGACTGTATGGAGGTCGCAGGTCTGAATGTAGACTAGTCAGCTATCTTAAATTTTAGTTATTAACATGTTGGTAAGAGACTATTCCCTTAATCTCTATTAGGTTTTAAAGAGAAATAGCTAAACCTAAGAACAAAATGGAAGACTGAAATTGAAGTGGAAATAATTCAAGATAATTAAAGTCATAGCACCCAAGTATAAAAACTACTATAAATCTAAGGTTCTGAGATCAAATCCCCTAGATTGGGAGGAAACAAGCTTATATGATTAGAAGCCTGCAGGATCCCTAGCAACAAGACACATGAGAACTGCAGAACAAATGTGAAAGGGACAGACAACTATGATGACTAGAAATAGATGTATGGGACTGAGGACAATTGAAGGTGGGCCTACTAGTAAGTTCTGTTCACTTTTAGCACTAGTACCAAGAACAGTGCCTGGGACACAAGGCCTATATTCAATAAACATTTGCTCAGTAAAAGAGTGAACTGAATGGGTCAGGAATTTTAGCCTATGAGGAGCAAAGAAAGGGATGCAGAAAGAAGCTGAGGAGGAATAAGGATTTAAGAATTATTTTTAAAATAGGCCCACGAGTCAAAAATAAAGAAGTATTATTATCACAGTTTCCCTATGTGTTTTACTACCCAGAGCACACACTGTGGAGAGTGGCGCCGGCTCTGCACAAGGCATTTCACAGATATCAAATGACAGTGACTTCACAGTGTAGTACTAAGGAATATCTACTGTGGTGACCTCATGGAAAGGAAAATTAACCAACTTATTACCCTGTAAGGTGCCAAATTAGTACACCAGGGTCTACAGGGGAAGGGGAGTACCTGCACAGTTGCACAGGCACGCACGCAAGCACACACACACACACACACACACAGCCAAAATAGAATATTATCAGTTATACATAGACAAAATGAAATTATTCACATGAAATCTGAGTACACAGGCTTTCAGTGTCAAGTATTCATCAAAATAGTATATGAAATCATTAATAACAATGGATATAGACAAAAATATTTCCAAAGCCTATAATCTCAGACCTCCATTTTGATCACCTTAGAGTCCTAGTTAACAAACTACTTTGCTTATCATAAACAACTATAAAAACTGATCAAGGGGCTGGGAAGGTAGCTCAGCGGTAGAGTGCATGCCTTGCAAGCATGAGGCCCTGGGTTAGATTCCTCAGCACCACATAAACAGAAAAGGCCAGAAGTGGCACTGTCCAGTGGTAGAGAGCTAGCCTTGAGCTGAAGAGCTGAGGGACAGCACCCTGACCCAGAGTTCAGGCCTCATGACGAGCAAAAAAAAAAACAAAAAACAAAAAACTGATCAAAACCTGAAGTAATTGTTTGTAGACATGTTAAACATCAGGAAATGGAAATCTGTGATCAATGAGGAAAAAGGCAGTAATTCTGGCAAGCCCCACAATCACACTGGCTTTCTATATGGATGTAATTTCTACAGTGGTAATGAAGAAGAGACCCAAATAGAACAGGGCAGAGTCACTGAGCTAAGGAGAGAACTCCGGAATGCTGACTTGCTAGAAGGTATGGGGCAGCTATGAAGAGGAGCTGTTCTTTGGCCTCCCAGCTGGGGAGGAGTACTGAAAAAAGCCAGGGATTTGTTGGGGGTGGAGGGGGGCGGTGCACACTACCAAGAAGCTGCAAGCTGAGTAATTAATCCTTGAACTCACACAGGCCAGGCCAAGTAAGTATTCAACCAGCAAGGATAGAAAAGTAGATCCTAGAAAGTTCCAGGTGCAGGCCTAATCTAGTTAAGGAAAGAGATTGAAAAAAAAAAAAAAAAAAAAAAAAAAAACTTCCAAGGATAAGGATGGCTAACAAGCAAACAGACCTGGTAGGAGACAATCAGCTCCGAATCCAAATTTTACTAGACTTAATGGTACAAAAAACTGTGACTCAAAAACGAGGGAGGGAGTAACAATGTTTGACAAGAAATATACACTAATTATCTTACGAATGTAACTGTACATCACATCTGTACATCACCTTCACAATAATAATAATAATTTTTAAGTGACTTGTACTAAAGAGAGGAAGAAAATCTACTTAGACTAAAATAAGAGAAATAATGAAAAGCAGCCAGAGCAGTTTACAAGCAACAGAACCTACTGACATCAGAAATCACACACAGACTACTAGAAGAAAATAAAATATTTTCAAAATGAACAAAGTTAAAGACTTGGGCCTACAATTCTAAACCCAGCAGAAACAACTTTCAAAAATAAGACAAAGTAGTTTTTTGGACAAGTAAAAGTGGGCTCATTTGTCAACAGCAGATCTGCACTCAAAAAATGTTCACCAGAGCTGGGGACCTCTGGCTTAAGCAGTAGAGTGCTGGTCTAGCGAGCACAAGGCCCCAAAAAGTTCAAACTTCAGATCCACCCCCAACCTCCCCCCCCCACAAAAAGAAATCACAGAAGTATAGAAACTAGGAGTCACAGACACAAAAAATAACACCAAATTGTTTTTTGAAAAACAATGTAGATACAGATCTAGGGGTATACAAGTGTAATATCAGCACTTGCAGGCTGAGACAGGGAGGATGGCAAGTCTGATGCCCTGATGGGCTACACAATGTGAGGGCACAAGACGGGAGGATTGTAGTTCAAGGCCAGCTGGAACAAAAATGTTAGCAATAGCCTAGCTCCAGGGATGGTAATCTACTCAAGAAGTGAGGACTGTGGTCTGAGGCTATCCAAGGAAGAAGCCCAATAAGCTACCTGATAAATAACTACAACAAAAAGGGCGGGGGGGGGCATGGCTCAAGGGGAATAGCACTTGCCTATCAAATGAAGGGCTCTGATTTCAATCTCCTGTATGAGAGAGGGTTTATGAGGAGAGAAGACAATGGAATGTTTAAAAAGCCAAGGTAGTATTTGTGAAATTTTCTGACATATATGAGGTGGAGGGCAATCCCAGAGGAAAGTGAAACAACAGGACACTCTGCAAGTTAAACATGCACATGGCAGGCCCCAGAGCAATCAGGTAGGTGGACTAGGAGTTAAAAGGGAATATTAACAATATTAAAGAACCACCATGAATAGTCCTGACACTTTACTGTAGTAGATAAATGCATGCATTTCTTATCAAACATATATTCTTATGTACTGCATCATCCTAAAAACTAAAATCACAGAAAATCTTAATTATCCTAGTAAATGGGCTCCTTAACACTTAATTAAAGAAGCAAACCAAATTACAGCTGGAACAGAGAGCCAACAATAATCTTTAATAATAGCATATAGAACACAGAAAAGATAAAAACAATGACCCAAGATATAGCTCCTGGATGTCACAAGTGAGTTCGGATCTCAGAGATAGCTCATAGCTCCTCTACTCTGATTTAAGAGTTTGGCATAATGACTTCTGACAAAGTCGTCTAAGGATGGACTTCAAAGAGAAAATTACTGAACTGTTCACAGTACAACAAAACACATGGGTAAATGTGGAATTTCCCCAATATTTTGAAGTCATAAAATAATTTTAAATTAAAAAAACCCAAGGCAGATAATACCACCTTGTATTTTATGGGTTTATTAGCAGTTACAAATATAATAAATGGAGAAATATTTAATTTTTCTCATAGCCAAAAATTTTAGTGAGTAATGAATGAAGTTCATCTAAATAGCTTTTCCCAATTAAGAAAAATGGGAATACATGAAAACAAAAGACATATAAAGATTATGCCTCAAGAGGAAATCTGAGGAAAGATTAAACCTTTGAAAAGATGTCTAGCCACTTGCTTAAAAAAATAAAAATAAAACACAAAGATGGTGGTTCTCAAAACTGGCCAGTTGGTAGATTAACAGCCAAAGTCTTCCCAGCAGTACAGTAAAGTCACTGAAATGTAAGCAGTACTAAGAACCCCACCCCAACACCCACCCCTCCCCTTCTGTCAGCACCCAAGGACTTACGATAGCCCAGCACAAACGAGAGGCTTCTAAGTTTTTGTTGCTTAACAGATGTCATGGGCATAGTACATAAAGACCACAGGCAAGTGAATCTGTTATTAATGACAATAATTAGCCATGCCAGCACACAAAAAAAGAGATTCTTTATATATTACATTAAGTATGATTAACTGAAGACTGATTTAAAATAACTGCAACAAAACTTTTGAAAAACTGAAAATACTTTACTAGAAAAATTCCATGCTAAAGAAACCAAACAGGGGCTGGGAAGGTGGCTCAGTGGTAGAGTGCTTGCCTCGCATGCATGAGGCCCTGGGTTCAATTCCTCAGCACCACATAAGCAGAAAAAGCTGGAAGTGGCGCTGTGGCTCAAGTGGTAGAGCGCTAGCCTTGAGCAGAAGAGCTGAGGGACAGTACCCAGGCCCAGAGTTCAGGACCCACAACCGACCCCAAAAAAGGAGAAAGAAACCAACTAATTGAATATATCAACAGAAGGTGGTCATTTGTATAAAATGCTTACAAGTACATGTACATGTGTGATAAAGTCAATAAAAATAGTTTATCTTCACAACAGTAATTTGTGATTCTTGGTGGCTGAATTGAGAACTAGTCATAAGGCTACCAAACAATTGTAAATACAAGTTTTCAAAATTTATGTACATTTTTATTTAATGCATTTAACCTCCCATCTTTTGAGAGAACAAATTCATTCCTTGTGAAAGTTCCACTGGGCAGCTCTGAGAGAAGCAGGAAAGGATGTCTTCTGGATTCACAGAATCCAGGTAAAACCCAAGGAAACACTGCTAAAACAGTCCTTGCTGGCAGTATCAGAATCTTAATACAAAACAAAAGGCTACAGAAAAACCATAAACTAAATTACATTCCAGGAGACAATTACCAGGATATTATTTATTTAACAGATAAGTGACCTGACTAGTCTTGAAACTACGCTCCTAAAATAAAAACTAAAACCTACAATCACTCAAGGATGAACCCATTTTCTGGAACTAATAACATCTACAGAGGACAGTAACGTTGCCTCATCAGGCTTCTTGAAGAAAATGCAACTTTTCTTCCAAAGAAACAGAGTATGCCTGAAATGAAGTCATAAATACATCTCAAAAAGTTAGCTACTACTGAAGAAAATGCAACTTTTCTTCCAAAGAAACAGAGTATGCCTGAAATGAAGTCATAAATGCATCTCAAAAAGTTAGCTACTACTGAAGAAAATGCAACTTTTCTTCCAAAGAAACAGAGTATGCCTGAAATGAAGTCATAAATGCATCTCAAAAAGTTAGCTACTACTGAAGAAAATGCAACTTTTCTTCCAAAGAAACAGAGTATGCCTGAAATGAAGTCATAAATGCATCTCAAAAAGTTAGCTGCATAGTTAGTCACTTCTTAAAACAGCATAGATATCTGAGGTCATGATAGGTTGCTTATCTGCTTATCACTTTGGGGGGGGGGGCGTTCAGTCATGGGGCTTGAACTCTGGGCCTGGGTACTGTCCCTCAGCTCTTCAGCTCAAGGCTAGGGCTCTACCACTTGAGCCACAACGCCACTTCCAGTTTTCTGGTGGTTACTTGGAGATGAAGAGTTTCATGGACTTCCTGCCTGGGCTGGTTTTGAACCGGGATCCTCAGATCTCAGCCTTCTGAGTAGCTAGGATTACAGGTGTGAGCCACTGGTGCCCAGCTGCTAATCACTTTTTTAATGAAAAGATTTAACTTTCAGTGAGGCCTGAAATCCTAGTGTGAGAAAAGCATCTTTTCTATTAAAATAGTTTGCTTTCTTTCTGTTAATCTTGAGAGAAATGTTTTTCTGAAGTTTCTGCTTTGGCCAGGAGGTTTAGCTCTTGTTAATTATACTTTAGTTACAAACTTTTCCTGTTGCACTTCAATTAAGAGATCCTATTAGAAGATCCTTGAATTTTAATTATACCCTGTTAATAAAGCCACATCCTTTTACAGATTTCAAACATGAGCTCAGCCAATGAGTGAACAGAAGGGCAGGGCTTGCTAGGTTAGGGATAAAAATGAGCAGCCTGTCACCTGTTGTGTATGTTTGCTTGCGAGATTTTTGGCTGGCAGCACACCTTCCTGTAAAAGCAAACTTGCCTTTCCTAGTTGCTTTTGAGTTGGCATCCTTATTCCTACATGACACTCCAATATCCTGAAACTTTTCTAACACTAGCCACTCAGGAAGCTGAGATCCAAGGATGATACTTTGAAGCCAGCTCAAGTAGAATACTCTATTCCCAAAATAATTCCAAAGCCTATTTTGGAAGTGTGGCTCAAGTAGAGTGCCAGCTGAACAAGCAAGCCAAACAAGTGTGAGGCCCTAGATTCAGACCCTAGGATTCAATCCTGGCACTGGAAGGAAAAAAATTCAGCTTTCAGAACTGCATAAAGATATCAGAAGTTCTACAAAATGTACTCAAGCCCTTTTTTAAATTGACATTTGATACTGATTGTAATCAAGGAACTCTTTAATGCAATCCAATAGTAGACGGTAAGCCACGGCCTGATATCTTAAGAGTCCTTCAAGAGGTGATCAAGACAACAACTCAGATCAACAGCTCAAGATTGTCCAAAGGTAGCGATTGAAAACTTCCCCTCAGTTTGCATCTGTCAAATGGAGGTCTTCTTAGTTTGATACAGCAAATCAGGTAAAATAAGATTAGTTGATGTGACTCAAGTGGTAGAGTACTAGTCTAGCAAATCTCAGTACCACACATATAGAGGGAAGTTACCAGCACTGTGAGACACTTAGATGTCCACCAAAGTAGCAGAAACAGAAGTAGTCAACAAATACTACTTTCCATTTTCAGTGAGAAAATGTGATCTTCCTTCACTTTGTCCCAGTCGTCTGTGGGATGGTTCTAAGGGCCAAAGCTGAAACACCCTAGCCAGTGTAACCACAGGACCAACAGCCCACCATCCTGCACTGGCCCAGGTCTGCCTTTCACAGTAATCTGCCAAGTCCTTTTCTAACATGCAAACCTAACGTATTTGTTTATAGAAGAGGTAAAATAAGAAGTCCATTTAGCAAGATGAGCTTGCAGCACCCAGGGCAAAGGTCTAGAAAGCCTCCTCTTACTTGCCTTAGCACAAGCATCAATGTCATCTGCAGTAAGCCAGTCCATCTCCTCATGTGTGAAAGGAGAGAGAGAGAGGGCTCTTCATTAGGTTCCAACACAGAAATCCATCCCCTCTGAGGAGCCATGGAAAGGAAATGGTAAACCATTGCCAGAACACTGAGAAGGATGTGCCTAAAAGGTGATCTAGAATCTGCTTAGGACTGAAATGCATTTAATTAACCCAAAGATGCTTCCCTCCACCCCCAGATAGATTTCTTCAGATCTCTGTACCACAAGTTAGGGCCTACATCCACACTAAAACTTTGAAAGGTGCCTGCTTAGCTCGGACCAAACACAGCAGAAATTCTATCAACCAGGATACCTTCACCTATGTCAAAACAGGCTATTTTAAGAAACGTCTAGAGATAAAACTAGGTTTCAGGCACATATTGGTTTCTTTGCAAGGAAGCACTTGCTTCAAGCCTTCCTTGGACATCATTCTCTACCTCCTAAGGCAAGCCCAGCAACACCAGCTGAGGGGGAGGGGAGAGGACTTTTTGATCAACTTCTTTTCTTTCTCCCATCCAGGGAGGAATGAAGAGTCACACACACACTCCTCACTAACAGCTGTTAAATATACAAGTTATTTTTAAACCAGTTAAGCACTTTGGTGTCTATATTGAATTGCAGCATAACACTTAAGATTATCCAATGAGGCAATCATTCGGCTTGTGATTCTAATTAAAACACTGTATAATTACAGAATTTTTCCATTACAAAAGTCAAAAGGCAAGATATTTATCTGGACAAAGACAACTTAAAAGTTAAACACTGGCCAAATTAATTATTCAATAATAGTTACAAAATTTAATTCAAAGTATATTTGTATAGTAAATAAACATTTTAAAGCTTTAATTTGCCCTCTTCCATATGTACACTGAAAAAATATTTAACATTTATGCTTCCATTCTATAGCAAACCAAAATAGTATTGAAAAATATTACTATCCAAAGAGTTATATCCTAAATGTTTAAGGAAAATGCTCTAACAATAAAATTAAAACCACTATAGTCTCTTCTTTCACCCCAAAATAAGAAAAATAAGAAAAAGATACAATTCTTACTAATTAAAAATAGGTATATGAGCTCTTCAAACTTACTAATAACCAAAGTAAGTATCTAATGATGACATTTCATTTTACTTTCTCGAGCCAAATTTTCCAAACCAGAAAAGGTAATCTCAAAAATAAAACAGGTTGCCGGGCGCTGGTGGCTCACGCCTGTAATCCTAGCTACTCAGGAGGCTGAGATCTGAGGATCGCGGTTCAAAGCCAGCCCGGGCAGGAGAGACCGTGAGACTCCTATCTCCAATAAACCACCAGAAAACCGGAAGTGGCGCTGTAGCTCAAGTGGTAGAGCGCTCGCCTTGAGCTGAAGAGCTGAGGGACAGCGCCCAGGCCCAGAGTTCAAGCCCCACGACCGACAAAAAAAAAAAAAAAAAAAAAAAAAAAAAAAAAAACAGGTTTCTCTGACTCTGCCACGGTTCTGAGGTAGTTTTTCACAATTAAAAAAAAAAAAAAAGTGTGGAGGCCGGAGTAATAAAATGAGTAACATTCAAAAAACTCTTAATTCTGTGCCAGTCTGGTCCACTATGCCCTTCTATCCACTGAACTCAATAATTAGGTAGCATTATTGCAACAAGTCACACTTTACACAGACACAACAGGGTAAGAGCCTCCAGACCACCCTCCATGTGATGACCTCTCTGCACTGCAGGTTAGTGCAAGCCTACAGAGGAATGCACTGGCTAAGAGTCATGGTTTCAGGAGACAGACCTCTGCTCAGCAATGTATTCTCTATGTAAAACCTGCTCAGATTTAGAGGAAAATAACCAAGTAGGCAGGTAGCTACGGTCATGTGAGAAACCAATAAAAGTTCAGGAAAGATGAACTTCATTCTAAATTTTAGAAAGCACCTTAAAAAATGAAAGTTCTAGCCGGGTGCCAGTGGCTCACACCTGTAATCCTAGCTACTCAGGAGGCTGAGATCGGAGGATCACGATTCAAAGGCAGACCAGGCAGGAAAGGCCGAGAGACTCTTATCTCCAATAAACCACTAGAAAACTGGAAGTGGCACTGTGGCTCAAGTGGCAGAGCACTTGCCTTGAGCTGAAGAGCTGAGGGACAGAGCCCAAGCCCAGAGTTCAGGCCCCATGGCCGACCAAAAAAAAAAAAAAAAAAAAAAAAAAATATATATATATATATATATATATATATATATATATATATTCTTTACCTGACTTGTATTACTGCTCCCCTCTATGCACCACCTTTATAATAAGGTAGGTTAAATTTGAAGATGGCAGTTCTTTAGTGCCTGTGGGTCCCATGGTCCTCAAGGGTCCCAAGGGAAGAGGGCAAAGGCACTCCCTCCACAAGCAGGCCCAGTCTACGTGTGCAGCCCCTCTGTGGGCTCCAGCTCGTCCACAGCAACCTGACAGTCCTTGCTTTGCCTCACTCCTGTTGTACTGCTTTGTCCAACCAACCCCATCTCCCAAAATTTAAGTAGGTAGCAGCTTATATGCTACCTAAGCCTGACCAGAGGGGCAAAGGTCCCAGTGGCAGATTAAAAAGTACGGGTGTGATATGAGTAGCATGGGAAGGAAAAACTGGGAGAGCGTGAATGAATGGGTGATGTCATCAAAAAGGAAATGTACGCTTTGCCTAATTTATGTAACTGCAACCCTTCTGTTTAATAAAGATTTTTTTGTTTTGTTTTGTTTTTGCTGGTCCTGCAGCTTGAACTCAGAGCCTGGGCACTGTCCCTGAGCCTCAGCACCACTTCCGGTCTTTTGTGAGTAGTTTTTGGAGATAAGAGACTCACAGACTTTCCTGCTTGGATTGGAACCATTATCCTCAGATCTCAGCCTGAGTACTTATGACTACAGGTGTGAGTCATGGACGCCCAGCTAAAGATGATTTTTAATTAGGAAAAAAAAAAGTAGATTTTGCAAACTGTTAAAGAGGATATGCTCACCCATGTCCATCCATGTGTTCAGTTAGATCAGTAAACATCCTGATATATCTGGATTAATTTGCTACTTACTAATTAGCCACTGTATACCTGCAGAATGGGTTTATAAGACTACTTAAACCTCAGAGAAAACCAATGTGTTACTGTTCAAAATAGTCCACAGCACATTTGTAAAATGGATTGACTACACGGGAGAAACCATCAATAGAGATGAATGAGGGATTTAACTCAACAACCCAAGCAAGGGACTGAGAGCACCTGTGGGGTCAGCATCAAAAGGGGAAGGAGCTGTATGAGCAGATAATGTGAGAACCGAACTGACTGACAGAACTTGAAAACTTGCTAACAAATGGAAGAGACAAGTTGGAATTTTTTTTCCCCAAAAAAGAGCCTAGGTGATGATTATTAGAAAGTCAGAAAAGGAACTAAGTTAGATGGTGTTTCCTTAAATGTATCTTGGTTTGAAATTCAAAGCCTGCCTTGTGGTGTATGTCAATAGCTTTCATCTTTTCTGGCATAAGGCAGTTTATTAAAACTTTGCTAAAAACAGAGAGGAAAGCAATATGCAAAAGTAAAAAAAGGAATGGAAAAGAGTGTGGCAAAGATAACAAAACTAGCAAAACCAGGCAAAAAGTTCTCAAAAATCCATCACAATCAATAAAACCTGAGCAAGGGGCTGGGAAGGTGGCTCAGTGGTAGAGCGCTTGCCTTGCATGCCTGAGGCCCTGGGTTCGATTCCTCAGCACCACATAAGCAAAAAGAAAAAAGCCAGAAGTGGTGCTGTAGCTCAAGTGGTAGAGCGCTAGCCTTCAGCTGAAGAGCTGAGGGACAGCGCCCAGGCCCAGAGTCAGGCCCCACGACCGGACCCAAAACAAAAACAAACAAAAACAAAAACAAAAACCTGAGCAAGTCAGACATCTGGCTCATGCTGGTGACTGTAGCTACTCAGGAAGCTAAAATCTGAGTATCAAAGTTCAAAGCCAGCCAAGGTAGCAAAGTCCACAAAATACTTATCTTCAATTAATTACCCCAAAAGCCAGAAGTGGATCTGTGGTAGAGCAACAGCCTTGAGCAAAGGAAGTTCAGGTACAGGGCACAGGCCCTGAGTTCAACACTCAGGACCAACACTCAAAACAAAAGGCAGGTGCCTGTTATTTTCCCAGCTATATTGGAAGTGTATATGGGAGAAATTAAGGTCAAGGCTACAAACGCATAAATTAGAGGCCCTACTGAACACCAAAGGGCTGGGGCTTGGCTCGATGGTATAGCACAGACCTTGCAAGTGCAAGGCTCCAAGTTCAAACTCTAACACCAAAAACAAGAAGTAACAATGCCTACACACCATGAAGACAATGTTTAAGCATTGCAAGTTTGAGAGATCTGAGGGATAATTTGGGAAAATAATTTACACTCCTGTATATGAAATGCATGATTTCATACAATTTCAAATATAATTACTATTCTAAAAATTAGACTCAGTTAATTTTTAATACCAGAAATACTTTTTCTAGTTGAATGATGCCATAATAAAAATACTGATACATGCCAATAACGCTTTTCCTATTTCCAACCTTCAAAAGATGCTTTTCTTTTTTAAGTCATTAAAGAAAACATTTAAGCCTTTGGAGTGGATAGGTGCCAGGATCTCAATCCAGGGCCTTGAACATGGTAAGCACATACTGTACCCCTACCCCTGAGCATCTAAAAAGACCTTCAACTACTTAATATCTAAAATGCTGGGAAGAAGCAGTTCTCACATGGTTCAATTACAAGTTAATGCTGATTGGACTAGACTTCCAGATTTTTAAGTATAACAAAGAACACCTTCCCTAAAGGAAAACTCCACATTCCAGATCACCTCCCCAGCCCCTCCTGTAGCAATTGGTATTCTGACTCCTTCCTCTCCCTGCCCCTACCTCTATTTGACTCTTCCCCTACCTTACCCCACTAGCTCTGTCTTAAATATATCAATATGCTCAAGGCCTGCAGTGAAAGCAAAATCTTTCTTTGCCTCCTCACAGAATCTTTTACAACAAACTCGTCTTCCAATTCACTTTTTCACTCATTCAACAAGTACTCACTGATTCCCTACTAGGCTTCCACCTTGGCAATTCATAAGTCCCATGTGGCTGCTGAGCACTTTCATAATGGCTACTCAGACTGAGATGTGCTATAAATGTAAAATAGTTCATTAATAAACATTTTGATTAGAAGTTGAGTAATGTTTTAGATATGCTGAAACAATATGCTACTAAAAATAATCTTAATTTTTCTTTCATAACAAATGTGCCAAAATATTTTTAAGCTATTTAAGTGGTTTATATTTTTTTCTTCCTTCCTTTTTTTTTTTTTTTTTTTTTTTTTGTGCTGGTCCTGGGGTTTGAGCTCAAAAGAGTGTGGGCACTGTCCCTGAGCTTTCTTTGCTCAAGGCTAGCACCCTACCACTTGAGCCACAGCTCCACTCTGGCTTTTTGGGGTGCTTAAGTGGAGTTAAGAATCTCACAAACTCCCCCACAGTATAACCCCTGCTTTCACTGTATTTGATGTTGGTGTAATTTGTGGAGGAGAAGGGAAAAAACAAATCGTTTAAATAGGGATACAGGTAGACCCATTGCAACAATGAGATGTACAAGTCGTTCTTTCGAAAAACAAACTTTACAACTTGGAGGGGGAGGGGTGGTGGGAAGAGATGGGAAGGGGAAACAAAGGAGGAGGCAACAATGCTTGATGAGAAATGTACTCATTATCTTGCCCATGTAATTGTAACCCCTCTATATGGTATTTTCACAATTAAAAAAAAAAATACTTCATGTATATTTGTGGAAAATGGGGGGAATCTCACAAACTTTCTTGCCCAGGCAGTCTTCAAACCACAATCCTCAAATCTCAGCCTCCAGAGTAGCTAGGATTACATGTGAACCTCCAGCTTCTGTTTTAAGTGGCATATATTTCTATGGGGCAGTGTTGTTCTAAACAATGTTCTTAGTATGAATGGCATAAATATCAAAGAAAAGGGCAAAGCCTCAAATCCCCTAGAGTTTGAGTTTTATTCGGTGTGTGGAAGGGGAAATCTAACAACTAAGAAGTATATGTCACAGTATATGTCATAGTATCAAAATGTTGAGTTCTGAAGAAAATAAAACAGGAAATATAGCAAGTGGGATAGGGTAGCAGCCTTCTCCTTCCCCATGTGTCATCCCTACCCCTTTTCACTAAGGATGGCATATAGGTTTTCTCTTCAACACAAATTCAACAGAATGGCAATAGCTGGCTGGAACATTCAATGTTATAGGAAAAATTCCAAAGCTAACTCTCCAGCCTCAGTTTGAAGTATATCATGCTATATACAACTATGTCTAAACAGGAGTGCCAAATTCTACTCAGTTCTATAAACGGCAGCTCCACTCTCTTAATTCTACATGCATGACCCTTTTACAACCCACCAACACTCTCCCTTCTCTCTCTCTCTCTCTCCCTTTCTCTCTCTGTCTCTCTCTCACTCACCAATACTCGAAACAACAGAGCTTTCAAGCTCTCTCTCTCACCTCATTTCTACCATTAGCCCACCATGACATCCTTTCTCCCAGCTGCACTCAGTGTTTCCAGCACACTTCTGCTCTCCATCTACAACACAGTCCTTGTTCTCTTCTTCTCTTAGAAATCTTGAACTCAACTGTCAAGACCCAGATCAAATGTCATCCCATCGAAGAAACACTCCCAGAATTTCACAGGGCATTTTGTCCCACTCTTCTCCTACTATTCAGTTCTTAGCTGCCCACAGCAACTACACTAAAGTCATGGTAATGTGTAACATTTAGTGCCCTGAGGAAAGGACTGGTCTTTGTATTCTCCAACTACCACAATGCAAAGGCTTCAAGTTACTGTCATAAGTAAATGAGTGAAAGAAACAGAGGCATGATTCTGAACCCCTGCCCACCAACTGCAGACAGGCTGAATTGCCACACTTCTCAGGATTTCCTTCACCTCTGGGCTGGACCAGCTAACACTTCATACCAAGTGTGTCCTGGAATGATGTTCTCTGTTCACTCACCCACCTACACAAGAGCAAGAATGCTGTCCACACACCTTCACTACAGGTTCATTCACAACTAGACACATTTCAATTTACACAAGGGGGCAGCAGTAACCCAGAGAGTCTTAACTTGCTCACAAAAGTCAGTGGAAAATCAAAACAGAACACGAGTCCCTCATTTTGTATTACCACATATTTCTCCTGAGGTTAAATAGTAGTTGTCACTCTTTTGGCCAACTGGTATCTGGATACCTTACATGTGGGACTAAGAAGTGATGTGCGCCCCACCCCACCAAGCACAAAAACAAATCAAAATAACCATTTATTACAAAGCCAAGCAAACAAAATCCTTGGAGGGAGAGCCCCAGGAGGCAATATTGGGATGTGAACCTAGTCTATATGAGCAGCACATATCCTAAGCCATTTTTGACCATGATTCTCCCAAGTCCAATCTCTTTAGTATGTAAGATTACAGGCATTAGTCACCAAAATCTGGTGTGTGTGTGTGTGTGTGTGTGTGTGTGTGTGTTAGTCACCAAAATCTGGTGTGTGTGTGTGTGTGTGTGTGTGTGTGTGTGTGTGTGTGTGTGTGTGTGTGTGTGTGTGTGTGTGTGTGTGTGTGTGTGTGTGTGTGTGTGTGTGTGTGTGTGTGTGTGTGTGTGTGTGTGTGTGTGTGTGTGCCCGCGCGCACGTGCAAGGCAAGCGCTCTACCACTGAGCCACCTTCCCAGCCCTGGTGTGTTTTGTTTTTTTTAATTTCTCGGTAACTAGGGCTTTACTAATGAACAAAGTGTGTACAGTCCCATTCTTCAGGTCAGAATCTTGAATGCATACTCTTTTTTAATATAATTTTATGCTATTACTAAGGTTCTGCACAGGTTACCATTTCCTAAGTCAGACACATCTTTTTGAACAATCACCCCTTCCTTTCCTTTCTCCCAGTTTCTCCTTCCTGTACTTACACACAACTTGTGTAGTTCATTTTCCAGTGTCTACTGAATGCCATGACTATTTGTTCAACCTTCTTCCCTCTATTTTTTAATACATTTTCTATTGTAAAAATACTGTGCAGAGGGGTTACAGTTACATGAGCAAGGTAATGAGTACATTTCCTATCAAGCATTGTTACCTCCTCCTTTGTTTTTCCCCTACCCTCCCATCTCAACTACACTCCCTCTCCCCTCTCCCTTCCCTCAAAATACTAGTAAGAAACAAAACAAAAACAACCAAATAACAACACCATTCCTACTACCAAGAATGGGAACTCTTAACAAGATACAGAAGCAGGGACAAGAAAGTGCCGAGGATCATAGAGCACTCTGAGGACATTTCAGATCCAAATTATAGCAGGTCCCTATTCATTTTTCTAGTATAGTTTCAGAATTGCCAATCTGTTGTGCAAGTGTGCTTAAATAATCTTCCATTAAGTTCTGTTTCTGGATAAGTTACAAGGGATAGTTTGTTGTTCAAGAAACATGACTATTCCATGTAAACAAGCTACGACAAATCAACCCTACCCCCAAAAAGGACAAATATGGTTCATTCTGAATAAACAGGGAACATGGATAAATGTGGAGGGGGGGGTGGGATAGGAAATAAATGTTAACTAAAGATTAGCCAATACTGCTTACTGACAGCCAAAGGGGGGAGGGAGAAGGTGGGGGGAGATTCTAGGCCTAATCTTGTGGTTATCACGGTCATATGAATGTTAACAGAAATACAGTATGATACTGTTGGACTCATGAAAACACGCCCTATATTACACATCTATTCTCTTTTCCCATTAAGGATTGTACTTAATTCCTGATTTTAACACTTATTAAAAATCATTATACAGAGGCTGGGAAGGTGGCTCAGTGGTAGAGTGCTTGCCTTGCATGCCTGAGGCCCTGGGTTCGATTCCTCAGCACCATATAAGCAAAAAGGAAAAAAAAAAGCCAGAAGTGGCACTGTGGCTCAAGAAAGACAGTGCCCAGGCCCAGAGTTCAGGCCCCACAACCGGACCAAAAAAAAAAAAAATCATTATACATAATTCAACATCAATAACGAGTACTTCTGAAACACAACAGGTTTCCCGTCTCAAGGAAAGAATACTTAAGTCACTGCTACCACAGTGATCCACACCTAGAGGATATACCTATTCTACCTCAAATTTCTAACTGTATTGTTTCTTTAGCTACTCAAGTCAAGCTGAACATTTTTGCTCTGAACCTGAACCTGAACCATACTTTTCAGTAAAATGCTTCCCAAAGTCTCTGTTGAGCAGGGATCAAGATGGTTTGTGCTGCAACCAGTTCTGTCCTTTTTTTTCTCCCCAGTCCTGGGGCATAAACTCAGGGTCTGGGTGCTGTACCTGAGCCTCTCTGTACTCCAGACTAGGGCTCTACTACTTAAGCCACGGTGCTACTTCCAGCTTTTCTGAGTAGTTTGTTGGAGGTAACAGTCTCACACTACTTTTCTGCCTGGGCTGGCTTTGAACTGCGATCCTCAGATCTTAGCCCCATGAGCAGCTAGGATTACAGGTGTGAGCCACCAGCGCCCAGCCACTTCTGCCTTTGTAGCACAATGTTGCCACAGATAACACATAAGCCAAGAAGCACTGCTGTGCTCCACTAACAAGTTATTTTCAGAAAGAGACAGCAGGAGAGATTGGGGATTTTGAGGGTCTTCAGACAGTAGTTACTTTGTATGTATATGTATATATATATTACAAGTCTTATCTGACCACATCAAATATATTTTAAATTATTCACTGTGTATTTATCCTATATATTTACATATGATAAAAATATTGACATTTACATATTTACGTGTTACTGATTTTCTCTCAAATTACAAGATACCAAACAGAACTACTGCTGATACTGATAAGCACGCAGTGAATGAGCAAGTAGAACAGGCATGTAAAAAACAATGACATGAGACTGGACCACAAACAATGAAGAGGGCCAATGTTAAAAAAAAAAGGCGGGGGTTGGGGGGGGGGGATTCTATAGAGATGATTCACATAAAGGCATGCCCGTCCAACGAGGATGGCAAATGCCATCACTGTCAATAACAGGACCAACAGTTAAAGGTAAGGAAAGCAAGACCTCTTTCAGTCTGGCAGGAGTGGCTCCTGTCATGAAATGCAAGCCCCAGAATTATCAAGAGGTGTCAAGAGAGCCCTACTCCCTATACTAACCATGATTTGAAGTGGGATGCTACCATAGTACTGCTAGCTACTTTGGACCATTAGTTTTGAAACTAGGTCTTAGAACAAGCATTCAGTAACTACTATTTAAAAAAAAAATAACCAAATTTTAGCCTCAGTTCTACTAGTTCAGTGTAATCCTGGCCTTTACCAAGACTTTGCTGCCATTCCCATGAAGTGCAAAAGTAAGAATACATTAAACTAGCTAGTTGGAAAGACTTTCCAACTAATTTTCTAATAGAAAAGAGGTCAATTTAATTAATAGAACAATTTCCCATATGGATATGAATGACATTTTCATTTTTATCTTTACCAACAGTAACTTGATAGCTTTATTTTCTAAATAGCACCCGCTGCTGTATTTATCTTCATAATAATTTATTTATTTCATTGTTTTAGAAAAAAGTAATTGTCAATGATTTAGGAGGTACTCATTCTTAGAAGACAGCTATGGCAAGACAATGTAGTGCAATTTTAGGGGGAATGGGTGAATCGAGAGCCCAGCTCAGGAAAACTATTTCAAACTTATGGTTATAGAATTTTTTTGCACATTAACTAATTAAGAAATATAGACAGTAAATATGGTTCACTAGCAAGAATTTTAATCAACAGAAATTTATCGTACATTACTATATCCTGTTTTTAATGTTTGAGACACTCTGGTAGCAAAATCTACTTTTTATTTTAAAAGCAGAGCTATCCTAACATCTAAATAAATTACAGAATCTTAAGATCACTGTAATGTTAAGAGTAGCATGGTGAATTCCCACCTTTTCATGTGACAACTAGACAAAGTCTACAAATGACTATATGAAGGTTCTGAGGCTTTCATTTAAAAAACTGTTACAATGCTATTTCAATTGGAGGGAAAAAAATACTAAGTTACTTAGGATACAAGCTATAAGAAATTCTGCCTAATAATGACTGGCACCAACATAAACCAGAATACTTGTAAAAAAAAAAAAAAATACAAACAGTAGCTACGGAAAAAGAGATAAAAGTCTACAATAAGATTAATATTGCAGGGCTGGGAAGGTGGCTGAGTGGTAGAGCGCTTGCCTTGCATGCATGAGGCCCTGGGTTCGATTCCCCAGCACCACATAAGCAAAAATTAAAAAAAAAAAGATTAATACTGCAGATGTTAAGTGACATAAATAACATCACAAATAAGAAGAATAAAAAGCTCTAGATTTGTTTAAAAAAAAACAGTTGGAATGAGTAACAAGGGATGGAAATTACATATATAACTGAACCAAAGCAAAACAAACCAATAATAATCACAATTCAATAAAAAGAGTTTAAATATAAAATTTTATTGATAAGCACACATTTTTAGAATGGGTACAAAAACTAAAAATAAAGCGAGGCCAACTCTGTTGACTATGAGACACATTTTAAATATAAAGATATTGATGGGTTAAATGTCAAAGATTGGAAAAAGGAATCTCCTATTAACACTGATCAAAATCAAGACAGAATGGCTATATTAATATGAAAGAACGTACACTGCCATGTAAGAATGTCATTAGGAATGGTCACTTTGTAATGATAAAATGTGTCAAACATCAAAGGACCTTGATGCTCAAGAGATTCCTGAATGTTTATGAACCCATTAGAGCTTACAAATACATGGAGCCAGATAGGACGAAAGTGTAAACGTAGACACAATTATGTCAAGATCTTTCAGTATCCATCCTCCTCTCAATATTTGATAGAATAAGTACATAGAAATTCAGTAAACATAGAAGATTTAACAAGACTGTCAAATGTAACATTGTTAATAACTAGAGACTTCCATCAAGGAACAGCAGAATATACTTTTTCTTCTAATTGACACAGTATCTTTACCATGATAGACTGTAAGCCATACAAGTCTCTTCTAATTGAGAAGGCATATTTACCATGATAGACTATATGACAGACTATAAGCCACACAAGTCTCAATAAATTAAAGAGGTTATACAAAGTATGCTTTGTGATAATACAAATAAACTGAAAAACAATAATAACAATAAATGTAAAGTCTAAAAGGGGAACTCTTTAGGAGGAGAAAACCAGTGCTAGAGGGCAGGGAGAAATTAAAGAAGAGATGAGTATAATCAAACTATAATATATGCATACACAAAAGTAACTTAATAAAGCCTATTAAATTGCTTTAAAATGGGAGAAGAAATAAACAAAGAACCGAGGGATTAAATAATATCAAAATACATTATATGGTCAGGCTCTGGTGGTTCACGCTTGTAATCCTAGATACTGAAGGAGGCAGAGATCTGAGGATCACAGTTCAAAGCCAGCCCAGGCAGGAAAAGTCCATGAGACTCTTATCTCCAATTAACCACCAGAAAACCAGAAGAGCGCTAGCCTTGAGCTGAAGAGCTGAGGGACAGCGCTCAGGCCCAGAGTTCTAGCCCCACAACCAACAACAACAAAAAATACATTATATGGCTGGGAAGGTAGCTCAGCAGTAGAGTGCATGCCTTGTAAGCATGAGGCTCTGGGTTCGATTCCTCAGCACCACATAAACAGAAAAAGCCGGAAGTGGCACTGTGGCTCCAGTGGTAGAGCGCTAGCCTTGAGCTGAAGAGCTGAGGGACAGCGCCCAGACCCAGAGTTCAGGCCCCATGACCAGAAAAAAAAAAAAAAAAACATTATATGCTTGTATGGAAAGGACCCAATGAAACCCATTTATATAATTAAAATATATATTCTCACTGATACATAATCTCAACTATTTGGGAGGCAAATTGAAGAGTCACAGTTTAAGACCAGCCAAAAAAGTAACTAAACTCCTGCAAAAACAAGCCAGGCATAGTGGTGAAAGCTTTTAATACCAGCTATGCAGAAGGCACAGGGATATGGATCGCGGTTTAGATGGCCCCAAGCCAATAGTGACAGACCCTACCTGAAAAACAATTAAAATGAGGGGAGTTAGGCATGTTACTAAGACTGCAGAGCACTGGCCATGCAGGCAGGAAAGCACATTCAGTCCCAGGTACCCCACCTAAAACATCTAAAATCTCAAATATTTACAAACTAAATGACAGCTATAAATGATTGTGGCTAAAAGTATAAATAAATAAATAAATAAATAAATAAATAAATAAATAAATAAATAAATAAATAAATAAGATAGGAAATTATGAAGTACTTTGAACAAAATGAACTATCTTAAAATTTTTTGAAGTATCTCAAAAATTTTGATACACCTAAAGTAATACTTAAGAAGGAAATTATAAGACTAAGTATCTTACAAGAAAGAAGGTTCTGATATCAATTACTACAGTATCTTAAATAATCTAGAAAGAGCAATGAAATCCAAAAATAAAAGACATGTGTCCTGTCCCACAGAGCACCAGCGGCTCGTCTGTAATGTTATCTTCTCAGAAGGAGGAGATGAGAAGGATCTAAGTTGAAAATCAGTCCAGGCAAAAAAGTCTGTGAAATTCCACTTCCAACTTAACAGTAAAAAAAAATTGTTGAGGCATGGCTCAAGTGTTAGAGCTCTAGATAGGCACTGAGCTCAAGCACCAGTATTAGAATAATTATAATAACAATAAGCAAACATCCAAAGCAAAGCAAAAACAAAAAAAAAAAAAAAGATAGAGGAAACTCCCAACTAAATAAAACTATCATAAAGTGAATCAAACAACAGTTAAGAAAAGACAACCTGGGCTGGGAATATGGCTTAGTGGTAGAGTGCTTGCTTAGCATGCATGAAGTCCTAGGTTCCATTCCTCAGTACATAAACAGAAAAGGCCAGAAGTAGCATTGTGGCTCAAATGATATATTGCAAAAGAAACTCAGGAACAGCACTCAGGCCCTGAGTTCAAGCCCGGAAAAAGGGGGGAGAAGGGGAGGGGAGGGGGAGGGGAGGGGGGAGGAGGAGGCTGCAGCAACCCACCATAAACAAGTAGCCTTCATTTGAGAACTGTAATGGCAAATTAGCATAATCAAATTCATTTTTAAAAAGAACCATGATGAAATGCAAACCTTAGATGAAGAACAAAGTCTTTTCTAAATTCAACATTCTTCATTAAAAAAAAAAATTAAGTTGAAATAGACTATCTTCCTCCGTTTGATAAAGTATATAGGCAAAGAAAACAACTGACATCCCACTTAGTGTTTGGAAGACATTTCTCCAAAACAAGGACAACAATGCCTTGAGGGTCACATGTATTCAGCACTCTCTGTACTCTGTATTCTGCAGTAGTTCTAGCCAGTGCAATAAGCCGGGGGGAGAGGGGGAATGCATGTATGTATAAATATATGTATGGCAACCAAACGAATAAAAAAAGGGAACTATTTATAGTTAAAAATGTAGTGGCATCTAACAAAAAACTAGTTAATAATCAAAAAAGCTGTAAAAGATCAATATATGAAAATCAAATTGTACTTCTGTAAAACTAGTAAGTACAATCAGAAACCGAAATGTGAAACTATCCATAGGTATGAAAACACTGAAGTAAATCTAACAAATATACATTAAAGATAAACACACTAATTTTTTTTTTTAATGTGTCAGTCCTGAGGCTTGAACTCAGGCCTAGGCACTACCCCTGGCTTTTTCTTGTCCCTCAAGGCTAGCATTCTACCACTTGGGCTACACCACCCCCAGTTTTTTTTAGTGGTTAATTGGAGATAGGAGTCTCACGGACTTTTCTGCCCAAGCTACCTTTCAGTCTCCTGAGCAGCTAGGATTACAGGTGTAAGCCACCCGTGCCCAGCCACACTGGTATTATTCTAACTGGAAAATTAAGTAACTACAGAAATACATTATACGTGAGTGTCTAAAGAATCAATATTGCTAATAATTCTTCCCAAAATCATCTGCAGATTTAACACAATCTCAATCAACAACCTAGAAGACTTTTTAAAAGAAATTAACAGTATGATTTAGAAATTCATATGGACATGCATATAGCTGAAACAATCCTAATTACTGTGACAGTGAAAAGGAAAATTGTGAGGCTGCATTATTGCGATACTTAATTAGACTATTTAAACTGGGGGTTCTGGTACTGGCATCAAGACAAACAAATCAATAAAAGAGGATATAAAGTCCACAGACATGCATGTGTAAAACTACTGTAATTCAGTGGTTCAATAGGAAATCCATCTGTCTTAAAGATAGTCCTACAGAATATTTTGATATGCATATTTCAAGGTACTACTTACAAATACTAATTTCAAGTGGATCACAGACTTTAATGTAAATTCTTAAAACTGTGAATTTGGAGGGGAATCAAAGAAAAAAATGTATTTTCTTTGGATATTTGAGGAAAACTGTTTTGGAAGGATGATTGTTTTTGAACTCAGAGCCTTTGCTAGGAAGGAGCTCTACCACCACGCCACATCCCTAAACTTTTTGTGGTTTGCTACTTTTCAGGTACAATTTTAGCATTTTTCCTCTGGGGCTGCCCTCAGTTTCTGAGCACACTTGGTTTACTCAGAGGTAGAATCTCACTTTTTGCCTGGGCTATCCTAGAACAGAAGTCTCCTTGATCTCTCTGTCTTCCAAGTAGCTGAGATTATAGGCACGAGGTACTGTGTCCAGTCTTTTTCTTTTTTTCCTTTTTTGGCCAGTCCTGGGGCTTGAGCTCAGTGTCTGGGCACTGTCTCGAACTTCTTTTGCTCGAGGCTAACACTCTACCACGTGAGCCACAGCACCACTTCTGGCTTTTTCTGTGTATGTAGTGCTGAGGAATTGAATCCAGGACTTCATGCGTGCTGGTCAAGCACTCTACCACTAAGCCGCATTCCCAGCCCCCAGTCTGTATTTCTGAAAGTTAAAATTTTCAGTTCTATAAAACTGGAGAAAGTATTTCTATTTAAAGTAATAAAAGCCTGTCTTGGGTTCATTTAGGCTCCCCAGACAACATGCCACAACTTGAATGGCTTACAAAAAAAACAGGAATTTATTTCTCTTAACTCTGGAAGCTGGGAGGTCCAAGATCAAAGTACCAGCACATCTGGGGTCTGCAGAGGGCCTGATTTGGGGCTCACACATGTTACCTTCCTTGGCATGTCCTTCTAGGACAGAGGGACAAGGGTGCTCAAATGTGACCCACACACAGGGCCACCCAAAGAATGATTCCTGAAGTTGGAGGTATGGCTCAAGTGGTAAAGTGTCAGTCAGTCAGTGAAAGCATCAGATACTAAGCTCCAGTAGCATCTCAGACCCTCAACCCCACCCAAGAAAAGATTCCATTATGGGCAGGAAAGGGGGAAGTGAACTTGGGGGGGGGGGGGCTGAACTTAGGGCCTTAAAGAATTAGGTTGGTAAAAAAAAAAAAAAAAAGAATTAGGTTGGTTCTCTACCATTTGAGGCACATTGAGAAGAATGATTTGTAAAAAGGAAATTTATAAATAAAACAACTTTAAACATTGAGAATGAAAAGAGGAACAATAGAGGAAAAATCTTTGCAAATGTATATTGATAAAAGATTTGTATTTAAAATAAGAAACTTTTAAAGCTCAACGAGGAACATAATTTTTGAACGATGACATTAAGCATACATTTATCATATGATTCTGTCATATCACTGTTGAACATTAATTATCATAATAACTTTATTTATAACTTTACAAACACTGAGTGGCCCGAAAATTTTTCAACAGGTAAAGAGATAAATTGTGGCATAGCCATACAATGAAATACTTTTCCACAATAAAAGGAATGAAATAGTATACATAATACCAAAAAAAAAGTCTTTGAAAGAATTATGGTAAGTGAAAACAACAAGACAAAATAGGAGAACATATTGTGTGATTCTATTTATATAAAATATCTAGAAGAAGCAAAGCAATGAATCGTGACAAAAAGCAGTTGCCTAGCCACCTAGGGATGGGCTGAGAGGGTGCGTTACAAAAAGACAACGAACGAGTGTGGGGATGTACCTTATCATAAATAAGGAAAGTAAAAGCTTAGTAGGTAACAACAGTATTCATTAATATGTGTACTTTAGGTAAGTTTATTGGTTGCCAAATATAACACTAAAACTGTTTTTAAAGTTTTAACCAATTCAAAACCAGAGCTCAAAAAAAACCTCTACAAAATTACCCAATTCAGACAATGACAACCAAAACCTTCAGTTGTTTAAAGACTAACAACTTAGTACTGACATCTTACTTTCTTACTTTAATAATCAGAAAAATTGCTATTTGAAATGCAAATGTTTAAAAAATATTGCCAAAGAGAATGAGTAATATTGAGGGTAAATAATATTGAAATACATGGATTCTGTGTATAAAGTTGAAAGCTGTTAAATAACAAGGGGTGGGGAGGGCAAGGTAAGGGAAAACAAGATGAGGTCAATCAGACTAAATTATAACATATACATGCATGAAGCCCTTTTGAACAGTTCAGAGAGGAAAATAATCTAGGCTGTATTGAGGGGTGAGGATCAGCAGAATAGGCGAGGGGTTGGTTGAAGTACTTTATATGCAAGTATGAAAATAGCAACTTGTTGGAATTGCTTCAAGAGGGAAGGGAAGATGAAGGACAGAGTTGGAAAGACTAAGTTTGATAGTACATTTTGTGTGTGTGTGTGTGTGTGTGTGTGTTAATGTCACAATTAGCTGCCCCTCTTGTATAACTAGTATGTGTTAATTAAAAAGTCTGTTGTCATCAGGTGCCGGTGGCTCATGCCTGTAATCCTAGCTACTCAGGAGGCTCAGATCTGAGGATCAGAGTTCAAAGCCAGCCTGGACAGGAAAGTCCGTGAGACTTCTATCTCCCATTCACTACCAGAAAAACTGGAAGTGGCGCTGTAGCTCAAGTGGTAGAGCACTCGCCTTGAGCTGAAGAACTGAGGGACAGCCCCCAGCCCAGAGTTTAAGACCCATGACCCACAAAAAAGGGGGCGGGGGAAGAGTCTGCTATCTACCATTCTTTAAAACTTTAAACAACAGTCTCCTTGACCATTACCTTTGTAATCTCAATTTTTGAACAGGCCTCCACTGTTAAATAGAGTACCATGTTCCACACCTCTCATTCTTAGGGCACAACTAGTTAAAATACTAACCATTCTTATAAACCATATGAAATCCCACTTCCCATCAAGAATCTTTCACTGGTCCAATGCAAAAATGGCTCCATATTCTGAATTTCTACCTCGCTTATAGCATGGACACTCTACCGTGTAAAATATATGTAAAGACAAATCCATCCCTGTTAAATTATGAATTCTTAGTCTAGGCCCCTTTAATTGTACAGCTGAATAAAACATTACTGTAAATGCATTTTGGAATGTATCTTCAGGATATATGCCTAGGAAAGCATAACTAATAATCACGTTTTTGGGGTTTGTTTCATTCGTCACAAGTCTGTATAATATACTGGCCAACTTATTCGTCTGCTTGATGTAACCAGTCTCTTAAAGAACCAAACAAATAGGTAAATAGTTAAGAAAACTCCATACAAATATCTACATTCATATAGATTAGTCTGTGTATGTGCGTAAACACATGTGGCTCCTAAGGTTTTAACTCAGGGCCTGGGCAATCAATGTCCCTGAGTCGCTGGTTTGTTTGTTTGTTTGTTTCCCTCAAGGTTAGCTCTCTACCACTTGAGACACAGCTCCACTTCCTGCATTTCTGGTAAGAAAGTAGAGTTAGGAGTATCTCACACTTTCCTGTCTGGGATGGCTTAAACCATCATCTTCAGATCTCAGCCCTCCTGAGCAGCTCGGCTTACAGGTATGAGCCACCAGCATCTGTATTTCAAGACTTTAGGGCCAAATAGAGGGATAAAAGTAAGTCTTATGCTTTTACCAATAGACACAAAAAGTGAAGAGCATTATTTACCATGAAAATCAATTAATTCCTGACTTACATAACTGTAACTCCTTTTTATCACCCTAAATACCAATGAAATAATTTTTTAAATGAAAAAGTCAAAGACAATGATAGCAAACAATAAGATAGCAGGTATGATTTTAAGTACATGAAATGACTAGACTACATGGAAGCCCAGACAATGAAATACCTACAACCCCAGAAGCCTTGATCACACCTGCACCTATGCTCCATAAGCGAAAGGTTTTGCTCTTGTTCACCTACTCCACACTCTGAAACCTTTTCTTCCTGTAATTTTATTTTAATTCTATTTAAGTCACATTTTGCCACAAAAAAACTTGAGATCAAAAGGCCTAGTGACTATCCTCCATACAGACCCCCAATTATGTTTTTCCTGATAAATCTTAGGGTACCTGGCTATGTGGTCATCTTGCATTTACCTCCAACACTGCAAGGAATTCCTCACTTTTCACATTCCTTCAACTCAGAGCTGAGTTTTGTTTCTCACAAAACTTTGTACCTAATGAGATGCACTAGGAGACTTAATGTAAACCCAAAATAGTGCAAGCAACAGTTAAACTGACTGATTTCCTTTAGAAAGGTAATAGCAGCAGGAAGTAGTGAATAAATACAGTATGTTCTACAAATGGAACAGAACACCACCAACGGGGGATTCAAGTTCACAGTTCATACTCCTACTTACTAGATTATATGGGCAGTGTAAGATAAATTCTGACTGAAAGCTTATAACAATTAATTATAAACAAATATGTTCCAAGGGCCAAAATCATGAGTTGTTGTTGTTGTGTGGCAGTAGTACTATTCCTAATTTGGGGGAAAAATTGATCAATTTTGCTCAACAGTTTTAGAAAACCTGTGCTATTATATCTTAGAAGGCAAAGAGTGTCTTATGTTACATGTTATTTAATTAATGATTTCTCACAACTTAATTCTTATAATACACATATTTTTGTTACAGATATTTAACATAGCAGTTAAACCCTTGTTTCCACTTCTGCTCTAAATCCGCCTGCCCGCAGTGAGTGGGAACTGCTGCAGATCATTAAACTCTCATCCATCAATGTCTCTAGCTAGGCAACACAATGCAGCAGAACAGCACACAGAAACTATCCCAACCCCAGCAACAGCGGCTAATTAGCATAGCCTACCACTAAACCGGCACCATATGATTGGAACTGTTAGTCAGAATGTTAGCCAATCAAACCAGGTTATGCAAATAGCCTATTTTAGTTGCCAGGGTAGAGCTACTTTCAATTGTCCAATAGGAAAACAAGTAATAAACAAAAAATGAAATTGAGCTTTGTCACATTTTCAAGTTGCTGTTAACACTTTCAGGTTTAGAACAAAATTAATAGCAACTGTACAGGATTAGAATTATATTCTGCATTGTACTCCAAAGACAATCCAAAGATAATACACAGGGAACACAATTAAAAGTCGTGTATCTGCTAAATTTTTAACTTTTTACTTTAGAGACAGAAGTTTTTCTAGCAGCTGCTGCCATCAACATTTCCTGTGTTTCCCTGGTAAATTCAAAAGCATTATACAAATGTTTTCTATACACTCAAGGAGATTTTCAAACACTGCATTTTAGAGAAATCATATAAAACATTTGTATTTTATAATGGAAAGACCACAAATGAGATGGACACAACAGAAAATGACTGAAATATAAGTCAAATGAGATGGACACAACAGAAAATGACTGAAATATAAGTGCTCCCAGGTTGAAAAAAGTGACATTTTTTCTTTGGGTATATTGATACATAATTATATTGTTATAACTGATTGTAACATTACTTCAAAGGTGCTTTTAAAATAATAAAATCCAAATTATGAATTAATTTTAAGGCTTAAAATATGCACACTGGGACCTAGTAAATATTTCTCACAGTAGGGAACAAAGTTCAACTACATGTAATATTATGTAACCATAATATAAACACATTCATATGTAAACTTTCAAATAATGAATAAAACATTTAAAGCCCTCTAGTTCTTTCAGCGCATACTTAGAACATCTGTGTTCTGACAATGTTTAGTGGTTAAGAGAATTTCTCTACTCTCACATTTTCTGAGAAATGCTTTAAAATATGTCAAGGAGACAGTTTCCATGTGTGCTTTATAAAAGGTACCATTTTATGTTAAAGTATATCAACTTATCCTATCTATTTTAGCAATGATCTCCACCTGAGTATGGGTTCATCCCACACCATGGAGAAGTTACTAGTCTTATATACATTTTTTCAAAGGCCTGAAATTATCTCCAGAAAGATTTCTAGTATTTGTAAAATATATTGTATTAAGACAAAGAGCTTATTTCCAGCATTAGCTTCTAAAGGAAGAATGTGTGGCTCTCCACTGCAACTCATCCTCCTCTTTAAGTCAAGCTAAAGCACATATACACCATCTCCAGCATTCATCTCATACCTGTCCCCTAAAGTCTACTGTTCTCTCCACTTTGGTATTTTCAATACAAATCCCTTAAAAAACCCAGGAAGCCAGATGCTGGTAACTCACACCTATAATCCTAGTTAGTTATCAGGTTAAGATAAGGATCCAGTTAAGAGGCCACCCTGGGGTAAAAAGTTCACAAGAAACTACCTCAACAAATAGCATGGTAGAAACAATGGTGTGTACTTAGCAACACAGTTAGTTGAGCAAAAAAAAACAAATTAGGAAGATGCGGTCTTCCCAGAAAAGCTGAAGTTAGTGAAATGTGTCTGTCACAAAGATACAGAGGAAAACTGGACAATCAAGGTCCAAACTGGCCTGGGCAAAAAGTGAGAGCCTATCTAAAAACATAACCAGAGCAAAAAGGAAAGGAGCCAGGGATGGTGGCTCCGCTTGTAATCCTAGCTACTTAGGAGGCTGAGATGTGATCTCAGCTCCAGCCAGGCAAGCCAGCCAGGGCAGGAAAGTCTCTGAGACTCTTCAATAAAGTGGCACTGTGGCTCAAGTGGTAGAGCACTAGCCTAGAACTGAAGAGCTGAGGGACAGTGCCCAGGCCCAGAGTTCAAGACCCATGACCGACAAAAAAAAGTGGGGAAGAAGGGGGAAGGTAAAGCTTACACAGTATAGTGTCTACCTAGCAGGAGTTCAAACTCCCACACCCTTGTCTCTCTCTCTCTCACACACACACACATACACATTTTTAAAAAATACTTATAATCAAGATATAAAAAGGCAGTTGGGGGGCGTGGCATAGGAATGGAGAAAAGGTAAACAAATGCAGTCATTATATTCAATATACACTAATTAAACAATGAACTATGTAACTTGTGGATAGGGAGGGAAGGGGGAAATGGAGAAGAAAAGGTGACATTGTCAAGAAGCATTGTACTCATAACACAGAATCTCATCCCCTTTGTACTTTTTTATTTTGTTTGCTTTTTTTCACTGGAGTTTCGCTTTTCTTCTGTGGCACTGGGGACGGGCCTGGGGATATTGCTGAGCTCCAGCCCAGCCCAATAATCAATTTCTTAAAGAGAAGGATAAAAAACTAAACTGTAATCTACAAAGAAACTAAAAGTTCATCTAAAACTACTTAATCACTCTACAAAATGCAGTTTGAAAAATAGTGTATGAGGTTTAAAAATGAAGCACAAAGAAAAAAAAAGCCTAAAGGTTAAAAAAAAAAAAATCAAACCTTCCAAACCACCTTCTAACAGTACTTATGAATAATCATTCCATCATTGTTTTTCTGTAAATTCTTGGTTTCCACATCATTTAAAATTTTCCAGCATTCAAATAAGATTAACTCACGACCACTCATGCTATCAGATTATCCACTGTCTACTGACCAAAGCTTAAGAAAAGTATGAAAACTTGTTCTCTACCCAAAGTACTTAATCCATTACCTGAAACAATCTCAGTATTTAAAACTTTCAACATCAAGTTAGCCTTTTTAATTACCTTATAAGTAGTTAACTTATATAAGCCTCCTTTATATCCTGAAGGGTAACAGAAGAAGAGAAAAATCTTTTAAAAAGTCAATTTCAGGCTGGGAAGGTGGCTCAGTGGTAGAGTGCTTGCCTTGCATGCATGAGGCCCTGGGTTCCATTCCTCAGCACCACATAAGCAAAAAGAAAAAAACCAGAAGTGGCGCTGTGGCTCAAGTGGTAGAGCGTTAGCCTTGAGCTGAAGAGCTGAGGGACAGTGCTCAGGCCCAGGCCCAGAGTTCAGGCCCCATGACAGGACATCCTCCCCCCAAAAAAAAAATTTCATTCATGCCCTTACCTATAATTCATTAACACTTCATTCAGTTCTCCCAAGTTCTTATGCCCTCTTACTCACAACTTCCCTACTGATAAAGCAATCCCAACTCAGTGTATCTTTATATGGATTTGCCATATAAAGAATGAATGCTTTGGGGCTGGGAAGGTGGCTCAGTGGTAGAGTGCTTCCTAGAATGCATGAGGTCCTGGGTTTGATTCCTCACATACACAGAAAAGGCTGAAAGTGGAGCTGTTGCTCAAGTGATAAAGAGCTAGCCTTGAGCTGAAGAGCTCAAGGACAGCACCGAGGCCCAGAGTTCAAGCCCATGATCGACAAAAGAAAAAAAAAAGAAAGAAAGAAAAAGAATGCTTTCACTAGGCACTGGTGGCTCATTCTTGTAATCCTAGGTACTAAGGAGGCAAATATCTAAGGAGTGCTGTTCAAAGTCAGCCTGAAGACTCTTATGGTATTAACCACCAAAAAAGCTGGAAGTGGAGCTGTGGCTCAAATAGTAGACACTAGCCTTGAATACAAAAGCTCAGAACAGTGCCCAGGCCCAGAGTTCAAGCCCAGGACAGGCAAAAGAGAGGAGAGGATAGGAGAGGGGAGGGGAGGGGAGGAAAGAAGGAGGGAGGGAGAGAGAGAGAAAGAGAGAGAGAGAATGGAGAGGGGGGAAGGAAGGAAGGAAGGAAGGGAGGGAGGGAGGGAGGGAGGAAGGAAGGGAGGAAGGGAGGGAGGGAGGGAGGGAGGGAGGGGAAGGAGGGGAGGGAGGGGAGGGAGGGAGGGAAGGAGGGAGGGAGGGAGGCGTTCTAATCTATCAAGCATTGTTCCTATCACAAACTATTCCTGCTCTTAAAGAAGAAATATTGAAGACATGGCACTCCACAAACTGGGGAGCAGAAGCACAAGAAAACTTCCATCTGCCTAATAAGAGGCACTCTATGATAAAACATCCAAACTTAAATATTGTTCGGCTCAGAACTTATTTTTAAAGCTGTTGGTTTCAGAAAATATCAATACTTTTACAATCAGAAATTAAACATTTAAAATGTTTAAAAGTAGCTGCGTTTCAGAATTCTGAGTAAAGAGGTAAATTTTCTAAATATAGGATTTATCACTAACCTTTCTAAATGACAGTATTAAGGTTTTATTTTATCAACCGTACTATAAGAAATACATTTTTGAACAATGAAATGGTAACTGCTCATTTGTCATTTGTATAGTGTGTGTGTGTGTGTGTGTGTGTGTGTGTCTGTCTGTCTGTCTGTCTGTGTGTGTCTGTGTGTGTCTGTGTGTGTGTGTCTGTGTTATTGAAGTTTGAACTCAGGAGAAAGTACTGTACCACTTGGGTAAAGCCCAGCCTTTTGGGTTTAGTTTGTTTTCCAGATAGTGGTTTGGTCTAGGCTATCTGTGTTTCTCAAATAGCTATGAGGATTACAGATGAGTGCCACCATCCCCAGCTTGCTTTTCTCAGATGAAGTTTCACATTTTGCCAGGGGTGACATTAAACTGTAATACTCCCATTTCCACCACCCAAGAAGCTGGGATTTCCAGCACCCACCACCTAGCTGCCTTCATATTCTTTTAACAAGCTCAAGAAATAGCTTCTATCTTTTCAATGTACAACAGCCATCCTCATGCTCAGTAACATATTATCCTTTCACTTATTCAAATGACAAACCAGGCTGTAGCTAAAAGAAATACAACGTAACTATAAAATGTAAAACATGAATATAAAGATCCTTACGAGGAAAAAAATGCACAAAAAATCTGTAGGCAATTCCTTGGTCAAGTTTTTTTCTTTCTTTCTTTTTTTTTTGGGGGGGGGGGAGGTGGTGGTCCGGTACTGGGCCTGAACTCTGGGGCCTGGGCGCTGTCCCTCAGCTCTTCAGCTCAAGGCTAGTGCTCTACCACCTGAGCCACAGCACCACTTCCGGCTTTTTTCTTTTTGCTTATGTGGTGCTGAGGAATCAAACCCAGGGCCTCAAGCAAGTTTTTTTTAATTGTGAAAATACTGTACAGAGGGGTTACAATTACATGGGCAAGATAATGAGTACATTTCTTATCAAGCATTGTAGCCTCCTCCTTTGTTTCCCCTTCCCATCCCATCCTCCCCCCACCCCCCACCCACCAAAGCTGTAAAGTTGTTTTCGACATAACAACTTGTACATCTCATTGTTGCAATGGGTCCACCTGTATCCCTATTTAAACAATTTGTTTTTCCTCTTCCCCTCCACAAATTATAAGAACATCAAATACAGTGAAAGCAGGGGTTATACCGTGGGGGAAGGACATACAAAGCAACAAAGAAATAATCTTATGTGTTAGAAACAATCTCATGAAAGAAAAAAACATTTGAATACATATCTTAGGGTTCATTTCCCTAACATCAACTTAACTGACCTTTTCTGCTTGACTCAGACATATACTAGATATTGCAAATAAGGGAAACCATGGGACCTATGTTTCTTTGAGCCTGGCCTTGGTCAAGTTTTTAATAAAATAAGTAAAGCAAACTATATCGTATTGATAATCTTTTATAAATGACTAGTAGATAAGTATTTCTATTCTCCAGCTACAAAGCAATTTTAAACTAGTTACTGTGGCTCACACCTACAACATTAACTACTCAAAAGATTAAGACTGGAGGATCAAGGTTAGAAGCCAACTGGGCAGACAAATCCACAAGATCCTTATCTCCAATTAACCTCAAGAAGTAGAGGTGTGGCTCAAGTAGTAAAGCACTTGAGCAGAAAAAGTTAAGCAAAAATGCAAGGCCTTAGCTCGGGCCGGTGGCTCAGGACTGTAATCCTAGCCTCTCAGGAGGCTAGCCCAGGCAGGAAATTCTATGAGACTCTTATCTCCAATAAACCACTCAGAAAACCGGAAGTGGCACTGTGGCTCAAGTGGTAGAATGCTAGCCTTGAGCTGAAGAGCTGAGGGACAGTGCTCAGGCCCAGAGTTCAAGTCCCACGACCAACTCCCCCCCATTCCAAATGCAAGGCCTTGAGTTCAAACCCAGTACCCTGCATGCACGCTCATGCCAGTCATAATGTTAGTACTTCTCTTATAACTAGAACAAATGTAATACTTTGAAACATGATTCTACACCCCTCTCTAGGGGTCCTGATAACCTCACATTTTCTGTTTTCAGATTTTAAGACAAAAACATGGAATTCAGGAAATGGTGCTGTGGCTCAAGTGGTAGAATACTTGCCTTGAGTTGAAGAGCTGAGGGACAGCACCCAGGCCCAGAGTTCAAGCCCCACGACCAACAACAACAACAAAACATGTAATTCAGTAATAGTTGTTTCAAAGTATACATACCTATATACAATGTAAAGTTGTCTAAGTGGTTAAAGGCTATCAGAGTGACAGAAATTTATGTCTTGGAAAACCAAGTAAAACTATAAAATCAGCCAGTTAAGATGTTTTTTAATCTTGTGATTATTGATTAGTAATAGTCGATAGAAAACCGTTAGAATAGAAAACACAGCATACAACGCTACCTGGTTTCATCTTTCTAGGAAAACAGATAATAGCTTTGTAAATGATCAAACAGAACAATAAGTATGTCATGGTTTATAAGGATGGAAACAGCCAAGAAAACCAAGTGACTAAAAAGGAAGACACAGTTGGGAAGGTGGGGAGGGAATGGATGGTAGGGGGAAGAGGGGGTAACAATGTTCAATAGGAAATGTACTCATTACCTTACTCATGTAACTGTAACCCCTCTGCATAGTATCTTTACAATAAATAATATATATTTTTTTAAAAAAGGAAGACTCAGAAGAAGGGGAAGGCGAAAACGTTTTTCAAAACTGATTAAATTTTATTGTATGAATGTAAACTAAGTGATCAGTGTGTGATTTTAAAGAGAAACAAAGGCTCAAATCTGAATTTTACAATTAAGTTGAACGCATGGTCCCTCACATATGTGAATCCTAAGAACCTGGAAGGCAGAGATCAAGAGGCCAACCAGGGGAGACCTAGTACCACATGGCTGGCCTCCCAGTTCAAGAGCATGAGGCTGAAATTGGGAAGAGTACAGTTCTACAAGTCTGGGCAGAAAATAATAAATTATAAAAACTACAAGATCCTCTCTCAATAGAAAAAAACAGGCACAACGGTACATGTCTGTCATTCCAGGTACAACAGAAATCCTAAATAGGATCAAAGTCCAGCTGTCCTAGAGGGGAAAAAAATAAGACCCTAATACAACCAGAGCAAAAAGCAGCAGAGTACCTGCCTAGCAAACATGAAGCCTTGAGTTCAACCCCCAAGTATGACCAAAACAATGATGATATTGCTGACCATGGCATTATTGGTGAAAATAAAATGCTTTACTTGTAACTACATCAAGTATCAAGCAAGTATTTTCTTTGCCGTTGATAACCACACAAGGCAGACCTAGGTTTGTATTAACAAGGTTAGACAATACACATGCCAGGTCATTCTGATTCTGTCTCCCAATCGCCTTTGGGTAAGCTGTTCTTTCTAGGAACTACCAGAACTTAAAACTCTTTGAGAGCACAATGCTCTGGAAAACCTGACTGATTGACCTAGTGCCCAATACTGCTGGGGAAGCATCTTGGATCTGCAGGTGGAATGTCACTCTCCTCTTAGAATTAATTCAGAATTGAAAACCAAACTCTCTGCTTCACATTCTTAAAAAAAAAAAAAAAAAGGAAAAGAATCAAAGGTACTGGAAATCTTTCAGTCACCAGACTGGCATCATGAGTCGTTCCTAGCTCATAAGGAAGCACCAGGTCCAGGTGGAACAAGAGCCCAGAAGGTGTCAGCAGCAATTTAGAATCCTCGTGGGGCCTGGGGACTCTGTGGTGTACAAACTTGACTGATGTCGGAGACAAGAGTCTCACCCCCACCTAGTCCCCCACGCCATCAGCCTAACGACACTCAAACTCCTTCCAGAACAAGCTCTGGCCTTGGCTCTTCCTTCTTCTTCCTCCATCCATATTTTTTTTTTTTTTTTTTTTTTTTTGTCAGTCGTGGGGCTTGAACTCTGGGCCTGGGCGCTGTCCCTCAGCTCTTCAGCTCAAGGCGACCGCTCTACCACTTGAGCTACAGCGCCACTTCCGGTTTTCTGGTGGTTTATTGGAGATAGGAGTCTCATGGTCTCTCCTGCCTGGGCTGGCTTTGAACTGCAATCCTCAGATCTCAGCCTCCTGGGTAGCTAGGATTACAGGCGTGAGCCACCACCGCCCGGCCTCCATCCATATCTTAAGACTAGTTTTTCTCCATCTCTGGAGATCTTCCCGTGGAGGCCCATGCCTCTGGGGCTCTTTCTCCAAGCCTCTCTTAGACTCTCAATTGTACTTCTTTGCATTGCCTGAGGAGCCTACCATCCACTCTGTGTGCCTCCCTCTATACCCACGTGAGCTCAGGCCCCAGTCTTAGCACTCTTAGTGTGCTCCCACCCAGTGGGCACTTACTGGGAGGGAGCACAATATGGGCTCAATGATTCCAGTCACTAAAGATTCAGTGACTACAGAGCAAACTACCTTCCTCAACAGGAAGAAGGGCTAAGAGCAAACTAACAAATGTGTGAATACATCTGCTATGGTTCCAGAGTGGTACCAGCTAGGAAGGAAAAAGAATCATGACAGAAGTGCTAGGGGAGCCAATACAGGAACGGTAAGGACTCCTCATCGGGCAAGCACACTGCCATCACACCTGTCCACTCACTCAGAAGACAGGAACAGCTGAGTGGTCCCTACTTTAGAGAAGGGAAGGCAGGGCCCAGAGTTTGGATAACACCCACTTCTCAACAGCAGAGCTGTGCTGCTGCATCTCAGACAGCATGGGTGCTAGCCTGGACAGTCTTTCTTCCCCTCAGAGCCAAAACAGTACCCTAAGCAGGAGAACTCCTAGCACTCCCCGCCTGGTGCCCTGCACCTACAGGGACAATTGTATGGGGTCTCGGGAGTGGTAACTGGGACCCGCCCGCACTGGGTGATGTTCTTGGTTGTTTCTTACTGTGTGTGCCACGGCCCCACTATTTGCTATTTAGACCAATGCCCCCACTTCTCTCACTTCTGAGTCTACTTCCTGGGCAGGGGTCAGTCCTGACGAGATGACTTACAGGCTGGGAGAGCCCAGAAGCCTGCTCCTTCCTGTGGACACTGGGTTTGACCAGTTACTGGGAGCATGGCTGGACATTTATAATTCAAACAGAGACTGAGCAAATACAGAGAGTTACAGAGATAGAGAAAGATGAGAGAACCAGGCAGAAGTGGCATCACTTGGTTTCAGAAGTCAGGCATAGGGATCTACACTCTACACTTCTAGGATAAGAGAAATATACAAGCCTGGACCATATGAAGAAGCATCCACAACTAAAATGACTGATATCAACCAAAGACATAGGAAAGGCCACAGAGAATTATATTTGGAGTTTCCTTTTTCTTAAAATATTTTTTTTGGGGGGGTCTGGTCGTGGGCCTGAACTCTGGGCCTGGGCGCTGTCCCTCAGCTCTTCAGCTCAAGGCTAGCGCTCTACCACTTGAACCATAGCGCCACTTCCTGCTTTTTTTTTCTTTTTGCTTATGTGGTGCTGAGGAATTGAACCCAAGGCCTCATGCATGCAAGGCAAGCGCTCTACCACTGAGCTACCTTCCCAGCCCCTCTTAAAATAATTTTTAAAAACTGCACTCCAATCCCTTTCAGTAATACATAATCTTCCAAACTCTTGTCAATTTTAAAAACACAGGTTTCAAAGGCTGAGCATGATACCACACACCTGTAATCCCAGCTACTTGGGATACAAAGATCAAGAATAAAGGCCAGCCAACCGAAAGTTAATGAGACATCACCTCAACCAACAAACCAGGAAGGCGGCTTCCCAACCATGTTTCAGCTACAGAGAAGGCATAAGTAGGGAGACAGCTTATGCTCTGAGGTCCGTACCAAGTAAAATAGCAAGAAATCTAGGGTTGGAGGTGTAGCTCAGTTGGTAGAGTGCTAGCCAATGAGCAAAAATGCCAGGTATCAGTCTTTTGCCAAAACAAAAAAAAGCACCAAAGCCTTCAGGGAAAAAAAATAAGTAAAGCAAAAAGAGATTAAAGAGATTGGCTCAAGTGGTACAGTACCTGCCTAACTGACAAGCAAGAACCTCTCAGTTCAAATCCAAGTAATGCAAAACATACCCCAAACACACCCATTAAACAGAACATTCTCTCTCTCTCCTCCCCTCTCTCTCCCTCTCCCTTCTCTCCCTCCTCTCTCTCTCCCTCTCTCTCTCTCTCCCTCCCCCCCTCTCTCTCTGTCTCCCCCCCCTTGCTAAACAAGGAACAGGTTTTCCCCAAAAGCTTATACTGGTAATGTAAGGATCTTAACCAAAGAATAAATAATGAAGCCTTTCAATCACTTTAAAGGGGTAAATACACAACACTGACAAACTGTTAGTAGCTTTATTCTCATTTGTTCAAAAGATATGAAAATCTATTATGAAATCTATTGTGTCCCAAGCATTATCATTAAGACCTAGTCCCTCTAGTACACAGTGCTCCTATATAGCACGATACACTGAATAAAATCAGGGTAAATGCAAACTGGAGGAAAAAAATCTATCAAATAAAGCAAAGAAAAGCCTGGCCATTCTGAGAGTTATCCTGGGCTTGTGTGCTACTTCTATCCCTTCCATCCCTAATAGCTGTGTGGCCTGAGAAGGCAGCTAACCTCTGCAGGGTCAGTCATGAGACCTGCTTCTGAGTTACTATCAAGAGAAACTTAACACATGCAAATACTTTGTAGTAGTTCAAATACATAATGAAATTACAGCAAAAGCCAATATGCCCACCATTAAAAAAGTGATCATCTCTGATCATCTCTAATAGGTTTATTGGTGGCCTTCCTCTGTTGTTGGTGGGTTTTTTTGTTTGTTGGTTTTGTAAAGAAGGATCTGAGGGGATATAGGATCCCACACACTTGTGATCCTGCATCAACCAACGAGATGGATCTGACAGCTCGTGCCCGTAATCTAGCTGAACAGGACAAGTACACAGGATAGCCCAGACCAAAAAAAGCCATGTTGCTTATCTGAAAAGCAACCTAAAAGCAATAAAAGCTGGAATACAGCTCAAGTATAGAGCTCTTGCCTACCCAGTGCAAAACCCCATGTTTACAACTCAATGCCAAAAAAAGAAAAAAGAAAATAGTGACAACCTTTCTGCTAAGGTCCCAGAACTCCTTCATCCCTGTCATGTTTTTCCATATCAACCTATTTTTACAAATCCTTTATAAATAAATCCATAATCCAAATCATTGGCCATAGTTGTGGCAGATTATAGAAAAATTAGCATAATTCCAGTACTAATAAAAAAAACATTTTCTAAACCCAAATATTTATTTTCAACTCCTACACTACATAAATTTTTATTTAGATGAGATGATATTACACTTAAGTGTAAGTCTGATAATGCAGGCAGGACAAATAAACTTTAAAACGTTACCATGTAATTTGAATAAACATACTAGTTTCTCAAATGAACAAGCAATTTAAGAAGTGCACAGTCCAAGCTAGAAACAGTGATGCAACCTATAACATTGGGAGAAAGAAAGGGGGATCAAGCCAGCCAGGCAAAGAAGTTAAAGAGACCACATTTCAACCAAGAACTGTCATATAAGCTATGTGAAAAATATGCATAGGACAACTGTGGTCAGGATGGCGTAGGCAAAAGGGTAGACTGTATTCGAAAATAACAAAAGCAAAGAAAAACAAGGTCCAAACTTGCATAAATGGTATAATAATAGATAGTATACTAACACAGGAGAAAAGATAGTAAAACACTATCATGTAGTACTACCTGTAAGTATTATTACCATTATTCTGATGATTACTCCCCCTATGAAAAAACTGAGCTTTGGGCTTCGTGTTTTGTTTTTTGTCAGTTGTGGGGCTTGAACTCTGGGCCTGGGCAATGTCCCTCAGCTCTTCAGCTCAAGGCAAGTGCTCTACCACTTAAGCCACAGCACCACTTCCGTTTTCTGGTGGTTAATTGGAGATTAGAGTCTCATTGACTTTACTGCCTGGGCTGGCTTTGAACCATGATCCTCAGATCTCAGCCTCTGGAGTAGCTAGGATTACAGGAGTAACCCACTGGCGCCCAGCGGGCTTCCTGTTTTTGTTGTCACCGTTACCTTTCTATTAATGCCTTTATATCATAAATTTCTTCTATTTGCCTTTTTCCTAATTATGTGTCTAAGGGTAGAAAGGTATGATTGATGTATTGATTTCACCATCTACAAGCAACAAAATCTAGCCATCTTTTTACCCCTTTTCCTCTTCGTCCAAACATCTGATTTAACTGCCCTTCTACTCCCAGTTAACTATAAAGCAATCAATAACCTTATTCTATTTTTATTTTTTATATTTGTACTTTGTCTGTGCCAGTTCTGTGACTTGAACTCAGGGCCTCAGTGATGTCTCTGAGCTCTTTTGCTCAAGACTAGTGGTCTACTACTTGAGCCTCAGCTCTGACTTAACTGGACATAACAGCCTCTCAAACTCTTCTGCCCAGGCTGGCTTCAAACTACAATCTCAGAACTCAGCCTTCTGAGTACATAGGATTATAGGCATGAATCACCAGTACCAAACTATTTTGTTTGCTTTTTTTGTTTTGTTTTAACTTCAAGTCAATTTAGCTGGGTACAAAATTCTTAGGTCTCACTAGTTGAGTATACATTAGATGTTACTCTATTGCTTTGGCACAAAGACTTGCTATCAATCTTATACATTCTGTTCCTCAATAAGGACTTTGGGTGACTAGATACACAGACCCAGGAATTGTATTCTTTATAGCCCAGTAAAATTTTTATTGTCCAGTAATGTGTCTATATGCTTGTCGTTTCTGCGTTATTTTATCCAGTTTCACACTGTGCCTTTTCTAAATATAATCGCAAAAGTTTTTATCATTTCAAAAAGTTTTTTCTAGAATTCTAATTGTTAGAACCTGTTAAGTTTCAGTACTTTGGTTCTTCATGATTAAATATCTTTGTATTTAACAACTATCACTTGTTCTGGAATACTTCTTTATCTACTTTATTTCCTCTTGGTTGATACTTTTTCTGCTATTCAAGGACACTTCTCTGAAGACATTATGTTTTTCACCATCATGTTTAGGGTTCAAGTTTAGTCTCCTTGTTTTTTAGTAATTTTTTTTCTCTTATTTTTCTTTTCTGGTATCCCAATCCAAGACCTCAAAGTCTACTACAGAGCTGTAATAATAAAAACAAATTGGTACTAGGATAAAAACAGGCCTAAAGATGCATGGATCAGTCACAAAGACCCAAAAATAAAACCATATACTTACAGTTATCTGATATTTGATAAGAGCCAAAGATATATGGTGGGGAAAAGTTAGCCTTCTCCAATAATCAGTGTTGAGGAAACTGGGCATCCATGTGTAGAAAACTAAAAGGGGATTCCTGGTTTGTTATCATGCACCAGTATCAAGCCAAAGTGATCAAAGACCTCAGTGTCAGACCAAAAACTTTCAAACTACTGCAAACTACTGCCTAGAACTTATAGGCACTAGCAGAAACTTTTTATTTTACTTTATTTTTTATTGTTAGTTTTTGGTCTGTCATGGGACTTGAACTCTGGGCTTGGGCGCTCTTCCTGCGCTCTTCAGCTCAAGGTGAGCGCTCTACTGCTTGAGCCACAGCGCTACTGGCAGAAACTTTTTGAGAGGAGTTCCAGAGGCACAACAACAGATAAGAGAACGTTCACAAATAGAGTTCATCAAAATAAAAATTTTCTCCATAGTTACTAAAATTAAGACAGCCAACAGACTGGGAGAATATCTTTACCAGCAATACATCCAACAAATGCCTAATATCCAAATTATACAAGGAGCCCAAGAAATTAACCCCTTCCAATTAATAAATCAATCAATAAATGGGCAAAGGAGCTAAAAAGAGACTTCTCAGAAGATAAGGTAAGAATGACAAAGAAACGTATGAGGAAATACTCATCACCCTTGGCCATAAAGGAAATGCAAATCAAAGCAATTCTGAGCTTCCATCTCATCCCAGTTAGATTGGCCAACATTGTGAATTCAAACAACAAACAACCCCACTGCACCCTTGGTGGGAATGTAAACTAATACAACCACGCTGGACAGCAGTCTGGAGGTTCCTCAAAAAACTAAGCATAGACCGCCCCTAGGACCCAGCCATACCACTCTTGGGCATCCTCCCAGAACATCACAAGCCAGGATACTGTAAACACACCTGCACATCCACGTTCATTGTTGCACTATTCATAATAGCCAAGTTGTGCCCTACAATAGATGAGTTGTTTTTCTTTAAATGTGGTACAATGGAATTTTACATAGCCATTGTAAAGAATATTATGTCATTTGCAGGGAAATGGATGGACCTAGAACAAATCATGCTAAGTAAGCTAAGCAAAGCTCAGAGAGACCAACAGCCCATGTTTTCTCTCATATGAAAAGGCTAGAGCTGAAATACATCAGGACATAATAAAATTACACAGGACTCTAGGCATTCACACAAAATGAAACCAAAGGAGGGGAGGAACACACCTCTGGTCATATAAAGTATTGTTTATCAAAATGAATTCCAGGGGGCTGGGAAGGTGGCTCAGTGGTAGAGCGCTTGCCTTGTATGCTCGAGGCCCTGGGTTTGATTCCTCAGCACCCATAAGCAAAAAGAAAAAAGCCGGAAGTAGCACTGTGGCTCAAGTGGTAGAGTACTAGCCTTGAGCTGAAGAGCTGAGGGACAGCGCCCAGGCCCAGAGTTCAGGCCCCCACGACCGGACCCCCCCCAAATATGAATTCCAGAAAAAGAAAAAGAAAATAGGACATATAATCAATTTTTACATGCACCATATTAGTACTTTTAAAACAAAATAATTCAAACTTCTTTTCTAAGAATAAAGGATCTCTAACAACTAGAAAATGATTATAAAAGGCTAAAATCTAGACTTAAAAGTGTCAAAATGAATCCCTCATGGAGCTGGGAAGGTGTCTCAGTGGTGGAGTGCTTGCCTTGCATGCATGAGACCCTGGGTTCAATTTTTCAGCACCACATAAGCAGAAAAAGCCGGAAGTGGCGCTGTGTCTCAAGTGGTAGAGCACTAGCCTTGAGCTGAAGAGCTGAGGGACAGCGCCCAGGCCCAGAGTTCAGGCCCCACAACTGACCAAAAAAAAAAAAAAAAAGAATCACTCCTCTGAAAAACAGGATATGGCTCAAGTGGCAGAGAGCCTGTCTAGTAAGTACAAGGTCCTGAGTTCAACACTAAAGCTACCTCTCCAAAAAAGAAATCACCTTCAAAATGGCTTATAGTTCTTTTTTTTTTTTTTTTTGTCCGATTGTGGGGCTTGAACTCTGGGCTTGGACGCTGTCCCTGTGCTCTTCAGCTCAGTGTGAGCGCTCTACCACTTGAGCCACAGCGCCACTTCCCGTTTTCTAGTGATTTATTGGAGATAAGAGTCTCATAGACTTTCCTGCCCAGCCCGGCTTTGAAGTGTGATCCTCAGATCTCAGACTCCTGAGTAGCTAGGATTACAGGCGTGAGCCACAAGCACCTAGCTTGGCTTACAGTTCTAAATGCTCTAGGATCTGCTCCAAGTTCACAACAGCAGATTCTCCAATGTTAGTTTTTGATGCCACAGAGAAATATTTATGACATCAAATGCATTCTATCCACGCTTACCATCCTAAATGACTAACTGTGATGATCTTAATCAAAACTGGCATAGAACAGGAAGTTCTTTAATCAAATAAACCAAAGGAATACTAGCTTAACGGTGGTTTCTTCCTACAGGAGCCTTTATGTTAATATGCATGGTATTATTCAAAGATGTACTTTCTCCAAATCTAATCTCAGGAGTGGTTCTTCACCCAAAATTAACTAAATTTGGTTACTTCTAGATTCCCAGGATGACAGCATTTCTGGGTGGAATGTAACATTCCTCACTACTAGGTTTAAATAGAAAAGGAGGAGCACATATGAAAGAGAAATCAGGAGGCAGTTACTTCAGTTTGGTGCTCAGGAGAGAAGGCAGGGACACAGAAGGATTTTTTATAGCAGGGCATATATATGTCAGCTGAAGTCAACGGAGAACCCTATAACCCAGAGTGTTTTCTATTTTCATTCTGAATGGTTTGACTTTAACAGGCAAGTCTTAAAATTTGATCATATACAGCCACTGAATTGTTTGTTTACATATATACACTCTGCCTTCACTGATTGCTAAGAGCTGGGATCCTTGCAGGGAGATTGCCCAGCACAGTACTCAGGACAAACACTAGCCAAATGTTTGCCCAACAAATGATTTTTTTCCTCCAAAATTCAAAGAAAGTCCAAAATTTACTTCATTCTTATATTCTAATTATATTTAAAATATGGGGGAGGAACCTCAAATATAACAACACAGAATGACTTATTTATGTATGGTCTGTTAAAGTACAAAGTCAACCTTTGGTGGCCAGTAATTTGTCTCATTTTTTTCCATCCATCTTTATTGAGGCACAATTGGGAAATAAAAAATGTACAAATTTAAGACATGCATGTGCACACACAATGTGTACTGATTACTAATATCAAGCAAATTAAGATACACCTCACCTTACATAGATACCATGGAAATCTACTAATAACATTTTTTAAGTCTTGAAAAGTCAATTCCTGCCTTAATGTTCTTTCTCAATCTTACTTCCATACCCTCACAAACAGTGTAAGAAAGTAAGTTACCACCAAATCCAACTGATATAACCAAGTCAGCAACATGAGCAATGCCTGTAGGAAAAGCAAGCCCTGAGAAAGTATGAAATTTGTTTTCAAATCCTACCAGCTGAAACATGATAAATGTGTATACAATAATATAGCAAGCTGCTAATATTGACATGACTCGAAAGCTATTAATTTTATGTTCAAAAACAATTATGAACTTTCAATAGAGAAATGCACCAATAGTAAGAGACTAGACATCCAAACCGAGTCCATAAAATTTTTCTGTGTTCTAATAATCACAAAGTTAACTGGGTAACTTTTACAAAGCACATTTATTCTTTGGATACTTAACTCCATTAACTCCACTGTCTTTAAAGAAAAAAAACTATTTGGAAATCCTGCACCTTCTAAGGACAAATAGCAACTGCCACCTTGCAATCTCATGAAAGAAATTTTCCCAAAGTAGAAATATCTATAAGTAAACTATGAGATAACCAAATACTTTTATTTTCAAGAGTCTGAACCCCAGGTATATCTGTAATTGCCATCCTTTTTCCCAAGAGTATCTCAAGTAACTATAGAACATTCAAAAACATTACTTCATGAACTTTTTACACTACTTTTCACAAATAAATATAAAGGATAAAATGATGAAAGGGTAAGGGGAAAGGAGGGAAAGTGATATAGGGAGGGAAAGAACAAAAAAAGAGAAAATAAAACCCTAGACCAATTTTTTGCGAGGGCGTCCATCTTGGGATTTGCTTGAACTCAGGGTCTGGGCGCCGTCTCTGAGCTATTTTGCTCAAGGCTATCGTTCTACCACTTTGAACCAGAGCTCCACTTCCAGTTTTTGAGTGATTAATTGGAGATGAGTCTCACGGGGACTTTTCTACCCAGGCTAGCTTCAAACCATGATCCTCAGATCTCAGCCTCCTAAGTAGCTAGAATTATAGGCGTGAGTCACCAGCACCCAGTTAAACCAAAAGTTTTAATGAACCAGTTTTACAACTGACTGTTGTCAGTCCTATTAAAATTATCCTACTAGCACTGATTCCCATTTACTATATTCTAATAGGGATGGATCTAGGGGAAACACATATTTAACCATTAGGATATATATTTTACTAACAAAAACCTTCCATTACCACCAACATAACAGCCAACTTTTGAAGAGCTTAATAGTATTATATTGTACTTGTATTAACACCACTTATAACAACTCTTAACAAAGTCCCAAAATCAAGTTTAGTAAATATTCTATCTGCATTACTAATCTACACAACCCCCCACTACATGCTGTTTATCAGAAAGCTCCTTCAAATAAAATATTCCATCAGTTCCACATTTTCTTAGACAACCACAGTTTTTACTATATTTCAAAACTTGAGTCACCTGTATGCATCGTCTTCTTTCAAGGCTCATAGCATCCTGACGGGGTGGGGGAAGGGAGGGAGGAGTCCAGCGGCAAAACTATAACACTGTGTGAAGAAAAACAGATTACAATAAGAGATAATGATGTAAGACAAGTATCCCTAACTAAGGAATAACTGATCTAACTACAATCCCCCAAACTTATACACAAAACTATTTCAAACTTGTAAAAGTGACTAACATTTAAGTTTACTTGAATAATTTCCCTTAGCCTTTCATTTATCAAAATGAAGTACATTTTTTTAAAAATCAAGTATAATTAAAATATATTCAATATTCAGAGGAAAGAAAAAGTTTTTTCAAAGTATGTTTAGTACCAATGAATATTTTAGGTATCAAATGAACTTATAATAGTTGACAAGTCTATATAATTTATGTACATTTTTGTAATTATCAGTTCACAGATCATATGAAAGTAAATTCACTCTCATAGTGACTTACTATCAAGGCAGAAATAATAAAAGTTACTTGTTGAAAAGATAACATGCCCATCAATCACTGTTATTCATAAAGTTCAGAGACATTTCTCCCGAGCCCTGCTCCCTCTCTTTAGTTCTCCAAGTGGTCATTCATTATTTTACTGCAATTCTCTTACAATATCCCCCTTCCTACTTACTACTTCCACTGGCATTTAATTACATAATGAGGATGGAGACGTGAAAGGAGCCTTATAGCTAGCTGTCAGCCGACAACACATAACAGAAGCAAAGACAGATACAAGCTGAAATCTAACTTCTGAAATCATTTGGTCAAAAATTACTTTTTTATTGATCCTGAAAAATTTAGTGATTATTCCAAATAAAATGTTGTTTATGTTGATCAAGTCCAAAGCGAGTCAAATGAAATCTATTATACCAGTCAGGAACTGGTGGCTCACATCTGTAATCCTAGCTACTCAGAAGCCTAAGATCTGAGGATCATGGTTCAAAGTCAGCCAAGGCAGGAATGTACATGAGACTAACCTTCAATTAACCACCAGGAAACCAGAAGTGGCACTGTGACTCAAAAGTGGTAAGAATACTAGCTTGAGCAAAAGAGTTCAGACAGCACAGAGGCCCTGAGTTCAAGCCCCACAACCACCAAAAAAAAAAAAAAAAAAAAAAGAATCTATTATCCTAAAAGATAAGTCATGTAGAGAATTCTGCAAAAGAAATACAAAAACTTTATTCCATCCTACATCATTTAGACAAGTTCTAAAAGTATTTGTTTTCTTTGTTGCTCTCTTAATCCCCCATCCTATACTTTACACTGTGGCCCTTCAATGATTCTACTTAACATCCCTTGTCTCAAACTTATTCTGCTAAGCTACCATCCTCAGAGTAATTCCATTTCCTAATACCTAGGTATTAACAAGGCTAAAATAATTCACATTAATATTTGCAATTTCCAACAAGTATATTTGTTAGCCCAAATGAATTTCCTGGCACTAGTCCAAATAGTGTTGCAAAATAATAAAATTTAAAAACTACTCAGGTAGTGTGAAGAAAACCATTTTTGGGCAAGTGGATTGTTGTATAGCTTGAGTTTCCACTTATGCAGCAATATTTCTGCTTTTAACTTAATTCTCCTATTTTGGACTACTGCTTTTTTTAGAAGTTCCAACTTTGTGCTCCAAATAGCAGCAACAAGAGATACTTCACTGAATGAGAAGCTGGGGACAAGGGATTAAATGTGTGAATTATTTTTGAATCAGGAATAGTCTGTTTGAAATTGTGTATATTCTGGATTTGAACTATTTTACCAGTTCAAATGCTTTGTATCAAATAATCCCTTAGGTCAAGTGGTATTATTCAGCTTTGAAAGTGTACAGCTAGCATATAAAAAGTACTCATCAAAATGGTTTTATTTCCAAAAATAACCAGTTACATTTAGTCCAAAGTCAAATTTTCAGGAGAGGGAAGAGGGAAAGAAAAAAAGAGAGAGGGGAGAGAGGAAGGGAGTTACACTTAAAAATGGTCAGTCTTGCTGGGCACCGGTGGCTCACACCTGTAATCCTAGCTACTCAGGAGGCTAAGATCTGAGGATCACGGTTCAAAGCCAGCCCAGGCAGGAAAGTCCATGAAACTCTTATCTCCAATAAGCCACCAGAAAACCGGAAGTGGCACTGTAGTGATAAAACGCTAGCCTTGAGCTGAAGAGCTGAGGGACAGTGCCCAGGCCCAGAGTTCAAGCCTCTCAACAGACCAAAAAAATAAAAAAATAAAAAAGGTCAGTCTTATTTAGGAGGAAATGGGGAAGGGGAAGGAAAAAAATAATGAAGGTAAAGAATTTTGAAGTACATTTTGAAAGAGAATGAATGTAGTTCAAATAGATTGTTTCCAACTATGAAAATTACACAATAAAACCTGTTGCCATTTGGGGGGAAGAGGGAAAGGAGTAAGAGTGTGTAGAGAGAGTGATAGAGGGAATGAGGTTGATTGAAACATTGCGAATATATGGAAATATAACAACAAAACCCCCCTCTGTATAATAACAATAGAAGCTAATTTCAAAAATGGTTAGTCTTTAAATTCCAGCATGGACCATGGGGAAGGAAAATATAAAGTTTAGTCACTAGGTATCAACTGGACAGTTACAACCTTTAGGCTCTTCACTTGACACTGTCCACCCATAAAAGGTTAATACTGCTGCAGGGGGCCACAAGAATGGAGGAAAGGTAGATACATGTAGCAATTATATTCAATGAATGCACATTATCTAAAGAATGAACTATGTAGGGGCTGGGAAGGTGGCTCAGTTGTAGACTGCTTGCCTTACATGCATGAGACCCTAGGTTAGATTCCTCAGCATCACATAAGCAGAAAATCCAGAAGTGGTACTATGGCTCAAGTGGTACAGCGCTAGCCTTGAGCTGAAGAGCTAAGGACAGCGCCCAGGCCTAGAGTTCAGCCCCCACAACTGACCAAAAAAAAAAAAGAATGAACTATGTAACTTGAGAGGAACAAGAGGAGGAAAATGGAGAAGAACCATGAGAGGTGACACTGACCAAGAAGCATTGTACTTAAAATCTGACTTATAGATTTGTAACCCCTTCATACAGCTACTTAGTAATAACAACAATAATAAAGTTACACTGCTACCTATAGCTTGTGAACTTAAATCACTTCTATAGAAAAAAGTGGTATTACTAATATCAAACTATTTCATATCAAAAGTACAATCAAATATTTTTTATTAGAAGTTGTTAGAAATTAAAAATTGTTAGTAATTAAAAAGTACAGCAAAGTACTGCTTTGGTCTGAAAATGTGGCTTAGTGGTAGAATGCTTGCCTAGCATGCATGAGGCCCTGGGTTAGATTCCTCAGCACCACATAAGCAAAAAGAAAAAAAGCCGGAGGTGGCGCTGTAGCTCAAGTGGTAGAGCGCTAGCCTTGAGCTGAAGAGCTGAGGGACAGCGCGCAGGCCCAGAGTTCAGGCCCCACGACCGGACTCAAAAAAAAAAAAAAAAAAAAAAGTTCAAGGGCAGTGCCCAGGCCCTGAGTAAAAGCCCCAGGACCAACACCAAAAATGAAACAAAAATTACTGCTTTAAGTACCTAAAGATTAAAAAAAAAAAAAAATACCCCCAGAAAATTCTCTGACACCTCTTAGAAACATTATCTATTAGTCACTACTCATTTAAAAAGTAGTACTTACTCAGCATAAGATTTTTTTTTTTTTTTGGTCCGGTTGTGGGGCCTGAACTCTGGGCCTGAGCACTGTCCCTCAGCTCTTCAGCTCAAGGCTAGTGCTCTACCACTAGAGCCACAGCGCCACTTCCGGCTTTTTTCTATTTGCTTATGTGGTGCTGAGGAATCGAACCCAGGGCCTCAGGCATGCAAGGCAAGCGCTCTACCACTGAGCCAACTTCCCAGCTCAGCATCAGATAAAGCATACCCATGATAACGTTGTTCCTGACATAGAGTAACTAAACCATCATATGCTGAGTAATGACAAGTTCCTGAAAACTTGACCTTTGATTAATTTAAGTAAAGATTCTGCCAGGTGCCATGGCTCACTCCTATAATCTCAACTACTCAGAAGGGCTGAGATTTGAGAATTTGGGTTTGAAACCAGCCCAGGTGGACAAACCCAAGACTTTTATCTCCAAATAACTAGCAACAGGCTGCAAATAGAGGTGTGGCTCAAATGGTGGACTTGTGGTGAGCCTTGAGTGAAAAAGCCAAGCAAGAATGTGAAGCCCAGAGTTCAAGCCTCAGAACATCAAAAAAGAAAAAAGAAAAAGAACGAACGAAAAGGCAAAGAGAGGGGGGAAGGAGGGAAGGAGGGAAGGAAGGAAGGAAGGAAGGAAGGAAGGAAGGAAGGAAGGAAGGAAGGAAGGAAGGAAGGAAGGAAGGAAGGAAGGAAGGAAGATGGAGGGAAAAAAAAAACAGTAAACTTTGATTCAATCCCCACCCCCATTAGTCATTCACAAACTATGGATTAACAATTAAACCCTAATGAAAAACATCTACAATTACTACCATAGGAACCTCTCATAGTTCCCCAAATTTTTCACAGTATGTTTTAGCTCATACCTTGACTAAAGCAATAAAATGGTCCATAAACAATCCAAGAGCTAAACTTTAGTGGTTTTCTGAAACTTAACCATTTTTCAGTGGTCTGAAAGCCACTTTACAATATTAACCCACGTGAAAGGAGGGAGGGAGAGAAAAGGGAAGAGGAAAGAGAGGGGGAAAAAAAAGAGGATAATAACTAAGCAATAATAGGGGCCATAGCTGGTCGCCTGCCAATGTGCGGTCCTGAGTTCAACTCCAGCACAGCACAGCACAAGTATGTAAAACTATCAGTGATACTGTGTTTTGTTTTTTTTTTTGCTTACTGTCTTTTCTCTCCCTTTGGGAAATGTGAAACAATTTTCATAGTTTTATAAGAATGAGGAATTCATGCTTGTATAGTCTGAGTTCCTCCAACATGAGTTCTGAGAGCACAGAGCTTCTTAGGAGCCTGTCACTACTAGAGAGTGAGGTATATATACATATATATGTAAATAAACATTCTCTATGAGGTACAGACCTAAGTTCCAGATGGCTCTTCTCTAGCCCAGCTCTCTTCCCTGAGTTCTAGGCCAAGTGCTCAGACTCAAGCTCAAAGCCTGAATCTCCCAACAAAGTTTCACTGTGAATCTCTTTAATGGGCACTTACATCTTACTTTAATTCACTTAATCGTCATAATTATATAGATCACATTAGCACCTCCATTTTTACAGGTTAAGGACATTAAGGTCCAGAAAAGTCACGTCACATGTTACCACTTGTAAAAAGAAGATTTAGATCTAAACTAAGTAACTCCATTCAAAACCACTGCTTTGGGGGGCTTGGAAGGTGGCTCAGAGGTAGAGTGCTTGCCTTGCATGCATGAGGCCCTGGGTTCGATTCCTCAGCACCACATAAGCAGAAAAGACCAGACGTGGAGCTGAAGCTCAAATGGTAGAATGCTAGCTTTGAGCTGAAGAGCTGAGGGACAATGCCCAGGACCAGAGTTCAGGCCCCACGACAGACCAAAACATACTCTCTCTCTCTCTCTCTCTCTCTCTCTCTCTCTCTCTCTCTCTCTCTCTCTCTGCTTTCGGGCTAGGAATGGGGCTTAGTAATAGAGTGAGTACTTGCTTGTCTAGCATGCATGAAGCCCTGTATTTCATTCCTTAGTACCACATAAACAGAAAAGGCCAGAAGTGGAACTGTGGCTCAGGTGGTAGAACACTAGCCTTGAGCACAGAGAGGCTCAGGGACAGAGCCTGGGCCCTAAGTTCAAGCCCCAGGACTGGGGAGGGGGGGAAAAAAACACTGCTTTTGCTTTATTTTTCCAAGGTGTCAGTGTTCTGTCCAAGCTGGCTTTGAACCTTACTCCCTCTATTGCTGTCAGCCTGCCCCTCAAAGCCCAGCCCAAGTTAAAGATCTTAAAGGAAAGGAACTTACCCTCAATTATCACAGTGGACTGTAAATGTCATCCACATCAACTGTCTCTCAAGAAAGAGGCAGAGGAAGATCTAGCAAACACAAGAGAAGACACTATGTTCCCGGAGGAACAGACTTATGTACCCATGTATCAAAGAATGAATGCTGCAGCCATCAGAGCTGGAAAAGAAGCTAGAACAGATTCTTTCCTGGCATTTCCTGAAGGAAGGATAGTCCTGGCCTTGAAAACTCCCTGAGTATTGCTGTGGTAACAATTTTAGACTTCTGCCTCCAGAGCTGTGAAAATAAACTGCTATTGTGTTTACAGTAATTTGTAGGTGGCTCCGGTGGCTCACACCTATAATCCTAGCTACTCAAAAGGCTGAGATATGAAGACCATAGTTTGAAGCCAGTCCAAGGAAGAAAGCTCATAAAACCCTTACCTCCAATTAATCACCAAAAGCCAAAAGTAGAGTCTTGGCTCAAGTGGTAGAGTGCTAACTATGAGCAAGAAAGCTAAGAGACAGAGATCAAACCCTAAATTCAAGCTCCAGGACTGGCACAAAAACAAGTTTCCAGTAATTTGTTGTAGTAGCCACAGGAAACTAATACAAATAGGTAAGAAAAATGTTTTCAAATCTTCAGCAACTCTATTTGTTCTGTAAATGTCACCTATGAAATGCTATACCTATTATTGGTATTTGTAGATGTTCAAATGGAAAAACTGTGCTTAATGTCAGCTTGGAATTATGTGCAATCATACCACCTTTTATTGTAGTATTTTACCTTTACTATTCAAACTTTTAAAAAGTTAGAACTACTGAAAGACATAAAATTTGTACCACTATCATGTTAAGTGAAACAATACTGAACAGCATCAGTCAAACAAAGTTCTTACATATTCTTTCACAAACAGCAAATGTTAAAATGCCAGACTGAGGCAGCATGAAGGCACAAACTGCCTTTTCTTTCCCACATAACACCTGGTACAATATTTGTCAAGTAAATCAACTTTTATATTTTCCTTTAACTACCAATAGCTGCAGGGTTTCTACAATGCTCTTCTCTCCAGGTTGATAATAAACGCATAAATCTCTATCTCTAATATCATAATGGGGTAGCAGCAAACATGTTTTTTAGATCCAAGATTGGGACTTAAACTCAGTACCCAATGCTTTCCCTCATTGGCTAATGCTCTACCAACTGAGCCACACCTCCAACACCCATATCCTTGTTCAACAAGAAAAAAAGCCAGACACTGGTAGCTCACACCTATAATCCTAGCTAGTCAGAAGGCTGAGATCTGAAGCCAGTCTTGGCAAGAAAGTCCATGAGACTCACTTCCAATTATCCATCAAAAAGCCAGAAGTAAAGCTGTGGCTCAAGTAGTAGAGTACTAGCTTTGAACAACAACCAAAAAAGCTCAGGGCCAGCAAGCCCCAGGACTGACACCATAAAAAAAGAAAAAAGGAAGAAGAAGGAGAAGAAGAAGAAGAAGAAGAAGAAGAAGAAGAGGAGGAGGAGGAGGAGGAGGAGGAGGAGGAGGAGGAGGAGGAGGAGGAGGAGGAGGAGGAGGAGGAGGAGGAGGAGGAGGAAGAGGAGGGGGAGGAGGAGGAAGGAGGAGGAGGAAGGAGGAGGAGGAAGAGGAGGAGGAGGACGACGACGACGACAACGACGACAGAAAGAAAGAAAGAAAGAAAGAAAGAAAGAAAGAAAGAAAGAAAGAAAGAAAGAAAGAAGGGAGGGAGGGAGAAGAAAAGGAAGAAGGAGAGAGAGAAAAGAAAAGGAAGGAGAGGAAAGGAAGAGAAAAAGTGAGACACTGAAAAGGGAGGAAGAGTTTGGTGAGGCTTCAGCAGCTGTTTCACATGAATTGTAGAGGTGGAAAGTGAAGGAGAAAAGGAGTAGACAAATGGAGAAAGGAAAGGTGGGTGAATAGTCATAATATTCGATGTGAAAACAAAACTTGAAGGGATGGGTGGGGTTGGGAGAGATGGGAGGGAATCATGAAAAGGGTGACATCAAGATGCTCTATATTCATAAACTGACATGTTGAATTGAAATCCTTTTGTACACACATTAAAAGTAATTTTTAAGTTAGATAAATAAGGGGCTGGGAAGGTGGCTCAGTGGTAGAGTGCTTGCCTTGCATGCATGAGGCCCTGGGTTTGATTCCTCAGCACCACATAAGCAGAAAAGGCCGGAGTGGCGCTGTGGCTCAAGTGGTAGAGCGCTAGCCTTAAGCTCAAGAGCTGGGGGACAGTGCCCAGGCCCAGAGTTCAGGCCCCACGACCAACAAAAAAAAAAAAAAAGTTAGATAAATAAAAAAGCTTGTTTCATTAGGAAAACAATTTAAATACCTATGAATAAGTGAGATTTGGCTCCACCATTACCAACTGCATCCGGGTTTTAAAAACCCTATATTCTTTCCATTAAAGGACAGAATATGCCTCTTCTCACAGGACACCTATAAAGTACTGAGCACATGATTTACATGGGTTTTAGTTCTCTTCTCTGTATCCTTAACCTAATGCAGGTTTCTCCATCATTTTGCTTGCCTACACGGTCTTGGAAACTGCTCTACACGAAGAGTTCTCTGAGTGCCGGGTACAGACTGTTCCTCAGAGGTAAACACTAACCAACCCAGCAGCCTCCTGACAGAGGATCATCCCACAGGCCCTCTCCTTCTCCAAAGCTGTACATCCTAATCAGAACCTTTCTTGTTCTGGTTGTAGGATTCAATCTTTAAAAGAAAACAATCCTTCAGAATGCCTCTGAAGTCTTTTTACCAGACTGTAGCTCCTCACAAGCAGAGACCCAGTGTGTCATTCCCATAGGCCTCCCTACAGCCCAGCCTTCCACACAGATGACACTGAATGTGTGTTTACCTGAGGGCATCAAGTTGAAACTATGTAAAACAAAAGTATCTGTAACTTATTTAATAGCACTTCAACTGGGTAGCTAACATTTTTCTGAGTTCCTACTTAACTGAAAAATCAAGAAGCCTAGATTTCTATCTATCATTTCCCAGGTAATTCTAAGAGGAATTAACAGTACTTATAATTCGCAGATATTGTGTGAGTCAGTACAACACATGGACTATCCTATAAAATAGTATAGATGGACTATACTATAAAAGTGTATACTAGGATATTTCTTGATTCTTTTCAGCTTATGAAACAACTTCAAATGTAACTCACTCCATGCTCCCTGAACCTTGGGAGGTACAATGCCTAGATAGGTGTGATTATGCATGTTCCCATGTGAGGTAACTGAGGAATAGATTATCCAAAGAAGTGGTTTCCATAATGGACAACTACAGTACATCCGAATCACCCTGAGGGGCTTGTTAAAAATTCAGATTCAGACACATAACCATCAAAATCTCCAGAGGGTAGGGGCTAAACCCCATGCTAAACAAAGACCCCAGGCAATTTTGACACATGGCAAAATCTCCAGATTATGATAAAAATCTGGATCCCAAAAGTCCTGACAATACTTAAAAACAAACTTTGTAGGACGGGTTTATTGCAGGACTATTGGCTACTCCAAAGATATTTGACTCTTAACTAAATGACAATGTAAGTGTGTCTAAGAATATATCCAGTGTAGAAAAATTATAACTTCCTTTACCTGACTTGTACCTCAATGAGACAAAGGCAACCAGAACTGGTTAGCTTTGTATTTCTAATTTCAAAATCTTTCATTATCCCTGGCCTTTTACCAATCATTTTTCAAATTAATTTATCTTTTTTTATGAACCATATAACTTTTTGCTTAGCAAAAAACAATAAGCAAAACACTTCCCTAAAAGAACTCTAATAAAATATATAGTACTTGTAGCTGAGACTCTAGTCATCCTCCTCCTTCGTTAATAGTGGTCAAGTACACTGTTGGCCAACTTAAGTTAAACTTCCTTGGCTCCCTTGAAACTGGAACTAACTATGTAACGAAGTTTTCACTGACAAAACGTAAACAGTGCCACTGGGGCCTCGGGACAATGAGTGAATGAACACTTCTCTATTCCTACCTTATTATACCATACCCAAGGAGACAGGAGAGCAACAAGAATGGAAGAAAAAAAAAAAGTGTCTCTAAACCATGAGAAGCTGTCACTCCTACCAACCTGGAATGCCCAGTCATCTTGAGATGACTCTATGCTCCTGGAGCCCAGGAACAGCCCGAGACCCTGTGTTTTGCTTTCTACAGGAACTATCCCTCTTCACAACTTCATCATGAGGAGACAGCTCTAATGTGATCACAAAACTTTCTGAACTCTGCTTCGACAATCAGGTACCCAATTTCTTAAATTGATAGAAATGGATACTAAAGTCTAGGTATCTTTTTTTTTTTTGGGGGGGGGGGGTCCGGTCGTGGGGCCCGAACTCTGGGCCTGGGCACTGTCCCTCAGCTCTTCAGCTCAAGGCGAGCACTCTACCACTTGAGCCACAGCGCCACTTCCGGCTTTTTGCTTATGTGGTGCTGAGGAATCGAACCCAGGGCATCAGGCATGCAAGGCAAGCGCTCTACCACTGAGCCAACTTCCCAGCCCCAAGTCTAGGTATCTTTAACTTCCAAGGTCATATTTCCTCCAATGCCATGCTACAAATGATTTCCAAGTCTACTTTCCTCTCAATATTATGCTATAAACTAGATTCTAAAACTGTACAGAAGGAACTACTTCAAAACTAACCTTTGGATTAATTTCACTGATTCCATAGATAATCTACTCCAACACCTGCCAGTTGCCAATGAATTTTCAGGTGAATGGACATTTATAGAGACCTTTAGTGTTCTTATATAATGTCTTCAATGCTGCGAAGCCTATACAACTTACACAGGAAACAAAACACGACCGAAGTTAACATTACCTCAAGGGGCCTAAAATAACCGCCATTAAAAGTGGCAGTTTTCTTTACAGAAGGTGGGTAAAACATTAGAAATGCCTCTTCTAACTCTCCTATCACTGCCTTCCATCAACTTCCAAATTCCAGAAGCACTTCTACTTACATCCACGCCCCAGCAAACCCAGATATCAATATTCCTTCCATATTCCTCCTTCCTAGATGACCACTGCACCCATTAACCTGCTGTCCTGCATTGCCAACTGGCCTCAGTCCCAAGAGGAGAGACAGGCATGTCGCAGGGACCTGTCTTAGATGGCAGGCCTCCTGTTTCTGTAGCACTGAGTAACCCTTCACTCACTGTATGTTAAGAGCCGGAGACTGTGAAACGCTTTCTCATGTTTATTTCTATTATAAAGATAAAAAGGTTTCCTTGGCTGGGAATGTAGCTCAGTGGCAGAGCATTAGCTGAGTATGTGCACAGCACTGGGCTCAATGTTTCCAAATCTCAGAACAGAGTTCCCCAATGAAACTTTGTTCATAGAATAAACTCAATTACCTTGTATTCAAAACTCCACAGGGCAAATGCATATTCATCCCTCTCTATTTATTAAAAGGAAAACTCAACATAGGTAAAAATTTGTTTTGTATAAATACCAAACCTATCAAATCATGTACTGAAAATAACTTCCTTCTCAAAATGAACTTCAGGAAATGGAAACAAGGGTTTTCTCTGTTTTGGTTTTCCTTTCTTTTTGTCTTTTTTGTTCATTTATCTGTCTCTGGAGGGAAAAGGGAAACACAGAAATGGAGGGACAAAGGGTGAGGGACCAAGGGTGAACAAATCCAGCCAATTAGACACTATACTGAAAATGAACTATACAACTTGTAGGTGGGGACATAAAGGAAAAAACACTATCCAAAAAGAAATGTACTCATTATCTGACTTATGTAACTATAACTCACTTTTGTGATAATAATAAAAAGTTAAAAGCCAGGCACTGGTTGCTCACACCTGTAATCCTAGCTACTCAGGAGGCGGAGATCTGAGAATTGCAGTTAAAAGCCAGCCTGGACAGAAAAGCCTGTGAGACTCTTATCTCTAATTAATCACCAGAAAATCAGAAGTGGCGCTGTGGCTCAAAGAGGTAGAGAGCTAGACTTGAACAAAAGAGCTCAGGGACAGTGCCCAGGTCCTGAGTTCAAGCCCCACAACCAAAAAAATAAAATGAATAACTCAGAGAACAATGTTTCTTTGCCTTTTTTGATTAGCCCATTCCAGAAGAAAACTTAAAATTTAACTTCAAAACCTTAAGTTTTAAATTAACTTTTTTTTTTTTTTTTTTTGGTCGGTCGTGGGGCTTGAACTCTGGGCCTGGGCGCTGGCCCTCAGCTCTTCAGCTCAAGGCAAGCGCTCTACCACTTGAGCTACAGCGCCACTTCCGGTTTTCTGGTGGTTTATTGGAGATAGGAGTCTCACGGTCTCTCCTGCCCGGGCTGGCTTTGAACCGCGATCCTCAGATCTCAGCCTCCTGAGTAGCTAGGATTACAGGCGTGAGCCACCAGCGCCCGGCTTAAATTAACTTTTTTAATTTTAATTTTTTAATTAGGAAAACTTTAAATTTAAAAAATTTAAATAGAAAAAAAAATTTTTTTGGCCAGTTACTCAGGACCTGGGCACTGTCCCTGAATTTCTTTTGCTCAAGGCTAGCACTTTACCACTTGAACCACAGTACCACTTCTAGTTTTTTCAGTTATGTAGTACTGAGAAATCAAACCCAGAGCCTCATGCATGCTAGTCAAGCACTCTACCACTAAGCCACATTCCAAGGCCAGGAATTAGATTTTTTTCAAGTAGAATCAATCCTGGGCCATGGTTTATGGTTTTCCACTCCTACTCACAAGAACAACTTTTGTCTTCTTGGGGACTGATATCAACCTGAATGTTCCAGACCTCTACTAAAAGATGATTTTAAACTCAAGAATCCATATTTCTTTTGTAAGCTTTACAGAAAATTCTGGTGTACAGGCTATGAGTCACAATTTCCTAACACATTTCCACTGTCACACCAAAGGCTAAAAACAGCATTAACCATTCCTCTCCTCAAATTAGAATCAGGACGCTACGTAAATGAATAAAAAAACTAAATCACCTAGGCATTAAGAAAGGAGATATAATGTGTTCAGGAAGCTGAGGGGAAGGTCTGTACAGCAATTAGAAGAAGCTGAGATTGCCTCTCTTCTTTAAACTGTACAAAGGACACTCGCAGGCTTACTATTGTATTATGTACTTTCTGCATTGTAACTGACCCAAAGGAGGTTTATTTCCACTGTTTCAAAGTATTTATTGAGAGTTTTTAGTCTACTATTTGGTATTTTTTCTTAGGTGAAACTTGGAACTGAGTACCCATAAAGTACTCATTCTGAATTTTCCCTTCTCTATGTTCATGAACCCTATTCAAAATTACATATATGGGGGTAAGGTGGATCAGTGATACAGTGCTTGCTTAGCACGCATGAAGCCCTGGATTCAATTCCTCAGTACCATATAAACAAAAAAAGCCAGAAGTGGTGCTGTGGCTCAAGTGGTAGAGTGCTAGCCTTGAGCACAAAGAAGCTCAGGGACAGTGCCCAGACCCTGAGTTCAACAACAAAAGAATAAACCTAAGAAAAACATATGGCTTCCATTTTTGGTACCTCTAGAATCACAGAAGCCCAACTACACTAAGTCCAAGTCATGAGAAAGTCTCAAGCTGGTAAGGTAAAAAGCCACATGAAGAAAGATACCCAAAGCACCATACAACTGAAGGAATAAGTCATCTATGTGAAATGGAGACAAGCCCTGCCCCAAATAGAACACTGTGAGCACGTAAGTACTGTTGTTTTAAGCCACTGAGTTTGTTAAACAGCAAGAGATAACCTCAACATTTTGCATGCCAATAAATGTGGGGGAGGGGGGAATTACAATAAATCTTTTGGCAAAATGTTATAAACATTATACTTCTTTTGAAATAAGTGATCTTCTTAAATTTAAAAAGAAACTGGTAAATTGTACCTGCTCATATTATATCAGCATATCCAACAACAAAAAAAAGGAAGGATCAAGATTAAACCTCCAGGGGCTGGGAAGGTGGCTCAGTGGTAGAGCACTTGCCTTGCATGCTCAAGGCCCTGGGTTCGATTCCTCAGCACCACATAAGCAAAAAGAAAAAAGCCGGAAGTGGCGCTGTGGCTCAAGTGGTAGAGCGCTAGCCTTGAACTGAAGAGTTGAGGGACAGCGCCCAGGCCCAGAGTTCAGGCCCCACGTCCGGACCCAAAAAAAAAAAAAAAAAAAAAAAGAAAAAAAAAAAGATTAAACCTCCATACTACAATCATAAACATACATTAAATTTTGGTAAGAATCATTCATAGATGATCTTTGTTGTTTTTTTTTTTTTTTTGGTTGGCCTTGGGGCTTGAACTCTGGGCCTGGGCGCTGTCCCTCAAGTTCTTCAACTCAAGGCAAGCACCCTACCACTTGAGCCACAGCGCCACTTCCAGTTTTCTAGTAGTTTATTGGAAATAAAAGTCTTACAGACTTTCCTGCCTGGGCTGGCTTTGAACCACGATCCTCAAATCTTAGCCTCCTAAATAGCTAGGATTACAGGCGTGAGCCACCAGCGCCCTGCTTAGATGACCTCTTTTGAGGACCCACCCTCTCAACTAAGATACACCATATTCAAAACTGGCTTGTATACTCATATAGACATTAGTGAGTAAAAAGAGTGTATGTACACTGTCAACTGTCACTGTTACACAACCATTGGTTGTATAGCTCAATCTAGTAAAGGCTCTGTGTGGTTGTTATTATCTGAGTATGTCTCCAAGATTCCCATGTTGGAAAGATTAATCCACAATGCCACAGAGTTGCCTTTGGGGGGTTGCTTAGGCTCATAAACAAATGAACTTCCTTATAAAATAACTTGGTGGAGGGTGTTTGTCCTTTTTGCCCTTCCACTTTCTGCCATTTGAGGTTATGGCAATCATAACCATATGGTTATAACCATCTGTCAGATGCGCCATTTTGGAAGCAGACTCTGGAAGTTCATCAGGCAATAAATCTACCAGTGTTTTGCTTTGTTTGAATGTGTCAGCACTAGGACTCAGGGCTTCAAACTCTCGCTCAACTTTTTACCACAGCTGATGCTCTACCACTTGAGCCATGTCTCCAGTTTCAGTTTTTTGCTGGTCAACCGGAGATAAAACAGTCAGGGATTTATTTGTCCAAGCTGGTTTCTCACCAAAATCCTCATACCTCAGTCTACTAAGTAACTACAACTTAAGTCACAAGATTTGCAAAAAAATGTTTTTCCTTTATAACGTAGCCAGTCAGCAGTATTCTGTTACAGCAGTGCCAATTAAGACAAGTCTGAGTATTAGCATCTCCTCCAAAATGCCAGAACCTGATAGAATTAAGAGCCTCTAGTACCACGAGGAATAAATTTCTATTACATATAAATTACCTAGTTTTCATCATATTAGCACAAATGGAGGCAGACCACAAACAAAAATAGTAATTTTATAAATATTTTATATATACAATAAGGCAATATGAACATATGAAAGGAGAACAGAACTTGACTCCTTCCAAGAAAAACTAAAGGCGCTAACATGTGAGATGAGCTAGGTTACAGAACACTTCCCCAAATCCAACCCATCAGGGTATAAATTTAAGTATTTTATTTCAAGTAAAATTTCCTGCTTTATTCCCCACCTATCCTATCTAAATTGGGACCTATAATGTAAGAGGCCCAGAGAATCATTAGATTTCATCTTAATTTCTCAAGCTATTGTGACTTTGAACAATTTATTCAACATCATTAATAAAAGATGAATAATGATTTAAATAATGGACAACAGGCACTGGTGGCTCACGCCTGTAATCCTAGCTGCTCAGGAGGCTGAGATCTAAGGGTCTCAGTTCAAAGCCAGCCTGGGCAGGAAAGTCCGTGAGACTCTTATCTCCAATAAACCACCAGAAAACCAGAAGTAGCGCTGTGGCTCAAGTGGTGGAGCGCTAGCCTCAGTTCAAAGCCAGCCCAGGCAGGAAAGGCTATGAGAATCTTATCTCCAATAAGCCACCAGAAAAGCGGAAGTGGTGCTGTGGTTCAAGTAGTAGAGCTGAGGGATAGCGCTCAGGCCAAGAGTTCAAGCCCCACAACTGACTAAATAAACAAACAACTAAATGACAACAAAGAGTTTGAGTGGTATTAAAGAATATAACCTTTCTGCCGGGCGCTGATGGCTCACGCCTGTAATCCTAGCTACTCAGGAGGCTGAGATCTGAGGATCGCAGTTCAAAGCCAGCCCGGGCAGGAGAGACCGTGAGACTCCTATCTCCAATAAACCACCAGAAAACCGGAAGTGGCGCTGTAGCTCAAGTGGTAGAGCGCTTGCCTTGAGCTGAAGAGCTGAGGGCCAGCGACCAGGCCCAGAGTTCAAGCCCCACGACCAACCAAAAAAAAAAAAAAAAAAAAAAAAGAATATAACCTTTCTTTAATGCCTCTAGTAACTGTATACTAGGCCCGATATCAGAGGGAAAGTGCTATAAGAAAAACAAGCACAGACAATGTGCTCCAAGAGAAAACAGAGGAAAATCACAAGAAGACCTAACACATAGGGGAAATCAGCTACTCTGAATAGCTCTACAATGGAGAGAGTAAGACAGGACTACAGAAGACTGAAAAGCCAAATTAGAGTCAGATTACAAACAGAATCTGATTAATAGATTTGGTTTTCATCCCACAGTAATAAGGATCATAGGAGACTGGAGGCTGCAAGACAGTACACTTGGAGGAAGGGGAGGCAGAAAAGGCTGATGACTACAAAAATAAAAACAGAAAACCTCATGTGAAGGAAGAATATTTAAAGCTTCAACAAATACACATTCAACACAGATGCCAATCCACGCATTTGTTGGCTCATACAAAGTCACTGAAAATAAAACCCACCTAAAACCAGTGAAGGGGTAAAAAATACTAAAACACAGAAGACAGTGATGGACAACTCTTCAGACACACACAGAGGTAGCTAGCACACCAGAGAATGCAGGAAGCCACAGAGTAAGTGCCCAAGGTTGCCAATGCAAAGGGAATATCCTAAGAAATCTCAGGCCTGTATCTCAGGCTGAGGAGCACTGGAGGGCCAAGACACAGATACATTCTGTAGTTCTGACAGGGAGGCTAGCGATACATGTACACACTAACAGCAATGAGCACATCTAATGTTCAAACATGAGTTTCTAAATACATTCTCCACTAAAAAGAATCAGGGCACTAGGCAAAGAATTCTTAAACTTTGTAACAAATGCACAATTTGTATGAGAAAACTTTAAAAAGTCAGACCCCAACAGAAACATTTCTACCAAAAATAGCTCATCTGTACCTATTATGAAGAAAATCAAATGCACACAGATTCAATGAAATAACTTGGCCTGTATTCTTCAAAAACATCAACATCATAAGACCAAAAAAAAAAAAAAAGTTGAGAAACTTCTTGATCAACACAACTAAAAAACACATGACAACAAAATATATATGTGATCCCAGGCTGCAGCTTTTCTCTAGAAAGAACACAAATCAGCCAGGCACTGGTGACTCACACCAGTAATCCTAGCTACTCAGGAGGCTGAGATCTGAGGATCACAGTTCAAAGCCAGCCCCGGCAGGGAAGTCTATGAGACTCTTATCTCCAGTTAACCACTCAGAAAACCAGAAGTAGTGCTGAGGTTCAAGTGGTAAGAGTGCTAGCCTTGAGCAGAAGTACACAGGGACAGCGCCCAGGCCCAGAGTTCAAGCCCCATGACCAACAACAAAAAAACAAACAAACAACAAAAAAAGAAAGAAAGAAAGGAAACAATTCAGACAACTGTAGAAACTTGAAAGGAGATTCAGGATAAATCGTAGTAACATATGAACACTGTTACTGCATTCCATAGTTGTATTGTTGCTTTTCAAGTAAATTCCTTATTTGAAGGAAAAAGGTCCTATAGCATTCAACACAGCAGACTTCATTACAACTTTTCAAATAGTGTAGGAAATAAAAACTACTTTCCGACAGGCGGTGGTAGCACACTTGTACTCCTAGCTACTAAGGAGGCTGAGATCTGAGGATCATGGTTCAAAGCCAGCCTGGGCAGGAAAGTCCATGAGACTCTTCTCTCCAATAAACCACCAGAAAACTGGAAATGGCACTATGGCTTAAGTGTTTAGTAAAGGGTTCACCTTGAGCTGAAGAGCTCAGAGACAGCACCTAGGCCCAGAGTCAAGACCCACAACCAACAAAATATATATTTTTTTCACTTTTCCTAAAAGTTTTTAATTAGCTTCAATAAAATATAGCAAGGTCTGGGAAGTTGGCTCAGTGGTAGAGTGCTTACCTCGCATGCATGAGGCCCTGGGTTCGATTCTTCAGCACCATATAATCAGAAAAAAGCCAGAAGTGGCGCTGTGGCTCAATGGGAAAGCACTATTGAGGTGAAGAGCTGAGGGACAGCACCCAGTCCCAGAGTTCAGCCCCACGACCAGATTAAAAAAAATTATATATATATGGTAGCGATAATCCAAGTTCTAGTCCAAACCCCAACCCCAAACAGACTGGCAAATATCCTAGCTACAAAAATAATGAAAGAATAATCTGAGGAAAAAGTAAATAAATAGACTCTGTACTGAAGAGATAGCAAGCACAAGAGAAAATAGATTTGCAGAAGCAAGAACAGTGCATTCTAAGCTCATGCCCCAGTTCCACTGGGAACATCAGCAACAGAAATATGTACTCCCTCTCCCCCAGGCATAGGATTTATCATCTCAATCCAAGACACTAAAAGTCCTGCACTAAAACTTCAAGACCAAACACATGTGTCCCTCACTCACCCTGAGCCTTCAGTGAAAACCCTCACCCTCACCACAAGGAGTCATTGGTTTTATCATGCCTTAGTCCTAAATGCAAGCCCAAGGATGGCTAAATTTTGAGGAATGATGCTGATATAAATAAAGGCAGAAACCAAGAGCTGGGCATGGTAGTACGTCCCTATAATCACAGCTACTCAAGAATCTAATGCTGGGGGCTGGGGGTTTAGCCCAGTGGAAGGGCGCCCGCCCAGCGCACCCAAGGCCCTGGGTTCGGTCCTCAGCCCTGGGGAAAAAAAAAAGAATCTAAGGCTGAGGCAGAGGATCACATGAGTGCAGAAGTTCAAGGCCGGCATGGACAATATGGAGACTTGTCTCAAGACAGGAAGGAAGGAAGGGAAGGGGGGGAGACTAAAACAAGCAGAAAAGCAGGAATCCAAAGAGAACTGAAACAATACAACGAAGAGAAAAAAGGCATTAAATTATAAATCTGCTCAAACATATATATATATATACACATATATATATATCCAAATAAAAATATAATGCCAAAAAATAAAAACAAGAAAACTTTGATCTAAAATAAAAGTTGAAAATATCTCCCATGGAATGAAATATATATCACACAAAATAACAAAAGTGCTTTCAAAACACAAAGGAAAGAAATTACACAAGAAAATTCCCAGGACTAAAGATCCGCTCCTCTAAAGTGAAAGGATGGTTGGAAACTGTTAAAATGCTGTGTGGCACTATGTCAGACTGCATGCCAGAGGTAGAGAGCAAATCTTTAAAACTCCCAGAGTATGGGTAGAGACATATAACAAAAACCAAAAGCTTCTAACAAACTCCAGCATCTGGAACTCAAAAGAAATAAAAATAGGGGGATTATCATGGAGATACATTCAAAAGCACCCAAGCCACAGGAAGCTACAAATGAAATTAAATACAGAAACTCCAACGGGAGAAACAAAACAGCAACAAAACATTGGAGTAGCCAACAGATTAAAGGAAGCTTTAGAGATGTGTCAAACTATGATAAATTATGGACCTTACTTAGATTCTGATTTGAATATACTGTTTTAAAAATACAATTATAGGGGCGGGGAAGGTGGCTCGGTGGTAGAGTGTTTACCTTGCATGCATGAGGCCCTGGGTTTGATTCCTCAGCACCACATAAGCAGGAAAAAAAAAAAAAGCCGGAAGTAGCTCTGTGCCTCAAGTGGTAGAGCGCTAGCCTTGAGCTCAAGAGCTGAGGGACAGCGCCCAGGCCCAGAGTTCAGCCCCCACAACCGGACCCCCCCCCCAAAAAAATACAATTATAAGGCAATCAAAGCAATCTGAATTTTCATCTGGAAGAAAAAATAATCTTTAAACGTTAAAGGTATCAACATCTTTTTTTCTTTTTTTTTTTTAGTTTTGGGGTTCAACCCCAGGACGCTGCACTTGCTAGGCAAGCGCTTTGCCAACCTTCAACATCTTTTTTTAAAGGTATGATAGATAAACTATCAGGATTATAGTCCGTGTGTGTGTGTGTGTGTGTGTGTGTGTGTGTGTGTGTGTGTGTGCGCGCGCGCGCGCGTGTGTGTGTGTGCGTGTGTGTGCATGTGTGTGCGCGCGCGCGCTGGTCCTGGAACTTGCACTCAGGGCCTAGGCTCTGTACCTGAGCTTCTTTTGCTCTACCACTGAGCTCTAGCTTCAGCTTTCTTGGTGGTTAATTGGAGATAAAAGTCTTATGAACTTTCCTGCACAAGCTGGCTCAGATCTCAGCCTCCTGAGTAGCTAGAATTACAGGCATGAGCCAACTGTACATGGCAAGAGTATCAATTTTCTAAAGAGATCACAAGTTAAATAAAAACAAACTGAGAGTTCATTATAGTCTCTTTTTCTATCTTTTTTTTTTCCTTGGTTAGTTGTGGGACCTGAACTCAGGGCCTACGTGCTGTCCCTAAACTCTTTTGCTCAACTAGCACTCTATCACTTTGAGCCACATCTCCACATCCAGTTTTCTGGTGGTTACTTGGAGATAAGCGTTTCAAGGACTTTCCTGCCAGGGCTGGCTTTGGACTGTGATCCTCAGATCTCAGCCTCCTGAGTAGTTACAGGCATGAGCTACCTGCGCCTGGCTCATCATTTTGTTTTCATGGAAAGCAGCTTATAAAGTAAAATCATTTTGCAATATAGAGTTGTCAAATGATAACTGATTATGAATAAAAGAAAATTTGAAAATGTTTAAGAAAGCGTCTCAAAAAATTAAAGCAGAAAGCAGAAAAGGACTAAGAATCTGATCTGTTGGAAAGTCTATGACGAATAGTATCTGAAAGCAAGCTATTTCAGATACAACTCAAAATCTGATAGCGTGCAGGTTTGAAAATGGTAGAAGAGACAGAAGCAGTAAAAACACAAAACTTTGTTTTCTTATGAACTATGCTGATTGGATTATATTAACTGGTACCACAGACCAAGTATTTTAAGAAGTTCCAGCTGGGAAGCTCAGATATTAGTACATTAACTCCCATTTCCCTATAAACATATTATAGGGTAAAGTGGATTCCGTTCTAACATACATATGTGCATGATTCCTGCTCTTACAAAACTAAATCTAGTGTTTGCTAAAAATATGCCCCACAGAAGAAATACAGTATAAAAATTAGGAATGAAGGCTGTCATCTGATTTGAATTCTACCACGTTACTAATTTTAGGGGAAATTACTTCATATCTAAAAGTAGCTTTCATCACAGGTTAAATAAAAACAATACCTAATTGAGTTGTGGTATGTTTGTATTTATAAGAGTTAGGAGCAAAGGGCTGGGAAGGTGGCTCAGTGGTAGAGCGCTTGCCTTGCATGCATGAGGCCCTGGGTTCGATTTCTCAGTACCACATAAGCAGAAACAAAAAGCCAGAAGTGGTGCTGTGGCTCAAGTGGTAGAGCGCTAGCCTTGAGCTGAAGAGCTGAGGGACAGTGCCCAGGCCCAGAGTTCAGGCCCACGACTGCACCCAAAAAAAAGAGTTAGGAGCAAAATCAATAAAGACTGTGGTAACCTAACTAACAGGGAGGGAGAACCGCCATATTATGTTCATGTGTGAGTTGTTTCTCTCCAATATTCTCCCAGTTTACTTTCTTCCCACCTCAAGTTCTAATGCTTTACAGAGCACATTCTGGGGAGAGAAGGTCCCAAATATGAATCCTGCTTCCAGTATACTAGGAGTGGTTTTATTACTGTGTCTTTGTCCCTCCAGCCTCTCAACTATTTTTGCTACTACTTAGCATCCACTCTGCAAACCTTTCTAATCATAGTCCTAAAACTATTACACCTAGATCCCAAATGCTAAAGCCTGACCATCTCAGAACCAGAGACAATCTCTCAGACTGACTTCTCCAGTACTGGAATAGTAATACTAAAAATGTTTATCAAAGAAAGAATGCATACATTAACATCAGTTTTATAGTTAAACACCCAACATTTAAGGAGTCTTCTATGTGCCATGTGTACAAGGCACTCAAGATACAGCAATGAACCAAACATACAACCCTGCCTGAAAGCAGCTTGGTCTAAAGAAAGCAGAAACAAATGCAACAACTATACAATTCAGTTAAGTATATCAAAAGGTGAATACAAGTTCAGGGTGCTTGAAACCTAACTTAAAGGAGGGAGGGGAGTCAGGAAAGTCACTGAACGTAGGATAGCTGAGATCTAAAGATGAGATGGAGTCACAAGACAAAGTCTGAAATACTTTACAGAGAAACTGGGGCTTGGAGACATTTATGAAGCTAGAGAAAGGAAGGTGTGATTGTCCACAGCTACCCTACCTCATACTGCTTATGTCTTCATCCAGCGCTCCCCCCACCACCACCAAGTTACAAGAAGGATATGTAAAGATTTCAATCAGCAGAATATAGCAATGGTAATGGGACATCATTACCACAGTTACTGACACTTGTACTACAAAGTAACTAACTCTTTTGCTGGCTCTGGGAAAGTAAGTGGCCAAGTTAACAGGGAGCACATAGCACATAGACACCTGCCAACTGGCAGCAAGAGACTCTCAGTATGATAATGCACAGGAATAGAATACTGCCAGCAACCACATGAGCTCAGAAGGGCTACCTTTCTTTCCCCCTTCAGGAGTCAGATGAGACCACAACCTCAGGCAGTATACTTCCAGCCTCCTAAGGTCCCAGGAAAGAGTACTAAGATAAAATGTGTCTAGACATCTGCCACACAGAAACTATGAGATAATAAATGTATACATGTGTTTTGAGCTAACTTTGCATTGTTTTGTAATGAAAGAAATACAAAGTAGTACAACAGATCAATCTTTTCTACCATACCCTGCTGCTTTGTTGGAATACTTTTTTCCAGCTACACTAACTACAACACCAAAACCACTTCAAGTTATAATCGCAATTACTCTTGCACAAAACTCATGTATCAAGATGTCAACATGAAACCACAACCTGACCCTCAATTTCATATGGACTTTTTAAGAATGCTGTTAGCTAATTCTCTTTGTTGTATCTGTTTCTACACTGAGTTTTCTCTTCTGTATGTTCAAGCTTACTTACCTTTCTTTTTCTGTAATAGCTAATAAAGCTATCATCCAGTTATTTTCCATGTCTGTGCCTCATTTTCTAGAGAACTGCCTTGTTATTAATGTCCTTGTTTGTTATTTCTACCTTCTTGTGTCAGTTTCAGATTTCATTCACCTGATTTCTTACCTATACTTCTTCACATTATTTCATGTTTAATTTAATAGTGTACCTTTTACAGGGCTTAGGACTAGGATCTATTGTTTCTTTGGAACCCACTGGACACTGCAATGACAAGCAATTTACATTATTTTCAGATGAGATTACTCCTTTTGAGGTTTATTTGTAAGCTTTTCTCTCTTCCTCCCCCCCTCCCCCCAGACTGATCCACAGAGGCCTTTACTTTAGGACTACTTTGGCCCTTCTGGAGTTTCAACAAATCACGCATTTGCGATCTTTCCTTTCTGGTACTCAAATAATTTTAAACCTTGTATATTTTCTGAGGATTGTCATGCTCACAGCTTCCCCAAAGAGTGTTCCTTTATGCAACCGTATCCTATTTATTTATATAAGTATTCATCCAAACAATTAAGAGAACCACTAACAACACTTAAGTAGATGGATAGAACCTTTATACTTAGCTCCTTTCTCTCTAGAACTCTGTTCCTCAAAGCAGAAGCCCTTGGTCTTCTGCAGCTTTAACCATTGCTTCTGTAGCTTTCCAATCTTTGGTCACTGAGTTGGGAACTCAATGACCTTCTATTTAGAATCCCCCTCCCCACAGACCTCAGTGCCTCCAGGCAGGAAACTAAGCCATCATGGGACTTACCTCATTCACTGCTCATCTATCAGGGATCTTAGTCCTTTAGTACCTAGTATTCAGTATCTGAAAAGTCTTTTGTGCAATGTTCCAGATGTTTATGGTAGGAGGGAAAATTCAGAATGCTACTATCTCACAGTAAAAAGTACAAGTCCTAATTCCTTGAACTTAAGTTTAAACTGTTATGCCAAGGTCGCAGGACCCCCCCCACCCCCGCAAGAAGACCGCCGAGAGTCAGACTCTACAGATGTTTTATTTAAACGGTCTGCAGCTCGGGCCTCGTCCTACACTCCACACAGCGGAGCCCAGGAGGAGAGCCCCGAGCTAAGGATTTGCAGGTCTTATATAGGCACACAATCAACCAGGTGTTTTGATTACCACCACGTGTTGATTTGCTAGATAGAAACAAGCAACAAGTGGTGGTCACTGCCTCAAACTTTAACCTTTCAAAACTACACATTTTATAAACTGTAACACCTACGTACACACAATATGTAAGTTATGCATCTTCACTTTGTGTGTGTGTGTGAGATGGTACTGGGGATTGAACTCACGGCTTTGGACTCTTGACTGACTTTTTCACTGAAGGAGTTACACCGCTACTTCCAGCTTTTTGCTGACTACCTGGAGATAGAGTCTCTTAGACTTTTCAAGCTCAAGCTACATTCAAACTTTGATCCTCAGATCTCAGCCTCCTAAGTAACTAGGATTATAGGCATGAGCCACTGGTGCCCAACCATTCATCCATCACCTTTGTAATAATATTATTTGACTTCTCGCTTCTTCTACATCTTTACAACACTAACATCTATGGGTAAAGGGATCTGTATCATGTCACTTGCGTATTCCCTTCCCACCTAGACTATATCCTGGCCTAGGCCAGACTCTTGAACTTGACAATTAAACCAATAAGCAAACTGTTTTATAAGTATTTAACATATACCAAGACCTCTTCTCATTAGTAAATTCTAATCTTGATGCAGGTAGGCCAGACCCTGGAGAATTCTTTTGAATTGTCTATTATCTTAATTAGCATCATCTAAAGGAAGGTTTAGCTGCAAACAAAAGCAACTAGCTCTGGCTTTGTTGAGACTGAAAGGGAAGTTATTAAAGTATATTAGGTAATTCCCAGAAAACCCCATGAGGGGACAAGTCCCAGTTAAAAAGAAGAATCAAACTTCAAATAATAGATCTGGTCTAGTAAAGGCCACACAAGATTTAGACACTGCAACTTGTATTTGACACCCCTGAGACCAGACACTCGAATGTTGAAAGTGGAATCTCTGCTGACGCTGCCTCTGAAAAACACACAGCACTCACTCTGTAACCTGGAGCACAGATTCTATGCGCCATGTGCTTCTGAGGTAGTCAGGCACAAGTAGGTCACCTGACTGCACAAGACAAAGGGAAAGTGAACAGCTGGTCTCACACTGGAAAGAGGTCTCTGCTTTTCACCAAGACTTCTCAAATAAAGACTTCTTAAAACATAGAAGTTAGATTTTATTAATCATCCAAAGACGAATAAACTTCTAGTACCGGGAAACAATCCCACACTCTGAACTTTTATCTACCTCTTCAATTAATGGGCTACAGAAGGTCTGTTTCTTTCTTTCCTCTCTGAAAGTTCAAAAATGGGTAACTGGCCGGGTGCCAGTAGCTCACACCTGTAATCCTAGCTACTCAGGAAACTGAGATCTGAGGGTCACGGTTGAAAGCCAGCCCAGGCAGGCAGGAAAGTCCATGAGACTCATCTCCAATAAACCACTCAGAAAAACGGAAGTGACATTGTGGCTTAAGTGGTAGAGCACTCGCCTTGAGCTGAAGAGCTGAGGGACAGCGCCCAGGCCCAGAGTTCAAGCCCCACAACCGGCAAAAAAAAAAAAAAAAAAAACTTGAAACAAATGTTAATCTTATAAATTTAAAAAGCACTGACATGCTCAATAGCCTCAATAATTTTCTAACTAGTTACAAGACTCATTCTTTTAAAAATCTGTCCATTCTATAAGCCTATACTTTCTTCTCATCTAAATTTGAAATCAAAGCTTTCTAGCATACAAACTATTTTCTTCACTTTTCTGTCCGTTTTAAATGAAACCAAAGCTAGAAGTGCTAGATTTGCAGTTGAATGAGCATCACTCTGTTGGCTAAGAATAAGGCTAATAAATATATTATCCTAGCTGATTCCCTTCTATAATTTAAAACTACAACAGGATTTGGTGGTTCATGCCTTTAATCCCAGCAATCTGGAAGTTGAGGCAGAATGATTGAGATGTGCTAAATAAACTGCCTAAGTGAACTGCTCCAAATGACCACCAATGACTGTACTGAGTTCAATAAACTGGTAACATTACATATACTTTTAATAAGGAAGGCACAATTCTTTCCACTTCACACTCAATACTAAACTACCAATATATAGCAGGCACTCATAATCCACAAATAATCTTCTCTTTCTAGTTTGTACAGTAAATACACAGATTTTCCAGTCTATCTTTTTTTTCTTTATATGCTGACAACGGGGCCTGAACTCAGTCAGGGTGTAGGATTTTTGCTCAGTTTTTCAGCACAAAGAAGACACTATCGCTTGAGCTATACTTCTGCTTCCGGCTTTGTGCAAATTAACTGGAGAGAAGAGTCTCTCAGATATGGCTTGGAAGACTGATCCCTAGATCTTAGTCTCCTGAGTAAGTTAGGATTATATTACAGGTATAAATAAGCCAGCAAGTGCCTAGCCCAATCCTCTATCATTAAAGAGCCTCACCCTCCTTTTCCTCAAACTTCCAAACTCCCTGTTCTTACTTAAGTCCACAATTAATCCTCTGTCCCAGTTTTTAGGTTCCCAACACCAACCAGCAAAAATCAGAAAATGCTGTTCATTGATTCATTCAACAATATTTATTTAGTGTTTACTAAGTATCAACCACTCTAGAAACCCTTAAGAATAGGAAAAAGGGAAAATACCACTGTTAATTTCTTCAAAGGACTAGTCTATCAAACAGTTAAAAAAAAAAAAAACTATATTGGAAGTGGTGCTGTGGCTCAAGTGGTAGAGCGCTAGCCTTGAGCTGAAGAGCTGAGGGACAGCGCCCAAGCCCAGAGTTCAAGCCCCACGACCAAAAAAAGAAAAAAAACCTATAGTAAGAATTATAAAGGAACAGGAAAAATGAAATTTTTTAAGCTTAGACTTGGGGAGAGTAGGAGGCCTTCCCCTAACAAAGTTTTTATCTAGGCTGAAAATGAATGAGGAAAAGTAGTTAATGAAGAGATGATTTGGGACAGAAAGGGAGACAGCTACTGCCACATGACCCAGGGGACCTGAGAAGTGAGACTGCAGCAACACTGCCAGGCAGATCATTTGGGTAAGAGTGGAAAGGTTCACCTTGAGAGTCTCAACCATTAAAGAGTCAAATGACGATGAAATCTGGCTCATTTACTCAAATCCCTCTTCTATTTCTGCCCATTCAAATGAACTTTTCTTATTCCTTGATCTTTCTATATGCCCACTTTATACTTGACAACTTTTCCAATCTGTCTGCCATGAATCCTAAAACTCCTCTCATCAATCTCATTTTTCTACAACTGCTGTAGAGTAACTGTTGGCCTTCAGGACAATTCCTAGGCAAATTTACCTAGATTTATTGAGGTTTTAAGCTGTACTATGGAACCATAAAGAAATGCAAACAAAATTAGAAATTTTGAAATACTTAATGAAATCTTATTCCTTTGAAAAACTGTCACAAAACAATCTTTCATCCCACAGAAGTAATGTCTACCAATGACAAGTGGTGTTAAAGCAGGAAGTAAAATCACCACTAGGTAGAAGTTTTTCTTTTCATGAGAAAATTACCAAATCGGAAAAATTTTAACAAACCCTATTTGTCTTAAGGACTAGAGCCCTAGGCACACCCAAATAAACCTTTAACTCAAATTAATTGTCAAAAAAACTTTTTAAAGGACTATTTGAACCTTGGGTTGAAGGCATAGTTCAGCAGCAAGCCCTGAGTTCAGTACCCACTGCCACAAGAGAGCACCATCTAAAGTGGTCAAGTTTATATATTCGAGGTCCCCCAGTGAGAATTTATGTTTCCTCTAGACTGTGTCCTTCAGCCTACACAGAAGACTATTAAAGATTTCTCCATTAGGACAAATCTTCCAAGATGGCAAAGACAGTGGTAGCCATAATTCCAGTTTGGTAATCCAAGGCTTGCTAAAAGCTTACTATCAACTCACAAGATGCTTTTTAGCTGATCACATTTCTTAAAATACATGTATAAATAAAGAGAATATCATGGTTTTCAAGGAAATACTAAAACAGAATAAATGAACTTCTCCTATCTGTTACTCTGTATTTTATAAATGACGACTACTTGCTTTTGCGATCTGCAGCTTCAAACACGGCCTCTGGCATCTCCTGCTGCCCCATAGTCAAGCTCATCCCTAAAGGTGCTGCAAATTGTTCCCACCTAATTTTTTTTGGGGGGGGGAGCAGTCCTGGGACTTGAACCCCGGGCCTGAGCCCTGTCCCAGAGCTCCTTTAGCTCCATGCTAGTAGTACTGGACCACTTGAGCCACAGCTCCACTTGCAGATTTTTTCTGTGATGAACTGGAGATAGTCTCATAGACTTCCCAAGCCATTGACTTTCAACCGTGATCCTCAGATCTCAGCTTCCTGAGCAGCTAGGATTACAGGCGTGAGCTGACAGCACCTGGCTCTCCACATGCTTCTAATGGGACGCAGGAACTTCCTTTCATGACTTTCCTGTCATTCTCTTTCCTTTCTGCTCCCAGTCAACCTCTGTGGGTGTTGCCCAGAAAGGCCTCTAGCTCCTGGCCTCAACAGACCTTCCATTCTTTCTTTCTCCAGAAACTCTGGTCACACTGATGATAGAATACACCTTCCATTTCTGCTTATGTGCAGAGGAATCGAACTCAGGGCCTCATGGATGCAAGGCAAGCACTCTACCACCGAGCCACCTTCCCAGTCCTACACCTTCCATTTCTTTGCTGTGTTCTCTTCTAATCCGTAATTTTTAATCAACAGACCAGCTAAAAACTTTCCCTTCATTTTCCATCACAGCTGTCCCCAGCCTTCCTGAGCATGCTCATCTGCCCCTGTCCCTTTTTCACCTTCTCTCCAAGCCTCTTTGTCTCTCCAATGTCCAAACACGTCTGTCACCCTTCATGACCACCCTATTGGACTCCTACATATCCTTCATATCCCTCTTTTAAGATCTAGTCCCAACATTGCAACTTTACCTCAAAGAAAAAGCAAAAAAGGCTTATAATACCATTTCAGGTGTTTAAACTCAGTCATAAAGAAATACAAATCCAAACAATTAAAACATTATTTACCTGTCAAGTTGGCACAGATTTAAAACCTTTAGATCATTTGTAAGAAACTGGAAACTACTTGCAGACACTGGTGGTCAAAGTATAAAGTAGTGCTATCTTTTGGAAGACAGTTCGGCAGTACATACTCAAATACTCAAACAGCCATTTTTCTCATAAATAAGCATCATTTGGCTAATGCTCACAGGCCACAACATGCACAAAAAATACTACCACAGCATGGTTTAAAGAACAAAAGTATGAAAATAATTTAAATGCCCATTAATTAGTATTAAATAAAAGAACACCCACAAAATCAAATGCTCCACAATCATTAAAAACCACAGAGAAAGTTGGGCACCAGTGGCTCACACCTGTAATTCTAGCTACTCAGGAGGCTGAGATATGAGGATCACAGTTCAAAGCCAGCTTGGGCAGAAAAGACCATGAGACTTATCTCAAATTAACCAACAAAGGCTCAAGTGAGCAGGACTCCTGTGGCTCACGCCTGTAATCCTACCTACTCAGAAGGCTGAGAGCCGAGGACTATGGTTCAAACCCAGCCCAGGCAGGAAAGTCCGTGAGACTCTGATCTCCAATTAACCACCAGAAAACAGAAAGTGATGCTGTGGCTCAAGTGGTAGAGTGCTCACCTTGAGATGAGGAGCTCAGAGACAACACCCAGGTCCCAGAGAGTTCAAGCCCACGACCAACGCCCCCCCCCCCCCAAAAAAAAAGATTCAAGTGGTAGGTCACTACCCTTGAGCAAATCCTAACTACTCAGGAGCCTGAGATATGAAGATCCTGGTTCAAAGATAACCCACATAGGAAAGTTTGATATTCTATCTCAAATTAACCACCAAAAAGCTGAAGTGAGCTATGGCTCAAGCTGCATAGCACCAACCAGCCTTGAGCAAAAATGCTAAAAAAGAACATCTAGGCCTTGAGTTCAAGCCTCAGGAACTACACAGATGCAAACGCGCGTGCGCGCGCGCGCGCGCGCACACACACACACACACACACACACACACACACACACACACACACACACACACACACACACACACACACACACACACACACACACACACACACACACACACACCACACATAGAGTAGCTCTGTCAGCTAGTACAGGAATCAGTCTTTTCTTTTTGATGTACTGAGATTTGAACTCAGGGCCTCATGCTTGCTAAGCAAACTCTACCACGTGAGCTACTCTATTAATCCTCCTTTTTAAAGGCATTGGTTATTTTCAATACAGGGTCTCTATTCTGGGGCTGGGCTGAACTGTTATCCTCCTATTTATGCTGCCCTTTGTGAAAGGTATGTCAGACACATGCCTCCTGTAGTTTAGAGTAACAGACACATAACAGTATGCCCATGGGCATTAGTTGATAGGGGAGTCTCAACTAATGCCCATGTTGGCCTCACACCTCTATCTCTACCTTTTTAAGTAGCTAGGATGACAAGCTTGAGCCCAAGTCCCTGTGCTGACTTGATGTGGAATTCTAAGATCAAGTAGGAAGTTTATGTTGCAAAACTGTGTGTTTAGTATGCTTTTGTTTCTAATGTATACTTTGTACAAGCAGAAAGACACACACAATGTCTAGGCACTAGGATAGGGCTGCAGGTGTACCTCAGTGGCTGGAACACACACCTAGCATGCACAGCACCACAAAAAGGAGGTGATCATACTAAACATACAAGTTTTGTAACAACAATACATATTAAATAGTTTATACACACTATATATAGAGACACATAGAATATTTCTGGTAGGGAAGCAAGTTATTATCTTTGGAGCAGGAGAAGAATGTGTCTGATATTGTATAGAGCTTGGTTTTTTTTTTTTAATTGTATATGTCAAGCCCCAGTTTCTGGGGCTTGAACTCAGGATCTGGGCCATGTCACTGAGCTTTTTCACTCAAGGCTAGCGCTCTACCACTTGAGCCTCAGCTCCATATCCATGGGCTCTAGTATAATAGTTAAAAAAGTTCAGAGATCCTCAGCAAGATTATGCACATTCCTATCACTGTCAGCCCGTGACTGTCCCACAAGTGACAGTTCTCAGTTTGCCTCAGGAGAGGCAAGTGTACTACATTCTTCCCTCTCCCTCTCCAAAAAGCTCTTGGTGTAGCTGCTAACTTGTAATAAATTCCAACAGTGAAAACTTTAAGCACTAAGATTTTTTAAAAAGAAAGTAATAACTTGAGGACAAGATCTACGTTTGTTCCTTGTTTCGTTGGTTTTTCTCAGTGCTGGTCTGGGGGCTTCAACTCAGGGCCCAGGTATGTTGTCATTGAGCTTTTTTGCTCAAGACCAAAGCTCTACCACTTGAGCTACACCTCCACTTCCAGACTTCGGGTCGTTGAGATAAGTGTCTCATAGCCTTTCCTACCCAGACTGCCTTACCTCCAAATGGCCATCCTCAAATCTCTGCCTCCTGAGTAGCTAAGAATATAGAACTGATAGGGTTATAGACAAGTCCTACCTATCCAATCTACCTACCCTACTGCTGTCCACCACAGTACTATTGCTAACAAAGCCTCACTTAAAACTTCCACTTCTCACTTTTAAATACTCTGTTGACTGAGTCATTTTTCTACTAGACTCAAAGGACAATTAAGCGAGCCAACCATTTACTAGGGATGAAATCACACACAAAAAGCAACGTATTTTAGAGTGACAGCTACTCCTATAAAAATCCCAATGCATCTTGTAGGCTTTGTACACCATTCTTTCTTCTGCAGAAAGAACAACTAACCAGAAGTCAGGAGAACTAAAGCTAGTCTCAAGTCTACTTATCTTGACGCACCAAGCTAAGTCACTTAGCTTCTTTGCATTCATTGCCTACTGCAGTAAGAGAGGAACACTGTTTCTCAGAATGTTTCTTCTGCATCTCAGTTACCTGTAAATCCTTATAAAGAAAGTAGACTCCATAAATTACCCCTAATCTACAGAAAGACAAGTATCTGAGCTTCAGAATCCCAGGATTCTGATGAGTTGTCCAAGAGACTGATAATCATTATTTTCCCAAGTCCCTATTAAATAACAGTTTAAAGGAATTCTAGATCTTCCTTGTCTTTTCAAACTCACAGAAACTAAAGATGAGACTATAGTTCATATCATCACTTGCAATGTTCAACAACACAAACATTTACTAAAATCCTGACAAGATCCAAGTGCTCTCCTGGCATACTGTGCTGCAGAAATAAGCAGGAATACATACACAGGGTAAGTCTAGTAAACTACTAAAACTAAATCCAAAAGCTTAGGTTTCAAATGTACATGATATCACAGCTATCAAGAATTACACTTTGGGAGCTGGGAAGGTTGCTCAGTGGTAGAGTGCTCACCTCACATGCATGAGGCCCTGGGTTCGATTCCTTAGCACCACATAAACAGAAAAAGCGAGAAGTGGCACTGTGGCTCAAGTGGTAGAGTGCTAGCCTTGAGCTGAAGAGCAGAGGGACAGCGCCCAGGACCAAGTTCAGGCCCCACGACTGACCAAAAAAAAAAAAAAAGGTCGTCAGTACAAATTTTAGGTCCCAAATTCCTTCATTGCTAAAAGTATAGATATATTTTCCTAAATTGACTATAGATGTATATATTGCATAACTGATAACCAATTTGAGTTTGCATACTATATATAGTTCAGAAGATATAAATATAGAAAATAAATTGCCTTTTACCAAAAATTTCTTCCAGAACACTTGGGAATTGGAAGGTAAGGTTTAATTTTCCCATTCTGCTCTTCTAAACAAATTTTCAGCAAAACAGCCACCCTACCTCATATCTCAGCTTCTCTTTACAGCCAAGTATGGTAATATGACTGTATGATACCAACAAGGTATACACAGAGGTCTTATATGCAGCTTCCTGTTTTATCTTTAAAGGGAAGGTATCTGACGGTTCTATGTCCTAATTCTGGACTATGGAAATGGTGTAGAGATGTTTTGTACTATAAAAAGAAAGGTAACGCCTTAAATACAGGAAAACAACAAGAAAAGCCATTACATGTCCCCATATCCTACCAGTACTACCAGTCTCAGACCATTTGTTTCATTCACTGTTTAAGTTAACTTGCATTCTTTTTTTTTTTTTTCTTTTTTTTTGACTGGTCCTGGAGCTTGAACTCAGGGCTGGACACTGACCTTGAGCTTCTCTGTGTTCAAGGCTAGCACTCTACCACTTGAGACACAGAGCCACTTCTGGCTTTTTCTGTTTATGTAGTACTGAGAAACAGAATCCAGGGCTTCATGCATGCTAGGCAAGCACTCTACCACAAAGCCACATTCCCAGCCCCAGTTAACATCCTAACTAATGCATATCAAAAGGTAGCTCACACCAGTAATCCTAGCTACTCAGGAGGCTGAGATTCAAGGATCACAGTTCAAAGCCATCCAAGACAGAAAAGTTCCTGAGGTTCTTATTTCCAATTAACCACACAAAAAAAAAAAGAAAGAAAGAAAGAGAAAATGATAGAAAAGAAAAAGCTGCAAGAGCTGTAACTTCAGTGGTAGAGAGCTGGCTTTGAGTGAAGACACTCAGAAACAATACACAGGCCCTAAGTTCAAGCCTCAGGAGTAGTACCCAAAAAAATGAAGAAGTTTAAATTTATAACCGGGCACCAGTAGCTCACCCCTATTATCCTAGCTACTCGGGAAGCTGGAAATGGATGGATCATGGTTCAAGGCCAATACAGCAGAGAATTTCCCAGGACCCTATCTCAACAAAGAAGCCAGGCACTAGTGACTCACACCTATTCAGGAGGCTGAGAGCTGAAAATCATGGTTCGAAGCTAATCCAAGCAGGAAAGTCCATGAGGCTTTTATTTCCAATAAACCACCAAAAAGCTGGAAGTGGAGCTGTGATCCAAATGGTTGAATACTAGCCTTGGGTATAAAAGTTCAAGGACACTGCCCAGGCCTTGAGTTCTACCTAGCATATCCATGCACACACAAAAGAAATGTTTCAATTTACAATACATATTAAATAACAGCTACCTAACAATTTGGAAAGCTGAGACTCTAATTGCAAATTCTTGCTCTGAGTTACAATAAACCTCATATTGGACAACTCCATTTCTGAGATTAGTAATAACTCTATCATCTTATTTTTATAATCATCTTATATGCTAAGAAAGAAAGAAGGAGCCGGGCGCTGGTGGCTCACGCCTGTAATCCTAGCTACTCAGGAGGCTGAGATCTGAGGATCGCGGTTCAAAGCCAGCCCGGGCAGGAGAGACCGTGAGACTCCTATCTCCAATAAACCACCAGAAAACCGGAAGTGGCGCTGTAGCTCAAGTGGTAGAGCGCTCGCTTTGAGCTGAAGAGCTGAGGGACAGCGCCCAGGCCCAGAGTTCAAGCCCCACCACCGACAAAAAAAAAAAAAAGAAAGAAAGAAGGGCTGGGAAGGTAGCTCAGTGGTAGAGTACTTGCCTTGCATGCATGAGGCCCTGGGTTCGATTCCTCAGCACCACATAAGCAGAAAAAGCCAGAAGTGGTGCTGTGGCTCAAGTGGTAGAGTGCTAGCAGGCCACATGACCAGCAAAAAAGAAAGAAAGAAAGAAAGAAGAGAGAGAGAGAGAGAGAGAGAGAGAGAGAGAGAGAGAGAGAGAGAGAGAACCTCCAGCATCTCATTAAATTCTCCAAATCCTGGGCAGGATAGCTAGTGACATCCACAACTGATATATAGAATCCTAAGGCACAGAGAAGTTCTTACACTCAAGATTAAACAGCTAAGTGTAGTACTTAGGCAGGAATCAGCATGTAGGAATACACCTTCCACATACGTACAAACACATACACATACACGGACATACACATACACACACACATATCCACACCTGCTATATGCCAGGTTCTGCAGTCACGCTTTGATCAAGGAAGACTTATGGCCAGGCACAGCCACTCAGGCTTGAAATCCTTGCTACTCTATATGGAGACTGGAGGATCACAGCTGGAGGTCAGGAGGGAAAAAGTTCAAGACCCCATCTTAACCAATAAAAGTGGGGTCACACCAGGCGCCAGTGGCTAAGGCTGAGATTTGAGGATCACGGTTCAAAGCCAGCCCAGGCAGGAAAGTCCGTGAGACTCTCATCTCCAATAAACCACGAGAAAACCGGAAGTGGCACTGTGGCTCAAGCAGTAGAGCGCTCACCTTGATGAAGTGCTGAGCTGAAAAGCTGGGGCAGCGCCCAAGCCCAGAGGTCAAGCCCCACAACCAACTAAAAAAAAAAAAAAGTGGGGCCAGGCACAAGTGGAAGAGTGCTAGGCCTGACCAAAGAAACTCAGGGACAGTGCCAGGTTCTGTGTTCAAGCCCCAGTCCCCCCCCCCCACACACACACACACACGCACGTGCATACACACACACACACACACACACACACACACGAGGGTATGGTGCTGCATACCTGTTGTTTCAGCTACATGAGAAAAGGGCAAATAGAAGGATCACAGAAACGAAAGACTCTAAAGGAAAATAACTAAAGGAAAAGGGACTCCTTGAGTGGAAATGACTGCGTAGTGACCACTAAGACCCGAGTTCAAACTCCAGAACTACAGAAAGCTAATGTTTTCTGTCCCAATGAATCTAACAGAGAAAGAATCTGATGTGAAATAAATAAATATATTCATGGACGTAAATGATTATACTATATAGAGAGAATGTGAAAGAAAAGCCGAGTGTCCAGGAACCTCACCTGGGCTGGGGTTGGAAGAGGTTTCTCACAAGCAGTTATGCTTGAGTATGTGTTAAACAGAAAGGTGGAAGGAAAGGAGAAAACTAATTTACATTCACTATCACCACCTTCACAAGAACCCTATGATAACTGTCATCAACCCCAGTTTACTGAGAAAAGTGAGGCTTCAAGAGACCTCATGCCTAACACTTCCGCTAGCAGGGAATGCGTCTCCAGAGCTGACTGGCAGCAAGCTCTGCCATCCCACCACAGCTGAGCTTCTCCACAACAGCATGCCCCTCAACGGCTACCTGTAACTACACTGTCAACAAGATCTGGGATAGATGCCACAGTCTGAGTATCTTTCTACCCAAGTACATGTGCCAAGATACAAACCTTAACAAAAATGTTAAACCTTATAAAGTTTAAGCCAATTCTTGACATTAGAAATGTGTTTAATGACTAAGATGAACTCAGTAGAGCTGATGCTAAAAGGTGGTTTCATTTCATGTCAAACCAGTTTATTAACACCTCCTTCCCCCCAAATTCAACTGAAACTCAAAATTCAAACTTAAACTCAAAATTAAATTATGGGGAGATAAAACTCCAAATTATTAATAAATGGCCCACACATTTTAAACTATACTCACTGTACATAATATGAAGAGCCTAAGTCCCTCAAACAAGGACAAAAATAAGTTCACTTCTCAAAATTTTTAATACAAACTTTCAAAAAATCACCTTCTAGAAAAGAGAGAACATAGATCTGGTAAAGAGCCAACTGTCAAGAGACTGAAACAACGCATTATTAGCAACAAGCACACCTAGCCTGGGAGGAACCGCATCACAGAAGATGTTCAACATAAGGTATCTCCAACAACCAATCTGAACTCACTACAAAACTCCGGAAACAGGATTTCAAAGCAACGGCTTAACTCAAAAGGTGGGGGGGGGGGGGGGGGGTGTTTCATATTATATAATTGTGAATCATTTTGTCTCCATACACCAAAAGTTGAAACTGAGGCTGCCTACAGCACTAGATTAAGAAACCAGACTTGCCAGCATTAGCTAATATGAACCTTAACCTTAAATCAGCCACGTGCAGTCTACATTTCAATCTCACACACCCAATGGCTAAACTTGCAACTCTAAACTTAATAGTCGACCTGAGGCAAGGCTTCCATTTCTTTTCTAAGGGGCAACAGCAGAGAAACATTAGGCAACTTACAATCATTTGCAGATTTCTTTCAAAAATTAAAACACAAATTTTCACCCCCCAAAAAAAAATTTTTAATCCAAATTGTGGAAGCAGCAGTTATGAATTCACCTGAGTTCTCTACTAAATCAAGAAAACACAGTGAGAGTTCTTGAAGGCATAACCATTCCTGTAAGATGCCATCCACCAGTCATACACCAGTCACACAAGCCATTGTGCAACACACAGGGCAAACTGTAGGATCAAGTTCAGGTGACCTCAGTACTGTCAAGTATTAACTTTATTTCTAAAATGAAGTAGGGAGAGAAAACCAATAAAAAGCAAAGGCTGTGAGCTCATAGTTTAGACTACTACTGAGGAATACCCTCAAATTCTAAGACTAATAAATTCAGAGTAAAGAGCCAAATTCTTGATGGAGACTTTGTGGAACTTTGTACGTTTTGCCGCGTTTGAATGGTTAAGTTCTTGGACAGAGAAAGAGAGGAATAATATGGGTGTGTTTGGGTGGCAGGGGAGGGGCAAAATAAAAGCTTTTCATTGTAAGAGAACTAATGCCAAAGCAAAAACCAGTACATATCTATTAGATCACAAATACTAAGATATCACCAACTAAGCCCTCCTCATCTACTAGTCTTTTTAATGTCAAGTACAAGACAATCCCTTCTTACCTATAACACAGTTCTTTCTATTCCAATTTTCTTCCCATACCTAGACTCACCAACCATAAACATGTACAAAACAACAACCTTGGATAGTCTAAATTTCTAAGATCCTCTTTTTTTTGGGGGGGGAGGGTCAGTCATGGGGCTTGAACTGGGGGGGGGGGGGGAGGGTTAGTCATGGGGCTTGAATTCGGGGTCAGTCATGGGGCTTGAACTCCGGCCTGGGCACTGTCCCTGAGCTCTTCAGCTCAAGTCTAGTGCTCTACCACTTGAGCCACAGTGCCACTTCTGGTTTTCTGGTGGTTAACTGGAGATAAGTCTGCCCAGGCTGGCTTTGAACCATGATCCTCAGATCTCAGCCTACTGAGTAGCTAGGATTACAGGTATAAGCCACTGGCACCTGGCTTCTATTTCTTTAAAAAAAAAAAAAAAACTTTCAAATAATAGCCAAGATTTAACAAATAATATTTTCTATATTTAAAAAACAAAACATGCCAAAGGCCATGACACATCCTATTTATAACAAGTTATTTTGACTTTTACTTTTGCAGATAAATATGTACAAAATTATTTAGCGCTCAATACCTTGTTGCACCCACCAGGCTCCACTCCTACCTCTTTTAAGTCACAAAGTAACTATTCTTAAGAAAAATTAAGAGACATACCTCAGAGAATATTCTAAAGGGAAAAATAATTTCTATCCAAGCAGTTTTTTTACTATTAATATTCCCAAACAAGGCACTGCACGCAAGGTGACTATCTACATTTAAACTGAATGTTGGTGCTCCTAATAACTAACTTATGCACTTTCAGATGGCTAGCACATAGTAATTTTCTATGTTAAGTTTGTAACAAATCCTGCCAAAAAGTCACCAATGTTTAAAAAATGGTATCATGGCTAACCTTCTCCTAGGAATATTGAAGAGCTCACTAAATCATTTAGTCCCTTACCCAACTCTACCAGTAACTGTCATTCCTTCAAGTCTATTTCTTCAAATCTAAAATCACCCACCAGTTATAAAGACCTGTGCCTTCACCTTTGAAACACCAGGAGTAACCCTTCCTCCTAGAATTCGTTCCTTAGCTTATGTTTCTCTGAAGTAAATATGAACTTTTTATACTCAGCTTTACAAGAGTACTTGGAGTAGAAACTGACAGGAGTCCTTAACTTTCTGGCAAGCTTTGAGGTCTAAATAAATTTGGACAGCTACCATGAACACCACTGCCATGCCAAGGCAAACCCTTGGAAACTGCTAGGACCCTGCAAGTGTAAATCCTATGTACATCAGGACTCCTAACCACCAACAAATAAACTTTTATTTAACAGCTATTTGTTTGAAACCTTAGTTCCTGAAATGCTGGCTCCCCTTTACAGTCTACCAGAAAATAACATTCTCTTAAAGAACAATTAAGAGGAATGCAGGGAGACAAAAGCTCAAAGTTAACTTCGAAGAATTATGGATACCCCAGACGGAAATACACTCACTCATTGTAACACAAGTACAGAAATCACATCAAAGGCTCTGGGGCACATCCGAGCTTCCTTAGGAAAACGACTGACAGCAACTTTACACAGAGCTCTCCCAGGACTCAGCAACACTCCGAGGACAGCGGGGACTTAAAGGAAGAGCGGGGTGCCAAACGCACCACGTAGTGAATCCTTTAAAAAAAGGTGCCTAGCTCTGTCGGGCAGGGGAGGCCGCGGGGAGGGCTCGCGCCGCGCGGCACACGCTTAGGCACCCCCCGGGCTGAACGCCGGGCCGGACGGGCCGCGGGCTGAGAGCCCTGAGTCATCACCGACAAATGGCTCCGAAATCTGCCCGTGTTTCTAAAAGAAAAAAAGAGGAGGAGGAGTTCGGTGGTCAGAGCCTGGCCTGACCACCGACGCCCGGTGGCGGAGGCCCGGCTCCGTGACCTTGGGCCGGCCGGGCCCGCGGCGGGCTCAGTCTCCGCGGCGGTGAAATGGGCCGCCGTCCCCGCCCGCGTGCTCGGCGCTAAGCTCCGCGCGGATGCCAAAATCTTCGGCGGGGTTTTCCGGCGAGCGGGCGCCGGCACCGGGCCCGCACCGGGGCCACGGGATCGAGGGCCGGGCGGAGGCGCGGCGGCGCGCCGGGCGCACAACCTGGGCCATTTTTAACTGTTTCGGGCTGGGGAGCGGCCTGTGGCGGCGGGGCGAGCGCCCGGGCCTCGGGTGGCTGCGAGGCCCGAGGGCGGCCGGGGCTCCACAGCCAAGCCTCCGCCAAGTCGGGTTCGACTCCAAGCCCTGCCTGACGGCGCCCGGCTCCCCGCGCCGGGCTGAGCCGCCCGCCGCTCCACCTCCGGCGGCCGCGACGGCTCCCCACTCCCGGCCCAACTTCGGGGCCCAGCGGCTCTCCCCGTTCCGGCGCCAGGCCCCGAGGGCCGCGGAGGCCGCGGGCGGGCGGGCGGCCGACCTTCGCCGGCGCCCGGGCCCGGCCCCGCGTCCCCGCCGACCGGCAGCCGGACCCCAGTTGCTTAACCCGTGCATTGTCCTTGTGAGGAACCCCGGCGGTTCGCGCAGCGGTGGGGACGGAGAGGAGGGACGAGGGAGGAGCTGGGGCCGAGGACCAGGAGGAAGAGGAGGAGGACGACGACGACGACAACCTCCCCCCTCGGCCCGGACGGCCAGCGGAGGCTCTGGCGCTCGCCCGGGCCCCGGCCCCGGCCCCCGGGAGGCCGCGGCCCCCGATCCCGCCCTGCGTAACTTTCCCTGGCCCGGCACCCGCCTCCCCTCCCGGGCCCGGCCTGCCCCGGGCTCCCTCCCCCGGCGGCCGGCCCCGGGCTGGCGGGCGGGCGGGCGCCTCCTCCTAAAATGGCAGGTCCCTCCCTCCGCCCGCCCGGCCGGCCCGGCCCGGCCTCGGCGCGGGCCCCGCTGCAGCGGGGCCGCCGGGGGCCGAGCGCCGGGCCGAGCCGGGCGGGGCCGCGGCCCGGCCGGACACTCACCGGGACGATGGCGGGGCGCTCGCGCCGCTCCCTCCGGTGAGTCTCAGCCTCGGGCTCCCGCGCCGCGCTCGCGCCGCGGCCTCCGCAGCCAGCGCCGCCCCGGCCGCCTCTCTCCGCCCCCGGCGCTCCCGGCGCTCCCGGCTCTCGGCCGCGCCGCAGCCGGGTCAGTCAGTCTGTCTCCTGCTCGCGGTTCCAGCGGCGCCCGGGGCCGGGGAGGCGACAGCCCCCTCCCCGGCAAATACCGCAGTCCCCGGGCCCTGAGTCCCGGCGGCGGGGCCGCGCGGCCCGGCCCGGCCCGGCGCGGAGGGCGGCGGCGGCGGCGAGGCCGGGCGCCGAGGCCGGGCGCCGAGTGGCGGCCGCTGCCGGCGGCTTCTTCCCGAGGAGGATTTTGTAAATCTCACAAAATGGCGCGCGCTCCGAACCTGCGCAGCGAGAAGCGCCGGGGCCCGGGCGGCGGCGGCGGCGGCGGCTCCTCCGCCAGGAGAGCCCGAACCGCCCGCCCCCGACCCCGCACAGACAGACAGACAGACACCGCGCACACGCGCGCACCCTCGCACACGCTCGCTCGCACACACTCGCACACTCACACCGGTCCCGCCCGCTCGCCGGCGGCGGCAGCGGCACCAACAGCAGCAGCAGGAACAGCAGCAGCAGAAGCGGCGGCGGCGGCGGCGGCGGCGGCGCCCGCACCCCCCGCTCGGGGTGTCCGCTCCCTCAGCCCGACCTGGGCCGCGATCAGCAGCAGCGACGGCAGCAGTCTCCCCGGATCCCCCCGCCGCGGTTGCCGCCGCCACCCCCGCCTCACTCCAATGGGGCTTTTTATTATTATTCGGGCGGGAAGCGAAAGGGTTTAAAAAAAAACCAACCAACAAAATGGCGACGGACCGACCCGGTCGCTATAGCAACTGTCAATCAAAACGCAAAACCCCGGCTGACGTGCTGACGTCCTCCTCCCGCCCCTCGGCCCCCAGCCGGCGGGCGGGGCCTGTTGCCCGGGTAACGGCAGATTCCGTTCCCTCCTTTCCCTCTCCCCTCGGTCCCCAGCCAACCACCCAACCCCCTCAGGTCACGTGAAGGATAAATTCGGAGCTGGGGCCCGCTACGAGTGTCCGAGGAGGGCGCGTGATTCGCTCGGGGAGGGGAGCATGGGGGTGGGGGGCGGGCGGCCGAGGTAGGGAAGGGAAGGGGGGGGAGGCGAGGCGGCGGCCTGCCCGTGCGCGAGCGCCCGCCGCCCCCGGCCGCCTCGCCCCGCCCCGCGCCCGCCGCGCCCCGCGCCCGCGCCGACTGCGGCCCGGGGAGCGCGCGGCCTCCCGCGCCGCCGCCCAGCCCCGCGCTTCCGCGTCGCGCGCCCGCAGCCCCGCCCGCGCGGGGGAGGGGGCCCCGGGAAGCCCACCCCGCGGCCGCGCGGCTCCTCACCGGGGTCCGGGCCGCCGCGGGCCGCGGCCTGCGCGGGCGGTCGGGCCGTCCTTGGCCGGGCTGGCGCGCCCCGCGGAGGTCGCGGCGGGGGCGGGGGCGGGGGGCCGCCTCCGCGCGCCAGACATGGCCGGGATTCCGGACGCGGCGCCCGAGCCCGGGGAGCCCCCGCGGCCGCCACCTTGAGCCTGGGATCCTGGCCGCGCCCGCGGTCGGGCGCCGGGCGACGCGGGCCGAGCCGGCCTGCAAACTTTCCAGGCTGCGCACGCCCGGCGGTGCGGCCCCTCCCCGCCGTGCGGGGCGCAGCCCGCGACCTCCGTCGGAATGGCCCCGGTGGACACCCCCCCGCGCGGCCGCCTCGCGTGTCCCCGGCCGGCTCCCTGCTCGGCTCCCCCGCGCGCGCGCGCGCGCGCGCAGACTCCGCGTCGGTCTCCACGTTCTTGATTTCCCCACCTGGCCTACACCATCGAAACTCTCCATTCCCGGTCCTCGGCCTCCGTCCCGAGGGGTTGGCCCCCCGGCCCCTCGGCCCGGCTGGAGGCTGCGGGGCCGGGCGTGCGCTCTCCAACCCAGGCATTAAAACCCAGGCGTTCTGCGCTGGCTACTTTGTAATTAGTGGAGAGCCACTGGCTAAAAACCGAACCAAGTCTAAAGGAGGGCGTTTAATTAATAGCCCAAAAAGGGTGGGTGTGCATACATATTATCTTACACCAGAAGTTATTCCTCGGGAATGGTTCCTACGCTGGATTTTTCCTGCCTCTTTTTTTGCTCAAGCAGTGCACACACAGTTGCTACAGACACCAATCTTACAAACTCTTCTGCGTGAAACTGATGGTAAACTCTGACCTCTACCCCAAGCAGGATAAGGAAAGACACTGGCTTAAATGATTTCAGCAAAAGGTTCCCTCCTACAGTTACTAAAACATGGATACATTAAGACACCCGTTCAAATTAGCGCAGGCCAAAAAAGAAAAATAAAGGTAAATAGCTTGCTCCAGAATGATTCTCCCATCCGACAAAGTTGCCCTCAGTAGCAAAAGTGCTTTCGGACTGTTGACATTTTTTTAATTGCCCGGTTAATCTAAGTAAAATTCAATCACGCCTGTAATCCTAGCCACTCTGGAAGCTGAGATCTGAAGATCAAAGACCCTGTGAGAAGCTTATCTGCAGTTAACCACTCAAAAATCGGAAATGGAGCTGTGGCTGAAAGTAATGGAGTGCTAGCCCTGAGCAAAAAATGCTCAGGGACAGCGGGACAGCACCTAGGCCCTGAGTTCAAGCCCCACACCAGCAAAAAAAAAAAAAAAATTGCTAAAATTCATATTCAACTCAGTTGTTTAGAAGGAAGAAGTAGCCAAGAGTTGTCCCAAGAAGTTACTTACTCCACCCAAGCACAACCATCTACCTGTGTAACCCAAGCCATCTTCCCTCTTGCTTTCCACTCTCCTAACCAGGGTGTCACTCTTAACACACCGTGCAGTATTTACAGCCTTTATCACTAGATTAAATTGGAGTCAAACACGTATTCGGTGGCAATGAAGGAAACTTGCTCTATCTTTCTGGATAACCTGGACAGCATATAGAACAGGCTGAGATCTGAGGACCATGGTTCAAAGCCAGCCTGGGCAGGGAAATCCATGAGGTTTCTATCTCCAATTAACCACCAGAAAACCAGAAGTGGTGTTGTGGCGCAGAGTGGTAGAGCCCTAGCCCTGAGCAAAAGAGCTCAGGGGCAGAGCCCAGGCCCTGAGTTCAAGCCCCATAACTGATCAAAAGAAAAAAAGAAAAATATGTCCTCATGGTCAGTCAGACCAACATAGAAGGCTGGCAGGGTAAAGCAGAATCTTGAGAGTGTACATATTCACACAGAGAGCATTGCTGGGCTTCTATACAGGGCTGCTCCATTTCTCCCCAGGGTGACAGCATGACCCAACATTGATCAATGAACTGTCATGTCTGAGTTAGAATGCTGTTAAATGGTTTTATATAGGCTTCACCTAAAAACAAACCTGTAAATTGTGGCTGGCACTGAATGAGTGAACACGTAGGCATTCTGGAACAAGTGCAGTTTAGTGTTAGCCAGGCTCAAAAATTAAAGCCTTGATGTCATCTGGAACCCTCCCATTGGATTCATGCACAGATACATTTGTTCACAGAAGCAAAACTGGAAAAAAAAAAAAGACACCACCACCAAAAAAAAAGTCATAGATTTCACTTTGCCAGCCATTCTAGAGCATCTCTTAACTCTGAGTATCCTTGCATCATATTATATAGAAGAGAACACAAATCAGAAGTCATTAAATGACATACCCACGGTCACACCTCTAGTAAGTGGAAAAGACAAGAGAGACATCAAGCCCGAGTACAAATGTGAACCCCATATACTTTCTACCATACCAAGGGGAGGGGAGATTGCTTGGAGCTGGGTTCTTTACAGCAGTAAATCAAGTTGAAATGAGGCCAGGAGGGTAGACCCCAATTCATAGTGACTAGTGTCCTTAGGCAAATTGGAACTAAAGACAAACAGGTATAGGGAAGACCTGTGTGTGATGACACACAGCAAAACACTCTATGAACCAAGCAACACCTGCGCGTTGGAGGCGCTAGGAAGGAGGGCTCTTTTGAGGCCATAGGAGAGAAACAATGGGTTTTAACCTTGATTGTGAACTTCTACCATCCACAACTTTCTGATATGAATTCACATCTAGTGTGTAATGCTTTATTAGGGAGGAAAAATGCACAGATCCAACTCAAGATGGTGGCTTCTTTTGACTGTTCTACATCCTTAGTGATCACTCTTGTTGAGGCACTATTTCAAGCCAATTAAGTTTAGGAGTCCCAATTCCACTGGGGGTTATAAACCATTCCAGGGACAAACAAATTAATACTTCTATCTTTGTCCCTCACTGCAGGTAAGAAGGTGGGTACACACACAACAACTAAAATTCCTCCTTGACAGTGGGCCTAGAATCTGACACTCTGCCCTTCTTACAGACTTCTAAGCAAAGGCCCTTTATATAAATGCTGATAGTTCCAATTTTTAAATTCATGTATGAGTCAGGCTGTAGTGACTCACCCCTGTAATTAGCTACTCAGGAGGCTGAAATCTGGGGATCATGGGTTGAAGCCAGCCTAGGCAAGAACATCTGTGAGACTATCTCCAATTAAATACCAGAAAGCCTGAAGTAGAGCTGTGGCTCAAGCTGTGGCTCAAGCTCAAGCCTTGAGCACATACCAAAGCTCAGAGACAGCACCCAGTTCAAGCTCCTGAGTTCAAGCCCCAGAACTGGCACCAAAAATTTTTAAAAAATTAATTTATATAAAACAGACTAAAAAGGGGCTGGGAAGGTGGCTCAGTGGTAGAGTGCTTGCCTTACGTGCCTGAGGCCCTGGGTTCCATTCCTCAGCACCATACAAGCAAAAAGAAAAAAGCTGGAAGAGGCGCTGTGGCTCAAGTGGTAGAGTGCTAGCCTTGAGCTGAAGAGCTTGAGGGACAGCGCCCAGGCCCAGAGTTCAGGCCCCACAACCGGGCCCCCCCCAAAAAAAAAAGATTAAAAAGAAAGGCCTTATACAAACAGACGAGAAGCATTCTATGAACCAAGAAGTAAATAGTTGTTTACACCTGGGGTCCAAAAAAATTTAAATTAAAGCAAATTACAATTATTACAGTTTTACAATATGGAAAACAATAAAAATGTAAAAATTGCTCATCAAGATCACCTGTGTATTTTTTGTGTGTCTAAAACTAGAGCTTGAACTCAGGGTCTGAGCACTGTCCCTGAACTTTTCATTCAAGACAAGTGTTCTACCACTTGAGTCACACTTCCAGTTCCAGCTTTTGTTCAGGTTCATTGGAGATAAAATTCTTACAGACTTTCTTGCCTGAGCTGGCTTCAAGCTAGGATCCTCAGATCTCAGCCAGCTGAATAGCTAGGATTACAGGCATGAGTCACAGGTGCTCAGCTCTCCCAATATTTTTATTTTATTTTATTTTTGTGGGTCCAGTCGTGGGGCCTGAACTCTGGGCCTGGGCACTGTCCCTCAGCTCTTCAGCTCAAGGCTAGCACTCTACCACTTGAGCCACAGCACCACTTCCGGCTTTTTTCTTTTTGCTTATGTGGTGCTGAGGAATCGAACCCAGGGCCTCAGGCATGCAAGGCAAGCACTCTACCACTAAGCCACCTTCCCAGCCCTCTCCCAATATTTTAAGATTACTTAAGAAGTTGTTTTAGAGCTGGCACTGGTGGCTCACGCCTGTAATCCTAGCTACTCAGGAGGCTGAGATCTGAGGATCGCAGTTCAAAGCCAGCCCAGGCAGGAAAGACTGTGAGAATCCTATCTCCAATAAACCACTAGAAAACTGGAAGTGGAGCTGTAGCTCAAATGGTAGAGCGCTCACCTTGAGCTGAAGAGCTGAGGGACCTTACCCAGGCCAAGAGTTCTAAGCCCCACATCCAACAAAAAAAGATATGGCCAAGATATGGTTCAAATGGTGTCTTGTTTTTTTAAACAAACAATTTTCATTTCTTTGCACTCATTAAGCATGCTTATCAATATTATATCTTGAATTATAGTTAACATTTTGTTTCCCTGTGATATTAAGATAAAGGTTAAATAAAAATTGCTAAAGTGTGCGTTTTGAACTGTTTTGGCATATCTTGAAGCAGTATGCTGTAATATTTTGGCAGAATATTAAAATAAACTCAAATTTATATATTAATGCATACATATATAATGGCATCCTCAAAATTAGCTGGATGAAGTATAAATGTCCTAATGAAACTAAGAAAAATAATTACATCTTGCCCATGTAATTGTAACCCCTCCATACAGTGTTTTTCACAATAAAAAAAAGAAAAGAAAAAGAATTACACATGTGGAATTAACAGTTTGGTAGGAGGCAAAGATTTCTACAAAGGCTAATCCTCCAAAGATTCATTAGCTCAATACTTCTTGGATTTATTGGGTTTTGTCTTTTAATCTAAGTATAATATTCTTACAGTATTAATATATATACAGTTATAGTTACCATCTTTAACATCTTTCAATTATATTTGTTTCAAAATGTATATTTATGTGGCTATAGTTATATTACTTTATTATATTTACATTATATTTACTATAAGTACTTTTAAGAGAAGGATTTTAGATGTTTGTCTTTGCCTCTTAAAGACCATATCTGGCTTGTTATGTACTGACTTGTATTTTCTGGTTATGCTTATGCTGGGGCTTGAACTCAGGGCCTAGCATTCTACCACTAAACTACACCACCAGCCCTGTTTGATTTTTTTTGGGGGGGGTCCAGTCGTGGGGCCTGAACTCTGGGTCTGGGCGCTGTCCCTCAGCTCTTCAGCTCAAGGCTAGCGCTCTACCACTTGAGCCACAGTGCCACTTCTGGCTTTTTTTCTTTTTGCTTATGTGGTGCTAAGGAAACGAACCCAGGGCCTCAGGCATGCAAGGCAAGCGCTCTATCACTGAGCCACCTTCCCAGCCCCCTGTTTGATATTTTCAATGAAAAATTATTTCCTGCTGTTGTTTCCCATTTCCCCCCATCCTATACAGGTTCTTTACAGTACTAAGCTTTAAGGGAAACTGTCTGGTGTTTTGGATCACAGCAGGAAATGTTTTTTTGGTTTTGTGTGTGTGTGTGTGTGTTTCTGAGTTTAACTTGAATGGAACTTCTTTAGTGCTATTACAATGGGAAAAGTCAAAAGAAAGTCCTAGTGTCTAGCTACAGTAAGGGTAGTGATTACCATGAAGCTAGCTAGTTTTGCTACATCTGAATTTCTCAAACTGAAGTGTCTTCTCACTATTGATAGCTCACCCAAGCTAACATCCAGTTTGACAAACTATGAATTTGGCCATTCTCATTGAACGGAGGTCCAGGCAGGTCCGCTGAGTGGCAAAGGCTGATTATATTCCAAATGCAAAACTAGTAGCTTTCTATTACTTGCAATGCTAGCCATTTAAGTGTAGGATTGAAGAGCAACAACCCATTCATGAGAGAGAGCAAACACATTTGTCCATTCCTAGGTCTGGATTTCATTCCAGACTCTTAAAAGCAAAACTCAAGCTGGGCACCAGTGGTTCACCCCTGTCTGTATGCCTAGCTACTCAGGAAACTGAGATCTGAGGATGGTGGCGTGAGGCCAGCATAGGCAGGAAAGTTCATGAGACTCTCATCTCCACTCAACCACAAAAAGCCAGAAATGGAGCTGTTGTTCAAATGGTAGAGTGCTAGCCTTGAGCATAAAAGCTCAAGGACAGTGTCCAGGTCCTGAGTTCAAGCCATCGGACTGGCAAAAAAAAAAAAAAAAGTAAAAGCAAACTTCATTTATTATATCTCTCTTCTTACTATATAACCTAAAAAGCATAATGACTAAGCTGGGCACCAGTACTTCACATCTGTAATCAGGAGGCTGAGATCTGAGGATCACGGTTTAAAGCGAGCTGGGGCAGGTGAGTCTGTGAGATGCTTATCTCCAATTAATCACAGAAGAAGCCAGAAGTGTTGCTCTAACTCAAGTGGTAGAGTGCTAACCTTGAGCAAAAGCAGCTTAGAGTTCAAGGCCCAGGACTATCCCCCCCCCCAAAAAAAAAGTATAATGACTAAGACAGAAGGAACTATTAATCCTGTTTTCTCAATAATGACTACTTATTTTCAAGAAAAGCATATGCTTTAAAACTTCATGTCTGTAATTCTAACAACAGGCTGAGCTCTGAGGACTGCAGTTTGAAGATATCTCAGGGAAGGAGATCCATGAGATTGTGGTGTTGAGGTGTGTGTGTGTGTGCGTGCTAGTGCACTGATAATAGGGCTTGAACTCAGATTCTGGATGCTGTTCCTGATCTTTCTTGCTCAAGGCTGACACTCTACCACTTGAGTCACAGATCTACTTCTCACTTTGGGTGGTTAATTAGCACTAAGAGTCAAGTGTTAGAGTGCTGGCCCTCAGCAAAAAAGCTCAGGAACAGTATCCAGGACCTGAGTTCAAGCCTAGTACCATATAGAATACAGAGGACTAAAATAAAGAGTCTGGGCCTCCTCCTGGCCTCCTTGACTCTTTCTTCTTTTGTCCTACTCCTCCAGGCTGCAAAGGACCCTGGCAAACATTCAGTGTTCATCATTGCTCACTGAAAAGCTTACGCGGCTCCTCATTGCTTTGGGGGTAAGATTCACACTTGCATGTTTGCCACTCAGGTCCTACTGTGAGTGGATCTGTCTGTGGTCTCTGCTGAGGCTTGCACAATCTACGCTCCCAGAACACAACTAGTTATTTCCTGTCTGCTGGTCTTCCCCCTGGGAGACCTCATTCCCTTGCTGGAGCACTTACCTCCCTGTGTTTTCCTTTTCTACCTGTCAGGAGAAAAGGAAACATTTCCAGGGCACAAACCTAGTTCCCAATTGTTTTTGGCGTTTTACCTTTGGCATTTAACCAGTACCAGCTATATCCTGGGCAATACAGAAATACTTTTGAAAGAACCAATCATGATTGGATTGAAGAGCAGCAAGAGTTGGATGCGATGGGCAAGCCGCTAAAACCAGGAAATGGGTGAAGCCAAGTGGGCTGGAAGGGGGCTGGCCTCTGCTTCCCTGTCTGAGGAAGGGGGAGCTTCTGTAGGAAAGCTGTATGGCCCAGGGCTGCCGAGGCCCTAGCACAGCCAGGGGAGATGCCTTCGTGGAAGATTGGAGTGGCAGCAGAGAACCGGTCACCTGATGGTGACACTGAACCCTTCCTCGTGTCAACGCTTCTTTCTTGCTTGTCTAGCCGGGAAGATCCAGGTTGGAGGAAAAACTCAAGGCAGATACTGAGAAGTAGAGACCAGTGCCAGGGCTCTGTGCCTTGCCTGTGGACAGGAGGAGTGCATGCAGGCCTGAAGCTCAGGCTCTGAGTTACCAAAGCTGCAGATGCTGTGACTGAGGCCGGCTTGGCCGTCCATTCCTGCAGGCTCTCGGGGGCTTGGTGGTTAACTGGAGATAAGAGGCTCATGGGCTTTCCTGTCTGTGCTGGCTTCCAACCCTGATCCTCAGATCTCAGCCTTCTGCATAACTATGATTTCAAGCACGCACACATCTTTTTCACTCTCCCATCTTTTAATGTTCGATAGAATGGTAGAACTGGCACGCCTGATAGAGAGTAGGGATGAGAATTGAGGGAGAAAAGAACTTTTTTTTTTTTTGTCATAAATTCCTTGTATAGGTGATAGCCTCGAAGTTTGTCAAGACAAGCGTGACTTCTCCGACGCTGATAGCTCAGCCTTGCGCTTGCTATGGGGCACTCTACCACTTGAGCCACGGCGCTGCTTCCGGTTTTCTGGTGGTTAATTGAAGAAAGAATCTCACAGACTTTCCTGCCTGGGCTGCCTTTGAATCACGATCCTCAGATCTCAGCTCCTACGTAGCTAGGATTACAGGCGTGAGACACTGGCACCCGACAGTGTCCAGGTTTTTATTGGTGAGATAAGACCTCACAAACTTTTCATCCAAGCTGGCCTGTGACCGCAATCATGACATCAGCTTCTCCAGTAAGCTAGGATTGCAGGGATGAGCCAGGATGCCCAGCTTAATTGTTACTACTTGTCTTTCAAAGGGTAAACAAACATTGTACATCATGTAAGCATGTTTTATCTTTTAAGCATGTTTTAAGCATGTTTGTATCTTTCTAGATTTAATGTATCAAAGTTTATTTAAAACTTATTAAAGATTGCCATTTTCATCAGACTCGTTCATCTGTAGCATTCCTTGTAATGTTTGTCTATCAGTTATACTAGTCTCATAAAACATATATACAGGGCTGGGAAGGGGGCTCAGTGGTAGAGTGCTGGCCTAGCATGCACAAAGCCCTGGGTTCAATTCCTCAGTAACAGAAACAGAAAAGGCCAGAAGTGGCGCTATGGCTCAAGTAGTAGAGCACTAGCCTTGAGCTGTAGAGCTCAGGGACAGCACCCAGGCCTACAGTTCAAGACCCACGACCAACAAAATAAATAAAATAAATAAATTATACACACACACACACACACACACACACACGCACACGCACACACGCACACACACACATACACACACAGTTCCCTTTACCTCCCCCATCAACTCTGTGAAAGTATTACATAATATCAGTATTGTTTCTTTCTTAATTTTTTTTTTTTAGTAAATTTACCTTTGAGAGAGATTATCTAGATTTGAAGTTAGCTTTTGGTTGTTGTTGGATTTTTTTTTTTTTTTTTTTGTCGGTCGTGAGGCTTGAACTCTGGGCCTGGGCGCTGTCCTTCAGCTCTTCAGCTCAAGGCGAGCGCTCTACCACTTGAGCTACAGCTCCACTTCCGGTTTTCTGGTGGTTTATTGGAGATAGGAGTCTCATGGTCTTTCCTGCCCGGGCTGGCTTTGAACCGAGATCCTCAGATCTCAGCCTCCTGAGTAGCTAGGATTACAGGCGTGAGCCACCAGTGCCCGGCTGTTGTTGGTTTTTTTGGCATGGGGGAGGGCAGTTTGGAATTTGAACTCAAGACCTCACACCTTAATTCTTAAGGTGTTCTTAACTCTTGACCTAGGCCACAGACCTAGGACTTTTATGCTTTATTTTTCAGATAGGGTTCTGTGTTTTTGTCTGTGGCTGACCTCAGACCACAGTCTCTCTCTTCTGCATTCTCCTGTGTCACTGAAATTATAGCACAGATTACCACACTCGCTTCTTTGTTGAGATGGGGAATTGTTTGTGTTTTCCTTACCAATCTCTGCCTCCAGAGTGGCTAGGATTACAAACATATATATATATATATATATATATATATATATATATATATATATATATAGCCACACCCACACCCAGCCTGGCCGGAAGTGTTTCCTAGGGACTGTTTCTGATAAGAGATTCCATTTGATATCACATTGCTTCTTGTGTCAAAATTCCTTAATGTGATCTAACCTGATGTAATTTATTGAAATAAAGTTGTTCTTAATTTCTATTAATTAGCCTATTGGTATCTGTAGGATCTGTGGTGATAGCTTGGTTTTCTTTTCTTTTCTCTTTCTTTCTTTCTTGCTTGCTTGCTTGCTTGCTTGCTTTTTTTTTGTAGGTCTGAGACCAGGGCTTGAACTTGGTACGGGCTACTTTCGCTCATTGGCTAGCATTCTACCAACTGAGCCACACTTCCAACCCTGGATAGCTCAGTTTTCATGTATGGTATTGCCAACTGTTTTTCTTTCCTTTACATATAATCAGCCTTGTAAATGTCAGCAGCTTCTGATCCTGTTGCTTTTCTCTTTTGTTTGTCTATATTTACACTTCATTAATTTCTGCTTTTATTTTTAAGTATTTTTCTTTCCTTCTACTTTCTTTGGGTTAAATTCTTATTTTTCTAGTTTTTTTTTCAGACATAAGTTTGGATAATTGAGTGTTAACATTTCCCCTAGCTTACGCTTTGCAGTAATGAATTCCACTCTTACGCTGCTCTAGCTACTCATGCTGATATATTTCAATTTTTGCTAGTCTCACCAACTTTGCCGAGGCTGGACTCAAACCAAAGTCCTCCCAATTCCTGACTCCCCTGGAGCCGGTTGTAGACATGTGTATCACCACACCCAGCACTCATCTATCATTTTGTTTTAGATGAATTTGCCAAAATATGGTAGAGCACTTGCCAAATATGTACAAAGCCTTGGGTTTGTTCCCAAGTACAAAAAAATAAATAAAAATTCCAGACCAATTTCATTTAGCTAACATTAAAAAATTATTGTTATTAAAAAGGTGATGTACGGAGGAGTTACAATTATAAGTCAGGTAAAGAGGGTGTTTCTTTTTGGACCAAGTCATCCCTTTCCTCATTCTCTCCCAGTTTTTCCCTCTCGTCCCCACCCACGAATTGTATAGTTCACTTTTAGCATACTGTTTAGTGAGTACCATTGCTACAATTTAGCTAGTATTTTTAGTGCATAGGACTTTCTATCTTTATGCTCTGAAGCTACCATTGTTCTTTGATTTCAGGTGTGACTGTGTGCAACAGTGCATCATTGGACCAACACATACATGCACACACACACAAAACAAAACTACCATATTACCCCACTAAACTACACATAGGAATGTAAATTAACACAGGAGAGACACCTGGACACCCATGTATATAGCAGCACTATTTACAGTAAAGATAAGGGACTAGCTAAGGTACCCAACAACTGATCACTGAATAAGGAATAGATGGAAAATGTCCACATGGAGTATTTTATTGTTCATCCATAAAAAGAATGAACTTAAGTCATTTGCAAGGAAATGGATTAACTGGAGATTATCATGTGAAGCAAGACAGGCTCTGGAAGACAAATGTCACGTTTTCATTCATATGAAATACCTAGACCTGAAAAACATGTATCATAAGAGTGGAAGAGTAAACACTGCAGGACATTAGACGTGGAAGAAAAGGGCAACAGAGGTGAATATTAGTGAAACACATTATGTATAAATGTTTAAAAATAGCACAATGAGGGGCCGGGAAGGTGGCTCAGTGGTAGAACGCTTGCCTTGCATGCATGAGGCCTGGGTTCGATTCCTCAGCACCACATAAGCAAAAAAGAAAAAAGCCGGAGGTGGCGCTGTGGCTCAAGTGGTAGAGCGCTAGCCTTGAGGTGAAGAACTGAGGGACAGCGCCCAGGCCCAGAGTTCAGGCCCCATGACCAGACCCCCCCCAAAAAAATAGCACAATGACCTCTGTATATCATTTTTATAATAACAATAAAACATTTAAAATAGTACCATGAAACCACCAAAAACTTTAATAAGGAGGGGGAAGAGGGAAGGTGGCATAGAAAGAATAATGGAGAGGGGTTAAATTTGATCAAGGACATTATCTGTATGATGTATGTCACAATGAAATCCCTTGTTACTATTAATTTATGCTAACACAAAAAAATTAAAAATAACAGAGCTTTGTGAAGCAGCTAGGTAAAAAAGTTTGTATAAGCCAGATGCCAGTGGCTCACACCTATAATCCTAGCCACTCAGGAAGCTGAGAGCTGACCAGAGCAGTTCCAGCCAGACCCAACAGGAAAGTCCATGAGATTCCTATCAATGATTAACTACACAGAAAGTAGTAAGCAGAGCTGTAGCTCAAGTGGTAGAGCATCAGCCTTGAGCTAATAAACTCATGGAAAGTGCTCAAGTCCTGAGTTCAAGCCTGAGAACTGGTACCCAAAAAGAAGTGAGAACAATATTCTTTCTGTATACACAAAGCTAACTTTCTATTAGAAAATGTTTCTTGGGCTAGGAATGTGGCTTATTGGTAGAGTGCTTGCCTAGCATGCTTGAAGCCCTGGGTTAGATTCCTCAGCACCACATAAACAGAAAAAGCTGGAAGTGGTGCTGTGGCTCAAGTGGTGGAGTGCTAGCCTTGAGCAAAAGAAGCTCAGGGACAGTGATCAGACCCTGAGTTCAAGCCCCAGGACTGGGGGAAAAAAGAAAGAAAGAAAGAAAGAAAGAGGGGCTGGGAAGGTGGCTCAGTGGTAAAGTGCTTGCCTTGCATGGATGAGGCTCTGGGTTGGATTCCTCAGCACCACATAAGCAGAAAAAGCTGGAAGTGGTGCTATGGCTCAAGTGGTAGAGTGCTAGCCTTGAGCTGAAGAGCTGAGGGACAATGCCCAGGCCCAGAGTTCAGGCCTCACGAGACACACACACACACACAAAGAGAAAGGAAGAAAGGAAGAAAGGAAGAAAGGAAGAAAGAAAGGAAGAAAGGAAGAAAGAAAGGAAGAAAGGAAGAAAGGAAGAAAGGAAGAAAGAAAGAAAGAAAGAAAGAAAGGAAGGAAGAAAGAAAGAAAGAAAGAAAGAAAGAAAGAAAGAAAGAAAGAAAGAAAGAAAGAAAGAAAGAAAGAAAGAAAGAAAAGAAAGAAAGAAAGACGGGAGGGAGGGAGGGAGGGAGGAAGGAAGGAAGGAAGGAAGGAAGGAAGGAAGGAAGGAAGGAAATGTTTCTTGCCAGGCACTGGTGGCTCACACCTACAATCCTAGCTACTCAGGAGGCAGAGATCGAGGACTGCTGTTCAAAGCCAGCCCAGGCAAGAAAGTCCATGAGACTCTCATCTCCAGTAAACTACTCAGAAAAAGCCAGAATTGGCACTGTGGTTCAAGTGGTAGAGCACTAGCCCTGAGCAAAAAGAGACTCAGGGACAATGCCCGAGTCCTGAGTTAAAGCCCCAGGACTGGCAAACAGAAAAAAAAAAGTTTCTTTTTCAAGCACAAGTAATAAATTTTATTCACTACTAAATGTGAAAGACAGCTGGGTGCCAGTGGCTCACACCTGTAATCCTAGCTACTCAGGAGGCTGAGAGCTGAGGATCATGGTTCAAAGCTAGCCCAGGCAGGAAAATCTGTAAGACTCTTATCTTCAATTAACCACCAGAAAACTGGAGGTGGTGCTGTGGCTCAAGTAGTAAGGCATTTGCCTTGAGCTGAAGAGTTCAGGACAGCACCCAGGCCCAGAGTTCAAGCCCCTCGTGAAAGACACACATACACATACATATAAAATATTTAAATGCTATTAGAAATTTATAATTTGAGGACAGGTAGTCTCAGTAACATAAAAAGTCTCCCCAAATTATTTAAGCATAATTTAATGTGAGAAAATGATCAAAAGATATTAAGTTAACAAGCTAATTGTAAAGTTGAGAAAGGGAAAGAAGGAAGGAGTGGGAGGGAGGGAGGAAGGGATAAATGAAGGGAGGAAAGGAGGAGGGGAAGAAGGAAGGGAAGAGGGAAGAAGAAAGAAGGAAGGAAGGAAAGCAAGCAAGCAAGCAAGAAAGAAACAAAGAAAAAAAAGAAAGGAAATGGAGGGAGGGAGAGAGGGAAGAAGGAAAGGAGAAAAGAAGGAAGGAAGGAAGGAAGGAAGGAAGGAAGGAAGAGAGGAAGGAAGGAAGGTAGGAAGAAAGGAAGGGAGGGAGGGAAGGAAAAAAAGCAGGCAGACAAGCAGGCTTGACTTACAATAAGTCCTGAAGGAAATTTGTGGAGCCAAGGAAGATAGCCAAGGCCTTGACCAAGAATTCCAAGAAATGTCTGTAGGCAGGGGAGAAGGACTAAAAGTGTCCAAAGAACAGATTATTTTTAAAGATTATTATATATTATTATATCATATATTACTGCATATAACAGATTATTTTTTATTTTGAAGACTTGCAAATTGAATGGCTGGATTCACTGCAGAAGAGAGAAGCAAAGTGATAAAGCCACACTGCTGGTTACAGCTGGCATTTCTTACACATTTGGTGGGGCTTTGGATATTACAGCTGATCGTCCAAGATGGTCTTTCCAGGGGGGCTCGGCGGGGCCTCTAGTCCTGATCCACATGCCTCTGTGCAGCTCATCAGCTGCGCCACAGCAGATACCACTGCTCCACCGGGCCTCAGTGCTCTCATTCTCATCAGCCCTGGGCTGTTTCTCAGTCTACAGCTGCTGGGGCTCAGCCCACCATTTCTGCAGGCTGAGCCTCCTCTCCTGAGCACCAGGTGCCTCCTCCTGGGTTTTTTTGTATGCAAAGCTTTTCTCTGCCCAATAAAGCTTGCAAACAGCCTCCAGTGATCTTCCGAATATTACTTTTTGTTTGTTTGTTTGTTTGTTGGTCCTGGGGCTTGAATTCAGGGCCTGAGCCCTATCCCTGAGAGCAAATATTATTTTTGGGGGGTACCAGTCATGGGGCCTGAACTCTGGGCCTGGGCACTGTCCCTCAGCTCTTCAGCTCAAGGCTAGCACTCTACCTCTTGAGCCACAGCGCCACTTCCAGCTTTTTTTCTTTTTTCTTATATGGTGCTGAGGAATTGAACCCAGGGCCTCATGCATGCAAGCCAAGCACTCTACCACTGAGCCACCTTCCCAGCCCCTTCCCTGAGCACATTTTGCTGAAGGTTAGCGCCCTACCCCTTGAGCCTTCTTGGTTTTTCAGAGAAGTTTATTGGAGATAAGATTCTCACAGACTTTCCTGCCTGGTCTGGCTTCAAACTGTGATCCTCAGATCTCAGCCTGCTGAGTAGCTAGGATTACAGGTGTGAGCCACCAGTGCCCAGTTCCAAATCTGAAAGTTTGATATCTAAATGCTTCAAATCTGAAAGGTTCCCAATCGTATCTTGTGTAGTTCTTTCTCTGTGACATATATCAGCCCTAGGACACACTTGCCTTACAACCTGCATTGTACTTTATCTTCCTGGAAGCCCTTATAGTTGGTAAATTATAATTTTGCTCTGGATGGAATCCCAGTCACACACTTCTTTAGCCTTTGTGCTAGAAGGTAAAGAACCACATCTTATTTATTATGAGACTTAGAACAGGTTTGACTGACTAGTTAAACAGTGTCCACCCATGGTTTAAACGCACAAATACAACAGTACTATCTCATACCAACTAATCTCAGTGAATCAATCCATATCCTGATCACAGTTCTTATTATGTTTTGTTTTTCTTTTTGTCAGTCATGGGGCCTGGGCGCTGTCTCTCAGTTCTTCAGCTCAAGGCTAGCGCTCTACCACTTGGTCCACGGCACCGCTTCTGTTTTTTTCTACTTATGTGGTGCTGAGGAATCAAACCCAGGGCCTCATGCATGCAAGGCAAGTGCTCGACCACTGAGCCACCTTCCCAGCCCCACAGTTCTTATTATGAAGGAAGCAAATACAGCCTTCGGTCAAAGAACCTGAATTTTACTACTTCTACTATGACCTCCCTCTGGGGAGAAAAAAAGAGCTTTCAAATTTCAAGAAGTAATAAGGTTGATTCTTAATTGGCAATTTGAGATTTCTCAACTTAGTGCCATTGTTTGACTCAATATTGCCAATCTATAAATGTTTCAGTAGGGGCTGGGAAGGTTGCTCAGTGGTAGAGTACTTGCCTTGCATGCTCAAGGCCCTGGGTTCGATTCCTCAGCAAAAAGAAAAAAGCCGGAAGTGGCACTGTGGCTTAAGTGGTAGAGCGCTAGCCTTGAGCTGAAGAACTGAGGGACAGCGCCCAGGCCGAGTTCAGGCCCCACGACCGGACCCCCCCAAAAAAAAATGTTTCAGTAATGGGATAGCAAAAAAAAATTTTTTTTTTTGGGTGCGGTCGTGGGGCCTGAACTCTGGGCCTGGGCGCTGTCCCTCAGCTCTTCAGCTCAAGGCTAGCGCTCTACCACTTGAGCCACAGCGCCACTTCCGGCTTTTTTGTTTTTGCTTATGTGGTGCTGAGGAATCGAACCCAGGGCCTCAGGCATGCAAGGCAAGCGCTCTACCACTGAGCCACCTTCCCAGCCCCCGGGATAGCAATTTTTTTTTTTAATTCTTCATGGGGCTTGAACTCTGGGCTTGGGTGCTGTCCCTGCACTCTTCAGCTCAAGGCGAGCACTCTACCACTTGAGCCACAGCGCCACTTCCAGTTTTCTAGAGGTTTTTTTTTTTTTTATTGGAGATAAGAGTCTCACGGACTTTCCTGCCTGGGCTGGCTTTGAACGGTGATCCTCAGATCTCAACCTCCTGAGTAGCTAGGATTATAGGCGTGAGTCACCGGCGCCCGGCTTGGGATAGCAAATTTTTTTTTTTAATTTTATTTTATTTGAGAACATACTGTACAGAGGGGTTACAATTACATTGGCAGGATAATGCATACATTTCTTACCAAGCATTGCAGCCTCCTCCTTTGTTTACCCTTCACCTCCCTTCCCAGCCTCCCCCTCCCCCCACCCAATCATACCCCCCTCCCCCCCCCACTGCGACATTGTAAAGCTTGCTTTGACATGACATTTTGTAATTCTCCTTGTTACAACAGGTCCACCTGAATCCTTAAACGACTTGTTTGTCCCCCTCTCCTCCACATGTTATACTGACATCAAATAAAGTGAAAGCGGGGGTTACACTGTGGGGGAGGGACATACAAAGCAACAAAGAAATAATCTTATAAATGCGTTAGAAACACATGCATGAAAGAAACGAAAACATTAAAATACATATTTAAGGGTTCGTTTTCCTAACATCACATTATCTGATCTTTTCCGCTTGACTCATACCTATACTAGATATTGCAAATAAGGGAAACCATGGGACCTATGTTTCTTTGGGCCTGGCTTACTTCACTTAATATAATTTTTTCCAAGCCTTTCCATTTCCTAACAAATGGGGAAATGTCATTCTTTCTGATGGAGGCATAGAATTCCATTGTGTATATATACCACATTTTCTTGATCCATTCATCTACTGAGGGGCTTCTGGGTTGGTTCCATATCTTAGCTATGGTAAATAATGCTGCAATAAACATAGTTGTGCTGGTAGCTTTAGTGTGGTCTTGTTTGTAAACATTTGGGTAAATGCCCAAAAGTGGGATTGCTGGATCATAGGGGAGATCTATGTGAAGTCTTTTGAGGAACCTCCATACTGCTTTCCAAAGTGGTTGAACAAGTTTACATTCCCACCAACAATGAAGTAAGGTTCCTTTCTGTCCACATCCCCTCCAGCATCTGTTGTTGTTAGAGTTCTTGATTTTTGCTGTTCTAACTGGAGTGAGGTGATATCTCAATGTTGTTTTGATTTGCATTTCTTTTATGGCTAGGGATGTTGAACAATTCTTCATGTGTCTAATGGCCGGGATAGCAAATTTTTAAATCAACATTTGCCAAGTATCCTGTTCTTACTATGCTGACCAACTTTCATTAACAAACCTAAAAGCAAGTTCTCTTAGTTCTGGATACTATAACAAGAATACCATTGCCTTAGCAAGTTTTTATTGACTAATTGATTTAGTCCTTAATACTGGAGAATGAACACAAGACTTCTTGCAAGGCCAAGTGCTTACAACTTGATCAACATCCCCAATCCTTCTGCTTTTAATTTTTTTAAGGTAGAGTCTCCCCTGGCCTTGGACTATGATCCTCCTACATCTGCCTCCTGCATAGCTTGGGTTACAATCATTAGCCACCACACCTGGTTTGATATACACACACACATATATATATATATATACACATATATATATATATATACATACATATATAAGTGCATATATACATATGTATCAATCAAGCTGCATTGTGTTTATTAACTGACTTGTTGAGTGATGACCCCTTTGTACAACTACTTAAAAATAATATATATATTATAGAAATATTATGTATTTTCTGTGAGTGCATATCAATCCACAGTATAGGTGGAGAACTCAAATGACCCTAACAACTCAATTAGTAATGGTTTATTCCCTTATCTGTTGACAGCCCAGAGGAAGACAGTACAGGTATGAGGATTCCACGAAGATGGAGACATACCCCAGCATTCTTCTTTGACGTTCTTAGGATATAGCCTTCACTCTCTTGACCCAAGGTGACCGTTAAAATGCCAATAATCATTTCCACATTCCAGGAAGTGAGGTGAAGGAACAGAAAGAAGAAAATAAAAAAAGAAATACAGTACATAGGGGCTGGGAAGGTGGCTCAGTGGTAGAGTGCTTGTCTTGCATACCTGAGGCCCTGGGTTCGATTCCTCAGCACCACATAAGAAAAAAGCCGGAAGTGGTGCTGTGGCTCAAGTGGTAGAGCGCTAGCCTTGAGCTGAAGAGCTGAAGGAGAGCGCCCAGGCCCAGAGTTCAGGCCCCAAGACTGGACCCCTCCCAAAAAAAAAAAAAAAGAAAAAAAGAAATACAGAACATGTGCTAACTATCCTTTTTTTTTTTTTTTTTGGGTCCGGTCGTGAGGTCTGTACTCTGGGCCTGGGCGCTGTCCCTCAGCTCTTCAGCTCAAGGCTAGCACTCTACCACTTGAGCCGCAGCGCCACTTCCAGCTTTTTTGTTTTTGCTTATGTGGTGCTGAGGAATCGAACCCAGGGCCTCAGGCATGCAAGGCAAGCGCTCTACCACTGAGCCACCTTCCCAGCCCTTGCTAACTATCCTTTAAGACAATATGCTAGATGCTACCAGGTAACATTTGGATCTGTATTGTTATCTAAATGTTATCACTGTTGGGAAGTGTTACTACTATTTTACTTAGCCTTGATGCCACTTAAATTGAAAGGTGTCTCTATTGTCAGAAAGAAAGGGTGGATATTATGGTAGGCACCTGAGATCTTTTGCTATGTAAATCAGAGGCTAGAGACATCTTCTGTAACATTTCACCGTTCTGTAAGGGGAATAGCTACTGCATTTTTTTCTAATTCTGGCTTGATTTTTGAGCTAGGATTTCACTACCTTTTTGCCCAGGTTGTCTCCAACTCTGATCCTCCCATCCCCCCTTCCTGAGTAGCTAGAAATAGAAGTGAGCCACTATCTTACACTGAAAATTATGTAGCTTATAGTTCTGAAGGCCAAAAAGTTTTATATATACGTGTGTGTGTGTGTGTGTGTGCCCGCGCGCGCACACGTTACTTTAATATATCAAGGTGAGAACAGATCTAGAGTCTGTGAGAATCTTCTTCCTGTGATGGCAGAGGGTCATGTTCTCAGTAGAAGCTCGCAGGGCAGACAGTAAAGGCAGAAGGCAGGCTCTGCCCTATCCTTTTGTAAGAGCACTGACCCCATTCACCAGAACCCTACCCACTTTGCCCTATCTCTTTCCAAAGGCACTGTCTTCTATTTGGGGTCAACACAAATACTCAGTCTATAATACAGAGTACCTTCAATTAGTTTTTCAACTGAGGAGCAACTTATGTAGACATTGCAAACACCTCAGGGCGACAGCTTGTTTGTGTATCACATCTGTACAGATTTGTGTTTCTGTCACTCAGATCCATGTAAGGGATATTTTCAGGACCCAGGATAGCTTCAGCCTGCCTTTTCTAAACTAGCATTTACAAAGATCCAGTCAGCTATGGTAGATTTTCCTTGCTTTCAAGTTCCACATGAATGGAAACATACAGTCTATACCCTTGTATGTCTGGCTTTTTTCACACTATATCTATGTTGTACATTTCAGGAGTTTGGACAGGAATGTTCCCTTCCTTCCTTCCTTCCTTCCTTCCTTCCTTCCTTCCTCCCTCCCTCCCTCCCTTTCTTCTTTCCTTCTTCCTTCCTTCCTTCTTTCCTTCCTTCCTTCTTTCATTGTTCTTTCTTCTCTGTGTGTGTGTGTGTGTGTGTGTGTGTGTGTGTGTGTGTGTGTGTGTGTGTGTGTGTGTGTGTGTGCTGGTACTGGGGCTTGAACTTGCCTTGGCTGCTATCTCTTAGTTTTTTCCCTCAAGGCTGGTTCTCTACCACTTGAGTCACAGCTGTACTTCTGAGTTTTTGCTGGTTAATTGAAGATAAGAATCTCTCAAATTTGTTTGCCCAGGCTGGCTTCAATCACAATCCTCAGATCTCAGACTCCTAAGTAATTAATATTACAGATGTGAGCCCCTTATACCTAGCAAGTTTGCTTTTTTTTTTAAATCTTTGATGTAAGTCACTATGTATGTTACTATGTACTTTTTGCTTTGATAAATTGTATATGCATTCACCTATCTCTTTCTTTCTTCTTCCTTTCCTTCCTTCCTTCCTTCCCTCCTTTCTTTCTTTCTTTCTTTTTTTTATTTCTTTCTCTTTCTGGAACTAGGACTTTGACTCATGGTTTCATGCTCTTGTTTGGCTTTTTTAGCTCAAGCCTGATGTTCTAGCACTTGAGCCATACCTTTACTTTACCTTTACAGGATTTTATTTATTTATCTATTTATTTATTTATTCATTTTTCTTTTTGCGAATCTTGGCACGTGAACTCAAGGCCTGGGCACTGTCCCAGAGCTTCTTTTTGTTCAAGGCTAGCACACTCACTTGAGCCACAGCACCACTTCTGGCTTTTTCTGCTTATGTGATACTGAGGTATCAAACCCAGGGCTTCATGCATTCTAGGCAAGCACCCTACCACTAAGCCACATTCCTAGCCCCCCAGTATCTTATTTAATATGTTCACATTTCCTTGGCATCTGTCACATTTATCTACCCCTGCTACATGGAGAAGCATAGATATGACAATTCTAGTCCAGGCCAGACATAAATGGCCAACACTGAAAGAAAGGGCTGGCAGAATGGCTCAAGCATCAGAGTGCCTGCCTAGCAAGTGTAAGGCCCAGAGTCCAAATCTAAGTACCACCAAGGGAAGAAGAAAGAAAGAAAGAAAATAGTTCAATAGATTTTCCTCGAATCAAAGAACATATCCTTCCAAATGAAAAATTCCACTGAGCACATTGAATGAAAGAGACCAATATCAAAGAACATTATGGTGTAATTTCAGGACATCAGATAGAAGGAAATATTCTAAGAATTTGTAGAGAGAAAAAGTAGGTCATATGCAAAAGTGTCAGGAATTGCAATTCAGCTTCTCCACAAAACCTTGTTGACCATAGACAAAGAAGCAAAGGGAGCAGCACGGCCAGGAGCCAAGGAATCCAACACCAAAAATGTGATGGGAAATCAAGATAGTCCCAGTTAATAACTGTGCCACAAACTTGCTGAGTGCAGCCCAAACCTGCAATGGTCAGAGCCCCTATAGGATGTCTCCTCAGAAAGACAGAAACTGAGAGAAGATCGAGAATAGAGGCCACCGGGGGGTTTTGCCAAGTGAATAAATCAGGTGAGGAATCCCTTCTCAATAGTTCATATAAAGAGAAGCAGCCAGAAACTAGTAGCTCATGCCTATAATCATAACTATTCAGGAAGCTGCTCTCCATCAAAGCCAGCCCTGGAAGAAAAAAAAAAAAAAGAGAATCTTATCTCCAATTAAGTTCAAGCCTTAGTACTAGTACAAATCCAGAAAAAATAGCAAGTTTTTAATCATAAAAGAGCTAGGATCACTAGTGTTGCAAATCAAAGTTGGTTCATATATATTTTAGTTGAACATAATGGAAATGTTGAACATGAAGCTCAGCAAAAAAAAACATATATAATAATCTCATGCCAGGCACTGGTGGCTCATGCCTCTAGTCCTAGCTACTCAGGAGGCTGAGATCTGAGGATTACAGTTCCAAGCCAGCCCAGGCAAGAAAGTCAATGAGGGCTGGGAAGGTAACTCAGTGGTAGAGCGCTTGCCTTGCATGCATGAGGCCCTGGGTTCGATTCCTCAGCACCACATAAGCAAAAAGAAAAAAGCCGGAAGTGGCACTGTGGCTCAAGTGGTAGAGCACTAGCCTTGAGCTGAAGAGCTGAGGGACAGCGCCCAGGCCGAGAGTTCAGGTCCCACGACTGGACCCAAAAACACAAAACAAAACAAAAAATAAATAAATATAATATATATATACTATGTTACATATGATATATAATAAATATAGCAAATAAATATACGGGGAGAGAAAATGGCAGGGCTACAAGAACACATTGCTTATAAAGAGACTTTTTGCACTGTCAAATTTCTGCTATTATTTTGAAGAAATTTAAATCCATACAAGTTGAAAATTAGTAGAGTCCACATATAATCTTGACCTGGATCCACACAAGGTCTCTTTCTCCACCCTCTTTCCTTTCTGAATAATTGGAAGTGAGTTAGAAACGTCAAATGCTTCATTCAGGCATCAATACTCCAGCTGGCCTCTCTCTCTCTCTCTTTTTTTTTGGTCCAGTCGTGGGGGGCTGAACTCTGGGCCTGGGCGCTGTCCCTCAGCTCTTCAGCTCAAAGCAAGCACTCTACCACTTGACCCATAGCACCACTTCCAGTTTCCTGGTGGTTTATTGGAGATACGAGTCTCACGGCTTTTGCTGCCTGGGCTGGCTTTGAACCGAGATCCTCAGATCTCAGCCTCCTGAGTAGCTAGGCTTATAGGCATGAGCCACCAGCGCCTGGCCAGCTGGTGTCTCTGGAAGACAAAGACAAACCTAGGTTTCTCCAACATTCACTTTTTCTGAAGACAGAGGTCTAGTCTTGCAAAACAGCTTGCCTACTGGATATTTCCTGGCGATTACGTTCAGGCTCTTACTGACACTATTCTATATAGTATTTGTGTCGGTCAGACCTTCTATTACTGTAACAAAACACTTGAGATAATTAACTTTAAAGAAGTGTACCTGGGCTCATGGCTTCAGAGTTTCAGTCCATGGCTGCTTGGCCCTGTGTGTGGCCTATGGCCACACAGTATGACATGGCGGAAGCAGAGAAGACCTGTTCACCTCATGGCAGTTTGTAAGCAGAAAAACAGATGAACAAGAAGGAACTCAGGCTCTAAAATCCCCTTCCTACCAATGACTTCACATCCTTCCATTAGGCCCCAACTCTTTTTTTTTTTTTTTTCCTCTGTCCTGGGGATTGAACTCAGGGCCTGGGCACTGTACCTGAGCTTCTTTTGGTCAAGGTTAGCGCTCTACCCCTTTGGCTACAGTACCACTTCCAGTTTTTTCTATTTATGTGGTACTGAGGAATCGAACCCAGGGCTTCATGCATACTAGGCAAGCACCCTACCACTGAGGCACATTCCCAGCCCTAATTCCTCAACTAGTTCCCAAAAGTGCTAGAGACTGGAGATGAAACTTCCCAACCTCCTCCTAACTATTACCATATTGTAATAGTCCAAACCAGTATTGGTTTATTTTTAGGATAAAGGAAACTCCCTCTCTCACATCACCTCGTGCTGGGGTTGGAAGCTTTCTGTGTCAATTGGGTCAGTGTGAGCTGACTAACTCTCTTCCTAACACAAGTCCCTCCAGGAAGCAAGTTAAATACCTTTTTTCAGACAGGCATACACTTTCACAGCTTTCCATTTGAAATGTGTTCCCAGTGGGGATTTTGTCCCTCATCTACCCACGAAATCCTGTTACTGAAAATCCTGCTTCCGTTATCTCCGCCACAAGTGGAAGTTGTTTCTGCACAAATCCCTAGGCAGCTGAATAGATTTGATTCTCCTGTGTGATAAGATCCAAAGGCAGAGCACCCTAGAGGCCTGTGTCCCTGCCGGCGTCTGCCATTGGTGCTTGGGGTGACCTTGAGGAAGCCCTGGACCTCTCCAGGCTCCAGTGCTCTTACTTATATAAAGAAGGAGCTAGAACAAATTCATAATGAAAGGGATCTTTTAAAGTGTGATTCCAGCATAAGCAGAAAAGCAAAGCATTGGAGGACAGACAGCTACATGCTTAGTCAATGACGGTCACTCTACACTACTACATCAACATCTGCCTGAAACACAGTTGAGGATAAGGTGGAGGATGGGGAGAAATGTTAAGAAGAGAAAATAAGGTCTTGGTGCAAACACAGGTAAGGTGGGTGCCAAATAACTCTACCTTTCAGAGCAAAATATGTTGTGTGAAATGAAAATAATCTTGAGTGAGATACGTCTAATTTTTTTGTGCATGCTAGTATTTGGACTTGAACTCAATATCTTGTGCTCTTGGCTTAGCTTTTTTGCCCCCATGGCTGGTGTTCTACCACTTGATACACCTCTACTCCTGGCTTTAGTGTTGGTTAATTGGTAGTAAGAGTCTCATAGACTTTTCTGCCTAGGCTGGCATTGAATTATGATCCTCAGATCTCAGCCTCCTGAGTAGCTAGGATTATGGGTGTGAGCCACCAATGCCTTGCTTAAAAATCTAATATTAGCTGTGCACCTGTGGCTCACACCTGTAATCCTAGCTACTCAAGAAGCTAAGATCTGAATCTTAAAGTCATAAACACTGAAGAAATTTAATTGAATTTCAAGGTTCAGGACTATTGGTGATAGTAGGTTGAGTGCCCTTTTTGCTACTGTCATACTGCCCTGGCTTTGAACCATAATCCTCAGATCTCAGTCTCCTGAGTAACTAGAATTACAGGTATGAGCCACCAGTGTCTGGACAGTGTCATTTCTTTGAAAGTATGGCAAACACAATAAATTTTCACTTGAAACCCAGTGGAGAGAAGGTAGAGGCGAGAAAGAACCCTGGAATAAAAACTGGGTGGCACCATCCCCAGTGCTGGGGAGAGTTCTCTAGTGTTGGCCAAGTGTCAGCCCTGCTAAGCCTTGCTCTCCTCATCTGTGAGAGGGTGTGAGTTGGGGGTGAGACACTAAGTTACCTCTAAAGCTCTTCACTGCTCACACACTCGATCAGCTGCTTCCAGAAACTTCCTAGGAGCAAGTGACAATATTTCTAAACTATTTGTACTGTTGTCCAGCCGAATAACTTGTCAGCTACCTAAGGGTGTTTTCTCCATCTTCCTTGACTTAGAATCTACTTCCTAATTGCCTTTCCTCTTTTAAATGCATATTAAGAAAACATTTTTTTTCTTTCTTGGCTTTAAGCCATGGCTTCTTGTTCCAGGGTTTTCAGAGCCTGTGAACAATTATCTGGCTTAATTTGTTTGCCCTGAAGGTAGTAACATAAATTGCTCATGATTTAGTTTTGCTGGTATTACCGCTTGCAAAGATCTCCCCCTCTCAACCATTCTCTAATGATAATACAACCAACATACTTAAAATCTACACTGAAATTTTCACTGGGGTGCCTTTCTCAAGTCTTATAACCAGGAATCAACGTTGGCTTTACTAAACAGTAAGGAAAAGAAAACACTGTGGTAATTTGGAAGGCCTTTAGACAGTTTTCTTATTAATCCTCAGATCCTAAAATCTTTGCCAAATCCCAAGACCCATTAGAATTTGGAGAGAAACAGAAGAGAAAAGAACCCAGAGCCTAAAATATCTTTTAGGCAGAGGGAAACCAAGTCACCCGGGGTTCTAGATTCTGAGTCTTGAATCCTAGTCTTGACTCCTGGTCCTGGGCACTGAATTCTGTGTGTTGGTCCAAGTGTGAGATCCTCCATCCTGGCCCTGTATCCTGGGTTCTGGTTGTTGCTCTGGGTCTTGGGTCCTTGGATCCTGGCTCCCAGGGTTTGTGGATGGGGAGAAAGGAGGAAAGCAATTGAAGCTTCTTTTGATTCAAACAACTTGTTTAAAAAACAGATAGGACAGTCAAGGAAATGTAGTACTACGAATTTGGTGCTATTACACAAATGTTGCTATTTTAGGGGCCATGTTAGAATTCAGGTTTATGTGCTTTGTGAAAAAGTTTTCACCTTCAGGAAATCCAACTAAAATACTAAGTGGTCTATTATTTGCTTCTACACTATCTGAGTTGGGGAGTGGGCAGAGGTATGTGTGCAGCCAAAAAGCCAGGACATGTATTTGAAGATAAATGAAAGGAAACAGGAGAAGGGAGAATCCTGATGCTTTTATTTTCCCAAATAATACTAATATTGCCACACATTTAAATCACATTTTACAGTTTCAAAGAACTTTACCTCTCATTTGCTCTTGGAGGAAAAACATAGGAATCTATCTATTTGTTGAAACATCTTGATTATTTCTGCTTTTGCATTTTTTAACTATTTTAAATTTCTGAGTACATTCTCATTACTTTCTTCTTCATTTATTTCCTATTTTAGCTTTGGAAAGAAAAATCTGCCTGAATATCTATTTACAGTGTCAGAACTCTTAACTGTTTCTTATTATAATTTGGAGCAATTTTATTTACCCTCTCAGTTTATGTTTGGAGGAACTTATGGGAGAAGAAACTTTTTAAAAATTTTCTCTGGACCCATCCAGATGTTTTATTTTGTGTTCACTTATTTCCTAAGCTTCTAGTCTGCACTCAGAAGTGCTCTGTTCTTTTCAATACTTTATCAGTATTTCCTTTATTAGCCGCATTATCCTTTATCTCTTTCCTGTGAAAGCTCTTAGAGCACAAATTGATGAAGCTATGTCTTTAGTCATTTAACTATTGTTCCATCAATGTTTACAAGTACATTTTAAGAGGATTTAAATACAACATCCTGCCATCAGTGCTTCTAAGTACATTATAAGCTTTAAATACAATATCGTACCTTAATGACCACAATTAAATTTTTTAAATTTTCTTTTTCCTTTTTGTGTTTAAGCCTCAGGTAGCTTCCACCCGCCTTGCAAGGGTCTCCTAGCAGAGGAGGAACCGTGGAGGAGGGCGATTCCCCACCCCCACGGCCCCTTGGGCTGTCACAGGGGTTGTGACCATATGACTTGGCAAATATTAAATATAGCTACATGAATCACAATACAAAATTCCAGTCCTGAAATCTGTGTCGGGCATAACAAATTGTTCCTTCTCCTTTGCTCATGAATAACAAAGAATCAACTGAAGAAATTTTCATCTGTATAAATACTGGATTTGTTGGGTTCTCTCCCCCGCCCCCTCCTGGAAGATACACTGTGCATTTGACATGGCTTGCACTTTCTGAATGCTATTTTATTTGTATGAGTCTTTGAGCTAAATCTTCAGTGCTTGTAACTGGAAAGATATTTCCCCAGAACGCTCTGAGTCATGCTAAAGGTACACAACAGCTGATAAACTCCAGTGACCTTTGAGGGGACAGATGGCTCTCTGGATTGGGACAACCGCCCAAGCTGCGTTCCACAGTGACCAGGTTCAAAACAGTGACTGTGCATGTCACCTGTTCAAGGCTGCCATCAAACCTCTTTTCTTGTACCTTCTTGGCCACTATTCTGTCTTTCTTTTTTTTCTTTCTTTCTTTTTTTTTGTCGGTCGTGGGGCTTGAACTCTGGGTTTGGGCGCTGTCCTTGTGCTCTTCAGCTCCAGGTGGCTTGAACTTTGGGCGCTGTCCTTGTGCTCTTCAGCTCCAGGTGAGCGCTCTACCACTTGAGCCACAGCACCACTTCCTATTCTGTCTTTCTTGTGTGTATTTATCTGCATTTTTCTTTATTAATACAGAAGATCTGTGCTTGTTTACTAGCATCAGAAGCTGCTCTACCAGCTGATTGCTCATAGAGTTCAAGATTTGCTGATTGCTTGCTGTAAACTGGAACGTCTACATTATTTAATCTTCAAAAACACTGTGGGGCTGGGCGCTGGTGGCTCATGCCTGTAATCCTAGCTACTCACTCAGGAGGCTGAGATCTGAGGATCGCAGTTCAAAGCCAGCCCAGGCAGGAAACTCCATGAGACTCTTATCTCCAATAAACCAATAGAAAACCGGAAGTGGCACTGTGGCTCAAGTGGTAGAGTGCTCGCCTTGAGCTGAAGAGCTGAGGGACAGTGCTCAGGCCCAAAGTTCAAGCCTCACGTCTGACAAAAAACAAAAAACAACAACAAAAAAAACACTGTGGGGGTCAATGATATTGCCTCCTTATTGCAAATAAGAAAGGTCCCAAAGAACTAGGAAAGTTCCACTCTCATCCTTTTGTGAAAAAAAAAAAATTCCTTCATGAATAAAAAAGGAATCTGCCAGGTGCCAGTGGGACTAGTGGCTCATGATGGTGGTAATCCTAGCTACACTACTCAGTCGGTTGAGATCTGAAGATCACAGTTCAAAGACAGCCCAGGCAGGAAAGTCTAGGAAGACTCTCATCTTGAGTTAACCACTGATAAAGCAGAAGCAGAGCTCTGGCTCAAGTGGTAGAGTGCTAGAAACAATGCCTGACCCCTGAGTTCAAGCCACAGGACTGGTGTGTGTTTGTATGTGTGTGTGCACACACACACACACAATTCCAAGAAAGAAAATGAAATTCAAATCATGAAGAAGTGGCAATAAAATAAACTAGTAAAATTTGTAACTGCAATTGGGAGCTAAAGGTATTGAAGGAAACTTTTTCTAAATTTCAAAAAGAGAGAGAGATAGAGAAAGGAGTTGAATGATAAACTGTAATTGTTAAAAAAAAAATGGGGCTGGGAAGATGGCTCAGTGGTAGAGCGCTTGCCTTGCATGCATGAGGCCCTGGGTTCGATTCCTCAGCACCACATAAGCAGAAAAAATAAAAAAGCCGGAAGTGGCGCTGTGGCTCAAGTGGTAGAGTGCTAGCCTTGAGCTGAAGAGCTGAGGGACAGCGCCCAGGCCCAGAGTTCAGGCCCCACGACCGGACCCCAAACAAACAAACAAACAAACAAACAAACAAACAAAAAAACTGGAGTTGCTAAAAATTAGTCTTGAGGGTGGGGGTAGTGATACAGATTAATTGCAAATGTCTTTAGGAAAATATGTCCTAAAATGCTTTATTCAAATTAAGAGTCATCTCCATAAAACTACTAAGTTTATCAAAAACAAGGAAAGGCAGAGAAACTCATAATCAAGAGAAGACTAGAGAGACACTATGACCAAACATAATGTACAGATAAAATCTGGGATGATAAAAAGCTTTTGGTAAAAATTGGGGAAACATAAATAAAGTCTTTAGTTAATAAACTATTTCCAGAGTGTTCATTAGCTTTGACAAATATACCATATTAGTGGAAGGTATCCATAATAACCAAGCTAGGGGTAGCAGACACTGGAATTCTCTTAGATATATTTGCTACTTTTTTCAAATTTTTTATTGTGATTTAAGTAATTACATAATTTCACAAATTTCACAGTATTGTGGGATAGTGATGCTCAGTTAAAGTCACAAACGCATTCTAACTTTCCTGGAGCAAATTGTCTATCATGATCTATAACATTTATGAGTTCCATGAGCTTTGCCATACAATTATTTCTTCTACATTGGGTGGTATGTACATTTCTTTTGTTTTGCATAGCATCAGCTGTTCCCTCTTTCCCACTTGTTCCCTCCCTCCTATCGCTGCCATTAAGTTGTTTAGTTCACTTTGGTCAATGTCCAGTATATTTGCTACTTTTCTGTAATTCCCAAACTTACACTCTAAAATTATTATTTTGAATGCATCATTTACCTTGCATGACTGTATATATTGTCCCAACTTAGGATTTGTTTATTCTAAAATAGATTTGTCTCAAATTAATAGTTGACCTAAGAAATGGAATGAGAGCATTAGAAGCTCATGATAGGGCTGGGAAGGTGGCTCAGTGCTAGAGCGCTTGCCTTGCATGCCTGAGGCCCTGGATTCGATTCCTCAGCACCACATAAGCAAAAAGAAAAAAGCTGTAAGTGGCACTGTGGCTCAAGTAGTAGAGCGCTAGCCTTGAGCTGAAGAGCTGAGGGACAGTGCCCAGGCCCAGAGTTCAGGCCCCATGACCAGACCCCCCCCACAAAAGGAGCTCATGTCAGTCACACTGGCTGCTAAGGAGGCTGAGATTTTGAGCATTGCCGTTGGAAGCTGGTCTCTGAAGTAAGATCTGAGAAATTCCATCTCCAAAATAACCAGAAAAAAAATGGACTCAAGTGGTAGAAGACAAGGCAGAGCAAGTGACAGGCCTTGAATGGATAAATGTTGGTACCTACAGGAATGTTATTTAGCACCAAAGAGAAATGTGCTAACAAGCCACGAGAAGATACAAAGGAAACATCATTGAATAAGTGAATGATTCGGACTATGCAACATTCTGAAAAAGGCAAAACTATGGAGACAGTAAAAAGATCTGTGGCTGAGAGGGACTGGATGAGGAGGGGTAAACAGAACACAGGATTTTTAGGATAGTTATTATACATCTGTTCAATACCAAAAGTGAACCTTAATATAAATGATCAGTTTGGGGTGATATTAACCTATCAATGTGGATATTAATCAGTTTTAACAAATAGGTATGGGATGCTGATGATGTGGGAACAAACTATATAAAATGTGGAAGGAAGAAGGTTTATGGGAATTCTGTAACTTTATGCTGACTTTTTCTGTGAACCTAGAAAAGTGTTTTCAAAAAATTAAGTCCAGGCTAGACCACTGGTGGTTCAGGCCTGTAATTCAAGCTACTCAGGAGGCTGAGATCTGAGGATCACACTTCAAAGCCAGCCTGGGCAGGAACATCTGTGAGACTTATCTTCAATTAACCACCAGAAAACCGGAAGTGGTGCTATGGCTCAAGTGGTAGAGCGCTAGCCTTGATGAAAAGCACCCAGGCCCAGAGTTCAAGACCCACAACTGATAAAAACAAAAACAAAAAACCAAAAACAAAGGTCAGAAGTGGCGCTGTGGATCAAGTGGTAGAGCGCTAGCCTTGAGCAAAAGAAGCTCAGGGATAGTGCCAAGGCCCTGAGTTTAAGCTCTAGGACCAGCAAAAAGTAAAAACTAAAATAAAATATATGTGCTTTTAAAAAGCCTTCTATAATGAAGTGATGGAGGCTGATTTATCTTTTTAACAACACTGCACCAACACTGGATTCGTGTATGGGAGGAAACTACCATTTTCAGTGTGTACTCACTTGGTAAAAAGGAAAAGTTTTAACATTTTGATAAATATGTTCATTTGTCCTCAAACAATGTAGGTCCAATGAACATCTCTACCAGCAGTAAGCGGCTTTTCTCATCCATCAATAACGCTACAGATTTTCAAATTGTTAATCTGACAGGAGGAAAGTGGTAGTTATTTTGCTTTTTTTTTTTTTGTATTAGAGTTGAATATTTTTCCTAACCAGGAATGATAATATTTCTTGTATTCTAATCAGTCACAATTTTTCTCTATTGTTCTGGGTTTCATGTCTTGCTTAATAAGATGATTCTTTACATAGTCTCTTATGATTTCTCTTAGTGTTCTTATTGTTTTGTTACAATTTCTCATTGATTTTATTTTTGATATGAAGTGGTTGTCTATTCTATATAATTCCCAATGGGTAGTCAATTGTCTCCGACCAAATCACTTAGTAAGTTTACTCTATCCCAAAGTTGAAATATCCACATTATCTAGGTGGCACATGAGTTTGCTTCCAAACCACTCATTTTTACTGGGGTTTGAACTATGCTTGTTCAGCTTGCTTATGACCAGTATTCTACCACTGGAACCATACTTCCAGCTGTTTTTTTTTTTTTTTTTTGCTGGCTATTTTAGAGATGGAGTATCTCAGACTTTTCTTTCTGCTTTTGGAATTATAGTACCACTACCATGAACTAGACTGAATCCCTTCAACCTCAGCTTCTAATATCTTGGATAATTTGAGCTCCATATTTTAGTTAATATTTTATATTCAGCTTGTCAAGTTACAGAGACAGAGACTGGGAGGAGAGACAGACAGACAGACAGACAGACAGACAGACAGACAGACAGACAGACAGACAGACAGGGAAGAAAGAGGAAAAGAAGAATTTAATTGTATTACATTAAGTGTAAAAACCAATTCAGGAAGAAATGTTAAATTTTCATAACTGAAATTCCAGATCATAATCACAATGTGTCTATATATTTAGGATCTCTTTAATATTTCTCAATAAAGTCTTAAACTTTCTTTTCTATTCTTGTCAAGAAGCTTTTATTTTTTGTACTTTTCTGCAACTTTAAATCTTTAACTAAAAGAGGAAAAATAAATATTTAGTCGATCATCTTTTCTGAAACAATTAGCTTGATGAAAGCTTAGAATGGCCTATGGAGGGTCCAGTTGATACAATAGTCCAGAGTCAACCCTCGAGCAGTGGAATTTATCCCCTAATTCATTTTCAAGAGGTGTGTGTATGTATGTATGTGCCAGTACTGGGGCTTGGACTTGGGTGAGTACTGTTCCTTAGATTTTTCTATCACTTGAGCCATGTCTCTACTTCCAGCTTTATGGTGGTTAATTAGAGATAAGAGTCTCCTGGACTTTCCTGCACAGGCTGGCTTTGAACCAAGATCTTCATAACTCAGCCTCCTGAGTTCCTAGGATTACATGTCTCCACTTCCAGCTTTATGGTGGCTAATTAGAGATGAGTCTCATGGACTTTTCTGCACAGGCTAGCTTTGAACCAAGATCTTCATATCTTAGCCTCCTGAGTTCCTAAGATTACAGGCATGAGCTACGGCACCCGGTTTATGTATTTCAAAAAGATAAAGGCACATTTAAAAATAAAATGTACTCATCGCTCCATTTTTGGAACTAAACAACAATAATTCTATACGATCACCCAATGTGGCCAGCCACTTTGAAACCAAACCCATTTGCAAGGCAGGTTTTCTTCCTTGTGTACTCTAGGAAAGGCAATGTGGTTTGTTCTCCTGTCCAGAAGCAGGAGACTGAGTTAAAATGAGGACCGAGAGGCAAAGGGAAATCTGATCATGTCTGAATCAGTGAGGGCTGAGACTACAGGTCAAAGCTGGAGGCGACAATAAGAAAAGACCCTTTATACAACAGTGCCAGTGTCTCACAGAGCAGAGCTCAGGCACCTGGCTGGGCCTCCAACAGGGACTGAACGGGCAGAGGCTGGTGCCACCCCGGTGTCTGCTCCACCGCAGAGCTCAGCTTCTCCCTCTCGGGCTCTTGTGGCTCTGTCAAAGGACCTACTGGCAGCAGATCCCTGGAGGGTTCTTAATGAGATTGGCTCAGCAATTCTCGAATTGGGCAATGCTTCATTGGTAAAATAGAAGTTTTCCGATGGACAGAGCAGAAGAGTCTGTTGTATACACAGAGGAGGTCTGAAAGGGGGGAAATAGAGGATGGGTAATTTCCAAGTCACTTTCCCTGTAAGGCAAGGCCAGAAAGAATCATGGTTAGCTGACTGGTTAACATCAGGTTAGTTTAGATTACCTTTTCAGGTTAGTTCAGACTTTTTTTTTGGTGTGGTTTGGGAACTTGGCTTTTTTTCACCCAAGGCCAGTGCTCTACCACTTGATCCACAGCGTCTTATTGGTTAATTGGAGATAAGAGGCTGGCTTTTCACTGCAAAAATTACTTTTTTTTTTTCTGTTGTAAGGATTAAGATATGTAGTTCTGGTGTAAACTGAGGGTGGCTTAATGCCTGTAATCCTTAGCTACTCAGGCTGAGACGTGAGAATCACAGGCAAGAAAATCCTGTTAAAGATTTCACTCTTGTCTGTGCTGCAACATTAACAAGTGAGATTTTGATGCACAAACAAATTTGAGAACAACTTGTGGTGGACAGAAACGTTAGTTCCAAATGTTCTATTCATTCTTTCACCTGTGAAGAAGATGAATTTTCCTAATATAATTTCTGTACATTTCTCTGGTGCCAGTGATGAGTAGTCAGCTAGATTGCAGTTGTCTACACCCTAAATACTATCCCTCCTACCCGGAGCTGCCCAAAACAGCTGCTCAGACCAAGAAAAGCTTGCAAAGCTCGGGCTGGGCCCCCCCCCCCCCCACGCTGCCTCCCCCGCGTCCCACCAGAAGAGGAGAGTGAAGTTTGTTTCCTTCCATTTAGCATTCTAATCTTCTTAATCCAGCAGGGAACAATGAGCTAACAGGATCATAATTATGTTTAGAAATGGTGCATTCTAAAACCCGGTGTGGTTCAGGCCACACCTCCTTGCTTGGGAGGCTGAGGCAGGAAGAGCATAACTCAAGGCCACCCTGGGATGCAGAGCAAGTTTCAGACCATTCTGGGCTGCAAAACAAGGCTCTACCTCAAAAAGGAGGGAGGGAAAAGTGGGAGGAGGAGGGGGGGGAAGAGGTAAGGGGAGGAGGAGAGGGAGGGAGAAGAAGGAAGGGGGGAGGAGGAGAAAGAGGCAGAGGAAGGAAGGAACAAGGAGGAGGAGGAAGGAAAAAGGAGAAGAAGTCAGGCTCTGGCTCATGCCTGTAATTCTAGCTACTTAGGAGGCTGAGATCTGAGGATCGTGGTTCATAGCCAGTCCAGGCAGGAAAGTCTGTGAGACTCTTATTGCCAATTAAGCTCCAGAAAACTGAAAGTGATGCTGTGGTTTAAAGTGAGTGTGCTAGACTTGAGCAGAATAGCTCTGGGACTGGAATTCAAGCCCCACAACTAACAGAAAAGAAGGAGGAGGAGGAGGAAGAGGAAGGGGAGGTAGAAGAGGAGGAGAAAAGATAGAGGAGAGAGGGAGAGAAGGGAGGAAGGGGAGGAGAGGAGGGAGAGAGGGGGAGAGAAAAAAAGGAAGGGCACATTATAGGTTTTTTTTGGTATTTGTTGCAGAACTAAGTTTGAAATGTGGGCCTCCTACTTGCTTGGTAGTAACTTCTACCACTTGAGTCACATCCTCAGTCCTTAGTCTTTTTTTTCTCTTTCCTTCTTTCCTTCCTTCCTTCCTTCTTTCCTCTCTCTTTCTTTTCTTTCTTCTTTCTTTTTTTTTCTTCTTTCTGTTGATCTTGGGGCTTGAACTCTGGGTCTAGGCGCTGTCCCTGAGCTCTTCAGCTCAAGGCTAGCGCTCTACCACTTGAGCCACTGTGCCACTTCCAGTTTTCTGAGTGGCTAATTGGAGATAAAAGTCTCATGACTTCCCTGCCCAGGTGGGCTTTGAACCATGATCCTCAGGTCTCAGCCTCCTGAGTAGCTAGGATTACAGGCGTGAGCCATTCTTTCTTTCTTTTGCCAGTCCTGGGAATTGAACTCAAGGCTGGGACACTGTCCCTAAGCTTCTTTTGCTCAAAGCTAGACTCTACCACTTGAGCCAAAGTACCACTTCTGGTATTTTTCTGTTTATGTGGTGCTGAGGAATGGAAACCAGGGCTTCACACATGCTAGACTGTAACTCTACTGCTAAGCCACATTCCCAGCCCAATCTTTGGTTATTTTTTATGTAGAGTATTATGGTTTTGGCCTGGGACTGGTCTCCAACAATGCTCCTCTGATCTCTCAGGCCAAGTGACCAAGATTATAGGCTGATACTACCATACCTGGCCACATTCAAGTTTTCAAAGCACCACTAAGTCTGATTCAATATGACAGTATTGAGGTGTGCGTCAAACACTCCTGCCAGCACAACCTCTCACACTTGATGGATATGACAGTTCCTATGAATGTTACAGGTATGGCCACCTGTTGGTTCAAAGCATACTCAGCCTGGCCTTGAAAAGTTATTTTTTCAGGGACTGGGAAGGTGGATCAGTGGTAGAGCGCTTGCCTTGCATGCCTGAGGCCTGGGTTCGATTCCTCAGCACCACATAAGCAAAAAGAAAAAAGCCAGAAGTGGCACTGTGGTTCAAGTGGTAGAGTGCTAGCCTTGAGCTGAAGAGCTGAGGGACAGCGCCCAGGCCCAGAGTTCAGGCCCCACGACCGGACCCCCCCCCAAAAAAAAACAATAAAGTTATTTTTTCATTTCATAAAAACTGTTCATTGAGGCATAATTTATAAGAAACACCATGATGTGCCTCAAGGGACTGGAATACTTTGTTTTCCAACATTTCCATAAGCCCCAAGCTCCCTACCCCCCTGGTCTATTCTGGCTCTGTATTTTTGTCTTTTTCTAGAATTTCGTATCAATGAAATAATCTATTACAGAGGCAGTTAGTTACTTGCCCCTAATAAGAATACTGAGATAATTAAGTGATAAATAGAAAAAGATTATTATTATTATTGGTGGTAGTCACGGGGTTTGAACTCATGGCCTGGGTGCTGTCCCTGAGCTCTTCAGCTCAAGCCAAGTGCTCTACCACATGAGTCACAGCACTACCTCCAGTTTTCTGGTGGTTAATTGGAGATAAGTGTCTCACAGACTTTCCTGCCTGGGCTGGCTTTGAACTGTGATCCTCAGATCTCAGCCTCCTAAGTAGCTAGGCTTACAGGTGTGAGCCATGGATGTCTGGCCACATTTCTATTGAATAGGCTGGTGGAGAGGAAGAAATTTTCTTAGTAGAATGGTTGGGATCAACAGTCAACTCCTGTTCTTCTTTTTTTTTTTTTTTTGGCCGGGGGTCCGGTCGTGGGCCTGAACTCTGGGCCTGGGCACTGTCCCTCAGCTCTTCAGCTCAAGGCTAGCACTCTACCACTTAAGCCACAGCGCCACTTCTGGCTTTTTTTTCTTTTTGCTTATGTGGTGCTGAAGAATCGAACCCAGGGCCTCAGGCATGCACTCTACCACTTAGCCACCTTCCCAGCCCCTCTTATTATTTTAAAAATCATTGATTTTTTTTCTATTTCATTTTCTTCTTTTTGGTGCCAGTATTAGGGTTTTAACTCAAGGCCTTGAGCTTAGCTTTTTACCTCAGGCTGATGTTCTACCACTTGAGCCACATGTCTATTTCTGGCTTTTTGTTAGTTAACTGGAAATAAGAGTCACTTAGATATGTCTGTCCAGGCTGTCTTTAAACTGTGATCCTTAGATCACAGTCTCCTGAGTAGCTAAGATTCATTCATTCTTAGTACAATGTCTCACTATGTTGCACAGAGGGCTCCAAACATCTTCCTGTCTTAGTCTTGAGTGGCTGGGACAATAAGCACACACCACAATACCCAGCTTTCACCTTGTGCCTTTAGATCCCAATTAACTATAAAGTTAAGTGAAAAATGATTGCATCTCTCTCTCTCTTTTTTTCTGGTCGTGGGGCTTGAACTCTTGGCCTGGGCACTGTTCCTCAGCTCTTCAGCTCAAGGCGAGCACTCTACCACTCGAGCCACAGCACCACTTCTGGTTTTCTGGTGGTTTATTGGAGATAAGAGGCTCATGGACTTTCCTGCCCAGGCTGGCTTTGAACCGTGATCCTCAGATCTCAGCCTCCTGAGTAGCTAGGATGACAGGCGTGAGCCACTGGCGCCAGGCTTCATCTCTTTTTTAAAAGACAAAATTATTTGTCCCTTTTTGTTCTGGAAACATGCTAATGCCTTTTCTCTACCTGTGAGCCATCACATTCTTGACGTATTTTTGCTGAGAAGACGAGGCCAAAACTAAGTGACTTATTACAAATATAACTGTCTGTGGCCCTTACAATTTACAGTTGCCGTAATTCTTAGGTTCAGAATACTGAATTGCAGCAGCTTTCAAACCTGGTACAAATTTGATATTCTGTGAATGTATTGCATGCGTCTATTTCGGAGTCCATGCTCTCTGCCTTGGAAATACTTTCTCAGCTCCTGAGGCATTCTCTGAAGCCTTCCTGACATAGCCTGCATTCCAGGGTGTTTGCAGAAGAGCAAAGTGCTCTCTCTCTCTCTTTCTCTCTCTCTCTCCATTTCTGGCTGCACAGCTGAATGGCTCAAAGAGGAAAGGGCATCTAGTGGCTTGAGAATTTAGTTCAGTGGGCCCTGGAGTTTTATTTCATTTATTTTTTTAACAGCAAAATTAAATAATGTTTCTGACAAAATGGGACATAAGATACATGTCTGTCAAATGCTTCGTTTGAAAATGGACATTGCTAAAGGAAAAAGTAATGATTTGTATATTTTGTTCACTAAAAGAGATTTCAGCACAAATCTTGCGCTGAGAGTGTTACACAGCAGAATTCTCATCTTCAGGAAATGGACCACTGCCAGGGCACAGGAGCTGTCACCTGTAATCTCTGCAGATCACAGTTCAAAGTCAGCCAGGGCAGGAAAGTTCATGACAGTCTTATCGCCAATGAAACACCAAAAACAAACAAACAAAAAGATGCTGTGGTTCAAGTTGTGCAGCACTAGTCTTGAACAAAAAGCTCAGGGACAGCTCCCAGGCTCTGAGTTCAGGTCCCAGGACCAGCACCATAAAAAAAAAAGGGGGGGGGAGGGAAAAGAAAGAAAGAAAAATATTTTTAAAAAATCAAGCAAGATCAGGAGGCCTTGAGTCCTGAATTCAAGCTCCAGTACATCCCCACACCCACACTGGAAGAAGGGAAGGAGCTGGATTTAGCTACTTTCTAAAGGTGTAATTCAATATTTTCACAGCTTGTGAATTCTTCCTGTTGTTGTTTGAAGTAGGGTCTCCCTAGGTACTCCAGGTTGACCTGTGTAGCTCAGGACTAGCCTCAGCCTCACTTGCAATCTTCTCTCTCAGCCTCCAGAGGCTGAGGTTATAGGCATGCACCACTGTAGGGAGCCAGGGTAAACGCCATTACAAGATGGCACCCACTCCCTTGCAGCTTTGAGGTAACCACTCCATTTCAGGCGGTGCTTAGCGGGACGGTGGGTCCTGGGCTTTGCGCATGCGCGAGCCATGTAGAGTCCCCAGCCAATCCCATGGCACCTGGTGACGGTGAAAGGCAGACGACCAATGATAGAAAGACCCGTGTTCCTATTCCCTATATAAGCGGCCATGTTTTGGGTGCATGCTCTCTCGCGCTCAAGCTCTCCGATCAACTAAAAGGCTCTCCAATAAAGCGTGATCTGAGAAGACTCCTGGTGTGGTGGTCGTTTTTCTCGCTGGCCGAGAAGGCGTTCGCCGCACACCACCACACCTGAATAGAGACCTTAGCCATAACCATCATAAAAAGAATGAAGAATGTTCAAAAAGAACCAAGACCCAGGCACCAGACCAAGCTGGATCTGACTCTGGCTTTTCTACTCATTAGCAGGGTGACCTCTTGTACAACATTGATCTCCTTAAGCTTGGATTGCTTCATTTGGGGAAGAAATGCACTAATGTCAATAAGACTGTAGGTCTCTAAGAATTCCAGGAGGCCTTCTCCACTGAGGTCACCAGTCCCTCACTAGAGTCCCTTGCATAATAATTACCTGCCAAAGTATTTTGACTTCTCCATTCTTCAGGTGGTGGACATCCTTTCTTTCCTTATTTATAATAGGAAAAAGTAAGACACAAATCATCGAGATGTATTGAAGTTTTAACACTGGTTTTGACTGTACAGTAATGAGAAACTAACTTTCATGTCACACACACACACACACACACACACACACACACACACACACACACACACACACAGCCTTCTTTGCCATGAAAATAAGATGATTAAGTCATTTGAGTAGGGAAATTAGAAGTGGGACTTTGGAATCCTACCTTTTTCTGTTGACTTCCAACCTCCAATTGCAAGATAATAAACTCTAAAGATTGTGACAAAGATTGTAAGATGTCTGTGTGCCATTATCATGTCATTTTTGAAGGAAAGGTAAAAAATGTCTATCTTCACAATTGACAAAGAAATATTTTTTTTTTCTTTCTGGTCCTGGCTTTGAACTCAACACTTAAGACACTGTCCCTGTGCTTTTTAGCCACATCTCCACTCCTGGCTTTTTACCGGTTAACTGGAGATAAGAATCTCATAGACTTTCCTACCTGGCCAGGCTTTGAACCAGGATCCTCAGATCTCAGCTTTCAGAGTAGCTAGGATTACAGGTATGAGCTACTGGTATCTGGCTTCTATTATTAATTGTTTAAGAGGTAAAGCCAGAATATTCCACATAAAATTGTAGAAACAAGGTTGGTGAAGTTTAGATGTAAAGTTTAGTTACATCACCAATCTGTCAACCACAGAAAGTGTGATGATTAATCAGACCATACTGCCCTCATGCCTCAGTTATAAGCAGAAAATTAACTGTGTGGATATGATAAAGACTTGAGGATTTAAAAAAAAAAAGTCCTTAAGAGAGGCAACTGTTAACATAGAAGGGAAAAGCAGGCAGAATTTGGAAACACTGGCATGAATTGGATGAAAGATGGAAGCTAGTGGCAATAGGCAGTTTTGTTAATATAAATGTAAGCAGTGTCAATGTTTTTTAGTAAAGGACGGTTGAAAATGGCAGAAAAGTCAAAATAATAGGGGCTTACTTGTGAGAGAATGGGTTTCTTTGCACAGCTGTACTGGTCTGGAGGGAACATCAATCAACAGCATCCCAGGCTCCTTCTACCTTGTTGCTCTACCAACCATTATGAATCAAGATGACTCCTTAATCTCCATGTAGGCAGCAAGAAGAGAATCTCCTTCCACTTATGAATACATCCCAGAAATGGCAAATGCTCCTCCACTTACATCCCACCAACTAAATGTGGCCAGAGCTGGATGAACAGGAGGTTGGAATTCTGATGGAGATAGGGATTCTTGATATTGGGGCTTTGTGTTATGTTTTTAAAAAATGGACTTCAAGTATTGAAGATGAGTGCATCCATCTGTGTAGTAAAGAATTTAATCTTAGCTGGGAGCAGGAGGCTCACGCCTGTAATCCTAGCTACTCGGGAGGCTGAGATCTGTGGATCACAGTTCCAAGCCAACCCAAGCAGGAAAATCCATGAGATTCTTTTTTTTTTTTTAAATTTTTTTTTAATATATATATTTTTTTTTGGTCCAGTTGTGGGGCCTGAACTCTGGGCCTGGGCGCTGTCCCTCAGCTCTTTAGCTCAAGGCTAGCGCTCTACCACTTGAGCCACAGTGCCACTTCTGGCTTTTTTCTTTTTGCTTATGTGGTGCTGAGGAATCGAACCCAGGGCCTCAGGCATGCAAGGCAAGCGCTCTACCACTGAGCCACCTTCCCAGCCCCGAGATTCTTTATCTCCAATAAACCACTAGAAAACCAGAAGCGGTGTTGTGGCTCAAGTGGTAGAGCGCTAGCCATACGCTGAAGAGCTGAGGGACAGCACCCAGGCCCAGAGTTCAAGCCTCAGAACCAACAACAAAAAAGAATTTAATCTCATCCTAAACAGAGGTCAGACCTTTGTCCTCAGCTTCTAATAGGTAATCTTCAAGTTCCTGGAAAGTTGTGCTTGATAGAGTTGCTTTTGTTTTGGTTGGGGTCTAGGCACATCAGAAAGCCTAACCATGAGACTTCAGAGGTTGTGGTCATGTGATGGGAGGTCATCTTCCAAATATGGCTGGAGGTCAAGGTCAACTGTGAGGGAAATCAGTCATTACTATCTGATGGAGCCACAGCAAAAATTTTAGACTCCAAGTTTGGGTGAGCTTCCTTGTTGGCCATGCTCCACACATATCATATATTGGGGCCAATCATGTAACACCTTCCACAATTTCTCAGGGAGAGGATGATGGCTGGCTCTTTTCTTGGTTTTGCTGTAATCTTCTGTCACTGTGAGGGCAACAGCTTTGAAACTAAGGGTGGCTTTGGGTATCCCCTCAACTACACACGTCCGTCTGTTGACTGGAACTTGGTTGACGGCTCTTTTCAGGTCTTCATCCATTTTCTGGGTCCTGGGAGGGATGACAACATTGAGGCAACATTGGCCTGTGTCTGTCTGTGTCTCTCTGTCTTTCTCTTCCCGTTTCCCTCCCTTGTGTCCTTTCTCCCTCTTTTTTTTCTCTCTCCATATTAAACATGACATCTCTTTGTCTGTCTTTCTGGCTGTCTCTATCTGTCTGTGTGCCATTTCCCTGCTTTTCTTCCTTTCCCTTCCTCTCTCCATACTGAACATGGCCTCTCTTTGCTGTGCTTCCTCAACACGGTCTCTCCATCACATTCCCTAGCTCCTTACATGGTGTTTGGCGACCTCAAGATGTGCAACAAAAGCACAAGTTATCCTTTTAAGGCTTGGGTCCAGAGGGCTCACATGAAGTAGTGGTACAGCGGGTACATGTGTCACCACCACCCCTCAAGTCCTCATAGGCCTTATTCTTGCTTACTTGTTATTCCAGAAATAAAGAGATGCTAGTTTTGCTTTATAAATTAAATTAGGAAAATTAACTTTCCTTTTCATGTTAACCTTTTCTTTTCTTTGTTTGTAGGTCACGAGGCTTGAACTCTGGGCCTGGGTGCTGTCCCTCGGCTCTTCAGCTCAAGCCTAGCGCTTGAACCACTGTGTCACTTCTGGTTTTGAGTGTTTTATTGAAGAGTCTCACAGACTCTTCTGCCCAAGCTGGCTTTGAACTGTGATCCTCAGATCTCAGCCTCCTGAGTAGCTAGGACTACAAGCATGAGCCACTGGTGTCCAGCAATGTTAATCTTTTCTGTCTAAGAGTATGGTATGTTTTTCCTTCTACTTAAATCTACTTTTTTTTTCTTTTGAGATAGTGTTTGGCTATCTTACAAAGGCTGGTCTTGAACTCCAAATATTAAATGATCTTCCCACTTCAGCTTCCAAAGTGCTGGGATTATAGGTGTGTGCCACCATAACAGCCTTCTGTTAAGATCTTTTGCAGAACTTCAGCAGTTCTTCTCTTGTAGATTTGTTGTTGTTGTTGGTACTGGGATTTGTGCTCAGGGTCTTGCACTTGCTAGATTAAAGGCGTATCAATGAAGCCATTCTCTTAGCATGTGTATATATCTTACCTTTTACCCATTAAGTCTTTAACTTCAATATTTCCTGAACTCTAATCCAACAAGGAATCTTCTTCAATTTCTCCCACTCTTCCTCTTCTTATTCCTTTTTTTCTTTCTTGTTATTATAGTCTGAGAGCAAAACAAATAAATTTCTTCCTAAATATCAAGCCATTTAGGTTAATATTTACTGTGTAATTCTCTGCTGTGCATAGATTTGTGATCTTCTTGGATCATATATTGAAATCTTATATATAACAGTATATATTGTACAAATAAATATATATATAATAAAGTAAAACTTTATACATTAATACATGGGACCTGTCTTGAGCTATCTGTTCTGCAACATAGATCTTATGCCAGAATGATGCACCTTTAATAGTTGTGTGTTTTTTTTTTGTTTGTTTGATTTTTTTGTCAGTTGTGGGGTTTGAACTCTGGGCCTGTGTGCTGTCCCTAAACTCTTCAGCTCAAGGTGAGTAAGCTACCACTTGAGCCATAAGACCACTTCCAGTTTTTTTGGTGGTTATTAGAGATAGAGTCTTACAGACTTTTCTGCCCAGTCTGGCTTTGAATTGTGATCCTCAGATCTCAGCTTCCTGAGTAGCTAGGATTATAGGCATGAGCCATGGGCTCCCAGCAATACTTTCTATAGCTTCTCTCTCTCTCTCTCTCTCTCTCTCTCTATATATATATATATACATATATACATATACATATATTTATTTATTTATTGCCAGTCCTGGGGCTTGAACTCAGGGCCTGGGCACTGTCTCTGAGCGTCTTTTGCTCAAGGCTAGCACTCTACCACTTGAGCCAAAGCACCACTTCCAGCTTTTTCTGAAGAACTGTACCCAGTTCTTCATACATGCTAGGCAAGCACTCTACCACTAAGCCACATTCCCAGCCCTTTTTTTTTTTTTAATTTGAGAAAGTCTCACTTATGTTGCCCCAGGTTTACCTGAAACTCTTGACTTTCCTGCCTCAGTTTCCTGAGAGCTGGGATTACACGTGTCATATGCCATAACTAGCATATACACATACACACACACACACACAAAGATATACCATGGTAAAACACTCCCTTGTTTTTTCAGAAGAACTTAAAACAATTTCATTAAATTTTCTAGTTAAAATTATACTGAGATTTTGAGAGGAAGTAATTCAAACTAAAAATTAATACAAGGGGACTTAAATTTTTTTTTTATTATCTTTAAGTAGTTGTACAAAGAATTTCACAAGGGGACATTTTTAAATGCTCAGATTTCCTAATGAGAAATGCTGAAAATCTCCCCGGTTTTTCATGTTTCATATTGCTTAAGTGACCACTGTACCTTTGTTCGTAAACTCAAGCATATGGTCCCATTAAAATTATTCCAAATATTTCATATTGTTATTATAGTTGAAAATACAGTCCCTCTCTTTGTTTTATTTCCTAACTTGTTACTGCTGTAAATAGAAATTTCGAAATTTATTGGCACAACACATAAATGGCCAAAAAAGCAACAACCTTCTATACTCTATAAGTTAACTCAGTTTACTTACCCAGCAACCATTTCTTCTGAGGACAAAGGGGGAAGAAGCAATCTTATGATTCAGTTGATAGGATTTTAGAATTCTCTCATCACACCCCTGTTCTCCTCACCTTTCCCTTGAAGTGTTGTACCTGGAGTGAAGAAAGAGGCAACTGGTCTAAAAATGACATGAGGTTGTAGGGTATCTGCCAACCGCCCAAGTGTTGCAGCTTTCCATCCCGTCTCTGTAGTGGCCCTGACAAAGCACAAGGTTCATGGATTTAGCCTGAGGCCTTCCTTGGCGGAGCTAATCCAAGACTCACTCTTGTAGGCTCTTCTACCCTCTGTCCTTCCTCCCATAGGCTGAGACCTCTGTCTTATTTCCTACAGCCCCTCCCACTTCCCTCTCCAGGTGCCCCACCCAAGGTGCTCCTGCTACTTTCTCTTTACACACACACACACATATCTATTTAATTGTTATTGTAAAGGTGATGAACAGGGGGTTACAGTTATGTAAGTCAGGCAATGAGTGCATTTCTTTTTGAACAGTGTCACCCCACCTGCTATTTTCTTCTCTTTCCACAGCTCTTCTAAAAACAGGCATGTTTCAGTTTTTGTTTTTGTTTTTTTTTTTTGTCAGTCATGGGCCTTGAACTCTGGGCCTGGGCGCTGTCCCTCAGCTCTTCAGCTCAAGGCTAGCACTCTACCACTTGAGCTATAGTGCCACTTCCGGTTTTCTGGTGGTTTACTGGAGATAAGAGTTTCCTGCTGGGGCTGGCTTTGAACTGCAATCCTCAGTTCTCAGCCTCCTGAGTAGCTAGGATTACAGGTGTGAGACACCGTCGCCCAGCCTTTTCGGATTTTTAAAATTGGAAAATTACATTTATCATGTCTTATAACTTGGGGTATACATATAGTGAAGGGAGCGTTGGGAAGGACCCACCAGGAACTATAAGGAATTAAAAACAACAACAATCACAAAAACTGTAGCTTGCTATGTACTGGTGGCTCATGCCTATAATCCTAGCTACTCAGGAGGCTGAGATCTGAGGACTGAGGTTTGAAGCTAGCTCAGTCAGGAGTCTGTGAGACTCATCTCCAACAAACCACTCAGGAAAAGCCAAAAGTGGAGCTACAGCTCAAGGGGTAGGGCACTAGCCTTTAGCAAAAGAAGTTCAGGGACATAGCCCAGGCCCTGAGTTCAAGCCCCAGGACAGGCACTAAACAAACAAACAAACAAAAAACTCCTCTAGCTTATATTTCAAAAACCCTATTATATATGCTTATCTCCTGTGATAGACTTTAAGCACTCATAGAGCACAGTGAACAGGCAGGGAAGTCCAAGCCCTATCACCTCATTCCAGCCATGTTGGATGCCTGTTTTGAGTGTCACCTTGTCCCAGCCAAAACTTCTGAAAGCTACCCTTCACTCCAGCGATTCTATCTTAATTGGTAATTATACCATTTACTTTGTAAACTACATCTTCATTTTTTTTAACCACTTCATCTCTAATACTGTGTTAACATCTCCTACCAACTCTTCCTGTCCATTTCTCTTTATATGTCTAATGTTTTGTTTTATTTTATTGTTATTGTTAAGGCTATGTATAGAGAGGTTACAGTTTCATACTTAGGGTAATAAGTATATTTCTTTTTTTTCTTTTTTTGTTGGTCGTGGGGCTTGAACTCTGGGCTTGGGTGCTGTCCCTCAGCTCTTCAGCTCATGGCTAGCGCTCTACCACTTGTGCTACAGCACCACTTCCGGTTTTCTGGTGGTTTTATTGGAGATAAGTCTCATGGACTTTCTTGCCTGGGCTGGCTTTGAACCGTGATCCTCAGATCTCAGCCTCCTGAGTAGCTAGGATGACAGGTGTGAGGCACTGGCACCTGGCTCTAAGTACATTTCTATTTGGACATTGTCCTTAGCTTTCTCCAGTTTCTTTTTCCCTTCTCTACCCACATTTTCAACATAGTGTCTAGTGACTACCACTGCTGCATTTGTTTATCATGTCTAATGTTTTTGTTACATAAATTTTGTTGCTACATATACTCCTTGGAATTGTGCTCATGACAAATTCAAGCTCTGACTCTCAGTACTTTAGAAAGGTGTATTATTTGGGTGTAGGCTCTTTATAGAAATAGTCAAGTCAAAATGATGTCATTAGTATGTATCCAAATGCAATATAAGCAGTGTATTTACCAAAAGTGCAAGGAACAATGCCATGTGACCTTGCAAAGAGACAGAGAAGACAGCCAATGAGAGAGGCTTAGAAGAGATCTTCCCCTCAGTTCTTAGAAGGAACCAACCCAGCACTCCAGAAGCATGAGAAATGGATCTGTTGTTTTAAGCTACATAGTTTGTTCTGGCTGAACTGGCAAACTAATTCATTGAGCTGTTCTGTACTGTAACATTCTGTCTTCATTATCTGGATGTTAAACTGTCCTCTATTCATTAGTTTAAAATAGTCTTTGCTTACTTTCACCTTTGATCGGCAGCCCTTTGATTTTTTTTTTTTTTTTTTTTTTTTTGGTGTGTGTGCCAGTACTGGGCCTGAAATGGGGCCTGAGAGAGCTTTTTATTTTTATTTTTTTGGTTGGTCGTGGGGCTTGAACTCTGGGCCTGGGTGCTGTCCCTCGGCTATTCAGCTTAAGGCTAGCGCTCTACCATGAGCCACAGCGCCAATTCCAAGTTTTTCTGCTTATGTGGTGCTGAGGAATGGAACCCAGGGCCTTATGCATGCAAGGTAAGCACTCTACCACTGAGCCACCTTCCCAGCCCTAATTGTCCAATTTTTCACTTGAGATCTCTCCAGCCCCTCTGCATTCAAGTAACTGTCTTGCATGTGTATCACAGTGGTTGGGCACTGCCAGAGTCACTTCTAGAGTCAGAATGGGTACCTGCCAGTTTAGGGAAGTACATTAATCAATACATACCTTGGTTTTCCCCTTTTGTAGTGAGGTCATGCCAACTGTTTCTATGAGATTGTGGCCCTGTCCAACATCCTGACACAAACTACCTTGACTTTGAGCCAGAACCACGCTATTGTCCAGAGTTCCTGACCCACTTTTCATTATTATGATCTAATGAATGTCCATTATTTTTAACCAATAAATGTTGGGGTCATTTGTTACATAGCAATTGATGACTAATATAGGGAGTGTTGGAACTTTTGAATGCTCTTTCAGAGTTAGCTGGAACTGGGTCAGCGAGGAGCAGCTTCATATCCTAAGCCAACTAGTCATCTGACATGGGGTACACTCTAGTAGGGAGCATGGGGATGGCTGGGTTCAGCCAAGGGCACATTTTGAAGTGACTTAGTTGAGAGCTGTTGAAAGCACTACTCCCAACACCTCAGGAGATCAAGTCCTTCAGTCCTAAAGGTAGAGAACCACAGCACCGTGACACATGTTCAGTGGAACTGTCCTATTGTCCTAGAATTGGCTAAGCTAATAATAGAATCTGGCAAACACAGTCTATATCCTTTCAGTGGCAGGTGCCTATAACTGGGGCTATTTCTCCAATAAAAAGCTTAATAAAAAGCTACAGATATATCTCTGTTTCCAATTAACTATCAAAAAGCCTGAAATGGAGTTGTGGCTTAAAGTGGTAGAGCACTAGCTTTGAGCACAAAAGCTAAGGGACAGTGTCCACGCCTTCCGTTCAAGCTCCAGGACTGGCCAAAAACAAACAACAACAACAAGCTGCTTATTATCTTCAGATCTAGCCTCTTGAGTAGGTAGGATTTACAGAAATGAGCCACCAGTGTCTGGCTTCAGAGCAGTCTTCCATGTTTCAAGTTTACAATAAAATTTATGTCTTTTGGGCTGGGAAGGTGGCTCAGTGGTAGAATGCTTGGCTTGCATGCAAGAGGCCGAGTTGGTTCTTCTGTACTACATAAGCAGAAAAAACAGACGTGGTGCTGTGGCTCAAGTGGTAGAGCGCTAGCCTTGAGATGAAGAGCTGAGGGACAGGGCCCAGGTCCAGAGTTCAAGCCCCACAACTGACCCCCCCCCAAAAAAAAAATTATGTCTTTTGAGAGAAAAGAACTATTTGGTGTTTTTATTATTTCCTACGGACTTTCCCACTAGTGGGCATTCTGATGGTAAGAGCCAGAACCACAACTCACACGGTCAGACCTCCACTAAGGATCTAGGATTTCTCTTTAAGCCTTAGGATTGACATTTTGGCAGTTTGGTTTTAATAATTGAAATCGGTTAAAACTTAAGGCATCACCAAGATGAGATCAGGGATAGAAACAATTTTTTTTAAGAGAAGGGATTGAGGAAAAATGGACTATTTTGTTTGGAAGCCATTGCCTGAGGAAGGCTCCAGACTATGCAAATTGTTGGAATGAGGGTTTTTGTTTTTACACAGCACTACCCCTTCCACAATTATTGTGCAAAACCTCAGAGGTGTGAAGCTCAGCACACCTGTCCTGGAGAGAGACCAATTTCCTTATGTAAAAGCCTGGAATGCAGATACGTGCTTTTTTCCCCCCTTCTGCATGGGGACATCTGAGAGTGATGTTTTTATCAGCTGGAAATGATGGGTGGCAAGCCGAGGGAATCTGTCCAGTTCTTGAATTGCAGATAGACGGATGCCTACAGCCCACGTCAGATTATTTTACGATTCCCTCGTTTGAGCGGCTGGAAGACCCGCAGGACCGGCAGGACCCGGCGAAGCCCTCAGGGCAGCGGAGCTGAAAGCAGACCGGAACGCGGGGAAATCCCGCACTCATGCAGTTACGGCACCAGCCCTGCGGGCCCGGAGCCCCCTCACACCGCGACAGTAGCGCGTGCACCCGTTCCGCAGAGAGCCTGAGGTGAGTGAGGGCCGGGAGGACCTGGCAGCGGAGCCCGCGACGTAGGGACACGTGACTGCCTCTGGGCTCGTGTGGACAGACACTGGCGGCAGAGTCCGTCTCGGTGAGTGGGGTGCGAGGCTGCCCGGGCCGCCGGGACAGAGCGCGCGCGGCGGGCCGGTTCCCGCTCCGAATCTCGCCTTTCACCCCCCCCCCCGTCCCAGCGGGCGGTGCAGGCGCGGCACCCAGCGCTCAGCACCGGCGTCCAGGACACGCGCCTGGGAAGTACCCACAAGCCCCCGCGACCGCGGGCCCGGCCGAGTGACGCAGCGCGGCGGCCCGCCGCGGAGCGAGGTCACCCCGCGCTTCCCGAGACCTTGGCCGCCCGCCGGGGGCGGGACCGCAGCCAGCCAATCGGCGTGCCCACAGCAGGCGCGCGCGCGGCGTCCCGCCCCTGCGGTTGACCAGACCTCTCCCACAGGGAGGACGGGCGCAGGACGAGCTGCCCCGATGGAAGCCCAGGGTAGAGGTGAAGGAGGAGGACGCTGTGAGAAGGGGACGCGTTCTCAAGTTACAGCTTCCCGAAAGCTGCCTTCACAGCACAGCCCCTAGGCGCCGCACAGCCTGACGGGAGTTCCACCTTCCTGCGCAGCCAGCGCCCGCGAGAAAGTCTCGGCCCCGCCCGCTACCGCGGGGCACGCTGGGAGAAACACGGGTTTTCCGTAAACGAGAAAAGGGGCATTTCCGGCTATCCTTGCGGAAGGGGTGGAGCTAGTCTCATCCCGCCCCCACGTCCGGCGAGAAGAGGGACGGGGGGGGGGGGGGGGGTGGGGTGGGGATGGGAGGTGAATCTGTCTGCGCCTCAAAGGCCCACCCCTACGCCGGAAGGAGAAGGGCGTGGCGCGTATGCCGAGTGGACCCGACGTCCAGAGGGCGGACGTGAGAGGTCACGTGCCCTCGCTGCGCGACGGTGAGGGAAAGGGGCTGGGCCCGGGCGGGAGGCGGGAGGCGGGGCGGCCTTCTGCCACTCGGGTCTCTCGCGGCCGGAAGTGGGGGACTCCGCGGCGATTCCGGCATGGGGACTTCACTGGACATCAAGATTAAAAGAGCGAATAAGGTGTACCACGCCGGGGTGAGTGGAGGGGTCCTGGCCCGCAGTGCCAGCGGCTGCACGGTTGTGGGCGGGGCAGGTCGGGCGCCCCCCTACTTTCCGCCCCTTGCGCCCCCACGGAGCGCGTCCGCGCGTCGCGCCGCGGCCTGGGCCTGCGGGGGGCCGCAGTCGGAGCTGCACGGGTCGGATGAACGGAAGGCAGAGGCAGCTGTGAAACGTCTGATGACTGCATGCTTGAGGCCGCGAGCCTTTCCCACCCCGTGCAGAAGCTGGGTTCTTTCTGGGCAGGTTTGGCATGTTAGGATGCTAGTCCAAACGTGAAAGCTTCCAGCTTGGGGGCGTGGGTCAGTGGTAGAGCAGAGCGCTTGCCTGGAAAGTCCTAGGCCGAGTTCAGTCTCCACTGCCACACGATACCAACAGTTTGTAAAAGCTTACAAGTCATTAAGCTCTGCCCGGGCAGGAAAGTCCGTGAGACTCTGACCCTTAGTTAACCACCAAAACAAACTGGAACTGGAGCTGTGGGTCAAGTGGTAGAGCGCTTGAGAAAAAAGCTCAGGGACAGCTCCCAGGCCCTGAAAGGTCAAGCTCAGGACCAGCACAGAAATCTTACATAAAAGGCCCAGAGTCATGACTCCTGTGGTAGAACACTTTAAGCATGAAGCCCTGAGTTCAAAACCCAGGTACTGCCAAAAATACTTAATAAAAATTAAAAAATGAAAGAAGACCTTAAATGTTGATTGTAGAAGAAAAACTTGCCTAACTTCTGTTTCTGATATTTACTCTGTGTGTGTGTGTGTGTGTTCAAAGACAAGAAGAAAATAATTAACCAATATATCTAATCAACTGACACAACTCTGCCACTGGTTCTCAATGATCTGCCCTGCAGGGCCTGGGGCTTGCTGGTGCTGTCATGGGTGCCTCCCAGGCCCCAGAGGACAAGACCATCAATGGTCACCTGATGAAACCTTGGTGCCTAAGAGGAGTTTATACTCCCTGCACCATGGCTGGCAGGGCCTCTCTTTCATCCTTAGCTGGCTGCAGATGGAGCTGATGGCCTACAGAATTTCCATCTCATCTTCTCTGTAGGCCTCAGCAGTAGTGGTCAAGATTTAGTCACCAACCATTTCACTTACTGATTAGTGTCTGTAATTCGCACGGTTTGCTTGAGCTGTTCGTTATATTAACCTGAGCCCGTGCAACAATATCCTGGCCTGGAGCTCAAATGGTGTTCCTTCAAGCGAGCTGTATTTGTTCTGTGACCACAACAAGCTATCTTATGTCCCAGAAGACATTAGGACCCGTGACTTCATTTTGTTTTAGTGTGTGTGCACGCACATGTGTGTGCATGCACATGTGTGCGTGAGTGCCTGTGCAAGTGTATGCTAGTACTGGAGCTTTTTCATTCAAGACTAATGCTCTCCCAATTGAGCCACACTTCCACTTCCTGCTTTATGGTGGTTATTTGGAGATAAGAGTCTCACTTTCCTGCCTGGGCTGGCTTTGAACCACAGCCTCCTGAATAGCTAGGATTACATGTATGATATGGCTTCAGGCTTGTGGCAGCCAGCACCTCCCACTTTTCTGATGAGGACACTGAGGCCTAGACAGGGTGAGGTGTCTGGTCAGCCAGTCAGGTTCCCATCCCGCATGAGACACTGCTCCCCAAGAGCTGTTTTGTCCCAAATAGGGGAATTGGTAACATGCACACGATTGTTAATCATTTTTTAGGAGGGGCACAAATAATGATTTGCTAAGTCAAAACAAAAAAAGACTGATGATACTTGTATTCTGAAAGCATGCAGAGTTTGTGGTTGTGCTTTTTTTCCTTTTAGTTATGGGAGCGGTGGAGGTGGTTTTTGATTCTCTGGACTGGAATTTAACATTGATATTTAGTTTTTTTTTTTCCTGGACAAAATTTCTGTTTGATAAAAATTTTTAAGTTCCAGTTGAGTCATTAAAAAATACACAAACAAGCCAGGCGCTGGTGGCTCATACCTGTAATCTTAGCTACTCTGGAGGCTGAGATCTGAGGATTGCAGTTCAAAGCCAGCCCCGGCAGGAAATTCTGTGAGACTCTTATCTCCAATAAACCACTTAGAATACTGGAAGTGGCGCTGTGGCTCAAATGGTAGGGCACTAGCTTTGAGCTGAAGAGCTGAGGGACAGCACTCAGGCCCAGAGTTCAAGGCCCACCAATGACAAAAAACAAACAGTGTGTGTGTGTGTGTGTGTGTGTGTGTGTGTGTGTGTGTGTGTGTGTGTATGTATACACACACATAATATATACAATATATACAAACATAATGTGTACCATGTAAGATGAATGTAAAGGGGAAATCCCCTTCCTCTCCCTTTCTGTCTCCCAGGCAGAGGTACGGATGCCAAGCATGTATATGCACACGTGCTATGCTTAACACTGAGTTTATCTGGGAGACTTTTCACACCGAACACATACTCATCAGTGGCATTCTTTCTTTACATTGTTTAGTATATAACATTCATTCTACCATTGTTGGTTAATTTCTATAGGGCTGAAGGTCAATAAAGACAGGAAGGTATATAAAATAAGACAATGAAATGCTGGAAGTAGAATATCTATGAGGTATGAGGAGCATAAAGCAGGGTGTCGTCATTTCTGGGGACTCTCTGGCGCACCCCAACTTTGAAATGAAGTGTGGGCTAGAACGTCCATGGCCCTCAGCACTGTTGGCTTCAGTCGGGAGGAATGGAGATGACCCAGGGCAAACTGAGCCAGAACCTGTGGACACCTGGGGGACAATCACAGCGCATTCAGAGGCTCACAGCCACCCATGTTCACCACATGGGAGGGGCCAGCAATTTGCAGTGTGACTTGGCTTGTCTCTTTGAAATGTTACTTCTGTCTCCCATAGATTTTCTCTCTAGTCTTCAGCCCCATTTTTCTTTTTGTTGTTGTTGTTGATTTGTTGGTTGTGGGGCTTGAACTCTGGGCCTGGCTTAACCCCATTTTTAAACTTTAAAAATTAGCTGTTTGGTTAAGTTGTCATCTCCTTTAAAAATGTATTTAAAAAATTACATTTCCAGTGGCTCACATCTGTAATCCTAGCTACTCAGGAGGCTGAAATCTGAGGATCTCGGTTCAAAGCCAGCCTGGGCAGGAAAGTCCGTGAGACTCTTTATCTCCAATAAAACCACAAGAATACCAGAAGTGGAGCTGTGGCTCAAGTGGTAGAGTGCTCATCTTGGTCTGAAGAGCTCAGGGACAGCGTTAGGAATGCTGAGGCCCAGAGAAACCTGGGTAAGAATTCCCAAGTCCCGGCCCCAGTGTGCCTTCTCAGGGTCTCAGGCTGTGTTTGAGGATCTGTTGAGAGAATGTCTCAGGACCCCAGCCATAGACCCGGGCCCACATCAGTCACTCACTCGGCAGTGGTCGCCTTGCTCTATCTTCTCCGTACCCACCCGTGAAGTCTGTTGGCCTTCAGAACCGTCCATCGGCCACGCAGGCATCCACAGTGCTTGTGCAGTATCTGATGGACACCTGTCTGCTGTGCACTCGGAGGAAGGGGCTAGTGGGGTCCAAAGAACACAGAGATGTGATAGTATTTCTGGCCCTGCCTGGAAGCTGCGTTTTCTTGAGTGGTGCAGTAATGTGTTCTTTTTTTTTTTTTTTTTTTGGTCTGGTCGTGAGGCCTGAACTCTGGGCCTGGGCGCTGTCCCTCAGCTCTTGAGCTCAAGGCTAGCGCTCTACCACTTCAGCCATAACGCTATTTCCGGCTTTTTTCTTTTTGCTTATGTGGTGCTGGGGAATTGAATCTAGGGCCTCAGGCATGCAAGGCAAGCGCTCTACCACTGAGCCACCTTCCCAGCCCCAGTTATGTGTTCTTGATCAAACAGTTTGTTTCTTTGTTGTACAGAGAGAACTTCCTGGTTAAAAGCACTCTGCCGTCAATCTTTCTGTAATGTAAATATAATTCATTTATTTTTAGGAATTTTCTGTGTTTTACTTTCTTCAGTGTGGTGCACACACTCATGAAAGTGACACTGTTAAATATTGTGGTTGTGAAATTCATATATAAGATTTACACCCTAGCATGGCCAGGTTATAGTAACAAGGGATTTATCTACCACAGGCTGATTGTTTTACCGCAAAACCTGCATATTGTTATGTTTGGCGTGCATGTAATTTCTTGTTAAAAAAAATAAAGAGAAACTCTGTACCTAGCAGCTCATTATTATGAAGAAAAATTGCAACGCTCAAGTGCTGTTTTACAAAGGCCTAACTATTCTGTGTCCCACTGGATTCTTGCTAAAACAATGAGAAGCCAATGCAGTCAGGGCGTGGGGTCTTTGAGCTGGGAGGGGTCTCAAGGCAACTCGGGGTCATGAGCCTTTTAGGAAGCACCATCATCTAAACTTGTAAAAGGCTGTCTTTTTCCACTTATAACCTAATATTCCAGAAAAAGACTCATCTCCTAAATCACAGTCTAAGCCTTATATAAGGCATGAAGGCGTGTCCGCGCTGCCGCAGCTGTCTATCGGAGGTGTGGATGCAGCAATTGTTCCTGTAGCATCAGGAGCCCTTCTCCCCTGCCCCCGCTCCCATCCTGTGTGTCCTAACTCTGCACCTGCACCAGACAGCCTCTGCCCCTGCCCTGCCCCTGCCCCTGCCCTGCCCCTGCCCCTCTTGTTTCTTCCCCTGCCAGGGCCTCCGCCAGGGCGGCTGCTTTTCCTCTGCCTTCCTCCTGTCCTCACCTCACCCTGGATTCTGTTCTGGGTCATCTGGCAGGTCCTCTCTGTGCCCCGAAACCAGACCACACCTTCCATGCGGCAGCTCAGGCAGGTTGGGGTCCTCCCCTCCCCATTCTGCCTGGCTTTCCTTCATTCAACACCCCAGGCTGCGTGCGCAGAGCCCAGCTGTGCCCCTGCCCAGCCACCTTGGGGGGAGAGCTTCTTAGCAGGTGCCCAGTGCCCAGCCTGCCCGGAGCGCATGCCCTTGCTAGGAGTGAGCGCCCCTTCACTGCCGCCCCTCGGCTCCTTTCTCTCCAGGCTTCCCTGCCCGTCTCTCAGCAGGGCCCAGTCCCAAGTTCAAGGTGAAGCTACTTCTCTATTTCTTCTCCTTCCCATTGCAGCTACACGTGAGGAGTTGGTAAGCCCCAGCTCCAGGCAGCGCTTCACTCCCTTTTTCCTTAGCCCTCTTTTACTGTTTTCCTATAGACTCCAGGGGCTTTCCAGGCTGACCCGCTTCCCCTAGGGAAGCTCCAGGAGGGCAGTTACATCTGCACCAGCTGTGCCGGGCCTGAGCCTCGGAGGGCCGCCTCAGGAAGAACTGTGGGGAGGCCGGCTGGACCTCCAGAGCCTCTACCCGGCCTGGCCTTGCCGCGTGTGGCCTCCGTCAGGTTGCTGCACTGGCCAAACATGCCGGCCGCGGTTCCTCTTGCTTCACAGAGCATTTTCTAGAGCAGCTGTTTCCAGGTCATATTTTTAGGACTTACTTGAATTTGTGATATAAAAATGGAAAATGTAAACATTTCCACAAAGAAAAAAGAAAAAAAGAAAGGACTGTGACTCTGTCCTGTCAGTCTTTTTCTCTCTCTTTCTTTTTTGGCGGGGGGGGGGGGGGGGGACTGGTCCTGGGGCTTGAACTCAGGGCCTGGCCACTGTCCCTGAGCCGCTTTTGCTCAAGGCTAGAGCTCTACTACTTGAGCCACAGCCCCACTTAGTTCTTCCTGAACAGTTTATTGGAGTTAAAGAGTCTCATGGACTCTCCTGTCTGCAGTCCTCCAATCTCAGCCTCCTGAGTAGCTGGGGTTACAAGTGTGAGCACTGACGCCTGGCCTGACAATGATTTTTCATATGAATATGTGAAGGATTTTAAAGAAACCTCATTGGGGGACTGAGAAGGTGGCTCAATGGTAGAGCGCTTGCCTTGCATGCATGAGGACCTGGGTTCGATTCCTCAGCACCACATAAGCAGAAAAAAAAAGCCGGAAGTGGCGCTGTGGCTCAAGTGGTAGAGCGCTAGCCTTGAGCTGAAGAGCTGAGGGACAGCGCCCAGGCCCAGAGTTCAGGCCCCAAGACCGGACCCCCTCCCCCTACCAAAAAAAGGAATTTCATTGGAAGGAAGACTTCTTTGCAGTTGTAATGGTCTGTAGTGTACACACTTTTCATAACTTTTTTTTTGTCGGTCGTGGGGGTTGAACTCTGGGCTTGGGCACAGCTCAAGGTGAGTGCTCTACCACTTGAGCTACAGTGCCACTTCCTGTACACACTTTTCTTGATGCGTTTACCTGTAGCAGAAAAGATCCGGTTCTGACACCATTTCCTTCTCAAGGCAGTGTAAACTACGCTTGCCTTCCCTTTTCTATGTTAAAATGAGTATTTCCTTGTAAATAGCTCCAGAAAGAGAGCCCTGTTTAGGATAAGATTGCTCAAAGGTAATTAATTGAAGCCCTGACATTTAGTAAGTGGAGGCCTAAGCAATTCTAATAGGTGGGTTTTTATTGCTGTAGTGTCACTAAAGTCATTTCTAGGCAGAACACAGCAGAGCTGCTCTGTTGGGATGAGGCCATCCCCCTCCCCCCCCCCCCCCCATGCTGGCACAGGTGGCTGTAGTAACGGCCAGACCCAGTGGGCTGCAGGTTTTCCTTACCAGTGTCCTTAGGCCTGTGGCAAGCCTCAAGATGGAATGTAGTAACGCTGTTCACAGAGGCCTCAAAGCTTTTCGCTTCCTAGAGGAGAACTTTAAAAAAATATATTTTTAGTGGAATTCGGGTTTAACTCAAGAGTTTTGCTTTACTCTCTTTTTGGGGGGGGGTTGGGGGTGGTAGTGGGGCTTGAAGTCAGAGCCTCTGTGCTCTCCCTGAACTCTTTTTGCTCGGGAGTAGCACTCTACCACTTTGAGCCACCATTCCACTTCTGATTTCTGGTAGTTCACTGGAGATAAGAGTCTTATTAGACTTTCCTGCCTGGGCTGGCTTTGAATCGAGAGCCTTAGATCTCAGCCTCCTGAGTAGCTAGGATTACATGCATGAGCCACCAGCGTGCAGCTGCTTTAGTTATTTTTCAGATACAACCTCCCAGGGTAGCCTCAGATTGCAGTCCTCCTGTCTAAAGCCTCCTGAGTAGCTGGGATGACTGGACTATACCATTGCACCCCTCTTGTTTTTCATAGCCTCAAATCATGGTCTTTTCTATCTTTGCCTCCTGAGTAGCTGGATTACAGGCATTACTAGAAGATTTAAACCAAAAAGTATAGGCCCAGCAGTTGGCTGGGTTAGTCTCTTCCCAGTTTTCTCCTTGGTACACTGCCTGACCTGGACTCTGGTGCCTGAATGCAGCAGTCTGGTGGGTGCTGGCTTCCCTCACACCCGCCCCCCCCCCCCCCCCCCCCCCGCTGTATTGGTGGGTGCTGGCCTCTCTCTCCTCCCGCTGTATTGCTGAAACTGCCCCCAGGAAGGACAGAATGAGACCAGCACCCTCTGAAGTAAAGTTCAGGGTAACGCATCAAGGAAGAGCTCTGCATGCAACACCAGATTGTCATTGGCTGATGCATCAGTGACGTCGTCCATCTCTGTGCTTTCTGTCTGCTTTTCTATTTATGGTCTAAGAGTAGAGTGTCAGATTGGCTGCTTCTACCACTCAAAGTGCTGTGTGTGCGTTTATGCAGTAGTCTTGGCCATAGACAGACCCTGTTTCTGTGGTTGCACCCTTTAGACTTGTTTTGTCCCTGTCCCTTGTTGATGCCTTGATTCTCTGAGTTGAGTCTTGTCTGGTGCCGAGATTGTAGCCCATGAGTTAGTTTTTTTCTATGCCTTTGCTCATCCTTCCTCCTCTCCTTTTTGGTAGCACTAGGGCTTGAACTCGGGGCCTCATACCTGCCCAGCCATGTGCTCAGCTGGCACCCCCCCACTTGAGCTGTGCCACCATCCTGGCTATGTGTGGGCTAGTTGGAGGTGGATTCTGGTGGACTTGACTGCCTGAGCTTGACTGGCTCCAACCATGACCCTCTGGAGCTCAGCCTCTGGAGTAACTGGGATTAAAGGCCTAAGCCACTGAGGATGTTGATGCTAGCACACAGGAAATGTCCATGAGACTCTTATTTACTTCCGCAGCTCCCTCTGAAGGGACAGTATGAATGCCATGTGTCACTTCACACTGAGCACGTTACGGGGACTCAGACATCCTTGGGCCCTTGGGACGGGTAGCAGTTGGAATTCTCCCAGCCTGGGATGAAGGTGCGGGGTGGAAGGCAGGGATGGGGCAAAAATCTACCCCCCCCCCCCCCCCCGCGCCCCATTCTCCTCGGCGTGTCCACAGCAGTGAGTGGGCGCCGACTGCTCCCAGGGGCGGGGCTTCTCCAGCCCCACTCCAGTGTCACAGTTCACGGCCCATTCCTTGAAGGAGCCAAGAACACTTTGTTTCCATAACCGAGCTGCTCTAGTCAGAGGCCATCTTGTCTCGCAGGAAATGCTGTCGGGCGTGGTGGTCATCTCCAGCAAGGATCCCGTGCAGCACCAGGGCGTGTTTCTGACCATGGAAGGAACCGTGAACCTCCAGCTCAGTGCCAAAAGCGTGGGCGTGTTCGAAGCATTTTACAATTCTGCGAAGGTGAGAAGACTTGCTGTCGCACTTGCTTTTATTTCTTGGTTTATTTGTGTGGATGTGCCATACTGGGTCTTGAACTTAGGTCCTCGACCTCTCATGTGGCTTTTTTCCTCAAGATTGGCTCTCTACCACTTGAGCCACAGCTCCATTTCTGTCTTTTTGATGGTTAATTGGAAATAAAAATCAAGTGAAAGAGCACCAGCCTTGAGCAAAAAGTGAAGGGATTTTTCTGCCCAGACTGGCTTTGAATTTTTTTTTTTTTTTTTTTTTTGTCGTGGGCTTGAACTTTGGGCCTGGGTGCTGTCCCTCAGCTCTTTAGCTCAAGGGGAGCGCTCTACTACTTGAGCTACAGTGCTACTTCTGGTTTTCTGGTGGTTTATTGGAGATAAGAATTTCAGAGATTTTCTGCCGGGGCTGGCTTTGAACCACGATCCTCAGATCTCAGCCTCCTGTGTAGCTAGGACTACAGGCATGAGCTTCTGGTGCCCAGCTATACTCCCTCTTTATTGCTGCCTGTTTTAATTTGCAAGGGATAAATAGCCCTCATGCAATCAACCCCCAAAGTCATGCTTTGTTTCTAAAATGCACCCTTATTTCAAACCCTGTTTCTGTATATTCCTCCTTGACACATGCAACGAGGTGAGTGATAAGTGAGTTAATTGGCCATTAAAAGTAGCAGAGCTTTCTGAGTGTTAGTGGCTTGCACCTAGAGTTCTAGTCACTCAGGAGGCTGGGATCTGAGGATTGCAGTTTGAAGCCAGCTTGGGCAGGAAAGTCCATGAGACTCTTATCTCCAATTAGCCACCAAAAAGCCAGAAGTAGAGCTGTGGCTCAAGTGGTAGAGGGCTAGCCTTGAGCACAAAAGCTCAGGGCCTGCACCCAGGCTCTGAGTTCAAGCCCCAGGTCTTGGCACACACACACAAAAAGAATAGAACTCTTCTGAGAAGTTGCAGCTGTGGCTGTGTCTTTGTCTTCTTCCATCAAATCTGCTATTTATCAGCTGGTCCCCTGTCAAACTGACATTAAGGCAAGCAGGTCTTTTGTCAATTTGTGTGGAGTTTAGTGTTCCAGAAAGCTCTTCTAAAGTTACAGTTTCCTTTTCCCGAAAGCCATGTCAACCCTGAGTGAGGAGGGCCGAGCAGCAGTGCTGTGCCCAGGTTCTGGGACGCTTGTGTCTCTGCAGTGGGCAGGGAGGAGGACCGGACTGCAGGCCTTCTGGCCCGGTTGGGGTGGGAGAGGGAGGGGAAAGGAAGGGGGGACTCAAGGGGGGCCCTCGTTGCGCAGTGGGGGTGTTGGCATGGCTCAGGGAGGTGCTTGTGTGAGATCACTTTCTACTGGACACAAGCACCTCAGGCCCATCACTAGAAATGACCCCCATCATGCCAGAGACTTACCAGATGGAACCAGATTGCTGTTGAAGCACCAGGAAGGCAGCGTCTGGGGCTCAGGCCGGTGCTTCAGGCAGACAGTTGGCGCGTGCACACTGATGGGCTGAGTTGATTTTTGTTTACAGCCAATCCAGATTATCACCAGCACCATAGAAATGGTGAAGCCAGGGAAGTTTCCCAGCGGGAAGACGGAGATTCCCTTCGAGTTTCCTCTGCACGTGAAGGGGAACAAGGTCCTGTATGAGACGTATCATGGCGTGTTTGTCAACATTCAGGTGCGTTTCCTACCCTGCCTGTGCACGTCTTCAACTTGCTACTGGAAACCAGCTTGAAAGACAGAAGCAGGAGTGGACCCTGCCTTCTCGCAGGCACCGCATGTGTGCGCGCTGCGCTGCCGCTTGTTTTGCCCTGCTGCCACATTTTGGGTCTGCCTTCTGAGAGGTGTCCCCAGCTCATTTGACCATTATTTGTGTGTATGAGTGTGTGTGCACGCGTGTGCACGTGCATGTGCCAGTCCTGGGTCTTGAACTCAGGGTCTGGGTATTATTCCTTAGTTGTTTTGCTCAAGGCTGGTGCTCTATCACGTGAGCCACACTCACTTCTGGCTTTTTGCTGGAGATAAGAGTTTCACATGGCTGGGAAGGTGGCTTAGTGGTAGAGTGCTTGCCTAGCATGCATGACGCCCTGGGTTTGATTCCTCAGCACCACATACACAGAAAAGGCCAGAAGTGGTGCTGTGGCTCAAGTGGTAGAGTGCTAGCCTTGATCAAAAAGAAGCTCAGTGTGTGCCCAGGCCCTGAGTTCAAGCCCCAGAACTGGCCAAAAAAAAAAGTTTGCACAGGCTCTGTTGCCCAACCTTGGTTTGAACTGGAGCCCTCAGAACGTAGCCTTCTGAGTAGCCAGGATTGCAGATGTGAGCCGCTGGCATCCAGCACAACCATGATCTCAGGAACCTCATTATGACTTCCTCCAGACCCGTTTGCTTTGCGTTCTCTGCGGCTGCAGCGACACGGTCACTTTCATGTTGGGAAGGCAGCTACTCCAACTTCTTTCTGCTTCCAGCACTCACTTGCCTATTTTATTCTTACAAGTATCTCTTTGTCTCATCCCCGGAGGCTAGCACTTTCTCATAGGCCTGTATTCTTCACAGGGGACCACTGCAGTGAGGGGAAGGGATTTATGACTTCCGTCCGCCCCTCCTCTCAAGGAGGCTTTCACAGCTACTGTGGTCTCAGGAGCAGAGCCAGAGAAAGCTCAGGAAGAAAGGTGTCCTTGTTCCATCCGCACACGGGCAGCAGGGCGAGAGTCAGGAGTTGGATTTATCTGCTAAGCTAATCATTTGGACTTGGTAGATGCTCCTGCTTGTGGAAGGACACGTTATCAGTGCAAGACCTGGAAGTGCTGGGGAGGGCGCAGCCACGGGTCCCACTACAAGTCCCAGGAGCCGCGGCAGAGATCGGGGCGAAGCATGTAGAGTGAGGCCAGCTGTAGAAGTGTCTTCCTGTGAAAAAAAGACATGTTCTAGTCCTTTATTAGTACACCTGTGTCAGGTACACACACACACACACACACACACACACACACACACACACACACACACACATGAGTCTTAAGAATAACAATACTGATTAGAGAAGTTTCTAGAGTCAACAAGACTACTTGTGTGCAGACAGCTAGATGCCCATTGCTGGTACGTTGGTGGGAGTTCTGGTCAGCTTGCTAGGCCAGGAATGCTTGCACATGGTATGAAGTGGAGAAGAAAATAGCAAGGCTGAAAATAAGTTGTGTCTTGTGGAAAAACATTGGTTTGTTAGCTTAGCTATTTATTTTTGTGCTGGTCTAGAGTGTTTGAACTTGGAACCTGGGTACTGTCCGTGAACTTTTGTGCTCAACACTGGTGCTCTACCATTTGAGCCACAGCTCCACTTCCAGCTTTTTTTGGTTAACTACAGATAAGAGTTTCTTGCCCACGCTGGCTTTGAACCATGATCCTCACATCTCAACCTCCTGAGTAGCTGGGATTACAGGTGTGAGCCACTGGTGCCTGGCTGGAAAACAATTTTTGTTACCTATCTGGGATCAGCATCATTGGCTTTTAGTGAAAGGGTATATTCATTAGGCATGAATGGAATAAAATCAAGCTTTTACTATTGTACTTGTTCCTCTCCCCCTTTTTTCTTTAATCATCTTTTAGGAAAAGTCATTGGTTTGTTTAAAGTTAAATTGAAATCTCATTGTTTTCTAAATGTTCCAGGGATACACTTATAGACAGGCATGCGCAAAATGCTGTGTCGTCTAAGAACCATTTCTTAGGGAGTTGGAATGTGCTGATTCCTTTGGCGCCCACCTGCATGTTTTGTTAGCACAGGGTTAACTCAGAATGTTGCAGCTGGAACCGGCTTTGCTCTATTTCTGTTTTGTTTTGAAACGGTCTGGAACTCACTATGAACTCAGGCTGGCCCGGGCTGCTCCTGAGTGCTGGCAGGACACTGGCTCCCTTTGCTTGCCGGCTTGCTGTTTCTCAGGGGCGTCGGGGGAGGACGGGTAGCTCTGGCTCCTCCTAGGCACAAACGGTTTTCATCTTCGTTATTAGGATTGCCTGTGAGAATTTGTCAGTCTTTGCTGCTTGTGCTTTCTGCAACCTCTTGTTCTTTTCAGAATCATTTAAATTATGAGCAAGTTGCATTATGTTCTACTCTGATGACCATCTCAGCAGGGTTTTACACTATAGCAAAGCACAATAGCAATAACCTCCATGTCTGCTGAAATCACATAGTCAGAAGTTTCTAGACTCTACACCATCTTCCCAGTTCAAAGTGCCCTTGATAGGAGCCTGCTTTACACCTGACAGGTGTCTTCCTCTTTTGCCACCAATGCCTGTGAATTGATAGTCAGACCCCCCCCCCCCCCTGGCCCATCCATCCTGCAGATGCTTCCTGTGAGATGCCTTCTGGATGCCCCTGACCTCCATTGCTCACACCACTAGCCTCACTCCTCGGAACTAGGTGAGGGAGTGAGAGAGCTGGATAGGTATGCCCTGCTGTAGACAGGTATAAATGCTCGGTGGCTCACGCCTGTAGTCCTAGCTACCCGGGTGGTTGAGATCTGAGGATTGTGGTTCAGAGCCAGCCCCAGCAGGAAAGTCTGTGAGCCTCTTATCTCCAGTTAACCACCTAAAAACTGGAGGTGGAACTGTGGCTCCAAGTGGAAAAGTGCTAGCCTTGAGCAACAGAGCTCAGGGATAGCACCCAGGCTCTGAGTTCAAGTTCCACAAACCATAAATAAATAAATAAATACATAAATGAAAATAAATGAATCCACATCCCACCTTTGTGAACCCCTAGCAGCTTCCTGCACTTACCTCTAGGGAATGAGTGAGGAGTGGTGTGAAGAGCTAGGCGGGCACAGGACTAGGCTGTGGACTGCTCACGCTGAGTACGGGAGATAGGACAGCTGTCCTGCTCGCCTCGTAGAAGTTCTTCCATCACTGTTCATACCCCTCCATTCACAAGCACACAACCCAGCTCACGCTGACTTCTGCAAACCAGGGCTCAGCTAGTGGATATAGAACTGTACAGACGCCATCCTGCAGCACGAGAGGTGTGTTCCTCCACTTCCCCTTGCTCTGCTCATCGCTCCCTTGAATTACTAATCACTGTCTTCCTATCAGCCAAAGCTGATGCCTGTGCATCCCCCCTTCTGTTCACAAGGAATGGATCCATCTTGATGGGCTTTGGCAAACCAGGGCCCTGGGGTCGTAGAACCAGCAACCCCAGGGGATCAGACTGGTTCAGCCATACTCTGCTATGCTGGCTTTGCCTCAGGTGGCTGGGCTGCCATCTACTGTACCACCAAACCCAGCTAGACAGAATTCACTCCTGAGCTCCGTGGTGCAGTTCTGGTTTCCCACTGCCTAGGGAAATCACCTGTCCAGTCCTGAACCTAATAGTAAGAAGGGGGGTTCCTCTGGGAGAAGAACAGGAAAGACCAGGCAAGCCCGAGCAGAATGTGTGTGCTACACTGTATGAGGAATATATACAACACACACGCACACACACACAGCACCAGCTTTCACCGAGCAAGTCTGGATGTACACTGGATTGAAATCTCATTGGGGGAGGCATCCATGCCTATGTGCAGATATATAAACATTAAGATCCTTGTAGACAAGAGTGATCCTTAGGAAAATATTTCAGTTCCCAGCAGTACCTTAAATATATAGGAACTTACTTCATGTGGATAGGTTGTTCCTAGGAATGTAGCTTCTTAGAAGATTCACGACTATGCATATAGTCCCAGGTATAAAAATTACTTTTGATGTAATCTAAAGTTTTTTTCTGGATGACTAAGGCAACAGCTGACTTTAAGCATGAGATCTCATTAAGCAGATGCGAGAGCTTTTTTGTTTTTTTTGGTTGGTTGTGGGGCTTGAACTCTAGGTCTGAACACTGTCCCTGCACTCTTCAGCTCAAGGCAAGCGCTCTACCACTTGAACCACAGACCACTTCCGGTCTTCTAGTGGTTTATTGGAGATAAGAGTCTCACGGAATTCCCTGTCCGGGCTGGCTTTGAACTGCGATCAAGTCTCAGCCTCCTGAGTAGCTAGGATGACAGGCGTGAGCCACTGGTGCCCGGCTTGCGAGAGCTTTTTGTTTTGTTTCTGTGCTGGGCTGGACCAGGGCCTTGTGTGGACCACTGAGCCGCACCCTGAGCTCCCGGATTTTACGCATGTATTCACATCCTGAGTTCCCTGTTATTACTTTCGCAAGTCTGGTGTTAGGTCACTGATGAGGGCGCAGAATTTTGTTCGCAAGCATCCTTCCTCACGGGCAAGAAGGTGTGGTTCCAGTTCCGGGCTGTGTTAACTTGGTTTCCAGCCCTGGCGCGTGCTCTCGTGGAAGCGCGCGTGTGCCGCCCTCCCGTTCACCGCAGGCGCGCCGGCAGTCCCATGCCGAGCTGTGCCACGCCACGCCATGTTCTGCCTCAGATGCAGATGCTGTCTGGGTCTTGGTTGGGGGCGGGGTGGGACAGGTGCACTGAGCTGGCTGGAGGTGGCTGTGGGTGTAGGCTTCTCTACTCTTTACCTTTGCAGATTTTGGACTTAAAAAAAAAAGTAGTTTTCCCTTCATTCTTCTCTACCGTGTGTGTGTGTGTGTGTGTGTGTGTGTGTGTGTGTGTGTGTGTGTGTGTGTGTGTGTGTGTGTGTGTGTGTGTGTGTGTGTGTGTGTGTGTGTGTGTGTGTGTGTGTGTGTGTGTCAAGCGCTGCAGTTCCCTGGGTCGGGGTCAGTGGCAAAGCTCCTTCCCGGTGCCTGTCTAGTGAACAGCAGTGTGTGCACAGAGCTGGAGCTTGACCTGGTGCTTGGTGCATGGCAAGCCGTGAGATGCCTGGTGCTGCCCTGGCATGTGTGCCAGGCCTCCGCTCGGGGCACCTCTGCAGCCTGGGAGCCCCAGGTGCAGATGGCAGAGCGGAGATGCAGGTTGTGTGTCTGGGCTCACGGTGAGCTGCAGAATGGATGCAGCTTCAGGATGCGTGTGGGAATAGCCTGAAGAATAATAGTAAAGTGACTTTTTGTTTGGTCAGTTGTGGGGCCTGAATTCTAGGCCTGGGTGCTGTCCCCGAGCTCTTCAGCTCAAGGTTAGCATGCTACCACTTGAGCCACAGCGCTACTTCTGGCTTTTTCTGCTTATGTAGTGCTGAGGAATGGAACCCAGGACTTCATGCTTGCAAGGCAGGCATTCTACCACTGAGCCACCTTCCCCGCCAAATGCCTTTATTTTGAACATTAACTTCTCCCACTGTGTGTACTAATTTCATGTAACACAATAATTCACTGGGAAAATTTTGTGTGGAGCTGGACAGAGGGCCCCTCCCCACGCTACCCTCTCCCCCTTTTTCCCCTCCCCAGTACACCCTGCGCTGTGACATGAAGCGGTCTCTGCTGGCCAAGGACCTGACCAAGACCTGTGAATTCATCGTCCACTCCACTGTAAGCTTTGTCTTGGGCTCTGGGTGGGGTCTGGGATGCACCATGTCTGGGTTCCAAGCTAGCCAAAGTCCCTGCCGTCTCTCGGGTGTCAGCAGAGATAGGACTGCCGTGCTCGGTGGACGCCCACCTGTGCGGTTTGTGTTTCACCTGAGGCCAGTAGCTGAAGCCCCCGAGGTGCTGGGGCAGACGGCCCTTGTGAGGCGTGCTCAGGCCTGCCACCCTGGCATGCTTGCCGGTGAGAACACGTAGGGACGCTCTGGGCTGCGGTGGACTTTCCTGACATCATTTTACAGTCACAGATGTTCTTAAAAATGCCATTTCTAGCCAGGTGCTAGGTGGCTCACACCTGTAGGCCTAGGTACTAATGCCAAAGCACTCTGCAGTGTGGTTTACAAGTTAAACAGGAAGATTATTCTCACTAAGAATGCATTCATTAGTGCACTACTTACTCCGGAATGATGTTCCAGCTTGGAATATCAGCCCATGGAAAATGAGTGAACGTGGCACACTGGGCGAGCCCTTCCTCCACCTGCTCCCTGGGTCTGGTTGGCCCCTTGAATCCTGGGCCCTGGGTTGGAACCGCCACCGGGCGTCAGGATAGCTGGGCTCTGGATGGATTCTGCAGTGGACGCTGTGGTTGATTTGGGTAATTCCTATCGTTCATTCTCTAGTGAACTCTTCAGGCAGACAGCATTGTAGCCTACTCGCCCTGCACCGCCCTGGCCACATTCTCAGTGGGGCCACTCAGCAAACAAGGCCTTGAGCTTTGTGCCTCAGTTTCTTACTGAGGGGTGACCATCAGAGAGATGTGACAGCCATATGCCAACTCAGATACTGTACCTCCCAGAAGTTCTGCTCTCTTCCTTGGGTCTAACTTGAAAACTCGGAGTCCATAAGTTCCCTCGGAGATGGAGACATCTGTCCATGCAGTTTGCAGATGAGGAAACGGGAAATGGGAGATGCCGACCGAGGGCACATGGGTTTGGGCAGATCCGAGTTGTCTCCTGCCTTCCCCAGCCCCCTTTGGCTCTCTCTCTGTGCCGCCTCTCAGCTGCGGCCCCCTGGGCACTCATCCCAAGCTTGTGGTTTCCCTCCTGTTTAGCCTCAGAAGGGGAAGCTGACTCCGAGTCCTGTGGACTTCACCATCACACCGGAAACCTTGCAGAATGTCAAGGAGGTAATCGCGCCTCACATTGCTGTGCACCTCCACCACGACCGCCTCCGGCCCGGCCACCTTTGGCTGGTTCGGGTCGTTAGAGGGGAGATTGATCCTAACTGTTGTCCCTATCCAAACTGGCGTTTGCCTTTCATGCTGAACTCACGAATGGCTTGGAAGAAGAATACTTTTAAAGGTGCTTATGACTCTCCATGTTTGGTTTTTGACACGGGCCTGGCTCTGCTGCCCAGGCTAGCCTGAACTGGTCTTCAGAGATCTTTCCACCTCCACCTCTCAAATGCTGGAACTACAGTCATAACCCACCATGCACAGCTTGATCCTGACTCTGTACTGCCTTCCCTGTTTTCCAGCATTGTGGGCCTTGACCTGTGGCACTGCCTGTTTCCAGCTGCCCCTCTACTTTCAGCGTGGCCACATATATATATGTGGCAATACACACACACACACACACACACACACACACACACACACACACACACACACACACAGTTTTTTCAATATTTATTTATTTTGGTGGCTAGTTGTCCTTTGTTCTGGAATACCCTTGACAACTTCTCAGACTTCTTATACTTTGTCTTTTTGCCTGGTGGGTGGAGCTTTCTGATTGGAATGGAGATGCTCGGGTGATTCTCCGAGTCATCTGCTCCCCCTGTGGGTCATGTCCAGAGGTGCCTTACAGATGGACAACACGGTGTACAGGTAGATGACTTAGTGTCTTCACCTGAAATCTCATTGATACATCACCATTTTGCAGAACAGGGTCTTATTGGATTGTCTTAAGTGCCAGCCGGGTGCTGATGGCTCACACCTGTAATCCTAGCTACTCAGGAGGCTGAGATCTGAGCATTGCGGTTCAAAGCCAGCCCAGGCAGGAAAGTCTGTGAGACTCTTATATCCAATGGACCACCAGAAAACCAGAAGTGGTGCTGTGGCCCCAGTGGTAAAGTGCTCACTTTGAGTTGAAGAACAGAAGGACAGCACCCAGGCCCAGAGTTCAAGTCCCATGACCAACAACAAGAAGAAACTAAGTGCCAGACTTCATAGTATTGATTTATTCCAAAGTGATTATGGAGCAATTTTTCCTTTCTCTCCAGGCCTGATGTCTTTGCTTTTCTTGTTCTAGAGAGCCTCACTTCCCAAATTCCTCATTAGAGGACATCTGAACTCCACCAGCTGCGCCATCACACAGCCGCTGACGGGGGAGCTGGTGGTGGAGCACTCGGATGCTGCCGTCCGCAGCATCGAGCTGCAGCTGGTCCGCGTGGAGACCTGCGGTGAGGCTGCTTGGGGCTGGGGGTGGGGGGGAGCTGGAGGCTGGGTATCTTTTGCAGTAAATATGCTTGTCACCAAGATGCCTAAGAGCCAGTCCTCCAGTAACAGGTTTGGCTCAGGGTTCTGGTTTTGAGAAGGTGAGGTGCACAGTGCTGACATCTGGTGGGGGGCTGCAAGGGGTGCTGCACTGTGCGGTGGTGGGGACGGAAGGGGAGAGGACGGGCGCCCGAGGGGCTGCCCCTCTGCAACCCACCAGCCTGGGCACCGAGGCTGGTGACATGCCGGTGACCTGCCACTGACATACCGTAGGCAGGCCGTTGGCATGCCTGCCCGCTCTGTCCTCTGTCCGCCTGACCGCAGAGGAGGAGGATTACTCTAGACACCTAAGTGTTGTCAAGAGCAATGGCGCCTGGGACCGACCCCCAACTCCTGAGTTTCCTCCATCCTCCTTCCGCCTTTACTGGCCGGATACAGATAGCTGGGCTGTCGCGGGCCGGGCGAAGGGCACACTGCAGCAGGCCTTCACGGGACGCCAGGCCGGGCCGCCGGAGGCCGGGTGACCCGAGGCCGGGCCGCCGAGCACGAGCAGCGATGCGGGGCCTTGGCTCAGACCGGCCGCGGTGTGTCACGGGTCGGGCTTCCTCCGCCCAGCCCACGCGCGCCCGGGCAGAGCTCCGCGGGCCTAGGGTCCCCACTTCGTTGACGTGGGGATTAAGGGCAATGTGGGGGGCACGTTAAAACCCGGGCCATGAGGTCGGGGAGAGGGGGTGGAGGAACTCTGCAATCTGCCCCCCCGCAGGCTGCGCGGAAGGCTACGCGCGCGACGCCACGGAGATCCAGAACATCCAGATCGCCGAGGGCGACGTGTGCCGGGGCCTGCCGGTGCCCGTCCACATGGTCTTCCCGCGGCTCTTCACCTGCCCCACGCTCGAGACCACCAACTTCAAAGTGGGTAAGCGGCCGTGGGCCCCCGCGTCTGCCCGGGCTCGGGAGTGACCCCGGGGGTCCCCCGCGGCGGGCCTCGCGTGCCACGAGCCCTCGTCTCCCCCGCAGAGTTCGAGGTGAACGTCGTGGTGCTGCTCCACGCCGACCACCTCATCACCGAGAACTTCCCGCTCCGGCTGTGCCGCACAGAGCCCGCCCGGCCCGGGGCCGTGTGACCCGCATGACCCGCAGCGGCGACCTGGCTCCGGCCGCCCACCCGCGCGCCCATGATGACCGGTAGTTGGAAGGGCTTGGACCCCGCCACGGGGCGGGGCCTGCCCACGCCTCCCCCCAGCCCCTCTGGGCCCGGGCCAGGGGTTCGCCGCGCCAGCTTCCCCCAGCCTGTCAGGGGAGGCCAAGCGGCCCGCGACGCCCCTTCCTAGGCTTCACTGCGAGGCTTCCAGCCCCCCCCCCCCGGCAGGTAATGGCACAGCGCCTTCCTTTTTTACAACGTCACCCCCTTTTCTTGGTCCCCAGTTAGTGAGCCCTGAAAGGAGCTGCGCTCCTCTGCACACTGGCCAGCCTTCCCTTGCGGGACAAGGCGGGCTCAGCCCGGGGCCCTGGGGGCCGCAGACGCAGGCGGCCGGGCCCTGCCCTGCGCTTGGCCCTGGCCCTGTGCAGCCCAGCCCTGTCTGGCCCTGCCCGCGCTGCTGTGCGCACAGCCCGGGGCCCTGGGGGCCGCAGACGCAGGCAGCCCGGCGCTGTGCAGCGGCGCGGCCCTGCCCAGCGCTTGGCCCTGGCCCTGTGCAGCCGAGCGCACAGCCCGTGCCCCTGCCTGGCCCTGCCCTGCGCTTGGCCCTGGCCCTGTGCAGCCCAGCCCTGTCTGGCCCTGGCCCTACGCTGCTGTGCGCACAGCCCGTGGCCCCTGCCTGGCCCTGCCCTGCGCTTGGCCCTGGCCCTGTGCAGCCGTGCGCACAGCCCGTGGCCCCTGCCTGGCCCTGCCCTGCGCTTGGCCCTGGCCCTGTGCAGCCGTGCGCACAGCCCGTGGCCCTGCCTGGCCCTGCCCTGCGCTTGGCCCTGGCCCTGTGCAGCCGTGCGCACAGCCCGTGGCCCTGCCTGGCCCTGCCCTGCGCTTGGCCCTGGCCCTGTCTGGCCCTGCCCTGTGCAGCCCGGCCCCGCCCCGCCCCGCCCCGCCCTGCCCCGCCCCGCCGTGCGCACACCCCGCGCACCCCGCCCGCGAACCCTGCGAGTGCTGGGCCTGAGGCGGCGCCCGGTCTAGACTGAGTGTGAACTGAAGCAGCGCTTCAGACTTGCAGGAAAGGAGTCGTTTGTAATGAAATAAAAATGTTCCTTGAGCGGAGCGCGGTGTCGAGGGCGGAGCACATGACACGTAGTGATGAGGAAAACTGTCAACAGAACAAACCAGGAACGAACAGAGAACTAGAGAGATGGTTACCATGGCCACGTTCTAGGTTTAGTGGAAAAGGTATAGGACACGCAAGCCAGGGAGAGAAGTGCATGCCGGTAATCCCTCGGGAGCCTGGGGCCGGAGGAGCCGGCATCCCAGGACAAACCCGGGTAAACAGCTAGAGCCTGGGGTGGGAATAAGGGACAAGAGGGAGGGAAGGAAAGGAAGAGAAGAGAGAGCAGGGTGCAGAGAGGCAGAAAGGAGGAAAGAAAATAAAGTATAGGAAATGTTAAGCATATTAATTAGACTCTTGGAAACTTGTAGAGTTGAAAATTAGTGTCTGAGATGAAGATGTATGTAGTGGCATTAACAACATCAGAGGGAGAAAAACTGAACTTAACACTAACTTTCCAAAATAAAATCAGAAAAATTACGATAATTATGAACATCGTATCAGTGAGTTGCAAGGCAAGGAGCAGGAAGCTTGAGTAAGTGTAAGTACCATTTGAGAAGCGGAACTATTTTTTTGTCTTTTTTGGTACTGGGGAGCAAACCCAGGATAGTGCACTCACCAGGCCATTGCTTCCTGTTTAAAATTTTTAATCGATGAAAATCATAACTCTACAAGTTCAAGAAGCTCAATGAATTATAAACACTAGAAAACTCTACCAAGGCACATCATAACCTATTTGTTCAAAACCATAAATAGAAAATTCTTCAAAAGCCGTCAAAGGAAAAGAACACATTATAGGTAGACAAAAAAAAAGCATGGTGACTTGTCCCCGCGCTGTGGAAGCCCAGATGCCTTGGAGCAAATGTGGGGGACGGACAGCAAGTTCTGGGAGCCTCCACAGGTGTCCTTCACAGAGGGTGAAACATTTCTCAGACATTCAAGGGCTGGTTACTAGTATACCTGAGTCAGGAAATGTTAAGGGAAAACTAAACATAGTGGTTCACAACTGTAACCCTAGTGCTTGAAAGGATGGTAAGCTCAAGACCAGTCCAGAGCTGGGCTTTTGTGGCTCACACCTGTAATTCTAGCTACTGAGATCTGAGGATAATGGTTCAAAACTAGCCCAGGCAGGAAAGTCCATGAGACTCTTTATCTCCAGTTAACCACCAGAAAGTGGGAAGTAGAACAAAAAGTGGTAGAGTCTTGTGCAAAAAGAGTCCAAGGACAGCATCAAGGGCATGAGTTCAAGCCCTATGACCACCACCACCACCACCACCAAAAAAGACCAGCCCAGGCTACATAGCATGACCCTGCCTCAAATGCATGTATTCTGAATAATTCTGAATAAATAAGTTAAAAATCCCAAGAAGAAAGGTTAAAGAAATGGCTGGGCACTGGTGGCTCATGCCTGTAATCCTAGCTATTCAGGAGGCTGAGATCTGAGGATCACAGTTTGAAGCCAGCCTTGGCAGGAAAATCCATGAGACTTTTTTTTTTTTTTTTGGTTGGTCATGGAGCTTGAATTCTGGGCCTGGGCGCTGTCCCTCAGCTCTTCAGCTCAAGGCTAACACTCTACCACTTGAGCTACAGCACCATTTCCAGTTTTCTGGTGGTTTAATAGAGATAAGAGTCTCATAGCCTTTCTTGCCCGGGCTTTGAACTGCAATCTTCAGATCTCAGCCTCCTGAGTAGGATTATAGACATGAGCCACCGGCCCCCGGCTCTGTGAGACTCATTTCCAGTAAACTACTCAGAAAAAGCTGGAAGTGGCTCTTAGTCCAACTGGTAGAGTGCGATCCTTGAGCACAAAGAAGCTCAAGGATAATGTCTAGACCCTGAGTTTAAACCCCAGGACTGGCAAAACAATAAAAAAAGAAATGTCAAGCTGAAGAAAAGTAATACTGTATGGCTGATTATTTTGTTTTGTGTTAGCTGGTTTGGTTTTAGTGTTTTGTGCATGTTTGTTCAGACTTAATTTCTTCTTCCCCTTAATACCCCAGTAAAATGTTAATAATCTTACTTCTCTCTACTTTCTCACTAACCTCTTGTATCAAGCTTAGTTTCTGCCCCTTCCTTTCCTATATAACCAGATTCCTAGTATGCATTACTGTTACCCCCATGTCTCCTTCCTGTTATCACGCTGGTTAACTAAGATCTTATTAGAGCATAAAGATCCATTTTTGCTTCTATATTCATCTACAGATAGTGGATCAGTAGTAGTGACCAGTCTTCACTAGGATTGCCACAAACGTAGGTTATAGTTTGTCAACTACCATAGCTTTTGTAGCCAAGCATCTATACTCTGAGTGGAAAAGAATTCCACAGTATCCTGAGCATTGAACTGGATTTTTAACGCAACATACCTCTCTAGTCTAACAACCCAGCCATCACCCAATCTTAAGGAAGCTTCAGTAAATCAGCAGCTAAAAGGACATGGGAGATTGAAATCCCCACCAGCTCTTGGTCCTGTGTATATAAATCCCTGTGAAAAATCACTAAATTCATGAACAGACAAAGCAGCATGGCTCTTAAAGGCCAAAAACTCCATAGCAAAGGACCTAAGTGACAATGAAAAGGAAGACATTTCAAACAACCTTTTTTTTTTTTTTTTGGTTGGTTGTGGGGCTTGTACTCAGGGTCTGAGTACTATCCCTGAGCTTTTCTGCTCAAGGCTAGTGCTCTACCACTTTGAGCTACAGTGGAATTTCCGATTTTCTGGTGGTTAATTGAAGAGTCTCACAGACTTTCCTATCTAGGCTGGCTTTGAACTGTGATCCTCAGATCTCAGCCTCTTGATAGCTAAAAGGCCATTGGTGCCCAGTTCTAATTTTCATTTAAATGACTAGAATGTAAATGTAATATTAAGGGGTGGATGTATAGCAGCAGAATGATTTCAAGGGAAATGCATGCCAACAAGGAACTGAAAGCAATAAAGACATTGTAGGGTATGAGAAGAATTCATTGATATAGAGAGCCTGACTGAAATGAAATCCTGGAAATGAACTGCTCAACTCAAATAAAAATTTGACCAATGTCTAGCTAATAAGTTAAAAATAAGGTATTGGGGACCAACAAGGAAGTGGTGGAATTAGCTCAAACAGAGACATGGGAAAACATTTAGAACATAAAACTTTCTAAGGCATCTCAAACTTCATCAAGAGACCAAAGCTACGGATAATGGACAAAGAAGAAGGGAGGGGGGGAGTGAAGAGGGGGGAAGAGAAGAAGAAGATGATGATGTAAAGGCATTAAGAACCTGGGGCTGGGAAGGTGGCTCAGTGGTAGAGTGCTTGCCTTGCATGCATGAGGCCCTGGGTTCGATTCCTCAGCACCACATAAGCAGAAAAAGCTGGAAGTGGTGCTGTGGTTCAAGTGGTAGAGCATTAGCCTTGAGCTGAAGAGCTGAGGGACAGCGCCCAGGCCCAGAGTTCAGGCACCATGACTGGCAAAGAAAAAAAAAAACTGTTCAAAAAAAAATAACAGCAGAAACTTGCCTAACCTCAAGGTCATCCATGTGGAGGAGGCTGACAGAACACCAAGCATGGAGAATCAGAAAAGAAACACCCCTAGACCCATTATAGTTAAAACTAAGTATACAAAGCAAAGAAGTGAGGGAGTTGTGGCTCAGTAGAAGAGTACCAGCCTAGCAACTGTGAGGCCCTGAGTTCAAACTGCAGTACTGCCCAAAACAGTAGAGAACATTGAAAACTGCAAAGAAGAGACAAATATACAACCCAAGCCCATAGAGTAACAGCAGATCTCCTGAACAAACAAACCAAAAAAAAGCAAAATTATGTGTGAAAAGACTTGCAGTAGCTATGAAATGAGAGGCTGAGTTCTGAGGATTGGGGTTTGAAGACAGCCAAACAGAAAAGCCAGATTCTTACCTCGTTAACCACCAAAAAGCTAGAAGTGGAGGTGTAGCTCAATTGGTAGAATGAAAGCTAGGGAACATTACCCAGGTGGAGTTCAAACCCCTGTACTGATGCACACTGCATGTATGCACATGCACACATACAGCCTAAGAAAAGTGGAGTCATTGAAAGAGTAAGATCTAATTTTTTTTTTTTTAATTTTTGGGTTTTCTGTTGGAGTAAGTCCTGTCCTTGGGTTTGAACTAGAGACCTCACTCTTAACAATTGCTCTACCACTTGAGACACTTCCTCAACAAGTTCTAGTGTTCTATATAGCAATTAGGGTAATAAAGCCATAATTTATCATGTATTTCAAGATAACCAGAACACCCCAAATAGTCTCCTGAGCAGCATGGAGGGGGAGGGCATGCCCAGGGCATTGAGTGTGGGTACAAGCAGTGGTGAACTGTGTCACCTGTGTCATCCGAGATTTTTTTTTTTTTGGGTCCGGTTGTGGGGCCTGAACTCTGGGTCTGGGCGCTGTCCCTCAGCTCTTCAGCTCAAGGCTAGCGCTCTACCACTTGAGCCACAGCGCCACTTCTGGCTTTTTTCTTTTATGTGGTGTTGAGGAATGGAACCCAGGGCCTCAGGCATGCAAGGCAAACGCTCTACCACTGAGCCGCCTTCCCAGCCCTCATCTGAGATTTTTGAGGTGGTATGGGAACCTGAACTGGACACTGAGTTATGAGCAGACGGGTGATGGGAGCTGAATCAGTGATGAACGGCCTCCACAGGGTTTGCTAAACTCAAGCTGATCCTAACTAAGATGATCTCCAGTTACATGCCTTGAGGAGGTCATTTTATTCTTTAGTTTTCTTTCTCAGTAAAATAGGGGCAATTTGTAAAGTACTTGGAGAAAATGAACCCACAGGGTATGTTAATACTTAATTCAGTAGCTGCAAATGGCCCCTAGTCAAAGCTGTTTAGAGTCAGAGAGAAGAACTTGGGACTGTGGGCCATAAGAAGGGCTAGGTGGGGCTGGGAAGGTGGCTCAGTGGTAGAGTGCTTGCCTTGCATGCATGAGGTCCTGGGTTCAAATGTGTAGCACTTAGGCCAAAAAAAAAAAAAAAAAAAAAAAGCCAGATGTGGCACTGTGGCTCAAATGGTAGAGCACTAGCCTTGAGCTGAAGAGCTGAGGGACAGTGCCCAGGCCCAGAGTTCAAGTCCCATGACTGACCAAAATAAACAACAAAACAAAACGGGGGGGGGGGCGCTAGGTGATGTTGGCGTCATCAGATTTAGAAGTCACTGCTTTCGTGGTATGTGGCTCTGACCATGAAGACTGGTTAACTGAGCAGCTATTATGAGTAAGGCCATTGATTTCATCTCCATTGCCTGAATGTAGCACTGTGTGGTAGCATACACCTGTAAACACCCCAGCACTCAGGAGAGAGGCAGGAAGACTGTAAATCTGAGGTTAGCTGGGAGCGCATAGTGAGACCTGTCTCAAAATTAAGAATAAAAATGCTCTTGAAGGCTTCCACTGGAGGGGAGCGGGGGTGGTGGCAGGAAGGGAGCAGCTGCCAGGACGCAGGGGGGAGGGCCTGGGTACCACAGGAGCCACGTGTGGCGGCCAGCAGAGGACAGCCACTGGAAGAGAAAGGGGTGGAGGTGGGGGCTTAATTAGGGGGCTGATAGAATGACAGGAGTCTGCCTGGCGTCTGGACCAGGTCCCCAGATCCAAGGCCATAGAAGAACTAACACCCAAGGCGGCCTTGGCAGCAAGAGGCGGCCCGCTGCAGTAAGCATCCTCACGCAGCAGGTCTCTCTCTGGCCATCCCCGCTGGTAGCCCCACCCATCTCCCGAGTCCCCCTCGCTGGACACCGCCACTTGCTCCTTGCCTTCCTGGTCTGCCTGCTGCGCTTCCTCAGGTGTCCCTCCCCTCCCCCCCCCCCAGCTCCTCTGGGATGCTGGAGACACTGGGGTCACTGACCTGCTGGGCTCTGGTGCCCACACCTTTCTTCTCCCTGCGGTAGCCGCCACCTGCAGTCACACTGGCCTTGGAAGACTGGATGGACAGACAGACGGATGGGTGGATGGGAAGGTGAATGGGGAAATGTGCTGCCACTTAGGTTGTGTCTGGGGGAAGAGCTGGGGTGCTCCCCCACCCCCAGGATCCACAGCGACGTCAGCTCACAGAAGAGGAAGGCCACGGCCGCACCCACTCGTGTTCCCTGGCCCGGCCGTTGGAAGCTGTGGCGAATGCGGATGCCAAAGCCCTGGCCAGGGACAGGCGCGGGCAGCGGGCAGCGCAGAGGCACAAAGCCCGTCTCTGCCCCAGGCTCTTGTCAGAGGCTGCGGGCTCAGCCCCAGGACGGGTGGCACTTCAGGATACGGAGCCGGGGGTGGGGGCAGGGAGGTCTAAATTAAGACCTTTCTATCGCACCAAATAGAAGGCCGCTGAAATATTAAACCGAAGGAATTGGGAAAGCTGCCTTTCTACATAGTTTGGAAAATGGAGGAGGAAGACCTTAGAAGACAGAATGGTTTTTCTCCAGGGCGCCTCGGGCATGTGCTGCGCACGGCGACGCCTCTGTTGCACACAGAAGCGCATTGGGGAGAGCGAGCTCTCCGGAGCCCCGCGGCGCTGCGCTGTGTGCGGAGGGGCTGGCTGGGCCCGAGCCAGTCTTCCCTCCCAGGGTGGCTGGGTGTCATCCTCATGGTGGCTTAGGACACACACTTGTGCTGGGTGCACGCGGGTGCCCTCCTGGGCTCGGGGGGGAGGGGGCTGTCAGGGGCTGTCTCTGTTCCTGGGCCTGAGTCTGGGCAGGCGCAGCGCCCAGCGCAGCCGTGCCGAGGAACAGTCCAGCTGAGTGTGGTGCGAAGGAGCTCGTTCAACAGGACCATCTGGGCAGCGAGGAGCCCTCGCAGAACTGCAGGCGGCAGCAGCTTCGCCAGGCAGCATCTGGTAAATACTCCCACTCAAGCTTCCAGTGGACACCACTGAACAAGAGGTTGCGGGGTGCTGGACTTACTCTACACTATTCCAGACACTAACAACCCCCCGCAAACCACCAATTATAGTAATTGCTTTTGTTTAACCAGGAAAGGTTAGCCACTGCTTGGTACTGAAGCCAGTGGGAGAGGAGTCCACTGCCCGGACCTTCACTGGTGCCATGGAGATGACAAATGGCTCCTCTGCCAAGTCAGGTGATCCTGTGCCACCACCAGGCAACTTCAAGAAAGCGTACCTCCCTTAGCTGTGGTCTGAGCTTGTACTTTCTTGATAATGCATAGTGAATCAATCAATGTGGTCATCAAAACATGGATGGACCACGTGGATGTGGGTGCAATACTGGAATCTTTGCTGTTTGGATGAGCTGGCCACCTCCTGCGATGTTCACTGGGATTCTGCCTTGCGTTATAAAATGCTGGCATTTTCACAGCGCTTCACTGTGATGACTCCAACATACCAATGCTTTAGTGTTAGGGCAAGTGCTTTTTGTTGCCTAGAGCAGCTATGTATCCCAAGCTCTCACTGTTTCCCTGAAGCCACTTCTCCAAGGCCACCTGACGGGTAATGAGTCAAACTGCGCTCACCAGCAGTCTCCACACTCTAGTCCTCACTGCGTGCATCCATGCAGTCTTGTCTCCACACTCGCCAGTCCTCACTGCGCTCACCAGCGCAGCGTCCACACTCCCCAGTCCTCACTGCGCTCACCAGCACAATCTCCACACTCCAGTTCTTATTGTGCTCACCAGCGCAGCGTCCACACTCCCCAGTCCTCACTGCGCTCACCAGCACAGCGTCCACTCTCCAGTCCTCACTGTGCTCACCAGCAGTCTCCACACTCCCCAGTCCTCACTGCGGTCACCAGCGCAGCGTCCACACTCCCCAGTCCTCACTGCGCTCACCAGCACAGCGTCCACACTCTCCAGTCCTCACTGCGGTCACCAGCGCAGCGCCCACTCTCCAGTCCTTGACACGGTGCCTTGCTTTAGCAGCACTTCAGTTTTCTCCCCGATTTACTGGTTCTTCATAACATGGATGAGGCGCTTCAGAGAGAAAAATCATCTAAAAGTCAAACTAGTAGTTATTGCCATAAGCTAGACACCATTTTGAGAAAAATGCTACCACATTAAAAATAAGTAATGATACTTTGAATAAACATGAGAATTTTCTAATCCTTCAGTGCAGAATGTATCTGTTCCTTTAGAAAAGGAACCCATTGATCAGCTCAGCAGTCCATGAATCTACAATGCTTTAGAAAAAAATGATACCGAGGAACTCAACTATCTTCAGTGTTTTTACATGTAGTCACATGAAAAATCCCTTAGCCCGAACAGTAAACTTTCTATACTTTCTATCATTTCCGTGAAAACGTCCCACTCACAGATTTTAAAATAGCCCTTCTGGTCCCATCTTGTGAACTCGGGCTTGGCAAGCTTTCTTTAGATTCGAAGGAATGTCTGATGGAGGTTCTGAAATGCTTGGTCCACTCCGCTCGGTCTCTTCCAAATGAAGCCACTCTCTAAATGTTAACGTGGCAGAGGGGCCAAGTGTTCCATAGAATGCATCTAAATAAACTACCTGAGAAAGAATGGGCAAAGACGACAGGGGACCGCTCGTCTTTTTGAATGTTCTTTATTGACAATCACTGGACAGATGTAAGGCATTTTCACAGGGCTTTGAGATGAAGCAAGATCACATTGTCTGCTCTCCTCTCGCCGGGCGCTGTGGCCTAGCCCCTACAGAGTGTAGTGTGCACAGCGCTCGTGTGTTCTGAGAGGCAGACAAGAGCGAGCCGCCGCAGACTAAGTCACTAAGACAGCATGACTCACGGGGAGACACAGGCAGAAGGTGGCGACCACATCCGCTCAGATATGTCCAGTGGACAAAGAACAATACTGAAAAACATTTTCTGACCTTTCATGTTTGAGGGAAATGGAATGTTTCCAGAACTCCTGTTTCTGTATTTACCAGTCTTCTGGTCACCAAAGGATATCTATTTTCCAGGAGTTTCTAATAGTTAAGTTTTCGTTCTCAGGCCACAGCACACGACTGCATGCATTACTTCACACAAATGTCAAACACAGAAAGGCTGTGACACAAACACCTCAGGATGGCTTCTGGTGGTCAGAGGTTAAGGAGAGCACAATGGTGCCGGGTCTGCACAGTGTCCGTGTGCTCACAGGAGACACCCACGCCTGCTGCACAGAGACAACCACGTGTGGCAGACAAGACAGCGCACTATTCCAAGAACAAGTTCAGATGTGGGGCTGGAAAGATATTCAGACACAGCCTTGATCCCAGGGGTAAAAAAATGGCTGATACTGAAAAAAGTGTTTTATAGATGAGTTTCAAAAATCAGATTAATTTTTAAAAAGATGAAAAATAAGCACTTTAAAAAAAATCTGAGGGGGGCGGAATAAAGTAATGCAATGGAAAGCCAAAGCAAAACAGATCTTAATCTTTTGGTCTTTATCAGCCAATATTCTGTAATACCTACAAATTATAAAAAATGTGATTCACTTTTAGCTCATTTTTAAACACAAGACCTATGAGGAACATGGAGGCCTAGCTTTAGAAATAGTGGATCTCGTAGGAGTTATAAAGGTCAGTATCTTTTCTTATGGCACTTTCTAGGTTTCTCAAACCCTTGTTATCTGACCAGGTAAAACATTCTTATAATCCAAACACTGCTACAACACTTCTGAAGAGAAGTCATCTGTCTCACAGAGCTGTGCATTAACTGTGACAACACAAGACTGCGGTGACAGATCCTAAGTCACTATCTGACTATCATCGGAGCGGGGAAATTATTCCATGTCAACTGCATTACACATTTCCATTAGTAGCTTTGTGACACACAGCACAGGAGAGACTGGACGTTTTTGTTTGAAGGTAGGACACGGTCATTTCAATTCAGCACACAGGAAGCGGTGCTCTAGTGAGGGCGAGGACGGAGCATCGGTAGGTGGTGCCTGGCGTCGCGGGCCAGGGGTCCAGGGACGAGGTGTGGACTAATCTTCTTTCAGGTCGCCACTGCCACAGGTGGGACACGCACTCTGCCCCTTATGCCACTGCTTAAAACACTGAAAAGGAGGCAACAGAGTCAATCAGTGCCTTCAGAACCTCTGCCCCAGCTGTCCTCTGCCACTGCACTTTGGAAGGCAGGGTCATGTCATCTCAGCCTAGCAGAGGCTGGAGCTGTCCAACTTTTAGGGACATTGATGTGTGTTCAGATCGGGGATTTGTATGAGCTTTGGGAAAAATCTCACTCCAGAATCAGATACACGAATATCTCTGGCTGGTTCCTGGCCTCTCCAAGTTGCCTTACCCATGGGCTGCCTCCCGGCAGTCACAGCGCTCCACCCCTTGCCCGCCCTCCCCAAAATCACAGCTAAAGAAAAGTGCCATTTCCATGACCCTCGGCCCCAGCACCCAGTTCTCAGCCATCCTTCTGTATGGTCTTGGCTCTCTCACTCTCACGCCCACCAGCCCGAGTTCAGTTTTGTTGGCTCCCGGCTGGGTGTGATGTGACGCAGGGTGCGGGCAAAAGCACACCTGAACAAGGCAGACTGAGAACAAGTACCCTGTGAACTTTCTCACACACAGCCGCCCTCCTTGGCCCAGGACCACTGACCCCTACCTGCAGGACACCTGGCATGTGGAGGTGAGCAAAGACAGTGGATTTGGAAACCTAAGTACTGATGCTAGAAAAGCCGTTTTTATTTTTCAAATGTGTGGCAGTCCCAAGGCATAGAACGCGATGCCACCAGGGAAACTCACCCCCTTGTGAACCTTGTGCCCACACTTGAGCGTGCGCAGGGCTCTTGATTTGAATTCGTCGTGGCACAGTGCGCAGGGATTCTCATCGGGCGCCTGCGGAATCAAGCACATGTGAGCAACGTAGAGTAGCAGCTGTGCTCTTTTTACACTCGGAGCCCTTCAGGATTCATACCACGAAGGCTTTCAGTGCTTTCCCACCCAGGGTGGCAAATTACAGCTGTTAAGAAGCTTATTTTTTCAGTAGTTTCTGAGAAAAACATTAAAATACCAAGAAATGTACACTCTCGGAGTTCTGATTTTCCAAAAGGAGCATTGTTTTTCACTTAATGTAGATGCCCAGGCAGAGCACTGGAAGCCCGCTCTACAGGTGCCTGTGTGGCACTTGCTTAATATTACAAATTAATCGCTCATTACCTACCAGGGATCTAAAGTGGTGGCCCACGCCTGTCATCCTAGCTACTCAGGAGGCTGAGATCTGAGGATTGCAGTTCAAAGCCAGTCCGGACAGTAAAGTCTGTGAAATTCTTTTTTTTTTTTTTTTTGGTCTGGTCGTGGGGCCTGAACTCTAGGCCTGAGTGCTGTCCCTCAGCTCTTCAGCTCAAGGCTAGCGCTCTACCACTTGAGCTACAGCACCACTTCTGGCTTTCTTTTTGCTTATAGGGTGCCAAGGAATCGAACCCAGGGCCTCATGCATGCAAGGCAAGTGCTCTACCACTGAGCCACCTTCCCATCCCCAAGTCCGTGAAATTTTTTTTTTTTTTTTGGGTCTGGTCATGGGGCCTGAACTCTGGGCCTGGCGCTGTCCCTCAGCTCTTCAGCTCAAGGCTAGCGCTCTACCACTTGAGCCACAGCACCACTTCCGGCTTTTTTTCTTTTTTGCTTATGTGGTGCTGAGGAATCGAACCCAGGGCCTCTGGCATGCAAGGCAAGCGCTCTACCACTGAGCCACCTTCCCAGCCCCAAGTCCGTGAAATTCTTATCTCCAATGAACCACCAGAAAACGAGAAGTAGCACTGTGGCTCAAGTGGTAGAGAGCTTGCCTTGAGCTGAAGAGCTCAGGGACAGCGTCCAGGCCGAGTTCAAGCGCCACGATGGGGGAAAAAAAAGGGGCAGGTAATAAGATGGTATTTATTATATAATTCAGTTTTTCGTGTGCTGGTTTTAGGGCTTGAACTCAGGGCCTGGGAGCTGTCCCTGAGGTTTTTTTGCTCAAGGCTAGCACTCTACTGCTTGAGCCACAGCTCTAGTACTGAGTTTCTGTTGATTACTTGGAGATATGAGTGCCATGGGCTTTCCTGCCTACAATCCTCAGATCTCAGTCTCCTGAGTACCATGATTATAGGCATCAGTCATAGGTGTCTGGCTGACATAATTCAATTATATAAAAATAAAGGGAATTAATATTTACAAAGAGCCGAGGAAAGAATCTGGTAAGACACAGAAATAGTAAAAATTATTTCTTGTTAAGGAAGACTATTTTCTACTGTTTTCTAAAGTTTTCCATGAACACAGTTACTTCTGAAATGAACACAAAACAAACTGAGCCTGTATGTGGCCAGGAGTGTATGGGGTGCTGCACAGAAGTGAACAGATTTCCAGCCTCTGTGTTTCAGTGTACTGAGCACAGTGTAATGAGTGCCATCTAGGCCATGAAGTCCAGAATTCTGCCTGCAGCTCACACCACTTACCCCAGAAGTCACCAGCAACTTCTCTAATTCACTGCTCAACTCTGAGCATCCTGGAGACGAGAAGTGAGTCTTGTTTACCTGGACCTTTACAGCAGATGAGGAACATAGGTCCCAGAAAGTCGCACGCTTGAACAATGACAAATGCAAGCGGCAGGAGTGGATTCAGATCAAGGATAAGAGCTATAGCCAGGGCCCAGAGGCCAGGCTGTTCCTTTCTTCCTCATGGCACAGAAGGGTCTCAGATTGGGCATAAGCAGTAGTACAAGGGTTCAAGCCGCTGATGGGTGTCCATGTGTGACTCAAGGATCAGGAGGAAACAAGGCCACAGCCCTGAGGAAGTACAGGTTAAGGCCTCTCCAAGCACCTCTGCAAAGCTCAAGTTAAGCTGGAAAAACCTACAGTTAGCTTGACTGTTTCCAAGTATGGAAAAATGGGTATAGTAACTCAGAAAAGAGCAACACACACACAAAAATTAAATATCCCAAAGTGTATGAAAAGTATATAGTTTTGACAAAATTCACACGAACAAGTCAAAGAGTTTAGAAAATATCAAAGTTATAATGCCGATTAATGGCTACATTTTAGGGTGTTGATTTTGAGATGGAGATCTCCACACATGCCAAGGCTGGCCTTGAACTCATGAGACTCCTACTTCAGCCTCCCCAGTGGCTGGGATCACAAATGTATGACACCACACCTAGCTTTAGGACTTTCAAATGCCTTTTTTACCATTTGGACTTTGTATTGTGAATATGTTACTTCTGTAATGTAAAAATACTGAACAAATTGCTCTCAATTAAAAAAAAAACTGCCTATGATTATCAAGCCCCAATTGAATACCTTTTTTCCTCATAAAATGTGACAAAGTTTAAATGAACCATTTTTATTACCTTAAACTACTTCAACATTAACTGTGAAGCAGGGAATCAGTTTCCTTCAACTGACACCTGGTCTACCTAGTGGTAAGGACAGCAATACATCAGCACACAAATGCAAATATCCCAGAATCCCGCTGAGCCAGAAGGTCACAGAGCATGGGATCCAATTCCTGGGAAATGCCCTAGGATGGGAGGAAACATTCTAGAAGCTCAGACTACATAATATGGAAAATCTCCAAAGACTAGTAGAAAACAAAATTGTACAGGAGGAATAACAAAGAGGCCCAGTGCAAGCTCAGGTTTGCAAGCTGGCACTGTGCCAGGTCAAGCTGCTGACTCCCCAGGGGAGACTGTCACAGGGTCTGCAGCTCCTTCAATGTTATCCACACTCGGTACCACAGCTGCAAAAATGTGCTCCCCACCAGAGTCCAGTAGCACTGAGGCAACACTGGTAGCGTACGACCCCACTGGGTCTCCTGCCCGGGCCGTTGTGGCGGGCGGCAGGATGATGAGCTTTGTGTTGAAGTCAGCATGAGGTTCTGGGCTATGCTAGTCTTCAGTGAATGTTATGAACCCCAGACCATTTTCTGTATTGATTTCCTTAAGTTTTATGTTTAGTGTGGGTTTTAAGGCTTGAACTCAGAATCTTGTGCTCTTGCTTAGCTTGTGCATAAGGCTTGAGTCATAGCTCTACTTCTGGTTTTTTGGTAGTTAATTGGAGATAAAGAGTCTCACAGATTTTCCTGCCCTGCTGGCTCTGAGCCATGAGCCGAGCCTCAGATCTGAACCTTCTGAGCAAATAGAATTACAATGTGAGCCTATTGCACCCAGTTTTAATTTTCTTACTATAAAACAGGACTGTGAGATGGCCTTTTCAATTTAGGTTACAGGTATAATAGCCCCAGTGGCAAATAATAATATCCTACTTTTTTCCTACTATTGAAAATACACACTTGAAACAAGATTCTGACCATCTGCAGCAGATCAAGGGCGAAAGAGGGAAGGCCGAGCACACTGAGGGCCGTGCTCCTGCTCGGGGGTCTCTTCCCACCTGGCCCCAGCGCACTTGCCTCAGCCACCCAGTGCTCTACTGCTATCTTCAAATACAGTGTACTTTAGTTTCTAATTTTAGGACCAAATAAATTAGCTCAAGAAGAAAAGGAAAGAGGTATAATTCATTATTAAAATTTTTGTTTTCTCCGTATTCTTCATTAAAAAGCAAAACCAGCTATATACTCACTGGGCTATCTACTGCCTTTTGGCCCTTGGCTTTGCACGAGGATGGCCCCTGGGGAGTCCGGGTCACAGAAGCAGCGGAGCTGACCTCCGATGTCCTCAGGTCCTTTCTTGGATTTGGCTGCAGAAATAAGGTGAATGGGGAAGGGGATGGAGGGACAAGGGAAAAGCAAAGCCAGTTACCTTAAGGTTCAACTACCTTCTGTCTTTATTGAATTTCTCCATGGAACTTCCTCTGCTCCCCAATTCTCACACTTTACAAATAAGAATGAAGCTGAACATTTTACTGTGCCCAAATGAAATACCTTTTTCTTTTTCTGTTCATCTAGAATGTGTTCTCTCACTTTCTGAATAATTTCATCAGCTTTCAATTCGGAGAATAAGTTCTTGTTTTTGCTTCGAACTTTTTTGATAAATCCAACAAGTTCAATGCTGAAAGGAAAAGATGAGGAAAATAAATGATAAACAACGAAAAGGTTTTTGTTGTTGTTGTTTATTGCTAAGTAGTTGGGCACCAGTGGCTCATGCCTGTAATCTTAGATATTCAGGAAGCCAAGATCTGAGGATTTTGGTTCAAAGCCAGCTCAGGCAGTAGTCTGTGAGACTCTTCAATTAATCACTAAAAAGCTGGAAAGTGAAATGGGGCTCAAGTATAGTGCAAAAAAGCTCAGGGGAGCCGGGTGCTGGTGGCTCACGCCTGTAATCCTAGCTACTCAGGAGGCTGAGATCTGAGGATCGCGGTTCAAAGCCAGCCCGGGCAGGAGAGACTGTGAGACTCCTATCTCCAATGAACCAGCAGAAAACCGGAGGTGGCGCTGTAGCTCAAGTGGTAGAGTGCTCGCCTTGAGCTGAAGAGCCCAGGCCCAGAGTTCAAGCCCCACGACCGACCAAAAAAAAAAAAAAAAGCTCAGGGGACAGTGCCTAGGCCCTGAGTTCAAGCACCAGGACCAGTACACATATTGGGGGTCTGGTGGTATAGCTGAATGCTAGTGCCCTTGCCTAACATGCATAAGGCTCTGAGTTCACTCCTCACCCCACAAAAAAGAAGAAAAAAAAATGCTCACTCATTTCTGCTTACAGAAAGAAACATCTATCTTGCTGAGCTAAGCAGCTGTACAGTTCTCTCCCTGACAGGGCTGGCCATGATTTTATCAGAACAGATAACCTCAGTTCAGTGAAGTGCTTAACAGGCACTAATACTGTACACTCATACCTGCTATACCACGGGAAGAGCAGAGACAAGTTTGCCATGACAATGTTGAATGTTCCTTTGAGAAACTGGCTTGAGTGAACAGCAGGTGTTGGAGGAGCAGGCAGTCTCTGCTCTACCTCGGGGCTTTGTTCGGCAGGTCCTGGAGGAGGAGCAGGCAGTCTCTGCTCTACTTCGGGGCTTTGTTCGGCAGGTCCTGGAGGAGGAGCAGGCAGTTTCAGGTCTACCTCGGGGCTTTGTTCTGCAGGTCCTGGAGGAGGAGCAGGCAGTCTCTGGTCTATCTTGGGGCTTTGTTCTGCAGGTCCTGGAAGAGGAGCAGGCAATCTCTGGTCTACCTCGGGGCTTTGTTCAGCAGGTCCTGGAGGAGGAGCAGGCAGTCTCTGGTCTACCTCGGGGCTTTGTTCAGCAGGTCCTGGAGGAGGAGCAGGCAGTCTCTGGTCTACCTCGGGGCTTTGTTCGGCAGGTCCTTCAGGAGGAGCAGGCAGTCTCTGGTCCACTGCGGGGCTTTGTTCGGCAGGTCCTTCAGGAGGAGCAGGCAGATTCTGCTCTGCTTCAGGGTTTTGTTCTGCTAGAGCTGCTTGGCCAGCCTTCTCAGGCTCTGTCTGCTCGCAGGACAGTGACCCTGGTGACAAAGCCAAAGGAATTTCGTCTGCACAGCCACTGGCAGGAAACAGCCCCAAATCCTCTATAATGTCCATCTTGCTGCCTGCAGAAGTCAGGAGCTCTGGATCCTCATGGTCTTCAGACTCAGAAAGTGACTTCAGATGAAGCTGTGTGGAACATATGACAGTAGTTGGATCATTTTGTGATTGCTGTTATTATTAATTGAAAGGAGAAATACTCAAGGACTATACTGAAGGGCACATCAAATTTGAATATGGTAAATTCTTTTGTTGTTGGTACTAGGGTTTGAACTCAAGACCTCATACTTGATCAGCTTGCTTACCTGGTACTCAACATTTGAACCATGCTTTCTGCCCAGTGTTTTGCTGGTTCAGAGATGGGAGTCTTGAATACTTTTCTGCTTAGGCTGACTTCAACGCCAATCTCTAGACTTCAGCCTTTTAAGTAGCTAGGATTACAGGTGTGTGCCACCAGCACCTGGCGATATTTTTGTTTTAAAAGACTTACTGACCACAACATTATTAGAACAAAGGGCGATTGGTGGCTTTTAAGTAATTCTCACTATTTTCCCTGTGAAACTAGAAAAACTGCCTCAATGAGAAGGTTTTGCCTACCACGTGCCCAGCATCACACTCCACCTCATCGTGCCTCTTCCCTTTGCAGCTAAAACCCACAGCAGACTCAACTCATCAAAACACTAGCGTGTGCCATAGAACACCCAGCAGTGCTGCTCCCGCCAGTTAGGTAGACTTAGCTCTCCCTATGGCTTTTTTTTTTTTTTGGTGCTGGTCCTGGGGCTTGAACTCAGGACCTGCCTATTTGTCCTTTGGCTCAAGAATAGTGGTCAACCCTTGAGCTATAGCTCCACTTCCAGCTTTCTGGTAATTAATTGGAGACAAGAGTCTCACAGACTTTCTTGCCTGGGCTGGCTTTGAATTGCAATCCCCAGATCTCAGCCTCCCGTGTAGCTGGATTATAGGTATGAACCACTGACGTCCCACGTTCTCCTCTGTCTATGCCCTCACAGTGGATATTGCTGATGCTACCTGAGGCTCTTATCTCCAGTGCATGCTACCTTCAGGCTACTTCTAATTGTCTCAGGCCACACAAACTGTGCTTATTGCTGAGTAATGAGCACTTTCAGATTCCAGTCTAGACTACTATCCTGAGATCCCCATCCGCACATAATCTAAATTTCAATGTACTTTGCCTTGGGACCCACCTTGGACTCCTCTCCTGACCATGTAGTACAGCCCAGCCTTGTAACACAAGTTGTTCCAGAGGTCTAATACCATTACCCTCATAGCCACTTCACAACCCATACTCCACTGATGGCTATTCCCCAGCCAAGCGGATTCACTCCAGGTTTTCTCTACACTGACATCTGGCTCATCTTCATAAAGTACCTGAACCTAGACCAACTTGCTAGCTGGGGACTCCTAAGGAATTGCTCAAACTGTATAACATAGCATAGAGACAAGGCTTCTTTGGTCCAGGCACTTGTGTCTTGTACTGTACAGTCAGATGCTCTCCCCACAGTCCCTTCACCAAGCTCTGCATCCACTCTTAGGGCCCAGTTCTTTTCTTTTCTTTTTTTTTTTTTGGTCAGCCATGGGGCTTTAACTTTGGGTCTGGGTGTTGTCCCTCAGCCTTCAGCTCAAGACAAACGCTCTACCACTTGAGCCACAGCACCACTTCTGGTTTCCTGGTGGTTTTTATTGGAGATAAGAGTCTCACGGATTTTCCTGCCCAGGCTGGCTTTGAACCGCAATCCTCAGATCTCACCCTCCTGAGTCACTGGTGCCCGGCAGGGCCCACTGCTTGTTCACCACTGAGTCAATAAGTGAGCGAATGAGAGGCAAATGAGACACAAAGTGGATGGCTTTTAGGGGCACAATGAGATTTTCCAGGATTTGAAAATAAAAGTTCTTTTGAGCAATTACAAAATTTCATTAAGCCAAAATGACAAATTATTGGTAACAGTGCTCGAAGATTCAAAGTTGTAAAGACTTGGGAGAAGCTGTAAATGAGAGGTGATCTTCAATTCTAAATAAAACCCTGCTTCTTACTCAGGTCAATGAAAGTACTTATGCTTTTCACCCGTAAGATGTTGAAGATCACTGATGGAAGGAGCTGAGTAGGGTATCTCGAGTAGGAGACCCAACAGCGCAGAGCACAGCAGGGCTGCGCAGGGACAGCTGAGAGGGAAGCCCTGGCTGGGCTCTATGGGGACAGTAGATTGCATTGCAGGCAGATGACTGGCCCAATCAAGGGTCTTGCAATAGCAAGAAGGTAGAAATCAGGTTTCTCCTTCCTCTGCTTGTAGACACTATTTCATGTCATGTCAAAGGATTCTAAAACTCACCTTTAATTGACCTTTTAACAGTCTTTACATTCTTATAAGAATGTCTGATCTTCTTTGATTCATGTTATATCTCAAAAATTAACATTAAAATGCATTATGCTAGCCCATCAAAGCCCTGCATATCTGAGGTATAGCCATACTCATTCTGTATTTGATGAGGAAACACCTGCAGGTATGCAGGAATGAGAACCATGGGTGCAAATAGTAAGGAGGGTCTGATTCAACTGCAGGCACTTCTATGCCTTGATTCAGATGTGAGAATACAAGTACCACACACGTGTGTGGTAGCACCTGGGTAATAAAGGCAGATGAGGTACATGAAAGTGTGGAACATGCCCAGCTGCCGACTGATGTTCCATCAGTAATGAAAGCATTATGGACAGTAATGACACCAATAATGAAAGCAGAGGACAGTCACAATGCCATCCCATCCCAGAACAACACTGCCAACAAGCTATATGGACCAGTTAAGAGTGCTTCATTTTCCCCTCCCTATCAAAATAAGATGCAACAGACTTACTGTACTATAAGCAGGAAATGAAAGCTCAGAAATCTGTACTTTAGAAAGGTCACTGAGCAGAGAACCATTTTTAATTGCTTCGATTTGCTCTTCAAACTCAGCCTGTGGGTAGAAGGGAAAATGTGAAGTTTTTCTAAATTCATAAGGAAAATCATTTTTTTCCTTAGTGTACACCACTATGATCAAGAATTTTCTAAGAAACACAACTGACACGAAATATATTAGAGCAAGGCAATTTGTCTCTCTCTCTCCCTTTCCCTCTCCCTCCTTCTCCCCCCCACCTCTCTTTCTCTCTTTTGGTGCTGATCTGGGGGCTTGAACTCAGGACTTTGGTGCTGTCCCTAAGCTCCTTTGCTCAAGGCTAGCATCCTACCACTCAAGCCACAGTTCCACTTTTGGTGTTTTGGTGGTTAATTGGAGATAAAAGAGTCTCACGAAGCTCTTTTCTGCTTGGGCTGGCTTTGAACTGCAATTCTCAGATCTCAACCTTCTGGGCAACTAGGATTACAGGCATGAGCTACCTGTGCGCTACTTAACACAATTACTTCTCCTTCTTCTGCTTTTTTTTTTTTGGGGGGGGGGTGGAGTAGAGCTTGAACTCTGGGCCTGGGCGCTGTCCCTGAGCACTTCAGCTCAAGGCAAGGGCTCTACCACTTGAGCTACAGCGCCACTTCTGGTTTTCTGGTGGTTAATTGGAAATGAGTCTCATGGACTTCCCTGCCAGGGCTGGCTTTGAACCGAGATCCTCAGATTTCAGCTCACTCCTGAGTAGCTAGAATTAAAGGCATGAGCCACTGGCGCCCGGCCAAACAATTATTTCTTAAAAGTTCACAGTAAGATCTCACTAATTAGAATGCTCTAAAAATTTATCATATATAACTTAACTATATCAATCAAGGATAGAGTTGATTATTAACCTCATAAAAAACTCAGAATGTCAACAAAAATATATTATTGCTACCAATAGTTAAAAAACAGTTTAAACATGACACTACCATTCTGAGAATTATAACCATCCTACAGATTTTGACAGAATAATGAAAAGTTTTACAGCTTACCTTTGCTTTCTTAATTTCTTCTGTAACGTTAGAAAGAAATGATTCCCATGAATGTATATCGGACTCGATGTCAAGACATCCTGCAGAATCACTGGAAAAGTTAAAAAGATGCCACTGCTTAAACACTACAGAAAATGACAAAATGAAAGCCTGCATTTAGCCAGGCTTCAGTAGCTCATGCCTGAAATCCTAGCTACTCAGGAGGTTGATCTGAGGATTGAGGTTCAAAGCCAGCCCAGGCAGGAAAGTCTGTGAGTCTTATCTCAATTAACCACCAGAAAACCAGAAGTGGTGCTGTGGCTCAATGTGGTAGAGTGCTAGCTAGCCTTGAACACAAAGAGGCTCAGGGACAGTGCTCAGGCCCTGAGTTCAAGCCCCACAAGACTGACAAAAAAAAAAGTAAAATAAATAAATCTGGAACATGCAAAACAATCCAATAACACCTAACCGCCCAGTTGGCTGTGTAAAAGGAAAGGCTGGGACCACACAGAATAAGGTAAGTATGGACCTTAGCATTCATGGATCTGGCTCGATTGCAAGGGACAACACATGCCTGAGAAGATCAGAAATACCAGCAGTCTGTGATTGTGTCAGCTTGCCTAACACATCCTAAAGAACAAACAGAATGCTTGTTTTTCTTTCTTTTTTTCTGTCATGGGGCCTGAACTCAGGGCCTGGGTGCTGTACTGAACTTTTCTGCTCAAGGCTAGTGCTCTAACACTGAGCCACAGCTCAACTTCTGGTTTTCTGGTGGTTAACTGGAGATAAGAGTCTCATGGCCTTTGCTGCCCAGGCTGGCTTCAAACTACAATCCTCAGATCTCAGCCTCCTGATGAGCTAGGATTATAGGTGTGAGCTACCGGTGCCCAGCCAGAATGTTTCTTTACTTGTGTTTTGGTGAAACAGGCAGAGTTAGCATAACATTCCCCAAAAAGAAACACTAGTGAAAGGCTTAGTGGAGGAGTCTATAGTACTGGATAAAATGGTATATAAAGTAAGCTGTGATCCACAACCAATAATAAACTATTTAACAGAGACTTTTCAACTACTTGATCTATATGTCAGTTGAACTAGTCCTATAGTTTGAATCAGTATATCCACTTACCTGTAAGGATATCTGTTAAAAAAAATTAAGTCTTGAAAATGAAAGAGGAAAAAAATACACACTACATCTTTTTCTATAATGCACACAATCAACCAGAACCTTCCTGGTTCAATTCTAAGAGTCTGAAATCTGAATGAAAAAAAAAACAAGAACTAAGAAAATGAAAACCCTGGAATTAAAAACATAAGACCAATGTGCATAACAGGACGAAAAGCATCAGATGAAAAGCAATCTCCTGCATGGAAATCCATGGCAAGAGCTAGGGATGTAGCTAATTCTTGCCTTAAATGTGTGATGCATTGTGTTCAATTCCCAGTACCTCAAAAAATCAATAAAATCTGCCGGGTGCTGGTGGCTCACTCCTATAATCCTAGCTACTCAGGAGGCTGAGATCTGAGGATCACAGTTCAAAGCCAGCCCAAGCAGGAAAGGCCATGAGACTCTTATCTCCAATAAACCACTAGAAAACTGGAAGTGGTGCTGTGGCTCAAGCAGTAGAGCACTTGCCTTGAGCTAAAGAGTGCAGGGACAGCTCCCAAACCCAGAGTTCAAGCCCCATAACTGACCAAAAAAAAAAAAAAAATCGATAAAATTTACATGGAGAAATGCAATATGCCATGTTGACAGTTTGTATGCTGGAATACTAATCAACCTTTCAAATTCAGTTCAGAAAACTATAATGATCAATATGAGAAGAAATTCTATCTAGTGGAAAAAAATATGTAAACTTTTACCATTAATGAACTTATTCGGTAAGATTAACTATATATTTATATAGAATTGGATAGAGATACTTTGGATTTTGTGGGAGCAATGCTAGGGTTTGAATTTAGGGCCTGAACCCTCCAATCTGGTGCTGTACCACTTGAGCCACTGCTCCAGCTCTTTTTTTTTTGGATCTGGTCATGGGGGCTGAACTCTGGGCCTGGGCGCTGTCTCTCAGCTTTTCAACTCAAGGCTAGTGCTCTACCACTTGAGCCAAAGCGCCACTTCTGGCTTTTTTCTGCTTATGTGGTGCTGAAGAATTGAACCCAGGGCCTCATGCATGCGAGGCAAGCACTCTACCACTGAGCCAACTTCCCAGACCTCTCTTCCAGCTCTTTTTGCTTGTCTTAGTGGTTCAATAGGGTCTTTCGTTTATATCTGGCCTGGGCTGGACCTCAATCCTCCTATCTATGACTCCCAGAAAGCTGGGCTGATAGACACATACCACTGGACTAAACTGGTTTTTTTTTTTTTGTTGTTGTTTTGGGTCCGGTCATGGGGCCTGAACTCTGGGCCTGGGCACTGTCCCTCAGCTCTTCAGCTCAAGGCTAGCGCTCTACCACTTGAGCCACAGTGCCACTTCCGGCTTTTTTCTTTTTGCTTATGCGGTGCTGAGGAATCGAACCCAGGGCCTCATGCATGCAAGGCAAGCGCTCTACCACTGAGCCACCTTCCCAGCCTCTGGACTTAACTGTTTATCGATGTATTTTAGAAATGGAATCTCTTAATTTTTTGCTCATGCTGACCTCAAACTAATTCTCCTGATCTCCACTTCTTTTGTTCATATTTTGATTTTTCTGCAACTGTATCTATTTAAAACAAAATGGTCCTAATCTTAAAATCTTTTTTTCCTCAAGTGTTTGTAATTTCATTTCCTAAGCAACTTGCTGGAGAACCTCTGGGAGGCCATACTACCTGCTGGTCAGCTTGAGGTTCTTAAGGTAGGCTTCTGCTTGCGATGCCATGCTCTGTAACCTATACACCTCATGCTCCTTCCAGTTTTCAAGCACAGATACCTGCCAGCAAATTAAAGATGTTTAGGCATTTTTCAAATATAAACAAACTATTTACAAGTTAAAACATTAAGATTTACAGTCATTTTCCAATTTCTCCTTAAAGAAAGAATCGGGACAGGATTACCAGAACTTCTCTATGCTATGATTTGGGATTTGAGAACAGACTAACAAAAGACATTAAAAAGTCTACTTTAGTGATCCTTCTTACAGATGTGATACTATTGTACATGGCTTTCTGCTTAAGGCATATACAAGCATGGAGCTGGGTGAACTGTGCACACTTTCTATGTGTGTGTGTGTGTGTGTAATCAGAGCCAAAGGCCTGTGGAGGAACCGTGGGCTATACAATCAGTCAAAAAGCCCCATAGAATCTCAACTAGAAAAACACATACAGCCAGGCTTTAGAAAACAATGTAAATAAAAAGCAGACATCATTTTAATTTTTGTCTTAGTGGTTTTTCAAATAATGCACAGTACTGGTACATATTCTTCTGGCAAGAAGGAGAATATAATATTGCAATTACAGGTGTGAATCACATGAGCCTTTTTTTTTTTGCTCAGTGCTGGTGTTCTATCAATTGAGTCACAGCTCCATTTCTGGCTTTTTGGTAGTTTACTGGATATATACTCATATATATATATATATATATGTATATATGTATGTATATATATGTGTGTGTGTATATATATATATATATGTGTGTGTGTGTGTGCATATATATATATATATATATATATATATATATATATATATATATATATATATATCTCATATACTGATAAGCTAGTCCTGGCGGACTGCTTTCAACCATAATCTTCAGATGTCAGCCTCCTAAGTAGCTAGGATTACAGGCATCAGCCACAGGTGCCCAACAAGAGTATATTCTTAGTACATTATTTTCATTTTATGGTTGGCTATGTCATGGCACATTACCTGATTAAATACATTGAAGTTATAGTGTACAGTATGGGAAGTGACTAAAGGGTGTTGTGCATTATGAATACATGTATATAACACAGGGAGAGTGGCTATGTTAGGGAGAGACAGGATTATAGGTAATGGAAATCTCTCATCCCATTTCCCAAGAGTAACATCATGCCTTGCATGTAATTAAAGAAACACAAAACCGGGGCCGGGAAGGTGGCTCAGTGGTAGCGTGCTTGCCTTGCATGCATGAGGCCCTGGGTTCGATTCCTCAGCACCACATAAGAAAAAAGAAAAAAGCCAGAAGTGGCGCCGTGGCTCAAGTGGTAGAGCGCTAGCCTTGAGCTGAAGGGCTGAGGGACAGTGCCCAGGCCCAGAATTCAGGCCCCATGACTGGACCCAAAAAAAAAAAAAAAAAAAAAAGAAACACAAAACCCAAAAAGTGGCCTTGTCACACCTGCCCCTCAGCAGTGTCCTTCACAGACCAGCACTCACCTCTGCAGCCATGGCCCTTTGTCGACTCTCTTCACAGCACTCCTTCCCTTTCTGTATACGCTCTTCTATTTGCATTTTCTCACTTGTAAATGTATTACTACAATGTTGAAAGAAAAAAAAAACAAAAACCTTGAGAACAAATTCAACTCCAGGCCAGATCAATTTTAAGACTAAGCCACACTTAATTTCCTCATATAACAGGACTCACATGGTATATGCTCTCTCCATTTTACAAATGACCAAAGGAAAGTGTAAAACCCCAGTTGAGTATCTGAGGGCCAAGCTGAGAGAGATGGAGGATGCCATGACAGGCCACTGGTTAAGAGTGCAGGTGGAATACAACCTTCCACATGAGTGAATGCTATCAACAATTCCCTTTGGGGCCAGAAATTATTGACATACATCATGAGCAAAAGACTCAACAAAATAGAATGACCTGTGCATAATTGCGCATAGCCACACTTTTTAAAAAAAATGTGGATATCTAACTATTTATTTTTGATAATCTTTTTTTAATTGTGAAAATACTGTACAGAGGGGTTAAAATTACATGGGCAAGATAATGAGTACATTTCTTATCAAGCATTGTAGCCTCCTCCTTTGTTTCCCCTTCCCATCCCTTCCCATCCTCCTCCCCCCGCCCCCCTAGCCACACTTCTTAACAGCCTATGTGGGGAAAAGGAAACTAAATGCTAAAAAAAGGTGGCCATGCAATATGCTGGAAATGAAGTGTGCTTATGAAATTATCAAATGAGAAAAGCAAAATATAACTGCTCACCACTGATAACATATTATGCCTATGTGGAAACTCATTACCTCCAGTAGGAACATTAAAAGGGCATTTGGTACAGACTAACATTTCAAGCAACACAATAGATGCTTGTAATGCAACCCAGGACCGCTGTGTACTACAAACCCAGAAAAGCACTTCTACCATCTAGTGACACCCTCAACCTCAAAAAGTTTTCCAACACACCTTTAGTTTCAAGTTAATTCAAATAAATAAGAGTAACTGAAAACAATACATTCATGATTTCTTTATATTGCCTGGTAAAATAAAAATACCTAAAGAAAATATAGAAATAATACTTATTTATACTTAGTTTCAAAATGAAATGAAAATAAAATAGGTAATTGTTATGTCTTGGTTGTTGTCTCTTGAGTTTTGTGCTCAAGGCTAGCACTGTACCACTAAAGGCACAGCCTCATTCTTGGCTTTTTGGTGGTAAACTGGAGATAAAAGTTTCTCACAGATTTTCCTGCCTGGGCTGACTTTGAACCTTCACCATCAGATCTCAGCCTCCTAAGTAGCTAGGATTATAGGTGTGGGCCACTGAAGCCTGGCTAGATAGGTATTTAAAACAAACACATAAGCAACTAAATATTTAAAAGACTAGAGTATGGTTATATTTCTGTTAGAAAAAGTGTAAGATAATGAAAATAGCCTGCCTGCTTTCAAGGGATTGGTCGGGAAAAAGTTCCTGGTTCTTGTCCATGACATCATTTTTCTGGGTGGACCTACAAAAGAAGTGTAACTAGTTTAATTAGCCTGCAGATTTTTCAAATCATCCTATCCAGTAAATTACACCATATCTATACAAGCATTTTTAGTTTTTAAAATGCTTTTATATAGCCGGGCGCTGGTGGCTCACGCCTGTAATCCTAGCTACTCAGGAGGCTGAGATCTGAGGATCGTGGTTCAAAGCCAGCCCGGGCAGGGGAGACCGTGAGACTCCTATCTCCAATAAACCACCAGAAAACCGGAAGTGGCGCTATAGCTCAAGTGGTAGAGCGCTCGCCTTGAGCTGAAGAGCTGAGCGACAGCGCCCAGGCCCAGAGTTCAAGCCCCACGGCCGACAAAAAAAAAAAAAAAAAAAAAAAAAAAATGCTTTTATATTTTGTTTCATTTCTAGCTTATAAATGGGCAAGCAATTGAGGTTGTTTTCCTTTTGAGAAATTTTCTTTTACACTTGGAGGGGAGATTCGCTTTTGCTTCACTCTACTTACAGATATATCACCCAGGAAGCACACTGCAGGTGGCTTCAGCTGGAAGCTAGGAGCACAGGCTCTCAGTCAGTTTTGGTAGAAGCAGTGACTCTCTTACTCAGAGGACAATCTATGACTTCACAGTTAAAACAGGACAACTAGCTGGGCGCTGGTGGCTCATGCTTGTAATCCTAGCTACTCAGGAGAATCATGGTTCAAAGTCTGAGAATCATGGTTCAAAGTCCAGCCTGGGCAGGAAAGTCCGTGAGACTCTTACCTCCAATAATCCACTAGAAAACCAGAAGTGGCTTTGTGGCTCAAGTGGTAGAGCACTCACCTTAAGCTGAAGAGCACAGGGACAGTGCCCAAGCCCAGAGTTCTAGCTCCATGACCGCCAAAACAAAAACAAAAACAAAACATCCCAGGACAACTATATACCTTTCCCGTGTAGTTTTTAAACATTTCTAATAAGATCTAGTTTAAATGCCATCTCACTTTATTTTATGGTCATGGGATTTGAACTCAGGGCCTGGGCGATGTCCCTGAGCTTTTTCACTCAAGGCTACTGCTCTACCACTTCAAGCCACAGTGCCACTTCCAGTTTTCTGGTTTTTCTGCCCTGGCTGGCTTTGAACCTCAATCATCAAATCGCGTCCTTCAGAGTAGCTAGGATTACAGGGGTGGGCCACCAGCACCCTGCTCCATTTCACTTCTTTTTAAGTGATTCTTCCACTCTCACACTCCTGAGCTGCACCTTCACTGATTACATATGCTTTCAGTCACTAGTGGGCAGTATCCCTACACCAACCATGAGCTCTTTTATATCCCAGTCATTTGTTAATGGGTAGTGAGATTAAATAATATGAGACAGATTTCTACCCCTTGAGATCTAGCACAAGGAAAGAGATAAAAAAGATAGTAAGATGTTATTTAAAAATCTAAATATAAAAAATCAGTTTTGAAGCTAAAATGAAAAAAATAGTAATGTTTATTACACAGCAGAAATGGTTAATTTTTTTTCTTTCTTTTTTTATTGTGAAAATACTGTACAGAGGGGTTACAATTACATGGGCAAGATAATGAGTACATTTCTTATCAAGCATTGTAGCCTCTTCCTTTGTTTCCCCTTCCCATTCCTTCCCATCCTCCCGCCCCCGATTAATTTTTCTTATAAAATTGTTATCTTTTTAAACAGTATGCCTGAATTGCCATGTAAATTATGAGTTAGTCCTCCTTCCCTTTTTTTTTTGAGGTTCTGAGGTGTGAGCTCAGGGCTTCACACTAGCTAAGCAGGCACTGTAATCTTTCAGGCCTTTTTGCAAGACAGGTTTTGCTCTTATGTCTGGGCTGGCCTAGACTTCAATTCTCCTATTGAATTACCACCATAGCTATGATGACAGGTACGCACCACTACACCTAACTTCTTTTCTATTGAGATGAGGGTCTTAGGAACTTCTTTGCCTATCCAAGCCTTGAACTATGATTCTCCGTCTCAGCCTCCTGTACAGCTGTAATGACAGTTTATAGCCAGCTATTAGTTGAGGTGGGGGTCTTTAGCCAGGGCTGGCCTCAAACTCTTGACTCTTCCAATCTCTGCCTCCTGAGCATCTAGGATTACAGGCTTAAGATACTAGTGTAATCTCTTTTTTGGCTCGTGCACATGAATGCTTGCACACACACGTGTGTGTGTATATGAAAGGGAGAGGGAGAGAGAGAGAGAGAGACAGAGAACACGCTGGTTTGGGGGCTTGAACTTAAGGCTTCATGCTTAACTGATACTCTACCAATTGAACCATGCATCCAGTACGGCTTTTTGCTGAAGAGTTTCTCAGACTTTTCTTCCCAGACTGGCTTCAAATCATGATTCTCAGATCTAAGCTTGCTGAGTAGCTAAGATTCAGGCATGAACCACTGGCACTTAGCAATTTCCAATTTTTTTTTTTTTTGTCAGTCATGGGGCCTGAACTCTGGGCCTGGGTGTTGTCCCTCAGCTCTTCAGCTCAAGGCTAGTGCTCTACCACCTGAGCCACAGCACCACTTCTGGCTTGTTTTTGCTTATGTGGTGCTGAGGAATCAAACCCAGGGTCTCATGCATGCAAGGCAAGCACCCTACCACTGAGCTACCTTCCAAGCCCCAATTTCCACATTTTTAAAATTAAGTTACACAAATATTCAGAGCTTTACAGACATTAGTTTCATTAAATGTGGTCTACTAAGGGAACTACTTTGTCGATATTTAAAAGAATGACAAGGCAGGCATGATGGCTCATGTCTAGAATCCCATCTACTCAGAAGGCTAAGTCAGGAGAATTCAAGTTTGAGGTCAGCCTAGTTAACACAGATTCCAACATCCACCTAAAAAAAAAAAAAGACATTGGCATGGAAAATTTTATGGCTGTGGTTCAAGTGATGGAGTGCTGCTAACCTTAAGCAAAAAAGCTCAGGAACAGTGCCCAGTCCCTGAGTTCTAGCCCTAAGACCGGGGGGAGGGGGGGAGGGGAAGGGAAGGTGTAAGGGGGGGGTGTAGAGCATCTAGTTATATGGCACCAAGCATAGAGAAACTATAAGTATCCTTGGAGGTCAATATACATTGTGGCCTCCAAAAAGCCATCTAAACTAGGCTGAGGCTGTAAACAACTGAATGTGGCAGAAATCATGCTTATGACAAGTTTTGGGCTTGAACTATCAATAAGCACTGCAGTTTCTACATCCTTAGGGACCTTAAACATCACAGAAGTGTGGCTACTATGCCCGAGAGCACATGGCAAGATCGTATAGATAATCAGCAGATGGAGAGGCTATAAAAGGAGAAAGATCATCAATTACAGGTACTGAGCCATCCCATTGGAGCTCAGTCCAAATCAAACATAAAAGGTGAAAATAACAACAAATATACTTCACAAATGTTGTTAAGAAAAGGTATTGCCTTTCAACTGTTACTTACATTTCAATGGTATTTAAAAGCTTCTTAATTTTCTTCTTCAGTGCTTTCAATCTTTCTTGGATTTCTTTTTTCTCTCGTTGCCATTTTTTAATTTCTTTGTCCAAATCTTGAAGGAACCAATCTAATTCTGTCTTGGAGATCTAAAACATTTCAGAAAGTACCTGAATAAATGGCAATGTACTTTTTTTTTTTTTGCGGGGGGGGGGGGAGGGGGGTAGTGGTAGAGGGGGTGGAGAGCTGAGTCCAAAAGAACAGAATTGTGAAAATGTATTAGCTCCCACAATGGCTTGAGTTCTAGGGGAATAAAGATGCACAAGCTAGCACCCATGGCAGGTTATGCTGTAATGGCCAGCCCTGAGGTATAGTCATACAACACAACCACATCCTAAGCACTCAGCTCATTACAGAAAGTACTCTGAAGAAGCGCTTCACTGTGCACATAAGGGTGCATACTTCACTCTCCATGCCATGTTTCTTTAATCCAGAAGTAGTCTGCTCAAGTCTAAAACTTTTTGTTTGCTTTAAAAAAAATGGAATGGGGCTGGGAAGGTGGCTCAGTGGTAGAGCGCTTGCCTTGCAAGCCTGAGGCCCTGGGTTTGATTCCTCAGCACCATATAAGCAAAAAGAAAAAAGCCGGAAGTGGTGCTGTGGCTCAAGTGGTAGAGCGCTAGCCTTGAGCTGAAGAGCTGAGGGACAGCGCCCAGGCCCAGAGTTCAGGCCCCACGACTGGACCCAAAAAAAAAAAAAAAAAAAAAATGGAATGCCTCTGTGTGAAAACTTAACAAACTCTCAGGCAGTTTGACAAAAGAGAAATGGGACCTGCTGATGAAAAGTTAGTTCTCTTTCCCCTAGAGTGAGGTTGCAACACTGATACCCAGTCCATTTTGTTAACTTTCCCACGCAGCTTCGGCTTTTTGAAACATCTTTGAAACACTTTTGTTGTGTGTGTTGGTGGTCCTGGTAGGCCTAGATGCTGTCCTGTGCTTTTTTTGTTCAATGCTAGAGATGTACCATTTGAGCTACAGCTCCACTTCCGGCTTTTTTTTGATGCTTTGCTGGAGATAAAGAGTCTCATGGACTTTCCAGCCTGGGCTGGCTTCAAACCTTGATCCTCAAATCTCAGCCTTCTGAGTAGCTAGGATTACAGGCATGAGCCACTGGAGACCGGCCTTTGAAACTTTTGTTGTTGTTGGTGGTGGTGGTCATGGGTGCTGTCCCTCAGCTCCTCAGCTCAAGGCTAATGTTCTACTACCTGAGCCACAGCGCCACTTCCAGGTTTCTGGTGGTTAACTGGAGGTAAGTAAGAGTCTCACAGAAATGAGAGTCTGGCTCTTTTTTTTTTTTTTGTCAGTCGTGGGGCTTGAACTCTGGGCTTGAGCGCTGTCCCTCAGCTCTTCAGCTCATGGCTAGCACTCTACCACTTGAGCTACAGCACCACTTCCGGTTTTCTGGTGGTTTATTGGAGATAAAAGTTTCATGGAGCCCAGCGCTGGTGGCTCACGCCTGTAATCCTAGCTACTCAGAAGGCTGAGTTCAAAGCCAGCCCGGGCAGGAAAGACCGTGAGACTCCTATCTCCAATAAACCACTAGAAAACCAGAAGTGGAGCTGTAGCTCAAGTGGTAGAGCGCTTGCCTTGAGCTGAAGAGCTGAGGGACAGCGTCCAGGCCCAGAGTTCAAGCCCCATGACCGACCAAAAAAAAAAAAAAAAAAAAAAAAGGGAGGCTGGGAAGGGATGTGAAGGGTAAACAAATGAGGAGGCTGCAATGCTTGATAAGAAATGTACGCATTATCCTGCCCATGTAATTGTAACCCCTCTGTACAGTGTGTTCACAAAAAAAAAAAACAAAACAGTTTCATGGACTTTCTTGCCTGGGCTGGCTTTGAGCCGTGATCCTCAGATGTCAACCTCCTGAGTAGTTAGGATTACAGGCGTGAGTCACCGGCGCCCGGCTCAAGCCTGGATCATTTTTGAACTTTGAAACACATGGAAAGTTTTATGTCCTTTTTGAAGATTAATTCATTCAATGGTAGCAAGAGGTTTGAATGAACATGTTTGTAAATACCCATCATTTATAAGTAAAGCACTCTCTATCTTAACATTTCTCATTATCAGAGCATTATTTAAATGAAAGAACTAAATAAAAGCCAAATGTTAAACATTCTACAGTTTCAAGACTATCATTGATGGATGCTTAATGAAATATTAGCCTCACATTTGCTGTAGGAGGATTTAGTTTTTACTTCCTGTCAGGTTTCCTGTGGATCACTAAGGACAAGGGTTCTCAGAAAGCATGATGTATCCTAAAGTCAATGTATACACACTCCACAGGAAATAATGGCCACAAGTCCAAAGTGATACCAACTGAGAGGACATTTTTTCCTCTTTAGTCAAGGACAACAAGTGTTCGATGCTCTAGGGAGGCAAACTTGCAAGTCAGTCTAGCTCCTTAAAGATTTTTGAGTCATACTGAAGGAAAGAGTTTATTATTGTTTCTGGGTGACAGAATTAAAACAATAGTTCAGTGGTGTTTTCTAAGCCTAGGAACAAGTCTTGTCACATTTCCCTCCCTAAAACCTCACTGATCCCAGCTTACTCTATTTACAAAATCTTATCCTCTACCTAGTTTATTTCTGTACCAGGACCAGTGTCAATTTGCCTGCCTTGCTGCCAAGCCAACTTTGTTTCTCTCCTATCCTGCTTTTCTACTTTAAGCCAATGATCTCACCTTGGATCCCCAGGTCTTTGGCATGGAGATTAGGTACAACCACATGGTTATACGATGCTGAGGCACGAGAACCTACTTGGCAACAAGTATTTAAAGGAGATCAGGTAACAAAAGGCATAAAGAATTATAACCCCATGTGCAAGTGTAAACACATACTGCTCAGCCAATGAAAATACTCAATGAGCTCATCTGCTATTTGTATTAGCCACTTTAATGACATAGTTGCTTCTTGATTAGTAAAGAAGTAACCACATCTCAATCCCACTTGCTCTTGTGTAGACACCAAAGGCACTCAGACTAGCAGTTTATCTTGACAGGTAACAAGTATACATTTCACCTGGGAAGTCTAATACCTAATAAACTGATCATTTTAGAGACAAAATAATTGCTTCTTTACAAATCAGACTTACTATGCTTTTGAGTATGACAGCAGACTCAAAGCCATACCATGGACTGGGAAGTTGGCTCAGTGGTAGAGAGTGCTTGCCTTGCATGCATGAGGCCCTGGGTTTGATTCTTCAGTACCACATAAGCAGAAAAAAGCTGGAAGTGGCGCTGTGGCTCAAGTGGTAGAGCTGAAGAGCTGAGGGAGGAGCCAAGGCCCAGAGTTGAGCCCCCATGACTGACAAAAAAAAAAGTACAGTAACAGTCCACTGTATGTACCTGTAATTCTAGCACTACAGAGGCAGAAAATCAAGAGTTTGAAGCCAGCTTGGGCTACTTGGCAAATTCAAAAACAAAAACCAAGCTAAGAGCCAGAACACATTAGTCAGTGCTGCTGCTCTCTCACAGCCTTCCCCTTGGGCACAGATGGCAGAACCTTGAACTATGCAAATATAGCACCAGCCACTAGTTTATAAAGGCGGGAAAGCTGTCAGAGAGAAATACGCTTCACTTACCTACCGCCAAGCTGAGGTACCTTTGTGCCCAGCCTGCCTGTTGCTCACGTGGGTGGCCCTAAGAATTTTCATATGGATTTACTGAAACTGAATTTGTAACAATACTTCATTTTGATAAACCTTCCATAGTTTATTAAACTCATGTTCCCTATGTTATGTAGTAAGCAGAGTTTTCTTTTTGTTCTTTTCATCCTGTCTTCGCAGTTCCACCCAATAGGTCCTAGGAAACATCCTAATAGTTATCTTTACAGATGAATCCTTTTCCTCTGTGTATACTTAAATCGTAGTGAGTTTGTTCTTTTTATGAATTTTATGTAAAGATGATGTGCAGCGGGGTTACAGTTACATAAGTCAGGTAACGAGCATATTTCCTTTAGAACAGTGTCCTCCATTCCCTCATTCTTTCCCAGTTTCCCCCTCACCCATAAGGGAGTTTTTTTAAGGTTCCGTTAAAGTAATTTTCTTGTTTTTTCTTTCCCTCTCTTCCTCCCTCCCTTTCCAATGCTGGGGCTTGAACTCAAGGGCTCACACTCTTGTATCATTTTTCCACTCATAGCTGGTACTCTACCAATGGAGCTAGTCAACTGGAGATGAGACTTTCCAATTTGTCTGCTTTGGCTAGCTCTGAAGACTGATTCTCAAATCTCAGTCTCTTGAGTAGCTGGATTACAGATATGAGGCAGTAGTACCCAGCAAATACTCTAATATTTAATACATTATTCTAGCTATTGATCTGGACTTCTGGAATAAAAATCATCCCTTCTTAAATAATGTTACCTTTCTGAACAAAAGACACAAGTTTTTAAAAAACACAACATAATTTCCTTACATCACAATTCCACTGCCACACTAATTTAATCTGGTCTTGTCCCTAACTGGTATTTATCCTCCAGTCAGCTAAATGTAACTGGTGCTCAATCTCATCTACTAGAATTCCAGAGCAGTACATTCAAACTAGATACTCTGAAGGGCAGTTGGAGTCCAAAGACTCTACGAGTAATTTTCATGCTGTCTTAGGAGGAAAATGATCACTGAACCCTTACTATGTAGTACAAGGCAGTTTTAATGACTGTACAAGCGTTTTAAAGCTACAAAATAGGAACAATTATTACTCAAAGGTTCCAGATAAGCAACTAAAGCACAGAGAAGTTACTTAATTTACCCAAGACCAGAACTATCAGAATAGAATCCTGTCTGGATATAATCTCCATCAGTCTGGCTCCAGACTTGGAACGACTAATGTGACATGCCTCTCAATACAGACAGGAATTTAACATGAAACGTAGTCACTAGAAAAGAGTTTTAGTTTACCAAAAAACTGAAATGAAAAGCCAGATTTATAGCCCTTTTCTCAAAAGCAATTTGTAGAGTTTCAACAGTGCAAGAAACATTGTCACTTGAAAACAGAGAAAAATTTCGAAGAGGCTATTTGGAGATAGAATTCTTTGTTTAGTCAACGTGTGGTTCAGCTAATTGAGGCTCATCAACAGTTATACTTGAATGCTCCTAATTATGCTGACTACTTAAGGAAGGTTTCAGACAGGATTACCTTGTTTTCTTCTATGTTCCTTTTCAACTTTTCTTCCAGATCCCTGGTCTCTTCTGAGCTCCTGAGTTTTATCTGCTCATAATTTTCATATGCTTCCTTAAGCTGTTCTTGTAATGTGTGATATTCTTTTTCGTACTCTTTTTCAATCTGTGAAATATCCCCCTAAAAGGAAATGATAAAACCCTTAAACATTGCTTCAAATGCCTATATGTGATCTTGTTCTGAACACACATACAAACACACATATACACACAGACGCACATACATGAATTCACGGGCATGTGCGCCTCCCCCCCCCATACACATGTATGAGAAAGGAAGGGCTGGGGTGGCTTAGTGGTAGAGTGCTTGCCTAGCACGCATGAAGCCCTGGGTTTGATTCCTCAGTACCACATACACAGAAAAAGCCAGAAGTGGTGCTGTGGCTCAAGTGGTAGAATGCTAGCATTGAGCAAAAGAAGCTCAGGGACAGCGCCCAGGCCCTGAGTTTAAGCTGCAGGGCTGGAAAAAAAAAAAAAAAAGATGAGAAAGGAGAAAGGGATGACTAGGAATGTAATGGAGGGGTGCATAAGTTCAAAGTACACAGTTTGTCTATAGAATGATGACAATGAAACTCTCACATTGTTAATGTATACAGATTCAAAATTTAAAAATTTGTTTTGATTGGTCATGGGCGTTGACTCAGGGCCTGGGCAACTGTCTCTCAGGTTTTTGTTTTGTTTTTTCCTAAAGACTAGCAAAAGTGGAGCCAAGGTTGCACTTCTGGTTTTACCACAGTTAACTAGAGATCAATCTCATGGAATTGCCTGCACAGGCTGGCTTCAAACTACAATCAGATTTCAGCTTCCTGAGCAGCTAGGACTATAGGCTTCAGGCCACCAGCACCTGGCTTTCAAAGTGTTTAAAAGCAAGCTGGGAGCCGGTGGCTTGCACCTATCATCCGAGCGGGACCTGAGAGCTGAGGACTGCATTCAAAGCCAGCCCAGGCAGGAAAGTCTGTGAGACTCTTTATCTCTAATGAACCACCAGAAAACCAGAAGTGGCCCTGGTAGCTCAAGTGGTAGAGTGCTCGCCTTGAGATGAAGAGCTCAGGACAGCGCCCAGAATCAGAGTTTAAGCCCCATGACCAACAACAGAAAAAAAAAAACAAAACATAAATACCAAAAAAATGAAGCTAGCCCAGGCAGAAAAGTCTGTGAGACTTTTATATCTAATAAACTACCAAAAAAGGACAGAAGTAGAGCCGTGGCTCAAAGTGGTCAAGTGCCAGCCTTGAGCAAAAGACGCTCAGGGACAACACCCAGCCCTGAGATTCAGGCCCCAGGATTGGCAAAATTAAAAAAAAAAAAAAAAAAAAAACCTAAAGAAAGAAAACATTAGTTTTGGAACTAACCTTAAAAGTTTCAAATGGAAAGTAGCTGGTTATTTCAAAAAGAGAATTTAGCAATTAATGACGTGACTTCAGTTATCTGTCTCTTGGACCAACTTAAGAAAACAACCCAGAAATTATGCTATAATGTGAAACACTGGCCAGCAATTTGTGTAAGGCTTTTAAAAAATCTCTCATACAGCTGGGACTGTTGCCCGTCACATACTTGGGTCTGAACAGAGTATCTGTTGCTTAGCTGCTGAGGGCTGCCCTCCTGTGGCAGCCAGGCTGAGGAAATCTAGCCCAGTGACACCAAACCTGGGCCATCTTCTGTACCTCCCTCTTTCCCCCATTCAAGCACCTTCCTAGTATAAAAAGGCAGGAGGTAAATGCTTTGAATTTTGTGATTCATCAGAGAACTGTGAATTATGCTAGTATGATCCAATGAGTGAGTGTGCCTAAGTGAGCTCCAGGTTAAGTGTAGACAGACTCAAGAGCTTAGCACTACAAATAGAACATGCGTTTAAATAATAAACTAAATGGTCAATCTTACTATGACACTGGAGCAAGTTTTTATGGTTTCCTTTTTTTTGGGGGGGGGGGGGTCGGTCATGGGGCTTGAACTCTGGGCCTGGGCGCTAGCCCTCTGCTCTTCAGCTCAAATCAAGTATTAGCTCCACTTTCGGTTTTCTAAGTGATTTACTGGAGGTCAGAGTCTCACGGAGGGCTGGGAAGGTGGCTCAGTGGTAGAGTGCTTGCCTTTCATGCATGAGGCCCTGGGTTCCATTCCTCAGAACCATATAAGCAGAAAAAAGCCAGAAGTGGCGCTGTGGCTCAAGTGGTAGAGTACTTAGCCTTGAACTGAAGAGCTGAAGGACAGCAACCAGACTCAGAGTTCAGACCCCACGACTGACAGGAAAAAAAAAGGTCTCTTAGACTTTCCTGCCAGGGCTGGCTTTGAACCGCGATCCTTAGATCTCTGCAGGCTGGCTTTGAACCGCGATCCTTAGATCTCTGCCTCTTGAGTAGTTAGGATTACAGGCATGAGACACCAATGTCCAGCTTAGTTTCTTCTATTTTTATTCCTAATTTAGCAAAAGGATCACATTAATTTATATACTCAAGATCACCAAAAGAGACTGTAGAGAGGTGACACTTCCATGCTATCACATTTAAACCTCATCACATTTCAGTGAGAGATATTTGTGAATATGCCCAATACCGATCAAAGTATTTATTTATGAATGACAAATGCAGACCATAAATAAATACTTTGATCGGTATTGGGCATATTCACAAATATCTCTCACTGAAATGTGATGAGGTTTAAATGTGATAGCATGGAAGAAGTGTTATGGGGCCTGAACTCTGGGCCTGGGCACTGTCCCTCAGCTCTTCAGCTCAAGGCTATCGCTCTACCACTTGAGCCACAGCACCACTTCCGGCTTTTTTTTCCTGTTTATGTGGTGCTGAGGAATCGAACCCAGGGCCTCATGCATGCAAGGGAAGCACTCTACCAGTGAGCCACCTTCCCAGCCTCTAAGTAATTCTTAAAGTGAAGATCTTTCAATTCCATTTATGTGAATAAGTTATTTATTTATTTACCAGTCCTGGGGCTTGAACTCAGAGCTGGACACTGTCCCTGAGGTTCTTTTCAAGGCCAGCACTCTACCATTTGAGCCACAGCGCTACTTCTGGCTTTTTCTGTGTATATGGCACTGAGGAATTAAACACAGGCTTCATGCATGTGAGGCAAACACTCCACCGCTGAGCCACCTTCCCAGCCCGAATAAGTTTAATTATAAACACATTTTTAAGCTGGGCGTTGGTGGCTCACGCCTGTAATCCTAGCTACTCAGGAGGCTGAGATCTGAAGATCGCGGATCAAAGCCAGCCCGGGCAGGAGAGACCGTGAGACTCCTATCTCCAATAAACCACCAGGAAACAGGAAGTGGAGCTGTAGCTCAAGTGGTAGAGTGCTCGCCTTGAGCTGAAGAGCTGAGGGAAAGCGCCCAGGCCCAGAGTTCAAGCCCCATGACCAACCAAAAAAAACACAAAAAAACAAAAAAAAAAACCCACATTTTTATTATACCAGTTAAAACAATAAAACCATTATACTTGGAAATAAAGTATAAATGTGTGAGAACTCAAATTTTCCTTTGCCCTTTTCCTCACAAGAGTGAAAACAAAGAAACTTTTTGTTATATTCTAAAGCTATCTCCTGCTAATTTTTTTTTTTTGTTGCTGCTGTTCTGGTAACTTTGAGTGTAATTATCTGGCTTCATAATAGTTTTATCATTCCCAATTAAATTTGTAGTTTAATACTCTTTTAGTTTAATACTTTTCTCAGTACTGTGGTTTGAACTCACTGCTAGGCAGGTGCTCTACCACTCGAGCTATGCCCCAACCCTGGTTTAATATAATTTTGACTTACCTGTTGTGCCTCATAAGGACCATATGGATCGGTATTGACTGCTTGCTGTGTTACGTTGCAAGACACCTATAGAGAGCAAAACAAATTCCATTTTCTTCCATTTTTCTAGTAAATCTAGCTATAGTAATGTTTTAGTATATGCCCATCGTTTTTCTAAGAACATTTTTCCATTTTGATTGTTTCATGCTTCTTATACATATTTGGGTCATTGTTTTTATTTTTTCAAAGCTTCTTCAAACAGGAAATTCAATAGTCATTTAATGAATTCTGCCTAGACAAGACTGTTCCTTCTTTGTTTGTCTTTGTTTGTATGTGTTTATGCAAGTTTGCAAGATGTACATATGTATTTTGGTGCTGGGAAAAGAGCTGTGGGTCTTTACATGCTAGGTAAGTCTTCTACCACTGCAATACATATCCAACTGCTTCCTTTATTCACTCTTGGCAGAGCTGCTAGCATATGCAGGCACTCTAGGTTCGGAGACTGCTTTTGTTGACCCTGCTGTTAACTTTGGGTAAGCTGGTGAGAGGAAAACTTCACTGGTGGGACATGCATTTCCTTACAGATGTAGACACTTCTTTCTATCCCCCTGCCTTTACTAACTGTGAAGGTGATGTTTTTGTTCCACCTGACTATTTTTCCTTATTTCTCATTTTGGGCAGGGAAGGATTATTGATTAGTCCAAGCTTCTTTCAGACAAAATTATTTATCGTGTCCCACAAAAGATTTAATATTTTAAAAATATTTTTAGGCTAGGCACCAATGGCTCTTGCCTATATATCTAGCTACTTAGGAGACTGAGATATAAGGATCAGGATTCAAAGCCAGCCCATGCAAGAAAGTCTGTGATATTCTTATCTCCAATTAAGCACCAAAAAAGCCCAAAGCGGAACTGGCTGAAGTGACGGAGAGCTAAGAGTGCTAACCTGTAGCACAAGCTCAAGGACAGCACCCAAGCTGAGTTTAACCCCTAGGACCAGAAAGCAACAAACCAAAACAACAAAAAAAGGTCAGTTTAACTGTAGCATTATTGTCTTTTCTATTTCAGTCTTACCTGTATGGCAACCTCCTGGGTACATGGGACATCTGTCACTGCACTGGTACTTTCTGGGTTGACTTTGTATATGCTGTTCCCACAGTGGTCATCAGCTCCATCAGTCTTGCTCAGGGGTGTATCGGCTTCATCTGGGTTACACTGTGATCTCTCAGATACTCTCAAAGACTCCTCAAGAACATGTGTTTCAGAGGCAATCTGGCTGCCAGAAACATTCTCAGCATTCAAATTATGACCGTCAAAATATGCAGCAGCGTTTGTATCTGCTCTGTCACTGGCTACAAAGGACGGCACCACTGGTATTGATCTCTGCAGTGGATATTCCGAAGAGATGCTGGCCAAAGGTGTGTACATGCTGGTATACTGGGGTAACGTTGGTAGTACGTTTATGTACGTTGTTGGAGGCTGGGTGATGTCAAATCTCTGAAAAGGAACGTACGTACAGTATCCTGTGACCAAGTGGGACTGAGTCCAATAGGTTGGTTTCACCTCCTCAGGAACTGGTTTGGGAGAATGTGAGGGAACTAGTGTGTGATTTGCATCTTCAGAGGCTGGAGTGGGAGAATCAGAAGAGACCTCAATGGGTTTGCTCTCCTCAGAAACTGGACTGGAAGAGCTATCAGATTCCAGCGGGGGCTTCACATCCTCAGGAGCTGGTACTGAAGATACGTCAGGCACAGGTTGGGACTTCACATCTGGTTTAAATTCCCTAGCTGCAGGGTTCAGTGGCAGTTTAACACGTAAATAGTCCCCTGGCTTTGAAATCTCTTCTACTTTAGTTTTAATGTTTTTCTTCTTCCTTTTTTTCTTGAGCCGTAAAGCAACTTTTTTCAATGCAATACAGTTATCAATCACAACAAAACGAGGACATCCAAGGAGAAAAGATTTTAAACCTCCTGCTTTTGCTAGTATCTGTCGAGTTTCTTCTGGGAAAAACTCATATTCTTCAGAGAACATTTTGTTACTCATATCCAAGGGACCATGTTCCTCCAACAACTGAGAAAAATAACTTGGGGAAAAAAATCCATTCGTGTGAGTTATTATAAGAAAGTTCTTGCATATATTTGAAAAACTTTGTATTATCCCAAAACAAAACATGTTTTTCCACTTTTCATTGATCTTAAATCCTTTCAACAATACACATAACAACAAACATAAGGTTAACTAAAACCAGTGATACACTGAACAAAATCTTCTCCATTCCTCTGAAAATAATCCTTTGTAACTCTTGAGGGAAAAGCAAAAGGAGATAAGAAATTATCAATTTCAAAAACATAATTTTTCTGTAAATGATTTAAAAAGCAGTGAGAAACAAAAAAAATATTTTTTGGGCGGGTGGTAGAGGAACCCAAGAATGTCAAATAAAAATAACAAGTGAAAAGAGGAAATCAAATAAAAAAATCCTATTTATCTGCATACAGTAAATCCATTAAAATTTTTCAGATCAGGAATGTACATTCATTCAGAGAACTAAAATTAATCAAAGCTGATCAATAAATCAATGCTGTTCAAGACCTGAATCTCCAATAAGGAGAATCATTTTGTTTTGTTTTTTGTTGTTGTTGTTGTTGTTGTTGGATCTTGGGACTTGAGCTCTGGGCCTAGGCGTTGTCCCTGCACTCTTCAGCTCAAGGTGAGCGCTCTACCACTTGAGATACAGTGCCACTTCTGGTTTTCTAGTGGTTTATTGGAGATAAAGAGCCTCACAGACTTTACTGTCTGGGCTGGCTTTAAACCATGATCCTCAGCTCTCAACCTCCTGAGCAGCTAGAATTACAGGCGGAGTCTAATTTCTTAGTGACTCCAGTTCTGTGCATGTTTCTATGTGACTACATTGCTACACAGATCGACCTGCAGAATGCCAGTGCATGTTGGTCAGCATGGGGCAAGAACTTCAAAAGTTATTTGAAGTCTGCTATTCTAGGAGAGCCCTTTTGAAAATCACTGCTTTGTATATATGCTCATGATTCTCATTTCAGAATGTCACTGTTGTGTCTAACACACTGTATGTAATGCTACCAGTATTCACCTAGCTCTCTTGCTAGGCTGTATGTTCTACCTTTTCTGGAATCGACAATAGTGCTTATAAACTTACGTGGCTAACTAAAACAACTAAATGGGGATTTAGGAAAAACTATACAAAACAATTTGCTTCAACTATCTAAATCAGGGTGAGAAACTTTTTTTCCTGCAAAGGACTATTTGGATATTTATAACACTATTTGTACCCATATGTTATGAATACAGGCAGACAGGCCACAGGCATCTGAAAAATAGCGTATGTTTTTGTCCTATCATGTATCAAATGACTTTGTGGATGGCCCAGATGTTCCCTAGTTCATAAAATGTTACAAGTAGAGGTGCTATGAGACATACATCAGGCTAATTCCCCATCTAAGCTAAGAAAGGTTAATTTGCAGCAGTTACCTTAGCATTCTTAACACCTTTGTCCAGTATTTTTCTACTCTAAACACCTAACATACTGAAGTTGTTTCAGTTTTCTTTAACACACTGGCCATTAAGGCCTTAATTCTTAATGCAAATAATTATGTTTTTAGATATACCTGTAACTTAATTTTATATTACTATATCATATAAATTCTATATGAAAACAATGAAATAGGTCTTTTTTAAGTCATAAACTTCTTTCCATACAATAACAATAAATTCTGCTAAGAGAAAAAAATACCACTAAAAAATATAGTTTAACTTCAGTTTAGGAAGTTTGAAGCAAATTCCAGGATATTTTAAGAAATGTAAATATAATTTCTGTTTCCAAATTGTCATCTATAAGATCTCTGGACGTATTTCAATTCTGAGGAAAAAAACAACAACAACAGAATAGGAATGATGGAAGTAAGCAAATAGAAGAAATGACCATATGAGGATGGAGAACAGGTCTCTGGGTGAATAGTTAACATCTACATTAATTTCTGTCTCATACTACTTCTCAATTACTTGAAGGCCTCATGTACTATATTTATTAATACTAGCTCAAAATGGTAAGTCATTTCCTACATTTTCCTCAAGTTGTTCACTATACTGTTTCATTTACCTCACTCAAACTTGAATTGTTAAATTTCATAATTGCCTGTCAACCCTAAAAACCAAAGTTACTTTAATTAGAAGGGAAAGTGACAGAAAATCAAGAAGAGGGGGTAACAATGTTTGACAAGAAATGTACTCATTGCCTTACTTATGTAACTGCAGCCCCTCTGTACAACACCTTTACAATTTAAAAAAAAAAAAAAAAAGACCAAGCCAGGTCAGAAAGCACTCACCACCAAAAAAGAAAAAAAATGAAACAGTAAACACAAATAAACATTTCGAAACATTAAAAAAAATAGTATAGGGTCAGTACGGTGTTAATTCCAAGAATTTGGGAGGCAGAGACCAAGAGGACTGAAGTTTGAGGCCAACCTGTGCAAAAAACTAAGATCTAATCTGGACAAGAAAAGCTGGCCATGGCAACACACAGCTACAATCTAACTATTTTGGAGGTATATGGAGGATGATCACAGTCCAAGGTCAACCAAGACCTTATCCAAAAAATAAAATAACAACAACAAATTCCAAACTAAAGTAAAAAAGACTGTGACTGTGTCTCAGGTGGTAGAGTGCCCCTGAGGCCCTGAATACTTGATACTGCCAAAAACAAGGCAGGGGTTGGGGGTTCTGTATTTATACATTATCATCACCGAACAATTATCATCCAAGTTAAAGTATTAACGGCATTCTGGGATCTTGTCTCCAATGAAAGGGTCAGAATTCATCAAGCTACACATCGAGTTTTGAGATGACAAACAAATCTATTCAAATAAAAAAATGAGATCAAATCATCACAGGATTTGTTGAATAAATATCTTAAAAATTCTTTCTAGCTGGGCACTAGTGGCTCACGCCTGTAATCCTAGCTACTCAGGAGGCTGAGAACTGAGGATCCAGGTTCAAAGCCAGCCTGGGCAGGAAACTCCATGAGACTCCAATTAACCACAAGAAAACCAGAAGTGGTGCTGTAGTTCAAGTGTTAGAGCTCTAGCCTTGAGCTGAAGAGCTGAGGGACAGTGCCCAGGCCCAGAGTTCAGGCCCCACGACTGACAAAACAAACAAACAAACAAACAAAAGTACTGTTTCCACTAAAAGACCAAAGGAGGATAATCATAGGAGAGGATCACAAAGTCTCAATAGCTATATACATATGATTGAATAAAATGTTTATCAAAATAAACAGTATCAGCCTTGGCATAAAATAGCACTGATAGGAAAGGAATCTACTTACTCATAGAGGGTTGAACATTTTTGTTTTGGGTTAATATCCCATAGCTTCTTATTTCGGACAACATATTCACTACTGTGCTGGTCATAGAGAGCTTCAAATTCTTCTACATCTTGCCGAAGATGGTCAGGCACTGCAAATGGGCCTGCTGCATCTGAATTACGCCTGCTGATTAAAAAACCATTTTGAGAACAGTAAACTTTTGTCTAAGAATATTTCACTGAAGTGAGGCCTCTATGGTATGGGGCACTCAAATAACAGGCAGAAGAACATGTAATTGAAATAAAACAATTAATATACACTAGGACAATCTTATCTGTGATTTATATGTAGTTTTGACCAAACATCACAAATGAAATAAAAATTTTAAAACCACCAAGAACTTTCAAAAACAAAATTTTAAATTACTGCCAATATATTACACAGCTGATGTGGAGAAGCTCAGTCAGTCCTGATTTATCACTGTATATAGCATTATGTGTTTCCTTGTCCTGAATTGGGAAATTCTGCCTCCTCCAAAACTAATGGTACCCAAAGTGCAAGGTTAAATTTATGGTAATTCTTTCTAATCAAAGCTACATATAATGTTCTTAAGTGATAAAACAAAACTTTTCCATTAGTTGAAAGGTGGCAGGTCTTTGGCAAATTGGCAGTGTATGGGAAAACGAATCAAGATTCAGGCTTCTGCAGTACAGTACTGAACTCCATGCTTCTGAAGCATGTGCAGCTCCTCCTCAAAGGTGCCTCCTTGGAACTAAATGAAGTGTGTGCACATTGATAATGTGTACTTCTGGTGACTGCAGTTTAAAATTCTATTTTTAATCAAGTTTTATAAAAACGTAAATGTTTCACTTTTCTTAAGCAATGTTGTTAGCATATAAACACTTCACAAATGCTTTCAGGAAAGGAGCATACATCTGTCACTAAGCAATGCTCTAAAACTAGGTAGATATAGGGAAAACATCTTCCCTGCTCGTTTTGAGATTTCTCTTGGCTCCCAAGAAGAGGGATTTCCTTATTGACACACACATAACCACATTGGCAGGAATGTTTTGTGGTATGGGAAAACTCAAAATCCATTTCTATGTCTTCCTCTCCCTCTCCCATACCAGCAATGACGTAACTCCCTAAAAACCAGAGACCTGTTAAGACTTGATTCTCACTCATAGAACCACCATGGAGATAAGACTTCCCACAAAAGTACTGGTCCTTCTCTAGAGATTGTGGATCTTCTGATTACTTATTTTGCTATTTCCATCTTGGAACTTCCCAGCCTCCAAAATTATGAAAACAACTGCCTGTTATAAGCCACTCAGTTCATGGTATTAAAAAAAAAGACCCCCCCCCAAAAAAAGCCCACTTTAAAGTTTTTGATCAGTAAAAGATCATGGTAAAGAGGTTACTCCTCTTCCCTAGTTTTACTACTTACGACTATTTCTTTAACACTTAACCAGATGGCAGTGAATATAATTGATACATAAGACTAACCCATAACATTATAGCTTGACAATATACCTTTTAGTGTTTTATTATCACAAACAAAAGCAATTATTAATTATTATTAATATTTATTATTAATTTTAATATTAATAATTAATAATAATTATTAATTATTCCTTCATTGAACAATTGAAAAAATATTTTCTTCTTTTTTTTTGGTCAGTACCAGGGTTTGAACTGAGGGCCTTGTGCTTCCTCAGCTTGCTTGCTTGGCTAGTGTTCTACCACTTGAGCCATGTCTCCAGTCTCTCTTTTTTCTCACTATTTTTGGAGATGGGAGCGTCAAGGTCTTGGGTTGGCTTTGAACCACAATCATGCTGAGCCTAGCCTCCTTCTGTAGCTAGGATAATAGGCATAAGCCAATGGCACCAACTTAAAATACATTTTCTGAGGACTGGGGCCAGGGCTCAAGTGGTACAGTGCCTGCCAGGAAGTGAGGAACCCGAGTTCAAACCTTTAGAAAGAGAAGTTAGGGAAAAGAAAGCATAAGTTTTTATAGCACATTAGATTAACATGACTTAGTAAGTGAAAATATCTGAATTAGAAGCAGCAAAAACTTAAAAAGTTTACTTACTTATGGTCTTCCCCTGAAGTGTTAGAGTCATTATTTGGTGTTACTGAGGCTGTTCCAGATCCCACTAACATTGGCTAGTTTAAAAAATAGAAAAATGACAATGATATTCAACCTTGAAATTTTATAAAAGAACAAAATTATGCATGAAGCTTTAGACAAGCATGCATGAGCCACCAATATTAAAGCCCTTCCAAATTTTCTTGTACATAGGAATGTAGCCAGAAGTAAGTTCAAATTAACATTTAGGGTGGTTTACAAAGCTCCAAAAATTTTAAATGCCATTTAGTTTGAACTCCCTTGTAAAGACATACAGTCAAAACCATCCAGTCTGCTTTCACCCTCTTCTACCACTAGCCCACAATCATTCCTTCTTGCTGCTGTCTCCTCCAAAAATACACGCAATACTAACTAGAGCCACTGAGAACTCACAAGAACTAAAACAATGCCTTACTTATCTCACGGGCTTGAAGGGAAGAGGGGATAAGGGATTCTATCAACTTTAAGATTGGTCAGATGACTACAATTAATTATTTTTTAGTATTTTAGGTAAGAAGTATTTTAACAGAAATGATTCTAATGAAAGCTTCTGGATACTGGAAACTAGTATTTTGCTTTCTTGGATTTCCATAAAATTAGTAATAATAAGAGAATTATTAAACATTTACTACCTAATAGGTATAATTTTACCAGTTTATGAAAAACAAACATCACTATTATTCTAGTTAAACCAATACACACCAGGGCACAAAGAAGTCAAACAACTTGCTTAATGTCACAGATAATAATGGTAGAGCACCAAACTATGTGTCCAGGCCTGCTGACTCCAAAGCTGGCGGGGCTACTGTGCCCTGCTGCCACTCATATGGAGTCCTAGGACAATACTGAGCTTGGAAATATAGAAAGTATAAAAGTGTCTTTTAAGAGTTATTTATGTGCAATATAAATCTTAAAGTTTCTTGAAATATAGACTGCCAAATAGCTTTTAAGTTTGAAAAGTCTTTTTCTACAAGATGTTTCAAAAGATTCCAACAACTGCTTATAAATTAGAAAATTTATGTATCAATGGAGTATTTTTGAGAACTCAGAAAAGAATGAACACGGAGAATATTCCATACCTTTGAATCTTTTGGTTTCTTTTTCTTGCCTTTATTTTTAACCTTGGTAAAACCAAACTAAAAAATGGAGGAAGAAAAAAAATCAGTGAACATTCAAATAGAAGCATTATAAAGCTGAACAGAAACCATATTCACTTTCATAAAACTAGTCATAAGTTAAACTTGTTATAATTTAAATATACATAGTTTAATTAGTAAAAATAATTCAATAGTATACTAGCACAAGTGGCATGACATAATAGAAAAGAGAAAAAAGTTTAATGATCCCAATGTTGAAACTAAAGCTAAATTGCCCCAATATTTAAAACTTATTTTCAACAAGGATTTATGTTACTTCCAGTCATTAATCAGACCTTTTGCTATTAGGACCTGAACTCAGCATTGTGCTCGCTAGACTTGTTTGCTCATTGTTGTGCTCCTCCACTTGAGCCATGCTTACAGTTGGGTTTGCCAGAGACACAGATGGAATCTCAAAGACTTATTTGCCTGGGATGACTTTAAGCCACATTCTTGCTGATCTCTGCCTCCTTGGTAATTAGGATTATAGGTTTGTGTCATTATGGGTCTAGCAGAGTCTCTTTGTTCTCCTTCTGGAGGAAAATATTACATTTTTCTTTTTTCTGTTTTTCTTTTTTTGGGTCCGGTCGTGGGGCCTGAACTCTGGGCCTGGGCACAGTCCCTCAGCTCTTCAGCTCAAGGCTAGTGCTCTACCACTTGAGCCACAGCACCACTTCCGGCTTTTTTCTTTTTGCTTATATGGTGCTGAGGAATCAAACCCAGGGCCTCAGGCATGCTAGGCAAGCGCTCTACCACTGAGCCACCATCCCAGCCCTATTACATTTTTCTTGCCCCAAGAATTCTTCCTTTTTTCTTTCTAGTATTAACATGTATTAGTTATAAAACATTATGAAGACTAAATCCTCAGAGTGCACTGATTCGTGCTTCAATTCTAAGAGGAAGAGATTGGCAGTAACTATCTAATGAACTAGTTACCCAGAGCCCTCCTTATTTGGTTCTGAAATGCAACCTGGCCATGTAAATAAACACTGGCCTGGCTCCTCCTTGCGTTCTTTGACAAACACAAATTAGAATCTAAGATTTAAGTTAGTCAAGTAGCTTACCGGTGCCTCACCACTGTCTTGTTTCCTTAATACAGTACAGCGGCTGTCTGTGGGAAGAAAAGAAGTTCTGTAAGGACACACTATTTAACAATCCATATTATAGACTATAACCTACCCTTAAACTACAATGAGGCCAACAAGCGAGACTACATTCTATTCCTTAATTGGCTGTGACACAATTTTAGTGAAAAACTTAGGGCAAAACAATTGGTTAAATGGGAAGCCAACTACACAGAGCCATACAACTTCAACCTAGTCGGCATATGAGTGTGCCTTCTGAGTGCCATGAACATTGGAGGTGGGAATATAGAGACAAACAACACAGTCCTTGGTATCAAAATACTCATGTTCTACTGGAAGAAGATACCTGTAACCCATATTAGAAGCATAACAATGAAATAACAGGGAGTAAAGTATTCAGGAAAGCAGCCAAGAAGCAGAGGGACCCTAGGGCCACAATATGAGCAGTGAGGAAAGCACAAGGTAGGGGGTGGGGTCAGAGAACTGATAGGAGAGAGACAGTGAGCCCAGACAGATATGAATGTATTATGTAGGCAAAACTAGGCAAATGTTTCCTGAAAAGAATAATTATGACCTCAGGCCTGTTCTAGAAGAGTTCTAGCAGCAATACAAAAGGAAGGTTAGATCAAAGTTAGTTTGAATGCTGCTGCAAGCCTAATAATGGGAAAATAACTAAAGTCCTGCCTACGGAAGTGGGATGGACAAGAAAGGATAGATCAAAGAAAAGCCTTATTTAAATTGGCGACAAAGTAGTTAAGAACAGGGAAAAGAACAAGAATCTAGACTAATCTCAGGGTTGCCTGCTTAGGAAATAGATATACATTGTTAATTAAGATAATTTACTATGCCTGTAATCCCAGCTACTTGGGAGACAGAGTTCAGAAGGACTGCAGTCCAAAGCCAGTCATGCAAAAAGATTAGCAAGATCCTTTCTCAATCAAAAAGCTAAGTGTGCTTATATATGCCTGTGAATATGTGTATGCAGGAGGCTGTAGGTAGGAGGACCAAGGTCTGAGGAAGGCCCTAAAAGCACTGACAACAAAAACAACAACAAAAATTGGAACCTTTACCTGAAAAGTAACAAACATGCCAAAAAAAAGACTGGAAATGTGGTTTAGTAGTAGCTACTTTTAGCAAGCACAAGGTCCTAAGTTCAAATCAAATATAAATATATGTATATATATTTTTTATATACTATACATAACACATTATATTTTATATAATATAAAATATACTCTATGTATAGTATTAATGTAAAATATTTTAAATGAAAGTGATAAGGGGCTGGGAAGGTGGCTCAGTGATAGAGTGCTTGCCTTGCATGCATGAGGCCTTGGGTTCGATTCCTCAGCACCAAAAAAGCAGAAAAAGCCGGAAGTGGTGCTGTGGCTCAAGTGGTAGAGCGTTAGCCTTGAGTTGAAGAGCTGAGGGACAGCGCCCAGGCCCAGAATTCAGGTCCCACGACCAGCCAAAAAAAAAAAAAAAGTGATAAAACTATAACGATCTGAGGTGGAAAACAGTGTTATCAGACTTGAAAGCCTGTTGAGATGACCAATAATTTGTAGGTTGCTTCTGGCTGCATGCCTAGAAGCAGACAGACAGCAATAGCTAGAAGTACTGAGTATTTCTGGCACAGAGCCTAAGAAGTAGAGAGAATGAAGAATGCCTACTGAGGGGACTGGAGGATATGCTCTTGTTAGTTGTCTTCCTGTATGACCTAGACAAGCATCAGGTTTTTAAAGCTCAGTCCCAGGACAGCATTTCTTACAACCAGCAATAAGCTAAAAGCAATAAATAGAGGCTATCAAATAGCGTGTCTTCTCATCAGGAAACAGTGCCTTGAAAAGTTAAAGCTGTCTGTATGTAAGTGAGCACTTTACAAAGAATCTAAATAACAGTAAACTATTCCTTACACTGTATTTGAGCTTTATTTTTTATTTTAATATATTTTTATTGTGAAAATACTGTACAGAGGGGTTACAATTATGTGGGTAAGATAATGAGCACATTTCTTATCAAGCATTGTAGCCTCCTGCTTTTGTTCCCCTTCCCGTCCCTTTGTATCCTTCCTCCCCCCCTCCGCCCCGTCCCCCCCCTCACAGTTTTAAAGTTCATTTTTCGACATAACGACTTGTGCATCTCATTGTTGCAATGGGTCCTCCTGTATCCCTGTTTTAACAATTTATTTTTTCCCTTCCCCTCCACATATACCAACATCATATATAGTGAAAGCAGGGGTTGTACCATGGGGGAGGGACATTCAAGGGAACAAAGACATAATCTTATATGTATTTGAGCTTTATAATGTGACACTGTTGTTTTAAGGCCTGACCTGTGACATATACCATTTGAAACTTCTAACAATGGAATGCTCACAAATATATAAAATAATGTAATACTCACATAACAATATACAAATGCTAAGAAAAGGTGAGAGAAGAGACCATCCAGGACAAATACGATCAGAGATAAGAAATTTAAAAATAAGAATATTAGAATTTTGAAGTTGAAAAGGATCACATAGACTGTGAGCTCCAAATCATTTCATTTAATGATGAGGAAGTAAGTCCAAGAGAAGCTATGGAACTGATTTCCAGCTGGCCTTGTTCTGCCAGGTTTGACTCCATGCCATTACTCAAACAGGCCTTGAAATTCCCTACTTCTCAAAGCCCCAACACTTACCTGTCCAATCCTACTTCCACCTTGAACTCCACCTGTTCCACAGCTTTCCTACTGTGAGGACCAAAGTGCAGAGTACTTCCTTTGAAGTCCTCAGTCCCTCCTCTCACCCTTCCTCCTCACAGAGTTACTATTGTCAATCATAAATCCAGTTGTATCAGTTTTCATTATTTCCCACAGTAAGTATGTTAATAAGCTAAGTCTCTCACAGATTATTTTCTCCTAAAAATGTAACATATATAAATAAAAACTTGGTTCACATACCCATTATATCGAAGAATTCATCTAAAGCACTGTGCAATGCTGGGAACTTGTCTCTATGTTCTTCAAGCAGCCATATTAAACAACGTGCTTCTTTTAATGATGTTGGCTCGCAGAAGTAATCGAGTTTCTTTCCTTCTATAGAGGCTAGTTTATGCCCATATTTCTCATTCCAGAGAAAAGTCATGATGCTAAAATCAAGCTCCTTAAGAGATGTTCCATATCGAGAAAAAAACGGTCCTGTTGCATCTAGGCCTACAATAAAAATAAAACCCAAATCACACTAAGAGAGAAATTACTTACTTTAGTAAAATCACATGGAGTTTCATATTACTCAATGTGGTTCCATTTACAGTTTGTTTCTATTTTCAGTGAAAACATTTAAATATTTGAGAACAGACTTGGACAAGCTACTATACATTTTAGAAACACCATTCAACACTGACATGCTAATCATAATTCTTTTTAAAATGTTTACAATTAAGTAGTTGTACAAAGGGGTTACAATTACACTAAGTAATGTTATGAGTACAATGCTTCTTAAGTCAATGTTACCCCTTCATTTGTTTCGCGATTTTCCCCCTCTCATCCCTAATCTCAAGTTACATAGAATTGTTATGTATTAGTTGAATAAGGTGGACTAAAAACTTTTACATTGCAGTTTTATACTTAGGAAATGAATATATTATATTAAATACATTTCAAAATAAAAATAGCTTTTCATTAATTTATAATCATTTATTACTCCAACTAATAAGACTAACAAGATTTTAGCATGCTTTTCTGTATGTATTTTATACCAAGAAAGAAACTTGTAACAATCTTATCTCGTAAGAGTAATTTGCTGAGACCAGAAACCCATGGAAATCAACGCTCTAAGCAAAGGCATTTAGCTTTCTAGACATAACAAGCTTGTTGCCATCTTGCTTTGTCTCTAACAATAAACTGAACAGCTTCTTCCTTCGAATACCGGAATTCTACAGCCAAATGTCTCTTAAAACCAGATGCTGTTGGCTCATGCTTGTAATCCTAGCTGCTCATGAGGCTGAGATCTGAGGATCACGTTCAAAGCCAACCCAGGCAGGAAAGTCCGTGAGACTCTTATCTCCAATTAATCACCAGAAAATCAGAAGTGGCGCTGTGGCTCAAGTGGTAGAGCGCTTGTCTTCAGCTGAAGAGCTGATGGACAGCGCCCAGGCCCAGAGTTCAAGCCTCAAGACCAACCATAAAAACAACACAAAAAAACATAAGACAAACACAAAAACAGGCAGGGCTGGGTGTAAATGGCTGACACCTGTAATACCAGATACTCATGAGGTAGAGATCAGAAAGATTGAAGTTCGAGGCTAACCTGGGCAAAATTACCAAGACTTTATCTCTACCAGAAAGCAGAGTATATCGGAACACTTCCAGGTACAGGCAAGTTAGAGGTAAGATGACTGAAGTTCTGGACCAGCTCTGGGCAAAAATACAAGACCCTGACAGAAAAATAACACATAAAAAGGGCTGGATGTATAGCTCAAGTAGTACAGCAGAGGCCCAGCAAGTGCAAATTATCATGCAAAAAGTGAAAAATAAATAAAATAAATGAAAAGAATAATTACGTATCTATAAAATAATCTAAAAATTATGTGTGTGTATGGGAAAGCAGTATTACCTTGTGTGTATGTGTATACTGGAGCTTGACTCAGGACCTGGACACTGTGCCTTAGCTTTTTCATCAAGGTTCTCATTCTACTATGTGAGTTACAGCTCTACTTCTGCTTTTGGGTGGTTAACTGAAGAGTCCCATGGCCTTTCCTCCCTAAGCTGGCTTGAACTGTAATCCTCTGATCTCAACCTCTTAAGTAGCAAGGATTATAGAGTAGCATTTATTATTAATACAAATGTGTAGTTGTCATTTAAAAAGTCATACATGGTTAAACAGGAATATGAAAAAGTATTCAGAGTCTCTCCTTTCTAAATTACATCTCTTTGGAGTATAAGAGGACTTACCAAAACTATTAAGCTTCTGGAGCCAGGTTGCTAATTTGGGCTCCACTTCTTTAAGCTCACTCAAAACATGCAGAAATATTCTTGTTTTTACTCTATTTTTTTCTTGAATCAAGTGACGAATTACATAGTCTACTGCTTCATTGAGAAAATTTCTGCTAGAAAAACATGTTGTATAGTCTTCTGTGCTCAGAACTTTCCATGAAAGCAATTCTTTGAGAAGCTTGGAAGTATTCAATACACCAGATTTAATCTTGTCAGCATACTGCTTTATGCACTGAAGAATTCTGTCATCAAGGAACTGACAGTTCTGAACATTGTCCATGGTTTCTAAGAACAAGAAACAAAGCAGTTAAAAGAAATACAGAACGGACAAAAATTCCAACCTATAAACAATGTAATGTTACATAATAAATCATGGCAGATGAGTTCTTTCTTTAAAATAGGAATATATTGGGGCTGGGAAGGTAGCTCAGTTGGTAGAGCGCTTGCTTTGCATGCCTGAGGCCCTGGGTTCGATTCCTCAGCACCACATAAGGAAAAAGAAAAAAGCCGGAAGTGGCACTGTGGCTCAAGTGGTAGAGTGCTAGCCTTGAGCTGAAGAGCTGAGGGACAGCGCCCAGGCCCAGAGTTCAGGCCCCATGACCAGACCCCCCCCCCAAAAAAAAATAGGAATATATTTACCAATACCTCTCAAAAAAAAATAACCCACGGAAGTTCACATTTAACACCAATAAAATGTGAGTACCTTCTGCCCTTCATTTGCTATAATTCAAGAAATAATATCTGAAACCTATTCCCTTGACACCCCTCAGTCTCAATACATATTTAGTCGTTTGAAGGCAAAGTTAGTAAGTCACTGAAAATGTTTTCACTAGGAAATAAAATTGTGAATGATTTATGAAACACTGTTGGAATGAAAAATAAAGGGGAAAAGACTTCATTCTGGGAGCCGACCCACAATAGTGCAAAATGGGGAAAACTCAAACTCAAACTGAAAATATACTGGCCAACTTGTACATGAGAACAGTGAAATTGCCTATAAAAATTGCTGTGCTAAATCAGGGAATAACAAGATAAACAACCCAGAAAGCTGGGTTATATAAACTCTACAAGCTGCCTCTGTATTTGAACACAATATTATTTCAGATAATGAGTAGCTAACAGTTCAACATGTTGGAAGTTAAATACAGATAGTAGAAGGAATGACACTGTCAAATAATATGGAAGTCAGAAAATTATGTCCATCTTCACTTTGAAGAAGTTAACAGATAATCCGCCTCGAGCTGGTAGTAGGACAGCATGTATATTATTGTATGCTGCTTATAAAACCAGTATTTGTTGTACCAACTTATGCTTTTTTTTTTTTTTTTGGTTGGTTGTGGGGCTTGAACTCTGGGCCTGAGCACTGTCCCTGCACTCTTCAGCTCAAGGCGAGCACTCTACCACTTGAGCCACAGAGCCACTTCCGGCTCTCTAGTGGTTTATTGGAAATAAGAGTCTCACAGACTTTCCTTCCCCAGGCTGGCTTTGAACCACGATCCTCAGATCTCAGCCTCCTGAGTAGCTAGGATTACAGGCGTGAGCCACCAGCACCCAGCTCTTACTTGCTTTCTTTAGAGTAATAAAATACAGTATTAAGATAACCGAAATCTGTATTTCAATTCAGTACTGATTAACAAGACAGCTTATAAGACGAATATTCATATCTGTACTTGTGAACAAGTACAGATTCTTTTTCTTTCTTTGTGTGCCTGTATTGGGGCTTGACTTCAAACCCTGGGCACTGTCCTTGAGCTTTTTTTGCTCAAGGCTAGCACTCTACCACTTGAACCATAGCCCCACTTCTGGCTTTTTCTGTTTATGTGGTACTGAGGAATTGAATCCAGGGCTTCATGAATGCTAAGCAAGCACTGTACTAAGCCACATTCCCAGCCCTATACTATTCTTATGCCTTGGACTTGCGTACCTTTCTGCTCTTCATTTTTAGGTGGATTACTTTCTCTTAAGTCTTCTTCCAGTCTTTCTTGTGCTAATTTTTTTGCCTCTTGTTTTTGGATTTTTCTCTTCAATTTTTTGTCTTCTTTCAGTCTTAGCTTCTCTAGGCTGATAAATATTTACAATTAGTGGTAATTTATCTGACACAATAAAGTTTAACAAACTATTTTCCTCTGCTTATTGGAGAAACCATTCTCTAAACAACAGGTTAGATATTTTGCTTTTTAGTTAGAATCTGATATCTTCTGTTCAACATGGGATACTTGTTTCAGGAAAACAAAAATCTCAGTGATCAAGTAACTTATAATTAAGGATATAATATACAAATTGCACAGATGTTATTTCTATGTATATAAATTACAACACCAGGTACATAGGAATAGAGCAAATTACTCTTCATAAAAAAAACACTATTTTCCCAATATTGACCCCCACAATACGGGAATTTGATTGATAGGAATATAGTGAATTCTTTCCAACAAATAATTCTGTACTTTTCTTTTGCTTAGTCACAACTGATATTCTTCCCTCAAAAGAAAATGCACTTTGTAGAATGAAAAAACAAGAAACAGGACCAAATTTTTTTGGGGGTGGGGGGGGGTTCGGTCATGGAGCCTGAACTCTGGGCCTGGGCGCTGTCCCTCAGCTTTTCAGCTCAAGGCTAGCGCTCTACCACTTGAGCCACAGCACCACTTCTGGCTTTTTTTCTTTTTGCTTATATGGTTCTAGGGAATTGAACCCAGGGCCTCATGCATGCAAGGCAAGCGCTCTACCACTGAGCTGCCTTCCCAGACCAAATTTTTTTTTAAAGATTGGAATTATTTGATCTGAACAAAAAGATACAGAGAGTGAATAATTCAGACAGTACCTTGAGTATATCAAGTTAAGAGTTAGTCACTGGTTCAAGATATTTGTGAAAGAGAATTAAATAGAAAATAAGGTTTTTGTAATTAAAGTTGAAACAACTGAGATAAATATATAATTTTCCTCCAAGTGTCAAATTTATTATTCAAAACATGAAATGTTGTAATATTACTAATAAACACAACTAAATAACTCTAAATCACATTTTTATATTTCATCATTCAATATCCATAAAATTCATTTAAAATAAATATTTGGATATAAGGGTGTACAGACAATTTAAAAAAGTGTAATTTAGAAATTTATATTTAAATAGCATTATATTCAAAGAGACATCATACAACTACTATTGTGAAAAAAAATCTTACCTGGAACATTTCTGTTTCAGAATAGGTCTTGGAGGAACTTTTTCTTTTGTGACCTTGTGTTCAAACTTCAAATAAAACAAAGACATCCAAATTTGTCTCATATTCCCATGACATAAAGCACAAAACCACAAGTAACAAGTATTTCAGGAACACACATAATGCTCAGTCTGACAGACAACAGTGATGATGTTCTGACCCAGACAAAAGCCCAGAAAGCTTTAACAAATAATATACTGAAAAGAGGAACAAGAGTAGACACACTTTTAGGAAGGCGTTCTTAAAAATTAAAAGCTGAAGATCCAATAAGCTATAAATATTATCACAACTATATACTCCTATCACCCAGGTAGTGAAGTTAAAGTACTCCCACCCTAAGAACTGCCCTCCCATTCCCAACTTTGCAGAGGATTAAAAGTATCAAGAGTAAAAATAATAAAACTGAAATGTAAAAAGTCTCTTTTTCTTATTTTTTTTTAATTTTTTGTTTTTATTTTTTGGTCCGGTCGTGGGGCCTGAACTCTGGGCCTGGGCGCTGTCCCTCAGCTCTTCAGCTCAAGGCTAGCACTCTACCACTTGAGCCACAGCACTTCTGGCTTTTTTCTTTTTGCTTATGTGGTGCTGAGGAATCGAACCCAGGGCCTCATGCATGCAAGGCAAGCGCTCTACCACTGAGCCACCTTCCCAGCCCCTCTTTCTCTTATTAAAGGTTAAGAAAAATGATCAAAAAATAAAAATAGTAAAATGGAAATGTAAATAGTCTCTCTTATTAGGAATTAAAAGAAGATAATAATACTTCACTACAATGTGTATCCTAATGTTTCCTGTATTTTCTTAAACAATATAACTTGGTTGTTTTTTTTTAACCTGGAAAAGACAAGGTCCAAATGACACAACTTCTAAAACGTTAGAACATATTTTACATGGTATAAACATTTCGGTTATCTCAATGAAGTTTCCCCATTATTAAATACTTACTTCACATTTTACTTGACCACCACTGCTGAAGATGATAATTTTAGAGATGGTTCCTTCACAGTCAGGTGTAAGACAGATGCCTTGCAGAAAATCCTATTTGATTTGAAAGAGAAAGTTAACAGAGTGGAAAGATCTGTACGTGTATACTTTTTGTTTGTTTGTTTGTTTATGTGGCTTGGACTCAGAGCCTGGGTCATGTCCCTGAGCTCTTTTGCTCAAGGCTAGCACTCTACTACTTTGAACCTCAGCTCCATTTCTGGTTTCCTGGTGGTTAATTAGAGATAAGAGTCTCATGGACTTTTTTGCCTGGGCTGGATTTAAACCATGATTCTCAGATCTCAGTCTCCTGAGCTGCTAGGATTACAAGTGTGAGCTGCTTGCATCCAGCCTGTATACCATTTAATCACCAAGAACAGTCAAAAGACAGCATAGAACACCCTTTAGGGGAGCTCTGGAAGTCCTGTTCACTCCCACATGATCGTCAAAGCTCCAGAAGGGAGACTACACCTCTAGGTGTGGGAGACCTTGCTCTAGTTGGCAAGGGAGACTGCCATAAAATATGGAACACTTAAGCAGAGGACTGGCCACAGCCCTTTTTCTTCTGATATGGCTACAACATGTTCCAGAAAAGGGCCACTCTTCAACTAGGATTTAGAAACAAGGCCATGGCCACAAAGAACACAGCTGCCACAGCTTAACTGTTTACAATAACTGAAAACTTCAGCACAAATAATATAATCAAACAATAAAGCTCTCTTTGTAAACTAAAAGATATCTGGGCTGTACATTACTTCAGCATCTTAGTCATGCTGACCAGTTCATAGAGGATATTTCTAACTGTGAGAATAAAGCCATGAAGAGAAAGTAGATGGCAAGAGAAATTCAAATTAAGACAGGCATAGCAGAAGTGACAATGGTGATAGCTTTTGGAGATAGCATTCTATCTCTAGCTAACTATGTGAAAATTTGTTCCTGTCAAGTGAATAATTCCTACTGCTAAAATATCTAACACAAAAATTTCATTTTTTACCAATAAAAATTGTGTTTATATAGGTTTATATAGTTTAATAAATACAAAACAGAAATAAATTTGATAAACTCACGTAGATAATAAAATTGTGCCTTCTTTCAAAGTATTTTTAACTGTTTATGTGTTTATTTTAGCACTCAGGGGGATACATATGCATTTAAAAGACAAAATTCATACCAAGTTATCAGCCTGAAAATAACACATTTTCCCCACAAAAAAAAATGAACAGCCGGGCGCTGCTGGCTCACGCCTGTAATCCTAGCTATTCAGGAGGCTGAGATCTGAGGATCGCGGTTCAAAGCCAGCTCGGGCAGGAGAGACTGTGAAACTCCTATCTCCAATAAACCACCAGAAAACCGGGAGTGGCGCAGTAACTCAAGTGGTAGAGCACTCGCCTTGAGCTGAAGAGCTGAGGGACAGCGCTCAGGCCCAGAGTTCAAGCCCCATGGCCGGAAAAAAAAAAAAAAATGAACAGAAGTGGCTTTTAAGGTAAACATTGTAAGATAATAGGTGACATACAGAAGAATACAAAGTGATATCAAACTGTCATATTATTTGGTAGCTAATTTCTAATGTTTTATAATCTGTTCATGTAGAGCAATATTTTAAGTATTATGAGTCAGTTTATTACAAATGCATCTGGAATCCTTGTCATTTTCTCTTGACTGATTAATGGTTTCAGACATTTCCAATTTTGTTTCACGTGCAAATAGTATTTCACACAAATAGTATTAGGGATGATACTACTGTGTCTCAAAGCATTTGGTATAAGAAAACTCACCATTAACAAAGATAAAATTAAAGTTGATTTCTTAGCTCATTTTATCTTATTAAATTCTGGTAGAAAATAAAAATTTTGAGACATTAATTCTATATCAACGTTTTCCTAATGATTAAAAAATCTGACTAGCTGGGTGCCAGTGACTCACCCTGTAATCCTAGCTACTGGGGAGGCTGAAATCTGAGGATCACAGTTCAAAGGCAGCCCGGGCAAGAAAGTATGTGAGACTCTTAATGCCAATAAACCACTCAGAAAATCAAGAAGTGGCGCTGTGGCTCAAGTAGTACAGCACTAGCCTTGAGCTGAAGAGATGAGGGACAATGCCCAGGTCCAGAGTAAGGACCCACAACCACCACCACCAACAACAAATCTGACTAAAATGGTATGTATTTTATTTTATTTTTTGTTATTATTTTTTTTTGGATCCGGTTGTGGGGCCTGAACTCTGGGCCTGGGCGCTGTCCCTCAGCTCTTCAGCTCAAGGCTAGCACTCTACCATTTGAGCCACAGCGCCACTTCCGGCTTTTTTCTTTTTGCTTATGTGGTGCTGAGGAATCGAACCCAGGGCCTCAGGCATGCAAGGCAAGCGCTCTACCACTGAGCCACCTTCCCAGCCCCAGTGGTATGTATTTTAAAGTCATGTATTTAATATTTTTATTGTTGATCCTAAAAATCATAAAACAACTGGTAATTAAGCAATGTATAAAAGGCTTCTATGGTTGTTGCCTTTAGAAAAGCAGTACAAAATTAGAAGTGGGGGGAAAAAAAACACAACTTCTTTAGCCAGATGTGATGGCATGAGGCCTGTACTCCCAGCCAGGTATGACTGCATGAGGCCTATAATCCCAGCCAGGTGTGACAGCATGAGGCCTATACTCCCAGTCAGGTGGGAACGTGAGGCCTGTACTCCCAGTCAGGTGGGATGGCATGAGGCCTGTACTCCCAGTCAGGTGGGATGGCATGAGGCCTGTACTCCCAGTCAGGTGGGATGGCATGAGGCCTGTACTCCCAGTCAGGTGGGAACATGAGGCCTATACTCCCAGTCAGGTGGGATGGCATTAGGCCTATACTCCCAGCCAGGTGTGATGGCATGAGGCCTGTACTCCCAGCCAGGTGTGATGGCATGGGGCCTATATTCCCAGCCATGTGGAAGACACAGGTAGAAGGGTCGAGGTCTTAGACCAGTCGGGAGAAACTGTAAAACCTTATCCTTAAAGTAAATACAGCACAAAAGGGCACCGGGTGTGACTGCAGCACAATGCTCCAAGTGCAAACCACAGCACTGCCAAACAAAAAAGCAACATGGTTTTTTTGTTTAATGCTTAAAGCTATCTAAATTTTTTCTAGGGCTGGGAAGGTGGCTCCGTGGTAGAGTGCTTGGCTCACATGCATGAAGCCCTGGGTTGCATTCCTCAGGACCACATAAGTAGCAATAACTGGAAGCAGGACAGTGTTGCAAGTGGTAGAGCACTAGCCTTGAGCACAGAGAGGCTCAGGGACAGTGCCCAGGCTCTGAGTTCAAGACCTAGGACCAGCAAAAAAAAAAAAAACACAAAAAACTAAACATATTGTGAATGCTTGTTAAGTAATTTATATTTCCTTAAGACTTTTCTGAAGATTTGTAGAGGAAAGCAAAATGAAGGACAATTAACATAGTAAAACATCCAGAGAATCTTAATATGCCTTACCTTGTCAATTTTATCATTAAAGGTAGTTGTTTTTAACTTCTTCCAGCAGTTCATATGAAACTCTATTTTACAGTACTGGCAACAGCTGATTCGTATAAAACCCTGCGTTTCAAAAACAATGCATATTTTACAAATGTCTCAGCACATATTCACTCGTGGCATATATACCAAGACAGAGAAAGAGATGCTGAATTTATCTGCATATGTAACATCTCCTTGAGGGGAGCATAATACTTTTGTACCCCAAATACTTAGTCCCAGATATACTAAACATTTGCACAGTGGACAGTATGCTCCCCTTTACCTCATATCACGTATTATACAAACATTACTTCATCTGATCAAATAGAGATATGGCGCGGCGATTAGCTTCATGAATAAACCAGTACCGTAACCATTTATTCAAGAGCCAGACTTTGTCTCAAATACAGTCTTTTGGGGATCATTCAGTGACCTATTTTCTCACTTCACTCACTACCCCAGTAGTTCTAGATATCCATGTGAATGCTAAGTCCAGGGCAATAAACATAAAACTGCTAGTGAGCCAGAGGACTTGGGTGCCTTTAAGTATAGAACTTACCCTACCCTTACATCTTAAAGCACAATTTTGCCGGTTAATGTCCATTATATATTCACTATTTACCTTGAAGTCTGGATCAGTTATGTATATCTGGATTTTGGAATAGCCATGGCACTTTTGATAACAACAAACAGCATCTGGCACTGGAGGAAACCTACATTCTTCAACAAACTTCTCTAACAGCATCTAAAATCAACAAAAAATTATTACTGCAATACTGTCAATAAAAATGGTTATAATTTCAATAATCTTTTACCAGAAAAATATTTTCAGCATAAGAAAGACTAAACCTACCCAGGCACTGGTGGCTCATGTCCTGTAATCTTAGCTACTCAGGAGGTTGAGATATGAGGATCACAGTTCAAAGCCAGCCTGGGCAAGAAAGTCCTTTAGACTGTTATCTCACATCAATCAACTGGAAGTGAAACTGTGGCTGCAATGGTAGAATGCTGGCCTTAACCACAGTGCCCAGCCCCTGAATCCAAGACTTCAACTGCTACACAAAATAACTAAGAACAAACTATATACCAATTAAAAATCTTTAATTTACTTTTTTTTTTTTTTTTGCATGTCTGGGCCTTGAACCCTAGGCTTGGGTGCTATCTCTAAGCTCCTTCTGTTCAAGACTAGCATTCTATCACTTGAGCTACAGCACTACTTCTGGCTTTTTCTGTAATTAATTGAAGATAAGAGTGTCTTACAGGCTTTCCTGCCACGCTTCAAACTGTGATCCTCAGATCCCAGCCTCCTGAGTATCGTGAGTAGGATTTCAGATGTGAGCCACTAGCACCCAGCTAAGTCTTTTCTTTAAAAAAAAAAAGTGTCCAGAGAATTGAAAAGAAAATCTCTTTTAAATTTTCAGAGAAGAATAAAAATTGGTAGCTGGGGTTTTTTTTAGTGTTTTTCTTTTTTTGCCAGGCCGGGGCATTGTCCCTGAGCTTCTTTTGCTCAAGACTAGCACTCTATCACTTGAGTCACAATGCCACTCTGGCTTTTTTTTTTTTTTTCTGTTTATGTAGTAGTGATGAATAGAACCCAGGGGTTCACGCATGTTAGGCAAGCACGCTACTGCTTTGCCACATTCCCAGCCCCTCCAGCTTTTTTTTTTTTTTGTCAGTTGTGGGGCTTGAACTCTGGGCCTGAGCGCTATCGGTCAGCTCTTCAGCTCTAGGCTAGTGCCACAGCGCCACTTCTGGTTTTCTAGTGGTTTATTGGAGGTAAGAGTCTCACAGACTTTCTTGCCCAGGCTGGCTTTGAACTGTGATCGTCATACCTCAGCCTCCTGAGTAGCTAGGATTGTAGGCGTGAGCCACCGGCGCCCAGCTCTAGCTTGTTTTGGGATATGGTTTCAGTAACTTTTACCCAGGCTGGCAATGAACTACACCTATCTCTGCTTCCAGGATAGGTAGGATTTCAAGTATGCATCACCATGCCTGGCTCCATTACTCATCCATTGGTCATTTGATAGACACTTGGACTGTTTCATCTTTTAAGCTATTATGAATTATGCTGCTATGAACATTCACATGTATGTTTTTATAGACTCTAGTAGTGGAATTGCTGGGATTTTCCCCCAAAGTAGCTGAACCACTTTATAACACCATATTACATTACATTCAGCAATCTAAGAATATTCTCAATTTTTTTACATCCTAGTGGTACTTATTGCTGACCTACATCTTAGTGAGTATAAAGTGATAATTCACTATGCTTCTTACTTGCATATCTCCGAAGGATATGATATTGTGCTAACTGGCAACCTCTATTTTTTCTTTACAGAAATGTCTTTGTAGATCCATTGTTTTTAATTAGGTTATTTAACTTCTTACTATTGAGTTTAAAAGCTGACCTTTGTGATTTTAAAAGCTTTAATCAAAATTAGGTTCTGTAGATTTGTGAGTTCACTACAAATGAAGACATAACACATGATTTAGTCTTTCTGAAACTAGTAAAAAATTCTAATGGCTCTGAACATGACACTACGTTCATACTTTGTTTCTTCACATACTATCGCAGTAACTATAGTGACCAAAATAAAACAACAGTGCTGCACCTTCTTCTAAGTACAACAGTACAACAAACTGCTTAGTAATAATGCACAAGCTCAACTCCAGAATGTGTGGAGTTGGGTTCTACCTGTACAACTGCCCTGCTGTTCACCTTGGAGCTCGTAAGTTGACTTCCCTCAACTCAATGTCCCTCCTCTTAGAATAGGAAGGAATCACAGAAGCCAAGTCTCAGGGCTTGGAAGATATGAGACTAACACAGAGGAATTGCCAGTGATTCTCACTAGTCTTTAGAGTCATGCCAGGCCATCTGGATGGAGTACTGCTACCTCTGTCTTCAGTGTCTGAGCTAGTAAGAAATACTTGAATAAATGGTTACCTTTATTTTCTCTGGATGAGACTCTTCAATAATCACATTACTTGTGGGCCAAGTTAGCACACCAGGAAGACGACAAATCAAAGTTTTTGCTTTTTCAAAATGATTGAGGGCTTCCAGAAATCTAAAGTCATAATAAAAAAAAAAGTTCAGAAGATGTGACATATTTTCATTTACTGCAGAAGAAGTTATCAAGATTTCAAGCTTACTAGGAAGAGCAAATTTGGTAAATGACTAGGTAGAAATAGTCAAGATAAATGTTCTTTAAAAAAAAATCACTAGGTTGCAGGAGGCCCTGGGTTCAATTCCTCAGCACCACATAAGGAAAAAGAAAAAAGCTGGAAGTGGCGCTGTGGCTCAAGTGGTAGAGCACTAGCCTTGAGCTGAAGACCTGAGGGACAGCGCCCAGGCCCAGAGTTCAGGCCCCAAGACCAGACCCACCCCCCAAAAAATCACTAGGGCACTGATAGCAATAAAACACAACTTTGTTCTGGGTTCTGTTTTGTTATGGAAAGGTATGCAACAGGCCTTTTAAGAGGTTTAAGAATCTGTTCACTAAAGAATATCATAAAAAAAAAAAGAAGCTTATCTAGAACCAGTTCTGGTGGCTCACCCTGTAATCTTAGCTACTCAGGAAGCTGAGATCTGAGGATCAAGGCACAAAGCCAGCCCAGGCAGGAAAGTCTATGAGACTCTTATCTCCAATTAAGTACTAGGAACCCAGAAGTGGCATTGTGTCTCAAGTGGTAAAGCACTAGCCTTGAGCACAAACGGCTCAGGGATAGCAGCACCCAGGCCCAGTTCAAGCCCAGCCAACAATAACAACAACAAAAATCCCTAGTACTAGATGATAGGATTAATCAAGTCTTTCTTCTGCTCTTGAGAGAATAAAGACAATTTCTTGCTTTCTCCAATCGTAAAAAATCTTCCTAATTTAAAAACTTATTTTCTGCCAACAGGTATAAGAAGATTTATGTGCAGAACAATTAGATCACCATCTACCATAAGACAGTTTCCAACAGCAAAACTCTGAAGCAAAAATTCCTCATTAGAATGCCCATTATGTATCATAAATATATAAATCATACCATGTTATTTAGAAATTAAAATGGAAATTTCAAATTGGTAAAACCTTCTCAGTTTACCACAATCCCAATATCACTTTCCTGTCACTGCTGCATTAAAAAGGTATATCCAAAACAATTCACACTGGACTTTGAAATCATTTGCCATTCATAATAATGATCTATCTTATCCTTAATATAGTTCATCATAGCTAGACAGTAATTTCACAAAATAAAAGTTCTTTAATCTCTAAAAAAGGAAACTCTAGGTACACTTGAAAATTAGATGAAAACTCAGAAATAACTGAAGTTGTGAATGATGACTAATTAGCTGACAATTATTTCTTTGAATAATTTAGCCTAATACACCTAGGATTATGTGAGTATAAGTGGCTAGAATAGAGATTTTAAAGTGTAAGGCATAATCCTGTTCCTTAAGGGCCATATGAACCATTTGGAAAGAAAACAAAGAGACAAGAAGCATTAGGCCAGCAAATGTACATGGATTAAGTTAAAATTCCAAGAAAGGTTGTGGTAATAAGAGTTTTTTGTTGTTGTTGTTGCTATTTTTTTTTTTTTTAATCAGGGCTTGGGTGAGGTCCCTGAGCTGCTTCTGTTCAAAGCTAATGTTCTACCATTTCAGCCACAGCACCACTTTCGTAGATAGTGGGTTTTTATGTCTAGCATGATACCTTTGTTTTTGTTTTGGCTGGAAGGGCTTGAACTGAAGGTCTTGAGCATGTTCATTGGGCATTCAACTACATGAGCCATGTCTCCAGCTTTTTGCTGGTTAACTGGAGATAAGCGTCTCATGGACTTTTCAGCTTGGGCTGGCATTGAACATGATCTCAGCCTCTGGGTAGCTAAGATTATAGACATGAGCTGCCATGTTTGGCTTCATGATATCTTTGAGAATGTATGTCCTCTCGTTTTCATATTTTTTAAAAAAGAAATTGCATTTAATTAGGGAAATTAGACTTGGAGAAGGGTTCTAAGGTTGAACTCATAGCCACAGTTCTTTTGCTTTCAGTTTGTTTTTGGATAGTTTCTCAACTAACTTGCTCTAAGTTAATCTGAAAACACCATTCATGATCATCCTATCATTACCCACAAAGATGGAACCACAAGGCAGGTACCACCATTCCTCTCTCATAACGTGTATGCGCGCACGCACGCTCCCGCACACCTGTGTGTGTATGTGCTAGTGCTGGGGCTTGAATTCGGGGCCTCCTGCTCTCACATGGCTCTTTTGCTCAAAGATGGTTGATATGCTACCACTGAAGCCACATTCCACTTCACATTCTTTGCTGGTTAATTGGAGATAAGAGTCTCTCAGGTTTGTCTAGGCTAGCTTCAAATCACAATCCTTAGATCTCAGCCTACTAAGTAGCTACTAGTGCCCAGCTCACAATTAAAGTGTTCTTTTATATTAATTCAGTCACCATTTATAGAAGAAACTTACTAAAGGGTATGACATGCTTCAGGTTAAATCATTCTACTATTGATTTTCTTATTGAATTCAATAATACAAAACACCAGACACTACAGTAACAGTGTTGATTAATAATTGATATAGAGATGCTAGCTACTCAAAGTAAATCAAAATTATGACACTGTATCACACATAAAATAGTAAAATAATTGCAGCAAAATGGATCATCATTGCATTAGACTTCAAGTGAGTTATTAGCCTGATGCTTAGGGTAATTTCTACTAACCTGTTTTTTTTCAAATATACTTTCCCAATCCCACAGTAGGCCAAGCAATCAAGTCCCTCATTGGGATAGTGTTCAATAATCCTCTTAAACTGGTTTTCAGCCTCAGATAATTCCTTTAATAGCAATTAGAAAAACAATTACTTATACAAAGAAAAATTACTGGAATAGGCTTTATTTTAAAAATTCTTTATATATGCTATATATATATATATATATAATATACATGTTTTAAAAAACTAATTATCAAAAGTTCCTATGACCTTCTGTATTTATTTTGTTTTCTCAGAAATTATATAAAGTTATGACTACATTGCTACTCCAGTAGTTATATGGAAACACATTTACTAGTATCAATACTAAAGAGAGAAATTGATATGTTTGTTCTTCCTTTTATAAGATTAATTTTGGTGCAAATACACCATAATGTATATTCTAGGAAGTGCTGTTCCTTTGGAAGGACTGGCATAACAAGGCTCTCCCACACCCTGGCATGCTTCTGTGTATGTAACAAACAAAAGCTCTACCTGAAAAACTGAACTTTAGTAAAAACCTGACAGAGGCACTCTTGAATATTCTTGTCAATGGGAAATCTTTGTGTTTTAATAAATTTTATATTTGGAAAACAATCTGAAAGTATTTAGTTGTAAAAATTAATAACCCAGTTGTGGGTGTAAAAGGAAATGTTACTACAAAACTAGAGGTTTTGTAAGCAGCTTTGAGGCCAGTACCAAAGGAGGCATTCAAAACTGTTCCAGACCAGGACTGAGCTGGCATAAACACACAGCTTAAGGGACAACTCTGGTGAAAAGCTTTCAAATGTGGCAGTTCTACCATATTTTTGTGTGTTTATTTAAATCAGTCTCATAATTACATTATAAATGTAACAATTACTTTTTAAATTCTAATAGGGTAAAATACAGTATTATTATTCTGCCAATGTACAGGTTACACAGTTATCTCCAAAATTCTATTGAAAATGGAATTAGGCATTAATGGAGGACACCCTATCTGTCCCATCATAAAGAAAAATAAATGAACCCTAGGAAGAATAGAGCCCTGGAAGTGAATGGAACATCAAAGATAACTGGGTGATATTTAGAGTTCAAGCTTTCACCTAACAAAGAAAGCTTAGGGCACAAGTGGGCATTAAGGGTATTATATTTGAATCATCCTAAATAATCTTAGCATTTACAGAAAACCAGAAATCATTAAAAAGTTAAAAGCTAACCAGTGCAGGTAAGTAAACATCCCAGAAAAATGAGCCAATGGAAACCACAGATTGAACCTAATAAGCAGATCATGTGTAGACTTATGGGTACCCTGCACTCAAGAACTAAGCCTAGGCATTCACCCTCCAGGATGGAGAAACAGTAATAAAGTCATTTTTACTCCCCCTCCCCCATAAAACAGCCTAACAAAGTTAACTTTCCAGCTTAAAACAAACTTCCTTTTCTAATCTCCCCCAGGCCCATTCCGGCCTTCCATCAGCAAATGTAACAAATATCTAAAATCTGATTTAGAAATAATCCATGACTTTTCTTTTCTTTGGTGCCAGTCCTGGGGCTTGAATTTGGGCCTGGAAACCGAGCTTTTTGGCACAAGTGCTCTATCATTTGAGCCACAGCTCCATTTCCAGCTTTCTGGTAAATAACTGGAGATAAAGAATCTCTTGGATTTTCCTGCCTGGGTTGGCTCTGAACCACAATCCTCAGATCTCAGCCCCCTGAGTAGCTATGATTACTGGTATGAGCCACCAGTATCTGGCTAGTCCATGACTTTTTACTGTGATGAGATGCATAGACAATCTTATGTAACATATATGCATAATCTGTTGTTTTATGCCAGTCCTAGGGCTTAAACTCAGGGCTTGAGTACTGTAACTGAGTTTTTCTGCTCAAGGCTAATACTCTACCATTTGAGCCATCACTCCATTTCTGGGTCTTTAGTAGTTAATTGGAGATTAAGAGTCTCACAGACTTGCCTGGGCTGGTTTCAGACCATGATCCTCAGATGTCAGCCTCCTGAGTAGCTAGGATTATAGGCATGAGCCAACCCAGCTCTGTATAAATTTTTTTTTTTTTTTTTTGGTCTGTTCGTAGAGCCTGAACTCTGGGCCTGGTGCTGTCCCTCAGCTCCTCAGCTCAAGGCTAGCACTCTACCACTTAAGCCACAGCGCCACTTCTGGCTTTTTTTTTTTTTCCTGCTTATGTGGTGCTAAGGAATCGAACCCAGGGCCTCATGCATGCAAGGCAAACGCTCTACCACTGAGCCAACTTCCCAGCCCCTCTGTATAAATTTCTATATAATGAGATAACAATGTTCATTATCTCCAACTTTTCTTTTCCCTCAATATTTGTGTTTCTGATATCTTTATATTTTTATATAAATGACAGGCAGGTTTCCCATCAATTGTTAAGCATAGACTTTTTTTCCAGTAGGAAAGTCAAACATAATTTTCTTCTACTACTACTTCTTTTGAGACAGGATCTTGCTAAGTGTCTCAGGAAGTTCTCAAGCTCAAAATCCTCCTGCTTGTGTCTTCTGAATTCTGTTTTTTTTTTAGTTTTTGATGAGTCTGTCTTCTTTGCCTTATATATAGTATATTCACATGTAAATCTTTGGAAGGGTTGTGGGAAGGACACAGAACTTAAGGGAAAAAGGATGAAAAAGGGTAACAGTGAAGCTCATTAGACACTGATAAAAGTGAACTATACAATTTGTGGGTGGAGACAGGAAGAAGGGGCTGGGACAGAATGAGGGAACAGATGACACTGTATGAAAGGAAATGTACACATTACTTGACTCATGTAAGGGTAACCCTTTTGTACCACCTCTATAATAATAAAGTAAATTTAAAAAAAACCCACAGATTATTCTAGCATTTGACAGTTGAGGTAGGACAGTCAGCAGTCTGGAATACATAACACACTATATCTAAAAAAACAAAAAATCCAAAACAACCAAAACAAAAAGCAGTATCAAAACTAAAAACACATAAACTAGGTTAATTTAGCTATTTTAGATTTTCAAAAAAAGTATAGAGAGGAGCCAAAACACTTTGTACATAGCTTCTGAAATCAATGTCCTATTTTAATTACTTTTTCTCAGTTAAAAAAAAAAAATCTTACCTCAGGTTGTCCTATTCCAAGAAGAGAAATGGCAAGTCCATAGACTACTAATACATAGTTGATCATAGCCAGGTTTAATTGCTGCCAATAAAAATGCTTTAGTTAAAAATGTGAACACAATTCTGCCCAATTTATATCATGCTTTCTTAGCCACAACAGCAAAAGAGTGAAACAACATCTTGCTATTATTGGCTTAAGGATCAAACAGAATTAGAAAATAGGGTTTGCAAAGATAAGCTGTTATACTACCATGCAGTAGTAAAGACACTGAATATATGTCTGATTTATACACATACACACACAAGTTAAAGCTTAATGGTCTTAACTCACCTAAGAGCATCAGCACTGATGAAAAGTTAGGAAATACCTTTATTTTTTGGGGATCTAGACCATTTAGCAACTCTGTAAAGGCCTGTGCGGCACTGCGGCAGCGCTGCTCCAGTAAGGCCGTGTAGCCATCCTGAATTAAGCTTCTCAGCATTTTCATTATGTTCGCAAAATCCTGCAAAAAAGAAATCCTGTTTCAGTAGTCCAAACCTATGCCTTTTAAGAATAAAAGATGCTAAATTCATCAATAACATTCCATAAGTAACAATTAAGTAAATATCAAAATTAGTCTTTATTAATCATCCTAACAATTCCTAAAAATGGAAATTAAATGGCAATGCTCCCCCATGTTCATTCTGATATATCTGCCATTGCCGGTGACAAGAAAGGGTAGTTCATCTTAATTTCTACAGGTGCTAAGCCTTCCTTTTTCAGATTCAACAGACAGTGCATGTTGACATCTTAACAATATATGTTGTTTATTTATAAGGAGTTTCAGAGTATCTATAATGTAATATTTGAAAAATTTTTCTATCTGCACAGCCTCTCTTTTCTATTTTCAGTCTCAAAGCTTTTTTAGACTTGATAAAAATCAATGTTGTTGTATGTTTCTTTTGTGCCGGGGCTTAACTCAGGGCCTCATGCTCTTGCTTAGCTTTTTCACTTAAAGTTGGTATTCTACTATTTGAACCACACCTCTACTTGGGGCTTTTTGCTGGTTAATTGGAGATAATACTCTCTTGAATTTGTCTGGATAGGTTGGTTTCAAATTTCTTTTATTAATTTTTTGGTCGGTCGTGGGGCTTGAACTCTGAGTTTGGGCACTGTCCCTCAGCTCTACAGCTCTACCACTTGAGCGACAGTACCACTTCTTGTTTTCTGAGTGTTTTACTGGAGATAAGAGTCTCATAGACTTTGCTGCCCAGGCTGGCTTTGAACTGCAATCCTCAGATCTCAGCCTCCTGAGTAGCTAGGATGACTGATGTGAGCCACTGCCCGAAATTATCAAATTTCGATAATCATATCTCAGTCTCCTGAGTAGCTGGAATTACACATATAAGCTATCAGCTTGATAAAATCAATGTTAACACATAATTCAAAAATTTCCAGGCTGGGCACCAGTGGCTTATCCCTGTAATTGAAGCTATGAAAGAGCTGAGTTGGGCACTGGTGAAATCCATCTGAAATCCTAGCTACTTAAGAGGCTGAGATCTGAAGATCACAGTACAAAGCCAGCCCAAGGAAGAAAGTTGATGAGACTCTTATCTCCAATTCATCACAGAAAAAGACAGAAATGGTACTGTAGCAAAAGTTTTAGAGTGCTAGCCTTGAACAAAAGGAACTTAGGGATAGTGCCCAGGCCCAGAGTTCAAGGCCTAGGCCTAGCAAAAATAAATAAATAAATAGGAATGAAATTCGAAACCAGTCTAAGCAGGAAAGTCCATAAGACTCTTATCTCCAATTAATCATCAAAAAGCTGAAAGTAAAAAATAAAAAATAAAAAAGCTGAAAGTGCCCATGTAATTGTAACCCCTCTGTACAGTATTTTTACAATAAAAAAAGCTGAAAGTGAAGTGGTGGCTTAAATGGTAGAGCATTAGCCTTAAGCAAAAAGCTCATGGACAACACTCAGACCCTGAATTGAAAACAATTGAAGACAACTGAAGATTGTCTCCAACTGTTAGATATTCTAAAACGAGTTTTATATAGATGATTAGAAATGTTTTCCCTTTGTAACCTGTTATACAGAACTGAAGTAACTGAATTTTTAAGTGACACACACATTTTGAAGTACTTATACCACACTAATAACTTTTCCATCACTAGATAACATGAAAAGATTTATATACAAAGTTTGTTATTTTATATGTAGGTGAAGTAAATCTGACTAATATCAAGTTATTCAAAGAAAAGTTTGCTCTTTTACAGCCAGTAAAAAAACTGAAATTGTTTAAATCTTTTTTAAATTATTTAAAGTTAACATTGTTGTTAAAACTTTTGAGAAACAAAGGTATTGTAATTCTACAGTATTAACTGCTAGTTAAAGCTCTGGCTAATAATTATCACATTAATGTTGAATTAGTGCTAGTTTGGTTTCTTAGGAACTACATATTAAATCTTGGCTAAAACTTTATTCATGTGAAAGATGGTTTTTTTTGTTTTTTCCCCCAAAGAGTTGGCTTTCTCTACAGGAAAAGCACCGTCTTTTACCTGGTGTGCAGCTCTAGAAGATTTAGAAAATTGTTTCTCCAAGAGACTCTTCAAATCTACTGGTAGAGTCAGTTGTGAACTAGAACTAAAAGATAAAGAAGCATTTGAAAATAAAACAGCACTATTTCGTGAAGATACAGAATATTTACTAAATGTTATTGAAACTGCTCAGTACTGGGTGGGGATATGGCTCAAGTGAAAGACATTTACTTAGGAAGCACCAAGACCTAAATTCAAAAACCAGTACAGCTGGGAAGTTGGTTCAGCAGTAGAATGCTTGCCTCCCATGCATGAAGCCTTGGGTTCAATTCCTCAGTACCATATAAGCAGAAAAAGCCGAAAGTGGTGCTGTGGCTCAAGTGGTAGAGCGCTAGCCTTGAACTAAAGAGCTGAGGGACAGTGCCCAGGCCCAGAGTTCAGGCTCCAGGACCAACAAAAAAAGAAAAAAAAATTACACTTCTATCAGTAAAATCCTTCCGTAAATGGAAAGCCATTATGAGTTCCTGAATACTACTAACATACTGAATCCCTCTAAATCTAATGCAATCTCAAGTAAAGTCCGTCTAAAATGAGAGAAAAACATACCTGAATTTTTCTGATTCACAATTTCGAGATTTTTGTTTTCCTTTATGTTTTGGAGGCTGACCTGTGAATACAAAATTATTTATTCCTGAAATTTGTATGTAAAAGTTTACAAGCCTGACAGTAAGCCAATAAAATATGCAAACAAGAATAAGAAAGCCACAGAAAGAATACTGTACAAGAGCATAACTACAAAGATGTAAGCCAAGATAGAAGGTGGTAGAGTATATATAAATATGTATTTTAAAAATTTTAAGTAGTTGTACAAAGGGGCTTTGTTTCAATTCAATAAGTCAAATTATGAGTACAGTGCACCTTGATCAAAGTCAGCCTTACATCCTTCTCTCAATGTTGAATATTGTAAAGGTAGAATAATGGTTATTATTTAGGTCTGCAGCAGATAAAAGATAAAGCAATGGTTCCTTTTTTTTCAGGCAGTTTACAATTACCTAAGCAGCCACTTAGTTTGAAGAAAAATAGAAAACACTTTGTGTTGTTACTGATGTATTAATTTCATAGTTAGTTATTTGTCTTGTCACTCACAGGATTTGTTTACACTGGAAAGGCTAGGAATAGTTACTGTGGATATAGCATTTGTATTTGGATTAAAGATAGGTAGGTTCTGGATAAAATGGTCCAAACCCAAAGGTGGAATCCATTTTAGAAATTAAAAAAAAATAAATTAGTACTCTCACCACCACTACAACAAAAAACAGCTGCATAACCCAAAAGGTCCACAAGAATAGAAAGTTGAGGAAGGGGTGCAAAGGCAGCTGGAGTCAATGTTTATAGATCATTTCAGAAACATTACAAACAGAATAAGAGCAAATGTAAGTGAGGCTTGTACAAATGTTAGTCATAAAAGTTCAGGCAACACTATATTAACTGAATAACAATGTTTATAAGGAAAAAACACTCACTTGATGGTGGTATAAATTCAGGATAGCAGTCACATTCATCTCCTCTCAAAGTGTCATCTACCATCTGCCAATGACAATTAAAACTAGTGAGACTTTCCAAACAATACATCCTCAAAGAAGTCAATAATTATGTAATAGAACAAAATTTATAACAGAATTCAATAGGACTCACTCCTGGTAGCAAAACGGTATATATTTATTTTTTATTGGTTATAGCACTTGAACTCAGGGACTAGGTGTTATTCCTGAGCTCTTTTGCTCAAGGCTAGTGCTCTATCACTTTAATCACAGCTCCACTTTTGGCTTTTGAGTGATTAACTGGAGGTAAATCTCACAGGAACTTTTCTGCCTGGGCTGGCCTCGAACCACAATCCTCAGATCTCAGCCTCCTGACTAGCTAAGATTACAGGCATAAGCCATCAGTGCCTGGCTGCAAAATGATTCTTAGGAAAAAATATTTAAAGACATGTAAGTGTGATCTTGAAAATACTTGGAAAAATAAACTGTCTGTTGTCTGAAATATATATATATATATATTTTTTTTTTTTTTTTTTTGGGTTGGCTGTGGGACCACCAGCACCTGACTATACATTATCATTATGTAGTTATATGAGACAACCAGACAACTCCTTAACAAAAAAATAGCCAGCCAGGCACCAGTGGCTCATGCCTGTAATCCTAGCTACTCAGGAGGCTGAGATCTGAGGATCACGGTTCAAAGCCAGCCTGGGAAGGAAAGTCCGTGAGACTCTTATCTCCAAGAAACCACTAGAAAACTGGAAGTGGCGCTGTGGCTCAAGTAGTAGTGCGCTCGCCTTGAGCTGAATAGTGCAGGGACAGTGCCCAGGCCCAGAGTTCAAGCCCCAGGACCGACAAAAAAAAAAAAAGGAGCCATTTTCTTGTTATCAAGAGACAAAAAGGGTTGATAATATAAAATTATTTGGTTTTCATGATCATCTAAATAGTACTGTAAAAATATAAGGCTAAGCTGGGAACTTGTGGCTCACATTTGAAATCCTAGCTACTCAGGAAGCTGAGATCTGAGGATCAAGGTTTGATGCCAGTCCGGGCAGGTAAGTTCATGACAGTCTTATTTCCAATTAACAACCAGAACTGGCACTGTGGCTCAAAGTGGTAGAGTACTAGCCTCCAGAAGAAAAGCTCAGAGACAGCGCAAAGGCCCCGAGTTCAAGTCCCAGGTCAACAAAATAAACAACAACAACCAAAAACAAAAAACCCCACGAAGCTTTTTATATTTGGAATAACTAACTTTAAGTGAGTTTACCTTTTGATTTTGATGACCACTGTTTGCCATTTCGTGATTAGTTTTTTTGAAAGCTTTCTCTTTCTCCACGAAATTAAGTGATGCACTAAATGCAGGTGCTGACAGATTCCTAGATGTGGAGTTCCTGAGGTAATAAAAAGAATGATCACTTTATTCCTACTAATTAGTATGCATTAAAAACATCATCCTTCAAACTAACAGGCTGCAGCAATCATAGCTTTTTTGAAGACAAGGTATTATTTTAAAAAGATTTTCTACCACAAAGATGAAGCTTTATATAATAGTATTTTAATAATGGTTCCAGACAAGTTATTCTGGGTTTCAATATTAAAAGTGAACAGAAGATTGACATCATTACTGACCATTTCAATATTTTATATAATCTAAAAAAGCCTGTAGAAAAGGCAATAATCTATCTTATTGTCAGGTAATCAAATGCAGAACCTAGGTTATTATTTATTTCCTTGTGAGCCTACTCAAGTCTTTCTGTAGCATTTTAAAAACAGGAGGTTGGTGATGTTTTCCAGAACAGAGATAAAGGGTGTGAAACACAGACTATGTCATAGCTTTTACAGTCAGGGCCTTGTGGACAAACTGGTCTCCTTCAAACACAGTAACTTGAAATTAACATTTCACATCATTTTCCCCTACAGAATCAGATTATCTCTACTCTCTACACACACACACACACACACACACACACACACACACACACACACACACACACACACACACACACACACACACACACACACACACACACACACACACACACTTCAGTAAAACAGTCAGAAAAATAAATCTGACCACTCACACACACATTACCTCATCTTAAATACAAGAACACACACACACACACACACACACACACACACACACACACACACACGCATGTACAGACATACAGACATACAATCCTTTCTTTGGGCTGGGAAATTGGCTCAGTGGTAGAGTGCTTGCCTCACATGCTTGAGGCCCTGGGTTCGATTCCTCAGCACCACATAAGCGAAAAAAGCTGGAAGTGGCGCTGTGGCTCAAGTGGTAGGGCGCTAGCTTTGAGCTGAAGAGCTGAGGGACAGGGCCCAAGCCCAGGGTTCAGCCCCCACAACAATAACAACAACAAAATCCTTTCTTTTCTCTTCTATCCCTATCTTTACTGGGGGATTGCTATTAGTTCCTAAGATGACTAATATAAGTTCATGAGCAAAATCATTCGAAACACCACCTATTAATCAGATGTTAACTCACCTGCTCTCATAAAAAGCTTTAATTGGATTCTTGTAAGATGTTCGACCTATAAAAGTCAATCACACACATACACACACAGAGTAATCAATGTCTTAGCAACACAGATTTCAAGATTTTTAAATTTCCATTAAGCTGATATTTAAGAACATCAAATTTAGAAGGTTGAAAAATAAACCTAAGCTATTTCAAAATTGTAGTTGTCTTCCATTTCAGGATAGTGCCAACAATCTGCTACACAACATACTTAGACGTTCAATTACATGTGATTATTGCCAAGTAGACAGTAATACATAAATTCGAATTAGAGGGTACCTATCTTCAAAGAGCTCATGACCTTAGAATCGTGTTACCTGGATGACAACAGCTACTAGTGAAACTGAACTGCGTGGCTTAATTCAATACACAATAAATACTCAAATAAGAAAAAAATAAGGAGCTATATGCTAAAATTTGTTAAGTGCACTGATAAACTATGGCAGTGTGACTAACAGCAGAAGAAAAATCTATAACACTAAGGCTCCATAATCCATTTTTGGTGTGTGTTTGTGAGTGTGCACGTGTGTGCTTACATATATGTATATCTATATCTATATCTATACACTATGCTGTAGAACTGTCTGCAAATTTGGCTGCAAAACATCAGGCACCTCTACTGAAGAGCCTTTCCTTTAGAAGATAACTTGAATAATGGAGAAAAAAAATTTTAAATTGTTTTTACAATTTTCTTTCAAAAACTTTACTCGAAATTTCTGGTAAAGCTCGTTTTCCACAAAAGAATAAATATAATTAAGATGCTATCTGTTTCAAATAAAATATGTAATTCCTTCATAATTACCTAATGGAACGGAACACTAATGTGCTTCTACACAGACAGAAATGGAAAATTTGAATGACTTGACTGTATTAAATAAGTATATAAGTCATCTAAGAATTGGTTTATGGTCTTCATTAAGCCAAGAAACCCACCTTCATAAGTTTTAAAGAGAATCTGACTATAACCAAAAGAATTTTAGGTGAAATACCTTGCAGATCTTCTATTTGTTTCTGTAGCTTTGCATGCTGCTGCAGTAGATCCTTCATCCCCTCAGGGTCATTTTTACACAGTTTTTGAGCTTTTACGTTTGCTTGTAGGGCCCAGTCATATTCACCCAGCATAGAAAGAGCGTCACAGTAACGATAATGACCCTGTTCCAAAAGATAAACTTGAGTTTTTCTCAAAAATATCCTTTAAAAGAAAATAGATAAGGAAAGATAATTTGCTTGAAAATGAATTACATACTTGGAAATGTTAGATTAGACCCCTATCAATTAAAAATAAATAAAAATATCAATACTTCAGGAAATTATCTAATGAAACTAGTGAAGTTATAAATAGGCAAACGATTTTAAACAGTTAACTAGAAATCAATATTTTTTTAAATTTTTTATTGTAAAAATACTATACAAAGGGTTAGTCACATGAGCAAGGTAATGAGTACACTTCCTATTGAGCATTGTTATCCCCTTCATTGTTTTCCCTCTGCCATCCCTTCCCTCCCTACCTTCCCCGAGGTTCTTTTTTTTTTTTAATTGTGATTAAGTGATTACATAATTTCCCAAATTTCACAGTATTGTGGAATAATGATGCTCATTTAAAGTCACAAGTTCACTCTAACTTTCCTGGAGCAAATTGTCTATCACGGTCTATAACATATAACGGTGTACACATATACACCATATATTTGATCAGCAGCATGGGGATATTTAGTAGTGGTTCGACCAGATAAGTGGGAGTTCTTTGTTTCTTAAGTCCTGTTAATTTTGTCGTATAACCTAACATTTTGGATTTAGCATCCACTTATCAGGGAGACCATGTACCATTTGTCTCTTTGCTCTTGGTTTACCTTGCTCAACATGATTCCTTCTAGCTCCATCCAGTTCCCTGCAAATGCCATTATTTTGTCATTTCTAATGGCTGCATAATATTCCATTGTGTATAGATACCACAATTTTTGGATCCATTCATCTGTGGTGGGGCATCTGGGTTGTTTCCATATCCTAGCTATTGTGAACAGTGCTGCAATAAACATGGAGGTGCACGTGTCCTTGTATATTGGTTCCTGTTGTTCAGGGTAGATGCCTAGAAGTGGTATGACTGGGTGGTAAGGGAGGTCAATCTTTAGCTTTCTAAGGACCCTCCAGACTGCTTTCCAAAGTGGTTGTATAAGTGTACATTCCCACCAGCAGTGTAATAGCGTTCCTCTTTCTCCACATCCCCTCCAGCATTTGTCGTTGGCTGATTTGTGGATGTGGGACATTCTGACTGGGGTAAGGTGAGGGTTGTCTTTATTTGCATTTCCTTCACCACCAGGGATGTTGAACGTTTCCTCATGTGTTTCTTTGCCATTTTTATTTCTTCATTTGAGAAGTCCCTCTTTAGTTCCCTTGCCCATTTAGTAATTGGTTTGTTAGGTTTGGGAGGGATTAGTTTCTTGAGTTCCCTGTATATACTGGATGTTAACCCCTTGTCTGATATATTGCTGGTAAATATTTTTTCCCAATTAGTTGGTTGTCTTTCTAGCTTGGTTACGATAGATTTAGCTGTGCAGAAGCTTTTTATTTTAAGGTAGTCCCATTTGTCGAGTCTCTCTCCAACTTGTTGTGACCCTGGGACTCTGTTCAGGAAATTCCTTCCTGTGCCTATTAGTTCAAGTGTCTCTCCTACTCTGTCCTGCAGTAGTTTCAGAGATTCAGGTTTAATGTTAAGGTCTTTAATCCATTTTGAGTTGATGTTGGTGCATGGTGATAAGCTGGGGTCCACTTTTAGTTTTCTGCATGTGGCCGCCCAGTTTTCCCAGCACCAGCGGTTGAAGAGGCTGTGTTTCTTCCATTGTATGTCTTTGGCTCCTTTGTTGAATATCAGCAGCCGGTAGGCCTGTAGATTTATTCCTGGTTCTTCTATTCTGTTCCATTGGTCTTTGGGTCTGTTTTTGTGCCAGTACCATGCTGTCTTTGTTATTATAGCTCTGTAGTAGAGTTTGAAGTTCGGCATGGATATCCCTCCCATGTTGTCTTTATTCCCTAGAACTGTTTTGGCTATTCTAGGTCTTTTGTTGTTCCATATGAATTTTTGGACTGTTTTCTGCATTTCAATGATGTACGTCATTGGGATTTTAATAGGAATTGCATTGAATTTGTATACTAATTTTGGCAGTATTACCATCTTTACTATATTAAGTCGGCCTATCCAAGAGCATGGGAGGTCTTTCCATTTTCTAGTATCTTCTGCAATTTCTTTAACTTTTTATAGTTTTCATTAAATAGTTCTTTTATATCTTTGGTTAGGTTAATTCCTAAATATTTTATTTTTGGGGGAGGTTATTGTGAATGGGGTTACTCCCTTTATTTCCCTCTCTTCTTGTACACTGTCAGTGTACAGGAAGGCGACTGATTTTTGTGGGTTTATTTTGTATCCTGCTACTTTGCCGAAGTGATTTATGATTTCTAAGAGTTTGGGGATGGAGTTTTTGGGATCGTGAAGGTATAGTATCATGTCATCTGCAAAAAGGGATAGTTTAACTTCTTCTTTCCCTATGCAGATCCTTTTAATGTCTTTTTCTTGCCTTATTGCCCTGGCTAAGGGTTCCAGGACTATATTGAAGAGGAGTGGAGACAGTGGGCATCCTTCCCTTGTTCCTGATTTTAGGAGAATTGGTTGTAGCTTTTCCCCATTAAGTATAATATTGGCTATTGGTCTGTCATAAATAGCTTTTATATTGTTTTTAAAAATGTTCCTTCTATTCCTATTTTCTCCAGAGCTTTTAGCATGAATGAATGTTGAATTTTATCAAAGGCCTTTTCTGCATCTGTGGCGATAATTATGTGATTCTTGACCTTGGCTCTGTTGATGTGTTGGATTACATTTATTGACTTATGTATGTTAAACCATCCCTGCATCTCTGGGATGAAGCCTACCTGGTCATAGTGTATGATTTTTTTTATGTGTTTCTGGATTCTGTTAGCTAGAATCTTGTTAAGGATCTTTGTATCTGTGTTCATCAAGGAAATTGGCCTGTAATTCTCCTTTTTGGTTGGGTCCTTCCCTGGTTTGGGGATGAGTGTGATATTGGCTTCGTAGAATGAGTTTGGGATAGCTCCCTCCTTCTGTTTCTCTGAATAGCTTGAGGAGTATGGGTATTAGTTCTTCTTTAAAGGTCTTATAGAATTCTGCTGTGAATCCATCTGGTCCTGGGGTTTTTTTTGTTGTTGTTGGAAGACTTTTGATAGTTTCTTGTATCTCGTTGTAGGATATTGGCTTATTTAATTGGCTTACTTCTTCTTTGCTCAGTTTGGGCAACTTGCTTTCCCTAGAAGTGCATCCATTTCTGCCGGGTTTTCTTCCTTTAGAGAGTATAACTTTTGAAAGTAGTCCGTTAGGATTGTTTGGATATCTTGGGTATGTGTTGTGATTTTTCCCGTGGCATCCCTAATCCTGTTAATATGGGTTTCCTCTCTTCTGTTTTTAATTAATCTTGCCAACAGGCCATCAATTTTGTTTATTTTTTCAAAGAACCAGCTTTGTTTGGTTAATTTTGGCTATAATTTTCTGATTTTCTAATTGGTTAATCTCTGCTCTTAATTTGGTTATCTGGCTTCGTCTAGTAGCTTTAGGTCCCATTTTTTTCTTGTTTTTCTAGCTGTTTTAATTGCAACATGAGATTATTTACTTGGTCTGTCTCCATTCTCTTGATGTGGGCACTGAGGGCAATAAATTTGTCCCTCAGGATTGCTTTTGCTGTGTCCCACAAGTTCCTTTGCCAGGTGTTTTCATTTTTATTGAGTTGTAGGAAAAGTTTTATTTCTTCTCTGATCTCTTCCGTTACCCAGGCATTGCTAAGGAGTGTGCCGTTCAATTTCCATGTATTAGAGAAATTTCTGCAGTATGCTTTGTTATTGAGAACTAGCTTGATTCCACTGTGGTCAGATAGGATACAGGGGATTATGTCGATACCTTTGTATTTGCTTAAGTTCCTTGCATGAACTATGATATGGTCTATTTTGGAGAAAGTTCCGTGAGCTGCTGAGAAGAATGTGTACTGTGTTGTTTTAGGGTGAAATACTCGGTAGATGTCAGTTGATTCCGCTTGAAGTATGGCCTCACTTAATTCGGTAGCTTCTTTGCCAATCCTCTGGTAGGTAGCCCTGTCCTTTGGTGAGAGTAGTGTGTTAAAGTCTCCTAGTATTATATTGGGATCTATTTTATTCTGTAAGTTTGAGAGTATTTGTTTAACATATCTGGGTACACCAATATTTGGGGCATATAAGTTGATGATGGTAATATCCTCCTCTTGGATTGTTCCCTGTATTAATATGTAGTGTCCATCCTTGTCTTTCTGTACTGATTTTAATGAAGTTTATTTTGTCAGATATCAGGATAGCTGCACCTGCTTTCTTACTGGGGGCATTTGATTGGTAGATCCTTTTCTAACCCTTTACTCTGAATTTGTTTGTATGTTTGGCTGAGAGGTGGGTCTCCTGAAGGCAACAGATGGATGCGTCATGTTTTCTGATCCAGTCTGCAGTTCTTTTTCTTTTGATTGGCAAATTAAGCCCATTAATATTAAGAGAAAGTATAGAGAGATGCATTGTTGTCCCTGTCATTCCGTTTTCCTAAGTTTTTCTTCTTTCCTTTCCTCCTGTGCTTGCTCAGTTAGACTTTGATTAATGCCTGTCTGGGTGCAGGTCCCAGTTCCTGGTTGCTTTCTTCAGGTTGTGTCCCCCCCTCTTAGTATTCTTTGTAATGCTGGCTTAATGTTTATGTATTCATTTAGTTTTCCTTTGCTATTAAAAATTTTCAGCTCTCCATCGAATGTGAATGCTAGCTTTGCCAGGTATATCAGTCTGGGTTGACAGCTATTGGCTCTCAGGGCTTGTATGGTACTTTCACAGGCCTTTCTTGCATTCAGTGTTTGTGTGGAGAGATCTGCAGTGATTATAATTTTTTTCCCGTTGTAGTATAGCTCCTTCTTCATTTTTGCTGCATGCAAGATTGTTTCCTTATTATTCAGATCTATCATTTTTACTATAATGTGTCTAGAAGTGTTTCTCCTGGGATCTTGCTTGTTGGGTGTTCTATATACTTCTGTTATGTAGGTAAGATGTTCTTTTTTGAGGTGGGGAAAATTTTCATCGATTATCTTGTTGAATAGGTGTTGCATTCCCTTGCTCTGAAATTCCTCACCTTCGTCCACTCCAATTATACGAAGGTTAAATTTCTTGGCATTATCTGCTTGCTCTTGAATTTCCCTTTGGCTTAATTTGAGTGATTTTTCCATATCTGTCACTTTTTGGTCCAGTTGGTATATTCTGTCTTCTGTATCTGACACTCTACCTTCCATTTCGTTCACTCTGTTGACCGTGGCTTCTATTGTGGTCTGCATGGAGGAAATGGATTCTTTTATGGATTGGATGTTGTTTCTCAAAGTACTGTTCTCACCTCTTAATGAGGTATGTTACTACCTCTAATTTGGCATTTATCTCACTTCTTACTGAGGTTTGTGCAGCCTCTATTTTTGCATGCATCTCCTGTTTGATATCCTGTATCTCTTTTGATAGTTCATCCTTGTGCTCTTTCAATTTATGATCTATTTCTCGCTTTATTTCTTAAGTCATTGCCTCCAGCAACCCTTGGGTGTAGCTTTTGTCTTCCATTCCAGCTTTGCTCCCACTGAGGCTCTCCCATGAGTGGCTCCTGGCTATTGAGGATAGCTTGCTATCCTGGGTGGTGATAAACCTTGTAATTATTCTCTGTGATTTTCGCATGGGGGTTCAGGAGACTAATCTGCAATTTTGTTTTGGTGTGTCTGTCTTTGCTTTGTTGCTGATTCTGTATTGGTAGAGAGAGTCTGTGCCTAATCTGGGTTCTGTTGGGGGCCTGCCTCCAGCTGCTGGTCTGACCTACATAGGATTCTCGGCTCTCTGCTGTAGATCGCTGGCAATTCCCGCCTTTGGAAGGGTTGGGCAGCCTAGACTGCTCGTGTTTGCTCCTACGGGTGTTCTTGGCAAGATTGGATGCTCTGGATGCACTCTCCCAGATGCTGGGGTCTGCTATGGACTCCTGATGTTTTTGTTTTTGTTTTTGGGCTGGTTGTGGGCTTGAACTCTAGGTTTGGGTGCTGTCCCTCAGCTTTTCAGCTCAAGGCTGGCACCCTACCATTTGAGCCACAGCACCACTTCTGACCCTTTCTGCTTATGTGATGCTGAGGAACCAGATCCAGGGCCTCATGCATCCAAGACTATCACTCTACTGTTGAGCCACCTTACCAGCTTGAGCTCCTGCCTACTATCAGGTACTGGCGGCCTGTGTTGCCCAATTCCCAGCCTAGAGTATATGGGTGGGGTTTTGGTGGGGTTTGGGCTTCTCTTGTCCTGAGCCTCCAGGTCTTTTGTTGTCACAGGCATGCTTCCCAGGGGGTGCAGTTCCCTGTTTTTCTCTCCTCTGCTGAGGCATATGCTAAGCTTTTGACTTCAGTTGGGAGGAGTTGGTTGTGTTGTTCAGGCGCTGGATCCCCAGGCCTGGTTCCAGCCCCCCACCTGGGGCGTGCCGGTTGGGCCTGTGCTGCTGTGTATACCACCTAGGTTATGCAGCCTGGGGTACACAGTTCAAATTTCTTCTACTGTTGGTTGTCTTGACCCAGGGGCACTGTTCCTGGCTTGGGCGTTTAAGCTCCCTTCTAGGGGCACTCTTGCTCTAGCCTGGCCAGCGGAGTGTGCTCCATAGGCTGGTGGAGCTCTCGAACGGTTTTAGTGGGCCCTGTGGTCCTGGTGTTGGGGTAGGGAGTCTGGGTCATGGTCTGGGGATTTCCTCCAGCTCTGGTCTCCCTTGAGGGATACACTGTCCCCTGTGGGGTACTCACCCTGGAGCTGGTTGTTTCTGTGTGGTGTAGGTCGTCAGTTGCTGTTGCAATCCGAGTTCAGTTGGGATGGTTGTGGGCTGGGCTGGGCGGTGGTGGATCTCTTCTGTCTCTGCCTCTGTCGAATCTGTCGGGTCCAGTGTCCACACTCAGGTGGCTTCTGGGCGAGTTATCTGCATGCAGCTCCCTGTGTGTCTGGGACCCCCAGCAGCCCCCGCCGGGTCGTCGCAATCGGCGGGTCTGACGCCGGTACCTCAGGTGGCTTCTGCGCTATCTGCAAACAGCTCCCTTTGTTGTGCTGCTGGTGCTGGGCGGCTTTGGTGAGATGGAGCCTCTCTGTTCAGATGGAGAGTGAGGGGTGGGGGTAGGATCTACGTGGAGACTACCGGCTGGTAGGTTTCTCTGTTTGTGGTGATCAGCGGGTCTGCAAACTGGTACCTCAGGCGGCTTCTGCGCCGGTGATCTGCAGGCAGCCCCCTGTGTCTCTGGGACTCCAGCAGCCCCCGCTGGGCCAGCTGGCTGTGGCTTGGCATGCTGCCGCGCGGCCAGTGAAGATTGGAGGAGGGGGTCTTTGCTCTTTTCTGTTCTGAAATCATTCTTTTCCTCTCTTTCTCTTTTGTTATTTTCCACCTCCTGTTTTTCTCTGAGTGTTCGTCTTTTTGTTGTTGCCGGTCTCTTGGGGAGATTAAGCGTTGGAACTCGAACTCTCTTTTTGGTTGAAGAGAGCTGTGGTGTTTCCCTACTGCCCTGTCACCATCTTGGTCCCCCCTTCCGAAATCAATATTTTTAAGAGATTTTTGAACCTTCAACAAAGAACCTAACTTTGGTTAGACTTGGCCCAAATCACTTTGGTCATAAATACATATTGCAAAGAACATTTTTATTTAATGATAATCCTGGAGAAAATACAAAATCAAAACTAAGTGACCAAGCCTGGGGATGTGGGATGTGGCTCAGTAACCGAAGGCTTGCCTAACATACGCAAGGAAGGACATGCATTCCATTCCTTGTGCCACCAGAAAATGTGACTCTTTTAAGATCATCTTTTCACTAAAAGAAATCATATATTTATTATGTAAGCTCAGTGCTGTGTTCTTGTGGGCTATGAATTCTAGATCATTTTTAACTAGACTATTAGGCTTACATTAAAGATCTCAATTCAGCTGCATCTCACTAAACATTGCTTTTCCTTAGAGGGTAGAACCACTGTTTTCCAGTACCCAAGGTATAAGAAGACACAGAGATCACTTGGGTATGTTCTAAGATCAAAATTCTACTTCTAGACATTTTGAGATACAGTTAGCAAAGGGTTATTCTAAATAATAAATCATACTTGCTAACCTTGGAGAATATATCTCATGCCTATCACTACTTTTATTAATTACAGCCTTTTCCCTAGACCCTATAAAATTCAGTACAACTTCTGTTGGCTAAGAAAAGGGCATATTCAGAATCCTTTGCTAAAATTGTACAAATAAACACTAAATTAGAAAACACTAAAACAAAGTTTTGTTATTATTTTTAAAATTTTTATTGTTATTATAAAGGTCATGTATGGAGGGGTTGCAGTTCCCTCAGTCAGGTAAAGAGTACATTTCTTTTTGGACAATATCACCTCTTCCCTTGCTCTCGCCCAGTTTTTCCCTCCTGTCCTCACCCACAAGTTGTATAGTGAGAGTCACTGCTAGACACATTGTGTCTAGTGAGAGTCACTGCTACATTTGTTCACCCTTTTTCCTTCCATTTCTGTGCCCACCTTATCCTCCTAAAGGTGGGGACTTGAGGGAAAAACTGGAGAGAAAATAAAGGGGTGACACTGTCTAAAAAGAAATGTATTCACTACCTGACTTATGAAACTGTAATCCCTCTGTACGTAACATTTATAATACAATTTTTTTAAAAAAGAACTATTAAAAACAAAAGAACAATGCTACAACTGGGTGTCAAGGTTCACACCTGTAATCTATCTACTCAGTAGGCTAAAACCATAAAGGACCATGACTACAGGTAAGTTCAGGCAAAAAGTTTACAAGGCTCCATTTCAATCAATAAAAACAAGGCATGGTGACAATTCATTTAAGTTATGGAGGAAGCATAAATAGAAGAATCATAATCCAGACCAGCTTGGGACAAAAATAATACCCTACTAAAAAAAACAATAAAAAAGCAAAAAGGGATGCATTTTTGTTTTTGTTTTTTGTCGGACGTGGGGCTTGAACTCTGGGCCTGAGTGCTGTCCCTCAGCTCTTCAGCTCAAGTCTAGCTCTCTACCACTTGAGCTACAGCGCCACTTCAGGGATGCAGTTCAAGTGGCTTTATACCTAGCAAGCATGATGCCCTGAGTTCAAACCCCAATACTAAAAAAAAACTGATGTGCGCTAGTGACTTATGCTTTTCATCCTAGCTCACAAGAGGCTGAGATCTGAGGATCACAGTGAGACTCTTATCTCCAATAAAACATCAAAAAAGCCAGAAGTAGAGCTGTAGCCCAAATGGTAGAATGCTAGCAATGAGCGAAAAAGCTCAGGGACAGTGCCAAGGCCCTGAGTTCAAGCCTCAGGACCAGTACAAAAAAATGGTATACTTCATGAAGTACACATATGTTAAATTTGTATTAATGAATACAAGTGTGAAATTAAGTACTTATCAGGATACATACATATAGGAGCAAGCAATTTCTTAGGGTGAACAAATGTAGAACTGAGTAATTATGGGAAATGTAACATCATCGTATTCTCAGTAAGTTGTAAGCAATTTGATTTCTTAGCAATTTATTGACGGTTTCTGACTACATCTTAGTACAACACTCAGAACCCTTGGTCTCTAATTTTTGCTAATCTGAAGAATCCTAACAATATCACATCATCTTATTTGTGATAGGTAAGTCTCTATTCTGGAGACCTTCCTTCTGTTGCCTTTATTTTTCTATTTTTGTACCTATTTCCAATCATTTTAATTACTAGAAAGTATCAGTCCCTTAATTTTATTAGCTATTCAAGACTATTCTTCTATAAAATATTTTTTTGCTGATCAATTTCCACTCCTTTCCTTTTCAGTTTTCTGCATATACCAAATTTAAATCCTTCCAGAGCTGGGACTTGGCCTAGCAGGAATAAGGCCCTACATGCAATATCCACAACATAAAAGAACCCAAAAGGGATACAAGAATAAACCCTATTAGGCTGGGTGACAGTGGCTCATGCCTGTAATACTAGCTACTCAGGAGGCTGAGATCTGAGGATCACGGTGAAAGCTAGCCTGGGCTAAGAGTCTGTGAGACTCGTATCTCCAATAAACCACTAGAAAACTGGAAGTGGCGCTGTGGCTCAAGCGGTAGAGAGCTTGCCTTGAGCTGAAGAGCGCAGGGACACTGCTCAAGCCCAGAGTTCAAGCCACACAACTGACCAAAAAAAAAAAAAGAATAAACCCTATTGGTTATGTATGTTATTTATGGGACAAATGGTATCCTCCCACCATATTTCATTCCTACCTTTTGACATACCCAAGTTCTTAAGTTTGATATAGTCCAATATAGTCCATTATAGATGTGCTATTTTTTTCCCACTGCTGATATGTACACTCGGGATTACTTAATAAGTCTTAGAGTAGGGGTGTAACTTATTGGTAGGGTGGGCTAGCATGAAAGAAGATCTGCTTTTAAACACTAGCACCAAGAAAAGGCAAGGAGGAAGAAAGAAAGGGAAGGGAAGGAGCAAAGGAGGAAAGGAGGGATTGGGGGAGGGAAGGAAGGAATTGAACCCTTATCTACTCAAGATAGTCTATAGTTCCTTCCACATTTTTAATTCTAGTTCTCCTATCTAAGCACAATGTGCAAACAGTACCTTGCAATAGCTAAGGTACCCCAGACTCTCGAGATTCCAGTGGGCTGTTCATGTATGCATTCTCACACTGCCTCTCTCATCATCTCTCTCATAGTTGCAGCATCTTAATGTAACACACAGAATAAACCTACCTTTGACCACGTGTTCTTCAGAATAATGGCTCTCTTTCCATCACCAAGTGCATTCCTAAAAATAGAAACAAGAAATAAAGCATTTAAACAGTCATTCTTTTTTAAAAAAAAAACACTGCATGTTGCATATTTTATGTTCTTGATTTTCTATATTATTATCATCTAGTCAAAAAATAATTTAACTTTGGAAAATCTATAAAATGTATTTCCATTATAGGAAATGTGGAAAATATAGGAAATCAAAAAGAATGCAATGAGTCATCCAGAGTCATGATCACAACTACCAGCAGTAATGGTACTCTATTTCTGGAGCATTTACTGCATGTGTCTTGCCCACTTCATCTCTTTGCTTAGCCATTATTTGTATGTTTTGCTGCACTATTTCTGACTTTTAATGAAGCTTCTTATCTCCAAAAATACAACACCTGAGTGTTTCACTTACCACACCTGCTAAACAAACTACACTGAAGAGAGCTAAGTCTAACTCAATTACTGATTTTCTTGGGAGGCTTTAGGAAGTGACTGAACTCCCTCCCTACTTTCTTTTCTGCAGAATGAATATAATTTGGGTCTAGCTATTCTTTTGTACTAGACACTAAATTACACACTGTGTTAGAAGATGTACTTCAAAAACTGTCAAATGCTAACCAAACCATAGGGAGACCCTCAGTTCCCAGCTTTCTAGCTATCAATGACCTCCTGTTCTGTACCACTGTTAGACACCATTGTACAGAACCCCATGGAACCCAGCACCACTCAAGCATTTTCGAACCCTTAAATCAGCCCCTTCCAATAACCTCACTTATTCTGTCTTACTGGCTCAACTGTTCCTACTGTCTTCTCAGGAGGTCAAACTCACTGGTTTACTGTTTTCCCTTTACCTATTTGTCTACAATAAAATTTACTGGTTCACATTCACACTCATAATTCATCACTCTTAAATTGGGTGCTAGTGGCTTACATCTGGAAACATAGCTATTAGGAGGCTGAGATCTAAGGATTGTGGTTTGAAGCCAGCCCAAGCAGGAAGGCCCATGAGACTCATCTCCAATTAACCAACAAAAAGCTGTAAGCGGAGCTGGGGCTCATGTACTAGAGTGCTAAGGGATAGCAAAGAGGCCCTAAGTTCAAGCCTGAGTACCAAAACCAAAAACCAAAAACAGTAACAAAGAACAATCCAGCTAACTTAAAACCACCAGAAATTAGTAACTATTAAAAGGTTATGTACAAAAACAAGTCAGGAAACTTGACAGAAAAAAAGTTTAACATAATCACTTGATTTATTACAAAAGTAACACTATAGTACATGGAAAAATGCTATTAAGCCAAATGGACATCATACAAACAACAACAACAACAACAAAAAAAAAAACAATTCCAGGGCAGGAAATGTGTCTTAGTGGTAGAGTGCTTGCCTAGCATGCATGAAGCCCTGGGTTTGATTCCTCAGTACCACATAAACAGAAAAAGCCAGAAGTGGTGCTGTGGCTCAAGTGGTAGAGTGCTAGCTAGCTTTGAGCACAGAGAGGCTCCGGGACAGAGTCCAGACCCTGAGTTCAAGCCCCAGGACTTGCCAAAAAAAAAAACCAAAACAAAACAATTCCAGGAGTCTTGAAAATTTAAGTAGCAAAGTTTTAGAACACAGAACATTTTGATGGCCTTAAGGTATACAAAGATTATTTTTTAAAAAAAACAAACACATAAAAAGAAGTACTTACTATAAATGTTAAAATTAGTAACATTTTTGGTGAAACCAATATCAGGAGTGAGAATTCAAGCCACTGAGTATGAGCAGATACATGTAACATATTACAAATATTGTCTAACCAATGATCCTCATCCAGAGCACAAAATAAGAACTTTGCACAAAGCACAAATCAGGAAGTCATTTAACTCAAAGAACAAAAACAAAAAAACAAACACTAACAGGTATTTCACAAAACATCCAGCATTGGGGCTGGGAAGGTGGCTCAGTGGTAGAGTGCTTGCCTTGCATGCATGAGGCCCTGGGTTCGATTCCTCAGTACCACATAAGCAAAAAGAAAAAAAAAGCCGGAAGTGGCGCTCTGGCTCAAGTGGTAGAGCACTAGCTTTGAGCTGAAGAGCTGAGGGACAGCGTCCAGGCCCAGAGTTCAGGCCCCACGACCGGACCCAAAAAACCAAACCAAACCAAACCAAACAAAAAAAAAAATTATCCAGCATTAAGCAAGGGTCAGGGATGTGGCTCAGGTGGTGAGAACTGCCCTTGAAGCATATAGCCTTGAGATCAAAGCGGATCACTACAAAAAAAAGCGGGGGGGGGGGTGAAGGGGCCAATATACATATGAAAACTTACCCAACTTAAACACCCTTAATCAACTTATAAAAATGCACCATATCATGACATATCCACCAGAATATCTAAAATAATGCAAAATATTAAGTGCTGGTAAGAACATGGGACTGAAACTCTCTACTCTGCTGCTAAGATGGTAAAATGATACAATCACACAAGATCTCTGAAAAGTGAAACTGAATGAAAGTATTCCTTTGTCCCCACAATTCCACTATGGTTATACCAAATTTGGTAATATATATTCACAAAACAGCACTATCTTAAATGCCAAGTGCTAGGCACTTACCAAGATGCCCACCAACACAATGCATAAAATGTGGTATATTCATGTGATAGATGAACTCTTTACAAGTGCATGCAACAATATGGATCCTGAAAACAATGCTAATAGCCAAATATAAAAGAGCACGCAGTGCACAGTTCAACTCACATTGCACAAAACTAGGTTAAAGTAACCTATGGAGTCGTATAGTAATCCTGGGGGGACAAAGTAGATAGGGACTGGAAGGTGGAACAAGCAGGACTTCAGAGGCACTGGGCTTGTGAGGCAGGTGCTGGCTTCAGTTGGTGGATTTCTGAAAATTCAACTATACACTTAATGTTGGATTATGTGTCAATCTGTGTTCTAAGATTACAAGGAAAGTTTCTTTTCCTGGAATCTAATGTCTGGTTTGACCTGTGAATCACTGTAGCGATGCTGCCATCCTGAGAAGGTGGCCTGCTGACTAAGTCACAGTCTGGTCTAGAAGAATGTAGTGTCTTATGACACCCTAGAGCCACCTTCTTTTTGAAATTCTAAATGCGGTTCTCTTCACCATTTGAACCAGTTCAATCAGTTTAGTAGTATCTAAAGCCCAAAACATGTAATCCAATGGTGGGTGTGCCTTCTGGGCTTCACACTCTCTCCAGAGCTGTTACAACTGTTTACACTAGCTGACCATGTCTTTAAATTTCTCAATTCACACTAATAATTGTCTTCTATTTCAAGCTTCTCCCTGACATCTTCTATGGGTACTAAACGATGTTCTGACTGCTAAATCCAAATACTTTATAACTGCTTCTCAGCAGCCTAGATACTGCTGGTCACTCACCTACTTCTGTAACTCTACCCTGATAAGACTTCTGTCTGTCCACCTCTGAATAGTCTCCTGGGCTGGTGCATCCTTAGTAAGAGTTAATGGTCAGTAAATGGCCATCAACTATTAGTGTTCCTCAAGCTAAATCCGTGTTCCTCTTCTAGTCTCAACCAATGTCTTTTCTAGGCCAGTTGGTCTCAACTGGGAAGCTTGGGAAGCTTCTCAAAGCCACAAAAAGCCCCATGCCTAAGCTTTAACCTTGATAGATTAAACCACAATCTCTGGAATGGATGGTCTTTCTTCAAAGTTCAAGGGATTCCTAATGCATAGTCTACGTTGAGACCTACTTGTCCGAGTAACCTCATCCTAATCTCCAAGATCCAATCAAGGTCAACTACGTCAAACATGTTTCTTACTCTATTTAGTTCCAGACTCCCTAACTTATTGCTTCATAATATTCCAATGTTGTTGTTCCACAGACACTTCAGTATGTACAAGAGTAAAGTCAAGTTCTGCCTCATAAAAATGTATTCCTTTCCAAATGATCACAGTGTCAAAAAGAGGGCTTAGAAGCCCCAGGCTAAGCCAGAAACTTCAGAGCAGTTCTCCTCACTGCCTTCTCTCTCATTTCCCAGCAACCACCATCGATCAACTTTAATTTAACTATCTTAATCCTTCCACTTTTCCTTTTCCATAGCTACTATACTAATCCAAACCTTTACTATCACCAGACGGGAGTCCTACAACTGCCACCAACACTTCAAACAATCTCCGCACTGCAAGCAGCATGGCTTTTTTAAGTACTACTACCTCCTCCCTCCAGTTGAAAATCTGCTTACCAGTCATAGCCTCAAAGTAGCCTACATGGCCACATCCTACAACTCAAGCCAAGTGTGCCAACTAAATTACAATAAGCTCCTGCTCATCCGAACCACAGCAGCCAGGTGAACAAGTTTGACTTCAGACAGCAACGAAACAGCAGATCTATGAAAATGAAGTGACTTAAGAGATAGAAATGGCTGTTTACTATCGAAAACTGTAACTTGTGTTTGCCCCACCAACTGCCTCATACACACAGTAGACATTTCAATAAAGCATATTTATTTTCCCTCCTCTAGTCTCCATGTACATTTACTAGAGTAACTACTCCTCAATACTTTTCCTTCTTCATCCCTAATTCTATCTAATGGCGATAGAGGGGACCAATCATACACCTCAGTCTTTTTCTTATTCTGGGATCTTAAAATCTGGTAAGACCACCAGATTCTCTTTTTTTCTAGGCCCAGATTAGCCAGTTCTGTGGTGATAGGTGACTTAGTAATTAATCACTCAGTTATCAGCCTTAAGGCCAACTCCAAAGATTCTATCATTGATGGTAATCTGTGATCACCTGCATCAATTTCTTAACTGATTCTAGATCTGGCTGGGGAAGGAGATGCTATTTATTGACTCTCTCATTACTTTCAAGGACTAACTAGATCAACAAAGAAATAATAACTCCAAAAGTTTCTATTTTTGGTCATTCGTGGGGCTTCAATCTCCTCAAATGGCCTGTATGCTGTCCCTGAGGACACTCAAGGCTAGCGCTCTCTCACTCTGAGCCATAGCTCCACTTCTGGTTTTCTGGTGGTAAATTGAAGGTAAGAGTCTCATGGACTCTTATAGGCTAGCTGATCCCAAGATCTCAACCTCCTGAGGAACTAAGATTACAGGCATGAGCCACCAGCTACTGGCTAATGAATGTTTATTTATAAGCAATGAATTAGTCATTTTGCAAATTTTATAAAGCAGCGGATTCTGAAAAGTAACAGGAAATGGATCTATGCTGGACATGAGTTTTTAGTATATTCTTTTCTAATCAGACTTTTATCATATGCATTTGCTTGGTTTCATTTTAAAAAGTGTACCCCAGGGCTGGGAATATGGCTTAGCAGTAGAGTGCTGGCCTAGCATGCATGAAGCCCTGGGTTCAATTCCTCAGTACCACATGAACAGGAAAAGCTGGAAGTGGCACTGTGGCTCAAGTGGTAGAGCACTAGCCTTGAGCACAGAGAGGCTCAAGGACAGTGCCCAGGCTCTGAGTTCAAGCTCCAGTACCAGAAAAAAAAAAAAAAAAAGAATGTACCCCAAAGAATATTGTAAAGTTGTTTTCTTCAAAAGCTAATTCAGTGGCTTTTAAATAAAAATAAAATTTATATAAATCTGAGCGTTAAAATCAGGACTAAATTCACCAACGCAGCATATTCAAACTAAAGCCCACACACAAATTTAAATTATCACAGAAAGCTGCTATAGCTCTGGTCTCAGAGAATTTAGAAAACACAATACAGGAGTCAGTTAAAGTCTGTTTGTTACTAATCATGGTTGGTAAGTGATGGGAGGGAATATGACGTGATAGATTCATAAATACCAAAAAGTCAAGTAAAAAACTTGAAAAATTCCATGAATTTCCAAAGCAATTAAAAAATATTCAAAGCTAATTTTTTCCTTTCTCCAATTACATTTCCCCTTACAATGGTCATTATACCCCAGAATTAGAATTTTCTACATGTGCACCATTCAGATAACACTAAATTAAACAGTAAGTAAGCAATGCCTGCTATAAATACCACATCAACTATTCTAAGTACCTCAGGTAGAGATATGTCCAACTCCCTTTTCTGGATTCTCCCTGAGCTGAAATTTTCTGGATATTTTAATTACAATTACCACTCGACTAAGATCCTATAGGTAACAAAACTATAAAAAGTACACTTCTAGAAGACCAGACTCTCATCAAAGTGAGGAGACCTGGGATTCTTCATGGCACACATTCTTAACCTTGAAGGCTCCAAAGGAGATCAGCTGTGGTGGCCAGAGGGACAGGAGGCAGTAGAGATGTCCCATGTCTGTACCTACCGTCCCCCTCAAACCCATTTTCAAGCACATCTATAACCTAGAGACATTTCGATTGGCTCTTAGACTCACCTACATCCAAATCAAAGGTGATTTCTGGCCAGGTGGGTAGCTGTAACCCGAACTACTCAGGAGGCTGAAGATCATTGTTCAAAGTCTGCCTAGGTAACAAACTCTATGAAATTTTTATCACCAATTAACTACCAAAAAGCTAGAAGTAGAGCTGTGGCTCAAGTGGTAGAATGCTAGCCTTGAACAAAATTGCTCAGGGCAGTCCCAAGCCCCGAGTTTAAGCCTTAGGACCAGCATGTATGTGCAAGCGCGTGCACGCATGCACACGCACACTCACACACAGGTGATCAGATTTACACAGTTATTTTAAATTAAAATCACTACCACAACCATCTTCACCACTTATGAATGAAGCATATTTTCCAACTCACTCTTCACTAATCTCAAGCTTTTTCTCCTTGCCACTAGCCTTAAAATACATGTTTTGTTTTTTAACCTTTTCATTTTTACTTATTTTAACCTTGATGTTTCATGATCACAGTCTTGGGTTATTTTTACCTTCGTGTGCATTTTAAGTCACACTTTGTTTCACTTTTTTCCCCACATTTCAAGTATACATAAAAGAGAATGACATTAACACAATGAACACTCATGTACTATTTGTGAACCAACTCAGCAAGAAATTCACATTTTGCCATATTTACTTCAGCTCTTTTTTTTTCCCCCAGGTTACAGTTGAAATCACTGTGCATACCCCTCCCTCCTCCAAATCCTTTTCCCTCCTTCTCAGAGATAGCCATTCCTCTGGTTTTTAACATGCCCATGCATTTTTAAACACTTTCAATACATACTCTTTATTATAGATATGCACATTTGTTTTTGCATGTTTTGGACATTACATAAATGGCAGCATGCTGTACAAATCATTCTGCAACTGTTTATTTTCACTCAACATTACATTCATTTTAACGACTGTTTAGAATTCCATTGTATGAATATACCATAACTTATCCATTCTCTTAGTGATGGATATTTAGGTTGCTTCCACATCTGTACTCTTATAGACAATGCTATATGAAGCCTTGTGTCTCCTTGGGTACACATTTGGGTTTGGAAGGGATTACCCTAGAAGTGGGCTGCACATCTTCACCTTGTCAGATTGCTCTCCAAAGTGACCGTACCAATTTATACTTTCTCCAGACGAGTATGAAAGTTTCCTTTGTTCCACATCCTCTCAAACACTTGGTATTACAAGGTTTTTACAAGTTTTTGCCAATCTGATGGGTATGAAAGAGAAACTTATAGTTTTTAATCTGCATGTCATGTAAGGATAATCAGGTTCTAGTAAATGTTTGACTATTGGATCACTTGTTTATGTTTAAACACATTTCCCCTTTATTTTATTGTCAGCTTAGCATAGCAACTAACCACAGAGACTCTGCATCTAGGCTTAACTAGATTCAAAGTTTGGCTTCAGCACATCTACCTAATATGCTTGGCCTCTATCTCAGTATCAACCTCTCACAGCTGTAAGGGTTTTACAAGTAAATATGTAGAAAGTACTTAGAAGAGCATCAGCCATGTTGTAAAGTATAGCACTATTTTACCCTTTAAGAGATTATTGCCAAAATTATTTTTCCAATTGGATGTTTTCAATATTTCAATATGTACTTTCTAAATTTTTAAGATTCAATTATTTCAGCATAATTTTAGCATTCTTGGTTTGAATCAGTATATTCCCCTTTTTCTGGAATTAATCTAAAATATTTAAAATATTCCATTGCAGTTCCTTTAAAGTTAAATTCTTGCTTTCACAAAGCAAATAAGAAGTCTGGCCCTGTGGAACTGAGGAGTGGCATCCTTACCTGAATTGGGTGGAGGGCAGATGCTTTGTCCCTAGCTAACCCTGCAGCTGCTCAGCCAGATTCCCATGGCAGATCTAGCATCACTTTGAGTTTCCAAACATCTCAATCCTTGCAATTTATCTATAAACCATTCTTTAGGGCATATGTACTCCTGTATTGGTGGCACATCTTACCGTTGACAACATTCCTAAGTCACATCATCTACTAACTTCATCAAAAGGTAGACTCTGAAAACATTTTCCCTATACTGCTGTGCCAATCACAGGGACAATGTGTGAGATAGGAAACTTGAGCAAGACCTAGTTATCAAACCTTCAGGTACCAAGGAGGCATCCAACTCATATTGGTCTTTGCCTAATAAGGAACAATGGGCTCTTAAGTGGGGCTAATCTGCCCGCAGGGGAAGCAGTGTTCAATGACATGCTAGGACATCAAGGAGGTACAAGGATAAATCCTACCCTGCTCTTGGCTTTTACCTCGCCAAGCTAGCAGGCCTCAGTGTTTCTACCTTCATTTATCTCCTCTCTCAGAAGGGTTTTAGGAGGATCTCCTCATGTATCTAGCAATAAGTACTAAGGAAAACAAATTACTCCGGTCTGCTCTTAGCTCTGAGAGCTAGAGGATAACCTCTTCCCACAAAGGTTTCAGACAAGTACCTCAATTTACCCAAGAGGCTAGCCAAGTTGTAAACCTATCCATCTGCTCTTGAAAGCACACAGATTCACCTTCATACAGCATAGAATATCTGCAACTCTGGACCTCGCCAGAGGCAATAACCTAGATATTTGCAGCTCATTCTTTGTCAGAACCAGTTGAGAACAGTGGTATTGATGAAAGACTGTGTTAAGCCCATCCAATCCTCTAGTCTAGAAAGCCTCAGATTATCCATGGTTTAAGCCACCTAAAAGCTGCATAATGTTAATATAGCAGTATTCTCCAAGGTGGATGGATTACTGGTGATTTTTATTTTCTTCTTTTTAAACTCTTGTATTTTCCAAATTTTCTACCATGAGAATGTGTTCTGTTTATAATAAAAGAAAAACACAGTAAGTGTTATTTTTTAAGCTACATTCTAAGAACATACTATCTTCCCCACTCCCACATCCCAATATGAAATGCTTCTACTGAAAAACAACTGATTATCAGGCTCCCAGCTGTCATGACTTCACCAAAAAACCCATTTGTAAAACTACAAACTGCATTTCCAAAAGAAAAAAAGCATTTTCTTCTTGTGAACAGTGATAGTGCTAAGATTTTTTTCTACTTTATCATTCAATTAACATTACTAGCAAGGCATAAAAATTTATTTCAGATGCAAATATGAAAAGGTCATGCATATATCAAATCCATTTCTTAAAATTGCAAGTTTTTTTTCTAAAAAGGGGAATGGAAAGATGTATAAGCAAGAGTAATAGAGGGGTGAATGTGATAAAATTATATTATATCCATGAGTGGAAATATCATAATGAATCCCTTCACATTGTATAATATTTGCATAAATAAATGAGAAATTTCTCCAACTAAGCCGCTAGTGTCTTGTGAACAATGAGTACTTGCTCTCAGGATCCTAGATTTAACTAGGTTTTCTACTTGTAAGGCTCTGAATATTTTTCTACAGTGGATGTACTATTAGATCACCTTAAGCCCTTCTAACAGAAAAGCAGGACATAATGAAATACAATAGTCTATATTGCTAGATATTCCTATTTATAATTTATGTCCTAATTTTTAACTAAGGCTGGGTGTCAATGGCTTACACTTGTAATCCTAACTTAGGAGGCTAAGATCTGAGTATCATGGTTCAAGTCCAACCCGGGCAGGAAAATTCATGAGAGTCATCTCCAATTAATCACCAAGAGCTGAAATGGAACTGTGGATCAAGTGGTAGAGCACTAAGCCTTGAGCACAAAAGCTCAAGAGACAGTGCACCCAGATTCTGAGTTCAAGTCCTAGGACTGACATGAGACAGAGAGAGAGAGACAGACAAGACAGGAAGAGAGGGAGGAAGGGAGGGGAAGAAAAAGAAAGAGAGAGAGAAAGAAAGAAAGAAAAAAAGAAAGGGAGAAAGAGAGAAGGAAAGAAGAAAGAAAGAAAGAAAGAAAGAAAGAAAGAAAGAAAGAAAGAAAGGAAGAAAGGAAGAAAGGAAGAAAGGAAGAAAGGAAGAAAGGAAGGAAGAAAGAAAGGAAGGAAGAAAGAAAGAAAGAAAGAAAGAAAGAAAGAAAGAAAGAAAGAAAGAAAGAAAGAAAGAAAGAAAGAAAGAAAGATTAGTTTAACTAAGGGGGACTAAAATCATGATAGTGCCTATCTAATTCTTTTTCAACTGGTAAGTAAAAGCTCAGTTTTAATTCAACATATGGAACTAAGAATTAATTATGATTCCATTCTAAGAGTAATGCCATTATATTTCTGTACTTGTTCTCACTTATAAAGCACATTTAAATTTTCATACCAAGACAAACAGATAACATATATAGCAAAAATGCTTATGCCAAAATTCTACAGATTTAATAGAGCAAAAGGAGCCAACATGCTTTTTTTTTTTTTTTTGGCCAGTCGTGGGGCTTGAACTCTGGGTTTGGGCTCTGTCCCTAAGCTCTTCAGCTCAAGGCAAGTGCTCTACCACTTGAGCTACAGCGCCACTTCCGCTAACATGCTATAGGATATTAACATCATACATCTGTGTTTAAATGCGGGCATCACTACTTGCTAGTTGGTCCTCAAGTAAAATCTGGAGATGGTGGGTGCCAAGGGATTTAAATAAACCTGTGAAATAATGCACCCATGTGCTTTCACTCCACAGCTGCTGTGTCGCAGTTATGCATCAAGTCTATGGTGTTCTTTTTAACCCTTCACTATTTCTGATAAAGAGCTATGGCAGGGATGTGTTGGACACCTTTAAAATAGCAATGTTTCCCCCAAATGGGCATTTAGCCTAACAATTCAGTAACTGGGACACATTATTAAACTTACCTAAGCTGTCCAGTACGAAGAAAACAAAGAGCTCGGTTACCATAAAGAACGTAGCACTCAGGTCTTAAAATAGAAGTAAATACTTAGTCAGCAAAGCACACATTACACAGCAAACAAACAAAAATTATACTGAAAACATAAGGACTAAAAAACTTTAAAAACTTTACATCTATGTGGCAGAACAGAAAGTACATAGGATTCTGAGCTATAACTGGCTGCTTCTGGGCCTTCACTACCTCAGTAACCTTGTTCAAACTACTGCTCTCATGAATAATTCTTATTGTAACTTCGGGTTATTGGAAGGATTAGATGAGATGTACTATTTCAAAGCTACAGTGTAGGCTGAAATTGTAATTACTTATAGAAATCAGACATCCAACCTTGACAAAGAACCCAGGCAAAGTAAGCCTATAAACTGCAATGGTAACTTTGCAGCTTCCAGTTTTGTTCAGAATGGATTCTTTTCTGAGTCTTCCTCAGCTGAACAGAGAAGCAGCAACTGGATTCATTTGTGGAAATAAAGGAGAAAAGCAGGTGTATAGAGCATCCTACAAAGCTGTAATGGTCAGTAGAAACAGGTATATACAGGCATACATGCGAATTATACATATATATGTTAAATATATATTAGAAATATGTGTGTGTAATCTTCTGTTATATACCTGAAGGAAAACTACAAACTTCTAAAAGTTGAGTGACAAGGGAGAGAGAGAGAGAGAGCACATGCATTCTCTCACAATTACAACTATTTTCTTACAAAAGGTCCCTCAAAGAAAGTAAAACCAGCATGGGCAGCAAACTTTTTTTTTTTTTTTTTTTAATTGATGGGGCTTGAATGCAGGGCCTGAGCACTGTCTCTAAACCTCTTGGTGCTTGACTAGCATTCTACCACTTGAGCCACATCACCACTTCCAGTTTTTGAGTGGTTAATTGGAGATAAGAGTCTCACGGAGAGCTGGGAAGGTGGCTCAGTGGTAGAGTGCTTGCCTTGCATGCATGAGGCCCTGGGTTCCATTCCTCAGCACCACATAAACAGTGGTGCTATGGTTCAAGTGTAAAGTGCTAGCCTTGAGCTGAAGAGCTGAGGGACAGCACCTAGGCACAGAGCTCAGGCCCCATGACCCCCCCCCCCAAAAAAAAAAGTAGTCATGGAGACTTTTTTCCACATGCTGGCTTTGAACCATGATCCTCAGATCTCAGCCTCCTTAATAGCTAGATTGCAGGCATGTGCCACCAGTGCCTGACTTATTTATTGATTGATTTATTGCCAGTCCTGGGGCTTGAACTCTGGGCCTTGGTGCTGTCCCTGAGCTCCTTTTGCTCAAGGCGAGTGCTCTTATCACTTGAGCTACAATGTCACTTCCTTGGGCAGTATCTTATGTTTTTTGTTTTGTTTTGTTTTTTGGTGGGTCATGGGGCAAGAACTCTGGGCCCGAACGCTCTTCAGCTCAAGGTTAGCGCTCTACACTTGAGCCACAGTGCCACTTCCGACTTTTTCTGCTTATGTGGTACTGAGGAATCAAACCCAGGGCCTCATGCATGCTAGGCAAGCACTCTACCACTGAGCCACCCCCTTCCCAGCCCCTGGGCAGCATCTTATGTACGCCTTTTGACCAGTTAACAATTTTGAGAGTGATTAATTGACAGGAAAATAAGAAGACATCAGAGATGGCCCTACGAAGGAGCAGGTTAGAGCCAAATCTACTCTTTTGCCTGACTGGCTTGAGTTATATTACTTGATGGGCTCATATATTCAGGCTCTTGGATACAACTACAACCTAGATCTGTAAAGTCTGTTCTGCATAGCAAACTGGAAGATACCTGCGATTCCTCATACCACTTTTGTTTTGCCTAACTCCTAACTTTATCTGCCACATAGAAAGGGTTTCATTATTCTTTCTCTTACCTATATTCAATGGCTCTGGTGTAATAGATAATAGCTACATCAAATCTTTGGTTGGAAAATTCTTCATTTCCTTTCATTCTCATCAGTTCTCCTTGCTGAGAAACCAAGGTGAAAGAAAATTCATCAATTAGCTACAAAGATAATCAAGAACCCAATACCTGGAAAAAAATGAATCTGGGTTTCTACCTTGAAATAACCTAGGAGATTACCTATGGAAAAAATGAAAATGTAATCTCCACTACTATAGCATATACAGTCAGCCTTCTGTATTTTTGAGTGCTGGCTGCAGATTCTGTATTTATGTAATCTCCAGTACTATGGCATATACAGTCGGCCTTCTATATTTTATTTATTTTTTGGCCTTCTATATTTATGAGTGCTGGTTGCAGATTCAATGAAGCACAGATAAAAAATATTTAGGAAGAGAATATATTGAATATGTTGTCATTATTTTCTAAGCAATATAATTAAAAAAACTATATAGATAGCATTTGTATTGTACTAGGTACTATAAATAATACAGAGATGGTGTGAAATATACAGAAACATGTATACATTATTTTATATGAGGGTTGGGGACATCTGCAGATTTTGGTATCAGAGGGTGGCCTATTACCAATCCTTCCCAAACTGAAAGGCAACTATATATTGAAGCAAAGTTTTCTCTAATACTCAATTCTACTTGTTAAAGGACTATTTACTGGGTAAACAAAAGATATATTATAAATAGACATTAAAATAATTGTTTTTTGATGGTACTATTTGGCAAGCCCACTTTCTCTTTTTTCTCACTTCTTCTGAGGCCCACTTTTAAATATCCGTAAGTTATAGCAAGCCAAAAAATGAGATACAAGGTAGAATTTTGGCTTTTGGTTAGCAAGCAAGGTATTACTCAATAAATTTTATTATTTGAAGTAACAAATTAATCAGGTAGATAGATAGTGATTTTAAGGCCCTGTGTTTGATTCCTAGCAAAAAAATCAGTAACTTATATGCAGTGCTGATTAATTATGAACAATGACACTTCAGGTTAGCAAGAACGCCAACAAAAGATGCTATGAACAGAACCAAACTTTTTTTTGTCGGTCATGGGGCTTGATCTGGGCTTGGGCACTGTCCCTGCGCTCTTTAGCTCAAGGCACTCTACAGTTTGAGCCACAGCACCACTTCTGATTTTCTAGTGGTTTTTATTGGAGATAAGAGTCTCACGGACTTTCCTGCCTGGGCTGGCTTTGAACTGTCATCCTCAGATCTCAGCCTCCCGAGTAGCTAGGATTACAGGTGTGAGCCACTGGCGCCCAGCTAGAACCAAAACTTTTTACTTCATTCAAATTTATAAAAATTAAAGGGCTAGAGGCATGGCTCAAGGGGTAGAGCATCAGCCAAATAAGGTGAACTAGTATAGGCCTCTGAGTTCAAGCCTCAGTAGTGGCAACAAACAAAAATAATAATATGCTCATTCACCGGGCACTAGTGCCTCACACCTATTATCCAAGATATTCATTTCAAGCCAGCTCAGGCAGAAGAGAAACTTCAAGACTCCATCTCAACCAGTAAAATACTGAATGGGAGACAGAGCTCAAATAGTAAAGCACCAGCTGTGAACAAGCACAAGTGAGAGGCCCTAAGTTCAATACACACACACACACACACACACACACACACACACACACACACACACACACACACAAAATAAAATAAATGAGCATATTGTAAATTATTCCTTAAAATGTGAATTAAAATCATTATTGAATGAACTATATGATATGTGAATTACATCTTAATAAGGCTGTTAAGCTGGGCACAATGGCTCATGCCTTTAATTCTAGCTGCCTAGGAAGAAAAGATTCAGAAAACAAAGCTCAAGGCCTGTCTAGATAAAAAAATTATTATGATCTCATCTCAACAAATAAGCAGCAAATGTGGTAGGGCACATGTATGAGCCTAGATATGGGAAGGCACAGGCAGGAGGAGCAGCAGCAGGCTAGACCAGGCAAAAGGAGTTGGAAGCCTATCTCAGGTAGTAGTACTCATATAGAAAGTACAGAACCCCATTATCATAAATAACAAATAAACTTGTTAATATCTCAGCTAAAGTCTTTAATTGAGAAAAATCAAATTTCAACTTTAAATTAACAAAAATATATTAGAAAATTCTCATCAGTATATAATTTCTTCTTTTAAATTTTTCTAACTCAAAGTTTATTAAAAATTCCCTTAAATGTATTACACAATTTTTTTTTTTTCGGTCTGTCATGAGCCTAAACTCTGGGTCTGGGCACTGTCCCTGAGCTCTTCAGCTCAAGGCTAGCACTGTACCACTTGAGCCACGGTGCCACTTACAGCTCTTTCTGCTTATGTGGTGCTGAGGAATGGAACACAGGGCCTCATGCATGCAAAGCAAACACTCTACCACTGAGCCACCTTCCCAGCCTCTGTATTACACAATTTTACATCAATTCTGCATACTGTTATCAATTAACAATTTTGTTATTAACTTCCTGACTACTGGAGAGTTTTAACTGCTATGCTTTCAAACATATTTACAGGTAGAGATGTGTCCTCACCTCTGTACAGTCCACACAGCTTTGACCTTTAAATTCTTCAAGCAAATTGCAATTCTCCGTCACAACTCTAGTTATATGATACTTATCTTAGTTTTATTTTTAGAAGAGACAGACACAAAGGGAGAGACAGATAAAGAGAGAATCTGTTAATAAAAACAAACTATATTGATATTCCTCTAATTCTTAGCTTAAGTAAGTCCATAAAGTTCATTAAATTACTGTAGTTCCAAAAAGCCTATGTTTCTTGTAATCTTTCATATGTATATTTGAAAATACACAACTTAGCATGCTACAGAAAACTGATTTATTGCTTGCTCTAAGTTACTCTGTTTCTATTTCTAGTAATAAGGAACCAGCTCTTATCATTGCACTAATTATTACTCAGTAATTCAGAAAATGCTGTCATAACATTTTACAATCAGGACTCAATTACTCAAGATAATCCAAAAGACATTACCAAGGTGCATTGTTCAATAAAACTACATAACACTGGTAAACTGTCTTCTACAGTATTTTAGTATACCAAATAAAGTGTTAAAAAAAATTTTTTTCCTGTCATAGGCTTTACTAGTCACAGGGCTTGAACTCAGGGCTTGGGCACTGTTCCTGAGCTCTTTTGCTCAAGCTAGAGCTCTACTACTTTGAGCCACAACTCCATTTCTGGTTTCTGAAGAGTCTTATGAGCTTTTTTGCCCAGGCTGGTTTTGAACTGCAATCCTCAGATCTCAGCCTCCTGAGTAGCTACGATTACAGGTGTGAGTCACGGCGCCTGGCTAAACTTTTTAAATATTTGACTCTTCATAAATGAAATATATTGATGATGAGAAGTTATTGGAAATAGTAATCTTATAAAAATTTAATAAACTAATTACAATACAGTAGATAATTAAGTTACTGAAAGTGTCCAAAGTTATCAAGCCTCATCAGCCTTTATATTATTTATATATATTTATAGATATTGTCTGTTGTATATATATATAGTTTATATATATATATATAAATTATTCCACCACAATTATAGTTAAAACTCTAGCCATATGTATTCCTCTCCAACAGAATACCTAAAATTTGAGATTCAAGAAAACTTATGGAGCAGAGTCAGGAGAATAATGGTTCAAGATCAGCCTAGGCAAAAGCCAAGGAGATCCTTTCTCAAAAACAAGCTAGGCATGGTGCTACAACCCTGTTATCCCAGTTACCCTGAAGGTAGAGGTAGGAGGATCTCCATTAGAGGCCAGATGCAGAAGGTTAATTTAAGACCCTATCAGAAGAAACAAATCTTACAAAAACACAACAAATATACTGGAGGGAATGGCTCAGTTCATTTAGGCCTTCAGTTCATTCCCTAGTACTGAAAAAGAAGGATCTAGGAAGGTGAACAAATAAATAATACTAAGAGACAGAGCAAGGTTCTAGGAGAAAAAACACTGGCATTGAGATTAGAGAAAATTTTTGAGTTATTATCTAAATTCTACTAGTTACTTTGTACACTGCAGAAAAATCACTTATCTTCTCAAATTCTTCTACAACAGATAATAGCAGCAACCCTTTAGGGCAGTTTTATAAAGGAGAGAGGAAAATGTGAGAGAATCAGAAATAAGCCCATAATGGTGCCTAATGCATGATACTGCTTCTCTGCTTTCTAAAACAAAATCTGACCTAAAATTAGAGGCCTCCAAACTAATGAAGAAAACCTCTGTGACACATACAGTAGCTAAAAAACCTATCAAGAGAGATCTGTACTTAATTCCTCTCCTCCAGAATTCAAGTCAATACACAGTATTTGCTATCTTTTCAGTGAAGATGCAAATTACTGGCCATCATACCTAATAAGAAGCCAAAAAGTTCCTATTTCAAGATTCCTAAAACCATGCTATAAAAACACTGTTAGTCATCAAGTGCTTTAAAGGACAAAATTTCACAAAGTAAGGAAATATGTAAGATAATCTCCTCATACATCAAAGAATAGTAGATTCATCAGGAAAATGAAAATCATGTTAGCGTCTGTTACTTTTATGAATGACAGACATGAGCCATAGCTATCAGCTCTTTCTCTATTATATAGAATAACTACCAACCATCTTTTTTTTTAATATGTCAAAAAAGTAAAGCAGAAAATAGAGAATAAACCTAACTACAAGGGCTAGGTGCCAATGGCTCACCCCAGTCATCCTAGGTACTCAAAACCATCCTGAGCAGACAAATCTGAGAAATTCTTCTCTCCAATTAACCAGCCAAAAAAAAAAAAAGCCAAGCCCAGCGCCGGTGGCTCATGCCTGTAATCCTAGCTACTCAGGAGGCTGAGATCTGAGGATCTCGGTTCAATGCCAGCCCCGGCAGGAAAGTCCGTGAGACTCTTAGCTCCAATAAACCACTAGAAAACCAGAAGTGGTTGTTGTACCCCCGTCGCAGGACCCCCACCAAGAAGACCACCGAGAGTCAGACATTCCAAAATACAAAAAGCAAGGCTTTATTCAGGCGGGCCACAGCTCGGGCCTCGTCCTACACACCAACACAGCAGAGCTCAGGAGGAAGGCCCTGAGCTGAAATTTCACAGGGCTTATAAAGGCAAAAACCACAAAGTTACAGCAACCAGATGTGTTAAGAGGACATTCTAGGGCGATAAGGGGTGATAGGGGGTTATCAGACCATTTCGGCCACGACAATAAAGGGCAGGGAGTTAGCAGACCATTTGGGCTAGGGCAATAAAGGGCAGTAGGGGGTATCTGTGAAGCGAAGGAAGTTTGTGGCCACAGATAACTCTGTTCTTGGGATTTATGTGCGTTCTGGTTAACTTCAACACGGACAGGTCAGTTCCTGGAATGTATGTTTGCTCTAGGTCACTCATAATTTAACATAAATGACAGAATGGCTGATGCCTCAAAATGGAGTTACTTCAACTCTTCATGGTGCTGTGGCTCAAGCGGTAGAGCGCTCACCTTGAGCTGAAGAGCGCAGGGACAGCGCCCAGGCCCAGAGTTCGAGCCCTAGGACCAACCAAAAAAAAAAAAAAAAGCCAAAAGTAAAGTGTAGCTCAAGTGGCAGATCACCAACCTTGAGAGCAAAAGACCCCAAGTTCAAGCTTCAGAATGAGCACAAACAACAAAATGAACAAACAAAAACCCTAAACCTGACAAGGTTAAAACTCTTACTGAAGTATTATAACAGAAGAAAAACATTTTTCAAATGTTCTTAAGACAAATCAGAGACACATAACTATACATCCCATTTTCCTGAATACCTTTAAAAACCCAGTGAACAAGTTACAACACTTACACTTACATTCAGTAAAGAAAATACTTAACATAGGCCAACATTTGTCCACTGATCCTAATTTGGGAAGAATGGTTACATCGCCCGTATATTTTATCCAATTTAAAGCTTCCTCCATTGCCAAGATTTTCTGTTTCAAAAGATGTGAGTATTAATTCTAAACTTGTACATGGCATTATACATTTATATTATACAGCATTTCAGATACTTAATACAAACCTTATACAACTCCCTATTTTCATTATTCCATCAAGCAGTGGAGAAGACTAGGACCCCAACATACAAATTAACAGAAACCATGGTCATACATGTTACATTTTCAAGTGATGTCAGGCCACCCTCAGAGCTTAAGATGCTTCACAACTTGAAAGAGGCTCACAACTTGAAAGGGGCTGCCCTAGGCAGAGGGGGAATGCAAAATAAAACAGACTGGGATTCAGATCTTATCTAAACTAGGGATTCCATCTTTATCCCTAAGGCTAAAGTTACAAATTAAGGTTTGCCTTAGGCAATATATACTTTACTCAGTCTGTGGAAAATAAAAAAATCAGATAAAACATTTGCTGAGCAAACTGGACCATCAGTGCAATGATTCTCATAAAGAGTCAAAAGTTGGCACAACCTTTATCCTTATTTCAGCATTTTATTATTTCCCTTCCCCTCCCTAAATCAGAAAAACGTATATACAAGATGCAGAACACCAAAATCAAATACAATGAAAACAGGGGTTATACCATAACAAAATGCTGAAATAAGGATAAGAGGTTGACCCATTGTAACAATGAGATGTACAAGACACTATGTTGAAAACTAACTTTACAATTTGGGGTGGGGGAGCTGGGAAGGTGGCTCAGCGGTAGAGTGCTTGCCTTGCATGCATGAGGCCCTGGGTTCGATTCCTCAACACCACATAAGCAAAAAGAAAAAAAGCCAGAAGTGGCGCAGTGGCTCAAGTGGTAGAGTGCTAGCCTTGAGCTGAAGAGCTGAGGGACAGCGCCCAGGCCCAGAGTTCAGGCCCCATGACCAGACCCAAAAAACAAAACAAAAAAACAATTTGGGGTGGGGGAAGGAGGATCTGAGTTGGGGAGATAAGACAGGGAAGGGATGGTAGGGGAAAAACAAAGGAGGGGGTAACAATGCTTGATAGAAAATGTACTCATTACCTTACTCATGTAACTGTAACCCCTCTGTATAGTATCTTTACAATAAAAAAAATATAAAAATTTTTTTAAGTTGGCACAAATATTATTCATGCCTGTAGTATCTAAAATATCTTCAGAAATTTAGTAGCTGAGCTGTCAATGTTGGTATCAGGTTTGAAAGAAATGTAGATATTTATCACTGCTTCTGGAGATTACCTAGTAATAATGTATCAAAGACATAATAATTTCATCTGGGGAAATGTATGCCCACTAAAAAAATCTAGCTTAAAGAAAAAATTAGATATAAAGAAGCTCTTAAGTTACATGGTGGATTTTAAGATTGCATAAGCAAAACACAGAAATCAATACTACCAAATACTGGTGTAATGTTGAGTATATAAACTGAATAATCAAAAAATGAACAGTGTGATGACTGCTGCTTAATTAATGGCTAATGTTGGGTTCAATACCTATGTATTTAATACTTACATTTTCTATTTTATAACCGATTCTCAGTAAGCCTTCAATAAGAAATGAATCATTCTGAAAAATAAAAAAGCAGTTTTCCTTTATTCCATGAACTTTACTTGAATTTTCTAATGGGGAAAAAAAATCTTACATTTTAGGAATACTCATGCATCGAACAAAATATGTACACACACACACACACACACACACACACAAACACACACATACTGTGCATATGTATATATGTGTGTTGCTCATGGGCTTGAACACAGGGCCTCAGTGCTATCCTTTGGCTTTTTTCTTTGGCTCTTTTGTTGTGGGGCTTGAACTCTGTGCCTGGGCACTGTCCCTCATCTCTTCAGCTCAAGGCTAGCGCTCTACTAATTGAGCCACAGCGCCACTTCCAGTTTTCTGGTGGTTTATTAGAGATAAGAGTCTCATGAACTTTCCTGCCCGGGCTGGCTTTGAACCGTTATCCTCAGATCTCAGCCTCCTGAGTAGCTAAGATTATGGTATGAGCCACTGGTGCCTGGCTCCCTTAGCTCTTTTGATTAAGCCCAGCACTCCAGCACTTTGAGACACAGCTCCATTTCTGGTTTACTGGCCATTAATTGGAGATAAGAGTCTCACAGACTTTCCTGCCAGGGCTGGCTTTGAACAGAAATCTTCAGATCTTAGCCTCCTGAGTAGCTAGGTTTACAAGCATGTACCACCAATGCCTGGTTAATATACAATAATATTTTAGTTAACAACGAATCACAAATATGTAACAGTGACCCCATAAGGTTAATAATGGAACTGACAAATTTCTATTGGCTAGTGACACTGTAGCTGTTGTTATGTCATAGCACGGCTCACAAGTGTTGATGCTGATGGAAAATTTACTAATATAATAGCACATACAATTACATACAGCACATGATACTTGATCATGGTAAGTAAGTGATATACTACTAACCTATATCTGACCTGTGTTTAAAATTATTAGAGAACACTCTATGAAAAGCAATTTTATGCAAAACAATATGTCATGGCGTATACCAGTAGCAGTTTAATACACCTTGTGTTTCATGTGTCCCTTGATTCACCAAGGGGCCAAATGGAATGATTTGTTCTATATCACCTTCATTTGTCTAAGTATACTCTATGATGTCCACACAACTAAACTGTTAAATGATGCATTCCTCAGGATGTACATCCATTGTTAAGTGACATGTGACTATACAACTGTATGCATACAGTAGTCTACATGCCACAAGCACTTATAGGATCAATTTGCCCCCCAACAAGCCTAAAGTTTCTGGACATGGTGGCAAACACCTACAGTCCCATACTCAGGAGGTGAAGATAGAATCATATGCTGAGGCTAAGCCAAGAAAATGGTTAGTAGACCCTATCTCAGCAAACAAGTTGCATAGTGGCATATAACTGTGAACATAACTAAGCAGGAAAAGGATTTCAGTCTGAGGCCAGCCATAGGTAAATAAAAACAATACTCTTTTTTTTCTTTTTTATCCCCACCCCCAGAACTGAGGACCAAACTCAGGGCCTTGTCAAGCAAGCCCTCTTCCATTGAGCAACCTTCCAGAAATTATTTTTCTGACCCAATATGAAAAATAATAAAAGGTCTGGAAAGTGACTGCCGAGGAAGCATGAAACCTTCAAACCCTAGTATCAAGGAGGAAAAAAAAAGTAACCTAAATCAAGAATTGACTGCCAGGTGCTGGTGGCTCATGCCTATAATCAGGAGGCTGAGATTTGAGGCTGGGCAGGTAAGTCCAGGAAACTTACCTCCAATTAACCACCAGAAAACTGAAATGGAGCTGTAGCTCAAAGTGGTAGAACACTGACTTGAGTAAAAAGAGCTCAGGGACAGCACCCAGGCTCTGAGTTCAAGGTCCATGACAAAAAAAAAGTACTAAGTACACTTCATAACCAATTGAGACAAAACGTTATCAAATGGATTCAAAAAGAATCATACAAAAGATGCTCAAAATAACACGTGGACATTCCTCAAATCTACCCTGATAATTTCTTTTTGTTCATCGTGTAGCTTAAACTCAGGGCCTAGAGTTTTGTTTTGTTTTGTTTTGTTTTTTTGGTCAGTCATGGGGCTTGAACTCTGGGCTTGGGTGCTGTCCTTGAGCTCTTCAGCTCAAGGCTACCACTCTACTACTTGAACCACATGACACTTCTGGTTTTCTGGTAGTTAACTGGAGAAAAGAGTCTCATGGACATTCCTATCTAGGCTGGATTCGAACCACCATCTACAGATCTCAGCCTCCTGAATAGTTAGGATTACAGGTGTAAGCCACTGGTGCCCAGCCTCCCTGAGCTCTTTTGCCCAAGGCTAGTGCTCTACCACTTTGAGCCACAACTCTGCTTCCAGTTTTCTGGTGGTTAACTGGAGATAAGTCTCCTAGACTAACCTGCCCAGGCTGGTTTTGAACCACGATCCTCAAATCTCAGCCTCCTGAGTAGCTACGATTATAGGCATGAGCCACCAGCACCTGGCAGTCAATTCTTGATTTAGGTTACTTTTTTTTTCCTCCTTGATACTGGGGTTTGAAGGTTTTATGCTTCCTCGGCAGTCACTTTCCAGACCTTTTATTATTTTTCATATTGGGACAGAAAAAGAATTTCTGGAAGGTTGCTCAATGGAAGAGGGCTTGCTTGACAAGTGCAAGGCCCTGAGTTTGGTCCTCAGTTCTGGGGGTGGGGATAAAAAAAAAAGAGAAAAAAAAGAGGATGGTTTTTGAGTAGTTAACTGTAGACAAGAGTCTCACAGGGACTTTTCTGCCCAGGCTGGCTTCAATCTGAAGTCCTCAGATCTCAACCCCCTAGGTAGCTAGGATTATAGGCGTAAGCCACCAAAGCCTGGTGAAAATTTCTGCTTTTTATCTTTTAATGAAAAGAAACAGTCCTGGTACCTGTTACTGCAACCGGAACTAATCAAAACCAACCAGCCATCCTGATCTTTACTGAGCACACTTATGAGAACAGACAATTACGATCAGGACCAGAAAAGCTAAAAACATATGAGCTAACTGCTATTAATTGGTTGTATGGGCCACATAGCATATATTTTAATTTTTAAATGAAGGTGTAGGACCTGTACTTTACTACTTACTGCAACTTTCTTTGCCAAATCCACAATATCTTCCATCAACTCAAGAAGTTGTAATTTCTTCAAACTTATCTCTGAACCCTGCAAACTGTTTATAGACAAGTTATTTTTTAAAAAGGTTAGGTTCTTACCTCGACAAATTTATTGAATTTTATGCTTAAATATATAACAAACTATATGAAAAAATTGTTCCCATTTTCTTTAGGTAACAAAAACCAAACTGTTTCTTTAAATGCTGTATTTCTCTCTTCCTCGGCAGTACCACTGCTTAATGTAACAGTTTTGTATAACAATACTATAAGTATGCAAGCATTTTAATTTGCCCTAAGTCAGCTTCAAGTCTACTATTTAATCCTATTGAAAATTCATGCTATGTTACTGTAACTCCTTTGTAAATAACCTTTATTTTTTATTTTTTTATTTTTTTGGGGGTCCGGTCGTGGGGCCTGAACTCTGGGCTTGGGCACTGTCCCTCAGCTCTTCAGCTCAAGGCTAGCGCTCTACCACTTGAGCCACAGCGCCACTTGCGGCTTTTTTCCTTTTGCTTATGTGGTGCTGAGGAATTGAACCCAGGGCCTCAGGCATGCAAGGCAAGCACTCTACCACTGAGCCACCTTCCCAGCCCCTGTAAATAACCTTTATAAGAATAAAAATTTTAAAGAAAATTCACTCATATTCAAATCCCAAGTATTTACTTCTTATACCCTATTTTAGAAAGCAAATCTGCACAGCATGAAAGAGTAAGACACAACCTTCCACTGCACCTGGCATTCCTTAGCACTGTACATACAACTGCATTCACTGTTCATACAAAATGAGTAACACATAGAACTTACAAGGTCTCCACACAAGGATGTAATCTTGATAATATAGAATTTTGCTGAAGTTGGAAAAGAAGTGGCCAGAAGATATGTATTTTAATAGCATCGCAATAACTTCGTAGGACAGAAACTGGCTTGCTGCACCATATACTGCAGATGTCAAATTCTTAAAATTAAAAGTTCAAGATTAATATTTGTACTTCGTTTTTTAAGGGATCAATACTGCGAATGAGGGGACTTAAAATGGATATGAAAAGACAAGAAATAAATGGATGAAATACTATAACCTGTTAGATATTAAGATATTTAGCCGGGCGCTGGTGGCTCACACCTGTAATCCTAGCTACTCAGGAGGCTGAGATCTGAGGATCACAGTTCAAAGCCAGCCCGGGCAGGAGAGACCGTGAGACTCCTATCTCCAATAAACCACCAGAAAACCGGAAGTGGCGCTGTAGCTCAAGTGGTAGAGCGCTCGCCTTGAGCTGAAGAGCTGAGGGACAGGGCCCAGGCCAGAGTTCAAGCCCCACAGCCGACCAAAAAAAAAAGATATTAAGATATTTAAGTGTTGATTAAAAGTATTTTAACAAAAAAGGTTTTCAGTTTGTAGTAGAAAAAACAAATAAGCATACTTTTTAAACATTCTAATGCTAAGGTTTAAATTCAGGTCCTTAAATGAGAGTTTTGTCACCTATGGCTGGCACTCTACCATTTGAGCCACAACCCCACTTCTGCTTTTTTTCTAGTTAATTGGAGATAAATGTCTTGAGGATTTTTCTGCCTCAGCTGGCTTTAAGCTATGGTCTTTGAATTGCAAACTCCAGAGTACCCAGGATTATAGTTGTGAGCTACTGGTGACCAGCTAAGAATGCATTTTTAAAAGACATATAAATCTTCATATTGATATAGCTGAATATATGGACCCTTCTTTATGACCCTTCAACAAATTAATATTAAAATACAACTGTACTCACCCACATTTCTCTCACATCGGACATAATCTTTATATTGCAAACCCTAAAATAAGAAAATTATTTTGATTTGTATCTGGTAACATGCATAAAAACAGATTTTGGGGAGTTAAATGGACTGTACTTGGGTTTGAATTCTCCTATTTGCTAGGCAGATACTCTACCATTCAGTTGTATTTCCAACCTTTTTATGCTGGTTACTTTTTTTTTTTTTTGCAGGTCCTGGGGCTTGAATTCTGGGCCTGGGTACTGTCCCTGAGCCTCTTTGTGCTCAAAGCTAGCGTTCTACCACTTGAGCCACAGCACCACTTCCAGCTTTTTTGAGTAGTTTTGAGATAAGAGTCTCACCGGGACTTTTCTGCCCTGGCTGGGCCCTAACTGGGATCCTCAGATCTCAGCTTCCTCAGGAGCTAGGATTACAGGTGTGAGCCACCGGCACCCAGCTTATGCTGGTTTCTTTTGAGATAGGATTTCATTTCCTGCCTGGGTATACTTGGGCCTTGAACACACCTGTTACACTAAGGTTAACAGGTGTATGCCATATGGCCCAGCTCTTAGTTAAAGAGTCTCATGCTGGGCACCAGTGACTAATGCTTGTAAATCCTAGCTACTCAGAAGGCTGAGATATGATTTTGGTTTAAAGCCAGCCTGAGCAAGAAAGTCCAAAAGACTCATCTCTAATTAACCACCAAAAAGCCGGAAGTAGAGCTGTAGCTCAAGTGGCAGAGTACCAGTCCTGAGTAAAAAAGCTGAGGAACAGTGCTCAGGTCGAGTTTAATCCCTGTACCAGCACCAAAAAAGAAGGAAGGAAGGAAGGAAGGAAGGAAAGAAGGAAAGAAGGAAGGAAGGAAGGAAAGAAGGAAGGAAGGAAGGAAGGAAGGAAGGAAGGAAGGAAGGAAGGAAGGAAGGAAGGAAGGAAGAGGAGGAAGGGAGGGAGGGAGGGAGAGAAGGAAGGAAGGAAGGAAGGCAGGCAGGCTGGCAGGCAGGCAGGCAGGCAGGCAGGCAGGCAGGCATTCAGGCAGGCAGGCAAGAGGAGGAGGGGAACTAGAGAAAAGAGAAAGGGAGGAATTTCATGAATTTTTCTGCCTGTACACAACTGCTGTCCTCCTAGTCACAGCCTCCCAAGTAGCTGAGTCATTAGCACTAGGCTTTTTACTCTAAAAATTAACAGAACTAAAGTAAAACCAATGTGTATTTATGTAATTTGAATGCACCTTTAGCCAGTAAGTCTTAATTTTCTATGAGTATGTTCCTAAAGCACTCCCCCGAAGTTTTTTGTTGTTGTTATTCTGGGGGAGAATGAACTCAGGGATTCCTCCACCACTAGAGCTATGCCCTAGTCCTTTTGTTCTTAGTTTATTTTTGGATCAGGTCTCATGTTTATGCCTGGGCTGGCCTTGGACTATCTTGCCATTACTGGTTTTCTGACATCCACATTCTTATTATTGAGGTGCTGCTTACTTACCCTTCTGAACTTTCTATCACAAAATATCTTTACCAAGACTGCCTTAAATCAGAAAGCACATAGACACAAAACTGAAACAAAAATTAACAAACCTACTTACCACTCCATCATAGTAAAGCTGAGTCACACGGACGTAATCATCTGACATATATTCAGGAGCAAAGACAAACTCATCCTCAGAGGGGCAATCTTCTAACAAAGCATCATCTACTACGCTAAGATCTTCGTCGATAAAATCATCCATCGTGCCCAATTCTAAGAAAACAACACACATCAATAGTTAAATTTTTTGAAGTGACAGAAGTAGCAGTTTTCCTGGTATTTACTGCATATTAGAAAAATATTCAGAGCCTATATCCCAAGGAAGTAATTCCAATTGAACACTGGGTTCTGGAAGATTTTGTCCCTGTTCTGCTGTTCTTTCCAAATGATTCAATCTATTTCTTCATTTCCTTAGGTTCACATATTTACCATCCCTACTCTAAAACTTATCAGTTTACATGTCTCCTTTAGTAGGGAGATAACTAAGGGCCTCTGGTTCTTCCTGTATGTCTAGTACATGTAAGCTCAAATATTTGCTGAACATAGAAAAGACAAAGTGCACTGCTGCACTTTTACCCCAATTTCTTTCACTGTATCATGTAAAATATACCATTTCATCATACAACAACTGCTACAATCTCAACTTCCTGGCCTGAACTAAATCCACTCAGAAACTGTTTCCTACCAGCTGCTCCTACTCTCCTTTCCCTGTCTCTCTCTCTATCTCAGGCACATGGGCAGGGCCAGAGTTGTCCAGGGTGAGTTTCAGTCTCTGTGCCCACAGCCACATCCAGACCTGCTGTCCTTCTAACCATCCCTGTGCTTCTAATGCTCTCCCAACAAAAGCCAGTCAGCACTGCAAGACTGCGACAAGGGAAAAACTCTTCACATCATACACACGGCGTTTTAAAAAAAGCTTATTTTCACGGTTTAGGCTTTTTTTCCCTAGAGGAAGTTTATTAATGAACGTATTTATAGCTATTAGAGGAAAACTACATGAAGTATCACTGAAAAGTCAGGATTTTATTACTTTTAGTTCTTGCCCAAGTAACTGCTTTGTTTTCCTTTTCATCATAAACCATCATTAACCATTTCTTCCACCTTTTCACATCGCATTAGCCTATTAACATTAGAATAGATCAAGTTTCTCTTTTCCTAAAAACAAGTCCTTGGATATAAGTCTAGTTTTTTAATCAGTCCTTCTTATTATGTCCAATTTAATGTCTAAAAACAATTTCAGAAGTGAAGAATCCTAACAAGCTTCCTAGCCAGCTACTTGCACTATGTGTCACATACTATACCATGTACTTTACAAGTCCCATTCCCATTAATCCTCATATTCCTTGCATGTCCACTGTACAGATGGAAAATGCTCAGTCCCAATTCCATAGTCTCTTATCTCAAGACTTGTCATAATCACTTGTTTACCTCTTGTTTACTGCCGTGTTTATGAACACTGGGAATTAGTTCCTTTCTCTCCTCCAAATCCATCATTATCCTAGTGGTATCATGGGCCCATCCAGACAACACCTTAGCCTTAGTTTACCTCTTCAGCTAGCAAGAAATTTTTTCCCACCACATTAAGCTCTTCCTTCTCAGGGCCACTCCTGAGATTGTATAGATCTAAACATCTAAATTTAATATTAAATGCTTCACTCATATCAGTTTCCTCTCTAAACACAAGTAAGAGTCATTACAGCTCTCATCTTCCCATCTCTTTCCACAGCCATTCAATCTCATCAAGAACTTCTCTTACTTTTTATCATATTCAAATCTCTTGTTCTCACTTCCATTTCCTACAGTTTGGTTTCCATTCCTACCATTCAAGGGAAACTACTTTCACTAGTGTCACCAATGACTATCCACAGTCTGTCTCTACAATCTGAAAGTTCACCTGTTCTGCATGAACAACAGTCCAGCATTCAAATTACTCCAAAAGTGAAACAGCCAGAAAAAAGTAAAACATAAAACCAAAGACATGTTATGTATGTTATCTAAGAATATATATGTATACTTAAAAATTCATTTTTCTCACTTTTTTTGTATGAAAATACAGAAAGAGCCAAGAACTGTTAGAACCTACTCATCTCCATCATGACATGGATTACAACTGGCAGACTGAGCCACCATGACATGGCCACTGGCCACTGAAGTCTGGCAATCTCAAGATACCAAACCCAGCACCAACTGTACTGTAATTGTGATCCAAGTATAATTTTTAGAGTTTTCTATTTTCTTATCTCTACAGAGGCAATGTGGCAAAAATGGTTAAGAACATGGACTCTGGGGCCAGACTGCCTGGGTTTGAATCCTAACTCCACTATTTCCTGAAGTTTTGATCTTGGGCAAGATTCTTAATTTCTCTGTGCTTCAGTTGTCCCATATATCAAGGGATGATTTTTTAAAAAAATACTACCTACCTGATTAATCAGTTAATACACATAAAGTGCTTTGAAGAGTGCTGGGTATGGATGAAATGCCTTAAGCACCAATTATTACTAATATTGATATCCGATTTTAAAAATTTAAACCTACTGTTTGCTATTTCCAGCTAAAGGGTCTACCTTAATTACTAAATCCAAAGAGCACTTTTCAGCTTGCAACTTACTTGACACTGTGGACCACTTCCTTCTTCTCAGAACTCTTCATTGGGACTCCAATGATCATCTTCTGGTTCTCCTATTCGTACGGCTGTTCTTCCTCAGTCTCCTTCATGGGCTCTTCTTTTCCATTCCCTGCCACCCAAATGTCAATTCTCTTCTCTTCTCACTCTCACTGTCTCGAGACTGGGTGACCTTATCCACCACACCGGTGGCTTAAAACAGCATTTTCTGAACTTTCATCATTGGCATAGCTTCATCATGATTTTGCAATCCTCATATATTACATGTATTTAATACTTCCTTTGCATTGAGCTCACCTAAGTGATATATGTTCATGATATCAAAAGTCTGATATACAAGTTACGTTTTTTATACACATTAAGGTAAGTTCCTAACTACTAAATTTTCCAGTTTTTTTTAATGAACCGTTTAAAATTATCTTATATGATAATGGTTTCCACATTTCCAAATGCTGGAGGCTTCCAAATCTTTCCAGGCTGGGTCCAATCTTTTGACTTCCAGATCTTCATGGTCAATTGATAATCAGATCTTAACCAAGATGTTCCACAGTCCCTCAGATTCACTAAGTTAAAAAATAAACTTATCCCCTTTCTATAAAAAATGCAATCTTATTCTTTTCTCTTTCTGTATACTATTTATCAGTTAATTGTTCTACATGCCACATGGTTACACTAATAAAAAATGTGGACAGTCAAACTAGACTCTAATCTCACTCAACATTTCTATCCAACTTACCATTATAATATCCTGTCATAGCTACTTCCCTAAGGAATCTGAATTTATCACATATACACCTCTTTGTGTCACTGCCTTACTTGTTCCTTCCACATTTCTCGATGAATTAAAGCAACAAGTAATCTCTTAAACACTGTCTTGCCTTCAATTTTAGCATCCACTCAAAGTTTGATTTTATCGTTTTCCTGTTTAAAATTACTCAATAGCTCCCCTTCATAATCAGAGTCAAGTCCAATCTTCCTGCTTAAGTATAGATGGTCTTGTGTGCTCCTATTCCTGCTTCTATCTCCAGTTACTCCATGAGAAACACAACCTAGAAGCTGGTTGTATCCAACCATTCATAATTCCTAAACAAACCTTCCATCAACTCATCCTCCAGTCTTTAACCATACTGATCTTTCCACTACACCAAATTTCTTTTTACATCTCTTCTCCATAAGCTTAGAGCACCAGACCCCAATTTCTGGAAGCAGTTTTTATACACTTTGATTATCACAAGTTTATCCCTGTTAGATCAGGGTGAGTACTGAGAATACACTGAGTAATCTACTTGCCATCTAATTATTTGCTTCATATTTCTGCCCAGAAAAACATGACTTTTAACTTAACAATAAACTTGCTTTAAGAGAAAATTTTGTATCACCAAGAAATCCTATGTTTGGATATGATAGATTTTTCCCAATACGAACTAAAAGAAGAAAAATACTAAAAACATAAAGTACTTCTGATTCTATCAATTACAGAGAGCCAAATACTGAAGAACTGTGTGTACAAAATAAAGTAGATTTTAGATTTTTTTTTCAAAATATTCTTGTTTCACCAAGCTTCTAGAAATAGAACACTTAAAGCCTCCTCATATCAAAACTACAAACCTTAGACTAAAAACCTTCTATGACAAACAAAAACTAAAGGAATTTATGACCATTACACTAGCACAACAAAAGTTCCTTAAGGGAATCCTAGCCTCAGAAGAAGGCAATCAAAAGCAAAGAAATACAGAAATTAATAAACTCTACTAGCTCAGTAAATTACTATAACAAGAGGAGAAAAGAAACAAGCATCACAAAAAACAAAGTAACAGGAAACCGCCTATTTCTCAATAGTAACAATGCACATCAATGGCTCAATTCCAATCAGAAGCCATAGAGCAGTAGTCTGGTTCAAAAAGCAAAACCTAGTCATTTTTTTCTCTCCAAGAAACACATTTCACTGTCAAAAGATTAATACAAATTCAGAATGAAGGGATACAAAGAGAACTTAAAAACATACTCATCCTGCAAGTGGCCAGTAGTCCTACTTGTATCTGATAAGACTGACTTAGGGTAAAAATCATTAAGAAGAGACAAAAAAAAGGTCACTTAGTACTGATAAAGGGAGATATCAATGAAGAAGAAATTATAGCGGTCAGCATATACGAACGTAACAGCCACATGCTGAAATTCATTAAGCATGGAGACCTGGGAGAGAGCAAACGAAGAGTGACATTGTCCAGAAACAAAAGTACTCTACCTGACTATGTAACTGTAACCTTTCTGCACATCACCTTTATAATAACAATAAAAATTTTTAAGATTGTAAAATTTTTTAAATTTAATTGTAAAAAAACATTAAGCATATACTTCTGAATTTACAAGCAGTGACACAGCTAAACACAATTACTGTAGGAGACTTCAACACCCTGCTCTCACCAAAAGACAGGTCAACCCAACAAAATATTAGTAAAGAAAACTCAAAATTAAGTGACATCATAACCCAAGTGCATTTAATGGACATCTACAGCATATTTCATCCAGTAACTCCACAGTGCACATTATTCTCAGCAATCCATGAAACTTCCTCCAAAACAGATCACAATCTAGCAGATACAGAAAGCTTGAAAGAATACAAGAAAATTAAAATAACTTCCTGTATTCTATCTTACCACAACAGAATTACACTAGAACCCAACAGCAAGATACTACAGAAACATTCAAACTGATGGAGATGGAACAATATATTGTTGAGTAAGCTGGGTCACTGAAAAAATTAAGGGAGAAATCAAATAGTTCCTGCAAACGAGGATTACAGTTCAAAGCTGCCTGAGAAAAGCTAGATAACAGCCCTTTAGAAAAACAAAGTAAAAGCAAAGAACTAAAGATATGGCTCAAGTGGTAGAGTTCCTGCAAGCACAAGGCCCTGAGTTAAATATTCAGTATCACAAAAAAAAAAATAAAAATTATAAAGACTAGGCACAGCTGAAGAGAAAAATGATCTCCAAGATACATCTGATGAAGTTATCTAGCATTGTAAGGAGAGACAGAGGTGAAAAATATGAAAGAGTAAATGATCTGGAAATAGTTCAACGTACTATATGTCTAGTTAAAACTCCAACAGGGAAAAAGAGATACAAATAAGAGAAAAAAAATTTTACATACAGGCCTCATAAAAGACAAAATTCAGAAGAAACATACACAGTCAAAACAGGATGAAATAAAAGCAATTTTTAGCTATACTTAGAAGTGAAATGACATAAAACTCAAAATAGAAAATCCAATGAGCCTAAAGAAAGATTTTTTTCTTTAAAATGTATAAAGCAGAAAATGTATATTTTCATCATATGGACAGAAAACAGCTCATGTCTGTTATAATAATCTCTTAAAAATCCAGGTTAAGCCGGGCACTGGTGGCTCACGCCTGTAATCCTAGCTACTCAGGAGGCTGAGATCTGAGGATCGTGGTTCAAAGCCAGCCCGGGCAGGAGAGACCGTGAGACTCCTATCTCCAATAAACCACCAGAAAACCGGAAGTGGCGCTGTAGCTCAAGTGGTAGAGCGCTCGCCTTGAGCTGAAGAGCTGAGGGCCAGCGCCCAGGCCCAGAGTTCAAGCCCCACGACTGACCAAAAAAAAAAAAAAAAAAAAAAAATCCAGGTTAAAATAAAAACATTTTTAGATAAAAAGTAAATTCATCACCAATCAAGAGACTTGAATTAAAGGAATTTCTAAAATATACCAATTTAAAAACAGATTGGCCAGGTGAGGTGGTATAGACCCTGTAATACTACCTATGGAAGCACAGACAGCAGGATTCCAGTTTGAGGCCAGCCTGGAACCAAAACAGGAGCCTCTATCTCATAAACAGCTAAAGCAAAAAGAGCTGAGGTCATGGCTCATGTCCTATCAATCATCTGCCTAGCAAGTGTGAGGCACTGTGTTCAAATTCCAGTACCAAAAAAGAAGAGAACAAAAACAGATTGTCTCATAGGCCTAAAAGAATTTTTTTTTGTTGTTATATATGTATGCATGCCAATCTTGGGGCTTTGGGGCTCCAAGTGAACACTCTAACACTTGGGCCACAGCTCCACTTTTGGCTTTTTTGTGGTTAACTGAAGATAAGAATTGCACAGACTTTCCTGCTGGGGCTGGCTCTGAACCATGGTCCTCAGATCTCAGTTCCTAGTAGCTGCTTGTCATGAGCCACCAGTGTTCAGCAGAAATATAATTTTTAGGGGCTTGGAAATTGGCTCAGTGGTAGAGCGCTTGCCTTGCATACATGAGGCCCTGGGTTCGATTCCTCAGCACCACATAAGCATAAAAAAAAAAGCAGGAAGTGGTGCTGTGGCTCAAATGGTAGAGCACTAGCCTTGGGCTGAAGAGCTGAGGGACAGAGCCCAGGCCCAGAGTTCAAACCCCATGACCGGACCCAAAAATAAATAAAGAAAAAAGAAATATAATTTTTATGGGCTGGGAAAGTGGCTCAGTGGTAGAGCGCTTGCCTTGCATGCATGAGGCCCTGGATTCGATTCCTCAGCACCACATAAGCAGGAAAAAAAAACATGGAAGTGGTGCTGTGGCTCAAGTGGTAGAGTGCTAGCCTTGAGCTGAAGAGCTGAGAGACAGTGCCCAGGCCCAGAGTTCCAGGCCCCACGACCAGACCCAAAAAAAATAAAAAATAAAAATAAATATAATTTTTATAAGCAAACACCTAAAATGTATTGATTCAAAAAGAAAATGGAAAATAAAATGAAGGAAAATTATATTCTGGGTAAATTAAAAAAACTAAAGCAAAATTAGGGATAAAAAGGATGGCAATGGAATAAAGGTCCAATACACTAAAAAAAAAAATATTAAGCTTGCATGCATCTAATAAGAAGTCTGAAAGTACATAGAAACAAATAGAAATAACCAGCTACTGGTTGCCAATGGCTCACACCTAGCAGAAAGTTGGAGAGACTTTTATCTCTGATTATCAAAAAGCTGGCTCAGGAGGCTGAGATCTGAGGATCACAGTTCAAAGCCAACCCAGGCAGGAAAGTTCGTGAGACTTATCTCCAATTTGCCACCTGAAAACTGGAAGTGGCGCTGTAGGTCAAAGTGGTAGAGCGCTAGCCCTGAACAAAAAAGCTAAGAGACAAGGCCCAGGCTCTGAGTTCAAGCCCCATCACCAAATAAATAAATAAATAAATAGGAAGTTGCCAGACACAGATGGCTCGTGACTGTAATCCCAGCTACTCAGGAAGTTGAGGTCTGAGGATCATGGTTCAAAGCCAGCACAGGCAAGAAAGTCTGTGATACTCTTAACCCCAATAAACTGCCAAAAAAAGCTGGAAGTAGAGCTGTGGCTCAAGTGTTTGCGCACTAGCCTTGAGCAAATAAAAAAATCCCAGGCCCTAAGTTTAAAGCCCAAAATAAGCAAACACATAAAAAATGGTTACAATTATAGGCAATTGCCAGGCAGCAGTGGCTCACCCCTGTAATCCTAGCTATTCAGGAGGCTGAGATCTGAGGATCACAGTCCAAAAGCCAGCCTGTGCAGAAAAATCCATGAGACTCTTATCTCCAATTAACCACTCAAAAACCAGAAGTGAAGTTGTGGCTCAAAATAGTAGAGAGCTAATCTTGAGCAAAAAAGCTCTGAGATGTAACCCCTCTGTACAGTATTTTCACAATAAAAAATAAAAATAAAAATAAAAATAGCTCTGAAACAGCACCCAGGTCCTGAGTTTAAGCCCAATAATTGACACCCCCCCTCAAAAAAAAAAAAAGCTATGTTAGATAAAGGAAAAAAATGGAGGGGCTGGGAAGGTGGCTCAGTGGTAGAGTGCTTGCCTTGCATGCCTGAGGCCCTGGGTTCGATTCCTCAGCACCACATAAGCAAAAAGAAAAAAGCCGGAAGTGGCGCTGTGGCTCAAGTGGTAGAGTGCTAGCCTTGAGCTGAAGAGCTGAGAGACAGCGCTCAGGCCCAGAGTTCAGGCCCCACAACCGGACCCAAAAAAAAAAAAAAAAAAGGAAAAAAATGGATCTTGGAAAAGTTTATAAATGCTTATAGGGCTAAAAATGTGGCTTAGCGATACAGTGCTTGCCTAGCATGCAAGAAGCCCTGGGTTTGATTTCTCAATACCATATAAACAGAAAAAGCCAGAAGTGACGCTGTGGTGTGCGAGCCTTGAGCAAAAGAAGCTCAGGGACAGTGCCCAGGCCCTGAGTTTGAGCCCCAGGATAAATAAAATAAAAATGCTTATACTATGGAATAACGACTAAAAATTAACATTTAGCAAGCAATTTAAATTAGAAAAATAAACACTAAACTCAAGAAAATAAAAGTAAAAAAAAAGTCAATTAATAGAAACAAATATAATAGGATTAAGCCAAAGTGACTTTTTACAAGATATACCACATTCCCAAGATATGCTGGAAATCATGTGATAAAATGACAAAGTTTTCACTAACCTAATCAACAGAAAATGCTGTTCTTCGTGGGGAAGCATTCCCAATATCAAACTAAGAATACCTCTATAAGCACTTCTAATGAACTACTATAATGGCCCTATTAAACACAGACCTGAAAGTGTGCTACAACACTAAGAAAAATGAATTAAAAAGGAAACTAAATGGAAAAGAAAAATCCAAATGTCATCATTTGCAATAGTACAATTTTCCTCAGAGAAAACATAAGGGAATTCAAGGAAATACATTAGAAACAATAAATACGTTTAAGAAGAGCATGCCCAACACCAATATAAAAATTCACGAAGTTTCTATTTACTAACAATTATCAGAAAATAGAACCTTTGTATGAAACTTCTTTGTTTAGCCTGGTGTTAAAATTTTTAAAAATGAGAAAAGGAATACTGTTACTAAGTGCTGAGTGTTCATATATACTAAAAAAAAAAAAAATAGAACCTTTAAAAAACATCGTCAGCCAGGTGCTGGTGGCTCACACCTGTAATCCTAGCTACTCAGTAGGCTGAGATCTGAGGATTGTGGTTCAAAGCCAGCCCAGGCAGGAAAGTCTGTGAGATTCTTTTCTCCAATAAGCCATTCTTTTCTCCAATAAGAAAACCGAAGTGGCACTGTGGCTCAAGTGGTAGAGCACTAGCCTTGAGCTGAAGAGCTGAGGGACAGTGCCCAGGCCCAGAGTTCAAGTCCCACCACCACCAACAACAACAACAACAAAAAGATTTAAAACCTAAATAGCTAGACAATGGTGGCTCACACTATAATCCTAGCAACTCAGGAAGCTGAGATCTAAGGATCACAATTCAAAGCCAGCTTAACCAGGAAAAATCCATAGGAAAACTCCTATTTATCTCCTATTAATCACCAAAAAATCACAAATGGAGCTATGGCTCAAAGAAGAGTATCAGCCTTAAGTACAAAAGCTCAGGGGCAGCGCCCAGGCCCTGAGTTCAAGGCCCAGAACTGCACAATAAAAACAAAAAAATACTAAAACTCCAACAACAAAAAAACCTAAATAAACAAATCTTACAGGTCTCAATTCTCTCCAAATCAGACTCAATCAATTCCAATTAAGTCCCAAAGGGTTTTTAAATAATATGCAACAAGCTGATGCTTAAAGGTGTAAGAATAGCTGGGACTCCAAGACCTTCCTAAAATACCAAGATTTCAGATAAAACTAGCACTTGCAATTAAGACAGTGTGGACAACACAGATAAGGTAACACTTAACACAGATAGGCAACTGAGAAACAGACCCATAGAAATATGAACATGAAGATGCCATAGTATTCCAGTATCACTGGCTTACATCTATAATCCCAGCTTCTCAGGAAGCTGTTATCTAAGTGTCATAGTTCAAAGCCAGCTCAGGCAGAAAAGTCCAAGACATTCATCTCCAACAAAGTGCTCAAGAGGTAACTTACATACCAGCCACACACACACACACACACACACACCCTCCATTACCAGCAGTGTGCCAGTGTATATTTACAATACATATATAAATGTAAGATCAGGGTTACCAAATGGAGGGGGGGAATGTATGCAAAAGAGAGGGTCGATTAGAGCTCTGGGGAGTACAGGGCCAGCAGGAATGAGCCACATGGAGGGATAAAATGAATGTTAACCACAAATTCACAAAATCCTACAGAAAAATCAGTTCCAGAAGGATTATTAAGGAGTCATCATTTAAAAACTTCTAAAAAGAAAACAGGAATGTCCTCATAAGCTCAGAGCAAGAAGGTTTCCCAGTAAGATTACACTAAAATGCAACATCTGTTTACCAGAATACATAATACCATAAAGAGTAAAGCCAGGCCAAAACTAGAAGACTCTTTTTTTTTGGGGGGGGGGAGGTCTGGTCATGGGGCCTGAAAATGGGCCTGGGCGCTGTCCCTCAGCTCTTCAGCTCAAGGCTAGCGCTCTACCACTTGAGCCACAGCACCACTTCCAGCTTCTTTCTTTTTGCTTATGTGATGTTGAGGAATAGAACCCAGGCCTCAGGCATGCAAGGCAAGCTCTCTACCACTGAAGCACCTTCCCAGCCTACTAGAAGACTCTTTACAATGCCTGTGTCCAATATAAGATCAGGGTTGCTAGTTTGTTCTAAAAGACAACTCAACAGAAAAAAATGAGCAAAAAGATATAACCATATATTTCATACAAAGAAAACACAGATGATTCATAAATATACAAAAGATGCTCAATCTCATTAATAACCAAAGAAATGCCAATTTAAACCACAACTGTGTATTACTTCATTACTATTCTACTGGCCACGTATTAAGAAGTCTAACAAATGTTAGAGAGGCTGCACATCAACTATAATTCTCACTATCGATAGAAGTAAAAAGTTGACAAACTGTTAGCCAGTGTTGCACAACCACCTCAAAAACAATGTAGAATCCCTTCATGAAGTTTAACATTCACACCTTTAACTCAGCAATTCCACTTCTAGCAAACAGCTTACCATAGTGGATTTCAACCTACTTTCTGTTCATGAACCACCAAAAATGTGCTTGAAAATCCCCTATCTTCCACATGTTGCAATAATAGCTTTTTTTTTTTTTTTGGGGGGGGGGTCCGGTCATGGGGTCTGAACTCTAGGCCTGGGCGCTGTCCCTCAGCTCTTCAGCTCAAGGCTAGCACTCTACCACTTGAGCCACAGCGCCACTTCCGGCTTTTTTCTTTTTGTTTATGTGGTGCTGAGGAATCGAACCCAGGGCCTCATGCATGCAAGACAAGCACTCTACCACTGAGCCACCTTAAAGTCAGAATTAAGATTAAATAATTGCAAATGATGAACTTCTACAGTATCATAGTGGCATTTTAAAGCAAAACTGAGATGATAATTTAAATGTTATAATTATTAGCATAGTTGATGAAAATAACTATACACACTGATAATTAAACAACAACAACAACAACAACAAAAGTAAAACTGCACTGGAAATGCCTCTCTGAAAGAAATGGAGGAGCCTAAAAGAGGATTCCTCTCACTCTATGTATTGCATTTTAAATTATTCCATTGTTTCCCAGAGGTTTCCAATTTGGAATTACACAGACATTAGGTCTTCCCTGTGGTAAGAGGTTTGCCTTTCTTATGTAAAGTGCCACTGCAAAAGGGAAGGTGAGAAAGTTGAACCAGCAGGAAACTGCTACCAAAGATATCAAGCATTACCAATTTTAGGAAAGAGCACATACATAATCTAAAACCCTAGAAATGCATTCGTTAACACTGTTTATACTCACACACTTTAACTCTTTATTATTTCCTTAGGAGTCATATACCCAAGGAGGAAAATTAGAGAAATTCTCACAACTATGTATTGTATATCAGAATCCTCAAAAGAGCAAAACCTAGAAACAACAAAATGCCTAGCAACAGGAGAATGAATTAAAAAATTGTGTTATATTCACTGATGGAATATTACACAACAGTGAAAAACTAGTGTTTACATCTATACTTAATATTGGTGACTCAGAAACATAATACTGAGTAAAATAAGCAAGTTCCAAAAGACTACAATATCTTTTACTCAAAAACATAGACACCATACAATATTACTGAAGGATATGTAAAAATCTGATATAAAATTATTTTCTAATGCAAGGAATAACTCAGGATCATTACCTCCAGAAGTAAGGACATTGAATGTTGGCTATTTTTATTGATGGTAAATTCATAGATGCTCATTTTATTGTTTTGCTTCACAGCTTGCACATTACATATTATAAGGATTGTTTAAACATATGAAATAATGCTTTTACTAAACCACCTCACTTAGCACTAGAGGTACATAATCATGGAAATCCTATCTTTACATCAACCTTATTAACATTAGGTACATAACAGTCATTGGAATTGATTTTATCAGGACCAAATTCCATACAGACTGAGCCAATTACCTGTGAGTGGTTGACCCATTGCTAAAGCAGAAGCTAAATTTGCAGCAAATTTAGCAGCAAGCTAAAGTAGGAAGGAAGCTGGTCAGTAAAGAGAAGGCAAAAAATGTAGTTAGCAAATATGTGAGGAGATGGGAGTTCTCACTATCAGTGCAGGTGAAAACTGCTACAATCACTTTGAGAGCTTCAGTAATACTTGGTTAAGCTGAAAACACATATATTGTCCTATCCAGTGTATCTGCTACTAGGTAAACTTCCTAGATAAACCCAAATGTGTGCACAGGAGACAGGTACAAAAATATCTATTCCAAGAACAATTTCTTAAGAGTCAAAAACTATAAACAATTCAAAGTCCATCAACAGGGTAATATATATATGGTATATTCATATGATTTGATTCTATACCAACAATTAGAATGAACCAAGGAAAACAGTAATTCAATTTATGTATATATAAATCTCAATCATGATGCTGAGTGAAAACAAGTTGCAAAAAGACATACGTAGTTTAGTATCACTGACGTTTAAAAACAATACTATATAGTTTATGGATTCGCTGTGATCAAAGTATAAAATATTCAAAGAAATGATAAGCACAGGCCTGAACACACATGGCTATCTGAATAAGGAGAGTAGATGGAACCTCCAGAACCTTTTATTTATTTTCTTTTTAGAAAGATCTGAAGTCATTTTGGCAAAGCAATTACACCTGTAAAATCTAAACCATTGAATGGTTGTTTCTGTTTTATATTAGAAATAACCCAGAAATTAAAAAAAAGAAAATTAGACAATAGTATGGAAATTGAGCAGAACAGCCAGAAACAGCCAAAACGCAGCCCTTGAGCGCAAAGCATCAACCCATCAGAAACGTGGTACAACTTGAGTCCCTAAAGAGTCTGTCTTTCCATCGTGGACCTTTGTAATAAATTCCATCTTCCTTAACATAAAATGCAAATTTATTGCCATTAAAAAAAATCCTAATTAGAGTTGTAATATGAGCAAACTGCTCCCAAGGGAGCAGTAACATCTGTAAGATTTCTATCTTGCTTCCCTTACCAAAATCAAGAGATTTACACGGTTGCCATAAAACACTCCCTGAACTACCAAGGGTTATCACGCAGCTAGGTTGGGTGGGTTTTTTTTTTGGGGGGGGGGGGGAGGGAGCAGTTGTCATGGCAACATGTTTTGGAAGGCGTTTCCCAATTGATGGGTTTGCGGGAGTCCAGAGGCCGCCGCCGCCCCCCTCCCCCCTCCCCCCCCCCCCCCCCCCGCACTGGTACCAGCTCGCAAGCACCTGCCCCTCCTCTGCGCGGCGGGGCAGCGGGCCGGCCCTCGTCAGCCCTCGGCCTCCGCGGGGAGGAGGATGCTCAGTAGCGGCCGCGGGAGCTGGGCGGAGGGGCGGGCCTCCTCCCCTTCCTCATCCCGCCCTTTTCCTCTCCAACACCTCCTCCTCCCCTCCCCGTGGTCCAGCGCTCGCTTTGAGCATCTCCAAGAAAACAGGTGACGCACACGCGCGCGCACGTACACGAACACTCGAGAAGGACACCTCGGACACGCGCTCACGAGCACGACGGGACCCCCGTGCAATTCACCGCCGGGCCTCGTCGCGACGGCAGCGGGCGCGAACCCCGCGGAGGGAGCACAAAAGGGGGGTGTACACCCACGCCTCCGCTGCGAAGCGTGTCACACGGGTGGGGGGCTGCGGGGACCCACGCGCGTGCCCGCGCGGCCTCCCGCGCAGCGTCACCCGCCCGCGGCCGGGCGCGCGGGCGGCGGGGGCGTGCGCACACAAAGGGGCCCCTCCCGCCCTCGCCCCGCACCCGGGCACCCCCGCTCCCGGGGCACCCCCACCGGGGAGAGGCGGCCACACCTCCTCACCTTGCGAGCGCCCGGGCGACGCGGCCACCGCGGGGCTCTTCAGCTGCGGCGGGCCGCCGCGCACACACCCACACTCGCTGCACACCCACGGGGGGGCCGCGGCGCGTCCGGCTCCGCGGGCATCTTGGCTGCGACGGGACGCGGTGCCAGCCGGAGGCCTGCGCAGGCTGGGTAGGCACTCGCTCGGGCCCGCAGCCCGGGAGCCTCGGACGCGGGCCGCCGCCGCCGCTGCTCTCGCCGCCGCCGCCACCTCCGCGCTCCACGTCAACCAGACTGAAGGAGGGAGCGGGCTGCAGCAGCGCAAGAGGAAGACGTCACGTGGGTTGGCAGCGCGCACGCGCAGTCGCGCCGCCCGCCCCGGCTCCCCCTCTGCGGCGTCCGCTGAGCCGTCCCTCCGGCCCCCGCGCTCTCGAGCTCCCGCCCGGCGAGGGTCTTCGTGCGCCTGCGCCCGGGGTGGGGGGGCGCCGTCGCGCCGAGGCCTTCTCCTCAGTATTTTTTTTTTTCCCTGACCCCACTGCGGCTGTCTGGTCGGCGCTTGCGCAGAAGACTCAGCGCGAAGGCGGCCGAGTGGGCCGGGAGGGGGGCTGGGTGGGCTTACTTGGAAAGGCCCAAGGTCGAGGGTCTCCTCGCTACCCCGCGCCTCGAGTAAGAGCAGGAGCCCCCTCGGGAGGGCGGGCGCCCGGGGCGCGCGGGCCTCGGGGCGGGGAGGGCTGGGCTGTCCAGCTGGAGGCGCTGCCCCCCCAACTCCTGCTTTTCTGCGCCCCCTTTTCTGCGCCCCTGGTGCTGCAGGGGTGCGCGCGCCCGCGCGGCGGTGCGCGGGGCGGGGGCGCGCAGCTCTGCTCCGCAGTGGCGGGCGAGCCCGCGGCTCCAGATGAGGTTGTCACAGACCAGTGGTGAAGGGGAGGAAATCACTGACGCCCGTTGTGTTCCTTTTCCACAGACCTGTCTAAAGCCACTGGGAAAATGGTGGAAAATTCACCGTCGCCATTGCCAGAAAGAGCGATTTATGGCTTTGTTCTTTTCCTAAGTTCCCAGTTTGGTTTCAGTAAGTACTCTCCGAACGAATGGCCAGGGCTGCTGCTGCTGTTCAACGTCCAGGAAATGGTGCATTTGTTCTTAGGATGTGCACACAGGAACTGCTGATGCTTCCCACCTAGATCTCTTTTTGGGAAACTCTGACGGGAGCTAGTGTCTGCTCAGCGTGCTCTGTATGCCAGCACGAGCCTGAGAGATTTAATCTCTAATTAGTTTATCCAGTACCAACCAGCACCATAGCAAAATGAATAAAACCCGATCCCTGCTCTTCAGGAGGGTATTGAGTTAACCTTGTGTTGGCTACCATCAGTGTCAGGAGAACTTCTCTGATCCTAATTACATAGGCTGAAATCTGAGGCTCATGATCATGCAGAAAAGCCTGTAAGAATTATTTGCAATGAACCACACAAAAGTTGGAAGAAGAGTTGTGGCTCAAGTGATAGAATGCCAGCCTTAAGCGAAAAATCTAAGGGGGATATGTATTTAAATGTTTTATTTCTTTCAGGTGATAGTTTCTAACACATTTATAAGGTGATTTCTTTGTTGCTTTGTATGTCCCTCCCCCATGGTATAACCCCTGCTTTCACTGTATTTGAGGTTGGTATAATTTGTGGAGGGGAAGGGAAAATCAAATCGTTTAAATAGGGATACAGGTGGACTCATTGCAACAATCTGATGTACAGGTCCTTATGTGGAAAAACGAACTTTACAATTTTGGTGGGGGGGCGGGAGGAGGATGGGAAGGGATAGGAAGGGGAAACAAAGGAGGAGGCTACAATGCTTGATAAGAAATGTACTCATTATCTTGCCCATCTAGTTGTAACCTCTCTGTACAGTATTTTCACAATAAAAAAAAAATTAAAAAAAAAGAAAAATCTAAGGGTAGCCCTCACGCCTTAAGTTCAACCTCCAGGATTAGCACAAAACAAGCAAAAAGCAGAGGGCCTTAAATGAAGGCATAAGGAAGTTTGGAAGCGAAAGATTTAGTATCACTAGCCCTTTACATCCTAGATCTGTTTATTCCCATAATATTCCATTTTGAAATAGATGCTCACTGAGAAACTAACATGCCCCCACTCATGCAGCAGCTCCAAGTTCCTACCCAAAAAGATTGGGTATTACAATTTTTTTTTTTTTGGTTGGTCATGGGGCTTGAACTCAGGGCCTGGACACTGTCCCTGAGCTCTTTTGCTCAAGGCTAGTGCTCTACCACTTTAAGCCACAGTACCACTTCAGGTTTTCTGGTGGTTCATTGGAGATAAGAATCTCATTGACTTTCCTGTCCCCACTGGGGCTCTGGCTTTAAACCTGATCCTCAGATCTCAGCCTCCTGAGTGACTAGGATTACAGATGAGACCCACCAGCACCCAGCAGGATTGAGAATTATGAGACCATCATGAGGGAGAAAATTAAATGTAGCCAACCCAACTTTCTAAAACTTAGTAAAAATCAGGAAGGTAGAATAGTGATGGTTTTCTGAACCATAACCCAAAAATAAAACTGGACTCTGTAGCCATTGCCTAGTGAGGTTTGTGGATAAAAGAGTTAGAGAAAGTCAAATTCTGGCTCCTCCACAGATTTGTTATTTGACCTATGACCATATTATTTAACCTTGGGCCTTCAGGTTCCTCATCAGTATATGAGTGTTGATATATATGGGTTGTTGAATACATACTGTGCTTCAAACAGTCCTTTGAGGTAAATGCTGTCATTGTTGTCCTAACTTTAAAGATGAAAATACAGGGGTTTAAATAACTTGCTCTTCCTCACAAAGCTAGTAAATGCTAGAACTGGAAGGTAAATCCACATATTAACTGGGATAATTTATGTAAAGTACTTAATGCAAAGGAATGATAAGTATTTAATCTAGGTTGGCTGCTCTTATTGTCATTTTTCCATAAATTCCTACTCAAAGAATATTTCAAGGAATAGAAATTATATAAATTAAATCAGTGATTGTAACGCTTAAGTTCCATGATGCACACCCAAAAATTGGGTCAGATTCATTGAGGTGCTGGTGGCTCACACCTGTAATCCTAGCTACTCAGGAAGCTGAGATCTGAGGATTGCATTTCAAAGCCAGCTTTGGCAGACAAATTTAAGATTTTTTTTTTGGGGGGGGCCGGTCATGGGGCCTGAACTCTGGGCCTGGGCACTGTCCCTCAGCTCTTCAGCTCAAGGCTAGCGCTCTACCACTTGAGCCGCTGTGCTACTTCTGGCTTTTTTCTTTTTGCTTATGTGGTACTGAGGAATCGAACCCAGGGCCTCAGGCATGCAAGGCAAGCACTACCACTGAGCCACCTTCCCAGCCCCCTGAGATCTTCTTATCCCCAACTAAAAAGCAAAAAGCTGGAGGTAGAGATGTGGTTCACGTGGTAGAGCCCCAACCTGGAGTGAAAAACCTAAAGGAGAGCAAGGCCCTGAGTTCAAGCTCCAGTACTAGCACAAAAAAGAAAAATAACTCATTGAGTGCTTACTTTGTGCCACATACAGACAGTGAAATACAAAACATCCAGAAATGTGCTGCTTTTCATAGTTTTCATTATAGTAGAAGGAGAATAATAATGGACAAATTAAATAAGTAAATACAATATCAGATGGTAGCATGTACTAGCAGGAGAAATTAAGAAGGATAAAGCTTTTCAAATGTACTCCAGTATCTCCCTTTATTACTCACAGTGAAGTTAAAAGATTAATTTATTCATCCCTGTTTACCATTAAATATTAAGCTTAGGAGGATAGAAACCATCCTATCAGGATTCACTATTGTAGCTTATTCGATAACATTATTATTAGAATTATAGAAGTATATAATTCTATATTACATGCATATTAAGAGAACTATCATCTGGGCACTGGTGGTTCATGCCTGCAATCCTAGCTAATAAAGGGGCTGATATCTGAGGCTCTTAGTTCAAAGTCAGCCCCAGCAGGAAAGTCCATGAGATTTTTGTCTCCAGTTAACCTCCAAAAAATCAAAGTGGAGCTGAAATGGTAGAAACTTCATTTATGCAAAAAAGCTGAAGTATAGCAGTAGCACTCAGGCTGTACCTGAGTTATAATGAGTTCAACCCTCAGTGTAAGAAAGAAAGGAGGGCTGGGAAGGTGGCTCAGTGGTAGAGCGCTTGCCTTGCATGTATGAGGCCCTGGGTTTGATTCCTCAGCACCACATAAGCAAAAAGAAGAAAAGCTGGAAGTAGTGCTGTGGCTCAAGTGGTAGAGCGCTAGCCTTGAGCTGAAGAGCTGAGGGACAGTGCCCAGGCCCAGAGTTCAGGCCCCACGACCGGACCCCCCCAAAAAAAAGAAGAAGAAGAAAGAAAGGGAAGGGAGAAGGGAGCTACCTCTATGATTGATTCAGGTAGTTTGAAATATATCTTCTTTGGCAGACACTAAAGACTTAGTAGGATTCCATTTGTGAAGAAAGGAAAGGAAGGAAGGGAGGAAACTAATTCTATGATTATTGATGCAGGTAATTTGAAATGTTTCCTTGGGCAGACAGTATAGCCTTTCTAGGATTCCATTTATCATCTGTAGACATTACATCCATACCTCAGGATTGGCAATTAAATGAAATACTGCACGTAGATATTTGCTTAGCTTATAGTGGGTGCTTAGAGTTTACCTATTGTTATCATACCATACAGGGCAGCCATAAAGGGAGCCATAGAATTTAGGATTTAGGGGAAGAAGATTGTAGTCTGGGAGATAAAGTAGAAATTCAACCTGTAACAGCAGAACTAGAATAGATTACAGACTAAAGGTCTGTAATTGCTCCTCCCTTGTGGATGTAAAGTGGTTAACACCTAGTATACAGAAAGAAAATTACAAGGTACAGTAAGAATTAGGACAATTGCTAAGGCATGATTTGTGTACCTTTGAATTGCCTAAAATACAGTGTGAAGGTTAAAGACATTACCAAAAAAAAAAAAAGGTAATTATGATAAGCTTTACAAAAAAATGGTATAAGGGGCTGGGAAGGTGGCTTAGTGGTAGAGTGCTTACCTTGCATGCATGAGGCCCTGGGTTCTATTCCTCCGCACCACATAAACAGAAAAAGCCAGAAGTAGCGCTGTGGCTCAAGTGGTGAAGTGCTCGCCTTGAGCTGAAGAGCTGAAGGACAGAGCCCAGGCCCAGAGGTCAGGCCCCATGACTAACCAAAAAAAAAAAGAAAAGATACACATAAAGAGCTGGAAATACTTAGCAACAAGGGAAAAATCATTTCTGAGAGAATCAGATACTTCAGAGGAACTTTTTTGTTGTGTCTGAGCCTTATTAGATTGGATCCATGCCTTACTAACTTTTTTTGTCTTCTCCCTTATGTTCAGTACTTTATCTTGTGTGGGCTTTTATTCCTGAACCTTGGCTGCACTCCTTAGGCTTAACCTATTGGCCTCAAAAGTAAGTTTTGTATTTCTTTTTTTTTGGTCATGGAATTGAACTCTGGGTCTGGGCACTGTCCTTCAGCTCTTCAGCTCAAGGCTAGCATTCTACCACTGGATCCACAGCACCACTTCTGGTTTTCTGGTGGCTTATTGGAGATAAGAGTTTCACAGACATTGCTGCCCAGGCTGGCTTTGAACCACGATCCTCAGATCTCAGCCTCCTGAGTAGCTAGGATTACAGGCGTGAGCACCAGTTCTTGTCAAGTTTTGTATTTCTTAAATAAGAGTCAAATTAATGCTGTTTTGAAGGGTCATATTCTTTTAAGACCACCTGAATCTAGGTAGTTTTTGTTTTTTGGTTTTTTTAAATTTGTGACTAGCAATATGGAAACTGAAGACGTTTTTTGTTGTTGTTGTTAGTCATGGGGCTTTAAATCGGTCTGAGCGCTATCACTTAGCTCTTCAGCACAAGGCTAGTGCTCTACTACTGGAGCTACAGTGCCACTTCCGGTTTTCTGGTGGTTACTTGGAGATAAAGAGTTTCATGGCTTTTCCTGCCTGGGCTGGCTTTGAACTGTGATCCTCAGATCTCAGCCCCCTGAGTAGATAGGATTATAGGTGCACCTGGTGAAACGGAAGACTTAAATACAGGTCTAATTGCAGATTAAACATGCATGCTTATCTCCATTTTTGCTCAAAATCTTGCTAAAAATTGTTTTTCCTATAAGGAAAAATACCTTTTTAAGATATAAACCTACAGAAAAAAATACTTTTTTTAAGATATAAATCTACAGAAATAAAGAATAGCTAGGAGAACAAATGAACAAATGTTTCAACAAAATTTTGAAAGTGGATTGTGACAGGAGTTCATGCTCTTCCCACATTGCTTGAGAGAAGCATTTGTGAAGGACACATGCTTGGGAATCCCAGCTGCTCAGGAAGATCACTGTTCAAGGCTAGGATAGGTAAAAAGTTACTCTTCCCACCTCAGCCAACAAGCGGAGCACTATGCCTATAATCCTGGCTTTGGGGGAGGCTGGGTCTGAGGCTGGCCCCAGTGCCCCCCCCCAACAAAAAACAAAAAAACACTGCCACCACAGCCCCTATCCAGAAATGAACTAAAGCAAAAAAAGAGGTAGGGGAGTCCTCAGGACAAGACTCAAGTGGTAAAGAACCTTCCTAGCAAGTGCAAGGCCCTGAGGATCTAACCTCAGTACTGCGGGGGGCGGAGGGTAGGGTAGGGCAGTGTACCTCAGAACTCCAGATGACGCAAACATGGGATGCATCAGTACCTCGTTAACGGGGTAGTTCTGAGTTGGATGAAGACATCTTTAAAGAACATTAGATTCTGAAGCATACCTCATTACTCCTCATAACTGAGAGAAAAAACTTCCCCTGTAGAAAACAGTCACTCCATAGGAGCCAAGGGAGAGTTTCAAGCAAGGTCCAAAAGATCTGAGTGTGGAAATGAATGAGGCACCTTACTGAACTGGAGCATGTAAACGTCTGCATAGCTGAGTAATGCATCCACTGAAACATGACAAGATAGAGAACTTAATAGGTTTGCCTGTGTTGAGAGAAAATTGAGAAGCATATCAGAGAATTTGAGCATTGGTATGTACACAGGAAACTAAGCACACAAACCACAAGATAAAATTACTAGTCTCAGGGCTGGGAAGGTGGCTCAGTGGTAGAGTGCTTGCCTTGTATGCATGAGGCCCTGGGTTCGATTCCTCAGCACCACACAAGCAAAAAGAAAAAAGCCAGAAGTGGCGCTGTGGCTCAAGTGGTAGAGCGCTAGCCCCACGACCGGACCAAAAAAAAAAAAAAACAAAACCAAAATTACTAGTCTCAGAAAAAATATATATATATATTATAAGAAAACATGTTAGTATACTATGGTTTCAGTAGGAAACATTGTATAGTCATAATACTAAACTGATATAACCAGTAAGCATAGCAGGTGGTAGGGGACAAATTCCTCATCTCTATATTAGGAAATCTAGAGAAAATATCTGAAATTGGAGGGAAAAAAAATCAAGAAATAATATGAGCACATGGTATGGAGATGAGTAAGTCCCAGAAGGAACAGCTCAGGGGTCTTTGTTTGTTTGTTTGTTTTTGTGGGGGTGAGTGGGCCATGAGAATCCAGGATATCTTGGAGGGGAGAGAAAACTGCAGCTTCTTATTATAACATTGGAGAGCTATTGGGGTAGTATGTACATACATTACAAAAAATTGAATTTCAGTGTTCAAAATATGTTTTGTGACTGCTGAGAAGTAACTCTTTGAGATATGTGTTGTGTGCATTAATATTCTCTCCTGCAGATACTGGGCAGTGGCATTACCTGTCTACCTCCTGATAACGATAGTGATTGGTTATCTACTCTTATTTGGAATTAACATGATGAGTACCTCTCCACTCAACTCCATTCATACAATCACAGGTAAATTTTTATAAAGTACTGGGAGAAAGGGGGAGTAGAAGCACATTTATCAGAAAAGCAATCAAGACACACTTTGGGACAAGAAAATAACCTAGGGGAAATTAATACAAACTTACACTAAGGGAAATATTTGCATGAAGAACATAACGTGAATATACACTAGTATATTCATGGAAGAAATAAATTCTGATGAACGATAGCACTAGTTAAGAAGTGTATGTTCTGGATAAACACACAAGTACATCAAGTATGTTCCTATTGCTCAAGGGGTACCTGTGGACATTGTTCAGGAGAATTTGGGGGCTATATTAGCCTCCGGACCACCACTATGGCCCAGTTAAATAGATAGAAGAACCATAGCATGGTTTTCTGGGGTTTGCTTTTTCAAGTGTTTCCCTTTCAAGTTCAAAGCTAACTAGATTCCTAAGCTCTCTAGGAAATGAAGCGATTTTGCGGGGGGGGAGGGGTCTGGTCGTGGGGCCTGAACTCTGGGCCTGGGCGCTGTCCCTCAGCTCTTCAGCTCAAAGCTAGAGCTCTACCACTTGAGCCACAGCGCCACTTCCAGCTTTTTTCTTTTAGCTTATGTGGTGCTGAGGAATCGAACCCAGGGCCTCAGGCATGCAAGGCAAGCTCTCTACCACTGAGCCCCTTCCCAGCCCGAAGTGATTTTTTTTTTTAAATTCCTGGTATGATTTTTTTTTAAGTTTTCTAAACCTTTATTCTTGCAATGTATGTAGAAAATTAGTTACAGCATTTAAAATTTTCTAATAACCAATCATATTTACTGCCAGTATTACAGCAAAATAGACAATTTGTACAAAAAAGAAAATAAGGGGCTGGGAATGTGGCACAGTGGTAGAGCACTTGCCTTGCATGCTCGAGGCCCTGGGTTCGATTCCTCAGCACCACATAAGAAAAAAGCTGGAAGTGGCGCTGTGGCTCAAGTGGTAGAGCGCTAGCCAAAGAGCTGAGGGACAGCGCCCAGGCCCAGAGTTCAGGCCCCACTACCGGACCCCCCCAAAAAAAAGAAAGAAAATGAAAAGTTGACATGAATATTTGTACCAAATGCCTTAGTAGTTTTATGCTGTCAGTAAACATCTTCATTGCTGGGATATCATTCTATCCCAGGAGAACTGAAAATTAGACTTTATTTCATTTTACAAATGAATGAAGAATTTTTTCTAAGTTAGAGATGAGAAAAGTACTTTGCTGATTACATTTTTTTCATTTTATTGGGACACTTTTTTTTTTTTTTTTTTGGTCCTAGGGCTTGAACTCTGGGCTTGGGTGCTGTCCCTCAGCTCTTCAGCTCAAGGCGAGCACTCTACCACTTGAGCCACAGCCCCACTTTCAGTTTTCTAGTGGTTTATTGGAGATAAGAATATCTTATCTCCAATAAAAAACGGAGGTAGGGAGGTGGTTCAGTGGGAGAGTGCTTGCCTTGCATGCATGAGGCTCTGGGTTCAATTCCTCAACACCACATAAGCAGAAAAAGCCAGAAGTGGTGCTGTGGCTCAAGTGGTACTGGCAAAAAAAAGAGTCTCACGGAGTTTCCTGCCTGGGCTGGCTTTGAACTGTGATCCTCAGATCTCAGCCTCCTGAGTAGCTAGGATTACAGGCATGAGCCACGGGCACCTGGCTGGGACTCTTTTTTATTATCTTTAGTTGTATAAAGGAGTTGCCGTGGACAAAGCAATTTATGAATACAATGCATCTTGATCAATGTCATTCCTTTCAACATACTCACCCCTCTTTACGCATAGAATGTTTCTAAAGAGAAGATTTAAGTAATCATCTAGTTATGTTTAACACCATTTTTGTCTTTATCCAACTATTATCCTAGTGACCTATGTTGAGATCTTCATCAGCCACAGAGGCTGTAGAAGAAATTGCTTGTGTCAGCAGCTTTTTGGTTTTTTCCTACAGATAACTATGCTAAGAACCAACAGCAGAAGAAATACCAAGAAGAGGCCATCCCAGCATTAAGAGACATTCCTATTAGTGAAGTAAACCAAAGGTTCTTCCTTTTAGCCAAAGAACTTTACACCAAAACCTGAGTCATGTGTAAGCACACTGAAACCAAGCTTTTGTGTACATATTTTGGAATATTTTGGTCATGATTCTATTAACTGTCTTAGTTATATCTCATTTTGAAAAATGAAAATTGATCTCATATTAAGTTCAATTATTATAATAATGGAAATGTTTTAAAATATGAGTTATTATTGGACAGAATAAAATGCATTACTGCATTACTCTACAGCAAGCTTTATTGAGTTTGTTTGTTGGTTGTTTTTAGACAGCATTTTGGTACATAGACCAAGCTGATCTCAAACCCTCAACCCTCCTGCCTCAATACACAAGTTGCTGGGATTGTAGATGTGTACTGTCATGTCTGAATCTTAAAAGGCCTAAAAAAATGTGTAAGTATAATCAAGAAATCATTCTGAAGAGATAGTTGTATTGTAATTTGCAAAGGGCGATTGTATCTTTCTTCCTTTTCATACTAAGGATTCCAGAATTCAAACTCTTGGATTTGGTGGAAGGATACGCTTAATATTTGTGCCATGAGATTCATGAATTCTTATTGTCTACCAGGTAGCAGGTATTTTTCTACATACAGACAAGATTCTCTCAAAGAGATTATATATTGTTTGTTTTTAAGAGCTTGTATTGAGATAGACCAAGCAAACAAAATGTGGTGGGTGATGTGCAGAGAATTAAGGCAGCCTTTTAGAAAGTAAAAGGATGAGTGCTCCAGACTAGGTGTCCAAGAAAAACTTCGTTGAGGGAGGCAGTTAAGTATGAAATTTGAACAGAATAAAAGGAGCCATCATAAAAATTGGAGGGGCAAGGTGAGCTTCTCAGTATGCAACTGGTAAAGCAAGGACTGAAAGGTGGGAAGGAGTTGGTGAGAAGGTAAGCAGTGGATCTGAACTCACTGAGGATGGATGTCATCTGAGGCCAGGTCACGAAGGGTTTGTTCAGGACCAGCATAATAAAGGAAAAATAGTGGGGCACTGGTGGCTTACCCTACTCAGGAGGCTGAGATCTGAGGACCGTGGTTCAAAGCCAGCCCGGGCAGGACAGTCCCTGTAAGACTCTTATCTTCAATTAACCACCAGAAAACCAGAAGTGGCGCTGTGGCTCAAGTGGTAAGGCTCTTGCCTTGAGCTGAAGAGTTGAAGGACAGCGCCCAGGCCCAGAGTTCAAGCCTCATGACTGACAAAAATAAATAAAGGAAAAGTACATGAAAAGTTGGGTTCTCAAAAAGCTTTTTGGTATGTGGGTTATGTTTAGAAATTAAAATAGAAAGTATAAACAAAAACTAAATACAGTTTTACTATACAGCTAATTTTGCTGGTCCATTACATTCTTTTTTTTTTTTTTTGGGGGGGGGGTCTGGTCATGGGGCCTTGAGCTCTGGGCCTGGTTGCTGTCCCTCAGCTCTTCAGCTCAAGGCTAGCACTCTACCACTTTGAGCTACAGTGCCACTTCCAGCTTTTTTCTTTTTGCTTATGTGGTGCTGAGGAATCGAACCCAGGGCCTCAGGCATGCAAGGCAAGCACTCTACCACTGAGCCACCTTCCCAGCCCCCATTACATTCTTATTGCATTCTTCTAACAATAGTTTTTCTGTTACATACTTAACCCAAGTCATCACTATAATAAGCTGAATTGAAAGAAAATGAAATGTAATATAAATACTTTTTTTTTATCAGTCATGGGGCTTGAACTCAGGGCTTGGGTGCTGTCCCTGCGCTCTTCAGCTCAAGGCAAGACTCCGTCGCTTGAGCCATAGCACCACTTCTGGTTTTCTAGTGATTTATTGGAGATAAGAGTCTCACAGACTTTTTTGCCTGGGCTGGCTTTGAATTGTGATCCTCAGATCTCAGACTCCTGAGTAGCTAGGATTACAGACATGAGCCATCAGTGCCCAGCTATAAATACATTTTTATGAAGTTTTTATAAAAATATAGGCAAATAGAGGTTTTACATCTTTTACCAATCTCTTTACTGCCTGGCTTTATGAAAGATAGCTGTGATTTCATATCTGCTTCTACAATCAACTGGTGACATTAGCCTGTGGAAAATTCCACTGTATATTCATAGAAGAGTGAGAGTGGAAAACAACATCTTCACATTACTTTGAAAATTGTTCTAGGGGCTGGGAAGGTGGTTCAGTGATAGAGTGCTTGTCTTGCATGCATGAGGCCCTGGGTTTGATTCCTCAGCACCACATAAGCAGAAAAAGCCGGAAGTGGGGCTGAAGTTCAAGTGGTAGAGCGCTAGCTAGTCTACAGCTGAAGAGCTGAGGGACAGCACCCAGACCCAGAGTTCAGGCCCCATGACCGACAAAAAAAGAAAAAAAAATTTTTCTGACCTCATAGACTCCCTCATATAGAGAGCTAGTGGGCCTCAACTAGTTTTGTGTGTGTGTGAGAGAGAGAGAGAGAGAAAGAGAGAAACTATGTGCATGTTTTGGCCAACTCCATACAGTGGCCACTGGTAGTGCATCCTGGAAGGAAGGAGTTGACACCCACAGAACCTGTAGCCTTACACAGACAAACCATTAGATAAACACATCTCCTCCTTCATCCCCCCCAAATACTGTTCTGAGCTCCTCAGAAAGACTTGTGGGAAGTGAGCTGCGGTTGCCATGGTACTGAAGAGCTGAGTCACTCTGCTATGCTAGTCTGCCTATCCACTCCTGCTCCCTGGGCTCACTTTTCCAATGAACCACCTACACGCAAACCTAGGTTCTGCTTTCCGGAGAAGTCCAGATGAAATGTTTTTATTTGCAAAGATTGTGCATCAGTTATATGGCTGTGACGCACAATCCATTTCCCTGATGTGTGTCATAATTTAAGAAAAATGAAAAAAAGACTGCACTGAAATGAGTCCAAATAATAACATAAAATACTCCAAATAGAAAATGCCAATACCCCAAAAATGTTCACCACCTGTATGATTACACTAGAAGAATCCTAGAAGTTAAAAGCCCAAGTATGAGATTGCCTAAGCATAATACCGGCAGAATTTATCCCCAAGATCTTGCCTTCACAGGTTTCTTGAGCTGCTTTATTAGACATCTGATTTTCCTCAAATAGCAACTCCTAAGGTAGGCACCTGTGGCTCATGCCTGTAATCCTGGCTACTCTAGGGGCTGAGATCTGAGGATCGTGGTTCAAAGCCAGCCCCGGCAGGAAATTCCATGAGACTATTTTTTTTTTGGGGGGGGAGGGGGTCCAGTTGTGGGGCCTGAACTCAGCCTGGGTGCTGTCCCTCAGCTCTTCAGCTCAAGGCTAGCACTCCACCACTTGAGCCACAGCACCACTTCCGGCTCTTTCTTTTTGCTTATGTGGTGCTGAGGATCAAACTCAGGGCCTCATACATACAAGGCAAGCACTCTACCACTAAGCCACCTTCCCAGCCCTCCATGAGACTTTTGTCTCCAATAAACTGCTCAAAAAAGCTACAAGTGGCACTGTGGCTCAAGTGGTAAAGTGCTCACCTTGAGCAAAAGAAGCTTATGGACAGTGCCCAGCCCCATGCCTGGCAAAAAAAAAAAAAAAAAAAAAAAAGCAGCATCAACTGCCTATGAGCTCATTAGAGTGCTATCATTCTTTAGACAAGTTACAACACAGTTGGACATAGAAGATATATTAACAAAAAATTAAGAATATATATTAATAGCCCCAATCTCACAGAATTTAGAAAACCTGAATAAATCCTAGTTTTTCCAGAACCCAGTACATTGTATAGTACACAGCCACCAGCCAGTAACCTCACTACAGACCTGATAGAATGTGGGGGAAGGAAGACAGCAGTAGAAAGAGGAGTGGGATTCTTGATTTGTCTCTTCATTCTGCTTCCTAATTGTGTTAACTGTGACACTATTTACTATCTGGCATGGGAGGAAATGTACTTATCCCACATCTCTAGTCAGGATGGTTTATATCATCTGTGCTGTGATAACAGACCCCTACAGTTTCAATTGCTTAGCAATGACAGAAGCTTATCTTTCCAAGGACAGCAGCACTTTGTATAGCTACCAGATCTGAATAAGGCCACAGGGACAGAGGATGTCTTCGTGATGGCCTGTATGCACCCATGGGCAAGGACCAGATGTTCTCTGCCCTCCATGCCTTACCGTGTAAGCATGTGTCATAAACTTGCCAGAAACCTTCATTTGGGACCAAAGGAGTCACGGAGTCTGAAAAGTCTGAAATGATGGTTTAGAAAAACATAATTTCTGAGCAAACGTGCTTATGGACCAAGATTTTAAGTACTTGATACAGGGCAAGTTGTTGTCCATAATTCAGTTTTTTCTTTTTTCTTTTATTTTTTGCAAGTCTCGGGGCTTGAACTCCAGGCCTGGGCACTCCCTGAGCTTTTGCTACCACTTGAGCCTCAGCATCACTTCTGGCTTTTTCTGTGTATGTGATACTGAGGAATCGAACCCAGAGCCTTATGCATGCTAAGAAGCACTCTACAACTAAGCCACATTCCCAGCCCCCATAATTCAAGTCTTGATGCAAGCTGTTTCTACAAATCCAGTTATCCTCAGCTTTGGGTGAATTACAGTCACGGGGAACTTCATGGCCAGGGCCAGAAGGTACCAGCCTGTTAGAACCAGGTTAAATTAAACAAATAAGAGTATTAATGAGTCCAAGGAAAATTGAAATTTAACTGAGGACAAACAAGTCCCAGGTAACCTGAGAAACATAAGTATAGACCCTAGGAATGGAACAAACTGAACTGAGGCCTGGCATTTACTAAAATTTGCAAAGCGAGTAAGAATAAGGCCAAACTTGAAAGGCAGAATCTCCTTGTAGAAACTTCAGGATAGTCATTAAAAGGAAAAAATCCAAAGATAAAGACTAGAGGTAAATTCGTGGGATTTGGCAGGTTAACAGTGAAACTCAGAAAGAGCCAGAAAATCTGGAAGGTGGTTTGCTTTTGGGGTATGATAAGTATGAAATCCGGAATGTTGTTTTTGCTTTGAGGACTTACTACTTCTCGTATAGAGACTGTAATTGGTATTTCACTAACTTGCTTCTTTGTTTTCTTTCTTTCTTTCTTTCTTTCTTTCTTTTTTTTTTTTTTTTTTTTTTTTTTGTCGTGGGGCTTGAACTTGGCCTGGGCGCTGTTCCTCAGCTCTTCAGCTCAAGGCAAGCACTCTACTGCTTGAGCCACAGCGCCTCTTCCGGTTTTCTAGTGGTTTATTGGAGCTAGAGTTTCATGGACTTTCCTGCCCGGGCTGGCTTTGAATTGTGATCCTCAGATCTCAGCCTCCTGAGTAGCTAGGATGACAGGCTAGGATGACACCGCCACCCGGCTAATTTGCTTCTTTGATGGGAAGATTTGGGATAAGGACTTTACCTTGTGACTTCTGGCCTTGGTTATTGGAATGACTGGAATTGTAATCACCATTTTATAATCACTAACTGCTAGCTCTACCACTGGCCACCTGCGAGTGGTGCCCCTCTTCCCCATGGATCTTGCCTTTAAATACCCTGAGCTATTTGACTTCCAAGCTGGTCTTCACTGTCTTTGTATAGTGGAGGTCAGACACTATGGCCATTAAATGATTCCTAGTCCTGTTGACTGAGTGTTGGTGACTCCTTCCATCAATTGTGGGTTCGAGTCTCACCATCTCCCTGAAGCTGGGATATTTCACAGCCAAAGCTTCACAGTGACTCAGATGTCATATTTCAACCATGCTGTAGTTGGACAAATGGCCCACTGTATCCAGTCTGTTTATTATATGGCCGAGGTACATCAGAAGCAGCTGTGGGTCAGCCTGCACCAGCTGCTACAACAGTCCCAAGAGGCTCATCTCTCCCTGTGACACTTTGATCACATCTTTTGACTGTTCTCAGTGATGTACCATGAGTTGGCATGGCCCAGAGGACATTCAATCCCTCTCTTCATCTCCACTCTGCACAGGACTTAAACACCTGTCAGGAATTAAAACACATGTCCACTATGTTACTGATGGAGCCAGATTTCCAAATGCTGCGTAAATACGAATCCCAAATTAGATTTGTCTTCTCTAAATTAAACCTGAGGCCTCAGATGTGGAAGGCTGGGCCTGCAGACCAGGAGCCATGGCCGACCATGCATGCTCAGATCCTGGAGGACCATGACAGCAGAATTCCCCTAGGGTAAGCTCTCTTCTCTCCAAAGGTGCAAAGAATGTAGGATCAAGAGAGTAGCGGAGACACCTTTCCTCTCATGTCACTAAGGCAGGAACAGGAGAAGACAATGGCTCACTGTGGTGGCCACTCAGTTGTCTCCTGCAGACAAACTGCGGACAAACATCTGTGCAAGAATATAGAATCCGTGGGATATAGAATCCTCAGGTGAGTCATGCTAACACTGGAATGATCCCAGTCCACATAGTTATGCCCCATATATGTAAAAGGATCTCGTCCATATATCCTCCCTGTGGTGCTTTATACTAACTGTATCTCATGGGCAAATTTGGAGTATAATATATGGAGTCTCATAGTATTCTATTTTTCCAAATCTAACTGTTTTGCTTCTTGACTGTCCCTTCTTTGAAGGAATTTCAGAATTGTTTATTGTGGGGTCTTCAGCCTGCTTTGAGTTCCTATCTCATCCAAGGTGATGAGAGAATACTACATTTCAACCTGTGGTATTTATTATCAAGGTCATTGTACATTTTGTAGGCCTACTGGGTCTTTGGTCCACCTGCCCCTCCATTCTCTAAGCCCAGAAGCCTTAGTGCTTAGTGCTCACAGTTGGCATATCACCCCTACTTAAGCCCTGCTCTCCCCCTCCCACCCTCCAGATGCTGCATACTTGTGCTGTCAGGTTCTACCCAGGTATCTAGTCAGGACTCAGCACCACTACTGGGGCTGTTCACACACCATCTTCCAGTCTTTGAATTGCTTCTCTGTTTCTTCTCACTTGTTTTTCTTTTGCATGTATGCCAGTACTGGGGCTTGAACTCAGGGCCTTGTGCTCTCAGCTTTTTTGTTCACAGCTGGCCCATAGCTTTTTTGTTCACAGCTGGCCCATAGCTCCACTTACAGCTTTTTGCTAATTTTTTGGAGATAAGAATCTCATGGACTTTTCTGTCCCTGCTGGCTTCAAACCACCATCTTCAGATTGCAGCTTCCTTGAGTAGCTAGGATTACAGGTGTGAGCTATGGGTACCATGTTTAGTTCTAATTTGGTTCTAATTTTAGTTTCTAATTAGGCATGTGAGGGCACAGACTACAGCGCTGTCCTATGCAGCAGGAAAGAGGACCTCTATTTCTTCTGCACCTGCATGCATTTGTAAAATGTCCTGAAAAGGAAGAGCAGGACCTTTCCCAGACCTCCTCATTCCCAATGCCTGGAATGTAGATTTAATGGAAAATTCTATATGCCCCCCCCCCCTTGAGTATAGAATGTTCTGAGAAATACAAGCCCTACAGCAGGGAGTTACAACCCATATCCAGTCATCAGACCAACCCTGTATGGCCTGCCTTTGACTTAGATATGTCATAACTTCAGAATTGTCTCAGCCAGTATTGTTTCACATTGTTGAATCACAGCCTAAACTAAGCCTAATTAATATAGTTCTATTAAAAACCATAGCCATTGTCCTGGGCCCTAAATTTTGTCTCCACCAACTTTTGCCTACCACGCCAGCTGCTCTAACACATTACCTTAAACTTGGTGATTTACAATAGAAATTTCTTCTCTTACTGCTTAGGATCAGGAATCTGATAGCCATTTTGGGATTATCAGGGTGTTATCAGAGCTGAGCGCCCTTTACAGGCTTTGGGAGATAATGCTCTAGCTCCATCTAGCATTTACTAGTTTGTGGCTACTTCGCTTCAATGAGTGTCTGCCTTGTCTTCCAGGAGCATCAAAGATAGGGGCCTCTGTCCTTTGGGATACTTGTAATTTGATTTAGAGTATACTTGGATAATCCAGGCTGATTTCCTCCCTGCATATTTTTTTTAAAAAAATATTGTTATAGCTGGGCGCTGGTGGCTCACACCTGTAATACTAGCTACTCAGGAGGCTGAGATCTGAGGATCACAGTTCAAAGCCAGCCCGGGCAGGAAAGTCCATGAGACTCTTTATCTCCACTAAACCACTAGAAAACTGGAAGTGGCGCTGTGGCTCAAGTGGTAGAGTGCTCGCCTGAGCTGAAGAGCTGAGGGACAGCACCCAAGCCCAGAATTCAAGCCCCACGACCAAAAAAAAAAAAATTATTGTTATTATAAAGGTAATATACAAAGGGGTTATAGTTACATAGGTCAGGTAAAGAGTGCATTTTTTGGATAATAGCACCCCTTCCCTTGCTCTCTCCTCCCTCCATATTCTTAACACAGTTACGTTATTAAAGACTCCTTTTCAGCCAGGCGCCGGTGGCTCACACCTGTAATCCTAGCTACTCAGGAGGCTGAGATTTGAGGATTGCAGTTCAAAGCCAGCTGGGGCAAGAAAAGTCTGTGAGACTTTTTTGGGGGGAGGAGGTCCAGTCGTAGGGGGCTGAACTCTGGGCCTGGGCACTGTCCCTCAGCTCTTCGGCTCAAGGCTAGCATTCTACCACTTAAGCCACAGCGCTACTTCCGGCTTTTTTCTTTTTGCTTATGGGGTGCTGAGGAATTGAACCCAGGGCCTCAGGCATGCAAGGCAAGCGCTCTACCACTGAGCTACCTTCCCAGCCCATGTCCATGAGACTCTTATCTCCAATAAACCATTCACAAAACTGGAAGTGGTACTGTGGCTCAAGTGGTAGAATGCTAGCTTTGAGCTAAAGAGCTGAGGGACAGCGCCCAGGCCCAGAGTTCAAGCCCCATGACTGACCAAAAAAAAAAAAAAAAAAAAAAAGACCCCTTTATATGATAGGGTTTACGAGTACCAGCAATTAGGATCTGAAATCTTTGGAGGCCCTTATACAGTATTCAGACTTCTACAATTATATATTAAAATACAGTGTATAATTTATCTCAAAATCAAAAACAGGCTGCAAAGGGTGTAACTATCATTGGGGAGGAGGGGAAGGAAATAGTATTTTCTTTATTTTCCTTTTTTTTTGCTGGTCCTGGGACTTGAACTCAGGGCCTGGGCTCTGTCTCTGAGCCTCCCTTTGCTCAATGTTAGCATTCTACCACTTGAGCCATAGCACCACTTTGAGCTTTTCTTTTTTTTTTTTTTTTTTCTGAATAGTTTACTGGAGATAAGAGTCTCACGGACTTTCCTGCCTGGGCTGCTTTGAACCGTGATCCTCAGATCTCAGCCTCCTACGAGTAGCTAGGATTACAGGTGTGAGCCACTGTTGCTGGACTATTTTCTTAAATCTGAAAATGAAAGCCTATGTGCTCAATGGCTAGATCATAACACGTGAGTCCTCCACACCTAGAGGTACCCACTGGGAATTTTCAGAGGAAGAGGAGACAAGGAGAAGACACTTTCTTGCTCACTCTCTCCTGTTTCCCTCTGTCACGCTACTCACCCACACACTTGTTCTTCCGTGTCTGTGGCTTTCCATGGTCCCATCCTTAGCATTGTAACCATGCCGACCTTCTTGTCTGAACACAGGGAGGAAACAGTAGGCCTCCCCCCACCCATCCCTGTGGCTTGAACTCAGCATCTTGTACTTTCCATGCCTCTCGCTTGCAAGAGCTTTTTTGTCCAGGCCTGGTGACCAGGACCTGCCCCACTGGTCTCCTTCACATCCTGCTCTCTCCTACCTCAGGAATAAGAGCACCTGCCCACCTCCTTTTCCCCTTCTCTCCCCCTTCAGGCCTCAGTTCCTTCAGGATAGCTTTACCTGTCCCCAAGATGAGTGTTAGTAACCCCGCCCTTCTCTGTAGCACCTCTCCAGCTGTCCCATCGCGTTTTGCCCATGTGTACAAACTGAATCAGGCCAGGGATTCTGTCTGTCCCATCACCTTGTCCCCAAGGCCTGTCTCCATACCTGGTCTACAGGAGAGATCCTGAAGTGCACACCTCAGGGATAAATGAACAGCCTGAGTGGCAAGACCAGTTAGAGCATCTTCTGGCACCAGGAGTCAGTGACTCCTGCCCCTACTTGCCCTGTGCCCCTCAATCATCCAGATTGGCTAGACTAGCACACACAGGGGCTCCAGCTTTGCCCCTGACCTTGTGAAGCAAAGCACGAGATTTTGAGCTTTGGATCAGAGCAGATCGGGACTTGGGTTCTAAAGCTCCTTGGTGTGCGGAGCCTTGGAAGAGGTCAACTGCATACCCGTGCTGCCTCACCTTTGGATAGAGAAACTGATCTCCATCATCTGAGAGAAACCTTGAGAATTCTCCGAGCCTGGTCTGTGGTCTCACTGCTGCTCCTTGAACTTTCTTTTCCAGCACCCCACTTCCACTTCAGTGCTCCAAAATCATCTGTGGACATTTTACTTCTCTGCACAGGGACTTGTCTGCTCCACCTTGGATAGAACCATGAGAAAGAAAAAAATGGAGGGATTCCCATCCAGAATTATCTGAAACATTCCATTTAAACTGTTCTAAAGGTACAATAAGAGAGGTATCAACTATGTGTCACATTTAATCATGTAAGGGTTTATCTATTTAGAATTATTCATATGGTGATCTTGTAAATAACCTTAAATTACTAGAAAGCTAACAGGACTAGGGGTTGGACCTCAACTGGTAGGGAATTTGCCTAGCAGAGATAAGACCCTGAGCTCAAATCCCAGTAGAGGAAAGAGAGAAAGAAAGGGGGGGAGAGAGAAAGGAAGGAAGATGGAAGAAAGGACGGAAGGAAGGAGGGAGGGAAGAAGGGAGGGAAGGAGGAAAGAAGAGCCAGGTGTTGTAGTTCTAGCTACTCAAGAGCTGAGATCTGAGGATCAGGGTTCAAGGCCAGCCTGGACAGGAAAGTCTGTGAGACTCTTATCTCCAATTTCAGAAAACTGTGATGCTGTAGCTTCAAGTGGTAGAGCACTAGCCTTGAGTGAAATAGCTCAGGGACAGTGCCCAGGCCCTGAGTTCAAGCCCCATGACTGATGAAAGAAAGAAATAAAGGAAGAAAGGAGGGAAGGAAGAAAGTGGGAGATAATAAGGGAGAGGTAACACTGTTCAAAGGGAAATGTACTCATTACATAACTCATGTAACTGCAACCCCTCTGTAGATCACCTTCACAATAAAAAAATTAAAAATAATTTTTAAAAGAAAGAAAAACAAGGAGGAAAGGAAGGAAAAAAAGGAAGGAAGGAAGGAAGGAAGGAAAGGGAGGGAGGAAGGAAGGGAGGAAGGAAGGAGAGGGAGGGAGGGAAGGAAGGAAAGAAGGAAGGAAGGAAGGAAGGAAATGAAATTAAAAAGCTATCACTGCTTCCTATTTTCAATTTTTGGTGACTCCTTTAAGGTTTATCTCCCAATATCATAAAGTTTATGACATTAGCCTGATTATGACTTCCTAGCAAATTCCCCTGGCCATCTCATGGGAAGATTAAATTTGATATCTTTGGAAGAAAGATGAACTGCTACAGGACAGAAGATAATTAGAAATAATGGCCTCTGGCCATGGAGGCACATGAATTAAGGGGCTGTCAAGTCAGGACAGAGATTCTATCAGTGATGTATCTGGCGTTTCACTCGACTACTAGTACAATTATGGGAAAAGTACCCGAGATGACCTGAGCAAATAGACAACTCCAGCCATTTGTCTAAGTGAAATTTTCAAGCAGCAACTCCAGACTTTGTTTTTCCATCACTGCTGAATGGCAGGATGGCAGAGAGTGATGACCTTTACTTAACCTTCAGGATAACTGTATGACTTCCTGGCCAAAATAAGTCTATATCTATTGACAATCCATTCTCAGGAGTTATAGAATGTTTAGTCTAAGTTGATGATATCTTTGCCTTTTTGAACTTGATTTTGCAAAATAAATCTTTTCCACAGTCTATATTGGATAATGGGGCTGGACCCACACCTCGGGGGCACATGGATAACAATTTAAAATGTAACTTTTATCTGTTTTATTTTGGTTGGAGATGTTTTCTTTCCATCCAAGCATTCATGTAAATGAATGCAGAGAAATAACCAGTTTTCATCTCTATCATCTTGCAGGCTACTTTCTTTCCTTGAGGTATGTAGAAAATGTTTATTGCTGTCAGCAACTCAATGGATAAGTGGTTACAAAACAAATCCTAAATCAAGCTCTGCTTGGAGACTTAACTCCTTCCTTCCTAAATATACCTGTTTAGTGATTTGTTCAAAGATCTGAAACCAATGGAATCAGATCAGATATCCAGGCCTTCAAAGGGAAGGGCTCCAGGGGAGCTAAATCCTCAAACTTGCCCTCGTTTTCACCTCCCAGGTTCACCCTTATCAGGACCTTCTTGTCACCAATAAGATTAGTGGTTGTTAAAGCAAGAGACTAAATCAGTTTTTTATGTGTTGGGTTAATCACGACAATGACTTGAGCCAAATAACTTCCTGATTGAAAGAGACCCTAGGAAGCCCTCAAGCACACATTTGCTGGGCAGAGGAAATGCTCAAAAATACTCTAGATGAAAACTCTGTATGAATTGGACTAAGGTTATTGCATGTGTATAGAATATTTATTTATGTATGTATTTATTTATTTATTTATTTATTATTTTGTCGATTGTGAGGCCTGAACTCTGGGCCTGGGCGCTGTCCCTCAGTTTTTCAGCTCAAGACGAGCACTCTACCACTTGAGCCACAGTGCCACTTCTGGTTTTTCTGACCGGTGTATTGGAGATAAGATTCTCTCGGACTTTCCTGTCCGGGCTGGCTTTGAACCAAAATCCTTAGATCGCAGCCTCCTGAGTAGCTAAGATGATAGACGTGAGCCACTGGCGCCCAGCTTGTTTAATTTTTTTATAAATATTGTAATAACAAATATTCTTACATAAAATTTCAATCTTTATCTCTGACTATATCCTTGGGAAACATTTTTAGAAAGATTTGGAGTATACAATTCCTAGAAACTATTAGTGACTGCCAAATTCTAGGAAAGTTGCATGAATTTTATACTCCAATAACTGTTAATTTGTCAGCAACAAATATTGATCACCTATTTAATACATATTTTACACTTTTGTGTGTGTGTTTGTGTGCACGTGCACATGTGTGCCAGCACTGGGACATAAACTTAGGGCTTAGCCTTTGTCCCTTAGCTATTTTACTCGAGGCTAGTGCTCTACCACTTGACCCACACCTCCACTTTTGGCTTTCTAGTGGTTAATTGGAGTCTCATGGACTTTGCTACCCAATGTGGCTTTAAACTGTGATCCTCAGATTTCAGCCTCCTTAAAAGCTAGGATTACAGGTGGGAGCCACAGGTGCCAGCTCACATTTTATACTTTGGTCAAGAGAGTGATAGTATTACATGAACATTTTCAAAATAATGAAGTACGTTCAGAGAACTTAGGAAATATGGTTTGGATAGCTGACAGGTCATTACTTTTTTTTCTCAGAAATTTACTTAGACTTATTTAACAAGGAAATGTATGTTATACACTGCTTCTTGAAGACCTAGGTGCAGATATTCCCCCCTCCCCTGCTTTTTTATACATGACAAACTTTCTTTTTTTTTTTTTTTTTGGGTCCGGTCGTGGGGCCTGAACTCTGGGCCTGGGCGCTGTCCCTCAGCTCTTCAGCTCAAGGCTAGCGCTCTACCACTTGAGCCATAGCGCCACTTCCAGCTTTTTTCATTTTTTGCTTATGTGGTGCTGAGGAATCGAACCCAGGGCCTCAGGCATGCAAGGCAAGCGCTCTACCACTGAGCCACCTTCCCAGCCCCACATGACAAACTTTCAAACTCATTGAAAAAATTCCCTTCACCTACAAAGAAATTCATTTGAAAGAATAAAAATTGTTGCAAAACTGACTCAATTTTAACTCTTTTTTTTTTTTTTTTTTTTTTTTTTTTGGGTCCGGTCGTGGGGCCTGAACTCTGGGCCTGGGCACTGTCCCTCAGCTCTTCAGCTCAAGGCTAGTGCTCTACCACTTGAGCCACAGCGCCACTTCCGGCTTTTTTCTTTTTGCTTATGTGGTGCTAAGGAATCGAACCCAGGGCCTCGAGCATGCAAGGCAAGCGCTCTACCACTGAGCCACCTTCCCAGCCCTCAATTTTAACTCTTGACAAAGTCATCATTTGTACATGATTTGCAGTAACTCTCAATAATACATAACGGGCTGGGAAGGTTTCTCAGTGGTAGAGCACTTGCCTTGCATGCATGAGGCCCTGAGTTCGATTCCTCAGCAACACATTAGCAAAAGTAAAAAGCCAGAAGTGGCACTGTGGCTCAAGTGGTAGAGTGCTAGTAGCCTTGAGCTGAAGAGCTGAGGGACAGTGCCCAGGCCCAGAGGTCAGGCCCCACGACCGGACCCAAAAAAAATAATAATAATACATAAAGACCTTAGTAACAGTTTATGTGTTATAATTCACATAACATCTATGTTAACACATAACATGTGTTCTGTAATGAAGCATGATTGCTGTTGAAGAGCCATAAGAGTCCATCAGGCAGCTCAGGGCAGAAAGGCAGCTGGATTTCAAGATGCAGAGGAGCCAGGAGCGTTCAGAAATCCAGAAACTAGCAGGAACCAGGAGCTAGCAGGAACTGGGAAGTAGAAGGAGCCAGGAGTAGTGGGAGCCAGAAGCTAGCTGAACCCAGGAGCTAGCAGAACACTTGGTGCTTCTCTTGTTCTTCTGACCACCTCTGTTTCATTCATGTCATTTTGCAGATCAACCTTCTCCAGTTCCCCAATTCTCATAGCCAATGTATCCTTCTACCCACACCAGCTCCTCCGGACCCAGCCCTGTTCTCAGATGAGCTTCCCTTGTGAACTGGAGGTGAGTGTCCAAAAAAGATAGAACTCATAGGAGCATATGTTGCCAAACAGTCTCCAAAGGGTGAGTGATATTTGCGAGACATCACACTCCAGTAGCTTTGTGACTGATCCTTGATTGTCCTGCCTGCCACAGTGTTTGTTTTAGTCAATTCTAAAGAAGAATGAATATGTTTATACTCAGGAAAATTCCACATCCAGGTATGTAGACACAGAGACCACTTCAAGTAGCTTTTGAGGTGTTTAGCAAAATAAGATTATTTGTATGAAAACTGAGCACCCAATGACCCAGAAACCACCCTTCGATGTGTGCGCACCAGACGCATCCACATCCTTGTACAAAAGACATACCAAAAAATTCTGTGAACATCATTATAATAACCACAAGATCTGGAAAAAGTCCAAATGTCAATCCACAATGTTAACATTAATATATTCCCACAATAGAATACCACATAACAGTAATAGGCTCATACGTACACAGTGCCAAGTAAAAGAAACAAAACACTGACGGGACACCAGTGGCTCATGCCTGTAATCCCAGTTGCTCAGAGATCTCAAGATTGAAGTTTTGAAGCCAGCCTAAGTAGACTGGGAGACTCATCTCCAATTAACCATCAAAAATCAGAATCCAAGGGTGGCTCAAGTGGTAAAGCACCAGCCTTGCGCACAAAAGATAAGCAAGAACGCAAATTCCTTTCAAGCTCCAGTACTGGCGCGCGTGCGTATACACACACACACACACACACACACACACACACACACACGAACATATACTGTATGATTGATAGCATTTACATATGATTCAAAATTGGGAAAAATGAACTTTTGGTACTAGAAGTCTTAACAGTAGTTAACTGGGAAGACACTAAGTACAGTATCTGCTGGTAATTTTGGAAGGGTATTATCTTGTAAAAATTATCAAGCATTTACGATTTGCCCTATTTTCCATACCTGTTGTTATAGATAAGAGTTGTATTTTAAAATATTGTTTAATAATCTATATAGTAACCAAAACTATTGCAATGAACAGTATATTGTTGCAGAAAACTATATAAAACCACCACATGCTGGGCGCCGGTGGCCCATGCATGTAAACCCTAGCTACTCAGGAGGCTGAGATCTGAGGATCATGGTTCAAAGCCAGCCTGGGCAGGAAAGTCCATGAGACTCTTATCTCCAATAAACCACTAGAAAACCAGAAGTGACATTGTGGCTTAAGTGGTAGAGTACTCGCCTTGAACTGAAGAGCTGAGGGATAGCGCCCAAGCTCAGAGTTCAAACCCCACAACCGACAAAAAAAAAAAAATATATAAAATAAAAACCACCACATGCGTGATCTAAGTGAAACATCCAAATGATGATCGTGGTAATCATTATTATTTAGCATTGATGAAATCTAGTATCCTACAGATTAAAACTAACAAATTTGGGTACTGGCCCTGTTGTTTGCCAACCTAATCTTGGAGTTTAGAGAAAGATCTGGTGCAAAAATGGCTTTGAGTCTGGGCAGTTGGTCTTCTCTTCATGTTTTACGTTGGGATTGAATTTGTTATCCTAAAGTACACCTGCATCATGTGGCTCAGAGATCAAGGCAAGTCTGCAGGATTAAAGATCTTGATGAATAAATCGGGGAGAGATGTCAGGGGGAAAACTGAAGATTTTTCTTTTTGTTTTTGTTTTTTGCCAGTCATGGGGCCTGAACTCTGGGTCTGAGCGCTGTCCCTCAGCTCTTCAGCTCAAGGCTAGTGCTCTACCACTGGAGCCACAGCGCCACTTCCGGCTTTTTCTGTTTATGTGGTGCTGAGGAATCGAACCCAGGGCCTCATGCTCTCAAGGCATGCACTCTACCACTGAGCCACCTTCCCAACCCCTGAAGATTTTTCTTTAGAACTGTGTCCTTTGGTTACTTTTCAATATTTGCATTTTGTCATGCCAAAGAAAGTATCCAGTAGTGGCTCACAGGCTAAAGAAAAAGAAACTACTTTTGGGTTTGAGTTTGTGTGTTTGTGTGTGTGTGTGTGTGTGTGTGTGTGTGTGTGTGTGTGTGTGTGTGTGTGCATGTGCATGCATGCACAGTTACTAAGACTTGAACTAAACTTGAATCTAAAATGAATTTAAAACAAAATCAAGTAGTGGTTATAGAGGTGGAGGTAGAAGGAATGGTAAGACCATAGTCCAAGAATACAAAGCCTCAGAATTGAGGAATCGGGTTTTTGTGTCAGTACTAGGTCTTGATTCAGGGTTTGGACACTGTCCCTTAGTTTTTCCACTCAAGGCTGGAGCTTTACCACTTGAGCTACACCTCCACTTCTGGCTTTTTAGTGGCTAATTGGGGATAAGAGTCTCACAGACTTTACTGCATGGGCCATCTTCAAACCATGATCCTCAGAATTTAACTTCCTGAGTAGTCAGGATTACAGGTGTAAACCACTGGTGCTTGCCTTGTGGACTGGAAGTTTTAAAGATTGACTGTACAGCATATGGTTACTAGTAGTATATTATATATCTTGAAATTGTAAAGAAAAGAAGTTTAAGAGTTCTTACCACAAAATGTTACAAGTATTTGAGACAAGGGATATGTTCATTAAGCTTATTTAGTTATTCTAGATTGGATACACAAATTGCAGCATTACTTTGTATGCCATAAATACATACAACTACAATTTGTCTACTTACAATAAAAATTTAAGTAAGTAAAATTGTAACCACTCAGGTAAGTGTAAATCACTGTGTTTCTGTGGCTTTAGCTTGCATTTCTTTTTCATTCATTTGTTCAGTTTGTGGTGTGTGTGTGTGTGTGTGTGTGTGTGTGTGTGTGTGTGTGTGTGTGGTGTAAATAGAAGATAGAAGATGGCCTGCTCTGGCCTTCTATCACAGTGATAAAACACCTGAGGAAACAAGGGAGGAAAGGTTCCTTTTTGGCTAAAAGTTTCAGTGTTTCAACTCATCACTGGCACACTGGAGAAGGTGGTGGAACAGAGCAGCTGACTTCATAGAGGCCAGGAAGTGGAGAGAGACAGAGACAGAGAGACAGAGAGAGAGGGAAGGAGGAAGAGAGGGAGAGGAACAAGGGGAAGGTGAAGAAGAAGATGAAGAAGGAAGGGGGAAGGGACTAGTTAGCGTTTGCCTTTTGCTTTTTATAGTCCACATGAGACCCTGTCTGTGGGGTGTTGCTGCCCATATCATCAGGTCTTTTCCCTTAATTTTCTTTTTTTTTGGGGGGGTCCGGTCGTGGGGCCTGAACTCTGGGCCTGGGCGCTCTCCTTCAGCTCTTCAGCTCAAGGCTAGTGTTCTACCACTTGAGCCACAGCGCCACTTCTGGCTTTTTTCTTTTTGCTTATGTGGTGCTGAGAATCGAACCCAGGGCCTCAGGCATGTAAGGCAAGCGCTCTACCACTGAGCCACCTTCCCAGCCCTCCCTTAATTTTCTTTGGAAACTCTCTTATGCATAGGGGCATGTGTGTGTACACACTCTCTCTCTCTCACACACACGCACACACAATATTAGTCTCCTAGGCACTTCTCAATCCAATCAAATTGTACTTCAAGTCTTCTTCACAATACCTTGTTGGTGGGAATGCAGAGTGATGTGGCTACTTGGCCATGTATGGCTGGATTATAGGGAAGATCTATGTTTAGTTTTCGTTTCTTGAATTGAAGGCATTCCACAAACATCGAAGTGCTTTGTGATCCAGAAGTCTCATGGGAAAAGACTCGTGTGTGTGTGTGTGTGTGTGTGTGTGTGTGTGTGTGTGTGTGTATGTGGTGTGTAATAATGTGAAACCTGGCTAAGTATAACCATTAGTGGAATGATTGCTTTGATTGCATTTTAAAAGATTTTGGAGAAGAGGTGTGGAGATAGCACTTTTTTTTTTGCGGGGGGGGGGGGGGGGGAGGTCTGGTCATGGGGCCTGAACTCTGGGCCTGGGCGCTGTCCCTCAGCTCTTCAGCTCAAGGCTAGCGCTCTACCACTTGAGCCACAGCGCCACTTCCGGCTTTTTTCTTTTTGCTTATGTGGTGCTAAGGAATAGAACCCAGGGCCTCAGGCATGCAAGGCAAGCGTTCTACCACTGAGCTACCTTCCCATCCCGAGATAGCACATTTTGAACTCATTTCAGCATCATCAGACAACCCTAACTACTCAGAAGGCTGTGATCTGAGGATTACAGTTTGAGGCCACCCCAGGCAGACAAGATTCTTCTCTCCAATTAACTAGTATCTATCTATCTATATCTATATACATGTGTGTATATGCATGTACACACTTATATACATACATATAACATACATATACATTATATGTATTATATAAACATATACATATATGCATACGCATATACTTAAATAATTTTCTTTTCATCAAGGTATTGTACAGAGGGCTTGCCATGTCATAGTCAGGCAACGAGTACATTTCTGCTTTTGGAAAATGTCACTCCTTCCTTCGCTTTCCTCATTTGCCTCTCCCATCCCTGGCCGCAAGTTAGTTACATAGGTCATTTTTTGTAGTATATACTCAATAGCCTGATTGCATTTCTTCACCCTTCCTCTTTCCGAACCCTCCTTTATACTCCCTAAAAGAAAAACACCACCACCACCAACAATAACAACAAATAACCTGTCTTCATTCCCTAGAGTTCATTTCAATAAGTAGTAGTTTAAATGTTCAGAGAAGTTACACCTTTGGGTTTCTCCCCTAAGGGTTATCCTCCTTTAGTCTGACTGTGTGTGCATGCCTGGAGTCCTGTATATTTATCATGTCCTGGTGTACTTTAGCTCTAGCTTCCACACATGAGAGAAAACAAGTGCGTTTGTCTCTTTGAGCATGGCTTACCTCCCTCAGCCTGACTTGTTCACGGGCCATCCATTTCCCTGCAGATGGCATAATCTTTCTAATGGGTGAATAAAATTCCACTGTGTATATATGTCACATTACTGATCTCCTCATCTGTTGTAGGGCATCTGGGCTGTTCCTATAGCTTGGCTATTGTGAATAGTGCAGCCATGAACATGGATGTGCAAGTGTCTTTGTGGTATCCTCACTTGGCAATGATCTGGGCAGATGCCTAAAAGTCGTATGGCTGGATCATAGGGAAGATCTATGTTTAGTTTTCCTTTCTTGAGGAACCTCCAAACTGCCTTCAGAGTTGTACTAGTTTATATTTCCACCAACGGTGCGACGTAGGGTTCCTTTCCCCCATCCCCACCAGCATTTCTTATTGTTTGAATTGAATATGATGTTGGCCAGTCTAACTGGGGTGAGATGGAATCTCACAGATGTTTTGATTTGCATTTCCTTAATGGCCATGGATATTGAGCATTTCCTCATGTGTCTCTTTGACATTCTTCTTCTGAGAAGTCTCTCCTCAGCTCCTTTGCCCATTAATGGATTGGTTTATTAGTTTGGGGTGGGGTGTTAATTTTTTGAGCTCCTTATATATTTTGGATATCAAGCCTTTGTCAGATGCATTGCTGGTGAAGATTTTCCCCCAGTCTGTTGGCTGTCTTTCTACTTTAGTAACTATGTCCTTTATTGTGCAGAAACTTTGTAGTTTGATATAATCCCACTTGACATATATATGTTTAAGAAAATAGCCTGGCGCCTAATGACTGACAAAGAAAAAAAAAATCAACAAAAAGGAAAAAACATATATCTTTAAGAAAATATGTATGTTTAAGAATGTGTGTGTGTGTGTATGTGTGTGTGTGTGTGTGTGTGTGTGTGTGTGTGTGTGTAATAACTAATTATAAAGCTGGGCTCTGGTGGCTCATGCCTGTAATCCTAGCTACTCAGGAGGCTGAGATCTGAGGCTCGAAGTTCAGAGCCAGCCCAGGTAAGAAAGTCTGTGAGACTTCAATAAACTACTAGAAAACCGGACCTGGCGCTGTGGCTCAAGTGGTAGAGTGCTAGCCTTGAGCTGAAGAATTGAGGGACAGTGCTCAGACCTAGAGTTCAAGCCCCACAACTGACAAAAAAGAAAAAGAAAAAAGAACTAAGTATAAAAATGAAAAGCCGGGTGTTAGTGGCTCATGCCTGTAATCCTAGCTACTCAGAAGGCTGAGAGCTAAGGATCATAGCTCAAAGCCAGCCCAGGGAAGGAAAGTCTAAGAGACTCTCATCTCAAGTAACCACCAGAAAACCAGAATTGGCACGCTGTGGCTCAAGTGGTAGAGTGCTAGCCTTGAGCTGAAGAGCTCAGAGACAGTGCCCAGGCCCAGAGTTCAAGTCCCACAAGAGAAAAAAAAAAAAAACTACTCCCGAAAAAAATTAAAAGAGGAAGTCATTGAACTTGATTGTCTTTTAACATAAAAAGACAGTTATCAAACATTCTTTCATAGAAAATGTTTATTCCAAGTAAAAATTCACATAACAGATTACATGTAAGAAGACAACTACGGGCAAGATAAGTCAAAAACTTAATGTATATTCTTGTTTTATTATCAAAATGTAAAAGCCAGTTTTATATCAAACACTGTAGCTGACAACTGTGTCATTCCATTCTGGTAATAAGCCCAGAGTCACCTCTGTGACCCACACACTCTCACACACAGCTGGACAAGTGCCACAAACATTCCTACACAAAGTTATTCCTCAAAATAATATCATTACTCTTACGTAAATTATTCAGCATTGTAATTTTTTCCTAAGTAAAAAAACTCATAATGCTACTAAAGCACCACCAGTGCTAGTGGTTTACACCTGAAATCCTAGTTACCTAGGAGGCTAAAGTCTGGAGGATTGAGGTTTGATGCCAGCTTAGGTAGAAAAGTCCTCAAGACCCCATCTCCAAAACAACCATCAAAGCTAGGCACTGGAGGCTCACCCCTGTAATCCTAGCTACTCAGGAGGCTGAGATCTGAAGACTTGTTCAAAATCTGGGTAGGCAAGTTCATGAAAAATGTCCAATCACCTACCAAAATACTGGAAATAGAAGTAGTAAAGCTGTGGACTTGAGCAAAAAATGCTTTGGGTTAGTGCCCAGGCCCTGAGTTCAAACACACACACACACACACACACACACACAAACACACACACACACACACACACACACACACACACACACCAAACAGCAAGGCTGGGGGTATGGCTCAAATGGTAGAGTATCATCTGAGCAAGTACAAGGCCCTGAGTTTAAATTCTAGTTTGATGTACTTAATCCCATTTGAATATATATATATATATAATTTTAAGAGCTACGTATAAAAGCTCCTAAAAAAAATCAGCCCTTGTATATTACTTTAACAAAAGCCAGAGTATCTAAGTCCTGCATCTCAGTCCAGGGAGAGGCAAAGTGGGTAACGAATGTCTAGAGGAATCTTTTGTCACCTGATCAGCAGAAGGACTCAGCTCAAGGAGGTTTGCAAGTCACCCCTCCTGCTAAAGGCCTGTGTTGACACAAACCTCTTTGTCCAGCACCTTTCTCAGAGGTACGCATGAGTGCACTAAAAAGAACCACGAGAGAAGAAAAAGTAAAAGCTGAGTTCTTGCCATAGCTAGCCCACCCAAGCGAGGAAGTCTGGTAGGGGTGCAGCCACAGACCAAGCCCCACATGGGCTGGCCTAGCAGAGAGAGGCCCCACTGTCTGGGAAAGGAATATCCTCTGTAGAGCCACTGTGTGTGTGTGTGTGTGTGCGCGTGTGCGCGTGCGTGCGGAGGGGGAGGGAGGGGAGCTGGCTGCCCCTCTCTCCTGCTGGGTTCATCTGCCCGCTCTGCTCTCTGCCCCTGAGCTGTTTTCCTGGAGATTGTCCACCTCCTGGCACTGATGATCCAAAGGCTGGGTTTCCTTCCCTGGCTGATCCTCATCTGAATCTGACTCAGATTCAGACTCATCGTTGTAGAAGTGGATGGTGGCTTGCACTGGGAAGCTGGCCAGCACTCTTTCGCCAGAGCTCTGCAGGTATTCTTGACGCTTTGAAATGGGTAAGTAAAGCCTGATATTTAAAACAAGCAGACAACATCATCAATCAACCTGAGCACTGTCCAGAACTCCTAGTAGAGCTGCCTGTTCCCTAGGAGTTCCTCTTCCCAGCTCATTTCCCCGTTTTCCCCCAATCTACTGAGCTATGTGTTTAAGACACTGGAGCCAGGCTCTAGTGGCTCAACACCTGTAACCCTAGCTATTCAGGAGGCTGAGATCTTAGGATCGTGGTTCAAAGCCAGCCTGGGCAAGAAAGTCTATGAGGCTCTTATCTCTAATTGACCAGCAAAATGCCAGGAGCGGAGCTGTGGCTCAACTGGTAAAGTACCAGCATGGCTTGAAAAAGCAAGTGAAAGCACAGGGCCTGAGTTCAAGCACAAAAAAAAATACATACATACATACATACATACATACATACATACATACATACATACATATATATAGTATCGGAGAATGTAATTATTTTTCACCCTGTTGAAAATGTATAAGTTAAGTACAGTTATATCAAAAGGAAATACATACTTCTTCTTGAGAAATTACATATTACCTTACAGGATGCTGAAATCCAAAGGCTCCCTTTGATCCCAAAGTTTGTGGCTCACCCCCGGGTTCCTGCTGTGAAGTACATACAAACAGTATCAGTTAGAGATCTGCTCAAAGTACCATCTTGATTTTTGTGTGTGTGCTGGCATTGGGGCTTGAGCTCAGGACCTGGCTACAATCCTTTAACTCATTTGCTCAAGGTCACTTTCAGCTTTTAGGTGGTTAATTGGAGATAAGTCTCACAGACTTTCTTGCCTAGGCTGGCTTGAAATCACAATCCTCAAATCTCAACCTCCTGAGTTGCTAGGATTACAGATGAGAGCTACTGCCTGGCCCAAAAGGTCTTTATTGTCCTTTTCTCACTGAGGAAAGTGTCTCAGTGGTCCCATTTTGGTGCTTAAACAGAATAAAAATGTATACAAATTGGTCACTATGTTTAAGGGATGTGTTTTCTTAGGGTGCAAACTGTAGATTCCAGCAGATAGGCTTCTGGCCTAAAGCCTGCAGATTCATCCCCAGGAGTAGGGGTACCAAGTGGGAAACAGCCTTACTCAGGCTAAAAGGCCTTTGGTCCTCAGATTTAGAGCTGGTTGTAATTTTGATCTGCTTGCCCCAAGTCCTGGTACAAGTCACCTCCATTCTCAATAGAATTTGTGGAGCCTCGGAATTCTCCAGCTTTGTCAGGAGAGGGCGCCATTGAGCAATTAGTTTTTCTAGGTACTGGGAATTGAGCTGTACTGGCTGAGTTGACTAGCTGAGCGCTGGAAAGACCTGACAGCAGGTGGATGGGACAGAGCTCTAAACACCCCATGGAATTTAAATTTGAATGCAAAAGAAGGAATTGTTTTCCGTTACTTAGATGTTGAGTTGTAGCTCAAGTAGTAGAGTGCCAGCCTTGAGCAAAAAAGCTAAGAGACAGTGAGATAGTGCCCAGGCTCTGAGTTCAAACCTCAGTACTGGCATATACATTAAAAAAGTAAATAATAGCAGCTGAATTAAAACACACAATATTTAGGTTAGTTGGGTAAAGTAGTCTAAATGTAAAATATAGTGGATATCTACTTTCCCACAACCCAGTTTTCTCACCATAATACAAACAACTGCAGATTAGTCCATACACAACATGTGTTACATAAATACACCATGCTTCCTATCCAGAATAACTTCAGTGTGTAAGTCATTAATTTAGGGCCCAGCACTGGTGGCTCATGAGTGGCTACTCAAGAGGCTGAGATCTGAGGGTCACAGTTTGAAGCAGTCTGAGCAGGAAAGTCCATGAGATTTGTATCCTATTAACCACCAAATATAAAGCCAGAAGTGGAGCTGAGGGACAGTGCTCAGGCTTTGAGTTCAAGCCCCAGTACTGGTGCATGTGCATGTGTGCATCTGTGTGTGTGTGTGTATGCGCGCACACATCACCAGTCTGTATTTAAAACCATACCAAATGCAAGTAAGACATGACTTCAATAAGTATAAAAGCAATTAACTTTCCAATGCAGGGTAGAAAAAGAATCAAAATGGCAATTCATCTTTGCCCACAAAAGCCCTCAGCTTGAGTGTATTTGCTCAGACAACATCAGTTATCCCAGGAGTGCTTGCTGACAGGGTCAAAAGTACTTCAGAAAGGGCCCAGTGGCAGGTGGGGACTTTTAACTGCACTTCTGGGCACTTCAGAGGAGGCTCTGTCCTTATTTGCACGGTGGCACCAGTCGGCTGCTAATGGTGCACTCAGCTTTCCTCTAAGGGGACAGACGTCCCCCTCCCCTCCCCATCTGCTGGTTATCAAGAAAACCCAACTTGAAGCAATTTCCCTACAATGAGCATGGCCCAGCGATGAGACTCTGGCTCACTCACTGTGTGAGTTCTACCTCCCAGACCTGGAGAGCTTCTGGGTTAGGTGGGCAAGCCAAGGACAGAGGGAGGAGGCTTTCCCTGCCCCTTTCGTTTAGAGATGGTGCCACTCGCTGGTTTGCCTGGTTTAAGTATTAGCCCCCAGACTTCACCTTACCCGACCTCTGGTTCTGGCCAGCTCCGCATCTGTGGGTGTCAGCATCCAGGGTCTCCAAGGAGCGGGGCTGGAACTGGAGGGCAAAGTCCAGGACAGGGTCAGCTCTGGGTATTTCTGCGGCCTTTCTAGGGCTCTCAGTGCATCATTCTCCAGCCTGGTGTCTGTCTGTCTGGGAGCACCCGGCCTGCTCCCTCCTGACCTCTGCCTGTGGCTGATGGACCAGAGCCGGGTTTCCACCACGATTCTCAGTCCTCAGACTTTGAAGAGAAAGTCCCAACTTGGGTACCCGGGTGGCAGATCTGAGCATCACCCACTCGGGGCTGAATTCTCAGGCGGGGTTTTCTACTGCGCCTGGAGACTTCGTTGCTGGTTTGGGGCCCGGGTCACCTCGCTCGCTGAAGGGGAGCTGGAGGCCTGCGGGCCGTCCCGCCCTTCCCGACCCCCCCCCAAGTCAATGTCCTTATCCTCTACTTCCCGAACAAAGGGCAGAGGTAACTGTCACCTCCTGCAGCCGAGGCCCGAGCCTCTTCCTTGGCGGTTTCCTCGCCAGGTACCCCACCGGCCTCTCTGCCCTTCGGGACCCGTCTGTCTGTCGGTCTGTCTGTCTGGCCGTGGCCCTCGTGGCGGGGAGGGGGCGCGGTACCCCAGCATCCCGCTTCCCTCACCAGCTCGGTGCGCGGCCCCCCTCCCCTCTCCTCCCCTCCTCCGCGGACGGCCTCACCTCTCCGGCCGGTGCGGCGGCGGGGACCCGCGGGGGCCGTCGGCGGGGCAGTGGCAGGGGCGTCCCCGCGCCTCCGGGGCTCCGGCAGCCGCCTCGGGCCCCATGGTGCCCGCGGAGCCCGCGCGCTCCAGCGGGGCCAGCGGAGCCAGCGGTGCCGCCCGCGCCCGCGCTCCTCTCCCCGCCGCCGCCAGGTTTAGAGCCGGGGGTGGGGCGGGAAGCTGGGGGGGGCGGACGGGGGAGGGCGCGGGAGGAGAGCGAGGAAGCCGGGGACGGGGTGGGGACGGGGAAGGCGGTAGGAAGGGCAGGGCGGGCCCGGCGCGGGTGAGGAGTGGGGTCGGGGCGGGGTCAGGGCGGGTGTGCGGGAGGGGGGGTACGGAGGGTTCGGGTGCGGAGGGGACCCCAGGGAACGAGGGAGCTCGGGGAGGGACCGGAAGCCTGGAGGGGAGGGAGTGGGCCGAGGTCCTCGGGGCGCGTCCGCCTGGGGCCTCCTCGCCCGGACCCGGACGGGACGGGAGGAGCCCCCGACGGTCCCCTCCGCGGCCCCCGGCCGGCCCGGGGTTCTGCTGGCGCTCGGTGCCCGGAGCCTCTCCACCCCCGGGGCGGTGGCCGATCTGGGGGCGGCTCCTGAGGCACCCCCGGGGCGGGGAGGCTGGACGGGGCTGGCGGGCGGCGGGATGCCCGCACCCCCGGCCTCCCGGGCCTCCCCACCGTGGGCAGCGCCTGCCAGTGAGAACTGGAACTGTGAGCTTCATGTTCTGCCAGTCCCGGGGCTTGAACTCAGAGCCTGGGTGCTGTCCCTGAGCTAGCGCTCTACCACTTGAATCACAGCTCCACTCCTGTCTTTTGGCTGGCTCATCAGAGATAAGAGTAACGGACTTTCCTGCCCAGGCTGGCTTTGAACCATGATCCTCACATCTCAGCCTCCTGAGTAGCTAGGATGACAGGTGTGAGCCACTGCTGGTTCTAACTGGAACTAACTCTGTGTGTGTGTGTGTGTGTGTGTGTGTGTGTGTGTGTGTGTGTGTGTGTGTGTGTTAGGCATGTGAGTGCACACTAGCACTGGGCTTGAACTCAGGGCCCTGTGCTTTCACTTGGCTTTTTAGGCTCAAGGTTGATACTCTATCACTTGAAACACACCTTCACTTCCATCTTTTTGCTGGTTAATTGGAGATAAGATTATCACACACTTTTCTGCGTGGGCTGGCTTCCAACTGTGATCCTCAGATCTCAGCTTCCTCAGTAGCTAGGATGACAGGACTGAGACACATGGAATTTACTGTGCATAACTTAATGACTTTTTTTTTAAATCAAAGAACTCCAAGGATTAAAATGTTTCTCCCTTTTTCTTTTCTCTGAGACTTTGGCAAAAATTAATCCTAATTAAAGGCGATCGATCACCAAAGAGGGAGGAACTGTTAACTTTATACCTAATTGAAAAGACTTAGGAAGCTGAAAAACTAGGAGTGAGGGAGGAGTGGCATTGTCCAAAAAGAAATGTACTCATTACCTGATCTATGTAACTGTAACCCTTCTGTACATCACCTTTTTAATAACAATCAAAAAATGTTTAGGGCTGGGGGCATGGCTCAAGTGGTAGAATGCAAGGCTGAGAGTTGAAGCCCCAGTACCACCAAAAAAAGTTTCCCTGTTGGCCAGTAATTCTTTATTTCTTCCTTTCCTTCTTTCTTTTTCTTTCTTTCTTGTCAGTTGTGGGGTCCCTCAGCTCTTCAGCTCAAGGCTAGCGCTTTACCACTTGAGCCACAGCCACTTCCGGCTTTTTCTGCTTATGTGGTGCTGAAGAATTGAACCCATGACCTGATGCATGCAAGGCAAGCACTCTACCATTGGGCCACCTTCCCAACCCAAGGCCTACTAATTCTTCAAGGTCTGTATTAATGGTATCTTTTGAAATGAGAATGAAAACTCACAGAATACTTTATTCTAATGTTTTGAAAATATGTCTACAATTAGATGAGAATACCAATACAAATGCATTTATACAGTTTTGATGGGAAAGCACAAATGAAATTGAAAGGACAAAAAATATAAATATAGGATATGAGTTATATAGAGGGACTAAAATAAAACAGAAATAACTTCCAGGTGCAGAGATTACTAAGGATTTTGTGGAGCTTTAAAAAAGCATAGTCTACTCATTCTGTAGCTTCTTGGAAGGCTGAGATAAGGAGATAAGATTGAGGTTCAAGGTCAACCTAGGCAAAGATTTCTTGAGATTCCATTTCAACTGCAAAAGCTAGGCATGGGCTGGGCGCTGGTGGCTCACGCCTGTAATCCTAGCTACTCAGGAGGCTGAGATCTGAGGATCTCGGTTCAAAGCCAGCCCGGCCAAGAAAGACCGTGATACTCCTATCTCCAATAAACCACCAGAAAACCGGAAGTGGCGCTGTAGCTCAAGTGGTAGAGCGCTTGCCTTGAGCTGAAGAGCTGAGGGACAACGCCCAGGCCCAGAGTTCAAGCCCCACGACCGACAAAAAAAAAAAAAAAAAAAAAAAGCTAGGCATGGTGGTATACTCCTTAATCCCAATTATGGCAGTTAGCTTAAATAGGAAGATTTTTGTCTAGGCTACCATGATGTCTATATTACTTTTTATGGTGATAAAATATATATAATAAAAATCTAGCATTTTAACCATTTTCAAGTGTACAGTTCAGTAGCATAAAGTCATGCAATTATCCCACTATTTCTAGAAATTTGTCATCCTAAATTGAATGGGGGGGAGGTGCCGGTTGGTGCTAGGGCTTGAACTCAGGGTCTGCATATTGTTCCTCAGTTTTTGTGCTTAAGGCTGGTGTTCTACCATTTGAGCCATACCTCCACTTCTGGTTTTTTTGGTGGTTAATTGTGGATAAGTCTCATAGACTTGCCTGGGCTAGCTTTGAACTGCAGTTCACAGATTTTAGCCTCCTGAGTAGCTAGGATTATAGTAGGCATGAGCCACTGGTTCTCAGCTTATAATTATTTCTTAAACTTTGAGTCTGTGGCAGATCTTTATGATAGACAAAGTAGTTGGTGGGGGGTGAGTGGAGACATTTTCAGAAACTTCACTAGGTCCCTGGTTTACAAATACAGAAAAAGTACAGACTTTTGAGGAGTGAACCTCTGTCTCAGAGGTGAAGTGGAGAGTAAGTAAAATGTTTGATTTCTGGCTTTGCTGTCTTTAATTAAAAACAAAATCTTTTTCATATGCTGATTTTCTGTGGCTTCTTAGCAACAAAGAACAAAGATGTCAACCCTGAGGGTTTCCTGTGGGCCTGGAAGAGGATACCCAAAGTCAAAACATGGAAGAAGGCAGAATATTTTTATATAAACAGTGTGGAATGCAAGACCAGGGCTATGACAATTCCTTTTCCTTCATTTGGGTTAGGCCCTACTTCCTGTTATCAGATTCCCTGAGTATTGTGAAATTCTGCCAGCCCTTTAAGAAACTACAAGATGTTATTGCTCTCCTTGCTGTCATTTTCTAAAAGGTTTTTCTTTCTCCTGGGCTAGGGCTCTAATCCAGGGCATCATGAATGTGAGATGAATACTCTACTTCTGAGCCACTCTCCCAGCCCGACTTTTTAAAAATATAATTTTATTCCTATTAAGGTGTTGTACAAAGGGGTTAACATTTTATGTCAAGTAATGGATACATTTATTTTGCACAATCACCCCTTCCTTTGCTTTCCTCCAGTTTCCCTCCACATAGTGTATACTGAATCTCATGAATGCATTGGTTCACTCTTCCTTCCTTTCTGTGTCCTCTTTGCGGTCCCCTCCCAGGCTATTTTGATTGTAAAAATATATTAGTTCCATGGGGATAAATATATTTCTATATTTGTTTTTCTTTTAAAAATTGTGATTAAGAATATACATATAAGCTGGTGCCAGTGGCTTACGCCTGTAATCCTAGCTACTCAGGAGGCTAAGATCTGAGGATCACAGTTCAAAGCCAGCCAGGGCAGGAAAGCCCATGAACTCATATCTCCTAATGATCACCGAAAAGGGGAAATGGAGCTGTGGCTCAAGAGGTAGAGCGCTAGCCTTGAGCACAAAAGCTCAAAGACAGTGCCAAGGTCCTGAGTTCAAGTTTCAGAACTGGCCCACACACACACACATGTACATATAATTATAAACTTTACTATCCTAAAACCATCTTAATTACATGCACATCTCCTCTATTTCCAAATAAGGACTTACTCTGAAGTAAACTGCACATGCCTTTCTGAGGGGCACACATTTCAACTCATTACACAGGTTTCCAAACATTCCTGCTCATCTTTGCTAGGGGTAATCTTAGAGTCTCTTCCCATCACAAACGCAGTCTCCATTTAGAAATGAATCTACCCACTCCTCCATAGTTATCAGTCCTTCCAGGGCCCTCGCTTTGGGGCTCATTGCTTGCAGGGAAGATTGAAGGTTTCCCTTGCTTTGACCCCTGGCCTCCCCTCTCTCCTCTACCATGCCCAGCTTCCCACCCAAGGAGGGGAGGAGAGGGGAAAGGAGAGTAGAGCAGGATGGGGAGCTGGCTGGAGAGCTCAGCTCTCAGGACATTGCCTGCTGCCCTTCATTCAGGGTGTCTGGTGTTGCTCTGGAGATTTCAACTGCTTTTTGCTGGTAATTTTTAGGACCCAGTCTTGATCCTGCCTAGGAAAGTGTTTGGGCAGTGATCCACCAACTTTAGGCTTCCAGTGTAGCTGTGGAGATGGAGTCTCATGGAATTTTCTGCTGGGGCTGGCCCGGAACCACACTTCCTGTTCTCAGCCTCCTACATAGCTTAGGATGGCAGATGTGTACTTTTTTTTTTTTGGGGGGGGGTCCAGTCATGGGGCCTGAACTCTGGGCCTGGGCACTGTCCCTCAGCTCTTCAGCTCAAGGCTAGCGCTCTACCACTTGAGCCACAGCGCCACTTCTGGCTTTTTTTCTTTTTGCTTATGTGGTGCTGAGGAATCGAACCCAGGGCCTCATGCATGCAAGGCAAGCACTCTACCACTGAGCCACCTTCCCAGCCCGGCAGATGTGTACTTCTGTGCCAAAGTATGGGTTGAGGAGGGATCTCAAGTTTTCCTGGCCACACTGAACTTGAACTGCGACCCTCCTATTCTCAGCCCCCCTCTATAGCTAGGATTAGAGGCATGAGCTACCAGTACCAGGTTGGGCTCCACTCTTTATTTTATTTTATTTTTTTTTGTCAGTCATGGGGCTTGAACTCTGGGCCTGGGCGCTGTCCCTCAGCTCTTCAGCTCAAGGCGAGCGCTCTACCACTTGAGCTACAGCGGAGATAGGAGTCTCACGGTCTTTCCTGCCCGGGCTGGCTTTGAACCGCGATCCTCATATCTCAGCCTCCTGAGTAGCTAGGATTACAGGCGTGAGCCACCAGCACCCGGCTGGTCTCCACTCTTAAGAGTCCACAGGACCTCCCTTTAGCCCAGGGATCTCTGGGGAACATACTCAACCCTTGCCCTCTACAAGTGGCTTAGCCAAACCATCTGCTCTCTGGGCTTCTTTTGGGGAAAGAGGGGTGGGAAGATGAAACCCCACAGCCAGATGAGGGCTCTCTCCAAAGAACTCCCCCCCCCCCATTTTTCTCCCTCACTCTGTTGTATTTCTTTACTCTGGCTGAGTTGCTGAAGGACCAGCGCAGCATGACTCCCCTGTAGATCTGGAGAGGGGCTCTTTCTCACATACCATTTGCCTCATATGTGTGTCATTATTGACTCTCCTAGTACTCTCTTCCTGCTCCTGGGACTGGTGAGGCTCCAATGCACACCCGGAATATTTAATCATTCTTGCTGTTATAACGTTTTACCAACTGGACCCAGAGATTTTAATGTTGGGTTGCTTATGAAATTTGGGTCTTTAGGACACAGATGTGTGAGCATACCTTTAAACAAAGGATTTTTTCCCCTCCCAGATGTTCTCTTTAAGACAATTGTCCATCCTTGAGATAAGTGTGTGTGTGTGAGAGAGAGAGAGAGAGAGAGAGAGAGAGAGAGAGAGAGAGAGAGAGAGAGAGAGAGAGAGAGAGAGAGAGAAAGAGAGAGAGAGAGAGAGAGAGAATCATTCTCCCACTAAGTGCTGGTGCTCAGCTCATGCCTGTAATCCTAGCTACTCAGGGGGCTGAGATCTAAGGACTTGGGTTCAAAACTAACTTGGGGTTCATGAGATTGTTATCTCCAATGAACCACCAAAAAGCTGGAAATGGAGCTATGGCTCAAGTAATAGAGTGCCTGCCTTGAGTGAAAAAGTGCCAAAATGCTGGAGTTAAGCACCAGTACTGGTGCTCTCCCTCTCTCTCTCTCATTCCAAGTGTTCTTTCCCAGGACAAGTGTCTTAAGATATGCATGCTCCATTCCTAGGGCACCTACTAATTATTTGGGCAAGTGAGCAAAGCCAGTGGGAGAGAGCTACTCTTTTTCCTTTTCACTAGATGTTTTAGCTGTTGAGGGAGACTGAGGCAAAGAAAATAGTGGGTGTGTACTTTTAATCAAGCCATTCATTAATGTGATGTTTATCTCTAAATTCCTGACTACTGGGGTTTGTATGCTTCAGTTCCCCTCATCTGTCCCTCCTGCTGCCTACAGACCATAAACAAAACAGTAATGAAGTTCCCTGCACAAACTTTCCCTGTATTTTAAAGAAGATGAATCCTCAACAATGAAGTCTTTTTTTTTTTTTTTTTTTGCCAGTCTTTAACTCAGACCTGAGTACTGTCCCTGAACATTTTTGCTCAAGGCTAGCACACGGGGGTTGGGGGATGGGAGGGTAGGGTAGGGGAATTGGAGAGGGGAGGGAGGAGTTGGGGAGGTGGGGAGGAAAAAGATGGTAGGGGAAATATAAAGGAGGGTATAATAATACTTGATAGGAAATGGACTCATTACCTTGCTCATGTAACTGTAACTCCTCTGTACAGTATCTTTACAATAAAAATATATCAAAAATAAAAAATAAAATAATAAAAAAGGCTAACATACTACCACTTGAGCCACAGCTCCACTTTCATCTTTTTGCAGGCTAATTGGAGATAAGAATCTCATGAACTTTCTTGCCCAGGCTGGTTTTGAACTGGGATCCTCAGATCTCGGCCTCGAGTAGCTAGGATTACAGGTGTGAACCCCTGGTGCCTGTCTTGAAGGTTTTTTATTTTTTCAATAAAGTATTTAGAATAGTTTGAGACTTACAGAAAACTTGCAGAAGAGCAGAGTCCTACAAATCAGTTTCCTGTTGCATATTTTTCATTAGTAGTTGATTTGTTTGCAGTTAGGAAAGCATATTAGTGCCTTACATTGATGCTATTGGTATACATTTTGTACTCATGTTATTGGCATTTAACTCATTCAGACCCCTTCCATTTTCTCTCAATGGCTTCCTTCTCCAGTGTCCAGTCTAGGATACCACAGTACATCCAGTTGTCCTGCCTCCTGTGGCAGATCTTGGCTGCAGCATGTCCTCATATTCTTCTTGGTTTGGATGACCTTGATAATTTTTAGGTTGGCCAACGTTTTGTATAAAGTTCTTTCAGTTGTGGTTTTTAGTGTGTGTGTGTGTGTGTGTGCGCGCGTAAAACCATGACCCTCCGGTTTCAACCCAGCTACAGTGGATAACCTTAACTTTATAAATGCTTCAATCAGTTTTAAGTATAACTCTCTTTCGAGAAAAAAAAAATAGAGGTGAGAAGGAGTGGGGTTTGAGTTCTGTCACCTATGGGCACTTAAATCATGCTTACATAATAAAACCCTGGAGAGGGTGCGGGGAGGCTCCCGGAAGTGGCCCTCCAGGTGGGTGTGGCTTCCAGGTGGGCGTGGCTCGCCCACTGATTTACTGCCCCCAAAGTGTGGGCGGTACCTCAGGTGGGAGGAGCCACTTCGCCCTCTCGGCCCCGCCCCCTCAGCCCTGTCGCACTGCGCATCACCGCGGGCGGCCTCCAGGAGGCGCCGGGCCCAGAACACGCTGCCACTACCCTGAGCGGAGGAGGCGGCCGGACCCACGGCTCAGAAGTAAGTGAGGGCATCGCGGACCGGGGTAGGCGTCGGCGCCATCTGGGGGCTGGGGCCACTTGGGGGTCCGGAGGGCCCGCTCTTGTCTGGGCGCCGCGCGGGAGGCGGAGTGGGAGGCCGCGACCTGGGTGACTCGGAGCCGCGGGGCTGCTGGAAGGACCTCGGGGAGACCGGCACGCGAGAGGGGGCGGGGTTTCCGGTGGGGCCGCCTCTGGGTCCTCGCGTGCTCCGCGCGCCGCGGCCCGCCGGGGCTCGCGCTCCTCCCCTCAGCCCCCCCCCAGCCCCCAGGCTCCGGCCGCTGGCCGGGCGCATGCGCGCCCACCGCCGCCATCTGGTGCTTGGCTCTGGGGTTAGATCACATTTTCAAGTCTAAAACCTGCTGTGGCGCGCGAAAAAAGCCCCGGCCATAGTAACCTCTATGGAAGGCTGAAGGCAAACGGGCCAAGATGTCTACAACACGTGTCCCAGATAAAGGGCTGATGTGGAAAGACCTGAACATTTAACAGAATGGAACGGCGGCTCGGAGTCCAATTTCCACACTGGCCGGGGCTGGCGCCTGTAACCCTAGCTGCCCGGAGGATCGCGGTTCGCAGCCAGCCCGGGCGGGAAAGCCCGTGAGACTCTCCACCAACCACCCGCAGCCAGGGGAGCCGTGGTGTGCGTGGTAGCGTCTTGAGCAGAGCCTCCAAGTGAGAGCTCCAGGCCTGAGGTCAGGCCGCGCCCGCAGGTGGAGGCTTTGCGTGGACCTTCAACAATGGGAGGATGCACGGCTTCCCTCCCTGGAGAGAGACTTCCGTTCGCCCAGGCAGGTCTGTAGCCGCGTCTACCTCGCAGTCGTTCGCCCTGTGCTCAGTGACTGCGCGGGCTGAGAATCTCCCCTCCAGGAGCCGTGTCTGTGTACAGAGTTTGCACGGAGTTACCACATCGCCTGCGAGGGCAGAGCTTTGGAAATCGTGTCCATGAACCCGATGCACCCCATCTGCTCGCTAGGATGAGAGTGCAGAAAGAGCTGGGCGAAGCGACGCGGAGTGACTGATATGTAGAAGAATGTGAATTACAAAATAGCTCTGTTACCAGGCTGTTTTTGTGGGAAAGAGAAGAGCAGCAATTAGGTGTGCGTGTGTGGGTACTGGGGCTTGAACTCAGGGAGGGCCTGGTGCTTTCCCTTAGCTTTTTTGCTCAAGGCTGGCACTCTACCACTTGAGCTACAGCTCTACTTCCAGCTTTTTGGTGATAAATTACAAGTAAATCTCATGGTTTTCTGCCACAGATGGCGTCAAACTCCAATCCTTAGATCTTAGCATCTTAAGTAGCTAGGATTATAGGCCTGAGTCACAGGTGCCTGACTAATGAAGGAAGGAAGAAAAGGAGGGAAGGTGGGAGGGAAGGAAGGAAAGGAGGGAGGGGGAGGGAGGAAGAGGGAAGGAAGGCAAGAAGGCAGGATGGAAGGATAGAAGGGAAGGAAACACTAGAAACTAACAATTTGGTTACTTGAGAGCTAGGAATGGGGAAAGTCTAAAGTAGCTACTTCTAGCCAGACGCTGGTGGCTCACACCTGTAATCTAGCTACTCAGGAGGCTGAGAGCTGAGGATCGAGATTCAAAGCCAGCCTGAGCAGGAAAGTCCGTGAGACTCTTATCTCCAATAAACCACTAGAAAACCAGAAGTGGCGCTGTGGTTCAACTGGTAGAGCGCTTGCCTTGAGCTGAAGAGCTGAGGGACGGCGCCCAAGCCCAGAGTTCAAGCCCCATGACTGACAAGATCTGAGCATTGCGGTTCAAAGTCAACTCCAGGCAGGAAAGTCCATTGACTATTATCTCCAATAAACCACTCAAAACCAGATGTGATACTGTGGTTCAAGTGGTAGAACACTTGCCTTGAGCAGAAAAGCTGAGGGACAGCATTTAGGCCCAGAGTTCAAGCCCCATGACCAAAAACAACAACAAAAAAAGTAGTTAGATATGCGTGCTTGTGCTTGTAGTCCCAGGTACTCAAGAGGCTGAAGTAGGAGGATGGGCTTAAGAATGGGAGTTTGAACCCAGCGTGGCAACATAGCAAGATCTATCAAAAAGTAAAAATTTAAAAGTTAAATCAACAAAGATGAGATGAAGGAACCCCTAACATTGACTAAAACACAAGAAATGAAACTTAACCTCTATAATAAACTAAGCCCAGAGAAATGGACCCAAGTAACTCTGAAATCTCTGATTATATACCTCCTGTGTATAAGCAGGCAAATAAACTGCAGAAGTTTTGCACTTCACTGAGTTGTTATAGCAATCCTGAAAGTATTTACATGTCACCCTGGTTATACATTTAGCAGCCAAAAATCTCAGTGGGAAAAGGAGCTACATGGAATGAAGGAAGGCAAGGCAGGCTTCTATAGATTTCTATTAGGATTTGTTTTACGATACTATTTTCTTTTTTTTTGGGGGGGGGGTCTGGTCATGGGGCCTGAACTCTGTGCCTGGGCGCTGTCCCTCAGCTCTTCAGCTCAAGGCTAGCGCTCTACCACTTGAGCCACAGCGCCACTTCCAGCTTTTTTCTTTTTGCTTATGTGGTGCTGGGGAATCGAATCCAGGGCCTCATGCATGCAAGGTAAGCGCTCTACCACTCAGCCACCTTCCCAGCCCTTACGATACTATTTTCAACATTTTTATTTTTATTTTTGTTTGGTTGCGAGGTTTGAACTCTGCGCTTGGGCGCTATACCTCAGCTCTTCAGCTCAATGCGAACGTTCTACCACTTGAGCCACAGCGCCACTTCTGGTTTTCTAGTGGTTTATTGGAGATGAGTGTCATGGACTTTCCTGCCTGGGCTGGCTTTGAACTGTGATCCTCAGATCTCAGCCTCCTGAGTAGCCAGGATTACAGGTGTGAGCCACCCACACCCGGCTTCAAGTTCTTTGTGTTGGAAACTTCAGGAGCAGGGCTGTACCAAGAGCAATAAGCATCCCTCAGGTCTGTCTTGGTTTCTAAATTCCATAATGCATGAAAGATCAACCCTGAACAGCTTGTGTTAAAGAGCAAGGAGATGCCCAGAGATGGAAACAGGTCAGAAGGAGCAATCTGCACATCAAAATGAATGAACAGTAATGAATGAATAAGAGCAAACAAACTTCCAGATAAATAAATCGAGGAGAGAAGAGCCACCTCTTTCCAGTAGGATAAATGTTGACAAAGGAACAATAAACTGGAAAAGTGACTGAAGCAGAAAAAAATGGATGTTTAAACCATTGGGTGAAAAAGAGAATACTGGTAAATAAGATATTACAGTCTCAAAGTATCACTTTATTTAAAGAGCATCACTCTACTAAAAGAAACTGATGCCAGTTTCCCTCTAGGAAGGGCTCCACCCACCCCAGGACCACTGCTGATGGACCCTCACCAGAAGGTGATGGTTTCCATGTTTGCCAGCTCTGTGCTGCCTTTGTCTCCATCCTTGCTTCTTCTCTTCTTTTACCAGCTCAGCCACTCTCCTAGTGATGAATATAAAAAATGGACAAGGAAGATCAGCGAGAGAGGTCTTTATTTGGACTGAACGTTGCAACACCAGTATATAGCAGAAGAGGGCAACTCTTAGAACTAACAAAGTGCTCTGTGCAGCCAGCTTATATAGCCAGAAAGGGGTGTGGCCAGGGCATTTGCACCAATCCTGAAAGCCCTTTATGAAATGAAGGGCTGTGTTTGTACCACTCCTGCTCTTCTGGGGGAAGTGATCTGCCCTGGATGGAAATGGTTGTACTGTATCAAGACTTGTTGGGGCAAAAAGTCAAGTGCAGACAGTTTGCTAGGCCCTTATGTTTGGGACCTAGAATCATGTTTTGGATTCAGAGTAGTTGGCTAGATGAGGGTAGGTTTGTAATTAATTTTGCTGGTTCTGGGGGGAAAACTCAGGGCCTGGCCACCGTACCTTAGCTTTTTCACTCAAGCTAGTGCTCTACCACTTGAACCACAGCCCCCCTTCCAGCTTTTTGGTGATTCATTGGAGATAAGAGTCTCATGGACTATCCAGCCCGGGCTGGCTTTGAATCGGAATCCTCAGATTTCAGTCTTCTGAGCATCTAGGATTTTAGCTGTGAACCGCTGGAGCCTGGCACATTAGCAGTGCTTTAAGCAGTGCTCTGATGGTACTTGCCTAACTCCTGTCCATATAAGTCTCTGACATCTGTTTCATTTGCTCTGGATCAAGGTCAGTTTTCTGGTTTCAATCAGTGCCAAGTGGTTAAGAGATCTGTTCTTAGGAAATATTCCCTGACCCGCTGAAGAGCAAAGGGCTATATTTCAAGCCTTACATGAGCCTCCCATACCTTGAGCATTGAATAAACATACCACTCAGTGTGGTTGCTTAGTTATCTGTATATATGTGTGTGCGTGGGGGGGGGGGGGCGCGTGCGCATACACCATTACTGGGGCTTGAACTCAGGGCCTTGTGTTCTCACTTGGCTTTTGGCTTTTCTATTCAAGGCAGAAGCTCATACCACTTGGGGGACAGCTCTACTTCCAGATTTTTGCTGGTTAATTGGAGATAAGAGTGTCTTGGATTTGTCTGCTAGGATGGCTTAGAACCACAGTCCTCAGATCTCAGCCTCCTGAGTAGCTCGGATTTAGGCACCCAGCTCGTTTAATTGTCCTTACAAATATAATTTCTTTCATTTGTACTATTTTTAGGGCAGATGCCCAGAATTATCATTCAGGAAACCAAAAGATGTAAATGTTAGGGGCTGGGGGTTTAGCCCAGAGGAAGGGCGCCTGCCTGGCGCACGCAAGGTCCTGGGTTCGGTCCTCAGCCCTGGGGGAAAAAAAAAAGATGTAAATGTTTTTATAATCTTTAAGAAGGGCACTGATGGAAATGGAAATGTGTGAGACTTGGTGGTGAGGTCTATGCATAGCAGTAGGTTCCAAGAGCAGCTGGCTGGTTTGTGCAAAGGTTTCTCATGTTGCTGAGAACCCCCTGCCCCCAGAGTTTACTTCAGAATTTTCAGCTGCCATTGTCTGCAGACCCGTGGGGCCACCCTGCCTATATTTAGACTTTGAACAATAGAGCTTTTGTAATTAGCTGGCTCTTGGTCTCTGGGAGATTATGCTGAGTAAGAACCCCAGTGTCATTTTGTGTGCAGAGACCTCATAATTCTCCAAAGCAATTGTGCAAATTAGTATAAATCTAAAATCTGAAAGGTATTTGACCTAACTTACTGTGTTGAAAACAAAAATCAGCAGGAATAGGAGTATAAATTGGTGTAAATGCTTGGCAGAAGTTTTGCATTAACTTCCTTCCTTCCTTCCTTCCTTCCTTCCTTCCTTCCTTCCTTCCTTCCTTCCTTCCGTCCTTCCCTCTATGTTTGCACTAGGGACTGAATTCAGGGCCTGGGTGTTTCCCTTTAGCTTTTTTTGCTCAAAGCTGGTACTATAGTACTCGAGTCACTGCTCCACTTCTGGATTTTTGGTGGTTATTTGGGAATAAGAATGTCCAGGACTTTGCTACTTAGCTGACTTTGAACCATGATCCTCAGATCTCAGCCTCTGGAATTGCTTGGATTACAAGCATGAACCACTCCTACTGGCTCCCAGATCAGCTAAGTTTTTTTTTTTGTTGGTTGTAGGGCTTGAACTCTGGGCTTGGCGCTGTCCCTCAGCTCTTCAGCTCAAGGCAAGCGCTCCACCGCTTGTGCCACAGCGCCACTTCCGGGTTTTTAGTGGTTTATTGGAGATACAAGTCTCATGGACTTTCCTGCCCGGGCTGGCTTTGAACGGTGATCCTCAGATCTCAGCTTCCTGAGTAGCTAAGATTACAGGCGTGAACTACTGGCATCAAGCTTCAGTTAATTTTTGAGGTAGTATTTTGCTAACTTTTTGCCCGACTGGCCTCAATCCTTGATGTCCTGCATATCTGCCTCCTAAAAAGCTGAGATTGTAGGCATGTACCACCTGCAATGAAAATGCTCCAAGATTTATGTTTTAAAGCAAGGGAATGGTAGCTGTAAAAGTAAGATGAGATCATCGAGGGATAAGTAATTGAGGAGAGAGGTCGTGACATTAGTCTCATTCTTTTTTTTTTTTTTTGTCGGTTGTGGGGCTTGAACTCTGTCCCTGAGCTCTTCAGCTCAAGGTGAGTGCTCTACCACTTGAGCTACAGAGCCACTTCTGGTTTTCTGGTTGTTTATTGGAGATTAGAGTTTCATGGACTTTCCTGCCGGGGCTGGCTTTGAACCATGATCCTCAGATCTCAGCCTCCTGAGTAGCTAGGATTACAGGTGTGAGCCACCAGCGCCGGGCTCATTCCTTAAATTGGAGGAAAGAGGAAAAGAAACAAGTTACACAATTTATTACTAGGTTATTGTATCTTACCATCAGGGTTATGAAATTCTGTTGAATGTGCTGAGAAATAAATTTGTTTTTTATTGCTATTGTTGCCAGTACCTGAGTTTGAACTCAGGACCTGGGTTTGCTGGGCTTACTCAGGTAGTGCTCTACCATACCTCCAGCCTGAATATGTTACATTAAAAAAATAAAAAAGTAGGTCTGGGAAGGTGGCTCAGTGGTATAGTGCTTGCCTCGCCTGCATGAGGCCCTGGGTTCAATTCCTCAGCACCACATAAGCAGAAAAAGCCAGAAGTGGTGCTGTGGCTCAAGTGGTAGAGCGCTAGCCTTGAGCGGAAGAGCTGAGGGACAGGGCCCCAGGCCCAGAGTTCAAGCCCCATGACTGACAAAAAACAAAACAACAACAAAACACACAAAACAACCTGTAGGTAACCTTGTTTCTCCAAAGTATCTATTGTTTGTGTGTGTTTCATTTGCAAATAACAAAGGGATACTGTTATCTGGAACTTTGTTTTCTGATAAAATCAGGAAACCTTAAAATTTCAGAATTAGAACAGCTTTTCAAGATGATCATCTAATTTGAAATGTCATTAATGAAAACTTATAAGGGTTAGCAAATTAGTTGGAGAGGACTTCTTTAAGCATACAGTAGTAAGGAAAAAATATGAAAACAATAAACTAAGCAACAAATAACTTGAAACTAGGCATCTGTATTTCATGCCTATAATCCTAGCTACAAGGAAGGCAGAGAGGCCAGTGTGGGCCAAAAAGTCCCAGACCCCATGTCAACCTGTACAATCCCAGCTAAGAGGAAGTGTAAATAGGAGGATAGTGGTCCAGACCTGGACCACAAAGAATGAGAACTTAAAAATAACCAGAGCATGGGGGTAAAGACATGACTCAGATGATGGGGGTCCTGCTAATGAGTGGTAAGTGTCAGATACAAGAGAGACAGGGGTGGGAGGGAAAGAGGCGAAGAGAGAAAGAGAGAGACAGAACGGGAGCAAAATGGTTTGGTAGGATAGCCTATGTTATATATAGCAAGTGCCTGTCTAGCAAGTAGACAGTGCTGAGTTCAAAGCCCATTACCAGACTTGAAGGTTGACTTGATTAGAATCTTTAAATGGTGGGCTGGGAAGTTGGCTCAGTGGTAGTAGAGCGCTTGCCTTGCATTCCTGAGGCCCTGGGTTCGATTCCTCAGCACCACATAAGCAAAAAGAAAAATGCCGGAAGTGGTGCTGTGGCTCAAGTGGTAGAGCGCTCTAGCCTTAAGCTGAAGAGCTGAGGGACAGCGCCCAGGCCCAGAGTTCAGGCCCCACGACCGGACCCAAAAAAAAAAGAAAGAAAGAAAATCTTTAAATGGTGCATTGAATCAGTACACACAAACATAAAAACAAATGATGAACTGGGATAAAAATATACTACACAGACAACAGCTTGAGGATTTATACCCATTATATAGGAAAAAAATATCAATAAGCAAAATACTAAGAAGAAATACCTGTGTTAATTCCTAGAATGTGTACACCCAGTAAAATAATTGAGAAAGTAAGTTTTTCTAGCACATCAGAAGAAAGAAAAAAAGATCACCTCCAACGTCTCTCTCTCTCTCTCTCTCTCTCTCTCTCTCTCTCTCTCTCTCTCTCTCTTTCCATGGGACTTGAACTCTGGGCCTGAGCGCTGTCCCTCAGCTCTTCAGCTCAAGGCGAGCACTCTACCTCTTGCCACAGTACCGTTTCCGGTTTTCTACATGGTTTATTGGAGATAAGAGTCTCACGGACTTTCCTGCCTGGGCTGGCTTTGAACCTCGATCCTCAGATCGCGGCCTCCTGAGTGGCTAGGCTGACAGGCGTGAGCCCTGGCCCGGCCCCTTTGTACTCTAGCTGACCTGAGGCCCGGCAGCGCGGGCGGAGTGGAGCTCCGCCCCGGAGCGGAGGCTTGGGGCTCGGCACGGGTGAGGAGGAAGTGCGGACAGTCGGTGGACCCAGGCCGGGTGGCTCTCCGTTAGGAGGGAGGAGGCGCTCAGCGGGTGCGCACGTTCTTCCCTCCCTCTGCGTCCAGCCCCGGGGTCCGGTGTGGAACGGCCGGGGCAGGTGGACCTGGGGTCAGGAGATCTGAGGTCCGTCCTGCCCGACGCCTGCCCGGGCTGCAAGCGAGCGGGGCGGGACCGGCGGGCACCCGTGCGGGCGCACCGTCCCCGGACTGCGGGGCGCCCCGGGCGGGCGTTGCGCTCTTGGGGACGCCGGCCGCCGGCCGCGGGCCTCTGGGGAGTTGGTTGCTGACGGGGGCTCGGTGCTCCCCTAGCTGGCTTCTCGTGGAGCGCTGACGGCCGCACCCCTGCCCTGGTGGTGGCTGATGGTCTGGGCCCGGGAGCGGGGACCCGAGGGAGCGCACCCGCGGGCGGGCCGCGCTCCGAAGGCTCCACTCCTGGCCGTATGGCCCCCCTGCACCTTCCCGCCGCCAGGTCTGCGCTTTAAGACGAGATTGGAGGTGCTGGGGACGTAGCTCTGACAGACCCCGAGTCGTTTCTAGAAGGTCTAGGTCTGATCCCCGGCGCGCGCTCTCTGTAGTATACACTTAGGCTTTCTTTATTAATCTTTTAAACATGTGATTTCTCTGCTGTGTGTGAGGTGCTGTGGAGAGGGGTGGCCATCTCCCAATCAGCTAATGAGGACCTCTTCTGCGGGCAATGCCACTCTTCCTTCACTGCCCCCCAGTTTTCCCCTCCCATCCCTGTCACAAGTTACCAAGTTCATTTTCTTCTTTTTTAATCTTTAAGTCGTTGTTCAAAGCAGTCTGGATCCACCGTGTCAGGCGGAGTACAATACATCTTGATTAATGCCACTTCCATTCTCCTCATCTCTCCCAAGCTTTAGGCTTCCTCTAAGTATGGAAGTCTCAGTTACTGAGAGAAAGTGTTCAGGCTGGCTGAGGAAGAAGAGAAAGTTGCGTACCGGACTCACTGCTAGGTTCAGAGTTCTCAGCCACAGAGCAGGGTGAGTCCGATTTTCAAGTTACCCCTCGGTGTATCTTTTGGTGACCTCCAGTGTCTGTCTGCGGGTCCCTTTCTCAGCTTTGGTCCTTCACTCCTTATGCCCCGTCCCCCCTAAGTGTCAGCACCCCACCCAGCTGTCCTTCCTGCTCTCCATTTTCTTAATGCTGTGAATGTGCAGTGAGGACCGAACCCCAGTCTACATCTCCATACCCTGAAGGCGGCCAGGTGGTGGGGATGTCCCGCCAGATGGGCAGGCCGTCGGGCTGGCCACGGTCAGGATTTAGGCAGATTGGCTTTTCCAGCCTGAGAAAGGCTAGGCCGTTTACTGGGAAGGAGACCCCACCTGCTTTATGCAGACTCTCAAGAGGCCAGGCTTCCAGCTCTGTTCAGAGGACTGGTGTCATAGCTCCTGTCAGGGTGAACCGGAAGTACAAACCTGCCCTCTATCCCCTTCCTGTGGGCTGTTTCTCCAGAGCAGTGGTCATAGCCTCGCACCCACACCAGGTAGACACAGTCAGTACTCTCCATTAGAGCTGTGGAGAGAGAGGCACATGCCTATGGTCTCATGGATGTTGGGGGAAGAGTCTTGCCAGGATATGAACCCCAGGATGCCCAGCCCTGACCTTTCCCCTTCCCTACATGCACTGCAGCTCACACAGGCCTAGTCTTGGATACTCTGCTTTTTTCTTATTTTCCTTGCAAAGATTTTAGACGATTTCTACGTTCATTCACTTGACCTCCTAAACCTGTCCTCTCCCAAAGGATTTAAAAATGTGGCTCCCGCCTGTCATCCTGGCTACTCAGGAGGCTGAGATCTGAGGATAGTGGTTCAAAGCCAGCTGGGGCAGGAAAGTCTGTGAGACTCTTCTCTCCAGTTAACCATCAAAAAGCTGAAAGTGGAGCTGTGGCTCAAGTGGTAGTGTCAGCATTTAGCTAAAAAGGGAATGTGCCTGGGCCCTGAGTTCCAGTCCCAGCAAAAAAAAAAAAACTTAAAGGAATGTGTTTGCTTGTAATGCAGAGAATTTTGTGAGCACTTCCCTCTCTACTGGCCAATGGGTAAAAAGAGATGGAGGGGTTCTACCTCTGGAGAAAGAAATGGAGGTCTGAGCCCAATTTGGATCTGAAAGTTTTTCTGGAGCGTCTGCTGTGTGTAGGCATAGTGCTAAAAGCCAGGGGTAGAAGGTGAAGAAGAGGTCACTACAAATGCATTTTTTGTATATTCAGTTTTATTGTAAATGTATTAGAATTCCAGAATTATGAAACTCGAGGCAGTTGGAGATGATTTGGTTTGTGTTTCTGTCATTCTGCTTTTGTTTTTTTGTTTTTTGCTGGACCTGGGGCTTGAACTCAGGGCCTGAGCGCTGTCCTTAAGCTTTTGTGCTCAAGGCAGGTGCTGTACCACTTGAGCAACTGTTCACTTCTGCTTTCCTTTTGTCTTTGTAATAGTTGAGAAACTGAAGCCAAGAGAAATGAAGTAACTTCCTTAAGACTACATGGCTGGTAGTGTGCACTTGTAATCCTAGCACTTGGGAGGTAGAGACAGGAAGATCATTAGTTTGAGGCCAGCCTGGGCTATCTATGAAGACGGTCTCAACAGACCCACACATCTAAACAAAGAGCATATGGCTGTTTGGAAACATTGAAGAGTAAAAAAAGAGTGATAATAAAATTAAGCAGAAGGTCATACTCTGCTTTTCTAGAATTCCTTGTTCTGAAATAATTTTATTTTATTTTATTTATTTTTTTGGGTCCGGCCATGGGGCCTGAACTCTGGGCCTGAGTGCTGTCCCTCAGCTCTTCAGCTCAAGGCGCGCTCTACCACTTGAGCCATAGCGCCACTTCTGGCTTTTTTCTTTTTTTCTTATGTGGTGCTGAGGAATTGAACCCAGGGCCTCATGCACGCAAGGCAAGCACTCTACCACTGAGCCACCTTCCCAGCCCCATGAAATAATTTTAGACTTACAAAATATTTGCAGAGCCGGGCTCTGGTGGCTCACGCCTGTAATCCTAGCTACTCAGGAGGCTGAGATCTGAGGATCGTGGTTCAAAGCCAGCCCAGGCAGGAGAGACCATGAGACTCCTATCTCCAATAAACCACCAGAAAACCGGAAGTGGCGCTGTAGCTCAAGTGGTAGAGCGCTCGCCTTGAGCTGAAGAGCTGAGGGACAGCGCCCAGGCCCAGAGTTCAAGCCTCATGGCCGACCAAAAACAAAACAAAACAAAACAAAATATTTGCAGATTGCCAGCCATGGTGGCGCATGCCGGTAATCAACGAGGAGGATAAGGCTGGAGGACCACAAGTTCGAGACCAGCCTGGGCTACAAAATATTTGCAGAAATCTTCAGTGAGTTCTTTATACCCATCACTTTTCTTTCTAGGGTTATTATGTTCCACAACCATGGAGCTATTTAAAATGATGCCTTAACACTGGTTTTACTTAAGGTTGCTCCGGGTTTTTTGTTTGTTTGTTTGTTTATTTTGGATCTATGTCATTTCAATTTGTTACTGTGCATCTAGAGTCTTCTGTGCTCTCAGTTACATTTATCCAGTGAAGGTTTTTGGGGACAAATTAAAATCTCAGCTTCCCCACCCAGATGTAGGTTCTTAAGGCAAATTACTCAAATGTTCTGAAATTCAGCTGCTTATTCTTCAAGTAGCAGTTGGTTATAGTCGCCTTGCAGAGTATACTGGTCTATTTTCATTTACTATAATAAAATACTGGAGGTTGGGTAACAATATAAAGAAAAGTTTACTTAGGTCACAGTTTTGGAGGCTGAAAGTCCGAGCTTAAATGGCCCCAACTGTTCAGCCTTTGATAGGGCCTCTGGTTGTGCCAGATGGCAAACCTGCCAGAAGGGTGCAAGCACAGTGTTGACCTGGTTTTATAACAATGCACTCTCTTGACAAACCACACAGTACCTCTAGGGCCCTAACCTCCTTTCTCTAGACTACACCTCTTAGGAGGTTCTGCCATCTGTCTTTGTCTCTCTGTAGAATTCCGGTTTCAAACTCAGGGCTTACCATTTGTGAGGCAGGCACCCATGCCTCCTCTTTTGGCACTGGATGTTTTGAGATGGGTTTTGCTTCTTGCCCAGGCACAAGCCTGCACACTGGACTGCAATCCTCCTATTTCATGCCTCCCCTCTCAGCTGGGATGACAGGCATGTATCATGGAGTCCCATGAATTTTTTTTTTGCCCAGGCTAGCCTTGAACCGGAATCCTCCCAAACTCTGGCTCCTATGGATTGAAAAATGTGGATAATACTGTCCCAGCTTTGGTGGAAAGTTCTCAGGTTGGCCTTGAATCACCATCCTCCTTATACCTGCCTTTCTAGGTAGCTATTATTACAGATGTGAGCTACTGGGCTGCGATTCCACCATCTTTGTTGTTGTTGTTGTTGTTGTGTTATCCCTGTGCTCCCACTCAGGGTCTAGGTGCAGTCAGAGTTTGTTTTTTCCTCAAGGCTAGTGCTCTACCACTTGAGCCACAGCTCCACTTCTAGCTTTTTGGTGGTTTACGGGAGATAAGAGTTTCATGGACTTTCCTGCCTGGGCTGGCTTCCATGCAATCCTCAGATCTCATTCTCTTGAATAACTAGGATTACAGGCATGAGTCATTGGTGCTCAGCTCTGCTCATTATTTTGAGATGGGGTCTCTTCCTCCCGGTGCCTGGTTTCAGTCCACTATGTTATGCTTCTTGGTATGAGACACACATTTTGTTAACAGGCACACATCATCTTGTTTAGTTTTTTTTGTTGAAAAAGAGCTTCATGAAACTTTCCCTGCCCAGGCTGGCCTGGAACAGAAACCATAATAATTTCAGCCCCACAAGTAGCTAGGATTACAGGTGTGAGCCATGAGCAGGTGGCTCTGTGCTGCTAGTTTAAATCGGATGGACAAATGGCCAGGATAGGGTACTTTACAGATCTACCCTTGGATCAGCAAAGACTTGGGCAGGATACACCCGGCTGCTTTATTGAACTGGCAAATAGCACAAACTATTTCCTGTGTTTGAAGGTGTTGAGGGCTCAGTATTTTATACATTTTCCCATGGGAAAAATCTATTTGTGTCAGGAATAATTATAATACCTTGGGACAAGAACACCATGAATCATAATTGGTGTTCCTTCTATCCACTGGTCTCAGATCACAGTCAGACTGGTGACCCACATGTGGGAAGAACATGCTGTGCAGCCTTTGGGGACTGGTGATATTAAAGAAACAAACCAGGGCTGGGAAGGTGGCTCAGTGGTAGAGCGCTTGTCTTGCATGCATGAGGCCCTGGGTTCGATTCCTCAGCACCACATAAACAGGAAAAAAAAGCCGGAAGTGGCGCTGTGGCTCAAGTGGTAGAGCGCTAGCATCTATCTATCTATGTGTCACCACTTGGCCTGAACCCTTTTTTTGCTTCAGTTATTTTTCAGGCAGGATTTTTTGTTTTATGCTTGGGTGCTGGCCTCAGACTGTGATTCTTGTATCTTCAGCAACCTCCTCACTAACCGGGGCCACTTTCAAGTGAAGCCACTTTTATTGAGGAGATGGGGTCTTGCTAACTTTTTGTCAGGGAAGTCCGTCAACCTTGATCCTCCCAGGCTCTGCCTCCAGAGTAGCTAGTATTCCAGGCATGAGTCACGGCACCCATTTTACCTTATCCTTTTGAATGCCTGCTTAGTATGATCTAATAAAACAACCTCTTCTCTCTCTTCCCAACTGGACTGGACAGAGGCCTGTTAGCTCCTGGTATGGTTCCTTAGCAGATGTTTGCTACTAATGCTTTAAATGTGTGTCCAGAGCCTTCGGTTCCCAGGGGAGGGAGGCTGGGTGTGTTGGCTAAATTACACCTGGCAGCCTCAGTTCCCCACCCCTATCCGGGTCCCTTCTTTCTCCCTCCATCGCCCCTACTCATTAGGCATCTCCAGTTCCCTTGCCTCCACCACCTCCTCAGGTCTGTGTGCTGGTGCAGCTTTGGCCTCTTGCAGTCTCTTCCTCTCCGCAGCGACTTTCTGGTCCCCCAGCTCCTCACCATCCTCCCAGACCCGGCTTCCCTCCAGAACCCCATCCCTGGTGGGCCCCACGTCCTCCACTTCACACAGGTGCACGACCCCACAGCTGACGTCCCTTCTCCAGGATCCCCTTCACCCCACTTTGACTCTCCTTTCCCGCCATCACATGGTTCCCAGCCCCGTCCCCTTGGAGCGCGTCCCCGTACCGCGCGCGCGCTCGGCTTCCCCGCGGCTTGTCTCTTCCGGTCTGTGCGGGGCGGGTCCGGAGGCCGCGAGGTGGAGCGCCCCGGGCCCGGGCGCCGGCCATGCTCATCACGCTGTGCTACCTCTACCTGTGGGCGCGCTGGGGGCGCGCGCCCGCGACGCTCGTGCCCGGCACGGTGCGGCGACTGCGCGCGCGCTGCTCCTTCACTTTCTGCGCCGCGGCCGCGCAGCCCAGGGGCGCGCGCGTGTGTCTGCGCCGCGGCGGCCGCGTCTTCTGCGTCGGGGAGAGCCAGGTGTGCGGCGCGGGCCGGGCCGGGGGGCGGGGACCGGACGAGGGCGCGGGGCGCGCCCCGGGGCTCAGCTCCTCGCGGAACCGCTCGGCCGCCGGGGGGCCGGGCCTGGGCCGGGGGCCTGAACTTGGAAAGAACTTTCCCGCTCCTCTCCATCTCCGGGCCGGCGCCCCTGCTCCGGGCGCCCCGCGGGCCTCGCATCCTCGGCGCTCCGCCCAGTCTCGGGGCGGCGCCGGGGTTCCGGGGAGGCCCGGCCTCCGACTCCGCCCCTAAACTCTGCTGGCCGGGGCGCCGCGCCGGAGTCCGGCCGGTCCTCCGCCCTGTGGGAAGTGGGTGCGCTCTGGGCCGGGCGAGGCCGCGCGGGCTGGGGGAGGCTCCGGGGCGGAGCGTTCGTCTCGGCCGGGCTGGGGAGGCTCCGGGGCGGAGCGTTCGCCTGGGCCTGGCTGGGGGGAGGTCCCGGGGCGGAGCGTTCGCCTCGGCCGGGCTGGGTTGACCGTGGCCGGCACGGGAAGACCGCAGCGACCGGCCCTGCCAAGGAAGCGCCGCCCGGTGCTGACCAGTGCAGTGCGGCCCGCCCCGCCGGTCCCCCGGGTCCGCCCCGCCGCTTGGGTCCCTTGGGAGCACGGTTGACACAGATAACTGAGATCTGAGTGGCCGAGGGCAGCTTTCCGGATGCTCTTTTGTTTTTGAGTAGGGTCTTACTGTAGTCCAGGTTGGACTCAGAACTCCGGATCCTCTGGGTCCTCCTGCCCAGCGCAGCCCCACAGCCAGTCCAAGGGTGGGGTTTTGTATTGCAGTGGTTTCTAAATGCGATTGATTCATTTAGAAAATAACCAGCTGTAGAGGGCCAGCCTTGAGCAGAAAAGCCAATCAAGATCGCCAGGACCAGAGTTCAAGCTCCAGTACTACTCACACACACCAAAACCAAAAAAACCTCGAGGTTTAGGCCAGAAAAGAAGTCGTGAGCTTATAAAACCTTGGAGATATAAGTGTCTCAATTCTTCTGATGCAGGTGGCTCACATCTATAATCCAATCCTGCTACTCTAGAGGCTGAGATCTGAGGATTGAGACTGGAAGCTAGCCTGGGCAGACAAAACCGAGACTCTTATCTCTAACCAATAAAACGCTGGGACTGGAGGTGAGCCATGAAGCACCAGCAGTGAACAGAAAAGCCAAGAGACAGCATGAGGCTCTGAGTTCAAACTCCAGAACACACATACAAAAAGGAAGTTAAAGTCTTTTTTTGTGTGTGTGTCGGTTCTGGGGCTTGAACTTGGGCCCTGGGCACTATTGTTCCTTTTTTTTTTTCCTCAAGGCACTGACCCTGAGTTATGCTCAATGTCAGCACTCTACCATGTGAGCCACAACCCTACTTTGGGCTTTTTTGATAAGTAATTAGAGATAATAATCTTATGGGCTTTCCTGCCTCAGCTGGCTTCAACCTTAATCTTCAGATCACAGCCTCTGGAGTAGATTACAGGTGTGGGTCACCAGCACCATTTCTTTCTTTCTTTTTTTTGGGGTCCGGTTGTGGGGCCTGAACTCTGGGCCTGGGCGCTGTCCCTCAGCTTTTCAGCTCAAGGCTAGCGCTCTACCACTTGAGCTACAGCGCCACTTCTGGCTTTTTTCTTTTTGCTTATGTGGTGCTGAGGAATCAAACCCAGGGCCTCATGCATGCAAGGCAAACGCTCTACCATTGAGCCACCTTCCCAGCCCATTGTTTTGATCTTTACTGGCAAAAATGTTCATAATTTTTGTTGTTGTTGTTGGTCATGGGGCTTGAACTCTGGGCCTGGGCGCTGTCCCTCAGCTCTTCAGCTCAAGGCTAGCTCTCTATCACTTGAGCCACAGCGCCACTTCTGTTTTTCTAGTGGTTTATTGGAGATAAGAGTGTCATGGACTTTCTTCCCTGGGCTGGCTTTGAACTTCGATCCTCAGATCTCAGCCTTCTGAGTAGCTAGGGTTACAGGTGTGAGCTACTGGTGCCTGGCTTGGGGTGGATTTTCTTAAACTTGCCTCCAACCAGGAGTCTCTAGTCTCTGCCTCCCAAGTATCTAGGATTACAGGCTTGACCACTCTGTACCTAGGAGAAGGTACAATTTTGTTTGGAATTTATACTTCCTGTAAAACATGTCTCTGTGTATAGGTATGTATACATACCAGGTACCTGAGTTCAAATTCGTCCTCAGCTCTCCTGCTTGCTCATAGCTGGCACTCTCTTATTTGAGCCACACCTCCAGTCCAGCAGTTTGCTGTTTAACTGGAGATAGAATCTCCTGGACTTTTCTAAGTAGTTTCTAACTGATCCTCCAGGTCTTAACCTTCTGAGTAGTTAGGATTGAACTCTGGGCCTGGGTGCTGACCCTCAGCTCTTCAGCTTAAGGCTAGCTCTCTACCACTTGAGCCACTGTACCACTTCCGGTTTTCTGAGTGGTTTACTGGAGATACGGGTCTCACTGTCTTTCCTGCCCCGGGCTGGCTTTGAACCTAGATCCTTAGATCTCAGCCTTCTGAGTAGCTAGGATTACAGGCGTGAGCCACATGTGCCCAGCCATGTGCTTAACTGGAGATAAAAGAGTCTCAGACTTTTCTGCCCAGGCTTGCTTTGAACTGTGAGCTTCAGATCTCAGCTTCCTGAGTAGTTAGGATTATAAGCACAAGACACCACTAGTTACTAAATGTGCTTTCAGATGTGATTGGGAAAGTTCTTTCATGCTAGGCTGGAAGGAATAGTGGTCAGAATTAGTTGCGTAGAAACAAATAGCAAAGCCGTGAATGCTGTCTCACAAGACATGGAGGGGGGCTGTGTGGCTGGAAGCACCGAGTTGATGTGGTCTGCAGAACGTTCCAGATCTTTGTGTGGATCTGGCTTGCCAGGACACTCTGGCTGAGATCATTGGCACTTGTGGTTTGAAGTGACATTGAATCCTGTTTCTTTTCCTCCATGCAGTCCATCGACGACTTGAACAAATGGGCCCTGTTTCTTGTCTCTCCCTTTAGACTTGAAACAGAACACATAGCATTTGTGACAGAGAGCATTTGGGCTCAGGGTGATAATTTCCAGAGGTCATTGTCTTCAGAAACAGTGAGTACCTTGGGTTTTGATTTGTATGTTAGAAGGAAAATATGTGTCTTAGTTCAAGCTGTTTTGTTTTTTTTTTAATTACTTTTTTTTTCTGGTACTGGGGCTTGAACTAGCTAAGCAAATACTTCAGCACTGAGCTATATCCCCAGTGCATAATTACTATGCCTTTTAATTTCCTAAATCATTGCTTAATTGTACATCATTATGGGGCTAAAGGCCACACAGCATCTTAAGTACAAAGTTACTGTCTTTAATGCAGGGTAAAGACCATGCTGCTGTAACAAAGAGGTCCAGAACTAGAGGCTCAAGTAAGCCCAGGGAAGTGGTTCCTAATGACATTAGTAGAAGCTGGCTCCTTCTAGCTCCCATCTCTGCACCACCCCCAACTCCATCCACATTGCAGCCCTCAGCATTGGGGAAGAGAACAATGTGGAGGACAGCTAGCTTGCTCTCAAATTGAGATCCAGAAATTCCCCATGCTGCTTTAGCTCCAGGCAGTTGTCCTGAACTTAGTCCTGGGATCTCCAGGTCACTTCAGCGTCAGGGAAGGATGAGGCCTGCAGGCCCCAGGAGACAGCATATGCTCTGTACGCACTGAAGTTCTGTTATTCCAGGGGACCTAGGGAGAATAAGTATGGAGCCAGTGACCTCTGTTTGCCACTGTTTGCATCTCCCTTAATAATGGTCTATATATGAGTCTCTTAATTCTTAATTTTATGCAGTGGTAAGGTGCTCACCTTCCAGGTAGACTGTACTTTTCACTTAAGTCATTTTATTTAGGATTACAGAGTTTGCTAATCTTGCAAACAGGCTGGAGAGACATCCCAGGTTGCTATGTAGAGCTTTGGCTTATAAATTGGACTTCATGACCTGAAAAGAGGCTCATCTTCTAGTTTATTGACTTTTTTTTTTCAAGCCTATGCAGATTGATACTTAGCACAGTGGTTCATTTTAAGGGATCTAAAGAATCTGTTGATCTTTTTCCTAATTCTATAGTTAATGGAAATTTTAGGATCCTCTGATACTAAGTAGGAATATATTATGTGGGGCTGGGAAGGTGGCTCAGTGGTAGAGCACTTGCCTTGCATGCATGAGGCCCTGGGTTCGATTCCTCAGCACACATAAGCAAAAAGAAAAAAGCCGGAAGTGGCGTTGTGGCTCAAGTGGTAGAGTGTTAGCCTTGAGCTGAAGAGCTGAGGGACAGTGCCCAGGCCCAGAGTTCAGGCTCCACGGCCGGACCCCTCCCCCCCACAAAAAAAAGAAATATGTAAGAAAACCCTTTGAATCAAATGGGATCTCACATACCTCACATACTTTCACTTTTTATTTTTATTTTTTCCAGTCCTGGGGCTTGAACTCAGGGCCTGGGCACTGTCCCTGAGCTGCTGCTTCTTTTTTTTTTTTTTTTTTTGCTGAAGGCTAGCACTCTACCACTTGAGCCACAGTACCACTTCTGGCTTTTTCTGTTTATGTGGTACTGAGGAATTGAACCCAGGGCTTTATGCATGCTAGGCAAGCACTCTACCTCTAGGCCACATTCCCAGCCCATACATACTTTCACATTTTTAAGACTGTGCAACTCTTGTAAATAATTATTTCACAATTTTAGATGTTTCTAATGGTCCTTCTATAGATTTCCAGCAAAGATGTTGCACTGGGCGGGAATGGGCCACAGGCTTCAGGAACATGAGACTGCCTGGCTGGGGGTGGTGGGACTTGGTCTTACTAATATTTAAGATTTACGTCGCTGCTCCATGACTGGCTGCTTATAGATATCCCCTCTTCACTTCTCTCCTTTTTATTTGTGTTCCACACACGTGTTCCATTCATTCTGTCTTTAGCATGTCTTACAAGTTTCTGACTCACTAAACTGTCACAGGCACATTTTATAGAACTTCTCCATGCCACCAGCTGTGTGCAAGGCCCACACATACTTGTCCAACCTGGTCTCTCACTCCTGGGCTGCTTCTTGGACTTTGAGAGTATGTATGTGTGCATGCTGATAATGGGACTTGAACTCAGAGCCTGGGTGCTGTCCTTTAACTTTTTTGCTCAAGGCTGACACTGTCCCACTTGAGCCTCAGCTCCCCTTCCATTTTTTGGTGCTTAGCTGGACTCTCCTATCTAGGCTGGGCTTCAAACTGTGGTCCTGGGATCTCAGTGTCCTGAATGTCTAGGATAGTAAATATGAGTCACTGGTTCTCCACTGGACTTGAGTTTTAAGCTGAATGGAGCAGATATTCATTGCATGCCATCACAGTGTGACATCAAGTCCAGAGTTCAGATCTTGGGCAGATTTCTGCCTGCCTCTTCTAAGAGGAGACCCCATGTTTAGGGCCAACCAGGGCTTCCTTAGCTTTGATCTTCAGGAGTAAGCCTGTTGCTTGACTTCCCCTTTCTTCTTCTCCCTCTTTTGTGTGTCCTGTTTGCTTTTATCCTCTGGAAGGCATTGGTGCAGGGTTGGGAGATGGAGAAGTGAAGTAGTGTCAGCCATGGAGCGGCTTGGCTTTGATCCAAGGGCCCTGGCCTTGCTTCAGGGAGTTTACACTATCTGTGGCCCAGAAACCTGGGACCTAGAGAAAGGAAGTGCACTTAGCTGAGGAAGCAGTTGGCCTGGCCGAGAAACTTGATCAGGGATGTGAGTATATGTGTATTGTTCTTTGGCCTTTTCCTGGCCTTCCTCTTCCTTTGTCTTTTTGCCTTGCATCTCTGCCCTTCCAGAGCCATATGAGAATTTAATTGTTGGTTTCTTTTACCGGAAGTCAGTGCATGCCACAGTGGGGAGCTAACTCAGTGTTTGCCCATTGGAGACTTAACGCAGCTGAGCCTCACTTGTTCTGTGGGCCATAGCCGGCAGTAGCTGATAGCAGCATTTCCTTTTAGCTTTCTGCAGAAGTTGCACTGTTCTGTTGTGACTTTCCCACTCATCCTCATCTGAAAAGTTCTTCCAGCTTTTAATTTATCTTCTGCTCCAGGCTTTTGTGTGTGTGTGTGTGGGGGGCCTTACCTTGACCTTCACTCTCATCACATCATCTCACAAGTGAGATGATGATCTTAGTACTGACGTGCTTCCAGTTTGGCCAGCGGGGACACTGAGGGGCTGAGGCTTGCCAGTCAAGATAGTGGTGATGAGCAGACTTTGAATTAGGCTCAGATTCCTGGAGCACTGGAGCACTAGAATACTAGAGCCAGACTCTTCTCTCCAGCTGCCCGCTTCATCCTTCGGAGTCCTCAGAGAGATGTTGAGCTTCGCTCTCCCCAGTGCTGAATTCTGGGCTGCGCTGGGTCTCCACCCCCTTGTGGTAGGGATGTGAACTGCCAGCAGCATCCCAGGAAAGTCTCACTGTGACAGCCTGATTCCTCAGTGTACACCATCACAGATTGGGCCTATGGTTCTTGGATGGCACCTGAGCAGAGATGGTGACAGGGTACATTTGAAGTCATTGAGTATGGTGGACTTGTCCTCTCCACCCTGTGACCAAGGACAGCAGTTTCAGAGGGGTCCTTGTCCTTTTAGTTCCTTAAAGCAGCGGAAACTTCAGCTCCTTTGAAATGACAGGGTTCTAATTTAATGTTTCCCCTTCCTTTTAATTGTTATTATAAAGATGATGTACAGGAGGGTGTACTTATCAGCTAGAATGAAAGTGTTTGAGCCCAAACAACTTGGATATTAATAAGATGTCATCAGTACCCAGCAGTTAGTTTGCATCTGACCGCAATTAATGTGAAGAATCTGAAAAAAAAAATAGTGTCTGCTTATTCTAGAGACAAAGTCTCAGTCCTTCTTTTCCTTCCCCCTCACCTCCTCTTTTCTCAGATTGTCAAGTGGTCTGACTACTGTTTGCCATTAGCTTGCCGACCTGGGGATCCCTACCAGTTCATTGCTGAAGCAAGTGTGGACAATTTTAGCAAGCTGGGAGTGGCGTTCATGGAAGATAGACTCCAGATGGATAATGGACTGATACCCCAAAAGATTGTCTGTAAGTAGCTCCTAGCGGGACATCTCAGGTTATTAGCTGAGTGCGGTGGTACACTCTACTGGTCTAGTTTAAGGCATTACTTAGGTTAAGTTAGCCAAGCTAGTTTGATTTAACCATATTAGTATAAAACTCATGTTGAGATTTTGGGGAGCACATGGAGATAAAGTTAATAGATTTTTTTTTTCTTTTGGTAGTATTGAGGTTGAACTTAAAGCTTCTCACTTGCTAGGCAAGTATCTACTACTTGACTTATACCTCCAGCCCTTCCTACTCTGGCTGTTTCTTTACGTATGTGTGCTAGCTGGTATTGGTGCTTGAACTTCTCGGGGCCTTGGCATTGTCCATTAACTTTTTTGTTTAAAGTTGATGCTCTACCGGTTGAGTCACATCTCCCCTTTTGGGGTTTTGCTGGTTAATTGGAGATAACGTTTTCACGGACTCTCTTACCAGGATTGGCTTTGAATCCCAATCCTCAGATCTCAGCCTCCTGAGTACCTAGATTACAGGTATGAGCTACAGGTATCTGGCATGCTCTGGCTGTTTTTGAGATAGGATGTGTATTTTTGCCAGGGCAGGTATGGACCATGGTCCTCTAGTACTTCACATCAGTACTCTTAGCTTTTATTGTGCAGATGGGGTCTTGTGAACTTTTCTTTTTGGCCTTGGCTGGCCTGCAATCCTTCTGCTTCCAGCCTCTTACATAGCTGGAAAGACAGGTGCTTGCTACCATTCTCAGTTATTGGTTGAGGTGGAATATTGTGAACATTTGCCCAGGCTGGCCTCAGAGTACAGTCTTCTTAGTCTTTCCCTCCACGTAGCCAGGATTGCAAGCGTGAGCCACTGGCACCAACTCAAACCAGAATTTTGCACAATTGTATTGTCGGGAGATGGCGCCATGCAATGTAATAGAAGATACCCATTCTACACTGTACTTGTGATCCGATGGGAAACACAGCTGGTATTACCAGGAACTTTTGAATCTAACACCTTGTTCCTTAAAATACTCATATCACAAATTTATTAGAGACAAATCTTTGTTCAGGAAACATGTCCAACCTTAGGCTTACATGCAAGCTATCTGTGTGTATAAGAGTTTCCATTTGGCCTGCTACTCAGGAGGCTGAGATCTGAGGATTGAGTTTCAAAGCCAGCCAGGCAAGAAAGTCTGTGAGACTCTTACTTCCAATTAACTACCAAAAAGCTGGAAATGGTGCTGTGGTTCAAAGTGGTAGTGCACTAGCCTTGAGTATAAAAGCTCAGGGACAGTGCTTAGGCCTTGAGTTCAAGCCCTAGGACACTGAGTTCAAGCCCTAGGACCAGCACAATAAAAAAAAAATTATTTGTGCCTTATGCAGGTATCAACAACTTTGGAAATTGGTGTTAATCATATGATTTCTTGATTTACTATGTGCATGTGCCTCATACCATGTCAGACATGCATGTAGCAAGTGCTCAATAATTTTTTTCTTTTTTGGGTAGTACTGGGTTTGGACTTAGTTTGAACCTAGAGCCTCAGACTTCCTAGACAGTACTCTACTTGAGACACATCTTCAGTCCTGCTTTTTTTTTTTTTTGGTCCGGTTGTGGGGTCAGAACTCTGGGCCTGGGCGCTGTCCCTCAGTTCTTCAGCTCAAGGCTAGCGCTCTACCACTTGAGCCACAGCGCCACTTCCGGTTTTTTTCTTTTTGCTTATGTGGTGCTGAGGAATCGAACCCAGGGCCTCATGCATGCAAGGCAAGTGCTCTACCACTGAGCCACCTTCCCAGCCCCTCAGTCCTGCTTTCTGTTGGCTGTTCTGGAGATGGAGTTCAGTAGGTTTTTCTGCATAGGCTGACTTCAAACTGTATTCCTCTGGATCTCAGCCCTCTTGAGTGGCTAGGATTATACATGTAAGCCACTAGTGCCTGACTCAGTAACTGTATTTGAACTAGTGCTTGTAAATTTATATTTGAATTCAGAGAAAAGGTACTGGATGGACCCTTTTCCCTGTGGACCCTTTGCTGTACCCTGAGAGTGACTCCCCTGGGCATGCTTGGATGTCTGCCTCTATGCCTTCCTTTCTTTTTGGTGTCATTATCATACAGAAGAATAACACTTCAGAAATCAGTGCTTTAGGTGAAGTAGACAGAATGACCTCCTTGGCTCACCCATCTCCCCAGTCAGTGGTGGACCTGAGATATCCTGAGTGTCAAAGGCAGTAGAAACTGAGCATGCCGGTTGGGTCCTTCAGGAGTGCCCTCTCAGTGGTGGGTGCAATTACATGTTTTCCAGGGATGCCTCAAGTTGAGGGGACACTACTGGTGGGAGCCAGGCAGCGGGCTGCCCTGGACTGGTTTTTTTTTTTTTTGGTCCAGTCATGGGGCCTGAACTCTGGGCCTGGGCACTGTCCCTCAGCTCTTCAGCTCTAGGCTAGCGCTCTACCACTGGAGCCACAGCGCCACTTTCGGCTTTTTTCTTTTTGCTTATGTGGTGCTAAGGAATCGAACCCAGGGCCTCATGCATGCAAGGCAAGTGCTCTACCACTGAGCCACCTTCCCAGCCCCTGCCCTGGACTGTTAGCCATGGAATGTGGGCGGCAGCTGGAGGCTTGTGATCTGGGCGCTGTAGCAAATAGTTAGCACTGGCTTATGACCTCTCCTCTTTGTGCTCTAGCGGTGCACTTGCGGGACTCCACTCTGAAGGAACTCAAGGACCAGGCTGTAAGAGGGCAAGTGCAAAGCCTCAAGCCGGCCGCCAGGCCTTCCCCAGAGCCCAAGCCTGTGCAGGATACTGTGGAGCATGCCGACAGAGATGAGCCCGGGGCTCCTGGCCAAGACTCTTGCAAGCAGCGTACAGATGGGGAGGGAGAGCCAGGGGAGCATTCCCACCTCCACCTATTCAGTTGCCACGAGTGTTTGGAACTGGAGAACAGCACCATCGAGTCAGTAAAGTTTGCCTCTGCAGAGAACATTCCAGATCTTCCCTATGACCCCAGCAGCGGTTTGGAGGCTGTCACTGATGAGCTCTGCCCCAAAAGAGAAGAAAGCAGAGTTAACATGGTGGGCAAGGCACCCAACATCCTAGTCTATGTGGGTCCTGGCACTCAAGACGCATTGGGCCGGCTGGAGCAGGTCCGTTCTGTTCTAGCTGACTGTGTGGACGCGGACAGCTACACCATCTACCACCTGCCCGAGGACAGTGGGCTCAGGGACCCATGGGCCGACAACTGTATCTTGTTGGTCATTGCTGCCTTGGAGCCCATTCCCAAAGACCTGTACCAGAAATTCATGGCCTATCTTTCTCAGGGAGGGAAGGTGCTGGCTCTGTCATCTTCATTCACCTTTGGTGGCTTTCAGGTGACAGGAGAGGGCACGCTGCGGAAGACAGTCCAGGACTTGGTTTTCTGCAAGGCTGACCGGAGCGAGGTGAGGCTCAGCGTCCTGAGCAGTGGCCGCTTCTACAAGGCAGGCCCCAGAGAGCAGCTCAGCCCTGCTGGGCTCCACGGCCACCTGGACACTGAGGACAAGGATAGAACCATCCTGCAAGTGCCTTTTGGAAGCTGTGGAGGAGAGGCTGTTCTTTGCCAGGTGTGAAAGATGGTACAGAGGGTGGCATAAGCCTTGCTCCTGGGTGGACTGGGGCAGGACACACTCTCTAAACATGCTCAGACATCTTGTGCCACCGTTACTTTATTCTTGGCTTGTGGTGAGTGGAAAGCTTAGGGACTCTTTGGATACCCTGATTCACCAGAACACTTGAGATGGAGATGAGGCAGGAGGTGTTAGGGTTAACCTGACTCAAGGATTAGTCAGGAAACTCTTTCTTGTTTTGATCTTTTTTTTTTTTTTTTTTTTGGGTCCGGTCGTGGGGCCTGAACTCTGGGCCTGGGCTCTGTCCCTCAGCTCTTCAGCTCAAGGCTAGCACTCTACCACTTGAGCCACAGCGCCACGTCCGGCTTTTTTTTTTTTTTTTTTTTTTGCTTATGTGGTGCTGAGGAATCAAACCCAGGGCCTCATGCATGCGAAGCAAGCGCTCTACCACTGAGCCATCTTTCAGCCCATTGTTTTGATCTTTACTGGCAAAAATGTTCATAATTTTTGTTATTGTTGTTGGTCATGGGGCTTGAATTCTGGGCCTGGGCCTGTCCCTGAGCTCTTCAGCTCAAGGCAAGTGCTCTATCACTTGAGTCACTTCTGGTTTTCTGAGTGGTTTATTGAAGATAAGAGTCTCAGGGACTTTCCTGCTTGGGCTTGCTTTGAACTGTAATCCTTAGGTCTTAGCCTCCTGAGTAGCTAGGATTACAGGCATGAGCCACTGGCACCTGGCTATGTTTATGAAATTTATTAGCTTCTTTCTTGTCTCAGAGTACACTCTAGACAAGAAAATAGAGCCCTTATTTAATGTAGAAAGTTGGAAGACCTAGGGTTAGTGATTCTTTTTTGCTGTTGTTGGTGGTTGTGGGGCCTGAACTCTGGGTCTGGGCCCTGTCCCTCAGCTCTTCAGCTCAAGAATAGCGCGCTACCACTTGAGCCACAGCGCCACTTCTGGCTTTTTCTGCTTATGTGGTGCTGAGGAATCGAACCTAGGGCCTCATGCATGCAAGGCAGGCACTCTACCAGTAAGCCACCTCCCCAGCCCAGGGTTAGTGATTCCAAACTCAGTGCTCATCATGTTAGTGTCATACATCCTTTATTCTTGTCTTCAGACTTGTTTAAAATCCAAGTGCTTAGCAAAACCCCAAATAAGAGTATACTAAAATTGGTTAGGTTTATGGTATACTTATTTTTCATCTTGTGGGGGAGGGGGTTAATTTAGGGCCTTGCTCTTGCTAGGCTGGTGCCTAGCAAGTCCGAGTCATGCCTATTATTGTTGTTATTTTGGTGATACTGAGTCCTCACAAATGCCAAGCAGGTACTTTTGCCACTGAGTCATGCCACCAGCCTTGACTTTGCCCTTGCAATCTATGTTAGGCTTCCATGTAGCTAGGATAATAGAACAGGCTTGTGACTCTGCATTCTGCTCTTCATTGAGAGTGTGTCTTGAAAACTTTTCTGCCTGTGCTGGCCGTGAACTACGATTCTCCCAATCTCAACCTCCCAAGTAGTTAGGATTACAGGCCTGAGCCACCAGTATCTGGCTCCCATTTTTTTTTTTTTTTTTTGTTATGGGGCTTGAACTCTGGGCCTGGTCACTGTTCCTCAGCTCTTCAGCTCAAGGCTATTGCTCTACCATTTGAGCCACAGTGCCACTTCTGGTTTTCTGGTGGTTTATTGGAGATAAGAGTCTTATGGGCTGGGTGTCAGTGGCTCACGCCTAGCTACTCAGGAGGCTGAGATCTGAGTATCAGCCGGGGCAAGAAAGTCCTGGGAGACTCTTATCTCCAATAAACCACTAAAAAACTGGAAGTGGTGCTGTAGCTCAAGCAGTAGAGCACTCACCTGGAGCTGAAGAGCTGAGGGACAGGGCTTAGGCCTAGAGTTCAAGCCCTACAACTGACCAAAAAAAAAAAAAAAAAAGAATCTTATGGATTTTCCTGCCTGAGCTGGCTTTGAACCACAGTCCTCAGATCTCAGCTTCCTGAGTAGCTAGTATTACAGGATCGAGCCACCAGTGGCCCATTTTGTGTGTGTGCGTGCGCGTGTGTGCGTGCATGCGCCAGTTCTGGAACTTGAACTCAGGGCCTGCTGGGCACTGTCCTTGAGCTTTTGTGCTCAAGGCTAGTGCTCTATCACATTGAGCCACAGCTCCATTTCCATTCCTTTTTTTTTTTTTTTTTTTTTTTTGTAGTTAATTGACTCTTCTGTCCCAGCTGGCTTTGAACCGTGATCCTCAGATCTTGGGCGAACTGGGTGGGTAGGCTTATAGGCATGAGGTGCTATCTTTGGTTTGCATTGGTTATTTTTTGTGTAGGGTATCATTTCCTGCCTGGGTGCACACCTGGACTATGATTTAGATTTGTGAACTGTGACCTAGGGAGAGGATAGAAGGAAAATTTGGAAGGGCTTGGAAGTTCTCTGCCTCTTCTTTCCTCTGTAACCTTTTGTTAATTTTTGGGCATTCCTCACTGTTTATTGAAAACCTCTGAAGCCTTGGATCAGAAGTGGTTAGATGAATATACTCCACTCTCAAGGACCCATCATCTAATGAGGAACTCAGGAATGGAGCCCAGAAGCCTTCCAAATATGAGCAGATTGAGCCTTCATTTTGTCATAGAAAACCTTTTATTGGGTATAGAATTTTTTTTTCAGTTTATTTTCATCCTGTGTACCATGTCTGTTTCCAGCCCTCATAGAATCTATGTTCTTTTGTTTTTTTCTGACCACATGTCTTTTGAGGGCATATAGGTTTGTTTCTTTGCCCTTCCAAAGTACTCTCATTTGTTGTAAAATAATACTCAGGCAGAGATCCTTAAAATTCAGCAATCTGGACATTGGGACAGATGAACACGTATAACCCCAGCCGGTTTCCTGTAGGGCTGTGAGCCACATGGGTTCATTTTTGGAGGCCTAATAAATGTCCCTCTTATCTTTTTTTCTGCAAATATGGTCACTATAGTAACGGTGCATTCTCAGAAAATCCACTTAAAAACCTAACTTCCTAGAGCCATATTTCAGTTTTGAAGAGTGGCTTTTACCACCTCTGCTCAGTCTTGTACTAGAAAATGTGATCCGTTTCTCTGCGTTCCATAGCAAATCTGCTTGGCGCACCATTTCAGCCGACCCCAGGACTGTCATAAAACTTGATAGCACAGGCTTGTCCTAGAAAACAAAAGGCAATATGATGCAGGCTCACAAATCAGATTCAGAGGATTAGGATGTCATTTTTGATTTTAAATGACTTCCAGTCTTCTGTGTGACAGGGTCACTGCTTTCTCCACAGGCCTCTGTCGCCGTGATACTGCACTGAGATCAACTAATAAATATTACTACAGGCTGGTTAGTTTCCTCTTTCTTTGTTCAATTTCATAGTCTTCATCTTTGTCATAAATCTAGTAATGATGTAACCCAGTAAGAGGTGATAAAGGACTTCAAGGAAAAAACACAGCTGTGTGTTAGGTGCGGGTGTCTGGGCCAAACCTGTTGCCGATTTCTGCCTTTGCCTTCATAATGGTCAAGAAAGTCAGGAGCCCACAGCTCATGCCTGTAATCCTAGCTATTCAGGAGACTGAGGTCTAGGGATGGAAGTTTGCTAGACTCCCATCTTCAAGATGGAGGAAAAAAACCAGGACTGGAGGCATGGCTCAAATGCTGAGTGCCATCTTGAAAGTGTGAAGTCCTGAATTCAAATGTCAATACTACCAAAAAAGAAAAAGGAGGGAATGTTCAGTTGCTTGTAGTACTGACTGAATTTGTTGGGAATGTTTAAGGATGTGGATTGAGGCTGCCAGGAGTTTGACATGAAGTTGTCCAAAGCTCTGAAATGGATTTCAATGAAAAGTTTGTTTTCTTTCTTTCTTTTTTCTTTTTCCTGTTGGTCATGGTGCTTGAACTCTGGTCCTGGGTGCTGTCCCTGAACAATTCAGGTCAAGGCTAGTGCTCTACCACTTGAGCCACAGCGCCACTTCCGGCTTTTTCTGCTTATGTGCTGAGGAATCGAACCCAGGGTCTCATGCATGCAAGGCAAGCACTTTACCACTGAGCCACCTTCCCAGCCCAATAATTTAGTTCATGGCAGAGCAGTTCTGTTTTTATGGCCTAGTTTCTCATTCACGGCTTCATTGACATGCTGGGCCAGATAATTCTCTGTTGTTGGAGGGAGTCTTGAGCCTTTTGGGATGGGTAGTGGCACCCTGGTCTCTACCCACCAGATGCCAGTACCCTTAGTTGGTAGCTGGATGTGTTTTTATCTCTGCTTTTTAGTCCCGTTGAAAAGCCTTCCATTTAGAAGAAGCCAAGTTACAGAGATAGGCTGTGACCATAGAAACAACATTAAAGCAGAGTTGATGAGACTGCACACTCTGTTCTGCGCCGTTCTCTGTCCAGGCACAGAACCAGGGATGGTGGTGGAAGCCAGCGCTGGGTACATGTTGGGCAAGCACTCTGCTGTGGAGCTGCACCCCCATCCATGCCTCAATCTTGAAACCGTGATCTAGGCTAGAGCATTTATCCAGTTTCACTGTCTTTCTCCCTTGAACTAGGAGTTCTGGTGTAGCTCTGGGTAAGTGGAAATGAGTTCAGTGCATTCCTCTGTGTGTGCTTCTTGGATATGACATGCAAACATTCCATCCAGTGAAGCTGCGAGCACTCCGCTCTGTGCCTTTCTCTGTGATTGAGCTCTGGACAGACAACTCTGCCACCTGCAAGGTCCTCTCTGGATGACCACGCTGCTGTGCCGTTGTCCACCTAGCCCTGCTTTGTGTGCTTGAGAGCAGAGGCCCCCACTTCGAGTAGAGGAGACTGGACTCTACAGGATGGGGACTGTGAGGGATCCTTCGTGCCTTCCTCTCTCCAGGGCCATTTGGAGGGCAAGCCTTGTTCCCCACCAATCACGGACCATGTTGGACAGTGCTCTGCCAGCCTTTACAGATTGGCCGCCATCTTGAGCATTCAAACCATTGTAGGTGATAATATTTGGAGGTTAGATTGGCTTAAGCCTTGGGTGGGAATTGAGAGATCAGAAGCCCTGAAGGCTGGCACCGTGCTCTTAATTTTTCCAGTATGTGATGGTGAAAATAAACTAGCTCAGGTCTCTCTTCTGGATGCCCATATTATAGTGACTCCAAGCTTTAACAGTTAAAATCTGCTCTTAAGGAAGCCAAAGGTCCCACTAGTACCTTCCCTCATTCAAGGCAGAGATGTTGGTGGGTGGCGATATTTTTACCTGGACAGTGAAGCCTGGACCAAACCCAGAATTCAGCCAGGTGAATGAGGGCTCAGAGAAGCCGCATTCAGCTGTTTAAATTCCTACAAACACTCAGAAACAAGGACTGACTGAACTGTCCTCTATGGTGTTTCCCAGCTGTGACTGCGGGTAGAATGGAAATTTCCAACAGGACCCATGTGCCTCCCTGAGTCCACTAGTGACTTCAGGTGTGTTCCTAGCACAAGCATCTTCTAGATGTTTCAGTTCAAGTTAAGGGACTTGCCCAAGGTCATGTGCAGTGTGGTGATAAGTCATCACCTAGGAGGAGTTTTTAGACCCTCCAAGGTGGACTCCACTGTGCCCTCTAGCCTGGGAGCCACAACTTCAATCTTTTTTTTCTTTGCTGGTACTGGGACTTGAACTCAGGGGCAGGGTCCCTTAGCTCTAGGCAGCTGCTCTGTCACTTCAGCCACACGTCCACTTGTGGCATTTGCTGGTTAATCAGAGATAAGTCTCCTAGACTTTCCTGCCTGGGCTGGCTTTGAATTGCTATCCACAGATCTCAGCCTAGATAGGCATGACCTTCATTTAATCTTTTTACTCTCGGTATTGCTTGCTGGTGCTTTCCCGAAGCCCAGGTTCAGAGTTTGTATGTTGTTGATGAAAAGAGTTTATGTTCAGGTTTTCAGAACACCTGGTACAGACTTTTCTTTTCTTTGTGTAAGTGACTGGCATTTTTCTCCTCAGGTCCATCTAGAACTACCTCCCAGCTCTCCCACAGTACAAACTCAAGAAGACTTTAACTTGCTCAAATCAAGCAATATGAAAAGATATGAAGTCCTTCGGGAGATCCTGACCACCCTTGGCATAAGCTGTGATGTTCGACAAGTTCCTGCCTTAACACCTGTGTCCTTACTGTTGGCCACAGAGGTGAGTTTGTGGGCATGGCTAAGAAGCACACTTACCTTGGGGTGACCCTCCTCAGATCTGTGACCTGTTCTTTTGTTTTCCATTTTTTTTTGCTGTTATTGGGGTTTGACCTTGAATTTGTGCTTATCAGGCAGGTGCTCTGCCATCTGAGCCATGCCCCTACATTTTTTGCTTTCGTTACTTTCCAAGGAAGGTCTGTGTTTTTTTATAGCTGGAATGACAGACATACTCAGACACACGCAGTTTGGTGGAGATGGGTGTCTAGACATTCTGTCTACACTGGTCTTAAACCTTCAGAGTCTTCCTAATCTCCACCTCCTGAAAAGATGGGATTACAGGCATAAGTCACTATGCTGACCTTAGAAACCATCTTGACGATGTGTGAGCATCTTTAATTTTTTTAGTGTTTGACGTAAGCAGGTAGAGAAGACCGCGCAGTTAGATGTTAGGTATGAGGTTGTGCCCTCCCTCCCTGGTTTTTGTTTTTTGTTTTTCTTTGTCGGTTGTGGGGCCTGAACTCTGGGCCTGGGAGCTGTCCCTCAGCTCTTCAGCTCAAGGCTAGTGCTCTACCACTTGAGCCACAGCGCCACTTCCAGCTTTTCCTGTTTATGTGGTGCTGAGGAATCGAACCCAGAGCCTCATGCATACGAGGCAAGCGCTCTACCACTGAGCCACTTTCCCAGTCCCACCCCCCTTGTTTTTGAGACAGGGTCTCACTGTGTAGCCCACACTAGCCTTGAGCTTGAGATCCTTCTGCTTTAGCCTCCTGAGTATGGAACTGCAAGTGTGCACCACCACATTATTTTGAAAATTATGACTTTTTTTTCTTTTTTGTTTATGTGGTGCTGAGGAATTGAACCCAGGGCCTCAGGCATGCAAGGCAAGCGCTCTACCACTGAGCCACCTTCCCAGCCCATGACTTTTTTTTTTTTCGGGGAAGAGGATCCTTATATGGGTCACCTTTCATATCTGAGGTTCTCATAGATACTTGAAAGCAAATGTTCATTAGTACGGGATATGCGTGGACTCTTTTCATGTTGTTCTTCCCTACACAATAGAGTCTGACAGTGATTCTATGTAACAGTTAAATTGTACGAGTTTATAAAAAGCAAGGTGTGCATGGTGCCAGTGGCTCAGGCCTGTAATCCTAGCTACTCAGGAGACTGAGTTCTGCGGATCATGGTTCAAAGCCAGCCCGGGCAGGAAAGTCTATGAGACTCTTATCTCCAGTTAACCACCAGAAAACTGGAAGAGGTGCGTGACTCAAATGGTAGAGTGCTAGCTTGAGCTGAAGACCTGAGGGACAGCACCCAGGCCCAGAGTTCAAGTTCCATTACCGACAAAAAAGGAGGGGGGAAAGCAAGGTATATAGGACCTACGATGAGTCTAGGTTGTATTCTGTCCTGTGCTATTTTGTATAAGAGGCTTGGGCATGTGTGGATTTGGGCGTTTGTGGGAGAGAGTGTGAACCAAGGTCCATGAGTGTGGAGGAAAACAACTGTGTTTGGACACCACAATCGTTGGGGGCCAGGAGCCTGCCTCCGAGCTGGGCTTGCTCAGCAGACGTGTGGGTGGGAAATCACAACTTGTATCTAGTTGTGTTGATGTCTGCCACCTTGTGGCAAAGGACTCTGGATCTTAGGCCTCTGTCATGTAAAGGGAATGTGTTCTGCATTTCTTTTGGCCCTGTGTCTGCATTTGTTGCCTGTGACTCATACCTGGTTTTGGGCAGGCTGCCAGATTCTCCAGGTGTGAGTCCCTGTTAATCCCCTCACTGTGATGTGCTGTCGATTTCTTATTCCTTGTGACAAATGTTCTGTGGGTCTCTTTCAGATGTCTCTCCCATGAGAGGCTAATCTGTAAGTTTAGTGATGTAATCCTGCAAGCACCTAACAATCCAGGTGACTACATGACAAGCTTCCCTGCCGTCCCTAGAGGGGAGCAAATCAGCCCATCACCCCAGCATTTCGTAAAGAGGAGGTTCATCAGGTTTATAATTCTAGCTACTCCAGCCAGCCTGAGTAGAAAAGTTCACTAAACTCCATCTCCAAAATCTTAGAAAAAGCAAGACTGGAGGTGTTACTCAAGTGGTAGAGTGCCAGCCAAGCAAGTGCAAAGCCCTGAGTTTGAATGCCAGTACTAACCCGTTAAAAAATGTTTTGTTTTGTTTTTTAAAGAGATAGTCTCTTGCAGGTTAGACTTCATCTTTTGACAAACTCAGTTTCCAGAGGAGGGCAGATCTTTGAGCTTGCTGGGTGTCGTGTGCTTACTTGGGGAAGAATGATATAAGACTTGAGAAATAACTTATAAGAGACAAATATTAAATGAAATAACATGTAAAATTAATTAAATGACATAAAATATAATTAAATGACAGTGAAAATTATTGTTGTTTTTGGGTGGTTGGATGGATTAAAAAGCATATAATGTACCTAACAAAGTCAATGCCTGGGACCTAGTCTCAAAAGACTAAAGGTAATGTTTTTAATTTAGAACATTAATAATACAGCAATAATTTTTTTTCATTTAAGGAGAGTTCCTCTATCACATTTTCATTGTCTAGTGTTTAGCAGCTTGGAATTTTTTCAGTTGGGGTTGGGTGGTACTGGGGTTTAAGCTCAAGGCCTTAAGCTTTTGCTTGGCTTTTTTTTGTTGTTGGTCATGGGGCCTGAACTCTGGGCCTGGGAGCTGTCCCTCAGCAATTTAGCTCAAGGCTAGCACTCTACCACTTGAGCCACAGCACCACTTCTGGCTTTTTCTGCTTATGTGGTGCTGAGGAATCGAACCCAGGGCTTCATGCATGCAAGGCAAGCACTCTGCCACTGGGCTACCTTCCCAGACCCTGGCTTTTTTTTTTTCCACTCAAGGCTGATACTTTACTACTTGAGCCACATGTCTGCTTCCTGGACTGCTTTGATGACTGCTCTTGGGAGTTAATGGTGTGACTTTTTTTTTGTCAGTTGTGGGGTTTGAACTCAGGGCCTGGGTGCTTATCCCTGAGCTCTTTTGCTCAAGGCTAGTGCTTTATCACTTTGAGCCACCACCTCACATCTGGTTTTCTGTTGGTTAGTTGGAGTTAAGAGTCTTATGGACTTTCCTTCCTGGGCTGGTGTTGAACTGGGATCCTCAGATCTGAGCCTCCTGAGTAGCTAAGGTCATAGGTGTGAGCCACCAGTGCCTGGCTATGGTATAACTTTTGTACCTTCATGGGATTCAAAGCTCCTGGTCACTTTCCTCTGTTCTGTGTGATCAGTTAATAGAAGGAAATACATCCTTTTGTCCTGTGACATATCTAGATATCAAAATAAAGGCAGTCCTCAGAGCTTGGAGGAAGGGGCGGGCCTGTGGGTAAGAGCTACTGGTCCCCAGGGGCAGTCTGGCGCACGCGTGTGCGCTCACTTGCATGCACACACTCTCTCAGACTTGCCCTTGGCTGTCCCGGGAGTTCTGACTCTGCTGGTCCCCAGACTCAGAACTTTGGGTTTTTGGAAAGAGAAATGGAGAAGACAGAGTGATTTCAGGTTGATTTTCCCATGAATGGCCATTTGGAGTCTCTCTCTATTCTTTAGGATGAGCATAACCTGAAATACCTACCTAGGCAGAGGTTTTGTGTCCTGTGCCTGCTTATGTTAAGACACACACCAGAGGCTCCCACTTCTTGAAACCGCCTGGGCAGCCAGGGAGGGAATGCATTCCTACTAAGTAATGAATTGGGGGAATATTAACTCACCCATTCACAAACCGTGGGAATGAAATGCTTGAATAAGATTAAGGCAAATATTTGCTCTGTACATACATTTACAAACCTTCCCCTGCAAGCCCTCCCCTGCATAAAACACCCCCCCTCCCAATCATGAAACAATTACTTTTTAGACATGCTCACTTCTTACTCTGAGTCCTCTGTTTGTTTGGTCTTGTTGCTCTTGGGATATCTGTTCTTTGGACTGCTCTGCTCTTCCCTGTTACTCATTTCAGCTGCTGTGTGTGTGTGTGTGTGTGTGTGTGTGTGTGTGTGTGTGTGTGTGTACATGTGTGTGCATGTGTGTAAGAGAGACACACAGAGAGATTACAGTACTGTACACATCCATTTCTGTTTATTAACTCCTCTTGCAAGCCCTTGAAACTACTGTGGAAGTCAGAGCTTTATATTTTCTTTTCTTGAAATACAAGTTCTCGAAGTGATAATCATGCAAATTAATTAGACACTGACCAAGATTTTTCTTTCCATGACCAATGCCTAGGCAGGGAGATATTTCAGAACACCTGGTGTTGTTGGCCCTGTGGTTATGGATACAGACCAGAGATTGGGAGTAAACTTGGTTTGCACTTCCTGTTTGTTTTTCATTCCCGTAGTTCTGTTCTGGAGACCCCATTGGTCCCCACTGAATTGAGTTACAGAAGAGGATCTTGGCTTTGCTAGAGTGCTGTAGTCCTTCTGTGCCTGTGAATGAGGTTTCTGTGCCCCTCCCAGCTTCCTGTAAAACACTCTGCTTTCACCACAAGGTGTCGCTACTGAGCTAGGCTGCCTCAGCTATAGACTCCTAAAGTTAGCTATAAAGTACTCCAGAAATTTGTTCTCTTGATTTCAGTCACATAGCGTAATTTTGAAGTTTTCCATTATATGAGTGGCATTTTCTTTTAGTCTGTAGAAATCATTTCAATGTCACGTTCATAATATTCATCTTCTATGCACCTTTTATTCTGTAGTAGGTCCTATTATAGAATAGGATATGAAAGAACAAAATAAATACTTGCAATGTCTAAATACTTTCACTGTGCACCAGCTGTGTTTATTCAGTTTGGATCCATGACACTGATCTTTCTGGTGAATGGCAAGCACAGTAGATTTATGAAGCACCCTTGTACTTCTGTAATACCTTGCTATAAATGGAGACTTGCCTGGTGTCCCAGGTAGAAAAAACACTCACCTAAGATACTGTGCACTGCTGGCTTTTGCTAGGGATGAACTGAGACCTCGATCATACCTAAACACTACAGGGTGTAACTCTGGAAAATCCTGCTACCTGTGACTTCACCTTGTGTGACAGGAAGAGGAAGGAAGCTGTGCTGAAGTACAGGCTCTGGTGGCTAAGCGGGCTTCCTTTTGATCAGGGTCTTCTCACTGACCAGGGCAGTGGGTTGCAGCTCTGAGTTAGGGGGTGAGCGTCTTAGGGCCTCAGCTTGCCTTCACCCATGTGGGTAGAAAGTTCTGTGGTTAGTTCTGAGTCTTGGTGTCCAAGGCTGCTGGAATTTTCCTTCCAGTTACTTGGCAGACCCCTTTGGGCTGTTTCTCCACAAATCTCTCGTAGCTGATGTCCTCCATATAACTTCTGCCTGCTAGTGGCTAGAACAGGCCATGTGCTTACACAGGGAGGTATGGAGTGACATCAGTGGGTGGCATCAGTGGGTGACAAGGACTTGGCAGGAAGGCACCTTCCCTGGGGAGGCATGCTTATGTTGTTGAGAGACACCAGTTTCACAGAGAAGACATAATTCATTTCCTCGTAAAATACAGAAAGAGCACAACTCATGGAAGCTGTAGAGGCACATCCATGTAGGTTTACTTTGTATAAACTTGAATTTCATAGAAAACGTGTAATCCTGAAGCTAGCCATCTTATTTGTGTTTTTTCTGTGTTCCTTTCTGTAATCTGCACCTGAGACAGAGAGGAAGGGAAAAGGTTCTCTTGTGCATTGTGGCTAGCTGACGGGGACTAGCCAGGACCCTGAATTGCTCACCCACTTTCCACTCCTGCAGGCGGTCGTAGTAGACGCCTTGTGAGGCCAGAGGGTGCAGATGAGGGCGGGGCAACCGTTGCTCTGGGAGCCGATCAGACTGGCTACAGCACAGGAGCAGGATGGAGGAGCAGGAACTTTTTTCCAAGATGAAAAGCATCTTGGGATTCTTGCGGGTGCTCATTGTGGTCGGGAGCTAACTGTGTGTACAACTGGAGAGCTAGAAGCCGCCGACTGTGGGCAGGGACCCTGTGAGGTGGAGTCCTGTTACTGCACTCTGGGCATCACCAGAGCCCTAACAAGAAATGACAACTGAGTTTGTTGTTGAAGAAACTGGGCAGAATCACCGCAGGGGTGTATGTGTGTGTAATTGTGGTAGTATGGGAGTTGTGGAAGGGGCAATATAAGCTATGTTTTGTTTTGAGTTGACCCAGAATTATTTATTATGAAACTTTATTCCCTTCCTTAAAGATTAGGTAACGTTGGCATGGGTAATTTTGATACTTGTAAACATATCATTAAAACTTTTTGATTTTTAGTTATTCCCCTCTGCTTAGAGATTTTTTTTTCCTTTTTTTTCTCTTTTCCATGTCCTGGAGTCCCTGTTGATAAATATTATTTGATGTGTTGTGCCTTTGTGTTCCTCCCCTAACAGTAGGAACTTTTTTCTTTTCCGTTTCTTTTTTATGTCCACGTTTATGGTATGTAACGTAATGTTTTGGCACACAGATCCTTAGGAAAGTGAAAATTTATTTCCTGATACCAGTTTTGTTATGAAGAGACTTAGGCTAAGTTGTACCACACGACCTTTACTCTCCTCTAACTGAACACTTCTGTTTACTGGACAGCAGAATACCTACTAAGTGGAAGCCACCTGCTGTGGAAGTTTCTGGAAGAAGAGAGAATTTCTCATCTTTATGTAATACTTTATAGTTTTGGCTGAGCCCTTTGTACATAATACTATCTCTTCTGCTATAGTAAATATCAGACAGCTCTGGCACTCTCTCTTCTGGATCTCCCAGGAAAAGTCCTGGGAAGGCCCCTTGGCCTTTGTTTATTTGTGGTGCTAGGGATCAAACCCAGAGCCCTATTTATGCCAGGTAAATGTTTTATTAATGAGCTACATCCTCAGCTCTGTAGTGAAAAATCCTCAACAGGATTTTTCAACAATGATGAGGTGGGTGTATTTTTCTTTTTTTGTGGGTACTGGGGCTTGAACTTGAAGCCTGGGTGTTATTTCTTTTTTTTTTTTTTTGTCGGTCGTGGGGCTTGAACTCTGGGCCTGGGCGCTATTCTTCAGCTCTTCAGCTCAAGGCGAGCGCTCTACCACTTGAGCTACAGCGCCACTTCCGGTTTTCTGGTGGTTTATTTGAGATAGGAGTCTCACAGCCTCGTCTCTCCTGCCCGGGCTGGCTTTGAACCGAGATCCTCAGATCTCAGCCTCCTGAGTAGCTAGGATTACAGACGTGAGCCACCAGCGCCCGGCCTGGGTGTTATTTCTTAGCTTTTCCTGCCCAAGGCTGATGCTCAACCACTTGAGCCACTGCTCCACTTGTAGCTTTTTGCTAGTTATTTAGAGATAAGAGTCTCATGGACTTTCCTGTGCAGACTGACTTTGAACCTTGATACTCAGACTCCTGAGTAGCTAGGACTATAGGTGTTGGTGACTGGCGGTTTTTCTGACCAGTTAATTATAACTCCCCATTTTCAAAGCCTCTTTACCTGCCATCATGTAGGAAAGTATATGACCTGAAATCCTTTCCTTCTCCCAGCTTCAAGTCCTAGTGCCGAATCTTGAATGCACAGTAAGAAGAAAACGGTTAGCATTCCTGTAAAATATGGTTAAAACGTATTTTTTGGAACTCTGAATTAGAGCAGATCAGCACCCCAGGTGCACTCTGAATAGTTTGTGCGGTGTGGTGGTGAGGCCCTGGGCGGGCGGCTGCTTTACAATACGGCATAGCTCTGAGCAGCTGCCAGATGAAAGCCAACCTTTAAAAGCTTTTACAGCTAGGAATGTTTTCAAGCGTCTTTCATATATCTCTTTCTCTCCTTTCTTTCCTCCTTCATCCTGTTCCCAAACCAACATTTTTTGTTCATCCTGCCTGATTTCCTGTTTTCAAACGTAAACGTAATAGCCGAGTAAAAGGTGACACAGAGCCTGACACTGAACTGCAAAAGAAATAATGCAAGTTTTTCCTCAGCTGCTGCTTTTTTTTTTTTTTTTTAACTTGAGTGTTGTGAGAAGCATTTTAGTTACCCAGCTTTGTGTTTGACTCTTGTTTCCATGAGCATGTTCAAAACTGCCCTCAGACTCAAAGCAGAGCAGGGACGGGAGGTGGTCACGCGCACCTTTGTTCGGTTGTCTTTCCTCTTTGGCTGCGTTTGGTTTCTGCATGGTACATTTTTGCTGTGGGGTCTGAACAGAGGTGGAGGGTCACCCTGTCCCACAGGTAGGTAGGTGTGTGTGTGTGTGTGTGTGTGTGTGTGTGTGTGTGTGTGTGTGTGTGTGTGTGTGTGTGTGTGTGTGTGTGTGTGTGTGTGTGTGTGTGTGTGTGTGTTGGAGTTTGCACACCCTGTCCCACAGGTGTGTGTGTGTGTGTGTGTGTGTGTGTGCGTGTGTGTGTTGGAGTTTGCACACTGGCCAGGAAGGGCAGCTTGATTTCCTGGGACTATTTATACCACTGTTTATGCAGTCACAAACCCCTGGATGGGAAACAGGCTCTTTTGGAATAAAAACAAAATCCTGTAAGACCAAATGCTTTTGTCTCCTCCATCCACCACCTCTCTAATAGCTGCCATGTGTGTGCGGGCAGGCGGGTGCTGCTGCCCGGCCGTCCGCTGAAGCTGTCTGTCTCTATAAGACTTTGGTCTCCGAGCTCCCAGCACTGCATCTGAGGGAGTAAGCCCACACCAGGCCGATCGAGGGTGCTGCGGTCAGGTGTAGAAGTAGAGACCTGGACTAGAGATAAGGTGCCCCAAACGTGGTCCTGTCTGTGGAGCTGGCTGTGACCCTCTGTCAGTTCAGGAATGTGGGGTCTCAGACCCCAGAGCCATTGATGACTCTTCTGGAGCACAGTCTGTTCCCATTGTGCCGATGATGCTTGGAGAAGACTGCCTTGGAAAGGCATCTCCAGGAAGCTGGAGAGAGTTTCTGGGGAATACAGCCAAAGTTAGGCAGTCAGTCTGTCCATCAGACACTTGGCTTGCGGAGCAGAGGAGAATGTGCATGTCTGTTACTGTGGTATGTGGCCTGTGGCCCATGGCTTGCCCCCAGCTGCTGCCTGCAGGAGATGTGGGGGCTCCTAGGTCTGCCTGTGCCCTGCCAGGCATCGGCACAGTGTTCCAGGTACTCCGCCTTTCTAGCACCTTCTTCATGTTTCCACTGCTGGGTACCCCTAGCAGTGGGGTGTTTTTCTTTCTTAAAATGTTTTCAGGCTTTTGTTTAGTAATACAGTCAGTGGAGGAAATGTCATTGCACACACACAAAGCATCCTCTTACTACCATTATGAAAAGCAAACACATTTTCAAAAATGTAGGAATAATTTTGCTTCTTATTTAATTTTGAAAGAACTTATACTAAGTTTATAAAAATAATTCTAGATTTCAAATTCATTTCATCAACTGGTTTTAAATGAAAACAGTATCTTAAGAATATTTGCTTTTAATTGATAATTTTAGTGGTGTTTGATTTTTAAATTTTTATATGCATAGCTGTAATTATACACATGTGTAAATATATGTGTGCATGTATAAATATGTACAAGCACATCTGTTCATTTAAATTCAGTACCTACTTTTATCTAAACCATAGGAGAAGGTAAGATTTCAGAAGCAGAACCAGCCTCTAATCTTGAAAAGGAAAGGAAAAGACAACAGGTCTAAAGAGCTGGAGAACTCTACTGAGAATGAAGCGCCCTTCTGTTGCTCCATGAGACTCACTGTGTAGTGTGCACCAGCTTGTGAGGCTGTCGTCCCCTTAATGAGTGGCCAGTGCAAGAGTCCAGGGAAGGAGGAAAAGCTTCTTGAGCTCTGCCTGCTAGGCATCCTAGACTGAAGTTCCCATTCTACCTGGAGGTGCCACCCAGCACCACCCCACGATTTGTTGGTGTTACAAATCACGGGTCTTCTTCAAGCACTGAGCTGTGAAAGCTTTGAGTTTCAACCAACTTGCCTTCTGCACACAAAGTAAAAGTCTGAGGAAACTAAAATGAAAAGCAAAAACTTCTGAAAAACTTGAAAGAATGCAGAAAAGCATCTGATGAGTTGCTTCCTGCATGTGGCTGTTACTGAGTACAGGTAATTGGTTTTTTATTTTTTTTTTATTTTGGGTCCGGTCGTGGGCTTGAACTCTGAGCCTGGGCGCTGCCCCTCAGCTCTTCAGCTCAAGGCTAGCTGCCACCGCACCACTTCCGGCTTTTTTTTTTTTTGCTTATGGATGCTGAGGAATCGAACCCAGGGCCTCAAGCATGCAAGGCAAGCGCTTTACCACTGAGCCACCTTCCCAGCCCCGAGTACAGGTAATTGGATGATGGCAGTGTTAATCTCCTTTCCTGTTTTTATAAAAAAATAAAATTTTAAATTGCTACCTGAAAAACATCAAAAGTGTTTTTATATTTGTGTTATGTTCAAATACATATATGTATTATGTAATATTTAAGTCAGATCAATAATTCCTATTTTTCATCCCTGTAAATAAGGAAATACAGCTTTCAAAGGAAACATCAACAGTGGTTTCATAGATTTAAAAATGATAGTTAATTTTAGGAGGAGAACTAAGGCATATCTATATTCTTTTGGTTTAAAATTACAAGATGATTATTTCTACTTTAATCATCATTATTGTATATTAGATTATTAACATTTACCATTTTCCTCTTGCAGCCTTGATATACTAGATGACCCAGGCTTTTCAGAGGCTTTTGCACCCATAAAATGACTTAAAGATGGAAAGTTCTGAAGATTTTCCTCTTTATGATAAGATTCCCCTCTAAGGTTAAGGTTAGGAGTGCATCTGGGGTTGGCCTCATGACTTTCGTGAGAAAAGATGGCTCTGTAAAGGCCTGCTACCAAAGTCTCATTACAATATGCTTCTCCTCCATACTCTGCAATATTTACTCTGGTCTTGCTTGACAAAGCAATTGGAGTACAACGTGTGTGTGTGTGTGTGTGTGCGCGCGCGCGCGTGCGCTTGCACGCGCGTGCACATTGGTGGGAACCCAACACCAAGTCAAACCCCTAACTCTTAAAAAATACTTAAAATCTTTTCGTTATTATTAAGGAGTTGCCATTTCACAAGTCAGGTAATGAGTCCATTTCTTTTTTGGACAATATCACCCCTTCCTTTGCTTTCCCTCAGTTTCCCTTTTTAAAAACTCTCTATGCAGTTTCGTTGAGTGAATCCTTTTTCTAAGGGTTTATGATTATCTCCACTTTCTTTTTTATACTAAAGTAAATGGAATTCATGGAGAGGTAGCTTTGTAGTTGATTTAAGCACCGTGAAAGACTGCTTTGCTTCTGCTTTCATTTTTATCAGGCTCTCTCTCAGACTAATTTTACTTTTTAGTTTTAAGAATGATCAGTGTCGTATCCAGCAGCCTCACGTTTACAAAAGAAGTTCTGCTTTCACAGAATTGTGTGTCTGTTTTAAGAACTTGGCCTCCATTTTCTGCCGGTTGAGTTTTCCTATTCGCGCACAGATGTTCTGCTCTTAATGCAGCTGAGCGCGAGCATACCAGCTCTGATGTAACTTTATGTTTGCCATAAGAGAATTTTCTTTTTCTGCCCTATTGGGGATCTACTATAGGGCCTCATGCATGCCAGGCAAGCAAGCACTCCCTGCCTATGATCCCCAGCCCACTGAGTGCCTTCCTCTGGTTTCCTTTGTGTCTGGTTTGGGGTTGGGGTGGGCGGGGGAACAGGGTGGCCTGGGAATGCAGAGGAGCACCCCTTTTTGTTTCTCCAGCTTCGACTCAGTAAAAATAGCTCTGTCTCATTCGTTGCTCAGAAGCCAGTCAGGCGGGACACTGGTAGCTCCGTGGTGCGTGTCTGCGCCTGCGCTCCTGGGGAGTTAATATATTTATGTTGGTAGGTCACTACTTTGCTTAGATTTAAGAAAACATTTTTCCTTCTTTTGAAGCAGCTGTTGAACTATGAACACAAGTCAAGGAAAACATTTTGTATAAACATTTCAAATATACAGAAGTAAATGGTAAAGGTACCCTGTTTCACAATTATCTATCTCTGGTCAGTCTTATTTCAGCTGCCCATACCCGCCTCTCCCGCTGTGCAATTTTGAACCAAATCCATACTCTGAAGTGAATACTTCAGTATGCGCCTCTAAAACATTCACAAGACCATTGTTGCCCCTAAAATAGAGCAGTTTGTTTGCAGATCCTCACTTCTGGCCCTGCTCCGGGTTCTGCACAGATGTACTTAGAGACCAGCTGTATCCTATAATGGGGCTCCACCAAAGCCGGGCCCAGGTCACTACTGAGATAACCGCTTGTGACTTCTGGGGAAATAGGAGCCATGGATCTGGAAAGTCTCCTCGTCCTCGTCCTCGTCCTCGTCCTCGTCCTCGTCCACCTCCTCCTCCTCTCTTCTCCTCCTTCTCCTTCTTCTCCTTCTGTCATGGGGCTTGAACTGAGGGCCTGCATGCTTTCCCCGAGCTCTTTTGCTTAAGGTAAGCGTTCTGCTACCACTAGGAGCCACAGCACCACTTCCAGTTTTCTGGTGCCTGCTGGGATGGCTTTGCACCTCAATCCTTAGATCTCAGCATCCTAAGTAGCTATGATTACCGGCGTGAGCCACTGGCACTTGGCTGGAAAGTTGGTTTCTTGTCTCTTTTGAAGGCAATATTTAGCCCATGTGGTAAGGCCATTGTGAAAAGAGCGAGTGAGCAGGGGTGACAGCACCTACAACCACTCTGGGTTCTGAGTGCAGGTTTTGTTCAGGCTTTCTCTTCCTGTCAGCTCCTTTTTCCCTATGCTAAGTCCTGGATTTCCCTGGCAGGGCGGTATTGATTTGTGCTCTGTATGCTTTCCGTGTGGGTTGATGTTTAGCCTTTGACCCAACCACTTTCTCACAATAAACAGTTTGTTGATGAGGCAGCTGCCCAGCAGATTGTTTCCAGATTGTTCTCTCATGGCTGAGGACTGAGTGCACCTTACTGATGAAGGAGCTGGCTTGAGGCTGACGACTGCTTTTCCTTCTTATGCTCCCTGTCTTTGAACCAGCTGCAGGCCTCTGATCATTCCTGGATTTATAGTTAGTAAAACGGTGCAACTGTGGCACCGGGAACTGGGTTTCACAATCCTGTTTATTTATATGTATATATGTGCGTGTTTACATGTGTGCGCGCACACACACATATACTCCAAATGCACACACACACACATATATATATATACACACACGCACTCTGCATAATGGTAACATTATCTTCTAGAAGTTTCTGCTAGAAGAAGCACTTCCTTATATTGCAGCATTTGGCACATGGCCGTTAGTGTCTGAGCGGGGCTGCCTGCAGAGCAGCTGGCAGATGTCACTTCATGTTGTACAGGCATTCCACGAAAGTAAGGAATGAAATTATGTTCACACTAGTATCTGTCTTGAACCTTTTAAAAATAAATCTGCCCTCTCTCCCTACTGCCCTCCCTTTTCCCCTCTTTTTCTCTCTCCTCTTTCCTTCCTTCTTTTCCTCCCTCCTCCTCTTCTCTCTCTCCCCTTTTATCTATTTCTTTATCTATGGCTCTGGGGGTGGACCTCAGTGCCTCTTAAGTACTAGGCAAGTGCTCTGCCACTGAGCTCCATCTCAGCTCTTTTTCTACTTTAGACAGAACTTAAAAAAAAAAATTAATTAAAGAGGCACAATCATCTAATGGTTTGACAGCTTTGAGGGCTCCAGGCCTACCTTAGTTTGGATTTTTCTGCTTCCCTCTTCACCCCCTAGCTGTTGCCTAGAATGACCAGTCTGTGCGCCTGTCCTTCATTAAGAAGAGAAGGTCAGAACTTTGCAGAGCAAACGCTAATACATTTGCATTGAACGGGCCACCAGGGGCTGCCGTCAGAATGGTGAGGCAGCTAACTTCCCCTGAGGCAAGTTTGCTTTTTCGACAACCAGTAAATTTTGTTAAGCTACCAATCTTGGCTTCAAAATTCAAGTCTCACGACACTGCCTGCAGTCACCAGGCTTGCTCACGGCTCTGGCCCTTGCAGCCAGAGATTACGTAGAACCTGGACGGAATTCAAGAGCGAAGATTAGGACTTGTGTGTTTTTCATTTGGTGCCAGTAAGCTGTTATTAATACCCAGTCTCACATAGGCTGAAAGCTTCACGAAATGCTCTAGGGTTTGTTCTGGGGAATGGGCAGCCTATGTTTGGACTACCTCACATCCAGAGGCTCCAGAGGGATGGTTGGCTGTATGATGGTGAAATTCAGTGGGTTTTTTTTGGGGGGGTGTTCTCACCTCTTGGCCTTGGTAACCTAGCACCTACCCCATTGGGCACAGACAACATGATGGGGCATGGGGAGCACATCTGATCCAGCTAAGAGCCAGCATTGTTTTAGAATACCCAAAGGTGTTCTTCCTTGTGGTGATTTGGTCTCCTATGAGGGCTGCCATCTTTGGCAAATTGCAGGATTAACAGCAGAACAAGATTATGCGGCTAATGACAGAGCTGGTTGGGGAGGTGGAGCTTCTGGAACTGAGCTTCTGTTCCTTTCACTCATTTCTTTTCCTATTAAAAAAAAAAAAGTTATCTGGGCGCTGTGGCTCACGCCTGTAATCCTAGCTACTCAGGAGGCTGAGATCTGAGGATCGCGGTTCAAAGCCAGCCCAGGCAGGAGAGACCATGAGACTCCTATCTCCAGTAAACCACCAGAAAACCAGAAGTGGCGCTGTAGCTCAAGTGGTAGAGTGCTCGCCTTGAGCTGAAGAGCTGAGGGACAGCGCCCAGGCCCAGAGTTCAAGCCCCACGACCGACAAAAAAAAAAAAAAAAAAGTTAAAATTACCTGTAATCCCAGTTACTGAGGAGGCTGAGAACTGAGCATCCCAGTTCAAAGCCAGCCCTGGTAGGAAAGTCTGTGAGACCTTGATCTCCAGTTAGACTCCAGTTAGATCTCCAGTTAGACTCCAGTTACAAGACACTATGTTGAAAATGAACTTTACAACTTTGAGGAGGGGGGGAGGGAGGAGTTGGGGAGGTGGAGAGGGAGGGATGGTAGGGGAAAAACAAATGAGGAGGTAACAATGCTCTATAGGAAGTGTTTTCATTACCTTATTCGTGTAACTAATCCCTCTGTACACTATCTTTACAATAAAAAATATATAATAAAAAAGCTAAAAGTAGAGCTGTGGCTCAAGTAGTAAGGCTCCAGCCTTGCACAGAAAAAGCTCAGTACAAGTACACACACAAAAAGTTAAAATTAGAGAAAAGGTAAAAGAATAAAAAAAACCCGTGTAGCTTTCACCTGGTTTTACTAGTGGTTAATGTTTTGCTACATTTCCTGATAAAGAGGGTGTTTTGTTTTGTTTTGTTTTGAAATGATGAATCATGTGTCACTGCCTCTGAGTAACACAAAGCACAGAGCTTATCAAGAGCCATTTCCAGAATGTGTAGTGAGGTGTTGGCATCAGTACTTCTAGGGAGGTATAAGAGAAGTCCAGCTCCTATCGGGCCTGAGTGTGTGTGTTTCATTTTGTTCATGTAAGGTAAAACCATTAGCCCACTGGGTTGTAATGGTTCTAGATGACTGGTCGCCACGGATCTGTGAGGGGAGCGGGTTTCTATCCTAATGTAAACCATGAGGATAGAACTATGGTAGAGCACGTGTAGGAAGATCTTAGAAACAGTAAGATGTTCCCACAGTCTTCAATTATGGAACATAGGAAGTCTTCCAGCCAGAGGCGCTGAGGATAATAGTTGATTTTTTTGTTTTATTCCGGAAAGAGAGGTTCTTTCCCTTCTCTTATCCACCCTCCTATCTAATCTACGAGAATGGGGTTTAAGTTTTTCTTTGAGTTTCTTAGCCACATATTGTGCTTTGTCACTTCTGTCAGACTTGTCCTGGGGCTTGAACTTATGGCCTAGGCACTGTCCCTGAGCTTCTTTTACTCAAGGCTAGCACTGTCCTGTTTGAGCCAAAGCTCTGCTTCTGGCTTTTTTTGGTTGTCTAGTGCACAGTCTCAGACTTTCCTGCCCAAGCTGGCTTCAAAACTCCATCCTCAGATCTCAGGCTCCTGAGTAGCTAGGATTAGAGGTGTAAGCCACTGGTGCCTGGATTTTTTTTAAAAACACTGATTATATACTGTACAAACGTTGCCGTATTATTTGTGTAAATTACTACACACCCATTAAACTAATACAAACCGATTTGAGGACAGCGACGATAGGTTGCTAACATTCCCCTTTCTGGTGTGTCTCAGAACTGAGCACTGGGTGTGAGCATCAAGTATTGAGGCTCGTCTCTCCCCTGCAGGGTGAGAGCCGCCTCTGCTCCTGAGCCCACCAGAGCCCTCAGGCCTCAGGGCCAGGCCTACCCAGCTGGGATGGCAGCGGCCTGCTCCGTGAGCTCTGTAACCCTTTATTCTCTTTATTTAGGTGGTTGGGCAGGGAGTTCATAGCTACACAGCAGATGTAGTGAGCCTGCTGTGGGCGTGCGTGAGGAGAACTGATGGGACGTGGTTTTGGGGAAGAAGCTTCCCTATGGGTACACGCTGGTCAGCGAGTTGCCCCTTCCATCCACAAGTGCAGTTTTGAAAGAAAAACATCTTAGACTGGGTCCTCTGGCTCTTGCCTTTCTATCTCCCTTTCCTTGAACCTTTAAGATGTATTTGGCCCCACTTTTCTCTTCCTACTAGCCCCCAATATCCTGTTCCCTGGACTGGGAATTTCCCAGATGTCAAGAACAATGGGTGTTCACTGAAATAAGGTTCTGGAGGAGAACGCGCTCAGCTCCCTCTGAGGACGCTTCTCTTTTCAGGTGGTTTGTACATTTTGACACTTATAGTCCTTATAGTCTCAGCTGAAAACTAAACATTGGAGACTCGGTTGAAGCTCAGTTGTGGTGAGGATGTTCTCATTTTTTTTTTTTTTTTCCGCATGGAAATACTGCTGGGTATGGTAGTGCACGTCTGTGTTCCTAGCCGCTTGAGAGGCTGAGGCGGGAAGATCGTGACTTTAAGGCCAGCCTGGGCTACAGAGTGTGATCTTGTCTCCACAACCCAAACACAGTAAACACAAAAGTAAAATTAAAATGACAGCCCGGCAGAAGCAGTGCGCCCTGCAGCTGGCTGGTGTCAAGCTGTGGCCTGCCGCCCCATGTCCAGCTCCCGTGCCTCCCGTGAAGCTGAGGAGACAGTGAGGCCCGAGGACACACCAGACCTGGGAGGCGAAGGAGGCATTGTAGTCTGTTTTCTGTTTCCATGGCAAACAACTTGAGCTGGGGTAACTTAGAAAGAAAATCTTGGCTCCCAGTTGGGATGTCCAGGGTCGGGCGGTCACATCTGGTGTGGGCTTTGGCCTGCTTCAGCTGATGGTAGAAAAGAGAAGCGTAAACTGGAATCTGCACAAGAGCCAAGCACTCGGGATGGGCTTGTCTTCTGATCGCCTGCCTTTGTAGTAACGGATTCGTTTTTCTCCAGGAGGACTCACTAGCGCCAGATAAAGGCACTAATGCATTCATGAGTGCCCCACTTCGTGGCCGGAACACCTCATCAGGCCCTGCTTCCCAACACTGCTGCATGGAGGGATTAAGGTCCTAATACATGAAGTTTTGAGGGGGCAGGAAGTGTTGACAGTCCCTCTGTGTGCATGGTGACCAGGCCAGGCCACCCCAGGCAAGCTGGGCAGGCTTTTCCCGCCAGCACCCTGGGCTCAGTTTTCTTGGCTGGTGCCCTGCTCTGTCAGAAGCTGTTTTGTGTTGGACTAAGACAAATGGCGGGCATTTTCCATAGGCATGATTAAGGAAAGCCCTAGAGATCGCTCGAGACGTGGAAGCCACGCCCGCAAGCTCAGGAGCACAAGTTCACTCAGCCCTCAGCGCCTGAGCTCCCGCGCACAGCCACCCTTTGTCCTAGAGCCCTCTGTAGCCTTCTCTTTGGTCTCTAAGCTTGCAAAAATAGATCTCCCTTCTGAAATGAGCCTGCTTGGCCCTGAGGAGGTGTGAGATCCATAAAACCAGCCTTGTTAGCCGTGACTTACTCATTCCCCCCATTTACTGTTCCCGCAAAAGCCTTTTGTGGTCTTCACTAGTTGGCAGGTAACAAAAAAATGTAATAAATCCCCCAGTCTTTCAGCAGACTGAGCCTGGGCTATCATTTTACATAATAAAAGGAAGACAGTTTCGCAGGCATTTATTGAGTGCCTACTGTGTGTGGGGGACGTTGGTGGAGAGCTGGAAATGACCAGAACAAATTTCAGGGCTGGGGTAGGGACTGGTGGGTTTCATGAATAGAAACCTAGATGGTGGCCAGGGTAGCAGTCAGAGTTGTGCCCCAGGGCTAGTAAGGGAGATGGAACCATGTGACCAGTGAGGTGATTCCCCCTTACCCCTAGTTCCTAGTGGCTGGGGCTGTCTCTGGCCAGGTAGGTGGGCAGGCATATTGACCCCTTGTTGGTTTACCTTGTGCTGTTGGCTGGTCTTGGAATCCATCTTTAGCTCTGGTTGGCACCATTACTAGGTTGTCCTGGCGGGTATCTCTCTTCTCCCTCTCTGCTTCCAGGCTGTTAGGGGCTCCCTCAGCTCCTCCCGTCCTGATGCGGGTCCAGGTCTCCCCACCCCTCCCATCCTCTGCTCTTTAGTTCTTTTAACTCTGTCTGCAGTTTCATAAACAGACCTTTGTTGAACTTCTGTCAATCTGCCATTTCTTTCCTGCTGAAACCTGGGTTGTTGGGAGGGAATCTGTTAGTGAACATGTCCTTCTACTGTACGCAGCTACCTTAGCGGATGGGAGGAGAGAAGCCTCTAATTCAAGTGTCTCTTACAAAGTTCTGAGCCTCATAGGTCTGAGGACACGGTGTGTGATGACTATTTTCCATTACTTTCTGATGCTGTCTTTTTTTTTTTTTTTGATAACAGCGGCACTTCCTGGGCACTTGGTTTTGGGTTAGATCAAGAAAATGTGGTATATATACACAATGGAATTCTATGCCTCCATCAGAAAGAATGACAGCAGTTCTTTTTGTGATACGGAATGCATTTATTCACATTTACTGGTGGTCTCTAAGCATCTTCTACAGCTCTTTTATTCCAGTCAAAATCAGGTAAAGAGTCATTCATTGCACTTCATTGTGTCTTGGTTGAAGTTTCAGTCCTAAGAATGATGCCAGAGCCTTAAGTATCTCAGGCAATGCTCTACCACCCATCCAATGCACTCAGCACACAACACCTTTGTTTGTATGTTTTGTTTCTCAGATAGGAACTCCCTAACTTGATCCTAGCTGGTCTTTAACTCATGAGCCTCCTGCTTCTACATCTAGTGTAACTGGGATTATAGGTGTACGACCACATCTGGCTTTTGTCTTCTGAGTCCCTTTTCATCCTTCCCTGCTATTCCATTAACAGCTGAAGATTCTGCTCCATTCCCCTGTACTGTGCCTCACTAACCAGATTTCTTCGATTATTCTTTCTCCCCTTTCCTTCTTTCTACAAGCTGAGAGTGAGTTTTAAAGGTGAAGGGACTGAATCAGTTTCACTTTTGAAGTTGTTTCTGGTCACGTGGGGAGTGTTGGGACCTCCCCGGGTATTAAATGAGGTGGGGCATGTTTTTTCTTTGAAAGAGGTGGCACCTCTACATGATGCCCTAAGATCTTGGATCTGTTTTTTTTCCAGCCTGGTGGGAGGATGATTCCCCTGACCCCCAGTTCTTCCTGAGCCATTCTAGAAGGAAGTGTCTGTGGCCTCTTGAGGTGGGGGGGAGGGTGTTTTTCAGGACAGACAGAAAGCAGCTCTGGGTGTTTCCTAAAGCTGAGGTTTTTTGGTTAGTTTTGTTATCGTTCTAGTCCAGAGACTTGAATTTAGGGCCTGGGATCTGTCCCTCAGTTTCTTTTGCTCAAGGCTAGCACTCTGCCACTTGAGCCACAGCTCCAATTTTTGCTTTATTTATTTTTTTGTAATTTAGTGAAAAATTAAAGCCTCACAGACTTTTCTGCCCTGGCTGGCTTTGAACAGTGATCCTTGGATCTCAGCCTCCTGAGTAGCTAGGAGCTACCAACGCCTGGCACAAAGCTGAGTTTTGGTGTGGAAACTCATGTGTCTCTTCGTTGTGGCCAGTGTTGACTCTCCCTTTGTAGGAGGAAGCCTTGCCCCTTCAGAGGCGGAATTTGAACTCTGGTGTCTCTCAGTGCTTTGGGTTCTGTGATTTCCACTTAAGGTTTTGTTGGTTCTTTTGTTTCATGGATAAGATAATAGGTTTCCTTGTGGGCAAAAATACAAAGATAAAAAGATGTGTTTTGGGCTTTTTGTTGTTGTTCATTCACAAAGGATTAGAGAGTTGCTTATTAAGTTATCTAATTCTCTAGTGCTAGAGGAAACATTTAAGAAATAATTAGGATATGAAGTATGTCAGTGCATTTGCATGGTTTCTGAAGTTCATTTTTTACTGCCAGCATATTTAGTGTCTTAGTCTGTTTTCTGTTGTTATAACCATATACCTGAGACTGGCTAATTTATAAGATTAAAAAATGAATTTCTCATGACTCTGGAGACTGGAAAGTCAATGGTTGGGGGTGCTTCTAGTCTAGCGGAGGCCTCCTTTGTAATGGGAGCTTTCTGCAGAGACCAGGGACAGCCCGGGCATCACGTGGCTCAGAGAGACAGCCAAACTGGCTTTTATAGCAGACCCTTCTTGGGATAACCACTCCCTCAATAAGCCATTAATCCATCAATTAATCCATTCATGACGGCAGAGCCCATGACCTCTGAACACCATCAACAGATGAACTTGGGGATTAAATTTCCAACATACAAATTCTGGGGGACCAATGTTCAAATCATAGTACTGAGTGTCTTTATTATCATGTGATATAATAGCTTAGATGTCTAGAACATGTTTATATGAATTTTATTGGTCATGAATTGGGAAGCACTTACATTGCCCCAGAAGCATTTTTAGGAAGAGCTACTGTGATCTACTGAAAAGCCAGATTCCAACCTCTCCCTTCCTTTTTTTTTGGTCAGTTGTGGGGGCTGAACTCTGGGCCTGGGCCCTGTCCCTTAGCTCTTAGCTCAAGGCTAGCACTCTACCACTTGAGCCAAAGCACCACTTCCGGCTTTTTCTGCATATGTGATGCTAAGGAATTGAACCCAGGACCTCATGCATGCAAGGCAAGCACTCTACCACTAAGCCACCTTACCAGCCCCCTCTCTCTTCCTTTTATGATGCAGGAAATCCGGGATCCCCTTATGCAGTGGCTGAGGGCACATGTGGATCCGGAAGGAGTAATCAAGTCCAGCAAGCTCTCCCTTAAGTTTGTGTCCTCTTGTGCATCAGAAGTAGAAGTCACTCCATCTTCCATACCTGTGATTACTGACACAGAAGACTTCTCTTCCGAACACTTTAACTTAGACATCTATCGACAAAATCTGCAGACCAAGCAACTCGGGAAAGTAATTCTGTTTGCTGAAGTGACCCCCACCACCATGAATCTTCTGGATGGGTGAGTCCTGCTTGGCCACTTCACTGCCTGCTTGTGTTGATTGTGTTCTGTGACCAGCGGCTGGAGAGGAAGATGGAGTCCTGTGTAGTGGTGTAGTGTGTCTTAGTAGACTATTAGCTAGGTGTACATAACCCATCCTGGGAAGAGGAGGAGTTAAGGAAGCTCTTTAGTCAGAAGCCATTGTGAATGGGAGGTATTTGTGGCTTCCACGCATGCACATGTACCTGCACTCTAGTAGTAGGCACTGTCCCTTAACTTCTTTGCTCAAGGCTGGCACTCTACCACTTGAGTCATGCCTCACTTCTTGGTGTTTGGTGGTTAATTGGAGATAAGAGTCTCTCAGATTTGTCTGCCTGGGCCAGCTTTGAACCATAGTCCTCAGACCTCAGCCTCCTGAGTAGTTAGATTTACAGCCATGCGCCACTGGCGCCTGGCTGGCTTGCTTCTTTTAATCAGGTCTTCCCAAATGTCCTTAGGAAAAAAACCCCACAACACTAGGAAAAACTTGTTTAACAGGTGGCATTGTCACTCAGGTTCCTTCATGTTGTTACAATCAGTGTTAAATATTTAATAGAGGGCGTTTTGTGTGGGCATTAGAAGACCAAATTTAAGTGACATGTAAGCTAGGTTACATTGAAATAACTTGAAGCTGTGAATAACTTGAAGTTTTGGAAACTTTTCTGGCATGTTTCTGTCCAGTACATTTTTCAAGCACTCTGTAATCTCATTTGAGTGTTTGAAATTTACTTTTATTGCAAGTTTTCCTCTTTATCCATTCTGTTTGGTGGGCTTTGATTAAAGGTTAAAGCATGAAAGGCCAGATAAAAGGAATTTTTCTAATTGTTTCTAACTTGTCAGTATTAATTAATCCTGTTTTCATTTAAAAAGTTGGCTCCTAGAGGGAAGAAATGAGAGAAGCATCTTGCTCAGTGTGAGAAGAGTTGAAGGACTTGGAGAGCCCTGATACAGCCAGGGCACAGTTTCTGGGTGTTACCCTGGGGACGGCATGACTAGACAGGATGGAATAGTTTTTGCCTTAGTTATCAGTCATTTCTGGAATGTAGTTATGTGTTGATATAAAATGATGAGGTCATGAGCGTCTTCTCAATTCTCACACTCAGAGTCAGTGGAACAGCAGTTTTAAGTGTGAGGAGAGTACATAGGAGAAGAGCAGAAGCCAGCCACCATGTTAAGGAACAGGTCAGCTCACTGTGTTAATTCACGTTGTCCAAGGCACCTACTCATTTAGATTTCTGTAATCCTCCCCTCTGACTTCTCCCGCCCAGAGGGACAAATTCATTCTCTCAGCTGGTATTACTGTGGTACTGTGGATAATTACATTTGCTAAATATAAAAGGTCTTGTACAGTTTTAACAAAGGATTTTAAGAGGTGAAGTTCAGCTAGCAAAAATGTGCACACTTGCCCGCTGTTTTCATTGTTTTGATGAGTAACAGTGAAGAGTGTTTGGGATGCTGGATGGTCTTGAACTGTTGGTTGGCAGTATGCCACTGGGTCCGGTCACTGTGGGCATGCCCGGCCAAAGGAGCGGCCAGTGTGCCCAGAAGGCAGCTATCGAGTCACAGTGCCAACAAAACAAACAACAAAAACATGTGAATGCTGTGCTTTCATACTCTTGAATGTAACGTTTTTAGGATTGTGGGAGTTTTTCTTTTTACAAATGAGAAGAGTATGTATTTTCGCTTCTCCAAGGGAGTTCAGGAATCTTTCTTTCTCTGCTTTTCTGGCCTCTGAAGAACACTGAAGACACTGAAATGGCTTTGATAATTAATTTTTTTTGTCAGTTTTGGGCCTTGAGCTCAGGACCTGGGTGCTGTCCCTGAGCTTTTTCATTCAAGGCTAGTATTCTACCACTTTCAGCCATAGCACCACTTCTGGATAATTGGAGATAAGAGTCTGATGGACTTTCCTGCCCAGGCTGGCTTCAGATCGTGATTCTCAGATCTCAGCCTCCTGAGTAGCTGGGATTATAAGCAGGAGCCAAAGGCACCAGCTGATGATTAATTATTGGTCCCTTGGCTTACTCCTAGCAGGCATTTGACTAAGTACTTGGTGGCTGCACACATCCTTCACCCACTTCTCATGTGTCTTCCTCCCAGCCCTCAGAGGCCAAGTTACTCACCGAAGCTTATGGAGTCAGTAAACCTTGTTAGTAAACCCCCCTGTTCCTGGGCACGGGGGTTAAAGCTGTCTTAGGAGGCCTTTGAACTGGTTCCCTGGGTGTCTAAAAGACCCCAAATTATCCACAGAGGGTCCATGAGATAATGAAATACATAGATAGTTATGTGCTAAGAATGCATCCCAAGTGATTTCTTCCACTGATACTATATTTGACGTTCCAGGAGCAGCCTTAGGGGACAGAGTGATTACTGTGTGTCGCTGATGTATATTGGAAACGTTGGCTCCCAGACTCGTTTAGGTGTGCTTTCCATGCATGGATGAATCTCCTATGTGATCTTGTAGTGCTTTCCAGCCACCTTTTACTGAGCTAATACTGCTGTCCCAACATCACATGGATTTCCTATAGGAGAAATGGGCCCTGGGTCTGAGAGTTACAATGTATGGTCCCTCATACCATATGTAGCACCTTGATGGGCCAAGAAGACAGGGAAAGAAGAATTTCAGAATGGTAGAGTAAAATGACCCCATGCTTCTGTATGTATTGCTACTGTGGGAAAGTCTCACCTCTTTCCTGATGGGCTGGAGTAGAGCAAACTTTAAATGATACTTATTATAGAATTCTTAAAATGTTTTTTTCCCTCTATGTTTGAGTTCCCCTACCTTGGTCTGTGCATTGTTTTAAGCCTGGGAGTTCTATTCCCAGGAAAGAACGATACGGTCAAGTGAGGACCAGTGGTACTGTGTGCTGGCTCCAGAATCCCCACGTGTGTCCTCTTTCCTCCTGTATAAACCCTCAGCAGTAACCTCGACATCCCCATCATGTGCTTCCATTCAATCAGAGTCAAGATGTGGAGAGGCCTGGCCTCCTCTCTTAAGACTGAATATGGCTCATTGTCATGGGGCAATCTATAGTTATATGGTAGCGTTCATGATGGAGCACTTGTTCAGCATGTGCAAGATCGTGGTGTCTGTCCCCAGTACTGGAAAAATAAAACAACAAACTGAATGCCCAGATGAGCTCTGCCTTGAATGAACCCATGTACTGTGTAGGCAAACTAAAGTATTGATCCGCTACCTCCTGTTGCCTGGTGTCCATGGCCCGTGGCCTTGCTCCCAGGAGGCTTTTCCCAGTGTCCCATCCTGGAGAGTGGGGGTCTAGTATTGTTTTGAGGACTGAACAGTCATGGTTTTAATTGGCTGGCCTTAGGGTTTCTGTGGCAATATGCCTGTCAAACTTTACTGGGCTTCTTCTCAGTCACTTCTGATTGGCTTCATGTGAGTGACCATTGATGATCATTTAGACAGATTTCTATCCTGAAAACTGGTCTTTTAAAGCTTCTCTCCCTATTAAGTGGTGGCTCCTTAGAGCCAAATGAAATGCTGGGCTTGGGTGAAAGACCAGGCCTGAACCACATCTCTAGCCTAGGCTCCTGGGTTCTTTATGATGATATCTCCTCTCCCTGCCCCCCAGTAGGATGGCAGGACTCCAATCTAGACTGCCTTTTGCCAACTGAGAATTCCTTTCTTACCAAATAAGTGTTCTTCATCACTTTTCTGAGACTGAAAACCTCTTAGATTGAGTTTTAGAGTGTCAAAGAAGACTGATAAACACTAATGTTTTGCTGTTTTTAGAGTGATTTCTTGCATTAATACAGCTTCTAATAAATCCCTCGTCTTGCCTGCCAGCCCCTGGATGGTGAGGGCCTGATGAGGTGCTCTGCTACTACGTCACAGCAGGGACCAGTGAGGAACTTGTGAGGTTCCTTTCCTTTCCAGCCCTTCCACAGCAGGCTGCATCCTTAAGGTCTTGTTTCTGGTAGTGTACACAAGATTTAAGACTTAGCAGGACCTATTCAGGTTCTGTTTGTAGGATTAAGTATTAGGATTCCATTCAGCTGGATGAGACAGATACCCCAAAATACAAGTGGCTTAAATGTGGGACTGTGTGTTGGATCACAGTGCCAATGACCCTGTTAAACCACAATGTACATTTAGCACATGGCCCACTGAGCAGGGAGACAGAGTGACAAGGGCAGTGCCCCGCCTGTTACAGACTTTTCCCGAAGGCACACATGGCTCTTACCTTAGGTTCCTGTCCCATGACCATGACCTGATCACCTGACCTGTTGTGTTGCTACAAAGGTTAAGAAACATATTTGAATCACAGATGAATCCAACTCAAGACCAACTTTTTGTTGCTAAGGAAAAGCCAGAGTAGACACTGGGGGATGTGCTTTCACTTTTCGGACTGCCAAGAAAAGGAGCTGGGGACCTGGAAGCTAGTGTCCACATAGTCAGCTCCTCTGCCCGCAAGGTTCACAAGCGAAGGTGAAGGTGATTAATTATTCAACGTACAACCTTAGTTCTGATGGACTGCTGATGTAAGGTTGGTAGAAGCGTTTTCTGATACTGTGACTCTGAGAGGATTTGGAAATCTCTCCACTGACCAATACTCTGGCACTTTGTTTGTTTGTTTTTTTGGGTCCGGTCATGGGGCCTGAACTCTGGGCCTGGGCGCTGTCCCTCAGCTCTTCAGTTCAAGGCTAGCGCTCTACCACTTGAGCCACAGCGCCACTTCTGGCTTTTTTCTTTTTGCTTATGTGGTGCTGAGGAATCAAACCCAGGGCCTCTGGCCTGCAAGGCATGCGCTCTACCACTGAGCCACCTTCCCAGCCCCTACTCTGGCACTCTGGCAAAGCTTCTATTTGCATTTGACTATGGAGGTCTACTGCAGTAGATGCTGAAAGCTTTCACTTGCCCTCTGGGTGGGACAACAGCTCCTTTCCAGGCCACAGCCATAGCCATTGTTGCCTCTGTCCCCACTCGGTGACTTTGGGAGCTATGGTAATGATTCAGGAGAGGGAGCAACCAAGGGAAATTTGCAAGCTGCTTGCTGGTGACTAAGTCAAGACCATCAAAGGGCCTAGCGCTGCCCCCTCCAAACGTGAAAAACCCAGGCCAGGGAACAATGCTCCCCTAGTAATCTGACTTGACTGTACCACTTAGTTCCTTGGGCTAGATAAGATAATTTCATCCCTTTTCCCCAACTTCATTCATTTTCTCTGGTGTATCTTCTTGGCCATGAAATGCTTTCTCCCCTCCCTTGTAAGGGTAACATCTTCTGGATGTGCTCTGTGGGATGCCGGCATCATTGGCTCGGGAGGTCTTTATTTTTCTTTCTGTGGTACTTCCTGGTAGGTTTCCTCTTGTCCAGTTAGCTCAGCTGGTTAGACAGTGTCTCCAGGGCATGGCTTCTGTGCTGTGTGTCTGCACCAGTGAACTTGCCTGTGTTCAAGGTCACGTCCTACAGCTGCAGTTCCAGGAGCCCTCTGCAAATGAATGGTGGTGGTGGTGTCCAGGCTGGGGTGAGGATGGGCCACTGCAAATCCTCTCCATGCATCTGCAGGCGCTCCTCTACCCTGGTGTGTGTAGAGTTCTGGCATATTCTGTTTTCTCTTGTGATGGTGATGATGGACCCTCTGCTGTGAGAACAGCATGGGGCCAGGCCACGGGGCAGAAGGGGGGGGGACTGAGTAAGAACTGTCTTTTATTGGTGTGACAGTATCTTTCTTGATTGATTTATGCCAAGTCTCTGTCAGCTGTTGCGATGACTTATACATGAAGCTAGTGTTTTGAGAGTCAGATGGACATCAACTAATTTCCTTTGCGTACTCCTGTAGGTTGAATAGGCTGGCCAACATTTGGTGATTTATTTTTTTTTTTTTGGTTTGGGTTTTCTTAAATAAAGTTTTGTGTTGTTGTTATTGTTGTTCATGGGGCTTGAAAGTTGGGCCTGGCCACTGTTCCTGAGTTCATTTTGTTCATTTTGCTCTACAACTATGAGCCACAGCACCACTTCCTTGGTTTTTTTTTTTTTTTTTTTTTTTTAATCATTATCTAATTCTTTGATTTTCTTTTTGCTGTTGTTGGTTGTGTTGCTTGAACTCGGCCTGGGCACTGTCCCTGAGCTTTTCTGCTGAAGGCTCGCACTCAACCACTGTGAGCCACAACTTTACTTCCAGTTTTCTGGTGGTTAATTAGAGGTAAGCATCTCACAGACTCTCCTTCTTGGGCTTTGACCTACAATTCTTAGATCTCAGCCTCCTGAGTAGGTGAGAGCCATCAGCACCTGGCATCCAGTTCCTTGATTTTTCAGGCATAGGTTTGCTTGTGGCACTTTGGGGAGCAGCCAGATGCATGTCAGGTACTGGAGAGACACGGTGGGCCAGGTCCCATCTTTGTCTTTGAAACACTTTCTGCATATCCTGGTCGCAAAGTAGTTGTTAAGGTTGTGTAGTACATTTGTGGTTTGCAAGTGGGTGTAACAGATAATGCCATGCAAGGAGCGGGGCAGCTTTTCTATGGCTGTTGTAGGTTGAGTGCTGTTTCTGGTATCTGAGTGGGAAGGCTTATAGTCTAGCAGGAAAAATGTTGGAATCAAGGCTTTTACCACACTGGTTCCATGACCTTGACAGTACCCCTCCTGGGCCTCGCTGTCCCCAGCCATGAGGTCAGGAGCACTGAACATGACATGCTCCCCTGGCTCCTTCACTGTGACCCAGAGATGCCCCATCAGTCAGCCCCACCCTTGCAGCGTGACCTCCAGCCTTCAAGGGCTGGGAGAGTTTTGTGGATCCGCCTCCTGTGAGTGGGGAAAATACTGTTCAGGAGACAGTGAAACTCAACAAACAGCAGGAAAGGAAAGGAAATGATCTCATAAGACAGCCTTTACAAGTGACGTCTGGGGAGAATTGCCTTGTGAAGAATGGGCACCGTCATTGAGGCATGAATACTTTGATTCCAAAGTTTGGGGTGACCCCCTATGCCTGCCTGTCTCACCAGATCCCAACCTCTCTGCCCTTTTCTTCTGACTGATCTGCTCTGTGAGCTCACTCCATTCCACCCTCTCCTCCCCTGGAGTCCAAGCTGAGAGGACCGAAATTGGGCTGGAACTAATTTAATGGCTGAGTGACCTCCCAGTAGAGAAACAGCCGGATCCTAATAGGGGTCTTTGTCTACATTTCCACCCTGGCTGGTAGTATGCCAGTCAAGAGTCAGGCTTGAGACACAGGTGGAAGCGATTAGAGCTGTCATAAAGTTTGAAAAATTGATTCTGGAGGCCAAGTGAATAGATTGGACTTGACAATGTTGTCCTAAAGATTCTAAGGGAAAATTCTGTAGTTTAATTTGAAATCCCTTGATTATTCATTAGCTTTCCAGATGGCTTTTGTTGATGTTTTACATATTAATGCCCGTATTGTACTCTTAATGTGCACACAGGTAATGAGCAGAGAATAAATAGGTTGGTAAGTGTCCCAAATTAATGGGGTATTAGCGTAATTGTGAAATAAAGGATTTTTAAGAAGTTGATTGCTTTGGAATAATTAATGTGAGGTTTTTTTTTAATGGGACAATTTAGTACTTTAAAAGTGAAAATGATTGGAGGGTTTTCCCCTATTTCCATGTTTACTTCTAAATTACAGTTTGGCATATACTTCTAGCCCTTGACGTTGGCAGTGGTCATGACTGAAGTTATTCTGGCATGTTCTCTGTTAATTTTATTTGGTTGTTCCAATTCAACACCTGAATAAGTTAACCTGTCACATGCCAGGCTCCTGAAGTTGAATTTTTTCCTGGTCTATTATGTTTTAGAAGTACCATCACATTAGCTTTTAGTGTTCTAAGATATTTTTATATTTCATAAATTATTTTTAAAGGTAGAATAAATTTCTTGTTATTCTTACCATTTCATAGTTTTAGTATGTTCTGTTCATTATCAGCACTGAACCTTCTGGGTTGTTTCAAAATGGTGACATCTTAGTTTACCCTCTACTCTTTGACTTGGCTGGTAGCAGAGGTCTGTCCTTAGAGCTCTGAGACCAGGGTCTTGGTAAGGATCCTCTTTGGGTTAAAGACAGTCGTGTTCCAGTGGCTTAGATGGTGGAAAATGAGTGAGAGCTTTTTGGCAACCCTTTTATTTAATTTTTTAAAGATTAATTTATTATTATTATAGAGGTGATATACATAAGTTGGTAATGAGTACATTTCCTTTCATACAGTGTCTTCTGTGTCCCTTTCTGTCCCAGTTGGTATCCCTTTTATTTAAGGCACTAATTTGGTTCTGAGTGCTCTGCCCTGGTGACCTGATCATCTTCCTAGGGCTTTGAGTCCCCTTACTATCACTTCCTAACCTTGGAGTGAGGATTTCACACAGGAAGAGGAAGTGATGGCAGCACATTCCTTCCGTGACAGGAACCAGCAATACAGTGAGCACCGCCTCCTAGCAGCTTCAGCAGAGGCTGGCTGTCCAGCCAAAGCAGCGGCTCTGTGTGCTGAAAGCACACTTGAAGCATTCCAAACCCATTGCAGTTTCTGCATAGTCTCAGTGGTGGCAGTCTTAACCTCTTAAGGGAATGAGGACCCCCCCCCCCCCCATGGGGTAGTACTGTAGTGTGGTGGTATAGAGATTGCATACGTGATGCAGAATTGCACAATTGTCTTGGGTCATACACATCACTTAGGATGTGTATGTATCTTAGCATATCCTTGTGATGGGGTCCTACCACCCTGGGTGAAACCCCAGTTTGACCATGTACTAGCCTGTCACCTGGGCATTTGGTGGCCTTTCCCCCACCTCTGTTTCCTTAACTGAATAATGAAGTTGGCAATAGTATCTTTGAGTACTAGCTGTGTGCATATCTTCCAGCTGGGACCAGCTGCCTAGGGGACTCTGTGCTAGGTCCAGCTGTGTACTGGACTCAGTACTTGGACTAACTGTGTACCAGACACATAGGACCAGCAGTGTGCAAGGATCTAGGCTTTAGAAACAGTGAGGAGAGAGCATGTGAGGCCTTCAGGAATCTCTCTCATAAGGTGGGCTGATAATGAAATATTTGTGAAGCTCTTAGTCCCTAGCTAATACTTTCCAAACCTGGCACTTGCAATCCTGCTTTCTTTTTTGACCTTAAGCCCCCTGAGCTGTGTCTGTTGGTGAAACAGGTGGGTGTGGTCTCCTCAGGTAGCTGGCATTTTCCTGTGCCAAGTTTCAGTTGGAGATTTCCTCATCATATTAGAGAAACAAGGTCTCATTGCTGGTTACTGTTGTCCCCAAAATGTACTCTTTCTATCTAGTTTGTGCTTACCTTTAAGTGTGCAGAGCATATTTTTTACCTGTGACATATGATCGGTTCATTATTCTAAAGAGCCAGATTTTCAGCTGACTGTTGGGACATGGTCACAAGATCTTCGGTCCTCTGTGACATGACTCCCATCAGCCTGAGACCCCCAAACCTTCTGGCCAGTCAGAAATCCCTGGGCTCGGCCTCACTTCATTCTTTCGAATTTCTTCCATCATCGTAGATATGTATTGCCCTGCTTAACAGTGGGCTATAATTGATCCTCATTTTATCAGGTGCCATAGTTGCATTTCAGACAAGAAGTGGAACACCTGGGAAGTTATGCAAGCAAGGCTTGGAGATAGCAAAGAGATCCCACCAGGTGATTGTGGAGAATTTTATTCTTGGAGTTCAGGCTCACCTTAGGGAGCATGCCAGGGAGCCCTGGGCCAGCCTGATAGCTGGGAGTGTGCAGTCTAAAGAGTCCAGAGTTACAGGATAGCTATGAGGCCGTTGGTGTGGACAGAGTGAATCCTGGACTTCCAGTTCCTGAAAGACAAGGCCACCTGGGAGGCGGACAGTGTCACTTGTTGCTGGCCTAGCGTGCGTTCCTTGGCAAGCCTTGGCATACTGTCCCAGTGGCACTTGGGTGGAGGAGGTCCCCGGGAACAGCAGGGCGAGGCTCAGATCTGGCCAGGGGCCAGGTGTAGTCAGTGGCATTTCCACTTCCTAATGGGACAGGAGAGTTCTGAGAGCTACCTACTTGGAAAAAGCAGAAATTAAGCTCTGTCCAGCTCCGTCCTGAGCTCTGTCCAGGCAAGTGTCTGATGCAGTAAGGTGAATGGTTAGAAAAACTGTGTTTACAAAAGCTGGTGTATGAGTTACCATGCGTTTCTAATCTGAAACTTTTTACATAATCTCAGAATTCAATGTTTGCTGTCATTTAGGTCTGACCACTCACCTGTATGTGTGGTTTGGAGGAAGAGAGGCTGAGCTCTATGTTAATGAATGTGTTGTTGTAGTAAAACTCTAAATGTGTAAAAAAAAAAAAAAACCAAAACCAAACAAACCAAACACTCATTCTATAAAAATACATTGAGTAATGAAGCAGGTATTTTCCCTTCTGCCAATCAAGCCTCCTTCATGTCCACCTCTCCTTGACTGCTTTGTGATTATTCAGAATGTGTGTGTGAGTGCGTGCATACATGCGTGTGTGTTTTTGTATGTGTGCATGCGCACGTGTGTGTGAATGTGCTTGCACATGTGCGTGTGCAGTAGCACTGGGGCTTGAACTCTGGGCCTGGGCTCATTCCCTGAGCTTTTTCACTCAAGACTAGTACTCTACCACTTGAACCAAAGCTCCATTCCTGGCTTTTTGGGTGGTTAATTGAAGACATGGGCTTTTCTGAAGTGTCAGGGGTTTTTCAACCAAGATTGGCTTTGAACTACATTCCTCAGCACTCAGCCTCCTCAGTAGCTCATAGTACAGGCATGAGCCTCAGATGCCTGGCTGGATTTCTTTTTTTAACAATAGAACTTCAGTTCAATGGAAGCAGTGTTACAGACCTCACAGTACAGGTGGACCCAGGAGCCTTCACAGGGTGTTAGTCTGTGTTAGTTAGGGTGATAGTCTGGGTGTCCAGACCACAGAACAAGAAGCTGTTCAATCTCCTCCTAACTGTACTCAAGGTCCTGTTTACCTGATTAGGTGACCCATTGGTTTGATTACTAATTTTTATTCCCTTCCCTGTTCCCAGAAGAATTGAAGGCACCAGGGGTTGGGTTCTTCCTGCCACTGCAGATGCTGTCCGATTTGAGCAGCACGTGCTGTGCTTCTCCAGTGGTGAGGGTCACCATGCATACCACCAGGAGGTGCTGAGTGAAAAGCTGCAGTTCCCTTAGAGAACCAGGGAGAGCCCCCGTTAAACGGTGGGTGACAACTGTTGTTGGGTTGTGCATGTGGGAGTGTGTGCATGATTGTTTGCTTGTGGATTCAGATGTCTCAGTTATTGTCAAGAGACATCTGAGAGGAAAAACCTGTGTGGAGTCACTTCCCATCCCAGAAGGCCATGGGACTCACTGCCCTGGAAGACACCCCTTGGCTTGCAGAGCCTCATGGAAAGTTCTAGAGGGCAAAGAGGGAGAGTGGAAGCAGAGCGTGGGCTAGTGTGCAGCTGTTCTGATGAGGGCTTGGCTAAGATTTTAGAGTTTGGAGTTTCCTTGGCATAGAGCTGGTGGAATCTGCCTGGGATCAGCATGTGTACGTGTTGGGGTATTTCATTCACTTGGCACAGTAGTACAGTTTGAGAGAGAGAATTCTATAAGCTTGGACTTTCTCCCTGAAATCTTTCTATTAATTTCATTTCCCTTCTTACTTTCAAATAACGGTGGTATTTCTCTTCTGTAGCCTTGCATAAAACAAAATACAGTTTCCCTTTGAGCCTTCAGTGATATTCATGAAAGATGTTGCAGACCAGGGGTGGGTTGTAGAAGCTGTTGATAAGAAGCTCAATGTTCAGAAATGTCTTTGCACCTTTTGCTTTGGGCTGACTGCCTTCCCTTCCTCCTTCCTGTCCACCTGCTTTTGCTTTGTGTAGAGTGCATCTCCCAAGTGTTCAAGGCCTTCCAAGGCCTCCTGGGAGAAGCCCCACTATGCCGTCCCAGGGAGCTTTGAATGTCACTGCCGAGGCCCAGCACGGTATTGTCACCTTTTGAATTCAACAGAGGATTCGCTATCTACTGAATTCTCCATCAGACAACATCTGATCAGGACATGGAGCCACTGCCTGCCGTTGGGTCACTTAGTGAGTATTCATTGAGTTCATTAAGACAGCCCAGCTTTGTCACCTTGTCTGTCAGAATGGGTTGTTGTAAACCCATTCCATTCCAAAATGAAAATCTGATGGTGAATGCAAAAAGAAAAAAAAAAATCTAGCCTTGGGCTGGGAATGTGGCTCAGTGGTAGAGTACTTGCCTAGCATGCATGAAACCCTGGGTTTGATTTCTCAGTATTACATATGCAGAAAAACCTGGAAGTGGTGTTGTGGGTCAAGTGGTAGAGTGCTATCCTTGAGCCAAAGAAGCTTGGGAACAGTGCCCAGGCCCTGAGTTCAATCTCTAGGCTAGAAAAAAAAAATCTTACCAGTGGTTACAATATTTGCTTATTGGTTAAGATATATGAAGGATATCCATGATGGCTCCTCCCCACAGAGATGTCAGGCCTCAGCAGTTCAGCTCCTGTGAATGCAGCAGTGACTGTGTGGCCAGCACAGTGTTTGCATTGCCTCCTCAATCTTTATCAAAGACTGTGACTAGAGAGGAGGGAGCTGTCATCAAGGAGGATTTAACCAGAGTTATGCAAAGATGAAGTGGGGCCTGGTGCTAGTGGCTCTTGCCTATAATCCTAGCTACTCAGGAGGCTAAGACTGAGGATCACAGTTTGAAGCCAGCCTGGGCAGAAAAGCTTGTGAGACTCTTCTTACCTGCAAGTAACCAGCAAAAGACCAGAAATATGGCTGTGCTTAACTGGTAAGGCACCAGCTTTGAGCAGAAAAAGCCACGTGATGGCACGAGGCCCTGAGTTCAGACCCTAGTACTGGCACACAAATTGTTTAAATGGTAGAAGTAGTGGTAGATTTGTCTTAAAGCCTTTATTCTTAGTCCCTAATACTTATATTACCTCCAACAAATATTTTGTTAATCTCTTGTACTAATGGCAGGCACTTAAAAAAGATGGGACTGTAAGTGTGGCTCAACTCATGAGATTATGACTTTCAAATGAGTTTATTAGGACTCAACCCTTTCGTAAATTGAGGAATATCTGTAATCTTGTAGAAGATCACTTAGCACACATGTAAAGAATCCAGGAGTCAAGGATACCTTATGAGAGGAACTCAACAGTGATTTGAGACCAGAGAACCCTTGGTCTTGGACTTAAGGCTCCATGTGTGTAAGAGGCTAGTGTGGCCTGAGTTGATTTATGGATTCAGCACAAATTTAATCAAAATTACACCAGGAGGCTTGCAGAAGTGTGATATTTTAATTTATTCATGTATATTGAAATGCAAGAGTCATGTCATAGAAAAAATAACTGGAAGAAAAAACAGAGAAGTTACACTACTTGACTTTGAGGCTTAACATAAAACCATGATGATGAGAGTTGTGTGATACTGGCATTAACTGTTATTTTAACAGTAGAAAAGAGTGCCCTGGAAATTGACTTGTATGTAATTGGTCACTTGATTTTTGAGTTAACTATCAACATAATCAATGGAGTCTTTTCAAGAAAATGGTGCTGGACTTTGGGAGGCTAAGATTGGTGGGAGGATTGTGGTTTGGGGCCAGTATGGCCAAAAAGTTAGTGAGATCCCTATCTCAGCATATAAACTGGGCATTACACACATCTGTAATCCCAATTGTCCAAGAGATAGGAGATAGGATCACAGTCTGAGAATGGATGGGCAAAAAACTATGTAAAAAAATAACTGTAAGAGACCAACGTTAGGGGTATGGCTCAAGTGGTAGACAGCTTGACTAATACAAGTTTGAGTTCAAATCCATCTACTGCCCCTCACAATGTGTTGGTCCATATAGGAATATCTCCCTGCCTACCTCACCCCATATCCTAACACTGAACTTGAGGCAGGTCACATAGACTTTAATATAAAAGCTAAAATTCCCATGCTTCGAAAGAGAAACAGGTAGCTTATTCCTTTAACCCTGCTACTCCGGAGGCTGAGATCTGAGAATCACTGTTCAAAGCCAGCCTGCTCAGGAAAGTCCCTGAGACTCTTATCGCCAATTAACCACCAGAAAACAGAAAGTGACTCTGGCTCAAAGCAGTAGAGCTCTAGTCTAGCAAAAGAGCTCAAAGACAGTGCTTCAGGCCTTGAGTTCAAGTCCCATGATTGACAAAAAAATAAAAAGCAAACACGAATGTCTTTACAACTTGGGACTAGGCAGATTCTGAACTTTGAACCACAGAAAGAAAAACTGTTAGACTTCACTAAAAATGATGAAATTCTTCTTAGAAGATACTGGAAAGAGTTTGATAAGTAGGTGAGTCATCTTCTGTGAAGACAAAGCTTGCAGGACTCAGTAGTTCAGTGACAGCACTTCAGGGATTAAGAATGTCAGAAGCCAGACAAACGGATGAGAGCATCCTTAATCCTTATCCTTTAGGAAAATGCAAATGAAATCTATGATGAGCACCCTCCTCACCCCCCACCAGGATCCGCTGAAATAAAGACTGATCTCAAGTCCTGCAGCATTGTTGGGAAGGTCAGGGTAAAGGCACCCATTTGAGCTATAACTTGTGCACAGTCATGTGCAGCAGCTTTATCTGCAAGAGTTAAACCCTGGAAACAAGCCCAGATGTCCAGCCACACATGAGTGGATCAGCTGTGTGTATTGACACCATGGAATACTACTCAGCAAGAAAAAAAGGAATGCAGGGATCCAAAACCTTCAAAGTGAAGGGAACTTCTCACAAAGGCATTGGCAGATTCCATTTTGTCACATTCTGGAGCAGGCAGGAAGAAATGAGAAGAGTGGTTGTCTCAGGGGGCTGTGGGTGGAAGCCAGGCAGGCAAGGGTGAAGAGCAGTTCTTGGTGCAACTAAGGTTTCCTGTTGGAAAACGCAGGTGGACCCATTTGCCCAGGGGCAGCAGATCCTAGGTTATTGTTACGGGTCCCCGAGGATTGGACTCAGGGCCCTCATGCTTGATTGGTAGCTGCTCGGCCACTTGAACCCAACCCCATCCTTTTGTGCTTTAGTTATTTTGCAAAGTCTTGCCTTTTTGCCCAGGATCAGCCAGGAACAGGTGGCTTCCCACATGTCTGGGATCACAGATGCACTACCATGTCTGCTTATTGCTTTAGGCCATGATCTCTGTAGCTTTTTAACTCATCTAGCCTGGCCTAGAACTGCCATCCTCTTGATCTCTGCCTCTCTAGGAGCTGAGATTACAGGTATATACCACCACAGCCAGCTATATGTCAGTTATGTGTGTGTGTGTGTAATTGAACTCTAGCTATAATGACATGCAGACTGAAAAATCAGGAGAAATATGCAAGTTTTGAGTATAAAGACTGAAAGGTACTGTAGCAAAGATTCAGAATATTAACAATAGATGCTAGCTGGTGAATATATGGATCTTCATGCCAAAATTCAACCTGCCTGTAATGTCAATTTTTTTTTGGGGGGGTGGTTAGTCATGGGGTTTGAACTCTGGGCCTGGGCGCTGTGCCTCAGCTCTTCAGCTCAAGGCTAGTGCTCTGCCACTTGAGCCACAGTGCTACTTCTGGTTTTCTGGTGCTTTATTAGAGATAACATTCTCACAGACTTCCCTGCCCGGGCTGGCTTTGAACCTCTATCCTCAGATCTCAGCTTCCTGAGTATCTAGGATTACAGGCATGAGCCACCAGTGGCCTGCTTCAATATTTTTATAATGAGAAAATCACTGTGTCAGACTTTTCTTTTTTCTTTCTTTCTTTCTTTCTTTTTTTCTTTTGGGTTGGTACTAAGGCCTGAACTCTGGGTCAGGGCACTGTCCCTGAGCTCTTTAGCTCAAGGCTAGCACTCTACCACTAGAACCACAGCTCCACTTGCGGCTTTTTCTGCTTATGTGGTGCTGAGGAATCGAACCTAGGGCCTCATGCGTGCAAGACAAGCGCTCTACCACTGAGCCACCTTCCCAGCCTAGACTTTTCTTTTTAAATAGATGTGATAGTGTATTTAAAATAAAGTTTCCAGGGGCTGGGAAGGTGGCTCAGTGATAGAGCGCTTGCCTTGCATGCCTGAGGCCCTGGGTTCGATTCCTCAGCACCACATAAGCAAAAAGAAAAGAGCTGGAAGTGGCGCTGTGGCTCAAGTGGTAGAGCGCTAGCCTTGAGCTGAAGAGCTGAGGGACAGCGCCCAGGCCCAGAATTCAGGCCCTATGTCCGGACCCAAAAAAAAATAAAAAATAAAATAAAATAAAGTTTCCAAAATTTCCAAAATTGATTCATGGGACTTATGTTTTGATACCTCTCATTTGTGAATGTGTGCAGATTACGCCCAGTGGCGACAGAATGCGTGCTGTCCAGTGCGCTTGTGTCCTCTGCCTTCTTTCTCTTACTCCCATCGGCATCATTGGCTTTCCATCCTTATACAAAAGAGCTGTCCCTCAGTGACGAGTCCAAAACACAGTCTGCTGACTCCTTAGGACTTGGTGCATAGAGTACTAAAATTCAAAGCACAACCACGGTCTGTATTTTCGCTCTCTGCAATCCCAGGGGTCTCATTTCTCTTTACTTAGGCCCCTAGTGAAAATATTCAAAAAATCTAAATTTGTATGCACATAAAGTTTTCATTTCTCACACCTCATATCACAGCCGCCTGTCACGGCCTTTGTAAGTGTGCGGAATGTGAGCCCCTGCCGGGCACACGGGCGGGTCTCCTGGTTGCTATAAAATACTTACCTCGTGCTAAAAAGTAAAGATATCATTAGCAGTGTTCTCATTATTGAAAATATTCTCATTAATGTATGTGCTGATGTAATGGTGCCCCCAAATTGTGCAAATGAGCCTCTCCTAGACTCTGATAGGATCCTTATGGGTGGAGTTGGGTGTCGAAGTCTCCTTCCTAGTTCACAGATGGCTTTAAACCAATTGTTCAGGCCTGGAATTGTGTGTGTGTGTGTGTGTGTGTGTGTGTGTGTGTGTGTGTGTGTGTGTGTGTGTGTGTTGGGACTGGAACTTGAACTCAGGGTATGAGTATGTTCAGGCCTGGAATTGTGTGTGTGTGTGTGTGTGTGTGTGTGTGTGTGTGTGTGTGTGTGTGTGTGTTGGGACTGGAACTTGAACTCAGGGTATGAGTATGTTCAGGCCTGGAATTGTGTGTGTGTGTGTGTGTGTGTGTGTGTGTGTGTGTTGGGACTGGAACTTGAACTCAGGGTATGAGTATGTTCAGGCCTGGAATTGTGTGTGTGTGTGTGTGTGTGTGTGTGTGTGTGTGTGTGTGTGTGTGTGTGTGTGTGTGTGTGTGTGTGTGTGTTGGGACTGGAATTTGAACTCAGGGTATGAGTATGCTCCCTTAATCTTTTTCTGCTCAAAGCTGGTGTTCTTCCACTTGAGCCACAGGTCCATTTCAACTTTTTGGTATTTAATTGGAGGTAAGAGTCTCACAGACTTTTCTGCCCAGGCTGGCTTTAAATCTCAATCCTCCAATTTCAGCCTCCTGAACAGCTAGGATTACAGTCGAGAACCACAGATGCTTGAGGTAACTGTAGTTTTATAACAGAGGCCTCTGGTGGGAGGGCGGAGGGGAGACCCTCCCTCCTGTATCCACGTTCAGTAAATTCACTGAAACTAGGGAAAGCAGGACAGAATGAGAATGTCCAGTGTGGTTTTAATATTTTTTGTTGTACGTATGGACACTTGCACACACGTATTCCGTGTGTCCTGCCTGATCAGCCTCCCTGCTCGTCCCCCCTTCCCCCGCCCTGTGACTTCTCTCCTCCCTGGAACCTAGGACCTTGCATACAGCACCCTAAGACAGAGTGGGGAGGGAAGGTGTGGCATGTCAGTGAAGATGAGTCATTGAGTGTAATCCATACAGATAGGGTGCCCCTGGCTGCCTGTTAGGGGGTGCTGCACACCAGTGTGCAGAGCCGTGGTGCCCTCTCCCTCTGTCCCAAGGGGCCTGTCAAGAGGGTTGCCTGGTGGGGGCACAGGAGTAGAAAAAAAGCAGCCCCTGCCCCCCACCAGCAGTCCTGCATCACGTTTTGCTGTCTTAAATGAAAACCACACGTGCTTTGGTGTGGGATTAATTTTAAAATTGTGCCAAACAACTTTTCAGGTTCTCTGCGTTTGAGGGGCTGTAGCTAAAGGGTCACGGATCTTATTTTCAAGGTGATTTTCCCCGTTCCCATATCTTGTTCTCACTCCCAGAAGATTTCAAAGCAGCAGTCTAGGCTTTCTCAGAAGTTCAAGTTTCCTCTTCGTTCCAGGGCAGTGTTAGATGGGCAACCTTGGTTCTTGCTTTTCTGTGTAAGTTTTGTGAGTTTTAGCTCCTACAAACACAAGCTTAAGGATAATACGAAACTTAAAATGAAGGATCAATGGGCTGGGAAGGTGGCTCAGTGGTAGAGTGCTTGCCTTGCATGCATGAAGCCCTGGGTTCGATTCCTCAGCACCATATAAGCAGAAAAAGCTGAAAGTGGCACTGGGGCCAAGTGGTAGAGTGCTAGCTTTGAGCTTAAGAGCTGAGGGACAGTGCCCAGGCTCAGAGTTCAGGCCCCATAACTGACCAAAAAAAAAAAAATAAAAAAACAGAAGGATTAACAATAGGATGCACTATCTAAAAGAAAATGTCTCCTATGGTTGATTTTGTGTGGGGAGAGGGTGGGGTTTGAACTCAGGGTCTCATACTTTTACTTAGCTTAGTGGCTTCAGCTGGTGCTCTACCACTTGAGCCATGCCTCCAACATGGCTTTCCTCTGGTTATTTTGAAGATGAGGTCCAATGGAATTTTCTACCCAGGCTGGCTTTGAGTTATGATCTTCCAGATCTCAGCATCGTAAGTAACTAGGATTACAAGCCTGAACTACCAGCACCCCGCAAGGCTGAAAATGTAATAGGACTAAATGACTCTGGGAAAAGTGAAAATTATCCAAGACAGAACATTTTTTTCCTCCTTTGGATATCATGTAAATAAGATCTTAAATGTTCTCACTGTGCTTTTTAAAAAATCAAAGAATGTTTTGAAAACAAAATGCAATGTTCATAGTTTGATTTTAGGAAAGAAATGTGATTTGAAAGTGAAAATCACTTTTTCTATAAGATTGAGGGATGACAGACTTCTTGTAAAAGTAAAGATCTTTCCCTTAATAAATTAATTCAGGTCATTAAAAGAAAAAGTTGTATTTTTCCCTTAGAATCTCACAGGGATTTGGGTGTGGGGAGGTAGAGCTCAGTCATAGCCTGTCCACTGTCTTGCATCTCTTTTCTTTTTTCCTGTAGTACTGGGGCTTAAACTCAGGGCCTCATGCTTGCCAGATAGGAAGAGCTCTGCCACTTGAGCAATGCCTCCAGCCCCTTTTTCTCTGGTTATTTTTCCAAAAGGGTCTTATATTTTGCCCAGGCTGTCTTGGCCTCCTACTTGAACCTCTCACATGGCTGGATGACAGGTGCAGCACCACTACACCCAAATGTTTTGTTGAGATAGGGTCTTGATAACTTTGTGTCTGAGCTAGCCTTGAACCACAGTCCTCCCAATCAATCTCTGGCCATTGAGTAGCTAGGATAACGGTGTGAGCCACTGCATCAGAAGAAGCTGCAGCTTGACAAGAGGAGGGCCACTGTTCCTTTATAATCTCAGGGGCAGAGCCTCCCTCCTGCTCAGGCCCATTGCTCAGTCCTGGGCAGCAGTGGGCTGGCTGCCCCGGGTTCTGTAGACGTATTGCCAGCTCATAGCTAGCCCCACAGGGACAGAGTTCTTTGGTTGTGTCAGGCAACTGTTGTTTTGTACTGTAGCAAGCAGTCTTGTCTTCTGTTGCTACCCTTTTTCTCTCTCTTTTGTTCATCATTTTCTCTAATACTTTGTGTAAAGAAATCCTGGAATCACATCAGAATAAAATTTGAGGCTGAATGAGAAATCTAGAAGAAATAAGAACTTGAACTCAAAATCATTAAATCCATTTTTATCAGTTTATAATTTTATGAGTAATGCAAAGATACGTTTTCCTTTCATAGAACTGAACCTGATGGCCCTGTCCTGTGTATTAGCTGTGCCTCCCTCCTCACCCCTCATCCCTGTTCATGCAGTCTCTGCTGGGAGGTGCCTTCATCTTTCTCAAGACTTCTTTACCTACCAGTAGATAAAGGCTGTGTGGTAGCCAGGCACCAGTGGCTCTTGTCTGTAATCCTAGCTACTCAGGTAGCTGAGATCTGAAGATCGAGGTTTGAAGCCAGCCTGGGAGGAAAGTCCCTGAGACTCTAACCTACAATTAACCATCAAAAAGCCAGGGGAGGGGTACAGTGCCAACCTGGAGTAAGAAAAGCTTAGGAACAGCACCTAGGTTCTGAGTTTGAGTCCCAGTACACACAACACACACACACACACACACACACACACACACACACACACACACACACACACACACACACACACACACTGTGTAACTGCATGTTGCTCTATTGGAATAAAAGATGATAGCAAGAGATTGAAGAACAATTTGTCTTTATTTTTATTGTATGGGAGATTGATCCTTGTGCCTGTCAAACACTTTCCACACAGCTATATCCAAAGACTCTTTTGGTTTATTTGTAGATAAATTTCTGAATTTTCAGACTGGCCTCAAACTTGCTGTCCTCCTGCTTCAGCATCTTGAGTTGCTGGGATTACAGGTGTGTACCTGGTCTTTAAAAAGCGAAGCATTTAAGAGCTGGTGTGTAGCTCAGTGGCACAACACTTGCCTCGCATGTGCAAGGCCTGGGTTTGATCGCCAACATGGCGAGAAGAAAAAGGAAGGCGAAAGAAAGGCATTTATTCCACTTCCTGTGATGGTCGGTCAGTGTGTGGGTCACCCGGCTGCTCTGTCCTGCAGTCATTTGGGGACCCAGGCCGACAGTAGTCCTGCTGTCTGTAGCATGTGGCTGCTTGGGCCAGTCTGGTATTATTCCAACCAATAGATAGGATAAGGGTGGAAGCAGAGGCCCCAGGTGAGGCTGAGTGGCAGACTTCATTGGAAAGCACCTGGTCTAGACAGCCTGGCTGGAAGCAGAGGGACACAGAACTGGTGGTTACAGATAGAATTCTGTCCCATGGCGAGCCTGGGTTGGGGAGGTTGGGGGGAAGGGGAGAGGTGCTGTCTATCCAGGCATTATTCTGTAGTTCAGCCGCAGAGCTGGCCTTTGCTGTAGCAGGTCAGCCCAGCTCACTTGTTTTATTCACTGTATAGTGGTCCACAGTAAGGATATACGACCCTTTGTGTAGTTCCTTCCTCCTTGCCACCTAGTTAATTGCTTTCCAGCAGTTCCCCCTCACAGTGAATGCAGTTCCCACTGGGCACAGCTCCTCATGAGTCTGCGTGGCGCCCTCTTCCGGGGGGAGCTAGGACTGCAGGGATATGCCTGCAATCTGCACTTCTGTGTTGAGACCGCTGCCCAATCCAGGCTGTACCTTGGCCCTTAGGCTGGAGAGAACCCTCTACTCCACAAGGGTCTGGGTGTGGAATTTGACATTTTAAGTATGACACTAAAGGATAGTACCATCCCCTCCAGCCTCACTCTCCTCAAATAGGAAAAAAAACCCCACCAGTATAATATTTATTATTAAATAGATTCATTAGAGCAGAACACTTAAAAAAAACTACTTAAGTTCTTGGCTTTGTTTTATAGCCCACATCTACTACTAATTTATTTCTACTTAGTCCCCCAGTTTAGTATCAATTTAAAATCTGTGGTTGAAGATGATAGTTAAAGATGAAACTGAATTATTTAAAGGAAATGAAAGTTACCTTTTGATTTAGAACCAGCTGCCTTGGAACAAGATTGCATTTGAGGAATTTATGATTGAAGGAATGTGATCCTCCTATTTCTGCCATGGGTTTGCTCAGTCACAGAAATTGTCATTTAAATGAGAGGACTCTGCCTTTCTCAGGCCAGAGTAGGAGTCACAAAGCAGCGGCAGCAGCCTCTGTCTGCATTTCTGTCTCTGTATGATTGTGACCTTGAGCTTGCAGAAATCTGTCCATCTTGCGGGCACTTCCACACCAACCTCATGCAGAGCAGAATGAGTCAGAACAGCTGTTCCTGCATGTAAGACAGGGTGTCTAATTATGTGTGTATGTGTTCATATGTCCCCCTTAGTCTAGTGTGTATCTCCCTCTGAGGTCTAAATTTCACTTTTGGAAAACAATAATTCTTCCGTCTGGTGCTGTTGATTTAATTCTTAAGATTTCTGCCCTCCCCCCTCCCCCTGTCCAGAAACTTAAATGTGTTCTTACTTTGGACTACCAAACTAATTTCATCCAGATTGAAAGGTTATAAAATTTATACAATTCAGGCTCACAGAAGTAAGACAGCACATGTGAATTCAGGAAGCCGTTAGCGATGAAGATCTTTTCCCTTCTGGAGGGAAAGTAGTTTTAAACTTCATTGAATGGATCTATGAAAAGGGTTGAGTATTATTTTACAATAATTTTAGACTTTCATGACTGGAAATTAAATACAGCAGTTTTAAAGGTATATTTTACTTGAACTTTTACAGGCTCAGGCCATGTTTTTATTAAAAAATCGGACTCAGCACCTTATATGGAGCACAATACCAGATGTTACACTCAGGAGCAATTGCAGGGGCACCTGCTTACTGTGTATTAAAATCCTGTGTGGTAGCTGATGTCATGTGGGGTGCGGAGGACAGGGAGTAATTTTGAGTTATTAGACCGTATCAGAACAGTAAGGGTCACTGGTGGTGGAATGCTCAGAATTTTCTATCACATCTCACTGTTTGTTTGGAAAAAATAGAGGAGTACCCTCTTTTAAACAGGGGTAAAAAAAAAAAAAAGTAAGGAAAATTCACTGCAAGGACCAGTCCAGAGAATTTCTGTGAATGTATTCAAAGAGGGCGGGGGGAGGGAGAGGGAGAGAGAGAGGGGGAGGGAGGGAGGGAAGGAGAGAAGGAGAGAGAGAAAGGGAATGCGTGTGCAGGCACTGGGAAAGAGATACCATTTAGGTCCAAGTCTCTAATTTTTGTTGTTGTTTGTTTTTTTATATTGGGACTTGAACTCAGGCCTCACAGTCTCACTTGGCTTTTTCCAGCCTCCTGAGTAGCTAGGACTACAGGCATGAGCCACTGGTACTAGGCTAGATTTAAAGTTTTAAATTTAAAAAAATATTAATTTACTTTATTGTTATGGTAGAGGTGATGTGCAGAGGGGTTATAATTACATGAGTCATTTCCTTCTGTACAGTGTCTTCTGTTCCCTCCCTCTCCAGTCTTTCCCTCCCCATGAGTTGTACAGTTCACTTTCATCAGTGTCCAGTAAGTTTTACTACTGTACTTTCCCACTCTTTTCCCCAAGTTCTGTGCCCTCCCTCCAACCCCTTTCAAGATGTACTTTTGAAAATACCTTACATAAAGAAGACAGAATCATCAAACACTAAAAACTGAAAAGAAAGAAAGAGAAAGAAAAGTAAGTGCCTTGTTTCCATATCTTGGAGTTCATGTTCGTAGGTATATTATTTTCTATAGCTATGAAGAGGCACTAAAGCATTGCACCTTGTGTTTCTCTCCTAAAAGTATCCTCTTTTAGTCTCACTGAGTGTATCTAGAATCCTGTATGATTTATCTCAACCCAGAGCATCTTAGATCTAATTTCTGCCTATCAGAGAGATATTCACCATTTGTGTGTCTGAGCTTGGTGTATCTACTTAACATGATTTGTTCTAGTTCCTTCCATTTCCCTGGAAGTGATATTATTTTATTCTTTCTAATGGCTGTGTAAAATTCCATTGTGCGTAGATATCACATTTTTTTTGAATCCACACATCTATTGTGGGCTGTTTCCATATCTTGGCTATTGTGAATGGTGCAGCAAGGAACATGGGTGTGCAGGTGTCCTTATATCCTGGCTCATGATGTTCAGGGTAGATGCCTAGGAATGGTATGGCTGGGTCATAGGGAAGAGCTATATTTAGTTTTTTGAGGAGCCTCCAGATTGCTGTCCAGAGTGGTTGTACTAGTTTACATTCCCACCAACAGTCCCAAAAGTAGGGTTCTTTTTTCCTCAAATCCCTGCCAACATATGTTGTTTGAATTGACAATATTGGCCAAACTTACTGAGGTGAGATGGAATCCAGAGTTGTTCTGATTTGCATTTCCTTTATGGCCAGAGATGATGAAAAGCATTTCCTCATGTCTTTCTTTGCCATTCTTTCCTCTTCTTCTGAGAAGTTTCTCCTTAGCTCCCCTGCCCATTTAGTGATTGGTTTATTAGGTTTGGGAGGGATTAGTTTCTTGAGTTCCTTGTCTATATCGGCTATTATGCCTCTGTCTAATATATTTCTGGTTAAGATCTTTTTCCAGTTTGTTGGCTGTCTTTCTAGTTTAGTCACTTAGTTGTAGAAACTTTTAATTTTGATGTAGTCCAACTTGTCAAGTCTCTATCCTATCTGTTGTGCCCCTAAAACTCTATTCAAGAACTTTCTGTCGGGGGCTGGGAAGGTGGCTCAGTGGTAGAGCACATGCCTTGCATGCCAGAGGCCCTGGGTTTGATTCCTCAGCACCACATATGCAAAAAGAAAAAAGCCGGAAGTGGCGCTATGGCTCAAGTGGTAGAACGCTAGCCTTGAGCTGAAGAGCTGAGGGACAGCGCCCAGGCCCAGAGTTCAGGCCCCATGACCGGACCCAAAAAAACAAACAAACAAACAAAAAAAGAACTTCTGTCGGGGCTGGGAAGGTGGCTCAGTGGTAGAGAGCTTTCCTTGCATGCATGAGGCCCTGGGTTCGATTCCTCAGCACCACATAAGCAAAAAGAAAAAAACTGGAAGTGGCGCTGTGGCTCAAGTGGTAGAGCGCTAGCCTGGAGCTGAAGAGCTGAGGGACAGCGCCCAGGCCCAGAGTTCAGACCCCACGACCGGACCCCTGACCCCCTCCCCCCCCCCCCCCCCCCCCGCCAAAAAAAAAAAGAACTTTCTGCCTATACCTCTAAGTTCTAATGTTTCTCCTACTCTCTTGCAGTAGTTTTGAAGTTCAGGTCTGACGTTAAGGTCTTTGATGCACTTTGAATTGTTATTAGTGCATGGTGACAAACGGATCCACTTTTAGTTTTTTGCATATGGATGCCCAGTTTCCCGAACACCAACTGTTAAAAAGGCTATTTCCACTGTATGTCTTATCAAGTATCAGATAACTATGAGTGTACACTTTTATTTATTTCTGGGTCTTCTAATCCTTTCCACTGAGCTTCAGGTCTATTTTTTGTGCCAATACTAAGCTATTTTTGTTATTATGGCTTTGTTGTAGAGTTTGGGGACTGGTATTATGATACTACCTGCATTACTTTTTTTTTTTTCTTTTTGCCTAGAATTGCTTTGGCTATTCTAGGTCTTTTGTTGCTCAATATGAATTTTGGATAGTTTTCTCTATCTTAGTGAAGAATGTCATGGGATTTTGATGGGGATTGCAATGAATTTGTACATCATTTCTGGCAGTATGATCATTTTCATAGTATTGATTCTACCTGTCCATGAACATGGAAGATCTTTCCATTTCCTGGTGTCTGTCCCCTTTTATTTCTTTCTTCAGATTTTTATAGTTCTCAGTATAAAGATCTTTTACATCTTTGATTAATTCCTAGGCATTTTATTTTTTTAAGGCTATTGCAAATGGAGTTATTGTCATGATTTTCCTTTGTGCTTGTACATTGTTGGCATACAGAAAGGCTACTGATTTATGTGGGTTAATTTTGTATCCTGATACTTTGCCAAAGTGATTGATCAGCTAGGAGCTTTGTGATGGAGTTTTTGGGTCCTTTAGGTATAGGATCATGTCATCTGGGCTGGGAAGGTGGCTCAGTGGTAGAGTGCTCGCTTTTTATGCATGAGGCCCTGGGTTCGATTCCTCTAGCAACACATAAGCAGAAAAAGCTGGAAGTGGTGCTGTGGCCCAAGTGGTAGGGGTAACCTTGAGCTGAAAAGCGCAGGGATAGTGCCCAGGCCCAGAGTTCAGGTCCCATGACTGACAAAAAAAAAAAAAAAAAATCATGTCATCTGTAAATATAGGGATAGTCTTGATTTCCTCTTGCCCTATGTGGATCCCTTTTTTTTCTTTTTTTTCTTTTTTTATTGTGAAAATACTGTACAGAGGAGTTACAATTACATGGGCAAGATAATGAGTACATTTCGTATCAAGCATTGTGGCCTCCTCCTTTGTTTCCCCTTCTCATCCCTTCCTATCCTCCCCCGCCCCCCCAATCCTCCCCGCTCCCCTCCTACCCCCCCACCAAAGTTGCAAAGTTCGTTTTCGACATAACGACTTGTACATCTCATCGTTGTAATGGGTCCACCTGTATCCCTATTTAATCGATTTGTTTTTCCCCTTCCCCTCCACAAATTATAACCACATTAAGTACAGTGAAAGCAGGGGTTATACTGTGGGGGAGGGACATACAAAGCAACAAAGAAATAATCTTATAAATGTGTTAGAAACAATTGCAAGAAAGAAAAAAAATTGAATATATATCTTAGGGTTCATTTCCCTAACATCACCTTATCTGACCTTTTCTGCTTGACTCAGACATACACTAGATATTGCAAATAAGGGAAACCATGGGACCTATGTTTCTTTGGGCTTGGCTTACTTCACTTAATATAATTTTTTCCAAGTCTTTCCATTTCCTAACAAATGGGGCAATGTCATTCTTTCTGATGGAGGCATAGAATTCCATTGTGTATATATACCACATTTTCTTGATCCATTCATCTACTGAGGGGCATCTGGGTTGGTTCCATATCTTAGCTATAGTAAATAGCCCTGCAATAAACATAGTCGTGCTGGTAGCTTTAGTGTGGTCTTGTTTGTGAACATTTGGGTAAATGCCCAAAAGTGGGATTGCTGGGTCATAGGGGAGCTCTATGTGGAGTCTTTTGAGGAACCTCCATACTACTTTCCAAAGTGGTTGAACAAGTTTGCACTCCCACCAACAATGCAGTAAGGTTCCTTTCTGTCCACATCCCCTCCAGCATCTGTTGTTATTAGAGTTCTTGATTTTAGCCATTCTAACTGGGGTGAGGTGGTATCTCAATGTTGTTTTGATTTGCATTTCTTTTATGGCTAGGGAGGTTGAGCATTTCTTCATGTGTCTATTGGCCATCCTTCTTTCTTCAGAAAAGTTTCTCTTTAAGTCTTTTGCCCACTTATTTATTGGGCAGTTGTTTCCTTGAGGATTTGTTGTTGGGGGATTTAATTTTTTTTTTTTTTTTTTTTTTTTTTGGTCCAGTCCTGGGGTCTGAATTCTGGGCCTGGGCACTGTCCCTCAGCTCTTCAGCTCAAGGCTAGCGCTCTACCACTTGAGCCACAGCGCCACTTCTGGCTTTTTTCTTTTTGCTTATGTGGTGCTGAGGAATTGAACCCAGGGCCTCATGCATGCAAGGCAAGCACTCTACCACTGAGCTACCTTCCCAGCCCGGGATTTAATTTTTTGAGTTGTGGATCCCTTTTATGTCCTTTCCTTGCTTTATTGCTCTGGCTAGGAGTTCTAGAATTATATTGAAGAGGAATGTTGAGACTGCCTTCTTCCTGATTTTTTGGGGAAATGGTTTTAGTTTTTCCCATTCAGTATAATATTAGCTGCTGGTCTGTCATATATAGCCTTTTATTATATTATTTTGAGGAATATTTCTTCTATTACTAGCTTCTCCAAAGCTTTTAAAATGAATGGATGTTGTCTTTTGTTAAAGGGCTTTTCTGCATCTATTGAGATGGTCATGTGGGTCTTACCTTTGGCTCTGTCAGTGTGGTGAATCACATTATTGTTTTGCATATGTTAAATCAGCCTTGCATCAGTGAGATGAAGCCTACCTGGTCATAATGTATTATTTTTAAGTTTTTTCCTGGATTCTGTTGATTAGTATTTTATCGAAGAGCTTTGCATCTGTGTTCATCAGAGAAATTGGTCTGTAGTATTCTTTTTTTTTGTTGGATCCTTACCTGGTTTGGGGATGAATATGATATTGGCTTCATAGAATGAGTTTGGAATCGCTCCCGCTTGAGAAGTATTGGTGTTAGTTCATCTTTAAAAGACTTACAGAATTCAGCTGTGAATCCATGGAGGCCTGGGCTTTTCCCTGTTGGAAGACTTCTGATTACTTCCTCAATCTTGTTGAATATTATTAGCCTATTTAATTGGTTTGTATCTTCTTGGTTCAGCTGAGACAGTTGGTATTTATTCCCTTTTTTTTTTTTTTTTTTGGTATAGATTTTGAAAGTAGACCTTTATAATTGTTTGGATTTCTTGGAGTTTGTTGTAATGTTTCCTGTGGCATCTTGGATTTTATTGATTTGAATCTTGTGTCTTCTTTTCCATTGACCTCGCTAGCGGTCTGCAAATTTTATTAAGTAAAAAAACCAGTTTTTGATTTAATTGATTTTATGTACAGTTTTTTTTTTGGGGGGGGGTCCGGTCGTGGGGCCTGAACTCTGGGCCTGGGCACTGTCCCTCAGCTCTTCAGCTCAAGGCTAGCGCTCTACCACTTGAGCCACAGCGCCACTTCTGGCTTTTTTCTTTTTGCTTATGTGGTGCTGAGGAATTGAACCCAGAGCCCTCATGCATGCAAGGCAAGCGCTCTACCACTGAGCCACCTTCCCAGCCCTTATGTACAGTTTTAAAGTCTCTATTTTCATTAATTTCTTCCCTAATCTTTGCTGTCTCTTTCAATCTAGTAGTTTGGGGTTTGATTTGTTCTTGTTTTTCTAGCAATTTTAGTTGTATCATGAAGTTATTTGCTTGAGCTGTTTCTGTTTGCTTTATGTGTACACTTAGAACTATAAACTTTCCTCTTAGCACTGCTTTGGCTATATCCAAGAGGTTCTATTGTGATGTGTTTTCATTGTCATTGAATTGTAAGAATTTTCTAATTTCTTCGTGACCTAAGTGTTACTCAGTAGTGTTTTATTCATTCTCCAATGTTTGGGTGTTTTCTGCAATACGTTTTGTTGTTGAAAGTTTGTTTGATTCCACTGTGGTCAGATAAGATGCAAGAGTTCTCTCAGTCTTCTTGCATTTGCTTAGGTTCTTTGTGTGTCCTATGATATGATCCACTTTGGAGAATGTTTCATAGGCTGCTGAGAAGAATGTGAATTGGGTCATTGTTAGGTGGAATACTCTGTAGCTGTTTGTTAAGTCCATTTGGGTTACGGTGTCATCTAATTCAGAGGCTGCTTTGCTTCTTGGTTAACCTTTGGTGAGAGCTGAGTATTAAAATTTCCCACTATAACTATGTTAGGGTCTATCATGTTCTATAAGTCTAAAAGTATTTAATATATTTAGGTACTCCATTGTTTGGTACGTAAATATTGACCACTGTAATGTCCTCCTCATGGATCATTCCTTTTATCAATATATACCTGCCTTGTCTCTTTGTACTGATTTTAATGAAAAATTTATTTAGTCAGATACCAATATGGCTACTTCTGTCCTCTGCAGAATGCACATGGCCGAAAGATCTTTTCCCATACCTTCACTCAGAGTTTATTTTTATCTTTGACTGTGAGATGGGTCTCTTGGAGACAACAAATGGATGGATCTTGTTTATTGATCCAGTCTGCTGCTCCACTTCTTTTGAGCGGGGAATTGAGTTTGTTAATGTTTAAGGTTTTTATGGAGAGAGGTGTCATGTTTCCTGCCATTTTCTTGATTTTCTATATTTCTTTCCTCTTCCTGTACTTACTAAACTAGTCTTCTAGTAATTTTTATCTAATGTGTTTCCTTGACTTTGATTGTTTTCTTCAGATTGTATGCTTCCCTTTAGTATTCTCATTTAGTATTTATGGATTCCTTTAGTTTTTGTTTGTCATGGAAAGTTTTAGTTTCACTGTCAATTGTAAATGATAGCTTCACTGGGTATACCAGTTTAGGTTAGCAGTTGTTGATCTTCAGGACTTGGATTGTACCATTCCAGGCTCTCCTTGCATTGAGAATTTGTGTGGAGAGATCTTCAATGATTCTGATCTTCTTTCCATTGCTGCATTTAAAATTAATTCTTTGTTTTTTAAGTCCAGTGTCTTCACTAAGATCTGTCTAGAAGTCTTTCTTCTTGGATCGTATGTACTCGAAGCTCTGTATGTCTCTTGTCAAGTGGGTGAAATTTTCTTTCTTAAGATTTCTTTAAGTTTTCTCTTATTTTATTGAAAAGATTTTCAGTGCCTTTAGTTTTGAATTTGTCCCCCTCATTGCTTCCTACTATGCATAAATTTGATCTTTTGGCTGAGCCTGCCAATTCTTGGGATTTCCCTTTGACATATTCTAAGTGTTTTTTCCAGGCCTTTGATTTTTTTTTTTTTTGTTCTAATTCCTCTGTTTTATTCTCAACTCCTGATATTCTGTTGTGTACACATTAAACTGTTGTTTGCAGTAGGGAAAGTGAATCTTTTATACTTCCAAGTTCTTTGTTGAGGTCAGTTCTCATGGTGTTAATTTCATCTTTTAACGAACTGTGTAGTGTTTCTCTTTTTCTCTTTACATCTTTTTTGGTGACCTCTATGTTCTTTGTCATTTCTTCCTTGCATTCTTCGATTTGTTTGGCGGTATCCCCTTTTGTTTCATAGGCCAGTTCTCTCATTGTTTCTTTGCTGGTTCTTTTGTCCTCCATCTTTTCTTCACTCTCACTAGGGTCCTTCCTTGCATTGTTGTTGGCTTTTGGATTTGGTTTGTTGTCTTGAATGTTCATGAATCTTGTAATCTTTCATTGTGGTTTGTCCATCTGGGTTCAGGATTGTCAGGGTTGTTCAGGCTGTGTGGTGAAGTATGGTGGTGGAGTGTGATTTGCTGGATGGATCTCTGTCAGACTTAGCGTTTGGCAGTCTTCAGCTCTGGGTGGTGCAGATAGTGGGATGTGTCCTGGTCAGTGGTTGGGGCTCCATGGCGTGTGGGGTGTTTTGGTGTTCTGGCTTAGGTTTGGACCCAGTGGCGTGTTCCTGTTATGTGGCATACAGCCATCTAGTGTCATGGCACAGTTCAGTGTCTGGGGTAGAAGGATCCTGCTGGTTGTAGTGGGGAACTTGTTCTGGCCTGAGTCCTGGGCTATATCCACCTCCAGAGGGGCCGGGAACAGTGTCCAGCGCCCAAATCTCATGTGAGTTCCAGGGGTGGGGACATTGGTTCCCACTACGCTTTAAAGGGAGGTTGTCCCCTCCTGAGCCCTGGCTTGGGGCAAGGGTAGGCCTTGGAGAGGGTGAGCTCCCACAGGGCAGGGCGGGAGATTGTCCCCACTTGTATCCCAGACTAGCACCTTCTTGGTCCTGGGCTGGCATCTGCTTCCCACAGAGAGAGGGGCTGTGGCCCTGAACTGGTGTGCTTTTGGCCCTGGGCTGGCTTGTGCCTGGTGGGTGGTGCAGGCTTGGTCCATGGTTAAGTCGCATTTGGTGGACTGGCCCATGCTCAGCCCCTGGGCTGGCAGCCTCTTGGTGGACTTGGGGGTGCTCAGTCCAGCCGGGGGTGACAACTGGAGGAGCCGGATTCAAGCCTCTAGGGTGGGCATGGCTTTGGAAGGGACAAGCTCCCACAGGTGCAAGAGATTGTCTGTCTTTAGCAGATCTTCCAGGGCTGCAGAGGGTGCAGGGTCCTAGTGCCCAACGAGTGTCAGTCCCCTTGTTCTTCGGCTGGAAGCAGATGGGTAGGGGTGGGGATAAGGAAGGCCTCTGCCTCTTAGTCCTTTTCAAGGAGGATGTCCCGGCCTCGTCTGGAGGGAGGGTTCTTGCTGGGCACTCTGGGTCTCCACCAGTGCTGGTCTCCCATGGGAGGGGTCCTTGTCAGGATACTCACAGTTCCTGGCATTGGTTTGGGGTAGACTAGCAGCTCTATGAAAGTTTTCTGTGTCTGGGTACAACGGTCTCATGCTGCTGATCTGTGTCACTGTGTGTGCTGGTCCAGTCCCCTGGCACTGTGAAAGTTTTCTGCGTCTGGATGCTGTGGTCTCGCGTTGCTGGTCTTGTTGTTGCCTGCAGTGGTTGGGATCCAGGCAGTTGCAGAGCTGCTCTTCCAACTTAGCCGTACTCCAGGCACAGGATGGGGGAGGGGGGGTGAGGGCAAGGCACTTTGCACTTTTCCATCCTTATGTGTATTAGGTAGAAGTTCTTCATTCTTAGGATTCTCTACATGTTTATATTTTTATTGTTGTCCATCTCTTTCGATTAAGTGTATGTGAGGACCCTCAATCTCTGTTTGATTAGTGAGAGCTAGACTCATTTCCTATTGCTTCGTGGCCATCGTGGCCAGATTTACAGTTTTTATATCTATTTTCTAAAAATAAGAAGCATTTTCTTTCTTTCTTTCTTTCTTTTTTTTTTTTTTGGGGTCCGGTCATGGGGCCTGAACTCTGGGCCTGGGTGCTGTCCCTCAGTTCTTCAGCTCAAGGCTAGCGCTCTGCCACTTGAGCCACAGCGCCACTTCCGGCTTTTTGCTTATGTGGTGCTGAGGAATCGAACCCAGGGCCTCTTGCATGCAAGGCAAGCGCTCTACCACTGAGCCACCTTCCCAGTCCCAAGAAGCATTTTCATTGTGAGAAATTCTCTAGTACTAAAAATTAAAATGGTATCAACTCACAGTAAAAAATAACAAGCTGGTCACCAGTGGCTCATCCCTGTAATCCTAGCTACTCAGGAGGCTGAGATCTGAGGATTGTGGTTCAAAGCCAGCCCAGGCAGGAAAAGCTTTGAGACTCTTATCTCCAAATAACTTCCAGAAAATGGGAAGTGGTGCTGTGGCTCAAGTGGTAGAGCACTAGCCTTGAGCTGAAGAGCTCGGGACAGTGACCAGACCTAGAGTGTTAAAGCCCCATGACTGACTCAAAAAAAAAAAAAAATATATATATATATATATTGTATCAGGTAGGACTTACTGGTCACAGAAAATAGAATAATTGAAAATGTTCAGTTTAGGTTTTTTGAAATCAAGTTCTTGTTGTGTAATTCCTTGATGGTCCTGAACTCACTGCATATCCCAGACTGGCTTTTAACTTCTGCTCCTCCAACCTCCTTAGTGCTTGGGTTCCAGATGTGGACTGTCATGCCTGGTTTACATATTATTACATTATTATTAATTAATATTCATTAATAAATTATTTTTAATGGATTCAAATAAAAAAAGGGAGAAGAAATTTCGAGCAGAATTAGCCTGGAATTCTGGGAGTGAAGTGGAATTTTCTTTGCTTGGTACTAAAGGTTAGGCTTGAAATTCCTTACATGGGATTTTTCTTTCTTTCTTTTTTTTTTTGTCAGTCGTGGGGCTTGAACTCTGGGCTTGGATGCTATCCCTGCACTCTTCAGCTCAAGGCGAGCACTCTACCACTTGAGCTACAGCGCCACTTCTGGTTTTCTAGTGGTTTATTGGAGCTAAGAGTCTCATGGACTTTCCTGCCCTGGCTGGCTTTGAACCGTGATCCTCAGATTTCAGCCTCTTGAGTAGCTAGGATTACAGGCGAGAGCCACCGGCTCCGGGCTTATGGGATTTTTCTTGAAGAAGAAAAGAATAAAAATGTCTGGCTAAAGAAAAATTGACTCATACGCCTAGAAGCTAGATTCCTTACACCTGTAAGGAATGAATGGAAATTGTACTTCTATTCCTTCCAATATTAGAGAAACCAACCAGGCGGTTCTGGTTTTTCACAGTGCTTTAGCTATGTCTGACCCCTGCTCTGGGGCACCCCTGGCTCAGACCAGTCCTTAATCGTGTGCTGAGGATCAAGATGTACCACGGGGTCTCAAGCAACAAAAACTTTCCCAGAAGAAACCATATAGTGAAAACCTTGTGTGAGCTTAGGTGGTGTTTATGACTCAGTTTTTCTAACTCTGCTGAAAGTTGGGTGCACTATTGTTGGAGTGAGCATGCAGGGTGCCAAGCTGGTTGTGTTTCTTTCTGTTTTGGTCCGGTCGTGGGGCCTGAACTCTGGGCCTGGGCGCTGTCCCTCAGCTCTTCAGCTCAAGGCTAGCGCTCTACCATTTGAGCCACAGCGCCACTTCCAGCTTTTTCTTTTTGCTTATGTGGTGCTGAGGAGTCGAACCCAGGGCCTCAGGCATGCAAGGCAAGCGCTCTACCACTGAGCCACCTTCCCAGCCCCTGGTTGTGTTCCTTTCTTTGACAAAAACTTATAGGCCTCCCATTCTCCTTCATTCTAGTCTACAAAATCGCAACACTCAGTATGGCAGGAAGAGTGACTGGCACCTGGCCACTTTTCTTTCCTGCTCATGACCCTTATGCTTTTTATTTTACTTTCACTTGTTACCTGATATTTCCTGAAACTCCATCTTCAAATGTGGAGTTCCCACTAAATATTTTCTCCACAAATTTCTTTTCCATGTGTGTTGGTACCAGCTGGAATGCAGGGCCTGTGCTCTCACTTGGCTTTCTTGCATGTGGCTGATATACCACCGTTTGAGTCATATCTCCAGTCTAGCATTTTGTTGATTAATTAGAGATAACAGTCTTGCAGATTGTTTTGCTGCTTAGGTTGGCTTTTGAACCCTGATCTTCCAGGTCGCAGCCTCCTGAGTTGAGTAGCTAGAATTACAGGTGTGAGCCACCTTCTATCTAATTCACTCCTGCTGGACAGCCATGGGTCAGTGTTTTCTTCTCTGGACCCCCTGATCTAGGTGGAATAGCCTCCTCCGAATTTTACAGGGCCAGGGTGATGTTTGTGCCTATCTGTGCCTCACACGTTCTGGCTCTCATATTTCCCACCCACAGGGTACTTGGAAGATAGGTCAAGTGTTTTACTTCTTCTGCATGATACCTGGGAGAATAATGTACACACATATAGTGTGCACTGAATATTCACTTTTGGCTGGTCAGACTTGAGGGATCTGTGGCCTTCAGATATGAGTGCTGATGTCGGGGGTGGTGTGGTATTGGGGAAGGCACAGTCCACTCGTCTTGGACTGTCACATGGCCCAAGTTGCTTTCCTTTGGCAAAGCCTGAGGCCTCTGTGTCTCCTCAGTGCCATGGATATGCGTGAGCACATGTTCTACCATCCCTTTCTGCTTTGGTTCCAGTATGATTTAAGCCTGTACCCATAGGTCCGTGAGCTGGGAGCATGATCCTCAGTGCAGGTGAGGCCCAGTGGGAGGTCTGTATGGCTCCTCTGGATGCTCTTGGCTTCCTGTGTGCACACGAGACCTCTCCTCTCCTGTACTCCCACTGAGTGCCATCCCCAGTGAGGTTCACCAAAGGGGGGCGGGCTCTGGCACACAGCATGTCACGGGAGGGCAGGAGGGACAGATGCCGAGTGTTTCTGAGCTCCGAGGTCAAGATGGGACATTTGGAGACTAGCAAAAATTTTTAGGGAATTAGAGAACTATAGAGAGGTAGATCAAGAAAGCAGTGACCAGCCACCTTACCTGCTAAGTTGTCTGTAATGAAAAGACACAGTGAACAGCTGTTGGCAGAGATAGAGAAACCAGAATTCTCCATATCCTATGGGCAGGCTTAGAACAGGGTACAGTCTCTTTGGAAAACAGTCCTGTAGCCTCAGCCGGCTGCACCATCGGGACCCACTGTTATACGTTAGCCATTCTGCTCTTTGATGCCTGTGCATGAGAAACAATGACAGCTATCCTCACAAAAACCCGTGCATAGATGTATACAAGTCTGTGTGCACTATGTACTGGTTGTGATTCACAGACACCTACTGGGGAAACACCCCTTAGTGCATGGAGACATAAATTGTGGTCTGGTCGTCTAGTGGAATATTATCTACCCATAAAAGTAGTGAGGTAGTGAGGTGCTGATACCTGATATCTGTGGGGGAGCCTTGAAAACATTATGCTTAGTGAGTGAAGCCAGACACAACAGTCACATATCGTATGATTCTGCTGATAGGAAATGCCCAGAACAGGCCAATTCATGGGGTTAGGAAGTAGATTCATGGTCATCATGGAGTTGGGTGAGGAGTGACTCCGAATGTGAAGGGCATTCTTTGGGCCACAGTATCACCATTTTAGAGTAGATAGCATTGAAGCTTGTACAATTTGGTAGCATTTGAATTATATCTCAACAAACCTGCCATTAAAAAAACAATAACAATAGATTCTATAGGAGTTTAGAAGCTTGCGTTGGAAGTGATGTCACAGGAAGCTACTCTCTAGAAATAAATGTAATTAAACATGTCTCAATGAAAGAATATTTCCACCTCGGGAAGCAGGTGAGAGTAGCCCAGGTTCACCCTATAGAATCAGCTCTCACAGAGGCCTTACCTGGGCACAGCGCAGAGGGCTTCCGGTGCTGGAAAGACAGGCCCAGGCAGTGTGCATCTGAACCTTCCCTGGTGCTGTGGGGGGCGTGGCCTGAGTCACAGGTAACATTTACTCCTTACCCATTGGGACCAGGTTGCCTTGCGCTCTGTCACACTCTGCCCCCTATCCCTGAGCACACAGCCTGCTCAGCCTTCCGTGAATGTCAGTTGAAATAAAACCAAGTAATTTTTCTGTCAACATATATCCACCATTGGGAGAGGTGAAAAATTGAGAAAACAAATAGAATGTGTTTAACTTATTTTCACACTCATTTTATTGAAGCTGTCTGTAAAAATAAACCCAGGTGGATGGTAATTGATTGAGTGATAATTTCTAAGTAGCAAAGTGTTAAAGTAGATAAGTACCTCCTACTGTGGAGAAATGGCCCGCCAGAACCTGAACGCTGTGCTGTTTATTTTAACACTGGGAAGCATTTATGAGCCTAAACTTGTTTCCATTCATACACAGCGTCCAGCAGACCAGATGTGCTGTGTCTAAACTAGATGCGCTTGCAGAAAGCAGTGATTCTGCACCAGGCACATTTCTAAGAGAAAACCTCTTCATTTATTTCCTCTTTTTCTGCAGGTTTTTCTCCTTTCAAAATAAAATGAAAGTTGCAATTTGACTTGGTTCATTTGACTTTCTTAATATGAGCATTACAAGGCATCAGTGTGTTGCTCAAGCAAAAAAATGGTTTAAAATAATGTGAATATTTCCAAGTGGAATTTGGATTTGGAACTTTCATTAATAATAAATCCTCCCTAACTGCCTGCATGCTGGTCTGGCCAGTCTTCCCTACTTCATAGCTGAGGTTGGTTTTAGGTGGCCAGTTTGAGGAATTGGAGGGCTTCCAGGAGGGTGTGGCCTCTTAGAGGTGTGGCCTCCAGAGGATGTGGCCTATTGAAGGCATGGCTTCCCAGGGGGAGTGGCTTTCCCAGGGACAGGGCTTTGGAATCTGATCAATCTGCTCCATTACTTACTAGCTAGATTACCTTGTGGGAGGGTAAATGACCCGTCTCTGCTTAGTTTACTAAACTAACAACAACAACAAAAACTTTAGGTATAATGATGTCTACCAGGAGGGAAGGATGAGGTTAAACTCTGACACAATTAGCAGCGACCCACCTCCCTCACATGTACTATAAAAGGGTGCACATATGCACAGGCACTGCTGCTCTGAGGATCTGCCTGGAGTGGGCTGTGGATGGATGTTGATCTGGTGAATGAGTGACCTGTAAGCAGCCATTCTAGGCCAGGGGTCAAGGCCAGCCCTGTCCCTTAGCAGCCACCAGTCTTACGTTTAACTGAGAATTGTAAAAGGCCTTATTTCCTGCCTTCCTGTCCCTGTGTCTGAATGCTGGCTTGAACAAGTAGGTAGCTCAGGACTTCCCCGAGATCCTGCGTGGGGATGGTGCCACGTGACCCCTCTACTCCACTGCTGTTCCTTGTTCACAGTTGCAGCAAACGTCAGGTTGAGCGTCAATCTGGGGTTGGTAGTTGGGTGCTCTTTAACCATAGGACGCCCTGTAGGAAAGCTGTTAGTAAAATGTACAGGCTGTTAGCCTGTCACTCAGGGAAGCCCCTGCCCTGTGCAGCCAGGCCCCTCCAGCTACAGACTGTGACAGTGTTTTGAGAGAAACAACAACAATAATAATAAACACGGGGAGGATGGGAGGGGATGGAAGGGGAAACAAAGGAGGAGGCTACAATGCTTGATAAGAAATGTACTCATTAACTTGCCCATGTAATTGTAACCCCTCTGTACAGTATTTTCACAATAAAAAATTATTAAAAAATAATAATAAACACCGCAATCTTTTTACCTCTGCCATCAGTGCACTTACACAAAAGTTCAGTACTGCAGATGAGTGTGTGTGTGTGCTCCCTGCTTTGAGGAACAAGTGGGTGTGTCTGAGATTTGCTCCTGGAACCCTTGCTGCACGACCAAGGTCAGATCCAAGATGGTAGTAGACTCTCCAGAAACCATTTGTGAGCGGCCACACAGTTTCCGGAAATCCAAGTCAGATGAGGGAAAGTTCCAGACCCAGTTGTGACTCAGAAGCATCCATAGAGGCAGATGAGGTTAGAAATGTGTGGTAGAGTGTCACGCATGAGTAAGAAAAGCTAGCAAGTGTGGGAGGCTCCGAGTCCAAGCCTCAGTACTGGCGCACGCGCGTGCATGTGTGTGTGTGTGTGTGTGTATGTGTGTGTGCGTGCGCGCGTGCACATACCCACCCCACCCCCCCACACACAGAGTATAGAAGAGGGACAGGCGGTAGATGGAAATCTTCCTGAGGAAACTTGGACCACTGATGCCACCACATTGTAGAACTCTGAGGAGCTCCAGAAGGCATTAGGGGTTTGGGAGGGGTGGAGAGAAGGGTTAAAACTGAGGTATCGGCACTGCAGCTCACCACTTACTGAGGCCTTGCCCCCACTGCCTGGGTCTGTAGAGAGATTACAGGACTTCTCTAGATAACACACAAAGAGAAATAGTGTGCGGTTTTAGGATTTTCCTGAGGGGGTGGTGAGGAGAAGGCTGTGTCATTCCCGTCCCACTCCAGCTCCTGCCTTCTCAGCTGTGGCTTTGGGATAGAACAGAATGGGCAGAAAGGTTATGCAAGGGCCTGGAATGTGGTTGCATGGTGGACCATTTGCCTGGCATGCAGGAGGCCTCAGGAGGGGAGGGGAGGAGTGAGGGAGAGAGGAGAGTGACTAAAACCACGCATTGAACGAAACTATAAACACGTAGTTTTATAACACGCAAGGAGGGAGAGAGGGAGAGAAAAATGGGTAGAAAGGAGAGGAGAAGAAAGGAGAAATGGAAGGGGAAGACAGGAGGCAAGCAGAAATGGAGAAAAGAGAGGGAAGGAAAGAAAGGAGAAGAGGGAAGGAGAGTGAGAAGGATTTTAGGTTTCTCATCTCCTTCCAGAATGTCATTGACACCTTATCTAAACCAAAATGACTGTTAGTCTCTGGTATGAAATGGCTTTTTTGAAAGGCAGAAGACTGAGATGAGGGTGTGTGTGTGTGTGTGTGTGTGTGTGTGTGTGTGTGTGTGTGTGTGTGTGTGTGTGTGTGTGTGTGTGTGTGTGTGTGTGTGTGTGTTTTAACATACTCCATGTGAGTGAAGACTTAGATACCATCTGACCTAGTTATGGTAGAAGTATTTCTTGCTTCACATACACTAGTCCTGTGTTCATGACTGAGTGTATTCATGAACTTATACTTGTCTCCATGAATTAATGAATCTCAGGCAATTAAAAGTATGCCACGACACTGCCTAGCAAACTGTGTGTGTGTGTGTGTGTGTGTGTGTGTGTGTGCGTGCGTGCGTGCGTGCGTGCGAGTGTGCAGTTTTCCTTTAGTAGATCTCAGTTCTTAGCTCTAGTTTCCCGCTTTCGGAATATATTAGCCCTTTCACGTGCTGGCTTGCACCCACCTCGTAACTGGAGGTGCGGGAACATGATCCCTAGATGTGGTTTGCTCTTAACTAGGTGATTATTGGTGGTGGGTGTTATTTAGGCATTCCTGGTTTTTTCCTCTTCTGTTGCTGTGGGGCTGCATTACATTGCCTGAGGATATACTTCCTAGAAAGGTTACATTTTAATGCTCTTCAGCCTACTGATTGGATCTGGAGAGATTTTCAAAGGGCTGTTCTTGTGGTATGTGTTACAGCTTTCTGACCCATGGAAGCCCCTGTTTTTATTTGAAATCTGAGACAGATTCTATTTTTGAAAGTCTCACCTGTGTTTATTGCCCAGTATGTCCTTTAAATCTGAAGCCCACCACACTCTAGAATGTTCTGGACTTCCCAGCAGGGTTAAAACACTTCAGGCCTCCCCCAAGGCTGGGTTCTCTGCTTTTGAGCAGGTCCAGAGTAGAGGTTTTCAACCAAATGACACCCTTACTTTATCTATCTATCTATCTATCTATCTATCTATCTATCTATCTATCTATCTATCTATCTATCTATCTATCTATCTATCTATCTATCTATCTATCTATCTATCTATCTACCTACCTACCTACCTAATCTGTCTATACCTGTCTAAGTACAAGAGCTTGAACTTAGGGCCTGGGAGCTGTCCCTTAGCATTTTCCATTCAAGGCTAGTTAGTGCTCTACCACTTGAGACACACTTCACTTCCAGCTTTTTGATGGTTAATTGTAGATAAGAATCTCAACAGAGTTTCCTGTCCAGGCTGACTTCAAACCAAGATCCCCAGCTCTCAGCCTCTTGAGCAGCTAGGATTACAGGTGTGAACCATTGGTACCCTGTTATACCCATCTCTTAACTCAGCCCTTTAGAATGTACCCACACCTAATTAAGTGGCCTTTAGAATCTTCTAGGCCGACTTGAGAGCATTTTTGTCACTTCCTCACAAGAAACTCTGTTCCCACAAACAGTCATTTCTCCCCCACTGCCTTAATCTACTTAAATTTTCTTGAGATGTACAAGTTTTAGAAAACCATTTCTCTTTTCATAATATATATTTTGTACTTTGATCTTTAACCGGTTAAACTTGTAGACAGTATAACTTTTTCTGTTTGCAATTTTCTCTTTTTTAGATTACAGAGTTTTTGAAGTTTTAAAAATTGTTATAATAAAAGTGATGTACAGAAGGGTTACAGTTAACATAAATCAGATAATGACTACATTTCTTTTTGGACAGTGTCATCCCTTCCCTCGCGCTCTCCCAGTTTTTCTCACTCATCCCCACTGACAAGTTATATAGTTCACTTTTAAATATAGTAGTAAGTATAGATTATGTAATTTAAAAATCCACATAGTACCATGTAATAATGAAATATTTATTGAAATAGAATATTAGCTGGTTGCTGGTGGCTCATGCATATAATCCTAGCTACTCAGAAGGCTGAGATCTCAGGATCACAGTTTAAAACCAGCATGGGCAGGAAAGTCAGTGAGACTCATCTCCAATTAACCATCAAAAAGCAGGAAGTGGAACTGTGGCTCAAGTGGAAGACCACTAGCCTTGAGTAAAAAAGCTCAGGGACAACTCCCAGGCCCTGAGTTCAAGCTCCAGCATGTGCATGTGTATGTGCGTGCGCACGTGCGCGTGTGCACACACACACACACACACACACACACACACAAATAAAATGTTATACATTATTAATATGTACTTATCTCTGAGTAGTTAAGAAGATGGAGTGAGGTGGTTAGAAGCCTGTGTCACGCGTAAGGTCAGCGCTGTGACACCATGTGGGGTTTGCATTGCCACTAAGACGCCACAATGGCTTTGCGTCAGCTTTTCCATAACGGCAAACAGTTCCTTGCATCTGTGTGTTCTCCACCCACTTTCTCTTAATTGACATCTGTGGAATACAGAGTTTAATGAAACTGTACAACAAGCACTCTTGGTTTATATACAAGAATCAATCAGGTTCTCAGATAATAAAGTCAAATACTTCTGGGTTTACGCATCACTCAGTGGCACCTCCAGAACCTGGTTCATTAGGTGGGACAGTTTGGAGACAGCATGAGCATGAATTCTAGAACTAGAACAATAGGGTCCCCTAGGGGACCAGTCCGCCCCTTCTAGGGCCTCTGATGTCTGCCTCCTGCCTCTGTTTAATTGGTCAAACTCATAAACAAGAGGAAAGCACTGTCTTCTTCACAGGTTCAGCAGTCACTTGTTTGCTGGGCTGCAGGCTTCCGCCTTTCCTCTAAGGCTACCCTGTACAGTTGGCTGTTAGAAACAAGCTCCTCAAGTGAGCTACCTCCCAAGCATTTGGTCCCATGCCCCAGGCCTTGCCTAGGACATGCCACCTCCTGGGGGAGCTGGTGAGCCTCGTCTCCCTGGCAGAATAGTTTTATTTTTACTTTTGTGGTAAGTACAAGGGTTGAACTCAGAGTCTTTCCTTTCTGGGAAGAAATTCTAACACTTACTTGAGCCAGACTCTCAGCCCTTCCCTGGTCGAGCCTGGGGAATTACAGTGGCCATGGTTCTTAAACCCTTCAGTTATGTATCCCCAATTACTTTGGAAACCTGTAAGTCCCCTGACATAGCTTTAAGAATACTTGTAAAAGTTTCATCAAAACCTGAATTAATTGCACACGATGCAATTTCTATTTGTGTTAAACATTTACATTCAAAGAGAGTAGCCCATCTTTCTAAAACAGAGAATTGAACTATGGTTTTTAATTCCTCCACCATCTATTAAAGAAAATAGGTACTTAATAGTCAAAAGTTTCACATTGTTATTTTATCTTCTTGAATTTATTTATTTTTATTGCATTTCCCACACAGAATGTTAAACTAATGTGATCCATCTGATGCTTGAAAAGTCTAGTTAATAACAAATAGTCAAGGTTAATTCCATCAGAGTGGAAGGAATTTACTTCATACAAAAAAGCATTGTCAATTAATTTTAAGCTATATGCTGTCTCATTAGTAATTATTTTTCCAGCTTGTCTCAGTTATAACTCAGGTCCTCTTTAAGTTTTGTTGAAATGAAAGAACCAGAACCACCTGATTTGAGGGAGATTTATTACTAGTCGTTAGTCTTTTGCTCTGTTAATACCTGAAGGAGTCTTGAGAGATTTTACTATGACTTTACAAATTGTTATAGTGATACCTGTTAATACTTTATTTAAGGAGACCTAGATTAGGGCTGAGGATGTGGCTGAAAGTGGTAAAACACTTACCTAGTAAGTATGAGGCCTGAGTTCAAACCTCAGTACTATTAGATATCAGTGGCTCATGCATGTAATCCTAGCTATTTAGGAGGCTGAGATCTGAGGATCAGGATTCAAAGCCACCAAATCTGAAAGACTCATCTCCAGCTAAATAGCAAAAACCCAGAGGTGGAGATGTGGCTCAAGTAGTAGAGTGCCAGCCTTGAGCGAAAAAAGCTAAAGGAGAGTATGAAGCCCTAAGTTCATCCTCAGTGTCAGCACAAAACAAAAAGAAGCAAACAAAAATCCCCACCAAAACGAAAAATCATTGTACCATTAAAAAAGACACCTAGGTTAATCTAACATACTTAGTACATTATCATCATTCAGTGGATTCTATATATATGATATAAGTATGCTTTCATAAAAGCCTCGGAGCTCGGGGGCTGGGAAGGTGGCTCAGTGGTAGAGTGCTTGCCTTGCATGCATGAGGCCCTGGGTTCAATTCCTCAGCACAACATAAGCAGAAAAAGCTGAAAGTGGTGCTGTGGCTTTCAAGTGGTAGAGCGCTAGCCTTGAGCTGAAGAATTGAGGGACAGCGCCCAGGCCCAGAGTTCAGGCCCCATGACCGACCAAAAAAATAAAAAATAAAATTAAAAAAGCCTCGGAGCTGCACATGGAGCTGCTGTTATTATTTTTAGGAAGTGTTTGCTGTGTAAACTAATTGGCAGAGCTGGTGCTCACGGGCAGGCCAGCCAGCCACCCAGGCCTTCTGCTAAAAGGTTCATGTGAGCCCGCAGGGACCTATGTCCCCACAGTGATACTTACTCCTTGTTCCAGGATGAGTGAAAGCAGCCTGGAGTTGGACCCCTGTCTTCCGCAGTTCTCTCTGGCCTTCTTTTGGTAGCAAAGCATTCTTCAGCAGCGGTTGGGACATGGAAGCCGCCACCCATCTGCACTCCCTCCATCCAGCCCCATGATGCATCTCAGTCCAGAGCCATACATGTGGGCGGGAAAGCGTGGCTTCTCTGTGCTTATCCAAACCTATCTAATCTGGGGAGTTGCCTTGGGTTTCTAATGTTTGCTAAAATTTGTGTGTGTGTTTTTTTTTAACTGCCTCAGTATTTTGCACTACAGGTTGTGTAGCCCTAGTCTGAAAATCTTCAAGTCTAATCAGAGCCAGAATTAAAAGTGGAGGAGCCCAAGGAAAGCAGTGGTAGGGACAGGCCCCAGGAGGGCGCCCACCTAGGTATGTAGGCATTGTTGTCTGAGGGCTGTTTCTCAGGCGGTGTACCTTTCACAGTAGGTGTCCTCTGTACTCCAGAACCTGAGCTAGGCTGTAGCTTTTTCTAGATTATGTATGTTTCTGTACTGAGGATGTGGTTCGCCAAACTGAGCTCCCATGCGCTGTAATTTGTACTGGAGACTAGTAAGGGTTTCTGAGTCCTGGCTCATGATGGCAAGTAGCTGAAATTGACTTTGGGTAACAAGCAGGGAAGAAGAAGCAGGGAAGGATGGAGGTTGGGACACTCCCAATGATCTGGAAGCAAAACTGAACAGGGTAGGCAGAGCACTGGCCTGGGAGAGGTCTTCCCCCAGCAGCAATTCTAGACTGTTCCAGACATCGTTGTCCCCATGGCCTCCTCCTAGCCAGACATTCCCTAGCTGTTTTTCTGCCTCTGGGAGAAAGGAACAGGGCAAGCCAAACTGTCTCAGTCATTCATTTCTGCTGGACCCTAACGAGATCATGAGTATGTTTAATGACAGGACAACCTAAACTGAGTTTGATAGATTATTTTTTACCTTTGACACAAGCATAGTTTAGATGTAACTGCACATGTATGGGTGTATAAGCTCTTTATATACATTATAAGCCAGCAGGTCGGAACACAATTATGGATGGATTGATTGCAGACAAAAAGGTCTTTTCTGTATGTGTTCCTGGAAGCCTGTGGCTCTCTTAAGTGGGTTTTATGCTCCACCCCCACCCCACCCATGGGACAGGTAACAAACTACCTTAATTCAACATTTTCTGGGTCATTGTTAAAATAACATTGCTTAGATGGGATTTATTCACAGTGCTGTTATATCAATATATTCTTTATTATTTTAGGGTTGGATTTCCGTGTACAACAAAAAGGTTGCTATTGTCTTCAGAGGGGTTTTATTATTACCATCCTAGAGGCCCTTTTCTTCCTTCACCATCTTCATTTTCTCCTTCATTAACTCAGAAGCAAATTAGACTTGCATTTAGCCTGTGTATGCCAAATGTTATTTTTAGACGCCTTCTCACCTCTTTCTCACTCCTCTGGGATATCTTTTTTCTTTGCCTAACTCTGTTTGGGCCTCTCAGTCACTGCAATCAGGATCCATGCCACCCGCTACTATTTTAATGTGCAGAACAGATTGTTTATTTGCTTCTCCAACAGGAATGGTCTTTCTAAGCTTCAAAGCCCAAGTGGGGGAAAAATTTGCTGATTGAAGAAGGCCAGTAGAGTTTGTGTCAGTCACAAATAGGGTTCTGTGTATCCAGTAAGTGTGACAGTCAGAGCACTAGCAGAGAAAACAGTACTTGGAACATAGTATCAAAGGGTTAATATTGTCAGTACACAAAATAGTTTTAAAATTGAAAAATTGGTCAAGGAAATGAGCAGTTCAATTCCCCAAAGAAGTCAGGTAACTAACCAGTAAAAATGTGAGGGGAGGGGGGAAATCCAGCTGAATGTCATTATTAATAAAAATGGAAGTGATACATATTTTCACATGCTAAATCAGGGAAGATTAAAATCACTTGGGCAGAGGTGTAAGGAGTAGTTTGTCTTACTTAGCACACATTGCTGTAGATTTTATATAACCCTCTGGTATACACTGTGGCTCACACACAGGGAAATGGGTGCAGTTTGACTCAGAGTTCAGTTCACAGGTATTGAACTCAGGAAGGTGGTGTAGGTACAAAGGTGTAGGTGCATGTGTGCTCTCTGCTGCCACCTTGTAATACAGAAAACCTTGTCTAAGAAGGTTGTATTGTGTATCCATTCGATTAACCTGCATAGATACTAAAAACCATAACATAGATAACAAATACCTACAGTGTGACCCCATTTTTATTTTAAAAACTGAATTAAAATGATTTGTGTATGCATTGGGAAAAGACGAGGGGCGTTGACCAGAATTTATTTATTTCTCTTGAGGGGATAGGATGATGTGAGACTATTTTCCCTCTTCTTTGTGGTTTTTTTTTTTTTATTATTAAAGTTTATTCTGTGGAGGTAGATATTGTAGCTGTAAAACAGGAAGAAAATGTTAAATCCTATGGAGAAAAATAGTCAGTGTTCTTATCCAGTGTTAGCAAGAGGATACCCTTTATGCTGGTCTTTTTAGAAACTTCCTTGAGTTTTGACTCATATGAGTTGGGTCTTACCATTTACCACAGGTATACTTTAAATATAAGTTACTCTTGGGGATTTGTAATGGAAGGTACCTAGGATAATTGCTGAGCTCTATGCCAGGTCTGCCCTGTTGCTGACTGAAACCAGGACAGTACAACGGGATATCAGAGCCAAAGAAACAGGGAAGGAGACACAGGATAGAAGAGTGGGAGACCAGGAGATCCGGTGCTCACAGGTTTCTGAACCCCAAGCTCCCATAAGTGAACTTGTTTATTCAGTTCAGTTCAGTACAGGGAAGGTTACTGTAGGGACGTGCAGAAAACAAGGTGTTAAGCTATCTTGTGGTTACCATCATTAACATAAGACATAATTTGTGTGCATAGTAATAACTAACTCCCTGTAGCTGGGAAGCAGTGAGAAGCAGTGACCGTAACACAAATGTCCATCTTATTCCCATTGTCTCAAGTGTCATAGGGTCCAGTCAACTGTGACTTAGACACCATTGGGCCCAGTTAGTGGTAACATACACATTTATCTTGCCTTGCCTGTTTTGACCTTTCCAGGGTCCGGTTCTCAGTCTTCTGAGTACTGAGGAGGCTGTATTCCAACCTCTTAACCCTTCCTAGTCTCACAGCTCAGCTCCAGAGTTCCCTACATGCTCTGTGGAGACAGGATGGTAGGACTCTAGCATTTATACCCACTGCTGGGCCTTCTGGATATGCTGTTAGGACCACGAAATTCCTTTGCAGTGAGTCTTAGGAACCAGTGAACTGGTGGTCTTACCTAGTGATTGCTTCTACACCAGATCTTTGCTAACCACTTGATTTTTTAAGAGAGGAAATCGAGCCTTCCAAGCTTTGATTTTGATGTCAAAAATATCCCCAGTTTCTGGTAGTATTTGTATCTTCTAAACCGTAGGTAATCTTGCCTACCCCTGAGGTTACTGTCTGAAGCTTCATAAAATGATTGCAATTGAATTTCAAAAGAAAGTGATACATCATTTTATACTGTGGCAATGGTGGTGTTCCAAACACCAGTATTTACAAAAGGGAACGTTTTGAAATTAGTTTAAGCTGCACAGCCAAAGCAGTGAACCACATGAATTAGTTAGATTTTTGTGATTTTGCAAGAGCTGCGCTTGGAAGAGATTTTTGCAAATCCCCTTGTGGGCTGGGATGTGAGGGTGGATGAGCGGGTGACTTTAAGCCTGGCATTGTTGGGCCAATCAAGCAGGGATGGGCTTTATTGACAGGAATGGCGCTGCAGAATACATGCAGTTGAGTTGTTTGCCTTCAGACTTAGTGGTTGTTTAGACAAGCAGGACTCTTTCTTCTTGTTCAGACCAGAGAGAGCTGAGCCTCAAGGTTGAAAAGTAAAAGACGGATGGAAGGGGAAGAAAGTTTTTTCTCCACTTAGGTTTCTCTGGGCTGTATTGACTTTCCTTCAGAATTTGCTTTGTTCGTCATGCTGTTTCTTCTCACTGGGACTTGAAGGCTGCTGCTTTCAACAACTTAGTTGTTACCTACAAAAGGAATAGTAGCCACAACAACACGACCGCTGGGATGTCTGCCCCCAGAGATAAATGAAAGAAACTTTTAGAACACTGTGATCCTGATTGTGAACAAGGGCCCAGACCCCTCTGGAAGGTAGAGATCTGAAGATTTCAGAAGGTGACAGAGGAGCCCAGCATCTATTAAGCACCTACTGTTTATCAGAGATAGGAAACCAGCATTTATTGAGGGCCATGCATTGATGTTTAGAGCTCTAAATGTTTAAATGGGAAGGTGGCATCATTCCTACTTTCAGATGAGGAAACTGAGGCTTTGTGGTCAACTGGATACAGTGTAGAATTTGGATTTAGGTCTGCCTAGCCTTGCTTTTATAAAGCAAGTAACTTAGAGGGTCTGGGCCACTAAAATAGACTCTACCTACCATGACTGAGTTCTTACTGCTCCTCTCTCATAGGTATGAATGGACAGCCCTTCTCTCCACTGACCCTCTGTCTCCCAAGTCTCAGTCATTGAGACTGTCTTTGGAATACAGGCAGTTCTTTTGTGTTGTGTGTGATACAATTGAGATTTTTTTTTTCACACCACTGGACCAGTATAGTTCTTGCACACTTAGATTAAAGATGGCAGAATTTGCTTCTGTTGTGATAGTTTGTGAAATTTCATGACTTTCTACTAAAGTCAGTGGAGACTCCCAAGCCAGGAACACGAGTGTCCATCTAGCTGCCAGCACCATTGCATTTTGTGTCATGGTAATGGCTTCCTGAGGATGACACCTGTCCTCCTCCATTCTGGACTAAAAAGGAAGCCAGTGTTGGGTGTTCCCCATCTGTCTGGTCCAGTGTATGCCCCCGATGGGAGGGGTGAGCACCAGGCTGGGGTGTGAGGAGGTAGAAGAACGTGACATCATGAAGTCAGAGGTGTATACTTACTACTGTGAACAGAGTTTGCTTCCATTTATAAAATCACCATCAAAATGGACAAAAGCTGTTATTAAGCCCATTTCCTGTGTTAAAAAAAATGTGGTGGTGGAAATAGAAGCATAAAAACCCATGTCTATCTGAGCTTGAAAAGAAACCCGTAGTGGTGGATTTTCACATTGGCCTTAATTGGCCCAATTGACCTTCTCTGCTGTATTACAATTGCCTTACAATTGCAAGCAGATGTTGGAAACCCTCCTTTAATAGGTTCCCCACATCTGCTTCACCAGTGCTGCTGCCCACCAAAGCAGCTGTAATTAGGGAACACCTAATGCATACATCTTTCCTTATGGGCCCAATCGATCAGATTTCTCCCTGCGGTATTCCAGTCCACCCTCATTCTTGCTTTTATTTAAATACATTTTGCGTTATATTTTTTTTAACTCAAAAGAAGAGTAATAAGTAAGCAAGCCCAGTTGTGTTTTTTTAAAATGATAGTTGTTCCCCATAATGAATTTCTACAATTATATGTTTGTAGTCACTGGCAGTGGATGGAAAATCTATGCACTTACGAGTGCAGACACTTGAAAATATTTGATTCCATTTGTCCTTCCCTGCTGCTTTATGCAAATCTATCAAAGCAAAATATGGAGATCTTAAGAGACAGGAGGAAGATTTATTTATTCTTTATTTTAATCACTAGACTTTTTCTTAGAGGAGTTTGAGGTTAGTGGAAAAATTGGACAGAAAGGATGGTGTTCCTGTTGATTCTGTCTTACTCCCCTTCTCCATCATTGACATCAGTGTGGTATATTTATTATATATGCTTAGCCTATATTGATGAACTTTAGTAAAGCCCATCATCTACATTAGGATCTGTCACTCGTGCTGTATATCTTGTGAGTTGCCTAATATTTAATGGCATGAATAGAACAATTCCCTCTCATAGGGATTGCCAGTTTCTAAGCATTATTGATTGGCTGGAATCATCATTTTTTCCCCTACTTCTTAAAAAAATTAAGTAGTACAAGGGGGTTTCAATTCCATAACTCAGGTTATAAGTACAATAAGTGCATCTTGATCATTGTCATCATTCTCTCCCATTTCCCCCTCCTATCCCTAAATCAAGTTACATAGTTCAATCTTTATACATTGTTACACATTTTTATTAGCATTTAATTAGTTTTATACAAGGGGGTTTCAAAATGGAAATACATTTGGCATGTGCATATGTGCATGCAACATACTTTGGTCAGATTCACCAGCACCATCACTCTCCTTACACCCCACCCCTTCCCAGTCTCAACAAGCTTCTCTCCATACAGACACATAAAGTATTTGACCGTATTCATGGTCCCTTGGCGTTTTCATTCAAGGCTGGTGGCTCATACCTGAAATTCTAACCACTCAGGAGGCTAAGATCTGAGGGTTGCAGTGCAAAGCCAATCTGGGCAGGAAAGTCCTTGAGACTCTTATCTTCGATTAACCACCAGAAAGCCAGAAGTGGAGCTGGTAGAGCACCAGCCTTGCGGGGAAGGGGGGGAAGTCCAGTGACAGCACTCAGGCCCAAATTCAAGCCCCAGGACTGGCACCAAAAAAAGGTGCCAGAAACATGAAAGTAAAATTGTGCCACCAGTGAGCTGTTCTGCTTTCTTACGAACCTTTTGACGTTTGCATCTCTTCTGTAGTGTGTGCCTGCTCATTTCCTCACCCAGTTTTGAGTGCTGGCTTTGAAGCTGTGTGGCTGGGCACATCTGGTCCCCTTGCTGCCTCCCTCTGCTGTCCGCTCTCATGGTGCTTTTCCATTGAGCTGCCTCCTCCTGCTATGATCAAGCCTAGGCGTACTCTGTTGGTATAAAAAGAAAAGCAATTTCTCCCTAGAATAGCAAGAGGTTAAAATGTGTGGGAGTTTTGAGAGTCAGCCATCTTCTCAACCTCTTCCCTCCATGGAACTCAGACAGCAACAATTCCAGGTGCGAGATGTATCATTCTTGGGATGAAAAATGCCTGTGCTAGCTGCAGCTCCCTCCATCATCAATAGTGCCTGTGTTTAGTCCCCTTAATTATGGACACCACATGCTTCTAATGATGGCAGGAGTGATGCTCCTTCGTTCTCCGGGGGGAGACCTGTTGGGCTGGGTTTCTTGGAACTGCTGAGGATTACTGAAAAGAGTTCTCACAGTTATGAAGGCCACAGCCTGAAGTCAGGGCATAGGCAGGCCACGCTCCATGGGAGCTCCTGAGCAGGGTCTGTTCTGTGTGTCTTCCAGTTTCTCCTGGTGTAGGGGTCCCTGGTGTGTGCTTCAACCTTCACATGACCTTCTTGTGGCTGTGTCTTCTCTTCTGCCTGTCATAAGGACACATGTTATTGGACTGAGGGCCCAGCACTCTGGTCATTCAGGATGTGCAAAGGATGTGTGTGAGAGTGACACACACACAGACACACACACACAGACTCAGACACAAGGGGCATTTCACCTATCACAGAAGGAAAGACACTCCTGTTACTGAGCAGTGGAGTGTAACAGGCCTCTTCCTAGAGTGGAGGCTGGGCCTGGCTGAGGCGCTTAGAGTCAGGATGTGGTCCTTAGCTGCTCTGATCCAGCTGCCGCTCAGAGCACACAAGTCAGCCCCAAATAGGACCAGATGCTCCAAAAGTACTTCCAAAGTATTCTCCAGCTTTAAAATTAGCCCTGCTCCCTGTGTTACTTAAGGGAAAGAAAAGCTCGGGAGACTATCTTCTGTGCAAATGCTCATGGCCTAAGGAGGATTCAGATTTTGGCTTTGTCTCAGGGAACATCTTTATTTGGTTTCCAGGTTCGGTTTCGTGCCGTTCCTTCCTGGGAAGCAGTTAGTCGTTGGTATAGTGTGTCTAGGTTTCACCAGGCGTGGCTGCCCCAAGCCCCCAAGCCCGCAGAGACAAGCCTGGCTGGCATTCGTCAGCTTGATATGATATGATATGATATGCTGATTAAGCATGCTTGTACGTTTCTCTAAAATTATACTTGTATGAAAAACCACTCTTCCGTTATCACTCATGTTTTTTTTGCTTGACTGTGTTCATTTGTCAGTGCTGCTTCTTGTATCCTTCAACCCTAAGAAGGAAAATGTATTTTTTCAAGTGTCACTATCCTGCTGAAATGGTGGGTTGGGTCTGTAGGACCCACTGATTAATAATGGCTTTTGCAGGGATGTGTACTTTAGCCTCTTGGTTTAGATTTGGCCATAGGCAGAGGCAAAATACTTTTGACAAATGCATTGTTGGGGAGACGTTGAGCTGTCTCTTGATACACATAGTTTCCCTTAAAACCTTTCTGAATCGCTTTCTAACAAGCAGGGCGGAGGTCGTTGCTCAGAGCGTCACACGTGTCCTCAGTTTGTATGTGTTTCTTGTCACCCAACACACGTTTTTCCATCCACTGCTGTGTGTGTGAGAGGGCAGCTGGGGTCATGCCTTGACACTTCCTGTGGCAATGACATGCGTGGTCCTGGAGTTGCCTTGGGATGGCCTCATGCTAGTGAGAAGGCAGAGTAACCCTCCTGGTCAGGGGCTGCAGTCCAGAGCTGTCTTGCAGGGGAGGTGGTGGAGCGGAGCCCCTCATGAATCCAAGCAAACAGTGGCACTGGGGACGGCAGTAGGAGAGCGGCTGCAGACCTGCCGAGAGTGGGGCATGTGCTCCACGTGGGCGGGTCTGGGGCGTGGGGGTAGAGGGTCACTGTAAGCTGGGTGACTCTTCCTTGGAGTTAGATAAAGTAGAGACAAGCTCCTTGTGGCTGCTGCCGAAACACACAGAGGCCCGCAGAAGAGGACCCCCACTCTGACGTGCCTGAAGGAAGATTTTTATGTCTAAAATTGTCCTGATTCTATGATTGCTCACAGAGCATGGCGTCTTCAAGTGGCTAATTAGGCCCCTCCTGGCAGGACAGCTTATCCTGCTCCGGTATGCATGTGGGAACATCGACTCCTGTGACACCGGATCCCTGCATGGATTGGGAGAGATGCCCAGGTCCGTACACTTGGGAGCAAGGCATGCTGGGTATGGCCCTCCAGGGCAGCAGGGCCCTTCCCCCAGGACTGCCTGCGCTCCATGCCCTCCATGCCGCCTCGACCCTGTGCGGCTGTGTGGCCTGGGCTGGTGTTTATGCGCCAAGGAGGGGCAGAGTGATATAATGGCTGCTTCTGCTGTAATCTAGAGAAATCGTGACTTCCTGTTCCAGCTTTGACATATGCTCTGGATTAATCTTACTGCTCATAAAACGTATTTTAGTTGTCATTTGGTTTTAATCAAATTTTTAATCCAAAAGGTGATAATTATGATTATTGCCTTTGCCGCCTGATTTCTGTGGGATTTAATTAAGAATAGGCAGTACTGGAAAGTTTCTTGGCTCCATAAACCGCTTGACATAATGTGGAATTAAAATCTTTGTCACTGTAGTTAGGATGGACAGCGCCGCTCTACTGATAATCTATATCAGATGCCCTGCCGTCCGCACTGACTTTAAATCTTGGAAGCCGTCCCTGTGGCCAGCTCTGCTGGACGCACCCTCCCCCACCTGCTGCTTCTGCCAGCCGGTGACTGGGCAGGGCTGCCCGGGGCTGGGACCTTTGCCGGGCATGTCAGGACAGTCAGCTCCTAAAAGCTGGCTGACCCACAGCATCCCCGACTCCACTCCACTCCACTCCACTCCACTCTTGACTCAGAATTGCTTTTATCCAAGAAGATGTTCCCATTTCTTCACCTAAAAGTTTACTTTTGAATTCAGAATATGAAGCCTTAGAAATACTTAGCGGAAGGAAGCATGTCTTCACACACAGCCTCAACCTGCCAGGTTGCCCGCAGCACCTTATGCTATGGTGTGGTCTCCCTTCAGCTTGGTCTCTGGTGCCTGGTGGAGAGGGACCCCCTACTTTCTGGTGCTTGGTGGTTCCTGCCGTTGGCTACTGCTAGACTCCCGCATGCTCTCTGGTGCTCACTGGGGCTTGCTGTCTCCAGTGGCTTACTGTGCACACAGTCACGTGCTGTCACTCTACTTCCACCTCCGTCTCCCCAGCGTGGAGACCCATTGGACGGCTGCTCAGGAAGAGCCCCGCAGGGATGACTTTCATCATGCGATCTGTCCAGCCCCGCAGTGGACTGGCAGCTTGTGAGCTGATTTCGGCTTGCTGGAAGCACTTCCAAGCTGCAGCTGTCCCAGCAGGTACCTGCGGTAGGCTGCCTGGATCCTACACAACTTGCTCTGTTGTTCTGCTGGCCTTACCCCTCCCTGGCTTACCACCCCTCACCCCAGAAAGCATTTCCACCGCTTAGTCTGCCCACTGAAGGCTGGACTCCCCAGACAGCGTCTGTCCCAATCAGCATCTTCATGGGTGCTTGATCCAAAAGGCTGTCACAACTCTTTCTGTGTTGGGTTCTGTGCTCCCTCTGTGTCTCATTGTATTCTTTTGGCTCCTTCCAGAATCTATAAATAAGAAGCAGCTTCTGTTATCCCCCCCACCCCCACCAGTCAGCCAAACAGCTGAACCAGAAACACAATCCCCAACTGGTGGAGAATCGGAGGACCTTTCTCGTCCCTTTTAGGGTTCACTCTCCATCAGGGGCTGCCTGCGGGGGGAACGTACATCTTCATTACCTATCTTCAAAGACAGCTTTTGCTGACTCTGCTTTAACCTAATATTCATTTGTTAAATGAAAGAAAGTAATTTCAAGATCATGCTTAAGGGGCTGGGAAGGTGGCTCAGTGGTAGAGCGCTTGCCTTGCATGTCTGAGGCCCTCGGTTTGATTCCTCAGCACCACATAAGCAAAAAGAGAAAAGCTGGAAGTGGCGCTGTGGTTCAAGTGGTAGAGAGCTATCCTTGAGCTGAAGAGCTGAGGGACAGCGCCCAGGCCCAGAGTTCAGGCCCCACGACCGGACCCCCCCCCCCCCAAAAAAAATCATGCTTTAAAGATAACCAGGGGTTGGAGGCATGGCTCAAGCCATAGAGTGCCAGCCAATGAGTGAAAGCAAGTGTCAGATACTGAGTTTGGGTGAAGGGGGCACAGAGAGACAGTGTCAGAGAGACAGTGAGTTTTGAAGGGAGCAAAATTCAAGCAAAACAGTGATCATCATCCCTTTTCAATAGACCACTAAGAAGGGAGGGAAGGAAGGAAGGAAGGAAGGAAGGAAGGAAGGAAGGAAGGAAGGAAGGAAGGAAGGAAGGAAGGAAGGAAGGAAGGAAGGAAGGAAGGAAGGAAGGAAAAGCAGGAGTCAGGGAAGGAATAAATAACCTTCCATTCATGTTAGGTAAGAGGCTTTGCCACTGATGAGCTGTGTGACTTTGGTCAAGTCACTTATTTCTCTCTGTGCCCCATCTTCCTTAACTGCCAAGTAGAGACTAAGTAGGAATTACTGTTGTATCAAATGAGGAGTGGTTGTAAAGTACAAAGGACTATGTCTGGCTATGCCCATCTCCCTGTGACCACAGGTGTCGTCAGCCTGGTGGTGAGTGAGGTCCCCAAGCCATCGTTGTGTGCCTTCCTGTTTTATTTTTAGCTCTCTTACTGCTGATGGCTTCATAGTTGTAGGATCTGTGTTGGGTCTTTTGCTAAGATTCTCAAGATGATATTCAACCCAATGCCAGGAATTGGGCCCAGGGCTTCATACATGTTAGGCAAAAGCATATTTATCTGTTTATTTGTGTGGTACTGGGGTACAAACTCAGGACCTCACACTTGCTAGACAGGCATTTTTAATAACTTGAGAAGACACTGTTTTTTGTTTTTGTGCGAGTGCTGTTTCTGAGCTTATTTGCTCAACACTAGCTTTCTACCACTTGTGAACCACAGCTCTACTTCTGGCTTTTGGGTGGTTAGCTGGTAAGAGTCTCGTGGTTTACTGCCTGGGCTGGCTTTGAACCTTGATTCTCAGATCTCAGCCTCTTGAGAAGCTAGGATTATAGGCATGATCCAAAGATTGGTACCCAGTTTTCCAGTCTGGGCATGGTGGTAGATACCTAGGATCCCAACTACTCAGGAGGAAGGGGAGCTGAAAGATTTCTTGAGCCCAGGAGTTCCAGACCAGCCTGGGAAACATTGTAGACACTCTCAAACCAAAAGCAAACAAAACCTCAAAAGAAACCATTCCTTGCCTGGCGCTGGTGGCTCACGCCTGTAATCCTAGCTACTCAGGAGGCTGAGATCTGAGGATCACGGTTCAAAGCCAGCCCGGGCAAGAAAGACCGTGAGACTCCTATCTCCAATAAACCACCAGAAAACTGGAAGTGGCGCTGTAGCTCAAGTGGTAGAGCGCTCACCTTGAGCTGAAGAGCTGAGGGACAACGCCCAGGCCCAGAGTTCAAGCCCCACGACCGACAAAAAAAAAAAAAAAAAAAAAGAAACCATTCCTTTTAACCACAAAGAACATTTAACCTCAAACTATTCAATATCTAGATGTTGGAATATCTTTTAATATCCAGACAGAATAGCATCTTTGATATAAGAGTTTTATATTCAGTGATTGTAATCTCTGTTCTTCTCTTCAGCTACCTTCAAAGATTTATTTTCCCTACTTTTTGTTAAAAAATTCAGTGAAGCTCAGAAGGATTGTTTTTGCAATGTCACATGATGATTGAGATGTTCAAGGATGTTACTGTGGTTTGAGGTAACAGTGGATTCTTATCATTGGTGCTTCTGGTGAGGCTATGGTTCACCCTTCCTCCTGAGATCCCCAGCATGACCCCATGAGAGGAGGAGTTAGACATCTCTAGCCCCAAAGGAGGCAGGTGCCTGTTCCACCAGCTGAGATTGAAGAGCTGCCAGCAGATGGAAGAAGGTAGCCATCCAGGCTCCTCGTGGGCCCTGCACGTGAGAGGGAGTTCAGGCATGGGGTGGGTGGTTCAGGAGCTCTGAGGTGATGAGCTGTGAACATTTGGGGCAGTCATCTACCGAGCTGTCAGTACCACCACTGTGGAATGGCTTCTGCTGATAACCAGGGCTGCTATTATCCCTGGGGAAAGCTCTCCTCCCCCTGGAATTTAGGGGTCCCTAGCGTCCACTTGTGCTAGCAAAATGTGTCTGTTGACAGCCCGGGTGTTATACAGGCCTCCACACTGTTAGTTGACAGACACAGCTATAGAAAAGATGGGATTGCACAGGCATCTGGGAGCACCAGATCGTGGAGCAGACCACAGGCTCTTCCCAGCTTCCTGGTGCTCCCCGCTTGCTACCACTTCTGCCAAGAGAGCTGGTGGGGGTGCACAGAGTTCAGCTAGGGTCGCTGGGACAACATGAGGGAGATGGGCTTAAACCAACAACAGGAGTGTATTGCTCCCAGCTCTACAAGCTGAAGTTCCAAATGCAGGTCTGGACAGACTTGGTTTCTTCTGAGGCTGTGCCAGAGGACCTGTTCCCAACTCTCCTAGCCTTTCAGGTGGCCTCTTCTCCTTGTGTCTTCACATAGTCTCCCTCCCCACATGCCTGCTGCCCTCATTTCCTTTCAGAAGGAACTGGCTGGGCCAGCTTAGGGCCCATCTGAACACTATCATTTTAGTTCAGTTAGCTCTGTGAAGACCCTGCCTCAAAATACAGTCATATCTTGGGTGCTGGAAGGTAGGATTCCAACATGTGGATTGGGGGAGCACAGTTCAGCCCATAACTCCCTGCAGGTGTCCTGGGATCCTGCCACTGGAGGGGAAATGCAGAAGTTTTGGGATGGCTAACACTTCTCCTTCCTGTTGGGAGTGGGAAAGGAGGGGATGAGGAGAAAGAAATGACTTTGGAATGTAAGCATATAAGCAGGCCCTCCAAGGGAAGGAGAACTGGGGGTGGGGGGGTTGTCATGGCAGTAAGGGGCAGGCCATCGGTGGTGTTCCTTGGAGTGTAAATCAACTGCCCCAGTGGAGAAGCATTTTGGTTCTGGGAATGTGTGCTGTGTCTCACTTCCATGGCTGTCAGTCCTTGTCAGCCCATTGACTTAAACTACACAGAACAGTGGAAGTATTGGGAAGATTGTCTTCTTGTCTATCTTTTTCCTGTCTTGAGTTTAAATATGAGTGGAAAAGCCAAGGTCACTAAGGATGCTATCAAAACTTAAAATACAAAAGAGGCCATGATACACAGGAAAACTGACAACAGAAGAGGAAGAGCTAATTCAGTGAAATAGACATTTGCATAGAACATAAAAACATAGAAAGATAGGGATCTAATATACAAAAATATGGGAGAAGTAGAAGAGAATAGACGTAAGTCACAGTGATCTTACTGATCACACTAAACAGTAGTACAGTCACCACAAGTCACATGTGGTTGTCACAATTCAAGTTAATAAGAGTTGAATTAAAATTTCAGTTCTTCAGTCACACTAGCCTCATTCTAACTGCTCAGTATCTCTACAGACCCGTGGCCAGGGTCCTAGACAGCGCACATGGCAAGTGGTGTATATATACAATATCAACTTTAAAGTGGGTCACTAGACAAATTACCATATTACAGCAGTTACAACTCAAGAGCGTAAATAATATTACCTATAACAGTGACCTGGGGTGGCAGGGAGCAAATGAGGAGATGTGGGTTGAAAAGCTGAGTGTGAATGTACCTGTCTCACAAACTGAGCAGTAAGACTCAGACATACTCTAGTAGCCAAAGACCGAGAGCCCTTAGAATGCATCACTAAGAGTTTCCCAGGCATCATTTGATGACCTGACAATGATGCAATACTGAGCGAGGGGGAGGAGAGATGGATGACATGTTAGGCAAACCCTCAGAGCCAGAAGTCAAAGGATAGTGCAGAAAGTTGCCAAACCAGGAAAACCAGTAAGGGGCTGTTGGAACCAGTTAAATAAAACAAGCTGCATTTCCGGGAACATTTTTCTTTTTCTTTTTCTTTTTCTTTTTTTTTTTCTTTTTTTTTTTGCGGTCTGGTCATGGGGCCTGAACTCTGGGCCTGGGCGCTGTCCCTCAGCTCTTCAGCTCAAGGCTAGTGCTCTACCACTTGAGCCACAGCACCACTTCCAGCTTTTTTCTTTTTTCTTATGTGATGCTGAGGAATCAAACCCAGGGCCTCATGCATGCAAGGCAAGCGCTCTACCACTGAGCCACCTTCCCAGCCCCCAGGAACATTTTTCATAGTATCTCATGTGGCACCTCTGCTGGATCCCTAGGGACTTTTTAACCACATATTTTTTTCCTGATCAGTAGCATACTGTGATCATCACACATTTGACTTCCACAGATGATTCCACCTTTTTAAATAGGTATTTTGTTATCTGAGAACTACACTGTGTTGCAGCTCTACTTTGTTTTCTTTGTTAGTGAGATCAAAGTAGCAATCTTGGAAATTATGCTTATGGTAGACTTAAGTAAAAAGGATTTATGCAATCAAATTTACAGATTTTCTTTTATTGATCGCAACTTTTATGTGACAGATCAATTTTAATCTACTTGGTATCTTTAATTGCTTATCCACTTAGAAAATTAATTCTGATAGATGGAAGAGTCCCTTCTAATGTGAATTGGTTTTGCTGTTAGTGAGAATATGACATTATATTATCTATTACACTTAAGGAGAAAATGCTGAAGAGGCCATTATCTTAGGAAGGAAGAAAATGAAGGAAAAGGAAGAATGAAAGAAAGAAAAGCAGAGTCTCATTTAGTATCTTCTTTACCATTTCCAAGGTGTTGATTGTGCTAGCTTAGTGAAGCTTAGCTATCCATCCATCCATCCATCCATCCATGTATCATTCCCTCTCACAAACTTCTGGGTACCCAAGTATTGACCTTGGGAGATACCAGTATAAATATTGTGATGAAATTCAGTCCAGTTACCAAGACTTCACCACAGTGCTGAAAGCCTGATGCCAGTCCCCTGGTTACCTCTTCCCCCTATACAGAAAATTGAATATTCCTTTTCTGATTCTCAGAATATGGAACTCCTTTTTCTAAATTATCCGTCACTGAGTTTTAGGGTTTAAAAACATATGAGAGAACCAAGGGTGTAGAATCAAGATTTCTTCAATGATTATGCTCAACCAAAAAGTAGAACACCCTGCCTCAGGAAAATCAAAAATTATGTTTTCTTGTGCTCTGGGAACTTTAATGCTCATCTTTCTGAGCTAGGCAATAACTCTGACTCATGAGATGAGTACAAGCTTCTCATAGATTCCACCTCAATTCCCAACTGACCCACATCCCCTAGATCTGTCTTGGTCATGCCCTCCATATGGCCCTCTCCCACATGCCTGTGCTCTTAGACTCACAGTACTTGATATCCTGTTAGACTATTTTCTTCCCCTTCCTTATTCATTTTGCCCGTGATCAAAGCATATTTATTCTTTTGAATCCAACTCCAGGCCTTCAGTTGCTTCCATCCTTTCTTTTTCTTGGATTTTGTTCTATATTCAGTACTGAGAGGCACTGTAGCAAAATGGAATCCTGGGCCTCTTGTTAAGTATGTAAACATGAGCAAGCTTCCTCATTGGTAAATGGGGAATAATAAATCACATACTTGCATTCATGATGTTATGACACAGGGCCTAACATGAATTACCACTTGATAGCCATAAGTGCCATGTGATAGACTATTCTGTTTTCCCCTATATACATTGGAGATACTGTCCCTGAATTCCTTTTTTTTTTTTTTTTTTTTGCCAAGATTAGCACCCTACCACTTGAGCCATAGCACCACTTCTGGTTTTTTCCGGGATTAATTGGAGATAGGAGTCTCACTGTCTTTCCTACCCCTGCTGGCTTTGAATCACAATCCTCAGATCTCAGCCTCCTGTGTAACTAGGATTATAGATGTGAGCCACCAGCACCTGCCATGGGAGGAAATTTTGTAGACAGAAGTCAGAGCTCAGTTCCAGGTCTTTTGAGCAGGAAGGAGTTTAATGTAGGTGCTTGGGTACTGGAGAGATCAGTGGGAGGCCATGGAGTAATGACTCCAGGCCAGTCCCAGGAGAGGCTCCTAGAAAATAGTCACTGAAGCAGACCACCGCTGAGGAGCGAGGAGGGCCTCCCTACAACTATCACCCACAAGACCAGCCCTGCCATTGCGACCCAGAGGCAGGTCCCTGCGGCAGCAGTACCTGCTCATACACCCAAGAAACGTGGCCAGGCCTGGAATACCCTATCTGGCTGTTCCTGTCATTCTGCACCTGGAAAGGATGAAGCAGCGTTCTGGGAGCGGGTCTCTGCCTTCCTTCTTTCTTTCAAACTTCATGTGAACACATCTAATTGGCAAGCTAATGCCCAGTGCCTTTACAGCCTTACCTGTCAGGAATCTGGGAATGCCAGTACGAATTTGTTCAGCCTCTGCAGGACAGGTGAGCACTCTACAAAGAGGGTAGGCGCTTTGGGGTTCAGTCACACTGGCCTTCATCCAGTGGTGAGCAAAGGCATCTTACAGGCAGAAGGCTTCTGATGAGTCTTAAAGGGCCAGTGGGCTTGAGGAAGTGGGTAATTTCTGGAGTGGCTCAGTGTAGTTCCTCTCATTACTCTCCATGTCATCAGGCTATCAAGTCCTGTCTCTTCCAGTTCCTCATCTCTGGCTCCAAAATTCATCACCGGAAAGAACGCTCCTGTCTCCTCTTACCTCCAGAACCCTCTCTTTCATCCTCCTCCCCTTTCCTGAAGTGCTTTGTCCATGAGGCACCACTGACATCGTCCATCAAATGCTGGATGGAATCCAAGCTCCTCTCGCTCTCTAAAGCCCTTTCACGTAGGCACCGGAGATCTATGGCTTCCTGCGTGGCCGCTGCGTTTGCAGACTCTCCCCTCTCCTTTCATCTCCTACTCTACCACTTAAGGACTCTTTCATGTGCCTGTTTGCCTTTGCCTTGACGTCGTCAGCGCGGGGCGGTCGTCATCTGTGTAGAAGCCAGTCCTCATCAGCACACCAGGCCACACACTCCAAGGGGGCTGCTGCTGTCCTCGTGGTGGTCAGGCGGGTCCTTTGTGGTTACACACACACTTCGACCAGTTACATTTGAGTGAACATTTCCATGCTGTGTTGGAAATGTTGATGCACTTGCATGGAATGGATGCACCAAGGTCAGTTGGGTGCTGGGTGCACACATTTGGTGCAGTTGAAAGAAAACCACTATACACCTAGTGGAGTGGAAAAGAAAGACATGCCAAGCTCTAGTGGCTCATGCTTGTAATCCTAGCACTGGGGAAGGTACCAGCTGAGAATCAAGGGTTGAAGCCAGCCCAGGCAGGAAAGTCTGTGGATCTCTCTCTCTCTCTCTCTCTCTCTCTCTCTCTCTCTCTCTCTCTCTCTCTCTCTCTCTCTCTCTCTCTCTCTCTCTCTCGGCGGGCGGGGGGGGGGGTTTGATCGTGGGGCTTGAACTCCTGGGCTCTGTCCCTCAGCTCTTCAGCTCAAGGCAAGTGCTCTTCAACTTAAGCCACAGCGCCACTTCTGGTTTTCTGGTGATTAATTGGAGATCAGAGTCTCACAGATGTTCCTCCCTGAGCTGGCTTTGAACCATGATCCTTGGATCTCTGTGGAATTGCTTAACCCCAAAAAATCAGAAGTGGAGCTGTGGCTCAAGTGGTAGAGCACCAGCCTTGAGTGAAAAAGCCAAACAGGGCAGCAAGTGCAAAATAAAGGCTTTGAACCTGATTTCAAGTACAAAACAAGAAAAAGGGAAATGAAGAAAAAAAATAGATACCACATTCCTAAAGACAAAGAAGTAGAAAGATCATAGATGATTAGCAGAGAAGCTATTTCTGTCACAGGAGACCTCAACTCCTGTAGCTATGTGAGAAAAGTAAAGAATGGATGTGGAGGAAGTAGATTAAAAGATTCATTCATTGGAGGAAAAAAGGTTAAGCCAATAGTTGTAAAAGGTGATAATGTATTTCAAATATTGACTGGAAAAAGAAACTGAAATTTATCTAGGCTGGTTAGGAACTATTTCAGGTTTATACAGCGTGATGCAAAATTGTGGTTTTTAATGGATTTTTCCATCTTTGTTACTCTTACGTTAAAATCACAGTTCATGGTTTTACTAACTTTTATTTTTACTGTATGTATGTATGTATGTATGTATGTATGTATGTATGTATGTATGTATGTATGTATGTATGTATGTATGTTTTTTGTCACTCATAGGGTTTGAACTCAGGGCCTGGGCTCTGTCCCTAAGCTTTTTTGCTCAAGGCTAGCACTGTACCTCTTGGAACCACAGCTCCACTTTCGGTTTTCTGGTAGTTAACTAGAAATAAGAGTCTTATTGAATTTACTGCCTCAGCTGGTTTTGAACAGTAACCCTCAGAGCTCAGCCTCCTGAGTAGCAAGGATTACAGTTGTATGCCACCAGAATTGGCTCTAACTTTTAAAAATAGCATATTATTCTCACTCCTGGTAAGAGTTCTTATTTCTTTTTACCTGGGGAAAAGGCTTCAGAGAAACAGCCTCTAGGTGTTTCTCTCCTGGTGATTGGTTAGGATGTCCCTCATGGTACCTCCTTGCTTCCATTCCTCTTGCTCACAGCATTCATGGCCCATGGAACAGTAGAATTCCAATGTTCTCCTCATCGTTTCCAGTCATGTGTCATCAGCAGCCGGTGGCTATCATCCTTGCAGTATTCTGGATCTTCACTTAGTGGTCACCGTCTGATCTACACGTCTTCAGAGATATACTACAGCACAGCAAGCTGTTGGCCGTGTATTTCTGTTTGCTGTGGATTTGTTAGACCTTCCATATGTGAGCCACTGTGCGTCCAGCTACACTGAACAGTTATGCACATTTTTATCCTTGCTTCCCAAAGAAGTTTAGGGAGAAATGCAAGGAGCAGAGTCACCAAGTAAGTGACCATGAATGTGTTAATGACTATCGATCACTATTGCCAAATCACTTTCTGGAAGAGTTTGCAATATTTTAAGTGCTATCTAAATATTAGGGTGAGCATTAGCTTGTCTTCTCTTCAGGGGTTTAAGTAGGAGGAAGGTGGGACTTCCCTTACTTTTCTAACTTGTATTTCTCTCAGGGTTAGGAAAGTTGAGTGTGCTTTATTTCATTTATCACCTTTCACCCAGGTTTGCTTATAGGTCTGGCTTTCAGAAAGACCCCGTGGAAGGTATCTTCACAGTGTGGTAAAAGCAAGCCAGCAAGAAGCTGTACAGGAACTAACGTCATCATGGCCTTGGTGGTATTGGGTGATTTCCTAAAGAGGCAGAAGACTTGAGGATGGCAGAGCTGTGGAGCCATTCAGGGTCATATGCCCAGATGCCTCTTAGCTGGTTAGAAGACTTTCAACAACGGATGGTCCTCATGCCTCTATTAGGGGCATTTGTCTTTGCTTCTAGGAAATTTGCATGTTTCATGGCCTGTTACAAGTTTCTCATACCCTGATAGTCTTCCTGTTGTTCTTGCTGAAAGTCAACAGTATTTTAGTACTTCAGTAGCCTTCCTGTGGATTTCTGTTCCTGATCGTTGGGCAGAACCTAACAGACAGTGTATTTTGCCCTGAACCACCTTTCCTACAATGATCTCCTAACCATGTCACTAATCATCTGCATCAGTAATCTTGTATTTTGGGGACATTAAGGAAAAACAAAAAGGATTACTTGAACACAGCACTGCAATCTCACCACAGTTGATTTGGTAACCAAGGGGGCTCCAAGTGACCACCAGACAGGTAGCATATATGCGGTGGACACTCAGGCTGAGGGAATAACTCACATCCCAGGTAGGATCAAGTATAAATGATGCAATTTAGTCATGCTACTCAAAAGTCCTCAGTTGAAAAGTTATGACTTGTTTCTTGTGGAATGGTTCATATAGTATTTTTGTAGTTGGGGGCTGGGAAGGTGGCTCAGTGGTAGAGTGCTTGCCTTGCATGCATGAGGCCCTGGGTTCGATTCCTCAGCACCAAATAAGCAAAAAGAAAAAAGCTGGAAGTGGCACTGTGGCTCAAGTGGTAGAGCGCTAGCCTTGAGCTGAAGAGTTGAGGGACAGCACCCAGGCCCAGAGTTCAGGCCCCACGACCGGACCCCCCCCCCAAATTTTTTTTGTAGTTGGCTACAATCAATACTACTGAACATAAAGGGCACCTCTCTACTTGCGTCTTTTATAATGTGACGTTCTGTTTGGTTTCTCTTGATGACACAGGGTTAGAGAACCTCTGGGGACAAGAAATTGGTTTTTGTCCTCAAGAATGGGAGGCAGGAAATAGTGAAATAGGCTTGGTCTTGCTCAAATACAGGGAAATATTTAGGTAATACAAACACAAAACCCATTCATCTGATTTACATACATGATTGGGACTTAGAATAACATTTGTATGTACTGTGTGTGCAACACACACACACACATACACACACACGCACCCTTCCACTCCATGCAGACATGGAACAAAGCAGAAGACCACACGCATCCTGTGCATATCATGGTAGATAGGCTGTTGTAAGTCCTGTCATTGGTAAAGTTTATGCATATAGATATTTGCAAGTGGAGAGGAGATAGGAGGATTCACGAGGCTTTGTGCTTAAAGGACTTTAGCAAGTTAGTGTCTAGTTTATGAGAAAGTGGACCCTTCACACACAGTAAGGACCTGTAATGACCTAACTGACTTCCTGATTTCAGAGGCAGCTCACATAGAGCACAGGTGGTATGTGGGCAGCTCCATGTAAGTGGTCCTAACAGATGAGCATCCCTTCCTGGACCATTCATTGATTCACTCAGTATTATCTAGTTCAACTCCGCCATGCCTTGGGCTTTATTGTCCAAGTAACTAGGAAATGTATTTATGGTTGATTTCGGCTTACTCACTATTTTAACACTTCTAAAATTGGGGTGGGTCCTAGTATCAGATAGTCTTAGTGTAGTTTCAAAGGCTGTGTGTGTGTGTGTGTGTGTGTGTGTGTGTGTGTGTGTGTGTGTGTGTGTGTGTGTGTGTGTAAAAACTTGAGTGGCTGTGGCTGTACCATATTGGATAATTCATAATGCCATTACAGGGAATGCCATACTGGCAAACTTCAGTGAGTAGTACAATTATTTTTGTGTGCCAGTACTGAGGCTTCAACCCAAGACTTCTTCATGCTTTCCCTTAGTAGTTTGCTGAAGGCTGACTCTACCACTGCAGCCACACCTCTACTTCTGGCTTTTGGGTGGTTAGTTGGAGCTAAGAATTCCGTGGACTTTTCTGCCCAGTCTGATTTAGTAGCTGGCTTTGGCATATCTGATGTTGGAATTTGCAGTGTGTCTTGCCTCCCTGGGCCATATTGTCACTGGGAAATCACATGTCTACATCCAAGTATAATGTACAGCCTCCACCAAGCCCACCGCCCTGCCGTGGTCCACAGATGGGGTCACACTCTCCTGCTGCAGACAGCTGCAGAAATGCCTGTGTGGACCACATCTTCATACATGGCTAAATCATCTCTTAAAAGAGTACAAGCAAAATACAATGGGGCCGGGGGAGAAGTGTTCACCACTGCGCTTCTTCAAGGGAAATTAAGTGCTTTCATGTCCGATTTTTAAAAGGGGGGTTTAATGATACCATTGTGTAGCTAAGGCGCAAGCCACCGAGGTAGGATAACGGAGTTGCATGCAGCAGTGCCTGGAGGACTTCAGCCTAATGTAAAAATATTTTGACTGCAGGTGTCACAAGTGACACCCTGGCCCCTCTCTCCCCAGTGTGCCAGCACAAAAGCGGGTTCTTTAAGACCTGCACTTTTAATGAACCGTCTTATTTTAGCCCCTCGGAATCTAATAGTGTGCCTTTTGGTGAAGTTGTTGAGAATTTTAATGCATTTTAGTTCTCATTCATCACGGCCTATGTGCTCCTCACCGGAGGGTCTTAGAAATAGGATTAACTTCTAGTGGAATGCATTAGCCATGCCACAGAAGTAGGCAATGCGCTAACTAGTCTGATAGATTGCTCCAACCTTCAAATCCTTCTGGCCGCCCTCTCCCCAGCCCGCCCCTCCCTTATTGACAGCTTCCCATTGAATGGCTGGAAGCATTAGTGTGTTTAGGAGTTAGATGTTTTGTATGATCCCAGGCTGATCTCATATTCCCTTTCTGAAATTAATTCGACACTGCTTTACATGTTAATCCGCAGAGGATTGAGTTGGAGAAGGTCAGAGCAGTGCAGCCTCAGAAAATGGAAGAAAAGCTGCACTTCGAGCAGCTCATTTCAGTTCCCAGACCTAAGCCCGGCCGCCTTTTCATTGTGACCCCCAGCCAGCTGTAGGCGGCTTGGGCGATGTAGAATACATCAAACAACGCAGTTTGATGTAGGCTCTAGGATCGTTGGACTAATTAAGTTTAGCTTGGTTAACCAATTGCAGTTTGCAAATTGAACAATTGCACTTTGAAAAGCTTCGGACACAATAGAACACAGAAACTTCTTTTCAGGCATAAACATTCCAATAATGGAGTAGTACTTTTTGAAAGAAGCTTATGCCAAATCCACACTATTTGGATGTCTCTAATGCAGAGTTCGTTTCACTGGTAACAAAACTCCTGTCTCCTCTATTCTAGGAATTGCATGATGTTAAAGGAGGGGGCCACAGTGTCTGGGGGAGATGGGCACCCAGTGGGCGGAGGGTAGGTGAGTGGCAGAGAATGAAGAGATTTAAATTTAAATCATGAGCCAAAATTGTTGGAGCACTGATTGCCACTGACGCACAGGATGAGAAGGAGTTAGATAAGAAACACTGTCAACCCACAAGATCAAACACAAGCATGCAGGGCACTTAATGGAAGGTCTGTGTGGTGTGAGGCAGAGACCAGTGAGGTCCAGACTGGGCACAGATGCAAATGGTCGATGCCAAGCTGCAGTAAAGAGCTATGCTCATCTACCACTATTAGTGGATATTGAAGGATTCTTCTTTGAGAAGTTCTAGAGAATACAATGTGTTGCAGCCTTGCAAAGCCATTCTACAGGAAGAGGGCTGGTGACTAATGGTTTTGCAATTGAAAATCTTCCCAGGTCTGAGCAGTGAAACAGCTGACTTATCTGTGGAATAATTAGTATCCTCATAGGGCTTTTCTTTCTTTCTCTCTCTTTTTTTTGTTTTACAATTTATATTAAGTGTGCATTACTAGTACAAGGGAGTTTTACTGAGATAAATCCATATTGTCTCCCGACAAATTCCCTCCTATATTACGTTCCCATAGTCTTCCCTCCTCTGCCCCTGCTTTTTAGTGTTTGGTAGATTTTATTATATTGTCGTCATAGATAGATAGATAGATAAGATAGATAGATAGATTAGATAGATAGATAGATAGATAGATAGATAGATAGATGATATATTGATTTTATATATATATATATATATATGATACTATATATTGATCCATTTCATTCCCTACCCTCTCCCTTCTCTTCCTCCCCCAACTGATTCTCCCCTCCTTCTACACACATTGCATAATTATTATTACCATCTTTTTAGGTCTAGAGTCCATGAATGAAAACATGGCATCTGCCATGTGAGATCGCTTATGTTGCTCACCACCATGATCTCAGGTCCATCTACTTTCCTGCAGACGGCACAATTTCATTCTTCCTCATAGCTAGATAATGCTTATGGTGTATCGATGTATCACATTTCCTACATCCACTCATCTGTTCTAGGCAGCTCAGCTCACTCCTCACTGGGCTGTGACAGATGAGCATGCAGGTCTGTCTCTCACTTGGGTGTTAGGTCACATTCATCACGGGCTATTCTTAAGGGCACTGTGGAGTCTTTTTGCCCATAACTGGATATGAGGCACAAGGCAGGGGAGGACAGTGGCAGCTGTGGGTCTCTGGTGACTCCATTGCAGGACATTAGGAAGCAGAGACCCTGTCTGAGATCAGCCCAGGTCCCGAGCTGTCTGTCAGTCTCAGACTTCAGGAAATAGTTGGGCTGCTTTTAATCATGGATATGGCTAAAGATTCAAGTCAGCTTTTGCACCCTGTTTTCATGCTGGGACATTGTCTCTCAGGAGCAGATAGGCTGGCCACCAACTGTCTGGGTGAAGAGATCATTGTCTCAATTGGGTAAAATTCTCAGTTGTCTCTGGTACATGGAACTAATGAGTAGGAAAATGGGCTGTTTATTATGAAGTGAATTAGGATCACCGGAAGTAGGCCATGCAGGTAAGCACCATTGTTGGGGACCCCGTCCAACACTGTTTCAGATAGCTCATCCTCCCTCAGAAGCTTGTGTGGTGGGACCCTAAGCCTTCAGTAGAGCAGGGTTGGAGGTGGGCCTCCCACAGGGCCTGAGGGCTTGGGTGAATGAGCTTGCCATTGTGGGGCAGGCGTCCCTTTCCCCTGTGCCCACGCAGTCCCCCTTCCATCTGCTTCGTGAGCAGCAGCAGCAGCAGCAGCATGACACGCCACCAGGAGTGGCTGCCTGACCTCCTGCTCCCAGGCTTCCATTGCAGAGAGCCAAAATGATCCCCTCTTCTTTACACATGGCCCAGACTCAGACATTCTGTTATAGTGGCAGTTACCCTGGGAGAGCCAGCCATTCCGCTCCCCTCCCTCTCTGACACCCATCAAAGGGATGAGGTTTGGGGTTTTCATCATAGGGTCAGTTGCGCCTTTCTTCTGATGGGGTGTGTGTAGAGGGTAAATGGGGGCAGATGGAGAAGATGGCAGCAGAGGACATCAAGGAAAAGCTATACATGGATTCCAGATGAGTTTCCAAGACCACCAAGGGAACAAGGCTCAGCTCTGGAAAACCCCATGCCAACCACACATTGGGGATGCATTTTTCTACCAGGTGTCCTTAGGTGAGATGCTGGCAGAATTGGAAGTTTGGAAGGGAAAAATGACTTTGAGAGCTTTCATTTCTGCAGGGTTTGAGTTGGGGCTTATTATGTCAGATTTAACCATGAAAGTTTCCTGCTTGAAGAGAACATGAAGCTCTGGCTTACGCACCTCATTAGGTAGGAGTTGCAGGTGTTGCTCAAAGTTTTGACCTAATATTTCTTATTGTTGGGTACTTGCAGGTGATGGGGTTTGACTCAAATTGCCCCACAGCAAATGAAGCTCAGATTTAAGGTTTCAGCTTTGGCATGGCTGTTACTTCATAAGTTGTCCATACATAGACGAAGGGAAATTGTGAGCTGCCTGGTTCATTACACATTTTTCCAACTTGTAATAATTGTGTTGGCATCCCCCATTGGCATCGTCCGAAAGAAATTGGCATATTACTTGATCATTGTAAAGCTCTCTGTGCTTTTAACTGAAAATGGCCTTAGAGCCTTTTTCTTCAAATTGGCTTTCTTGTATTGTCCCCATTCGGGAAATGGGCAGCGTTGTTTAGAATTCCTCTGGGACTCATTGGAAAGCTCAGCCTTTCAAGAATGAGTCTTCTCGTGTTGGAATATTGACCTCCACAAACAACAGCACAGTCAAGAGTGTCTTTGTGCCTCAGCAGAAGTGAGGCTTTTTTGCAGGAAATGATGTGGCGGGAGATGGAAGCTTGACTGTTAAAAAACCCTTGGTGTCTGGCTGAGGAAGGGGTGGCTTAGGATCATGAGCTAGATTGGATTGAAAGATGCTGACTAAATTTATAACCTAGTAAAGTGATTCTCTCAGTTGCAACAAAATGATCCACGTAGCTTACCTATTTGCAAATATGTGAAGCAATGAGACAGAACTTCCTGCCTTATTTGTTTGTGTTTTTGAGAGAAGAAAAGTGAGAGATGTATAATAGTTTTTCTGTCTCCATCTTTTCTCTGTGTTACGTCTGGCTCACTCCCCCATCTGTAACTTCTTGATTTCACTTTTGAACTCCCCAAAGTTAATGTTGTCTATTTAGTGAGGAAGTCACTTTCTTAATAAATCAAACAAGTGAAGTCAGAATAGTAAGAGCTATATTGGGGCAGGGCCTGTGAAGCATACAAAGTTTAAAACATCTTAAAATTCTAAAGCTTAGTTTGCCAGATTTCAATGTTGGCTTAGGAGCCTTATTTCATAACTCACAGTTGAGCACAGAACACTGGATAAGCTGAGCATGGTGGCACATGCCTGCAGTCCCAGCACTTGGGAAGCTGAGGAAAGAGTGTCTTGAGTTGCTATGTAGCCCAAATTTAAAATTAATTTCCAAACTAGAGTAAGATAAATCCGTGGATAAAGTATAGTATGATGGCAGAATATATAGAACTTTAAAACTTTATTAACATCCTCTAAGTTAGAAATTTGAAACCTAAGACCAGTGGAAGGTAGATTTTTCTTGCCTCTCAGTGAGTCTGTTGGCAACCTATCACTTCCTGATTTAAAAAGACTGAGAGAGGCCTGCTGAGCTCGAAGCAGCCTGTAACGCCTCAGTCGCTTTTACCAGGACCAGGCTGAAAATGTCCCTTAACCTTCCAGTTCTGCAGAAGTACAACTTGGAACGTGCGCATGAAGCTAGCTAGCTTCTGGCTCTGGCAAGTTGTTGGTTTTTTTTTTTTTTTCCAAATTCTTTATAGTGATTAAATGATTATATAATTTCCCAAATTTCACAGTATTGTGGGATAGTGATGCTTAGTTAAAGTCACAAACACATTCTAACTTTCATTGGGCAGATTGTCTATCATGGTCTATAACATTTATGAGTTCTATGAGCTTTGCAATACAGTTATTTCTTCCACACTGGGTGATATGTACATTTCTTTTATTTTGCATAGCGTCAGCTGTTCCCTCTTTCCCACTCGTTCCCTCCCTCCCATCGCTGCCATTGAGTTGTTTAGTTCATTTTGATCAATGTCCAGTGCAGCTGATGGGTCACGCTGTTGTGTGTTTTTCCCTGATTCCCTCTAGTTCTGTGTCGTCCTCCTGGTTTCCCTCCTGTGTGCACATATATACCATATATGTGATCAGCAGCATGGGCTTATTTAGTAGTGATTCGACCAGATGAGTGGAAGTCCTTTGTTTCTTAAGTCTCGTTCATTTTGTCGTATCACCTTACATTTCGGATTTAACATCCACTTATCAGGGAGACCATGTGCCATTTGTCTCTTTGCTCACTCAACATGATTTCTTCTAGCTCCATCCATTTCCCTGCAAATGCCATTGTTTTGTCCTTTCTAATGGCTGCATAATATTCCATTGTGTATAGATACCACAATTTTTGGGTCCATTCATCTGTGGTAGGACATCTGGGTTGTTTCCATATCCTGGCTATTGTGAACAGTGCTGCAATAAACATGGAGGTACCTGTGTCCTTGTATACTGTTGCTCAGGATAGATAGATGCCTAGAAGTGGTATGACTGGGTCATAAGGGAGGCCAATATTTAGCTTTCTGAGGACTCTCTAGACTGCTTTCCAAAGTGGTTGTATAAGTGTACATTCCCACCAGCAGTTCAATAGGGTTCCTCTTTCTCCACATCCTCTCCAGCATTTGTCATTGGCTGACTTTAGAATATGGGCCATTCTGACTGGGGTAAGGTGTATCTCAGGGTTGTCTTTTTTTGCATTTCCTTCACAACCAGGGATGGTGAACATTTCCTCAAGTCTCTCTTTAGTTCCCTTGCCCATTTAGTAATTGGTTTGGGAGGGATTAGTTACTTGAGTTCCCTGTATATACTGGATGTTAACCTCTGATATATTGCTGGTATATATTTTTTCCCAGTTAGTTGATTGTCTTTCTAGCTTGGTTGTTATAGCTTTACCTGTGCAGAAACTTTGTTTTAAGGTAGTCTCATTTGTCAAGTCTCTTTCCAATTTGTTGTGACCCTGGGACTCTGTTCAGGAAGTTCCTGCCTGTGCCTTTATGTAAGTTCAAGTGTCTCTCCTACTCTGTCCTGCAGTAGTTTCAGAGATTCAGGTTTAATGTTAAGGTCTTTAATCCATTTTGAGTTGATGTTGGTGCATGGTGATAGGCTGGGCTTCACTTTTAGTTTTCTGCATGTGGCCTCCTAGTTTTCCCAGCACCAATATTTGAAGAGGCTGTGTTTCTTCCACTGTATGTCTTTGGCTCCTTTGTCAAATATCAGCTGACTGTAGGCATATGGTTTTATTTCTGGATCTTCTATTCTATTCCATTGGTCTTCGGGTCTGTTTTTGTGCCAGTACCATGCTGTCTTTGTTATTATGGCTCTATAGTAGAGTTTGAAGTCCAGCATCGAGATCACTCCTATGTTGTCTTTTTTTGCCTAGAATTGTTTTGGCTATTCTAGGTCTTTTGTTGTTCCATATGAATTTTTGAACTTTTTTTTTGTATTTCAGAAATGTACATCATTGGGATTTTAATAGGAATTGCATTGAATTTGTATATTAATTTTGGCAGTATTGCCATTTTCACTATATTAAGTCTGCCTATCCAAGAGTGTGGAAGGTCTTTCCATTTCCTGGTGTCTTCTGTAATTTCTTTTTATAGATTTCATTAAATAGTTCTTTTACATCTTTGGTTAGGTTAATTCCTAAATATTTTATTTTGGGGGGGTTATTATGAATGGGGTTGCTTCCTTTATTTTCCTCTCTGCTTATACATTGTCAGTATACAGGAAGGTGACTGGATTTTGTGAGTTGATATTGTATCCTGCTACTTTGCTGAAGAGATTGATAATTTCTAAGAGTTTGGGAATGGAGTTTTGGGGATGATGAAGGTATAGTATCATGTCATCTGCAAAAAGGGATAGTTTAACTTCCCTATGCGGATCCCTTTAATGGCTTTTTCTTGCCTTATTGCCCTGGCTTAGGGTTCCAGGACTATATTAAAGAGGAGTGGAGACAGTGGACACCCTTGCCTTGATCCTGATTTTAGGAGAATTAGTTGTAGTTTTTCCCCATTAAGTATAATATTGGCTATTGGTCTGTCGTATATGGCTTTTATTGTTTTAAGGAATGTTCCTTCTATTCCTATTTTCTCCAGAGTTTTTTTTCTTTCTTTCTTTCTTTTTCTTTTTTGTCAGTTGTGGGGCTTGAACTCTGGGCTTGGGCGCTGTCCTTGTGCTCTTTAGCTCAAGGCGAGCGCTCTACCGCTTGAGCCACAGCACCACTTCCGGTTTTCTAGTGGTTTATTGGAGATAAGAGTCTCATGGACTTACTGCCCGGGCTGGCTTTGAACCATGATTCTCAGATCTCAGTCTCCTGAGTAGCTAGGATTACAGGCATAAGCCATCGGCACCCGGCTTCTCCAGAGCTTTTAACATGAATGAATGTTGTATTTTATCAAAAGCCTTTTCTGCATCAGTGGAGATAATCACGTAATTCTTGACCTTGGCTCTGTTGATGTGTTGGATTACATTTATTGACTTATGTATGTTAAACCATCCCTGCATCTCTGGGATGAAGCCTACCTGGTGGTAGTGTATGATTTTTTAAATGTGTTTCTGGATTCTATTAGCTAGAATTTTGTTAAGGATTTTTGCATCTGTGTTCATCAAGGAGATGGGTCTGTAGTTTTTTTGTTGGGTCTTTGCCTAGTTTGGGGATGAGTGTGATATTGGCATCGTAGAATGAGTTTGGGATAGGATAGCTCCTTCCTCTGCTTCTCCGAAGAGCTTGAGGAGTATGGGTATTAGTTCTTCTTTGAAGGTCTTATAGAATTCTGTTGTGAATCCATCTGTTCCTGGGCTTTTCCTTGGTGGAAGACTTCTGATTGCTTCCTGTATCTCATCGTAAGATATTGGCTTATTTAATTGATTTACTTCTTCCTTGCTCAGTTTGGGCAACTTGTATTTCTCTGCTAGGTTTTTTTTTTTCCTTTGTTGGTCGTGGAGCTTGAACTCTGGGCCTGGGTGCTGTCCCTGAACTCTTCAGCTCAAGGCTAGCGCTCTACCACTTGAGCCACAGTACCACTTCCATTTTCTGGGTGGTTTATTGGAGATAAGAGTCTCATGGTCTTTCCTGCCCGGACTGGCTTTAAACCATGATCCTCAGATCTCAGCCTCCTGAGTAGCTAGGATTACAGGTGTGAGCCACCGGCGCCCAGCCTCTTTAGAGAGTATAACTTTATAATTGTTTGGATGTCTTGGGTAGTTGTGATTTTTCCCGTGGCATCTCTGATCTGGTTAATTTGGGTTTCCGCTCTTCTTTTCTTAATTAATCTTGCCAAAGGTCTATCAATTTTATTTATTTTTTCAAAGAAGCAGCTTTTTGTTTTATTAATTTTATTCATTATTTTCCTATTCTCTATCTCATTAATTTCCACTCTTAATTTGATTATCTGGCTTCTGTCTAGTAACTTTAGGTTCCATTTTTTCATGTTTTTCTAGCTGTTTTAATTGCAACATGAGATTATTGACTTGGTCTGTCTCTATTTCTTGATGTGGGCACTGAGGGCGATAAATTTGCCCCTTGGTACTGCTTTTGCTGTGTCCCACAAGTTTCTTTGTGATGTGTCTTCATTTTCATTGAATTGTAGGAACTTTTTAATTTCTTCTCTCATTTCTTCTGTTACCCAGGTGTTGCTTAGAAGTGTGCTGTTCAATTTCCATGTATTTGAGTAATTTCTGCGGTATGCTTTGTTATTGAGAACTACCTTGATTCCAGTTGGCAAGCTGTTTTTTAAGTGAAGTGGTGGGAGCTGTACAGTGTCTAGGAGACTCTCCCAGCTGGGTCTCACGTCCTCGCCCCATTTCCAGCCACCACCTTCCATCAGGTACAGTCTGAAGCCAGGCATCTTGAAGGTTTAGAGGTGAATGGTGACACATGGGTGTCATTGGCAGGCAGGAGGTGTTGAGGGATTGACTGTAGAAGCACACTTCTTCCAGTTGCATTGTTAGACTTGGGTCTGTAAGAGGCAGGCATGCTGTGCCCAGGAGCTGAGACTTACTCTGAACATTCCAGAAGGTTTGCTTGTCAGTGGGGCAGCGTGAAGGAAGTTCTGGCCCTGCCACGAGGCAGAGAGAGGTTGGCGCTCCTGCTTCCTGCCGTCTCCAGGCAGACCAGCCACCCAGGTGGAGCTAGTTTTTAGTGAGCTAATTTTCAGATCAGTTCGCAGATAAGAATGGACAGATGCCTACTGTTCATGGTCCTGAATTCCAGTCTGAAAAACCCGAAATCCAAAGTGCTCTGGCATAGTGCTCAAAAAAGGTCTGGATGTTAGGCCAGATGCGGTGGTGCTGCGCTTCTAAACCTGGTCCTCCAGGGGCTGAGGCAGGAGGGTCTGGACTTGCACACCTAGCCTGGGCTGTGCATGAGACCTCTGTTAACACACAGAATACAAGTTTGGATTTGCAGAGCATTTTGGATTTCAGATGATTAGATTAGAGATGTTCACCGGAAAAGTCTGTGAAAATGTTCCAGAATCCTAAAAGCTGCAAAATCTGACACACTTCTCTCTGGGGCTTAAACTCTCAGGGCCTTGTGTTCTCGCTTGCTTTTTCTCTCATGGCTCTCTGCCATTTAAGCTATACCGCCAGCCTGGTAGTTGCTGGTCAATTGGAGATAGAGTCTCACAGACTTTTCTGACCAGGCTGGCTTTGAATCGAGGTCCTCAATTCTCTCAGGCTGCTGAGTAGCTAGGATTACAGGCTATTTCTAGGTTTCTTGCATGCTGGAGGGCGGGTCTCAAATCTTGATTTGACTCGTCAGATATTTTTGAGCAAGGAGGCTTCTAGCTGGTACTGTTCACTTGGGATTGTATCACATCGTTTGTGGTCCCCTGCTCAGCATGCTAAGCTGGCCCACTTGGTGAAGGGGGCAGGGGCCTGCTCTCTCCATCATAAAAGATGGTTGGTAAATAACCTACTGTTATTGGTACAAATCAGACCCTCTCCCTTCCACCGCAGTGTGTGGGGGATTGTACCATTTTCTCCATGACATCCTTACATTTTTCAAATTTTTCATTAAGGATCAAAATATCTTTCCTGCCCATTTTTGTATCTTTCCATCTTGCTTCTCCCAGTAACAAATGGGCTGCCATTTCACTCTGAAGACTCTTGCCTGTGCCTTGCACCCGTCACAGAATGATGATGTGGCTTGATCTGGAGACCAGAGCAGTGACAGGAGCCTGGCCCCTGTCCCTTTGTCACATCTCGGGTGGCAGCACAGAAGTGGCGGTATGTCTCTGATACGGTGCATTTCTCAGTCTCCTGGCTCCCAGGCTTCCCTGTTACCACCCTCCAGTGTCAGCTTATTGACTTCGTATGGAGGAAGTGCTCCAGCACTGCTCTCAGTGTGCGCCAGTGGGAAGATCCTGCCTACAAAAGCCTGTCGGCTGCAGCCCTGCTGTGGGGCGCAGAACTTTTCTGTTCTCCTACTGTGTGATCTGAGAGGCCTGGGCAGCCATTCCCGTGCCTTGCCTCTCCTTCAGCAGAGCTGCAGGGAAAGCCTCCTCCCGTTCGTAGAAATAAGTGTTTCATATTTCAAACCTGAATGGAATGATGATAGGATTTATAAAAGATACTAGGACCATTGTCTTGGGGCCAGTGAAGAGTTCGTGGGGAGACAGAGCACATCCGCCTGAAAATCCTTCCCGATGAAAATCCAGTCTGCTGTAAGTCACCCCTATTCCTCTAGCTCCTACCTCATCAGGTGAGCTCTCAGTGATAGACACCTCCACGCCATCCCTCCTCACACCATTCCTGGCTCCATTCAGTGTCCCCAGTGCAGAGAATTAAGTCTCTGTAAAAGTAGACTGCGGGTTTTACCAGGAGGTCACGGAGAGCCCCTCTTCCCTTGGCAGTCAGCAGCGAGCGCTCTGATTACACTTCATTTATCTACTTGGGAGGACTCGGAGGACCAGCTGGGCCCCTGTCTGCTCTCATCAAGAGTTAATTTCTGAGCGAGGTGCTGTGGTCATGAACAAGTGCACAAGGTACCCCGGTGGTCCTGCCAGACAAGAGGGGCCCTTAATTAGCAGCCACGTTCAATCAGGCTGCTTAACCCACCACGAGCTGGGGAGGTCATGTCCTTTCTGCCGCCCTGCCTGTAAACACAGAGCCCAGAGCAGGCCAGGACGCCCGTCAGCACAAGAGGAGGAAGGAGCCTTGAGGTGAGGGGCACTACATAGGCCTGATCCCAGAGACGTTCCAGTGGACGGCTGAGGGTTTGATAGAGGACTGAGAGTCAGCAGAGATGCTTTTGTTGGGCTTTAAAATGGAAGCATATTTTGTTCTTGACAGCATCATATTTCCCAAGCTGGACATCACACCTGCCTTCTTTGCTATTGAAAAATCACTTTCTCCAGGTGTGTGTGTGTGTGTGTGTGTGTGTGTGTGTGTGTGTGTGTGTGTGTGTGTGTGTGTGTGTGTGTGTGTGTGTGTGTGTGTGTGTGTGTGTGTGTGTGTGTGTGTGTGTGTGTGTGTGCACGTGAGTGCTGGTCCTAGAGTTAGAACTCAGGGCCCGGGTACTTTCCCTGAGCTCATTTGCCCGAGGCTCTACAACGTGAGCCACAGCTCCCCTTTTGGCTTTTTTTGGTGGTTAATTGGGCATAAGAGTCTCTCATGAAAAGCCAGCCTGAGATGGCTTCAAACAGTGATCTCAGCTTCCTGAGTAGCTAGGATTACAGGTGTGAACCACTGGCACCTGGCTAGGTCTCCTGATCTTAGCATCGTGGAGGGTTATGTGCCAAGACAGCCTAGGGTGGGAAGTCAGAGTTTCCACTGGCCCCAGCAGCATGAGGGCTTTAACCCCACTGAAGCACATGGCTAGCTGCAACACGAGGCTGCCCATACTTGTCCTCCACTGCCAGAAGCTGTGGGAAGTACATTGTCAGGTGACAACCATGAGTGCCAGGCCCTGGAGCTCAGTCGGCTTATTCACTATGGCTGAGCTCATGCAAAGCAAGTAGGCCCTGGAACTCTTGCTTTGTTCTCTGTAGAAAAGTATCCACTCCCACCTCGCTTACTCAGCAGCCATCTTCACACACACACACACCACTTTCTTGCGTTCCGATCATGTGGCTCTAACGTGCTCTGAGGCTGAAGGAGATGAAGGGAACATGAAGGCTGTTGAAGGGGATGAACAAGGACATCTCTGGTAATCATGAATCACCAGCAGCCCACAGGGCTAAGCACCTACCAGTGGGCGTTGTCATTCCATCAACCATGCAGCTGGTGAGTGGTGGTGATTTTGAGGTGATCTGCTGTGGTGTCCTGGAGCAGAGACCCTTGGCTACTACCCCTATGTGTACCAGATCAGCCTCAGGGCTAAGGATGAACCTTGAGCCCGGCCTGTGAGAGCCTTGATTTGCTTAGTATGGAAAACTCCAAATTCTTTCTGGTGATTAAAAACCCATGAGACAAAATCAGAAACAGCATGCTGCATTCAGATGCCCTGGTCAGCGATGCAAAGCATCACCTGGGAGTTTGAAATGAGCTGAGATAGAGCACCTGCTCTGAGCATCAGCGATGAGGGACCAGTCAAGAGGAACTAATGGAACCCATGGCAGACACGTGGAGCTGGGCACAGAAGCAGCAAACCGAAGGTCAGGAAGGGGATTGGTGGGCCACACTTCCTCATTTAAGGGTGAAATGCTTAGCATTTTCAAGGTGACTGTAAATGTTAGGCTTCATTCTTTATTTACCTGGTGGATATGAAGAGTGTTGTGTCTTGGTGTAATGAAGCATTCTGTTTCTGAAGTGAAAGCTGGAAGTCAGTCTCCCTTAAAAAGCTCATGGTCTGGTGAGGTAGATGGCCTGGGAACGAATGTGTTGGGTGTGTGAGCACACTGGCCTTCTTCCTAAAGGGGAAGTTGACACCAAATTGCCTGTTACAGTGCCTGATTCTTCCTGAAATGAGTATTATTAGCTAACAAGTCCATCCCTGAATTGCAGGCTCTTTCCCCCTTAACTTTGTAGGGTTTTTTTTTTTTCTTTCCACTTTTGCTTTGGAAACATAAATCTGATTCATGTAGAGAAAAATAGAATTGAAATTGGGGAATAAATCAGCGTAGGATGGCTCTTGCAGCCAAAACCTGTCAGAGCCAGGAGCTCTGCTGCCAAACTCTGCAGCCACATCCAGCGGCTTCACTGTGCGCCGCCCAGGCATAAGCTGAAACCTTGGCAACAAACTTCTGGACAAAAGGTCACCCTGCGCGAGAGTTTCTGGAATCCGGATTGAGTCTTGCATGTTACACTCTGATTTGAAAGGATAAAATGGTGCTTTAAATGTTTCATAAGTCCATCTCATCCTGCAAACAGAAATGTTGATGATTTAGATGGAGCGTAGGCAATGCAGTGAACCATTTGTCCGCCTGCGCCCTGCTGGCAGGCACCTCCTGAGCTAAGATCACCTATGAAGCCCGTTCCTGTCAGTGAGAAGGGGTGCCTTCCCTTCCCACCCTGCTCAGCCTGGGCTTCACCAGGGTAGCCGTTGCCATGACAGTGGTTGTTACTGAAGTCCCCTCAGTGTGGTTAAGAACTTGACTTGAGTTCGTTGTCATGATGATAGTTTTTAATTTAATCATACCCAGATCTGTACCCAAGAACCAGAGGTCTTATTTGGGGGTTGTTATAATAATTAATTCCCAAGTCACTTTTTTAACAGATTTACACATGACCACTGACTGAGAGGTCACTTGCTGGTCTGTTGTTTCTATTCCTGGGGTTCCATAGGGATTGGACATTTATTATGAGAATCCTAGTGAGAGGGAGAGAGGAACCAACCTAAGTCTGTCATAAATAGATTACAAGAATGCTGATGTTCTTGATGTTTCACACAATAGAGAGAAGAGATTTGAACCCAGATTTTTGCTATGGTTAGCTGTGAAATAATTATAGTTTTATATAATGTATGTAATATATACTTATACACATATAAGCAATATAATTTTACACCTTATATACAATATATAGTTATCTATAGTATAATATAGTTATATAATTATTGTATATGTCGTATAGTTATTTTTAGAAGGGTTTTATACTGTTACATATAAAATAGTAAAATTAGTATGCATTTATAAACTGTAATACATTCTTCTATATTATAAGCAAAATAAGATTGGTTACATATACAATATGTTATAAATATATAAATGTATTACAATGTATAATAGTAAATATAAATATATAAAATGAATATTTAAGTATATTTCAAACAGATAGTATATCAATAATATATACTTTAAATATATTTGAATATGTATAGCATTTATCTTGCATTATATATTATTAGGTACTATAAAACATTAAATGCAATGTGATAAATAATACTGTTGCTAAGAGCAAAAAGAGCAAACGGAAGTAAAATCTACCTACTTGCCATTTTTATCAACAGAATACCCTAAGTGCTTATAATAGAGCAAGGCCATAGTTTGTGGTCTTCCAGCGTTTTAGACACCTTTACTCAAAGAGAAGTTATTCTGCTATAAAAGAGTTAAATTGACATGCGCTCTAAGGGCTTTACAGACTGATGGTGCAGGCCTTGTCCCGAGGCGCGTGGGCTCTGCTCCACTTCTTCCTGTCATATCACTTTCATCCCTGTTCAAACTGAATTAGGAGGCGAAGCTCTTGTGTCCCTTTCTTACTGTCATCTTCTGTGTGGCTGCAATGGCATGTGGCTCAGGTGAGCCGAGTGGGAGCCAACTGTGTGTGAGAACTGGTGTCTAAACCCTGAGTTCCTGGAATTTCCAGTGGCCGTTGCAGGTTGGGAAATTACACACGTTTCTTTTGTGAACTGGGTGTGATTGGGCTGCTGAGAAAAACAGGCATCCGTGGCTTAGCATTTATCTTCTGTGCTGGAAAATCAGTTTCCTTATGGAAATACATCCAGACAGGGAGTTTCCTGCCTGTTCCTGCCATCTGCTGCGGGTGCCCAGCACTGAGGCCACATACAGCTGCTACCAAGACCATGGGGGAGCTGGCCATAGGGTCCATAGCCAGTCTGCGCCCTCTTTGCCATCTTGTCTCATAGCCGATGGAGGCTGGAACTGTAGTCAGCACCGGACCTCCTGTCCTGGTATGGTGTGTGTGTGGTCATCATAATAGCTTTTGCTCTGGAATTTTTCAGGTTAGGGTTTTAAGGTAACCAATGATGGAGTAGGAATGTTTGGTTTCTGTCCCCACATGATAGGGCCAACACTTAAGATGAGAGAGGATGGCTCACTGTCACTGGGAGCCCCTAATGCTGCTACTTACACAGGACCAGCTCCAGCCCCTCTCTCCTACCTCACCGGCCCAGTGGGGTTAGAGATCTCACCAACTGTGAGGACGAAGACGCTGAGAGTGGGGCAGGCATGGCTTGAGCCTTTGTGGCCCTGTGACTTGCCGTTTTTCTTATCCTGTTGGCTACTTCCACTGTTTCTGGGAAGCTGGCAACGTCTCTGCTTTCTCTACTTATTGTGTGAGTGTTGTTGTGGGTATCTGTGTCTGTCTGTGCAGTGAGTATTTACAGAGGACCCGCTATGCGCCAGGGGTGTGTTGTAAGTGCCCATGTCCTCATTAGCTGCTTTACTACAGACATGTCTGCTCCAGCAACATCTGCCTCTGTCAGTAGGAGTGACTCTCCATGCAGGCCCTTGCAGTGAACCCTGAAGATGAGGTGACAGGAACAGGCTAGGCCCGGAGTCTGTGGCTCATTGTGCTCAAGATGACAGTGCAGAAGTTGTTTCTTTCCTATGTTCTCTGAAGTTCACAGTGGCCAATTCATCAACACAGAAATGAGTCCAGTGAAACCCAGACAGCCCAGAGGAAAAAGACAGATGGAGTTCCCTCACAGGCTGCTTACAGTTTCATATCTTAGTCCACAAACTTCCCTGTGATTTGGATGAGTTACTGAATTTCCATCTTTCCAAATTTGAGAAGTGAGGCAGAGTGTTGGAGGAGCTTCCTCAGTCTCCGTGCAGAAATTGAGACTCTGGGTCTTCTGGAGGGATTGCATGCTGCATGGAGACTGGTTTCTGGTGTGAATGCTTCTGGTGGCCTGGGTTATCTGAATCCCAGAACACTAATTGGCCCTGCCAACAACCCGAGTCCTCCCAAACTCCTTGCCCCTTCCAATACATCTAATCCAAGTTGCAGTAAAAATCTAGTAGTGGAAAGAAACATGGCTTTGACAATCAGGACATTTTGTAAAGTCAAATTGGTCATTAAACGAATGGATCATTGGGAGAACTGATCCATGGTCACTGAAGTTTTATCAGGTGCTTTTTCTGCATCTGCTGAAAAAACCAGTGCAGTGTATTGTATCAATCCATTTCTTTACATTCTGGAAGAAATGGATGATCGTAAGGTTTGTACATAAAATTGAGCACCTTAAATTCAGTTGGCTAGCATTTTAGTTATGGCTTAACTATGTTTAAGAATGTATTTTTGAAAAAATGTTTTTGGCAGTAAGGGCTTGAACTCAGGCCTTTGTGCGGGCTATGAAGGCATTCTACCACTCAGCCACACCTCCAGCCTCTTAAATGCCTGCTTTATTTTCTTTTGTTGCTGTTAATTTTATTTGAAACGATTGAGTGTTAATGTTGCAGGTCCACTAGATTCATGAAATGGGTACACCAGCTTCCTTCCTTCTTTCTGTATATTGTGACACATAGTGTTTTTCACAGTTCCAGGTGGCAGCTCTTCTGAATGCCACTTAATCTCGGTTTACTTAAGCCACTGAGTTATTTTTGTAAACCTTGTCCTAATTAACCTTTGAAATTAAAAATAAAGTCCCTCTCTAGCTTCTTTGTTTTTCTTTTTTCCAGTGAGTGACCTAAATTAACTATCTGGTTAACTTCTAATGAATATTTATTTGCTCACTTATGTGACATTTATTTAGACTTATTGGGCATGTACTCTGCATGGGATGCTATCCAAGGCCCCGGGGGAGAAGGGAATGGTAGGGACCCTGCCCTCGGAGCTTCCAGAAGGGAGGTGGAGCTTGTCCACAGCCAGCTACAACCTGTACCTTGCTCCATGAAAGGAATGTTGTGGACTATTTGTCTCTCAAGGAATTGTTGTTTTACATATTGAGCTGTAAAGAAGAAAGTAGGTCCCCTAAATTTCTAATTTCAGGTAAGAATACAATGATTCATTAAACAGTTGTAAAATTCAGACAATATGTTTCACAATGTATATGGCACCCAAACTGAAGTCTGTTTCTGTACTATCTTAGTCTGTTTTCCACTGCTATATGAAACACCTGGGACTGGGTAATTAATAATGAATAAATGTGGAGACTGATTAGCTTTGGAGACTGGGAAGTCTAAGAGCATGGTACTTGGCAGAAGATGTGGCCAGGGGTGAGAAGCAAAGCCTTCCACTTCGGTCTCTCCTCTTCTTTTTATAAAGCCACTAATTCTGTCATGGGGGCCCCACCTGCCTGACCTCCTCTAATCCTAATCACCTCCCAATGGCCCAACCTCCAAATACCATCACCATATGGATTCAGGATCAAGTTTCCAACACGAGAACTTTGGGGAGACATTCAAACCATAACACGCAGCTTGTGTTGGAGAACCTATGGATGGTTACTGTCCTCATTCGCTTCCATCTGGAATGTATTAAAGTGTGAAAGCACGCGCGTCCTGGGGGGCTCCATCCTAATGCTTGGTAACTGCACTGTGGTTAAGTCTTAGCAGCCGCGGTGGGGGTGGGGTGCTCATTCATTTCACCTTATCTGCTCTCTATCTCATCCATTCTCTTTCTTCGAAGCACAGGGCAATTTGTGGTTACCATGCTTGGTGTTGCTATAAAGAAACTGAAGGCCCCTAGTTTCTGAACTACTAACGGGATATCTTTGCCAGAGACCAAAGTGAAGTTTATCACAAGCCTTATAACTCTAGTCTGACTCATTCCCTAGGCAACCTCATAGTCCTCTCCGGCCTCCATAACGGTAGAGGCCCCAGGCCTGTGAGCTTCGCCTTTCCCTTCTGCTACACACTGCCCAGGTCTGTGCAGCATCCATCTCACTCTTGCCACATCCAACCCGCCAAGTAAATGGGGTGGCTGGTGTAGTTCAGGTCTGGACAGCAATTTTCAGACCTCTGCTGTCCTCCCCCGTGGTCCCCTGAGCTGGCTGAACACACACAGCCCTCCCCCTGAGCCTCCTTTGTGGCACATCTTCCTTCTAACGGGAGAGAGTCTGTTGAAATGGTTGTTTTGGAACAGTTGTTTTTCTGTGGGAACTTCTCACTGCTGTGGGGCTCTGGATGAAAAACTCCAGTTCTCTGAGTTAGTCAGCTAGACATGAGGGTTGTAGGTAGTAGCTCCCATCTGGTAGCACTGTCCTGAACAGTAGTTGAAATAACAGACAGGCTTCACATGAGGCTGGTATAATAAGGTCAGTGGATAGTGATCCTCCTTTTCTTCTTCACTCATTAGTTTCACCAAGATGGTCAAGTGTCCGTTACTCCCCAGGGTTCCCTGGCCACTTCTGTTCTGACCACCCCAGTGAACAGTTAAAGCAGGTGGCAGCTGTCCCTTGTCACACAGAAGCCAAAGTGAGTAAGCACTCCTGCATGTGACAGAAGAAAAGGCTGCTTGTCTCCAGGGACTCAGCTCCTGGGGCCGCAAGGCCGCGCTGGTGATTGAAGCAGGGTCCCCTGGCAGGCTGCACTGAGGGACTTGGGGACCCCTGCTGGGTTTATGTCTTGCTTTCTCTCATGCACCTGCCAACCACTCTCTTCCTGGTTAAAAGTCACTCCATTCTAATCTGCCATTTTTCTTTCTTTCCTTCCTTTTTCTTTTATTGTGCCCATACTTCTTCCTTTTTTTTTTTTTTTTTTTTGTACCTGTCGTAGCGCTTGAACTCAGTGCATGGGTGCTGTCCCTTAGGTTTTTCATTCAGAGCTAACACTCTTACTACTTGAACCATACCTCATTTCTAGCTTTTTGCTGATTAATTGAAGATAAGAGTCTCAGGACTTTCCTGCCTGGGCTGGCTTTGAACCTCAGTCCTCAGATCTCAGCCTCTTGAGTAGCTAGGATTACAGCTGGTGTGAGCGAGCCACCAGTGCCTGGTTCTCTTTCCTTTTGCAAAGAATGTTTTTGCAGGTGTGGGACGGAGCGGGGACTCAAGTGGGTGGGGGGGTGAGCAAAGGGAGAGTGAGGGGTGGATGCACTTTATGTGAGAATGCATGAGAACACAGTAATGAAGCCCATTTGTGGCTTCTTAAAGGGGATGGGGGAGGAAATAAAGTAATAGAGGGGCAAATCTGGTCAGTTACACGCATGTCTGAACATGCCTTTTTTGTATAATATATGCTAACTTTTAAATTAGAATGTTTTGGGGGATGGGGCACGGCCTCATCTGCATGGCCCTCAACAGGCCTCTGCAAACAACACAGTGCACAGGACCCCGAGGCACCCTTTGTGAGAACCACCATCTTACAGGGTATGCAGGCCTGCCCCTGGCCCGGCGCCTGCCTGTCCATCTATTTGTCCGTCACTCCCTATTTCTCTCACACGGTAAAACCCATCTAGGGTAGGTTATATTTAATGGGGTGAGAAAAATCCGCTGGGTAAGAGAGAAGTTGCAGGTGAGGTCAAGCTGCCTGCTCCCCAGAGTGGATGACTCTTTTCTCTGGTCCCACAGAAAAGGAGTACACAAGAGCTCTTTTTATGTTTGATGTATTGCTTTAAAAACAACAACAACAACAACTATGGGTGTTTTTTTGTGGTTTTGGTTCATACCTCTTAGCTGGCCCAGCAGGAATTTGGCAGTTGGCTGATCTGCTTCTCAAAAATGCTGAAAGCTGCGTGGTTAGGAGTCACGCGGAGATGAGATATGTGGACAAGTGCTGCCTTGGTCTCCCTTCCCCGGACCAGGCAGGGTAGAGGGTCTCCATGTGCTGGGGGGGGAGGGGAGGGGTGGTCTATCAGTGCTTGACGTCAGTAGTGCATGTGCAGGTTCTGTTCATGGTTCTTGCTCATTGGTGTGTCGCTGAATTTTTATCATCAAGACTTTCTGGGTAAACTATGGCAGAGTGTGTATAGATTGTGTTCTAGACAAGTCTATACATTGCTTTCTTTTTCCTTTTTATTATGATTCATGTTCCTCAAAATCTCTGTCTGAGACGTGGTATTTAACCTGTTGTAAGTACAAGCCAGCTCAAACTGAGGCACACCCCCATTTATCATTTCCTGTCATTCTGTTTTCAAAGCACATCATCCAACACATCAGTTCTTGGCTTTAAAAGGAATCAGAAGCCATACCAGTGCCAGATCAACAGAGAGAAGTAGGCTTAAGGAAATTCTGCTGATTTCAAGATTTGGTAAATTGGGGAGAACACCAAATGCCATCTCCTCTGCCAGAAACTCATGTGTCCTATGGGCTGCTGGGCATGGCTCCCCGCCCCCCCCCCTCCGCAGTGGGATAGCCATGGACTCCCTGACCCTCCTCCAGTGCGGGTGCCACTCATTGCCAGATCCTAGCAGGGCAGACTGGAGACCATTCTGCCATCTGCAACCTTCCCTGTAAGTGAGGAGCAATGGCATACCCTGAGAAGGACTGGTGAACATGTAGTACCTTTGATTGTTTTGTGTCTTTAATATAAAGGTAACATGGGACCCAGCTTTGTCATCTTTGTGTTGTCACCTTTGCCCTACTCAATAGACAGAAACCATAATGCCCAAGATGGCCGAGAGAATAATGAAACCCATTTCTGTAAACTTGGCTCAAACCCTGGTGGAGGATAACGTTTTGAAAAATGTTATTTGGAAAAGCATTTTGGTAGTAGATACCAGAAGTCTTGGTGTCAAGACTAGGATTCTTGCTCCCAGTAACGGACCCTATTACCATTCTAGTAATTAGAATATTACTTCTAATGACCATGCTTGTAATCCTAGCTACTCAGGATAATGAGATCTGAGAATCAGAGTTTGAAGTCAACCAGGGCAAAAAAGTTCATGACACTCCTATCTCCAGTCTACCAAAAAACCAGAAGGAGTGGTGTAGCTCAAGTGATAGGGTACCAGTCTTGAGCAAAATAAGTCAAGTTAGAGTGTAATGCCCTGAGTTCAAGTCCCAGGGCCAGTGCCAAAAAAAGAAAGAAAAGGGAAAAGATATTAAAGAATATTACTTCTAGTAATCTGCCCTGAAGAAATAATCAGATATGTGGAAAACTCATTCTGAGGAAGATTTACAGCTATGTTTGTTGTATGTACTCCATCTATAGAATGATCATAGGCACAGAAATGCTCAGATCTATTAAAGTAAAAGGCGGGTTACATGAATAGTTAATAGATTAAGATCTTAAAACATGTTTATGAAAAAGGCCCAGGAAAATATTCGGAGTGACAATAGTCATGTGAGGATGTATGGTGAATCTTTGCCAGACTGTCTGCAGCATGGTTGCTCTCAGAATTTCAGAAACTAATAAGTAAAATGTCCTATGTAGTCCTGGCCATGGTTATGGAAAACATTTCTCTTAACTAAGTTAATGACAGATTATGTTAACATTTCCTAATTGATAGGTATAAACAGAATTTTAAGGGATATGTTAATTTACTGATAGAACAAGCTTGAATTCCTATTTTGATGCAAAATTTAAACTAATTAGATATATTTATGAAAAATAGGACTACATGTGTTCACTAGTTCCGACTACAGTTCTCTGGCTTGCTGAGTTCATTGTTTGTGACATTAGACGAACGATATGGAGAGTACTTGTCTAGAAGCAGACCTCACAGGGCCTGCGGAGCAGTGGGAGGAGTCTTTTACTGTGTTTTCTTATAGGGTAATCAGGGTACTCAGTTGCTAGAGAGAGGGACTCTCATGCCCACTAGAACTTTCCTAAAGAGCATTTTTCTGACTTAATGCCCTGGCTCACACCTGTAATCCTGGCTAATCAGGAAGCTGAGACCTGAGGATAGAGGTTAAAGCCAGCCTGGGCAGGAACATCCATGAGACTCTTATTGCCAATTTGCCAGCAAAAAGCCAGAAGTAGGGCTGTGGCTTAAATGATAGAGTGCTATTGTTGAACAAAAACTAAACTCAAGGATAATGCCCAGGCCCTAAGTTTAAACCCCAGAACCTGCAGGAACAGAAGAAGAATGTGTTTCTAGCTGAGTGTTGTTGTGTACCTCTAGAATCCCAGTATATAGGAGGCCAAGGCAGAGGCTCATGAGTTCAAGACCAGCCTAGGCTGCATAGTAAGTTCAAGGCTAGTCTGAACTACCAAAGAAAAACAGAAAAAAAAATTATCCCCCTCTCACCTCAAACAGGGCATCTTATAATAACAGCAAATTCTAACCACTGGCAGTTCAGACAGAGCTCTGCCACATGACACCCCCCCCCCCATTATTCATCTTTACCAAAGAAGTTATTCATCCTCACTACAAGTTTCTCTTGAGCTTTTTAAATGTCAGGATCATTCTAATAACACACTTGTTTTATATAAAAACCTCCAAGTGTAATTAATGGAGAGCTTCCCTTCCAGACCTTGCCCAGGGTCCCTCCCCCTCCCCCTCCCCTCACCCCTTACAGATCTGGACTGCCCTATGAACTTTCATCTTCCTCTTTGCATTTTAATGCTTATCGTAAAAAGCATTATGAGAATCTGGTCCAGGCACTTCCATTTTGAGCAAGCATGCCCAGCAGTTTTGACTGTTAGAACGCTAAGCTCTGCTTTCTGTTCTCGGCTTTATGAGGGTCATTCGGTGGGCCAGCATGATACATAGGTCCCCAAGTGTGTCCGTACCCAAAGGCCACCTGGGTGGCAGCGGCCCCCGCTGCTGACTGTGGTGTCCTCAGCACCTGCTCTGCTCCTGTGCGGGCCCTGGGAGCCTGGCACACAGTGTAGAGGTGGCTGTGCCCCCTTCGTGCTGACAGTGGCGTGAGTTCCTTGAGAACATTCTGTAGGACATTTTACCAAGCAGAGAGCACGGAGCACAGCGGACCTGCACAGAATGGCTTCAGTGAGATGCACTGTCTTTGCATGTGCAGTGGTGGCACAGAGTTTTCTAGAAGCTTGAGGGGGTTGAGTGAATCTTACAATCTGGAAATGGAATGAACACTTAAGCAAACTTGCCAGCCCGTCAGGGTGCGGGAGGGGGCTGAGGAATCATAAGCAGCCCGCAGTGCCTCCCCAGAGTGCCAGCCGCCTCCTGCCGCCTCCTGCCGCGGTCATGCGTGGCCATGCTCAGCCTGGCTTCCGCACCTGTGGCCAGGACAACGGCCAGGTGTGCACAGCATGTGGGGCAGCGGGTGGCTTTCTCAGTGCCTTCACACATCCATTCTCAGTTCTTCAGAGCCTTGCGAGGGAAAGGGAAGCCAGGCCTCCTCCAGACTGTCCTTGTATGTACGACAGCTCCTCAGACTTGCAGGATGTGGGTCTGGTGTAAAATGGCCTTGCCTGGATACACGGGCTGCCCTTCCTCTTAGGATGGTCCCACCCATACCCAGTGGGCCTGTCCACTTGACAGTTGAAGGAAAACTCAGCCTCAGCTGAGCGCCACATGCCCTGCAGGGCTGCGTACTGGGGACCCATGTCTTCAGGACCCTGGGCTGAGCTCAGGCAGGTAACCCCCCGGGTGTCCAGTAAAATACTTGCATGGGGTTGTCTGTGATAGCTGTCGTAAGGAGGAGCTCCCCGAAACCTCAGTCCCTCACTAGTAGAGAGGGTGTATCTACCAAACACACCTACCTGCCTGCCAGGTTCCCACCTCAGGCTCCACCAGCGCCTGCAGTGGAGCCTCCACTGCCCACCTGTGAGACGTGCGCGCTGCACATGCGCGCACACGTACATACAGCTTATGGATAGGTCAGAAGCCCATATTTTAGTGGTTTCTTTGGTTATTTCTTTACTCCAATAAGTTTCACCTTTACAAGGAGCTAATGTCATGTTGTATGTAGATAGAATTGTTACCTACAAATCATACTTTCTTTTCATGTGTATTTACATCTCTGGGTGTAATTAGGGGATTGCCCAGTCTTGGCCACCCCATTAAAGGGAGCTGTCATTGTCCAGACTCTCACGCCTCTTGTCCCTTCTCAAGTGGTCCACCAGGCCTTGTGTAGCTCATGATCCCTGCCCTGGTTTGGTTATTCACTGAGGAAGCAATGTGAGTTGCAGTCTCTCTGGAGCTAATGTGGCATTTGACTAACAGGGACCCAGTAAATTAATAGTTGTTATTTTTTAAATGGCACTCTGTTCTCCTTTGGTTTGGGATAACTTTCTTTTTCCCACTTTTTTTTTAGGGGGGAAAAAAACAAAGCAAAGAAAATGCATGGAAAAGATTTATGGATTTGGTTGGGGGAGGGGAAATGAAACCTCTCATAATAGTTTTTAAATTAAATTTCGTACCAGTCCAAATCCTTTCCTCCCACCCCTTCCTCTGATACTCCCTGGCCCATTAAAGCCCAGGATCCTGATGGTCTTCGCAGGGAAGTGATTTACTGGAATAAAGACGTCCTTTAAGTTTTACATTTTGGAACCTTCCCAGTGTGTCTGAACCTGGGTTTCAGATTTTACTGGCATTCTGTTGGCAAGGCGGCCTTCGGAGCCCTTCCTTATTTGAGCTTGTTTCCTCACACCTTTGGCAGTATGGTACTGTGTTTTTTAAGTTAAAAAAAAAAAAGAAAAAGAAAAAGTTTAAATTAAAAAAAGCACATACAAGTATATACAGGAGATTGATTGTAGGACGTCAGGCAGCATAAAAGGTCAGTAAGCACAAAAATAACAAGGGAGACAAGCTTTCTTGTAAAGGGCAGGATGGAGACAGGACGGGGCTAGGTCAGGGTGCCCCTTCCCACCATGAGCCCAGCACCATAGGCCATGAAGCCCAGCACCTCAGCCACTGGGACCCAAGGCTACAGGCCCAGCCGAGCGGAGGGGGAGAGCCTTACCTGGGAGAAGGCGGGCACCCAAAATGGAGGGGATGGCTCCAGAAGGAACCTCTGAAAAGCCAACAGAGAAAATAGTATCTCCCAGAGACCCAGAGTCGGGAGGGAGGTCTCTAGGAATGAACAAAGTCAGAACAGCTATTGTCCTGGACCTGTTGGCCGGATATCCATATATACCAAGGAAGCCAATCAAGACAGAAGGCTCTCTGTATTGTTAGGGAAGCCCTAGAGAATCCACGATTAAACTGAAACAAGTGAGGGACTTAGTAATGGAGTGGAATATAAAATGTCCCACCAGCACTGAAGCCAGCTTCACAGGGCTAGAGAGATGGGCAAGGTGAAGTTGGCAAGGAGAAGATGGAAAATAATCATTCAGATGAAAATCTGCTATAGGATTGGAGTGAGACCCAGGCTTCGTTCATGGAGGCCATAAATGCAGCAGATCACAGGGCACAGCCCTGCGTGGAAGAAAGAAGCCCCTTGTCCCGTTGAGCGAGGAGCTAAGCTGGTGCTAAGCTTCCTGGTGGCAAGCATGGCGGGCGCATTGGCTGCTCTGGCAGGGTGGGGCCCGAGGAGGGTTGTAGAGAGAGGCTGAGGGGGAGGGAGGAAGGGTGATGGTCGGGACAGAAGGTGCTGGAAGCCAGCTGGGAAAGGAAGAAATTCTTCCTAGTAACTACCCGGAGCAGTGACAGTATTGAGATGGAAGTATGGACCAAGCCAGGCCCCTGGGAAGGTGGTATATCCCTCTCTGAAGGAAGAAACTTTTCACCCTCAAGCTGTTTTGTCCACCCAGTAATCTGTAGAGCCCCCCCCCCCCCCGCCCCACACACACACCTGTACCTAAGAAAACACCTTCTTTACTTTATGTAAATATGATGAGGAATTTTGACATGTTTGAAACAGAGCAGGGAAAATACCTAGGTAGATATACAAGGCAGAGTAAATGAACTTTGCCTCAAATATAGTGGCTTGTATGATTTTTGGACATTTAAGATGACTCTGTTTCAGTTATTTTTTTTAAAATTAAGACGCGGTGGCTAACGCCTGTAATCCTCACTACTCAGGAGGCTGACATGTGAGAGTTGCAGTTCAAAGCCAGCCCGGGCAGGAAAGTCCATGAAACTGTTCAGTTAACCACCAGAAAACCAGAAGTGGAGCTGTGGCCCAAATGGACCAGATGGGCACTAGCCTTGAGCAAAAGAACTTAGGGACACCACCTAGTCCTTGAGTTCAAGCCCCAGAACTGACCAAAAAAAAAGAAAAAGAAAAACAAGAAAAAACCCAGCTGGGCACCAGTAGCTAACACCTATAATCCCATCTATTTAGGAGGCTGAGATCTGAGGATTGGCATTTGCAGCTACTCTACCACTTGAGCCAAAGCTCTACTTCCAGCTTATTGCTGGATATGATTGGAGATAAGAGTCTTAGGGAGTTCCTGCCCAAGCTGGCTTTGAACTGAAATCTTCAGCTCCCAGACTCTTCTCCTCCCTCCTTGGCTCTGTTTCTTTTATGCCTGGGAAAGACTTGATGAGGGATCTTGGAGGATGGATGTCACTGGAAGTTGAGCAAGGCTGTCATCACTGAGAAAAAACAGAAGGAGAAGGAAGCAACAAAGAAAAGCACAGTTTGGGACTAGGTTGTACCCACAGGTTACAAAACACCAGGCATTAGCTGGGCCTCTAAGTGCATGGAAATGGAGATGCCAAGGACAGCCAGCCAGACTCACAGTGGGGCTGTGGAGGGGCCTTCTTCCCCAGGCTCCACAGGACCAGGGCACAGCTTCCCAGGCAGGCTGGCCCAGGGTAAACCCTCCCCACAACCAGGGGACCTGCATGGCTGTGCCCTGTCCAGTCTGCAGGGATGACTCAGCTCCAGGAGAGCTTGTCATCCATGCCGGTGGTCCTCTCCCGACAGGAAAAGGTGATGTCACCAACCAGAGAGCCTGTGGGGGCACTTGACCTACTCAGAAGGAAAGTGGGCCGTAAACCAATCTCTGCTTAATGTGGTTTTCCTGATTATAAAGTGAGTGAAGATTCTAATGGTAATGGTGGAAATACTCAAGATTTCAGACAAAAGCAAAAAAGAAATAAAAATCACTTGGAATCATACTATCCAGAGATTAAAGAGATAATCTAAAGAAGAAATTGAAGTCATGTAATTCTACTTCTACTTTCTAGAGATAGCCATTGGTTATTTTGGTTTTTTTTGGGGGGGGGGTGGTTTGGGGAGAGGGCAGATCCGGGCTTGAATCCATGGCCTAGGTGCTATTCCTGAGCCTCTTTGTGCTCAAGGCTAGTGCTCTACCACTTGAGCCACAGCGCTACTTCTGGCTTTTTCTGAGTAGTTAATTAGAGATAAGAGTCTCACGGACTTTCCTACCTGGTCTGGCTTCAAACCTCAGATCTCAGCCTCCTAAGTAGATAGGATTACAGGCGTGAGCCACGGGTGCCTGCTACCACTGTTAGTATATATCCTGGATGCTATAAATTTAAATTTTACTTCAAGGGAATCACACCATGATATTGTTTTAAAATCTTCCTTTGGGAGAAAAAAAAAAAAGGCAGCTGGGCGCTGGTGGCTCACACTTGTAATCCTAGCTGTTCAGGAGGCTGAGATCTGAATATGCTGGTTCAAAGCCAGACCAGGCATGAAAGTCCGTGAGATCCTTATGTCCAATAAAACCACCAGAAAACTAGAAGTGGCACTGTGGCTCAAATGGTAGAGTGCTAGCCTTGAGCTGAAGAACTGAGGGACAGTGCCCAGGCCCAGAGTTCAAGCTTCGCAATTGGGGGGAGGGGGGAAGCAAAGACCAATATAAGAATATCCATAGCTATATATTTAATATCTCATTTTAATAGCTCCAAAATTTTTCTAATCATCAGAAACTTATTTGGTAAAACGTGTGTGTGTGTGTGTACACCAATATCAGGGCTTGAATATCCATGTATTTTTAATATAATGTCTATCTGTATATTTTTAAAAGTCCGAGGAAAAGATGTACTTTTAATATGAAAACGGACTTATCTGAGTGATTTATTTCCCACTTTATAATTTTCTTTTCAAGTAATTCTCCCCACAATAACTGCAGCTAATGTTTTGGCATATTACTTTGTTCCATATTTTGTCACATTACACTTTAAACAGTGTTATTCTAAGTCATCACTGGAATTGTGCTGTGCGTAGGGCCTTACATCCTAACTCAAGCACCTGCTGTTGTCAGTGGGCCCTCACCAGTGGCTGGAACATTTTTCATGCAGGGTGGTGACATTTTTCACCCCTCTACTGTGGACTGTTAAGGTTGTTTCTGGGCTTTCACAGTTTGTCGGTAATGCTAACAAGATTTGTGAACTTGAGTTAACTTGTTTTATTCCTTGGGTTCAATTCTAGAAGGATTGGCACTGAATCAGAAAGTATAGCATTTGTAAGGCTGACATTCATATGAACAAACTGGTTTTAGGAATTTCCCTTTGTTATTAACAGCCTCCTGCTCATTAGTTATAATAAAACAAGGACTACAGGTATTGGTGACTATTAGTTTCTGTCTAAAGCAAACCTTTTTGGCATTTTTCCTAAAAATAGTTATAAACAATTAGTGCAAGTAATATATCTAAATATAATTTTGCCAGAAGATTCAAATAATTTTAAATTAAAAATGATAGATGGCATCGTAGAAAAATCTAAATAAGACAAAGGAAAGAATTCCTAATAGAGCCACCATTTTGTCAAATCTTTTTCACTCCCTTTTTTCTGTGCGTTTTATATAGCTAGAATAAAAGTATTTATCACATGTTTCTTCGTTGGTTTGGCAGTGCTGGGGCTCGAACAACAGGCGCTCTACTCTTTGAGCCATGCCCCTGGCCTGGTATCTTGTGTTTTATTTAGCATTTGATTGTAAGCATTTCTTCCATACTCCTGTGCAGTCTTCATTAACTGTCATTTGACTGATTACAAATTGTTCAGTTAGTGTTGTTTACCACAATTCAGCTTACTATTCCTGTATTGAACAATCAGATCATTTCTGAGTTTCTGCTTCCCTAACCATGGCTATTTCAAATTCCCAAAGTCTGTGGACTGGGTATACATTTAAATTCTCATTCAATCAGGGTTCCTCTGGTTCCTCCTAAATTAGTCTTGATTATCAAAACTTCATCTTGGGCTGGGAATGTTGTTTAGTGGTAGAGTGCTCACCTAGCATGCACAAAGCCTTGGGTTCAATTCCTCAATACCACACAAACAGAAAAGGCCGGAAGTGATGGTGCATGGCTCAAGTGGTAGAATGCTAAGCAAAAGAAGCTCAGGGACAGTGCCCCGGCCTTGAATTCAAGCTTGAGTTCAGGACTGGCAAAAAAACAAAAAAACAAAAAACTTCATCTTAATGGCCTTGCAAAAATCAGCCTACTCCTGGCAGAGCACCCTAGGGTACCCTGTGTCCTCAGTAACGGGACTGACTTGTCCGCAGAGCCATCCTCCCAGGGTTCCAGAAGTTTCAGCCTGAGAACTCAGACAGCACTTTCTTAAGTCCTGCTTTGATACAGCAATGAGTCCCAGTCACAGAACCTTTTATTCCACAGCCTTAGCCAACCAAGAAAGAAAATACACAGGCAAGGAATTATTACCAAATATTTTCCTTCTTTCCTTCCCCACCTCCCTTCCTTCCCCCCTCTCTCTACTTGCTCTCTTTCCTTCCTTCCCTCTGCTCTGCTTCTTGTCTTTTTCCCTTTCCTTTCTTCCTTCTTTCCTTCCTCTACTTGCTCACCTTCCTTCCTTCCTTCTTTCTCTCCCTTCCTCCATACTTCATCTCTCCCTTTCTCTTTCTTCCTTCCGTTCTGTCTCTTTCTCTTTGTTTGTTTGTTTCTTTCTTTCTCCTCCTTCCTTCCTTCCTTCCCTCCCTCCCTCCCTCCCTCCCCTCTCTCTCCCCTTTTTTTCTTTCCTTCCTTCTCCTAAGGAAAACAGAATTGACAGTTTACAAATAGGTCTGTTGACAGGAGCCGTGTGGTTATCAGCATGCACGCACGAACCTGCAGCCTCAGGTTGTGTGAGTGAGCACTAGCTCTGTGCATGCCCCCTCCCCCCCCACTTCTCCAGCATTTCCGCTTGGCCTAAAGGCTGGCTTCACTCCTCTATCAATATGCCCTGCCTGTTCACTGCTGCCAAGCCTCTAGCACTTAAATGTGCCTGCTCCCTTCTCTTTGTTCTAGAAGCTTGTTTGGTTTTTCACCTACCCCTTTTTCCTGCACCCCCCCCCCTTTCCCCATCATCCCCACCCAATGTAGCATTTGACTTTCTACTGTCCACATGTTTATTTAAAGAACATCCCCTCTCGCCTCTACCCAGAGAGGCTGAGAGAATGTTAACCCCTTACATGGACAAAGAATCCTTCTTAGGGTTTTCTGCCCATCCTGCGTGAGCGAGGATGCTTTATGCCCGGAGGTTTCAGGCATGCCTCGTCTCAATGGGTCATTCATGATGTCCAAGAGAAACACTGGTAGGCTGTATTTCATGTGCAGTGGCAGCGGGGCCGCTCCTGGCTGGCCCGCCCTCAGTCCTGGGAAGGTGCCCCCCCCCCAAGGCCCTGCCCCTCTCCTGGCTGGCCTGCCCTCAGTCCTGGGAAGGTGCCCCCCCCCAAGGTCCTGCCCCTCTCCTGGCTGGCCTGCCCTCAGTCCTGGGAAGGTGCCCCCCCCCCAAGGTCCTGCCCCTCTCCTGGCTGGCCTGCCCTCAGTCCTGGGAAGGTGCCCCCCCCCCCAAGGCCCTGCCCCTCTCCAGTCAGATGTCCTCAGGCTCCACCTCCCAAGTGTAGCTGTTGCATCTCCCAGTATGCAGGCCAGACCAGGCCAGGCAAGCAGAGCTGTGTGAGCCCAGGTACAGGGGCCTGCTGCGCACTTCTTTTCTCCACTTCTCATTTGAGTTGCAGCCATGTGTGCCTGGTTCCTGGAGCCTGCAGGAGCTCATGAGCATAGCTCAGAGCTAGCTTTCTTCAGGGCTCTGTCTCCTTGCAGGAGTGCCGGGAGCACTGGTTATTGCAAACTCTGCTCAGCCTGAATTCAGCTCTGCCCCATCCCTGCCCTACTGCTCCCTACCCTCAAGTAAAAAAGGAGCTTTTCCAAAGAGATTCTGCCAGCTGTTCTGAGAGATGGGCAAACCTGAGTTTTGCTGTTTGATATTCCCTGCCAGGAAGTACCTCTTCTCAGCACAGTGCTAGATCAGCAACTACTGGGAAGGTGAAGGAAAAAGAAAAACACTGAATATGGAGTTCAAATATGGAGAATCAGCCAGGTGCTGGTAGTTCACGCCTGTAATCCCAGCTACTCAGGAGGCTGAGATCTGAGGATTATTATTTGAAGCCAGCCTGGGGAGAGGGAGGGGACGGTTGACTGAGAGACTCTATAAAGTGGACCTGTGGTTCAAGTAGTAGAGCTTTCGCCTTGAGCAAAAACAAAACAAGCGAGAGCATGAGGCCCTGAGCTTAAGCCCTAGCACCAAATCAATCAATAAAAATAAAATTTGGAGAATGGAGGTTGGAGGAAATTCTTATAAGGAATGAATTTTGTCTCTGTGGGGTTTCCCCTGATTTTCATTTTGGAAAAATAAAACACTAATATTGACTGTGGCCTGTTTAGTGGTGACAGTATTCTTTCTGCCTGCTATTCTTTCTGCTTTCTGCCTGTTTGTGTTCTTTTAAACAAAACAGTTTTAAAAGCAAAGTCAGAGTCTACAATGATCCAAGGTTCTCGTGAGTTCTCAGAAGGTGTGGATTTATTTACTACAGTTAAAACATAATTAGTTCTCAGGGGATAGTGGGCCTTTTAAAAAGCTTTATTACCACCGGATTGGTTTCCTGAATAATCAGAAACTTCTGCTAGGGTTGTAGACTAGTGTTTGAACAGAAAAGGCTCCGTAAGTAGAAACAAATGTCAGGAATTCCCTGTTGTCACTTGAAGACGGTACAACGCAGTAGCACAAGAGCCGAGAAAGAAGGGACAGAATATTCCAAAGGAAAGCCATCTGACCAGGTCTCAGTAAGCTGAACCGCAGCTCCTCACGCACTTCTTTGCCTTTAAGTGGTGTCTGCTTCTTCCCTTTGCAGTCCCAGGTCATTGTCCCTGGGGCTGCACATCCCTGCCACCTGTTAAAACCCCGCCTGCCCTTCCTGGGGCACTGACTCACACCAACCCCACCGCCTTCTCTCTGAGCCCTTGGTCCCTCCTCAGCATGGCCCTGTTCTGGCTGACCAGTTTTTCCCACCATTCCTAGGTTGATGTTTGAGATGCCCCAGGAAATGGGTTTAATCGCCATTGCAGTCCGCCAGACCCAGGGCAAAGGTCAGTCGTCTTTTGTTATCTGCTGTTATTTTTCTTTCCCCAAATCTGTGATTCTAGTGGCCAAGGAGCCCGATGTCTGAGAGAGGGTAGCCTGAGAAGACTGAAGGTGGGAGCTTTTCTGCTTTTATGGCCTGCTGCTGAAACAGAGCCGACGGGAAGGAAGAACCTTGGGAAGAGCCGCGGGGAGAGTGCGGCGCCGCTCATACTCTTCTTGGTGTGAGCCACTCAGCATTTGCTGGTGATGGTTTCAGTGCCCAGTCTCTACATTCTCTCCTATGTTCTGGGCTTCGCAGCTTGAGACTAAGCCAGTTCTAGAGACATTTATTTCCCAGGAGGTCCTCTTGGAGGGGCTCCATGTATCTGTAGTGTCCTTGGAGGAGGCTTTTGTTGGCTGTTCCTTAGACTGCCTTGGAATTTACATGCAGAGGGACATTGACAGTACTCATCACCAAGTGACCCAGGGAGATGCCGAACGCTGCTCTGGGAGGTGACTTGGGCGCTTTCTTCCCAGGGCGGTGCTGGTGGTGATAGGGGTCAGAGGGAGCATTGTCACAGAGCCCTGCCAGTCCCTGCCCTCCCAAACCTCAGCCGATTCCAAGCCGCCCAAGAACTTCAGCTGGGAAACCCTCAAGGCTTCTCAGAAGCAGAGGAGTAAGGAGTCTCCTGTTTTCCTCTTCTTTCCCTTGAACCTAAGAGGAAAAGAAGTATTGCATCAAACTCTGGGGATTTGATATTGTAGATTAAAAAAAAAAAAACTTGGGTTCATTATACCTCTCCTGTTGTGTTGGTCTGGCTTCGGGTTTTAGGACAAACAACTCAGTGGGTGTCAGAGGTCACTTTCTAAAAACAACTCTGGAGATAATATCCACAGACCATAGCAGATTTAAAACATGCAGCTCAGGATTTGGACACTTACAAGTGCATGAAGCCCCAGGTTCCATCTTTAACACCAAAAAAACATTTTTGGTGATACTTATAAGGTTTGAACTCAAGGGCTGTGATCCTGCCCTGTACTCTACCACTTGAACCATACCTTCTACCTTTTTGCTTTAGTTATTCTTCAAATGAGGTCTTGCATTTGTGCCCAGACTTGCATGGATCCCGATCCCCCTTATTTACCCTTCCTGCATAGCTAGATAACAGATGTGCACTCATCATACCTAGCTTTTAGTGACTCAGATGAAGTCTCATCACCTTTTTGCCCAGGCCAGCTTTGAACTGAGATCTCTGCCATTCAGGTAACTAGGATTACAACAACTGCATCCAGCCCCTAGGTTTTTTTTTTTTTTTCTTCTTCTTCTTTTAATTTAAAGAAGAAAGATATGCAGGTCTGGTTGTCAGTATATTGTATACCCAGCACCCATTTTCCAGAATTGCCATTCCTGTCCCATTGATCATCTGCTGAGAATGGAACTTGAGATTTCATCAGCAAGGCACAAATACTGTGCCCACAGACACAGAGCGCTATACTAGCACGTTATGCTAGTCGCGTTACGCTAGTCACGTTACTCTGTCATGTTACGCTAGTCACGCTAGTTATGCTAGCAACTTTTTCAGCCACAGAGCATCAAATTTTAAAGCACCTTTCTATTTTTTAATTAGTCTCAGAATATTCAGAACTGTTACTAAGCCAGGGTGGACTCAAGCGCGATGGTTGTCCCATGGCCACTCTGACCCAGAGCACCTGGCTGTGTTTCTGGGCTCATCAGCAGCTTCCCAACACCCTGTGTTTCAGGGTGGGGTCCGAACACCTGGCTGAACCATAACAGGCCTGTATTTCAGGACGGGGACCGAACGCCTGGCTCAGTCCAGTAGGATGTGCCCTTTCTACCCTGCTGATCTCCATCCCACTGAGGTCCCAGCTGGGGCAGAGGATTCCTTTTGTCCAGCACCTGATGTCCCTGGCTGTGGTGGAGGCAGTGCGGTCCATGCCCAAGTATCAGGTATGTACATTACAGCCGGTTCCCTTTACAGGCCTTTCGGGCATATGGAACGTGGCTTGTTATTTGGAGTGTATGTTTGCATCATTGGTGCATTCTTTGCATAAGTCAGCACCAAAACGATCTTGGGATTTTGTTTTGTCTTGGTTTTTTTTTTTTTTTTTTTTTTTTTTTAATGTCACTACTGAAGCTTGAACTTAGTGCCTTGCATTTTTGCTAGGCTTTTTCCACTCAAGCTGGTGCTCTGCCACGTGAGTGACACCTTCACTTAGGGCTTTTTGCTGGAGATAAGAGTCTGTTGGATTTGTGTGCACTTCATGGCCCAGAGCTCAGCCTCCTGAATAGCTAGGATTATAGGCGTGAGTCACTGACACCTGGTGGGTGAAAACATTTTTAACCCTGACAACAGGGTTAAATTAAATGTCTATTTATCATCTTCATGGCTTTGACTTTTACCTTGAGCCTATCAGTTCATTCAGTGTGCATTCTCTGCGCTCCTACTGTATGCAGAGGCTGTGCTAGGCGCGCAAACACATGGGGAGCTTTGCACCCATGGTGCCCCGAAGCAGCGCCCAACACAGCTCCTGCCCTTCCCACATACAGGTGGGTCTCACCACAGGAGTGACTTTTATTTTGATTTGCAGTTGTTTTGGAACAGAGCCCCATCAGCCCACATGGATCAGCTATCAGAAGGTTGACATAGATTCCCTCGTGCAGGTTCCCATCTGTATGGCCTTCACCGGGTGCCAACTTGTCCTTAGCTGGATGTCACTCACCGTCAGTGCACAAGTCAGGGCCTTTGAGCGCCTACCAGCAGCCCGGCTGCTCCTTAGGTCCTGGGCCTCCCTGCTGGGCCCCAAACCTTTCCCTTTCTCCACACATTCCTCTCTCTCTGCATCATTTTTAGGGTTAAATTCAGGGCCCTGTGCTGTTTAGGCACTTGACCCATGCCATCCCTGGTCCCTTTACTTCTTAGTTTTATTTTCAGATAGGTTCTCACACTTTTGTCAAGTGCCTGAGACCTCAGTCCTCCTATCTCCACCTCCTGAGAAGCTGGGATTATAGACATGTACCACCATTTCTAGATTCTCTCTCTGCATCGTGTATGTTTGTATGCATCCTTTGAGGCCTAGCTTAAGTGCCCTTCCCTGATTTCCCCAGCTGAGCCTCTTCCCTCCTGCAGGATCTTAATGCAGGTTGCTTTGAAGCAGAGCTGTATGTGCCCCATTCTGTTTCCCACAGTTCCCTTCAAAGAGAAGTTCTCTTTGAAGACAGGATTTCTTTTACATCCCCCCCACCCCAGCTACTGACTGCAGTTCTTTATACATCCAAGGATTGTAGCATCTGTTGGAATAAATGATTGAGGAAAGGAAAATGAAGTGCATAAGCTTCTTGCAGGGAGAGAACCCTGAGGGTCCTTGAACTTGATTGGAACTCCATGGGGGGTGGGGGCATACAGAGACAGTTCATGTCCCTCATTCACAAGGCCAGCATCTTCAGAATGTGATTTTGTTGATGAGAAACAAATGGGGACAAGGGAAAATGCTGAGTTTATGTTGCATTTGTTCTAGAATATGCCTCTTAACCTCCTAGCCCTATCAGGTACTTTAATATTAATTTGTCCCCCAAAAGTGATTAGCTCTCTGAAAAAAAGAGAGAGGGTAAGGCCCATGTTCTGTTAGTTTTAGAGTATTCTGCTTGTCTTCCTTTTTGCTGGATGACTTCATCAGGTCTCTCTATGCCCTGATATTGCTTTATTAATGTATGGATTTTCTTTTAGGATATCAACTTACGAGTAAAGTGGCCCAACGATATTTATTACAGTGACCTCATGAAGATTGGTGGAGTTCTGGTTAACTCAGCACTCCTAGGAGAAACATTTTATATACTTATCGGTAAGTTTTTAAGCTTTCCACACCAGCATTTTTTTTAGATTAATAAAGAACAAAAATTCAAATGGTGCACGCAGGCATGCACGCACGCACGCACGCACGCACGCACGCACGCACGCACGCCTGCCTGCCCAGGCAGGTGATGTGCAGAGAGCCTTTCCTTTGAGCGTTCCAGGGTGATGCGTATGTGTAGAGGGCCTGATTGGCTGAAAGCCCTCCCCATGGTCCATACTTCCTATCTGTGGCCATGGAAACACCAGATAGATACCTGCAAAAATAAGTATTTTTTTCTACCTTTCTCCCCTCCTGTTTTGATTCCAATCTGAAATGTGAGAATAAACAATAAGGAAGCTAATTTTAAAAACAGTTCTGCCACTGGCCTTGTATTTGTATCCTGACCTTTGCAGCTTGAAAGATTGCCTTGTTGTAACCTTCCAGACCTGCTCCAGGCTGACTGTGGCCAACCAAGGTGGGGTGAAGAATCCCATGCTTCCATTCAGCCCAGGCAGATCAGGCAAGGAATGATTCAGAGGCAGCTTGAGAGGTTCGTGGGTCCCTGGCTATTCAACAGCCAGCCTCCCTCAAATGCCACACAGTCTAATGGGAATTCAGAAATCAGGACCAGACAGAAAAACACCGCATGTGTTAGAAATGCCAGCTGAAGAACACAAGGCTCGTGCTTCCAGCGGTTTCCAAACTGGCATGTGACTGGACCGGCTACCTTTCCCCTTTCCCTTTTCCTCCTTTTTTTTTTTTTTTTTAATCTTTCATGCTGGTAGTAGGGCTGGAACTCAGAGCTTGAGTGCTATCTCAGCCTTTTTGCTCAAGGCTGGTACTCTGCCACTTGATCCACAGCTTCACTTCTGGCTTTTTTAAAAGGTGGTTAATTGGGGATAAGAGTTTCACAGACTTCCTGCCCAGGCTGGCTTTGAACTGCAGTCCTCAGATCTCAGCCTCCTAAGTAGCTGGGATCACAGGCATGAGCCACCAATGCTCTGCCTATAACCAATATATATTTTTTTTAATCACGGCTATTTTAAAAAGTGTCTTCCCATTATATTTAAATGCTTCCCTTTATATATTGAAAATGGTGAACACTTACAGAAAAACTGCGTTACCACATGACATCAGTTGTGACTTCTGCTGGGATTTTCTCCCTAGAGGAAGGGAAAACATGACAGCCTTGTAGTCTACTTCTTGCAGTCTTCCTGTCCTTGGTAAAGACACCTGAGTTTGGCCGAGGCCCCTCTGCCCACTGCAGGGGCCAGCCGTGCTCTAAGGAGGGTGATGGTAGTTACCAGCTCGGAGGAGCCCATGCACATGCTCCTCTGGCACACTCCTTACAGGCTGGCTTTTGGAACCTGAAAAAGCAAAACCACGCTGAATGCGTCCATCTTCTTACTAGCAGTGTCTCATCAATACCCAGGGCTTCCAAGGAAAAAGTACTAGGAGATATATATACTAGGAGTTTACCCATGAAGCCTTGGGTAAAATTCTGTGTCTTCAAGCTTGTGTTCTATCATTCCAGTAGAAGAAACGAGATTGTGTTTTGTATCGACTTAGGGCAGAGCTACAGTTCTTGGCTAGACCACAGGGGCAATCATTAATTCAGAAACAACACTAGAGGTTCCATTGCATGTGGCTCTGTTTTTTTTTTTTCTTCCAAATTGTTTGTGGGATGGTTGAGATGGCCCCTGCTTGAACAAGAATAATAGAGGAGGAGCGTAAAGGAAGGTATGTTACACTCTCAGTGGCCAGAAAGGAAGACAAGGAAACAGTAAGTTTATAATCAAAACTGGAACTTTAGGGCTGAGGATGTAGCTCGGTGGTAGAGCGCGATGCTGGGTACAATCCTCGCCCTCACCAACACCAGCAGCAGCAAGCTCTCGCTTCTCACAGGCTGTGAAGTTTGTGATACCTTGGAAATATCAAGCTGCGCATTCTCTCACTTTTGTGTCTGTGTGTGCGCGCACAGGCTTTGGATTTAATGTGACCAACAGTAACCCTACCATCTGCATCAACGACCTCATCACAGAACACAACAAGCAACACAAGACAGGACTGAAGCCCTTCAGAGCTGAGTGTCTCATCGCTAGGGCTGTGACTATGCTGGAGAAACTGGTCCACACGTTTCAGGACGAAGGACCCCAGAGCATTCTTCCCCTCTATTATAAGTACTGGTTGCACAGGTTGGTGCTTGCTTAGTCTTCATTCTTTTAAATTTCCTTTATTAACTTTTTACTTTCCTTTATTAAGTCAGTAGTTCAGTGTCTTAAAATGAGGGACTGAGAGATGGAGACTGACCTGAGTGAGTGAGTGTGAGTGTGTGTGTGTGTGTGTGTGTGTGTGTTTGCACGCGCCCTCAGGCTTTAACTCCACCTGAGTGCTGTCCATGAGCTTTTTCGGGTAAGGCTGCCACTCTCCCATTTGAGCTATACCTCTACTTCCAGTTTTTTGGTGAATTGGAAATGAGAGTTTCACAGACTTTACTCCTTGGGCTGGCTTTCAAACTGCAATTTTCAGATCTCAGCCTTCTGAGTAGCTAGGATTACAGGTGTGAGCCACTGGTACCAGACCACATAATTATTTTCACCTCCACGATGGAGAAGCCAAGTGAACACCATTAATGATGTTTCTGTCTCAAGGTTGCATTTTTAGAGGATGGTGATAGGACAGTGATTCTGTAGGAGATTGTTCCTGTTCTCTGGAGACACAAACTAAAATCTTTAATATTTAAATATTCAAAATATTTAATATTTAAAGTGTCAAGATAACTGCAAACAGTGGCACATACCTGTAATCCCAGCTATCCAGGAGGTGCAGACAGGCTCATGAGTTAGAGGTCTCAAAAACAAAATACAGTTCTGGGTTCAATTCTCAGTACCGCAGAAAAAGAAAGGAGGGAGGGAGAAAAAATTTTGAAATCTGAAACATCTTTAAAAGATGGGGAAATACGTGTGGCAAGAAAGAATGCAAATAACGTATTATTTGGTGAGAGTTTTAATGAAGAGAATATGAAGTTTACTGTACTCTTCTTTAAACTTATTTATAGGTTTGAGCTGCTTATAAATCTACTTATCTACTTTGAACATTGTTAAGGATATAACTTTTCAGGTACATCTGAAAAATCTTCAAAGGAAAAAAACAGCAGGATCAGAATGAGTTCCCCTTGTGGTTCATGCAAAACAGCTTTCTTTTACAAGATAAAATGTTCCCTTTCAACTCAGCCTACATACCCTCAGCCTCAGCTATAAACTTAGTGTAATTTAGTTGTTATTAAAACAATTCTCTTAGATGGCACCTGTGGCTCGTGCCTGTAATCCTAGCTACTCAGAAGGCTGAGATCTGAGGATTGTGGTTTGAATACAGGCCAGGCAAGGAAGTCCAGGAAACTCTTATCTCCAATTAACCACCAAAAAGCCAGAAGTAGTAGAGCACTAGCCTTGAGCAAAAAAGCTCCGGGACAGCACCCAAGTCCTGAGTTCAAACCCTACTGCTAGCACTAAAAAAAAAAAAAAAAAACAATTCCCATGAACCAGATGAGGTCCAGTGTCAGACTGGGCTGCACGTAATATCAGGCCCTCTGTGTAAGGTAATCACTCAACTTCTTGTCCCCAGCCTTCCAGTGAGACATAACCAGTGACCCAGTGTTCTTGGTTTCCAGTGGTCAGCAAGTCCGGCTGGGGAGCACCGAGGGGCCACAGGTATCCATCGTGGGCCTCGATGATTCCGGGTTCCTACAGGTTCATCAGGAAGACGGCAGGATCGTGACAGTGCACCCAGATGGCAACTCCTTCGACATGCTGAGAAACCTCATTGTGCCCAAGCAGCGGTAGCAGCAGCGCAAGCCTTCCACCCCAGCGCCGGTACAGGCTGCCTCCTCCGATGCTCCTGCGGCTGGCTGTGAGCTCAGTGCGCCGCAGGCATTCTGCTTCTGCTCCCTCCCCAGCGGCGACCGGAAAGCTCACGGAGGGAGACCTGTGGATTTCTTCTCCTTCATGTCATTTATTTGTTAACTCTTTCTCTTCTTTTTTTCCCCTGGGTTTTTAGGTTTGTATTATAGTTGTCACTTTATGGGGTGTTTGAAGATGGGTCTGGGTGGAAGACTGACAGGTAGATTTAGTTTAGGTAAAGTCGGTGAGACTTTAGGTATGAAACTGTTCTCCCCCTTTGGGCTTGGATTTGTGTTTCTTGGGGGGAATTTTTTAATGGTGAAATCACAGGTGGAGGCCTTCACCCTGCCACACTGCTGAAAGAAAACAATCAAAAGATGGCCAGGCCAGCGTGACGCACAGGCGCAGCATCGCCGCTCGCGCGCATCCAGAGCGGCATCTTCCACCAGAGCATACCGACAGACAGGTGCTCAGGCCTTGTTTTCTTTGGGGGTTAATAAGGAAAAGAAAAAGGTGGACTTCTAGAGTTAAGTCAGCTGAGGAGGTCGGACCACACATCTAAGTGCCACAGAGCTGGGACTAGCCGGCGGGGCTGCGTGAGCTCACCGAGGAAATCCCTGCCTTCGGCATTATTCTAGGAGCCCTTCTTCCCACATTCTGACTTACTGCATGTTCTGAGGAAACAGGCCTCGTTCCAGACCCACACAGCCTCATGGGTATCTCCTGGAAGCAGGGATGGATGCTTGGCCCAAACACCGGCCATGCAAGGAAGGCAGCCTCGGCTCTCCATGCAAATGTAAGAGCCCCACAAGACAGCGCTGTGTGGAAGGAGCGCACAGCACCATGCCGGGTCACGACGGCCCATCCACCACTATAGAGACAGCAGATGATAGCCATGAGGGGTGCTGTCAGTGTGAAGGGGTGCGTGTGCATGCTGTGTGTGTGTGTGTGTGCAATGTGTGACATCTGTGCATGTGAGTGCTGTGGGTGTGCAGTGTGTGGAGCAAGCTCATGCTGTGTGTGGATGTGTGCATGTACTATGTGTGCACATGTATCAGTGTGCCTGTGTGCACACACCTGCATGTGTTTGTGTGCATGTGTGGCTTTACAAGAAGACGTTCAAAATCTGATGTGCCTGGATGTCTCCGTGACAGAGCAAAGGAAGCAGTTGCACACGTGCAGTTGCCAGATTTGTGCTGCCTGCTCCGTGCAGCACATGCATGCTCACAGTGGTGCCCAGACATCCCAGCCTTGAGGCCTGAACTGCCGTACCCTCCTCTCACTGCTGGCCCCCGCGGCCCCTCGGCTCTGAACAGAATCCCCGCATTGAGAACTAGCCCCTCCTGGACCTGCTGGGACTTATGTAGTTAGGCTAATTCTAGAAGTTTGTGGTTTTCAGCATGAAAATCTGTCCACCTTTTAGCCAGGCATGGAAAGCCCACAGGAAGAAAAAAAGTAACGTTCCATTAAGTACACCAACCGATACATGTTTTTAGAAATAGAACTTTAAAAGAACTTCAAAAGTTCCCCCCCTTTTTTTTAATAAGGCCTTTTACATCTCCCTGTCTCCCCCCAAAATCCACTTTCTAAATGTCCAGGTCTTCGTATGGAATTAGTGAAGTTTAAATAAGAGCCCACCCATCCCACTCAGAATTACAGAACGAGCTCCCCCTCCGGAGGTCTGCAGAAGGTCTTCAAGGCGAAGATGTCCAGGCTAATGTGGCAAGTTCCACTTTTCCAACTTTGAATAGAAGGCAAACCATTTCTCAGAGCCAGTGTTTCTTTCTTACTTTGGGGGGTTATTTAATGGAAGACATGCCATGTTTTATTTTAAGCTGGAGGACTATTCTGGAAAATTCTGCTTTGGAGAAAAATGTTATCATTTGAATTCCCTTTCTGTAAATGAAAACGAAGGCGGTGTGGCTGTTTTGGAGTGGGTGGCGGTCCTGCGCAGTGGAGGAGCACTGAAGGGCCCTTACCTGGACCAGCACCCATTGTCGCGAGGGAGACAGACTCCAGGCTGTGTGATATGTGACATTTCCTGGAAACCTGGATTTTCCTTATGTGAACCAAAGACTCTTTAGTCTGCATGAAGGAGTGCAGGCATTGTACGATGCAAGTCCATTTGCCTGTTATGTCACTCCCACACTCTGTAGTGGGGCGAGGTGGGGGTCTAATTTTGGGTACCCTGAATCTCTCAGATCTCAAGGAGCTTTAAAGTCTTAAGGGAAACTTTTTTTTGGGGGGGGTCTGGTTGTGGGGCCTGAACTCTGGGCCTGGGCGCTGTCCCTCAGCTCTTCAGCTCAAGGCTAGCGCTCTACCACTTGAGCCACAGCGCTCCTTCCAGCTTTTTTTCTTTTTGCTTATGTGGTGCTGAGGAATCGAACCCAGAGCCTCATGCATACAAGGCAAGTGCTCTACCACTGAGCCACCTTCCCAGCCCTTAAGAGAAACTTTTGTCTTCTCATAATCTTTAAACATGGCCACTACACTCAGGACCTGTGAGCACTTTTCAGTTTGGATTATTCATTGTTTAAAGGCTCTGCATTGCTGTATTGGGAACAGGTAAGTCACCCCTCCATCCCTTGAACTCAAATAGGACACAGCAATAACTGCATGGCCCCAAGGCTGGGAGGGAAACTGGAGGGTTCATCCTCTGGCGCTCACTGCATGGCACCTGTGACCTGACCAGAGCAGGTACCTGCGGAGGCCAGGATGCAGGGGGGAACGCTGGCCAGCAGGAAGAGCAGCAGCCCCTCCCACAGCCCTGGGTGCGCTGGCCTGAGACACCCCCCCCCCCCCAACCGCTGTGCAGGCAGACATCACTGTGGTCTTTGAGATGAATTTAAATGTAAACTTTGGCTTTTTTTAAAGGCTGTTCAAAGAATCTTCTCTGAAAAGAATAATTTTAAACCAATGCCTTTAATAAAAAAGCAAGTCTACCAAAATAAAACTTTTCAGATTTTTCTCTATAGTTTGGGCTCATTCTTGTTTTTGCCATACATTTTGGTTTTAAAGATATAAGATTACTTTTGGTTATGGTATTTTTTATTTAAAATTTAAATGCATTTTCTTTACAAAAAAATGTTCTTCATAATAGGAGTGTATATTTCTAAGTACTAAGAAGCTTAGTGTGTTGCAGTTTTAGTGCTTTATTTTTAGGCAGTTTGTGTCAAAAAAAAAAAAAATTATTCCAAAGGATAAAGGCCCTAACGTGAAAACAAACCTTTAACTGAGATGGGGAATAGAGTGACCTGTCCTATCAATATTCTGTTCCTTGAGAATTTCTCTTATTTTGTGAAAACTGCTCAACTTTTTTTTTTTTGCTTATGTGGTGCTGAGGAATTGTACCCAGGGCCTCATGCATGCAAGGCAAGCACTCTACCACTGAGCCACCTTTCCAGCCCCAAACTGCTCAACTTTTGTCAAAAAAATTTTGTCCATTGTGGGGCTTGAACTCTGGGCCTGGGTGCTGTCCATGAGCTCTCAAGGAGAGTGCTCTACCACTTGAGCCACAGGACTTCTGATTTTCTGGTGGTTAATTGGAGATAAGTCTCACAGACTCCTGCCCAGGCTGCCTTTGAACCGTGATCCTCAGATCTCAGCCTACTGAGTAGCTAGGATTACAGGCATGAGCCACTGATGCCCAGCTTGTCAAAAATGTTTTTGACTCGATTTGAGCCTTCTAGATCCTATTGGAGTGCAGAATCAACCTTACCTATGCATTTTAGATAGCATTTATTTGAAATGTGGTTTTGATTCTGTTCTATTGGTAGCAGCCATAGCCTACCTCAGCTGTCTCAAGAGGACCAGTAAATGAGAGAACTTGAGTAGACTATACGGGGGCCGTTGAGACCTACCCCAGCACCCCCACACGCACACCCCCCCCCACACATCTGGGTGGAGAGGGGATCCATTGGCTGGTGATACTTTGAAAAGGTTGGAAGGGTGGGGGTAGGGAGAATTCAAGTTGTACAGATTTCCTCAGAGCCCTTCATACCCTTCACACAGAAGCATGAAAGGAATGGCTTTTCTAGAATAGGGCTTCCAGGAAATATAAAGGAATTCCTTTCCCTGGGAGGCCCGAAGCAAGCTTGAATTGGGCTTAGGTCTCAAATCCCTTTGATTTAGCATTTTTGTCAACATGGTACATGTTAGGGCCCACTACCAGTTTCTTTTTTTTTTCTTTTTTGTCAAAAGAGGGGCATATTCATTGAAATGCTCCCTTTTCCCTGACAGCCTTACAGAAGTCAAGAAAAGCTAGCCCGGCTTGGATATGCAGAATCTTGAAGGTGAAGGTAACAATATAGGTAGCCATGGTAACTGCAACTTTTCAAAGGGCAGCCGGCTTGCTTTGTGAGGAATCTTCCTTTTCTACCTTCACAATTCTAAGAAAATTGTGGTGTTTATTTGAGCAAGGAAAACCACCAGTTGACGTTTTATTTTGCCAGTACATTTGTGCATCCATTTTCAGTCTATTTACATTTTCATATTGAATCTGTAATAGTCATGGGTTGTTTGCTTTTTTTTCCTGCAGTTACCTTTGCTATTATAAAGTGCTCTAGAAGTCAATTGTTCTTGTAAACAGTGCCAGAGGTTAATAACCAGGTAGATGCTAAAACGTTGCAGAATTTCATTGAAAAATGTTGGTCATGTCTCTCACTAGTCAAACCTACACCTTCCAATGATCATGACTTAATTATGAAACTCACGATCATAGAGCAAACCCGAGACATAGTGAAGGTGTACACACCCCTGTAGGATGCAGGGCAGGTGTGCACATCCACCGTCACCCAGTCCTTTCCATGAAGGACACCCCTAAATTTGCCAGTTTCCACCCTCTGCCATAAAGCCCTCCCTGAGGGAAATATGGAGGCGTCTTACTTGGAGAACACTTAGTTACACTTTGATTCTAGAAGGCTTGAGTTAAACCTCTTTTCCTTCCAAACAGTGGAGATAGTTTCTTAAACTGGTAGTTTTTTTTTTTTTTTTTTTTGCTTTGTTTTAGGATTTAGTGTTTGTAGTGTGGAACAAATGCAAAAAGGTTTTGGTTCTGGTTCTATCCAAATCAGATAAGTTTTTTATATGGTGACATTTTTTTTAAAGGAAAAAGTAAAAAAAAAAAAAGAAACAAGTAATGGAAGTTTATTATTTTGTTAAACACTGCTGGTGCTTTATAAAAAGAGTCTCTGTTCACCTGGTACAGCGCCATGCTCGAGGAAGCTCTCTTGCTATGTAGAAAATGGCTAACGTCTATGTCACTCATTGCACCTGACACGCTTCTTGCCACAAGGTGCAGTTCATGGACGCTCGCCCATATTGCACATGCCATGTAACTATATTAGCACTACTTGTAACAAAACACAAGCCTAGAGAATCACTGGTCTGTGAGGGCCTGGGCCTCTTCACCACGGGATTGCGCTGGACAGGACCCTTCTCATAAAATATCTGCCTATATATATATCTTCTTGCATTTAATGCTTATTCAAATATTCTGAAGGTGCTATTCCTGGTGTCTTCAGGAGTTCAGGGGGGGGGAAGGTAAAAGCTGCTTGATGTGAACTTGGATATTCACCCCTCAGTCTTGGCTTATTGATTTTGCAGTGAAGGATTCATTTTTTTTAATGAGATTTATGAGTGAATTCTAAAGACCACGGAGTTGTTGTGATTCCAGGGACGTGATCACATTTTTCCTTTAGGGAATCATCAAAAAGGGCTTTGAGCCAGGCACTGGTGGCGCATGCCTGTAATCCTAGCTTCTCAGGAGGCTGAGATCTGAGGATCATGGTTTGAAGCCATCCTGGGCAGGAAAGTCTATGAGGCTCTTATCACCAATGAACCACCAAAAAGCAAAATGAGCTGTGGTCCAAGTGGTAGAGCACTAGCCTGGAGTAATAGGTCAGGGATCGTGCCTAAGCCCAGAGTTCAAGCCCCAGGGCTGGCACAAAAACAAGGGAAGGGGCGGGGGTCTCCCTCCTTCCGGCCTGCAGTTTCCTGAAGTGGTGTGTATTTGCAGAGCTGCCTCGCCTAATCCCGTTACTTGGCATTAGGACAAGGCAAGATGCCTTAACTGTGATTCCAGACTGAGGGCAACAGTGTCCCCCAGAGACAGGGTCACCTCAAGTTGCTGCTTGGACAGGAGGGTATTGAGTTGAATCCTCTGGGAAACCAGGTTGGGTGATTAACCTCTCCCCAGCCTCCATCCTCTCCACAGGCAGCATGGATGACCTCTTAGGTTCTAAAAAGCTGTAGAGTTCTATTAAAATAGTTGTCTCTGTATAAATTAATTCATCTCATGCATACACAGCTCGCCCCTCTCCACCCCTAGACATGGTGAGATGGGAACGAGGGAAGGCCGGCCTATGGCTTTTCCCTGCGCTCCGCCCTGCACCCAGCGGGCGGCTCACTTGCATTGGTGATGATGGCTGGGCCGGTTTGGCGATGGCCAGGCAGGTTTGGTGACGATGGCTGGGCAGGTTTGGTGGTGGTGGCCTGGCACGTCACCTGCATTGGTGATGGCTAGGAAGGTCACCTGCATTTGTGGTGATGGCCGAATGGGTCACGTGCCATTGGTGATGATGGCTGAACGCTGGACAGGTTTAGTGGTGACGGCAGGGTGGGTCACCTACTGCTGGTGATGATGGCTGGGTAGATTTGGTGGTGATTCAATGGTGATGGTTGGGCAGGTCACCTGCCGTTGGACAATGGCGGACAGGTTTGGTGGCGACTCGGTGGTGATATCCAGACGGGTCACCTGCCGTTGATGGCAGACAGGTTTGGTCGTGACTCGGTGGTGTGGACAGGCAGGTTTGGTGGTGATGGCTGGGCGGGTCACCCCCTGTTGGTGATGGGTCACCTGCTGCTGCTGATGGCCGGGCAGGTTTGGTGGTGATGGCCGGGCGGGTCACCTGCCGTTGGTGATGATGACGGAGGCGCCCAGGTAGTGCGGCCGCGGGGCACCGGGTGGCGAGGCGGCGGCGGCGGGGTCCGGGGTCCGGGGCCGCAGCGCGCCGGGCGCGGGCTCGGGGCCGCAGGCGAGGCCGGGGGCGGAGGGCGCCGCGCCCCCCAGCGGCCCGCGCCGCGCCAGCACGCGGTGGTAGTTGAGCAGCACGAAGGGCAGCTGCGCGGGCTCGGGGGCCGGGGGCGCGCGGGCCGGGGCCGCGGGCGCGCAGCAGTCCGGCGCCAGCCGAGCCCCGTCCCGGGGAGCCGCGTCCCGGGCCGCCTGGCGCCCGGCCTTGGAGGAGCCCGGCGCTTCCTGGCCGTAGTGGCCGCAGCTCGGGAAGCTGGGCGGCACGGCGTCCTCGCCGAACCTGCGCGCGGCGGGGGCTGCGGGGAAGGCGGCACGTTAGGGAGGAAGGGGGCCCCGGCGCCCCGCGCCCACCCGCGCCCCCTGCCCTGCCCCGCGGCCAGCCCACCCACCGCCTTCGCCCTTCCCCAGGCTTGTTCTGGCCGCGGTGGCAAGAGGCAGGTAGAAATGTCTCTGGGGCCAAAGATGAAGCCCGGTGCAGGAGGCTCACGCCTGTAATTCCAACTACTCCGGAGGATGAGATCTGAGGATGGCGGCTCAAAGCCAGCCTGGGCAGGAACATCCATGAGTGGTTGGTGTGTGATGGACATTTGAACCCAGTACCCACTGCTTTCCACTCCTTGGCTAGCGTTCCACCAACTGAGCCACACCTCCAACCTTCCTGAGATTCTTAACTTGAACCAAGCACCCCCACAAAGCTGGAAGTGGAGCTGTGGCTCAAGTGTAGAGCGCCCGACTTGAATGGAAAAAGCTCACAGTGTCCAGGCCCTGAGGTCAGTCCTTAGCACCAGAGCAAATGTGCACACATGCATCCACTTGGCATGCACGTGGAATAAACACCGAGACACTGTGTCAGGACCCTTGGCCTGTGCTCTCCCCTCTCTGTGGGCCAGCAGCTCGCCCCTGTGGGTATCAGGGATTCTGTGGGGCCATGTCACTGGCTCCTGGTATGGGTTGGTGACAAGCTGGTGTGGTGTTGGCCAAATCTTTGGGAAAGTATGTCCTCTTCACCAGGGTTAGACTTCAGCAATGACTGTCCGTCTTGTCAGATTTGGAGCTGACAGGAGCCCCAGCCCTGAAGACTGGTTACAACCTGAAACAGCAATGCCCGGGATTCGCTTAGAAAGCTGAGCCCTACACACTTCCGAGAGAACGACAGACAGGACAAACTCTCCAGGAAGTTCTCTTCTTAGTCCTCCCTTAAGTGAGCACTGGTGTGACGTCTCTGGGTCCCGCTGTCCTGGCGGGACCCTTACCCTCACGTTAGTGGCACCTGTAGAGCAATTGCTCGGTGTGGTCTGCGGTACGAGCGTAGGCAGGTCTGGACAGAGCAAGCATTACTACAGCTAAAAATCGTCCCCTGTCCTCTGCCAGGAGTGGGCCAGTGGGCAGCAGAGTGAGGCTGGCCTGGGCAGCGGAGGGCCCAGCCTGACGTCACACACAGTGACACTGAGGCCGGGGGAGGCACGCTGCGCGGCTCGGACTCCCTTCCACACATGGGGAGAAACGATGCCTGGGTTTTGTGGTTTTGCTTTTGTCAGCTGTGGGGCTTGAACTTCAGACCTGTCCCTGAGCTCTTTTGCTCAAGGTAGTGCTCTACCATCTTTGAACCACAGCATCACTTCCAGTTTTTTTTTTTTTTTCTGCTAATTAATTGGAGTTAAGAATCCCAAGGACTTCTCTAACTGGGCTGGCTTTGAGCAGTGATCCTCAGATTTCAGCCTCCTGAGTACCATGATTACAGGCGTGAGCTATCAACACCTGGTTTATCTTGGGTTTTTGTCATGCATTGGTGAGTGGTATTTCTCTCCCTGAGCCCATGAATTCCCAGTTTGGTTTTCTGGGGCTTGAACTCAGGGCCCGGGCACTGTCTCAAGCTGCTTTTTGCTCAAGGCCAGAGCTCAACCACTTTGATCAGAGTTCCACTTCCAGGTTTTTGGTTGTCAACTGGAGATAAGACATTCATGGACTTTGCTGTCTGGCTCTTTTTATTTTTGTATTATCATCATTATCATTATCCTCATTAGTACTGTTGTTATTAATATAAGTGTGTGTGTGTGTGTGTGTGTGTGTGTGTGTGTGTGTGTGTGTGCATGTGTGTGTATTGGGGTTTGAACTCAGAGCCTTGGGTTCTTAGCTTTTTCACTCAAGACTGGTGCTCTATAACTTGAGTCAAACCTCCACTTCAGGCATTTTGGTTAACTAGAGATAAGAGTCTCCGGAATGTTTCTGCCAGCTGGCATCACACGGTGATGCCCAGATCCGAGGCACCCAAGTAGCCAGAGTTAAAGGCGAGCCTCGAGGGGGCTGGGAAGTTGGCTCAGTGGTAGAGTGCTTGCCTTGCATGCCTGAGGCCCTGGGTTCGATTCCTCAGCACCACATAAGCAAAAAAAAAAAAAAAAAAAAAAAAAGGCGAGCCTCGAGCGCACCCAAAGCGGTAGCCTCTTATCTTCACTTTGGGACAGAGTAAAAGACATGTAACTGGGGGGCTGGGCTTCGTGTGGGTGGCCGGGCTTCGGAGGGCAGGGCTGGTTGTGACCGCCACTGTTTCCTTTCTGGAGAGTGGATGGGGTTGGGGTCACAGGAGGATGGACACTCGGGTTCTCCTCCTCCCTTGTCTGAGACATGCGTGGCCGGCCACCCAGTCCTCCCTCTCGTGAAGGATGCGAGGAAAGCTCGGAAGCAGGGAATTTGCCCAGCGTGTGAGGACTTCTTTCCCAGCAGCCCAGCCCTGTTCTGAGGGCCCGGCCCCCCTCCTGCTCCTCGAGGAGGGGGGCTGGCAACAGGACTCACCTTCGTAGCTGGGCACGAGGCTGTGCCGGGCTGCGTTCACAGGCGGCTCGGGCAGGTGTTTAGCCGGGGATGGGCTGCTAGGCACTAGGGGGTTGGCATAGTGCCACTGGCACTCGCCACCGGCGGGCAGCGTGCTGAGGAGGAAGCGGGCCACGTCGCACGGGGATCCCTGGGGCTGCCCGAACTTGGCCGGCAGCACCGGCTTTTTGCTGCTGAAGACGTGTGAGTCCAGAGAGAAGGGTCCGTAATGGTAGGAGAAGGGCAGGCTGTAGGGCGGCGCGTACAGGAGATCCCCGCCTTCTGAATAGGGCTGCTGTTCTGGGGGAGCCCCGGCGTGGGCAGGGGGGCTCGCCCTCCAGTCTCCCAGCTGGCCGCATTCCAGTTTGTCCATTTGGAACGAGCTGTACTGCTGTGTGGCAAGGGAGACAATGCGGGCGCGGGGTGAGTGGCCATGGGCCGCGCAAGGCCCATCTCACCAGGCCGGGCCCCGCGCGGGCTGGGCTGCACCTGTGCCGGCGCCAGGGGCAAAGCTCGTCCCCCTGAGCCGGCCGCATGCCCTGAGTCAGGGACCCCGCAGCTCCCGCAGCCACTTACAAAAACAGCATTTTTTAAAGGAAAGTTTTCATCTTTTCTTTGAGCCAATACTGGGGTTTGAACTCAGGGCCTCTGCACAATCCCTTAGGTTTTTTTGCTCAAGGCTAGAACTCTACCACTTGTGATCCACAACTCCACCTTCGGCTTATTAGTGGTTAATTAGAGATGAGAGTCTAATATTAGACTTTCCTGCCCAGGCTGGCTTTGAACTATAATCCTCAGATCACAGCCTCCAGAGTAGCTAGGATTATAGGCAGAAGCCACTGGTGACTGGCTGTGTTTTCATTTTAAAGGAAGAAAAGAAGGAAAGAGGAAAGGAAGGAAGGAGAAAGGAAGGAAGGAAGGGAGAAAGGAAGGAAGGAAGGAAGGAAGGAAGGAAGCAAGCAAGCAAGGAAGGAAGCAAGGAAGCTTTCTTTTTTCTTGCCAGTTCTGGGGCTTGAACTCAGGGCTGGGCTCTGTCCCTGAGCTAATTTTGCTCAAGGCTAGCACTCTATCACTTGAGCCACAGTGCTACTTACGGCCTTTTCTGTTTATGTGGTGTTGAGGAATTGAACCAAGGGCTTCATGCATGCTAGGCAAGCACTCTACCACTAAACCACATTGTTAGCCCAGAAGGAAGAAAGGAGGGAAGGAAGGGAGGGAGGGAGGGACGGAGGGAGGGAGGAAAAAAGAATATATATACATATATATTTATTTATATACATTTATATACTTATTTGTGTGCATCACACACACAATTATCAGGGATTGAACTCATGATGGTGTTCTTGCTTGGCTAATAGTTGGTGCTCTACCACTTGAGCCATACCACTAGCCTAGCTTTTTTGCTGGTTAATAGGAGTCGTGTGTTTTTCTGCCCAGGCTGCCTCACACCTCTATCCTCTAGGTCTCAGCCTCCTGAGTAGCTAGGATATGTGTAAAAACCAGTGTCCAATATTTTTCTTATTGATTCGTTTATTTGCTATTATTTTCATAGCCGGACACCCCCGCTATCAGAGTCACCATTCTTAATGGGGCCAGGTGTCCTGGGGCCCCCCGGGAACAGATGCCACCCCCCCTCCCTGCTGCAGGGCAGGCTTGTTACCTGTGGGGGGTAAGGGTTTGTTCTCAGCTTTGTCTTCATCTTTGTACTTTTGGGTTTCGCTAATTTCCTGGCTTCTTGTGAGGTAGGCAAGGCAGTCCGCCACGAGTCCTGGGGCTTCGAAGTGGACACCTGGTCCAGCGACAGGTGAAGTTCCTTGTATTCAACATCCCTGGAAATCGAGAGCGGGAGTCAGGGGGCGGGCAAGGGCTCCCGAAGCCTGGCTTTCCTGGCTGCAGCCTAGGCCCCGCCCACGCCCACCCCCAGGTGGGCGCAGTCTGGTGGGGACAACAGGAGGTGGGCACGGCTTTGTGCCACCTCATCCAGCCCCAAGGCACCTCCCAGGCAGCCTGGCAAGGCTGACCAGCCAAAAGAGCGGAAACGCCATCCACTGAGCACGCCTCGGGCAGTTTGTGTATGCCGAGCCTCGCTGTTCCCTGCACAACACCCCCGGAGCATGGAGTGAGTGCGGCCAGCTGCCGGGGTCCATCCCCCCCAGGGTCATTTTGGGGAGCATCTCTGCCTGGACAAGCCAAGTCAGCAAAGTCTTCATGGAAGGAGAATCACCCACAAGGCCACGACGCCTAATTGTCCAGAAGTAACCAAGGAGCTAGTCTTCTCCTGGAAAGATTTTACCAAAATAACTTCCAAAACTTGTAGCGATGGAAAGAACCCATAGCCCAAATCCTCACTGGGGCCACAGCCGGGGGGCGGGGTGGTTTCCTGCGGAAGTTAATGCGTATGGAAATGGAATATACATTCTTGGGAAAGTCTCAGTCCTGTTGTTTCTGGTGGCCTTCGAAGAATCTGCACCTGAGCCAGGTACAGCGGTGGATGCCTGAAATACTGGCACTCAGGATGCTCAGATAGGAGGATGACAAGCTCAAGGCCACCCCGGGCTACACAAGGGCTTGTTTTAAAAAGAAAGAAAATGGACTTGAAAACATGGACTTGAAAATCCCAGGAGTGGGATTTAGAGAGTCACATACTTGCTGTCATTTGCATCAAGTGATACAGGAAGATGGGGGGAAATGGTAGGCGGTGTTCAAGGTGACCCACGGGCTTGTGGCCACGAGAGCCCAGGTTTTATCCCTGATCGGGGGACCTGTGGAGACAGGGCTGTGCCCTCCGTGCCCTGGCCTGGGCTCTGCGCTGGGACGTGAGCCACGCCAGGCCTCCGCTCTGTCCCGTCCCCGCCCTGCCCAGTACTCTGGCCGTCGTCACTGCACATCAACAATAGGACCTTCCCCAGCTGCTGGGTTGTTCCAACAAAACCAAACAAGGAGACAAATGAACAGTTTCAGAAAGAGAGAGAGCGAGCGAGGGAGCGGGATGGGGACATGGTGCTGCTCAGGCGATGGGATGAGGGACAGACGGGAGGAGAGAGCAGGAGAGAAACCAATAGGGCTGACTTACGTGAGGACATAATTGACACTCACGATGCAGTGGGGGCGGGACGAGCGGCTGTTGTGCACCACCGTGGCGTAGCTCTGCACCCACACCCAGCCGCCCAGCTTGGACAGCAGCCGGTAGTACTTGGTGGTGACCTGGCCCTTCACCAGCACTGCAAACACAAGGTGACGCAGGTAAGGCCCTGGGAGGGCGGACAGAGGAGGGAACCTACATGCACACGCACTCTCGCTCTCTGTCACACACACACACACACACACACACACACACACTCATCCATGGAACAACCTCTCACACTCACACACACACACACACGTACACACTCATCCGTGGAACAACCTCTCACATTAAGAACTCTGATTTGCTTTCTAGTATCCAAAATGCTAAGAGTGAGGAACCTAGACCAGGCGCTGGTGGCTCCCACCTGTCATCCTAGCTACTCAGGAGGCTGAGATCTGAGGATCATCGTTCAAAGCCAACCCCAGGCAGGAAAGTCTGTGAGACTCTTCTCTCCAATGACCTACCAGAAAACCAAAGTGGTGCTATGGTTCATGTGGTAGGGCGCTCGCCTTGAGCTGAAGAGCTCAGGGACAAGCCCAGAGTTCAAGACCCACGACTGACAAAAAAAATAGAGTTGGAAGCATGGCTTAGGTGGTGGAGCACCAGCAAATGAACAAAAGCATCAGATACCGAGTTTGAGTCCTGATCTCAGAGAAGGGAAAGGGGGGGAAGAGGGGAAGGGAGAGAGAAACAAAATAAAACGTCAGTGGAGAGTTGGATTCTTTTCTTCCCCATTACCCCCTGGCCTCTGGCCACTTCCTTTGCAGCTCTTTTACAGCACGGCCCCAGGACATAGGTCATGAAACCTCATGGTCTATGCACAGGACAAACCTGGGGCTACTGAGCAGCATCCCCAAAGCCTCAGCATGCCCATAGCCATGACCCCCCTCACAGGTGTCAGGATGGCAGGCGGGGGCCTGGAGTAGGACAAAGCTGAGTGAAGCGCTCAGGGCTGTGTCTCCTCTCCTACATTCTGGGGTTTGAACTCAGTGCCTCACACAGGTGCTAGGCAAGTGTTCTACCGCGGAGCCACACACCCAGCGCTGAGATCCGTGCGTGGAGATGGAAGCATGTCTGCGTGAGTGTGTGTACACACGCGTGTGCGCACACGTGCGTTTATGGTGTGCCCATTTTTTCACAATTAAGGTTCTTCTCTAGACCTTTTGTCTTTTCTTCAAATCGTATCATATGCATTTCCCATAATGTTATAAATTCCAATTGGCCATCATTTTAGTGGCTGCATCGTACTCCATAATTTGTAGCTCCCTTCCCTACTGCCAAGCCGGGAAGTCTCACCCACCATCCTCCTTCCTGAATGCAAAGCAAGACTGCAGTGTCTTTGTCTGGCCTCAGCCTGTGGTCTGTGACTGCAGTGTCTTTGTCTGGCCTCAGCCTGTGGTCTGTGACTGCAGTGTCTTTGTCTGGCCTCAGCCTGTGGTCTGTGTTTGCACCGCAGACTGCCCCTCCCCCTCGCTTAGTCATGTCATGAAGTCCTTCCTCCTATCACCCTTCATTAACTGCCCCAAATGATCCCAGGCTAGAGCCGTATTGAGGCCAGGTGTCCCCTGAGCCGTGAGCCCCCACAAGCAGAGGCCCTGCACCGCGTTCCTGTCTGCCTTGGTATGTCAAGCACCATGGCCTACGCTGGTTCTGAGTGTGGGGTGGTTTGTGCTTTAGATGAAAGCCAGACATTCTGGCTTTCCTTTTTTTTTTTTTTTTTGCTGGTCCCGGGGCCACCGCTCTACTTCTGGCTTTTTGCTGGTTAACTAGAGATAAGAGTCTCACAGACTTTCCTCCCTGGGTGGACTTTGAACCACAGTCCTCAGCGTTCAGCCTTCATCGTAGTTGGGAACATAGGTGTGTGTGAGCCATCGGTGCCCAGCCAGCCTGGTTTTCCAAGGTCACTTTGGTACAGAAATTCTAGGTAAGGTCAGTTGGTCCCGGCCATGGACCCAGCTCTCACCACAAGGAACAACGCACGCGAGCCACGCGCCAGCGTGCACTGCAGGGAGCTGTGAGGCACGGACTAGCTGGTTAAGGACAAAGTTGTGCTGGGCGCTGCTGGCTCACGAGCCTGTCATCCTAGCTCCTTCAGAGGCTGAGCTCTGAGGATCACAGTTCAAAGCCTGCCAGAGCAGGAAAAGTCCCTGAGACTCTTATCTCAAATTCACCACCGAAAAGCCAGAAAGGTGCTGTGGCATAAGTGGTAGAATGCTAGCTAGCCTTGAGTGATAAAGTTCAGAGACAGCCCAGGCCCTGAGTTCAAGCCCCACGACCAAGAACAAAAGGAATGTAAGTACATCTAATCTCCAATTAATCATCAAAAAGCTGGAAGTGAGTTCAAGCCTCAGGAGGGATACACACACACACACACACACACACACACACACGCACACACACATACTCACTCACACACGCACACAAAACAGTGCACACACAACTTCTCAGACTTGCCACCTGTCTCCTCAAGCTAGCCTCTCCCATAAAAGAGAGAGGACACAGGAGTCAAAGTCCACCCTAATGACCAATTCATTCCTCAGTCCTCCCTCACTGCGGGAGACAGGGCCTTCCGGAGGTGCTTAGGTGATAGGAGTCACCTTCTCCATAAGAAGAGGAGTCAGGGACGGGCACCAGTGGCTCACGCCTGTATCCTAGCTACTCAGGAGGCTGAGAGCTGAGGATCTCAGTGTGAAGCCAGCCTGGGTAGCAAAGTCCCTGTGAGACTCTTATCTCTAATTAATTACTCAAAAACTGGCTCAAAGTGGTAGTGTGCTAGCCGTGAGCAAAAGAGCTCAGAGACAGGGCCCACTCGGCCCTGAGTTCAAGCCCCACAAACACCCGCAAAAAAAGAAGACAAAGAAGGTGAGACGAGGACCAGACACAGTGAAGAGAGGCCGCTGTCCACAGCAAGGAGACCGGCCTCCGGGAGGCAGCCCTGTCGCATGGGGACGTTGGCCTCAGCGGCGGAATCGGGCAGAGGCAGGGAGGGGAGGAGGAGAGGCTGGGCAGAGCCGCCACCTGCACCTGCTCCCTCCCGATGCCGGCTGCTGCGGGCTGGGCATCACCAGAGTGGGCCTTGGCCCGGGAAGGCCGCAGGAGCTCCACACACTCCTTGGAAGTGAACTTGGGGGGGTGCCCCCCTCATCCCTGGCTCAGGTCCTACTCCACTCCCCCTATTTCAGTCAGTGTGTGTGTGTGTGTGTGTGTGTGTGTGTGTGTGTGTACACGCACGTGCACGCACCAGTCCTAGGCTTCATCTCAGGGCCCAGGAGTGGTCCCTGAGCTTTTTCTGCTCAAGGTTAGCACTGTACTACTTGCACCACAGCTCCACTTCCCCTCTCTTGGTGGTTAATTGAAGAGTGTCACAAACCTTCTGATGCCAGGCTGGCTTCGAACCTTGATCCTCAGTCTCAGCCTGAGTGAGCCGCAGTGCCAGCTTCAGTCACTTTCTACCTAAGTCCCCTGGGGCTGCACAGCACCTCCTTTGTCCCCTCTCCCCTCAGCACCTACCCACTCCGGTCTTCCAAATACCCAACTGTCTACGTGACACCCTCTTCCTGCTGCTAAAAAGGGTTTCCAGGTCCCCTAACAGGGTGAATGACCTACAGCTCCCGCGGACACCCGCGTCCCGGAGCACGCCCGCTCTTGACAATCACCGCATGCGTGTAGGAGGCCATGATCTGGCCATCTGAAGAAAAAAATGAACTGTTTGTGTCTAGGGGCCAGATGTCCCTTCACCCCAAGTCCTGGTTGTTGTGGGGCTCTGTCCATGGTGACCATGTTCTGGGGTCTGGGGTCCACACAAAAGCCAGGACAACAACTAGGCCCACAATCACCTGAGACGCTGACCGAAGGCAGTATGGGAACACGTCTTGTGGGCCCTCTAGGAGCCCCAGCTCTTCTGACCATCTGCACCCCATTAAGCAGAACCCCATTAAGCAGAACCCCATTAAGCAGTACCCCATTAAGCAGCACCCTGGGCCTGACTGGGCAGGATGGCAGGAGGGGGGGCATTCCAATCCACCCAATTATTCTTGGCCTCCATTTGGATTCTAGAAGGAAACCCTCACTTCTGTGAACACCGAGGTGTCCAGAGCACCCGCCGCACGTCCAGATGTTCCCAAACAGCACTGGCAAATCAAACACTATGTGTGGAGAGCTACATCTTCTTTTGGGGAGCCATGCGGCCTCCCCTGAACGCCCAGCAGGGCGGAGCTCAGCGGCTCCGCTCTGCCACCTCCAGGCTGGCGACCTTGGGCACGAGGCTCTACCCTCTGCACCTCAGGGGGTAAAACCAAGATGCTGAGCATGAGAGCCGTCCTCCCAGGTTGATAATCTAAGAAGGGTTCCACGAGTGTCTGATCAACTGTGATGCTATTGCAAAGGATGACCAGCTTTTCTAGAACAGCCAGTGTTCCCGATCCTCGGTCTACAACTGGACCAATGCCACAGCAACCATCCCTGCCAGTTCTACTGAGCAGCTGCCCACAGGCGCTGGAGAACCTGCCGATGGGGAGGGGAAGGGGAGGCTGCTGCTCCAGAGGTAGAGAAGGTCACACTGGTCTGTCCGATTCATACATACATCTGGCACAATGATGGCACCAAGCAAGGGCTGTGTCTGCTCCTGGTCCCGCACGGCCTCCCCTCCCCCGGCCGGAAGCTGCTACTCACGGAGGTGGTGTGCGTAGCGGAGGTGGAAGGCGTCGCAGCCGTGCACGTGGTGGTACAGCGTCTTCTCGATGAGGTCCTGCGGCTCGTAGCCCGTCAGCTCCGTCACCCTGCGGGAGGAGGCCGCTCCGTGAGTCACGCCACTGGGTAGATCTGTCTTTCATTTAAACTAATATTGGTTTTGCCAACTAATCAAGTGCTAAAAGACTCATGGCTGGGGGGGGGGGGGGTGGGAGCTGTTGATTTTGGAAACTGAGACATGGTCTTTTTTTTTTTTTTTAATAAGAAGCAAGTCTTTGAACTCTGGCCCCGGGCAGGATGGAGCGCTGTGCGCGGGAATGCGCCACCGCGCTGGCTGGAAGCCTGTGTGTGATGGCAGGAGTGGGTGGCCTTTCTCCGGGGTCAGCTTCTCTGAGCTCCCTTAGGCTCGAACTCTGATTCCACACTGGGCAGAGCTGTCACCGTGAGCAAGAACTTACCGGAGCGCCGCAGCAACAGTCCTATGTGAGCCTCGGTTATTTACTCTGCTAAAACTTACTATTTTAGCTGTACATTTTAGCTGTAAGTCAGTAGTCTGAACGACATTCTTGTGATTGTGCAACCAGCACCCTGACCACTTTGGTGATGCCAACGCTGCCATCACACACTGAGCAATGCCTCCCCGGGAGTCCCTGGCTCCTTAGCCCTACCCCCCCCCCCCCCCGCCACGTCTCTGGTCTCCTCTAGTCAGTCCACTCCCACTTTTATTCCTCCGCCAGTATTGGGGCTTGAACTCAGAACCTGTCCCCTCAGCTCATTCACTCAAAGATGACATTCTAGCACTCGAGCTACAGTTCCACTTCTGGCTTCTTAGAGGCTAACTGGAAATAAGAGTCTTGAGGACTTTGCTGGCTTCAAACCATGATCCTCTGATCTCAGCCTCCTGAACTGCTAGGGTTCCAGGCGTGAGCCACCAGTGCCTGGAGCTCCTCCGTTCAACTTCTGTCCCATGTGTCTACGCTAGATGCGTCCTCGAAGTAGAAGGACACAGCACAAGGCCTCTGGGACCTATCTTCTGATGCCCGCTGTGGAAGATTCTTCTCCACAGCCTCGCAATAAAGGAGGGAACGGCAGCACTGTTATAATACAGTAGCAAAGATTTTACCGACAAAGAGAAAGTGAAGGCCACTCAGAAGAACGAGCAGCAGCAAGACCCAGAAAATGGTTGTTTGCCTCAGCCCTGGGCTCTGGCTTTGTGCTGCCCCCATCTCCCCTTTGCTCCTCCCACCAGGCAGTCTGTGAGCCGGTGTGTGGTGGATTTGAAGCGGGCTGCCGCGTGGTGGGCTGGTCTGCCCAGCAGAGGCTCTTCTTCCCTGACCTCGCCTCCGGTCCATTCTCGTTGTAATGTGTCAGATGTCATTCTTTCACGGCTGAATAATAGTCTATCCCCCTCTCGTGTGTTGTTCCTCCACTCACCTCGATAGGCACCTGGGTTTGTTGCTACCTGCTGGCTAGTGTACGTATGGATGTTTCCATCCCTACTCTATACTAAACAGTGTTGTTGGTGCATTTCTGTACCAGTACAGGGGCTTGAACCCAGGGCCTCAGGCGTTCAAGTAGCTTTTTGTTCAAGGCTGGCACTCTACCACTTGCGCCATACCTCTATGTCCAATTTTTTGCTCATTAACTGGAGATAAATCTCACAGACTTTTTTTCCCCAGGCTGGCTTTGATCCACAATGCTCAGATCTCAGCCTCCAGAGTAGCTAGGATTACAGGCGTGAGCCACTGGCGCCGACTTACACTGGACACTGCTCATCAGCACAGTGGGCCTCGGGCCTCTCCAGCTGGCTGGTTTCTCCTGATGAGAACTGGGGTGGGGGGGGAGGGGGGGTGTGGACAGGCTTAACCCTCATGTCAGGGGGATTATGGGAGCGCCCAGACCCTGGAATGACAACCTCCAGTGAGTGCCGTGTGGGAGGCAGGCCGCGAGCTCCAGAAAGCTGAAGCTTTTGCTGGCGTTTCTGAGGTATGACCCCTCTTCTTCCTCATTCATGTCACACTTTAGCCCTTGAACGCCCCGCCCACCGGCCCTGGCCCCGCCCACTGGCCCTGGCCCCGCCCACCAGCCCTGGCCCTGGCCCTGGTGTGCTCTGTGCATGTGACAAGGGCTTCCTTTCCCAGGCTCCCGTCAGGAGAAGTGACCTTAACTGTCTTGGTGACAGGCATTCTGGACAGATGGAGAGGGACAAGAGACTCCGAAGGAGGTGAGGACTAAGGAAAAGTCAGCTCTGGAGGGCAGCTGGGGGGCGGGGAGGAGATGGGGACCAGGGCCCTGGCCTCCCGGATAGGAAATGTGAGCTGGGATTGAGCCAGGAAACCGCCTCACCGGGATGTGAACCCGTGGCCTCTCATCGCCTCTCACTTCCGTTCTGCCTGGTGTGGGGTCCTAACCCGCTGAGAGCTGCAGAGTCGTGTTTGGTGACTCGTCCTTCTGTGGTGCTCTGATGCCTACCCACATCAGAAGCGCAGCCATTCACGTTCTCATCAAAGGGCACAATTACAGGGTCAGGGTCGTGATTGGCAGGATGCTGTCTGGAGTCTGAAGACCCCAATCCCAAGCCCTGCCTGGTCTGCCAAACCCCCAATCACCGGCTTACTCATACTCGCAATGACACCAGCTACAGCTTCCCAGGGAACGCCCCGAGGCCCCCAGGTCAGGTTATGGGAGTGCAGCCGATCTGGAACATGCTGGGGTACAGTGTCCGCCTCTAAAGCCCCTCTCCTCACTCCTGAGACTTGGGGCTCTGGACCTCTGGCCCCACCTCCATGGTGGCTTTTGATATGTGGACACAGACAGCGACCTCTCTGCACTGGCCCGGCCCCTGCTGACCTCCCAGGGCCTGACCAGCCCCCTCCCCCCCACCCCCGACCCCCCGCGGCAAAGACCACGGAGCAGCAGAAGGACAAAGCCTGTGGTGGCAGTGCAGGGCTCCCTGGCACACATCTGGCCACCCTCCTCAGTCCCTCCTGTAAGACTGGCCAACAGATGTTGCTAGAAGTGTCCCGATACTCAGCACAAAAGACTGCAGGGCCGGAAGCACTAGGAAGATTCCTTCTCTTCCACTCTTTAAGCAGTGCTCACCCAGTCCGCTCGCCTCCCTCCCTCTTGGGGGTATCCACAATAAACTCAACCAGCCAGGCGCTGCTGGCTCCGGCCTGTAATCCCAGCTACTCAGGAGGCGGAGAGGACCAGGGTTTGAAGCCAGCCAGCCAGGAAAGACCATGAGTCCTACCTCTGATTTTCACTCAAGTGTCAGCCTTGAGTGAAGAGGCTAAGGGAGAATGCTCAGGCTTTGAGTTCAAGCCCAAGTACTGGCACAATAAGAGGGGGGAGGGGGGAAGGAAGGAAGGAAGGAAGGAGAGAGGGAGGGAAGAAGGGAGGGAGGGAGGGAGTGAAGGAAGGAAGGAGGGAGGGAGGGAGGGAGGGAAGAAGGGAGGGAGGGAGTGAAGGAAGGAGGGAGGGAGGGAGGGAGGGAGGGAGGGAGGGAGGGAGTGAAGGAAGGAGGGAGGGATGGAGGGAAAAGAAGGAAGAAAGAGAAAAGGAAGGAAAGGAAAAAGAAAAGTGAGAAGGAAAAGAAAGAAAACTTGTGCTCTGCCACATATTTGCACAGCGACCCCACGGAGGTGACTCAGCCACGATGCGTTAGTTCACTGAGAGCAGGCACCAGTGGCTGGACTCGGTCCTCTCGCAGGTCTCCGGCCGGCCCTCGGTGCTGGCGTGGCTCTGGGCACGCTGCCCTCGGGGCCAGTGCCCGCACATGAAGTGGGGGTGGCGGCAGGCTGGGGACTCACCTTGAATCCAGGAAGATGAGCTTCAGGTCGAGGCTGGCTCTGAACATGAACATGTTGCTGTACAGCTTGATCTCGGTGATGGCGCTGGGCGGCAGCGACTGGCCCACGGCCACCAGCCCCACAATCTGGTAGCAGGAGTCGTACAAGGCCATGTCCAGCATGTACTGCCTGATCTTCAGGTAGCCGCTGCAGTGGATGACCTGGGGGAGGGGCGGGGGGGGATGTCATCGGGGGCCCAGCACTCAGCTCCTCCCCAGGCTGATTCCCCAGCCCAGCTCTGACCGAGCCATACAAGCCAAACAAGCCACTGCTCAGCAGAAACCAAGTTGTGTCAACCTGGAGCCTGTGGCTCACACCTGGAATCCCAGCTGCTCAGGAGGCTGAGATCTGAGGATCACCTTTCAAAGCCAACCCAGGCAGGGAAGTCTGTGAGACTCTTCTCTCTACTAAACCACCAAGAAGCCGGAAGTGGAACTGTGGCTCAAGTGGTAGAGGACCATCTTTGAGTGAAAAAGCCAAGCAAGAGTGCCCTGGGTCTTGAGTTCAAGCCCCAGCAGCAGCACAGAAACAAAACAAAAACTCAGAACGGGGGGGGGGGGGGGGTGGAAGGAGAATGTACATGTACAACGTTCCAGCTCCATCAGATACTCTGTGCCTGGGCTGGGAGTGTGGCTCCAGGGCCCCAGAAACACCTGCTCCACACAAGTGAGAGACTGGAAGCGTTTACATCAGTGGAAGTCAGAAAGATCGTGGCCCTCTAATGCTGGTGGTGAACAGCGACGCCCCAACTTTCCTATTCTTTTTAAAAATGTGCAGTGGCTCATGCCTGTCATCCTAGCTATGCAGGAGGCTGAGATCTGAGGATCGAGGTTCAAAGCCAGCCAGGGCAGGAAAGTCCGTGAGATTCTTATCTCCAATAAACCAGTAGAAACCAGAAGTGGCGCTGTGGCTCAAGTGGTAGAGCGCTCGCCTTGAGCTGAAGAGCTCGGGGACAGCACCCAGGCCCAGAGTTCAGGCCCCACGACTGACAAAAAAAATGCAGTCACTGCATGTCACATATACTACGTACACTATGGGGCTGAAATAAAAGCGGAGAAGAAGCTGGGGCAAAGGGGCCCCTAGGCTGGGAGGAACGTTCCAGAAAGAGGCCAAAGGCATCAAGGCGCTCCCTTTCACGGCATCTTTATTCCTCCTGGTCACTGGGACTAAAGGAGGACGTGGCTCTGCCGTGGGCCACAGCAGTGGCTTCTGGGCGGAGGCAGCTCAGCCAGCCCCCAGGCGCGCGCCCTGCCTGCTCCTCGCTGCTCCAATCACCCAGGCGAGCGGCCGCAGCAGGCTGATGGGAAGGAGCACGAGCCAGGCTGGGAGCTGCGGTCCCCTCATCCCTCAGCTCCCTGCACCTGACCTCTCTGCTAAGGACCGGATGACTGGCGTGATGCCCCAGAGGACGCTTCCCTGGGGGCCTAGCGTTACCGTGAGAGTCCCCTCCTGGGTGCCAGGTTCAGTGATGCTCCCTGCAGCCCTGGAATGTGGAACGTCAGGAGGCCCCAGGGTCACTGACAACACGCAAAGCACAAGGCCCAGGCGCCGGACAGCACCAGCCTCCCACTGACCTGAGACCCCTCCAGTCACACACACACCCCCCAGCCAGGGAGTCCCACGCACCTTGTACCCGCTGCACGTCAGGCCTGCATTTCTTTTCGCCAAGACGCACTTCATGCGAAGAAAGAAGGACCGCTCTAGTTCATACTCTGAAAGCAGGCACATGTTAGACCGGCCACCGTCCCGCTGGCCTCCCCCTCTGCTCCCACCGAACACCACGCAGGGCTTCTCAGGGCAGGTCCAGCAGACTCAGGCTCTGAGCAGCCTGACTGGTATGGCCTTCAGACAAAGACGGGACTAGAGCCTAGAAAGGGTCAGCTTGGAGCCAGCCACCAGGGCTCATTCCTATAATCCTAGCAACTCACGAGGCTGAGATCTGAGGATCGGCCCACACTGCCAGAAACGTCCATGAGACTCTTTTCTCCAGTTAACCACCAAAATACCCCACAACAAAACAAAACACAAAATGGAGCTATGGCTCAAATGGTAGGGTGCCAACCTTGAATGAAAAGGCTAAGGGACAGCATTCAGGCCCAGAGTTCAAGCTCTAGTACCACAACACAAAGGAAAGAAAGAAAGGGAGGGAGGGACAGAAGGAGGGAGAGAGGGAGGGAAGAAGAGGAAAGAAGCTGGGAAGGAAGAAAAGAAGGAGGGAAGGAGGAAGGGAGGGACGGAAGGAGGGACGGAAGAAGGAAGGAAGGAAGGAAGGAAGGAAGGAAGGAAGGAAGGGAGGGAGGGAGGAAGATGGTAGAGCTCTACCTGCCATGATTCCCCCTCTTGAGGCCTCAGAGCCACTGGGTGGTTCCAGAGCCTGAGCCAGCACTGGGGCTGATGTCTGAGCCGCCAGGAAAGCGTGCAGACTCCTTCAGGGCAGCCGTCCCCATCAGCCCTTGCCCTGGCAAAAGCATCCGTGCGGCCACGCGAGCGTCCTGCGGTCACGCGAGCCTCCTGCTGGCTGAGCTGTGGCTTACGCCCAGCAAAGCTCTGACTTCCATTCCCAGCCCTGGCCTCATGGCTTTGGCAAAGCTCCGATTCCTTTCCTGCACAGCCCGCCCCATCTCTGGGGGGCATGGCTGCAAATGCAGAATGAGTCCTCTAAGGAAACGCAGGGACACCAGAACCCCGAGGACCGCATGCTTTGTGAACAGTGCTTGGTGGCTAATACGTGAGAGCATCACTAAGAATGAAACAAGCTCTTCTACCCTCTGTCAGGGCACTGCCGAGGAGGGGAGCTGCCTCAGAGGCCCCTTTCCCTGCCTCGCCTACGGAGACCGCCGGCTTTTACCCGCCATGCCTCCCACGGTCGGGAGCTCCAGGCTTAAGGCTTCCTTCCAACATGGCTGCTTGCCTGAACCAGGCAAGGAACATGTAGAAGCTCAGGTCTCAAAGGTGTCGCCTGGAAATGTGGAGGGAGAGCCTGTCTCACACATTTATCATTTAATGACGTTCACTTTAGACTCAGGAAACGAGCTCTGCGAATTTGAAGTTAGTTAGAGAGGAAATCAGAGGCTTGCCAATTCTGATCCTTCCCTTGGCTGGCATTGAAATGAGTCAATGCTCCCAGACCTCGGTGCTTCTTCTGTTCTAATGCTGTGACTAAGACTTGAACCCCACAGAACAGGGGGTGGAAAGGTCTCCCCAGGGCTCTGAGATTCATCTGCGTTCATTCTGTAAACAAGTTTGGAGACTATGATGTTTGAAAGGAAAGGGCACCGGGGAGAAAAGCCATTCCCAAGGACGTAAGAAATCACAGAACAGCCCAAATCTGGTCTCAGGAGGCTCTCTCTCCTTGGAAAAGACCAGACTCTGATTACTTCTGGAGCTCGGACTTAGGGAGCACAGGGCTGCATCTGTCAGGGGTCTGAGAAGCGAGTGCCTTCTGTAGCCTTAGGGCAACCTGCTCAGGAGAGAAGCACCCTCTTCACATGACTCCTGATGTCTCCTCTTTTGCATCTTGTTCCACTGGCAACTTCGGCCAAGTTGCGTTCCACAGCCCAGGCACACATGAGGGCCATTAGCTGGCGTGCCTGCCTGGTGGGCTCTCGGGCTGTTGGACTGAGTTAAAAGGGCAGGGCCGCTGGAATACATCGTGAAACTCCCTACCACTCATGCAGATGGTAATTTAAGGATTCATTTGTGTGACGTCCAGGGCTTTTTTGAACTGATTTATGTCATGGCACAAAACCTAGATCCTGCTGGGTGCTCGTGGCTCACGCCTGTAATCTTAGGTCCTCTGGAGACTGTGAGACTCGTATCTCCAATTCACCACAAAAGGCTGGAAGTGAAGCTGTGGCTCAAGTGGTAGGGCACTAGCCTTGAGCACAAAAGTTCAGGGACAGTGCCCAGGCCCCGAGTTTAAGCCCAAGACTGACCAAATGTGTGTGTGTGTGTGTGTGTGTGCATGCACACACACACACACACACACACACACACACAATGCTTTCTAAATGCATAAAATTTATAAGATTACAAAAGGAATCAATAGAAAATAGTTACCAATATATTTCAACACAAATGTGTTGCTTTGCTGTTGCATTACATAACAAGAATCAGGAGCAGGTATAACTCTCAAGCTTTTGAAGTAGCCAGAGCACCAAGCATATGGTTAAATATCTGTAACAATAGTAATGTCATCAAGCAATCTCTCTGTGATATCTGAAGTTAGCAAAGCCACAGGAGCCACGGTTTATAGTCTACAGTCACCAGCAAAGCGAGGCTAAATTTTATCTAGAGGAAATCTAGGTGTCATTTTCCCCATGACCTTTCCCGGCCCTTTCCCTTCTTCATGATCTGTCCTCAGGGGGAGCAGGCCAGGTCTGAACTCCTGACTCCACCTTGAAAGCCTTACATAGGAAAGAGCACGTGAATGGAGAACGCTTTGGTCTCCACGGTCACTGGTGCAGATGGTTCAATATCATTGGCTGAAAACAAAGGCATGATCTGGGCATGAAGCCTGAAGTAGAGTGCTAGTCTGGCATGCACAAGGACTGGGCGAGAGACAGAGAGAGAGGGGGAGAGGGGGAGAGGGAGAGAGGGAGAGAGGGAGACAGAGACAGACAGAGACAGAGAGACAGAGACAGACAAAGAGAGACAGAGAGAGAGGGAGAGAGACAGAGAGACAGAGACAGACACAGAAACAGAGACAAAGGGAGAGGGTGGTGGGATGGAATGAAAGAAAAAGAGGGAGAAAAATAGGAGAAAAGGAAGGAAAGGAGAGAGACAGAAGGAAAAAAGGAAGAAATTAGGAAAGAAGAAGGAAGGAAGGGAGTAAAGAAGGGCATTAGGAAGAAGCGAAGGGAAAAGAAGGGAAGAAGGAAGAAATGGAGGGAGGGGAAAAGGAGGGGGGAGGGAGGGAGGGGGGAGGGAGGGGGAGACACAAATCCCCCTTGTGAGGGTGCTGCCGGTTTGTCCCAGGCACTGCTGAGCTCCTGGGCAGGCACGGGCAGCCAGGCCCCAGGGTGACCGTGGAGAACACAGCCTTGCGGTGCGTCTGCGCCTTGGGCCTGGGCGGTACCTGGGAGCAGGTGGTGGTGGAGTGGCGGGTGGGCGGTGAGGACCGCCGTCATCTCGTCGTGGTCTGAAGGATGGATGTATTCATAGATGCTGTTGCCAGTGAGCTCCACCTGCCGAGGGAGGAGAGGGCCAGAGAGAGAGTCATCAGTGCCATCCGTCCGGGGCGGGCACGGGGGGTCACACCACCGCAGGTCACAGCTTTGCCAAACATAGAACTCTGAACCACAGACACCATGGGACTCAGCACTGAGACAGTCTTTAGCAGAGGAGGGGCCGAGGGTGGGCCTTGGAGATGGGGGTCCCAGCTCAGGCTGTGTCCTTCGGACAGAAGACAACTTCCGAGAGACTCAAAGACGGGCGCTGGTGGCTCCCGCCTGTAACCCTAGCTACTCAGGAGGCTGAGATCTGAGAATCAAGGTGCGAAGCCAACCTGGGTAAGGAAGTCCTTGAGACTCTTGTCTCTAATTAACCAGCAAAAAGTCAGAAGTGGAGCAGTCACGCAAGTGGCAGAGTACCAGCCTTGAGGGATAAAAGCTAAGGGACAGCACCGAGGTCCTAGGTTCAAGCCCAGGCAGGGAGGGAGAGATCACGCCTGACCTGTCCAGTACCCACCCTCACCACGCCTTGTCACTCAGAGCCCGAGCCCTGACCCACAGGCACCGGGCTGCTCTGGACTAGGACTCCCACTGCGCCACGGGGCCACTCTCTGTCAGCCCGCGGCCGGGCCTCTCGCATCAGGCCAGAGATGTGCCTTTGGCCTTCCCGGTCCAGCATGCCTGTGCTCACGGTGGCTGCCGGCCTGGGTCTCGGCCTGGCCCCCTGGGAGGGCTTGGGACACCATCATGGCTTCCTGAGGTGGCTATCTGCGCGTGTGGACACTACCTGGCCGCTGGGGGTGCCATGGGGGCCTCAAGATCAGAGAGGATGTGGCTCGCTCGGCGGGAAGCCCCACGGGGCACTTGACCAGACTCCCTCACTGTCTTATTCGTGACCTGCAGACACTTCCTGGGGTTCTCTCAAACATAAATAGTGTGAGAGGGAGGATGGACATGCTGGCTAATTTCTGATGATCTAGGCCCCTTCACCCACCTCACGATGGGCAGTGACATAGAATGTTCTAGCAACCACTACCAATACCACCACCAGACCAGGCTCCTATGCAATGGTGGGTGGTGAGCCCTCATTTGAGAGCTACCATCAGTAAGGCTGGGGTAACGGACAAGGACAGTGTTCAGGGGAGCTCCGGGAGTGCTCATTCCAAGTGAATATGAAGAGTGAATATGAACCCCAAAGCCAGCCGGGCGCAAGTGGCTCACGCCTGTCATCCTAGCTACTCAGGAGACTGAGATCAGAGGATCGCGGCTCAAAGCCAGCCCATGAGAATCCATGAGATTCTTATCTCCAATAAACCACCAGAAAACCCAAAGTGGTGCTGTGGCTCAAGTGGTAGAGCGCTCGCCTTGAGCTGAAGAGCTGAGGGACAGCGCCCAGGCCGAGTTCAAGCCCCAGGACCGACCAAAAACAAACAAAACAGAACAACAAATCCTAAACCCAGTGTGGAAAGAGACTTGAAGCACACAAGGCAGTGCGGGGTACCAGTGCCTGGGGCTGGGTCTGAAGCTGTCCTCAGCCCTGCCCACGGAGGGAGGGACTCGGGACAGCCGCGTGTGCCTCGCCCTCAGCCTCCGCCCGCACTGCAAAGCCATCTCCCACTCCTCCCACCCTCCTTTGCCAAGTTGCCCAGATGTGCCAGTCACGTGTTGTTCAGAATAGATCACATCTCCCTCCCGCTTCATCCTTCTGACTCCAGCCAGCCTCTCAGGGCCAGTTCCGCCTTCTTCAGCGTCAACTCATTCTTGTTAAGCCTTTAAAATGTAAACAAATGAGTGTCAGGCACGGCAGCTCACACCTGTAATCCTAGCTACTCAGAAGGCTGAGGTCTGAGGATCACGGTTCAAAGCCAGCCTGGGCAGGAAAATTTGTGATGGAAGTGGCACTGTGGCTCAAGCAGTAGAGCACTTGCCTTGAGCTGAAGAACACAGGGACAGCGCCCAGGCCCAGAGTTCAAGCCCCACGACCGACCAAAAAAAAAAATTAAATGAGCATCGTTTGAGACAAGTCCGTGCCCCTTCTCCCGAGGGCGGTGGAGTGTAGGCACTGTGAAGGTCTGCAGTGGGAGATTGGAAGCTCGTCAGTGACGGAGCTGGCTTTCTCTCCCTCTGCCCTCCCTCTTCCTTCCCTCCCTCTTCTCTCTCCTTCCTTCATTCTTTCCTTCCTTCCCTTCCTTCCTTTCTCTACCCTTCCCTCTTTTCCTCCCCTTGTCCCCCTCCTCCCTTCTTCTTATTGATCTTCCTCCTCTTCTACCTTCCTCTCTCCCTCCTCTGGGTCTATCACACCCCCCCCCTTACCCATGTTTGGGGGGGAAATGAGCCTTCTGGTTTGCTTGATGTTCCTTTCCAGAAAAAAGCAGCAAATGACTGATGTCTTTGTAGGGGGTGCGGGAGGGGGTGGGCTCAGAGCAATCTCTGCCGACTGGAAAGCAGCTTCACATTTTAATCTGATTTCCTCACAGGTTGGAGGATGGGAGAGCAAGGACGAGGGGATGAAAGGCTTGATTTTCTGAGCTCTTGCATCTTTTACCAACAACCAGGCTAATGCTGTCCAGGATGCCTAGCAGCAGGCAACAGGAATGTGTGCATAGAACGAATTTCTGAAGGATGAAACAGTGCTCACCTTCACTCAAATTACGCTTGACATCAGATTTCCTGTATGTACAGACTTCTGTGTGCTACTGAATGATGGGAGAAAGAGGACTACCGGCCAACTAGAAAAACATACACACATATTCCTGTGTGTTGCGTGTGTGCACATGTGCAGACGCGTGTGCATGTATGGCTGCTGCTATGAAACTCCCTAGGTCTCATCCATCAGCCTTATTAAAACAAAACTTCACTGTGATATTTAGTTTTTGTAAAACTGTGCTAACTACAAAATGAATGACCTTTCTGCTAAGAGCTTTTTTATGTTGTGCTGAATAGCTTTGCTTCTGCCAAGAGAGCTGTATCTCGTAACTACAGAAAGGCAGAGTCATGGGGCCTTTGGACCGAGCCCATGACTCTGTTGGGGTGGGGGAAGGGTTGAGTGTGGCAAATTAAGCATTTTAGAATAGGATGGTTTGGGTTTCAGGGTTCAAGTTATGTCAACAAACATAATATGCCCTAAAATGCTTTCCTTTTGCTTGATTTCCAAAGTGCAAGGGAAACAACACTACTGCTATTTTTATGGCTGTATTTCTGGCATCCATCTCAAAGATCACATTTACCTTTATATGTCTCATAAACAGCTATTTTATACATATCTGTATGGTCTTTAAAAATGTATATTAGTGCCAGGTACCAGTGGCTCAAAGCCTGTAATCCTAGCTTGTCAGGAGGCTGAGATCTGAGAATCACAGTTCAAAGCCAGCCTGGGCAGGAAAAGTCCATGAGACTGTCATCTCCAATTGATCACAAAAAGCCGGAAGTGAAACTGTGGCTCAAGTGGGAGAGTACCAGCCTTAAGCAAAACTGCTCAGGGACAGCACCCAGGTCCCAAGTTCAAGCCCCAGTACTGACACACATACAAAAAAAAAAAAAAGGTGGGGGGGAAGGAAGGAAAGAAGGAAGGAAGGAAGGAAGGAAGGAAAGAAGGAAGGAAGGAAGGAAGGAAAGAAGGAAGGAAGGAAGGAAGGAAGGAAGGAAGGAAGGAAGGAAGGAAGGAAGGCAGGAAGGCAGGAAAGGAATTTGAACCATTAAGATGCCTGCCAAATATAAGTAGTTGCATTCACTCCAAAATAAACTAAATTATCTAATTAATATTTGTAGATTACTTTCCCCCGACACTACCTTATATTTAAATGTCTACCTGTTTTGTACCTTTGCACAAACACTAGTTAGAATTTTCAGGCCACAGGTTATTTCCCAACACTCAGCATCCGGGCTGGGGGTAACTTTCATTTTGTGGTTGTCTCTGTCCGTTTATTGAGCAGCCGGTTTGGGCAGCCATAATTATCTTCTTACTACTTTAAAGCTAAATGAACTTATGGGGGCACCAGTGGCTCATACCTGTAATCCTAGCTACTCAAGTGGCTGTTGAGGATTGTAGGTCTAAGCCAGCCTGGGCAGGAAATCTGTGAGACATATGTGTGCACGTGCATGTGTATGTGTGTGTGTGTGCGCGCGCGCGTGCACACGTGCCAGTTTTGGACCTTGAACTCAGGATCCGGGCACCGACCCTGAGCTTTTTTGCTCGAGGCCAGGGTTCCTGAGCCATAGCTCCATGTGATTTTTGGTGGTTAACTATAGAGAAGAGTCTCACAGCCTGGGCTGGCTATAAATTGTGATCCCCAGATCTCAGCCTCCTGAGTGGCTAAGATTACTGGCTTCCACAAGACTCCTATGTCCAATTAATCACCAAAAAGCCAAAAGTGGAGGTATGGATTGAGTGGTAGAGTGCCAGCTTTGAGCCAAAAAGCTAAATGACAGGGTCTAGGTCTTGGGTTTAAACCCTAGTACTGGCGTGCGTGTGTGTTTGCATGTATGTGAGTGTGTGCACGCACACACGCACACACGAACAAAACAAACTCCACCCCTGAAAAGTGGTAGAGATTTCTTATTCCAATACTTGCCAAAAAAAAAAAAAAAAAACTTCAACAGGAGGCTTTCGTGGAGATGGGCTGTAATGGGCACAGGGTTATTTTATACCCTCAAAGAGATCATTCAGAGAGCTACTTAGAGGGTTCAGAACAGAAGCAGAATAAAATGGAGCAACTCCCCCTTGCTGGTGAATTTCTGTTCCTCGTGACTGTGGTGCAGAGCTGAACTTGACTCCACACGAACCTGGAGCCCGGCTTCAGAGGTCACGTGATTGAGAGCGAGTAGAAATTCTTAGAACCCAGAGATGCATCATGTAAAACACACACTATTCCTGAAATCCTATTTACCCTTTCATACCTACTAATAGGGTTACTCTACATACTGTACACATCCTATTTATTTACTTACTTATTATTTTCAGGCACATTTTTATTAACACAACATTTTTCTCCTTTCAGGGGGGAAATAAACCAACTTTACACGAGGCTAGCAGTCCGCTACAACCCCCTAGTCTTCAACACTTTGATCTCTGGTGATTTTGTTTAAAAATAAAGCCTATTTTTTAAAAAAAAGTTTTTCAGATGTGATGTGTTCTGTCTGAATGTTTGCTAATAATTAAACAAATCTGAAAGGTTTAAAACATGTTTTTAAAAAAGAACAGTTGGGTATTTGGCATCTGATTCAATACTTTATTTCACAATTTAAGTCAAGGAGACAGGAAAAATGCACGTGGTGATTCTGTCTAGATTAGCTTCTGCGGGCTCGGTCGTGGACAGGAAGCGTAGGGCATGGAGAGCCAGTCGCTGCTTATTTAAACAGTTCACTGCTGGACACTGCCAACCACGCTAAGGAACGTACCTCAGAGGCCCACGGAAAAATCCAGAAGAAATCAGTTACTCTGTGTAACCAGTCTTTTTTAAAGGAACACTTCTTCTGGGGACACAGAGACAAAAACAAAATAATCCTATCTGCAGAACTTTCTGGAAAATGGCAATGCATGGCTCCTGCTGGTGATAACAAGTTTGATTTCTGTGTGCAATCGAAAGGAAATGTGATCTTTATTCGCCAGGCTGCCTCGTTTTCCTTCTGGGGAGTTAATGAGAAGCAGGGATCTGCACCTCGCCCATACGGTGGAGGTTCTTAATGACCGCGTTCAGACTCGGTCCCTGCTGTAGCCCACATTAACAGAGAGAAATGGCAGAGACAGCGGGCGGTGACCAAGGACAGGGCCGGGCATGGGACAGGGCCGGGCATGGGACAGGGCTGGCCTCACCCACGCCCGGAGAGAACTCTGCAAGCAGCTGTGTTTTCCTCAAACCGTGGCCTCTCTGCCTGCTATGTGGCTCACTATCGGGTATAAAACACATAAAACAGTTTCCTTGGTCTTCTCCTTACTATGATCATGAAAGGAGGATATAACAGGAATTCGTTTATTATTTAAATCATGGTTCCAGGATATCAAGTATCTGCCTTGTCAGACAGAGACAACTATAGAACGGATCCTTTCTGTCTGACTGCTGGAGATCTAACATTGACGTTCAACAACAGTGGCTTTATTTATCTTAAAAAGATTTTTGACTAGTCATCTGGGAAACAAGTGAAATGTTTGTGACGCTCTTGTAAATTATAATTTTTTAAAGTAAATCATCTTTCGGGTGTCAGCAGTTTGTGCCTCTGTAATCCTAACTACTCGTGAGGCTTGTATCTAGAGGATCAAGGTTCAAAGCCAAACCAGGCAGAAAAGGCCTTAAGATTCCATTTCTAAAATAACAAACAAAAATCAGGACTGGAGGTATGGCACACATGATAGAATATCCGCCAAGCAATTTGAGAAGTCCTGAGTTCGAACCACCAGAAAAGAAAAAAAAAGGAGTAAATAATCCAGTCAAAGTCATTTTTGTCAGATTTAGTCAGAAGAAATCAGTCTGGGTAAAACTAAAGGATCCTAATTCATTCTAAATAGGGCAAGATAACAAATCAAGGTATCATAGCCACAGAAAATAGAGAAATAGTAAAAGACAGAAAGAGGGCCTTTTACATGCCAGGCCTGTGCTCTACCACCGGGCTAGCTCCCCACAGAAACAGTAAACTTCATATTCTCAACGTTCATTCTCATTCAACAAATATATTCACCCACGAGTCATGTGAGTACAAGAGTCAACCCTTATTTGAAAAGTAAAAAAGAAAAGGAAAGAGGAAGAGAAAAGAAACCTTCAAATGATTTTGGGCCCGAGTCACTTGGCGTTGCATGAGGAAAGAGAAACGTTAACCATTCGGACAAAGTGGACGATAGACCTGGGAGGAGAAGGTGGGACAGCGTGAGGTGACCTTGGTTTTGTTTGTTGTTTGGTTTAAATATACTGGCAGAAACCTGAAAGGAATCCATCTTACGTGGGTTTCTAAATTCAGTGATTTTGCTTTTCAGTGCAAAAACCCCAGCCACATGAGCCACCTTGAGACACCTTGCCTTCTTTTGGCTTAAGGAGCGGAGGAGGCGAGGTCTGTGCGATCCCAAGCGCTCCCCCACCCACTCTCTGGTGCTTGTCATTACTTGCACTGTGTTCTCCGTTGTCAGGGGAAGTCAGACCGAGAGCTCACAACATAAAGAAACATTTATTCCCTTCATCTATTTTTTTAAGTGACATTTTTGTCTTCTCTTTTTTGCCAATTAATTTTTTTTAATCTTTAAAAACAAAGTATGACTTTATGCCGCACCATCGGCACCAGCGAAATCAGACGTGACAACCCAGCCTGTCCCCAGAGACGGACGAACGAGCTTCTAAGCCCTGGCGACACATCGGTCCCACCTCCTTCCTCTGAGGGATGATGGCTCCACTTTGCTGGGAAATGTGGTAATATGGAGATGGTCTAAAGAAACCAGGACCTTGGGGGTACAAAACAGTAGTAAACTGAGTTTTATGAGTTTCTATCACAAGCTTATAAAATGCTTTACTTGAAACAACCACTGAGCTGGAAAAAACTCAGGAAAAATGACCCCAAATGCCGTGTGAACACTCATAAATCTATCCCTTCTTCCCATCGCCCAGACACGCGGGGCCTCCCACCCAAGTCCTCCGCAAACTTCCCTCCGCTTCACAGCAACGTGGCCGCCCGTGTGGACTGAGGGCCCCGTGTCCAACACCCGCGCCGGGCGTGCAAGATCATCACGCAAGCTGACAAGCCAGCGGGCCCCAGAACATTCTAGAAGTCTGATGACGGCTCAGACACACTGGCCATTAGCCACAAAGGAGAAACAACCCTCCTTTGCCCCCCTCTCCCCCAGGCAAAGGGACATCCTGAGCAGAGCACTCTGGGAGATTTCAAAAGATGGCTGTTCAGGTTGGAAGGCTGTCCCGTCCACAGACACTCAGTTGAATATTTTGGTTGTGTACAGACACTACTTACCTGGGACAAGCCTAAATGCACAGACGCCGTCTCGGATATGTACATGATTTTGCCATCAGACGCTACCACAAAAACGAATCCATCCAAAGTCTGTAGAGAGAAAACAGTGTCAGGGGGAGTGAAGGTAGCTCTCCACCCTCATTAAGTAGGACAGGCTGTGAGGGAGCTCCGTGGTGGATTGCGTGCTTAGCCTGGCCAACCCCTGGCTACCTGGGCACACATGTATATATACTTATTTACATATATGCTTGTATATATGTGCATATGTGTAGACACGCGTATCCCTATTTATACACACTTGCATGTGTATGTGTGTATGCATAGATCTATGCACACATGCACATCCAGTCTATTTCCACACACACGTGCACACACACACTTGTTAACATACAGTAAAAAAAAGGAGCCGGAGCCAGGAGAGCTGCAGGCAGCCTTACATACTTGAGGTGCATTTCCCAGGCCAGACTCTCAAATGCTTTTAAAGCACTTTGAAAAACAGTCTCACATCCACATCACAAAATCATGCCAAACACGGGAGAGTTCCTAGCGCACTCACTGTGGAGTGGAGGAGCTTTATAGTTTGGGCTTATTTGAGCACTCAGTACAAATCCGGAGTTCTATGGTTCTTAGGGGAACATCTGCCCCTCTATAAACCATTTAACGTCGTAATTGGCAATCATTTGCACCATGAGGACATCACCTAATGTGCCACAATTTCCTAGTTACCCCTAAGTACCATTGGAATAATAAATTCCGACCACTCCCTAGAAAATAAAACAAAATAGTCAAAGATTTTACCAGACTTAGGTCTACAATATTAACTATGTAGACTTTGTACGAGATCAAATAACCTTGGCTAAATTCAAGGAGAAAGAGTAGCGATTTCTGGAAAACTTAACACTACTGAAACACTACTGAAATGCAGAACTTTTTTTTTTTTGCCTCAATCTTCCTAACCCTCTAAAAAAGAAAGTGGAAATTAAAGAGAGGGGATTCAGAAACTATGTGTCAAGGATAAAAACACTAAGTATTTATTTATTCACTCATATTTTAGATTCAATACTAAAGAAAAGTAATTTTTTAAAAAACCTATACAAGTCACAGTACTGTACCTATAAAAATATTCCAAATTTCTGGCTACAAATTCTATTTTTACAGTATCTAATCAAAACGAGATCACCTTTGTGTTTCCTAAAAACCCCCTCTGAAAGGGGGCAAGTAAAGATGCGGTAGATGCGAAACTGAAGATATTCTTACATAGTGCTGTCTAAATACAATTTGTTAAATTTTTCTATTTATTTATTTTTTTACCTTTGCTTTTGCTTAGATTGAAAGCAACATTCTGGTTATAAACCTTACTTGCCTGCAGGTTTCTAACTTAACTACAAAGTATTTTCCCAGCAACTATCAGAAATACAAACTATAAGGCAATTTTATTAAATATAAACTATAAACTATATAAACATCTCAGAAATATAAGCTATAAGGCAACTTTCAAAAGCCTACATCTGTTGACACATTTTGTGTCAAAATCATTAAAGATGTGTGAGAGGAAATCTCTCTCTCCCAATATGCAGGAAAATGAGTGGAGAAACTGTCCTAATTAAATCCTAAAAGCTGCTGGCAGTAGCTAAAATAATAATAATAACAATAATAACAATAATAAAGTTCTTAATGGAAAAAAAGTGGAGTATGCTCTCGTAGCTCCGAATGACCTAATTCGCTTCCACCTATAATAACGGCTAATACAGCCATCTCCGGAATTAATTAAATGTACAGTGGGGACGTGGGGGGTGTTGACTTTACCCGCCGGGTTTTCACTGAAGTTCCTGGCACTTTGTAGCCCTTGATATTAGTGTCATTTATAATCTGTCGGACTGTGAAACACTTCAGGGCTGGGAGCAAGCGCCTGGCAGCGGCCAACGGGGCTCAGAGAGCCCCTGGCGCTTCCCAGCGCCCGCATTTATAAAACCAATCACACCTAGACATTTGGGGCAAATGAGTTTGGGGGAAAAATCTGTTTGGTTTCTTTTCACCCAAAACGCACAGCTCGGGGCTGCTTTAGCAGCTCAGTCACAAAGCCTGCAGCCAACTTTTTTTTTTTTTAACGAAAGCATAAAATAGAGGGAGGAAATGCAAAATCGCTCTCTCTAGGTAAGGCATTTGTGGCTGCCAGAGACACACAACGAAGGGGGAAAGGAATTGGGTCTTTGATGAAATGTTGGTTGCCAGCTGGCATGGGCCACTGATCTGGAAGTGGCCTTGGTGCCCAGTGAGCCTCTTCCTTGCCTTCCGTGAAAACGCAACAGGCTCTCACGAACCGGCCCTACAACCTGCCCAGGTGGCCTCTGAGCCCCCCCCCCCCCCCCGGAGCCCAGGAGCCCTCTGCTAAACCTCCCTGAGTCTCAGCTTGTTTCTTAGAATAAAATGGAGTTAAAAAAATAGAACGTACTGGGGCTGGGAAGGTGGCTCAGTGGTAGAGCGCTTGCCTTTCATGCATGAGGCCCTGGGTTCGATTCCTCAGCACCACATAAGCAAAAGGAAAAAAAGCTGGAAGTGGCGCTGTGGCTCAAGTGGTAGAGGGCTTGCCTTGAACTGAAGAGCTGAGGGACAGCGCCCAGGCCCAGAGTTCAGGCCCCACGACCGGACCTCCCCCCCCCCGCCCCCCAAAAAATAGAACGTACCGTAGGTGAGTGATGGAGTCAGAGGATGATGTTTTGAAAAGAATTTGGCTTTGAGAAAACTCAAGTACTGAGTGGTGGTGGCTCACGCCTGTCATCCTAGCTACTCAGGAGGCTGAGAGCTAAGGATCTCAGTGCCAAGCCAGCCTGGGCAGGAGAGCCCTTGAGACTCTTATCTCCAATTAACTACCCCCCAAAAGCCAGAAGTGGAGCTACCACTTGAGCAAGGGGCAGAGCAACAGCCTTCAATGACAGGGGAAAGTACCAGGGCCCTGAGTTCCTGCCCCAGTGGGTGTACACACACACACACACACACACACACACACACACCACACACACACACACACACACACACACACACACACACACACACACACACACACACACACACACACACACACACACACACACACACACACACACCAAGTACTGTCATTATTCCGTTTTTGGCACTGTCTCTGCCTGAGTATAACCTCTGCAAACACACACAATGGCCCAAGGCTGAGCGTGAGGTTCCTGCTTTCTGAGTTCCCGAACAGCCAGAAGGTCGGTCAGAAAAGACTTAAGTCCCACTCAGGGGTGCGAGTGCCCCTCCCCAGTTGGCTTTACCTGCAGCAAGTGAGACCCCAGCTCCTTGGCAACACTGTCCAGGGGCCCGGGCCGGCTGGGCTGGCCCCATGCATCTCCCAAACCTAGACGAGGAAATAAATAAAACACACAGTAAACAGCGGCGCCCAGCCGGAGGCCGAGGACCTCGCAAGCCAGCCACACGCAGGACCTCCGGCTGCACACACCAGATCACAGAAGGAGGCTCCCAGCCTCCTCTGCCCGCAGGTCATGGCCGTCTGCACCCCATCCGTGGCTGGAGGAGGAATTTCCTCGGAGAACTCTGGCCTGGCCCGGGGCCTGCGCTCCCATGGGGGACTCCACGTGCTCCCCAGTGCTGACAGTGCCATCTGATTGGAAATGCCACAAAGTAATCTAATTTGCTTTGAAATTGACCATCCTGGAAGCCAGTGGAGGGCATCGATTTGACCCCTAATCCCCGACAACCTTCTCTCTCTGCCTCCCTTCTGGGACAGGAAAGTAGAAAAAGGTCTTCAAGCAGGCTCCCCAGGAGCTCTGCCCCCCCACTTCCCACCCCAGAGCTCCTGCCTGGGTGAACTTCCTAAGGGCAAATTCTAAACCTAGCAGCAATGGCGGGGAGGGGGACATGGTTGGACCACAGGCGGGCGCTTTCTGCTCTAAACAATCAGGGCCCTGGGCTTCTCCACTGGACCCCTTAGGACTCCTAAACCCCACTTCTCCAATGCCACCTTGGGCTGCAAAATTGCACCCAGTAAAAGAGAACCAAGCATAATGTACCTTCTTCCCTCCCTCTTTTGTCCCTCCCTCCTTCCCCCTCTCTCCCTGCACCCTTGGGCCAGCCGCTGTGGCCCTGGATAGCCTGGGCTTTCTCCAGCACGACCCACCAAGGAGGAAGTGCGGAAGCGGATGTGGGGGCTGGACCACCAACCCCCAGCAGTGTGGGGTGGCCAAAGCGGAGACCCAGGCTGTCTGGCCTGTGCGCCAAGCCCCCATCTCAGAGAACTCCCCACCCTGCCGGGCAGTGGCTCAGCGTCTGTCCAGCAGCCCGGCTGTTTACCTGCAGGTGACCCCAGGGTGTCGCTGACACCTCATCCTCACCTGCCACCACTTCCTGTGGGTGAGGATCGGGGAGCAGGGGTCCAAGCCCAGCCTGCACCTGCCCTGCCACGTCAGGCTCCGCTGCCACCACCGAGACTCTGGGGTGCAGGAAGCACCCTCAAGTGGGCAGCCTGGAATGGGTTCCCCCACCCCGCATGGGCTCCCTGGCCGCCTCCACTCCAGGAGACAAATCAGAGGCTTTGGTAGACATTCCTACTGCTGGGAAGCTTACAAAAAGAAGAATGACTTTTTATTTCTGGGGACGGCGGTGGGAATCCGGGGCTGGCTCGGGTCTCCCCACATAGCAGCTAATGTCCACTCATCCAATCTCTCCAAAACTACGCCGCTCGAAGCCCCTCCGCTTCCACCGCAGAAAATCCTAATCGGAACCCTAACTGCTGAAAATCCAAGCATGGCCACCCTGCACCCAGCAGCACGAGGGGTGCCCTCAGACACAGTTCCAGTCAGATGGTGGAGGCGGCCTTTATTCCATTTCAACAGCAGGGGGAAAAGTGAAACTTGAGAACTAATTTATAAAGGAGTTGAGTAGGGAGAGGTGCCCACATTGCTCTTTCCTGCCTCTAGGCCCCATGGAGGGGTACAGGGGTTCAGGGAGTGCCCACCTGGGAGAGCCAGTGAGCTGGGGGAATTTTCGCCCAGGAAATGATCCCCCCTAAAACAGACACCTCTGCTGGACTCTTTCAAAAGAAAACCAGTACGGAAAGCCCTGCAGTAGCTTTGCTGCAACCCAAGAGTTTTCCATCGCTTCAAGAGACGTTGCTCCTTTAAGCTGCTGGTTCTTCTGTAACTTCCCAGCATGCCTCCATTCACAGGCAGAGTTGGGGCTGCCGACCTGGCTTGAGGGGGGCTGCTGAGACCCCTCGGGGCTGCTCTCCTGGGCCCTGCCAACTCTTGCATTAGCGCCGCTGTGGCAAGGGTTATGCATTCAGCCCGTGAAAAAATCAGCTTTGGGCTGAACGTGGAGACAGAATAAAGAAAAGGTTGTGACGGAAAGAATCGTCTTGATACTGTAAAGTGCTACTCACTGGCAAAAGGCAAAAAGTCAGGGGCCTGGCCTGTGAGTCCAGGGTGAGACCAACAAAGAGATTTATTTAACCAAAGCCGGGAGAGCCTATAAGCCTATAGGTGAAGATTCTCCTGGGGTAGCAGGGAGGACTTTGGAGCCGCTGGGGACCCCCGAGTTAGATTTTCCTGACAGGACAAGCTGGGGACCCCTGGGTTTCTGAAAGCCAGGAAAAATCAAGGTTGTAGAAAGCCACAGGGAGAAACTGAGGTAAGAGGAGAGGGAGCTGAGCTCAAACACCGATTCTGTCACTTCCTTCCCCTCTTGCTGCCCAGGCTTTGGGCTCTTGATTGCTATGATTTGAAACCTCAGATATTCCCTCCACAAGAAGCGCAGTGTGACGGCTCCACTCCGGGCCACTTGGCTGGTGGGTCAACAAACAGCTCATGATCCACGGGCTCTGGATACATCTGCAGATGTAGGCCACAGACCCAAACACAGGACCCAGAAATAAGAGCGTTTGAGAGAAGGGGAGATGGTTTTTCTCTCTGCTGCCCCATTCAAATGTAAGGATGAGGAGGGTGGGACTCAGAGTTCTTCACCAGGACTGTGGCTCTTGCCTCAAGAGTTAGGGCCCTGATTTTGGTGGAAATGTCAAGATGCACACATTTCCTCCCAGGTCGCACCCCATTTATATGGAAAACAAATGGCCTCAACACCGGGGAAGGGCTGTCCTCACCCTCACCCTACCACAAAGAGCTCAGGATCCCTCCCAACAGAAGCAGCCTCTCTTTCCTCCAGGGGGGAGTGTGTGTGTGTGTGTGTGTGTGTGTGTGTGTGTGTGTGTGTGTGTGTGTGTGTGTGTGTGTGTGTGTGTGTGTGTGTGTGTGTGTGTGTGTGTGTGTGTGTGTGTGTGTCCAGCACCGGGACTTGAACTCAGAGCCCTAGGTACAGTCTGAGCTTTTGTGCGCAAGACTAGTGCTCTACCACTTGAGCCAGTGTCCGGCTCCTTCCTCTTAGCCACTTTGCAGGACCAGATCTCCAGCCGGTGCTCCAATCTTCACTTCTAGGCTCTAAACTGGGGGCTGGGGGTTCATGGGGAGTGCGACCTCTGGCCTGTTGCAAGCCACTGTGGATGCCAGGTGGCAAACGCTGGCAAAGCATTCCCAAGTCAAGAGAGTGTGAAGAGGAAGAGAGAAGGCAGGGCCTGCTGGGTGCTCTCCTGCTTCCATCCAAAAGCACGCCAGGCCTCTGTGCAAGCTGCCCACCTAGATCTCACCTACCCCACTAAAGCCACAGGGCCTGGGCCGGCCGGCTGGCCGGCCTCCAGGGTGGGCGAGCTGGGGGAGGGCTCCATCAGGGCTGCCGCACTGGGCAAGCCCATTAGAGGGTGTCATGGGGGAATTGGGGGCTGAAGCTACCTTCTTGATGCTCTAGGACCCCTCCCCAAGCTAATAAACCTCCTCTCTCAATGGCAGGACCCCTGTAAATCATCAGGATTTGGGGGTTCCCCAGACCATACCAGTCTGTCTCAGGCCTTACCTTTTCTGTTCTCTCCCAAGCCCCTCAAAAACGTCCTGGTTTTAATCAATTGACCCAGAAGCAGAAGAGCATGTGGGGGTGTGTAAAGGGGTGCTGGATAGGCAAGAAGAGCCCCCACCAACCAACTGGGCCAGGGAGGGAGCGGAGGCGGCTTAAGACTGGGTCAATGCACCCCACACATCTACACCACCCGCATGGTCACATACACTTGGGAAATACGGGTGCAGCTGCCAGGAGGAGCTCAGGGTGTGGGATGGGGTGTTCCCTTCTATCCCATGGGCCACTGGGTGCGTGGTGTGCGCCCTGCTCCAAGGCCGCCTTCAGCACTACGCTGAGGGGCAAGGGTGGGCTTCGGGACTGAGCTATGCCTTCCAGAGCCCACTCCACACCTTGGCAGCTTCAAAGGAGGGGCGGGGGGGGGAGCGCTGGGATGAAAGTATATTAATCTACAAACGCAAGCCTTTGTGCTAGAAAACACGACTTGGGACTGCCTAAGAAAGGCCTGCGGCTCTAGCTCCTCTGCCGCTCTAGACGCCTGTCATTTCACAAACCACCGCTAAGTTTCTTCAGCCAAGAATCCCGGATCAATCGGGCTCCTTCCCACCACACCAGGCAGGGACACAAAAGGGGTGCCATAGCGGAAGGGAAACCCAGAGGTTTCAGCTACTGGAATACTTCAGACTGGGAGTTGGTCTGTGTGTGTGAGGATAAAGAGTTTTCTGCTTTTAAGTAAAGGTTGGGATGGTGTGCTCCCTCCCTCCCTCACCGCTCTAGGGTGTTTCAGGTCTGTCCCCTGGAAAAGGGTCTCAAGGGGAAAGGACCCGGGGCCTGAGTTTCCAACTACCTGACAGTTAGTTGTAGGATTCGGAGGTCCAGAGGAAGTGCCACATCCTGCCCCCAAACCTCAGATCTAGGGGTGTTCTGGAGAATGAGTGTGGCCCAGGCAATGTGCCCACAGTGCCTACGGTTGGTCGGGAGCAACCAGTTTGCCTGCTCTGGGCTCTGGAGCCCTGGGCCGCTGGGTGCAGTCCGTTAAGCCCAACTACCGAGCTGCGATTGTTCAATGCCTCCTGTTCTCCACCTCACCCCATGTTTCCATTTCCAGACCTTGTTGCTTACTAGCTCTCTACTGCACCCTGACGAACTCTGGGTTCGCAGATCAATGTTGAAAGAGAAAATGGACACCCAGAAAACAGCGGGCTTTTAGAGTATGGTGGAAATTGACCCCCTCCTTGTTTAAAAGCTCCCCCCACCCCCGCCGGTGCCCGGTGAACACCAGGAGTTTGCAGGACAGAGTGACTGGAATAGATTCCCTCCTCTGCCCCAAGATCTTCCCATCGGGGGCACACGTGCACCCAAACACAACGCATAGAACCCAAATTCCACCCATTTTACAAAGAATGAGGTTGAGTAACGCCAGGTGACAGCAGAACCTCCAAACTACCTGTAAAATACAAAAACCAAGCATTCTCCAAATCAGAGAACTCCCTTTTGCCGGGCAGCAGACCCTCTGAGTTGGGCCTCGGCCTCAAGAACGGCAGGCACCAGGCGGGTTGTTCTGATTGTGAGGGCTGGTCTGATGATTCCCACCCTTCCTCATTTTCCAACCCCCACAGTCCTAAAATGGTCTCTAGATTCTTCTTTACCCAAGATCCTGCTTGGGCCAGGTTGGGTAAAACCTCCCTTGGCAGGTGGGTGCCACTCAATAACTCTCCCTTTGGAAGCTGGGAGCGATTTGGGGGTTCCAGCGATTTTCGGGTTCCTGTCCCTGCTCAGGCTGGCCTTGATTCTAAAATCGAGGTAGGGCCACTGCCTTCACCAGGCTCAGAGTAAATCTGGGATCCCTAAGAACAAGTTAAATCCATGAAGAGGCCCCTTGTGCCCCCACCGCAGAGTTCCTCAAGTTAGGCAAGGACGTCACTTTGCAAAATGGAGGTTTTTCTAGACGTATCTTCTCTTTGCCCTGGACTCTCAGATTTACAACTCTGCCCCGCACACCGCCAGCTCCAAGAGAGCGAGCGGACAGCTGCTCCAGTCCGGACAGCGGCTCTGCAGGATGTGGGCCTGGGGTGGGGTGGGGGTGGGGGGGGTAGAAGTTGACCCTTTCCCCCAGTTAGACGCCACAGGTTTAGAGCCATTTCCAGAAAGCCAGAGCCAGAGTCTCCGGCGTTATTCTCTGGGAAGAGGGAGCTGGCCGCTCCGCGGGGAGGGAAGCCCCGGAACGCGGCTCTGAACACAGCCCAACAAGCCTCCCACCCCCCAGCCAGGAGCCCGCGCTCACACCGGACCCCGCAGGCACCCCAGGCCAGTGTCAGCCGGCGTCCTATGGGAGAACACGTAAGACACTTCTCGATTTTTCTTTTTAGCAGCCTTCCCAGGCAACTTTCCCAAGCCAGCATGGCTTGTGCGTTCCTCTTTGGGTAGCCCTCTCCCGAGGGTCATCTCAGCCGCATTCGGGATCCTTCACAACCAATGCTTTTTACCCTTCTCACCATTTATTCTTTTGCTTTCTGACACAAACCAAAAACCAAGCCGCGCACAGCAGGGGGCCGGGGAGGCCACGCTCGGCGCCCGGTCCGGTTCCACACCTGATTTTGTAGCACGCGGAGGGGGCGCGCGGCCCAGCGGCCACTCCCACGACCCCGCGCCCGGGTGGGAAGGAGACGCGCAGCCCGAGGACACCGGATTCCACGTGCATTTCTGCTGAAAACGCCGGCTGCGGAGGGCTCCCTCTACGTCGCGGGCCAGGGACCGGGAGGGCAAATAAGCGAATAAGCGACCCGCCAGCGCCAGCCACCCCCGGCGGCCGGGCTGGGGCAGGGGGCCCCGGGGACGCGCGCCGGGCCCCCCACCCGGAGCCCAGGAGGAGAGCGCACAGCTCGGCTGTGGGGAGGGGGGACTCCCTCCGAGGCCGCCCTTGGTTCTGGGGGCGCCCCGGGGCTCCGAGTCCTCCGGCGATCGCTCCCAGGCCCACGGCGCCTGGAGAGCCGAGGCCGCAGCCGGCCCCAGGCCGGGTCGGAGGGAGAGGGCGGAAAACGCAACTTCAGAGCGAGAGGCGAGCGCGGGGCGGGCGCGGGAGAGCGTGCGGCTTCCGGGGCGACCGCGCGGCCGGGGCCGCGGAACACCTGTCGCCCGTCCGCCCGCGACCCGCAACCCTCTCCGGGCGACGGGCGCGGCGGCGGCGGCGTCTCCCCGCGGCTTGGCTCCCGCGCGCGGCTCCGGACGCCGACGCGGCCTCGAGGCTCCACGGCCTGGAGATCCTGCCGCGCCCCGGGCGGACCCCGCGGGCCCGCCGCTCGGGGCCCGCCGTCCCCGGCTGAGGCGGGCAGAGGCTGGGCCGGGAGAGCCCACCCGCAACCCCACCGTGTCCGCGACCCGCGCTCGCCCTCCTCCCGCGGACCCCGGCTCGGGGCGCCGTGGGCCCCGCCGCCCTCCGCCGATCCGGAACCAGAACGGGCCCTGCTCCGGTCCGGGGTCCTCGCTTTTCTCCCCCGTGGCGTCCCGGCTCACCCAGCTCCGGTCTTCCACCCAACCTCGATCTTCGCTCGCTCGCTGGGAAGGGGACCGGCCCTGAGCCCGGAGCCCCCGGCGCCCCGGCCTCCCCGCTGCCGGGCACCTCCACCTTCCCCAGGAAGACAGGGACGCCAGCAAGTCACGGAGGAAGGAGAAGCAGAAGAAGATACAGGAAGGAAGGGCGAGGGGAGGAGAGGAGAGGAGGGGAAACAAAACAAAACGAAGACGAACAGGAGTGGAGGGACATAGAGAGTCGGAGGAGGAAGAAAGAAGAGGAAGAAAACGAGAAGAGGAAGAAGTGGAGAAGGAGAGGAGGAGGAGGAAGAACGATGACAAGAGAGGATGAAAAGGAGGCTGACAGAGGCAGGAAGAGAAGAAAATGCAAACGCGGAGGGAAAGAGGACCGCTGGCTGTGTCGGCGGGGGACCGCCGGCCCCTGAAACAACTCTTGGCTTGCAACTGCTCTGCCACGGGCCGAGGGATGGCTCCACCGCCTGGGCCGCCCCGGCCCCGGCCCCGGCCCCGGCGCAGCCCCCGCGGACGCGCTGACCCCGGCGGGGAGCCCGAGCGGCCGCCCACCCGAGGCCTCACCTTCCGGGAAGACGGCGCGCATCTTCAGGTAGCTCGTGGTGAGTCTGATGATGGACGCTTTGTCCAGCTGGGAGGTGATGGCCGACGGCAGCGGGAGCAGCTTGGCCAACTCATAGAACTCGCCATTTTCCTTCTCCCTCCTGGTCTTGGCCGCATTTTTGGACTTCTCCTTCATCGCGCCTCGGGTCTGGGCATATTAAGACCCCGCCGCGCTCCAGGCCCGCGGAGCTGCGCTGGGGCCGCGGCTGCCGGGAAGCCGGGGCCGGGCGATCCCGGGGAGCCCGCCGCGGGCAGGTGCGCGGGCCCGGCCCGGAGCCCCCGCGGCGCCTCCGAGCGCGCCGCGCGTCCCGAGCCCGGCGCAAAGCCGCGGCGCCGCGCCGTCTCCGCCGGCCGCTCGGGGGCCGGGCCGTCCGGCGGGGCTCGGGGCTCGGCGTCCTGCTCGATCCGCGTGTTCCGCCTTCCGGCCTCCTGGCCGTCCCTGCCTCGTCTTCCCTCAGGGTGCGGGGGAACGGCGAGGGCGCGGCGGTACGGTTTACTCCGCCACCGAGCGCTCGCACCTGTGGCCGCGGGGCCTCTCCGGATCAGAGGGCGGCGGCGGCGGCGGCGGCCGCGGAGCCATGGAGCGGGGGCCGGGCGGGCGCACGAGGACGGAGCCCGGCGCGCTTTCCGGCCCTCCTTCGCCGCCGCCGGTGTTGGGAGCCCCGGCTCCGGGAACTGGTGATCGGTGACGACGCTCAGCGACTCCACGGTCCACGTGCGACCGATCGGCGTTTGTTTATGGCGGACCCGCCTTCGGGCGGAGCGCCGGGCCGCCGAGCCGGGGGGGGGGCAGGCAGGAGGAGGGGCCGCGGCGGGGGGGGGGGAGTGGCGGCGAACTCGCCTCCGACCCGCCGCGGCCCCGGAGCCCCAGGCGCGCCTCCGCGTCCCAGCCTCCGGGGACTCCCCGGAGACACCCGCGCGCTCCCGGGCTCGGTGAGTGCACACGGCGCGCCGTCGAGATCTGGGCGCTGGGCTGGGGCGGTGGGGTGGGGCGAAGGAGGGAGGGAGGGAGGGGGCCGTGGCCACCTCTGTGGCTTCTGGACGTGTCGCGGGCGGGCGCGGCCGAGGGGAGGAGGCGCGACAAGCCGGCCAAGTGCGCTCCGGGAGGTCCCAGCGCTGCGAGCCCCGGCCGGTCCCACCGCGCACTCCCCACGACCCGGGTCTGGGACCCGTGGGGAGCCTGCGGCGCCCGGCCCCGCGCCCTTTCCCGCCTAGAAAAACTCCGGTGCCAAAGGAGATCGCGCCTCCCGGAACGGAGCGGGAGGCCGCGGGGCGCGCGGGCCGGCCCGGGCGCGGCCCACCGGCGAGGCCTCTCCCTAGGGCGCCGGGGAGGGGGAGGGCGGGGAAACCGGGCCCGACCACCGGACCGCGCCGTCCGAGCCCCCTCGCAGCCCCGAATTCGGGGAATCCGGCGGTCGGGAGAAGCGCTTCGAGGTGACGAGCGTCAAACCACCACCACCGGGGCGTGCGCGTGTGCGCGCGTGTGGTGGGCACGGGTGGGGCCCGCGGTGAGGGGGCAGAAGGCAGCTGGGGGGGAGAGGCCCTGGCCCTTGGAGCCCCTCCAGACCCCCTCCTGTTGGGATCCCCCTCCCCCCTTTACCCCGTTCCCCGCCTCTCCCGCAGTCCGGATGGGAGCGAACCCGGCTCCTCCGCACAGACCCTCATTCCTTCCGGGAGTCTGAGCCTCCGCCCCGGCGCGGATGGCAGCGTCCGGGGCGCCCCGGGCCCGGGCCGGGCACCGGTCGCGGGGTCCTCTCCGGGCGGTGTGCGGGAAGCTGCGGGGTGTCTGGCCGGGAGGTGGGGACTGGGAGCGGACACAGCGCGGGGGGTGGGCGCGTGCAGGGTCTTCGTTGTGGACGGGCACTGGCGTCGGGGCCCACACCCGGGGTCTGGCACTGCCCGGGCACCGACGGACCCCCTGACCTCTCCGAGTTCGAGGACGCGCAGGCTTCGGCGGTGGGCTTCACCGTGCGCCCCGCGGGCCCGGCTAAACGCGCCGCGTGGCTCCGGTGCCGACCCCGGGGCGTGGGGGCCCGCACTCCCCTCGGGGGTTCGGCTCCAGGCGCGGGGAGGACCCGGGCCGCGCACCCGCGAGGAAGGCACGCCCCCGGGACGCACAGATGCCCGCGCCGGAGCCGCGCCGCGGGCCTCGGACGAGGGCTTCCCGGGACCTCCCGCTGGGGGCGATTCTACGCGTCTCCCACCCCCGTGATCTCTGACCCCCCGTTACAGGCTGTGGAGAACTCCCCCGGCTTGGAGCGGGGTGTCCGGACCGCAGAAGCCCGGCCCCGCGGCGCGGGAGGAGCGGGAACTTCCCTCGCTCCGCGCCGGGGCTCCCGCGACGCGGACTTCACGGCTTCGGGGCCGGGCAGGCTCGCTTGGAGAGAGAAGTAGCGAAGGAAACGGGGTGCTTGTGGGTGACCCCGCGATCTGTGGGCTCGGGACACCTACAGGCCCACAAAAGCCGGCCTGGGCAGGCACTCCACGCCTCCCCTCCTCCTGCCCTACCAAGACCGGGGACCCCACGTCCCCAGCCCCCAGGGCCGCTCACCCCAGAGGGATCCTGTTTGTGCACGGGGTGGAGGGAGAACCCCACCCGGGCTGGGCCTTCTCAGGGCCCGGTTACAGCTTGGGCCCCCAGTAGGAGTTTTAGGGTACGTTGGCTAGGAGACAGCAGGATTAGAAGCCGTGCCTAAACTGGGAAAATGGGGCGCTAAACTGGGAAAAGGGGGGTCATCGGGAGCGCTGCCGGTGATCCCCGCTCTGGACACCTGTTGGGCATGATCTAGAAACTGCTTCACCTGAGGGGCCTAAAAAGAGCCTGCAGAAGGCGGGGAGGAAATGGGGTCGGGCTTGTTGGGCGGCCGTCAGTGATTTCCCCGCGCGCACGTGGGCCCCGCTGCCCGCTTCTGGAGGGACCCCCACTCTCCTCCTCCTTCCTCGCACCCCACCTCTTAAGCCATTTTCCGTGGGGAAACGGATCGGATCTGGATGGAGGTCGGGCCCCACGGCCGACCGCCCCACGTCTGCTGGAATTTTCCAATTCAGATGCTGTGCAGCTGGCAACGGCGCTGTCCGACGGGGCTGCGCGCCCGGCGCCCACCTGAGACCCGTCCCCAGTGGGAGCAAGCTTTCCTGTGAAATCAAGGGGTGCGGGACCCCCCTACACCCGGGACGGGGCCCAGGAGAGACGCCGCGAGAGAGCAGGGAACAGGGACCAGGTTCCTAAGGGGTGGGATGGGTGGGGGTGAATTCTCGGTTTGCAGGCTCTGAAGTGGAATTTAAGAGACAATGGGAAATCTATTCAATTAGCACAGGCTTTCCACTCAGGCATTAGTACAACGCAATTCACCACAGGGAAGATCATTGGCGCCCACATCTCAAACGCAACTATTGCCAGGCTGGGAGGGATTTTTTTCCCTTCTGTCTGAACTATCTGAAAGAATAGTTCAATTTTTCCCTCCACTCCTCTCTCTGTGTAAATTCCTTTGCACACCAGCTTTTCTCTAAGGACTTGCTACTTCCAGAAAGAAGCAGAGAACAATGACAATGTTTGCACACAGTGCTGAAGATAATTACGGGTAGCTAGAAACATGTCGAAATCATTTATTCCTGCAGCGCTTAAACAGTGGAAGACAGTAGCATGCAGTACAAGGACAATTTCTTCCCTCTCCTCTTCTTTCCCCCTTCCTGCTTTTAAAAAACACAGGAGTTTCTTCCACTGGAAGACGCCTTTGGAGAACATGCCTGCTTTCAAGTTGGTGTTCTATCTGGTTATTTGATGGCCTGCCAGGCAATAGACAGATGCTTCTTCTAGCAGGGGTCCGGAGTCTCCTGCTCGGTCGCCTTCGCTTCCCAGAGGCTTGGGTGGCCTGCTGGAGTCCAGGCTGCTAGGAACGGGTTGTCCAGAGTGACTTCAGATTCTGGGATGGACCGGAGCGGGCAGCAGCTCCGTGCATCCTGCGTCTCCCTGCTTTCCAGGGGCTGGTAATGAAAATAATTCGTGTCACTGGTAGTTAATTATTCCGCTTAGCCAAGTTCCAGAGAAGGGGAGCGGGGAGCGCGTGAACGGGCGTAGAGCAAGTAAAGCTGCAGCCGCCACAGGATCCTTTCATTTTATCTGGAGATAAAGTTTATCTGGAAGTAACATCTGAAGCCCTTTCCTCTTCCTTTTTCCCCAAGTCCCAGTGTGATTTTTCTCCAGCTGCTGAGGGTGGGGGACTTCTGAAACCCCTCCCCGAGCATACAGTGACCCTCAGGGAGGACAGGGGCCTCCCAGGAGTTGGAGACACTTTAGGTGCCAAGAAGCAGCCCGGGAGAGGAGGGCCGCGCCCGCGCCCCCCCCCCTTACCCTCCCACTAGCCTCTGGCCCCGCACTTCTCCCCAGAGGTCCTTTGGCAGTTTAGCGGAAACACCACTCATAATCCTGGGTCGAAGAAAGGCAGCCCACCTGCTCCACCCCCCCCCCAACCCGAGTTTCCTCTAGGACGAGTCTAGAAACCCTTGAGCCCGAGGAGTCTTAGTCTTGTGTGTGCTGAAATACCTCTGTGGTCACATCAATTATCCATCCGCCGCCTGGAAATCTGAAAAACGATTCCTTCATTAATGACGCCTCCAGAACAACCTCTCAAGAGCATCAACCCCCAAATCTGTCCTGAGAACCAACGAGAAACCTATCCCCCTGAGATAATATTTCCATACGTCAAAGAAAGTAAGGACAGGATGGATTCCTGCTCCTCCTGCATCCTCATAGCTGATAATAATTGATCATAACGGCCAGCCCTAATCAGAGTACTGATTACAGCTGTGACCTAGCTGCAAAGACACTTGCTCGTCTTGTTTCGTTTAATTAATGTCAGCACAGAGCTACCAGTGGGGAATCTCTTTTCCAAGGGAAACAGGAAAGATGGAGCTGAGGTGCGTCTGTGCCTTCCACAGTCCGCTGAGTATGTTGGGGGGCATGCTCAGGGTTCTCTCGGGCCAGGCTAGGGTGCCCATCGCTGCCCCAAACTTTGCCTCCCCCACCAATTTGGGAGGATTCTTATTTTTGTTTTTCTCTTCTATCCTAAAGGCACTGGGAAAAGCCGGCTTTTTCCTCTCCAGCGAAGAAGGAGCTGAAGTTCAGTTCTGGGGGTGTGGGGGTGAGGTGGGGTTAGGGGGGCCGGGCACGTGGGTGGGCGTGGAGACCACAGCCTCACCACTGTCCAGCTGGCCTGGTGGAGAGGTGGGCTTGGGGACCCGAGGGTCGCCCTGGGGCTGGCAGCCTGGGGGGGGGGAGGGCTGGAGAGGGCGGAGGTCAGGCCCTTCCCTCGGTCAGAGGTCTGAACCGGAGGCAGAGGCAGGCACAGACGGGTGATTTTAAGACTATGCAGATACTTGGCTTACCTGAGCCCGGCTTTCTTTTTCTTTTTCTTCTGGAAAAGTCTGGAAATCACCGACAGGGCTGGGCATGCGACCTGGGCAGGCAGGTTAGGGGAAGGAGGGGGTGCCCTGTGTGCTGCACCCACCTACCTAAGAAAAGGACAGATTTGTTCGCACCCACAAGCATATGTGAACGAAGTAGAGGTGGTTTTGGAGGAGGGGTGTACATGGGGGGTCCCGAAGGTACTTGAGCAGTGCCCCTGGACTCCAGCACAGCTGAGCCTGCACATCTGGCCTCCTCCCTCCCCCGCGGGTGGCCCTCCCCAGATTCTCTCCACGCAGGATGCGGGATGTAGTGTGGCTGGTGTCGGGTGACAGCAGAAGTCGGGGACTTTTCCTTTAGCTTCGCTGCCTCGGCACAGGCAGAGCTCAGCGCCCATCTGGAACTCTCAGTAGGAGGTGCAGCTTTTTGGGGGGACTCACTGTCCAGGGGACCTCCAGTCGCCCCTCACCCCCTCCTGTGGACAGAGGACGGTTCTTTCCAGGTGCCAGCACAAATCCCCTAAGGGAGGAGATGAGTTTTCGTTTAGCGCAGACATTTAAAAAAACAAAAACGAGAGCACGTTCCCCGGATTCAAGAAAAAGCAGCGGCCGAACCAGGGACGCATTCAACCTCCAGACTACGAATACTTTTTGGTCTCAACTCGGTTTAATTTCGAGGGCAGAAACAGAAGAATCTTGGTCATTACCTCACCAACACTCCACGCGAAGGCGTCATTCGGCCTGACCGTGGAATCCTCTGTGGTTCTCTTCCAGAGACGTTGGGACAGAGCGGGCAGATTTGGCGTTCAAGGTCTCCCCCTCATCGCCTTCCCCGGTGGGGCATAGACGGTCAGGGTGAGATGTTAGGGAACTGAGCAAGACACCCGCTCCAGGTCAAGGTCCAAGCCAGCGCATCGATTTTCTTGTTTTCTTGCTGTCCGGACCTAGTTTCTGTAGTTGCCCTTGGAGTTTGGGGGGAGAAGAGGGTAGTGGAGAAGTCTAGCTTTTGATGACATCCCAGCAGGCACTGGGGGCGCAGCGTGGAGGTAGAGCTGCTCTGAACTGTGTCTGGATGGAAGGCCAGAGACTTTCTAAACCATCTCATCAAGGCTGTGAATTTTGTTTTTATTCCAGAATAGTTGGGGGTCAGAGAAGAAAGAGATCAACACCATTTTTTTTTTTTGTTTTAAAATTTTAAGTGACTGTGTAAAGGAGTTACAGAGTTACTATTCAACAGGTCAGTTTCTGAGTACTATGCATCTTGATCCCCTCCTCCTCTCCCGGTCACGTGCACACATCTGTACATTGCCTGTGACCACTGCACTTCCCACCTTTCCTCTGTCCATTTGTCCACCCACCTAACACTATGGCCACTCCTACAAAACGGTTTACTAAGGGTTTATTGAAGCATAGTTAAGGTAATGGAGCAGGAAAACAAAACAAAAACAAAACCCTCCCTATTTAAGCAACAGCCAACGTACCTCATGAAAAGTTCCAGCTATTTACATATCTGTCTTATATCATTTCAGGAGAAGTTGTCAAATCTCATGATTGAAGGACAGTGAACCCCTGGATAGAGACACCTGCCAAAAATGCTACAATTCCAGCTGACCTCACCCACCTGCTCTTCAAGGGTATCTTTATTGATTTGTTTGTTTATTAGTTATTTATTACAGTGATGGGAATTGAACCCACAGCCTCCTACATGCCAGACAAGCCCTCTGCCACTGAACCACAATCCCCCAGCCCTAGAGCACCTTATTTGGACCCTCCTTGTGTGAGATCCAGTGACTGGATTTCTTTTGGAAAGTAAATCCTATGAATGGAAATGAAACTGTTCTCCTTGCATGAATGTTGCACTTTCTGAGTGGCTGGGACAGAGCTCAGAAACAGCACAGCCATTCTGAGTGATCGGAGGATAGCTCAAAAGCCAGAAGAGAGTTGGAAAGGCAGTCATGTAAGCAACACAAAGACAGTTTCTAGTCTCAAGAAAAGAACAAAAGCTCCAAATGAAGTTAGAAAATTTATATTTGTACAAAAGAATCCTTTGAACAATTATTTGACAGCAAATGTGTTTTTCTAGTTACATCGGTTCATCTGAATTTTTGAGGTGCCCTTTGCATGTGGGAATCGTGCGCCTGGATCGTGGCACAGATGACAAATGCATCTTCCAGGAATCTGCGCTCCCAAGATAGTTCTCTGTGTGGGCCATGGAAGCCCCTCACTTCAGATGCTTTATGGGATGGTTGTCAAGGGAACCTGGGGTAAAACTTCTCAGGAGTGTCTCTGAAACCATTCTTCATAATTAAAAAAGTGATTCATAGAAATCAGCAGAAAAATTATGACATGTTATGTTCAAACATGTTTCCAGGCCATGTGGAATAAATAAAATCATGGTCTGGTTGGGTAATACCGCCTCTCAGCCTTCTTCTGACGGTGCCAGGAGGATCTGATACACATCATAGATTTAAGAACAGCTTCTGTACAGGAGCCAAAAGATACTTGCATTTTCTCTAGCCTGGCATTGAACTCTGAAAGCTTCCTGCCTCTGACTACAGAGGCTGGGATTATAGGCATGAGGCATAGAACTCAACCTCAAATTATATTTATATATATGTACATGCGTATATGTATATACAGATATATGTATCTAAATCGTAGTGCTGGTATTGGGGCTTAAACTTATTGCCCAGGCATGGTGCCTTGCTTTTTTGCTCAAGGTTGGTACTCTGCCACTTGAGCCACAGCTTGACTTCTGGCTTATTGGTGATTAATTGAAGAGTCTCATAGCTTTTTCTGCCCTGGCTAGCTTGAACCACAATCCTCAGCCTCCTGGGTAGCTAATATTACTGGTGTGAGCCACCAGTGCCTGGCTTCGGGTACTTTTTAATCTTGATACTGCAAATTAAAATTGCATTGTTTAAAAAGTCTCTGAATAGATAATCCAAGAGGTGGCTAATGTTGCTCAAAAGGAATATCCTTAACTATCTTAAGGATTATTTTAAGGGAATAGAAGACAGTGGAAAACTCCTGTGTGATTAAAAGTAAGAATGGACTTACTGGAAGATTGACCCGAACCTGCTCATAGGCAACTTTGATACCTTAGTAGTGAAAAATGTCAAGGCCAACCGTCCTGCTAGCAAAAGTTGCTCATCTTAGAAAAACAGTCTATGAAGGCTTCCAGATACTAGCAATGGCATGCCAGCTTTTGAGCGGTAGCTGTGAAGGCTACCCCTTCCAGGTAGGGAAGAGAGCGGGCTTATCATTGCTACTTAGTGGACTGTCATGGGCAGGTTTAGAATCTAATTTGCCTTGGGGACTGGTAGACTGTGACATAAATGTTTGCGGTGAACATATATATATATATATATATATATATATATATATATATATATATATATATATATATATAAAATATATGTAGAAAACCAGCATCTAATAGAACAATTGAGTGGTGCAATAATCCAAGCTGAAGCAGTTGCATTTATTATAAACAATTGTTCCTGTTTACCTAAAAGAACAGATGCCATCTTCGGTCTGGTGCCAGATGGTTTAAGTACATGACTTATGGCTTGCTCGGTTGTTTGAGTCTCTTCGCAGTTGACTAGGTTGTGAGCTGATGGTGCTGCCACTCCTCTGGCGTGTGAGGCCGGCTGATACAGATCTCGGGCTTGCAGGGGTGTGTGTAGGGGGGAGTCTGAGCACATTCCTCACATTGATGTGTAGCATGGAGCAGGACTTAGAAGCAGCTTGCCCTTCAGGCGGCGGCGGCAGCAGCAGCGAGGCTCTCTGGGCTCTCTGGAGTGGAGTATCCCTTGCATTCCTCCACACAAGGCTGCTTGCTCCTTGTGGCCACAATGTCAGGCCCAGAGCCAGGCACTTGCCCCACGAACGTGAGTTCCTGCTGTGAGAGCATCCTCAGTCCTCACGGTGGCTCCACCGAACCCAGCCTCCCCGGGGGCTCAGAAAGCCACACAGTGCTTGAACCAGCAATTCTATTTCTGCCTGTGTGTCCTAGGGAAATCTTGTGTCACTTTAAAAAAGGAAAGGAGAGGGAAGGGGGCAGGGGAGGGAGGAGGCTTTTCTGCACTAGTATTTGTGCAGTAGTTAAGAGTGCTACATTTGGTGTCAGATCTGGTTGACCTCTCCTAAACCCTTGTGTTGTTCACACAATGAGGAATCTCACGAGGAGGTTGTGAGTTTTCATTTAACAACATTTTAACAACATGCTTGATAAATATAATGAATAGAAAAGGGGCCGGCACCACCTACTGCCTGAGAGGAGGAAGTGTGAATGAAGTCTTAGCATTTCTGTAGCATGTGTAGCATTTGTAGTATTGGATGCTAGAATCTTAATATTTACGATGCTAATGTTCATCTCTGAGGAAAAACTATCCTAAATGGGCTGGAGGGTGATCAATGAAATGCAGATCTATCTATCTATCTATCTATCTATATCTGTATATATCATATATAGCTAATATATACAACAGATAAAAATCTTTATATATAAAATTATAAATATATAAAAGATCTATCTATCTATCTATCTATCTATCTATCTATCTATCTATCTATCTATCTATCTTTGCAGCCAATAAAAATACCTTGAAGTTTCTATCAATATGGTATGGTAAATATCTCCCAATATATGTGTATTTTCTAGACTCCTAAAGTGCAGCCAGTTGTATGTGCTCTGTCCAGCCTTGAGGTAAAAGTCACACTTCTTTGGCCTTTGTGGTGGTTTCTGCAGGTAGGGACAATCCGTGAATCCTTTCTCTGTCTCTGTCTCTGTCTCTGTCTCTCTCTGTCTCTCTCTCTCTCCCTCTCTCTGTGTTAGCAGAGTTCTCAATGCAGTGGTTCTGAAACCAACAATTGCAGTCATGCTTTCTGATCCTGACACACAGCTAACAAGGCTACTGCTGGACCCGGCAGCTTCTGGGCCTCTCAGGACTGGTGAGCGATACCAGCAGTTGCTCAGATGCTCAGAGCTGTGTGTAACCCCCCGGTGAACCAGCCTGGATGCCAACAATTTTGTAAGACTGAAGAGTCTTTGTTATAGTTCTTCTGTTTCAAATAGCCTGAGTCATTCCTATCATTCGCAACTTAATCTTGACGAGTATAAGTTAGATATCATATCAATCCTATAAAAATCTATTGTATGGTTATAACTGCATAAAATATCAACAAAGCTATTACTTAAAAAATAGCAAAAGGGCTGGTGCAGGTGGCTCACACCTGTAATCCTAGCTACTCCAGAGGCTGAGCTCTGAAGATTGTGGTTCAAAGCCAGCCTGGGCAGGAAAGTTGTGAGATTCTTATCTCCACGTAACTACCTGAAAACTAGAAGTGGCACTGTGGTTCAAGTGGTAGATTACTAGCCTTGAGCTGAAGAGCTGAAGGACAGCACCCAAGCCCAGAGTTCAAACCCCATGACTGCCAAAAAAAAAAAATACATATATGTATATATATATAGCAAAAGGATATTCATTTCAGTGTTGATCATGAGCATTTCTAGGGAATGAGATTATCAGTGACCTACCCTTCCTTCCTTCCTTTCTTCCTTCCTTCCTTCCTTTCTTCCTTTCTTCCTTCCTTCCTTCATTCCTTCCTTCCTTCCTCCCTCCCTCCCCCCTTTCCCTCCCCCCTTTCTTTCTTTCTTTCCTTTCTTGTGTGTATATGAGTGTATGTGTACCCATACTGGGGCTTGAACTCAGCACCTTTTTTTTTTTTTTTTTTTGGCTCAAGGTTAGTACACCTTTGAGCCAAGCCTCTGCTTCTAGCTTTTTACTGGTTAATTCGAAAGAATAATTTCATGGATTTGTTTTCCCAAGCTGGTTTTGAACCACCACCCTTAGATCTCAGCCTCCTCAGTAGCTAGGATGATAGGCATGAGCTACTAGCGCCTGGAGAATGATCTTTCACTTTGCTTTTCATTGCCTTCATTTTATTTCATTTCATTTTATTTTTAGTGCTAGTCCTGGGGCTCAGGTGCGGTTCCTGAGCTGTTTTTGCTCAAGGCTAGCACTCTACCACGTGAGCTCTTTGGTGATTAATTGGAGATAAGTGTCTCATGGATGTTCCTTTCTGGGCTGACTTTGAATTGCCATCCTTAGAGCTCAGCTTGCTGCGTAGCTGGTATTTTAGGCCACCAATGTCCAGCTCCATTTCACATTTCTTAACCCAGAGAGTCACTCAGGCTAAGCACACACTCTGCCACTGAGTGTGCCTCATGAAGTAAGTTTATCGAAGTGGTGTCTTGGACATTGAGACTCGCAGCCCAAGAAAACCGGAAGTGGTGCTGTAGTTCAAGTGGTAGAGCGCTCGCCTTGAGCTGAAGAGCTGAGGGACAGCGCCCAGGCCCAGGGTTCAGGCCCATGACAGACCGACAAAAAAAAAAAAGAGACTCTCAGCCCAGCCCCACTCCCAGGATGCAGTTCTGAAGCCAGGCAGGAGTCACTTTGTCATGTGACTGAAGTAATGAGAGTGGCCTTTGGATATTTCCACATAAAAAGTCTTAAGTCTGGGTGCCACGCCTATAATCCTAGCTACTCAGGAGGCTAAGATCTGAGGAGTGTGGTTCAAAGCCAGCCTACCTAGAAAAGTCCTTGGGGCTGTTATTTCCAATTAACCCCCAGGAAACTGGAAGTGGTGCTGTGGCTCAAAGGGGTAGAGTGCTACACTTGAGCAGAAGAGCTCAGGGACAGCACCTAGGCCCTGGGTTCAGAGCCTAGGCCCTGGCGGTTACCTGGGTCCCATGTATCTAATCCATCCAGTAGCACTCTTAAGACTTGTCCTATATTTCATGATAGGAAAGTTCTACCTGATTAAAGAAAAACAGAACTGGTAGCCCTGTGACTGTTCTCTGACCTTCCTCTTGTGCCCTCATCCCAGCTTCTTCCTTTCTGACCATCTCGAAATGACCACAGGCTCCTGCTGCAAAGCTAGTAAGGGACTGAGTGGGGAGTGGGAGCCTGCCCTTCCTGACTTGCCGTGGAGCGTTGCTCTCGCCAGGATGTCATCCGATGTCTGAATGCGCTGTGATTTTCAAGACGTGGCCCTGGACCACGTGGCCGGTGAGGACCACAGCCTCCTGCTGCGTTGTAGACCTACAGTCTGGTTCGAGATGACCAGCACACACAAGTGTGACCAGAGGCCACGCTGGCCGCCCACGTGGCAATTGCTGGAAAATCCAGGGCAAGAAACTCAAGCCTTGTTTTTCTTCTCCATGGCAACGGCAGCGGCTATTGGTCTGTCACAGGATCCGGGAAAATTTCCACTGGAGATATAAGAACTCCCTGGCAAGCCCCGCGAAGTGTTAATTTTAGCTTTCAATGACCAATGCCCTTGTATAATTTAATGGGTCAGGAGGAGCATGAGCCAAAGCCAAAGATTACACTCTCTGAAAGGTTTCCCTTCCGGCCGAGTACGTGGTGATTGGATGGAGACTAACTTTCTGCATGGATATGGGGAGAACATTTTTGCTTTTCTGAGAATTCTGATGTCTGAGGAGTGTGCTATTCCTTCAAACTATGAGTGATCTACCCTGAAATTCGGTGTTCCCCAGAGTGTATGCATTGAATGCGATCATGGTTAATGTGTCAAGTATGGTGTGGCTACGGCCATCACCACAAATGACACCAAAGCATGGAGCTCGATGTCTAGCAGAGGAAATGCTTTGCTCCTTTTGTGGCTTGGGTGCCCTTGAACCCTGGGCTTCTGGTCTCACTGGTCCCTTCTCTGCTACGCATTAAGCTATCACATCTGGTTTCTGGTCACCCTCTGGTGGGGGGCTGGCCTCTGGTGGGGGGCTGTTTCGGCCTCCTGCCTGGTGGTGGACCCTGCTGTTCACACAACAATGTCAGCAGCTCGCACCTCTTTGCTTGTTCAGGGCACTTTTCAGAGTCTTTGTTTATGCTGCTGCATTTCTTCTTAATTAATTTAGAAAAGTTAACAAAACATGGAGAAAGGAAATCAACAGTCACCTGACGGAATGTATTAGAGTTAAAAAGCAATCATTAGATTGTTGTCTCGGGCTCAACCAGACACTCCAGTGCTGAAAGAGCCCAGTGGACGTTCTGTTGTGGAGGGAATTGTGAAGAACGCATGTGCAGTGCTGGCAAGGCCGCAGCTGAGAGAAAGGAAGGCTGGTGATAGAATTAGGATGCACACATGCATGTGGTAGACCTCTGATGAAATAATGGGAGCTCTGTCTCCATCATCAGCTCCATATCCACCCGTGACTGACCCCAGAAAGAAGAGAGAGGAAAGAAGACAGAGAGAGACAGAGATTAAGAGAGAGACACAGAGAGAGGTTGATTTACTGGCCTCCTCATGGAGCAGACACCCATTATTAAATATCGTGACCAGTACTATCAGTGCTGAGCCTCACTCAGTCCCTCACTACCGGGCACATTTTCAGGAGATCGAGGATCGTGGAAAGATGAGAATCCCTATTTTGATGCATCCAGCAAATCTAGTATGTGCAAAACTATAAGGAAGGTAACTGTTTCTTTAGCAAGAAAGTGGCCAGGGAAAGAGAGTGTGTTGTATGTGTGGAGATGAAGAGACACATCAGCCACGCTCTAAGTGGGACTCTTGTTGGCATCTTTATTCAGACAAATGTAGAAAATCTCAGGCAAAGGGGAAGATGCGATGGATATTTAAGACCATCAAAGCATTTGTGTCTCCTTAGGAATGATGGATAATGATATGGGAATTATGCACGTTAAGAAAAGTTTTCATTTTTCGTCAAACTCTTTGCTGCGAGGAAAAAAACAACAACCTATCTACAAGAAACAGTAGATGTTGGGATCTTGTAAGAATTTTTGGTTCTCCAAGGGAACAACCTATCTACAAGAAACAGTAGATGTTGGGATCTTGTAAGAATTCCCCCGGGACCGCCTCCCCCCTCTCCCCCCAGCACAGGTGCAGGAGTGCACAATGGATGGTAGACTCCTGAGCTCTGGTCCCATCTGGTTTCCACAGGAGTACAGGCTCAGCTACTATATCTCCTGCGTCTCCTCCTCCTCTCCTTTTGTTAATGCTAACTGTAGCTGGTCTGATACAGTCAGGTAGTACTGACTGTATTTGCCTTCAAGCACCAAGGGGAGAAGGGCTCAGGGCAAAATGAGAATATGAAAGTCTTGTTCAAAAAGTAGGGAAAGTGTTTCATGCCTGCAATCTGAGCTATTCAGGAGGCTGAGCACTGAGGATCCTGGTTCAAACCCAGCCCAGGTAGGAAAATCCATGCGATTCGCATCTCCAATTAGCTACCTAAAAGTGGAAGTGCAGCTATGGCTCAAGTGGTAGAGCATCAGCCTTGAAACAGATAGCTAAAGAACAGTATCCACGCCCTGAGTTCAAGCCACAGGACCAGTTATGGCCGGGGGGAGCGGGGGAGCGACTTACTATTTTTATTAAACTTAGAGAATATGCTCATATGGAAAGTAAGATCCATATACTTTTGTCTTTTTTTCTCTGTTTTTATTTTATTCCTTTTGTCCTATTCGTTTGTTTCACTATTGGCCCAGGCTGGCTTTAAACAGGTGACCCTCTTGTCCCCACCACTCAATGGTTGGAATTACAAGTCTGTTCCTGACAAAAACATGACCCCAAAGACCCTCTCTCCTCCCTCTCCCTCTCTCCCCCTCCACCATAGTTGAGTTTGAGTTTGTCCCTCCCTGATTCTAAGGCTTGAATTTGAGACCTCTGGTTCCTACTTGGCTTTTGTTACACACAGCGGGCGGGCGTTAGAGACTTGTCTCCTTTCCCACTTTCTCCTAGTTAACAGGAGATAAGAGTCTTCCCTGGATGGCTTTGATCTTCTATCCTCCATCTCAGCCTCCTGAGTGGCCAGAAATCATAGGCACGAGACGCCAGTGCCAGCTGTTTTTTTTGTTTTGGGTTTTTTGTTGTTGTTGTTGTTTTCTTTTTCCCAGTATTATTTTCCTTTGAGCCTGAGGCAAATTCCTGGTAAATATAAATCCTTCCCGGTGCCTGGGGCCTACTCTACAACTCAGTGCACTTGTACACCGCTGCATGGAGGGTTCCCCTCCCTCCAGCCAGCAGAGGGGACCAGGTCAAGCCAAGTGTCTCTGCCCCACCCACACCTGCCACCTCAATCCATATGCAAGGGGGACCCTCCCCCCAAAGGATTACCACCTCACCCCAAGGCAAGCTCCAGGCCTGCTCAGGTGGGGGACATGTTCACCAACACCAGTCACCATGCCATGCTGTTGTCAAAGGATCGCCATTTACTTCTGTCCTGTACATTCTACTGCTTCTCTTGCTTTATTTATGACATTATGATGTTAGGGCCTCCAGTACATTTCAGGTAGAAGCCCTAATTGTGGGCATCTTTCCTTACTCCTCATCTCTAGGAGAAAGTTTCTAATTGCACAATCATGTGTGGTGTTGGTGGCAGGATTTTTATCCATAATTCTTCCCTGCTCCTGATTTAAGCAGGTTCCATTATCTTTTGGCTTCTGTTGTACTTGTCGATAAATCACTTGTCAATCTTGCAGTTTCTCCTTTCAATGTGATGTCCTTCCCCCTCCCCCCCACCCCATTTCTAGCTACTTTTGCATTTGGGTATCGATAGGCACAGCATGGTGATTATAGTTAAAAATATCACATTGTTTATGTGAAATTTCTGTTGAGATTGAATTATCAGTGTGCTCTCCCTCTCCCCCCTCCCCTCCCCTGTCAGCCAGCTCCTGAGAATCCTGCTCAGCGCTCTGCACAGAACCCTGGTGATCCCAGGGGAGCTTCCTTCTGTCTCTGTGCCATCCCCTGACCCTTTTAGCCCCATGTCTACTTCTGATGTCCTCAGCGTTATGTCTGAGATTCAGGTGTTTGGTGTTGAGTCAGCCCCAAGGATCCCGTGTTCCTAGGTCTGGAAAGATTCGTCATTTTCAGTTCTTTTGTGAACCTAACTTTACATAGAAATAATGGTACCAGCCTGGTGCAGGAGGAGGAGCTGGGTGTCTGGGCCCCCTCCATCCTTCCCCCCCTTCCCTTGGGGATGGTGGCAGATAGAACGCAGTGCCCTGAGTGGAAGAGGCTATCTCTGGACCCAGAGCAGCCCCATATGTGCTCGAGTGCTCCTGTGAGGTTGTCCAGACCTGAGGCTCAGCCTTGGCTTCTCTTGTTTACCTTCATCCTCCATAGCATCTCCTCAACCTGTCTTTATTTTATTGTTAAGTTTTCATTGTAGTTATAAGGTGATGTACAGAGGGGTTACAGTTAACTTAAATCAGGTAATGCATACATTTATTTTTGGACAATGCCCCCCAATCTCTTCCCTTGTTTGCTCCCATTTTTTTCTCTCCCCACACCTACAAGCTGTATAGTTCATTTTCAATATAATGTCTAGTGAGTTCTCCTGCTGCATTTGTTTACCCTTTGTCCCTCCATTTCTGTACCCCACTTAATCCTCCCAAAGACAGATAAATGAACAAAAAGACAAAAGAAAACATAAACAAAAACCCTCTCATATCTCTTCCTCTGGAGGTCATTTCAACCTTTTTTTTTTGCTATTACAATCTGCTCAGTCTTAGAAAACATCGGGGGAAAAACCCCAAAACACCAGATACTGTTGGAAGAGGAATGGAGAAATGAATTTGTTAAAAGTACACTGTATGGAAGGGTAACTCCTCTGTAGTACAACACTTTAATAATAACAATAAAATTATATATATATATATATATATATATATATATATATAAACAAAGTACATTGTGTGCCTATATAGAAATATCCCAAAGAAACCCTCTCATATGACAAATGTATGCTAATCCAGACATATGATCAAATAAAGCTAGGTAAAAGCACGTGCAAATAAAAATATGCTTAAAATGTGATCTCCTCCAGCAATATTAATTATCATGGTTATTTTCCCCTTGCTCCAGAGCAAATGCAGGGCTTCATGCACACAAGGCAGACATCTGACCACTGGCCATATCCCCAGCCAGTATTTTAACCAAGGGCAAAGCAAAAGGAAGGACGTTCTAATTGCAGAAGTTGGGGCTTCTATTTAGTGGCCCTAACTTATGCAGGGTCTCTAGGGGAGGAGAGGTGCAGATTATGAGCCTTTCTGGCTTCCCTGAAATCACACCTAGTGGCCAGAGACAGAGACTGCCCACTGAGAGAAATGTCTGGTTTTATTAACACTGGCAGCTGAGAGGATACAATGCAAACCTTCGTCTCTCTGCTTGTACAACAAGCCAAGGGCACTCACACTTATTTGAGCCACTGGGCAGAGCTTTCTCCCTCCAGTTTTAATGAGGAGTGAGTTTCCCAAGAGCTTGATTTATGAATCTCTTACATTTCTTTTTGTCAGTTGTGAGGTTTGAACTCAGTGCCTGAGCCCAGTCCCTGAGCTCTTTTGCTCAAGGTTAGAGCTTCACCACTTTGAGCCAGAGCTCCACTTCTGGTTTTCTGGTGGTTCATTGGAGGTAAGAGTCTCATACACTTTCCTGCCTGGGCTGGCTTTGAACCACACCTCCCAGATCTCAGCCTCCTCAATAGCTAGGATTACAGGCGTGAGCAACCAGAGCCCGCCTAACACACAAATGGGTTTTAAATGGGGGCTCTGACAGATCCAACCCAGCCATGGCTGTGTTGGGGGCTCCTTGGCCCAGAGGAGTGGAAAGGAGCTGAGGTGGGGGGGTGGGTTCAGCTCTGTGCTGGGGTGGGGGGACACAGACAATCCAGCCTTCCCACGTGCCAGATCTTCCACTCTCTAAAATTGATTCTCCATTTTGCTTCTCCCACTGAGGACTGGAGCCTTCATGCTCCTGGACCACTGAAGGCCCTGGGAATAGACACCAAACTTTTCCTGTTTGTGCCTCTCTCTGTCTCTTACTCTCTCTTTCTCTGTCTCTGTCACTCTATCTCTCTGTCTCTGTCTCTCTCCCTCTCTCTTCCCTCTAACTCTCTCCCCCTCTCCCTCCCCCCCCCTCTCTTTCTCTCTCAGGTTAGAGCTTCACTTGATTTTTTTCTCCCTTCTCTTTCCTGGCAGGTGAGCACACTAGTTTGAAAGCTGGCTTGCCAAGGATACATTCCTCTTCCTAGCCCTAGGACCCCCGGAATGTGCCCTTGGAAAGGGCACATGTGTTGAGGATTGTACCTGAGGTGGTGATGACGGTTTGAGTAGGAAACATCAGGCTGGGGGCGGGCAGGTTACTGGGGGGGGGGGTGAACCTTGCTCCTGGTCCTTCCTGTCTCTTCCCTGCTTCTGGGCAACCATGAGATGAACAGCTCCTCTCCATCCCTCTTCCTTCTCCTCCTCCATGAAGTCCCCACTATGGTCCAGCAATGGAGCCAACCAATCATGGGCACACACCTGAACAGTTAGCTAAAATCCCAAAGCTGTGCCTTCTGAAAGTTGCTTTTGTCACCGTGATGTAAAGCTGAGGAATGGAGAGATGATCCTGGATCCTAGAGATGGGCCTTAAATCCTCATGAGAGGAGCTGGCGGTGATCTGGTGGACACTCAGGGAAGGTATGAACACTGAGGCGGAGGCTGCCACCAGCCAAGGGCAGCCTGTCCCCAAGCCAAGGGCAGCCCATCCCTACATGAGGCTAGAGGAGGAGAGGAAGGCTCCCACCCCCTCCCCAAGTCTTGGAGACACCAACGCTGCTGATATACTCAGATGCCAGACTTGTGGCCTATCATAACACAAGAGAACAAATTCCTGTTATGCCTCAGGACTACGGTGGGTTGTTTGTCCTGGTGGCCCCAGGAAACCACACAGGTGACTGTCCCTCACACTCTTTCTGGGACCACAGAGGTGCTGGCCCGTTTCCTTTCTGCTCATTCAGGCTGATGGCTGGCTTCTCTGGGCTCCACAGCCCCAGCCTTTGCCAGAAGTTCCGGGGACTTGGTGCTTCTCCCCAGCTACCCTCAAGCACTGAGTTTTCGGAGCAGCTCCGCCCACCTGCGCCTGTGCCTCTGAAGCATGTGTCCCGTGGGTTCCCCAAGTTTTCCCGTGAGGTTCAGCACAGTCATCACACACCTGTTTCACAGGGGGACCCTCACCTCCCCACACCTCACCCCCATTTCCCACCAGTGCTTTGTGTACCCCCAGAATAACTAACCATGTGTTTCCAGTCCTGGACTTAGGCTGCCTTGAGTAGGTCAGGAGTTGTCAGAGATATTTGTTCTACTCATTTTTTATTGAGGTATAAATTACAGGAAAGCACACACATTGTTCATGTCTCATTTGATGAGTATCTCGGTTGGACTCTCCCTGTGTAACTACCGCAGGGAAGAAAACACACAGCATTCCTAATATTGCAGCAGTTTCTCTCATACCTTTCTGCTGTTGGTGGAAATCCTGAAATGTAGCTAAGATTTTGACCAGAGGTCAGTTGTATCCATCTTTGACCTTCAAATAAATATAAATACGTGCTCTTTGGGGGTAAGGACTCTTTTTTCTCTCTTTTTTTGAGATGTTATTGCCTTTTGAAAGGTTTGTTCTTTTTCAACACTGTGTTACATTCCATTACACAAAGGTGAGACAGTTTTAGAAAGTCATTCAACAATGATGGGTGAACTGTGGGGTTGTTTCCTGTCTCAGGCTAATGTGTATCTAGCTGTTGTGAGCTCTGGGGATGTATCTTGGGGTGTTCCTGTGTGCTCACACCCCTCAGCATACACAGAGGTATGTGCCCCATCCTGGGGTTCACTGTGGTAGCTGATGGGTAGCTGATGCTGCACCGTCTGTAATGCTGTCATCATCTCATCTCTACTGACAGTGTGAGGGTTTTAGTTGTCTGAATATTGCGAGACATCTGAGGTTGTCCATGGTATTCGTTTTAGCCATTCTGGTTGTTTTTATGGAGGGAAACATTGGCCATTGTAGGAGCCGTGACGCAGCCTGTGTCCATCTTTACTTGCTCGGTGGCGTTGGGAGGAGGAACTCCGTGCTGCTCTTCCCCCTGCAGGACGTAGAGTAGGTTGTACTTGGCCCCTCTCTCCACCCAAGGGTGTTCGGAGTTACTGGTTTGAGGCTGTGCAGGGAAAGAAGCATCGTGGTCTTGTGGAACATTCTGGCTCTCATGACACGCTGAGTCCTTACCGCCCCCCCCCTCCAGAGTACATATTTATATTTATTTGAAGGTCAAAGAGTCCATGAGACTCTTACAATGAACCACCAGAAAACCAGAAGTGTCGCTGTGGCTCAAAGTGGTAGAGCGCTAGCCTTGAGCAAAAGAGCTCCGGGAAGGATGGTGCCCAGGCCCCAAGCTCAAGCCCCACAACTGACAAAAAAACAGAAATTGATTAAATAATGAGCCTGGGTTTCCTCGGGGTCATTCAGATGCCGTGCGCTATCCCTCCCGGAGGACAGCCTCTCAGAGGGACTTCTTCCTTCCTTCTCTTTTTCAAAGGCATTTCTCCTAAAGCTAGGAATGGCTGTTATAATTAGTATTTATTGTGTTGTCTTCCTTCCGCATGGTCCCAGTGATCAATCACCTCCTGCGCCCCCAGCCCTGGAATAAATATTACCCTTTTTCATAGTAGCTGAGGGAGGGTCAACGGTCTTATTCAAGGCCTCCTGACAAATTACTCTGCAAGGAAATGGCAGCTGATGACGCTCTGGTTTCCTGTAGACAGGCAAACTGGCTTCTCCTCTCTATAATTCTGAGGTGCCGGTAGGCCCCTGTTTTTGATCTCCGTGTTGAGTCAGCAAATACCCACGTTGAATGGGCTAATTGTAGGAAAAAGATTCTTCGGTTGAAATAACACAGATCCAATTCTGGCCTCAAAGCCACCTCGAACATCCTAGTTCTTTTCTGAGGCCTGTGCTCACTCCAGCCTATGGCGTGACAGCATTACTCCCGGTCACAGCTGAAGGAATTATGGGTTAGCTCTGCTAGGCAACCAGAGGTCAGGCAGCTCTGAGTAGCAGTAGTCCTGGGACTTTTTCTAGGTTTCTGCCATATGGGGAAGTGAACTTGGGGTTCAAGGAGCACTCAGGTGGGCATTGGAAGGGTGAGTTGAGTAGCTCAGTGATTGTCACCACAAAACCACTAGGGGAAGCCCCAGGGGTTGCTCCCTTCCCAGCACAGAGAGGAGACAAAGGATGGGCAGCCCCAATCTTCACTTGGCTTTGCTGGTTGGGTTTTGTTTGCATTTGGATTATATGGAACTGACTCCTTGGGGTTTTCTCAGCCCTAGTGGGTTTTTGTTTGCTGCATATAGCTGGAAGAATGCGTATACACAGAACTGAGAATGAGAATGCATGGGTTCAATATTAATGAGTCTTTAATAATCAGGATTGGGCCAGGCGCTGGTGGCTGTACCTGTCATCTGAACTGCTCAGGAGGCTGAGATCTCAGGATCACAGTTCCTGCCAACCTGGGCGGGAAAAATCAAGACTCTTATCTCCAACTTAACCTCCCAAAATCTGGAAATAGGGCTGTGGCTCATGTGATAGAGCATTAGCCTTGAGTGAAAAAGCTCAGGGCAGAGCCTAAGCCCCAAGTTCAAGCTCCAGGGCTGGCGCCAAAGGAAAAAAAAAATAGAATTAGGATTGGGGGAAGATGAAAGAGTCTACCTAAGCATTTAAAAATCATGGAAACGTTAACCAAAATAATTTGATTCCATTTCGTGAATATTTCCCGAAAGTCTTTGTCAGACATTTGCCACAATTTTTACCGAACTATAGAGCTTCAGCTGGTTCCTCAAGGATTCCCCACAAGCATGACAGAAAAGAAAATGAGGGGCCTCTGACTGGTCCCCATGATGGTAAACAGCACCCCTACTCCCACCCCACAATGCACTACCTCCTCCTCCTCCTCCTCCTCCTCCTCCTCCTCCTCCTCCTCCTCCTCCTCCTGCTGCTCCTCCTCCTCCTCCTGCTCCTCCTCCTCCTCCTCCTCCTCCTCCTCCTGCTCCTGCTCCTCCTCCTCCTCCTCCTCCTCCTCCTCCTCCTCCTCCTGCTCCTCCTCCTCCTGCTCCTCCTCCTCCTCCTCCTCCTCTTCCTTCCTCCTCCTCCTCCTCCTCCTCCTCCTCCTCCTCCTCCTTCTCCTCCTCCTCCTCCTGCTGGTCCATGAAGCTTGAACTCAGAACCTGAGCTCTGTCCCTGAACTATTTGGCTCAAGGCTAGCACTTTCCCATTTTGAGCCACAGCGCCACTCCCAGTTTTCTGGAAGTTCATTGGAGATAAGAGTCTCACGGACTTTCCTGCCCAGGCTGGCTTGGAACCACAATCTTTGATCTCAATTAGTTCATTTCAGTAGGGTCTCACATTCATGTCAGGTCTGCCCTGGCTCATGCACCTCCTATTTACACTTTCTGCCTTAGCTGGAATACAGGCATAGACCCCTACAACTAGTTTGTTTGTTTTTCCTGTTGAGATGGGATGTCTCATGAACTTTTTGCCTAGGGTCTGGCCTTGAACCTCAGTCCTCCAGATCTCAGCCTCCCAAGTAGCAAGGATTATAGGCTTGAGCCACTGTACCCAGCTGTTTCTGGCATGTTTTCCCAGAAGGTGCTGTGGGCAGGCCCCCATGGCTCCAAGCGGGCTGGAGGTCCAGCCCAGAGTCAAGACCCCTCCTCTCGGGGTCCTTTTAGCCCCTTCCCCCTTGACAAATAAACCAGGACATGGAGATCATTACACTGCACATTATTAGGCAAAATTGGATTAATTAACCTTGTCTGGCCTCTCAGTTTGGGAGACAGGAAAAAAAAAACACCCAAGGTCTAGTTCAAATACAGCATTTGAAAATGTCAGCCGTGACCCGGTGATAAATATTTATAAATATATATGCTGCGTATCAACAGGGCGCAGTGTATTTTCACATGTAAGCACACAAAGGCGCTCTGTCGCCGACACGCATTCAAAGCAGGACTCTTGAAAAGGGTCATTATGGCCTGTGCTAGCAATGTTTGTGAAGAATAACATGCAAAACGGGCTCTGTCTGAATGGGCCCATTGATGGGGTATCAGCGCAGCCAGGGCTGGGGTGGTGGACGGGCAGGGATGATCGCTCCCTTCTCTGACCCAGAGTGTCGCCGGGCGTCACCTGCCTGGCCCCCTCTGGTTGTGGCTGCTTGTCTGGAAATGTTGACTGCACGGCTCTCGTTTGTCCTTCAACCCTGGCCCTCAAAGCCCAGGTCACACATTCCCCCCCCCCCACCTAAGTTCTAGGAAGTGGGTGGAGGCCTGGGGGGGGAGGGGGGACATAGCTTCTCCCCATCCTCTGGGCGGGGCAGGTGGGGTTCTTCCAGCCCCTCCCTGTTTTTGTTGGAGGGAGCCTTTCTGGTGTAAGGCCTTCTGTTACCCCCACATCCTCTCTGGTTTGGGGGGGGCGCTCTGTTCATTTATCCGACCAATATTCTGCCATGTACTATGTGTTCTGCTGGGACACGGGGCCGGGCTGCAGTGGGGGTGGAGTTGAGTGACCCCACATTGAGGGAGGGAGGGGGTGTTGGGGTTTCACAGCAGGGGGCTTCTACAATGGAATGTCCAGTCAGTTTCAGCCAGAGACCTGCCTTCCACAGCCCTGTGCAAGACTGAGGTTGGAAGAACCTTCTGGAAGAACAGCAGGCATGTTCATGAGCCATGGTGTGAGCCTCTTCAAGGCTCGGAAGGTAGGAAAGCGAATGAGGCAGAAGCCAGTAGGATCAGAAGTTGGAGGACGCTCGTTCTAGATCTTGGTCTTGAGAAACCCAAAGGGCTCCTGGGGTGTCAGCACCCCACAAATGGCTGGGGATTTAGGAGAGATTGACAAGTTCTGGATGCAAAGCCGCCATTACTGGTTGATATGTTTAGAGAGGGAGAAGCTGGGGCCCCTGGATTTTGGGGAACCTCCCGATCTCCTTTGCAAGCTGCTGTCTGTGGGATTTATTTCCACTAAGCCTTGTTGGATGCCTGCAGAGCCGGGCCCATTTTCCCCAGACCCCACCTACCACCGCCTAGTTGAAAAACTTAAACAAAATTTTAAAAATCAACTTTATTTATTATTCCAGGACTAGTTGCCATCCAGATCAATATAACCAGACAGAAGCTATTAACATTGTAATGAGTTACTCAGAGTCATATCGCAAAGACATGTGGGCAAGTCATGGCCCCTTTGATTAGGGATGGACTTGGGGTAGCACTGTAAACAGAGCCTGGGCCAGCCCGGCCATCACCCATCAATCGCGGGAGAAGAGTGCAGGCTCATGAATAAAGAAGCTCACAGGGCGGAGGTGCGGGGCTTACTCAGCTCACGCAGGGAAAGTGACCTTTTCAAATGTCATTGGTCTACACTGAATGACAGCCCTGCGTTTACCTTGTGGGCTGTCGGTGAGTGCGTGCGGTGAGGGAGGAGAGGAGAATCTCTCTGTGTCTGCTTGTAGAATGTGAGCTGGGGCAGCAGTGGAGGGAGGGAAGGAGGGAGCCAGGAAGGAGGGAGGAATTGAAAAGGAGAGGACAGGGCAGCTATGAGAGGACCCCAGGATGTCCTCAAACGGTTCCAGAAAAAGATTGAGAGTTTAAGGCATCTGGAACATTTGATCGTTGGGATCCCTTTGGACCCTCTTTTTCCCTTCCTTCATCCAAGTCCTTTGAATGTCCTCTTTTGGAGGTCTCCCTTGATCTGGCTGGACCCAAGATGGGTCCAGAATAAATCCCATCTCTCCCCGGGAAAGCAGCGGAGGAGTCTGACTGATGGCTAGCTCTGTGTGGCATCTCTGGAGGAAGACTGAGCTGTGTTGGCTGCGGTACACCAGGAGCAAGGGTGTGCCACGCGACCAGTGCACCTGCTGCTGCAGACACGGCCCGTGCCCTGCTCTTGGGCTGGTGCTGGGCTTGGAAGAGGCCTGGCGGACCGGGGGAGACGACGGTGGGACAGAAGTGCCACTCACCGTCTAGTGACGTTTCTCATCTGGAGTCATTTGATTCCTGAAGAGAACTGCAGAGATCATGGGCTTCCACAATTCGAATCTGTGTTAGGTGAAAAGAAGTGGATGGGTGGGCTCCCTCAGTTCTGCATTAGAAGAGGAGGTAGGGCCTGGTACCAGTGGTAGACGTCTATGATCTCAGCACTTGAGAGGCCGAGGCAGGATCGCAAGTTCCAGGCCACCCTGGACGTTGTACATAGTAATACTGTGTGTGTGTGCGTGTGTATGTGCGCACATGTATGTGCATGCGCATGTGTATGTGCGTGTGTGTGTGCGCGTGTGTGTGCGCACGTGTATGTGCATGCGCGTGTGTGTGTGCATGTGTGTGCGTTGCGTGCGTGTGTGTGTGGCGCCCCATGGTCTAGCACCCTGCACAGAAACCCAGCCAGGGATGCCGTCTACTGCTGCCAGGGTGGCAAGCGACGTCGGGCTGTTCTGCTCTTTGAGGTGACCAGGATCAACTCCCAAGACAAGTAGGAAAAGATGGGTGGCCCACCCTACTCTTGATACACCAGTCGCCAGCCTCACAGTGGCAAGAAAATGATCGGCATTCCGGAGAGATTTCACCGAGAATGTTAGTTTGTTCTTCCCCGGGCAGCGACTATGGCCTCTTGGGAGGCGGTGGCCGCGAATGCCACGCCAAGGCGCCCACTTGCTCTGCCGCACTGGCCGTGTCCACACCCCCTGGGCTGGTGTGTCGTGGGCAGCCGACTTTCGATGGGCGGATGGGGACGTAAGCCCATGGTGAGTGGCCCACAGTCTCAGCATTTAAATGAGAATTCTCTCAGATGACAGCGGTGAGCACGGTTCTCCATTGCTTTCAATTCTGACCATATTTTCCTGTGCTCCGGGGACTTGTGGCTAGAGCAGGAGTGCGACAGAGCTGAAATGGAGCAGCTCCGGCACAAAAGCCTCCCATGGGGCTGGGAATGTGGCTCGGTGGTAGAGAGCTCCCTTTGAGCACAGAGCAGCTCAGGGACAGCGCTCAGGTCCTGAGTTCAAGCCCCAGGACTGGCAAAAAAAAAAAAAAAAAGAGACAGCTCTTTGGGGCTGGGAAGGTGGCTCAGTGGTAGAGCGCTTGCCTTGCATGCATGAGGCCCTGGGTTCGATTCCTCAGCACCACATAAGCAGAAAAAGCCCGAAGTGGCGCTGTGGCTCAAGTGGTAGAGCGCTAGCCTTGAGCTGAAGAGCTGAGGGACAGCGCCCAGGCCCAGAGTTCAAGACCCACAACTGACCAAAAAAAAAAAAAGTCTCCCACAGCCAATGGAAACATTAGCATTTACAGATCCGGGCCAGCCAGGGTGGGGTCACCTGGGTTTAAGCCCCATGACAGGACAGGGGTGCTGGAGCCTGGACCCCTGCATGGAGTTAAGACCTCCAGAAGTAACCCCTTCTGCAAATGGCAGCCTGAGAGGATGGGGGAATTCATTCCTCAGGAAGGTTCTAGATGAATTAAAAATAAGGTTCTCCTGTGGAAAACTGTGTTTAAGACATGCATTACCTTAGCTGGGTGATGAGAAATTCGTGTGTGTGTGTGTGTGTGTGTGTGTGTGTGTGTGTGTGTGTAGCAGGGGGTTGAACCTATGACCCTACACACGCTAGGTATGCACAGGTGAGTAATTCTAAAATCTGAGAATTTAAATAAAATCTGTGTCTGGAACTTTCTGGAAGCCTGGGGAGACTACCTCACGGGGCCCCATCCCCAGCCAGGCCATGGCTCCAGCAGAAGAGCGGCTCAGGGCAGCGTACCACACACGCGAGTGCGCACAACGTGGGGGCAGAGGACCGGGCCGCCAGCGCCAGGCAGGAGACAGGCTGGGAAGGCAGCGAGCGCTCCGGAGCCTGCATGGAACTCCTGCACGGTGCGTCTGAGATAATGCCCCTGTCCAGTTCACCCTGGAGCTCGCTGTGAGTTCTCCCCACTGGGGAAGGATGCCAGCCTGCCAGGCGGGGGAGGGCATCTGAGACTCGTTTAGAGATGGTAGAGACAAATAGTCCAGCGTGGCATCACAGATAAATGAACCCTCAGCCAGGGCTTGTTTCTGCACATTCCGAGTGCAGGGCTCCTGGCACTTTCAGATAAACATGGTACCAATTTCCATCTCTGTTCAGCTTTGTTTAACGTCTCGTGACATCTGACATCCCTATTGCTCTTCAAGCACCAGGACACAGAGTTTGAAGTCATTCAACCCCTAGCCCAGATGTGCAGGAACAGAGCAGAGGGAGCAGAGCAGGGCTTCCTAGGAAGGCCGGTGTGATTGACAGGTCCACTAAGGGAGTTCAGCACACAGGGCCAGGCTGGGGGGCGGGGGCGGCGAGGAGGGTGACAAGGGAAGGGAGGGAGGGGTCCTGGAGATCAGGTGCTTTTCTCCTGACCTTCTCTTTTCTGAGTTGATGGTGAAAGGAAACATCCATTCCTGTCTTGTGCCTTCTTCCTTTCGGTAGAGAATTGTTTGTAAACAAATTGTGTGTGTGTGTGTGTGTGTGTGTGTGTGTGTGTGTGCGTGCGCGTGTGTGTGCGTGCGCGTGTGCGTGTGTGTTGGTCCTGGGGCTTGAACTCAGGGCCCGGGCACTGCCCTTGAGCTTTTGTGCTCAAGGCTGGCACTCTACCACTTGAGTTCTAGCTTCATTCTGGCTTTTTGGTGGTTAATGGAGAGAACAGTCTCAGGGACTGGCTGGCTTTGAACTTCAATTCTCTGATCTTAGATTCCTGAGTAGCTAGGCTTACAAGCATGAGCCACTGGTGTCCAACTTCATATTCTTCTTTTTATATATACCCAAGTGGAAGTGTTGGGTCATGAAATAGCTTTTAGACGTTTTTTGAGGAACTTCCATTCTGTTTACCACGATGGCTGCATTAATTTGCACCTCCCCCCCTTCCACAACAGTGTATAAGGATTTGTCCTTTTCCTTCTCCACACCACCATTTATTATCCTTGGTGCTCTTTCTGGCTCTGGTGAGGCGGTACATTTTCCTGATGGCTGGCAATGTTGGCCATTTCTTTTTCAGGTGAAATGAAAGGCTCAAATCAAGGCTACTGTTCAGGTTACAAGTAGTGAGAAAAGATGATGTGATGATATTTCCACAGCACAAATGAGCCATCTAATACAACGATTCAGCAGTCTCTAGGGCATTTGCCACGCTGGGTGGCTGGCTTCTTCCCTTTCACCTATCTTCTAGATTCATCCATATCGGAGCATGTGCTGGAACTCTACCCCTTTTCATAGCTCAGTAACACTCAGATTTATGGATATATTGTGTGTGGATTTATTTCCTTAACCTTTGGCTCTGTATCTTGATCTCCTGTGACCAGGAAGCCATAGTGTCTTTGCTCCTGTGTTTTGTACCTGAGGTTTGGTGGGGAAATGACTCCATCACCACTGGAACTTTCTTCCCCTTGCACCAGGAACTGCCACAGGGCAGAGCAGCTCCTGTAGAGAGAGCCCAGCTTGCTGGGAGCAGGAATGAGATCGTCCTGTTGGTGAGGTGAATGACAGCATTGAACTCCAGCCATGGCTGTGGATGGGACTTTTGTCCCCATAGGTTTGTTTACACAGTGAGTGGAGAAATCAGATTAGCACAAGGCTTCTGAAAGATTAAGGGAAAGGTGATTCAGTTGTGTGTACATGTAGGGGGAGGGGAAGGGGTTCCCAGAATACACTATTTGGGGAAATCTCACTCAGTGGAATTATTTCAACACTGTCCTCACTTCAGACAGCTTCTAAGGCTGTTGTTGATTCTATTTCATTATTATTATTATTATTTTGTTGGTCGTGGGGATTGAACTCTGGGCTTGGGCGCTGTCCTTCATCTCCTCAGCTCAAGGCTGGCCAATCTACAACTTGAGTCACAGTGCCATTTCTGGTTTCCTGAGTGGTTTATTGGAGATAAGAGTCTCACGGACTTTCATGCCCAGGCTGGCTTTGAACCATGATCCTCAGATCTCAGTCTCCTGAGTAGCTAGGATGACAGGTGTGAACCACCGGTGCCCAGCTATTTTTAAAAATTATTTTTATTTAAAAATTTAAGTTGTTATTATAAAGGTGATGTGCAGAGGGGTTACAGTTCCATAAGTCAGGTAATGAGTACATTTCTTTTTGGACAATGTCACCCCTTCCCTCATTCTTTCCCAGTTTTCACCTTCTATCCCTACCCACAAGTTGTATCGTCCATTTTCAACATCATCTAGTGAGTACCACTGCTATATTTTTTTTCCTTTGGCCCTCCATTTCTGTGTCTCCCCCTTATCCTACCAAAGACAGATAAACGAACAAGCAAGACAAAGAGAAAAGAAAACAAAAACAGCAACCAAGGAAAAATCCTCCCCTTTCCATTTCCTGTAGGTCATGTTCCATTTCGTTTTTAGAATCAAGGACTTCACTCAACTTTTCAATACCTTGCTTAAAATGTTCTTCATCACCTGCCTCCATCCCTCCCTACTGCCCAAGACTGACTGGCAGTAGGAAGTGTTTCCTGTGCTCCATAGAGCTATCAGGTGACACCCTGTGGAGACCCCCCCCCCATGCTGATAAAGCCTGAAAGCTGAGCCTCTCCATCCTCAAGGTTTAATGAGACGCTTGTCAGAGACAGCCTCGTGTTCCTCTTTTTTTTTTTTTTTTTTTCTGACCAAAAAACACGAATGTGCATTGGAGATCAGAATTGATGACTTTCCACTCAAATGAGGGTGTTTGTTCTTGGGCTCGAAACACTGTAAAGCAATACTCAGTGGGCCCCAAGAGGAAAATGAGTTGATTTTCCTTTCTAATGAAGTGTTCGAGATGGTTGCTACAGAAACTAATGGTGGAGGTTGTTTCTTAATGGCTTCTTCAAGATGTGTTAGGTGCTGACTTTCCTACATTCTTTCCTCTGCTTCCCACTCACACATGAAACTGCAGCATCTATGAAATCTCTGCTGAGTGCCCAGGACTCTGAAACCATGAAAAAGAAAGAAAGAATATTATTAATAAATATGATTTGTGCCCATTTCCTACCACCCAGCTCCCGCGGGAGGGCGGGGCCTGTGTCTGTCTCGCTGGAACCTGCCCAGGTGCTGGCACGCGTCAGGTGTTTTGTAAATGCCGACAGGAAGAATGGCTGCCACTTCCTGCTTGGCTGGATCAATATTTTTCTGGTTCTACAAGGTCTGTTCTTTTGCTGGGCAGGCATTTCACATCTTGGGGATGGCAAGACTTTCTCAACCCAGGTGGCAGCTGGACCTGCGGGGCTGAAAATGCTGCTATCTTGGTGTTTGAGGAACTCAGCTGGGGGCCTTAAGGAGCCCCTTCCCAGAATGAGCGGTTTTCTGGGTGCCTGAGCTGGAAGCATTCGCCCAGTGCTTCACCGCCTTCCGTGAAGCAGAGCTGAGGAAGCATGGGCTTTGCCGCTCCAAGCCATTGTTTGTTCCAGGCGGGGCAGAATTTCTGCACAGCTATGGTTCGTAGCCCAAGCTAATCGCCTATTGTTTTGAAATGGTACTGCTGTTTAAACTCAAGACTTTGCGCTTCCTAGGCAGGTATTCTATTGCTTGAGCCCCACCTCCAACCTTTTAGCTCTGGTTATTTTTGAAATAAAGTCTTATGTTTTGCCAGGGTCAGCCTGGACCATAATCCTCCTATTTATACTTCTCACTGTAGCCAGGCATCATAGGTACATGCTACCTCACCCAGCTTTTTCTGTGGAGATGGTGGTCTTGGACTAATTTTTTGCCTGTCTTGGCCTAAAACATGAACCTCTTAACTCAGCCTCTTGTGTAGCTCGAATGACAGACATGCAACGCTATATCCAGCGATTGGTTGAAATGAAGTCTTTCAGAGTTTTGTTTTGTTTTGGTTTCTTCCTGGAGCAGGCTTCGAACTATGATCCACCTGATGTCTGTCTAGCCGAATTACAAGCATGAGCCACTGGCACCTGGCCTAAAATTGGCTAAATACTGAGTTCCGGTTAATTTTAAATAAAAAGTCCTATTTGAGGGACACCTAGATGTAAATCTCACATGCGGATGTGGCGTCGGGCAATAGCATTATTTGTTTTCTTGCCTCCCTGGCATAGGATAATATGTGTAGGATCAACAGGAACCTGAATTTGACAACACATTTTTAGGAGGACAACTTCTAGTGTGCTACCGGAAGGAGTAATCTTGATCCACTGGTAGGGACTCAAGGCTAGGAAAACAGCTGTCGGCCAAGCCAGGGGCCCAAGGCGCTCTCTCGGCTGGCGGTGGAGGTCAGCAGTCTGTCCTTGCTGCGGCTGCAGCTGTCCCGCCTCCCAGCGAGAGCCATTTCCTCCAGGTGGCCTGGGTCCCCAGGAGATGTCAGTGTGTGGCCCCCAGGATCAGGACCCCGTGTCTGTCAGCATGCGGACACAGCCAGCAGCTGCCAGGACTGGAAAGGACCTTGGCAGTGGGATTCTAGATGATTCCAGGCCGCAGATCCTGTCTCCCTCCTGCCCCATCGGAGGGTTGTCATGGGGTCACTGCCTGGTAATAGCAGGGTGGATTTGTATCCCATGACTTCTGTTGTTCCCCGCCCAGAAAGGATCTTGGTCCAGTCACCAAACAAGGACGCTGAGTGCCTCCTGGGGCCCGTGATGGAGGGGCAAGGCCGTGAGGGCAGCAAGAGAGGCCATCCCAGAGCTCGGCCCTCAGAGAGGTGGGGTTGTGCGCCCACTTAACCAAGACCGGAAGAGGAAGGGGCGGGGCCTTCCAGCCGGGCTCCGCGGCACGCCTAGAAAATGGCTTTGGCTTTCTTGATTGACCTCTACCTTGGCGTTTGGCCATCCCTTGGCCTACGGAAGACTTTAAAGATGCGGAGACACCCACAAAACCCTCACGTCCCCGGAGCCATTGGCATTCAGGGATCCGGGCTGGTGAGGCTGCACGCGGCAGCAGAGGACGCAGGATGGCACCGGGGAGAAAGGCCACCGGAGGAAGCAGGACATGGACAGGGACAGACAGGAAGTGCTGCGGCCATCGGCAGGCACCCTTGTTGCCCCATCCCGGGCCGTGAGCCCCGCTTCCCGTCTGCCCTGGGAGTTGGAGGCGGGGAGGGTCCTTGGTGTGGCTGCCCTTTCTTCTCGGCCTTGCTAACGAAGTCTCTGCTTGGGCTCAGGCCTCCAAGCTGGGGAAAACATCTGTCTGTAGCCAATGGTCAGTTCTGATTGATGGATGCCATTCTTTGACTCTGACAAGAGACCAACTTCGAGGTGAGTTTGGGACTCCACATTGGCCGATGAGATGGCTGTGTGTGTTAGGGGTGGGGCTATAGCAAACCTTCCTGGAAGAGAGAAGGAGGAGGAGGAGGAGGAGGAGGAGGAGGAGGGGGAGGGGGAGGGGGAGGAGGAGGAGGAGATGATGGTTGTCCTCCCCCAGTGGGGGATGAGCAGAGCAGGGGACAGCACCTGAGCCTCTGCTCAGCCTTGTTGCCAGTCCTAGAGCCTCTGGCCCACCATACCCTGGCCGTACGTCCGTGAGATCGCCACCCATTGATTTATTCTGAGTTGTTTTCTCAGGACTTTATGTACTCCACCAGCAGAGACAGAATAGCAAACAGCACACACTTGACCTTGCAGGTGAGTGGAGGAAGGGCATTCAGGGGAAGCCTGATGGAGAAGGCCACATTCAGCCCGAAGCATCGGGACTCATCTTCTCCTAGGAAGGCATGAACTCACACAGTCTGAAATATGAGAAGAGCTCTTCCCAGAAAACGTTTCTTCTAAATCAGTTCTCCCCTGGGCATGTCCTTGCCTCTTCCTCTCGAGGACATTGTTTGAATGTCTGGGGACATTGCTGGTGGCAGTGGTACTGCAGGCTTGGGTGGGCAGAACCTGCTGGAGGGCGCAGTCGCTGGTCATGTGGTGCACAGCATGCACAGCATGATCTCCCACAGCGCCAGCTAACAGCCCACCCAGGACAGACAGACTTGCCTCTGATGCAGACACTGGGAAAAGGACACATCTGTGCTCTGTCTCCACAGCCTAGGGGCAGCCTGGACCCCACAGGGCTCAGGGCAAGCAGGTGGCCGGGCCTGGTGCAGTGCACTCTTGCAGCCCCTGTAGTCTGTTGACAGGGGGACCCGAATGAGCCAGAGGATGATTTGTGCGAACCATGGCGGTCCCCTCACCATTGCCTGGGAAGGAAAGCCAGCCGCATCCCACATCCCACATCCCACATCCCACATCCCACATCCCACATCCCGGGAAGCTGTTTATGGTGCAGGAAGGGCTTAGTGACTTTATTGCTCAGCTTATTGGTTGCATATCAGTTTTCTCATAGTCTACCTCCAATTTCCTGTTTTGCTTATCTCAGAATGACTTGTTTTCTTTTTAATGTTTGCCCTCCCCATGTGGCTTTTGGCTTCACGTTGATTAGATATGGAACTGGTGGCTAATGGATTAGAATGCAGGATTTGTTTGCTTTGTAATATTTTAAGAAAAGCAGGAGTAATGGAGAGAGATATTATATTTACAGTCCGACTCTTTTTTCATTACCGGAAAGACAACTTATTTAGGAATTTGGATTATGGCTCTCAGTCACTTTTTGATTTGTGTTTCACTTCAGGGCTTTCCTCAGTTACAAATCCCAGCAGATTCATGGGGCTTAAGAGGTACACTTGTGTATTTATTTTCTTTTTAGCCTACCCCTCACCCCCGCACCAGAGTTCTCCGATTCTTCAAGGCCTCCCTCTAAGCCGTGCAGGCATCACATTTCTTGCATGGTTCGTGCAGCTGAGAAGATGGTTCAAGCTAGTCCTGTGGAACTCATGGCCTGTGTCTGTCAACCTGTGGAAAACCTAGGTTTAGCCCCTACTTTGGTACATAGCTCCTTCTCATGGTCACCTCAAAGTACCAAGCCAAGCTACATCCGGACATTTATGGGATGCCTGGAGTGGTGTGCTGTGCTCAGGAGGCCTTGCGGGCAGGCGGCAGACACTGCGTGCTCTGGCTCCATGGCCTGGAGCCCTTCCAGGCAGTGAAGACACAGCCTGGAACCCGATGACAGTTCCTGGACTCTCTTCGTCTCAAGGTTGGACAGTGTCTTTGGCATATTTCCATATAATCAGCCACTCAGTTGATGCTATTGGCGGGTATACAGTATGTGAAAGTAGGGTAATTGTGATTATTAGCAATTGTTTCAAAATACCTAGCAGAGAGGAGTATAAGAATATGTGTGTGTGTGTGTGTGTGTGTGTGTGTGTGTGTGTGTGTGTGTGTGTGTGTGTGTAATGAGTCTTGAACTTAGGGCCTTGCACTTGCTGGACAAGTGCTCTTCTACTTGAGCCACAACCCCCAGCCCTGTTTGCATACGTTTTTTTTAGATAGGGTCTTGTACTTTTTTTGCCCCAGCTAGCTGTCACCACAGTTCTTCTATCTAGGCCTCCTTTCTCCCTCTAGGATGACAGCTGTGAGCCGCCACACTCAGCTTGTTTGTTGATACCGACTTGGACTAACTCTCTGCCCAGGCTGACATGGCATTTCAAGCCTCCTACTTCCTGCCTCCCAGGTCGCTAGGATTACAGGATACACAGCTCAGAGCGACATTTTTGAGCATGAAGGAAGAGAAAGAAATCTAATAGAATTTAGAGCCAGCAGCCAGGTTAAAGACTTTTTTCAGTCTTTGGAAGGTGAAGGAAAATAGAGACAGATGACTGAGACACAAATTAATATCCCACAGAAAATTTGGAAATCATCTTCCAAATTATTAATATTGAGTTTGGGCATGGGCCAAGTAGTATTTAATGAGAACAGAAAGCAAACACTTTGGTGAGTTTCTCTTTTACAAAGCTGTAGTGGACGGTGTCTTCTTAGGCCCCCAATTCACCCTCTTATCATATTGGTTTCTTGGGGCAGCGTGAGAAAGCCATGCACACTGGAGGCGAAGTTGTGAATCCACATGTGGGCACCTGACACTGCTCCACCTTCCAGCATCTGTGTCGCCATTACATGGCCTCTCTCTGGGTGTCTGTGTCTCCTTCCTTACAGGGCCATCAGTCACATGGGATTAGGAACTCACACATTTTCAGTATGAACTCAACAAATGACACGTGACACCTCTGTCTCAAATGAGATCACCATCTTTGATGAAAATCCTCCTACCTATCACTTCTTCAGAGGACTGGACCACCCACAACCCACATCCAGCTCATCGTGAAATGGGATTGGCCTTAAACCCTGACCTGAGATCTCTGCTACCTGAATAATTGAGATTACAAGTGTGCTCACCCTGCCCACCCAGATGACCAGTTGTGTCTTGTCATGATCTCAAATAAGTCATCATTGCAGGTAACATGTGTGTATGTGTGTGTGTGTGTGTGTGTGTGTGTGTGTGTGTGTGTGTGTGTGAGAGAGAGAGAGAGAGAGAGAGAGAGAGAGAGAGAGAGAGAGAGAGCTTCCACATGTCTGTCTGTTTCTACCTTCAGCTGGAACATACTGAAAAGATGTGTCCCAGACAGCTGGCTGGACACCACTGGATGCCAGAGACACAGGGCTGCTCAGAAGTGTGGTTAAATCACACAGAAGTTGGAAGTGGGTGGAGGCGAGGGGGTACAACTCTAGCCTTGCATTGGGGGCACATCATGTCTCTCAACATCTGGAATCCACCCAAGACTGCATGGAAAACTAGGGACCCCTCAGGTGTCCCTCATCATGACTGAGGGCCATCACTGGAAGAGAATCATATGCCCCCTGGTGGATGCCTTCTGTATTCTCCTAGAAGAGGCAAAGGCAGCTCCTGCAGGAAGGTCTGGCTTCATGAGGCGGCCCTGGGCCTTAGGAGAGGGAGGGCTGGAGTCGCTCTCCTCCATGTTCCACCTTCAAAGATGAGGAATTGGAGGCCAAGAGGAGAAATGGGACCCCACGACCCCAGAGGACTAGACACCTACTCAGCCTGATGTACCAAGGACCATTGACCAAGCTCCCAGCTCTGCCCCCTCCTGTTCTTAATGTTCTTAATTGGAAATATCCTAAGAGTGAGAATTCTATGTCTTTCCAGTTCCTCTGTGTGCTTGACAATAGGTTGGATGGTGTCATGGGAAAGAATCATTTCTGAAACACCTGCTTAGTGGGTGAACAGTTTTCCCCTCCCTCCCTCCCTCCCTCCTTCCTTCCCTCCTTCCTTCCCTTCCTCCCTTCCTTCCTCCCTCTCTCTTTATTTCTCCCTTCCTTCCTCCTTTTCTTTCTTTACTTCTTTCCTTCTCTCTCTCTCCCACTCTCTCCCTCTTTCTCTCTCTGCTGTGATTAGACCCAGTATCTCACACATGCTGGACAAGTACTGATCTACACTTCACCTCTGTCTTCTTTTTAATTAGTGACAATGTGTAGTTTCTAACTAGAAAATTTTAGACAAATATCTTGAAGAAAAGAGAAGTGAGCATCCAAGCACAGTACAGCTTGTTCCATGATTCCAGCTCTGTGGGCAAAGGTGCCACTTTCAGGAGCTGTGGTGGGCTTGCCCATTACGCACCCCCCAGAGCCCCAGTGACTGGAAGCCCACAGGACTCCTCTGAGTTTTTAGGATCTACCAGTGTCTTAGAGACTTTGTCATCCACAGTACCATCATGTTTGGGAATGTCTCCAGACCTAAAGGTGTGAGTAGTTCTACACATGTGCAGAACAAACCTTGTTTATGGTGCGAGCAGTATCTGCTATTACTTTTTTCTTCTTTTGGTGTCGGCTTTTTTTCTCTTTATTAAGACTTTTTTTTGGCATACACTTTCATTGTGACTTTCCCATACATGCATACCATGTACCATCAATCTCACCCCCTCTATCTCTCTTCCTTATCTTCTCCTCTCCTCCCCATTCTTAAAACAATCTCAACAGGCTTTAGTATTCTATTCTCATGTATGCGACTAACCTACTTTAGCCATATTCAGCCTCTTAACTAACCCTTCCCCGTCATGCTGGTACCCACTCCTTACAACAAGGCTTTCCTGTCTCTTTTCTTCTTGTAGTATGTAGTAATTGTATGAAGGAGTAACACATGACATTTTGCACATCTATATTTTTACCAAAGTCACCTCCTGCCATTACTCAGTGGTACACTCTCTCCTTAATTATACTTGCTCCTTTCTTACTTACACTCTCTTTCCAAAACACTCCACACCGAACAGGTGTATAGGACTAGGTTAACGTACCCATGAAAACAGGGACAGCAAATGGAGAGTTATCCCGGGAGGAGTCACATGGCCCTTGGAACTCAGTGTTGCCGTTGAGACACTCACTGAGTTGACTGAGCTGACTCTAAACTTCTGAGCAGCTTCTGGGATGCTGATATACTTACTAGAAAAATGGAGTTCCTATAGTGACTTCAAAGGCATTTTCTTCCTAAATTAATACTAGACCTTCTGTTGGGCTCCTTGAGTGACAAGTGCTGCTGTTGATAATGACTTCAGTCCCAAAGCAGAAGCAATCCTTTTTTTCCATTTCATTACATTTTATTTTCAGAAAAGCAAGTTACTGTATTGTCATCTAAGAGATTACATATGCATTTGGTTTATATAGCAGATTATATCAGAGATCTTTTGGGTATTTGTTTAGCTGGGTACAGTGGTGTATGCCTGTAATCCCAAGACTCAGGGGGCTTGAGGCATGATGGTGAGTTATAGGAAAGCTTGGGCTACATAGTCAGATCCTATCTCAAAAAACAAAATTCTTCCCTCATATGCAAAAAAGTTATCATTATACTGTTAAATATTGATACGATCATAAGAATACAAATGTTTAAGTCTTAAGGATTATTTACCAGGAGACACAGGGAAAAGGAAAAACTTTTTCCTTTTTGAGGAAACAGAGCTGTCAAAAACTTCAACATTTGTGACTGATAGTATTCCCTATAAGTCTATTTTATATAATCTATACTGAATCAGCTAGAAGTTGGTAAACTAAATACCATCAAGCAAAATACGTTCACACAGCTGTTGCTAGTAATGATAACATTTGGAAGTCTTGAATAGCAGCCCATATGTTGTTCCTACTATATTTATTCTTTTGTTGTGTTTTGTGCTGGTATCAGGGGGCTTGAACTCAGGGCCTCTTGCTCTTGCTTGTTTTTTATTTTCTCATGGCTGGCACTCTATCATTTGAGCCATGTCTCCAGTCCAGCATTTGAAGACTTCCGCCAGGCTGGCTTCAAACTGTGATCCTCCAGGCCTCAATCTCCTGAGTATCTGGGATTATAAGCATGAGCCATCAGTGTCTGGCTCCTATAAACACTTATTCTATAACCACACAAAGGAATTTCTCCTAATACATTTGAAGTAGGTGCACTTAATACTCCCTGTCCCTTTGCATAGAATGTTTATTCTTTAATTATGTGTGGTAATCTCTCTTTTACAAGAAAATCAAAAGGAGGGGGGAATAACTTCAATAAACCATTAGTTTGGACTTTTATTTTTTAGTGAAAGACAGCAAAGCCCATACAAAATTTGGAGACATGGGAACATTCAAATTTCAGCCACTGGTAACTCTCTAGACAGATCTTGTATTTCTATGCACTGCCATTTAGAAAGGATATCCTCCTTGCCTACTACATACTCTCTGGCTGAGACAAAGCAAGGGATTCCAATTGCTCTGTATTAAACATCTTATTGCGTGGGCTAGGGGCGTGGCTTAGCACATTCACGTTCCTGGGTCTAATCCTTAGTCTACAGCTTTTGGACATCCCATACCTGGAAAATTTGGCATGCCAGCATGGCAACCCAGGAGCTGTGAAGTTGTAAAAGTTTGCTTCATTTTTGTTTGTGCTGATACTTGGGCTTGAACTCAGCTCAAGGCTGACACTCTACCACTTGAGCCACAGTTATACTTCTGGTTTTTTGATGGTTACTTAGGGATAAGAAGCTTACAGACTTTCCTGCTCAGGCTGGCTGTGAATTGCAATCTTCAGAATTTCAGCTTCCTGAGAAGCTAGGATTACAGGCGTAAGCTGATGGCACATGGCTGATGAAAGAGTTTTATATGACAGAGGATGTTGGAAAGAATATTCATTATCTCCCCATTCTCCCTAATACTGATTATACTATTTATCTACATTCAAGGAATCAGGGAAAGAGTAGAGGATGAAAAGTAACCTCCTCAGCTTACTCCTCCTTCTTCACTCCTATCTTGAACACAGGGCAGGGCCTTTCAAGCCTCTCAGATCCTTTTCTCTTGTCAAAGGTGTTCAAGATAGTTGTATTCTTTCTCAACAGCACCCAGTTGAAAAACGATAAAGGCTTTGGTGTGCCACAGCAGCAGCAGTAAGAAAATGGGAAGATGGGAAAGTGGAGGAGCTTGGGAGAGTCCCCTCAGGTGTTGCATTAGACAGAGCTTCCACATTGCTCCCAGAAATGGGATTGCCAGCAATCCCAGCAATCCCAGCTTCCCTGATAAGGTGGCTGCTGCTCCAGCAGATTTGAGTATATGGTTACAAATGTCTTCCTGACAGCAGCTGTACTGGAGCTCAGACTCTCCTGTTCGGCTGGAAACGAATTCAAAAGTACAGTCACCCAATGCCCAACAGGTGCGGGGCCTAGATTGTGCAAAGAAACATGAATCAAGGGTAGATGGACAGGTCACATTTATCCTGCAGTCTGAAACTGGGCCGTGCTAGTTGTAGTGGATGAGGCTAAAACCTAAGTGTGAGAGGACTGCCAGGATGAGCAGGAAGCTGAGCAGGCCAAATCCTCCTGTACTTCTCCTTGTGTCTGGCCACAAAGCCTGCACCAAACACTGTCTGGGCCCCGGGCACCTGCATCACTGGTGCGCTCAGAGGCAATCCTTTTTATTTCATTTTTTGGTGCAAAAGGTACTGGGGTTTGAACTCAGGGACTTGTGCTTGCTAAGCAGACCCTCTACGCCTTCAGGAGTACCCCCAACCCTTTTTACATGCATTATTTTTCAGATAGGGTCCTATATTTTTGTACAAGGCTCAACTTTGATGAAAATCCTCCTACCAGCAGAGGATTGTACCATCACACTCAGCTCATTGTGAAATGGGATTGGCCTTGAACTCTGACCTGTGGATCTTGGCTGCCTGAGTAATTGAGATTACAAGTGTGCTCACCCTGCCCGCCCAGAAGACTGGCTGCTTCTTGTCATGATCTCAATTCGGTCAAAGAGCATAATTGTAAACATGAGCAGCATATAGATATAACTCTTCTCTGTGGGCTGGGAAGGTTACTCAGTGGTAGAGCACTTGCCTTGCATGCATGAGGCCCTGAGTTCAATTCCTCAGCACCACATAAGCAAAAAAGAAAAGAGCTGGAAGTGGCGCTGTGGCTCAAGTGGTAGAGCGCTAGCCTTGAGCTGAAGAACTGAGGGACAGCGCCCAGGCCCAGAGTTCAGGCCCCATGACCAGGCCCCTCCCCCCCAAAAAAAACTTCTCTGCTCAAAGTAATAGAGTCCAGAGAGGCATCTTCCTCACCATCGATGTCATGGATCCATTTAGGACTTGAAACCCCTGCAGGGCCTAGGCTAGTAGATGGCGGGAGAGCTCTGAGCCACAGCATTGTTCAAGAACCTGCATTGCTCAGACCCTACACACACAAACACACACACACACACACACACACACACACACACACACACACACAATGATGCTTCAAAAGCTTGCATCACAGGCTGGTCCAAAGGGATGCCAGCAGGGTGACTGTCTGTCTGACATCTTTTGGCAACAAACAGTGTTCCTTTAGGGATGCAATAGCACAGGAACTATTCTACTGTCAAGTCTCTGGGATATCTGGGCCTTTATGATTGCCTGTGTACCCTAACTAGTGTGAGTTCACTATCCTGTGACAGGCTACAGTGACAGACACCCGCTCAATGTTGGAAGCCGGGCTTACCTGAGAGTATCGTGCAGTCTGCATGCACACGTGTGCCGCACTGCCTAACAGAAACACCTCAGGAAGCAAGTATGTGCTTCTTGCCCTGTTAGAAGAACACTCCTGGAGCTCATACTGTTCACTGCTTTGCAGCCCTTATTGCTAAAAAACGCCAAAGACGTGTAGGCCTGGGTGCAGAGATGCTGCTCCAGGTGTCCTGTTAGGAAGTCACTTTCCCTGACCAAGTAGGTAGTCATCAATGACAATATGGCAGGCAAATTCGGGAGTGTTCTGCTAGCCACTGACAGCCAGGGGCTTTTGGCTCAGGCACAGAGGGGCAGGTGCTTGGCATAGAACAGGGGCTGTGACCTGGCTGCAGAGTCCCAGGGGAGGAGGACATCTGCAGAAATCAGAGCAGGAGCAGAGCTCTGGCGGGGGACTCTGGGGACCAGGCATTGTGGCCCCTGGCTCTGGGAATGAGCTCAGGGTCCCCAGGTCGAGGAAAGTGTATGCAGGTGCTCACTAAAGGTTATATTCTCCTACATCAAACATGCGTCCCTGTTCACCACCAAGGCCTGGAAGCAGATGAACTTGAGTTATTAGGGAGGGTCCCCTGGCTCATGGGGGTGTGGTCTGTGGGAACGTTAGGCCCCTTAGCTCACAGAACAGAGGCTCCCTAGCAGGCCTAGGTAGCTGGAGAAGGACTGACTGAATCTGGCTCTCCATCCTGCTTCTCTCCTTCCCTCCAGCCTGGAAGCAAGAGTGGACCAGTTAGTGTTGGAGCAAAAGGGAGCACAGGCTAGAAAATGGAGCCACTGGGGGCTGGGAAGGTGGCTCAGACCAGACCCTCCCCCCCCCAAAAAAAATGGAGCCGCTACAGCAACTGAGGTTGTTTATCTTCTGGAAAAATAGGGATAGACTAGACTTTTCTCTGGACAAGCCTAAAAGAGTTATAGCATTTTAACTATATTTTCAATTTAGTCTTCCGAGATTTAGTGTGGACTACTAATAAAAACGGCACACAGCCTCCTCCTGAAACAATAATAGAAATAATATGAAAATCTATAAATGTGTGTGATCTAAATGTGTGTGTTACGAGAGAATGAGAGAGAGAGAATGAACATAAGTACTGGGGCTTGAACTCAGGGCCTTGAGCTCTTTTTTGAAAGCATTTTTATTAAGTAGTTGTACAAATCGGTTACAATTCCATAAGTCAGTAATGGGGCTTGAACTCAGGGTCTGGTGCTCTCGTGCAGTTTTCTTGCTCATGGCTGGCAGTCTACCACTGGTACCATGCCTCCAGCCCAGATGGAAATAGAGTTTCATGTCCAAGTTGGCTTTGAAACCAGATCCTCTAGGTCCCAGCCTCCTGAATAGGTGGGATTCTAGGCATGAGCCATTGGAGCCCTGTGTATACAGAATCTTATGTCCATGCACACAAACACCATATAGCTTACATATAACTGAGGCCACGTCCAAGTGATGGTCACCACGCCTACACTGCACCGGCTCATCTATTTCAGCATCACGTGGAAAGACCGTGGAGACACAAAGACTGGGCCAGCATCTTGCTCCATGTCCAGGGTCCAGACTTCTTCATTCTTTTCTTCTCTCTCTTCCTTTCTTTTCCTTTCCTTTCCTCTCTTTTCCTTTCCTTTCCTTTCCTTTCCTCTCCTTTCCCTCCCCTTCCTTCCTTCCTTCCTTCCTTCCTTCCTTCCTTCCTTCCTTCCTTCCTTCCTTCCTTCCTTCCTTCCTTCCCTTCCTCTCTCTGTCTCTCTGTCTCTCTCCCCCCCTTTCTCCTTCACTCCCTCTCCCTCTCCCTCCCTCCCTCCTGCCCTCTCTCTCTCTCCTTTCTCCTTCTCTCCCTCTCCCTCTCCCTCTCCCTGTGCTGAGAACTAATCTAATCTTAGTGTGTTGCTCTTGCTAACTAAATGCTGTATCCCTGAGCTGCATCCCAGACTGAAAGCCTATTGGGGGGTGGGTGGCGGGGGGGGGGCAGGGGCAGTCCTGGAGCTTGAACTCTGGGCCTGGGCATTGTCCCTGAGCTGCTTTGCTCAAGATTAGTGCTCTACCACTTGAGCCACAGTGCCACTTCAGCTTTTTTGAGTAGTTTATTGGAGTTAAGAACCTCATGGACTGTCCTGCCTGGGCTGGCTTCAAACCATGATCCTCAGATCTCAGCCTCCTGAGTAGCTAGGATGACACGTGTGACACACCAGCGCCCAGCTTGGAAGCCTATTTTCCTTGTACATGAGGGTCAACTCTGTTCCACCCAAGATGTCCCTAGGATGGAGTCTGTCCTTGGGGCTGCTCAGTGACCTGGAGGGGCACGGTGGGGAGCGGGCTGGTGGCCTTCGGTTCTCTATGGAGACCAGGAGCCTGGATACAGAGCCACCGCCTAGGAGACTAGAAGGGAGTGGTCCTCTGGCCTGGGCTCCATGTCCCTTCAGAAGATTCTGGTCAGTGAAGTCTGAAGTAGACTTCACAGCTTTGTTTGTGAGCCCTTTGAATAGAGTCTCATTTCTCGAAGAGTTTGGAGGAATTCAAAGCCATATAAAAGTTTAATTCCCACATATGTTACAAGCCTAAAGAATTATTGTGGGAAAGGAATCATTTGGCTGATCTAGCTCTTTCAGAGTAGACGTGTGTCCCAGGCAGAGGCCACTCGTGTGTCTCAAGACACGGGGAGACAGACGGGCGTGGTGTGTGGCCGTTCCACCCCAAAGCGCGGGTTTTGTTTTCTAAAAACACTTTCATTGTTGAAAAATGACCTGCAAATATTTGTTGTTTTTACTGGAGAAAGAAAAAAAAAAAAAAAAGGAGGTGCTTGCGTTAGAGAGGCCAAACATTTTCCAGATCCTCCGTGATTCATCCAGCAACAGCTTTATGAATATCTGTTTCGTGACATTTATTACATTTTTTGGCTACGATTGAAAAGAAATGGAAATGGGGGGGGGAATAATCAAAATTAATGACGGCCTTTACAAAGTCATGTGCACTTTCTGGAAAGGAGAGCTGTGTCCATTTCGGAGCTGTGAAGAATTTATAAGAAGGCAACATAAAACTGAAGCCTCACATTCCTGGGGCAAATTAGAGTCTACTTCAAGATTAGCTGCTGCGAGCCCGCTGGGTTTCCCAAAGTGTGTTCCGGAAGGCACCGCCAGCTGTTCTCCACCCACTTCTGTGGGGCTTGTGGTCAGAAGAAATTGGAGACGCCTTGAGCTAGATCCCCTGACTGGGAGAGCCATTCATCTCAGTGGCATTTGAGGGGCTCGTAGACGTGGAGTGATACAGATTCCCAGTCCATGCATCCATTGCTGTCCGTGGGGGGTAGGCTTGAGAGACCACGTTGAGGCTGAGCAATGTTGTGCTGGTGCTAGCTCTGGGACCCGCTGGTCTGTAGCTCATAAGCAAGCCACTTCCCCACTCCGTGCCTCAGTTGCTCTTGGTGTGTTTCTGAGTTAGGGACACACAGTAGGGATTTTTCACATCTCTCTTGGACCCTGCACCCCTGCCCTGCCATCTGGGCTGGAGGGACAGGACCTGCCCCTCCCCAGTCACACCCTCCCTCCAAGGTGGCTTGTCAGTCTTGCCAGGACAGAAGTCAGTCAGCAGGAGGCTTGGGGCACATCCTGCCCTGCACACAGAGGGTCACATGGAACCCAAACACACACATGGCCCCCCAAGTCCTCTATGACTGGAAGCGTATGCCTCCAGGCAGGCCAGGAGCCGCTGGTGCCTGCCCCCCCGGCAGGGCAAGACAGGTATCAGAACCATGGCTCCCTGGCATGCTACAGGCCCTGGCTGCCGCTGCTCAACTTTCTCAAGAAAGCATCTGGAGTAGCAAGGACAGAAGTGACAGCAAGCGCTGTCCCATCGTCCCATTGGATGGTGGGGGGGGGGGTGAGTGGGGAGGGTGTGCATGATTCACCCTGTGGGGAGGGTGTGCATGATTCACCCTCTCATCTGGAACCAGAGAAGTTAGCAGAGGCCACAGCTCCTCAGCGCCCAGTGAGGAAGCAGAGTCTTTCTCTCCTCCTCCTTTCTCCAGAGTCTTCCAGCTGAGGACAGGCATTTGGGAAGAGCAGTGATGACCAGTGTGACAGAATGACCTGGCTACCACAGCCTGAAGTCCCGATAAAGCCAGACCCGGACCCGAGACTGCCTTCATTCGCCTTTGCTTTGCAGAGACGGCTCAGGGCTTAATTTATAAAGTCAAAATACAGGGTTGACATTCCAATACTTCAATACATTTGGGGAATATGGGATTTCAAGTGATCAGCAGCAGGAAAAAATTGGAAAATCATGTGCCTTAGTGTTTAAGAGAAAAACAAAAAGATCAAATGTAAAAACAGACCAGGCTGGGTGCTGATGGCTCATGCCTGTAATTCTAACCCAGGAGGCTGAGATTTGAGGATCAAGCTTCAAAGCCAGACGGGATAGAAAAGTCTGGGAGATTCCTTATCTCCAGTGACTCACCAAAAATCTTAGAAGGAACCTGTGGCTCAAATGGTAAAGTGCCAGCCTTTAGGGAAAAAAAAAATACCACCCCAACAACTAAGGAGTAGTACTCAGGCCCTGAGTTCAAGCCCCAAGTACATGCACAAAAAACAAACAAACAACACCCGCTGAGAACTGCAGAGAGGAGATCTTATTAGAAAGGCCCTTGATGGCGCGGGTCAGGGCAGGCATGTAGCTCTGCCCATGGAACTATTTCTGTATAATTTACAAGATGACATCAGGTTTCCTTGTGATTCAGCAGGAATGAAAACACTATATATATGAGCTGTAATATCAAAAATCAAAAGGAAAGTTCTGGCCAGAAATGTAATTGTGTTCAATTATTAGAAACATCTGTTTGTTGTAAAATAAAGTAATCATCTTGAATAAGTCACTTTCTAATAAGGATTTCATTTCCCCTCCCACCCCCCTAGTTTTAGGGGAATATGTTTAAATAAGAAGTTGAATCCCCCTTTCATGATTGTATATTTAAGTTAGCTGCCTTCAGCCTCTCTGGAACGGGGCAAGGTGTAATAAATAATAGAGATCTTGAAGTGAAATCTGGAAAAACCTTGCTGTGGCTTGCTGGTAGGTTCTGGGAGGCCGCATTCTGCAGACAGCTGGGGCAGGAAGGGGTGGGGAGGGAGGCTGTGTCTGCAGAGTTCCCAAAGAACGGTCTGTGCACGTCTTAGGAAGGGAAAGAGCCGGACGCTGGCGGCTCACGCCTGTCATCCTAGCTACTCAAGAGGCTGAGGTCTGAGGATCACGGTTCAAAGCCAGCCCAGGCAGGAAACTATATGAGACTCTTGTCTCCAATAAACTACTCAGAAAAAGCTAGAAGTGGTACTGTGGATCAAGTGGTAAAGCATTAGCCTTGAGCAAAAAGCCCAGGGACAGAGCCCAGGACCAGAATTCAAACCCCAGGACTGGCAAAGAAGAAGAAAAGAAGGAAAAGGAGAAGGAAGAGGAGGAGGAAGAAGGAAGTAAAAAGGAGGAGGAGGAAGACAAGGAAGCGGATGAAGGGTTCAAACATACCTACCCTATGAGTACCAGTGCTCACGCCTGTAATCCTAGCTATTCAGGAGGCTGAGATCTGAGGATCACAGTTCAAAGCCAGCCTGGGCAGGAACCAAAACAGTGAGAAGTAGAGCTGTGGCTCAAGTGGTAGACTGATAGCCTTAAGCAAAAGAGCTCAGGCACAGCACCCAGGCCCTGAGTTCAAGCCACACAAAAGCACAACAAAACAAAACACACATATCCAGTTTACCTCTGTTGTTTTTAACCTTGTCAGAGACCAGTTCCATTCCTCTGGGACTCGGACTGTTGGCGTCTAGAAAACCCCAAAGCTAGCTTGAACTCAGGGCCTGGGCACTGTCCTTGAGCTCTACCACTTGAGCCATAGCACCACTTCCAGTTTTCTGGTGATTAATTGGTTAAAGTCTCACAGACTTTCCTGCCTGGGCTGGCTTTGAACTGTGATCCTCACCTCAGACCTCAGCCTTCCGAGAAGCTAGGATTACAGGCTTGAGCCACCAGTGCCCCAGCATGCTGGCATCTTTTCATCAGCCTTCCCAAATTGGAGGAACTTAGAACTGGCATTACAAGAGGTGACAGTTGCATGCTCATCAGTTCATGGTGCTCACAATAGGGGAACGATGGAAGTGATCACCACCTTGGCGTTCTGCAGATAAAATGTGGTGAGTGTTTAATTCACTGATTCATGCTTTCCTTCCCCTAAGCTGTTACCTAGGTCAATCCAAGCAAAATTCGTTTGGAGGATGCTGGGCTTGAACCCAGCATGTATGCTAGAAGAATCCAAGCCCGGAACACACTGACGAACGTACTGAGCCCCCTTTAATTGACTGACCAGGGATACAAACTGGTTCATGAGTGAAGGCTTATAAGAAATGTTGGGTCGGGCTGGGAAGGTGGCTCAGTGGTAGAGCGCTTGCCTTGCATGCCTGAGGCCCTGGGTTCTATTCCTCAGCACCACGTAAGCAAAAAAAAAAAAAAAAAAAAAAAGCTGGAAGTGGCGCTGTGGCTCAAGTGGTAGAGGGCTAACCTTGAGCTGAAGAGCTGAGGGACAGCGCCCAGGCCCAGAGTTCAGGCCCCACGACTGGACCCCCCCCAAAAAAAGAAATGTTGGGCCTCTGAAAACATTAATTAAAAAGAAAAACCAGTTTTCTTTGGTATGGCACTGTCACACTGTCTTGTTCTCAGCTGGAAACACTAATAAAGAAAAATAATGTAGCCCTGACGGTACAAATCGCGTGACGCCGGTGCCGAAGGTGTCTGTCACAAAGCCTTAGAGAGCTGTCAAAAATCAGTATGAGCCAGAGCAAGCCAAGTTATTGAGAAGGTGGGATGTGGTCAGAACTTTCTATGTGGCTGACAGAGGCTGCCAACGCTGCAAGACCAACTTCCTATTTGAATAACAAGGAGAAGGTGTTTTGCAGAGAGGCTTATGGTGTTGCACTCCAGCAAGCTACAGTTTGGGGCTTGTGGCTCATAAATATTGGTGAAAAGAAATGACACGATTCCATTTACCGGAACAGGTCGATCGCATCAGTACGTTTCTCCCTTGGCTGGTTCTTCACAGAAGTCAGCTAACCCAAGCTCCTTCTGTGCCAGATCGAAAGCCAGGAATGTAGAGGGAGCTGTGCTTGGCATTGGCATTTGGTGTGGCTTTGAAGTGTGCCAAGTTTTTACCGATGCAGCTTGGTGGTGTCCATCAGACACAATTTGATAGACTCTTCAGGGCCAGATTCGAGCCGATCAGATTATCAATTAGCCTGGAGGAGAAATCCTGGAGTGAGACTTCCCAGGCAAGTTTCTGCTGTTTCCCCGAAGTTGGCCTATTGCAGATGGTTTGTGGAAGACTCCCATGGGGAGTCAGAGCCAATAGTAATGGCCAATAGTAGTCAATGGCCAATAACAGTAGTGGCACTTTTCCAGTTATCTGTGTAACCAGCTGCTCCCACAGACTTGAAACAGCTATCGCTTTACGGTGGCACCTGATTTTCTAAGTGGTGAACTTGGTCAAAGCTGTGTACTAGTCCATTTTCCATTGCTATCACAAAATACCAGAGGCTAGATAATTTACAAGTAGATTGGTTTAGCTCACAAGTTTGGAGGCTGAAAGTCCAAGGCTGGATGACCCCATCGGTTTGCCTTTGCATCACAGTAGTTGGCTGGTAGTGTTTGTGAAACCAAGAAGCAATTTGGGGGAAGCCAGGGAGGCTGGAGGGGGGCTGTCCCGGCTCTTTTATAACAGTGACCTCTCCTGAGAAACATCCAGGGTCTCAAGATATCCACCTTAGTCCCTTCCAAAAAGATGTGCATGAGCTGGGCACCAGTGGTTCATGCCTGTAATCCTAGCTACGGAGGGTTGAGGCTCAAAGCCAGCCCGCGGCAGGAAAAACGCTGAGACTCTTATAATCACTTACCCACCCCCAATCCAGAAGTGACGCTGTGTAACTCAAGTGGTAGAGTGAGAAAGCTCAGAGACAGTGCCCGGGCCCTGAGTTCAAGCCCAGCACCAGCACACAGGTATCTGATGCCCTCCACAGCTTTCCCAGTGTCTTACTGATGAAACTGAGATTCGTTGCAGCACAATGAAGTGACTGTCGCCTGGAGCTCCAGGGAAACTGAGAGAGGCCGACCTGGGGGCGGCAAGCGCCTGTACATGCAGCCCTTCTGCAGCGGAAGGAAGCGGAAATGACCCTGCTTTGCAAAGAGGCTCAGCTTCCTTCCTCCTCCCTCCTGCCATCCCCTAGTTCTGGTCGCCTTGGAGGCTCTGCCCAATGCTCCATCCCAGAAGACACCCCAGACATCCCTGCTGCCCGGAGCCCCCAAGCCTTGAACTCCGGAACCACTGACTACCTTGGAAGCAGGCCGAGGCCTACTTTTTGTCCAAAAGACACACAAAAAAAAGCGCATGCTGGAGCCTCTGGGGAAGATGACCTTCCCCGAAAATAAAGAGAGCCATCAGAGCCAGGCAGAGGTGGCTCACGCTTGTAATCCTCGCTGTTCCGGATGGACCAAGTGGTAGGGCAGCAGCCAAGCAAGCGAAGATGAAGCACAGTGTGAAGTTCCGAGTTCAAGCCCGGGTACCGGCAAAAGCCAAACAAGACAGCTCTAAGGCAAGCCACTTGTTCCAGTTTTTCTGGAACTTTCTAGGCACCTCCCTTCATTTGGGGCTACAGAGGCCATCTAAGATATGTCTCATTCTTCCTTTCTCTGTCTTTGAGACAGGTGTGTCATTATCAAGACATTTCACCACGAGGTGACATCAGGATAAGAAAAGCTAACCTTGGAAGATTAAAGATGTAGGCAAAATAAGAGCCACCCATGACCCCATCCAACTCCACCGCAGCAACTAGAATTTCCAACTTCTGGAATTCTTGTGGGCCGACATAAATACTGGGTGGTCTTTGTGGCAAGGGTGCTTGTACTGGCTTTATCATTTTCCTGCAACTGACAAGGATCGTGACCTATATAATCCATCTGTCTCAAGACAAAGGAGCATAGGAGCCCGTGGAGCACAGAATAAGAAGGAAGCCACCATCTCTGTCCACGTGGAGTCGCAGGCACACGTGGGCAGCCACGGGATGTGCAGGGACCCCAGGATCCAGTCCCAGGCCCAAACCCACTGGAGCTTCTGCTGTGCCAGGCACCGCCCCAGGTACCATCTGTTCAAACACTGTCCGAGAGAGAAATCCGGTGTTGAAAAAGATGGAGTATAATCCCACTCCAGTCTTACTTGCTGCAACAGGCAGAGGCTTTATTTGAGCATCTCCACTAAACAAATAAGCGCTCCCCTAGCCACAGCAGGGCTCCTTGATCTTGTGGATGAGCACTGTTTTTATGCCCTAGTGCGGGGGGGGGGGGGAGGGGGGGGGGGCGGGGATTTTGGCTCCACCCTCCCCAGTAAGCCTGGAAACAAAAGTGTCCCTTTCCTGTCTCCGTGCTGAAGGGACTTGGTGCTGACAATTCTTCAGACCGGCTTCCTGAGACCACCTGGCTGCCCCTGGCTTTCCCCTGCGGTGGCTGACATGCCACCTTTTCGCTCTTTACCAACTTAGAAGTCTCCTCTGGTTCTTATTCCCCCCGGGGTGGCCTGGGGAGAGACCTGGGCCCCGCAGACATGGGGACAGCGTCAAGACACGGCTCACCTCTGATAGTTCACTCAGCGCCGCCATCTAAGGGCGACAGACAGTGGGGCTGGATAGTTTCCTCTGGAGGAGGCCCAGTAGGTTGTTGATGGCCATCCCTGCTGCCCGAATCCCCACAGAGTGGCCAACACATTCTCCCTTCCAGTGGTGGGGTTAAAGGTGTTCCCAGACAGGGCCAAATGTTGGCTGGGGTAAAAACACCTGAGATGTAGGGGTACATGGAAGGTGCAAGGTTCACCTAGGTTTTCTGGTGCCTGGTGTTGGATGGAGAAGTCCACTAGGCAGACAAAAAAAAAGACAGACAGACAGACAGACAGACAGACAGACAGACAGACAGACAGACAGACAGGGAATGTGGTCAGTTCACTTTTTGTGGGTGAATGAAGCAGCTAGATGATAAACCCTGCCTAAAAATGTCCCCATGGGTCCATTCAGTGTGCATCAGATTTGCACAGGTCCATTCAGTGTGCATCGGATTTGCACAGTCCTCCTGGGCCAGCACCCTCTGTCCCTGCTGGTGTGGGACCGAGGCTCAGACAGCAGGTGGGAGGCTCAGCCTCTCTGGGCTCCCTGCTCAGTGCTAGCCTGGCTTTGGGATGGGGCAGGGGTGAACCGTGCTGGGAAGGACAGAGGAAAGGCCTGGCCTGGCTTTGGAAGGGAATGGATTCGGAAGGGTGGAGGCCATTGGAGCTCTCCTCCTGCCCGGTGGCTCTCCCTGCTGAAGGCTGAATGGGGCTCTGGGAATGAAGGGTGGATGCGGGGGAGCTCGCGGGCCAGCTGAGGAGCCAGAGTGAACTGGACACAGTCAGAGGAGTCTAGAGGGAGGCAGGCAAGGAGGCACCACGGAGGCTGGGGAGAGCACCACTCAAGACCTGGGGCAGGCTGGGCGGAGCAAAGGGCTGGATGCGGATTCCCAAGTCTTCATCAGAAGTACTGAAGGTCTGATGTGGCCGCCCACACCTGTAATCTTAGCTACTTGGGAGACAGATTGGGAGGATCATGATTCAAGTCCAGCCTGGACAAAAAATGCACAAAGTCCCATCTCAATCAAGAGAAAGTTGGGTTTGCTGGCATGAACCTGTCACTCCAGATACCGAGAGGCATAAACAGGAGGTTCATGGTCCCAGCCAGCCTAGACATGAAGTCAAGACGGTGTCTGAAACACAATGACAGCAAAAAGGCACACAGTGGGAGAAAAGAGTGGAAGGCTCAAGTTGTAGAGCGCTTGTCTCACAAGTGCAAAACCCTGAGTCCAAACTGCAGGACAAAAAGAAGGAGGGAAGGAGGGAAGGAAGGAGGGAAGGAAGGAAATGAGGAAGGGAGGAAGGAAGGAAGGAAGGAAGGAGGGAGGGAGGGAGGGAAAAAGAGAGGGAAGAAGGGAGGAAGGGAAGAAGGAAGGAGGGAGGAAGAGAAGAAGGAAGGAGGGAGGAAGGAAGGGAAGGAGGGAAGGAGGGAAGGGAGGGAGGGGGAAGGCAGGGAGGAAGGAAGGAAGGAAGGAAGAAAGGAAGGAAGGAAGGGAGGGGAGGGAGGGAGGGAAGGAATGAAAGAAGGGAGGGGAGGGGGAAGGAGGGATTAGAGAGAGGAAGGGGAAGGAAGGAAGGAATGAAGGAAGGAGGGAAGGAAGGAGGGAAGGAGGGAAGGAGGGCAGGCCGGCCGGCATTGGTGTTGGTTTGCTGTGGCAGGAGAGGCCAGGGGTCTGCCATCCACAGGAGGGAGCCAGGGACGAGTTCCTGCCTGGGATCAAGGCTTAGTGAACACCCGTGATCACTTGAGTGGAACCCCCTGGGTGGCGTTGGGGTCCCCCAGGGCCCAGCCCAGGCTTGGCTCACCCCACCAGCCCTCCCTTCAGGCCAGCTCTGCCCTCCCAGGCCCCTCCCAGGCTCCCGGCAGTAAACAAAGCTGCACACAAAGGCCGCAGTGTGTGTGTGTGGGGGGCTGCAGGCCTTCAGAGTCGCACCCCATTCATCCACGCGTGGCGGTCTGTGGAGAGCGCGTGGCGTGGGGACTGGGCGGTCCGCAGGTGCTGGTGATGGATGCGGGCGTGGCAGTCAGGCCAAGGCCCTGAGTCTGCCTCTGCATCTGCGGGATCCTCCGGAGGCTGCAGGGGTGATGGGGTGCAGGTGTGTGATGGGGGTGCAGGCGAGGGGGTCAGGGCTGTATTTGGAAGGTGCTAGGGTCCCTTTGCTGACCCTGGGTGGCCTTGAGTTCCCTGGGCTGGCACGGGGTCTGCGTGCTGCCCAGGCTGGCACGGGGGAGGGGGGCCCCCTCTGTCTCTCTCTGGGGGCCCGGGCTGGGCCAGGCGGGCGGCGCGGTGGTGAGTGCACCCTCCGTGCTTTTCCTGACGCTGCTGGCGCTGTGTCAGGTCAGGAGCGAGTGGTCTCTGACTCCACACCAGGAGACCCCTCTCCAGAGGTACCCCACCCCGTGCCGCCCTTCCCAGGGGAGTGGCTGTCCACCCACCCCCACCCCGGGCATGCCACCCACTCGGCTCTTCTCCTGGAACGAGGCAGAGCAAACAAGCCCGCTGGACGGTGTCACGGCGTTCGGGGCCAAGGTTTCGGATCCACAGACTGATGGCCTCCTGCAGACTGCGGGGCCCAAGATGTCCAAACCCAGCCCAGCCCCCAGCACGGGGTGGGGGGGAGAGGGCTCACAGAGCCGCACCCCAAGAAACAGCCCCGAGTCCTCATCCATAGGAGGGGCCCAGGCTTGCTTGAGCATAGGAAAGGGGCAGCGAGTGCCTGGAACAGTGTGGGTAGGTGCTGGAATGGAAGAGATGAAGAGAGAGGAGGATTTGCTTTTCTTCTGCGCCAGTACTGGAGCTGGAACCCAGGGCCTGGATTTGCTTCTTCGCTCAAAACTGGAACTGTGCCACTTGAGCCACAACTCCGTTATCTGGCTTTTGGGGGGTGGCTGATTGGAGCTAAGAGTCTCACGGATGTTCACCCATCAATACCTAGCGGTCCTCCACGACTGCTTCTCCTCTCCTCGGGCCTCCCTGGAGTCTCCGGAGTGAAGGCCCGGAGGATGGATCCCTGGCTGAGATCTGGGAAGGACCGAGGCCTGTGCGGGGAAGGGAAGGCTCCACCAGGCCTCGGCTCCGCAGGCCCGGCCGCCCCCTCTCACACACAGCCCCGCGGGCTCAGAGACAGCACGGCAGGGCCGGATGGACAGGTGGACGGGGCTGGTGGACGGACGGGAAGGAGAAACGTGTGGGGTGGGAAGGCCTGGGAAAAACTCTAGCTGGGGAGGCCCAGAATTTAACGTAAGCTCTGAATGTGTGGTTCTGAGAGGTGACTGAGTTCTACCCAGAGGACGCGGACTCCGTCCCCCTGTTCCCACTCTGGAATGCTGTACCTGGTGTTACAAGTGTAGGCCTGTGTGTTCTTTCCGATGGTGACATTTATTTTTTCCGCTACAGTGGATTTCAGACAATGGATTTTTCCAACCTGACTCAGTGAGTGATCACCAGGAACAGTACTTCAGCTGTCTTTGGTGTACGAAGTGAAGTGAGAGCTTGTTTGCTCATGGAAGAAGCTGGCGAAGGGCTTATGTAGAAGGCTACCTACGATTCAGGTGTTGTCTTGACTTTTCTGTTTGGCCATCCTTTGTTTCCATTCTCAAGGTGGTCCTATTGTCTCCAAGTGATTGCTGGAGCTCCAGCTATCACTGCCACCATCCACATAGGGAAATGGGCAAGGACAAAGGGCAAAAGGGATATTCTTCCTTCCTTGCTTTCTTCTTTCCTTCCTTCCTTCCTTCTTTCCTTCCTTCCTCCCTCCCTTCCTTTCTTTCTTTCTTTCTCGCAATCTGTTTACATGTTGTTTGTTTCCTTACTCTGTTTTAGGGAGGTTAATGGAGTCTTTCAGTTTGAATCTACTGCTACTCTATGAAAGTCCAGTTGTGTTTGTCAGAAAGGAGAAAAAACTGAAAAACAGAGTGTGCCAGTAATTAGAAACCTAGGTCAGGGCAGCTGGGGATGATGGCAAGGGAGCAGCAGCTGTTCTGCTGGTTTCAGTTGAGTGAATTCTTTGAAAATGGATTTAGTATATTCTGCTTTTTTTTTTCTTCACTGACTGAGCAAACTGAGCCAAATGAAAGGCCGGGAGGATAGCATTTCGGTCGATTCAGTGTTGCAGTGCTCACAGCGTACGACGCGCAGTGCTGCTCGCTGCAGACACAGCCTGAGACCTTCAACCACAGCCCAGCAGCCACACGCGGGGCGCTGGCTTCACGTCCGGGGGTGAGCGGGGTCTCTTCACCCCGCGCATTAGAGTCTGCGGCCATCTCGCACATCTGCAGGCCTGCCCCTTCTCTCTGGGACTCAGAAGTGGAACATAGCTTTGATGTCTCGTCTGGCTCTCCAAGTCAAATTATTTGGAGGCTTAACTCCATTCGCCCCACAGCTCAGGAGAACAGGTGTTCACGGGTCCTGCTCAGCTGACCCGGGGCGGGGCGGGTCCGGCACCCCTAAAGAGGGGCGCAGGGCTACCCAGCTACAGGTGTCTGAGGCCAGAGCAACAGAAAATGCAGAAGATAAGGTCTCTCTGCCTGTCTCCATCTTTATGTCCTTCTGACCTTCTCTCCTCTTCCTCCATCTTTCTGCAAATGGACCCTTGTCTGCAAGGTGAGGTTCCGCCCCCAGAGACACTGAACCAATAGGATGAAGATGCTAGACAGACTAGAGTTAGTCCAGGAAGTAGTGCAGGAAGAAGAGTCGCCCATCAGTATCTGTGTCTATCATCCTGTGTCTGTCCTTCTATGTATCCATCCATCCATAGCTCTTGATCCATTCATCTAATTGATCCATCCACCCATCTGTCCATCTATCTTACCTACCTATCTTTCCATCCACTTATATCATTCTGTCCACCTTTCTATTATCTATCTATCTATCTATCTATCTATCTATCTATCTATCTATCTGAGTGATTTATTTTGAGGAATTGGCACAAGGATTACAGAGATTGAAGAGTCCAAAATCCCAGGGCCGGCTGGCCTCCTGGCAGGCGCAGAGCTGGTGCTGGAGGCTTGACTCTGAGCAGCTCTTCTAAGCTGCCGTCTGCAGGTGAAGTCTCCTTCCCAGGCGTCCGGGCCCAGCTCAGATGTGGCACATGCTCTCAGTGGATTCTAGCTGCTGGACTTAGCAAATAAATCTGGCAGATGTATGCTTGTGATAAATATTATTTGTTACCCCACATTCAGACTTAACAGGGCGGGGGGCATCTTGCATTTTGAGGCCCTAATATACAGAGACCAAGGACATGCGGCAGTCGATGGTGTTGGGACCCAGGGACTCTGGGTGTGAGCTGGTAACAGGCCTGTGAGTGGCTTCCTCAGCTTTCTGTTTCTACAAAATACCCAAGGAGATAAACGCGTAAAGCGGAAAAGGCTACTTGTCTCATGTTTCTGGAGGCTCTCATCAGTCTCAGGCCAGGTGGCCTCTTTGCTTTGGGCCTGTGGTAAGGGTACCAGAGGATAATGTACCAGGAAGCAGAGAGACAGAGAGACAAACAGGGACAGAGACAGAGAGGACTGGGGTCCCACAGCCCTTTTTAGGAAAATTCTTCAATCACCTAAAGACCTCCCACTAGGCTGCACCCCTTTAGAGGCCTAGAGCACCACCCCTCAGAGCTACTCTGAAGACCAAACCCTATACACATGGACCCTCGGGGCTTCCTAGCCTCATTCAAACTAGCATGAAAGGGGAGAGGGTTGCAGATGATTACTGCACTACGGTGGCCTCTGCCGTTTGTAGAGTGGCCCCTTGAGGACTCTAATACATGAATCCACGAGGCGACACAGTTATCTCTGGGCTGGGGTGCTGAGAGGCCACGTGACTCTGTTGCAGCATGCCCCCGAGGGGCAGGCACCCTCCTCGTCACTGTCAGCACCAGGGCTGGCCAAGGCGGGCACAGGAAGTCGCTGTGGGAAAGCCCGCCTCTGGACGTGGTCTTCTCGTAGGAAGAGCGGCTCTGAGAGCTGGGGCAGACCTGGGGTCACTAGAGAGGGGTGCAGGTCTGGCGTACGGCAGACAACTGCTTACCGTCGCCCTGACCCCGAATTCTGGCCTCCAGGGAGAGAAAGGGCTCAGAGCTGCCCCTTGCTCTAGGAAGAAGCAGGTGGGCTTCCCCATGTCCCCCCAGCCACCCATGTCCGGGCTGTCTGACTCCATGATCACTGCTAGGGAGAGGCGGAGGTAATGATCCCATCCCCAAATGCTGAGATGACAGTGGGAGAAGCTCAGGGACAGGGACAGAGGTGGAGGGGGGGGAGGGAGAGAGAGAGAGAGAGACGGGGAGAGAGGGAGAGAGAGAGAGACGGGGGAAGAGAGGGAGACAGAGAGAGGGAGAGAGAGAGACGGGGAAGAGAGGGAGAAAGAGACGGGGGAGAGAGAGAGGGAGAGAGAGAGATGGGGAAGAGAGGGAGAGAGAGACGGGGGAGAGAGGGAGAGAAAGAGGGCGAGAGATGGGGGAGAGAGAGAGAGATGGGGGAGAGAGAGAGGGAGAGAGAGAGAGAGAGAATATGCTGGAATCATGGGCCTTGTTCTTAGCAAGGGCCTGTTCTTATGTAGACAGGGTTTACCAGGCCTGGCCTGGGTGAAAAGCCAGATTTCTGGTCTTGGGGGATGAGGCCACAGGAAGTCAGTAAGTCATGGAATAGTCTCTTGACCAACAAGAGAACCTGCTGGGACAGGGTCTCCTGGGCTGCGTGAAACTGCATCTCCACGAAGGGCTTCAATCATAGAGGTTCACTAGGCCGAGTCTTCCCGGTGGGACCAAGGAGTCCCAGTGGGATGCAGAGCTGAGAAGGAGATTTTGAAGGTGACCTCAAATCCTTCACTCCGTGGAGTGAGTGAAAAACCTTGCCAGCTTAGTCTGCCTCTGTCTTTTTAGTTTTTGGTGATGATAGTGTGGTATCCTCTGGGGTATGCAGTGACATTTTAGTACCTTTATCCATTGGCTCCATGAAGGCCCTATGGTCCTCAGGTTACCCCTTCCCTGAAACCAGTGTCATTCCTTTTTTCATCTTCTTCTTCTTCTTCTTTTGTGTGTTGGTTGTCTTAGAGACTTTCTTGCCTGGGCTGGTTTTGAACTGCAGTCCTCAGCCCTCGAACTCCTGAATAGCTAGGATTACAGGTGTGAGCCACCGGCGCCCGGCCAATGGCATTTCTTGGTCATGGAAACATCCTTATCACAGAAATTGGCAGATGCTATAACTAAGACTCCTGACTGAAAACCTTCCCCAGCAGCCGGTGGACCCCCATGGGTGGTGCTGAGTTAGTTCAGAAGAGAGCCCCCCACTCCCTTTAGACCCAGAGTCCAAACTTCTGTGCCCCTGCTGCCGAGATGCTCGCACCTCTGCGGGGGGACCGGTTTTGTGGGCACAACCCCCTTCCCCACTCCTTTCCTTCAGAGGAGACCTGTGTTTGTTCTGCCCTCCCAGGGCGGGTGCTGGAGAAACAGGTGTGTTTGTGCAGGTCTTAAAGGCATCTATAAAGTACACAGGCTTGATAAAAATCTTTTCTTTTCTCTTTTCTTCACTCTCCTGTTACTCATATTGATCGAGGTCTTTCCACAGGCACAGGTAGGCTGGCTGTGTTTGTACATTTCTGCAAAGAGATAATCACGGTAACCTATTGTACGGAAATAGGCTCTAGGACACAGAATGAACTGTAACGAAGGTTGGCCACTTACTTCCTCTCCTTTGAGACTCTGAGGTATAGAGGATTTTCACTTCAAATCTCTGCCGCAACCTGGCCTTGCTCCTTTGTGGCCTTCCTCGGAATGCATACCGTCTCTCAGAGGTGAAATCCATTTTCTCGGTGACCTCTAATGGAGAGTTCAAGCTGGCCTTGGGTCAGCCAGTCTCCTTTCAGATTCAGGTAGACCTTTGGGGCAGATGAAGGCAAGGTGGCTCACCTGAATGGGTTGCATGGGAATGAAAGAAAAGTGAATGGTGCTTTAAAAGAAAAAGTGAGCCTTGGGTGTGGCTAAGATCTTTGAGGGCACCTAATAAACAGCTTTCCCATTGTACAAGTCCTGAACCAAGGGGGAAAGAAAAATAAAGGCAGAAAGTCGATGAGGTCCCCCAAATCACCTTTGTGATGGCACTTTTAGCTTGGAGTGAATAATCTCCATTACACTAGAATCCAGATTTGGGGGCAGGAAATAGGTGGCAGAGCTAGAATGTTCCACTCTACAGGGACAAGCCCAGCCCTCGAGGTATAGCTCACTCCCAGAGGAAAATCCTCTCCAACTCAACTAATAGGAACACAGGAATGAAGGACCGCAGAGACAGCCATGTTATGCTAATGAGCTCCCTCGCCCGGAAGGAATTCTCAGGGACTTCCTCTTTCCCTCTGCCATCCTTAAACTCAGCTGACTTGTGTTCTTGCCTGTCACAGCTCTAGGACACTCCTTTGTTTGAGAGCTGAGGCTTGCCAGTGGCCAGCCAGGTTTACAGAATGGGAAAAGAGGATTCTCGGTTATGTCGGAGGGATTTTTTTGGAAGGGAAGGGTGGGAGAATTAAAGCTGGTTCGGCCCACAAAGTAAACATTCTGGCACTCTTCTCTCTTTAGTGATTTAGTGAATAGTACCACCCTCTTCCTCCTGCCCAATTCATGTTCACTTGGAGCCCAGAATGTGACTTGATTTGGAAGTAAGGTCTTTTCGAAGTAATTGAGTTAGGATGAGGTCATACTGGGAGAGGGTAGGCCCTCATCCAACTCTGTTTCCTTATAAGCAAAGGAATTCAAAGACAGAGATTGGAGTTGGGCTACTAGGAGCCCAGGAATGTCATGGATTCCAGCAAAACCTGGAGTGAGGAAGATCTTCCTGAGCGGGTACAGGAAGCACAGCAGGTGGCCACCCACATGGGCCCTCAAGGCAGGAAGAGGCAGGTGTTCTGCCTGAGAAATAATGAAGGAATGACAAAATCAAATAACCTTCGACAAGTGCAGGGTGATGACAGAGGTGGGGTTGCTATGATCAGCCTTTCTGTAGCCTGTCTCCTAGATACTTCTCTCTCCCAGCTGTCAGTCATACCTGAGTCCCAGAATCAATCTATGTGGGTGCCGTGCAGAGCCTCCGGGCTGCCTTTAAAGGTTGTTCAGAATCCTTGATGCCATTCTCCCTACATTGGGGGGTTGTGCTTTCATTCTTCTCCTCATCCAGATCTTCCACTTTCTTCCCTTCTAGGCAAAGCCTTGAGATTGTTCATGTTGCCACACATTGCCAGAGGATGGGTTGAGGCTGTGGCCCCTGACGGGTTTGTGAGCATTGGATAATCACCACACCACACCCTGGGATCTTTCCAGATGCCCCTGTAGAGCTGGTGGCTCACACAAGGCTTTAGACCGGCGCTCTGCCTTGGCCCTTAGAATTGTGGGGCACTGCCACACTGAGACAGGTCTTGCTGCATCACTAGCAAGTTCAGTTTTAAAGGGAATAGAATACCTGCCAAAGAAACATCTGTTTCTTTGGAGATTTAAGTCACTTTCCTGAGTCAGTTTGTCATAGATAGAAAAATACAACTTACTAAAACTTACCTTTGTTATTATTGGTCAACTCACATCCATCCTGGAGATGCAGCAAAAGCAGTTCTAAGAGGGAAATTGATAGCTTTGAGAGCATATATTTTTAAAAAATCAGAGGGTGGAGAGGGGGTGGGGTTGGGGGGAGATGGGAAGGGATGCACACACACACACACACACACACACACACACACACACACACACACACACACACACCCTACAGGAAAGAAAAGAACTGGGTGAAGTTGTTGGGTCTGCAATGGTGGGAGCTGGGCCTAGGGCTGTGGCTCTGTGGCCTGCACTCCTCGCGTGGAGCTGCGTTTAGCCTCGGTCATTGGGCAGCTCTGTGCCCAGCCCTGGCTGGATTCCTTTCCCCTTTTTCTTTTAGTTTATTGTAAAAGCATTTTTTTTCTATTCCATCCCATTGTTGTCTTTTCTTGGCTTTCCCCATTGTCTCTTGAGTCACTTCCTGTGTGCATGTCTCCTCACTTCCTGGGTTGGCCTGCCCACATTGGCCACTTCTTACCTCTTCTCTCCAATCTGACTCTGATGTCAGCCCTTCCGCCATATGCATTTCTCCTCTGGCCCTTCCTCCAGATACTTTCCTGTTTCCAAATACCACTCTCAGCCTAGGCTTTCTTCTGAATTTGATCACCAAGAGGCACCCTTGGTGACCAGTAACAATGAGGCCTAAGAAAACAGGTCATTTGAGCCAGACAAACGTCAGTGAAAGCCTCTTAGTACTTGATTGGCCTTTTGTTAAGAGAATAGCGACTCTGTGAGCTGGCCCGAGAGAGACACTGGCCCCTTTTTCGAGTGACCAGCGTCAGAATGGCATGGACTGAAAGGGCAGCATTGAGAGCTGAAACTAGGTGTGCCACAGCCTGGGATCCTGAGGAGACTTGAGAGTCAGCGGCACAGGAGCAGCCTGGGCATAGCTCAGAGTCCGGCAGCCCCACAAAGGGGTAAAGTGAGGCCCGGCCTGGAGACAGGTAGATCTGATTGGTGGGGAGGACCAGTTCAGGAAGCTACCAAGAGTATACACAAGGCAGCTGGGCAAAAATCAGGAGTGAGGGGGGGAAGAGGGAAGTAGAGTACCATGTTGAAGAAGACACCCCAGTGGGTGTCCAGACATAGTACTGGACTTGGCTGGAGACACATCAACCTGGTGAGTGGCATCGCTGTTTAATTTTATCTTGGGGCTTAAGTCTGTCAACCATGGAAGGTCAGCATTCTTAGAGCAGGCTGGTGAGGGGGAACCAGGATAGACAAGAAGCAAAGGAAGGAAAGACAAGTAGAAGAGAAATTTCTATGCGTCTTAGTGAGGAGATTGTGTCAGTGGTTAATTCTCCAGCCTGGTTATTAAGTGACTCTGATGGCTTTGAGTCTAGTCAGAAGTATGCATCTGAGATGGAGAAGATATCTTTTCTTCTTGCTTTGAAAATAAGGAATGGTTGGTTTTTAATAACTAAATAACTAGGGAGGAGTTTGTTTTTTTTTTTAATTCTACAAACTTGGCTTATAGGCTATTGGCATAATTGACTTCCAAAGGCAAGAGAATCCAGTGGTCTTTGGGACCATTTGAGGATCCTGGGGTCCACGGTAGAAACGTCGTTGTATTCTCTGTGAAGGGATTGTGTCCAGGCTGCTCCTAGACATTTCTTACTTATTCTCCCAAAGCAAGGCGCTCCTTCCTCTAGGCAGTACATCCAGAGGAGTGCCATCAAAATTTGCAGTGATAGAAAATTCAACTCAGCTGGGCACGGTGGCTCACACCTGTAATCCTAGCTGCACAGGAGACTGAGATTTGAGGATTGTGGTTGGCAACCAGCCAGAGCAGGAAAGTCTGTGAGACTTTTAGCAATAGTTTACCACCAAAATGCCAAAAGTGGAGCTGTCACTCAAGTGGTAGAGCACCAGCCTTGAGCAATGAAGCTAAGGGATAGTGCCTAGGCCCTGAGTTGGAGCTCTAGTACACACACACACACACACACACACACACACACACACACACACACACACACACACACAAGGAAAGACATTTCAACTCCATAATCATGCATTTAGGAGTGTCTCTGTGTCTCTGCTGGTCTCCATGCAGTGTCTTGGTCCCCATCTTGTGCCTTGTGATCAAAATGCCCTTTTCCAGGACTGTCTCCATTATCAAGCAGTACACACAGAGTTCTCCTGCTTAGGATTTTATTCTCTTTTTAGACCACTAGTGAGGTCGCCTAAGGTCATGGTTAAAAACAAGTATTCTGGGGGAAGCCCACGCAGAGTTTCACCTCAGCCCTGCCATGTACTAGGTGTAAGGGATGTCACCTCTATTTGCTCCTCTGTTAAATGGGATAATAGTCTTTGTCTCATAGAGAAGATTGGTGGTCCATACTACATAAGAAATAGCATAAAGCAGTGCCTGGCTTCAATTCATGTCATCTGCTATTATTGGCTAATGATCCCAGTGTGGCATTACTAAGCCTCAGACTTGGTAGAACTGAAAGACCCAAGGAGAAGCCAGGGGACTAGAGGACCCCACCCTGCATGAGGGCTGATGAAAGAACTCTGAGCGTGGCTGGCGCTGTTAATCTGGGCTCACTGAAGAAGGAGAAACTTAAATTCTATGGAAGTGAAATTTGGTCAAGAGAAGTACTCCAGCAAGGTGACTGATTTTATCCACTGGGGAGAAAGACTGTTTTTCAGTTTTATTTTTATTTGTGTACATGAATGTATGCCTATGTGTGTGTACATGCGTGCATACATTGGGACTCAAACTCAAGGCCTGGGTTCCATTCCTTAACTTCTTCACTCAAGGCTGGTTCTCTACCACTCCAACTAAAGCTCCACTTCCACTTCTGGCATTTTGGTGGTTAATTGGAGATAAGAGTCTCATAGGCTTCCTGCCTGAGTTGGCTTAAAACTATGATCCTCCAATCTCAGCCTCCTGAGTAGCTAGGATTAAAGACATGAACCACGGTGCCCCACTTGATTTTTTAAATTTTTGACTAAATGTGACTTTATTTCTTTATTTTTAATATAAATTGAGTATTTTAATGGAGTTTTTAAAAATATTTTTTATTGAGATTAAGTGATTATGTAATCATTTAAGTGATTGAGAGATTAAGTGATTTATGTAATCATAAATTTTACAAATTTCACAGTATTGTGGGATAGTGATAGTTAAAGTACAAACACATTTTAACCTCCACAAGGGAATTTGTCATTATCATGGTCTATAAAGTTTGTGAATTCTATGAGCTCTGACAATACAACTATTTCTTCCACATTGGGTGATATGCACAGTGACTTTATTTCTTAAAACTACTGGTATCTCAAGGGGAAGGGAAAGGAAGCATCGAAAACTGAGTCAATGGCTTGAAAGACATTCATTGCCTGTGTCCTTGGGAGATTTAACAGTAATATCAAATAATTTGAATAGTGCCTTGTTGTTTAAGTTGAGTAGAAAAGAAGGTTCTTTTGTGTTATGAATCTATTTCATCACAGACAGGTTAAAACATTCACTGTGATTTGGTTGCTTAAAACAATTTCACTGGAGCAGAATTCTAAGAATCTCAAGTAGCATTACAATCGAAGAAGCTATGCAACCTGAGCCACACATCGGAGTACACCAATACTTCACAAAAATGTTACAAAGAAAGGCATAACTCAGGAACGGTTTACCAGTAGAAGATTTTCTTGCTTAATAGGTTTTCATTTCTTATTTAAGTTTTTTATTTAGGTATACTCAACCCAGATGAAATGCAAAGCTAACAGACATACAGTTCAACAGTCTTTGAGAATCACATATTACTTTGGTAATCAACATTCAAAGCAAGATTTATTAACGTCTTCTTTTGTGTTGGTACTGGGGCTTGAACTCATGGCCTGGACATTGTCACCGAGATTTTTTTTCTCAAGGCTAGTACACTACCACTTGAGCCACAGTTCCACTTTGGGCATTTTTGGTGGTTAATTGATAAGAATCTCATGGACTTTCCTGCTCAGGCTGGTTTTGAAGTGCAGTCCTCAGATCTCAACCTCCTGAATAACTAGGAATACAGTACAGGCATGAGCCCACATTATGACCTTTCCTAATTCTTCTTATATAAAATGAGTAATTTAAGACTTATTAAATAGAAATTAGGAATCGAGATGCTCTAGTTTGAAGCATGTACTTATTCACATTTGTCTTCTGAAGGTTTTGTTTTGGTGGCAGTGATGGTGGCAGCAGTAATAATGTTCGTGAGGATGATTCACAGACAGGAAATTTCATTAAACAAGTGCTTTATGTCACTGAAAAATCTGAAAATCATGTGGTTAGGAGTCTTGATTCCCAAGACTATGTAACTTTATATTTGTTTGTTTGTTTATTTATGTGTGTTCATCCTGGGGTTTGAACTCAAGGCCTCAAGGTTGTTAGACAGGTGCTTTATTACCTGAGCCATGTGCTCGGTCCAGCCTCCTACAAACTCCTTTTGAAGTGTAATCTCAGTACCTAGTACTGTAATTTATTCTCCAATTCTTAGAATTATTTCCATACAAACAACGTTTTGATAGCTTCTCTAGTTAAGTCCTTTGCCAGGTTGTGAAGTTGATTAGTAGCAAAGTAAAGATCTGAATTAAAATTCTAGACCCTGGAACCCACAGATTTATCCCATTGTCTTCTAAAACATGTTTAAAACAAAATCCAAAGATAATATCCTACCTTCTGTGGGTCTAGAGGAAAAAAACATAGTCAGATTTGAGAGTCTTTAGGCTGGTAAGAAATGATGCCAGACTTCATTTCTTACCATACAAAGGGTTAAAGTTTGGTGATAAATGTCTTCACTCAAGTGTCTGAGGATGGTGAGTACTAAGACAAGCAAGTTCTTTTCTTCACATCTCTGCTTGTCTAAGGGACGGGGTGAGGGTGGAGGACTCAGTGGCTAGAGAAACAGAACCATACCCAGACTCTACTGAAGATAGGCCATGTACCATGCCCTGCGATCTGGCCACGTTACCTGTGAGTTGGAAAGCTATATGGTAAGCAGGAAGCTCTCAGGTTCAAAGCCAGCCTAAGCCATTATGATATCTTGTCTCAAAAGTCAAAAATAAGTAAAAGGCTATGCACCCCCCCCCCGGGACTCCCTGCTCTTTGGGGGAACCCAGGCAGTTCACATACCCACAGCCCGCGCAGGCTTCCTGCACAGATTCTCATTACACCAGAGCTGGAATCACACAGCACTCCCCCAAACCTAACCCAAACCACCCCAAGTTCAGTTAATAAAATCCTGGAATCACAAGCCCAGAGAGCCTGGGCCTTGGCACTGCAGAAAGCTCCTGGGAAAGCCGGCGATTACAAATCGTAAAGGGCAGCTTGTAAAGCTGAGCCTGTTGGGTTTGGTGCAGGCTGAGGTTGGGCATCCCACAGCGAGATCTGGTTTCAGGAAGGGTGTGAGGAGCCTGGGAGAAACGGGCTGAGGGATTCCGAGAGACCCTCTCCTTTGCAGGCTCCTCTCCGTTAAATCTGGGCCATCTTTTTTTTTTTTTTTTTTTGGTCGTGGGGCTTGAACTCTGGGCCTGGGCGCTGTCCCTCAGCTCTTCAGCTCAAGACTGGCACTCTACCACTTGAGCCACAGCACCACTTCCAGTTTTCTGGTGGTTCATTGGTGATTAGAGTCTCAGGGACGGGGTAACAATGCTTGATAGGAAATGTACTCCTGCCTTACTCATGTAACTGTAACCCCTCTGTACAGTATCTTTACAATTAAAAATTTTTAAAAAATGAGTCTCATAGACTTTCCTGCCCGGGCTGGCTTTGAACCACCATCCTCCGATCTCAATCTCCTGGGTAGCTAGGATTACAGGCGTGAGCCCGGCCCTTGCCATCTTTTATCATCTATATTTTCTGCAGGCTGCCCTCCCCCTACATACCTCAGAAGATCAGGAGTGAGCAGAGTCCTTCCTCATCCCTGGGGCATATTCCAAGAACGTGTCACCCAGCCAGGGGTGTTAGAATGCTCCTGGGATCCGCAGTGTGGCACAGGGAATCTGGCCGGGTCTCTCTCCATCGCTCAGGCCGCCTGAGCAGCGTACGCTCTGCACTCTCCCACTGGTCTCCATCAGCTCCACTGGGGGTGGATTTGAACATCACTCCATGTGGTCCTCTCCCCAGCTAAGTGGCTGGAGACCTTCCCACCCCTAGGCTTGTTCTGAGGTCTGGGGTCAGTCACCTTGGATGTGATGAGGAAGGACCGTGGGGAGGGAGGGCAGGAGGGAAACCTGAGGAACAACGGGTAGCAAATCTCTTACCCAGGCTGGCTTGGAGCTGCAATCCTCACACAATCCTCAGCCTCCTGAGTAGCTGGGATGACTGGCGTGAGCCATCCATGCGTGGCTCTTTATTTTGCTATTTTAGTGTGTTTTACGGTACTCTTTGCATACATGCACACATGCACGCATACATACATACATACATACATGCATACATGCATGCATACATACATACATACATACACTACTTGAATCCTGTCCACCTCAGCGATTCTCCTTTCCCCTCCCACCGGCTTCTCTGTCAATCAGCACCCTTTGTTACTATAACACGGAACGTGTCTCCGATTGGCCTGTCAGCTCGCACAGGGACCATGCCGTCTTCTCTGCGTCACGCCAACGTTAGCGTGTATGCTGCCAAAGCAGGCGCTAAGAGCCCTGGGACCGTGGTACATTCCAGGCTTCGCCACACCAGGCAACCAGGGCTATCACAGACCAGGGTCTCAGAGAACACACTGTCTTCCGTCCGTCTTCCCGGCGTCCTTGGTCTGCTGGCGGTGTTCTAAAGTGTGCAGGGCATCACCGATTTCAGAAAACCTTCCAGAGTTTCTGTGTGGCTTTTCACACAGAACCATTGAACACCGGGCAAAAAAGGGAATAAAAGGAAGAAAGGACAGAAGGGAAAAAGGAAGGAACAGAAAGAGTAAGAGGGAAAAAAAAGGGAGGAAAGAAAGAGGAATGAGAGAGCAGGGAGACATCTTCTCTGGAAGCTCCCATTTTGAATGTCACCTTCGCCTCTCGTTCTGATTTACTTTATGTTGCGAACGTGTTCACGCTCACGGGAGAGAATGGCGTGTGCTGCGTGCCCACACACGCCGTGTCCAGATTGATCATTGCGAATGGCCTGTTCTATTTGTGTCCAGCCATTTTGGTTATAATGGAAAGCAAATGACAAGGCTGGGGACGTGATGGGGCGCAGGGGTAGAGGCCTGTCTGGCAAAGGCGAGGCCCTGAGTTCAAGCCCCAGTTCAAGCCCCGCACAAGCAAGAGGGTCCCAGGGCTCCCGTGAAGCTGGCCAGAGAGCCCAGCACGGCCTCAGCAGGCTCCTGCCCTGGAGGGAAGTGTCGGCAACGTTAAGCCTCCTTCTTGCTCTCCTCCACGGGCCGGGGCAGAGAGCCCTGGTCAAAAGCCTGGGCACCCAATAGTGGGCAGCCAGGCCTTTCCTGAGGGGGCTTTGAGCGGGACGTGCAGCCAGGCCTTTCCTGAGGGGGGCTCTGAGCGGGATGCCCTGCACAGGCCACACGGGGACCCCCTGACTTCCTAACCCTATTTCTACAGCCCAGGCTCCTGGTAGCCCCTGCCACCTGCCCTCCCCTGGCTCAGGGTCGCTCCAGGCTCCTTTGGTCCTGCAGCACTTCCAGAAAGATCTCCCTGGTTCCCTTTCCTCCTCTCCGGTCCTCTCCTTCTTTTCCTTCCCTCTCTTCACCTTCCCTCTCCTCCTTTCTTCTTCCCACCCCCGAGCTCTCCTCTCCTTCTTTGTCCTCCCCTCCTTCCCCTCTCCTCCTCTTCCCTCCTCTTCTCTCTTTTCTTCTCCTCTCATGTCCTCTCCCCAAAGTGCTAGGCTTCTGGCCTGTCTTGTAGACCTACTGTGCTCATGGGGGCTGGGAGGGAAATTCTGCCTTTCTTGCCTGGCCCTGACCTCCGCCTAGTAGGTGCTAAGTCAGTGCCTGGAAGGGAAAGAGATGGAGAAGTGAATGAGTCTGATTTCTCCTGAGCTTCCAATGCACTGGCTTCCTGCCTCCCCCTCCTATAAACGCCATGCTGCTTTTACTCCAGCCACCCTGAGTAAGATACACCTGGGATTTGAGGTGAACAGGCCTGGACAATTTCAGGCTCCAAGGAAGAAAATGTTTGGTGGATTAAGAACAGCGAAGGAGGGTATTTGTGGAACAGAGAAGGGAGACAGCGAGGACAACCCGGGAACTGGTTTCAGTTTACAAAAAACACTTTCACCACGAGCATGGCAATAAAGAGCTGAACTATTAGAGCTCCACCGAACAAACACGCCCTCCACCCTGGCCCCTAAATGAAGGTGGTCATGTGACCCTGCTAGGGTCGAGGGGGTGCCTGTGAGTTAAATCCTTCAGAATATGTCAGGAGTCATAAATCAGCCAGTTCCCGGCTTCTAAGGGAACATTCTTGAACATCCATTAATCTGCGGTTGTCTCTTCTTGAAGTTTCTGGGCCTCTCTGGATTTCTCTATCTCTTAATTTAAGTTATATGCCTTGGAGAATTATTACTCTCTCCAGCAACTGCCCCTTCCAGGGCTGGATTGTAAAACAAATAGAGGGGAAGCAAAAGAGACTGGATTCAATTTCTCAGCAGGAACTACGTGGATGCACACGTCCCCTCCAAGGTGGGGCCTACTTCTCCTGTCCAGCGCCTAACTGTTGGTGAAGCCCCAGCGTCAGGCTGTCTGTCCACGTGGCTTTGAGGTATGATGTCTCCGATACAACCCAGGACTGCTGATCAATTCACAGTGGGATAAAGAGGCACTCTGGAAAGTGTAATTCCAGCATGTTCCATGTGTAGGTACTCTTGTCTCTCATCCCAACTTCTACACCTCCAGGAGCTCAGGAGTTTGAAATCAGCCCGCAGGCTGCACACTCTGCCCATCCCCCAGCAGACAGATGCCTCCCGGCCTTCACCCATCCAAGGGACCCCTGGATTTATTCTCCTGAACCTGTGGAGCGGGGCCGGCTAGGCAGCAGCATCGCCAGGCCTTCAGTTCATTTGGAGGGGTCGAGTAGCTGGGAGAAACTGAGGCCAGGAAGGCCCTCTAAATCACCCAGGAGAGCAGCTGCGCGAAGCCGCCAGGAATCGCAGCGGCCAGAGCTCAGGCCCAAGCCACAGAACTCACACGTGCCCGTGCCCAGCGTCACCAGGAAGTCACAATGAGGCCCGAGGGGAGAGATGCGGTAGTTGGGCTGTGATTGGCCTTTGTAGTGATTGGTCCTGTTTGGTTGAAGCTTGCAAGTCAAAAGTATAAGTTCTCCAAGTTAAAAAGCGCGGTGTCTTTGTTTATATCTGTTTTTTAATTTTTTTTTTTTTTGTCTGTTGTGGGGCTTGAACTCTGGGCCTGGGTACTGTCCCTATGCTTTTTTACTCCAGGCTACTGCTCTAGCATTTGAGCCACAGCTCCACTCCTGGCTTTTTGGGTGTTTAACTGGGATAAGAGTCTCATGGACTTGCCTGTTCAGGCTGGCTTTGAACTACAATCCTCAGATCTCAGCCTCCTGAGTAGCTAGGATCACAGACTGAGCCACTGGCACGGGCCTGTGGGCCTTAGAACCACCACCTCCCTCTGTGCACCCAATGCAGGAGCCCTCGCGGCTGTCTCTGCCGGGTTCCGGAGGACGAAAGGGAGCTGGAGGGTTGAGAAGAGACAGCATCTCCTGGATGTGTGTGAAGATTCTTCCACAGGCGCACGGCAAGTGCCTGACCAAAAGACAAACTGCTGGGTCCTGGTAGAGCCGGTGACAGGGGGAGATTTAAATGATTTCTCTCAGTGTAATAATGGGAATAAAAATGAGTCATGCTCAGAAGATAAAAGCTCTCTTAATAATTTCTATAAGACCAATGGCTTCCAGTTTCAGTGGCTTTCAAAGGACAGTATAGAATCAAAACAGACTGAAAATAGCTATTCAAAAAAGAAAAAAAGAGGCTGGGAAGGTGGTTCAGTGGTAGAGTGGTTGCCTAGCATACATGAAGCCCTGGGTTCGATTCCTCAGCACCATATAAATAGAAGAAGAAGAAGAAAAAAAAAAGCTGGACATGGCGCTGTACCCACAGTTGAGACTAAGTAGACTCCAGGACAATCTGGAGGGAAGCTATTCAAATGGCCTATTAGCAAACAGAGCCCGCACACTGCCAACCTTCAACAGCACTAGAGTCCCTGTCCTTCTCCTACAGCTGCTTGTAACTCAATTCCTACCCTCCGGGACCCCAGAAAACCATGGAGCAGCAGTGTCAGTGTGCAAAACATTGGTCAAGCCGGGTTTGAGTAGCTTACACCTACAATCCTAGTTATTCAAGAAGCTGAGGTTAGAGGGTCATCGTTTGAAGTCAGCCCATGCAGGAAAGTTCATGAAAGGCTTCTCTCCAGTTAACCAACAAAAAGCCCGAAGGGAGCTGTTACTTAAATGGTAGAGGGCTAACCTGGAGTAAAAAAGCTAGGGGAGTAGGGGGAAAACAATGGAGGGGGTAACAATGTTCAAGAGGAAGTGTACTCATTACCTCACTCATGTAACTGTAACCCTCTGTATAGTATCTTTACAATAAAAAAAAAAAGCTAGGGGACAGTTCTCAGATCCTGAATTCAAGTCCATCTTTCCTCCCTCCCTCCCTCCCTCCCTCCTTCTCTCCCTCCCTCCCTCCCTCTGACCTTCCTTCCTTCCTTCCTTCCTTTCTTTCTCTCTTTCTCTCTCTCTTTCTCTCTTTCTTTCTCTCTCTCTCTTTCTTTCTTTCTTTCTTTCTCTCTTTCTTTCTTTCTTTCTTTCTTTCTTTCTTTCTTTCTTTCTTTCTTTCTTTCTTTCTTTCTTTCTTTCTTACTTTCTTTCTTTCTTTCTAAGTAGGGCCTTGGTGCTTTCTTAGAGCTCTTTTGTTCAAGGCTAGCACTCTACCACTTGGAGCCACAGCACTACTTCCAGTTATTTGGTGGTTAATTGGAGATAAGAGTCTCACAGACTTTCCTGCCTGGGCTAGCTTTGAACCACAATCTTCAGATCTCAGCCTCCTGAGTCCCTAGGATTATAGGCGTGAGCCACTGGTGCCTGGATTTTTCTCCTCCTCCTCCTCCTCCTCCTCCTCCTCCTCCTCCTCCTCCTCCTCCTCCTCCTCCTCTTCCTCTTCTCCATTCTTCCCCTTCTTCTGCCAGTCCTGGGGCTTGAACTAAGGACAGGGCTCTAGTGCTGTTGAAGGTTGGCAGTATGTGGGCTCTGTTTGCTAATGGGCATTTGAATAGCTTTCCTTCAGACTGTCCTGGAGCCTACTTAGTCCCAACTGTGGGCATCTCTTCCCAAGTCTACCGGTGGCATTAAGCTGGCAAGGGAATTCACAGCACAGAGACTGCAAGTGCTATGGAGCATGGTCATCCATGTGGCCACCCAGCCCAGCCCAGCAGCACTCCAGCAGAAGATAAAGTCCTACACCTCAACCATCTTTGCAACAACTCAGGAGTATGTAGTAAAAGAAAAGGAAAAAAAAAAAAGCCAGGCTCAGTGGCGTATAATTCCAGCAACTTGGTTGATGAGGATGAAGAGGATGGGAATTTGAGGCCAGACTCCATTCTGTACCTTCCATGTCTTCTTCAGTCCTTGGCTTCTTCCAAGTCAGCAATGACTGGGGGAGAGTTTCTCACACTCATTGTGTTTCTTGGACTCCTCCTTTCTTCTCTCCCTTCCTTCATCCCTCCCTCCCTCCCTCCCTCCCCCCTCTCTCTTTCTCTCTCTCTTTCTCTTTCTCTCTCTCCCTCCCTTTATCCCTCTCGCACTTCCCCCTCCTGTGTTTTAAAGATGATTCTATTGGGTCCCTTAGATAAACTCTATTATAAGATCAGCTGGTGAGCTACCTTGACATGAAATGTAAAACTGAGCAACCTTATCCTTGAAATGAAATTAGCCCTTGCCATGAAATAGAACATTCACAAGTTCTGGCTATGTGAACACAGACACCTTTGTGAAAAATTCTTTTATTAGCTTGGCACTATCCCCTGAAAATGACATTAGAATTGTATCCTTCTGGGTTTTCTTGCTTGTTTGTTTGGAAGGGACTCAGCTGATGCGACTCAACCCCAGTCTTTCCTTGGAGTTGCCCAAGACGGTTGTAAACGCAGAGGAGCAACTGTTTTTCTTCCCCATCCAAGGGATGCTCCATCCGAATTCCTTTAACTTCCCTTCTTCGTGTCTGTGGCTTCCTGGGCTTATGATTCTAGTGCCCACCTCCCCCACAGAAATTCAAGCACAGTCCATGGTGAGTTCACCAACCTCGGAACTCACATCCGTCTAGACACATAAAACATTTCTGTGATGGAGAATTTATACAGTCGTTCCACCCCCACCCCCACCCCCGGCGTGTCCATGGGTTTTCTATCAGTGGACTCTACCAAAAGGATCAAAAATATTAAGAAAAAAATAATTGCATTTGCAGTGAACATGGACAAATTCTTTTCTTGTCTTTATTCTCTAGATCATAGAGTACAACAATTACTTACATAGCACCTCGAGCGGTAGGAGTCTGATTCTCTGCTAGGAAAAGAACTCAGAGGAAGAGGACTAGAGAAGGATATAAAGTTTACTGAAAGCGCTGGTTGAGGACAGCCTCTCTGCAGACGGGGAGCCCCGGGCCCTGGGGTCCGCTGATGCTGTCTTAGCAACAGTTATCCCAGACATCCCTCCATCCTTGCGTGTGCCTCCTTTCTCAGGCCCTGGGCTGATTGCTTGCTTGATGGCCTGTGCATGCCCCACTCCAGCTCTTCTGGTTGGTTCCCCTGTCCCAGGGCGTGAGTATAGCAGTGGTGCTACTTAGTCACGCTCGATCGTGCACGAAGCATTACTTCAGCTTGCCGTGGGATTTTGAGTAGAAACCCAGGGCATTATGGGAAGAAGCAACAGCATGTTGGGCAGGGATCTGAAGCACTATGAGCACCAGAAGATCCATGGTGGGCCACAGGTTGTCTACTGTGTGCTGGGAAAGGGGTGGCCCCATGTCTGGTCACACCCGCAGGGCTGACTTTCAGTAGACGGCAGCAGGTGTCTACGAATGGTTTAGCACTGGGCTCCTTACAAATGTGTGTTGTGTCCGCCATTTTCCATCCCCATCTACGCCACAGTTCCCCCTTACAGTAAGCGAAGTGTGGCAGGTGTGCCATAAAAGTCTTCCAGAGACGACATACATGATACAGCAGACTGTGGGAGGTTTTATGAAGCACTGTCATTTTAAATCCAATTTGGGCATCCATGGGCATCCAGCAACGGGGACCCCTCTAGTGAGAGTCACTGGTATGGGAGAGCAGGGAAAAGGTTGATTTTGCTCACCTTCAGGGGACTTGAACACCAGCCTGAATCCCCCAGGATGTCAGGCATAGTACTTCCCAGCCTTCTTCTCCTTTGGCCTTCCCAGAGCTCCACAGACCCCAGCAGGACCCATCGGGGAACTTGGGAGGCCTGAAGAACATGAGCTGGGAGGTCACCGAATGGACTTTCCTGCAAGGGCAGGAAGGTCTGCGAGATCCAAGCTGCGTCTCCGCGTGTCTCTCGATAACATAATTCAAATAAGGAGTCGTGATGCCCGGGAAAGAGGAGTGAACTGGAGGATTACACGTTTCACTCCTCAGACACAGGTCCCGGAGGAGATCATAAACTGCTGGATCTCTTTTAGCCCAGCCCTGTCTGTCAAAGGGCTCCACGTGTCACCACATCTGCCCGGTCCCTGGGCTGGGGCCTCCTTCCACCACGAGCCAACATTTCCTAATAATCATTTCCTACATAAAATCAACAAGGGGGAAAAGAATTCCTCTCTAAGCACATGTCGAGATGATTACATTTCTCCCCGACAGAGAATCGGCAGTGATGGCTCCACGGACCGCCTGGCTGCGGAGATCGTAAACCTCTGATTAATGAGGGAAGACAGATTGTTGATATTCCTGGAATCCAATATTCTAACCTCAGGCCCTTGTTTATAGCACATTTTGGACTTGCAACTCTGAAACAAGCTCTGTTTTTTTATGTTTGGTTTATTAGGAGATAGCTCTTCCTGCAAGGAAACCAGGCCAGCATGTCTGACAGGGGACCCCAAACCAGACAATCATGGTTGAGGATGGAGAACCCCAAAATACCAGGAGATAGTTCAGCCACAATCTTTCTCCCCCCCAATACTTGTAACTGGGCTTGAGTAAAAAATACTTCAAAGTTGTCTGCGATCAACTTTCCAAAACATGTGACATTTTTCTCCTTTGAACAAACCGCCGGAAATATTGCCTGTGGCCTCTTGGCTATCACAAATTTCTTATTGGTTGCTTCTTTTAATTTTTGTAAATGAGTGATTAAGACAGAGAACACTTCATGAAATGTGACTCCCCTTAAGAACGCTAACATCTCCTTCTGCGCCTCCTGCAGCCCCTAGGCTGGCGTGTAGCTGGAGGTGACCGCTTGCATTTCCATCATCCTGTTATGGCTTCGAAATCATGCTGTATTATGGTTTTCAGAGATGCAAAATGAAGAACAGAATGAATAACTTACCCCAAATTACCCATGAAGCCAGAGTTATTAAGATTCCTGGGCCAGTGGGCTTACCACAAAGCTTCTTGACAAATACAGACCAGGCTGAGAAGAAGCCAGGACAGATGATCACTGCCTCCCCACCCCCACCGCACCCCGCGTGCGAGCCGGCCCGTGTAATTTGTCCATGCAAGACAGCACAGAATGGGGGGGAGCATTCATTGGAATATTTCGGAGATAAGGAAGAAAACATTTCTTTTTTAAATTTTTTTATTGTGAAAATACTGTACAGAGGGGTTACAATTACATGGGCAAGATAATGAGTACATTTCTTATCAAGCATTGTAGCCTCCTTCTTTGTTTCCCCTTCCCATCCCTTCCCATCCTCCCCTTGCCCCTCCACTCTATCCTCCCCCCCACTAAAGTTGTAAAGTTCATTTGTCCACATAATGACTTGTACATCTCATTGTTGCGATGGAGCTACCTGTATCCCTATTTAAACGATTTTTCTTTAGAGCATTACTTCTTAGAGTGAAATGGATGAGGAAATCATAAATCCAAGGTGACAGGTGGGTTGGAAGCAGTTCACCCTACAAAATGGGTGGGACCCCACATTAAGGGTGAAAGTGGCTGCTTTTCCTTAGGAATGTTCTAGAAAGGGGTCTTGTTATATGTTTAGAACCAGGATGTGAGAATAGGATTAACATTTATCCAAGGGAAACAGAATTATGAAGTGAACTGAGCACCAACGTCTCCCACTTATAATCCTAGATACTCAAAAGGCTGAGGTTTGAGGATCACCAGTTCAAAGCCAGCCTGGACGGGAAAGTCCATGAGACTTTGATCTACAATTAACCAGCAAAAAGCAGGAAGAGGTGAGGCTCAAGTGGTAGCGTGCTAGCCTTGAACAAAAAAAAGCCAAGCAAGAGCATGAGGCCCTGAGTTCAAGCCCCAGTTCTAGTGTGTGTGTGTGTGCGCGCGCGCGCACACACACACACACACACACACACGAAGTAAAGTCATGGAATTGGCCAGCCCCTACCAGCTCAGCCTCTTGTCATGTGCCTGCAGGAAAACTGGTCTGGGGCTGCTGTTTGCAGAGATTAAATTGGAGATGCAGGACAGGAAAGAATCAAAGGGAAACTTCTGTAGCCAAACTAGTCACATTCAGATTCACAGTGCAAAAATAATGTAGTATGGAAGGAGCATGAAGCCGCCCCCCATAATCTCCAGGAAACTGGGGGGCGGTGAACTGCATGCCCCTTCAAAGCCTCAGAAGCTTCTAGTAAAGCTAAAGACGACAGATGTCTCTGGGGATGGCCCCACATGTCCACAGACTGGCCATCCCTGAGGGGAGAATGGTCACCTGCAGCTTCTGCAGCTGTAATGAGCCAGCTTTCCACACCTGGAAAGCTCCCCCACCATCTGCACCCACCCGCCCCTCCCTCTGCCGCTCCGCTGGGCCGCAGACTGCCCCGTCGAGGGTTTTACAAAGTATTGGCAGCGCTTGAGCACTGGGAAAACTCACGGCCTTGGAACGCACGCCTGTTTTCTTACACCGTAATGAGACTAAATTGCTGATAAGTTCTGTTTGGAAGTTTACCAGTGAACCCCAAGTGGGGCTGGAATCCAGCCCTCCACTCCTGGGGGGCTGACGCCTGCCCGGGGTGGGGTCCTGTGGACCCCAGGGCCTCCTCCACGGCCTGTGTTTTCCGGTGATTTCTGGCAGGGTCAAGGTGGTTTGCCTATCATCTCTTGGCAGGTCTCTGGAAGCTTCTACAAATATATTACAAATACTGGCAAAGCAGTATTTCCAGGGAGAGGAGACCTCTGGTCAGGCCTCCTGCTCAGTACACGTGGTCAGCACCTCTCCTCCCCACCCCCCCCCCCCCCGGCGGCTTGTTCTGTGACTCTGGGTGTATCAGGGCTGCCAGCCTTGGTTTTTAGGCCTGGAGAGCTAGAGATTGAAGAAATCAGGCTACAGACACCAAGGTTTGGCGCCAAAGGCAGGGGTGACTGTGGTTGTGGTGAGGGGGCTGTGGGGAGGGGAAAGGCCTTGGAGGCTGCCCAGCCTGTCAACAATGCGGACAGCAGACTATAATCTATCAGTATTTATTAAGTGCCTTCCCCGTGGGACATGTCCCATGCAAAAGGAGATTTGACTCCTCAGTTACCAAGGAACTTAAACTTTAATTCGAAATAAAGCATTTGTACATTCTGTACTACGGGCAAGGCTGCGATGTCATGGGTCAAAAACCAGCCAGGCACAGCAGTTCACACCCATAATCCTGGCCACCCCGGAGGAAGAAATCCAGAAGAGTTTTGGTTTGACCAACCTGGGCCAAGTGTTGAAAGACTTCGGTAAACGCTGGGTGTGGTGAGTCATGGTGGTCATCCCAGTTACCTGGAAAGTGTAAAACGGAGGATCGAGGTCCAGGTGGGTGTGGGACTAAACAAGACTGTATTTGGAAAATGAAAGAGGTCCAGAGGCATGGTTCAAGTGGTAGAGCATCTACCTAGTCAGCAAAGGGCTGGGAGTTTAAACCCAAGTCCTGCTGGGTGCCAGCTGCTCACACCTGTAACCCTCATGACTCAAGAATCTGGGATGGTGGGACACTGGTGGCTCACACCTGTCATATCAGCTACTCAAGAGGCTGAGATCTGAGGATCGAGGTTCAAAGCCAGTCCCATTAGGAAAGGCCGTCAGATTCTCATCTCCAATAAAAAACTCAGAAGACCAGAAGTGGCGCTGTGGCTCAAGTGGTAGAGTGCTTACCTTGAGCTGAAGAGCTGGGGGACAGCGCCCAGGCCCAGAGTTCAGTACTACCATAGAATCTCAATTGTGTGACCCAGAGCCAGGTTTTAGCCCATTCGTGGGTTGGCAGTGACAATAGTTTCTATCTTGCGTGAATGGCACCGAGAAATGCATCAAGCATTCAGACTGAGACTGGCATCTCTAGCCTTATGCCACAGTTGCGTGTGGACAAGCTCCTCTCTCGAGAAGAAGTCTGTGTTGCTGGGTGCTGGGGCTTGGTCTATAGCAGGAACTTATAACAGGTCCCTGGGGTGTTGCTCTAAGAGGCAGGGTTGGTGTCAAGCCCTGGGGCTTGGAGGGGAGGGGACAGCCCCAGGACAGTAACCTTCTTTGTCAATGCTCACCATCGCAGGTCCTGCTGGGGGGCAGCCAGGGGACACACTGGGTCAGCAGTTTAGCTGTCTTCTGCATGGTTTGGCGTGTGTGTGTGTGTGTGTGTGTGTGTGTGTGTGTGTGTGTGTGTGTGTGTGTGTGTGTGTGTGAGATGGTCCTGGGGCTTGAACTCAGGGCCTGGGCACTGTCCCTGAGCTTTTGTACTCAAGGCTAGCACTCTACCACTTTGGGTCATGGTACCATTTCTGGCTTCTTAGTTAATTAGAGAGAAGAGTCTCACAGGCAGCTAGGTGCCAGTGGCTCACACCTGTAATCCTAGCTACTCAGGAGGCTGAGATCTGAGGATTGTGGTTCGAAGGCAGCCCAGGCAGGAAAATCTGTGAGACTCTTATCTCCAATAAACTCCCAGAAAACTGGAAGTGGTGCTGTGGCTCAAGTGGTAGAGCCCTTGCCTTGAGTTGAAGAGCTGAGGGACAGCGCCCAGGCCCAGAGTTCAAGCCCCACAACTGACAAAACAAAAGTAAAAATGAAAACAAAGAGCCTCACAGTTTTCTTGCCCAGGCTGGCTTTGAACCACAGTCCTCAGATCTCAGCCTTCTTTGTAGCTAGGGTGACAGGCATGAGCCACCGGCGCCTGGCCCTCTGCGTGTCCTGATGGGGGACAGGAGGGGACACGGGCCCCCGCCCCCAGGCCTAGCTGCAGCAAAGCCCAGCATTTGCTCAGAAGTCCACACAGTGGCCCAATGTCACTGGGCACAGGGAGGGTGGGAAACAGGGGAAGAACTGTGTGGTGGTGGTGTCACCTCAGGAGGTGGCCGGCCATCACCACCAGGAGATCAGGACAGGAGCAGCTACTGCACCCTTGAGTTACACAGACAGTGGACAGTGTGTCCAGGGAAGACACCAGACAGGCCCCCCAGGGAATCCTGACGCAGGAAGCTGTCAGGTCCTGAACAAGGCAAGGACCAGCGCCCTCTCCAAGGGGGAGTCTGCGTGGTGTCCCCGTGCACTCATTTTCAGACACACAAGGTCCTTGCCAGCTCGTTCTTGTTTTTGTCTCACTTTATGGTAGGGATGCCCACTGTTTACTCCTTAGGTTGCCAGACACTCGTTTGTTGGGGGGTGTGGTAGCCCACACACATGGACTACTTGGGAGGCAGAGATCAGGAGGATTATGTTTTGAGGCTAGCCCATACCAAAAAGAGAGCCCCCCCCATCACAACCAATAAAAAGTTGGGTGTGGTGGTGCCTGCCTCTCATACCAGTTACAGGGAAGGCAGAAATAGGAGGATTGAGGTCCAAGGTGGTCTGGGCATAAATTCTAAACCCTTTAGTAAAATATGTAGAGTAGGGCTAAGCAGTGTGGCTCAGAGTGTCCACGGGAAGCACAAGGCCATGAGTTCAAGTCTCAGTTCTGCCAAAAGAAATTGCAAAACTAAGGTTAAGTCATTGGTTTGGGATGCGACTCTATCTAGCCTGACAAAGCAAAGCATCCAGTAGGAAACTTCCAGAAAACGTCATCAGGACCCTGTAAAGATAAATCCTGTAGTAGACCAACTTCACTTGGCTGTGTATATGTACCCCAAGGACCCCAAGTTGCCCACTGGGCCAAATCACCAGCTCCTTTTTGTATGGGGATGGAGGAAGGCCACTCACTGGTCTGGAAGGCAGGAAGGGGCATATACCTCTGTCATTGCTAGATCCCGCCTTCCTTTATTTCTTAAAAAAAAAAAAAAATAGCCCTAGATATTTTGCTGCTGAGAAAAGCACCTCTCAATTTCCATAACTTTTCTTGTATTACTTAGGACAATTTTTCTTCTGAACATGGTTCAGAATTTCCTTCTTGTCTTCCTGCTCTTGGCTCAAGCCAGCGAGCTGCTCACAAATGAACTCCCGATCGTGCCAGCACTCAAGTGTGTAATCAGTTGCAAATGTTCCAGGGCGGATGACTGACAGACGGACGGACGGAGTAACTTTTATCACTTCTCCTCCTTTTTCTTTTACGGCGAGTCAATTGCAGAAATCTCACAGGAGACAACCTCCTGCCCTATTTCCTCCTGCCCTCAGCAGGCCTTTAACAAAAGACAAAAACAGCATCCAAGAAGGACGGCATGTCTGCAGCCAGAACAGCTTGACCTTGGGGCCAGGCTGGATCTTCACCCTGACAAGCAGGACAGGTAGACCTTGGCATGGTCTAGACCCTGTCACTTTGCTTCATGCCCCCGTGGTGTGGCTGCAAACATCTGAGGGCCTGGGAGAGGCTGTGTGGAAGAGTCACCCTGCCACCGCCCACCAACGTCCGTTTCAGAGCCAGCTCCGCATAGCAGCTTCCTCGGCCCGAAGCTCTCTCTGAGGCCATGGACATTTTTCCTCCGGCAACAGTTTGTAGTACTCCAGCGTGCTCCAGGCATCCGTCCCAAAGCCAGGAGGAAAACGTGGCCCGAGCTTGAAGAAGTTTGTGAGCAGGAGTGGAAAGCCACAGGCAAGGCAGGTAGAGCAGAGCTTTGTCCAGGGTTGGGCTAAGGACTGAGTACTTGGCCCTATGGGCAGGGCAAGCTGGGAGGACAGCCAATCAGCAGGGACATTTCACAGGCTCCTCCCCTTCCAGCAGTCACTGTCTCCTGATTCATGTTCTCAGGGCATCCATAACAACTCTCCTGGGGTTGGGGATTTAGCTCCTTGGAAGAAAACTTGCCTGGCAAGTGCAAGGCCCTGAGTTCCATCCTCAGCTCTGAAAAATAAAAATTGCCTGGCTTAGACAACAGAAAAAATCTGGAGGCAGAAAGTGGGAGTCGTGGTGCCCGCAGGGTGGATCCTTCTGGAGGAGAAGGTGGTCTCCGGCCTCTCTCCTGCCTGTATGGCTTTTCAACCTCTCCCTGGCTCAGCCCGTAGGCTGCATCCTGCCAGCCTCTGGGTCTGGGTCTCCGTGGGGCTGCCTCTGTCCTGACTCCCACTCCACACCACCCCAGCCAAACGCCCAGCCTCCTGATCGGCGGCAACTCCGGAGAAGCTGGGATTACAGACATCAGGCCTTCAGCTGTAGTTTTCTGACCGCAGCCTGTGGCTCTGTCATGTCTCTTTAACCTCTGTGCTTCCTCCAGGGTAAGGAGGAGCCTTAGTGTCTGGGGAAAGGGAGAGAAGGAAGCCATCCTCCAGGGCCTCGGCTGCACACCTCCCACTCGGCCCGAGCTTCCGCGTGGCCTTTCCGGGAGCCTCGCTATGTCTCCTCATCAACTTACCTGTCAGCACCAAATACATCTTTCTCATTTCACACTGGAGTATTTTTCATGTCTACTTGTGGCTTCAGTAAAGATTTAAGTAGCTCTGTGTATGCGTGTGTATGCGTGTGCATGTATGTGCACGTGCACACACACAGAGGTGTGCCACAAATACCTGAAGGGAGGCTACATTCGGCCCGGAGCCCTCCTTTTATAGCAAGATGGTGGGCACTGCCTCCGGACAGGGTGATGCGCCACAGAGCAGGCCCTAGGCTGGCTGGTGTGCTGAGCGCCTTGTATCTGAAGAGCTGCACGGGATTTGAGGGTTAGAAGGAAGGAAGAGCAGCCAGGTGCTGATGGCTCTCACCTGTTATTCTAGGTAGGAGGCTGAGATCTGAGAATCACAGTTCAAAGCCAGCCTGGGCAGGAAAGTCCATGAGATTCTGATGTCTCCTTCACCACCCAAAACCCAGTAGAGCAGTGGTTCATGTGGTAAGGTGCCAGCCCTGAGCAAAAAAAAAAAAAGTGCCAGGACAGTGCCCAGGCCATGAGTTCAAGCCCCAGGAGCAGCACAAAAAGAAAAAAGGAAGGAAAAGGAAAGAAGCCACAGCAGCGCGCTCTGCAGCTGCTCCCAGCCCCGCGGGCGCCGGGCATGTAAAAAGCGGTGGTCTCCCATGGCATCATGGCTAACTGCGTCTCTCAGCCAGCGGGGCGCTGTGTGGGGGGCCTGTCCAGAGGAATGTCCCTGTCCCACTGAGGAGTCCACTCCTCCTGGTTCCCACACCAGCCCCAGTCTCTCCCACCCCCACCCGCCCACCTCAGTGAGACCCTTCCTCCACCCGAGCAGGAGTAGGGGAGCCAAGCTGTCATTAAGGTGACCCTCAGGCGCGCCCTCCGGTGCCCAGGGCTGCACACCCCTCATGGGAGCCCTCAAGTCCATCCCTGCCTGCTCCAGCCTCGCTCTGGCTATCTCTCTTACTCACTAGGTTACTCCATGAGCAAGTGCTAACTAAACCCCCAAGTATGTGCCAAGGGCCACAAGGCCTGGGGAGATGGGCTGGACCAGACACTGTTTCCATGGAGATGTTGTCCAGTCAGGAGCAGACACTGTGCCATGACAGATGTCGGGAGGATGCTTGTTCCTGATGCTGAGAGAGACAAGCGTTGGGCCCAGACAGGCTGCAATGGGGGAGGAGGAGCAGGAGAAGGGGAGGAGGGGGACTGGAAGAAGGATGAGGGAGCTGGACATGATTCTCCTGAGATCTGCTGGAGATTTTTGTTTGTTTGGGTTTCATGTTGGTGGTACCGGGGTTTGAAGTCAACACCTTGCTAAGAAGGTACTCCATTGCTGAGCCGTGCCTCTAGCCTTTTTTGTGCTGGTTATTCTTTTTTGCTCAAGATTAATGCTCTACCACTTGAGCCACAGCTCCATTTCTGGCTTTTTGGTGATTAATGGGAGATGAGAGTCTCACAGACTTTGCTGCTCAGTCTGGCATTGCACCACGATCCTTCTGACTTGGAAATTTCAGAGCAGGAAAGGTAGGGGATGCAGTAAGGGAAGTTTGATGATGAGGAAGGGAAGTGAAAGGACCTGGATTTGTTCCCGCGATTTGAAAGTGAGGCCCCTGCAGGCAACTGTGAGACAGAACATGATGAGGTAGAAGACAGAATGTGATTGGATAGAAGGCAGAACATGATAGGGTAGAAGACAGAACATGATTGGGTAGAAGACAGAACATGATTAGGTAGAAGACAGAAGATTGGGTAGAAGACAGAATGTGATTGTGTAGAATACAGAGATTGGATAGAAGATAGAACATGATTGAATAGAAGGCAGAACATGATTGGGTAGAAGACAGAAAGTTATTGGATAGAAGACAGAACATGATTGAGTAGAATACAAAGATTGGCTAGAAGACAGAATGTGATTGAATGGGAGACAGAATGTGATTGGGTAGAACACAGAAGATTGGGTAGAACACAGAACATGATTGGATGGAAGAATCACCTACCTATTGATAAAAAATAAGCCTATTGCTCAGGACAAGCCTAGCTATTCCCATTCGTGAGCTCTGGAGGAAATGTCCCAAGGTGATGCCACCGATGCACAGTTTGCAGAACTACGGTGACACACACGGCCTTCTAGCACATTCCTGGAGATGGCAAATCAGATCTGCAATCAGACCAGAGAACTGAGATTCGCCGGGATTCTCTTGAACTGGGATAAGTGACCACCAATACACAATTTAGTAAAAGGATTCTGTAAGATGGGCGCCAGTGGCTCAAGCCTGTAAGCCTAGCTAATCAGGAGGTTGAGATCTGAGGGTCTGAGGAAAGTCCCGAAGACTCTTATCCCCAATTAATTACCAAAAATCTGGAAGTGGAGCCGTGGCTCAGTGGTAGGACTGAAAAGGCCGAAGGAGAGTGCCCTGACTCTAGTTCTAGCCTCAGTACGAGCACTCACACATACACACAAACTAACTCTATAAAGTGTCACATTTAATGCACCCCAGATGCAGGTCTGTGATGATCTGCTTTAATCCAAGAAGCAACGTTGGAGTTTGCAGGGTTGCATGACCTCTGGAGTATTACTTCTCTCCAAACTTTTAACAAGTCCCTGGTTAGTCTCTGTTTCCTGAAGGGAACTCTGCACAGGCCCAGCTGTGCCAGCTCTTGTTCATGCAGCTGGAGAGGAGGCTGGAGGGCTTGAGAAATACTTAGAGGGGTTGAGCCCCCTCTGCTCTTCCACTCGCCCTCTCCACAGTGCTCCTAAGATGTGCCAGCCCAGCTTGGCCAGGACAGCAATCCCAGGCCAGGAGCCTCTTGACTAGAAGAAAAGTGAATCTATTCTTTCCAATTAAAAAGCATCACACCAAAAATACCATCAGAGCCCCCAACTTTAAAAAAGGGAACTTCCCATTGAGACACACACACACAGTCCAATGTAGAGGGCAAATTGGAACCTACTTCAAATGAGCTGGGTCTCTGTCAAAGAGAAAGTAATGAGTCCTGAAGATAAAGGGATGAGACTCGAGCAGCTGCAGAGAAACGGAGGCGAGATCTCAGCGGGCTGGAGAGCTGCCTGCAGCAGAGAGCAGCTCTTGAAGGGTGACTGTGACCTTATGGAACTGTATTCAATACCTAACGTATGTGAAGGATGATCTTCAAGAGGTGACCTCCAAAGACTGGAGCACTAAAGGCAAGAGTTCCTTCCCCAAGCTCAGCCTGAAGCCCCTGAATTATTCAGAAGTGCACGGGGCTACCCATTCCACTTTAATTATTGACATGTCTCTTTTTTTATGTTTGCATAGCCAGGCACTGGTGGCTCACACCTGTCATCCTAGCTACTCAGGAGTCTGAGATTTGAGGATCACAGTTCACAGCCAGCCCAGGGCAGAAAAGTCGATGAGACTCTAAATTCCAATTAACCACTAAAAAGCTGGAAGTGGACCTGTGGCTCATGAGGTAGAGTGCTAGCCTTGAGCCTAAAAGCTCAGGGACAGAGCCCGAGCCCCAGTACTGGCATGCATGTGTGCACACATACACACAAATGTTCGCATATATTCTTAAATATATTGTCTAAATTATGGTATTTGCAAGAGAGGCTTGCCATGGTATAACTAACAGAGAGAGAGAGAGAGAGAAAGAGAGAGAGAGAGATTCCAACAAAACCATCAGGAGGCTGAATGATGCCTTGATGTGTTGTCAGTAGGGAGAGTCAATGAAAGGCAGGGACAGATGAATGGAGAAGTGGGGAGGGAAGCAGTCGTGATATTCCCTGTCCATTTGTGAAGCTGGGACCAGGTAACCGGAGGGGGGCGGAGCTGGGAGGGATGGGGGAGAATGATGGAAAGGGAGAGACGGATCAAGAAGCACCATAGTCACAAACTGACCTGTAGAAATGAAATCCCTTTGTACAGCTACTTACAGGTAATGTAAAAATAGAAACCAGCGTTTGCTGCTGGTGTCAATGGCTCACACACCTGTAATTGTCAGTACTCAGGAAGCTGAGATCTGAAGATCCTGGTTCAAGGCCAGTCTGGCAGATAAATTCAGAAGATTCATATTTCTACTTGACCAGCAAAAAGCCAGACACATCTGTGGATCAAATGGTAGAGCATTTGGAATGAAAAAGCAAAGCAAGAGCACCAGGCCGATTTCAAGCCCCAGTACTAGCACACCACACACACACACACACACACACACACACACACACACACACACACACACACACACACACACACACACACAGTGTTTGTGTTTCCATTTGTTCAAAATCAATGCTTCAGTCTCCAACAGATAAGTAACTCTTAGGGTAAATGGAAAAAGTGCAGGAAAGTGAGTTATGGAGAGACAAGTACCTCTGTGTGTGTGTGTGTGTGTGTGTGTGTGTGTGTGTGTGTGTGTGTGTGTGTGTGTTTCAGACATGCGCCAAGTCCCCTGCGGCGCCCCCTGCACAGCTAGGAGCCTGCAGAGCCATTGATTTTTAATTACCAAGCACTCTGCAAGCCTTTTTGCTCTCTATCCACTATTTACATTATTTACAGCCCCCTTCACCCCTCAGCCAACAAAAGGCAATGAGCACCCACAGACAGTAGCCGGGGTGAGCAAACAGCGCAGAGAATTGTGGTTTGGCTGTTAAATTACTTCCAACAATTAGTGGATTGATCGTCCTAATGGTTTTCACATGGCTGCACCTCTCTGGCTGCCTTCTTGGCCCGTGTCCCTCCGGTGGCTGCCGTCCTGGTCTTTCAGTGACAGAGGCCTCTCTCCTCAGACTGGCCAGGCCCAGCCCCAGCCCCAGAGGGCTCCCAGCGGCTCAGCGGGAAGAAGGAGCGCGAGTTCACTCACCTGGTTTGGGCGTGGGTGGGTAAAGCCTGGCGTGTGGCCTTGGCTCCCCCTCACCCACTCCTCTGGGATGTCAGCAGATAGGCGAGGAGGGGACCCGGTGCAGGTGAACCCCCATGACCTCCGCTGCAGGGGCCAGGCCAGCCGGCAGAGCTTGGTCATGGCTCTGTGTGCGAGTGGCACCCCTGGGTCCCCAGCCCTCCCAGCTGGGCAGGTGACACTGGCTGGTGGCTGCAGGCTTGCATGGCTCAGTTTCCCTGCCTGTGAGGCGATCTTCACCTCCATGCAGGCTTTCTCCCACTTTGGGAAGGGGTAGGGGAAGGAGGCGGCTCTCAGGTTCTGGTGGGGTCAGTCCTGGGTTTCGATGATTTGATATTTGAAAGAGGAGGAGTCGTCATCATTGGGTAGTTGTATGGATGACCAGTACTTCCCACAGATGTGGAGCATAGCAGGGGGAAGGAGGTGGGGCGGGGGGGGGGGGGGAGGGGAGGGCGGAGCTTAGCAGGGGGGAAGGAGGTGGGGCGGGGGAGGGCGCAGCTCTCCAGTCCCAGCTGCTCAGTGGCTAAGGGCCAGAGTTGCTCAGTTCTGGGCCAGCCCTGGTAAAAATCGATCGCTCTCAGTACACGGGATGAGGTGGTGAGGTCCTGTGGTGGTTGGGTGGCTGTCGTGGCTGTGGGTAAGAAGATGGAGATCGAGGGACCAGGCAAAACCGAAAGAAAAAAAAACTAAAGCAAACCAGGGCTGGGGGCCTGGCTCAAGTGGTAGAGCATCTGCCTACCAAGTGTAAGACCCTGAGTTGAACTCAGAGAAAGAGAGAGGGAAGGGGAGGAGAGGAGAGGAGGAAGGGAGGGAGAGAGGGAAGGGAGATGAGCTGTTGGCACCTGCGGAGGCGCTCTCCCTCCCCTCCCCTCCTCCTCCCTGTACCTCCTCCACTCTTCCCCCTCCTCCTCCCTCTCCCACCTTGTGCTAATTAACCCCTCTCTCCACCTGAACCTGAATTTGAGCGTGAGGTATAACCCAGCTCCTGTCCGCTCTGGGCCAGCTGGGGAAAGAGCAGCCATGGTCGGTAGGCTGGGAGAGCAGGGGACAGCCAGCGCAGAGGGCCGGGCACGCAGGTAATTCCACTCTGCTGCTCAATTATTCATCCTGCTTCGCCCGTCTGGCTGCTGCGCTGTGCGCAGACACCTGCAGGGACCGCACACTGCGCCGGGCCTCGCAGGCCAGGCTGGCGTGTGGTCCCCTGGATCACAGACTCCACAGAACGGCATCAGGGCTCTCACCACGGATGCCCTGAGCAGTCATGTCACCGAGTGCGGCCTCCCAGGACCGGTGAGTCCCCAGCCCGCCCCGTCTCCCAGCCTCTGAAGGATGCAGAGGAAGAAGGGACCCAGCCTGGCCAGCACCAGGCGCCCAGATCCCAAGGAAGGGGAGGTGGAGAGGGGGGAAGCTGTCAGTCACAGGTCCCTGGGTCAGAGGACAGAAACAGGGCTGTATGACTTCCCACACTCCTGCTGTCAAGGTGGACAGGGATCTCTGACTGTTACCCCAGCTGTTCAGGAAGCCCAGAAAAGAAATGGCGAGTTCAAAGCCAGCCTGGGGTGCATAGGAGACTCATCTCAAAAACAGCCAGGTACAGTGGCTCATGTCTGTAATTCTAGCTACCCAGGAGGTTGTGATCTGAGGACCCAGGAACTAACCAGCCAGGAAGCTCGAAGTGTAGCTGTAGCTCAAGTGGTAGAGTGCCAGCTTTGAGCAAAAAAAGCTCAGGGACAGTGTCCAATGCCTGAGTTCAAGTCTCCCCCTCCCATACATACCACATATTTGCTTGCCTGTTTCATTCCTAGTCAGCCTTTGGACACCAGGACTGTCAGAACCTCGCATTCATGTCTGACTAATCCCCAAATGTATATTCATGGTCATCCCCGTGCTTGCTGTACAGTAGGTGCTTTTTAAAGCTGGAATGCTACCTTGGGAAACGATCACCAATCCATGGTGCTGTTGGCAGGTGGCAGCCCCATTAAGAGGCCGGGCCTGGCGGGAGGAAGTTAGGTCATTGGGGGCGTGGCCCCAGTATCCAAGGGTACCTTGGGATTCTCTTGGCTTCCTGGCTGCCATGAAGTGAAGATCCTCTGGCCTCTCCCAGGATGCACCCTGCTTCAGCCAAAGCAAGGGGCCAAGGGGCCGTGGCTGAAACCTACAAACCTGTGAGTCCCATGGACCTTTCCTTCTTCTGAGTTGCTTTTCTCAGGGATTTTTGTTTCAGTGATGGAATGCTAACAGTGCTCAATACATGATTTTAAATGAATGAATAAGGGAAGAATGCACATTCTCAGCATCCCTTGATTCACATGGGCAGCAAAGGCTCAATCAGGAGCTCTGTGAGAGGAACAGAAATAGCCTCTGCATCTAATGACTATTTGCATTTTGCCACATTAATATTCTCTCTCTCTTCTCTCTATCTCTCTCTGTCAGCACAGGAGCATGCACATATATATATATATATATATATATATATATATATATATATATATATATGTATGTACCTTGGGATTTAGATTTTTTTTTTCTTTGCAGTACTAAGGATTGAACTCAGGGCCTCAAGCTTGCTAAGCTTTGTAGTGTTGTTTTCTTTCTTTCTTTTTTTTTTTTTGGTCCGGTTGTGGGGCCTGAACTCTGGGCCTGGGCGCTGTCCCTCAGCTCTTCAGCTCAAGTCTAGCGCTCTACCGCTTGAGCCACAGCGCCACTTCCGGCTTTTTTCTTTTTGCTTATGTTGTGCTGAGGAATCGAACCCAGGGCCTCAGGCGTGCAAGGCAAGTGCTCTACCACTGAGCCACCTTCTCAGCCCCTGTAGTGTGCTTTTCAAGCAAGATCTTGAGTGAACTTTGTGTCAGTTGGCCTTGAATTGCCATCCTGCCACCTCTGCCTCCTGAGTATGCTAGGATTACAGGTGTTTGCCACTACACACAGCCTCACACATCTGTTTTGTGTTTGTTTTTTCTCAACCATTTGAAAGTAAAGTGTGAATTTGTATTTAGTATTAATATTCATGACATTTGCCTATGTACCCACAAAATCATTATCACACCGAACAAAATTAACTTTAGTAACTATTCAGGTCTTTCTCTTGGCTCAAAGATAGCACTCTACCACTTAAGCCGTATCTGGCTTTTTTTTCTGGTTAGTTGGGGAGAAGAAACCCACAGACTTTTCTGCCTAGACTGGCTTTGCACTGTGATCCTCAGATCTCAGCTTCCTGAATAGCTAGAAGTTTAGGCATGAGCCACCAGTACTAGGCCACTACTCAATTTTTATTCAGACTTTCCCAACTACATCAAAAATGTCTTTTAGAGAGTTTTAGCCACACGGGAATGCATTAAAAAAAAAAAAAAGCACACTCAAGTATAAGTGTGTTAGTTGTTTTTTTTTGTCTGATTTGATCTAGAAGGCTCTCTGCCCTTTTTTGTTATGACTGCTTCTTGAAAGGCAAGGTGCAGTTGTCCTAGTGAAACCCCACGTAGTAGATTTGTTTGGCTTTAGGAAGCATTGCTCCTCCCTGTTTAAGGCAAGAGTGAACCTTCTCGGCCGGCGGCCTTTCCCTCTCAGGCTGCTGCTGTGCAGGCTGGGTTACAATCTGCCTGCTAGGATTTGAGAGAATTCACATTAAGTAAAGAGACTGTGTCTCAGCATGCAGGGAGATGGCGGGCGGAGGTCTGGGCAAACCTGCAGCTCAGCCATGCTCAGGTAGCTGGCTAGGCTGAGATTTCCTACACAGGAATCTCGCCCAGCTTTCTGGCTGGCAGAACAAAATATATTTTTTTTAAAGTTGAAAAAAATTCATCCTCAAGAATTAGGAGTTTTAACTTACATTAAGATTAGAAGAATAATTATTGTTGTGCCAGTTCTGGGGCTTGAACTTGGCATTTCCACTCAAAACTTGGCAGACTACCACTCATGGGTAAGGTGAGACTCCTTTATCTACAATGAACCAGCAAAATGCCAGTAAGTGGAGCTGTGGCTCAAGAGGTAGAGTGTCAGTCTAGAGTGGAAAAGTCAAGCAAGAGCACACGGTCATGAGTTCAAGTCCCAGCACTGGCATAACTTTTTTTTTAAAGAATAGAAAGTCAAGAGGATTCAGTAGCCTGTCTTGCAGCCCAGGAGATCAGTGGCTCGGTGCCTGGCTGCGCCCCGGCCTTCTTTGTCTGTGTTCTCAAACAGAGCTGTGGTCCCAGAGCTACGTTTGCACCCACCCGTGGAGGTCTACGGCATGACAAGTACTTGCATTCTTCTCGTATATATTTGCCATCACAATGCCCACAGGATGATGACAGTGCTTTTGCTCACCATTTTGTATGGGATATATTTTTCTCAGTCCCATGTGGTCGTTCTTTTTTCTTAGATAATTGGTTTTCCATGAATCGCTGCTCTGTCCCTCGGTGGCCAGAGACTCCCGCTTCCTTCTGTCCTCCCGTCCTCCATAAATCACACCTCGGGCCGCATGACACAGGAAGATCCATGGCTCTCCACCGCCCTTCCTGGCTCTCGAGGACTAAATTATGCCATCTCAGGGAGGCGGCGACTAGCACTTCCTCTGGCCCTGGCTGGAGAAGCCTGGTCCAGAGGTGACAGGTCAAGGCCTAGGACAGGACACTGCTCCCTTCCCTAGCCTGAGGTCAGCCGTGTGAGTGGGGCAGGAGTCAGCGCACGGTTTGGCATGGAAGGTGCTCAGAGGCCGCTTGCTCCTGACTTAAGATGCAGGGCGGGGCAGGGTCAGACCAGGCTTGTTCTGTGTTGAGGAGTCTGTTGTGCTCATGGTGGGGACCGTGAGGAGCAGTTGGGGGAGGGCACGGGGAGGGGGCCATGGTCACTCAGCTTGTCGAATGCATTTCCCCTAAGCACAAGGAGGGATTGCAGGGCCCTCTAGTTCTCAGCCACGCTCCCAGTGTGCTGTCTGGAACCCCGGCAAGCTTTCAAGTACATAGTGTTGAAGATCACAGCTCCCACCCAAGTCCTGTGCCACCCTGGCCCAGCCCAGGCCCCCTGGAAGGCAGGGGCCGCCATTCGACAATTGGAAAGTTCTTTTTAAGGAACCTATCACTCCCGTAAACTAAGTGGTGACTGTTTGTCTGAGTTTGGTTTCCGATCTTGGCTGAAAATCAAGTCTTAGAATTCATTACAGTATCATTGCTGCTCTGTGCCCTGTTTGTCTGGTTCCTTTTATTGTTTTTGGTTTTTGGTTTTTTTTTGTCAGTTATGGGGCTTGAACTCAGGGCCTGGGTGCTCTCCTTGAGCTCTTTTGCTCAAGGCTAGTGCTCTACCACTTTGAGCCACAGCGCCACTTCTGGTCTTCTGGTGGTTAATTGGAGATTGGAGTCTCACGGACTTCCCTGGCTGGCTCTGAACTGCAATCCTCAGATCTCAGCCTCCTGAGAAGCTAGGATTATAGGTGTGAGTCATCAGTGCCCAGCCCAGTCGCTTTGTACTCCCTGCTGTCCCCTCCGCATTACTGGAGTTTGAACTGAGAGCCACAAGGAGTTGGCTTGTCTTTGCTTGCTTAGCTGGTCGTCTACTACTTGAGCCATACCTCCAGTCCCTGCTTTTTGCTAACTGGTTAACTGGAGATAGAGTCTCAAACATTTTTCTGTCTGGCCCGGGATGGCTTCAAATCCTCTAGGTCTCAGCCTCCTGAGTCACTGGGATTACAGATGTAAAGCCCAGCACCCAGCTCTGGCCAGCACTCCTTCATGGACTAGCCCTTCATCTATGCTGTGCGCCCAGTCATGTCGTGGCTTAGTGACTTCAATGGTCAGAGGAAGACCAGTTGTGGGCGTTTAAAGTGAGGAAAGCCCTTTTATACATTTCTGATCAAAACGTCAATGTTTCCTTTAGTCAGAATACTGTTTTTTTTCCTCATCATAGTCTCCAAAAAAGCTCCAACTTTCCTTCTGTGGTTACCCCTTCCACACCTGCTGCTTATCAGAGAGACCCAAGATGGAAATTCAGAGTTCACTTTGGATTGTACTTGCAGCATCTATCTATCTGTCTATCCAGATATTAGCTATCATCTGTCATCTACCAATCTATCATCTGCTATTTGCCACCTGTCATCTATCTACCTACCTATCATCTGTCATCTATCTATCTATCTATCTACCATCTAGCTATCTAGTTACCTACATATGATATGGTATTGAACTCATCAAGTTGGACTTGCTTGCTATGCAGATACTCTGCCACTGGAACTCCATCCCCCCCCCCCAGCCCTTTTTGCTTCAGTTATGTGTGTTCTTAAGATAACATCTCATTTATGTCTAAGCTGATCTGGACAATCAGTCACAGCGCTTGAATCTGAGCCACGCAGGCAGCCAGGCTAGAGCCCTTGCTTGAGCCCAGGAGGTTAAGACCAGCCCTGGCCACTTGGGGAAACTGAGTCTCAAAAACTACAGAGTTGGGATGGATCACAGGCATGTGCCACCATGCCCAGCTTTTTGCTGGTTGAGATGAGTCTTTTGAACTTTTCCCCTAGCCTGTACTTAAACCATGATCTTCCCAAATACTGCCTCTGTGAAACTAGAATTATTGGTGTCAGTCTCCATGTCTATTTTTTTAAACTAATACTCTATCCTCACAGATAAATGTCTTTCTCCTATGTAGTAATGGAGAGCACTTCCTAAGGACCAGGAAGCACTCTAGTACTAGAGACTTTGTCGAGGTCAGGAAGTGGCTGCTGGGTGGAATGTAAAATTGGTGACTCTCAAACCAGTGCTCTTGCACTACATCACACTGTCTTTTAGAAAAGATGTGCTTTGTTGTTAGTTGGTTGGTGTTTGCTTTCCTTGTTTTTGAGACTCAGTTTCCCCAAGTGGCCAGGGCTGGTCTTAACCTCCTGGGCTCAAGCAAGGGTTCTAGCCTGGCTGCCTGCGTGGCTCAGATTCAAGCGCTGTGACTGAGATGGGTTTTGTTGGGGGAGGGGGAGGGAAGTGTTTAAACATAGTTCTTCATTGTTGCCTGAAGTCCTCAATGAGTTTTCCATGAATTATTCCACAAAGAAATCTGGTGAAACTGCACCCCCCCGTTTGTCCGGTGCAGGAGTCCTACCCCGGGGAACGGGGCTTTTACAGTTCAGTGATTCAGGCTCTCCACCGTCCATTTGATCCTTTGAAATGCCAAAGCTAGACGTGCATAGACATAACATAATATCCGTAAGCGTCACGTGCTACAATGGAACGTGAACGAGGCTTTTAAATGTAGTTTTTAATTATAGAGGCAATACGAAATATAGGCTCCTTCATTGAAAAAACAAACACTAGAAGAATGAAGAGTGTTCTGACGTGGGGAAGGCATGGCTTACGGCAGGAGGTTCTTGGTTCGGTGCCCAGCACCGCATAAAAAAGTTGAGTAGATCATAAATAAATAAAGGCCGGTCGCTGATGGTCAAGCCTGTGATCTTAGCCACTCAAAGCTGAGGTCTGAAGATTGCAGTTCAAAGCCAACCAGGGGAGTAAAGTCTATGAGACTCCAATGAAGCATTAAAAATGCTGGGAGTGGCGCTGTGGCTCAAGTGGTAGAGCACTCGCCTTGGGCACAAGAGCTCGGGACAGCTGCCAGGCCCTGAGTTCAAGCCCCAGGACTGGTACAAAAAATAAAATAAAATACAATAAAAAATGTTAAAAAGAAAATGAACAAGTAAATAAATGATCGAGTCAGCATCCTAGCTACTCAGAAGGCTGAGGTGCCGACCATCACAACTTGAAGCCAGCCAGGGCAGAGCAGTCAGCCAGACTTTCTTTCCAATTCACCAGCAAAACGCTGGACTGGAGGTGTGGCTCAAGTGACAGAGCACCAGCAAGAAAGCTGAATGAGAGCTGAGAGACCCTGAGTGCCGTCCTCAGCAAAAGACCCAGTGTTGACTGAGTGTGGGAACGTCACACGCGTGTCCGCCCTCTTCCCGTGGAGCATCTGGAGCATCCACACTCTCACTGCCTGGGGGGGCCTTTCCTGCTTGTCCACCGCCGGGCCTCCCTGCCCTTGCCTTGTGACTCGGACCGTGGCCGCCCGCCTCCACTCGCTCCCGCGCTGCTCTCCGGTGCCCCTTTGCCTTCCCTTCATTGGCTGCGCTGCTCTCCGTTGCCCCTTTGCCTTCCCTTCATTGGCTGCGCTGCTCTCTGGTGCCCCTTTGCCTTCCCTTCATTGGCTGTGCTGCTCTCCGGTGCCCCTTTGCCTTCCCTTCATTGGCTGCGCTGCTCTCCGGTGCCCCTTTGCCTTCCCTTCATTGGCTGCGCTGCTCTCCGGTGCCCCTTTGCCTTCCCTTCATTGGCTGCGCTGCTCTCCGGTGCCCCTTTGCCTTCCCTTCATTGGCTGCGCTGCTCTCCGGTGCCCCTTTGCTCTCCCTTCATTGGCTGCGCTGCTCTCCGGTGCCCCTTTGCCTTCCCTTCATTGGCTGCGCTGCTCTCCGGTGCCCCTTTGCTCTCCCTTCATTGGCTGCTGGGTCTCCTGTGCCCGCCTCTGTGTGGCGGGCACCCAACTTCCTCTCTCTTTTTCATTTTATCGTTTTGTGGTGCGGATGCGGGGACTTGAACTCAGAGCTTCATGATTTTTCGCTTGTCTGGCGTGCTACCTCCCCGTTTTGCTGTTTTATCAAACACGTAAGCTCTCTTGGACTTCTAGGCTGCCTTTGGGCCTCAATCCTCAGATCTCAGCCTGGTGAGTAGCTAGGGTTACAAGCATGAGCCACCGGTGTCTAGCTTTGCTTCTTGATGCCCCCACACACACACCCCCCGCAGCCTGTGCCTGGCACATACCAGGTGCCCCTGCAGCCTGGCTCAGGGGGGCACATAAGTGAGTGTGTGGAAATTTCTGGATGAATGTGAGGCCCAGAAAGGCAGAGCAGCCTGGGTCTGTATCACCCCTCCCAGCACCCCCAGCTCCTCTGCTTGCGCAGACCCAGCCTGGGTGGCACGCAGAGCGCCGGCTGTGGCTGGCATGAAGCCACGTTTTCCCACAGTGCCTTTGCCCTGTTACAAAGAAGCCAAATGCCATGGAGGATGTTCTAAACAGAAAAGAAAATGCCTCACGTCCCTCCCCAGCCTGTCTGGGGGTTGCAAGTCCCATGGGCAGACTTAGCCTTTAATTGCATTGCAGGGTGAAACAGAAACAAATCAGGGCAACCCCAGCCTTGGGCACTGTCCTATGAAATCTCCAGGGAGCCGCGGGCTCCAGGATCTGGGCCTCCGAGAGACAGAATCACTGTGACATTGTGCCATGTAAAAATGCTCAGCAGTGTGTCCACCTGTAAGACAATATCCTTTACTGCGTTTATTTCACATTGCTGATTGTATTAGACTAACAAATACAAGCAAGAGCCAGGCGCTGGCGGCTCACCCCTGTCATCCCAGCTACTCAGGAGGCTGAGATCTGAAGATCAAGGTTCAAACACAGCCCAGGCAGGAAAGACCATGAGGCTCTTATCTCCAATAAACCACCAGAAAACCAGAAGTGGCTCTGTGGCTGAAGTAGTAGAGTGCTCTCCTTGAGCTGAAGAGCTCGGGGACAGGGCCCAGGCCCAGAGTTCAAGCTCCATGACTGACAAAAAAAACTACAAGCAGGAAGGAATGAGAAGAGGACAGGGAAATGCTGCATCTCCTACCTGTGTGTCAGATGAGGCTATTTCAAAACTAAGAAATCTCAAGAAAGGTTAAGGAAAACTCTTACAGAAAGTTTTCTATCATGGATTCATTGTTGGGAGCTTCACACAAATTCCTGAGAAGGACAGTGATGAAAGAAAGCATATGCTGAAAACAGCATCTGTAACCCCAGCTCTTCCCTCAGAAAGAAGTCAGGAGAATTGCAGTTTGTGGCAATCCTCCATCTTAACACAGAGCTGTGTGTGGCAGTGCATGCCTGTAATCCCAGCTAAACAAGAGACATAGAAGAAAGATCATAGTCTAGGCTGGCCAGGCCAAGTAAGAAAAAACACATAAGACCCTATTTGAAAATAACTAAAACAAACAAACAAAAGGGCTGGGGGGTGTGACACACATGGTAGAGCACTCGCCTAGCAAAAGCAAAGTCCTTTGTTCAGAGAAAATGAAGAAGGAAAGGACACCAGGGAGTTGACTTTTCCGTGTGCAGGAGGAAACAAAGGCAGCTGCGGACTGTGTCCTGGTGAAAACCACCATCGTCTTGAGGAAGAGATGGAGGGGCTGGGAAGGTGGCTCAGTGGTAGAGCGCTTGCCTTGCAGGCCTGAGGCCCTGGGTTCAATTCCTCAGCACCACATAAGCAAAAAGAAAAAAGCCAGAAGTGGCGCTGTGGCTCAAGTGGTAGAGCGCTAGCCTTGAGCTGAAGAGCTGAGGGACAGCGCCCAGGCCCAGAGTTCAGGCCCCACGACAGGACCCAAAAAAAAAAAAAAAAAAAAGAGAGAGAGAGGAAGAGATGGAGCAAGGATTTTTAGACTTAAGAACCGCTTTCCTAGGCAAAGATGCATCCTTTCAAACATGATTAATATGTCTTGCCTGGAGCTTTCTGCTCAAATTATTCGTAATTGTCGTGAGGAGGAAGCTTTTCTTCCTAGCCAAAACAGCCGTCTGGAGGAATACAAATGAGTGTGTGGAAGGCCCGAGTTCTAATGGGCAGGTCGCCTCCCTGCTGGGGCTCCAGCCGGTGGATGGAGCCCGCGCTGGGTTCACCTCTGTAGCCTGTGTCTGCCTGTGGGAGAGATTGAGGAGAGGAGGAAAGAGGAAGCCATTTCCAGAACCTTCTACCATTTTTTCTAGAACTTTCTTCTGTTTCTAGAACCTTCTGCTACCTCCAATTCTTCCACTGAGCAAAAGTAGTTAGCATTGGTGTAGGGCCAGATACCCCCAGCCCAGATCCTCACCTCTGCCCCCTGCCCCCTCTCCCCCCCACCCCACCCCGTCTCCCCAAGGGGACCAGAAACCTGCAGTCCTTCCTTCTGAGGGGAAAGATGGGAATCTTCCAGAAAGAAGAGTTAAATGGTGACCTGTACTGATAAAGTAAGTGGATAATAGCAGGAAGGAAGGAAGGAAGGAAGGAAGGAAGGAAGAAGGGAGCGAGGGAGGGAGGGAGGGAGGGAGAGAGGGAAAGAGGGAGAGAGAGAGAGATTTACAGGCCCATGTTTGTAATCCTAGCTGTTCAGGAGGCTGAGCTCTGAGGATCCTGGTTCAAAGCCAACCCTGGGAAGACAAACCAGAGACTCTTTTCACCAATGAATCTCCCCAAATCCAGAAGTGGAGCTGTGACTCAAGTGGTAGAGCATCAGCCTTGCCTGAAAAGCTCAGGGGCAATACCCAGGCTCTGGATTCAAACCCCAGGAGCCACACACACAGAAGTGATTGCACATGGCACTGTTTTTCTTCGGTGCAGATACACAGGGACACAGCTACTTTTTTTTTCCCTGGGAGAGATTCGCACAATCCATTGTTCCCGGCCAGCCCAGCCGGTACTAGGTGGAAACGGGAAGCGTCACTAGAAAGCCCGGCCGGCCATCTGCTCCCAGCTCTCCCGAGCTGCATGGATGGATTACAGCAAGAGGTCTGAAGCCGCTTTGCTTCTCGGGGATCGCGGCGTTCACGCATGGAAGGCAGGCAATAAAGTCCAATTATTCTGGACACGACCAACCAAGACGCGTGAAAATTATCTCATGTAGTGTTAACTCTGAGGCTAAGTATTTTTTAAAATAGCCATCCGTCACTCCCAGTAACAAAATCAAACAAACCACCCCTGCCCATTAATCAAAAGATGGTGATGAAGGCGCCAATTCTTCATGGCTGCACATGTGCTGTTTTAAGCCACACATGCTGACAGGGCGGTCAGGGTGCTCCAAATTGTCCCCCATTACGTGCTCATCCGGGGTCCCCAAGCCTTCCCTTTGGGGGCATGGTACCCATAGCTGCAAATGATCATGATGAGCTGTTCTAAGCACTGAAATTTGGGGAAACCCAAGATGGGTCGAAGTCTTGGCTCTGGAGGCTGGCAGGTTGGATCTGCCATACAAAGAGGCAGGATGAGATTCGTCACAACCACCTAGAGTCACGGCTTGCAGTGGGGTAGATCATGACCCATACTAGAAAAGGTGGGTCCTGGAGGTGAAGCCCAGGTCCAGAGACACGGGTGAGGGGCAGGACGGCGGGCTCACCTTCCTGAGTGTGAACTGCAATCGCTGACTGGTGGGGTGTGTGTGTGTGTGTGTGTGTGTGCATGCGTGCATGTGTGTGCACACGCGCACGTGTCAATGCACAGCTCCTAGCACTCCACACAGGCTTCCCACCTAAACCTCTTCTTCCGTCGGCACCCGGCCGCCCTGGGCTTGCAGCTCTTAGGTCAATCAGTGCGGAGTCTTTTCTGGAAGGTCTCTGTCCGGGGGCAATGGCGGAGGCTGCGGGCTGTGTCTGCTCGGATCCCTGTGCGCTGTGTGTGGTCTGGAGTCCCCCTCTCGGCAGCTCAGCTCCATCTCCGGTAAAACCCTAGATCCGGGAACCTGGGTCAAACCCCGCCTGCAGCTTGTTTTGCAAATAAAGTTTTATTAGAACGCACCCACAGCCATCCAGCCTTCCGAGGCTGCTTTGTGGCTAGAAGGGACCGTGCTGGACCGTGGTGGAGGCTGGTGTTTGGGGGCTCGCAGAGGAATGTGGGGTGGGCGTGGCTCACATGTTAAAGACACAGTGACCCCATGGCAGAGGTACCTTGGGGTACCGCTCCCAAGCTGGCTTCCTGCGTGGGGCGCAGCCGTGGCCTTCCTGAGCCCCGACTGTTGGGGGCTGCTTCCTCTGTGCTTGGCTCCGGCCCCCCCCCCCCCCCGCAGGCTTCCCACCTGAGCCTCACGGCCCAGCCCCCACCTCAGGAAGTTACCCTTCGAAGGTTCAGCCAGGTTTCTAGAACTTTCTGTCCGGCCCCCCTTCCCTGGCCAGCCTCTGGCTGGATCTGCTGCCCTTGGCAGCTTCTCCGCCCTGGCCTGGGCCAGCCTGGCTGTGCTCGGACTCTCTCCCTCCGTCCAAGCCACCTGCTCCCCCTTCTTCATTCCCCCAGACGCATCTCACAGCTGGGCTAGGCGCTACATGCTGTAATCCCAGCACTCAGCTAGCAGAGGAGAAGGACTGCCATCTGAGGCCAGCCTGGGCTACATGCTGAGATCTTGTCTCAAAAAAAAAAAAATAATCCCAAGCCCCAAGCCCCCAGCGTAATGCTCACGCTCTTGTCCTTGACACCTGTGGGCTCCTTCTGCCTCAGTCTCCCCGCCACGAGTCAAGGACCAACACCCCTCGCTCTGTGCCCTTCCCTGCCTCCCATCCTCTGGCTTTTACTTTTCCTGGAGGTCAAGCTTGGGGAAACTGAGTCACTGCACCAGCTTTAGAAATGGACATCATGTCAGCATCAATTCTCAGAGAGAGGCCGTGGCTGACCCACGTCACGGAGCACCCGTGTGTGTGTGTGTGTGTGTGTGTGTGTGTGTGTGTGTGTGTGTCCACCAGACGCACACACCTGCCGGGGCAGCAGGTGATAAACAAGACCGTGACAGGCCCAGACTCCCAAGGTCAAGTCAAGGTGGCCCCGTGGCAGCACACCACGGCTCCCCTGCCACTCCCGGAAGCAGTTTGTCCTAGTAGATGCAGGGCCAGCAGGCTGCGGAACGTGATCCTACCGATCATGTGGTGGCCACACTAGCTGCTCCCTCGAGTCTGGGCACACAGCAGGGCCCTGTGGAACAGCCCCGGCTGGGAGGGGCCTCGTCTCCATGGCAACAGGCCCTGTCTCCCCCACACACGTTCCCACGGGAGGCAGATGTTGTCTGCAGCTGGCCCACGGGGGCTGGTCTGAAAGGGGGGTTCCGCCAGAGTCCCCACACTCAGATGGGAGTGGCCAAGGAGGCCTAGCGACAGGGCCCCTGCTCCACGGGGCTACGTCAGGCCTGTGAGCAGACGTCCCCTCCACGCTGCTGGCCAGCTGAGGACAGGCCCCATCCGAGCGCTGCCGGGACTGCGCCGCGGAAGCCCGGGAAGGCCTCACCGCGCTGGCTCGTCTGCGAAAGTCTGGAGGCTCGCAGATCACCTGCGCATCTTACCACAGGCACATGGTCTCCTCTCTGCCTCTCTGTGTCTGGCTCTGGCTCTTTGTGTCTCTCACACACATATACCATTTCTCTCTCTCACACACACACACACACACATACACACACACACACACACACACACACACACTTTGTGTTTAGATGGAAGTTTCCAGAACAGATCAGTCAATGTTTCCTAAAACCTAAAAAAGCTGGAGCAGATGTGCAGGAAACGGTTCTATCATTTGCTTCATCCACGGGGTCTACATGGGGCGATTGGGAGGGGCGGAGCGGGGGGTGCTGGGGGGCAGCCAGGCTCCTTCCCCTGCTCCCCAGAGCTGGGCGGGTCAGGAGGGATGAGGAGAGGCGAGCGAGCGATGCTGGGTGGACTTGGGGAGCCGGGGAGCTGGGCCCGCCTGGCTGCGTGGTGGCACATTTCACCTCTACAGGAACACAAAGCTTGGATGTGCAGCCTCCCTTCCCTCTCCCCTTTTCTGTTACACACACACACACACACACACACACACACACACACACACACACCCCGACAGCTGGATGAAACTGGAGGAAGTCACCTTGAAGATTAAACCCCACCCCCTCAGGCTTACCTTGAACTCAGGAGAAAGGGTGGGGGCAGGCATGGGGAAAAGAGCCATGTCAACATTTTTGTTGTTGTTGTCGGTCGTGAGGCTTGAACTCTGGGCCTCGTCACTGTCCCTGAGCTCTTCAGCTCAAGGCGAGCGCTCTACTACCTGAGCCACAGCAACGCTTCCAGTTTTCTGGCGGTTTAGGAGATGAGTCTCATGAACTTTCCTACCCAGGCTGACACTGAATCTTGATCCTCAGATCTCAGCCTCCGGAGTAGCTGGGATTACAGGCGTGAGCCACCGGGGCCAGGCCCTGTCAACATTTTTGAAATCGTGGTTTGTAATGTACAAGTTGGGCCTGGCGGCAGATGGCGGCATGTTCTGGCACAGCTCTCGGGCTTCCCTGCCCCGCGTGTATGTCCTGGGCTATGGAAGGTACCATCTACCCCAGATGCTCCCAGCTAGAATGAGGTGAGCAGGGAGGGTGCAGGCAGGGAGCCTGCCGGCCTCTGCCCTGGTTCCTGCGCACTTTGCTGGGCACTGGGCAGAAATGTCTACCCGTCAGGGGAAGACAGTTTGGAGAGGTGTGTCTCAAGTGGAAGAGCACTTAGATCTCAACCTCCTGAATAGCTGGGATTACAGGCGTGAGCCACAGTGCCTGGCTCTGTGAGGCTCTCATCTCCAGTTAACCACCCAAAAAGCCAGAAGTGAAGCTGTGACTCAAGAGGTGGAATGCTAGCTAAGGGACAGTGGCCAGGCCCTGAGTTCAAGCCCAGGGACAGGCAGACAGACAGATAGACAGACAGACAGACACATACACACACACACACACACAGAAAAGATGAATTCTATAAGACACATGCCAGGAAGCCCGCTGTTATCACAGTTTGAATCTGTTTAATCTGCTAAAAGGCACACAGAAAGTGCCGCTTGGGAGCACAGGGCTGTGTGCTTTGAGTTCAGCTATAAATAAGCTTCACGCCAACCGGAGAGGGATTGTTAGGTCTCGTGTTAGCACAGGTAGAAGATTCTGGAGTCCAGGGGCATCCTGCCAGTCTCTTGCCACCTTCTACAGAGTGCTGTGCCCCTCCCTGCTGTGGGAAGTTAGGGGCAGGGGACGGGCTAGAGCCCCCCGTCCCCCAGCCCTCCCCCAGCGGTGCCCCCCAGCCCTCCCCCAGCCCTCCCCCAGCCCTGGGCCTCACACATCTGTCTACTTACACGGGCCTTGCGCGTGAAATATTATTTCCTTAGCAAAAAAAAAAAAAATCCAAGCCATGTGCAGGCCTCCATCTCCGAATATTCTGGAATGTAGTGAAACTGTGTTTGCCGTGGGAACGCAGGCTAGGGGTCTGGGTGGCTCCCGTTACGAGCTGGAATGTCTGCAGCCATAGTTTCGAGCTGGCTCCATGTTACCCATCGGGACATTAACTCCTCTGTGGACCCCCGCCACCACGGAGAGAAGCACCTGGAAGACGCCTCCCTCCCTGGCTCTCCCCCCTTCCTCTCCAGCCCCTGTGGCCACGTGGCTGCACCGGAGCCGGTGACAGCCGGGCCGGGCCGTCTTCTGGAGCTCGCACGCGGTTACCGGAGGCTGCCCTCCTCTTCCAGATGTCTTCCTGGTCAGAGCTAAGTTTTTTAAATCTTTGATCCTCGGCACCTATTGAAAAGAAAATGCTCGTCTTTGAGGCGATCCGCTTCCCCAGCACCGAGGCCGCGGGGCTGCGGGCTCTGCCGGCTCCAGGCTGAGCGGAGGCAGCTCGGACTCTGGGGTCTGGGGTCTAGCCTTGTTCACGGGGACCCACCCCCGGCCCGGGCTCTGCAGGTGGTGGGGGCTGGCCACCGGAGCGGCAAGGGAGCTGGTGGGAGGGGCTGGCTTGTGTCTGTCTCTGCCCAGGTCTCATGGAAGAGCCTCTCTGGGGGACCCGAGGCTCCGTGAATGGACGCCCAGGGCACCTGGCTGCGGAGAGAGGCTGCGTCGGTCTGCGGGCCAGTGTGGCTCCCGGGATGATGATGATGATGATGATGATGATGATGATGATGATGATGATGATGATGATGATGATGATGATGATGATGATGATGATGATGGGAAGTTAGATGGAATTGCCTTCACAAAGGCTTCGTCCCGGCCGCCGCCCTGTGTGAATGTGACCTTAATCTAGAAATGTGTTTCTGGCAGACTTGCTGAGTTCCGATCAGGACAGCTGAGCAGGATAGACTCTAATCCACTGCCAGCAGAGATGGAGATGATCAGCCACCAGCCAAAACATGCCTGGACCGCTGACAGCCAATAGAAACTGCGAGCCTCCAGGAAGGAACCTCCCCTTTCAACACCTTCCAAGGGCCCAGGGTCCTGCCCATTCCCTGATCTTGAACTTCCTACCTCCGACGCTTCTGAGGACAAATTCCTGTGGTCTTAAGTCACTCTCAGGGCGGTCATCTGCTATAGTGAGCCCCAGACATTAAACCATCAACTACTATACCCAGGACTCTCAAGCTGGAGTTCCCCAACTTCTAGACACTCTCTGCAGGGGGAACCTGAACCCTCATAGGAATGTTGAGGAGAACTGAGAGGCTGGAAGTGGTGGAGAAGGGGCTCCAGCCAGTGGCAGCCCTCCTATCCTATCCAGTGGCAGGAAAGAAGATGTGAGTAGACAGTAAGCTCTTGTCATAGGAGGTCAGATAAGGAAATAAGAATGGGTGTAGTGGGAGACTGGCGCACTGCTTCTTGTGCTACCGTACGTCTACCCTGTTCCAGCGGGAACACATTAAGGCAGGTGCTCCAGCGAGTACACAAGTAAATTGAAAACTCCTATGGGAGGCCTGGGATATGGTTCAGTGGCAGAGTCCTTGCCAGGCAGTCATGAGGGCCAGGGACCCGCCGGACTCTGTCTGGTGTGGAAGGTGATTATATGTTTTGTTCTCTTCTAACTCGTAACTGACTAGATGAGGACCACGCACATTATGGAGGGGAAAAAAATCTGCTTTTCTCCCTGTCCACTGATTTCAATGCCAGCCTCATCCAAACAAGACCCTCACACAGATATCCAGACGAATGCTTGAGCAGCCAAGCTCGGCCACAACCATGGTCAGTTTTGGGTTGCTACAACAGAATACGTGAGACTGGGTCACTTATGAAGAAGAAACGCTTTCTCTTCCTTCTGGAGGCTGGGAAGTTCAAGGAATGGTGCATCCATCGGGTGAGGCCTTGCTGTGTCATAACGTGGCCTAGGGCATCATGGGGGGTGGGGGCGGGGGCCGGGGGGACAGAGCAAGCTGATCGCTTCCGTATAATGAAACGGCTTCTTCTTGCATTGGTCATTTATCTCTGTAGCAAAATACTTGAGAGAGACAACCAAAGGGAGGAAAGACATTTTTTAAATTATTATCTTTAAGAAGCTGTACAAAGTATTTGCCACTCAACAGAGAGGAGAGACACTTTGGCTCATGGTTTTAGAGGGCCGGTCCATGCTCCTGGGCTCTGTGGTGAAGCAAAATGTCATGGTGAATGGAGCATGTGACAGAGTCCACTCACCTCAGGGTGGACAGGAAGTAGAGAGAGAGAGAGAGAGAGAGAGAGAGGAAGGTGCTCACTCATGGTGGGCAGAAAGCAGAGAGAGGGCGGAAGGGGCTCAGCCTAAGACACAGCCCCAAGAACAAGCCACAATGACCTACCTCCTCCAACCAGGCCCCACCCACCACAGTTCCACCACCTCCCAGTGGATCACAGATGGGCTCCTTTGGTGACTAGGGTTCAGTTATTGATCTACTGGTCTCAGATGCCCTCATTGGCACGCCCAGGGTATGCTTTTACTAATCTCCCAGGTACTCAATCAAGTTGACAAGATTAACCACCATACTTCTTTTCTTTTCTTCCTACCCACTTAACATGTAAAAGCCATGCTCAGCTCCTGGCTGATCTGAATTTACCAAATTTACTTTGTATCCAGCTAGGACTTGAAAGACAGCTTCCGTAAGTTTACTGAATTGGACCAAATGGGGATTGAACAAATGTAGTACTTTTCCCAAAAAAAAAAAAAAAATGTTTCTGTTAGGAGAAACATTATGGAATTCAGATCTGGTAAGAACCCCAAACGCTTGAAAGAAATGCTGTGTTCTCTTGGCCGAATTTTATTTTACTAGTTCAAGCTTATAGTGTTCATATGTTTTGATGAAGGTAAGGAAGGATCAAGGAGAAGTTCCAACTGACTGACTCAAGGTGTTCTCCCTGGTTAAACTGATTCAGATGTTTAAAAAAGGACAGAGAAGTTTCTATTCTGAAGCAGAGCTCTTGACAGTAGCTAACCATGCTTATAGTCTTACTCACAAATATAAAAGCCATACATAAACCAACAAAAACTTACAATAAGAAAGATTTACCACATAAAACCACGATTTAACGTAGCACAGATGTTTTTATACAACTAGATCTTCTGGTGTGGCAAAGTTATGCTCCCATGATTTTATGTGAGTGGATAAAGGAAGTCTGAATTTTTGAAAAATCAATGCAGGAAATACAAACTTCCTACTAGTGTATTTGCAGCCAATGCAGAATTCCTGGCAGAAATGCTTGAGTCCTGGGTGGGCAGAAAAGTAAAACAGAAGCTCAGTTCAGCACTCAGCCTCTCTGATTCATGAACACCTGGCATATAATTTTTTTTAATATCTCAGTGTTTGTCTTGTCCTTGTTACAATTTTTATTTGTGCTGGGACCAGGCCTTGAACTCAGGGCCTGGGCATTGTCCCTTAGCCTTTTTGCTCAAGTCTAGCACTCTACCACTTGAGTCACAGCTTCACTTTGACTTTTTTGTTGCTTACTTGGAGATATGGACTTTCATGGACTTTCTTGCCCAGGCTGGTTTTGAACCACAATCCTCAGATCTCAGCCTCCTGAGTAGCTAAGGTTACAGGTGTAAGCCACCGGTGCCTGGCTCATTGTAACCATTTTTAAGTACACAGTTTGGAGGCATTAAGCACATTCTCTTTGTATGACCATCCGATCGTTCAGAGCCACTTTTCCATCATAGCAAACCGCATCTCTGCACCAGGAGACAGTGACTCCCCGAATCCCCTCAGGCACCCCACGACCCTAGCGGCCACCATTCCACCTTGCCTGTATGAATTGTGGATATCTACTGCTGTGATACTTTATGTGAATGCGTCATCTTCTATGGCTTGCATCAATCACTCAGTATGATGTCATGGTTTGTCCCCAATATTACATGCCAGACATCGATACTTTGATGTTGTTGTTGTTTTGTCATTCCTGGGGCTTGAACTCTGTGCCTTGGTGCTGTCTCTGAGTTTCTTTGCGCGAAAGGCTGACACTCTATCACTTGAGCCACAGCGCCACTTCAGGTATTCTGGTGGTTAATTGGAGTAAGAGTCTTACAGACTTTCCTGCGCTGGCTGGCTTTGAACCACGATCCTCAGACTTCAGCCTCCTGAGTAACTAGGATTATAGGCATGAGCCACCAGGACCTGGCAGTCCTACATTTTAAGGTCCAATAATATCCCACTGCACGAATGCTCTGCATTGCATGTACCCAGCAATCATGGGTGTTCGGGCTGCCACCACCTCTGGCTATGTAACTAACGCCACTACGAACATTGGTGAGTGACTGCGTTTGAGTTCTTGCTTTGCATTCTTTGGGAGTTTAGGCGTGGGATTGCTGGGTCACATGGTAATTCTATGCATATGTTTTTTTTTTAATTGTGAAAATACTGTACAGAGGTGTTACAATGACATGAGCAAGATAATGAGTACATTTCTTATCAAGCATTGTAGCCTCCTCCTTTGTTTCCCCTTCCCATCCCTTCCCATTCTCCTCCCCACCCCTCTACCCAATCCTCCACCCCCCCCACCAAAGTTATAAAGTTCGTTTTTGACATAACGACTTGTACATCTCATTGTTGCAATGGGTCCACCTGTATCCCTATTTAAACGATTTGTTTTTTTCCCTTCCCCTCCACAAATTATACCAACATCAAATACAGTGAAAGCAGGGTTATACCGTGGGGGAGGGACATACAAAGCAACAAAGAAATCATCTTATAATTGTGTTAGAAACAATCACATGAAAGAAAAAATATGCATATGTCTCTGAAGGACTCCCTGCCCCTATTTCCACAATGGCTGTGCCATTTTCTCTTCCTTTTAATGCTGCCAGTGCCAGTGCCCCATGTCCTCACCAATGCTTGCTGCCTTCAGAGAAGCCGGTGTGTTTTGCTCAAAGAGTGCCAAGTGCCACGTTCTGACATGAGATTGAAGTTGCGCATTCACAGCCCCTGACACATGTTCTGTCTTGGGTTTTTCCCGAGTGTTCTCAGTCATGTTAGAGCCCTGCAGATCACAGTTTGAAAGCAAGAGTTTTACTTCTCTGAGTCTGTGTTGTGAGCGTCAGCCTTCCTTGACTCCATTCCAAGAAGTGAGTGAGGAGACAGCACTGGGAGGGAACCCGATACTTGGAACAGGGACTGGAACTGGCAGGAACCAGCCTTCCCTCCTGGGACCAGGTCAGATGAGGAGCTCTCCCTCCCCCTCCCGCTCCCCATCACCTTCTCCCTCTCCTCTTCTCTTCTCACCTCTCCTCTCCTCCCCTCCCTCCTTACCTCTCTCTCTCTCTTACACACACACACACACACAAGCAAAATTTCGTCTCTCTGTCTCCCTTTTGGCTCTCAGCTCCAATGTACTAGCAGAGATCCACCTGGCTGAAAATGAACTCAGTAGCAGTTTGGGATCTGCAGAGTTGAATTCAGGTCGCACCGCAAGCCAGCACGAACCCTCTGGCTCCTGGCGGATGGTAGGCATGCCTGCAGGAGGGCGCCGTGGCCCTGAGCTCCTGCTCAGCTGGCCTTGCAGCCCGCCCAGGACTCTGCTTAGCTCAGCACCTGCCAGGCTGTCACCCCAGAGAACTGCCAATGCTGCTCCTGCCACTCCCCATGGGAGCTGGCGTGCTTTCTCTGCCAGGGGAAGGAGCTGTCACGCCCTCCTGTAGCTATCTCCCACCTGGTCCTGTGGGCTGAGGTCCCTACTGCCTACTGAACACAGGAAACCCCCTCGCCCATGCCAGAATGACTCCTCACTCTCCCCTCCCAACTGCAAAGGGCTTGAGACTTCTCCATTCCCCAGTTACGTTCTAGTTCCCATAGGTAACTGAGGACTCATACTTCCCCTCAGCCATCTCCGAGGGCTTGAGATCTCATAATCAAATACCCACCCCACTGTTGTCACATGACAGACAGTCACCACATGACAGACCATCCCATTCCAGCAAAAGAAAATGTGTTCTCGGATGAGCAGAGGTGGGATGGCTCCAGGGTAGGTTGACAAAAGGCTCAAGAATGTTCTTGAAGGCTCAGTTTTTTTTCCTTCTACCAATGTCTTGTTTGGCTGGAGGCTAGGATAGCTCTCCAAGGCACAAGACGGGGGCCTTCTTGCTAGTTATCACATTCAGAAACCTGGCTATCCAGAAGAAGCTGGCTTCACCTGTCATCCTAGCTGCTTGGATGGGTGAGATCTGAGGATCATAGGCCAAAGCCCAGGGAAGAAAGTCCATGAGACTCTTCTTTCCAATTTCCAGCAAAAAGTCAGAAGTGGAGGTTGTGGCTCCAGTGGTAGAACACCAGCCTGGAGTGAGAAAGCTAAGAGATAGCACCAAGACCCTGAGATCAAGTCCCAGCACCGACACAAACTGAGAGGGTTGGGACAAGTCAACCTCCCAGCACAGGACAGCTGTCGGTCTTCACTGCTGCTTTGGTGATTTGGGGGTTCTGAATGGCACCGCATCCCTGAACGCTGAGAGAGCCATGGGCCCACGGTTACACATTATCTCTTCATTCAGCTCACCGAGGAGCATGGGGCAGTGTCATTAGCAGGCATCACTTCCTGGAGAACCATTTCAAGGCCCACTAATGCTGTTCATAAATCCAACAAGTTATCCATATGCCTACGCACGTACTCCAGCAACCCTTTCCTGAGGCAGCCCAAATGACACAAAATAGACTGCAACTGAACCAATTCTACAGCCTTTGGTTTGGGAGAAATTACTTCAATCTGGTGCTTTTGCCTCAACCAAGTGGATTGAAGACGGACATGAACTTCACGGGGCAACCAGTTGTGGAGCAGATGTTGACCCTGGACGGGCTGATAACATCAGGTCTTGGGGTGTCTCCTTGTACTTCTGAATCTGCTGAGCTTCCTGAAGTAGCCCCCAAATTACCATTGTGCAGGAGAAAAGGATAGAAAAACACATGGTGGCCATATGTGTTTCCTGCGTCAGGGAGGATTCTTGGAGCCAGGGCCATGAAAGGAAGTCTGGAACAACGGGAAAAAGAGAAACTGCCACAGAGCATGAGAAACAGAGCAAGAGTAACGGATGCTAGTTTATGACTCCAGGCTGATAACACATAAAGGAAACTTGGGGTTCAAACTCCTTAATTAATATTGATTATGAAGGCTCTGGCCCCTACTACTAAAAAATCCACAAACTGGATTGAGAAATCAGAGCATCCATATGTAAAAATAGACAATGCCACAAGGAACGATGGGATTGGGAGTAAGTAGGTACCCACATGGATTCACAGAAAGACCACACTGAGATGGAAATTCATCACTTCCAAACAGGGCTGGAAATCTGCCTGCAAAACAGCGCGACGGACAATGGCGGCCCCTTCCTCCCAGAGGCTACTCTGAATTTCATGCCCATTGGATTGCATGTTTTATTTGTGTATCTTTTGGGGTTAGAAGTTCCAACTGTCCAACTGCCGTGTGTGTGTGTGTGTGTGTGTGTGTGTGTGTGTGTGTGTGTGTGTGTGTGTGTGTGTGTGTGTGTGTGTTGGTACTAGAAACTCAGGGACTGGTGCTGTCCCTTAGCTTTTTTGCTGCTGCTCTACCACTTGAGCCATACCTCCACTTCTCACATTTGTCTTTTTGCTGTTCAGTTGGGGATAAGGGTCTCCTGGGCCTAGCTACTCAAAAGTCTGAGATCTGAGGATTATGATTCAAAGCCAGCCCAGGCAAGACGCATTTATTCATAAACTGCTTTATTAAATGACAACTCTTGTACGTAAGGTACAAGGAATTTTGGTGAAAACACCTTTGAATAATAAGTTTACACTTTAACAAAAAAGAATAAAAATAATAATGTATATAGAATTAGAGATAGACAAATGATAGATAGGTGGATATATGGGATAGATAGATGGATAGATAGACAGACAGATAGGACAAGAGGATGTCTACATAGATCAGGGCTGATTTGGAGGATATAGTTCAGGGGTACTGGGCAGGAGCCCCTCCCCCGCTGCCCTGCTACTGCTGTCCCCAACATCAGTGTCGGTAGTGTTTCTATAGACAAGTAATTTTCCAACATTGCATTGCATGGTGCTGACCCTAAGATTCAAAAGAGAAAGATGAAACCTTCCCAGGGCCTTGGGGTTTGCTTTCAGGAGGCATTTTCTTTCCTGAAGGCTTTGTTTTCGCTGGTAATTAAAGGTGGGAACCCCCCCCCCCGTGAGATGGGCTTTCCCTCGCCAAGCCTGTGCCTCAGAGAGAAGCAGGCCCAGTCAGACTGAAGGCGACCGCTCCTGATGGTTTATGATCCGATCCACTCCGGTTTCTCACATGTCACCTTCGCAGGGGCAGCGAGGCCCGGAGATCTGGACCCCGGCCAAGAAGTCAAGCACCGTTGAAGCCACAGTCTCTCCCCTTCTACTGACACCAGCGACCACGCACCAGCCGGACCAGATGGCCTGCTGCTTGTCTGATGTATGAGGTGGGTAGAAGGCCTTTTCCCCAAAAGAGGACTCAGAGGGATTAATTAGTTAAGAAATCTATAAACATGTATCATTATAATTATTATTCCAGTTTCCATCCAGAGTTAAACTGGCCAAAAAAAGAAAGAAAATACTCACACTGTCTCTGAGGCCAGCTGTCTCTGCTTTTCTGGTATTTCCAGTCAGTGTGATGGAAGAATGTCCTCAGGAAGCTGGCTGTGTGATTGGTCCAGAGCTGTGTCTGCCATATTTGAAGAGGATATAACTATGCTCTAAGTGCCTTTACCCTTTGCTGGAGCAAAGCCTAACAAACCTCTCCTAAGAGACTCCAGGCTGTGCTATACCGCACGTGTAGAGGAAGGCCTTAGACCCTTCTACTTGTGTATGTAGTCAGGGTTCTGTAGGTGGCCAGTAAACAGAATTTTGGTTTCTGTGGTGTCAATCTAAAGGCCATGCTTTGCAGACATTGTTAGGAAGAGGGACTTTCTGTAAGGCAAGGGCAACTATCAACAATAAACCTTCCATCTTACGTGTTTTCCTCAATGCCTAACTGTGGCTCCCTTTCCCTGGGCCTATCCCCACTTCCACCTCCTGTGATCAGTAAGACACAGGACCATATTCACTTTCCAAACCCAAGGCCCCTTCCTCCTGCCCGCGGCTCCCAGTCTGAGCTCCTCCCAAGCTGGCTGACAGCGGAAGTTCCCGTCCCTCCACCTGTAGTGCTGGGGACACCCCCCCTCTCCAACCAAAGAAAGCCAAGACGTAGCACATGGGGCACACCAGCCAAGCCAGGGCCAGGTGGAGCCGGGATAATAATTTGACATTGCTTACACAGACCGTTTCACAAACATTCGGTCAATATTTACTTAGAGGAAAGGCCTACTGCTCTAAATAAATAAAGGGACGGCTCAGCAGGAGGAAGAGCCTCAGGACAGGCAACCTCAGCCTCTCCCTTATCTCCAGAGAAGTCATTTCTCACAATAAATTTTCAGCATGCGCAGCAAAACACAAGCCCCACGATGAATGGCACCCACCTGCTTCCCAAGGGGACATGCTAGAGCAAGTGGGGCAAGGGTCTAAGCCCTCATTCCAAGCGCTTTCATCTGCCACAGTCACTCCTCAAGGGAACTCCTAGAAAAGACTACAGTTTCTTCATCTTGCTGTTCATTTCCATGATGTTTCAGTCGGTCAACTGGTCTACCTTGGCTAAAAGCTGTGCCTTCCTTCCTGAGGGTTCAGGTGCTCTGATGTCCTCATGTAGGGTAGGTATGGGCCTGCATGCCTCTTATCCACCACTTTTAGCTCATGGGCACACACCCCTTCCCCCTTGAAGCCAGTCTGTCTGATAGGCATGACATAGAAGGACATAAGAGTTAGCAAAGGCTGCGTGCTCTATGGGTCTTTATGAGCTTGGTTCTGGCTTCTTCCTTTGGTACTGCTCGATCATCACCCCAGCCTGGCGATTCTTTCTATGATATCCATTATGAGCAAGGGGCTCTCAGCAAACTTCACCTCCTGCTTCCTCCCACTTTCACAAAGGCTCCTGGAAGGCATGGAAACTGGCTTTTGGACAGAGTATTTTTTTTCTTTTTCTTTGGATGTCTCTAAGGCAAGTCCAGAACTCTCAATCAAGTACCTCTGACCCACAACGGTGGAGCCAAACCGTTTCTTGAAAATGAAGAGCCCAAGGTATAGAAAACACTGTGCTTTTCAGAGCATGCCCAGGTCAGGGAAGGGCTGCCACCCCGCGCTGAGAGCATTCGCAGCACAGCGCGGTGCTAAGAAAAGATGCCAGTGGGAACAGGCAGCTGCCCGGCTCTCCCTGGCTGTGTGCACAGTGTGACACGCGTGTTCATGTGCACACGTGTGTGTATATTGTGCATAGTTACACATACACGTGTATAGATGGTAATTGCAGACTATTTTTAAGAAAATAGGCTAATGTTGTCCTAATGAGTTTGCACTGGGGGGCGGGGGTCAGAAGTCACAGGAAGCATGTGTGTCCCCTGTGTGAAGGTCCACGGCACCGCGGGCAGCCGCATGGGTGTCCCCTGTGTGAAGGTCCACGCACAGCACCTCGGGGAGCTGGCACTCCCTCCATTTATGAAGCCAGGCCAGGCAACCATGTTTTATTGAAGTAACCAACTCCAGTCTCCTTTCCTCCCATTCCATTTCAACGTAGTAATTAAACACTCGGGCAGTTGTCTCTGGGTTTTTTCACTTGGTGATTGCCATGATCCCTGGAAGTCTTGGGTCCCTGCCACACTAGCGCTGGGTTTTATGGGATCCCCTGAGACTGGTACTGTGTGTTACTAAAAATATTCACCAACTGTAGGTGAATGCAGACCGTGCGCTGTGTTTTTCTTTTACCCTTGTCTCCTGAGCTTGAGATATGGCTGAAACTATTTCACATAATCCCTTGTTGTGTGTGTGTGTGTGTGTGTGTGTGTGTGTGTGTGTTGGTACTGAAGCTTGAACTCAGGGCCTTGCAGTCCCGTTCAGCTTTTTCATCAAGGCACTGCTCCACTTAAGTCACGCCTCCGCTTCTGGCTTTTTGCTGGTTAATTGGAGATAAGAGGCTCCTGGACCTTCCTGTCTAGGCTGGCTTGTGACTGTGAACCTCAGATGTGAAGAGCTAGGAATTACAGACGTGGAGGCCTCGTGCTTGGTTCCAGTCATCTCTTACTGAAGGACTCCGGTTCACTCTGGTTTTCTCCCTCCTCTAAAAAATAATCAGTGATTATGAGATAGTATATTGTGTGATTTTCAGATTACTTTAGGGTATTGTATAGGATAAATTTCTAGCAGAAACTGTTGAATTAAAGAATAGTCACCGCTTATGTTTTGATAAATGTTACCAGATTTCTTTTCCAAAAAGATGCCAACAGTATGATAGCATGACAGTATCTTTGTGTGTGTATGTATGTGTGTGCATGTGTGCGAGTATATATGCATGTGCATGTCTGTGTGTGTACGTGTGTATACATGGATGTGTGTGTTTGTAGTGTGTGTGCGTGTGTGCGTGTGTGTATATGTGCACGTGCGTGTGCATGTGTGCGAGTATTCGTGTATGTGCATCTGTGTGTGCGTGTACGTGTGCATACATGGATGTTTGTGTGTTTGTAGTGTGTGCATGTGTGTATATGTGCACATGAGTGTGCATGCGCGCACTCTAGGGCTTAAACTTCCGGTGTCCCTGGGCTTGCTTACTCATAACTAGTGCTCTGCCACATGAACCACGCCTCGGGCTTGCTCTATGCCAAGTATTTGGGAGATGGGCTTTTCAGGACTTTTCTGCCCAAGCTGATTCTCAGTCCTCCAGACCTCACCTCCTTAGTAGCTGGGATTACAGGCAGGAGCACAGGCGGGAGTAGTGGCTGTTTATTCAGCGAAGCAACTGAATGAAAAGCCAGGGTGCCCTCAACCCCTCCGCAGAGCCAGCCGACAGCGACAGCCGGACCAAGCCAGGCCGGGCCGAGCGAGGCCTCAGCTGTGTCTCTGCCGGTCCACATGGGTGAGGGGATGACGGCGTGGCTCACAGTGCGTCACCCTGAGGCGCGCTTGGCCTTCGGCGGGGGGTGTTTGCTGGCAGGGGGACGCTGCAGGGATGCGGCGCAGGTCTCACGCTTTGAGCAGCTAGAGGCTCTGGTGGGCTGCTGCGTGTGGCTCAGAGGCTGGAGCTCCCGGAGCTCTGCCGGTCTCGATTTCTCTACACATCCTCTGACCTCCAACCTTCCCAACCCAAGTGCCCTGTCTGCTCCCCGGCCTGTGGGTCCCCCTGGAAAGCCAGCAGCGGCTAGGTAGAGGCCGCTGCTCTGACGTTTCCTTCTCTGGCCTTTAGACCCGCTGTCTCCTGTGCTGTCTGTGTCAGGGATGCCTTTTCTAAAATTCTAATCTGCTATGGGCGGATACTTCTGTAAAATGCTAGAAATGTGCTTTTAAAAAACTAGAAAATTATATTAAAAAACAAACGATAATTGGCTCCTGGGAGGTAAAGGCAGTTGGGTCATAAGTTCAAGGCCAGCCTGGGCTACATAGCAAAATGCTGTCTCAAAAAAAGAAAAGAAAATGCAAGAAGGCAGGGATAGATATGATGGGCACACTTGTAATCCCAGCTGCTCAGGGGGCAGAGATGCCAAAAATAAGCTGGACACACACGGTAGGTGGCCCCTGCCTGGCTCCCTGTCCCAACAAGCAGCGCCCCCCCCCCGGGCGGGGAATCCTGGCCTACTGTCTACAAACTAGAACACGCCACATTCTTTCCTTTGACTATTGCTGAATTTCACTGAAGTCAAACAGGAGTCCACCTATCCGTGCTGCTGTCTCTTCTACATAACCCACTGCAGGTCAGGCATGATCCATGAGCACAGATCAGGATTGACCCATGAGCACAGATCAGGCATGACCCATGAGCACAGATCAGGCATGATCCATGAGCACAGATCAGGCTTGACCCATGAGCACAGATCAGGCATGATCCATGAGCACAGATCAGGCTTGACCCATGAGCACAGATCAGGCATGACCCATGAGCACAGATCAGGCATGATCCATGAGCACAGATCAGGCTTGACCCATGAGCACAGATCAGGCATGATCCATGAGCACAGATCAGGCTTGACCCATGAGCACAGATCAGGCATGACCCATGAGCACAGATCAGGCATGATCCATGAGCACAGATCAGGCTTGACCCATGAGCACAGATCAGGCACGACCCATGAGCACAGATCAGGCATGACCCATGAGCACAGATCAGGCATGACCCGAGACATGAGAAATGCATCCTGTAGCAGGCCATTGATTTACCTTTTAAATTACTTTACATTTTGTGAGACATATCAGACAGGACTTGATGCTGGGAAACAATGAGCCAGAGGTTCTCGGATTATAAGGCTATTTAGCAATTTTGGCTTTAAAAGGGCTATTTTTTGACTTTTTTTTTTTTTTTGTCAGTTGTGGGGCTTGAACTCAGGACGCTGTGCCTGTGCTCTTCAGCTCAGGCCAGTGCTCAACCACTTGAGCCACAGCACCACTTCCTGTTTTCTAGTGGTTTATTGGAGATAAGAGTTCACGGATTTTCCTGCCCAGGCTGGCTTTGAACCGTGATCCTCAGATCTCAGCCTCCTGAGTAGCTAGGATTACAGGCATAAGCCACCAGTGCCAGGCTTGACTTTTTAAAATACTTAGAAAATTGTTTTTCAGATTTCCTCTAGGAGCCTGAAGTAGCAGATCATAGCGGCATCTGGTGGACATAAGTGGAACAACAGTTGGAGCCTAATAGGAAGAAAGGGGAAATACACTAACTCTAAAATATTGTTTCTCATGCATTATAATAAGACTCATAGTTGCTGGACACCAGTGGCTCACACCTGTAATTCTAGCTACTCAGGAGGCTGATACCTGAATATCATGGTTTGAAGCCAGCCCAGGCAGGAAAGTCGTGGAGACTTATTTCTAATGAAAGTCCTGGAGACTTACCAGAAAACTGGAAGTGGAGCTGTGGCTCAAAGTGGTAGAGTGCTAGCCTTGAGCGTAAAAGCTCAGGGACAAGGGCTGGGAAGGTGGCTCAATGATAGAGTGCCTGCCTTGCATGCATGAGGCCCTGGGTTCGATTCCTTAGCACCACATAAGCAGAAAAGCTGGAAGTGGAGCTGTGGCTTAAGTGGTAGAGCACTAGCCTTGAGCTGAAGAGCTGAGGGACAGCGCCCAGGCCCAGAGTTCAGGCCCCATGACCAAAAAAAAAAAAAAAAAAAAGCTCAGGACAGCGCCCAATCCCTGAGTTCAAGCTCTACAACCCCTTCTCCCCCCAAAAACAGACTCATAGTTTTTGAAATTGGAATGTGTCCCATAACAGATAGTATATCATAGTCAGTGTTTCTTTATGAGAAATCTTTTCTCATAATTGATATTTAGTTTCACCAAAATACAACTTTTCATGAGACATTTTTGTTGTTCATCCTGGGGCTTGAACTGTCTCTGAGCAGCTTTTGCTCAAGGCTAGTACTCTATCACTGATCCACAACACCATTCCTGGCTTTTTTTTTTCTGAATAGTTTATTAGAGATAAAAGTTTCAGGAACTTGACTCACTCTTCTATTAACCACCAGAAAACTAGAAATGGTGCTACGGCTCAAAGTGGGAGAGTGCTAGCCTTGAGCAAAATAAGCTCAGAGACAGCACCCAGGCCACGAGTTCAAACCCCACAAGCGACCAAAAAAAAAAAAAAAAAAAGAGTCTCATGGACTTTACTTGCCCAGGTTGGCTTCAAATCACAGCCTGCAGATCTGTCTCCTGAAAAGCTAGCATTACAGGCATGAGCCATCAGACACTTTAAACACTTTAAACAGTCTCTCAGTGACATTTATTGGGTTCCACTCTATGTCGAGAGCTGCATTGGTTGCATACAGTTGTCTTGTGTTCAACACTTGATTATAATACATAAAGTAGCTTTTCTTGTTTATGAAACTCAAATGCATTAAGAGTAATGGTACCTAATTCTGTGCTTTTTTTTTTCTGGTCCTGGGGTTTGAACTCAGGGTATTATCCCTTGGTCTTTTTGTGCTCAAGGCTAGCACTCTACCACTGAGCCACAGCACCACTTCCAGCCTTTTCTGAGGCTGGCTTCAAACTGTGATCTTCAGATCTCAGCCTCCTGAGTAGTTAGGATTACAGGCATGAGCAACCAGTGCCTGGCTTTTTGCCTAAACCCAGTAGTTCTCAACACTGGCTGCATCTTAGAATTGCCTGCTGAATTTTCTACAGGATCCTAGAACCCGCTTCTCAAGGATCCAAATCTTTGTCTAGGAGTTGGCAGGGAGGGTCTGCACATCCAAGTATTGTTCAAGCCTTTCCGGGAACTGGACGGGTGCCTGGTTTGAGAAGTCTGTTCTTCACTGAGGTCAGAGCTGTTCAAGATTAGATGATAGAGAGAGAGAGAGAGAGAGAGAGAGAGAGAGAGAGAGAGAGAGAGAGAGAGAGAGAGAGAGAGAGAGAGAGAGAGAGAGATTGACTATAGATCTAGATTAATAATTTATAGATATGATGATGAAAAGGATAGGTAGATATAGATGATGATGATGAAGATAGATAGATAGATAGATAGATAGATAGATAGATAGATAGATAGATAGATAGATAGATAGATAGATAGATAGATATAGACAGACAGACCTTTTTTGGTCTGAGACTGAGACTTGAACTCAGTACCTGAAGCATTTGTTCACTGGCGAGTGCTCTACCAACTAAGCCATGGCTCCAACTCCAATCTACATTTATTTGTAGATAAATAATGATAGCCATGATGATGATGATGATGATGATGATGATGATGGAAAGATAGATAGACTGAGATCTGAGGATCAGGATTCAAAGCCAACCCCATCTCCAATCCAGCCAGCAAAACGCTGTGCTGGTGGTGTGACCCACAAGGTGGAGCGTGATAGAGCCCGCTGAGTGAGGCCTGGTGAGGAGCTCGGAGAGCAGAGCCTGGGCCACAGCTGTGGGCGGGCCCAGTGCTCAGGCCTCTCCCCCGCCGCGTGCTCTGACTGGCCTGGTGTCCTGGCGGGGGGTGGCGTGGACAAGCCTTCCTTGGCCCTCCTACATCTCAGTTTGCTTCCCCAGCCCTGGTTCCTATCTGCCGAGGGGCCCCAGGACCAGGGGCACAGTGAGCAGACTAAGAGGGGCTTTGTAGGTGAGCCAAGGCAAACAGATTGTGAAAACCTGCCCTGACGTGTTTCCAAACGCAAAACACACACGACGCGAACAGCACGCCCCGTTCCCGCCTCGGGAGCCGCCAGGGGACGGGACCTCCCTGTGTGCAGCTGGAGCTGGCGTTGGCCTGAGCACTGTCCACGGGGTCTCTGTGGGGAGCATCAAGTTGCCCCGCCAGCCCCCCGAATCTGTTAGAGCAGCCCTGCACAGGGAGAGGAGCCGCAGCCTGGAGCGGCTGATGCCCCAGGGCTGGAGTCAGCCCCGCCCCCACATCTACAGGGGACAGTTGTCATCTAGACATTGGGTTGGTGATCCATCCACACTCTGCAGGCTGGACACCAGTGGCTGTCTGTAATCCCAGCCACCCAGGAGGCTGAGATCTTAGGATCATAGCCCAGAGTCAAGAGACTTGAGCAGGAGACTCCTATCTGCCATCAACCAGGGAAAAAAAGAACAAACAAACCAGAAGTGGAAGTACGGCTCAGGTGGTAGTCACAGCCTTGAGGGGCAAAGCTGACGGGACAGTGCCCAGGTTCTGAGTTCAAGCCCCAGTACCAACACACACACACACACAAGTTACAGGATTGGACCCAGCTAGCATTAAAGCAGATTTCCAAAGGCGCTGGGCCCTGGAAGGTGCATTCCAGCGACCCCTGTGCGGCTGGGAGGAGGCCTCAGACGCTCCGCACACGCTGAACAACTGTTTCCCAACCCCACGGGCATTTAATGCCCCGCAGGGACTCCTCCCCCCCCCCCCCCCCCCCCACAGCAGCTCTCTGTAGAAACAGCCCGCCAAGCAAAAAGCCGGCATTGTGCATTGTCTAGTCAGAGCCAGGCTGGTTAGTGAACAGCCAGAGGGGGGAGAGGCGGGAAGGCCCCTCGGGTACCGTAACCAGGCCTGGGGGCCTGGCAAGGGAGCAGGCTGGGGGGTGGGGGGAGAGGGTCTGGAGTCCAACAATGAGCAAGGAATCTCTAGATGGAAGAGGAAGCCAGGGACAGACCCGCAGATGGAGATGCGCTGGGCTGGGAAGCTGGGAGCCCAGGTGATGATTTCTGTCAGAAGAGGCTGAGGAGCGGCTGCCCCCAGTCAGGGTGTGGCCTGGTTTGGAATCTGTGGAGTTAAGATGAGGTCTCGCCAGCCTTATCGGGCTGGCTCCCGCCTGTAATACTCGCTGCTCCGGAGAATCACATTCCAGAGCCAGCCCAGGTAGACAAGTCCACAAGACTCTTTTTTATTATTCCCCATTAATCACCAGAATGGAAGTAGAGCTGTGGCTCAAGTGGTAGAGTGCCAGCCTTGAGCACAAAGAGGCTCAGAGACAGAGCCTGGGCCTTGAGTTCAAGCCTTAGGCAAAAAAAAAAAAAAAAAAAGCTAAGCAATAGTGAAAGGCCCTGAGTTCAAGTCCTCGTAGTAGTTCAGAAAAAGGTCATGCAGGGGAAGATGGACTTTAACCTCCCGGCAGCAGGAAGCCTGGGGCCCAGCGATCACCGCATCCCTGTCTGCTCCAGCAGCGTCTGTCAGGCAGCAGGAGGCCACATCCTGGAGAGAGGAAAGCCCTCCCTCCCCCCCCCCCCCAGCCTCCTCCAGCTCTTCTTCCTGCTTCCAGAATTTTCTCCGCAGATATCACAAGAACTGTATGCAGTAAAGGTCTCTAAGCCTCCTCAGGAATGAAAGCATTTTTTTTTTTCTGGCGATGATGTATATACCAAGTGATTATGAAGAATGGATCTTGTTTTTCCACTTTTTGAAAAGAAAACATACAATGGCCCCCGTTTTCCTCCACAGATTGTAGCCCTAGACTTCCCCTCTATAAATTGCAAATTGGAGAAGGCTGAAAGCAGAATGAACTCATTCACAGGAACCCTTTAAAGGCGGGTTTCCCAGGAGTCTTGGGCTCACTGGATTGCAAACCTGCACATGCTGTGTGACCTATTGGTTGAGGCTCGCGTCTCGGTCCATCTTGCCCCCTCCTCGTCCCTTGGCTGCACAGGCTTTGCCCCTGACATACATGCCCTCAGGTCTTCAACCCCGTGGCGGCCATAAAACGTCTAAGTGGCTGAATTACAAGAAAAAACAAAAAGTCCCTGAGTGAGCCGCCAGGAGGCACAGGGCAGGACCTTGGGGCCTCTGGGGCAGGGTCCGGGCTGGGCCAGCGGAGCCCTGGAGACCCCACGGCAGCCAATGCTACACAGGGGCACCGAAGTGAGGTGAGCTGGGTTTTGTTTTTGTGTTTTGTTGGTCGTGGGGCCTGAACTCTGGGCCTGGGCGCTGCCCCTCAGCTCTTCAGCTCAAGCTGAGCGCTCTACCACTTGAGCCACAGCGCCACTTCCAGCTTTTCCTGCTTATGTGGTGCTGAGGAATGGAACCCAGAGCCTCATGCATGCAAGGCAAGCGCTGAGCCACCTTCCCAGCTCTGAGATGGGGGGGGGAGGGGGGTCTGCAGAGTGGCAGGAGTGCCGAGCGGCGTTCCCACCTTCACACGGGAGCCAGGGCTGCTGCGTGCGGTGGAGGAAGTTCTGCCATCTGCCTTTGTTTCTTTGCCGTTTTCCTGCTCCATTGCCTACAGCAGGGCTGCTTTAGAATTCAAGTGCTTACTGCTCCGATTCTGGAAACCTCCCCGCCTTAGCCCTTTGCATGCCTGAATCACTAAACTCCAGATTAGAAATGTAACCTAGCCAGGCGCCAGCGGCTCACGCCTGTCATCCTAGCTCCTCAGGAGGCTGAGATCTGCACATGGAGGTTCAAAACCAGCCTGGGCAGCAGAGTTCATGAGATTCTCATCTCCGATTAACCAACAAAAAGCTAGAAGTGGGGTCGAGGCTCAAGTGGTAAGCCTTGAGCAAAAAAGCTTAGGGACAGTGCCCAGGTCCTGAGTTCAAGCTCCCAGACCACCGCACCCTCTGACACACACACACACACACATACACAAGCACCCTAAAATTCCAGCTCAAGACCCCAGTCCAGGTGTTATACTTAATATTACTAATTTTCTTTTTCTTTTTTCTTGTCAGTCATAGGGCTTGAACTCTGGGCCTGGGCACTATCCCTGAGCTCTTCAGCTCAAGGCTAGCACTCTACCACTTGAGCCACAGCGCCACTTCTGGTTTTCTGGTGGTTAATTAGAGATGGTTAATTAGAGTCTCACAGACTTTCCTGCCTGGGCTGGCTTTGAACCATGATCCTCAGATCTCAGCCTCCTGAGTAGCTAGGATGACAGGCGTGAGCCACCGGCGCCTGGGAGTAATTTGTTTTCCTTCTCTCTCCACTCACAATCCTCCCAGCTCACACACACCTTCCTCGCAGCACGTCCAGCGATCTGCACTCCTGGAATGGCCGCAAACCCTGGGGGGGCAGGAGGTCTTGTAATCTCCCCGTGGGGGTCACGCAGGTGTCGAGGGCAGCTGGGACCGGCACAGACCACCTCCGTGTGTCCTTGAAGATGAGGAGCAGAGTGATTTCTGGGCTTTGTTCTGTCTTCCTGAGCTTCAGTCAGGCTTTTAGGGTAATTAGTGTGAGATCTTTGAAGTCTGGGATTTTTCACTGTTTGCTGAAAGATAAGGGGTATGAAAGAGATAGGAAAGTTCGGTTTGAAAGGAGGGGAGAGGAAACAGGCCCCAAGCTGCTTCCAGTGGGAAAGCAAAGAACATCCCGGGACCTGCGATTCTGTGTGTGTGTGTGTGTGTGTGTGTGTGTGTGTGTGTGTGTGTGTGTGCGTGTGTGAGTGCGTGCGCGTGTGCGCATGCTGGGGCTTGAACTCAGGCCTTGGCACTGTCCCTGAGCATCTTTGGCTCAAGGTTAATGCTCTACCACTTGAGCCACAGTTCCACTTCCAGTTTGGGGGTTTTGTGTGTGTGTGATTGATTAGAGATGTATCTTCCAACTTGAACTGTGATCCTCGGATCCCTGAGTAGCTAGGGTTACAAGTGTGATCCTGAACAGGCCCCCCGCCCCTGTGATTCTCTCCCCTCCCCAGCCCTTCTCCTCACTTGGTGGAAGACAGTCCAGAGTGGTCTGTGGAGTTCGCCCCTGTAGGTCCCGGTGGTTGCTTTAAACTTCAAAAGGTGCCAGGGCTGGGTCATGGAGAGGCACTGTGAATTTCTGGTGCACTGAGTCCCTTACCTGGGTTGTGGTTTGGAGTTACTTGGCTGCTGCAGGCATCTTAGGGTACACACGTGCTCTAACCCCAAGTTTATACTGTGACGTGTTAGTTGGCAGGGCTGCGGTGACAAAGGACCCCAACTGGGTGACTTAAAACCACTGGCAGACAGTGTTTATGTTTTTGGCTTGTTTGTCAAATAGTAAATAGCTGCAGCTGTTTAGGTTTATGTCTGGATCTTCTATTCTATTCTATTTCATTGGTTTATGTGTCTATTTTTTGTGCCATTACCATGCTGTATTTGTTACTATGGCTCTGTTATACAATTTGTAATACCAAAAAAAAAACCCAAAAAAAACTATTTCTAATGACAAAACAAAAAAAACAAAAAAACAAAAAAACCTGGCAGAGCACTTGCCTGGCCGGCCAGGGCCGCTTCCGGCCTCTGTGTACAACATCAGTGTTGGAATTCCTTACACAGGCGCAGAGACCTCTGTTTCTATGATGCGCATCTCTGTCACATTTCCCTATGACCTCATCAGTCTAAAACTCAGCTGGACAAAAATCGGACATTTCCTTTTCCATCACCAAACATGGTTTCTGTTGCAAGCCTTCATGCTAGCCCCAGAAGAGAGTCTTTAAGCCCAGACTGGGGAGATTAAGGCAGGAAGATCATGAGTTCGAGGCCAGCTTGGGCTACCTAGCAAGATCCTGTCTCCAACAAAACAAAACAAAACAAAAAAATAAAACCTCTGACAATGGAACAAAACTCCGTCAGGTACAATGGCTCCAATGAAATGTCCGCTTCCCCTCACCTCTGCGGGACTCGGGGCCAATCGTCACAGGTCACAGCTGGCATGAAGGGTCATCTGGACGACATCCGGGCTCCCGTGTGGTCCTGGGCCGGGCACAGATGTGCCACAGGCTCTGTCTTCCGGCTAAGGCCGCCGTAACGAACGCCCATGTGCTCGGCGGCTTTGACCGGCCGTGTCTCCTGGTGGCTGCGGCGGCTGCGTGTGCGAGGCGGGGCCTCGGGGCCTCGGGGCCTGGCTGCTCGCCTGGGGCCTGGCTGCTCCCCTGGGGCCTGGCTGCTCCCCTGGGGCCTGTTTGTTCCCCTGGGGCCTGGCTGCTCCCCTGGGGCCTGGCATCTTCTCCCTGCCAGCTCCTCTGGGCGTCGACATGTGGATCTCTTCTTATCCTGGTACCAGGCAAGGTTGGACTACGGTGCCCCTCCCCAGTTTTCCTTAAAGGCCCCGTCTCCACAGACACACACACTGGGGGGGGGGGGGTAGGGCTTCCTCGTGGGAGTTCGGGGGAACGCGGTGCATCCGTGGTAAGGTGGCGCCCTTGGTGGTAAAGTAGCCCGGCTCTGATGTCCCCTCCCCCACACATGTCCCTCGGCCTTCTTACCTGTGACCTCTCCTTTAGCAGCGTCCTTGCTGTTCTCCACGCCCGCCCTGTGACCCGGGCCGCATCCACAGGAGACACGACACAGTCAGCGCATCAGCCCTGCTGCGTCCTCTCCACGGTCACCCCCAAGATGGCGGCAGGGAAGGCCAGGCCTGCTGCCCCGTGCAGCTCCCTGTGCGCCTGGACTGGATTTTGTGTCCATCTGGGATCCCGGAAACGGAAGAACCCAGGGCCTGAGCCTGGGGCTCTCCCTGTGGGGGATTTCCACCCAGCCGTGGTCGAGGCCGGGGCTCTCCCTGTGGGGGGATTCCACCCAGCCGTGGTCGAGGCCGGTCCCTTGCAGCCTCCACCTTCGCCCGATGCATGGCTGCCTGCTGTACCCACTTGGGGGCCACATGAGAACCCTGGTCCCCACCCCCTGCCACAGGGAGGAGGGCGGCCGTCCAGAACCCCAACTTTCCCTCACTCATCCCACTTCATTCATGCCGTGCTCACCCAGCCCCCACCTGCACCCCAGTGTGGGAAGGCTCCTTATGAGAGCAGAAGAGATGCGCGCTGGGGGGGAGACGTCGGATCCCCCTTCGCAGGTCTCCCTCTCTGTGTGCGGCCAGGGCCGGGCGCGGGGTTCTCAGGCCTGTGTGCAATGTCTGCGCTTCCCGGATTCTAAAGGCCTCAGGCCGCATCTCCGGACCTGGATCTTCTCAGGCTGACAGAAGCTGAAGGAGTTTTGGGAATGCCCTCCTGCCCGGGCAGAGCTTAGACGAACATTGTCTTGCTGAGAACAGGAAAACCGGGTCTTCCTGCCGGTTCTCCCCGCACTCCGCCTCCCCGGGTCTTCCTGCCGGTTCTCCCCGCACTCCGCCTCCCCGGGTCTTCCTGCCGGTTCTCCCTGCACTCCGCCTCCCCGGGCGACGGAAGAGCAGTCGAGTCCCCTCACAGAGCCCCAGCGCAGCCAGGACTTCTGTAGTGTACCCCGCAGCGCCCACAATCTGTAGAGCTGACCAGGATGAAGTTCCCTTCTCAGAGGCCCTCTCCCCGGCCACGCACAACGCAATGCTCGCGAGGCTGCTTTCCTTCCTCCGTGAGCGCTGGAGAGCCGGCTCCCATAGGTAACAAGAAAACAAGGCCCCCACATACACATGGGTTTAAACAAGGGTTCTTTTGAGATTACTCTGTCCTGGTCTTGGATGTAAACACCTAAAGGCCAAGGAGCTGATGGGGTGCTTGTATCTGTGACCATCTTCTCTTGGGGCTCAGCGCCCCAGGGCTGCCACCTGCCAGGGAGGAATGCTCTGATTTCCTCACCCAGTACAGCAGGAGAGAAAAGTCCAGAATCAAAGAACTTCACAGAGCAGCACAGTGTGCTGCGGTCACGCGTGGTCAGCCCCCTGGTAAGGGACAAGAGACGCGGCCGGCCCGTGTCCTGCACTCAGCGACGCGGGGCTGGCCTGTCTCTGCCTCCAACTGAGTGCCTTTCCCTGACTTACGAAGAACTTGGGAAGACTTGGTTTTTGCCTCTGTCAGAAGAAACAGTTGTCGTGTGTCTAGGTCTAAGCATCTGTGTGTGTGTGTGTGTCTGTGTCCATGGTTGTGTGTGTGTGTGTGTGCGTGTGTGCGCTCTCTTCCCTTTGGATAAGCCCTCGATGGTGTCTGATGCGTCTCGAGCCTCTCACTTCTCTTCCCCATGCTGTCTGGTCTGTGGCACTGAGATATTTTGAAAGTCCATCAAGCCAGGCGCTGGCAAGTCTGGTTGGCTCATTAGCAGTATTAGGCACAAGGCAAGACTGGGGATGGGGAGCAAGATGTCAGCAGACCATGCCTGGGCCCCTCACTGGGCCACCCAACGGCTCCTCACCAAGGGCTGGGGCTTGGGCGCAGAGCCCCCCCTTGACCCGGTTTGCTCAGATTGACTGCCTGTCTGACAGCTTCGGGGAGGGCGGGAGGCTTCGGGAGCCGCCGGGCTGCGCACGTGGGCGGGCCCACAGGCCCAGGGTGAGGCCCCACATCCTCTCTATCACCAGACAAGATGCCTGCCAATGATAGCACCTCCCTGCCGTACACACACGCACACGGAGTCGTGGGCTTTCATTGAACCCAGGAAATTACACGGTCGGTACACACTGCAAGTGTGACGCCGGCTGTCCAGAGATGGGTGTGATAGGGAGGTGGCAATCAGGTGGCGGCCAGGGCAGGTGTGGCAGAAGGACAGACAGGCTCAGCGTTCCTCACCCCAGGCCCTACCAGCGGCCTCGTGGTCACCCCTTTCTGAGGGACCCTCCAGCCCAGGCCACAGGAGTCCGCATCAGCGTCAGCATCCCTGGGGGGAAACAGAAGAGCTTGGCTGTAAGAAGCTGTTTCGGGGCCGTAAGACCTGACAGTCACCCGTCTCTGGGTGGGCTGGGGTCTGGACTTGCCAGTTGATTCTCTGCAGTAGGTTAAAACAGAGATAAAGGAACATCCTAATCAATGCCTGCACACATTAATTCCCATAAAACTCCTTACACATAAGCCAGGGACAGCCAGCCTCAAGACCACATTTGCTGGGACAGGCTCACTGCGTTCTGGGCTGCATTGGTGGTTCATATCTGGAATGCCTCCCAGAGGCCCAAGTGTCCAAGGTTTGGTCCCCGGGGTGGAGCTATGGAGGCTGGTTGGCTGTAGTCAGTAGTTGTCCTAGATACTGAGGCTGAGATCTGAGGATCATAGTTCAAAGCCAACCTTGGTAGGAAAGTCTAGGAGACTCTTTTCTTCAATTAACCACTGCAAAGCCAGAAGTGGAGCTGTGCCAAGTGGCAGAACACTAGCCTTGAGGGAAAAACAAGAAACAAACAAAAAATAAAACTAAGAGACAACACCCAGGCCCTCAGTTCAAGCCCCAGTCCAGAAAAAAAGAAGGAGGAGGAGAAAGAAGAGGAGGAGGAGGAAGAGGGAGAGGAGGAGGAGGAGGAGAAAGAAGAGGAGGAGGAGGAAGAAGAGGAGGAAGAGGAGGAGGAGGAGGGGAAGGAGGAGGAGGAGGAGGAAGAGGAGCAGGAGAAGGAGAAGGAGGAGGAGGAGGAAGAGGAGCATGAGGAGGGGGAGGAGGAGGAGGAGGAAGAGGAGCAGGAGGAGGAGGAGGAGGAGCAGGAGGAGGAGGAGGAGGAGCAGGAGGAGGAGGAAGAGGAGCAGGAAGAGGAGGAGGAAGAGGAGCAGGAGGAGGAGGAGGCGGAGGAGGGGGAGGAAGGCAATGTGAGGCCCAGTGCCAGGTGAAAGGCTGTGGGAGGAGGAGGCCTGGACTGTGCCCGGCGCTGGGGCTCAGGAGAGATTCACGGGGCGTCGCCATTGACAGGAGGGAGGGGTTGCTGGGAGAAGCCACGAACGCAGACAGGAGAAGTGTGTGTGACGTGGCGATGACCCCGAGCAGGGAACTCCGAATGGACCGCTGGCCTGTGGGTTGGGGACACAGGGCCCACCTGCTGGCCCTAGGCCATTAGAGGGTGTGTCGGGAAGGACAGGACCCTGGGCAGGTGTCACGGGCCTCTTGCTCCAGCCTGTAGAAATGGCATTTCTGGTTGGTCTTGAATGTCTGCCCGGGCCGGGACGCCGCGGTCCACGGGGTATTTAACTCTCTATCCAAAGGGCACCTGTGCCCGCGCACGCCGCGCTCCACGAGCGTGGTGAGTGTCTAGACAATCTCGTCTCGGGTGCCCTGGTCCCCCCTCCCCCCGTGAGCCGGCCCTGGCCACGGTCCACGCAGCCGCAGCGAGGTGGATGGGACTCGGGGTACGCTGCACCGTGAGTTGCGGTTGAAGCTGTGAGTTGTGGGCAGGGTGGCGGTGCGCCTGGCAGTCATTTGTCTTGGAGGTTGTGAGGTCATCAGCCGGGGGGGGGCGCTGAGCAAAGCTGAAGCCAGGCCTGTGGGAGTGGGGGAGAAGAGGGGAGAGAAGGGCGGACATTGTCCAGACAAGTCAGTCATCACAGCCCCTTCAGGAGAGGCCGCCCGCAGCGGGCCAGGGAGCCCCGAGGATGCTGAGGAGTTGGGGGGCGCAGTGAGCTCCTAGTGGTCCAGGGAGGGTGGGGTGAGGTTCTCGGGCAGCTGGGCCAAACACTCTGGTTCTCGCTGGGTGTCAGTTGGGGACAGGGACTGAACCTGTGGTGTGTGTGGGAGCCCGAGCCGCCGCCCACCTCCGCCTCATCGGACGCCTTTGTTTTTCCTGCAAAGGGGGCAGGCTGCGGTCAGAGCTTTGGGCTGGGCTGAGGTAGGCGCTGCACCCCGCGGCTCTCCACCCTGAGCCCCACCCCACCCCAATGCATTGGGTGAGGAAGAAGAGGCAGGAAACGTGTAGCTCGCTCTTCATAAGAAGGCAGAAAGAAAGGAAGAAAGGAAGAAAGGAAGGAAGGAAGGAAGGAAGAAAGGAAGGAGGGAGAGAGGGAGGGAGGGAGGGAGGGAGGGAGGGAGGGAGGGAGGGAGGGAAAGAAAGAAGGAAGGAAGGAAGAAAAGAAAGGAAGGAAGGAAGGAAGGAAGAAAGAAAGAAAGGAAGAAAGAAAGAAAGGAAGGAGGGAGAGAGGGAGGGAGGGAGGGAGGGAGGAAGGGAGGAAGGGAGGGAGGGAGGGAGGGAGGGAAAGAAAGAAGGAAGGAAGAAAGGAAGGAAGGAAGGAAGAAAGAAAGAAAGAAAGAAAGAAAGAAAGAAAGAAAGAAAGAAAGAAGCAAGGAAAGAAAGAAAGAGAAAATGGGAGACTTGGATTGCATAATCTGATCCTCGAGTTAACCCTCTGGGTGCGGTGAGCCCCAGGCAGGAGACCCCAGGCAAAGCTGAGACAGAAGCGGGGTCAGGGCCTCGGAGGGCCCAGCCTTAGGTGCTCTGGGCTCTGGCGTTTGGCTTCTCACTCCCACCAAGGGGCTTCATTTCGGCCTCTTTCCAAAGCCGCACATCTCCCAAGCGGAAGGCAGGAGGCGCAGCGCCCCAGCCTGGCCTGAGGCCGCACGGGGGGGGGGCTGCTGCAGGTGTCCCCCCCACCCCACGTCCTCCCCCCCCCCCCCGCATCGGCTCCGCAGCACACACCTCGCTCTGCTGGCACCGCTCTGCGGGGCTTTCAGGTTCTCGCAGATAGTATCTGTACATCTTGTAGAAGGCTCTGGAGGCTGCCGTGCAGGTGAGTCACAGGCACCCGAGCGGTTTCCTGTGATCAGTCAGGCCGAGGCGGCCACCCAGCCTCTCCCCTTACCTGGAGCCCTCTCACCTGCCCTCTCCTAGGCTTTCTCTCTTTCTCACTCATCCAGACAACGGGATCATTCCTCCTGAGGAATCCTTTGTTTGGGCTGGGAAGGTGGCTCAGTGGTAGAGCGCTTGCCTCGCATGCATGAGGCCCTGGGTTCGATTCCTCAGCACCACATAAAGTGGGAGTGACTCTGTGGCTCAAGTGCTAGCCTTGAGCAAAAGGAGCTCAGGGACAGTGGCCAGGCCCTGAGTTCAAGCAAAATCCTTTGTTTTTCTTAGATGGGAAAAGATCTTCAAGTGTAAAAGTTAAGGTCTATACTAATGTCACTTTTATATACTAATGTCCACCCTTGCTAACTCAGGAGTCAGCCTTGCGGGTGTGTGTGTGTGTGTGTGTGTGTGTGTCTGTGTGTGTGTGTGTGTCTGTGTGTGTGTGTGTGTGTGTCTGTGTCTGTGTCTGTGTCTGGGGGGGGCGAGCTTGAACTCAGGGCTTGGCACTGTCCCTTAGCTTTTTCACTCAAGGCTGGCATTCTGCCATTTGAACCACAGCTCCACCTGTGACTTTTGGGTGGCTAGTTGGGAATGGGGGTCTCATGGACTTCCTCCCTGAGCTGGCTCTGAACTGTGATGTGATCTTTGGATCGCAGCCTCCTGAGTAGCTAGGATTACGGGCTTTCTGGTGCTTTGGAGCCCAGACAGCCCCGCTGCCAGCTGATGGGCTAACTCACCCCCCGCTCTGCAGGAGGTGCGCGTGGATGCTGTTTGCGGGGTGTGGGGCAGGAGAGCTGGCCGGGGTCCCAGAGCCACGGGCCCTTTGCTGCAGGGCCCAGTGTCCTCCCTCCTCTCCTGCTGGTGACTGTGAGGAGAGGAGGGAGGGCTGGAGCGGAACAATCTCTCTGGCCACACAGGAACACCTGGTCTCACTTCCTTTTCCACTGAGGGCAGAGGCACCCACGTTTGTCTGTAGAGTTCACGGTCGCGTCTGCTGGCTCCTGAGCATCTGGGATGAGCCCACGCACCACGCTGTCCCCTCCGGCTCGTCACTGTCATCTGAGTTCCCCTTCTCCCATCGCCATCCCAAAAGACTCACACACGGTGCAGGGCTCACACACGGTGCAGTGCTCACACACGGTGCAGTGCTCACACATGATGCAGTGCTCACACACAGTGCAGTGCTCACACATGATGCAGTGCTCACACACGATGCAGGGCTCACACACGGTGCAGTGCTCACACACGGTGCAGAGCTCACACACGGTGCGGTGCTCACACACGGTGCGGTGCTCACACACGGGTGCAGATCTCACACACGGGTGCAGTGCTCACACACAGTGCAGTGCTCACACACGGTGCAGTGCTCACACACGGTGCAGTGCTCACACATGGTGCAGTGCTCACACACAGTGCAGTGCTCACACACGGTGCAGTGCTCACACACGGTGCAGTGCTCACACATGGTGCAGGGTTCACACACGGTGCGGTGCTCACACACAGTGCAGTGCTCACACACTGTGCAGGGCTCACACACTGTGCAGGGCTCACACATGGTGCAGTGCTCACACACGGTGCAGGGCTCACACACGGTGCAGTGCTCACACACGGTGCAGGGTTCACACACGGTGCAGTGCTCACACACAGTGCAGTGGTGCAGTGCTCACACATGGGTACAGGGTTCACACACGGTGCAGGGTTCACACACGGTGCGGTGCTCACACACAGGTGCAGTGCTCACACACGGTGTGGTGCTCACACACGGGTGCGGTGCTCACACACGGGTGCAGATCTCACACACGGTGCAGTGCTCACACACGGTGCAGTGCTCACACACAATGCAGGTCTCACGGTGCGGTGCTCACACACGGTGCGGTGCTCACACACGGTGCAGGGCTCACACACGGTGCAGTGCTCACACACAATGCAGGTCTCACACACGGTGCGGTGCTCACACAAGGTGCAGTGCTCACACACGGTGCAGGGCTCACACATGGTGCAGGGCTCACACACAATGCAGGTCTCACACATGGTGCAGGGCTCACACACGGTGCGGTGCTCACACACGGTGCAGGGCTCACACACGGTGCGGTGCTCACACACGGTGTGGTGCTCACACACGGTGCAGTGCTCACACACTGTGCAGGGCTCACACACGGTGCAGGGCTCACACACAGTGCAGTGCTCATACACTGTGCAGGGCTCACACACGATGCAGGGCTCACACAGGGTGCAGTGCTCACACACGGTGCGGTGCTCACACACGGTGCAGTGCTCACACAGGGTGCAGTGCTCACACACTGTGCAGGGCTCACACACAGTGCAGGGCTCACACACTGTACAGGGCTCACACGGTGCAGGGCTCACACACGGTGCAGTGCTCACACATGGTGCAGGGTTCACACACGGTGCAGTGCTCACACACAGTGCAGTGGTGCAGTGCTCACACACGGGTGCAGGGTTCACACACGGTGCAGGGTTCACACACGGTGCGGTGCTCATACACAGGTGCAGTGCTCACACACGGGTGCAGATCTCACACACAGTGCAGTGCTCACACACGGTGCAGTGCTCACACATGGTGTGGTGCTCACACACGGGTGCGGTGCTCACACACGGGTGCAGATCTCACACACGGTGCAGTGCTCACACACGGTGCAGTGCTCACACACAATGCAGGTCTCACACACGGTGCGGTGCTCACACACGGTGCGGTGCTCACACACGGTGCAGTGCTCACACACGGTGCGGTGCTCACACACGGTGCAGGGCTCACACACGGTGCAGTTCTGTTCATCTAGTCTTGGCTGCAGCAAAGCCACACAGGCAGAGGCGCGTCACCACAGAGTTCTGTTGTTGTTGTTTTTGTTGATGATGATGATGATGGTTAGAGGTTGTGGGTCATTTTGCCTTGGAACCCGCCGGTAACTTCACGAGGTCTGTGCGTCCCCGGGCCACCCAAGAGAAGATGTGTAAAATAGCACGCAGGAAGCTAATGCTATCACAATACAGGTCCCAGACATCTTAGGGCACTCTGGTTGATAGCCATTTGTTTGCTTCTCGGGTCACGGGGTACACCTGAGGATCTGAGGTGTTCAGTGATCTCCTTAAAAAGGTATAGAGAGGAGCCTTGGCAGGCGGAGTCCTGAGCTCCGGCTGTGTGTGGCTGGTGGCTGTCTTGTTGTCCGTCATGGAAGGAGACGTTTGTGATCCATGAGATGCCCGTGAAGTTGAGAAGTGTCCCCTTGTCCCATCCCTGAACTCTCCCGGCCAGGCGTTCTGGTGCTCCAATGTCCGCCTCATTTCCGAGCCCTCGGACAGATCCCCTGGGCCCTCCTGTCCTGGTCTCCCTGTCTGTTCTGTCTTGAACACAGTCACTCCACCGGAACTGCGCTTATCCACGTCTCCACGCCTACCAGCGACTGCAGCTCCCTCCACTGCTCAGTGCTCCCGTTACTTGGCCAATCCCATCACGCGGCTTGGCCAGTGGGTCCCAGGCTCTGAAGTGTAACTCTGTCCTCATCACCCCCTCAGGGCCTCCCTTCTCTCTCGGTCATCTCTTTTGCTTCAATGGGCTGGTCCTCCTCATCACCCCGCTACCCCCAGAGTCAGCTCCTGGGGCCCAGAGTCTCTCCCTCGGAGAGACCCAGGACTTCATCCAGACCCAGGACTTCAAGCCCATCTCCACCAATGGCCTCCAATGAATCTCTGAGATCATTTGAGTTCAAGTCCCTGCCCTGAATTCACACTTATGTGTCCAACTACCATTGTCTCCATGGGTGAGCACAGACAGCTCAAGCTATGTGCACCAACAATGCCTCTTTTCTGCTTTTCTCCTGTATTAGTCAAGGTGCTCCAAAGAAAGAGAACCAAGAAGATACAGAGATCTAAGCATGCCCCAGTGGCTCACGCCTACAATCCTAGCTGCTCAGGAAGCTGAAATCTGAGGATCATAGTTTGAAGCCAGCCTGGCCAGGAAAGTCTGCAAGACTCTTAGCTCCAATTAACCACCAAGAAGTCCAAAGTAGAGCTGTGGCTCAAGTGGTAGAGCACCAACCTCGAGCAAAAAAAAAAAAAAAAGCTAAGTTCCTGTGCTGGCATCCCTCCCCCACACACAGAGAGAGAGAGATGCAAATGTGGAATCTGCATCACTTATGCTGGTTGTAAGGAATTGTCTTACATGATTATGGAGGCTGGCAAACCCAAACTCCTCCCAGTAACTGAGTGTGCCAGAGCCTTGACCTTTGACTTCTCAGCCTCCAAAGTTGTGAGAAAATAATTTTGTGTAGCTCACGTCACCCGGTCTACCGTACTTGGTATGGCACCTGGAGCTAACTAAGACACCGGTCATTTTATGCTGTTCGTGCCTTCCACTAGTTGGGTGCAGCCCACACCAGGGATGGCTCAATATCCGTCCACTGACTTAAAGGTTAATTCCATCTCCAGCACCATCTCAAAGACAAACAAAATGCTGGGCCCGATATCTGGGCAGCCCATGGCCCAGGCAAGTTTCCTCATAAAATTAACCATCGTCGCCTCAAATCCAGATCTTCTCTTCTGGCTACTGTCTTCACTGTCCAAATACATGGCACGGCCACTTTTCCAGTGGCCCAAGGCAAGAGAAGTTGCTGCCTATTTCTTACCTCACAGCTACACCACTGAAAAACCCTTCCAGCCTCACCTCCCAATGTGTTCCAAACCAGCCTGTTCTCAGTAGTGACACTCCCGGCCCCATCTTCTTCCCGTCTCTTTCCTAGGAGTTACAGTCGCCAACTCTCTGGTGTCTGATTTCAGCCTAGGTGAGACTTTGAACAAGTTGCTTGAACTCTCCCAACCTCAGTTTCTCCACCTGTCAATGAGGATAGCAATTTACACACTGTCGATTTGTTTCAGAAAAATATTAAACACCCGTGAAACACCTTGCACTAGTTTGACGTACCATAAACACTCCGTAAATTTAGCCGGGATTGTTTCTACTCTTATCATTAATACCTAATAGCCTTTTAACACCTAGACTCAAAACGAGTTGACAAAAATGAGACTTTAAACATTTCACAGGGTCTCTGTTCAGAGTTAGTAAATCTTTGTTCATAGGTTTTGGTTGACGTCACACTCATAGCTATAAAACTTTTTCAGAAGCATACAGAATTCACCGCATAATTGTCTCATTTATGGAGTTTCCCACCCAGCTGTGACAGTGTCCTGCTGCTCGGTTGGGGTTATTTTTTTCCTTCTGTTTTGCTGTAAGTCTTAACTAAAAGGAGGCCGCACTGAGCTCTGCTAGATTTCGAAGCTACAGCCTCGGCCAGCCTTCGGAGTCACCTTATCCAATCCTGGCTACATCCCAAACTTGAAAGTTTTTTTTTTTATGGCCTATGAAACACATTGATTTAAGAAAACCAGACATCCAGACTGAAAAGGCCGACCACCAACTGGTGTGGCCCAGGCTGCAGAGCCCTGCCTCAGGCCCTTTGTTGAGTCGGTGAATTCGTATGCTTCTGAAATGGGGACAGGCCCAGTCATTTGATCGCGGTGTGGGCCGCTCAGTACCTATCAGCAGAGCTCACTTTTGAACTTCAACTCTAGACAGCACCCAGGCCCAGAGTTCAAGCCCCACAACTGACAAACAAAAAAAGAGAAAGAAAAACAAAAAAGAACTTCAACTCTGTTGAGATCCTTCCTGGATCCTTCCTTCTGCCCTTTGGGACAGGAAGCTGACCCCAGCGTGGCTTTCTGTGGTGACCAAGGTGAGGTCACCAGGCTGTGTGGAATGGCAGGGGACTCGCTTCCTGTACTTAGACAGATCTGAGCACTTTCTTGCTGTGACTTCCCGGGTTACCGTCGCTGCTTTGCTGTGGAAATGTCCTGGGGCCATAACAAAGAGCCTCAGCATGGCTTAACCGCAGAAGCGGATGCCCTCACAGTTCTAGAGACATCCAAAATCCAGGAGGGATCTGGGAGAGAATCTACACCAAGCCTCTTTCCTAGCTTCTGTAGCTGCTAGCAAAATATGGTGCTCTTGGCTCCAAGTTCAGCCTCCAAGTCCTCACTGTTCTTTTATTTCTCTCTCTCTTAAGTGGTCAGAATTTTCTGCCACTGATTGCTGATCCTGTGGGCCGAGTCCGCATCGCACAGCCGTTGTGGCTCCTGGGCCGGCAGCGTAGGAAAGGGCTTCAGCTCTGCAGCAGGCGACGATGCTAGTGCTGCAGCTGCCCCTCCCTCAGGGTCTTACCTCAGGAATTCAGTGAATGAAGTGAGTGTGAAGAACTTCATTCAGAAGTATCTCCCAGGGCTGGGAAGGTGGCTCAGTGGTAGTAGAATGCTTGCCTCACATGCATGAGGCCCTGGGTTCAATTCCTCAGCACCACGTACGCAGAAAAAGCCGGAAGTGGCGCTGTGGCTCAAGTGGTAGAGCACTAGCCTTGAGCTGAAGAGGTGAGGGACAGCGCCCAGGCCCAGAGTTCAGGCCTCAGGACTGACACCCCCCCCCCAAAAAAAAGAAGTATCTTTCAGCTGGCTCATGCCTGTCATCCTAGCTACTCACAAGGCTGAGAGCTCATGATCACAGATCATGAGCCCCAGTAGGAACATCTGTGAGACTCTTTATCTTCAATCAACTACCAGAAAACTGGAAGTGGTGCTGTGGCTCAAGTGATAGAGCACTTGCCTTGAGCTGAAGAACTCAGGGACAGCGCCCAGGCCCAGAGTTCAAGTCCCATGATCAACCAAACAACAACAACAAAAGTATCTTTCATCCTGTGTCTCTGTTCTGTCTGTCCATCATCATCGTCTTCCACATTCTCTCCACCCCAGATAGCTCTCTCTAGGTGGTTTTGAACCTAGGGTTTCTTATACCTTGGGCTGTGCTCTGATTGGATGCCCTTATTTTGTTTTTGATTTTTGTTTTTTGTTTGTTTTTTTTTGGTCGGTCATGGGGCTTGAACTCTGGACTTGGGCTTTTCAGCTCAAGGCGAGCACTCTACTGCTTGAGCCACAGCGCCACTTCCCGTTGCCCTTATTTTAGAAGGGGGCCCTTTATTGGTTGGACCCCACAATACTCTGATTGGTTCGTTTCTAACCAGGTCCCTTTCTCCAAGGTCACAGGAAGGTTATGGAAAGTAGAAGGGACTGGGGAGGGATAGAGGCAAGATTTTCCAAAATAATGAGTCTTCTGCATCTGGTTTTGGCTTGCTAGGCCAACATGCTATCCAGAGCCCTGGGTCCTGACTGACTCAAAAGGACATCTGTCTTGTGGGTTAGGGGCCTGCCCTCTTCCAGAGCAGACTCCTCTGTAATCACATGCCCCGTGACCCTACTGCCAACTGGCCTGGGGGTTAGGACTTCAATGGGCCTACTTTGGAGAACATAATTCAACCCTCCACTTACAACGTTGTCACAGAAAGCTGGGCGTCGGTGGCTCACGCCTGTAATCCTAGCTACTCAGGAGTCATGAGACTCTCATCTCCAATTAACCACCAAAAACCTGGAAATAGAGCGAAATATAGAGCTGTGGCTAGAGCACTAGCTAGGACCAGGAGAAAAAGATACTAACAATCACTCACCCCTTTGGGGCTGGGAAGGTGGCTCAGTGGCAGAGTGCTTGTCTTGCATGCTTGAGGCCCTGGGTTCGATTCCTCAGCACCACATAAGCAGAAAAAGCTGGAAGTGGTGCTGTGGCTCAAGTTGTAGAGGGCTAGCCTTGAGCAGAAAGAGCTGAGGGACAGCGCCCAGGCCCAGAGTTCAGGCCCCACAACTGGGAAAAAAAAAACAAAACAAAAAAACAAAACAATACCCCTTTTTTTTTCTTGTTCTTTTTTGCCAGTCCTGGGGCTTGAACTCTGGAACCTGGGCACTATCCCTGAGCTTCTTTTGCTCAAGGCTAGCGCTCTACCTCCTGAGCTACGGCGCCACTTGCGGCTTTTTCTGTGTTTGTGGTGCAGAGGAATCGCCCAGGGCTTCATGCTCGGCAAGCACTCTACCACTGAGCCACCTTCCCGGTCCCCACTCACCCTTTTAAACTGATCCCTGTCACCCTGTGGGGTGAGGACTTTCTAGTACCTTTTTTTCTCCTAAGGCAGATATTTTTTTTAGTCATCTGAGCCATGAAACATGAAAATTAACATCCTAAACTCTATGCAACAATTTTGGGAGTAAAAAATAGCTATGAAAAGAGCTCCATGAATATTTTGCTAAAGGAAATTCAATTTGTTTCCTTTAAAAGATGCAGATCTCCCACATTTGTAGAGAATTCTAATGGAACTAGATGAGTTGAAAAGAGAGCTAACACCGCCTGGAAAAGGCTTTAGAATTTCTGTGCTCACAGTGACTTGACTTTGTTATTTTCAGTAAATCAAGACTTTCCCCTAGAAGAGCTTGTAATGAAAAATAGAGGTGTGTACTACTGTGGTGCAAAGTAAGTTCTAATCATCTAACTGTCCTGTCTCTACCTCTCATGGAGACGCTACAAGAAAGAAGTATGAATAGCAAATAATACTAACAAAAACCTCCTTATAAACTTAAAATATAGATGCCTGCCAGTCTAAAAAGTAACCCAAGGAAAGTTACAGAAAATTTGGAACCGTGATGAAGGAAACTTCATTTGTAGAGCCAAAAACCCACACAATAGCCCATCCTGAATTCATGCAAAATGATTTTTCCAAGGTATTACTCAATGTTTTTTTTTCATAATTCACATCTATTTGTGCATCCACATGTGCTCAACTAGCATCTGCCAAGCCCACCTAAGCTTGTAGGAAAGAAGCTGCTTCATGCATTCATTAGAAGCCCAGGCCCCCAACATGGCCCCAGAGTGCGCTACTCAGTTATTTCTCTCCCACGGAGCACAAACATTATTTTCCTCTTTTGTTGTTGGGTGGTTTTGCTAAACTCACTGAAGGAGATGAGCCCAAATAGCCTCGGGTTTATCTTTGTTCCCAAATCTGAGCACTTAGGAAATAATATCTAATGAGCACTTAGGAAATATCTAAAGGACCAAGAAGCGGTGGCTTGGGGCAGGGAAAACACAGGTGTTTGAACCAGAGATTTCCTTGAAATTGCTGAACGCCAGCGTTGAAGCCGCTGTGTTCTCTGAGGCGACAGTAGCCTTGTCCACTGCAAGGCAGCTCTTCCATTTGTTCCGTTAAAGTTAGAAGGACAAATCCAGAATGAAGCCATGTCCTATAATGAACTCAACAAGTAGGTAGACAGGGTGGTAGGCAGTGGGCAGCTTCCACAATCGAGGACGGTTTGCAAGGGATGAGGGACAGCCAATGGGAAGACCTCTGAGGGATGAGGGACATCTACAAACAGCCAATGGGGAGACCTCTGAGGGATGACTAACAACTACAAGTAGCCAATAGGGAGACCTTGAGAAGCATAGAAGGGTGAGAATCCAACATCCTCCTGGCTCCCCATCCACAACCATCCAAGAAGCTGAATGGTGGGAAGGGCTGAACACTGTCCCACAGGGCGGGAGAAAGGAGGCGGGAAGACAGGATAATGTGTGCAGGGACATTGGACAGCGGACGGTCAGAAGGCGGGAGCGTGCCCTGGCTGTCAGCACATCAGATCCTTAGTGTTGGCCGGGTCACTCCCCACCGGCGATTGCTACTGCGATCAGATGATGCTTCATTTGGACATGAAACTGGCAGGCAGGCAAAATAAGTGAACTCCACTGCCTGCTAAGAACCCTTAATTTATATGTGTGTGTGTGTAGTGTGTGTGTGTGTTTCCTTTTAAAAAAAAAAAGTAATTCACAGACTATAGAAGAAAGAGACGACATAAAAGTTTATATGGAAAAACATACTCACCCTCCAGAGCTGGTGCTCATAAAACCAGCTCGTGTCTCGGGGTCACGGGCCGCTGTGGGGCTTTTCCTAGCTGCTCTTCACAGATTTTCACGTTCATTTGCAGCCGGGGGTCTTGTGCCCCCGCTCTCCGGGCAGCACAGGTCGGGCATCTGCTGGCGCTGGCCTGAGGCCCGCCCAGCTCAGGAGCCATCACCTGTGTGCTCATTTTACTTTGCATGTTGTATTTTCTTCCTTTGTATGCGTCTTTCTTTCTTTTTCACTTTTTATTCGTTTGTTACTAGCCTTTCTCTTTTCTTTTTAGTATTGTGTTCTATATGTTCGTCCTGCCTGGAGCCAGCCTTAGACAGCAGTCTGATCCTATGCCACCTCCACAGCTGGGGTGAGAGGCGTGTGTCACTACACTCAGCTTTTTTTTAATTGGTTGAGATGAGGTCTTGTTCACCTCCCTCCCGTGTCTCCAGTGTCACCAGTCTCCACCTTCTGAGTAGCTGCAACTACTAGAGGTGCTATTGTGCTCACCCAGCTTTTTGTCAGGCACCCTTGACACAGGGGAACGCCCCCCGCAGGTCCCCTTCCCCCCCTTGTAGGACAGCCGGCTGCAAATGTGCCCTTTCCCAGAAGCACTTGTTGCAAAACTTGCCCTAAATCCCATTCAGAGGGAAGGAAGCAAAGCCGCCAGGGCCCTGCTTTCTGGACCGTGCACCCACGCGTGCAAGGCCCAGCGTTTATTCACCCTGGATCCTGCCCCCACCCGATGCTTACAATCATATTTGTTTCAGACCCATATCTCCCTAGCAAATGCACACACACACACACACACACACACACACACACACACACACACACACACACGGCCACCCGAGTCAGCCTGACCTGTGGCTGGCTCTGGCCAGGCTACTTCCTGCGCACACAGCCCCGTGGGAGCACCGCGCCACGGCTCCCGGGAGATGAGTTCCAGGAGGGCTGTTTTTCCAGGGAATGGTGCCCACCTGAAAAGTCGTTCCTCAGAAGTTGAGCTATTTCCTGATGCCCGCAGGGGGCAGGAGGGGGAGCTGGGGGGCTCATTCACCCTCACTTCTTAAATTAGCAAGTCCTGACAGCCCATGTTTAAAAATAGCAAGCTAATGGCTCCTAAAATTAGCCCTCATTGCTTTCCACAAATACTCTGCCCTCCGGCCTGGCTGCCCCGCATCCCCAGCCTGCTGCCTGACCTTGAAGGGGGGAGGCGTGGCGGGACCCCCCTGCCCCCCTTCCCGTCTACAGAAGGATCGCTGTGGTGGGACAGCTTTAGGGTGAAGATTCAACTCCCCAGAATGTCCCCTAAGCTCTGGCTGAGTGGAGGAAGGCTGTGTCTTAGAGACCGTGGGAGGCCAGGCCCGCGGTGTTCGCTCCCTGCCCAGCCTGTCCCCTCTGTGAAGATGGGGAGGCAACCGCCCTGCCTCCCCGCGGGGAGAGAAACAGATGCTGTGCTCACCAGGACCTGTGCGGGCAGGACCAATAACCAGGACTGCGCGTGTGTGCCTGCGGGTGGCCGAGAGTGTGGACAGCCCCGCTCCACAGGCTGGCCGGCCTCTATGCAGTGACCAGGGGAAGGCTGCCCGGGGCATCCCCATTCCCCAGGCAGGGTGGGGACCGGCCCAGCAGAGCCTCAGGAAAGCCAGTGCCAAAGAAGAAAAAGGCTGGGTGCTGGTGGCTCGCGCCTGTGAGCCGCATTATTAGGGAGGCTGAGACCCGAGAATCGCAGTTCAAAGTCAGCTTGGGCAGGAAAGTCCGTGAGACTCTTAGCTCCAGTGAACCACCAGAAACCAGAAGCGGAGCTGTGGATCAAGGAGTAGAGCGCTAACCTAGAGCACAAAAGCGCAGGACAGCGCCCAGGCCCTGAGTTCAAGCCTCACAACCAACAAATAAGGAGGGGGAGACGGAGGAAGGAAGGAAGGGAGAGAGGATGAGAATGCAAGCCAGTGTCTGGGTCTGGGAGCTGGCGTGTGAATTCAGGCAGGCGCGGCAGTGGTAGAGATGAGCAGGGCCCCGCGGGACGACGCCAGCCATCTTAGCTCCTCCGTAGCCACCTAACGCCACCTTCAGGGGGGCAGACATTGAGCCCTGCCCCGTTAAACAGGGAGAGCTGGGGCTGAGAAGGTATGGGTACTTAAAACACTTTGCCCCTTCCTTTCCCCTCCATTTCCTCCCCTCCCTTCCCTCCCCCCTCCCCCCCAGCATTCTATTCCACGCACCTCCCCCAGGTGCTCTGTCCCCCACGCGGGGCTTTGGCTGTGTTTGAAACCTGAAGTCCCATCTCCACCATCAGGCGGGGTCTCTGTCTGGGGCATAGCTGTCTCCAGGCTGGGGGGGGGGGGTGAACCGGAGGGAGGGGACTGGGGAGGGACGGGGGGAGGGCAGCTGCCCCCTGACAGGCACTCAAGGCTGTTTCAAGGGTGTCACAGTCTAGAACAACTGTTCCTGGTGATTACAGACCAGACGGAAGGCAGGGAGATTGCCCTGTAACCAAAGTCCTTGAGGACAGACAGAAGGTAGAACTTCCCACCTAGGACTCCCACGAGTAAGTGCCAGAAGAAGCCAGAAACTGGGGCTCTGCGATATCCTTCCCTGAGGTCCTCAGAATGTGAAGGCCGCTGAGATCTACTGTGCACCTGTGCACCCCTCCCCTCCCCCAGCCCAGCTCTGCCCTTCCAGGGAAAGCAGCCCACCCCACCCCCCCATCAATCCTCAGGAGCCATTTTCCAGACTATGTTAATGCTCATTCCAGGCAACTATGCAAAAGCCAGAAAGAAAAGCACCGAGATAATGTTTAACCCGCGTCCTCTCTCTCCCGCCCCTCTCGGCTTTATTAGGACCTTGGCGGTTGTCGGAGGAGCTCTGTGATTCCGGGGTACCAGGGCGCGGCCAGGCCCGGTTAGTGCCCCCCCACCCCGGCATGGCCAGCTCGGCCGTGCAGCTCCTGGGCTTCCTGCTCAGCTTCCTGGGCCTGGTGGGCACGCTCATTACCACCATCCTGCCACACTGGCGGAGGACGGCGCACGTGGGCACCAACATCCTGACGGCCGTGTCCTACCTGAAGGGGCTGTGGATGGAGTGTGTGTGGCACAGTACGGGCATCTACCAGTGCCAGATCTACCGCTCGCTGCTGGCGCTGCCTCGAGACCTGCAGGCGGCCCGGGCCCTCATGGTCATCTCGTGCCTGCTGTCCGGCCTGGCCTGCGCCTGCGCCGTGGTGGGCATGAAGTGCACACGCTGTGCCAAGGGCACGCCGGCCAAGGCCACATTCGCCGCGCTGGGGGGCGGCCTCTTCCTGCTGGCCGGCCTGCTCTGCATGGTGGCCGTGGCCTGGACCACCCACGACGTGGTGCAGAATTTCTACAACCCCCTGCTGCCCAGCGGCATGAAGTTCGAGATCGGCCAGGCCCTCTACCTGGGTTTCATCGCCTCCTCCCTCTCGCTCATCGGTGGCACCCTGCTCTGTCTGGCCTGCCAGGAAGACGCCCCCTACAGGCCGTACCGAGGCCCGCCCAGGCCCGCCACCACCGCGGCGCCCGCCTACCACCCCCCGGCCGCCTACAAGGACAACCGGGCCCCCTCCGTGGCCTCGGCGTCGCACAGCGGGTACAGGCTGAACGACTACGTGTGAGTGACCCCTGGGGCCTGACCCTCTCCAGGAGGCCCTCTGGGCTGCTGGACACCCCCCCCCCACACACACACACATACACACACACATACCCTCTCTCTCTCCCCTGGACTCCCACTGGCACAGAGGCTCTGTTTACTGCTGGGCTGTTCGTGAGTCCAAAGAAATACTATGCACGTGAGAAAACGTGGCCCGGGCAGGAGGGGAGAGGAGGAGAGGAGAACGTGGCGTATACCAAAGACTTTCAAAACCCACCTTGCTGTTTTTGTATTTATTCTATGTATTTATGTGGCCAGAACACCTGCTCAATAAAGGGGAGTTTGGCCGCGAGCTGTGGACAGGGTAACGAGACAGCGCTGGGCAAAGGGCTGTTTGTGAGCTAGACGGCGGTAGTTTCTGTGTCCTCGCTGATGCTCATCTCAGCGGGAGCCTGTAGGGAGTTCACAGGGGTTGGAGGCTGTGTAGCCAAGATGACAAGCTCAGTGTGGCTACGTGTCATCGGCAGTGGCCAGCCCAGTGCATGATGGGAAAATTGAAGGCCAGCCTAGCCAGGCAAATGATGCCCGGGCTACCCCCAGCCCAGAGCATCTCTGCACCCCTGTAAAACTCACACGCAGGCAAGGGAGGAGGGACTTCCTTGAGAACCGAGAGTTGGAGTAGATCACAAAATAGTGGCCATGTCCATTTCCGCCCAGGAGCGATGGGCCCCGCACTTTGTAAAAGAGACAAATGAGAGCTGAGAGAGAAAGCGAAGCGTGCCTGGTGGCTTGGCTTTCTCAGCATTGGTAAGAAGCCCAGTTAGGAGCTAGCTTGCCCCCTTCCTAGGGGACCTTGGGGGGACCCCAGGGTTGCTTTTCTGGGGTGCCAGGCCAGCCATCATGAGAGCAGGTATATGATGCAAACCACTGCAGACAGGGCCTGACCGCTCTGAGAGCACAGAGGTCCCTGGCTGCGATCGCACACACACACACACACACACACACACACACACACACGCACACGTATATACACACACGGACACACACATACACAAATATACCCACCTATAAACACATGGACACACACATACACATGTGAACACATAAACACATACACACACAAAGATACATGCAGATACACACAGACACACGTGTGCGCATGCACGCGCCTGCAGAGCCTGACTCCCCTCCTGCTCCCAGATTCACCACCTCGCTTTGCCTCTCGGAGCTCCCTGCCGGAGCCTGGGCCTCCAACCTCCAGCTCCGAGCGCAGAAGGAAACCGCCTCTGATGGAGGAGCCGAGCCTCACCATACGGCAGGCAGAGAGCTATAGAGGTCAGCTGACAAGGCTTTCTAGAATAATCTGATGACCCTGTAGCCCAGTGCTAGGAAGACTTTGAGACAAGGGTCACGCTGCTTAACAACAGGTATCAAGCTGGGTGCTGGTGGCTCACACCTGTCATCCTAGCTACTCAGGAGGCTGAGATCTGAGGATCGCAGTTCAAAGCCAGCCTGGGCAGGAAAGTCTGTGAGACTCTTATCTCCAATGAACTACCAGAAAACTGGAAGTGGTGCTGTGGCTCAAGTGGTAGAGCACTGGCCTTGAGCTGAAGAGCTCGGGGAGAGTGCCTAGGCCCAGAGTTCAAGCCCCACGACCACCACCACCAACAACAAAAACAGGTATCAAAGGAAAGGCCAGGTGAGTCTCAGCGCAGAGCTGCTGGAACCAGCCATGCCTGAAGTCTACTCCTGCACCACTGCTTCCTCCAGACCCTGACCTCCTCCCCATAGGGTTGAGAAAACAGCTGCTCCCTCCACAGCTGGCAGGGACTCTGGCAGGAACATGTGCAGGCTGAGCAACCTCTAGCTTCCCTAGGCTCCATTCATTAATAGCAATAGTAATAATATAAGCCTGTCTATCACATCACTCAGGGACCCCTCCTAGCAATAGTGCAAAACCAAGGACTGAAGGGATGCACACACACACACACACACACACACACACACACACACACACACACACACACATCTCTCTCTTAAGTTCTGTGCCACTTTAGCCCAGGAAGCAAGTGCCACCTCTAACGGAGCAGATGCCACATTCTGGCTTTTATGTGACTGCAGAGAAGCAAAGAAAGCTGAGAGCTGCCATCCCATTTTGTCCAGGCCCTGACACCAGGAAAGTCTTCACTTATTTATGATGAAAGAAAAGCATGGATTATTTTGGCAGACTTTTTTTTTTAACTCAGGGCCCCCCACTGCCTAGGCAGCCATCGACCACCTGAGCCACACCCCCAGGTAAACATTTAAAATAAATTAAGCTACCCTTTAAAATACTTTTTTAAGGGCTGGGAAGGTGGCTCAGTGGTAGAGTGCTTGCCTTGCATGCATGAAGCACTGGGGTCGGTTCCTCAGTACCACATACACAGAAAAAGCCAGAAATGGTGCTGTGGCTCAAGTGGTAGAGCACTAGCCCTCAGCACAGAGAGGCTCAGGGACAGTGCTCAGGCCCTGAGTTCAAGCCCCAGGATTGGCAAAATAAACAAACAAATAAAAATTATAAAAAAGAGGAATAAAGTTTTCTACATACAGAGTGATATTCTGTGGGTAGATCTTTACTTGAAATCACAGTCTGGAATGTGCTAATGAAGTTTTCTGGTTAATAGACCAAGGAAAGAAAAAATAAACTGCTTTTCAAGTTCCCTCTCTGCTTTTGGTCATTACGGAAAACGTCTCTCCCACTTGGGAAAAGAAAAGGCCGGCAGTGACCACTGGTTATTGAACATTTATTATGTGCTGATCCGATCCAATAAGATAGATGACAAGCCCCCTGAACCCCGTCTGGCAAAGGAGACCAAAGCACAGAGTTGGAGTTTACCTGTCCAGGTCGTGGAGCCAGTAGATCCAGGACTGGCTTGGAGACCGGTAAGCAAGGGGTGAGTATGGAAACGCCACGGAGCCATGCCTGTAGTCTCATCAGATTGTGTCTCTGCCCTGAATGCAAATCACTGAGTCATTTCTAGATCTGTTCAGGACAATCACCCCAGCAAGTGTACAGTGAGTTCTGAGTAAACAGCATGCAGAGTGATTTGAGACCCAGTGGTCCACGTTTGAGCTCTCAAGGGGAATGGGCCGCAGACACTGGCAATGACTTGTCCTAACCTACAAGGGGCCAGCTAAAACAGAAGGAGGGTGGAGGCCTGACTCTCCATGTGAGCCGCAGCCCACCTCCCCACCCCGCCAGCCACCATCTTCCTCCGCTTCCTTCTCATTCATTCCCAACACTAGAACCTGGCTCCTCTGAGCCTGTGCACATGCACGTGTGCACATGTGCATGTGTGTGTGTGCATGGCTGTGTGTGCATGTGCACGCGTGTGTACCAATACTAGGACTTGAACTCAAAGCCTGGGTGCTGTCCCTTGGTGTTTTTTGCTAGTGCTCTACCGCTCAAGCCACAGCTGATCTCTGGTTTTTGGTGGTTCACTGGGGATAAGAGTCTCACAGACTTTCCTGCCCGGGCTGGCTTTGAACCGTGATCCTCAGATCTCAGCCTCCTGAGTAGCTGGCGTTACACCTGCCTGGTCTCTTTGTTGTTGTTGTTGTTGTTGTTGTTGTTGTTTTGCCACATCACAACTACCCAGACTTTCAGGATCAGGAGTCGTAACCAAGATAGTTTTGACACAGTCTGGTTTCCTTTTTGGAAACGGGGCACACGACCCCAAGTCTCAGAACAAAGAGGAACCGGAGCCAGAGCCCAGCCCCCAGGATGCCATTGTGCAGGCCTGCTGCAGCAGGACCCTCGCGGGCTCCGAAATGCTCGTCTCCCTGAGTGTCTCCACATCGAATCAAATCTGGCCGGAATCCAGAGAGGTCTGAAGCCAGCCTTGATTTCTAGTTCACCAGTCCTGAGCCTGAAGGGGGAGGGGCTGTCCTCCACGTGGACCCCTGGAGAAAACAATGGCTGCATTCCAAGGGGTGTCAGGGAAGTCCCTCCCCCCCAGGAGCTGCTGCCCTGCTGCCGGAGACGCAGTGGAGGCTCTCCGAAATCCCCCCACGTGCCCCCCAGCCTCCTGCTTCCATGCCAGCCACTGTAGCCCCGCGTGGAAATATTGTGAAAGACTGCAGCATATTCAAAAGCTGTGGAGGGGCTGGGAAGGGGGCTCAGTGGTAGCGGGCTTGCCTAGCAGGCCTAAAGCCCTGGGTTCAATTCCAGAGCACCACATACCCAGAAAAAGCCGGAAGTGGAGCTGTGGCTCAAGTGGTAGAGTGCTAGCTTTGAGCAAAAGAAGCTCTGGGACAATGCCCAGGTTCTGAGTTCAAGCCCCAGGACTGGCAAACACACACACACAACCACCTGTGGAATAACAGTAATTACTTCATCATTAATAAGCTAGAGCCAAGATTTACCCCTAACATCAGATACCACAGACATGGTCCACAGCCTGGAGGTAAGGAGGAAAGAAGAGGAAGGGAAGAGGAGGAAGGAGGGGGGAAAGAGGAGGAAGGAGGGAGGAAGGAGAAGAGGGGGAAGAGGAGGGAGGAGGGGGAAAGAGGAAGAAGGAGGGAGGAAGGAGAAGGGAGGGAAGAGGAGGGAGGAGGGGGAAAGAGAAGGAAGGAGGGAGGAAGGAGAAGAGGGGGAAGAGGAGGGAGGAGGGGGGAAAGAGGAAGAAGGAGGGAGGAAGGAGAAGAGGGGGAGGAGGAGGGAGGAGGGGGAAAGAGAAGGAAGGAGGGAGGAAGGAGAAGGGAGGGAAGAGGAGGGAGGAGGGGGAAAGAGAAGGAAGGAGGGAAGAAGGAGAAGAGGGGGAAGAGGAGGGAGGAGGGGGGAAAGGAAGGAGGGAGGAAGAAGAGGGGGAAGAGGAGGGAGGAGGGGGAAAGAGAAGGAAGGAGGGAGGAAGGAGAAGAGGGGGAAGAGGAGGGAGGAGGGGGAAAGAGAAGGAAGGAGGGAGGAAGTAGAAGAGGGGGAAGAGGAGGGAGGAGGGGGAAAGAGGAAGAAGGAGGGAGGAAGGAGAAGAGGGGGAAGAGGAGGGAGGAGGGGGAAAGAGGAAGAAGGAGGGAGGAAGGAGAAGGGAGGGAAGAGGAGGGGGAAAGAGAAGGAAGGAGGGAGGAAGGAGAAGAGGGGGAAGAGGAGGGAGGAGGGGGAAAGAGAAGGAAGGAGGGAGGAAGGAGAAGGGAGGGAAGAGGAGGGAGGAGGGGGAAAGAGGAGGAAGGAGGGAGGAAGGAGAAGGGATGTAAGAGGAGGGAGGAGGGAGAGCTCTGGGAAGGGCCCCGCTACACCAAGTACCAAGTGAAGCCAAAACACAGGCAAACCAAGCCCACATTCCTTCTGCCAGAATCTCCCACCGGGCTGGGCCTGCGCTGAACTGTCACCAAGACAAGAGGAAGGAGAAAGCAGACCGTCCTACCCCTTTCTCACCTGAGAAGCGACACACGGGTGTCTATGTGCACGTGTGTGAGTGTGTGTGCACGTGTGTGTGCAAGTGTGTGAGTGTGTGTGCATGGGGCGGGGGCAGGGCAGAAACCAAGAGAGAAATATCACAAGCCCAGGTCCTGCATATTTTAATCCATTTCTTGAATCAAAAAACAAAAACAAGCCAGGTGGCTCACGCCTGTCATCCTAGCTACTCAGGAGGTTGAGAGCTGAGGATTGCAGTTCAAAGCCAGACTGGGCAGGGACGTCCATGAAAATCTTATCTCCAAGAAACTATCAGAAAACCAGAAGTGGCGCTGTGGCTCAAGTGGTAGAGCGCTCGCCTTGAGCTGAGGAGCAGAGGGACAGCGCCCAGGCCCAGAGTTCAGGCCCCACGACCGACAAAAAATAAAAATCAAAAATCAAAAAAGCCACCACCCACAAAAACACACCAAGCCAATGACTGGGTGGCTCTGAGTGGAAAACCCAGCGCCTGGATCTGCTAAGTTACCTTCCAACACCCACCGGGTCTGCGGGGGCTGGGCAGGGCAGCATCAGCATGTTAACGAGCAGTGCATTTCCTGCCTGGGAAAGGCCAGTGGGCCACACTGTCCATCAGCCCGGCCAGGCGGTCACCTGCCCCGTCCCCTCCCTCAGCTCAGCGCCGGCAGTGGCACAGGCCACCCCAGACAGGTGGGGGCACAGAGCCACTTCAATGCCTTGATTTAAAGCTCACTACCTTCCCCAAAGCTGCTGGTAAATGATAGACGGCCCGTCTCCCCTGGGCAGGGCAGGGCAGGGCAGGGCAGGGCAGGGCACCAGCTCCTGCCGGGGCAGCACCTGCCCCAGGCCCCAGGGAGTTCTGGGCATTTTTTCTTGTTTTTTTAGTCATCATAGGCATTTTTCCAAAATAACACATTTGCATGGCCTTCCCATCCTGCACCATAAATAGCCAGAAGGCGAGATGCATCAGCCAGCACCACGCAGAGGCCAGCTGGTCTAGTAGCTTCCACAGGTGTGTGGAAGATGTCTGCCCTGGAGGGGGGGGTTCCTGTGACCTGGGGGGTCTGGAGTGGGAGGCGGCAGGGGTCATGCAGAGGAAAAAGCGGGAGGCCTCTCGGAGGGGGCCTTTGCGCCCCACACACCTGACTTTCAGCCTCTCATACCTACCCACATACCACATGCTGCCATCTTGGTGGCTCAGTGGTAGAGCGCCTGCCTCGCATGCATGGGGCCCTGGGTTCAATTCCTCAGCACCACATAAGCAGAAAAAGCCAGAAGTGGTGCTGTGGCTCAAGTGGTAGAGCACTAGCCTTGAGCTGAAGAGCTGAGGGACAGCGCCCAGGCCCAGAGTTCAAGCCCCATGACCGGCAGAAAAAAAGAAGGGGGGGGAGGAGGAGGAGGAGGAGGAGGAGGAGGAGGAGGAGGAGGAGGAGGAGGAGGAGGAGGAGGAGGAGGAAGAAGAAGAAGAAGAAGAAGAAGAAGAAGAAGAAGAAGAAGAAGAAGAAGAAGAAGAAGAAGAAGAAGAAGAAGAAGAAGACAAAAGAAGAAGACTGTACTTCGTCTGTATAGGCAGAAGGGCACAGGTGGGCAGAACCTCTGGCAGCCTAGAAACAAGAACTTCTGGGGCTGGGAAGGTGGCTCAGTGGTAGAGTGCTTGCCTTGCATGCATGAGGCCCTGGGTTTGATTCCTCAGCACCACATAAGCAAAAAGAGAAAAACCGGAAGTGGTGCTGTGGCTCAAGTGGTAGAGCGCTAGCCTTGAGCTGAAGAGCTGAGGGACAGCGTCCAGTCCCAGAGTGCAGGCCCCATGACCGGACCCCCCCCCAAAAAAAGAAACAAGAACTTCTTTCCCCCCTTTGCCCCGCCCCCAGCCTGTGATGCAGGTGAGCACACAATTAGCTTAGTCTCTATGCCAGTCTGCTTGCTTTCCCCAGTGCGCTGTGGACATGGCTGACCGCCTCCCTTTTTATTCCCACGCCTTCTATGCTGTAGTTGCTCAACAACTGTTTCATGGCTCAACCATGGCTTTGTGCTTGGCAAAAGACAGTGCCTGGGTCCCGTTAGACCAATGACTCCTCTAATAGATTTTCCAGATGACTTAATTTAACTTAAAAAAAATCCATGTATTGGGCTAGATGCATGGCTCAGTGGTTTTAGAGAGTCTGCCTAGCAAGTGTGAGGCTCTGAGTTCAAATCCTAGCACTGCTAAGAAAGAAAGAAAGAGAGAGAGAGAGAAAGAAAGAGACAAAAAGAAAGGAAAGAAAGAAAGAAAGAGAAAAAAGAAAGAAAGAAAGGAAGAAAGAAAGAGAAAAAAAGGAAGAAAGAAAGAAAGAAAGAAAGAGATAATCCTGTAATCCTAGATACTCAGGAGGCTGACAGCTGAGGTTCACAGTTCAAAACCAGCCTGGACAAGAAAGTCCATGAGATTCTTATCTCCAATAAACTACTCAGAAAAAAATGGAAGTAGCGCTGTGACTCAAACAGAGCACGGTAACCTTGAGTAAAACAAAGCTCAGGGACAGTTCTAGGCCCAGGGTTCAGGCCCCAAGACCAGCAAAAGGGAAAGAAGGAAGAAGGCAGGAAGACAGGAAGGCAGGAAGGCAGGAAGGCAGGAAGGTAGGAAGGAAGGAAGGAAGGAAGGAAGGAAGGAAGGAAGAAAGAAAGGAAGGAAGGAAGGAAGGAAGGAGGGAGAGAAGGAGGGAGGGAGGGAGGGAGGGAAGGAAGGAAGGAAGGAAGGAAGGAAGGAAGGAAGGAAGGAAGGAAGGAAGGAAGGAAGGAGGGAGGGAGGGAAGGAAGGAAGGAAGGAAGAAAGAAAGGAAGGAAGGAAGGAAATCCACTTGTACAGAATTTTGTAGGACCCAGTATGTGGTGAGCACCACGGACTACTTTTCTACTTTACTGCTGGACCCAGGGGAGGCCTTGACTATGTGGAAAGTGGGGACAGCATGCAAGGCAATGAGTTTTGCACACGACCCAAAAGCCCCCGGCGTTCCTGAGTGGAAGCTGAGCCCATCTCATCTGCCCAGCCGTTAACAGATGGCAGAGGCAGACACTGGGCTCAAGTGTGATCGGGACTACAGTCAAAGCAGTGTCTTTGGGGAAAAGCCCTCAAGTGATTCAAGGTCCTCTAAGATTCAAGGTTCTCTGTAATCCTAGTTACTCAGGAAGCTGAGACCTGAGGATCCCAGTCTGGGCAGAAAGTCCATAAGACTCAAATGTCCAATTAGCAAGCAAAAAGCTGGAAGTGGAGCTGTGGCTCCAGTGATACAGAGCCAGTCTTGATTAAAAGAAGTGAGAGGCCTCAAGTTCAAGCCCTAGTACAGGCACACACACACACATATACACACACATACACACATACACACACATACACACATACACACACATACACACATACACACACATACACACATACACACATACAAACACATACACATACACACATACACACATACACATGCACACACATACGCACATACGCACACACACATACACACACATGCGCACATACACACACATACACATACACACATACACACACATACACACATACACACACATACATACACACATGCACACATACACACATACACACACATACACACATACACATACACAAATGAACACACACGTACGCACACTCACATACACACATACACACATGTACACACACATACACAGATACGCACACATACACACATACACACACACATACACACACATACACACACATACACACACATATACACACATGCATACATACACATACATACACATACACACAAGTACATACACACATACACATACACACACATACACATACACACATACATACACACATACACACACACACATACATACACATACGCGCATACACACACATACACACATACACACACATACACACATACACACATACACACTCATATACACACATGCATACACATACATACATACACATACACACATACACATACACAGACACATACATACCCACACATACGCACACATACACACACATACACACATACACACATACGCACACATACATAGATACACATACACACACATACACGCATACACACGCATACGCACGCATACACATGCATAGACACGCATAGACACATACACACACTTACATACACACATACACATACACACACATACACATACACACGTATGTGTTTATATTTCTAAAAATGACTCAGAGAAGCTAAAGGTCAAATTACAAGCAAAGTTTTTTTTTTTTTTTTTTTTTTTTTTTTTTTTTTAATTTTATTTTATTGTACAATGTTGCACAGAGGGGTTACAGTTACATGAGTAAGGCAATGAGTACATTTCTTGCTGGCTTTGTCTATTTATGTGGTGCTGAGGAATCGAACCCAGGGCCTCATGCTTGCAAGGCATGCACTCTACCGCTGAGCTACCTTCCCAGCCCCACAAGCAAAGTTATAGGTAAAAAGATGTTACCTAAAGGAAAAAAAAAAAAAAGGAAAAGAAAGGGAGAGGACCCAATACTCATATCCAAGAGAGTATAATCAAAGAAAATGTATTAAGTTATGACCCGATTATCATAAGTTTTATGATCCATAATGAAATGATATTTCTCATAAACTGGAAAAAATGAGAGAAACACATTATTTTAGTTCATTTATTTTGGTTCCTATTAAGGAAAAAAAACCATAGATGGTAGGCAACAGTGGCTCACACCTACAATCTTAGCTACTCAAGAGGCTGAGATCTGGTCTGGGAAGGTGGCTCAGTGGTAGAGTGCTTGCCTCGCATGCATGAGGCCCTGGGTTCGATTCCTCAACACCACATAAGCAGATAAAAGCTGGAAGTAGCACCATGGCTCAAGTGGTAGAGTGCTAGTCTTGAGCTGAAGAGCTGAGGGACAGCACCCAGGCCCAGAGTTCAGGCCCCACGATGGACCAAAAAAAAAAAGAGGCTGAGATCTGAGTACTTCAGTTTGAAGCCAGCCAAGGTAGGAAAGTTCTTAAGACTCTTATTTCCAATTAACCCACAAAAAGCCAGCTGTGGCTCAAGTGATAGAGCACTAGCAAAAAAGCTCAGTGACAGTGTATAAGCGCTGAGTTCTAGCCCCAAGACTGGCACACGCACATGCACGCCCGCACACACACACACACACACACACACACACACACACACACATAAAACACAAGTAAATAGTAGGTGGCCTAAATAATAGGGTGAACAAGGGCAAAGGAGTGAGCTGTCTGGAATTACCCTTGTGTACATCTGTGAGATTTTCATACAAAACTCGTAACTAATGAATCCTAAGTTTAAAAAAAGTCATATACATGTACATCTAATTATAAGAGAGAAAATGCAGGACACTGTCTCTTTAAATATAATGAAAGACGTATACAATTTTACAATACATTAGATCACAAAGAAAACCTCCAACCTTAATAAATTCTAAGAAGTGAAATATGAGCCACGTTCTCCACTTGTAATAAAACTAAAATTAATAATGTTGAAAAAAATTAATACTCAACCTCATGAAAATGTTAAAAGGAAAAAACCTTGTTTTTTCCTTATTTTAAAGAGGAAATCAAACTGCCTATCTCGGAAATTACAGAAATGAGGATATTATATATCAGAACCCCATGGGATAGGGTCAACGCTAAAGGCAAAATAATAATAATCATATTCTTAAAGACTTCATGGATTGCAAAAGTGAATGGAACATTCTGGGGAGAAAAGGCAGAAAAATTAAAATGTAAAGAAAACAGAAGAAGGGGAAAATAAAAAAAAAATTATAATGAGTCGAAGATTTCTTTCTCTTTGAAGAACAAAGGAAAAAGACCACAAAGCAGCCTGGTCATAAATTTGTAAGACAGGAATGGGGGAACTCAAATACATAAAATCAGGATGAAGTAAGAGAAATCATGGTTAGACAATCCTAGGAAAATCCTGCTAGTTAATGGCCTTGTAGGAAAGTATATTCTTACTGTAATAGATTCAGTAAAAGTTAGAAGGCCTAACTCAGCAATTACAGTAAAAATGAAAAGAGCGTGGCACAGGGATCCTGACTATCATCCCAGCCATTGCGGAAATGGAAATCAGAAGGACTGAGTTTCGAGGTCAACCCAGGCCAAACAGGAAAGAAGTTAGAAAGACTCCATCTCACTGGGCACTGGTAGCTCATGCCTATAATCCTAGCTACTCAGGAGACTGAGATCTGAGGATCATGGTTCAAAACCAGGGGCAGGAAAGTCAGTGAGAGTTTTATCTCCAATTATTCACCAGGAAACTGAAGTGGTGCTGTGGCTCAAAGTGGCAGGGTGTTAACCTTGAGCGAAAAAGCTCAGGGACAGTGCCCAGGCCCTAAGTTCACACCCCACACCCAACAAAGAAAGCAAGCAAGCAAGACTCCATCTCAACAGAAAAAGCTAGACATGGTGGCACATGCCTGTCATCCTAACCACCCTGGGAGCATAAACAATAGCCAGTCCAGGGCAAAAACATAAGACCTTATCAAAAACAGAAAAATTAACTAAAAGCCTAAAGGGCTAGGGGAGTGGCTCAGGTGGCAGAGTGCCCGCTTAGCAAGTGTGAGGTGCTAAGTTCGACCCCAGAACTATCTCTTTAAAAAAAAGGGTCAGCTATTGGAAGAGCCTCATGCTCCCGGAGTCACACGATGCTATGGATGTGTTCTATGACGTTTCAGATTATTCAAGGACTTGGAGAAGACAAAGAATCTTCCTGACTCTTCATACGCTAGTGGTTTACCTATTGTCCCTTGGTTCCAAAACTGTGTCCCGAGTCCCCCAGTGCTGAGGCTGGCTTCTTTCTGCCACTCAGTTTCTTGCTAAAATTTGTACCAAAAATCTCTAAAAAGGGCTGGGAAGGTGGCTCAGTGGTAGGGCGCTTGCCTTGCATGCATAAGGCCCTGGGTTCAATTCCTCAGCACCACATAAACAGAAAAAGCCGGAAGTGGCGCTGTCCAGTGGTAGAGCGCTAGCCTTGAGCTGAAGAGCTGAGGAACAGCGCCCAGGCCCAGAGTTCAGGCCCCATGACCAAAAAAAACCCTCTAGAAAGATATGCAAGGACCCAATAGCTTAGTGGCGGGTGAGTAATGAGGAAAGACAAGGACTTAGGCTGAGGAAGACTTTGGGGGAAGTGGAGGCTTGAACTCAGGGCCTGAGTGCTGTACCTTAAGTTTTTTTGTTTTGTTTTGCTTTGTTGCTCAAGGCTGGTATTCTAGCACTTGAGCCATCGCTCCACATTTGGCTTTCTGGTGGTCCATTGGAGACAAGAGAGAGTCTCACTGACTTTCCTGCTTGGGCTGGCGTTGAACCACAGTCCTTAGATCTCAACCTCCTGAGTAGCTCGGATTATAGCATGAGCATCTGGTGCCCAGTTTTGAGTGAATTTGGGAAGAAAAGAAAGTTCTTTGTTGTACACATCACCCCAAGAGTCCAACAATTGACCTGCAAGGGAGAAAAGAGGGAGCCAGCACGGCACAAGCAGACTTGGCTCCACCGGGATGGGGTGGCCGTGAACCGCACACACACAGCACACCCAGGACCCAGGACCCGAGAACCACTGAGGCTGGCCAGGTCCCTTTGCGAAGAAAACAAAACCCTTCCACTCATGCGTCCTCGACATTGACAGCCCGTCTCTACTTCCTGCCAAACGCCAGGGAAGCATGGCACGCTCTCCAGACTGGAAATGGATGGGGAAGAGACAGGGAAGGCCCACAAGACAGGAGGATCGCGTGCCTTTGGGCTGGCCTTCTTCCCGGCAGGCCCCTGGAGTCTCAGGCTGGACCCTGGAACCTGGGCTCGGGTGAGTTGAGACGCTGGGGCCCCAGGCTGCCCCTTTGTGAGGGACCAGCCTAGGCAGCTCTGAGTTCCTGGTGACTCTCAACATTCCATCACCCAAACACTTTCTATTCTCTTCTGTGGGCAAGAAGTGGGGGGGGGTTCTCGAAGGTGCACTCAGATGCTGTCTCCCCTCTCCCGGGCGAATCAGACACAGATGACCACACAGAACCCCTGGCCAATCTTTGGACTCTACCTGTCTCTGCCTGGGCTCTGCTGTACCCCTCAGACCAGCCAAATCCAGAAAGAAAAGTCATGAACAGCTTGCCACTGTTCTGATGCACCTCGCCGCCTAAACACAGACCAGGCCCGGGCTCCAGGGTTGGGCACAGATGGTGGTGTACATGACACGCAGCAGGTAAACAAAGCGTGGGTGGAGGCATGCTGGTTTGAAGGACGGGCTGGTGGCAGGTGGGGTGATCCCAACAGGGGAGCGGATGACGGAATGGGTGCAGAAAGGAAGCCAGAGCCCCAAGCACCCCTGGGGAAGAAACAGCCAGCGTTTACAGCCAGCACAGCAAGGCTTCCGGTTCCAGGGCGATTTGAGAACCGAGTGATCCTCTTTGGCTTAATGATCTCCAGGCTGTGAGCTCCCTCCCCTTAGCTGGTAGGACTTACGCCATGTTGGCATCATTTCCAGCTGTCATTGGTGGTCCAGCGGCAAAGCCTTTCTTCACGTCGTGAATGATTCATTCACTCAACAGCTCCTTAGTCATTGTCAAGTTTTGGTTGAGCACTCTGCAACACGTTGGTTCGATTTCTTTCTAAATAAGCCGTGTTTACATTCTAGAGAAGGGAAGACAAAAAACACAATCAGGACTGGGGGCATGGCCCGGTGGCAGAGGACTTGCCTCGCATACACAGAGCTAAATTCAACACACCACCATGCGAGCAAAAGGCATAACCATAAACTGTGATCTATGCTAGGAGGAAAATGAGCCCGGGTCGCAGCTGGACAGGAAGTCAGTGGAGCCCCTGAGCTGGGCCCCAAGGCCAGGAAAAGGCTCACACAGAGGCTGTGTGCCAGGAAGCACTGGGGCACCCAGCGCAGACCAGGGGCCAGTGTGGCTGCAGGACTGACCTCACATCCCGGTGGACCTGGACAGCCCAGGCCGATGCCTCTGGTCCTGCTCTATCTTCAAAGACACGTGGGCTTTGCTCTCTTCAACAGTTAATGTCCACCTAAAAATGCTTGGCGAGAAGGTAAAATGGGCCCGGTGGGGTGCTGGTGAGGGGGAGAGAGCCAGTAGAGGGTGAAGGAGGCTGCGTGTGGTGGCGGTTTTATTTGCATGTATGAAAGTGAAGCATGAAACCTCATAATCCTAACCACCTGGGAGACCAAGGTTGGGAGAATTTAGTGCTGATTCAGGCGCCCACTTCAAAACAGCAAGCTAAGTGAAATAAGCCAGACAGAAGGACAAATATTATAAGCTTCAGCTCCTACGAAGCATCTAGAACAGTCTTAGAGACCAAGGGACACAAGGCTAGCAGAGGCAGAGGGGGTGGAGGACAGAAGGCAGCGGCTGGGGGTGGAGGGAGAGAGAAGTCACTGTCTGCTGGTGGAATGACGCGACCTGTGGGTGGGAGTGGTGGCGGTCACACAGCACTGAATGTAGTGGCACTTCTACGCTCAAAGGTGATTAAAATGGCATATTTTATAATACATTGTGGGATTCCCACAGGGGGCCGGCATGAGGGAAGACCCGAAGCTGTGGGGGCTTCCCCTCCGGCCGTGGCTGTGGTTGGAGAGCTTGGTTGGGGCTCCCTCCAGCAAGGCCAACAGGAAATGGTCTCCAGGCATCTAGAGATGCACTGCTGGTGACTGTGGAGCCCCGGGTCCAGGCAGGGCTGCCCGAAGGACGCCGCTACCGTTCACCCTACACTAGGGCCAACTTGAAGGGTCACTGAGATGATTCCCGATTTCCTGCCAACGGTTTCTAATTCAAAAGCAAACACAGGCACAAGGCACTCTGCATAGAAGGTTCGTGCTGTGGTTTGATTAGCCTGCCTGGCATTCATGCTACAAGTTCATTGCCATTGAAATGTTATTGGGAGGAGGGAAAAAAAAAGATCTAGTACTGGAGCTTGGACTTAGACGTGCTCTCTCTTTCTCTCTCTCTCTCTCTCTCTCTCTCTCTCTCTCTCTCTCTCTCTCTCTCTCTCTCTCTCTCTCTCTCTCTCTCTCTCCCCATGCATGTGAGGCAAGCACTCTACCACTGAGCCACCCTCCCAGCCCTCAATCCAGTTTTTTACTGGAGATGGAGTCTCAAAAATTTGTCTAACCCAGATAGTTTGGATCCTCAGATCACAGCCTGCAGAGCAGTTAGGATTATAGGCCTGAGCCACGGCACCTGGCTAGGTGAAGCTTGAAGAGGTGCTGAGGCCAGGAGGGCTCTGCCCGTTCTTCCGGGCGGGCAGTGATCAGCTGCCAGGCTCTGGCCCCTGCTGCTCGCTTGCTCTCTTGCCTTTCCCTCTCGTGTTCTCTCTCCGTTGAGGTTTCCTCTGCCACATTATGACCCAGCGGGAAGGCCTCGGCATGGGTGGGCCCTTGACCTCCGCCCCAGCACAGCATGGAGCACATTTCATGATCCTTTTCCCACATGATGAGATCTTCTTGTAGTAGAAGCAAATGGACTAAGATGGCTCTGGATCACCTCATTTAATTCTCATGGCAGCCAAGGAAAGAAAGACTACTGTCACTCTTTCCCCTGAGACACTAAGGCACAGAAGCCTTGTAACTTGTCCAAGGCAGTAACTGGTCCATGGTAGGTGGAAATTCTAATCAGGGCCTACACTGCCCCCTTTTGGCCAATGGCAGCCAGGACAGAGCAAGCACAGGCTTCTCATTCCAGCATCTGCAGCTAAGGTCTTTCATGGAACATTCTAGACTCAGCAGAGGTCATTCCGGAACCTCCGTTGGACCATATCATAGTTCTGAGGTCACGATCATCCTGGAGCCGAGTCCTGAAAATGCACTGGGAGCACCTACCTGGAGAAATGTTGTTGCTGTTCCAGTGATGGGGTTTTAACTCAAGGTTTCAAACTCTCACTTGGATGTTTTTGCTCAATGCTCTCTACGTGATCCACAGCTCCACTTCTGGCTTTTTTGTTGGTTAACTAGAGATGAGAGTCTCATGGATTTTTTTTGCCTGAGCTGACATCAAAATGTAATCCTCAGATCTCAGCCTCCTGAGTAACTAGGATTATAGACAGGTGTGGGCCACCAGTGCCTGGTGAGAAACCACCTTTTCACCCACAGGCTGGCATGAGGACAACGCTACTGGCCTCCACAGTCCTTTCTCTTAGCTTGGTACACCAGAGCACCCCTCCCCATTACCATGGAAACTTCTCCCTGATGCTGAGAACAGCAGCACTCAAAGCCAATCAGGATGGAGGCAAAGGCTCCAGAGGGCAGAGCCAGTCCCTGTTCCCACAGAGGGCTTGGGTCATTTCCAACAGGGCCCGTGGATGGCTGGATTGCGTTTCTTCCATCTGTTCACCAGCCAGAAAACAGGAGCCAAGAAATCTACAGCTCTGCCAGAAAAAAGGAGGAGGAGGAAGAGGAGGAAGAAGTGGAGGAGGAGGAGGGAGGAGGAAAAGGAGGAAGAGGAAGGAGCAGGAGGAGGTGGAGGAAGAGGAGAAGGAAGGGGAGGAGGAGGAGGAGGAAGAGGAAGGAGAAGGAGGAGGTGGAGGAGGAAGAGGTAGGAGAAGGAGGAGGTGGAGGAGGAAGAGGAGGAGGAGGGAGGAGGAGGAGAAGAAGGAGCAGGAGGAGAAAGAGGAGGAGGAGAGAAGAGGAGGAAGAGGAAGAGGAAGGAGAAGGAGAAGGAGAAGGAGAAGGAGGAAACGGAGAAGGAGGAGGAGGAGGAGGAGGAGGAGGAGGAGGAGGAGGAGGAGGAGGAGGAGGAGGAGGAGGAGGAGGAGGAGGAGGAGGAGGAGAAGAAGAAGGAGAAGAAGAAGAAGAAGAAGAAGAAGAAGAAGAAGAAGAAGAAGAAGAAGAAGAAGAAGAAGAAGAAGAAGAAGAAGAAGAAGAAGAAGAAGAAGACGACGACGACGACGACGAAGACGACAAGCCAGTGACTGAGAGGCCAGGGCTGACAGCAGACAGACCCTGTTTGTCCACTTGGGCCCTTGTTTCCTCTGCTGTTGGGGTGGTTTGGCAGCTTCCAGCTCTGGAGGTCCCCTCGCTTCCTGAGGGATGTTTAGCCTGGAAAAGATAGCCCTGAGAGAGGAACAGAATGATCCTAAAGAGGGACCTGAGCTAAGTCTGGCATGGGGAAGAAGTGTGTGCCAAGGGCTGAATGGAAATGAAGCGGGCTTCCCCGCGAGCGGCAAGCAGCCCATGGCTGGGAAGACTCCAGCTGAGGCTGCCGGAGCTGAAGCCTTGGACTCCAGCCCAGGGGCTCCATTTTTTCAGGAGCAAATTAGGCATCCATTTTCCTGACAGTCCTTTGGGGAAATTGAGTAGGCAAGAATGATTCTATTGGATTGGCTGCTTCCAGGTCTGAGCCTTAAGATCCTTCCCAGTAAGAGGGCTCTAGAATCTTATATAAGCTTGACTTCAGGGCCTGGGCATTGTCTCCGAGCTTTTCTGCTCAAGGCTAGCACTCTACCACTTGAGCCATGGGTCGCACACTTTCCTGACCAGGATTGGCTTTGAACTGTGATCCTTAGATCTCAACTTCCTGAGTAATTAGGATTACAGGCGTGAGCCACTGGCACCTGACTTAATCACGCATCTTGACCATCCAAAATTCCCCTCACAGGTGCCCACCCCTCCGTGCCACAAACCAGCACCTAGCTGAGGCCTGTGGTCCATCTGGGTGGACTATTATAGTAGCTTCCTGACAGGGCTCACTCCACAGCCATTGTCCACACATCCAGAGCTCCTAAAACAAAAACAAGTCTGCTATTTGCATTGCAGACGTACCCAGACTCCCTTCCCTGAGCTCCGTTCCTGTCTCCATCACACATCTCTGGCCCACTGGCTTCACACAGGCCCAAGTCCTGCAGGCCTTCCCACCTTGTGGCTTCTGGCTAATTCTTCTGCCTGAGACATCCATCACTTCCAGTGTTTTGAATCCCAGATTATAGACACCCTTCAGGTCAGCCATTTGTAATAGGTCCATCTTCCCTTGCCTGGACTCCCCTGGTTCTCTGGCACTGTCCCTTGGGACCACCTGTGCCTAGCCGAGGGCCACAGTCAGCCGGGAAGGTGATTGCTCTCTCTTCTACTCGGTGCCCATTTCAGACCCTACGGCTTCCCTGCACCTCAGGGCTTCTCGCAGGCTGGGCTCCAGTGCCTGGAGGTTAAGAGGGACCCATTTCATAGCCAACCTCAGAAAATCTAGCTGCGATGCCCTCTATCTCCTGGGATCGCCAAACGGGAACTTTCCTTTCTTCAGCCAGTGAAAAGAAAATGATTGCTTGCTGACGGGTGAGCGAGGAGTTGGCTCTGGCCTCCCCTGACCTCTTTCAGCCTGGTGACCCCAGGTTCTGGCTGCAGTTTTGTGACCACATTCTCCATATAAAGATGGGGACTCGGGGAGGCAGGTGATCGGGAGCGCAGATTTCAAGGCCAGCTCGCTCCTCGCCAGTGACTAGCTGTGATTTTAAGAAATTGAGCGAGTTGTCCAGGACGTTTGCGCCTCAGTTTCCTCATCCTCCAGGACTCGTGGTGAGGTTGTTGATGCGGGTGACAAGGGTGTCAGCAGTGGAGGCCCACAAGCCATCTTGGCCTCTTCTAGCCAGAGCCAGCCAAGGCCCGGGAAGCCATGGCACACACCGGCTGCGGCGGGCAGGCCCTCGTTGCCTTCCCACAGGTGACCACACTGTGAAACCAGCTTCCACTTCCCAGACAACTTTCCCCGCAGATCCTGCTCACAGTACCGACTGTGCTGCATCTGTCCTTCCTAACCCATGTCCATCTGGAAGTTGACGATGTGGCCCTACTGAGAAGTAGAATCTGAGTCAGACACCAGTGAGTCACGCCTGTAATCCTAGCTACTAAAGAGGCTGCAATCTGAGGACTGCTGCTCAAAGACAGCCCAGACAACGAAGTCCCTGAGACTCCTATCTCCAAGAAATCATAAAAAAGCCAAACATGAGGCTGTGCTCAAGTGAGAGACTGTTAGCCTTGAATGAGAAAGCACAGGGACAGATCCCAGGCTGGATTCAGGCCCCAGGAATAGCATGCATGCATGCACCTGCATACTCGCTTGTGTGCGTGCATGCGCGCACACACACATAGAATCTTTGAAAGTGTTACTCAAGTGTTTGAAATGAGATCATTGTGGATTAGGGAGGACCCTAAACCAATACCAAGTATCCTTACTTGATAAGGAAGAAGACAGGGCCCTATGAAGATGGAGGCTGAGAATGAAGTAAGGCAAGGAAGACCAGAAATTTCATGAGAAGAAAAGAAAAAAAGAAAAAAAGCTGGTGGCTCATACCTGTAACCCTAGCTACTCAGGAAGCTGAGATCTGAGGTTTACGGTTCAAAGTCAGCCTGGGCAGCCAAGTTCGTGAGACTCTTATTTCCAAGTAACCAGAAAAAAGCCAGAAGTGGAGCTGTAGCTCAAGTAGTAGAGAACTAGCCTTGAGTAAAAAAAAGCTCAGGGACAACACCTAAGCTCTGAGTTCAAGCCCCAGGACCAGCACCAAAAGATAGAAAGTGAAAGGGTGGGAGGGAGGGGGAAGAAGGGAGGGGGAAGGAGGAAGAGAGGGAACAAGGGAGAGGGAGAGGGAGGGGGAAAGGGTTCTCTAGAGCCTCGGGTGCTTAGGGAAGCACAAATCCTGCACCTCTCCAGCTCCGAGTCCTGTCGGTGTCTGCATCTTAAGGGCAGAGAGCCCATGGGGAAGGGTTTGAAGAGTGCTCCACTTCCAGCTTCTGGCGGCATGAAGGTCAGTGAGGAACAGCCATGTGAACTGCTGTCCGACAGCATTGGGCTTGCCCGCACAAACGTGGCAGCACACACACCTGGTACGCCCAGGGGACAGGTGGGGCTCATGGGTCTAAGAAGGAATAATGGTTGGTGAGTGTTGACCGTGTGGTCAGCTGCAGATACCGCACACAGCTCATCACAGCCACACAAGACCACAGCGGGCCCTGCCTTGTCTACCTGACAGCTAATTCCGCATTACAAGTTTACTCTCAGTATTTTCAGTTGTCCCAGATCAGGGGCAAGAAAGCACTCCCAGGCTGGGGGTGCGTATGTGGCTGATGTGGCAGTGTCTGCCATGCACGCGTGAGGCCCTGACTTCAAACCCACTACCACGGGGAGTGGGGACACTTTCATCCTCAAGGGCACTCCAGACTTCCTGAACCGCTCTAGTAGGCTCTCGGCCTACTCCATCTTCCCGTTTTGTTGATGAAGGAACCTGGATGGAGTAAGGGTGTTTTATTCAGTGTGTGGGAGGCCAGATTAAGTAGGGATCAAGATCCACTGCTGTTTAGTCTAGACTGTTTGGTCAGCTTGCCAAATCCCGGTTAACAGCTGGACCGTGCACAGCTGTGCCTTTGATCTGTGCCCGAGGCATGACTCGATGGCACTCCCAACCGCACACCAAAAAGATGGCTCACCACGACCAACGTGGCGCCTCTGCTGCCCAATTACGACTTCAATGCTTAGCCTCAACTTACCCCGGCCATCCACACCACATGCTCAGACCACGTGGCAGGTGGCAGGTGACCTGCAGAGGTAAGGCCAAGTGGCAGGGGGACCCACTCCAGGTGGGCTATGCAAGTGGAGGGCTGCAGGCCGCCCTCTTACCTGTTACTTCATCTTCATCCTCCCCACAGTCCACTCCTGGAGGCCAGTGCTCCCCTGGGGACCCCCCACCAGGGGATAGGGCGGGGCTAAGGTCAGTCCTGACTGCTCCCACCAGAGCAGCCAGCCCAGCTACTGAGCAATTTGCAGTGGAGACAGTGACCTCCAGTGGCCACCGAGAACACGTGCACCTACATGAGTGCCCAGCTTCAATAAGTGAGGGAAGAGTGATCTATTCATGCTTCAAGTAAGGGAAATGTGATCTCGTTTCCTTCTGGTCATTTTAATTCAATTGTTCACTTGGGCATGGATGGCCCTCCTTCCCTTCCTCTTAGCTTTGCCCCCTGCCAAAGTAGGCGACTTCTAGGAAAGAATAATCTTCAGTGTAGACATTAAGGTACAAATCAATGAAACCTGTATCCAAAGTCGGTCGGTCGGGGTCACACACACACACACACACACACAAATCAATGAAGCCTATATCCAGACACACACACACACACACACACACACACACACACACACACACACACACACACACACACACACACACACACACACACACACACACACACACACACATGTCCTAAAGGAGGGGGCAGAGGTGAAAACAGAAGCAAACAAGAACAAATGGTGCCCCAGAGTGGAACAAACCCAGAGGAACAAACCCAGACATCTCCAGAACCAACACTGTTCAAATGGCCTAATGGCCATTTCGTTAGAAGGGTCAGGGCACCATCAAATAGATGCATTTTCAACGAATAGAACAGAATACTGCAAAGGGAAAAACCCAGCAAACGAGGGCTGGGTGCACCCTGAGACTGCCCACTGCAGCACAGGGATTAAGGGTGGAGAACCACAGCCCGGTGAGAGGCAGAGATGCAGGTGGGCCCTTCTGCCTTTTGTCCTCCAGTCTGGCGCCACGAGGAAGGAATATCAATCAGCCACGAAACAGAGATCAAGAAGAAGCTCTCCACGGAAATAAACTTAACTCTGGAGAAGCTTTCTCCCTGTGACTCACTGTTGGCTGCTTACGGGAACCACTATGCAGACACACACCGGACCCGCAGGCCTGATCCCGGAGGCGGCCAGGTGTTTGGTGCTGGTCAGCTCCTGGGCACTATGACTACCTTTGTGTCTTCAAAGGAGAGGCAAACTGGTTTCTTTGTAGATTAAGCATCAAACGGATGCTTCTTTCCAGAGTCTTCCTCGCCACTGCTGCTGGGCTCAGAGACATCTTCCTGCTCCTCGGCACTGCTCACCCTTCTTATTTCTTTTTGAAATTAGAACTCTTTTTTTTTTCCCATAAAGCAAAATAAAATTTTATGTGTTTATATATTGTTTACTAAATTTATATCCCACAGATAACAGGAAACTTGCCTTACCAATTTCCTAAGCAAAACTGTCATCTAATTTACTATGCAGCTGTTATTCTCAGCATTCATCACGAAAAGTGACATTTTATAATGAATGAGTATTATTTAGCAATTCCTTACTCTAATTACTAAATTAAATACAACCATTTCTCTATAGCAGTGTGACACTTCTCACCTTGATGAGCCACAGTCTGGGAGGAGGCCGTGCAGGCTTTCTGCCCAAAGAGAACAGCTCCTCCCAGGCTCCTCCGTTCATGCTAGAGGAACGAGCATACATCCATGCCATGGCCCAGCGCCACAGTCAAACAACACCCCCGACCACAAACCGCCCAGCACCTCCTGAGCTGACCCTTCAGCTCACGGAAACAAGCAACTCTGGTCCACAACTCACACTCACCCCTCGGAGAAGAGAGCACAGGATGTTCCTGGGCCCAAAGCAAGCAAGGAAAGAGCCATAAATTGCTAACATTTTTGGTGGGTTTCTTCCTTTGCTTTGAAAAGCCATTCTAAAATTTTAACTTACTGTATCTAAAACAATATCTCAAGTTTCCCCTTAAAAAAAAAAAAATCCTTGTTAGTTCTTAGTTTCGCTTGACCACAGCTGCTAACCGGCTAGCGCGGGCACTGCAACCTCACACCCGACAAAACAAAAACAGAAACAACATTCAAAGTTTAATCAACTCATTGAAGCCCAATCTAATAAACCCTTTAAGCACTTTGAAACCCAACAGTACAAACGTTCCCCATCACTTTCTAGTTGTCACTTTACAGGCATCCCCTCCAGGAAGTGTCTGCACTTCCACGAGTGTTTCTAGGATTACTGATTTTCACACTAGATAACGGCGAACTGCTCTGGTTTCACAAACTCATCAGAGGGAGGATTTAGTCTGTTATGATATCCACATTCTCTAGTTGAGAATAAATGACTGAGTCCAAGAACATGCATACTTCTGGGGAAAAACCAGTGCATGTTTCTTGCTGTCACAAATCAATTTATGGGTAGACGTCCGTTCCACTCCGATGCCGTTTGCGGGCGTCTCTGGCCTCCCTGCTCCCTCCCTGCGCACACCACATGCTGGGCCTGCCAGGCCGCAGGCGGAATTCAGGAATCAAGGGTCTGGGCTTTGGGTGTCTCCCTTGTCTTCCTCGAATCTGGGCCGTTTCAGTTCCGGAGGACTGCCCTGGGGGTCTGCAGGCATCTCTGAAATATTAACCATCATAAGGTCAGCAAGGAAAGGAAGATCGCTCTACATACTGAGCTGATTGTTTACAAAACAGAGAACCAAGACTGAAACGGAAGTGCCTAGCAAGATCCTAAACTACAGGAGAAGGATCTGCCCCACTGGTTCTCAATTAGATGACTCTGTCTGTAATGGGACAGTGACACATGAGAATGTCAACGGGAAAGAAGTGGTACTCAGGGAGGCTACTAAACAGCCTACAATACCCAGGGAACTCTCCAGATCAAAGAACTATCTGACTCAAAGCGTTAGCAGCTAGCGGTCAGGTGGAGAAACACATTGTGAAGCCATTATTGAGCTCTGAGGGATGCTTTTACTCCCACGGAGACACAAACAGCCAGAAAGTCTAACAGACCATTCCCAGCATGTATCCGTGCTTCCTCAGAGCTGACATAAAGCCACATGATGAAATGTTCAAAAGTACAGAAGATGTTCTATCTGCAAATACACAAAACCAGTAACTATACAACTTACCTGATTCTATTTCTTCTGTGGAAGAGGTAGACATTAGGACGCTTGGTAGAGAATTTGGTGGAGTATCTGTCTTTATGGGTGTTAAGTTTATTCTCCTTGATTAGAAGAGTAAAGATTATAAAGGTAAAAATTCCTTAATATCAAAAGAATTGCTTATGCATGATACTAAGTTTCAAAACTACCAAAGGAGTTAACCAGGCCAGGCATTAAATTTAATGCTGTATGCAGGTATACAATAAGTAAGACTGCATTCACATGCTACATCAGACGGTCACATTGACAATACTCAGCTAGCTGAAACTGTCCACCATCTGCCAGTCTCAAGAGGCTGAATTCTGATCATGAGCAATGGCCAAGCATTGAGCAGACATGGTGTCTACTTACCAAAAGCAAGCACCAAAACATAGATAACTCTTGTTTATAAATCCAAAGTTTTCATTTCTAACATTTTAAAAACTATGGCTATAAGGAAGTTAGTAAGTGGTTTTAAAAAAATCAAGACACTAAAAGCAACTTAGCACCAGAGATACTTTTACCTAAAAAATAAAAAGTTTAAAAATACTAAGCTACCCTGCAGCAGTTAGCGTTAAACCTTAGAAGATGAAGTGAGAGTGGGTGCAGAGGTAGGGGTGGGATGGGAGGCTGGTGAGCAGGGCTCCAGCCAGAGAGGACAAATCCTCACAGCACAGCTGGGTGACACACCTGCCAACGGTGTACAGGGTGTGTGTGATCACACTGTAACCTGTACAAATATACAGTGTGATATTCCAGTGAAAGGTAAAATAAAACTGAATTTTTAAAAAGGCACTTGCTATAGTTTGGATAAGCAGCTCCCAGGAGGGGTGGGCCCAAGGGAAGGCCGTCACCTCAGTGAGGCAGACCTGTAAGGGGACACAGCCCCACCCCCACCCCATCTCTGCTTCAGGACTCAATGACAGCAGCAATCTCTTCTGTCCCTGGCTCCTGCCTCACACGGGCCACAGCAGGGGGGCTGAGTGATGAGCCCAAATCAGGATTTCCTCCTCACATACTGAATGCCTCAGCCTGTTACCATGTCACAATGAAGGACACTAACCAACAGTGCTCGCTTGATTTGCATGCATTCAGAAAGTGCTTGCTGCTGCCCAGGCCAGTCAGCCAGGAAGAGAAATGAAGAAGACATTTCCTATCTTGCAGGGCTCAGAATATAAGAGGAGCTGGGGGACTAATAAACACCTGCTACCAGATGTCTACTCAGAAAGGAGGGCTGAAGGGGCACAAAGACCACATTCAAATAGGTCTTTCAAAAGGCTCTAGGCCGAGCACTGGTGGCTCACATTTGTAATCCTAGCTACTCAGGAGGCTGAGATTTGAGGTATCACGGTTCAAAGCCAACGAATCTGTAACACTCTTATCTCCAATCCCCACCAAAAAGCTGAAGTACAGGTGTGGCTCATGTGGTAGAGTGGTAGCCTTGAGCAGAAAAAACTAAGGGACAGTGTCCAGGCTGGGAGTTCAAGTTCATATGAAAAATAATAATAAATAGATTGCTTCTCTATTTATATACCTCTCCTTATACTAAATAACACTAAAATGTTATTTGTTTTAGCAGAAAGTGAAAAAATAATAATAATAACAACTCTAGAGCCACCAAGAGGGGCGGGAACGGGTTTTCCCAAAGGTCAGACACAGGCCGCACAGGGCACAGACCTCAGCATACACTCAATGCATGACCCTAGGTCCTCTGAGAGATTAGAACTGTGCTGGTGTCAGAACGCCTGGCCACAGCCCCATCACAGGATGTGCCCAGCACGTGCCCATGCAGAAAAGCGTGTGCTTTGTCTCAGGCAGGACAGGCAGCTGCAGAGAACTGACAGACAGAAGGAGCGAGCCTTCGTTCTGTGTGTGAGCGTCACTGTCATGGACTGTCTATGATCATTCTGCAACAGTACTTCAGTCCAGTGGTCTTACCGCGGAGGTGTTTTGCTCCAGGCCTGTAAAGTGTTCAGCGTGACCCTCCGTGATGGGGGGGCTCTGGGGTTCTGACTGTTGGGCTGCAGGATCTTCTCCTCTGAAGGGCTTTTGACACCAGGTGTGACTGGTGACATGTCCTTGACAGCTGCTGGGGCTGGAGCAGGTGTGCTTGGCAGGGGCGATGCCCCAGGGCTGCTGGAGTCTTGAGCTCTGCTGGCCAGGCCTCCTTCGGCTGGTCTGGACCCTGGGGAAGCCCCCTGCTGCATCTGACTCTTGGTTTTCTTTGCTGTATCGGGAGTTCTCACCGTCAACACTGGCTTCTCTTTCAGTGGAATGCCAAGTTCATCTTTCTCAAATGTCACAAACGAGCAATAACCATCGGTAGAAGAAATGGCCAGGAAGGCTCCATCGCTGGACCTGTGTCCCCAAAGCAAGGGAAAAAAGGGGCTGTTACTAAAATCTATGGCTATGCTTAATGGTTTCTTGACTAGTTAGGAAATGGAAGTTCAAGCAAAATCACCACTTTGACAACAAAATTCAGGAAGCACAACCAGGCAAGTGTGGTTTGTGCAAACATCCCAGGCACGCCGTTTCCTGTTCTACTCCCATCTTAACTTCCCACTTCAATTCGAGCTATGTGCACTGCTACCAATGCTCACCTGGGGTAAGATGATCTTTTTCCCCAAGATGAAACGGAAATTAAAAGGAAAAAAGTTATTACAAAGGGTGGGTAGGGTACCAGTAGCTCACACTTCAGAGTATGGCAGCCTGGAAAGAAAAGTCCCCAAGCCTCCATCTCCAAAATAACCAGCAAAAAGCCAGACTGAAGGTGTGGCTAAATGGTAGAGCACCAGCTGAGCAAGCAAGCTGAACAAGTGCAAGTCCCTGAGTTAAAACCCTTGAACAGGCAAAACAAAAGAGAAAAAACAAAAACAAAAGGTCTCAACCAGAGTGAGTGTGGCACCAAGCAGGCGGCAGAGGCTGAGCAAGGGCCAAAAGTGGCAGGGGAAGGGCAGAGTGCCAAGTGACATTCCAGGGACAGTCCTGGATCTGAGGTCTTCCTGGGGGCTGTCAGGTGATGGCCTCCTCTCGGGGACCCTGGCCCTCGATGTGGGAGTTTAACCATCCTGGGAAGTACCGTGCAGGGAGGAGGCAAGCCCCTAGGCAGGCTGGGCCCAGTCTCCCCTTCCGTGTGAGCACCTCGTTGTGGCCTGGGCGCCCATGCACTCACCAGGAGATATCGCTCAGCGTGTGGTAGTGGATGTTGGACACGTAGCCGAAGGGGAAGGGCTGCTGGGTGTCGTAAAGCAGCACCGAGTCCTCGGAGGCCACAGCAAACACCACGCGGTAGGGCAGTCTCAGCAGCTGCGTGCTGGGCTCCGGCGCCTTCTCTGCACAACAAACAGTGGGCAAGGAAAACACAAAATCCAGCTTCCCAAAGGGAAAGCCAATCTCCCAGAGCCTTCTCCTGGGGGCAGGCAGGACTTATTTACTAAAGCTCAGTTTACTGTAACATCTACAAAAGAATTTGGCTCCTAAGCTTATATACAAACAGAGAAGAGAAAACTAAATAGGCAGCCAGGGCAGTGTCCCAGAGAACCCAGGCACTGAGGTCCAAAAAAGACAAGAAAAGGAGAGAAGGGGCCGGGTACCGGTGGCTCACTCCTGTCTTCCTAGCTACTTAGAGGCTGAGATCTGAGGATCACGGTTCAAAGCCAGCTTAGACAGGTAAAGCCATGAGACTCTTATCTCCAATAAACCACTCAGAAAACCAGAAGTGGTGCTGTGGCTCAAATGGTAGCGCTCACCTTGAGCTGAAGAGCTGAGGGACAGCCCCCAGGCCCAGAGTTCAAACCCCACAACCAACAACAACTACAACAACAAAAAAGGGAAGCCTTCACGTGAGGAAGAACTTGAAATACTTTATCAACTGTCTTCAATCCTCTATCCAATAAATGTATTGTTTACATTAAGGATTAAAAGGTTAAAAATGGCTTCCGGTTCCAGCCCTAGGGTAAACAAGGACTGGTTTTGTTTTCCAAATGGAAGACACCAAAATCCCGAGGACTGGCCTCCGGCGGTGAGGCCCAGGGTCGCCAAGAGAGGGGAGCAGCCAGTCAGGCCCACCACTGCCTCCACTGCCTGGCACCTACAGCAGAGAGCCCCGGCAGGCCTGAAGGGTCCTCGTTGAGAGGCCAAGATGGGAGAGTGCCAGCGCTCGAGGCCTCTCCAGGCATCAGCTGAGTGCGGGCCAGAGCTGGCCTGTGAGGATTCAACCTCGGCTGGCTGGGCCTACCAGAGGAGCCAGGCCTGAGGCTCACCCAGGCCAGAGGGCACAGGGGTCCCTGGGGGCTGGACAGCAGCCCAGGGGAGGGAGGGCTGAGAAGTTGCTGGAGTTCTGCTGCGTCCTTGCACAGGAGAACCACAGCTAATGACATCCTGTGCATTTCAGAAAGGCTAACCGAAGGATTTTTTTTTTATCGGTGGTGGGCCCTGAACTCTGGGCCTGGGCACTGTCCTTGAGCATTTCCGTTCAAGGCTAGCGTTCTACTACTTGAGCTGCAGCACCACTTCCGGCGTTTTCTGCTTATATGATGCTGAGGAATCGAACCTAGGGCCTCATGCATGTGAGCCACCTTCCCAGCCCCTGAAGAATTCTTTTCAATGATTTCACAACAAAAATTGCTGTTTGAGACGCATACACCCTGATGTGGAAGTTATACAATTATATAATTATACAATAAAAATGTACCAAAACTATCATACAGAGCTGGATGCAGTGGTTCACATCTGGAATCCTAGTTTTTCAGGAGGCAAAGATCGGGAGGACCAAAGTTCAAGGCCAGCCTGAGTAGTAAGCTCATGAAATCCCATCTCAACCAGTAAAAGCAGAGTATGGCTGTTCATGCCTGTGCTAGTTATGTGGGAAGCATAAGGAAGCGAATGGTGATCTAGGCTGGCTCAGACAAAAATTAAGACCTCATTTGAAAAATAACAAAAACAAAAAGGGCTGGGGATATGGCCCAAATGATAAAGCCCCTGCCTACCAAGCAAGAGGCCCTGGGCTCAATCACCAGTACCGCTAAAAAATTCAAAATAAATACATAAAACATAACATATTGGGCTGGGAATGTGACTTAGTGGTAGAGTGTTTGCCTAGCATGCATGGGGCCCTGGGTTTGATTCCTCAGTACCACATACACAGAAAAGAAGTGGCCCTGTGGCTCAAGTGGTAGAGTGCTAGCCTTGAGCAAAAGAAGCTCAGAGACAGCGCTGAGGCCCCAAGGAATTCAAGCCCCAGGACTGGCAAAAACAAACAACAATAAACAACCTAACATATGGTACCCCATCAATATGACAACGTTTAGTAAGTAAACTGAACCGAGTCCATATACTGACCCTTTCCCAGTGGACAATCCAAGCTCCCCACCCCCACTTAGCTTGAGAACAGAGCAGCAGCATTGCACACGGACCCTACCTGTTTCTACGGCTGGCCTCAACTCAAAGTAGACTGGACAGCAGCGAACAGCCAGTGTGGCTTTTCCGGGGCAGGGAAGATGGGCCAGGGGCCTGCAAGATGACCACAGTTAGAGGCCAGCCGCTATTCTGCAAAGGCACAAGGGGCAGTCTCCATTCTAACGGTTTCAGTTGCATACCTTTTAAGGTTTTTCCTGGAGAAAACGTATGTTGTGTTCATTACATTCTCACCAGATTCCACACATCCAGCTAGGGGGCAAGGAAAGGGGGGACACAGTCGGTGTTATTATACTAAACCAGTTCCCAGAAAAAGCCCAAGAGCCTTCAATTCAATTGGGCACATGATATTTTTCCCTCAAGTAATATTCTGTGGTTCTGATTCAATAATGATGATGACGATGTAGTTGTACAAAGGGATTACAATTCCCTAAGTCAGGCTATGAGTACAATGCTTCTTGGTCAATGTCACCCCTTCCTTCATTCTCTCCCATTTCCCCCTCCCGTCCTATGCTCAATTTCCATAGTGTTTTTGATTCTGAGGACACACCCAATTATACTGTCATGATCTGTCACTCCTTGCTCCATACCTACCTACCTGTCCACACTAGCTGAGGGCTCACAGTCCCTGGGACACTGGGGCAGGAAGGCCAAGACGTTGGAAGGCCTTGTTAGCAAACGCCTTCCTTGAGACCTGCGCTGGTGACGCGCTGTGACTGTTTGTGGCCTACATTCGGACGCTGGCTGAGACTCTGGGCTACCCCATGGCTGCCAGGGGCAGCCTGGCCCGGGCTTCTACCTCGGCCCCCAGCAGCTCTAGAGAACAACTCTCCTTTTAGTGTTTTCCTTGTTGGTGTTGTTCTTGCCGGTTCTTCTCTTTCCTTTTTTTTGGTACTGGGGCTTGAACCTAGAGCTTCACTCCTGCTAGACAAGCACCCTCCCCGGTCCACGTTCTGACAACTCTGAGGGGTCGCTACACTGATGCACAGCAGCCCTCTCTTCCATGATTTCCCACCAACTCAACCTGCTCTAGCTTTGGCCAAATGACAGTTCTACTTCAAACACAAACAGGCCTTTCATTTCTTTAAGGATGTCTAAGTTTCTAGCCAAAGCTCTTCCTCATTTATATATTTTTTATTTTTATTTTTTTATTTTTGTTGGTCATGGGGCTTAAACTCTGGGCCTGGGCGCTGTTCCTCAGCTCTTCAGCTCAAGGCGAGCGCTCTACCACTTGAACTACAGCGCCCAGTTTTCTGGTGGTTTATTGGAGATAGGAATCTCTAGGTCTTTCCTGCCCCGGCTGGCTTTGAACCTCGATCCTCAGATCGAGGTTCAGGAGGCTACTCAGCCTCCTGAGTAGCTAGGATTACAGGCGTGAGCCACCAGTGCCTAGCTGCTCTTCCTCGTTTCTAAAATAGCACTCTAGATTTTCTTGCACGAGTGTTTTTTTTTTTTTTTTTTTTTTTTTTGGGTCCGGTCGTGGAGCCTGAACTCTGGGCCTGGGCGCTGTCCCTCAGCTCTTCAGCTGAAGGCTAGCACTCTACCACTTGAGCCACAGCGCCACTTCCGGCTTTTTTCTTATGTGGTGCTGAGGAATCGAACCCAGGGCCTTGAGCATGCAAGGCAAGTGCTCTACCACAGAGCCACCTTCCCAGCCCCACGAGTGTTGTTTTTATATTTACATTTAAGTACTGAATTCACCTAGAATTTATTTATATTTTGCTGGTACCAGGGTTTGAACTCAGGGCCTCAAGTGCTTGGCTTGCCTGCTCAGTTGGCACTCTACCACTTGAGCCATGCCTTCAGTTCTAGTATTTTGCTGGTTAGGAATCTCGAGGACTTTTCTGCCAGAGCTAACTTGGAACCTTGACCCTCTAGGTTCCAGCTTCCTAAATAGCTAAGATTGTAAGTGTGAGCCACCAGTGTCCAGCTTAAATAGTAAAAAATTCTAAATTGCAATCTGCATGAGACTTCCTCTCTCAAAATGGATAGATCATTAGAATCATTAGTAAATCTTTTGAAAGTTCCAAAAGGTACAACACCCACCCCAGACTAACTTAACGACCATGTGAGAGGTCACAGGCAGTCCTAGCCCTGGAAGGACCTGGAAGGACCACCACACGGACAAGTTGGCGATAGCTGCTCTGAGTGGACTTCACTGAGCTCAAAAGCAGTAGAAGTCCCTGCTCTGCCATCCACCCTTAAATCAAACACTGTCAAACACACCTGGTGTGAGGAGCAAAGATCCATCAGGGGTGAAACTGAGTCTACGAAAGAAGGACTTCATGCTGTCATCATGAAACATCCGGTAACTTCTTGCCTGTGACACAAGAGGTTTAGAAGTCATGCCGAAGTCATGATAAAGGCATACTGATTACTGACTTAGTAATACATGAAACAGAAGCACATTACAACCAAATAATCACGTAAGCCTGCAAAGTAATCATTCATGGGAACCCATCACTCACATTTGCTAAGTAAGCCTATGCATGTGTGCATTTGGGTGGTTGCAAAATTATTTTTTCAACCAACTGTAAGAACACACAGTGCGTGGTCAACAGCGCTCAGTCTAGGGAGAGGACTGGGAGATGCAGGAAGATGATCAGGGGACCTCTCTTTCACCCGCTGTGTAGGACAGCTGTGTCACCATTTACCGACACTGTCAACACAGCCTTCGGTTCTCAAGAACCCAAGGAAGCAGGGACTACAGACATGCGCCCTCAGTGCCAGATGCAGCCTTACCTTGGAGCCTAGGCACCAAGTCCCTTTGCTGCCTCCACAGGTGACTTACTCCCTTCACTTGATGTATGTGTGCCTGCATAATCTCCTAGATCCTTCCTCTTCCTAATACGAGCCCGATGGCTGGTCTTTGCTTTCCACTGACCTGTCACATGGTGTCCAGCCTTCCTTAAGAGTCACTGCTCAATCCTCGCTACACCCTGGAATTGTGGGCCGCGCTTATCTCTGCCAGGTGAATCACACCCTAGGCAACCATGCTTTCCAGGTGGTCCCTTGGTGTCAGAGCTATTTGTCCATCAAAAGCTCTCCACTGGGAAGGTCAGAAGCTCACACCTATAATCCTAGTAGCAGAGGAAGCTGGGATCTGACAGGCATGCTTCAAAGTTGGACTGGGCAGAATAGTTTGAAAGACTATCTCCAATTAAGAAGCAAAAAGCTGGACCAGAAGCATGGCTCCAGTGGTGAAATACCAGTTGTGAGTAAAAAAGCTGAGCAAGACCATGAGGCCCTGAGATGAACCCCACTTCAGGCACATACACACACAAAGCAAGCTTTGCCCTGTTCTGATGTCCCCACCTTCATACAGTATGGCCCGGCTCACATATTAACTGAGCCTTCATGTCCCAGGGGAAGCTTTAGTGAAGCCCAAAGCTCTAAGGTCAATTCCCAGTCCCATCAATAAATTGATCAATAAGTAAAACAAAGTTCTGTCGAGAACTGTCAAAGTGTCTGTACCTCTCCTTCGGCCCCTATTCCGGACAGCATCTTTGACACATTGAAAGCCACACGTTTCTTCTGCGTGCTGTACACGCGCAGTACCCTGCCAGAGCACACAAGTGTGAGTTTTGCCTCAGGTAATTGAAATATGTTTCACATAGAAGCAATCTGCACCCATCTATGACACTCCCCCCCCCAAAAAAAACCGTTCTCAGCCTGTGGAGCACAGCTATTCACATTGCTAACTAGGACTAAGCCACAGAGCCAAGGAAACATCCCAGTCAAAGCAGGTACTAACAATATAAAGGACACTGTGGTAAAGAAATATGTCGGACTGGTGCTGGTGTCTCACACCTATAATCCTAGCTACTCAAGAGGCTGAGATCTGAGGATCGCAGTTCATTTATTTTTCATTCAGTGTTTCTTTTCAAGCAGGACATACCAGAGTCCTGGTCTGACTTTTCAGGTCTAGGACATCTGGCCCTGTGGTGATTTATACAATTTACTGAAGTTTGTTTTGTGTTAAAAGATCTTGCTTGTTGGAGTAAGGAAAACTGCCAGTAAATATGGCTTCTGTTATTTTGTTTCTATTTGTTTTCTTTTACAGTTCTGGAGATTAAACTGAGTTTGCTAGGTAAGTGTTCTACCACTTGAGCCACAATCTGACTGTTAAATATTATTATTTATATATATATTATTATTTCCATTAATCAAACTGGTACTCCAGATCTCCTGAAAGTCAGAAAATGCATGGCATTCACAATATAGCTGGGGGGGGTGGTCTATGAAAGATAAGCACTACCTGTACATGTTGTGTATTTGTTGTGATGGTGCGGTGATTTGAACTCAGAGCCTTGCCCTTGATAAACAGGTGCTATACCACTTTGAGTCATTCTACTAGCCATTACCTAGTGCTTTTATTCCAGGTTTATATGGAGTTCAATTTTTTTTCTCTCTCTCTCTTTTTTTTTTTTGCCTCTCCTAGGGCTTTAACTCAGGGCCTGGGCACTGTCATTAAGCTTTTGTGCTCAAGGCTCCAGCTCCATTTCTGGCTTTTTACTTGGAGGTAAGAATCTCATGGACTTTTTTGCCCAGGCTGGCTGTGAACCATAATCCTTAGATCTCAGCCTCTGGAAGAGCTAGGATTATAGGTGTGAGCCACCAATACCCGACTGAGTTCAGTTTTTGTTATTGTTGTTTTGTTTGTTTTTGCCAGTCTGGGGGGCCTGAACTCTGGGCCTGGGCGCTGTCCCTCAGCTCTTCAGCTCAAGACAAGCACTCTACCACTTGAACCACAGCACCATTTCTGGCTTTTTCTTGCTTATGTGGTGCTGAGGAATCAAACCCAGAGCCTCATACATGCAAGGCAAGCATTCTACCACTGAGCCACTTTTCCAGCCCTGAGTTCAGTTTTTAAGAAGGCACTCTTAGCCTAGCGCCAGTGGCAAAAAAAAAAAAAAAAAAAAAAAGGCACTCTTTAACCACTTTGGCTACTCCCCAGCCCTAAATTCAATTTTTTAAATTAACAATAGTTAGATGAATATTTGAAAAGACTATCCCACTAAATAATATATTTAGAATCCCAATTTTTAATTCTTTGTTCAAATAAACACAGTTAAATGCAATGAGTACCAACACAGCACAAGACTTCCTTGCAACAAAGGAAACAAGAACAAATGAATCAGGCTGGGAAGGTAGCTCAGTGACAGAGTGCTTGCCTTGCATACATGAAGCCCTGGGTTCAATTCCTCAGCACCACATAAGCAGAAAAAGCTAGAAGTGGTGCTATGGCTCAAGTGGTAGAGTGCTAGCCTTGAGCTGAAGCGGTGAGGGACAGTGCCCAGGCCCAGAGTTCAGGCCCCACGACCAAAAAAACCCAACAAACAACAACAACAACAAAAAACCCAGGTAAATCAAATCCAGGCTGTAATTTATCTCAGTAAAATTGTGATTACAAAGAGCTCTGCAAAAAATGTCAAGTAATCAAGAGAAAATGCACCAAATATTGACATACCTGTCACAACTCAGAGTAGCGATATACTGGCCCAGAGGGTCCCAGGTTACTCCTTGCACGTAACTTTTATGCTCATTAAAAATGGAAATCTTTTGTCCTACAAAACAAACCCACAAAGCATTACCAAAAGCTACTTGAGTACAAATTTGTAAATTAAAGTACTATTAAGTACTTAATTACTATTAAGTAAATTAAGTACTATTCCCTTTATCACTCAGCAGGCAGTAGGGGTGGGGCTCTGTTCAAAGCCCTGTGTCAATCCCAAACACTACTCCAAACAGCCCACCCTCAAGAGGTTCACAGAGCTGGGTGCCAGTGCTCACACCTGTAATGCTAGCTACTCAGGAGGTAGAGATCTGAGGACTGCAGTTCAAAGCCAGCCCAGACAGGAAAGTCCATGAGATTCTTATCTCCGATTAAACACCAAAAAGCCATAAGTGGAACTATGGATCAGGTGGGAGAGTGCTATCCTTCAGCAAAAAAAGCTCAAGGACAGTGCCCAGGCCCTGAGTTCAAGCCCCAGGACTGGTAATAAAAATACAGCCATACATCTATAGACTACTGGAGCCCACACCATGGTCTTCTTTCCCCTAATCCCTTCCTCACTGCCTCCATGTTACTCTGGAGTCCATGGGCCATGTGCCACCCAGGGATTCTTCTAGAAACATAAGCATGCAGACATGTGGCACTCAGATATGTTTAGGGTAAGATCTAAAATCCTCTCCAGGGTCCACTATGGTCTGTGTGACCTGCCCTTCATCTCAACTTCAGATGCTCCCCCCACACACACACATTTATCCCATCCTCTACTCGGAATGTGCAACCTTTACCACAGGACTTGTGTTCTGGCTGCTCCCATGGCAACAGTGCTGGGGTGCTCGTCTCATAGATGATGCAACAATTTGCTCCCTCACTCCACTCATCTCTGCTCATACTTCAGATGCTCTGGTAACTGCACACAGCCCTTTAGCACTAGCAGTCCCATCCGTTCATGCCTGGCATCCTCATCTATATGTAGTTATTTTGTTCCTGTGGTTTCCAGCACTTGCACGCAGAAGCACCCAGCACGCTGTGAGACAATGTTCAAACTCACTGCAACTCGCTTAGGGGCATGCTGGATGACTGGCCTCACGGACACTGATATGTGTTGGACACGAAGACAATGCCACTCACTTGCCTTGCTTTGGCATCTGCTGCTAGTTCTGTTTTGTTTTTGTTTTTTTTGGGGTCCGGTCATGGGGCCTGAACTCTGGGCCTGGGCGCTGTCCCTCAGCTCTTCAGCTCAAGGCTAGCGCTCTACCACTTGAGCCACAGCACCACTTCCGGCTTTCTTCTTTTTGCTTATGTGGTGCTGAGGAATCGAACCCAGGGCCTCATGCATGCAAGGCAAGCGCTCTACCACTGAGCCACCTTCCCAGCCCATGCTGCTAGTTCTGTAACACTGGAGCTTCTCACGTGCTCCTGTCCCCTCCACCGGAGCAGATCACGATGTCCTCAGCCTCCCAAGAACCCCTAGAATGAAAACCGACCCTCTTTCCTCGCCATTCAGGGCATTTTTACCTTCTCAAGGCCTAAGCTCACTGCCTGCCCCTCATCTCCACACCCAGAGGATGTATTTAGATTTTGCCTCTCCCAGGCACTGATAATTCGCAACACCATCGCCAAACTTCCTAGGTTCCATGGCATTTTGCACCAATCTGTCTCTTTCTGGCTAACTTCAGTTCACTGGAGAAATCTTTCATACAACTCTTGGAAGTAAAGCAGGCCAGGACATTCCTTCTCCTGACAGGTCCATCAGCCTACCTACCTTTACTGACATCCCAGATGATGGCCGTGTTGTCCACAGAGGCCGAGGCCATCAAGTTCCCATCAGCTGCCCAGCAGATGTCATACACGTCCTCCAAGTGGCCCCTGCAGTCCAAAGACGACGGAGAAAAACAAGGAGACCACTATGATCTCAAACAAGTTATCAAACCCAGGAGATTCTAGAATCTCTAGGATAAAATCCTAGAAATCTCTAAGCCTACCTAGTAACAAGCATGTTCAAGAATATTTGTATCTTTCAAACAGATTCATTTTAGTGGGGTGCTGGTGGCTCGTAACTGTAATCGCAGCTACTCAGGAGGCTGAGATCTGAAGACTAAGGTCCAAAGCCAGTAGGGGCAGACAAACCCAAAAGACTCTTATTTCCAATTAACCACCAAAAAGCCAGAAGTATGGGGTCAAGAGGTAAAGAACTAGCCTTGGGCAGAAAAAGCTAAGCCTGAGCATGAGGCCAAGTTCAAGTCCCAGTTCTGACACAAAAAAAGATTCATTTTAGCTGGTATGATTATGAATACCCATAATCCCAACACTTGGCAGGCTGGGAGCAGGACAGGCAGTTCAGGGCCAGGCCAGGTTAGGTTAAACAGCAAGACCCTATCTCAAAAAATAGAAAAAAAAAAAAGATTCGTACTCAAGAAAATTTTATCAGACAGTAAAATAAAATCCATTACAAACATGTTTCTTTCTTGTTGTTTTTGTTTTGTTGGTCAATGAGGCTTGAACTCAGGGCCTGGGTCCTGTCCCTGAGTTTTTTTGTCAAGACTAGTGCTCTATTACATTAATCCACAGCTCCACTTACTGTTTTCTGGTTGTTAATTGGAGATTAAAATCTCCTGGACACTCTCTCTGCTCTTTTCTAGCTCTTTCTCAGCTCTTTCCTTCTCTTCTCTTTCCCAGCTCCCTTCTCTTTCCTAACTCTCTTTCCCACCTTTCCCAGATACTCTCTTTTCTAGCTCTTTTCTCTCTCTTTCCCAGCTCTCCCAGCTCTCTTTCCCAGGCCTTTCCCCACCATGTGGAGGGCCAAGATGGCCTGATGCCAGCCAGAACGATGAATAAAATCTCATGGACTTTCCTCTCTAGGCTGGCTTTGAACCTCAATCCTCAGATCTCAGCCTCCTAAGTAGCTAGTATTATAGGTGGGAGCCACTGGCACCTGCCTTACCGACATGTTTTTATCCTTTGTTGTCTTATGACTACCTGACATAAGTAAGAATTTAAGTTAGACATAAAGATAAAAGGTGGGTGTGGTGGCACATGTCTGTGATTTCAGGCTGATATAGAAGGATTGTGAGTTTGAGGCCAGAGTGAGCTATATATACCAAGACTCTGCCTCAAAACAAAGCCAAGTATGGTGGTACTGCCTATCATCCCAGTACTCAGAGGTAGACACAGGATGGCAAGTAAGGAGACATCCTGGATTACACAGAGAGTTCTACACTAGGCTGGGGTATAACAGTCTCAAAACAGAGGAACAAATAAAAGCAGATACAAAGATCAGAAGGCGTTTAAAGCATGCAGGTTGTAGAGATAACCATTCCCAGAGCCACCCCAGTTACCTCAGCGTTTTCACAACAGTCCAGTTCTCCTTATTCAGCTGAGCCTCGTCCTCATCCTGAAAAGCAATCTGTTCTGGCTCCTTGTTGTCGTTCACCTTCCACAGCAGAATGACAGCATCTATGCAGGGGGTCAATTGAATACATGCCAGCCGGACAACCCAGGAAGGTAGCTTAAACCTGCAATCCTAGCTACTCAGGAGGTTGAGATCTAAGGACTGTTGTTTGAAGCCAGCCAGGGCAAGAAAGTTTGTGAGACTCTTACTTCCAACTAACCACCAAAATGGCAGAAGGGGAGCTGTGGCTCAAGTAGGAGAATGCCACTCTTAAGCAAAGAGCCCAGGGACAGTGCCCAGGCCCTGAGTCAAGCAATCAATCAATGCAGGCTTCTGAGCCTTTAAGACCAAAGGACTTTGCAAAATAAGAGCTGTCCTGTGCTTCCTCCTCGCCAGGGCGAGTATGCACTTCCTGTCAGTTCACACCCAGGCCACACTCTGGACACTGTGGTACTGAACTCAGCCAAAACTGAGATTTCTGTTTTATACTGTTTTCTACACTATTTTAAAGTATGGTATAAAGGCTTATTCTTTTTGTGTTGGTGGTTCTGGGGTTTGAACTCTGGGCTTCATGCTCATCAGGCAGGCAGCTCTAATATTTGAGCTCCATCCCCTAGGTAGAAGCATAAAAGTATATTCTGCTGGGCGCCAGTGGCTCACGCCTGTAATCCTACTACTCAGGAGGCTGAGATCTAAGGATCTCGGTTCAAAGCCAGCCCGGGCAGGAAAGACCGTGAGAGTCCTATCTCCAATAAACCACTAGAAAACCGGAAGTGGCGCTGTAGCTCAAGTGGTAGAGTGCTCGCCTTGAGCTGAAGAGCTGAGGGACAGCACCCAGGCCCAGAGTTCAAGTCCCATGACTGACAAAAAAAGAAAGTATATTCTACATAAGCAAGAATAAAATAGAAACAAACATTCATGATAAGACCAGCCCCTAAAATGTTCCCAGAGACAAGAAAATGTGACCCTGAACACCACAGACATAAAACTCCCCATCAAAGCCAGAACCACTGCCCCAGGAACAAATAAAGGAGGAGCTGTTCTCGAATCCATCCTGAGGTTTCTAACACTGCCCGCTACTCCTTACTCTGACACACTCCAAAACGTTATTTTGCTGAGCTACCTAAATACTGATATTAGAAGAAAGCTAATTTGACTCAAATCTCATTTTTTTTTGGGGGGGGGCGCATACAAGGTCTTGCTACATAGCCCATACTGTCTTCAAACTCACAATCCTCCTACTTCAACCTCTTCCTCATTCCCAGTTCTAGGATTACAGGTGTTTCCCACCATGATCAGTTCATGACATAAGACACATAGGTATCAGGTTCTCAGAGGAATATGGAAATATAATACTCACCATCTCCTCCTGATGCTAAAATTCCCCCAGTTGGAGAAAACCGCACAACATTAACAGCTTTGGTGTGACGAGCAAGATTGGACAAAAATTCCACAATGGCTTTTCCATCTGGTCCTTTTTCAACCTTCCAGATCTGTTGACAGCAAAAACATTCACTAGGAAAACATACAGTGCTGCCGGGCACTGGTAACTCAGGCCTGTAATCCTAGCTACTCAGAAGACTGAGATCGGAGAATTGCAGTTCAAAGCCAGCCTGAGCAAACAAATCTGCAAGACTGCTATCTCTAACCAGCAAAAAGCTTTTAGTGAAGGTGTTGTTCAAAGTGGTAGTGCACCAGCCTGGAGTGGAAAAACCAACTGAAAGTACGTATCCGAGTTCACATGCCAAGAAAAAATTGTTAAACAATTCTATGCTTATTGCAAGGACAAAGTTGAATTCTCTTTGTGGAGACATTAAATGAATCTAAAGCATACAGCAGTAGCTGTGTTCTGTGCTGTCCTCCCTCCTACTTTTGTCTAGAACAAGGTGTCACCCCACGAGAAGCCACCATCACATTGTAAAATGATTGGCACCAATTGGCCACAAGGTAAGGAATGTTAGCATGAATGAAATCTCTTCATGTTTTCACTGTTTACTCCAAGCCCTGAGATTTTCCCAGGCTATACAACAAGGCATTGGGGTTGGCTGGCATTAGTTCTATGTATTCATTTATGTTCATTTATGTGTACCACTATTGGACTTGAACTCAGGGCTTTAACACCATTCCTCTGATTTTTTTGGCTCAAGACCAGCACTCTACCAGTTGAGCAAAAGCTCTACTTCCCTCTTTTTTGTGGTTAATTGGAGATAAGAATCTCAAGGCTGGGCTGGGAAGGTGGTTCAGTGGTAGAGCACTTGCCTTGCATGCTCTCGAGGCCCTGGGTTTGATTCCTCAGCACCACATAAGAAAAAAGAAAAAAGCCAGAAGTGGCGCTGTATCTCAAGTGGTAGAGCACTAGCCTTGAGCTGAAGAGCTGAGGGACAGTGCCCAGGCCCAGAGTTCAGGCCCCATCACGACCGGACACCTCCCCCCCCCCAAAAAAAAAAGAATCTCAGGGACTCTCCTGCCTGGGCTGGCTTTGAGAATCCTCAGATCTCAGTCTTCTGAGTAGCTAAAATTACAGGAACGAGCCACTAGAACCAGGCTTGATAAGTTTTACATGAATAAAGGAATGAAAATTTCAGCTCAAAGTAGGGTTTCTATGGATCTTATGATCTCTGCCTGTATTTACCCTGACAGCAGTGTCCACCCCGGCTGATGCCAGCCTGTGGATCTTCCCGTTTGTGTTGTGCTGGAAGTCCAGGCTGTACACAGGCTCCTTGTTGTGCCAGGCTATTTCACACGTGATGACCTTCATCCTCCCACTCTGGACTCACAAGAAGTTTCTCCTGTAGTGAGCAGAAAAACACCAGCAATAAATTATAGGACATTGTAGCAGTTTAAGTCTATTGAGCAAGTGCTTGCTTATCAGGAGCCCCTCCTAAATACTGTGAAGGCACCCAGCATGGGGAGAAGAGGCCAGAAAGTTCTGTTTCAAATGCTTCCTTGATCCCTGCCTTCCTCAAGTTCATGATTCTGCTACACCCAGAAGAACAAAATGAAAAACACCCAGGTAGACTGGGGATGGCGGCCTTGAGGAAGCATCCACAGGGCCCAAGAGGGGGCCTATATGGGGGTGGGGTGGGGCTGTCTACCATTGTTGGAAGGGGCTGCCTGAGGAGAAAATCACTGGGGAGGGGAACCAAGGGGATTAGTGAGGGATAGGTAGGTAGGGAATCACAGGGATGGGGGGAGGGGGGAGGAGCATCCCAGAAAAGGGAGTCTCAGGGGCAAGGAACCTGCACGTGCCAGAGGGCAGGATGGAACGGACATGGGCAGTGGACGGGAAGCCCCCTCCTGAGGGGACATTGAGGGGGAGCCCTTCCTCGGGGAGGAGACTGGGGGGGAGGCCCCTCCTCGGGGAAGGGACCCGGGGGGAGACAGTGGGGGGAGCCCCCTCGGGAAGCCCGGCCGGCCTAACAGGGAGGAGGTCACGCAGGGCCCCGGCAGGGCCGGCCACCCGCACGCGCGCCACTGCGGAACTAATCCCCTCCCCAGCAGCGGCCCGCGCCCCGCCAGTACCTCTTGCCTGGCTCGTCTCCTCAGAACCGTGGAATTTGGGGGAGGTCACCAACTCCAGAAGCCGAACCTGCAGGGACGCGCCGAATCCGCGGCGCCGCCACCTCCCGCCGTCGCGCGCGGCGCTTCCCGCGCGCCGCAGGCTCCACCCCCTCGTGGGCGGGGCTAAACCGAGGCCCGTCGCGCGGTGGGCGTGGCTATGGCGCTATCCCGTCTTCTAGCGGGCCGCCCTCCAGAGACCTGTGCAGCGCCACCGGTCGGTGGCGGTCATCCGTCCACCGGAGCCGGCAGGGTCAGGCCCCGACACGGCCCGGGGGAAGACAGGCAGCTGATTCTTTTTTTTTTTTTTTTTCTTTTTTTGGTCGGTCATGGGTCTGGGCGCTGTTGCTCAGCTCTTCAGCTCAAGGTGAGTGCTGTACCGCTTGAGCCACAGCGCCACTTCCGGTTTTCTGGTGGTTTATTGGAGATAAGTCTCATGGACTTTCCGGCCCAGGCTGGCTTTGAACCACGATCCTCAGATCTCAGCCTCCTGAGTAGCTAGGCTGGCAGGCGTGAGCCACCGGCACCGGGCTGAAGGTACGTTGTGAGCCTTTTTGCTCGAGGCTGGCGCTCTTCCGCGAGAGCCACAGCCCCACTGCCAGCTCTATGCTGGTTAATTGGAGATAAGACTCTAGGGGACTTTTCTACCGAGGCTGGTTCCAAACCGCAATCCTCAGATCTCAATCTCCTGAGTAGCTAGGATTACGGGCGTGAGCCACTGGTGCCCACTGCAACCCTGCTATATTAGCTGGGATTCTGTGAAACAGGCTAACCTGGGAACTTGGTTGAGATGAGATTCTGGCAATCAGTACTCTCCATATGGTACCAGCAGGCTTTGGGCCTTCAAGGCCGAAGGACTTTGCTAGATGGTGGCTGCCCAGTGCAACCTCATGAGGACAGCCCATGGCCTCACCCAGGGCATCCTGCTCAGCGCCTTGCCTCTACACACATACAAGCACACCCCCTACACCAAACACATCTATGCCTTTTTATACAACGGCTTCTATAATGTTGTGGAACATACAGAATTGTGCAAGGACTTAGAATGTTGCTCACATTACATTTATATTAACAGATACGGTTATAAACACTGCTTTGAGGAGGTTGGCTTCATGCTTGCGTATTACTTTATGCCCCAACAGCCAAGGTCATTATTGCTGGTTCAGCTTTTCCTGTAACTGGGATGAAAGGCATGCCCCACCATGCCCAAATTGGCAAGGATGGGTTCTTTCACACTTTTTGGTCAGGCTGGCATTGGAACCTTAGTCTGACAGATCTCTGCCTCCCAAATGGGTTTGTAAGTGTGGGAAATGACATAGAATTTGAAATTTTAAAGAATCAATTAACAGGCAAAGATAAATACAGGAAGCCTTTTCAAGTAGGGAAAGGTTTAAGCTAACAAATAGGCCTAAAAGGCCAGAAAACAGCTAATATGATGCATTACTTTTTTTTTTTTTTGGCCAGTTGTGGGGCCTACACTCTAGACCTGGGTTCTGTCCCTCAGCTCTTCACCTCAAGGCTAGTGCTCTACCACTTAAGCCATAGTGCCACTTCGGGCTTTTTCTACTTGAGTGGTGCTAAGGAATCAAACCCATGGCCTCTTGCATACAAGGCAAGCGCTCTACCACTGAGCCACCATCCCAGCCCTGATGCATTACTTTTTAAAATGCATTTTTTTTCTGTATGTGTGCTGGTACTAGAGCTTGAACTCGGGGCCTAGGTGCTATGCCTTACCTTTTCACTAAAGGCTATTATGCTACCATTTGAGTTATAACTCCACTACTGCCTATTTGGTGCTTATTTGGGGGTAAGACCCCCATCTGCTCTGGGATCAAGCCACCAGTTTGACTACACTAATTTCAAAGTATGTGATGTGGAGTGCAAGATTAGAAGCTTCTAGACAGGAGGAAGTAGTGGACAGGTTACTTCTTGTACACTAGGCCCCTCTCCTCCCCCATACAAGGCCTTAGTCAGCCAGCGCTCCCCACCTCTGGCTCAGATGGGACACTCTAGCCCCAGTTTATCCTTAGAATGGACAGCCAGCCTACTCCATCTGGATCCCACTGCCCAGGCAGGGATTGGTTCAGGTTTTTGCTAATCCCTGTGTGGTTTTGCCTGGTGATCAGAAGATCTGGTCACATGATGATATCCAACTGAGGGAATATATTTCAGTTCCAGGGCTGGAGGAGAGGCCTCTCTCTCCTGCTAGGTATCCATCCATGAATATAAATCAATCAATCAATCTATCTATCCATCCATCCATCCATCCACCCATGCATCCATCTATGCACGTATCATCCCTCCAGAGACATTTAGGGGTTTCCACTGTTTGGCTGTTGTGGATGATGTACCTCGAACATGACTTTACAAATACTTCTTCTCATGTTACTCTCTAATTGGGAAACACCAGTAAAGCCTGCACCAGTTCCATAGGAAGTTTGTTCTAAAGCTCCTAAGATCAAAGACAAAAATCACTCAATCATCTTAATCCAGACAGAAAGTCTTTAACAATGCAACATCCTTTCATGATAAAAACTCTGAAGAAACTAGGGATGCAGAGAATGTACTTCAGTATATTAAAGACTGTGTATGACAAACGCATAGTGAACATCAAACAAAATGGGAAAACCTGAAAACCATTTCCACTAAAGGAAGGAACAAGGTTAGGGTGTGTGTCCACTTGCTCCATTCTTATTTAGTAAAATATTGAAATTCTAAGCCAAGGGGGAGAAAGCCAAAAGAAGAAATAAAAAGGATCTGAACAGGGAAGAAGTCACATCCACTTTATTTTCAGATATGATTCTATATGTATGAGACATAAATATTGCACCAAAAAAGTCTGAATCAGGTAAACATTTTCAGCAATGTAGTACGATAAAGGTCATCCTACAAAAATGAATAGCTCTTCTATATCCCAGCAATAAACAGGCTGAAAAAGGTATCAGGAAAACAATTCCATTCATAATAGCCTAAAAACACACAGGTAGAAACAACATTGAAGAAAAAACGTTGAAGACACCAGTATATGGAAATAACTCCCATGTTCATAGATTGGCAGAATATCATGAAAATGGCTGTATTATCAAAAGAAACATACAGATTCAAGGAAATGCTAATTAAAGTCCCAATGTCATTGTGGTAATGGAAGAAATCCTAAAATTCACATGGAAATATAAAAGGTCCTAAAAAGCAGTTGTGCCAGGGATGGGGATGAGGTAGAGGGTGGCTCATGCCTGTAATCCTAGCTACTCAGGAGGCTGAGATCTGAGGATCACGGTTCACAGCCAGCCTGCACAGTAAAGTCCATGAGACTCTAATCAATTAACCATCAGAAAACATGAAGTGGCACTGTGGCCCAAGTGGTAAAGCGCTTGCCTTGTGCTGAATCGCCCAGGGACACCACCCAGGCCGAGTTCAAGCCGCACAACTGACCAAAAAAAAAAAAAAAAAAAAAAGAACAGTTGCAATACTGGGTGTCAAATTGTACTAGAGGTGGTGAACGTAGCTTAGTGGTAGAGTGCCTGCCTTGCATGCATGATACTCTGAAGCTCTGGATTAGATTCCTCAGCACCACATAAAAAGAAAAGGCTGGGAAGTGGCACTGTTGTTACTCAAGTGGTAGAGCACTAGCCTTGAGCAAAAGAAGCTCGGACAGTGCCCAGGTCCTGAGTGCCACAGTAACAAAATCAGCTTGGTACTGAGACAAAGATCAGTGGAACAGAATAAAAAACCCAGTAATAAAATACACAACTATAACCATTTGATCTCTGAGAAAGAAGCCAAAAGCATACACTGAAGAAAGGAAGACAGCTTCTTCAATTAAACCATACTGCGAAAAGTGGCTGCTGGAGTGCAGAAGGAAAGTAGTCCCTTATCTGAGTGGGCCAAAGATTTTAATACTAGACCTGAACTCTTAAAAAGGTAGGGAAATCTCTGGAAGATATAGTTATAGGTTCTTCTTTTCTTTTTTTGTCCAAGACTGGAACTCAAATTCAGTATTTGACACTTTTGTTCATTGGCTGGCACTCTGCCACCTGAACCATGCCTACAACCCCAGCAATTCGTTGGTGTTTTTTTTTTTTTGGTTTTTTTTTTTTTTGCCAATCCTGGGGCTTGAATTCAGGACGTAGGCATGGTCCCTGAGCTGCTTTTGCTCACGGCCAGCACTCTACCACCTGAACCAGTGCCACTTCTAGCCTTTTCTGTTTATATGGTACTGAGGAATTGAACCCAGGGCTTCATGCATGCAAGGCAAGCACTCTACCACTAAGTCACATTCCCAGCCACCAGCAATTATTTTCTTAATAAGATTCCAGCAGCCAAAAAATAAGAACAAGACTGGATATTTCCAATTTAAAGGTTTCTACATGAGCCAGGCACTGGTAGCTCATGGCTGAAATCCTACCTACTCAGGAGGCTGATATCTGAGGATCTTGGTTCAAAACCAACCTGGGTAAGAAAGTCTGTGACTTTTTTTTTTTTTTGCCAGTCGTGAGGCTTAAACTCAGGGTCTGGTTGCTGTTTCTGAGCTATTTTGCTCAAGGCTAGCGCTCTGAGCCACAGCACCACTTTTGTTTTTCTAGTGGTTAATTGGAGGTAAGTCTTACAGACTTTCCTGCTACGGATGGCTTTGAACTCAGAGCTCAGCCTCTTGAGTAGCTAAGACAACAAGTGTAAGCCACCAGCACCAGGCTTGTGAGACTCTTATCTCCAATTAACCACTAGAAATCCTTAAGTGGAACTGTGGCTCAAAGTGGTAAAGCGCTAGACTTGAGCAGAAAAAAGTTCAGGGACAGTGCCTAGACCTCATGATTCAAGCCCCACGATCACCAACAACAACAAAGTTTCTATACATCAAAAGGAACAATTAGTAGCAGTATTTTTTTTTTTTTAACTTTTGTAGTCCTGGAGCTGAATTCAGAGTCTGAATTCACTGTCCCTAAGCTCAAGTCTAGTGCTCTACCACTTGAGCCACAGCTCCACCCTTGGCTTTTTTTTAAAATGATTAATTGGAGATAAGAATCTCACAGACTTTTGTGGCTTTGAACCATGATTTTCCGATCTCAGCTTCCTGAATAGCTAGGTTATAAGCATGAGCCACTGGCACCCAGAAGAGAAAATCTTTGCTAACTATTCAACAGTTAGAGGATTAATATCCTATAATATACAAAGAGCAAAAAAAAAAAAATAGAAATCATATAACCCAGTTAATAAATGGGCAAATGAAAACAATGCTCAAAGAAATAGAAATAACTGGTAAATATATGAAATGTTCAATTACTAGCTAAAAAGGAAATGCAAATCAAAACTAAATTGAGATTCTATTTTACCCAAATTAGAAGGGCAATCAAGAAAACAAAAAACAAATTTCGGTGAGAATGTTAGGGTCTGGGTAGAAACATCGATGCATTGTTGGGGGAAATGTAAACTAGTACAACTACAGAAATCAGTATGGAGGCTCCTCCAAAAAAACCTGAAAAATCGACCTACTTTTGACACTATCATACACTTTGGGCATGTGTCTATATGAAGGAAAGCCAATCAAGATACAAGATACCTGCTACCCATGTTTACTGTAGCTCTGTTTATTATAGTTGAACTATGGAATCAGCAGCTAGAGGGGAAGGCCAGTGAGTACCTATTATTTACAGGACTCCTTGAGGGTAAACACAATTCACCTGGGAGGACCCAGATGACATTGGAGGCTCACAGGAAGGGCCCAGAAGCATGTCACATTACCCTCCTCTTGTAGCCGTAGCTCACTAAGCAAGTTCTGCCTATAGAGACCATGATTCTTTTGGTTTTACAGAAAGAAATGTATGTGACACATTTTCAACTTCATTATCTTGCTGGCATTTTGTTAAAGGATGAAGATATGCAAATATGTCTAAAGAATCAATTTAGTGCCAGGCACTGATGGCTCAGATCTGTAAGCCTAGCTACTAGGCTGGGAATGTGGCTCAGTGGAAGAGTACTTGCTTTGCCTAGCTATTCAGGAGGCTGAGATCTGAGATCACGGTTCAAAGCCAGCCCAGGCAGGAAAGTCTGTGAGACTCTTTCTTTTTTTTTTTTTTTTTTTTGGTCGGTTGTGGGGCTTGAACCGGTCGTGGGCCTTGGCGCTGTCCCTGCACTCTTTAGCTCAAGGCGAGCACTCTACCACTTCAGCTACAGCACCACTTCCAAGTCTGTGAGACTCTTATCTCCAATTAACCACCTGAAAACTGGAAGTGGCACTGTGGCTCAAGTGGTAGAGTGCTTGCCTTGAGCTGAAGAGTTCAGGGACAGAGCCCAGGCCCAGACTTCAAGCCCCATGACTGACAAGAAAAAAAAGAAAAAAGAAAATAGCCATATCAAATTTATTTTGTAAGAGTAGAAGCTAACCAAGAAAAGTGGTAAATTTCTGACCAATTTAAACATTCACACAACTTCTGTGACATACAGTACTGATTAGACCACGTTCTTCTGATGAAATGATATGTATCTCACAAACTGAACTAACACATTCTTTTTCTCCCCCTCTTCCTTCCCACTTTCCTCTCTCCAGAAAAGCTTAACTTTAAATTTGAAAGTTTTTGTTCAAAGTATAACTTGTAATTAAAACAGAAAACTGAGAATCTACTTGAGGGACTAATAACTTTTAGTGTAAAAATAATGTAAATCTATTTTTGAATTCTTTTTTAAAGTTAAAATTTGAGAGTTAGGTATCATACATTTTATTTTATTATGAAGTATATTCAATTTGGGACAGTTATAAGTGTGGCAAAAAATCAGTTTTAGACCAAAAACACATTTTCAATTAGTTGACCAAACACATAAAAACAAATTTCATTTATTTAATCTTTTTAGAAGGTACTATACAGTAAAAATTCAGTATTATATATGACAGACATGTAATTAAGTATACATAAAAGTTAAAATAAATAGCAATGATAGAATTTTGAAAAAAAATACACATTTTAATTGAGGAAAATATGATTCTAAATTATATACACAGTTTTGTACTTAATAGAAAGCTACCTTCTCTTTAAGATTGCACAAAACATGGGACCAATAAAGCATATTTCATGGCATGTAATACTATAATCCCAAGCCAGTTTGTTTCTTAACTCTAGGATATAAAATACTTACGTTTGCAATATAATAAAAGGTATAAAATATTGAGAAAAATGGCCTCCCTCAAGTCACACTCACCTGCAGTAAGCTCAGAACAGGTTTCACAGGAAATTTCACAAAAAGAAATAATATTCACTGTGCCTACCTCATGCTGAATAAACAGCCAAACACGGACCTTAAAATCATGGTGGTGGTCACATGATATTTTTAATACCGTATAAACTTGTGTTTAATCACAGTTGGCAATCTTAGCACAAAAAAAAAAAAATTCTAGGCAAAATAGAATTGGTTTTTGCTTACTTTATTTTTGTAAATAAAATACTGCGTCAATAGGAATTAGGAAATGAGAAATACTAGTCCTTCTGGGCATGATGGCCCTGTTTGTCTCCCAGCTGTGTGGGAGTGGTGACTAGGCAGAGTATGGTTCCAGGCCAGCCTGGACAAACAAGCCAAGCATGGTGGTACTTATTTGTAAGCCACCCCCTACAGGAGAGGCAAAGCCAGAACCAAAAATTCTATGAAGCCCTGGGTTCCATCCCTCAGTACCACATAAACAGAAAAGGCTGGACTGTGGCTTTCAAATGGTAGAGTGTTAGCCTTGGGCAAAAGAAGCTCAAGGACAGGGCCTAGGCCGAGTTCAAACCCCAGGACGGGCAGAAAAAAAAAAAAAAAAAAATTAAAACTATTGTAAAAGTGTAAACCAGGCCATGACAGCTTTGTGTGTTTATTGGTTCTGTATTCATGATTACTGTGTAAGGAAGACTGATGCAGGTGTCCTATGCTGTCCATTATGAAATTACACTTATAATGTGCTTGGTTCCATGTTACAATGATTTGTTCCAGTGACCCTTTCATCATTTCTAAACATGTTTTCTTGTTGCATTTCCCTTTGCATTATATTGCTTTGATAACTGTAATTCAAACCAGATGTGAAAGAGAACAAAAAAGAAGAAGAAGAAGAAGAACCTGAGACTCTATTTGAAAAAAAGGGCTGGGGTGAAGCTCGAGTGTTAGAGCATCTGCCCGGTGTGAGGCCTGAGTTCAGACCCCAGTACCATCAACACAAAACAAAAACAAAGAAACTAATGCTCATTTCCCTCAGACACTTATTGAGACTGATATTTTAAAACCTTACTTATAACTCTTAGAACATATCCATCTGTATTATGGCACAACCCCAACTTCAAGAAAAATACACTTTAGAGAACCAGAAAAATTGCACAAACCTTAGGAGCAACCTGAAAAGCTCTTGGTGAAAAACACCTAAGTTTCAAGGGCAATAAAAAAATATGTATGGGCTTAATTACAAATATTTACATTCAAAACACAATAAGTTAGCTAGTCAGCTGCTCAATACCAACGATTCACAGGTTTTTAAAATTATTATAATGTGTCCACAGTACTTGTGACCACATTTAAATGCATAGAATTTGGTAAAAATATGATTCTTCAGCCTGTAAAACAAGCAACAGCCTAACATGTCTGTAAAACAAAACTGTTACCTAACATACCTGTAAAACAAGATTGTTTACATTTTGAAGCATGTACAACTGAAAGAACTGAGCAAATATTTTGATCACACAAACCATCCTCTTAAGTACTACTTATTTCACTCATTTGCTCCACAACTTGTCCCAAAATCTCGTCGACAACATCAACATCATAGTTCACCTGCTGCAGATCAAGATCAGGCACAATCATGGCAAGAAGCTGTCCCACGTTAACTCGCAGAGATCGAAGCTTGAGGCTGTAAATACAAACATTAACCTTACTAGATGAGCATCCTAACAGATAGCTGTCATACAAGAAGCTACAAATCAAAACTCTGTAGAATGATAAAGTCAAGAAATGTAAAACCTTTCCTGAATAAGAGAATTTAATAATTCATTTTACCCATAAGATGCTAACCTAGATCCAAGTAAAGTGCTTCATAAAACTAGTGGCAGCCGGACTGGGAAGGTGGCTCAGTGGTAGAGCGTTTGCCTTGAATGCATGAGACCCTGGGTTCGGTTCCTCAGCACCACGTAAGCAAAAAGAAAAAAAGCCAGAAGTGGCGCTGTGACTCAAGTGGTAGAGCACTAGCCTTGAGCTGAAGAGCTGAGGGGACAGTGTTTAGACCCAAAGTTCAAGCCCCATGACCAAACAAAAACAAAACAAAAAACAAAATAACTAGTGGCTCAGTTTGGTTTTTACTCATACTTTGTTTGCAAACTGGAAAAACAGAATCTACACATTAATTATAGATGTGTTATGCCATACGAAAAACACATTTTTCTTTGAATTTCGGCTTCCTTTTGAACACAATTACCAAGCGTGATCAAATAAGCTTGCCAAACTGAGGTAAATAAAATGTTAAGCAAGCTTTTAAAAGTATAGTATTTCTCTGAGCTTGTTCTCAGGCTTACTGACTTTCCATTTATCGTGATTTATAAAGAATAGTGTCATGAAAAACTCTAGATTAAGATCATTAATATTGCCAGGTGCTAGTGGCTCACTCCTATAATCCCAGCTACTCAGGAGACTGAGTTCTAAAAACTGGTTTGAAGCCAGTCCAGGCAGACTTTTACCTCTACTTCACCAGCAAAGAGCTGAATGTGGAGCTGTGACTTACGTGGCAAAACACTAGCAGTGAAAAAGCTGAGTGAATAGTATAAATCTCTGAGTTCAAGACCCAGTGCCAACACATAGATACATATGCACACACACAGGCACAAATGCATACATCATGCACACGTGCACTCACAAACACACAAGGTAATTATGATCCTTCCATCCAAATATTTGAATGTCAACATTTTATCCTCAAAAGTAGCTGTATGTGATGACAAGCCTGTAAGAGATCCCAGCACTCAGAAGGCTGAGGCAGGAGGATCATGAATTTAAGGCCTGCATGGAGTACACAGCAAGTTCCAGGCCAGACTGGCTACACTGGTAGGCCCTATCTCAAAAACTTCAGCAAGAACAAAATGCACAACCAACACAATAAATCTAAACAGAAACTTGAACACATTTTGGATCTTACTGAGAAAGGATGGATAGGCATTCACTTACTATTTTGTTTTAATAGGATGTCTGAATAATACCTATTCTGGGACCATTTCTAGTTAATATTGTGATTTCCTACAAGATTACAGACAGACTGCATACAGTAAAAGAAGGGTAGGAACTCACTTAGGTAAAGTAAAAGAATCAGGTTGAAAATCAAGTCTCAAAAGTGTCCCCTCAGGGCAGGGAAGGTGGCTCAGTGGTAGAGTACTTGCCTTGCATGCAGGAAGCCCTGGGTTCAATTCCTCAGCACCACATAAGCAGAAAAAGCTGAAGTGGCATTGTGGCTCAAGTGACAGAGCACTAGCCTTCAGCTGAAGAGCTCAGGCCCAGGCCCAGAGTTCAAGCCCCATGACCAACCAAAAAAAGAAAAAAAGTGTTCCCGGTCATCTAGGCATGGCCAACTTCATATGTTCCTTCAAGATCTAGCTTAGTTTGTACTTTTCCTCAAAAATGTATGATATCACTCTAAATTCCCATTTCACTTAAACGAACTAAACTGCCAGCACTTTGCAGGGATGGGGTGTGACTTCTCTCCATTATAGTGGAGGGCAGGGGGTGTGGTGTTGAGGTGGACAACAATGGCATCTTCTGATAAATTTGTGCTCACAGATAATAAAACTAGCTTGCCAATCACAACTACAGCCCCAGCCAAGCTTCATGTAGATCACCTTTCCCTGTCTGTGTAATTCACAGCTTCCTCCATCCCGGAAGTGGAAACCTCTGCTCCTATTTGCTGACTTGTAGACTTCAACTGTTCAATTTCACTTTTCAGTTCTTCACACTGAGAACCAATCTGTGATTTCTCCAATGTTAGTAATTCAACCTAACAAAAAAAAAAAAAAAAAATGAATGTTGTAACCATCTTAACCACTGTTAAGATCCAAATATAAGCTAAGAAACATAGAGAACCACATTGATGAAATTAGAAGCTATTGAGGGGCTGCGAAGGTGGCTCAGTGGTAGAGCGCTTGCCTTGCATTCCTGAGGCCCTGGGTTCGATTCCTCAGCACCACATAAAGAAAAAAGCCGGAAGTGGCACTGTGGCTCAAGTGGTAGAGCGTTAGCCTTGAGCTGAAGAGCTGAGGGACAGCATCCAGGCCCAGAGTTCAGGCCCCACAACCGGACCCCCCCCCCCAAAAAATTAGAAGCTATTGAAAAACGAAAACTTTTCCTAGTGCTGAGGATCAAACCCAGAACCTTGTCCTTTTGAGGCAAGCACTCCATCACCAAGCTACATCCCCAGAATCCAAATGTCTCCTATAAACAAAGTTACGTTTGTTTATAGCTCTACTTCTACATCATTATTTTGCTTTTTTCTTGGTGGGGCCTTGCACTTGGTGGGCAGATGCTCTACTGCTTGAGTTATGTATCTACCCCTTTTACATCTTTTATGGGGGGGGAGGGGGGTTGTGGGGCTTGAACTCTGGGCCTAGGCGCTGTCCCTGAGCTCTTCAGCTCAAGGTGAGTGCTCTACCACTTGAGCTACAGAACCACTTCTGGTTTTCTGGTTGTTAATTGGAGATAAAAGTCTCATGGACTTTCCTGCCTGGGCTGGCTTTGAACTGTGATCCTCAGACCCCAGTCTCCTGAGTAGCTGAAATTTTCGGTGTGAGCCACTGGCGCCCGGCTTCCTTTTACATCTTTTTATAGTAAGAGAAACAAAATGTTCATTTTGCCAGGCACTGGTGGCTCATGTGTGTAATCCTAGCTACTCAGGAGGTGAAGATCTAAGAAAACCAGTTCAAAGCCAGCCCAAGCAGGGAAGTCCATAAGATTCTTACCTCCAATTAACCAGCAAAAAGCTGGAAATGCGGCTGTGGCTCAAATGGTAGAGTTCCAGCCTGAAGTAAAAAAGCTAAGGGACAGCACTCTGGCCTCAAGTTCAAGCCCCAGTAATGGCACCAAAAAAAGTTGTCACTCTATTAACCAAAATTCAGTGGTCTAGAAAGGAAAACACTAAGATACTATAATGGTTAAATATATGAAAGTCACAGTAGTTTTCATTTCATAGACACTCAATATTAAATTACAACACTGACTTTATACTGATCTGTATATAGTCTATCATTCAGCTCCTGAGCTAACCTATCATTAAGCATGAACTAAGTAGTTACATCAATGTTCTATCAGCAGATGAGGAAACATAACACCATACTGTGCCTTTTTTTTAAAGCAGGGAAATCCTTTTAGGTGCCACATAAAACGATTATATATAATTTTGAAAAGGACCTTCCTAAATCTGAGGTGGGATACATGCAGAGCCTGCCATCTGTGTCCTGATATCTGTTTTTCTCCTTCTTCCTCAGTAAAAGAACCCTTGAAGAGAGACTGCATTGTCCAGGCACCCATTTGCCAGATGAAATCTAAACAACCACTCTCTTTCTCCCTCCTGTAGCTTAGAACATAGATGCAATGGCTGACCTAAAGAGACACCCCAGTCACAGCTGCACCTTGAAAAGCAAAGCAACAATGCAAAAGTGGCCCAGATATCAGGTAACTGTGGAGCTGCCACTTTGGAGGGGTATAATGCCAGTTGTGCACATCTAATCCTAACAATGATTCATCTGTAAAATCGAGACATTAATACCTATTTATATAAAGTTATCAAAAGGTATGCTTACAGTGGGTGCAATGTCTAGATACTCTGAGTACCTAAGTGTCTAACAGGGATGATAGTGGTATTCTGGTATACTAGATATTGATATTCTGTTCACTGGAGGCCACTAACCATACTTGGTCAAATCTTACTATTTTTCAGCAATCTTTTCAATATACTGTAAGACCCCAATATGTCAGGATATGTCCCTATGCTTCCAAAGAGGCCCACTCCCCAGTTTAGAACAGAATAGTATTAGGATTACTGAAAGTATTCTAATGCAGAACTGGCACTAAACGTTTAAATGGCTGTGTGGATGCTATGACTTACCTCGCTTTTATACTGGTCCCTCTCGATAGTGCACTTGTCCAGCTGTCTAAATACATCATCGAGTTGCACAGCCATTTCATCCATCTCACTTTTACTCTCACTGTTAGAACAGTGACTGCATTCAGCCTTTATTTGTTGCAAAGCACTACACTGGTTTTTTAGCCTTTCTATTTCCTCCAAAGCTTGCTGATACTGAGATACTATAGGGTCTGGACTTTCAGATTTGCCATTAATACTGTCAAGTAAAAAGACACTGTCAGTTTCAGTAGACTGATGGCAAGTTTCCTTCTTTACATATTTGTCATTCATTTCCAGTATCCTCTGTTGTAACACCTTGATTTGGTCAGTAAACACATGACACTGTCTCTTATAATTATCTTTTTCCTGGGTAACTAAGTGTAGCTCATTTCTCAGTTCTTGCAACTGGCAGCCAACGTCATCTGCAGACTTACTGATGGTTTCCTGGGCCTCCTGTATCTTGGCTTCAGCATCTACACAGGTGGGCAGTATTGCTAGATCATTTCCTGCCCCTATCTCATCTTCAATAGCCTCTTCCTTTTTGACAACTAAAGTCGGTGCTTCAGTCTGGGTGGCTGCAGCAGTACCCTGATCACACTTATTTGTTGAACTTGTCTGCCCACAAAGTTCAGTACAGCCCACAAGCTGAAGTGCACTTTGTTCAGTGTGACTCTGTTCTGGCTTAACTTCAATGTCATGATCTACTGCAGGTTTGGGAGTACTGTTTTCTTCTAAGATGATGACATCTTCATCATCATCAACTTTGAAAGTTGAATTTTCAAACGTTTGGTTATTCAGTCTCCGATTCTTTGAATTCAAAATTGGTGAACGAGGAGAAAATCGCCGTTTCAGGCTGGAAAAAAAGTTTATACGAGATTATAAAATGTGAATATTGAAGACAACCAGAAGTTATCAATCTAACAAGCACACTACTGTAATAATTATATAATTATCTTGAGATTCTAGGAAATGCCATTGTTCACTTTAAAAAAAAACTGATACCATAATTTGAACTTTTGCTCAGTTGGTGCTCTAACTTTAGCCATGCCTCCAGCCAGGCTTTTTGCTAGTTATTCTGGAGAGGAAGTCTTTCATACATCTCTATCACGCTGCCAGTGACCCGGATCTCTGCCTCTTAAATAACTAAGATTATAGGCAGGAACTACTATTTCTGTCCACATTCACTGATCAAAGGAAAAATTTATAAAGTAAACCAGTATTTGCTAACATTTCATCTACAAGTTCTCTGACTCTAAAATGGACTCATTGTTTTCTTCATTCACATAGTTTCTTATAAATTTATCACGAGTACTGTGTCTCACACTAGTAAGATACCTATACTGGTTTGCTAGTTGGCCTTATGTGCCAGCCTTCTTGGTGTCAGGATTCACTTTCCATGAGTTTACTGTCTCATACTGAGATGGCACAATCTCCCACAGTATCTTCGGAAGGGAAGAGAGGACTAACAAATGTGAAATTCTACAAAATGAAAACATCTTAAGCCAAATATGGTGCTGCATGCCTATAATCGCAACACTAGGAAGCTAAGACAGAAAAAGATCGTAATTTCAAGGTCATAGTGAGGTCCCTGAACTTACAAAGGAACAAAAGCCAAGCACTGGTGACTCACACCTGTAATAAGAGCTACTGAGGTTAAGATCTGAGGATTGCTATTCAAAGCCAGCCCGGGCAGCAAAGTCTATGAGATTTTTATCTCCAATTAACCATCTAAAAATCAGAAGTGGAGAAGTAGCTCAAGTGGTGGAGTAACTGTTCTAAAAACTTTGAAATTTTCTCAAAAATTTTAAATATAAAAAAAAATTAAAATATTTTTATTGTTACAGGTAATTCACACTTTTCCTCCCAAAGATTTCTATTTATCTTATGGTGTGTAATGTTGTGACAACAGGTGTTGGAATGCATCTTTTTTATTTAGAAACACTCTACAGGTAGTGGAAATCAATTTTATTGTATTAACTTCTCTTCACCTAGTTCTTGTTCCCAATTTCCTACTCTGAGACTCCCTTACTCAGATGTTGTCCTCTTGGGACTGCTTTTTTTTTTTTTTTTTTTTTTGGCCATAGGGCTTGAACTCAGGGACTGGGTGCTGTATCTGAACTCTTTTTGCTCAAGGATAGCGCTCTACCACTTTGAGCCACAGTGCAATTTCTGGTTTTCTGGTGGTTAATTGGAGATCAGAGTCTCATGAACTTTCCTGCCTATGCTGGTTCTCAACTGCAATTCCCAGGTCTCAGCCTCTTGAGTAGCGAGGAATACAGGTGTGAGATATTGGTGCCTGGCTTGGGATTGTTTTGTTTTTTTTTTTAATCATCATCCATTCAGATTCTTTTTGGTGCTAGTCCTAGGGCTTGAACTCAGGAACTGGGCACTGTCCCTGAGATTCTTTTCTGCTCAAGGCTAGTGCTCTACCACTTGAGCCACAGCACCACTTTGGCTTTTTTTGAGAAGTTTGTTGGAGATAAGAGTCTCATGGACTTTCTTGCCCTGGCTGGATTTGAATCAAGATCCTCAGATCTCAGCCTCGTAAAATTACACTGTGAAGAACCAGCAGCGCCTGGCACCATTTATCCTTTTATTCTAAGGAACTTAGATGTTCATCACTGCTTCACTTCTACTCAATAAGTGTCCACTATTGTCTTCTAGTCCTTTTATTTTGGATTCCTATTTGAAGATCCCACACCTGGTGGTACTTGGCTATCTGAAGAAACAGACCAACTGGGGCAGAAAATCTGGGAGATTCTATCATCAATTAACCATGAAATTTTTAAAAAATGGAGTAGAAGTGTGGCTCTAGGGGTAGAGAACCAGTCATGAGCAAAAAAAAGTCTGGAGTAGCCCTAAGTTCAAGCCTTGGTGTAAAGGGGAAAAAAGTAGTAATTCTAATACTACATCGAAGTTCAGAGAGGTAACAATTTGATCAAGTCCCACATTTGATATTTAGTACTTTCTGTGAGTGGCAGAAGTGACAAAGTGATCTGTCCCTAAGACTTCTTTTTTTTTTTTGGGTCCGGTTGTGGGGCCTGAACTCTGGGCCTGGGCGCTGTCCCTCAGCTCTTCAGCTCAAGGCTAGCACTCTACCACTTGAGCCACAGCGCCACTTCCGGCTTTTTTTCTTTTTGCTTATGTGGTGCTGAGGAATCGAACCAAGGGCCTTAGGCATGCAAGGCAAGCGCTCTACCACGGAGACACCTTCCCAGCCCTCCTAAGACTTTTTACACTTCCCAGCCCTCCCTAAGACTTTTTACATTTATGCCAACTAGAATCTCCTTCAAGTGTGTTCCTGCCACACACTGTCTCATGAAGGTTTTATATGGCATCCACAAATAGAAAAACCAAATTTTGACCACTAACTTGGACTCAGGTTCAGCCTGGGGTGAAATTCGCTGGTTGCTCATGAGTCTTGTTGTGTAGGGACTTGCTACTTCGGAAAGATGTCCTCTTGGCACACTCTCCTTCACAGAAGGAAAGCTTGGGCTGGAAACAGGGGGTGTCCGAAACAGCAGGTCAGCATTGATCTGTAGGAGAAATAAGAATGAATCTTTAGAAACTACTTTAATAGGACATGCCTTAAACAAAAGGTAAGACTGTAATCCCCCTACTTTGACTCTGGAAGATATTGAGAATTATTCTAAACATGTAAATGACCAAGAATCAACATAATACTGAGCCAAATGGGCCTGCCTGTGTGCTAAGAGTGGGTTTCCATTTTTAAAGGATGCAGAACAAAACAAAGACCATACAACAGGAGCGCATGAGGTCCACAAAGCCCAAACAGCCTTACTATGTAGGACTCATCAAGACAAATTTAAAAACAAATTTTTCTATGAGAAAAAACCTGAACATAATTAGTTATAAAAGCACTGCCTTGGGCTGGGAAGGTGGCTCAGTGATAGAGCACTTGCCTTGCATGCCTGAGGCCACCTCAGCACCACATAAGCAAAAAAAAAAAAAGCCGGAAGTGGTGCTATGGCTCAAGTGGTAGAGCGCTAGAAGAGCTGAGGGACGGCGCCCAGGCCCAGAGTTCAGACCCCCCCAAAAAAAAAAAAAAAAAGCACTGCCTTTTGCATGGCACCAGTGGCTTATGCCTGCAATCCTAGCTATTCAGGAGGCTGAGATCTAAGGATCTTGTTTGGAAGTGAACCTGAGCAAATCTGCATCTCTCATTAAGCGCAAATAGCCAGAACTAAAGGCATGGCTCAAATGGTAGAGTATCAGATGTGAACACAAAAGCTAAGCAAAGCATAAGGCCTTGAGCTCAAGCCTCAGTAGCAGCACACTATTAAAAAAAACAAACAAGATACTACCTTTAAAAATGAACTATACCGCTTGTGGCAGGGGAGGAGGAAACTGGAGGACACTAAAGGATGGGGCAACATTGTCCAAGAAGAACCGTACTCATTACCTGATTTACGGAGTTGTAACCCCTCTGTAAAGTACCTCAATAATAATAATAATAATAATAACAAATTTTTATAGGCCATTATCCTTTCCCCACCTGTTTTCACCCAAAGCTATACTAGAAAACATTTCAGCATAATCATAACCAAACATACACTTCTCACAGCAGAACAAAACTTCAAAATTATTTTAGTACTTATTATATGCACACAGTTCAACTGGAGTTTTGTTTTTAACTTTTTTTTTTAATTGTAAAGATACTATACAGAGGGTTACAGTTACATGAGTGAGGTAATGAGTACACTTCCTCTTGAACATTGTTATCCCCTCCATTTCAGCTGGAGTTTTTTTGGGTATTGTGCTAGGGTTAAACTCAAGGCTTTGCATATGCTAGGCAAGCACTCTACTACTGAGCTATTTCCCTGCCCCTAGATTTTAGCTCGAGCTTGTTTCAATCTTGCAAGCATTCTGGTCCGTTCTGAGCTCTATGATTACAAGTATGCACTACCACACCCAGCAGCCAAAGCTCTGTAACACTATCAAAGAAATGTAAAGGTCAGGTTGAGTAGCCAACAAAGGGGTAGAAAAGTGGCTCCCTGGATGCTCCTGAAGGACATGGTTCCTTTTGCCAGTCATGGGGCCTGAACTCTGGGCCTGGGCACTGTCCCTCAGCTCTTCAGCTCAAGGCCAGTGCTCTGCTGTGCTCTAACACTTGAGCCAAAGCGCCACTTCCGGCCTTTTCTGCTTAAGTAGTGCTGAGGAATCGAACCCAGGGCCTCATGGATGCAAGGCAAGCACTCTACCACTGAACCACGTTCCCAGCCCCTACTTTTTTTTTTTTAATGGTGGCACTAAAGAACTAATCATAGGCCTTGGGCTTGCTAAGTGCTCTACCATTTGGGCTAGACCTTGGGTCTTTGTTGGTGATGTTTGTTTGCTTTGAGAGTCATGACAAATCCTCTTCAAACTTGTCTTCAAACTTGTAATCCTCCAGCTTCCTTCCAAGGGCTGAGATTACAGGCATGTGATACCACACATAGTTCTCTTAACAATAAAATTCTTTGGGTTTTTTTTGGTCGGTGGTAGAGCTTGAACTCAGAGTCTGGGCATCATCCTTGAGCCTCTGTGCTCAAAGCCAGTACCCTAACACTTGAGCCAAGCACCACTTTCGGTTTTCAAGTGGTTAACTGGAGATCAGAGTCTCACATGGATTTTTCTGGGGTTCAAACCTCAATCTTCAGATTTCAGCCTTTCTGAGGATGATCCTGTAGGATTAGAGGTGTGAGCCACCAGTGCCCAGCTAACAAAGTCTTAAAAGATGACACTCAACAAAACAATACAACTAAATAGTATAACTAATAGTTAGACTATTAGTTTAGTCTAGTCTATTAGTCTAAACTAACAGGTTAGAAATTAAGAGTTTGGGGGGGAAAAAAGGGGCAAGAGGGATACAAAAAAAGAGACTGTAAACCTGAACAAACAAGGTCCTTGTGATTTGTTATGTAAGTCCAAAACTTTAGAATTCAGTATTAATTAAACTAAATACTACCAAAAAAAAAAAAAAAGACAGAAAGTTATAAAATGGAAGGCTTAATTACCCGAGGAATCAGTTCTGGTTGTCTGATTCTGAATCTGTCCTTGTTGCTTTAAAAGAAAGATGAGAATGAACACACACACATATATATTTATCTCATTATTACTTTTCAATCCTTTGTTTTAGAGCCATCACTACCAAATTACTCAGATTTGCACACTGATCTTTACTTACAATCGTTAGCAAGGCAAACCCTTAAAGGAGGAAATCTATAAAAAGTTCTCATGTTTGACAGAAACTTTCAATTTCCACAGCCTTGAATCTCAGACCTTTGAGTTAGGAAATCACACAAGCTTCTCTTTACTTCTTATAGCACTTCTCATTACTTAAAGAACCATGCACTAATAAATTTAAAAAATAAAAGAACAAAACCCACACAATATGAAGATTCTTGGTGGACCTGGACTTAACCAGAGTTCCCAAAGCTGATCTTTTCCTACCTACTTTGTCTATTCTTTTCTTTCACACCTTTACTCTAGTTAAGCTGGACACATCACTTGCTCCCTCTAATACTTTTACTGTATTTGTCCAGTAAAGAGTACTGCAAAATGGACTCCTTATGAACTTGTGACTCATATCTGTCCTCCCCGCCCAGCCATGAGAAATCCCTCTGTAGAGACTCCTTGTGAGGCTGGATTTGCAGCTAATATAGCAACATCAACTTTTTTTTTGTCAGTTGTGGGGCACTGTCCTTCAGCTCTTCAGCTCAAGGTTAGTGCCCTACCACTTGAGCCACAGTGTCACTTCCGGCTTTCTGGTGGTTTATTGGAGATAAGAGTCTCATGGACTTTCCTGCCCAGAATGGCTTTGAACCGTGCTCCTCAGATCTCAGCTTCTTGAGCATCTAGGATTACAGGTGTGAGCCACTGGCACTAGGCAGCAACATCAACTTCTAAGTGGCAAGACACCATCAAGTCCTCTTGCAAGAGTGTGCGCTCCTAAACGGAGCACTGAAAGGGTTCATCTATCAAGGCTCAAGGCACACAGGGTAAGTATCTCACTGATAAGATACAATAAACACCGAGTTTAAACAGCAGCTACTCAAAGCACAAGAAAATAGCATTTGCTGTACTGTATCATCCTTTAATTACATTAGCTTAGTCTAATGTAAGAAACATCAATTAAGCTGCCAACATTTTTGCCAACATTTTGCCAAATATTTGAGATTTGGGTAGTATCCTTGCTGTATATTAATTCCTTACTTACCTCTTTTTGTAAGTTTTTTCATAAGTGGGATGTACCAAATCCTCATCTTCAGGTTCTTCTGGAACTTCACAATTTCTAGACAGAAAAATCACAAGGGAATAACACATCGCCCTGGCCTACTCATACAGCTCAAACAATACTTTTCTGCCTTTCCGAAAAGGGTACTCCCAACTATATGGTACCTGAACTGTGGGTCAGGGTTATTGGAGCAATACCATTTTTCAGGAAGTTGATCTATCCCATCTGGTAATTTTCGCCACTTTAGACAAGCATCACATTGAACCCATGTCTGATCAGGACGCTTCCTATAACAAACACATGAACAAAATACAATCTTAAATACTTCACCAGGTTTTCTCTAGAATATCTGCTACATAATACCTATAATTACGTTCCTGAAAATTCTGTGCTAACATTTATTATATACATCAACTTAAAATTTAAAAAACCATTTTGGTTATCTTCAAAAGGGCAAAGTCACACACCAATACAAACAAGGAAAGTTAAATGTTTTTATTAAGGGGACACTATTAGGGCTGGGAATGTGGTTTAGTGATAGAGTGCTTGCCTAGCATGCATAAAGCCCTGGATTTGATTCCTCAGTACCACATAAACAGAAAAGGCCAGAAGTGGCACTGCCACTCAAGTGGGAGAGTGCTATCTTTAAAAGAAGCTCAGGGACGGGGCTGGGAAGGTGGCTCAGTGGTAGAGCACTTGCCTTGCATGCCTGAGGCCCTGGGTTCAATTCCTCAGCACCACATAAGCAGAAAAAGCTGGAAGTGGTGCTGTGGATCAAGTGGTAGAGCGCTAGCCTTGAGCTGAAGAGCTGAGAGACAGTGCCCAGGCCCAGAGTTCAGGCCCCACGACCGGACTCCTCCCCCCACCCCACCCCCCAAAAAAAGAAGCTCAGGGACAGTGCCCAGGCCTGAGTTCAAGCTCTCGGACTGGGGAAAAAAAAAAAAAGAGGACACTTTAATTAAACTGGGCACTGATGGCTCACACATATAATCCTAGCTACTCAGAAGGCTGAGACCTGAGGATCATGGTTCAATCCAGACAAGTCCATGATAGTCTTTTCTCCAATTAACCAGCAAAAAGCAGAACTGGAGCTGTGGCTTGCTAGCCTGGAGCACAAAAGTTCAGGGACAGCGCCCAGGCCCTGTGTTCAAGCTACAGAACTAGTACAAAAAAAAGACAGGTGGTAAGCCGGGCGCTGGTGGCTCACGCCTGTAATCCTAGCTACTCAGGAGGCTGAGATCTGAGGATCGCGGTTCAAAGCCAGCCCGGGCAGGAGAGACCGTGAGACTCCTATCTCCAATAAAACCACCAGAAAACCGGAAGTGGCGCTGTAGCTCAAGTGGTAGAGTGCTCGCCTTGAGCTGAAGAGCTAAGGGACAACGTCCAGGCCCAGAGTTCAAGCCCCACGACCGACAAAAAAAAAAAAAAAAAAAAAAAAAGACAGGTGGTGGTGGCTCATGCCTGTAATACTAGCTATTCAGGAGGGTGAGATCTGAGGATCATGGTTCAAAGCCAGCCCAGTCAAGAAAGTCTATGAGACATATCTCCAATTACCCACCAGAAAACCGTAAGTGGAACTATGGCTCAAAGTGGTAGAAAGCTAGTCTTGAGCATAAAAGCTCAGGGCAACAAAAAGGCCCCGAGTTCAAGCCCCACAATTGACTAAAACACAAAAAATTTTTAATAAAGCAAAGGGCTTCATACCTATAATTCTAGTTATCCAAGAGGCTGAGATCAGAATGACCCAAACTAGCTTACGCAATAAAGTCCTTGAGACTCCATCTCCAATTAGCCAGCAAAAGCCAGCTGAAGACATGACTCAAGTGACAGAGTGCTAGCTAAAAGAAACTTGAGATTCTGAGTTCAAGGCCTGATACCAACAAATAATTAAAAATCAATAAACCAAGTTATGAGGGTATAGCACAGTGAGAAAGGGCTTAGCTAACATATGCAAAGCTTTGGTATTGATCCCCAATACTGCACAAATAAATAAGTATATACATTCGGGGGTGGGTGGGTGTGATGGGAAGGGATGGTAAGGGGAAACAAAGGAGGAGGCAACAATGCTTAATAAGAACCTTGCCCATTGGGGCTGGGAAGGTGGCTCAGTGGTAGAGTGCTTGCCTTGCATGCCTGAGGCCCTGGGTTCGATTCCTCAGCACCACATAAGCAAAAAGAAAAAAGCTGGAAATGGCACTGTGGCTCAAGTGGTAAAGCACTAGCCTTGAGCTGAAGAGCTGAGGGACAGTGCCCAGGCCCAGAGTTCAGGCCCCACAGCCGGACCCCCCCCCAAAAAAAAAAGAACCTTGCCCATGAAATTGTAACCCCTCTCTATGGTATTTTCACAATAAAAATAATTTACATTCCTATAAAACTACAAATTATTTTATAAAACATTGCTTCAAGGGATTGCTACTGTTAATATTTAAATCCTGGCAGAAATTTTTCATGCTTATAAATGCAAAACTGATATATTGAACAGTATCTTTTTTTTTTTTTCTTTGGGTCTGGTCGTGGGGCCTGAACTCTGGGCCTGGGCGCTGTCCCTCAGCTCTTCAGCTCAAGGCTAGCACTCTACTACTTGAGCCACAGCGCCACTTCCGGCTTTTTTCTTATGTAGTGCTGAGGAATCGAACCCAGGACCTCGAGCATGCAAGGCAAGTACTCTACCACTGAGCCACCTTCCCAGGCCTGAACAATATCTTTCTTATCTTTTACTCTATGTTGGTTATTTTTCCCTACCAATACATTTATGTAGTATTCACTCATTCATCAGATTCTTTTTTTTGTGTGTGAAAGTACTGTACAGAGGGGTTACAATTACATGGGCAAGATAATGAGTACATTTCTTATCAAGCCCCTTCCCATCCCTTCCATCCTCCCCCCTCATCAGATTCTTAGTATGTATTAGGTGGTTTCCAGGGCTTGCCAGGCAATGCTCTTAATTCTTACAATGCTCAGTGTTTAATTCAGACACCTGAACACAACTACAGCCTACACAAAGATTATTCATACCAATGCTTCTCAAAATATACGCATTTTTAGAATGGTCATATCTATGTATGTCATACATTCAGCTAAATATTGTTTATGAGTTCTGTATGTAATGCATAACTAAACCATTTTTTTTGCAGTGTGCTGATTGATATTGTACATTTCTTACCATGAGTAAGTTGTAAGTATATGAAACACTGTATGTATACTCTAATATTCTATCTATCTATCTATCTATCTATCTATCTATCTATCTATCTATCTATCTATCTATCTATTTATCTATCTATCTTTTTTTGGGGGGGGGGGGGCCAGTCCTGGGACGTGAACTTGGTCTGCGCACTGTCCCTGAGCTTCTTTTGTTCAAGGCTAGCACTCCACTAGACTTGAACCACAGGGCCACTTCCAGCTTTTTCTTTTTTTGTCAGTCGTGGGGCTTGAACTCTGGGCCTGGGTGTTGTCCCTGAGCTCTTCAGCTCAAGGCTAGCACTCTACCACTTGAGCCACAGTACCACTTCCAGTTTTCTGAGTGGTTTATTGGAGATAAGAGTCTCATGGTCTTTCCTGCCAGGGCTAGCTTTAAACCGCGATCCTCAGATCTCAGCCTCCTGAGTAGCTAGGATTACAGGTGTGAGCCACCGGCGCCCGGCAGTCTTTTTCTGTTTATGTGGTACTGAGAAGTCGAACCCAGGATTTCATGTATGCTAGGCAAGCACTTTACCACAAGCCACTTTCCTAGCTCTCTAATATACTGTATCTTGATATCCGCTATGGTGACTTGGTATTTTTTCTATATGAACTTACTGTATATCTTCAACTGGCAAGCTTAGAGGATATTCTGCATTTTTCTTCACTTTCATTTCATTCCAGTAATCATTGAGCTTTTCTCCTAATGCTGTTATTGTAAGCCTTAAAAACAGAAAAAGTTGTAAAATGTCAGATCAATTCAAGAAAAAATATTATGACTGAAATTTTTTCAAATACAATACTAATAATCTAGCAATGATTACATGGACACAGTGAGGAAGGAGAACTTTCAAAATGTGGGTTAATAGACAACATTCAAAATAACAATCTTCTATAAGGACCCTCATAAGTTCCTAAGGCAAAGATAGTATTATCTAGGAAGTAAGACACAAGACAGTAACAGGGCTATAAGGATACCCAGTACAGTACAATGGTGACCTAATATACTTAAAGTTCTGAGTTCAATCCCCAGCATCATGAAAAATAAACAGGAAGAGATAAATAGATAATAGATAAAATAGATGGACAGATAGACAGACAAAAAAAGAGGGAGAGGACGGAGGGAAATGTAGGGGGTATGGTTGAAAGACCTAACAACAGCAATATGCTGGGTTTCTGTTGAGAAAGTACACTGGAGAACCAAAGTCTCCTTACATTTGAAGTCTAACCAATAAACTTACAGGTTCAATTAAAATCAGAACTCAGCTTTTGTTTTTGAAAGGCATTGTTTCTAGTACATATAGTTCAAAACCACTTATGTCCTACGATTAAGACTTCTAAAGCTGGAAGCTCATGCCTACACCCTAGATATTCAGGAGGGTGAGTTCTGAGAATAGCAGTTCAAAACCAGGTGTCAAGCTAACCTGGGCAAACATCCTGAAACACTCTTATCACTAGTTAACCACTAAGAAGCCAGAAGTGGAGGTGTGACTCAAGTGGTAGAGCGCCAGCCTGATTGGAAAAGACAAGTGAGCCTGGTGCCAGTGGCTCATGCCTGTAACCCTAGCTAACTCAGGAAGCTGAGATCTGAGGATCACAGTTCAAAGCCAGCCTGGGCAGGCAAGCCTGTGAGACTCTGATCTCCAATTAACCACCAGAAAATCCGGAAGTGGTGCTGTGGCTCAAGTGGTAGAGTGCATGCCTTGAGCTGAAGGACAGTGCCCAGACCCAGAGTTCAAGCCCCATGACTGACCCCCCCCCAAAAAAAAAAGGAAAGTGAGAGGGCAAGGCCCTGAGTCCAAGCCCCAGAAATGGCACAAAGAAAAAACTTACCAAGTGTTATTCTGGTTTTAAGAAAAAGCTCATGAGTTTAGTTTTTCTATTGAAAAATTTTTATGTATTTTTTTTATTTAAATAGTTGTACAAGGTTTCAACTCAACATGTCGGTCTGAGTAGAATGCATCTAGGAGTTTTCTTCTCTTTCTTTGGAGTTGGTCCTGGAGCTTGAACTCAGGGCCAGCATTCTACCACTGAAGCCACAGCTCTGCTTCTGACTTTTTTGGTGATTAACTAGAGATAAGAGTCTCACAGACTTTCCTGCCCAGGCTGGCTTTGAACCATGATTAGCTAGGTTAACAACAGATGTAAATAACCAGTGTCCATTGAGTTTTCTCTTTTTAAAATTAATTTGGAAGCCAGGCACCGGTGGCTCACGCCTGTAATCCTAGCTACTCAGGAGGCTGAGATCTGAGGATCGCGGTTCAAAGCCAGCTCCAGCAGGAAACTCCGTGAAACTCTTATCTCCAATAAACCACCAGAAAACTGGAAGTGGCATCTGTAGCTCAAGTGGTAGAGCACTAGCTTTGAGCTGAAGAGCTGAGGGACAGCGCCAGACCCAGAGTTCAAGGCCCATGACTGACAAAAAAAAAATTAATTTGGAGCTGGAGGCATGGCTCAGTAGAGAATAGCTTTTCAAAGTCAGGCTACCTAATCACCCATACCAATTTGGAATTTAGCTCCCTTGGCTTCATTAACCTTTTCATATGTTGGTGGATGGCATTTGCCATTATAGTAATTGATAAAATGAACTAGTATTAATGTATTAGTTTTCTGGTTGTTTTTGTTTTTGAAGGAGGGTAAGTTGAGACAAGGTCTTGACACATAGGCCCCTCCCCCTCTTTTTCTTTCTTTTTCACAGTTGTAGTGAAAAGTCTAGTAAAGAGAAAGTAAAAGCCACTCAGGAGAGTGAGCAGCAGAACCCAGAAACCAGTTGTCTATCTTGGGGTCAGGAACAGGCTGTTTTGTATTGTGCCTCCCCACCTTCCTCTCCTCCCTTCTGGCTATTTGTTAGATGGAGATTAGTTTATTTGAAACAAGCCAGACCATCCCCTGGGTGGTGGCCTGTGGGAGGGCTGCCCTACTCTGTGGTAGGACCCAAGACTCTTCCCTGGGTAGTCTGGCTATGCTATCTTGGGCTGCCATTGAACTTGTGATCCTCCTGTTTGCAGAACATTAAGGAGTATGTGTGAAGCTCGAGCCACTTGTTTAAATGTTTAGATTTAGAAGGTGGGAAATTCTCTCAAAACCGATTCAACTTTAAAGGAATGTGGCCATACTATCTTAAAATGTATGAAAATCTCATGCTATCCTGTTAACGTTTTTGTTCATAGGAACTGGAATGCCTTCATTTTCCATTTCTGAGCATTTTTATTTTCTTTTGTTTCTTCCCAAGTTTTTGGTGGTGTTTTTGTTTTTTGCCAGTCCTGGAACTCAGGGCCTGGGTCATATCCCTCTATATGTTCAAGGCTAGCGCTCCACATTTGAGCCACACAGTGGCAGTTCCAGCTTTTTCTGTGCCCAGATCTTCCCTAGTTTTTCCATGTGTTTATAGACTATTATTAATCTTATCAAAGGCTTTTTGAGAATGCCAATCATCCACTTAATCCTGTCCAGGTTTGGGACTGTTATCCATCTAGAGCTCCTGCTATGTCCTCTACCACCAGCAGCCCACAACTTCCAGAAGCATCTTCTACAGTTCAGGCATTGGGCTGGCCTTCTTACTGACTGACTGCAAGTTTACTATGGAAATATTTCCATAAATCCTGTAACTTCTAAGCTATCTTTTTTGCCATCTGAGGGCATCTTATATTTCACTTTACAAAATTATGAGTATATGATAGGAAAGTGGTTAAGGAGCTTATATATAAAACACATTTACCTTCTTCCATCTTAGGAAATATAATACATTCCATTCCATCCCAAGTAGAATTTTGTTGTTTATTGATGAAGCATAATTCTGAATACCAGGAGTGCCTGGTACCCCATTTCTTAAGAAATGCTGGGCTCTATAATCCTTTGCTACTCAGGAGGCTGAGATCTGAGGATCACGGTTCAAAGCCAGACTAGATAAGCAAGTCTGTGAGGATCTTGTCACCAACTGACTACCAGAAAACCAGAACTGGTACTGTGGCTCTAAGTGATAGAACACTAGCCTTGAGCAAAAGAGCTCAGGACCCCAACCCAAGACTGGAGTTCAAGCCCCACTACTAACAAAAAAATCTCAGTCACAGCTAGGCATGGTGGCTCATATCTATAATCTTAGCTGCTCTGGAGGCTGAGATCTGAGGATTATGGTTCAAAGCCAGCCCAGGCAGAAAAGTCTGTGAGATTCTTATCTCTGATTAAGCACCAAAAAAGCTAGAAGAACTATGGTTCAACTGGTAGAGCACTAGCCTTGAGCACAAAAACCTCAGGAACAGTGCTCAGGCCTTAAGTTCAAGCCCCAGTATCAGCACCAAAAAAAACAAAAAAACAAAAAAACTCAGACATTAATAGTTAATATACCTGTACTCATTAGTATAGTCAAAATCTTGCTTATTGTGAGTTGGCTTGAGGAAATTGCACTCTATAATTCCAACTACTCCAACACCCATGTTGTTTGCCTGAAATAACAAAACAAAATTAGCATTTTCAGGATAACTTGTGATGCTCAAAGTACCCTTCAACAAAGACAGTCTGTATAAAATATTTTCCTGTATATTCCCATATTCAATATCTAGCCATTCAAACAAATATCATCATCATCAATTTTATACAAAGGGAAAAGACATCATGTAATTTCTTAGAGGAGCCACAAATAACTCAGAAAAAAAAGTTTAAATGCCATACTGATGTTTAAAAAGATCAACATATAAAGGTCACAGGCAAAACAATGACCAAATAACATTATTCTAATTTGTTTAAAAAGCAAAACATTTTCTTTTCAAATATAAGGCTTACCCGCAACTGACATCCAACTTTTTCATATGCTTTGATGAGTCTATTTCGGTGATACATCATTATCCCATAGTGGTCTTTGTTTCTGCAGTTGAATCCAAAAGTAATTCGAACTGTTCTAGTCTTAAAAAGTTAAGGAAAATTCTGAACATAACCTCCCATTCCCTTCCAATCATCATTGCTAGTTCACTATGAGAAAGCCCCAATGCTCATAGAAAAGGTTGGAATCCCTAGTAGGACGAAAGGGGAAAGGGAGGAAGGTTAGGATTTACTGACATCTTAGCAGCACAAAATGAAGGATACTAAAAATTTAGGTCGATAAACATCACGTTCAATGTAGGCAAGACTCTTGGAAACTAGCTGTGTCTTCACTTTCTGTCCACGTAAGATGATCTGCATTCTTGGCTTTAGATATAATATACTGCAGTAAGCCTGCAAAGAAACAGCAATATTTGTCCTTTCAAAATAATTATCTAATGATCTAGCTGGGAGCTGGTGGCTCACGCCTGTAATCCTAGCTAACTCAGAAGGCTGAGATCTGAGGATCGAGGTTAAAAGCCAGCCGGGGCAGGAAAGTCCATGAGATTCTTATCCCCAATTAACCACCAGAAAACTGGAAGTGGCACTGTGGCTCAAGTAGTAGAGCGCTAGCTTTGAGCTCAAGAGCTCAGGGGCAGGCCCCAGGCCCAGAGTTCAAGCCCCACAACCAACAACAATGACAAAAAAGATCTATAGATTTGATTATACTCAGATTTGATGGTAAAAATGCTATTAGACTGCGTTAGTAACAGACACATTAACTCTTCAATAAAATAACAAACTAGCTCAGTGTTAAAAATGTGTACTAAGCAGGCATCAGTAGCTCATGCCTATAAACCTATCTACTCAGGTTGGCTGAGATCTGCTGGATCACTGTTCAAAGCCAGCCCAAGCAGGAAAGTCTGTGAGACTCTTATTTCCAATTAACTACCAAAAAGCTGGAAGCAGCGCTACGGCTCAAGTGACAGAACGCTAGCCTTCAACTGAAGAGCTAAGAGACAGTGCCCAGGCCCAGAGTTTAAGCCCCACAACCCAAAAAGAAAAAAAAAAAGTGTATTTAGCATGTGAGCTCAAGGCTCAATCATCATCACCAAAAAATAAAATACAGAATGCATATAAAGCTGTACTTCATGCTACTGTGACTAATTTTCATTAAAAAATAAATGTAGCCAGCCACAATAGCTCACACCTATAATCTTAACTATTTGAGATTAGGAGCATCCTAGTTATAAGTGAGCTCAACCGAAGTCTACCTATCAGACTTCATCTTAACCAATAAAAAGCTGGGTGTGTGCTTGCCATACCAGCTATGTAGGAAGCGTAAATATTATTGCTCAGCCTTGGTATAAATGCAAAACTATCTGAAAACTAACTAAAGCACAAGGAGCCAAAGAAGGAGCCTGCCAAGTTCAAGACCTTGAGTTCAAATGCGAGTTCTGAGAGGAAGAAAGTATTAGCGTTAATAACGTGGTTAGTAAAAATGGTCTTTAGTAACAGTCTACTGAAATAGCGATCAAGATACTGACATTATCAAGTGAAAAAAAAATTTTTGGTGTATGATTTGTATTTTTAAGTACAAAGGACGACTTTTTACATGGCAATTGAATATTGACAGATTGATATTATTACCTATAATCATTTTATTTAGGTAAAAATAATTAGCAAGAGCTAATATAAACAAGATCATACAAGATTGACAATGAAAAAAATCTAAATAATGCACTAATATTTAAGCAAAGTAGGAAGCACAATGCTTTTTAAAAAGGGAGTTGTGGCTCAAGTGGTAGAGTGCTACCCTAGAGCTGAAGAGCTGAGGGACAGCACCCAGGCCCAGAGTTCAGGCCCCACGACCGGACCCCCCCACTCCACCAAAAAAAGGGAGTTGTGCAGGTTGAGAAGGTGGCTTAGTGGTAGAACACTTGCCTTGCATGCATGAGGCCCTGGGTTCAATTCCTCAGCACCACATAAAGCAGAAAAAGCCGGAAGTGGCACTGTGGCTCAAGTGGTAGAGCGCTTGACTTGAGCTGAAGAGCTGAGGGACAGTGCCCAGGCCCAGAGTTCAGGCCCCACGGCCAACAGGAAAAAAAAAAAAAAAAAAGGAAGTTGTGGCCAAACACATTAAAATACTCAGATAATTAAGAAACTTGACCAAACTCCATGATCTAAAACATAATAACACAAGATGCTCTTTGGTGTCTCCCTCCAGAGAGTGAAAACTGTGAAGAGCATGTACTATGTAACTCAAAGATAAGATTCAACAAAACTAAAATGTCGGCAGTCCCGCCTCCAACCAGATTTCCAAAGAAATGGTGTTTTGTCAGTTATAAAATTAATGATATTTTAAAACATTATATGTGCCAGGTACCAGTGGTTCCTTCCTGCAATCCTAGGAGGTTGAGATCTGAGGATCCCAACTGAAGCCAGCCTGGGCAGGAAAGGCCCCGAGACCCTTATCTCTAATTAATCACAGAAAAAGCAGGAGGTTGCACTGTCGTTCAATTGGTAGAGTACTAGTCTTGAGCACAAAAGCAGCTCAAGGACAGTGCTCCAGGTGCCCTCAGACTGGCAAAAAACAAAACAAAACAAAAAACCTAAACCTCCAAATCTGGCTGTTTCATGGTTAATATGAGTTTCAAGGGCTTTTCTGCCCAGTTTGACCTCACATTAATTTGATTCTTGTCTGAGATATTTTCTTCCTTTTTTTTTTTTTTTTTTTGTCAGTCATGGGGCTTGAACTCTGGGCTTGGGGGCTGTCCCTCAGCTCTTCAGCTCAAGATGAGCGCCCTACTACTTAAGCCACAGTACCACTTCCAGCTTTCTGGTGGATTATTGGAAGTAAGAGTTTCACACACTTTCCTGCTGGAGCTGGCTTTGAATCATGATCCCAATCTCAGCTTCCTGAGTAGCTAGGATTAGAAGTGTGAACCATGGGTGCCCAACCAGATATTTTCATTGCGACATCACTGGCTGTCTGTAACAGGATGCTAGTATTTCCATGACCTATAACTCTCTCTTCCATGAAGACAGATACATACCCTCAAGGAATAGTCACTCTCAGGGGCAATTTGGTCCATCCTTTCTTGCTTCTTGTATCCTTTTTTTCCTGCTATCTCATCTAAATCCTCAGGGATTCTGATATCATATTTATCCTTTTCAAAGTCAAATTCTGTTGCATTTTTGTAGCTGTAAAAATAATTTTTAAAGGGAAACAAAATTTAACTTTGCATCAGAATAAAGGATCAAATACCAAGTCTTTAGGAGGGGAGAAACCAAATAAACGAAAATTAACCTAAAAAGCTGAGTGCTGATGGCTCACACCTGTAATCCTAGCTACTAAGAAGACTGAGATCTGAGGATCAAGGTTCAAAGCCAGCATAAGCAGAAAAGTTGGTGAGTCTATTATAACCAATTAAACACCAGAAGACCAGAAGTAGAGCTGTGGCTCAAAATGGTAGAGCTCTAGCCTACCTGAGCAAAAGAGCTCAAGGACAGAATCCAGGCCCTGAGTTCAAGCCCCATGACCCACAAAAAAAACAAACAAACATAAAAAGACCTAAAAACAGCAGACTTCCTGGGGGGGTGCAAGGTGCAAAGTAAGCAAAGAGAAAGAAAAGGAATCAGAAAGATCATATGACCTAGCATTTACACCGTTGGGCATTTTATCTTTAGAAAATGAAAACTGTATTCCCACAACCACAGTACAAGACTGTTTGTAGCATTGCTTGTAGTAGCACTCAAGTGTGAACCCAGACATACTTTCACCAGGTGAGTGGCTAACCCCAACTGAGTCTGTCCATATGCTACTAGCGGGAAAAGTAAACTGATACACATAAGGAACTGGATATACCTCCGGAGAAGTAAAAAAAAAAAAAAAAAAGTTCTACTTAGACATTAAAGTGACAAAATTACAGAAAAGGGAACAGTTAAGAGGCAGCCAGAGACTAAGTGGGGAGAGGAAGAAGAAAGTCGGTGAGTCCATGAACAAGAAAGATGTCTGTGGTGAGGAACATTTCTTGTTTTGACTTCATCTATGACAATATCCTGTCACTGTCAACAGACTATTGTGATTATAGATCTACAGCGGGTTATCCCTGGGAAAGGGCACATGACATTTCTGTATTATTTCTTAGAATTACACATGAGTCTGCATCTCAAAATAGAGGTTAAGAAAATTAATTAATAGGGCTGGGAAGGTGGCTCAGTGGTAGAGTGCTGGCCCCGCATACGTGAGGCCCTGGGTTCAATTCCTCAGCACCACATGAACAGAAAAAGCCAGAAGTGGCACTATGGCTCAAGTGGTAGAGTGCGCTTGTCTTGAGCTAAAGAGCTAAGGGACAGCACTCAGGCCCAGAGTTCAGGCCCACAACCAACAAAAAAAAAAAAAAAGGAAAAAGAAAAAAAGAAAATTAAGGGGGGGGGGGAAAGAGTTTAATTTAAAAATTTTTAATTAAAAAGAAGAGCTTAATTAAGAAAAAAAAAGTTTCCAGGAGGATGGTTGGAGTAAAAGAAAAGAGAAAATTAAAGAAAAAAGTTCATTGAAGAGGACAGAAAAAAATCCAAGTTTTAAAGTTCTTTAGGCTTACCATAATTTATGCTTTATTTCAATGGTTCAGTATCTTAACCTCTCACTATTACACATTAATCCTAAATGTTAAAGTTCTTATTTGCAAGGGCTTTGTTCCTCACATGATGAAGGACTACACATTTTAGGAAGACAAAGTTCTCATCTGTGTTTCTTTTCTGACCAGGCGCTCATGCTTAGCTTTCAGTATAAACAAAATGGATAAAGATCTCCTTCTTAACTCACAATCTGCACTCATTGGGCTTGAGATTTTTCACTTTTTTTTGTTTTGTTTTAGAATAGAGTGAACAGAATGCTATTTTGGAGACAAAAATGGCAGAAAAAGGAACTTTTTAAATAGCAATATGAAATACCTCAAATTGAAGTCAAAGCAGCAGCAATAAAATGCCCTTGGAAAAGACAAATTACTGAACGCACCCCAAATGGGCACCTCTCTGCACTTTTCCTATGTGACAAGGGGTCAACATGGTGAAACCAGTCCTGCAAATGGTCAACAACTAGCTGAGGTCTACATTTACCTTCTAAGATTCCAAATGATGATCCTTGTCCCCTTCTTACCCATAATAGCATCAAGTTCTGCCAGTAATTTCTGCTCTGTAGAAAACAGAGAATGTTCCAGAATTGCAGCAAGGCTTGCTTTTGATTCTGCTAAATTAATCATCTGCTGTATGTCCTTAGTTAAAGAATGATAACCAACATACTTTGCACAATTATAGTACAGAAACAACTTTAATAAACATCAGAAGAATTATTTCCTACATTAAATGGCAGTGTGTTTCCAAAAGAACAGCAAGGACAGTAAGTAGCCAGGTACAGTTGCCCATCTCAAATCTCAGATACCAAGGAGACTGAGGTAGAAAGATTTTAAGTTTAAGGCCAGATAGATAACACAGTAAGATCCTAACTTGACCTTAAAACAGAAAAGGGGGCAGGGGAAGCGACTTCTTTAATATTTCTATTTTATTGATTTCTAGTATACTTCATGAAATTTTACAGAAGGCACTTTAAGTTATCCTACATTTCATTGTCATTAAGGAAAACGTCCAAGCCAGAACAGAAACTGTATTAGTCCACAATTAGCCTGAAATGAGAAGAGCTATGAGCTAGTGTGGTGGTATGAGCCAGATGTGATAGTTCACACCTGTAACCCCAGCTACTCATAGGAGGCTGAGGCAGGAGGATGGTTAGTTTGAGGACACTATGGGAGCATAGCAAGAACCTATGTTCAAAGGAACAGACAAGAGCTATGGAAATAACTGTTTTGCAGTATTGGGAATGAAACTCAGTGTCTTACACACCATAGGTAAGCACCTGCCATCACTGAGATGACATCCCCAGCCCTGAAACAGAGAAAAGGTCAAATCTTCAGCTTCAAGTGTAGGGTAAGGGCAGTAGACACAGACAAAAATTAGAATACATCTGGTTAAAACCACAAGAATTTGGTTGGGTGTAGTGGCACCTACTTCTAATTCCAGAATTTGGGAGGAAGAGGCAGAAAGACTACTACTAGTCTGAGACCAGTTTGGTCCACTGGAAGAAACTGTCACAAAAAATCACTACTGCCAGGTGCCGGTGGCTGTAATCCTAGCTACTAAGGAGGCTGAGATCTGAGGACTGTGGTTGAAAGCCAGCCAGGGCAGGAAAGTCTATGAGACTCTTATCTCTAATAAACCACCAGAAAACCAGAAAGTGGCGCTATAGCTCAAGTGGTAGAGTGCTGGCCTTGAGCCGAAGAGAGACAGCACCCAGGCCAAGCGTTCAAGCCCCACCCCCCCCACCACCACCACCAACAACAACAAAAAAAAAAAAAAAAAAAATCACCACCATTACTATAAAATATAAAAACTTGAAGGAAGGCAAATAGATGGGGTGTTCAGAATGTATATATTTTTTTCTCTACACCTTTTATTTCAAAATCAAAAAAGGATATGGTGCTTGTTGAATGCCACAATTGGAACAACAACATGTTCTGCTTTTATGACTTCCAGGTAGGTCTGAGATAAGAAGCCCACACTCATACTTTCTCCATTTTTGGTAAAAACGATTGCATCTTTACCCAAACGCATAGAACCCGACTTGAAGCCATTCCCATACAATCCAACTGGGACATGACCATTCATGGTAACTTTGTCACTGAAGCCAAAGCTAAAAAGAAAGATACAAAAAAAAAATTAACATTTATCATACTCAATTTTTAATTTTTTAAGTGTCATTACCAAGTAAGAAGCCTGAGTTCAAATGATGACTTCACTTTTGCTGACTGTATAATTGGCATATTACTACTTTGATGTCTTCCCCATTTCTAGTTCTTTGTTTTTTTGCCGATTGTGGAACCTGAATTCTGGGCCTGGGCGCTGTCTCCCAGCTCTTCAGCTATAGACCAACGTTCTACCACTTGAGCCTCAGCCCCACTTCCAGCTTTTTCTGCTTACGTGATGCTGAGGAATGGAACCCAGGGCCTCATGCATGCAAGGCAAGCACTCTACCACTGAGCCACCTTCCCAGCCCCTCTTCCCCATTTCTGAATTATAGGAAATCAATTCTGCATCACCCAGACAGAGGATTTCGGGTAATTACATAGGAGCTCATTGCCTGGCACACACAGATAAAGGTATGAGCTATCATCTGGGCTCCTAGGAGACCTCTGAATCTCTTCCTCTAGATAAGAATAACCCTCTTGTTCTCAGTGGCCTATGCACTGTGATCAGTGATGGGTCAGTGTAACTTTCTGACAGCGTAAGGAATACTTTAGTGACAGCAGAAGGACTCTGTGCCTAAATTCCCCCTCTACCTCTACCCTGTATACCTGTACTGTATTGGTTCTATTCTAGGCACATTTGACTTACACTGACATCCTGTTTTAACACTAATTTCCACTCATGAGTAAATGGCTATCGATAGTATGTGACAACTGGAAATGATGGAATGGTAGAATGTAAGACATAGGGAAGGGTGAGGAGAATAGTGGGACTGCCTAACAACCTGCCCAGCCTCTCCCGAGTGTGGTGCAGTTTTACATACCTCAGCATTTTATGCAACTTATCTGGTGTCATACCATTCCCGTTATCAGTGAATGTCAAGCATATACGGTTATTTATCACAGTTTTGTCAATCCATATCTGTTTAGCATTCACATCAGGATCGTAAGCATTATCTGGAGAATAAATGATTTTGAGAAATTTTGAGTCCACATTCTAAAGAAGAGTAGTTAGTTCAGAACAAATTTTAACAAGCAACAGAGTATCATATTTAATCTTACTTTTCAGACAATTTTCAGGAACCCCTAAGGTAAAAAAACATAAAACTAGGGCTGGGAATGTGGCTCAGTGGTAGAGCGCTTGCCTTGTGTCCATGAGGCCCTGGGTTCCATTCCTCAGCATCACATAAGCAGAAAAAGCTGGAAGTGGCAGAGTGCTCACCTTGAGCTGAAGAGCTCAGGAACAGTGCCCAGGCCCAGTGTTCAGGCCCCATGACCGACAAAAAAAAAAAAAAAAAAAAAAACCACCATGAAACTAAACTACATTTAGTGACTGCAGAATTAACCCTTTCCAAATCCTTTCTGCCTAAGTAGGGAGCAAAGGCTGGTAACTGCCACAGTGAAGATATATACACTATCTCTGCAGAGATGATTAACAGGAGGGCCAGTCTGACTGGGAAACTGAGAACTTGGGTTTGACAGGGAAGTTACATAATAGTTACTAAATAATGAGAAGATAGTATCATTATCTGCTAAGCTACATGCACAGGTGGAAGATTCACCTTGCGGGAATGTCTATGATCATGGCCCTACTCAGTTTCACCAGTTTCTGTGGCTTTGCATTTCTGTCACCCTTACTGAACATATATTCATTTCAATCAAATAGTAAACAAAGAGATGAACTATAATAAAATCAAGTGGTAAGTTATCCAAATAACTTAGATAATTGAAATATATTTGGATGTTTTAAAATATAAATAATGGGGGCTTGGAATGCAGCTGAGTGGTAGAGTGCTTGCCTAGCAGGCATGAAGCCCTGGTTATGATTCCTCAGTATCACATAAACAGAAAAGGCTCGAAGTAGCACTGTGGCTCAAGTGGTAGAGTGCTAGCCTTGAGCAAAAGAAGCTCAGGGACAGAGCCCAGGCCCTGAGTTCAAGCCCCAGGACTGGCAAAAACAAAATAAAACATATATGTATGTATGTATATGTGTATGTGTGTATGTGTGTGTGTGTGTCTTTCATCTTTCTACAAAGCAAGCCTACATGTAAATCATCATTTTTTTTTTCCAGCCATTTCAGGAAAAACTTTGTGGGTTTTTGTTTTTTTTTGTCGGTTGTGAGCACTCTGCCACTTCCAGCTTTTTCTGCTTATGTGGTGCTGAGGAATCGACCCCAAAAGCAACATGGAAGTTACAAGTAATCCTCTAAATTGATACCATACCAGAGTCACTATAAGTCTGCATTTTTGTTTTTGTTTTACCCATCATGGGGCTTGAACTCTGGGCCTGGGCACTGTCCTTGAGCTCTTCAGCTCAAAGTGAGCGCTCTACCATTTAAGCCACAGCTCTACTTCAGGTTTTCTGGTGGTTAATTAGAGACAAGAGTCTCTTGGACTTCCCTGCCTGGGTTGGCTTTGAACCAGATCTCAGCCTCCCGAGTAGCTAGGATTACAGGTGTGAGCCACCAGCGCCCAGCTTGAATTTTTTAAAATTATTCTTGCACATGAATCTTCCCAAGAAAAAATCCCACAACCTCAATACAACTCTTCCCACAACTGCGCCTTATTTCTCATGTTCATTTAACACTATTCATCTAGACCTTAATCATTCTCACAAAGAACTTATTACCATAAATTCTTGATAACAACAGAATAACAAACCCACTCTGTATATTACACACATATACTACTGAAAAGCTAATTCTCATTTTACATTTTCATAATGAAAATATTTTCTAAATAAACAAGGAACTTGGTAACTGAAATCCTAAATAACATGAAATACTTAGGAAGACTGAGCAGCAAGTAACTTGATACTTATTTGAATAGCTAAGATTTATGTACTAGAATACATGTGTTTTTTAAAAGTACATGTATATATTACTTTTCGATAAAAAGTCTTTAAACTGTTAATTACAAGCAACACATAGTACATAAAACATTGATTTACGTACCAATTAACTCAGCAACTGCACTGAAGGGCCAAGTATGACTTGTTGAGTTTGTATGTAAAAACTTTGGACAAAGCTGAAACAAGACAAATGATCCATGTAAATTCAGGTTTTACTTTTAAGAACAAAAAATAATTATTTTTTATTGTCTTTGTTTTATTTTTATTTTTTTTGGATCCGGTCATGGAGTCTGAACTCTGGGCCTGGGCGCTGTCCCTCAGCTCTTCAGCTCAAGGCTAGCGCTCTACCACTTGAGCCACAGCGCCACTTCCAACTTTTTTTTTCTGCTTATGTGGTGCTGAGGAATTGAACCCAGGGCCTCATGCATGCAAGGCAAGCGCTCTACCACTGAGCCACCTTCTCAGCCCCCTTGTTTTAAAAATTGAGACTACACAAAAACAACTCAGCTATTTATTCCAGGGTATCTAAAGTATATCTTAGAAGTCTGAACCAACAAAAGAGCTTCTACACTAAAACTTGTTTTAAGCTGTCCTCCTGTGGTCCATTCACATCTACCCCCAACAGAAATCAGCCTTGCATGGGCTGGGAAGGTAGCCAGTAGTAGAGCGCTTGCCTTGCATGCCTGAGGCCCTGGGTTCCATTCCTCAGCACCACATAAGCAAAAAGAAAAAAGCCGGAAGTGGTGCTGTGGCTCAAGTGGTAGAGCGCTAGCCTTGAGCTAAAGAGCTGAGGGACAGTGCCCAGGCCCAGAGTTCAGGCCCCACAACCAGACCCCCCAAAAAAACAACAACAACAAAAACAACAACAAGAAATCAGCCTTGCAAAATCTCTCATTATGTCCAAGGCAAGGCCCAAAAATCACCCAAACATTTTTTTTTCCTAATACTCCTACTTTGAGACACAACTTTGGCAAGAGTTTTCTCCTTAGTGTGTGTGTTTTGTCGGTCGTGGGGCCTGAACTCTGCGCTCTTCAGCTCAAGGCGAACGCTCTACTGCTTGAGCCACAGCACCACTTCCGGTTTTCTAGTGGTTTATTAGAGATAAGTATCCTGGACTTTTCTGCCCGGACTGGCTTTGAACCATGATCCTCAGGTCTCAGCCTCCTCAAGTAGCTAGGATTACAGGAGTGAGTCACCGGTTCCTGGCGTTAGTGTGTTATTTCTAATGAACCTATATATTTGCTTGATCAATATTTGACACTTTGACGATTATTTACCCCAAATTCATCATGGTTAAACTGGGGGCAATGGAGGCAGTGGAACAGCATGCATTGATACTTTCTTAAACCAGTTCCAATGCAACAAACCATCTTGATTTCTTTTTTTTTTTTTTAATGGGAGGAGCCAATGCAATGGCTAGTCTTTATTGTGAAGAAGAAACTTTACAGCACATTCTAAGAACATCAGTATGGGGTTCAGTGGCCCATCTAGTGGGATACTAGCTTGTAGTGGCTTCCACCACCTGGGCATCGCTGAGTTTCCCCTTTGTGCAGCCAGAACCAGATGACAGTACAGTTGTCTTCTTCACAAATGCAGCCCACTATCCTCTTGTTGCTGATGGATGGAACCAAATTAGGGTCTTCCTTGGTGCCTGCAGCTGCTTTGGGGGCCAATATATTGTAAGGGTCCTGTCCCTTTTGCCTGGCCATCATGATCTCCCTTTCCAGTCCAGTAGCCTGATCCTCATCAGTAGGAACACCACCTCTAGACGCCATGGAGCGTACCACAGGTGCTCCATTGGGAGCACGGGCCTTTAAGGCCTGCGTGGCCAGCGCTCCGGCTCCGCGAAGTAACCTTGAAGCCATAGTGCCCGCGACTAACAGCTGCAGTTCCCACCATCTTGATTTCTAAGACTTTTAAATTTGATTTACTCAGTAATATACTATGAAAGAATACTTTGCCAATACCATGCTGTAGAGAACATTCCAATTTCCTGAGTGATGGAAACATCAAATATATAAAAACGAGGCTGATATATAAAAGTGTATAAAAGTGTGACTCAAGGGCTGGGAAGGTGGCTCAGTGGTAGAGCTCTTGCCTTGCATGCCTGAGGCCCTAGGTTCGATTCCTCAGCACCACATAAGCAAAAAGAAAAAAGCCGGAAGTGGCACTGTGGCTCAAGTGGTAGAGCGCTAGCCTTGAGCTGAAGAGCTGAGGGACAAGGCCCAGGCTCAGAGTTCAGGCCCCATGACCGGACCCCCCCAAAATAAAAAAGTGTGACTCAAGTGGTAGAGTACCTGCCTAGCAAGTGCAGGCCTTGACTTCAAGCCTTGATACTGTCAAATATATAAAAATGTATACATAGTTTTAAAGGGCTAAGGCTTGAACATTTCCATATGCAGAAAACTGCCTTGCATTTGGTGCTCATTTTGAACCAATTGTCTTATATTTAAGAAAAAGGGAGCCAGTCACTGGTCGCTCTTGCCTGTATTCCTAGCTACTCTAGTGGCTGAGATCTGAGGATCATGGTTTGTTTAAAGCCAGCCAGGACAAGAAAAGTCCATGAGACTCTTATCTCTAATTAACCACCAGAAAACTGGAAGTGGCGTTGTGGCTCAGGTGGTAGAGTGCTTGCCTGGAGCTGAAGAGCTCAGAGACAGTGCCCAGGCCCAGAGTTCTAGCCACTTCCGGCTTTTTTCTTATGTGGTGCTGAGGAATCGAACCCAGGGCCTCGAGCATGCAAGGCAAGTGCTCTACCACTGAGCCACCTTCCCAGCCCCTCCATTCTAAATCTTATTAAGAGGGATGGCCTTGAGATGTACAACCTCTGGCTACCAAACAAGGAGAAAATGACTAAACTACCATAAATCCCTATCATTGTCTTGAGTTAATGATGGGGTACTTTGGTCAAAGCTACTTTGAATTCAGATGTCAGATGCTAGCTAGCCACCATTTGCAGATAAATTATGAGGTGCATTTACTAAGTGTGGAATCTGGGACAATAAGCTTAACCTCTACATCTCAAGTTTTATTATTTGCAAGATTGAGGATACAAGCAGCATCTCACAGGTTAAGAAAATTTACACAACAATTTATAAGTGCTTAGCAGAATGCCTGTTGTTTTTGTTGTTGTTGTTGTTTTAAGTGAATATTCCTTTAAAGGTAAAATTGAGGCTGGGTGCCGGTGGCTCACACCTGTAATCCTACTACTCAGGAGGCCGAGATCTGAGGATGGTGGTTCAAAGCCAGCCTGACAGGAAAGTCTGTGAGACTCTTATCTCCAATAAAACCACCAAAAAACTGGAAGTGGCGCTGTGGCTCAAGCGGTAGAGCGCTTGCCTTGAGCTGAAGAGCTTAGGGACAACACCCAGGCCCAGAGTTTAAGCCCAACGACCAACCAAAAAAAAAAAAAAGAGGTAAAATTGAGTTCATAAAAAATAAGGTCAAGCCAGGTGCTGGTTGCTCACACCTATAATCCTAGCTACTCAGGAGGCTGAGATCCGAGGGTCACAGTTCAAAGCCAGCCGAGGCAGGAAAGTACATGATTCTTCACTCCAATTAACCACTAGAAAACCATAAGTGGTGCTGTGGTTCAAATGGTAGCATGCTCACCTTGAGCTGAATTGCTCAGGGACAGCACCTAGGCCCAGAGTTCAAGACCTATGTCCAACCAAAAAAAGGGGGGGGATATTTAAACCTGGTTTGGTGGTACTTTAAGCTAGATATGGTAATACACACCTGTAATCCAAGTACTTGGGTTAAGACAAGCTTGGACTGTACCATAAGACCTTGTCTCAAAGAGCAAAACAAAAAAACAATCCCCGCCCTCCAACACACACACACCATTCAAGTGGTGTATTCAAGTGGTTTATTCTACTCTACTAAAACAGGGTTTTGTACTTGCTGGCTAGCCTGTTTCTAGCCATGTTTCTAGTCCTGAAGTGGTTTATTTTCTACTTTTTTTTTTTTGGACCGGTCCTAGGGCTTGAACTCTGGGCCTGGGTGCTGTCTCTGAGCTCTTCAGCATAAAGTGAGCACTCTACCACTTGAGCCACAGCACCACTTCTGGTTTTCTGGAGATAAAGAGTCTCATGGACTTTCCTGGCCAGGCTGGCTCTGAAACACAATCCACAGATCTATCTCAGCCTCCTAAGTAGCTAGGATTACAGGTGTGAGCCACTGGCACCAGGCTCTAATTTTTTTTTAATTAAAGGTAAATAAAATTAATCTTAGCTACTCAGAAAGCTGAGATCTGAGGGTCATGGTTCTAGGCCAGCATAGGCCTAGTCCATGAGGCTCTTACCTCAATTAGCAAAAAAATCAGAAGCAGAGCTGTGACTCAAATAGTAGAGTGCTAGTACAGAGAAGAAAAAACAAAACAGACACGCCATTTCCTGCATCTCCTGGCTGCTATAACCCCGTGGGTGGTCCCTGTGGTTGAATTCAGGAAGAGTTCTATGTATCTGTGCTGCATGTTGGCCCTGTCGACATCGCAGCCACAGCTTCTTCATGGGTAGCAAACTCAACATCAGCCTCTCCTGTCACTTTTCCATCTGGGCCAATCTCAATATGAACTCTCACGGGGTATGGGTGTGTCTGCTGCCCAGGACACCTATAGTGGCCTAGAGAGCCAGTCAGTGAGTGGTTGCTATGGGACTGGCTACAGCGGTCAGGATAACATGGGAGGGTATGACTAGTTTTGTAGGAGCAGTTGAGTTAATTGAATTTTCACAGGCAGCCAGTTAGCAGTGAAAAGCAGTTTATACTAGAGGAAGCTGTGGGACCCATTTTACACCATGAGTTTGTGAAATATAGATTTAAAAATTACTTAAGTGTTTTTTCATGCAAACTTTTCTTCTAGCATGTGATATTGAATAAACTAAAACTTTTTTCTTCCACTTTTTTCTTTTTTAAATATTTTTATTATAAATATACTGTACAGAGAGGTTACAGTTACATGAGCAAGGTAATGAGTCCATTTCCTATTGTCATCCCCTCCTTTGTTGTTGTTTTTTTATTGTGAAAATACTGTACAGAGGGGTTACAATTACATGGGCAAGATAATGATTACATTTCTTATCAAGCATTGTAGCCTCCTTTGTTTCCCCTTCCCATCCCTTCTCAGCCCCCTCCCCACCAAAGTTGTAAAGTTCGTTTTTGATATGACAACTTGTACTTATTGTTGCAACGGAGCCACCTGTATCCTTATGTAAACGACTTGTTTTTCCCCTTCCCCTCCACAAATTATACCGACATCAAATACAGTGAAAGCAGGGGTTATACTGTGGGGGAGGGTCTTCCACTTTTCTTGATTAACATTTTTGCTAGTCAACTTCAAAGTGCTGTTATCTGAGTTCAAGTAGTTGAAGTATGTGCAGGGTGGATCTTCCCCCTCAGGAGCACAGTGGGGACGTGTACTTTTTGGAGATCTCAAAGGTGCTAGATCCCTAATCAACGAGCAGCAGTTCTCATGTTTGTTCATTCTAGTTTATACTTTCATTTAATATCTTTTAGGTCAGGTTAAGTTTTAAGTTTTTTAAAAGTTAGTTTTGAGAACTGAGACACAATACTAATAACTATAGGAATTGGTGAGGCCTTGACTTAAAAGCTTTCTTTGTACTGTGATTTCCTTTTGGGTGTATTTTGCTAAGTGAAACTTGTTAAATTTTTTTGTTACCTGAATTTTTTTCTTAAAAAAATTTTCAAAATGAAAAAAAAAGAAAAAACAAAACAAACAAAAACAAAACCTTAAGCTGGGCGCTGGTGGCTCACACCTGTAATCCTAGCTACTCAGAAGGCTGAGATCTGAGGATCGCGGTTCAAAGCCAGCCCAGGCAGAAGAAACCGTGAGACTCTTATCTCCAATAAACCACCAGAAAACCGGAAGTGGCGCTGTAGCTCAAGTGGTAGAGCGCTCGCCTTGAGCTGAAGAGCTAAGGGACAGCGCCCAGGCCCAGAGTTCAAGCCCCACGACCGACCAAAAAAAAAAAAAAACCTTATAGTCCAGGCCCAACACACATACATAAAAAAAGATGCCTAAACCAGTTTTTCCTATACACAAGAGGAACTCTCACCCAAACTACCCAAGTCCCCCACCCACACTTCATTTTATTACTATGAGCTGTCTTCCAAAAATTAGCCCAGGCTAAACGAATAACACATCATCAAGATTTGAAAATGGGGTGCTCTGGGAATGAGTAGGGGAATTTAACTTTCATACAAAGGTTCTTGTTGATTTTTTTTTCAAATTTATTGTTATTAGAGGTGTTATACAGCAAGGTAACCTTCACATACATCCGGAAACAAACACATTTCATATTGCACAGTGTCATCTGTTCCCTCATCCTCTCCCATCCCCATTGTTGTTGATAAATTTTTGAGACAGGGTCTTTATTATGTAACTCAGGCTGGGTTCAAACTTGTATTCTCCTGCATTAAGCATTTCTGTTTTTTGTGTACTGGTACTGTTTTTGTGTATTGGTACTGAACTCAGGGACTCATTCACTTGCTTGGCTTTTTCTGTTCAAGGCTGGCACTACTCAAGCTTCTGGCACCTAGCCAAGATTCTGGGTTTTAATGGTGACTCAGGGAGGGATAGGCAATTTGGCAGAATAAAAGCATGGAGTTACTTAGAAATAACTGGGCTCCTTTCTCCAACAAAGTAGTAGACTTGGCATAGAAGCAGCTTTCTGTTTTGGTCTGGACTCTACAGTCTAAAGTGGCCAGCAATGTATAAACACAAGATCTTCAGAAAAAGGCTTATCTTGCCAGGCACCAGTTGCTCATGGCCACAATCAAGCCTAACTACTCAAGAGGCTGAGATCTGAGAATTATGCTTCAAAGCCAGCCCAGGCAGGAAAGCCTGTGAGATTCTTATCTCTAACTACCAAAAAGCCAGAAGCAGAGCTAGGCTTGAACAAAAAAGATCAGGGACAGTGCCCAAGCCAAGTTCAAGTCCCAGAACCCATACAAAAGAAAAAAGAAAAAAGAAAAACAAAACCTGACCACATGTCCATATAAACCAAACACTTATGATGTTATCTTACTCATCAAGTTGGCCAGAAAGAGCTGGGAATGTGGTAGAGTGCTTGCCCAGCATGCATGAAGCCCTGGGTTTAATTCCTTAATACCGCGTAAACAGAAAAAGCCAAAGTGGCACATTGGCTCAAGTGGTACAGTGCTAGCCTTGAGCACAGAGCACCTCAGGGACAGTGCCCAGACCCTAAGTTCAAGCCCCAGGACTGGCAAAAAGAACAGAACAGAACAAGTGGACATGCAGAAATTAGAACTCTTGCACTGTGTTATATGAAATTGCTAGGACCAATACAGAGCTAGGCAAGACTGACTATAGAGGGTTGTCACAATTATTCATCTGATAACAGAAAATACCACAAAATTTTGCCAAAATCACAATCCTACATAAAAAAAGTACTCCTATGAAGTTGTTTGATCACTACCTTTGTTGCTAAGGATAACTGCTTCAAAGAATTTTATGCAACACTCTTTGTACTTTTATTAATTTTTTGCCATTCCTCGGGCTTGAACTCAGGGCCTGGGCACTGTCCCTAAGCTGCTTTTGCTCAAGGCTAGCACTCTACTACTTGATGGCAGCGCCACTTCTGGCGTTTTCTGTGTATGTGGTACTGAAGAATCAAATCCAGGGCTCCATGCATGTTAGACAAGCACTCTACCACTAAGCCACATTCTCAGCCCTGTAGTTGAGGTTTTTTGATCAATGCTAGTGCTCTACCACTTGAGCCACAATTCCACTTCCAGTTTTCTGGTGGTTAATTGGAGATAAGAGTCTCATGGGGACTTTTCTGCCAGGGCTAGCTTCAAATCCTGATGCTCACATCTCAGCCTTCTGAGTAACTAGGATTACAGAAATGAACCGCCACTCCAGGCTTCATTTTGCTTTCCTTTTTTTTAAATATTTTTTTTCAAGTAGTTGTCCAAAGAAGTTCCCATTCTACAAAACAGTATATGAGTACATGGTGTCTGACAACATTGTCACCCATTGCTCCTAACTCATCCCTTCTCTCTTCATTTTAAAATTACTCTCTTGGGGCTGGGAAGGTGGCTCAGTGGTAGAGTGCTTGCCTTGCATGCATGAGGCCCTAGGTTCCATTCCTCAGCACCACATAAGCAAAAAGAAAGAAGCTGGAAGTGGTGCTGTGGCTCAAGTGGTAGAGCGCTAGCCTTGAGCTGAAGAGCTGAGGGACAGCACCCAGGCCCAGAGTTCAGGCCCCATGACCGGACCCAAATAAATAAATAAGTAAAATAAAATTATTCTCTTCCCTGAGTTTGTCCATTATTACCTGCTATTACAACTAAACCCATTTGGGGTTTAGCTGGTGTTTAGGTTGAAGATTCCAGAGTATAAAATGGTGCAGTTGCTGTGGAAAATATGGCTGTTTCTTAAAATATTAAAATTGAATCTTTCTTAAAATATTAAAAGGTGAAGCATTCCTGTAATGTCAGCACCCAGCAGGCTGAATCAAGAGGATGTTAAGCTGAAGGCCTTTCTGAGCCACAAAGTGAGACCCTATTTCAATAGACATAGAGACAGATAAGTAAATACAGGCTAGCCTTAATTCCCAACACCAAGTGGTGGAGTGTGCCTATGATCTCAGTACCAGGGAGCTAAGGCAAAAGGGTAAAAAGTTTAAAGCCAGGGCTGGGAAGGTGGTTCAGTGGTAAAGTGCTTCCCTTGCATTCATGAGGCCCTGGGTTCGATTCCTCAGCACTACATACACAGAAAAAGCTGGAAATGGCACTTTGGCCCAAGTGGTAGAGCACTAGCCTTGAGCTGAAGAGCTGAGGGACAGCACTCAGGCCTCAAGTTCAAGCCCCAGGACTGGCAAAAAAAAAAAAAAATTTAAAGCTAGCACAGGCTGTATCTTGACACCCAACAGAAACCAAAACAAAACCCTTTTGAAACCAGGTGCTGGGCATTCACACCAGTAATCCTAGCTACTCAGGAGGCTGAGATCTGATGATCAAGGTTTAAAGCCAGCCAGAGCAGAAAGTCTGTGAGACTCTAATCTCCATTTAACCTCTAGAATACTGGAAGTAGAACTGTGGCTCAAAGTAGCTGAATGCTAGCCTTTACCAAAAGAGCTCCGGGACAGTGTCCAGCCTGAGTTAAGTACTACAGCTGACCAAAAAATAAAAATCTTTTGAGGCTATGTTTATTACTCCCATCAATCATAGAACAGGAATAAATAACCTGTCCAGTTACCTACCTGTCAGGCTGGCTCCAGAACCTGAGCTTTAGTGACTTACTAAGATACACAGAAAGGTATGGATGGGTTTAGAAAAGGAGGAAAATGACATGAGGAGTAACTCTGATCAACATGCATAACCTGACGTCTATTGAAACCACTTTGTACAACAACTTAATAAAAGGATATATGGTAAGCCCAAAAGAATTTTTTGGATAGAGAGGCATATAGAAAAGGGAAAAAAAATCCAGAAAATTGTTAAACATCTCTAAGCCACAATGGAGCTAATGATTCCCAATTAACAAGACACAGGGTGGGTCAGAACACATCTGGAAAAAATTGCCCAGTTCCTCTGAAAGTTCAGATGATCTAGTGATCAATACAGAGAAAAATTACGTAAGACATAAACCAACTGTTGACTTCAGGGAGAAGAAAAATCTGCATAGATACCATGACTACAGTACACTGGTAGAGATGTGAAGAATGAACATTAAGAGCAAGGACAGCCGGGCGCCAGTGACTCACGCCTGTAATCCTAGCTACTCAGGAGGCTGAGATCTGAGGATCACAGTTCAAAGCTAGCCGGGGCAGGAAAAGTCCGTGAGACTCCTACTAACCGCTCAAGCGGTACAATGCTTGCCTTGAGCTGAAGAGCTGAGGGATAGTGCCCAAGCCCAGAGTTCAAGCCCCACGACCAAAAAAAAAAAAAAAAAAAAAAAAAAAAAAGAGTAAGGACAACACATGTAATTTTTTTTTTTTTTGGTCGGTCGTGGGGCTTGAACTCTGGGCCTGGGCGCTGTCCCTCAGCTCTTCAGCTCAAGGCGAGCACTCTACCACTTGAGCTACAGCGCCACTTCCGGTTTTCTGGTGGTTTATTGGAGATAGGAATCTCATGGTCTTTCCTGCCCCGGCTGGCTGGCTTTGAACCGCGATCCTCAGATCTCAGCCTCCTGAGTAGCTAGGATTACAGGCGTGAGCCACCAGCGCCCAGCTCAACACATGTAATTTAACCAACAAAAGTGAAGATGGAGCCTAGCACCAGTGGCTCAAGCCTGTAATCCTAGCTACTCAGGAGGCTGAGTATCTGAGGATTGCAGTTCAAAGCCAGCCCCGGCAGGAAGTTCCTTGAGACTCAACTCCGATTAACCACCAGAAAACTGAAGTGGCACCATTTACCTTGATCTGAAGAGCTCAGAGAGGGCTCCCAGGCCCAGAGTTCAAGCCCCACGACTTCCCCCTCCCCCAAAAAATTCCCTTTTTGAGTCAGGTATTGGTCTCACACCTATAATATAGTTATTCAGAGATCTGAGGATTGAGATTTGATGCCAGCCCAGGTAAGAAAATGCATGAGATTTGTATCTCCAATTGACCAGTAAATAGCAAGACACGGAGCTGTGGCCCAAATGGTAGGAGAAAAAGCTAAGGGACAGTACCCAGTATACACACACACACACACACACACACACACACACACACACACACACACACACACACACACACACACACACACACACACACACACACACACACACACACACACACACACACACACACACGATTGGTTGAGCTGTTATCTTTGCTTGATTTCTCATTTCTATCTTGGAAGAGGTGAACAATGCAATGTGTGATAAGGTGGGGAAAGGACAAAGAGAACCAAAGTGCAAAACTAGTGAAGAAAACAAGCCAATTCTCCTCTATAGGGATTCTGGGCCTGAATATGACCAAGTTCTCTGGGAAGCCTCACCCATGTGGAAGAGATCTAAGACTGAGTAGATAGAAAAGCAGGCCTGGAAAGAGAAGAAAGGGAATGTTGCAGACTAATAGCCAAAATGATCTTGGACTATCGTTAGTCCTTTTTTTTTTTTTTTTTTTTTTTTTTTTTGTCGGCCGTGGGGCTTGAACTCTGGGCCTGGGCGCTGTCCCTCAGCTCTTCAGCTCAAGGCGAGTGCTCTACCACTTGAGCTACAGCGCCACTTCCGGTTTTCTGGTGGTTTATTGGAGATAGGAGTCTCACGGTCTCTCCTGCCCGGGCTGGCTTTGAACCGCGATCCTCAGATCTCAGCCTCCTGAGTAGCTAGGATTACAGGCGTGAGCCACCAGCGCCCGGCTTTCGTTAGTCCTTTTTAATGGATATTTATTATAAAACTCTATATCTGACCTAACATTTTCCTTACTGTCATGGTAAAATTCTAGGCAAGTACTGACGAACTCAATTGACCTTTGACCCTTAAAGCTAAGAATGCAATCTAAGTTCCAGGGCCTTCGTCACTCATATTTGAATCTGAATAAATTATCTTTTTTGTGGGGGTCAGTCCTGGGGTTTGAACTCGGGGCCTGGGCACTGTGCCTGAGCTTCTTTTGCTCAATACTACTGAGCCACAGGGCCACTTCTAGTCTTTTCTGTGTACGTGGTACTGAGGAATTGAAACCAGGGTTTCATGCATGCAAGACAAGCACTCCACCACTGAGCCACCTTCCTAACCCTTATCTTTCATTTCCTTTAGAAAAATAACTGTATCTGGTGTCCAATACTAGAAAGCAGTTAAATCTGCAGGATTCATACAGATGAGGAGCCAGAGTAACAAACGTTATACCCAGTGGCTAAGACAGAATTAGGCTGCTGTCCATAACCCAGCCTATAAAGACTATCCCATTCAATAAACCCCACCAAAAGAACTTTACCAGAATATGTACACAAGGGTTATAAATCAATAAAGACTTCTGTCAAGGAAAAGGGAAATAAGTGGAATAAGAACAGACAGGTGAGGCTGGGAATGGGGTTGGTGGTATAGAGTGCTTGCCTAGCATGCATGAAGCTCTGGGTTCATATTCCTCAGTACCACATTAAAGAGAAAAAGCTAGAGAAGTGTTGTAGTGGCTCAAGTGGGAGAACTGTAGCCTTAAGCACAGAGCAGCTCATGGACAGTGCCCAGGTCCCAAGTTCAAGCCCCAGGACTGGCAAAAAAAAAAAGAATAGGCAAGTAACAAAACAAAAATACCAATAAGGCCTGTGTGGCAACCAACGCTTAATCCTAGATACACAGGAGACAGAGACAGGCAAGTTGTGGTTAGAGACCAGCCCAGGCAAAAAGTTTTCAAAACAACCTATCAACCAATAGCTGGGCCAGATGATGAACCAGGAAGCTGAGAAAGGCACAGTTGGGTGGAAAGGGAGTTTCCACAAGAGCCCATTGAGAAAGCTGAAAAGAGATATTAGCATCATGATCCAGAACAGCCTGGGCAAAAAGGAAACGCCTGGGGCTGGGAGAGTGGCTCAGTGCATGCATGATGCCCTGGGTTCGATTCCTCAGTACCACATAAACAGAAAAAGCCGGAAGTGGCGCTGTAACTCAAGTGGTACAGCGCTAGCCTTGAGCTGTGATTCAAGTGGTAGAGCGCTAGCCTTGAGCTGAAGAGCTGAGGGACAGCGCCCAGGTCCAGAGTTCAGGTCCCACAACCAATCAAAAAAAAAAAAAAATGAAGCCCCTATCTAGAAAATATTCAGAATAAAAAAGAAGTGGGGGCAAGGATCAGCACACCTAGCAAGCTGAAAACCAAATTCCAATGAAGCCAAAAGAGGAAAAAGAGCCAGGTGCTGGTGGTGGCTCACTCCCTGTAATTCTAAGGAGGCTGAGATCCGAGGATCACTCTTCAAAGCCAGCTTGGGCAGGAAAGTCTGTGAGAATCATCTCCAATTAACCACCAGAAAGGAGGAGGAAGCGTGGCTCAAGTGTTAAAACTCTAGCAAAAGCAGGGACAGTGAGTGCCCTGAGTTCAAGCCCCAGGACCAATATACATACATATATGTATGTATGCATGCATGCATACATAAATAAATCTGTGTAAAGCTGGGGACCAGGGGCTCACACTTGTATAATCCTAAATACTCAGAAGGCTGAGATTTAAGAATTGGGGTTTGAAAGCAGCCGGGCACGCAAGTCCCTGAAACTCTTATCAGTACAAGCCACCAAACATCGTCAGTGGAGCTGCGGCACGAGTGGTAGAATGCCAACCAAGCAGCAAAAAACGCCAAAGGGCAGCGCCCAGGACCTAAGTTCAAGCCACACACACACACACACGTCTGAATGAATAATACATGAACTCTGTACTATTTAGTTACCAGTGGCCAAGTGTGTTTACCCCAAGCAGCCAGGGCCACTGAGAGGTTAAAGGGAAGCTGCATCAAGTACGCGCGCTCTCCCTTTGGGTTTGGTTTGGAGACCGAGTCCTGCAGAGCCGGAGTGTCCGGAAGCTCCCGGAGCTGAGGAGCGCCGACCCCGCCGGGAACTTCGGCAGGTAGCCCAGGCGGGGAGGCCACGCCCACACGCCCTAGGATTCGCAGCCCGGCGCCCCCCGCGAGTGGCCGCCCCGCGCCGACGGAACCCGCGAGAAACCCCGGAAGGTCCCCCGGAGCCCCGCCGCGACGCGGGGCCTCGGCCGCGCACCCCCGTCCCGCGGGCGGGAGGCCGGGCCACGGCGCTCCCCGGCGCGGGAAAGGGGCCCGCAGCGGAGGGCGAGGCCCCGCGGCCCTCAGGCCAGCCGGGCCGCCCGGACGCGAGGCCTCGGGGCCTCGCCCTCCGACGACAGCTGCGAGGCGCCGCGGCCCGCCCGGGAGGGGCCGCGGTCTGGACCGCAGCCCGGCCCGCGCCGCCCGGCCCGCCTCGGCTCCGAGCGGCTCGGCGCAGCAGAGCGAGACGCCGGCCCCCCGCCCGGGCCGCGAGCCCTCGCGTCCCCGCCGCGCACCGCCGTCCTCTCCCCCCTCCTCCCGTCCGCCCGCCCTCCCTCCTGGGACTCGGCCCGCTCCTCCCCTCGCGGCTGCTCACCGCGCTGAGGCGGATCCCGCTGGGTGACTGAGCCGCCATCTTCAGCGAGCTACAAAGCCAGGACCGGCCTCGGCCACGACCCGACTGGGAGGCGGCGGGCAGCGGTGGGGGCGCGGCGCTCCGCCCACTTCCGGGGTGTGTCGCGTGCGGGATCCCGCCCACACACTTCCGCCCCCAGGCAAAGCCGAATAGGGAGTAGGAGCCTTGGGAGCTGGTAGGACCGGTTCTGCCGGTTGTAGGGCGCATGCGTGGGCAGGCGTCGGGTTTTAGACCTCCCGACGGTCAGGGTGCACTGGGAAGCCCGTGAGACTCACCTCCACTTGACCACCAAAAAGCCGGAAGTAGGTCTGTGGCTCTAGTGGTAAAGCCCTAGCCTAGCCTTGAGCAAAATGCTCAGGGACCGTGCCTAGGCCTGATTTCAAGCCCCCGGGCGACACAAACTAACACACAAGACGTTTTTAAATTAGCGAATCAATGAATTTTTTCAAACTCTAAAAGAAATAAAGACCAAAAATAAGTCCGACTGAGAGCAAGGGAAGGGGTGACATTGCCCAAGAAGAAATGTACTCTAGCCGGCCTAGGTGGCTCACGCCTGTAATCCTAGCTGCTCAGGAGGCTGAGATCTGAGACTCACGGTTCAAAGCCAGCCTGGGCGAGGAAAGACCGTGAGACTCTTATCTCCAATAAACCACCAGAAAACCAGAAGTGGCGCTGTGACTCAAGTGGTAGAGCACTCGCCTTGAACTGAAGAGCTGAGGGACAGCGCCCAGGCCCAGAGTTCAAGCCCCACGACCGACCAAAAAAAAAAGAATGTACTCTTTACCTAACTCATGTAACTAACACCTCTGTACAACACCCTTATAATATTAAAAAGATTTTTCAAGTTTCCTAATGGGAATTGTTAGGTTTTTAAAAAGAGGTAGCAGAGTAAGAACAGCACCACGCACGTGATATTCAAGTAAGGGGTAGTTTTATTCATTGTTCTGGCTGGCACCAGGTCATCTTGGCCCTCCAAGTGGTTGGGAAAGAGCTGGGAAAGAAAGTGCCTGGGTCTGGGCAAGGCCTTATCGAGGGTATAGGCAGAGAAAGGTGTGGCCAACTCAAATTCAGATGTGACCTCAGTGGATGCAGATGTGACCTCTTCCAGGTGTGCCAGTTGCCTAGGTAACGCAGATACTGGGTGGAGACTTTGCTGTGAGGAGGGTGGGGTCTGCTCACCATCCCTGAGCGGACCTTACAGAAATGATCATCCTTCATTCTAAAAGCAATCATTCTCAGCCAGGCTTGGATGGGTCATCTCTGTAAGGAGCTATTGAAGAAGAGGACATGCTGGGCAAAAGCAGAGAATCCCATTTCAACAAATGACCTTGGTGGAGGGAGGTTCACTGTCCATAATTACAGCAATTAAGGAGGCTCAAATAGGATAAGAAATCCAGGATTTCTTGAGCAAAAAACTCTAGACTTCATCTGAAAAAAAGTAACCAAAGGGTTGAAGGCATGACTCAAGTAATAGAGCACCTTTCTAACAAATGCAAGGCTCAGAGTTCAAGTCCTACTATCATTTGAAAAAGAAAAGAAAAGGGGCTGGGAAGGTGGCTCAGTGGTAGAGCGCTTGCCTTGCATGCCTAAGGCCCTGGGTTTGATTCCCTGGCACCATATAAGCAAAAAGAAAAAAAGCCGGAAGTGGCGCTGTGGCTCAAGTGGTAGAGTGCTAGAAAGCTGAGGGACAGCGACCAGGCCCAGAGTTCAGGCCCCACGACCGGACCCAAAAGAAAAGAAAAGAAAAGAAAAGGCCCATGAACGTTTATTTGGTGTCAACGATGAGGTCAGGACTGGGAACGTGGCTTGGTGGTAGGGTGCTTGCCTAGCATGAATGAAGCCCTGGATTCGATTCCTCAGTAGCACATACACAGAAAAGGCCAGAAGTGGCCCTGTGGTCTAGTGGTAGAGTGGTAGCCTTGAACAAAAGAAGCTCAGGGACAGTGCCTAGGCCCTGAGTCAAGCCCCAGGACTGGCCAAAAACAAACACACATTGAGGTCAATGTTGGGCTAAGTAATACAACATAGAAGTAAATCTATCAAGGAGTTTTTTGTTTTGTTTTGTTTTGCCAGTCCTAGGGCTTGAACTTAGAGTCTGGGCACTTTCCCTGAGCTTCTTTTGCTCACCTTCCCAGCCTTCTAGCAAGGATTTCTAAATATTACAGATGAAGACTAAAGAAAAGTTTTTCAGTAGCAGGCAGTAGTGGCTTATGCCTGTAATCTAGCTACTCAAGAAACTGAGATTTGAGGATGGTGGTTCAAAGCCAGCCTGGGCAGGAAAGTCTGCAAGACTCTTTTTTTTTTGTTCTGGTTGTGGGGCCTGAACTCTGGGCCTGGGCGCTGTCCCTCAGCTCTTCAGCTCAAGGCTAGCGCTCTACCACTTGAGCCACAGCACAAATTCCGGCTTTTTTTCTTTTTTTGCTTATGTGGTGCTGAGGAATAGAACCCAGGGCCTCATGTATGCAAGGCAAGCGCTGTACCACTGAGCCACCTTCCCAGCCCCTCTGCAAGACTGTTACCACCAATAAACCACCTGAAAATGGGAAGTGGTGCTGTAGCTCAAGTAATACAATGCTAGCCTTGAGCTGAAGAGCTGAGGGACAGCGCCCAGGTCCAGAGTTCAAGCACCATTACTGACAAAAAAAAGGGGGGGAAGGTTTCAAACACGTATTGCCATTTCATAAAATACATTATATTTATACGTTTTCAAATAATACCAAAACATTAAAAACTACCTCCCATCCTGTTTACTGGAACAGAAAAACAATTTGAACCTTGCTCCAGATTTATAAGCTACTAAATATTGTAATACTTGGCTCAGATTTTCTGCAACTTGTCTTCCATAACTTAGATCAATTTGAAATTTGTAACTGTGAGAATGTTTTTTAATTAATGATTGAAGAAACAAAATGTTGCTACCTTTGTCACTGATAAGTGGTAAAATAACATAAAGCTAGTCACCCAAGAGTACTAGTTAATATTCTGGCAACATTTCTCAGGTTTCTTCTGGTTTTCAAACTGTATTGTCAAGTTCAAAATTCTTTTTTTCTTTTTTTTGTCAGTCCTGAGGCCTGAACTCTGGGCCTGGGCGCTGTCCCTCAGCTCTTTAGCTCAAGGTTAGCACTCTACCACTTGAGCCACAGCACCACTTCCAGCTTTTTTCTGCTTATGTGGTGCTGAGGATTGAACCTAGAGCCTCATGCATGCAAGGCAAGCACTCTACCACTGAACCACCTTTCTAGCCCAAATGTAAAACTCTTAAGCGAGCCTCTGCTCAGGAAGCACAACATGCTTCTACTCTTGTAGAAGTTAGAGTGTCACAATTGTTAAGCAACAGGTCATGGCCCGCTGGTGTATTATGAAATCATAGTGAGTTATAATAGACTTTGTAAAAACACAACTAGAATCTGTTTTTTAAAAATTGAGATCAAGTCTTGCTCTGTAGTCCAGGCTTGTCTTGAACTCATGCCTGTGCCTCCCAAATACTAGAATTCGAATGTAATGGCACAGTGCAGGACTGCGCTTACTTCCACCTTCTCTTATGAATATGTGACATTCAGCAAATTGCTTTACTTTTTTTTTTTTTTGCCAGTCCTGTGCTTGAACTCTGGGCCTGGGCACTGCCCCTGAGCTCTTCAGCTCAAGGTGAGCACTCTAACACTTGAGCCACTTTGGCTTATTCTGCTTATGTGGTGCTGAGGAATTGAACCCAGGGCCTCATGCATGCAAGGCAAGCACTCTATCACTGAGCCACTTTCCAAGCCCAAGTTGCTTTACTTCTGTCCCAGTGTCCTTGTCTATAAAATGAGGACAATATTAGTCCTTTCCTCATAGAGTTTCATGAGAATTGATTGAATACTTGTACAAGTACTCTGAGCAGTTAGTGTTTCTGGCATGTAGTTACTGCTATATGAATGATAAATATAATAAATAAAGAGATCAGAGAGAAAGTAAGGCTGGCCATTTCACATGCATATACACATGTGTGCACAGGGTGGTTGAAAAAGTTGGATACTGGTGGCTCAAGCCTGTAATCCTAGCTACTGAGGTCACTGAGATCTGAGGATCTTGATTCAAAGCTAGTCTGGGCAGGAAAGCCTGTGAGACTCATCTCCAATTAAGAACAAATAAAAATGTCTGAAATGGAGCTGTGGCTCAAGTGGTAGAAAACAAGCCATTAGCAAAGAGCAAAGGCTCCCAAGCCTTGAGTTCAAGCCCAAGAACACTTCCTCTCTCTTCCACCTTCCCTCTTTGTCTCTGTCTCTCTCTCTCCCCTTCTCCCTCTCTCTCTCTCTGTCTCCTCCCCAAAACACACACACACACACACAAGGCTGAAGCTCATCGCTAGTGGCTCAATCTTAGCTATTCAAGAGGCTGATCTGAGGATCAAGGTTCAAAGCAAATCCATCAGAAAAGTCTGTGAGACTCTTATCTACAAAATAGCTGGAAGTGAAGGAATGGCTCAAGTGGTGGAGCACCAGTCTAGAGCAAAAAATCCAAGTGATAGCTGGGAAGGTGGCTCAGTGGTAGAGTGCTTTTGCCCCTCATGCATGAGGCCCTGGGTTCGATTCCTGGATGGGTGTGAGTGGCTTAGGCCTGTAAACCTGTCATCCTAGCTCCTCTGCAGATTAAGAGCTGAGGATAGTGATTCATGATTCTTGGCCTCTCACATAGTTGGAATTATAGTCAGAAATCACCATTCTCAGTTTGTTGAGATAGTTTTCCTTTTTGTTTGAACTATTCCTCAAATTGAGATCCACCTCCCTGAGATTAAAGGTATGCATACTACGCTCAGCCACTTAAAACACCACACACACACACACACACACACACACACACTTTCCCCAAATAACAATATGATTTTTATTTTTTTGGTTGATCGTGGGCCTGAACTCTGGGCCTGGGAACTGTCCCTCAGCTCTTTAGCTCAAGGCTAGCACTCTACCACTAGAGCCGCAGCTTCATGTCCGGCTTTTTCCTTTCCCAGCCCCTCCAAGAGACTCTTAATTCCAATTAACTAACAAAAAGCCAGAACTGTAGATATGGCTCAAGTCATAGAGTTAGAAAGCCTTGCATGAAAAAGCCAAACAAAAAGACAAGGGAGGCACTGGGAAGGTGGCTCAGTGGTAGAGTGCTTGCCTTGCATGCATGAGGCCCTGGGTTTGATTCCTCAGCACCACATAAGCAGAAAAAGCCGGAAGTGGGGCTGAGGTTCAAGTGGTAGAGCACTAGCCTTGAGTTGAAGAGCTGAGGAACAGCGCCCAGGCCCAGAGTTCAAGACCCACAACCGACAAAAAAAAAAAAATGACAAGGGAGATCAACAGGCCCTGAGTACACACACACACACACACACACACACACACACACACACACACACACACACACACACACACACACACACACACACACACACACACACTAATTCAGCTAAAGCACTGGTGGCTCATGCCTGTAATCCTAGCTAGGCAGGAGGCTGAGATCTGAGGATAGTGATTCTTAACCAGCCTTGGCCAATATATATTCCCAACAATCTTATCTCCAATAAACCAGTAAAAAGCTGCAAATGAAGGAGTGACTCAAGTGGTGGAGCACCAGCCCAGAGCATAAAATGCTAAGGGACCTCTCCCGGGCCCTGAGGTCAATTCCTGTACCATCACCAAAAAAAAAAAAAAAAAAATCCTCAGTACTATAAAAAGACAAGACAGGAAAGAAAGGTCAAGTGGCAGTGGAATAGGTCAGTTGGACTTGGCAATATTGGGTGGGCCTTGGAACAGCAGAAGAAAGCAGGCCAGGTGGAGTAAAAGGTGGGTGACTAATGAAACAGGTATACATCTCAGAAAGGTTGAAGAGATGGAGGGGTCACGGAACAGTTCCCAGATTCCAACCTGCCTGATTCTGCTGGTTCTGCTGTGGGCATTCATTTGTATATCTGATGCTGATGAACTTCTCTTGGGTGTTCTACTTCTAGAGAACTGCTGGGTCATTTGGTAATTTTAGGCTCAATGAATGTTTGGGAGAAGTGCCATACTGTGTTTAGGTCTGTTTTTCTTCCTCACTCCAGTTACGAGATGGGCTTGGTTATTTTGGACCGCAGCTCCTGGTATAAGATGAGCAGCAGCCAAGCCAGCTGCAGCTTTGCTGGTTCCTCACCCAACCCTCACCTAGTTCCCTAGGAGCCCGCTTGTTAGGGCATTGCTCTGAGAACTAGAGTTTCTCCCAAAGTGCTCCAGGGAGCCTCACTTCCAGTTACTAATTCAGACTTTCTGGAGAAGACACTCTCACCCCTCGGACCTGGGGCTTTAATTTAGGGCCTGGGCACTGTCCCTGAGCCCCTTTTTGCTCAAAGATAGTGTTTTACCACTTGCATCACAGTGCCATTTCTTTTTCTGATTAATTGGAGATTAAGAGTCTCAAGACTTTCCTGCCCTAGCTGGCTTTGAAATGTGATCCTCCGATCCTCCTGATAGCTAGGATTACAGGCTTGAGCCACCCGCACTCAGATCCCCACTCTGAACTACACAGTGTACATATACTAAGGCCTTTACTGTACCTGGGAGCTGGGGACCTGCACTGCAGGGCTCCTCCAGGAAGGTATCGGGAGGTCTTATGGAGCAGGGTAGTTTCAGAACTTTCTTCCATTTCCACTTGTAGCTGAACAGTGGTAGCTGTCTGTGTTAGGTTTTTATTTTTATTTTTTGGGTCCGGTCGTGGGACCTGAACTCTGGGCTTGGGAGCTGTCCTTCAGCTCTTCAGCTCAAGGCTAGTGCTCTACCACTTGAGCCACAGCGCCACTTCCGGCTTTTTTCTTTTTGCTTATGTGGTGCTGGGAAACCGAACTCAGGGCCTCAGGCATGCAAGGCAAGCGCTCTACCACTGAGCCACCTTCCCAGCCCCTGTATTAGGTTTTTAGAAAGAGGTAGCTGAGTAAGAACTGCACCATGCACGTGGTATTCAGGTAAGGGGTAGGTTTATTCAGTAGACCTGCTGGGAACAGGCAAGGTTGGCACTCCACGTGGCTGGCAAAAGAGAGCATCTGGCCCCGAGTTAGGCCTTATATAGGGTAGGGGTTGGGAAAGGTGTGTCCAGGTAAAGGGAAGTGGGATCAGGTGGGAGAAAGGTGTGGCCACATCAGATTAAGATGTAACCTCAGCGGATGCAGATGTGACTTCTTCCAGGTGTCCCAGTTGCCTAGGTAATGCAGGTACTGGGCGAGGTCTGTTCGCTGTCCAGGAATGGACCTTACAGTCTGCCTGCCCTGGGCTTGACAACATGGAACTCAAGAGCCAGGAAAATCTAGGACCCGTTCCTGGCTCTGCTTCTCAGAGCCTCAGTCCTCCTGGCTTGGAAAACTGTTAACAGGCCTTTGTCCTGAAGAGATGGTAAGAAATAAACTCATGCATGCCCAGGCATTGGGCCTGGCCCCTGCCCCAGGGCTCATTTCACACAGGCACACCTGGACTCCCAGCAACACCCTTGAATTCTTGTTGCAAATCTCAGCTGCTGGCACCAGCCTCGTCCAACATGAAGTCTGCCCTTTGACCTTTAGCACTATTACGGGGCAGTGCAATCATCTCCAAAGTGGGGTGCAGATGCTCATATTATGAAGACTGTTAGGACATTTGAGACAGCACAGAGCCGGTTAGTCACTGCCAACCAGGACAGTGGCACTGGATAGAAGGGACACTGGGGACAGGGAACATCTGCCAGGCTAGTTCTCAGGGAAGGTGAGAGTCACACCCAGGCAAGTGAACCCCAGAGCCAGCACCTCAACCATAATACATGGTGCAGCAAGAGAATGTGCAGGCGCCCACCACATGGCTAGTATACTTGGGTGATGTAAGAATGTGAGCAGTCAATCTCTGTCTCCTAGGATTTCTCTTTAGTAAATAAGGATTCAATTGGACTTGGTATCATCAGAAAATAGTACATTAGATATTAGGGAGAAAATACTGAAGAGCTGAATTTCTAAATCTTTGTGCAGTCACAGAACTTTCATGGCATCATAGGTACAGTGACATAATCCAGTCACTGATTTTATTATAAATTTTGCTAATTAGATATACATAGTTACCTGATATACCAGCAAGTTTCAATCGCAAATAACTCAGCATATAAACAATCATGATATACAGAACTTGCAATTTGATAGTTTAAATTTTAGTGGCCAAATTTTGCAAATGTATTTACATTAAGGATAATACCTTAGCCAGGCAGTTCATGCCTGTAATCCTAGCTACTCAGGATCTGAGATCTGAGGATCGAAGTTCAAAGCCAGCCCAGGCAGGGAAGTCCATGAGACTCTTTAACTTCCAATTAACCACCAGAAAATTGGAAGTGGCACTGGGCTTAGTGGTAAAGCGCTAGCCTTGAGCTGAAGAGTGCAGGAACAGCACCCAGGCTCAGAGTTCAAGACCCATGACAGACAAAAAAGATACCTTGCATACAAAATGACCCAATTCTTTTTTGGGGGTAGGGAAGAGGGACATGGTCCTAGTGCTTGAATTCAGGGCCTGGGCACTGTTACTGAGCTTTTGCTCAAGGCTAGTACTCTACCACATTGAGCTACAGTGCCACTTTGAGTTTTCTAGTTTCTTATGAACTTTCCTATCCTGACTGGCTTTAAACAACATGATCCTCAATTCTCAGCCTCCTGAGTAGCTAGGTTACAGGTGTGAGCCACCAGTGCTCTGCTTAAAAATGTACTTTTCACTTTTATTATTATTTTTTTTGTCAGTCATGGGGTTTGAACTCTGGGCCTGGGTACTGTCCCTCCACTCTTCAAGGATAGCACTCTACCACTTGAGCCACAGCACCACTTCCAGTTTTCTGAATGGTTTATTGGAGGTAAGAGTCTCAGAGACTTTCCTGCCCAGGCTGGCTTTGAACCAAGATCCTCAGATCTCAGCCTCCTGAGTACCTAGAATTACAGGCGTGAGCCATCAACGCCTGGCAATTTTTCTTTCTTCATTATTCAGTGTCTACGTTTTACATAATTAATTCTCATTGCCTGGAATTTGGACTGCACAGGGCTGCCTGGCAGGGAGTCAAAGCTCCTATTGCACAGAAATGGCTCCAAGCCAGGATGGAAGTTGAGTAGCTAGCAGCAGACAGGCTTGTGAGAGAGTGGGATCAGATGCTATGAAAGCAGAGGATTAGTTTAATGTATAGTGATGTCTGCAAAGAGGTAAATTGATCCGGAGAGAAGAGCGTGCAGGAAGAGTCCTGACAGCAGTTTCAAGCATTCAACGTCCATGACTTCACTGCCTGAATGGATTCAACAGGGCCTGGAAGGTACATCATGCTGCACAACGAACGTTACAGCTGTCAGAATTGTAAGACCACACACGCCTTGTGCAGTTAAACAACACAACGTGATTTTAATGGGCAAGAGGTGAATACACTGGAACGAACTCAAGTGCTCCCCTCTGCTGCGAAGGTAAATGGGCATTATTTTCAAAAAACAATACATTTGAGTTTCAAAAGGCAATACCAAAATAAATGCTTTAAAGGACATTTGTGCGAAACATTAAAAATAGCATTCTTTTAATAAGTTTATACTTCTTAAGAGAAATACACTGAGGCCCATGGTATCTCCTCCCACAAACAAAATTACTCCTTCATTCTTTCCATGCTTTACTTCACATTACACATGTGTGCTGCTGCTGCTAGAGAATATATTAATTTTATTCCCATTACATAAATCAAAGAAGAAACACAGGATGGAATTCAAATACATTACAAGGCATTGTTTTGTTGCTGAGCAGAAAATTATCTGAAATGAACTTTCTTATTTAGAATATACCCTTGTATTCATCAGTAAATGGATCAAACAAGCTCCTAATGTTAGCATTCAGTATGTTCCAAAAAATCATATTCCACACATTCTTCCAGCAGTCTTAAGACTCTGGGGCTGTCGGTGACAGGGAGCTCTGGGAGAACGGCTACTGGGGCATCAGCAGGCAGCTGACTCTGGGTTTTAAATGCATAGTTCAGAGTCTTGAAGAACGGCATCAGCTGCCTAATGCTGGAAACAGAGTGTTGGCGCAGAAGAGGAAATTCACCCTTCATGGTGAGCTCATCAGACTCACTAATTTCCTGCAAAAAAAAAAAAAAAAGAAAAAAAGAAAAAAAAGGACCAAGACTACAGAGATGACAGGGTACAGAGACAAGAAGGCTTTCCTAGGGGCTAGAGAACCTAAAAGGCACATTGTGCAGTGAAAGCTAAGAGACCACTTCTTCAGGAAGACCCATCACCAGTCCTAGTGACAGGGCAAAGCTTCAAATTCTAAGTCTTCTCTCTCTCTTTTTTTTATTTTGCTGGCACTACTGGGGCTTAAACTCTGGGCCTGGGCACTGTCCCCTGGCTTTTTTGCTCAAGGCTAGAGCTCTACCATTTGAGCTACAGCTCTGTTTTCAGCTTTTTGCTGGTTAATTGGCGGTAAGAGTCTCAAGGACTTTCCTGTCTGGGCTGGCTTCAAATCATGATCCTTAGATCCCAACCTCCTGGGTAGCTAGGATTACAGGCATGATCCACCAGTGCTTGACTTTAATTCACATGTTCTATCAGAGTTTTTACCCTGGGCCCAGCCTAACTGAAGGTCTTGGCCATTCTTACTATCAGGCTCCTTAGATTGTAAAAGCTGAATGGCAGAGCAACTTAAGAGGCAAGTCAGGGCTGGGAAGTTGGCTCAGTGGTAGAAGCGCTTGCCTTGCAAGCCTGAGGCCCTGGGTTCGATTCCTCAGCACCACATAAGCAAAAGGAAAAAAGCCGGAAGTGGTGCTGTGGCTCAAGTGGTAGAGCACTAGCCTTGAGCTGAAGAGCTGAGGGACAGCGCCCAGGCCCAGAGTTCAGGCCCCACGACTGGACAAGAAAATAAATAAATAAATAAAAAAATAAAAAGAGGCAAGTCATTTCTGTGAGACTGTGTAAGCTAGCAAGCTATACTTCTCAGTTACTAGGATTGCTGTCTGCAATATGGAAGAAGATAAAGATGGAATTTGGAGTCATCTTGAGTTTTAAAACTAGAACATATTTAGAAAGTATTCAAAACCATTAAAATCAAGTGACAAGACATGGCTTTCTTCTTCTTCTTTTTTTTTTTTTTTTGGTTGGTTGTGGGCTTGAACTTGGCCTGAGTGCTGTCCCTGAGCTCCTTTTGTTCAAGGCTAGTACTCTATCACTTGAGCCACAGTGTCATGTCCAGCTTCATGTCCAGCTTTTTCTGTGATTAGTTGGAGATAAGAGTCTCACAGCCAGGGCTGGAAAGGTGGCTCAGTGGCAGAGTGCTTGTCTTGCATGTATGAGGCCCTGGGTTCAATTCCTCAGCACCACATAAGCAGAAAAAACTGGAATTGGTGCTGTGGCTCAAGTGGTAGAGTACTAGCCTTGAGCTGAAGGGCTGAGGGCCAGCGATCAGACCCAAAGTTCAGGTCCCTCAACTGACAAAAAGAAAAAGAAAAAGAAAAAAAAAAGAAAAAAGAAAAAAGTGTCTCACAGGCCTTCTTGCCCAGGTTGGCTTCAAACCGCAATCCTCAGATCTCAGCCTCCTTAGTAGCTAGGATTGCAGGTGTGAGCCACCAGCGCCTGGCAAGAAATGGCTTCTCACTGCCTACTCCTCATCATCTTTGCTGTGAATAGGTTTTTTAAAAGGAAAACATTGGGCTGGGAATGTGGCTTGGTGGTAGAGTGCTTGCCTAGCATGCATGAAGCTCTGGCTTCAATTCCTCAGTATCAGATACACAGAAAAAGCCAGAAGTGATGCTGTGGCTCATGTGGTAGAGTGTTAGCCTTGAATAAAAAAGAAGCTCAGGGACAGTGTCTAGGACTGGCAAGCCCAAGGACTGGCAAAAAAAGAAAAAAGAAAAAAAAGGAAAATATTTACCCCATATTTTAATGTTAGAAGTTCTAGAATCCTGACAGTGTGGGGTTTGCAAGCTTGGTGATTCTCCTCCAGATCTGACAGGTAGGCAGGAAACTTGGTGTCCACTTCTGGAACAAATGCCCACCTATAACTGAAGGGAAAGAAAAACAGCAAAGTCAGGAATGCTGAATCAGCATCCATGTAAGAAAGTTCAATTATGATACAATTCACATATCATACCCATTTAATACACACAACTTAATATTCTTAGTATATTCACAGAATTATACATTTATTAAATAATTAATTGCCCTGTTTTCCTCAGCATCACCTCTAGATACCCTGAGTCTTCTTCCTGATCTAGGCAACCCACTGATATACTTCCTGCTTACAAGTTTCCTTCCTTTCTTCCTTCCCTTTCTTCCTTCTTTTTTTTTTTTTTTTGGATGATCTAGGGGCTTAAACTCAGAGCCTAGGCTCTGTCCCTGAGCCTCTCTGTGCTCAATGCTAGTGTTCTACCACCTGTGCTACGGAGCCAATTGTGGCTTTTTCTGAGTAGTTTATTGGAGATAGAGTCTTGTGGACTTTCCTGCCTGGGCTAGCTTTGAACCATGATCCTCAGATCTCAGCCTCCTTGGTAGCTAGGATTATAGCTTGAGCCACCAGCACCTGGCTTTACAGGTTTTTTTTTTTTAATTCTAGACACTGCATGGATGCCATTGTACAATATATATCCTGTAGAACCTGTGTACCCACTTACTGTAATATTTTCAAGGTTTACCATGTGACCTATGTCATTATTTCTTTTTCTTTCTTTCTTTCTTTCTTTTTTTTCCAGTCCAGGGGCTTGAACTCAGGGCCTGGGTACTGTCCCTGAGCTTCTTTTTGCTCAAAGCTAGCAGTCTACCACTTAAGCCACAGCACCAGTTCTGACTTTTTCTGTGTATGTGGTACTGAGGAATCAAACCCAGGGCTTCATGCATGCTAGGCAAGCACTCTACCACTGAGCCACATTCCCAGGACTCTTTTTTTTTTTTTTTTCTTGCTGAGTGATAGATATTTCACTCAGCTAGACTGCTATACCACAGCTTATTCACCTGGCTGCCACTTGGGTAGTCTCCACATCCTGGCTGTTAGAAATAATGCTGCTCTGTACAGTTTTGTACACATATCTAAACCCACATCATCATTTTTTTCTGGTGCTAGGGATTGAGCTCAGAACATTGTACAAGCCAGCCTGGCGCTGGTGGCTCACGCCTGTAATCCTAGCTACTCAGGAGGCTGAGATCTGAGGATCACGGTTCAAAGCCAGCCTAGGCAGGAGAGACCGTGAGACTCCTATCTCCAATAAACCACCAGAAAACCGGAAGTGGCGCTGTAGCTCAAGTGGTAGAGCGCTCGCCTTGAGCTAAAGAGCTGAGGGACAGCGCCCAGGCCCAGAGTTCAAGCCCCACGACTGACAAAAAACAAAAACAAAAACAAAAAAAAACAACATTGTACAAGCCAGGCCAGAACCAACGAGCTACATCATCCTCCCCACTCCACATCTTTTAAACAGACTTTCTTGATAGGCAGTTGACCTGCCACTTGAGCCACGACCCTAGCTTTGTGTATTGCTTGGGTCATTTTTGGTAAGACAGAGTCTTTACTTTTTTTTTGGGGGGGGGGGGTCTGGTCGTGGGGTCTGAACTCTGGGCCTGGGCGCTGTCCCTCAGCTCTTCAGCTCAAGGCTAGCGCTCTACCACTTGAGCCACAGCGCCTCTTTCGGCTTTTTTCTTTTTGCTTATGTGGTGCTGAGGAATGGAACCCAAGGCCTCAGGCATGCAAGGCAAGTGCTCTACCACTGAGCCACCTTCCCAGCCCCAGGGTCTACTTTTTACACAGGTCAGCCTAGACTGGAAATGCCTAGTTATGTTCCCACTGTAGTGTAAATGACAGACATATACCATCATGCCTAATTTTTTTCTGTTAAGGTCCTTTGAACCTTTTGTCTCAAACCATGATCCTCCCAATTTCAGCCTCCTCAGTAGCTAGGATAACAGGTGTGAGTCACTGTGCTTGCCACTGTATGAGTTCTGACACATGCTTATCACTGTGTCATTGGCACAGTGTCCGAGAGTGGTGTCATCACAGTAAAAACCCGGTTCTAGCCCCCTCACTCCCTATCTTCACATGCACTCCTCTTTTAACTGTTCCTTTATTGTTTTGCCTTTTTTTTTTTTTTCCTTGTACCACTACCAGGGCTTAAAGCTCAGAGCCTTACTCTTGCATAACGACCTTGTTAGCTGCTGGTAGTTAGCACCTGGTGCTCTACCACTTGAGCCATCAGCCTGGCCCTCTTGCTGGTGAACTGAAGATGCAGTCTTTCAGATTTTTCTGCCCAGGGTTGGTTTTGAACTGTGATCCTCTTAGCTCAGCTGGTATAGTAGCTAGGATTACTGGCATGAGCCATCAGCATCAGGCTCTGTTCTTACAGTTTTGTCATTTTCCAGACTGTCACATTCATGAAATGATACAGTGTATGTTTTTTTCACTTAAAAATAGACATTTAGCCGGGCGCTGGTGGCTCACGCCTGTAATCCTAGCTACTCAGGAGGCTGAGATCTGAGGATCGCAGTTCAAAGCCAGCCCGGGCAGGAAAGACCGTCAGACTCCTATCTCCAATAAGCCACCAGAAAACCCGAAGTGGCGCTGTAGCTCAAGTGGTAGAGTGCTATCCTTGAGCTGAAGAGCTGAGGGACAGCGCCCAGGCCCAGAGTTCAAGCCCCACGACCGACAAAAAAAAAAAAAAGACATTTAAGGTATCCCATAAATGTTTTAACTACATATGATTCTACACGACCCACTCTTTGGGGGCCAAGGACAGAGAGAGGCAGCCTGTGGGGCCAGGCCTGAAATGAAACCCAGGATGCTGTGAGGAGCCTGTAGGGACTGTGCCAAAGGGCAAAGTGAGTTGGAGACACACGTTCTAAATAAAAGCATCAGCATCCAACCACAAACAGACAGCACATTCTATGCAAATGCACTGAGGGCCCTCAGGGGGTGGCCCTGTTTTATAAGCATTCAGTAGCAAAAACTCCCTAGAAAGACAGAGACACTCCACAGTGACACACACAACACAATTAAAAACCAATTTGGAAACCACAAATGTGAGGAGTAATCTGAAACCACAGCTCCGGAGCAGAGTTCACAGGCCTCCAGACGTGGTAACTGCTTAAGGGAAGGCTGTGAGGGAGGAGACCCTCCAGCTGGAACATGAGGCCACTCCTGGCCTTTCCAACTTACATCTGAAATAACGGCATCTTGTCAGGGGGAAAAGAAAGTGCAGTGTCCAGGAATTTGCATGCTGATACATACAAGATGAGGTCACTAGGGGCCACTTCCCTCACCAAAGGCCCATTTCCATCAGTGCCTGCAACTTTTATTCTGTTCATTTTGTTGCTGTTTCTGTAAATTTGAAAGGAAAATTTTTGTTAATTTAATTTAGTGCAGTCCACTTGCTTATCAAAGTTTACAAGATGGAGTTTTCCCTCCTCCCCTCCCTCCCTCCCTCCCTCCTTCCTTCCTTCCTTCCTTCCCTCCTTCCTTTTTTTTCTTTGCTATCCCTCAGGCTTCAGCTCTGGACATGGGCTCTGTCCTTGACCTTCTTTTGCTCAAGGCTAGTGATCTATCACTTAAGCCACGTACCATTTCCAGCTTTTTCAGAGTAGTTTAATACACATTAAGAGTCTCACAGCCTTTCCTGCGGGGCTGGTTTGAGTAACTAGGATTACAGGCATGAGGCACTGCTGGCCAGCCTCTTTTTCTTTCTTTCTTTTTTTTTTTGTCGGTCACGGGGCTTGAATTCTGGGCCTGGGCGCTGTCCCTCAGCTCTTCAGCTCAAGGCGAGCGCTCTACCACTTGAGCTACAGCACCACTTCTGGTTTTCTAGTGGTTTATTGGAGATAGGAGTCTCATGGTCTTTCCTGCCCGGGCTGGCTTTGAACCACGATTCTCAGATCTCAGCCTCCTGAGTAGCTAGGATTACAGGCGTGAGCCACCGGCGCCCGGCGTGGCCAGCCATTTTCTATGAAGACTTTTTTTTAGAATAGCTGGGACCTCCTGAAATTCCAAGGAGAATGCTGGCATTTGATGGCCCTACATCCCACAGTGATGTCCCCGGTCTGACACATCTCTCTTACCTCAAAGACTCATCTTCCTCTTTAAGATAATCTTCAAGCTGTAGGAATGTCTGAATCTTAAAAGAAAAAGGCGTATTCAAGTTACCATCTAAAGAGATTAAATTTATCTATTTTGTGTGTGTGTGCGCGTGCGTGCGTGCGTGCCTGTGTGTGTGTGTGTGTGTGTGTGTGTGCGCGCGCGCGCGTGTGGCGCCCATCCTGGGACTTGAACTCTGTCTGGGTCTGGGCACAGTCCCTGAGCTTCTTTTGCTCAAGGCTGGTGCCCTACCACTTCAGCCACAGTTCCACCTCTGGCTTTTTTGATAGTTGATTGGAGTCTCCTGGACTTTCCTGCATTAAACCGTGATTCTCAGATTTCAGCCTCCTGTGTAGCTAGGATTACCAGAGTGAGACACTGGCACCCAGCTTTAGAATTATCCAACTTTTTATAAGAAACTAGCGGGCTGGGAAGGTGGCTCAGTGGTAGAGCGCTTGCCTTGCATGCCTGAGGCCCTGGGTTCGATTCCTCAGCACCACATAAGCAAAATGAAAAAAGCCGGAAGTGGCCCTATGGCTCAAGTGGTAGAGTGCTAGCCTTGAGCTGAAGAGCTGAGGGACAGCGCCCAGGCCCAGAGTTCAGGCCCCACGACCGGACCCAAAAAAAAAGAAACTAGCATGGCTGAGGAGTTAGCTCAGGGGTAAAGTGCTGGCCTAGCATGAAGGGAAGCCCTGGGCTCCAACACAGCACTTAAATCAACAGCAATAACAACAAAGCTAGCACAGAATAGTAAGTAAGTGGTACAATAAATTGGAATTGCTGGACTACACCAATAAAGATTGAGAGGTCAAATATGATTATAGAATAGATTATCCTCTAATTAACTAAAAGCTGACTGGGTGCCTCCAACCTGATTAAACACAACTGTTAGAGAAAACTGATGCTTATAGAGCTGTATCTTATCTGATAATGAAAAAAAATCATTCTACCAAGCTCAGACCTTGCTCTCAAGAGTAAAATGAGTACTCACCAGCTCAGAGACCATTATGGGCCAGAGTGAGGTCAGATGTTGAGGAGAAATTCTTAGCAGCAAAACTCTGAAAAAAAGAAACATCTGAGCAGCAACTGTGGATGTCTGTCCCACTCTGAGATTGTCTGTCAGGCGTTCTAAGGAAAAAAAATTGTAGAGATGTAAAACAAACATTACCTTTGGGGTTTCTCATTAGTCAAAGAAGAAAAACAAAACTGCAACTGCTTTGGCATTCTGATGACAACCCAGTATAAAAGACCAGTGCTGGAGGACATATGCTGGGATCGCTACCCCCCGGGTATCAAGTAACCTCGAGGCCCTTGCACTGAAGGTGTGGACTCTGGTAACTGTCATCCTCCCACGATGGCTGGGAACAAAGCATGGGACACCGACTAGAAACCTACTGGGTTGCCTATGACTACTGGGAACCTACTGAGCCATGTCCTTCTATGAATAAGAATTCTAGACTCAGAAAGCAGAGACAGCTGATCGCCAGTGGCTCATGCCTGAAATCCTAGCTACTCAAGAGAATTACGATTCAAAGCCACCCCAGGCAGGTAAGTCCAGGAGACTCATCTCCAGTAAACCACCAGAAAACCAGAAGTGGTGCTGTGACTCAAGTGGTAGAGTGCTTGCCTTGAGCTGAAGAGCTCAGAGACAGTGTCCAGGCCCAGAGTTCAAGCCCCATGAATTAAAAAAAAAAAACCAAAAAACAAAAAACTAACGACAGCCATAGTCTGAGTGATGGGCTTAGACCAGCATGTATATTGCCTGGCAAACATACTTAGGGAATAAGTTGCAAGTAGGAAGTGAAGCAATGAGTAAGACAGAGTTGATGACCATGACACAAACATTTTTTGCCGTAAGGAAAGAAAATTAAAAGGGCAATTCTCAAGCCCCAACACTTTTTCACTTCTCCACAACTGATTTGAGGATGGGATTAATGGAGAAAAATCACAGTCACTGTACAGGGTCTTTCAACAGTGGGGATGGGACATTGCCCTAGCGTCCAATTGGACTTCCTGGAAACCTACCCAGTCCTCTGTCTGGGCTCTGCCCCTAATTCAAATGGACCAATAGGTCTTCAGGGGCAAACTCAAAGCTAGGATGGAGGGAATAAAAGGAGCTCCCCTGAGCATCTGAAACATACAACCTGTTTCTGGCTTGCTGCTTGCTTTCTGTTCTCCCAAGCAGCCATTACTTTTGCTTTGCCATGCACTTTCCTCACTCAAGTTCCCTTGATTCCTGGCTTCATTTCTATATGGTTTCAGAAAACCAGAACCTAACAGGTGCATGAGGATTTTAAAGGTTATTTTAGGGATGTAACATGTTGTTGGAGAAAACAGTGATGTTAACTAAGAAATGATTTAGGGTTATTAGTTCTTCCCTTTAAAGGTGACACCTATAATCCTAGCTACTAAGAAGGCTGAGATCTGAAGCCAGCCCAGGCAGGAAAGTCCCCAGGAGACTCTTATCTCCAATTAACCACTTTAAAACTGGAAGTGGCAAGCTAAGCCCTGGTGGCTCACGCCTGTAATCCTAGCTACTCAGGAGGCTGAGATCTGAGGATCACAGTTCAAAGCTAGCCTAGGCAGGAAAAGTCCATGAGACTCTTATCTCCAATAAACCACTAGAAAACCAGAAGTGGTGCTGTGGCTCAAGCGGTAGAGTACTCGCCTTGAGCTGAAGAGCGCAAGGACAGTGCCCAGAGTTCAAGCCCTATGACTGACAAAACAAAAACAAGAAACTGGAAGTGGCACTGGGGCTCAAGTGGTAGAGCCCTATCTTTGAGCACAAAGAGGCCAGGAACAGTGCCCAGGCCCTGAGTTCAAGCCGCACAACAAACAAACAAAGTGATAGGACCGAAGTGTGGGGGTGCATGTCTACACTACTGGTGCTTGACAGGCAGGAGGAGTAAGAGTTAGAGGCCAGCATGAGCAATGTAGACCTTGCTCTAAAACAGGAAAAAACTAAGAGGATAAACAGTACAAAAAAACAAAACAGAAATAACCCGCAGCAACAACAACAACAACACAAAGTAAACAGACAAGGCAAATGGAAATTTTATAATGAAGAAAATAGAACCATAGGAATGAAAAGAACTGGGTGAGCTCAACAGCAGAAAGTAGATGAGAGGAAAAAGGGACAATCAGAACAGATTTAATTTAAAAAAAGCCGGGGAGGGGTGAGTATCTATATTTAAGTTTCAGATTTGCTGATACCTGCCTAAGGTTCCATTATATTTCTGTAGAGGGCTGGCTTATTGTGACACCTGACCGCTGCTGGGCTGCTGGAAATTCGTGTGGCCCTCTTGGAGCTGCCTGCCACCCACCCACCTGGGGGTCGGTCTTTGGGGAGTGAGGCAGGGAAGGGATGATGACCACGGCGCTTCTTGTTAACTCCCTCCAAAACACATCCTCCCACACCTTTTAGGCCTTTAGGACATGATTAGGCCCTCACAATAGGTAGGTGGTGTAACAAAAAGGTGAATCTGGCTCATGGTGCTGTCTTGATCTGGGCCTTCTGCCATAGGATGAGGCAGGACAGGCAACAGGAAAGCCTCGTCAGACACTGTGCTTCCAGCTCCCACGACCAGAGACCGATCTTTCCTGTTTGTCGTGGATCACCATGCCTAGCAGCACAGCGCAGTCCAAGCTTGTGACTTACCTTGTATCAGGGGAAGATATAGGTGGTACTGATCCAGCTCGCCACTGAAGACAGCGAAAGCCTGGCGCTTCAGCAGCATGGCCTTTTGCTCAAAACTGGAGAATAGTTTTAAAGAACTGCTCTGCATACCTGAAACAAACAGCAAGCAAGCATGCAAGCAGGAAGCTACAACCAGAGATGAGTGCTAAGTCATAGCTCCCTAGCCAAAACAAGCAAAAAAATGCTCTCTCAACTAATGAGAACATGTGATTATTTCCTTGTGCATTTAAAAAATGTTTATTTCATTAATATATAATGATAAGGCATTAAAAGACGATCTCAGGTGTAGAAAGATACTCCTAAACTAGACATGGTGGCATATGCCTGAAATCCTAGAACTCTGGAAGTAGGAGGAACAGAGTTCAAAGCAAACCTGAGTTTCACAGTAAAACCCTGTCTCAAGAGCCCCCCACGTATGAGCATGTATACACACACGCAAACACACACACAGGGAAAACATTACTTCTAAAACAAATATCAGGATGGGAACCGGGCTGCTTTCTGCAACATGGTGGACCTATCATGAAACTCTAAAGACAGGCTGTGGTGGTCTCTTGGTCAGGTGGCAAGTGGGAAGACCTGTTCATTTAGCACTGATGTGGTCTACCCAACACACCACATCTTAGCACCGCAAAAATGCTAGGTAGGGTAAAAGCTGGCTAAAATGGCACTGGTCCTTAAAGTGTGAAAAATAACACAAAACTTACTCATTAAGTCCTTAAACATTGTTTTCTCATGAGTCAGAAGATGGTCAATAATGGACTTCCAACTGGATATGAAGAAAAGCAAAATTAGTTAAAGATGTCATGGATAACAATCTGATTAAATGCTGCTTTAAAATGTTAAAATCTGTTCTATGAAACAGGATTAGTGGTACAAATTGATAGTTCGTTTCTAAAACATTAGGAAAGGCCAAGCAAATCCTAACGTAATGAATAGTGACTTTTCTTAATATAAAGAAAAACCAACTGGCAAGGGACTCTGGCTTTTTCAAGGGTGTCCTTCTATTTGGTCGCATAACTTTACTGTTTGTTGATGGAAGGGCTTGTATGGGCAAATATCCATTCCTCCTTAGCTTGTAGTAATGGAAGCTAGTTTGGGAAGCGACAATAAGGCCAGGATCCCTGGGTTTTACATTCGCACACTTAATCATGCATGGAAAATACTCAGAAAAAAAAATTGTATCTGTCTTAAACAGGGCATGTTGGTCATGGTACTTGAACTCAGAGCCTGATTATTATCCCTGAGCTCTTTTGCTCAAGGCTAGTGAGCTACCACTTTGAACCACAGCACCACTTCCCATTTTCTGGTGGTTACTTGGAGACAAGAGTCTCACAGACTTTCCTGTCCAGGCTGGCTTTGAAATACAATCTTCAGATCTGAGCCACCAGTGCCCAGCTGGCATAGACATTTTTTCCTTATCATTATTCCCTTTAAAAAAATACAGCATAGGGCTGGGAAGGTGGCTCAGTGGTAGAGTGCTTGCCTTACATACATGAGGCCCTGGGTTTGATTCCTCAGCACCACATAAGCAAAAAGAAAAAAGCCGGAAGTGGTGCTGTGGCTCAAGTGGTAGAGTGCTAGCCTTGAGCTGAAGAGCTGAGGGACAGCGCCCAGGCCCAGAGTTCAGGCCCCACGACCGGACCCCCCCCCCCCAAAAAAAAAATACAGCATAATGACTATTCACATTTTGTTTGGTAGTCTGAGTAATCAGAAGAGGATTTCAAGTATAATATAGTATATATCATTATAGGCAAATACTGTACCATTCTGAAACGAGGGACTTGGGCGTCTGTGGTTTTTTTTTTTTTCTTTTTTTTTTTGGGGGGGGGGTGTCCGGTCGTGGGGCCTGAACTCTGGGCCTGGGCGCTGTCCCTCAGCTCTTCAGCTCAAGGCTAGCGCTTTACCACTTGAGCCACAGTGCCACTTCCAGCTTTTTTTTTCTGCTTATGTGGTGCTGAGGAATCAAACCCAGGGCCTCATGCAAACAAGGCAAGCGCTCTACCACTGAGCCACCATAAACACAAAAAAAACATGTTTAGGGTGGGGCTCTACTTTCAACAGAAGCAGATCTTTTATAGGAAAGTAGCTCAGGGGTTAACCTTTAGGGAAACAGTAAAGGTTAAGCTGACCAAACCATTTAGGGAGATAATAACAAAGGTGACACCTGCAATTCACTGAGTGGCCTCTCTCACCTCTAGGCTTTTCAGAGCTGGGTGGGAAGCCCCTCCTACCAGCAAGGCACCCGGAAATTGTAAGGACAAGGCACGTTGCTTAGACCCTCTGCTGGTGACTGGTGGCCTGTAATGTGCTACTCAAGAGGCTGAGATCTGAGAGACTAGGTTCAAAGCCAGCCTGGGCAGGAAAGTCTGTGAAACTCTTACCTCCAGAAAACTGGAAGTGAAGCTGTGGTGCCAAGGGTAGAGCCTCTAGCCTTAAGCAAAAGAGCTAAGGGACAGTGCCCAGGCCCTGAGTTCAAGTTTCATGACCAAAAAAAAAAAGAGCAGCACATTTTATCAGGACAGCATTTCTTACTAAACACAGGAGGTATCCATTTGAAAGAAAGTAGGGTCCAAAAACAATTCCAACACTTCTTTCTTCCAGGCACGTTTTGTGTAGGCATAGCCACTCAGGGAGCTCAGCAGCTGGGCGCTGGCCCGGAAGCTGGGGGCGTTGTAGGCACTGTGGAGAGAGAAAACAGTCAAGGTCAAAGACAGTGCAACACATTTTTCACCAGATGCCTATGGCCCACGCCTGCAATCCTAACTACTCAGGAGGCTGAGATCTGAGGACTGCAGTTTGAAGCCAGCCTAGGCAGGAAAGTTCATGAGAATTAAATCTCTAATTAACCATCAAAAAGCTGGAAGTGGAGCTAGTGGCTCAAGTGGAGAGCACCGGCTTTGAGTGAAAAAGTAAAGGGACGGTACCTAGGTCCTGATTCCAAGCTTCAGTAGTGGCACAGAATCAGAACCAAAAAACTCATACATTTTTCTGCAATTGTGTAGGATGAAACAGAGAAACATCACCACCTGTGGTTGCGCAAGTAAGGGAAGACGTAGTAAAGCAAGCGCGAGATTAAAGGCACCGCTTTCTCCTTCTCATCACTGCGGTAAACCATGTCCAGGAGAGAAGCCAGAACCTGCAAGAAGGAGGCCAGTACGAGATCAGAAACCACTGACACAAGTAACAAAGACAAGTCCTTTTCCCCAAGTAAAACCTAAGGGTCAAAGTCATGGGGCACTTGAGGCCTGTTTGGGTGTAGAATGCTTCCCAAAAGGTCCACGTGTTGCCGGCTTCAATGCCAGCCTGTGGCAGGATTGGGAAGTGGTGGAAACTGCAAGACAGGCCTATGGAAGGGAGTCAGGTTGCTGACAAGGGTCATGGGACCAGGGCCCTGCCTCTTTCTGTGCTTGTCCATCACTCCCCAGCCCCAGCTCACACAAACTTTCCCTATGATGCAGGATGGCAAGCAACTCCCCCATGGGCCCACAGTGAGGTGTGTGTTTACCTCTGCCAGGAGAGAGAGGGCTTGCACGCTGTACACAGAGGGAGCAGATGCGGACACCATTGCTGAAGCTGCGGCAGCATCTGTGGCTACAAAGGGGTGTTGGCTTAGCTGGGACAGCCCTCTTGACTTTGGGTCGCCAAAGCCCTGCAGGAGCTCCTACCTGCCGTTCTGACCATGGATATGGGACTCAGCTATTCTTCCCTGGTGACATTCAATTTCAGCAACTGAGAATGTGGACATTTGGCAAATAACGTCATACTAACACCCTGTGCCCCTTCGTGTCCATTCTTGGAGCCTCAGAATCCTCTTGGGATTCACCTAGCTAGCATCCTGGGCTTTCAATCTCTTGCAGTCTCTCCTTCCGATCATCCCCCACTCTGCTCGGGCTCAGCTACCGTCTCCGTCACCCCCTGTCATCGTTGTTCCCACAACCCCCACCTCCAGCTCTGAAGGCCCAGAATCCTGAACGCCTGAATCTTCCCCCTCGGCCAGTAGGAACCTTTCACGGACAGAGCTCCTTCCAACGTACTGTACTGCCTCATCACCTGGTAATCAATTTAAAAAAACTGTCAGGGCTGGGAAGGTGGCTTAGTGGTAGAGTGCTTGCCTTGCAAGCCTGAGGCCCTGGATTTGAGTCCTCGGCACCACATAAACAAAAAAGTGGCACTGTGGCTCAAGTGGTAGAGCACTCGCCTTGAGCTAAAGAGCTGAGGGACAGCACCAGGCGCGGAGTTCAGACCCCACGACCGACCAAAAAAAAAAAAAAATCATGAGCCTGAATCCTTGGCAACCGGGGAAGGGACAGTGTCACCCTTAGGTTAAGATAAAAACCCAAGCAGACCACCCCACCTGGCATGCCTGCCGAGCTCTGGGGAGAGTGACGGTCACCCTTGTGTACAAGCAAAACTGTATACACTGAAGGTTGGAACCTGACACTTCCCTGTATGTGTACACTGTTAAACTATTTATACCACGGTTGGTTAGCTTCTCAATCAACTCCAAATCTTCACATAGATTTTGTTTTTAAAAAACTACTACACTGGCCGGGTGCTGGTGGCTCACGCCTGTAATCCTAGCTACTCAGGAGGCTGAGATCTGAGGATCGCGGTTCAAAGCCAGCCCGGGCAAGAAAGACTGTGAGACTCCTATCTCCAATAAACCACCAGAAAACCGGAAGTGGCGCTGTAGCTCAAGTGGTAGAGCGCTCGCCTTGAGCTGAAGAGCTGAGGGACAACGCCCAGGCCCAGAGTTCAAGCCCCACGACCGACAAAAAAAAAAAAAAAAACTACTACACTGGACTTTGTGTGTTGCAAGCACAGGATCTTTCTTAGAGGAAACAGCACTGCTGGCTGACTGCAAGTGTGACCTGCCAACTCTCCTATACGTACCATACAGGTCGTCCTCAGCATCAGATTCTTCTAGAGTGACCTGAGGCTGGGCCTTCACTTCCAGGTTTCTGCTGAGCCAGCTGGTTTGCTCCAAGGAGGAGCCAGCAACATTGCCTATAGCTTCCAGAATTTTCTGAGTGATTTCCTGAGAGTATCAGAAAAGAAAAGGAGTTAGTTAAGGCACAGTGTAGGTGCCTGAAGGATGGCCTAGCACACAGAGAGAATCCAGGCACGACTGTTATCCATTTATGTAAAATAATGTGCTAGAATGTTCTAGGAGTCACACTAAAAGGTAAAAAAATAAGTGTAGCTAATTTTAATATGTTTTTTTAAAAAAAAACTTTATTAGTCCAGGCACTAGTGGCTCAGGCCAATAATCCTAGCTACTCAGAAGGGTGAGATCTGAGGACCACGGTTCAAAGCCAGCCCGGACAAGAAAGTCTGTGAGACCATTATCTCCAATAAACCACTCAGAAAACCAGAAGTGGTGCTGTGGCTCAAGTGGTAGAGGGCTAGACTTGAGCTGAAGAGCTGAGGGATAGTACCCAGGCCCAGAGTTCAAGTCCTACAACCAACAACAACAAAAAAAAACTTTATTACAAGAATTAATGGTACAAAGGGATTTCATTTTGGTGTTTGTGACATGTATATATACACATATCAAATACATGAAAGAGTATGCTGTGTATGTGCACACAAGTGTGTACTCATGAGTTTTGGAGGTTGGGGGTTCTGGCTCTCTGTAAGCTTTTTTATTGTGTATGTGCTGGTCCTGGAACTTTAACTCTGGGCCTGGATGCTGTCTGTCCCTGAGCTCTTTTTGTTCAAGTCTAGTATTTTATTACTTTAACCAAAGCTCCTTTTCAGCTTTATTTATTATTAATTGTAGATAGAGTTCATGATTTTTATGCCTGGGCTGGAGGTGGTGCTGTGGCTCAAGTGGTAGATGGTAGAGTACTAGCCTTGAGCTAAATTGCTGAGGGACAGTGCCCAGACCCAGAGTTCAGGCCCCATGACCAACAGAGGAGGAGGAGGAGGAGGAGGAAGAGGAGGAGGAGGAGGAGGAGGAGGAGGAGGAGGAGGAGGAGGAGGAGGAGGAGGAGGAGGAGGAGGAGGAGGAGGAGGAGGAGGAGGAGGGGAAGGAGGAGGAGGAGGGGAAGGAGGAGGAGGGGAAGAAGAAGCAGCGGAAGCAGAAGCAGAAGCAGAAGCAGAAGCAGAAGAAGAAGCAGAAGCAGAAGAAGCAGAAGCAGAAGAAGAGGAAGCAGCAGAAGAAGGAGCAGCAGAAGCAGAGGAAGAAGAAGAAGCAGAAGCAGCAGAAGAAGAAGCAGAAGCAGCAGAAGAAGAAGCAGAAGCAGCAGAAGAAGAAGCAGAAGCAGAAGAAGCAGAAGCAGAAGAAGCAGAAGCAGAAGAAGCAGAAGCAGAAGAAGCAGAAGCAGAAGCAGAAGAAGCAGAAGAAGCAGCAACAGAAGAAGAAGCAGAAGCAGCAGAAGAAGCAGCAGCAGAAGAAGCAGCAGAAGAAGAAGCAGAAGCGGAAGAAGAAGCAGCAGAAGCAGAAGCAGAAGCAGAAGCAGAAGCAGCAGAAGAAGCAGCAGCAGCAGCAGCCAGGTGCTGTAATCCTAGCTACTCAGGAGGCTGAGATCTGAGGATCACCGTTCAAAGCCAGCCTGGGCAGGAAAGTGAGACTCTTATCTCCAATAAGCCACTAGAAAAATAGAAAATTGGAAGTGGTAATGTGGCTCAAGTGGTAGAGTGTTTGCCTTGAGCTGAAGAGCACAGGGACAGTGCCCAAGCCCAGAGTTCAAGCCCCACAAATGACCAAAAAAAAAAGTGATTCTTGATATTCTATATGGTTAAAATCTCAGACAAATCAAATTCTAGGAAAGATTTGCTATTTGAAACTTTTGAGGTGATTCCTATTGAAATATTAACAATTTGTTAAATATAAAATAGTGTTTTTTTCCCTAAATGATTCACCTTGGTTTACACAAAAGGCCTCTGAGTACTCTTAAATGTAACATTGTGAAAGAACTAGGTCTGTCACAATTGGATGTCTACGTTCCATTTCTGTTCTGAGTTATCAGTTAAACAGTATCCTCAAGCTGAAGAATCATTTTTTTGTAAACTTGATTAGTTACTCAAATTTGGCTAAAAAGTGCTCTTCCCCCCTCAGCCCTACCCCCTTTCCTCTCCTCCCCCCACCCCACCGTCTGACCCACCGTCCCCTATGGGACAAAAGCACAGGTTGATCAACCATCCATGTCTTCAGAGAAATCACAGGAAAACTTTCAAATGGAACTGTTCTGCCAGAAACAACTAGAGCTAAAGAAATGCTTTCTCTCCTTCCACCAGGTGGAGCTAACAAGCTATCATCAGACTTGGTTCCTACTGGTTTTCTGCTCTGCAATTTGCAAAGGACCTACTTTCAGAACGAACATCTGGGTCTTTTTTCACTTGGATGGTTCAAGTGTCCTCAGTGAAATCCACACACCATGCAGTAACAGAGTCAAATGGAAGACATGACATCTCAAATCCCTCTGAGAGGAATTCTCAAGAGCATGAGGAATTAGGATCTGTCTTCAAAAAAAATGTCCTTTTCAGCGGCAGTTTCCTATAGGAAAGCTGGCAGTGAAAATGGCCTACCTCCTAAATCTGTGGTTTCTGGAGCCAAGAGAAGATTTACCTCCCAGTTCTTGGGGCTCATAGCTAAATCTACACATATGTGTTTCCTGTCTTTGGTTGTATACTTTCATTTTCTATACATCCACCCATCCATCCACCCACCCACCCACCCACATATCCATCCAACCATCCATCCATCCATCCATCCATCCATCCATCCATCCAAAGTGTTTTCTCTTAATGCAGGTGAGCTTTTGGTCTCAAAGCCAGGTCTTACGGTGAGAGCTCCCCTAACAGTTCCACACCAGCTGTAAGCTGAGTGGTTACCTGGCCTTCCTAAACACTTCAGTTCCAAACCAGGCCCTCTATAATTGGCATGATAATAAAGTTTCTTCTGCTTTAATCCTGACAAAAGAGAAACCTGATATTAACCTGTAAATTTTTTTTTTTAATTTTTAGCTACAGTGCTACTTCCTATTTTCTATTGCTTTGGTAAGAGTCTCATAGACTTTCCTGTCTAGGCTGGTTTCAAATCTTAGCCTCCTGAGGAGCTAGGATTACAGGCGTGAGCTACTGGTGCCCGACAAGCTTTTTTTTTTTTTTTTTTTTTTTTTAAACTGGCCTGTTTTCCTATTCCAGGGCTTACTGGGAAAGTAATTGAAATAATTTTGCTTTCTGTTCTTTGTTTCTGCTTTCTTTAGCCCTTCTCTAAAACCGACCAGAACACGTATTCCATTGTATGGAATGAAGTATTTCCTGATTCTTCTTTTTTTTTTCCCCTCCGGTTGTGGGGCTTGAACTCAGGGCCTGGGCACTGTCCCTCAGCTCTTCAGCTCAAGGTTAGCACTACCACTTGAGCCACAGTGCCACTTCTGGTTTTCTGAGTGGTTTATTGGAGATAAGAATCTCTCAGACTTTCCTGCCCAAGCTGGCTTTGAACGGTGATCCTCAGATCTCAGTCTGCTGAATAGCTAGGATTACAGGCGTGAGCCACTGGCGCCTTGCTATTTCCTGATTCTTAAATCACAAATTAAGCCCATTAAAAATCTCTAAATTGGGAAATTGAGGCAGGAGGCTTGCAAGTTCAATGTCAGCCCGGGCAACTTAGTGAAACCTAGTCTGAAAATAAAATTCAGGGGGCTGGGAAGGTGGCTCAGTGGTAGAGTGCTTGCCTTGCATGGTTCAATTCCTCAGCACCACATAAGCAGAAAAAAGCTGGAAGTAGCACTGTGGCTCAAGTGGTAGAGCACTAGCCTTGAGCTGAAGAGCTGAGGAACAGTGCCCAGGCCCAGAGTTCAGGCCCCATGACTGGCAAAAAAAAAAGAAAAGAAAATTCAGAAACTGGCTGAGGATACAGATTAGTGGTCTTAAGGTGTTCAGTTCTCAGGAAAACAGGGCCTGGGCTCTGCCCCTGAGCTCTTTTGCTCAAGGCTAGCATTCTACTACTTTGAGCCATAGCTCTACTACCAGTTTTTGAAGTTAATTGGAGAGAAGAATGTCATGGAAACTTTTCTGCCCCAGCTGGCTTTGAACCATGATCCTCAGATCCCAGCCTCCTGAGTAGCTAGGATTACAGGTATAAGCCACTGACACCCAGTTTGAAGAGTCACTTGTAAGAAAAGGAAGTCACACAGAAAGATTTATGCAGCAGATGTCTGCACTCTGAGAATGGTGACGAAAACCATGTATGGCTCCAACGTGGCACAAGAGCCTTCTTCAGTAAACACTGCTTAAGACTGCCCGCTCCCCTGTCAACAGCTAGGATGAGACTGTACCCTGGCTTATCATCAGCAGTGACATCCTTTAAAGATGGATGGCACTGTAGGAAAAGTATGTTCACATACAGACCTGCAGGTCTTTTTGATCCTTCTTGCTTTCCAGGGTGGGGGTTCTTGTTATGAAGTCGTACAGCATGCTGTTGAGAGACAATCAGCTTCCCATCAAAAAGTGCTGCAGAAATAAACCACGTCCCATCAGAAAGCACAACCTCTGTGTGAAGCCAGTGACAGGATACCTGAGAAGCAGAAAATATCCTGGTGGGGCAAGGTTCAGCTGCGCAGACTCCTTCAGTACTCCCAACAGCGAAGGGAAGTTCTCTTGCAAGTCCAGAACTGGAAGTCTGTTTTTAAAAAAATAGAAAAAAAATACCAACTGTGAACAACTCAAAGTAGAATATTTACTTCCTAAGCAAATTTTAGATCTGCAAGTTTAGAACACAGGGGAGGAAACTCATTTTTGTTAGTGCAAATTAACTGTACAAAGAGATTATACTGTGATCTTTCCAAACACACATATGATGAACTTGGACAGAACTCACTCCCGTTATGGCTCTTTCACAACCTCTAATCCTTCTGTGGAGGGTTTCAGTAGTCTATTCTCATGCCTGGCATGATGTCCTGGATCACATTCACCCCTCCACACTCTTGTCCGCCTCCCTCCTGCTAGTTCCTAATCTCAAATAGTCCCCTGGGGGGGGGGGGGGAACAGTTTCACTGGCCTGGTACTTGCTTTGCTTTCTGTTTGTTTTATCACAGTAGACACAAGCTCAACTCTGGTATTTGGGCAAGCACTTGGATGTCTATAATCCTAGCTATTTGGGAAACAAAGATTGGGGATTATGGTTTGAAAGCAATCCAGGCATCAAAGTTCTCAAGATTCAATCTCAACCCATGGTTGGGGGCACAGTGAGACATGCCTGTCATCCCAGTGACAAAGGAAACAAATAGGAGAAGTGCAGCACAGGCTGGTCTGGACGTAAGCAACTCCCTATCTCAAAATGACTAATGTAAAAAGGGACCCACAAGGAGTGGCACAAGTGGTACAGCACTGTTTAGTATGTGGGAGACCATGAATTTAAGTAGCATTCCCCCATGTCCCCCCCCCAAAAGAAAGAAAACCAGATGTTGATTAATTAATTCATGGTCACAACAATGGCACATACAATCCCGGAGGGCTCGTGACGGGACTACGTTACCTCTGGATGAAAGCATAGCAAAACTGCAACACAGGGATATCCACTAGGGGAGATTTCTGAAAAATAAAGCAAAATCCATTACTCCACACTGGTAGGCAGTGAGACTATCAAACAATTTCAACACAAAAGGCAATGTCATGTACCTATCAAATCAAAGATCTAAGCCAATACCCCAATACCCGACTATAAGCACCTTCCCTCCCTTGCTGACAGCATCTTTTTTTTGGGGGGGAGGGGTCTGGTCGTGGGGCCTGATCTTTGGGCCTGGGCGCTGTCCCTCAGCTCTTCAGCTCATGGCTAGCGCTCTACCACTTGAGCCACAGCGCCACTTCTGGCTTTTTTCTTTTCTTTTTTTCTTTTTGCTTATGTGGTGCTGGGGAATCGAACCCAGGGCCTCATGCATGCAAGGCAAGTGCTCTACCACTGAGCTACCTTCCCATCCCCTCAGCTTTTTTCTTATGTGGTGCTGAGGAATCGAACCCAGGGCCTCATGCATGCAAGGCAAGCACTCTACCACTGAGCCACCTTCCCAGCCCCAGCAGCCTTCTCTATAAAAAGCTTAAAACTATCAATGTCCCCTTGGCCCTTTCAATGTGTGTCTTCTGCAACTCAGGAAATGTCTCTTTCGACCTAGGGACCATCCTTGGATTTATAATCACCAAGAAAGACCAGCCTCAGTCTCCTGGCCTCCACAGGAGGGTGGGAAGCAGCAGATGGCCCGGACAGCCCAATCACAGTGACCCCACTCCTTGCACACACCTGCTGTTCTCTGAGTGCCCTCTCTCCCCGGCTCCTTGCCCCTCCTTCTCCCTCTAATCCTTCTGCACAGGTCAGAATTGAGCCCAGCTCCTTCCCCACTGTGGCCGCCATGATTCACATCTGCCAGTACCACCTTGGGCAGAGGCTGGCTGGGTTTACTTGACACCTTTAAGACTGTAAGTTCTTTGAGACAAGTGCGTTTCCTCTTTCTAAATGCCATTCCAGGAGGTGCACAGAAGGTGCTAACAACAAACGGGAACACCAGGCAGTTGGGAGTCAGGGCAGTGGGATCTGACCTCAGGTGGCTACTGCTTCAAACAGCAGCACTGGAGCAACCAGCCCAGGAATATCACATGCCGCCCGCTGCTCTTCCCTCCTGGACACAATGTGCAGAGAGGAGCATTAGCAAGAGATTCCCCAGGCTCACCTCATCCCCTTTGATTTGCGGTGGCCTCTTCACCACCTCCTTCACCAGATGCAGCACTGTGTCTGTCTGCAGGGTGCTGAGTGCACAGATCAAGTCAACCAGGGTGAGCTGGGACATGCTGGCCACCGGGACTATCTGCCAAGAAAAAGTAACTCCTCGAAGGCTGGCACAGAGGAAATAAAAACAGAAGCATTCCACGTAGCTCTTCTCAGAGAAAGAAGTAGTCGGCTTTGATCTTTGAAACCTCTGCCTTGCACTTGGTTTTTCTTTCAACCATGCCTCTGGTTCCAGCATTTTGCTGGTTAACTGGAGATAAGACTTTTGGAGATGAACTTTTCTCCCTGGGCTAACTTCAAACCAGCCATGCTCCTCAAGATCTTAGCATCCTGAGTAGCTAGGATTACAAGTGTGAATCACCAGCATCCTGCTCTGTCTCTCTCTCTGTCTTTGTCTCTCTGTCTCTGTCTCTGTCTCTGTCTCTCTCACACATACACACACACACACACTTTTGAAACCAATATTTTCTACTGAGCTGGGAAAAGGAATATACCTTTCCCATACCGAAAGGAAAGCTTTCGGTATGTGCCATAAATCGGGAAGACAAGGTGTAGGGGCCACGGGCAATAGTGATGGTACATACAAGAGTAAAAAGTATTTTAGAGCCGGGCGCTGGTGGCTCACACCTGTAATCCTAGCTACTCAGGAGGCTGAGATCTGAGGATCGCGGTTCAAAGCCAGCCCGGGCAGGAGAGACCGTGAGACTCCTATCTCCAATAAACCACCAGAAAACCGGAAGTGGCGCTGTAGCTCAAGTGGTAGAGCGCTCGCCTTGAGCTGAAGAGCTGAGGGACAGCGCTCAGGCCCAGAGTTCAAGCCCCACGACCGACAAAAAAAAAAAAAAAAAAAAGTATTTTAGAAACAGATGCACTGTGCTTGAAAGAGCTGAAATGAAGAAACGGAAACTGAAAGCATGAAGACAGGAGGGAACACTCCAGGCAGATCAAGTTCTTCAGGCTGGCAGGCTCTGGCAGGAAGAGCACACTTTTGCCCACAGAGGTCTACATATCATAGTCACAAGAACTTGGGGAAAACAAACAAACCCAGCTAGTATCAGGTTTACTGCTGGGAGAGCATCTTGCCATGTGAAGAAAGGTGATTGGGGCCCCACTGCTCGCTCTTCTCAGACAGCGGCAGCCCATCTTGGCCATGGAGCTGGGGCACTAGGGTCATCTAGGAGGAGGCACCCCCTCCCCACCCTGGTGGAATAATGCAAAGTGTGTTGGCTCTGCAGCCGTAAGTAAACTAAGTGCTGGAGGACATCCTGATGGACCACTGGGACAACAACGAGTGGAGCAAATCCAGGGCGAAGTCATCATTCATTCACTAAGAGGAATCGTTCATTCCTTATTATAATCAGGGACAAGTGGTACTGTTCTGCATTAGAGAAGTGTAAGTGGAACCAAGGAATAGGAGGACAGTGGATTGCTTCTTAGCTGGGTGAGATAGTCACAGCACTTTAAGATGTGTTTTTGTTTTGTTTTTGGTGGTACTAAGGTTGAACACTGGGCTTTGCATTTGCTAGGCAGGCTCTATAGCACTTGAACCATCCTTCTTTCCCTTTTTGCATTTTTTTTTTGTTTCGTGCCAGTTCTGGGACCTGAACTCAGGGCATGAGCACCCTGAGCTTTCCTGCCTGGGCTGGCTTTGCACTGCAATCCTTAGATCTCAGCCTTCTGAGTAGCAAGTGTGAGCCACCCTTACCTGGTGTGCATTGATTATTTTTGAGAGAAGGTCTTGATTTATGCCTGAGCTAGCTTAACTGTGATCTTCCTATTTGTGTTTTGTGTCAATGGGCGTGTATGACCATGCCAAATCATTGGCTGAGATGAATTCTGACAAACTTCTGCCTGGGCTGACCTTGAACCTCTGACCTCCCAATTTTGCCTCTTGAGTAGTTAGGATTATAGGCGTAAGCTACTTCACTCAGACGTTTCTTTTTTCTTTTCCAGGGCTGAGGACCGAACCCAGGGCCTTGCGCGCGCCGGGTGGGCGCCCTTCCGCTGGGCTAAACCCCCAGCCCCTCAGACGTTTCTTAATTCTTTATAATAGACAATGTTCTCTGCAAAAGTGCAGGCAAGTTAGATGAAAAGAGGCAAAAAGAAGGGAATTATATCCATTAGAAAAACTAACAAATGGAAGGCAGAGGTGGACTCCTCTCTGCGCATCAAACCCACGATTCCTGCTGTTTCCCAACACAGCGATCCCCACGCTGGCCCCTGTGTCACCTGAGTTTCCAGGGCTCTCTGGTTTTTTGTTTGTTTTTAAGCCAAAGTGAGTTTACCTTCATCTTGCTGTGGCGCTGAGCTCTCTTCCTGCTCCACACTGCTGCAACTGCGGCTATCAGCTGGACCCCGAGATGGGCTGTCAAGGGGTTTAGGAAGTCCAAAATCTTTTGTCTTATGGTCTAGAAAGTAGAAAAAAAAAAAAAGATCTGTTGCAGAATAAATAATATCAGAGCTCTCATGGAATCCACATTTAGCTACCACCTATGGTAGGTACTGAGTGCAAGGATCTATGGTGTCAGTATTCAAACAGCAGGCTTCACAGCTGGGTGAGAAGAGGAAGGACAGGAGCCGCCATTAAAGGGACTGGATGGGAGATGGCGTCTGTTGTCATGCCAAAGGGAGCGCATTGTGACGTGCAGGGATGTGGCTAGCCAAGCTGAGCAGGAGTCCCAGGAGATGATGGATATCTCTCCCTCCCCACCCCACCTGTGAGTGGGATGGGGCTGGGCTTTTTTTTTTTTTTTCTAGACAGCTGGGAATGGAACATAGGGCCTGGTGCATGCCAGGCAAACTCTCATGCCCCAGCCCAGGGTGGGGTCTTGAAAAAGCCACACAGACTTGGCAGAGGTGCTAAGAGGGGACCCAGGCAGCTGAGCCCTCTTTCTACAGCCTTAGCCTGGCCTCTGGCAGCCAGGGGCGGGCTTAGGTTCATTAAGTACCATTTCGCTACTTGTTACTTAGCCAACTTAAACTTGCGCCCTCACCCCAGATGGAGCTCCTTATTCTGTCACCCTGCCTCTGGTGTCTCACAGGCTTTTCCAGCTTCTGAAAGCTGCTACGACCCTAGTTGGTGAAGCCAGCTTCCTTCCCAGCTGGTTAAATGTCCCCACTCCAGCGAACCTGGGGTCTCAGCAGGCCAGTCTGCCTTAGGATCAGCCTCAGGATCTCTCTCCTCCCATAGCCCTAGACAAGGTCAGAGCATTTGCCTTTCCTGGAAGAACTTCTCTCCACCCCCTCCCCACCCCCTTGCTGGCCTCTACCAGGAGGGTAGGATTCCATCTATCTTGTCCACAGACAGAGGTACAGGGCCTGGTGCACACAGCAGGCACAGGAACATGGTGAGAAAATGCATACCGAGAACCAGTCCTCATTACCCATGCTTAGACTACCACAGACAAAGTGAACCTAGCATGGAGCTGTCCCCTCCATTCTACCAGGTTTGTGCTCCAGAAATGCCTCCTTGGGTCCCGCTCCACCACTGTGGAAGGGCTAAGAGTCAGGAACTCAGTCAGTAAGTACCCACCAACACCATAATTCATCTCCACTGGTCCATAGGTGGAAGACTAGCAGCCTATCTTACAGGTGAGGAAATGGAGGCCCAGACAGGCTGAGTACAAAGGCTTTTTCTGAACTTTTCCCAGCAGGCTTGAACTGCTACGCAACTCCTTCAGAGACCCTTTGGCACTGCAAGAACATTCTGGAAGCCACCTATGTATCACACCATCCAACTGCCTGAGCCACAAGGAGAAAGGTCCCTCACCTTGGTGGTTTTAAAGTAAACAGAAGAAGATCCTTTTGTGGTTCCCAGGAGATCCACAGGTCTCTTCTGAGTCTCCTCCTTTCTGAGAACATTCCAGAGAAGGGCCATGGTATTTACAATTCGAGGAAGCTCTTCTAAAATGGCATTCTTGGCATTTCTCATGCTGATAGGGTCACTTGCAGCAGTAGCCTGAAAGTTAAAATGGACAAGTGAGACTTGGCATCACCAGAGCTTTTCTTCAGGAAGGCGGTGGGTGCTGCCGGGGCTCGGGTGGGCGACGGTCTCTCCAGCGAGTCATGCCAGTGCTGTCTGGAAGTAATACCCACTTCTGTCTGTTTCAATCTTGGCTTTCTTTCAAAGAGAGACAGCTGGGAGGGAACTCTCTAGATTACAAACTCTTTCAATGATCCACTCAAAGCAGTGGGTGTATTCTAAGATTTAATCCCAGCCCTTGTACCGCAGCTAACATCGATGATGACTCCCAATGCAGATTTAACAAGTACCATGCCAGCAAGTACAACACTAAGAAAATGAGCAGAAGCCTAACATCAAACAAGAGCCTTTACATTTCTATTATGTCGTTTCTGACAAAACAAGCGGCAAGGGCTGAAGCCCAGAGCTAGATCAAAACCAAATGTGTGTGCCTTAACTACACATCTGCACAACTCACGTAAATACATTATTACATCATGTTATTCCTCTGAAACAGTCGTAACCCAATAAAGACACACATTATATGCCAATTACCCCGAGCACAGGAAAAAAATAAATGAAAGTACCTTTTTGGTTTGGTTGGGTTGTTCCAAAAGACAGAAATGACTGATGGTTGTTAGACCCTCTAGAAGAGTAAGTGGATAATCTGGAGAAATGTTTTCCTTCTTTGAGGTTGAGCTTTAATGAAGAAATGAGACTGATTTAGAGAATTTTAGAGAATGGAACCATCAAAGTTATAATCTGACATGCAAATATTGAAAACCCTATCATATGTGAACTTGGACTCTCCTAATGAAACAGCGTGAGAATGACTGGTGCTATTTTATGGTCACAGTCGCTTTGGAAAAATGGTTTAAGATGTTTGCGAGTTGCAGAGGAGGTGATTCTGCTTAATGTTTATCTCTGTTTGGCAGAACTAACTGACTTGTAGTGAGACGTACTCACACAGAAACCCTGACTAGACTGAGTGTGTAATGACAATAGCAGCCAGGCTTCTGAGTAGGCTGATGTCCTCCAACTGATACCTAGGCCCAGCAAACACTGTCATGGAAGTATTGCGCTGCCTCCAAGCCTTCCACATACCTGATGGACAACTTCACAGACTCACATTCATACTGCTTGACCAGCTCGTCCAGGTTTTTGCAAATCTGGACCACAAAGGGTGTCACGGTCCAGCCCAGAGACTTTCCAAAGTATGGCAAGGAATGGGTGACCAGGCTCACCCAGGCGGGGTGCATGCCATAGCCGTAGGCCGGCTGCAGGCCTCGCACCACTGCAGAAACCAGAAGGCCCTGGGAGGTGAGAGGGTGGGGCTGCACATACTGCATGGCGCCGATGGCTTGCTGGAAGTTAAGGGCCTTCTGCCATTCCCGGGATAGGGCAGGCTGGCTTTCGGCCTCCTCCTGGACCTGGCCCAGGTGGTGCTCCAAGACAATGAGTGCCTGCAGGAGCTTGAGCAGCTCGATCTGCAGTGGGTGTTCACTCCAGATCTGGTCCTGCCCCAGGTTGATAAGGCTCTCTTCAAACAGGCTGTCCTCCAGCAGGGCGCGGCCACGGTCTGCCACGGCCAGGCCGTAGCGCTTCTGGCTTGTGTACATGGACGCCGAGAGGGAGAGCAGGACGAACTCCTGCACCTTGCACCTCTGCAGTAGGCTGTGGATAAAGTCCACGTTCTTCCCCTCGGCGGACTTGGCCACCGACACCAGCTGTGTCATGATTCGAATGAGAACCTCTACGCTCTTCACCTGCACGTCCCGGTTCCCGAGGATGTCTCGGTGGCACACCTTTAAGTAGCAAGGGTAGTAGGAGCGCAGGAAGCTCAGGCAGAGGTAGGTGAGGAGCTCGATCAGCAGGGAGTGGGGGCACACGTTAGGGGCCTGGGTCTGGAGTTTCCCATAGAAACTCTGCCCCACAAGGGCCTCCTGGTGGCGCGCGAGAAGGTTGGAGATGAGATTGAGGTGCGCGGTGGAGCTGGTGTCCATGCTGGTTCTGGACACGGCCTCGATGAACTCCTTCGGGTTGGTCTTGAGCACGGCCTCCAGCACGGAGAAGGCGTACAGAACCCGCCGGGAGTCGTAGGGCTGCAGGTAGAGCAGGATGTGCTTGAACAAGGCCTCGAGGGTCTCCTGCCTCTCCTTCTGCTGCTTCAGCAGCCGAGATGTGGTGAGGGCCTGGAGCTCCAAGTCTGCCTCCTCGTCACTCGAGAAAGACTCCGAGGCCTGTGTCTTGTCCGAGTCCACCCTCACCAGGCCCAACTTGGCATTGGACTTGAAGTTTTCTGACTGGGAGGCTGCCAGCAAGGCTGAGCGCTTGGGGTACGCTCTGCCCCCCATGGGGAGGGGTGCGCAGCAGTTCTCCTCATGGCTCAGCTCCTGTGGGTCGTGGGAGGGGGAGGAGAAGGTGGACGTGTTCTCGCTGTCGGTGTGGACAGAGCTGGTATCTGCAGACTCGGTGTGCTCGCTGCTGTCCGCGGTGCCCGAGGCTGTCCTGTCGGGAAGGTCCACGTAGTAGGGCAGGTCTTCCTCACTCAGCTCGCTTCTTGGCGGGCACTTCTCTGGTTCCTTCTCCACTTCGGCCCAAATGGCTTCTCGATCCACTGTGGTGAGCTGGCTGAGAGGGAGGGGCTCTTCAGAACCACTTTCCTGGAGCTCAGACACCCAGGAAGCCTCTTTATGAGGAGGCTTCTTCCTGTTAAACCAACGATGCAAGTCCTCTGGAAAGCACAACGTGACAAATGACTTTAGAACAGAGAGGCTAGTGATGCTGAATGTGCTGTCTTGAAGCCAGACAGAAAAATCAGTATTAGTACAATTCCCCCACAAATCCAACCAGCCTAATTCCATGAGAACAGAAGGGTGAGACATAGGAAAATGAGTCTGTATTGTAGAATGCTCAAAGGATGGGGCAATTCAGTCATGTTCTCACAGAAATGCTAAGTTATCACATTTTTATGGGCAGCAATTAAAAAATATTTGTGATGTTGTTCCAAGAATTCCCTTTCTAGAAAGGTATCCCACAGAAATGCCAGTAAAAGGTCTCATAGTGCTAAGATAAGGGTCTTCATTGAAATGCTGTGTGTGAAGACAAACTACTGAGTGAACTGCAGATCAAAGAAGAGGACTGCAGTGAACACGTTAGGTCCACGCACTCGGCAGACTCCTGCTCAGGTGCTTAAACACGTGTTCCTTTGTGCTGATAAGATCAGTGTGCAGGACTCACTGAGTACAGGGAAGAGCAGAAGTGGTGTGGAAGGGACAGTGTCTGTCTAACCTGCAGGTGGCGCTACCACAGACTTCCACCTGTGCTTCTACTTCCTCATTATCCCACTTTTTTTTTTTTTTTTTTTTTTTTTTTTTTTTTTTTTGGGTCCGGTTGTGGGGCCTGAACTCTGGGCCTGGGCGCTGTCCCTCAGCTCTTCAGCTCAAGGCTAGAGCTCTACCACTTGAGTCACAGCTCCACTTCCAGCTTTTTTCATTTTGCTTATGTGGTGCTGAGGAATCGAACCCAGGGCCTCAGGCATGCAAGGCAAGCGCTCTACCACTGAGCCATCTTCCCAGCCCTCATTATCCCACTTTTGAAAAGAGGCACATTGACACTTCTAACTTGTATTTTTTTTTTTCTTTGGGGGTGGTGGGGCTTGAACTCTGGGCTTGGACGCTGTCTCTTCACTTTTCAGCTCAAGGCCAGTGCTCTACTGCTTGAGCCACAGCACCACTTCACATTGACACTTCTGTAGCCAGAACATACACAGCCCTCTTAAATACTCAGCTCTCTTTAGTGAAAGGCAAAAATCTTTGGTATTTCCAAATGCTGTCTATTGGTAGCTTTTAACAAATAAATGCCGTAAACCCCGAGCAAGAGTTCATAAAATGAAGGGAAAGATGAATAAGATATTAGAAATAATGGCCTGCTTGAGGTTAATAGTTTAACATTTTACAAATAGATTGCTACGGGATGGTAGGAAGAGGAAGGGGTAGGTAGTACATTTCTCAATTCCTTACAGAGAAAGAAAATGGCAGAGCAAGGATATCTTCTCCTATTAGAAGAGTTCTACAACAGCTCTGTTAATGGACAGAAAACATGTTAAGAGGAAGAAGAGAGACAGGATTGAGATTTTCTAAACCTAAAAATCAATGGAGTCCAAACTTTCTTCTAAAAAGAAATGTGCTCTATATCTGTCTTATATAACTGTCATCCCTCTGTATATCAGCTTTACGATAAAAATAAAACAGGTACAAATATCTTAAATGTAGCTGCCATGAAAAAAAAAAGCCACACTTGTTTTGTTTTGTGTGGGTACTGGGGCTTTAACTCAGAGCCTCTAGCTCATACTCGGCTTTTCCGGCTCATGGCTGGCACTTTTACACTTGAACCATGCCTCTGGTTCCAACATTTTGCTGGTTGATTGGAGATAAGACTTTTAGAGATGAACTTTTCTGCCTGGGCTAGTTTCAAACCATGTTCCTCTAAATCTCAGCCTTCTGAGTAGTTAGGGTTACAGGGTTGAGCCCTCAGCCCTTAGCCCTGGCTAAGAATCCTTATTTTTATTCAAACATGATTGATTAAAAATAATTAGTCAACAAATCATACTTTTATGGAGTATAATGTATTGTTTTAATGTGTATATATTATGAACTAAGTATGTTGGCTAATATCTATAATCATAGCCACTCCAAGGCTGAGATTAGCAATTCAGTCCTAGTCTAGACAAAATGTCTTAAAGACACCAACTCAATCAACAAAAAGCTGTAAATGGTGGCATGCGACTGTTACTAGTTATTTGTAAAGTATATATAGGAGGATCATGGTCCAGGCTATCCCAGGAAAAAGACCCTATTCAAAAAATTATGAAACATAAAGAACTAGAGGTATGGATCAAGTGGTAGAGAGACTGTCAAGCTTGAGGGCCTGAGTTTAAACCTCAGTACCACGAAAGAAAAAGTATATATGAAATTATTTTTTTAAGATTTTTTTTGGGTGTCTGGTCGTGGGGCCTGAACTCTGGGCCTGGGTGCTGTCCCTCAGCTCTTCAGCTCAAGGCTAGTGCTCTACCACTTGAGCCACAGCGCTACTTCCGGCTTTTTTCTTTTTTGCCTATGTGGGGCTAAGGAATCGAACCCAGGGCCTCAGGCATGCAAGGCAAGTGCTTTTCCACTGAGCCACCTTCCCGGCCCCATGAAATTATTAAATCAAATGAACATATCTCCTCTTGCCATTTTCTAGTATTGAGGATGGGTAAAACCTACTCCCACCGAAGTAGAGAATAGAATATGGGAGGAGCAGAGGGAAGAAGAAGGACAGAAGCCAAAGGCAGGAAGATTTAGTTGGATGGGAGGATTCCGTTTTAGTGATCTACTGCACAGTATGGTGGCCACCGTTAATAATAAACACATTTCAAATTTTCCTTCTTTTGTAACAAAACTCTCCTGGTGTTTTAGTGAAAACAACAATCTACTAACAAGCAGTATTGAGTGCTAATTCCGATTGCTTAAAATTTCACAGTACCCACAGCTGACAAGGCATTTTCAAGCCATCTGAATCTAGCAGGACTGCCAAGTGGGGCTAATCCCTGAACTGTGGCCGGGGCAGTGGAGGGCCTCCCTCCCGTGTTGGGGACCCTGAGTCACAGCTCACCAGCTGAGTTCTCCTGTTTCAGGCAGTGGATGGAAGTCCTCTGGGTTTTGGGCTGGAGCAGCAGCAGCAGCACAGGTTCAAGGATGCGTGCCACGTCCCCAAGGGAGAGTGCACGCACCAGCCAGCACTGGGCTGCAGCACTGATGGCACCATCCGTGCAGGCCAGGCTGTCCAAGACGACAAACAAGGACCTGTGTGCGGAAAGACACCACTGAGTCCAGCTCTGCCAGTCCTGTGTACCAGGCATGGTGGCCAACAGACACCATGGAAACCCAGATTCTCGTGTGTGTGTGTGTGTGTGTGTGTGTGTGTATGAGTGAGGAGAAAGGGAGAGGGGCGAGAGAGGAAGAGAGAAAGAGAGAAAGAAAGAGAGAGAGAGAGAGAGAAAGAGAGAGAGAGAGAGAGAGAGAGAGAGAGAGAGAGAGAGAGAGAGAGAGAGAGAGAGAGAGAGAGGGAGAGAGAATGCATCACCACGTTGGGCTTCCAAACACAAGCACAGGAGGACAGGAGGGTCTCAACCTTGGTTTCTTGTTATAATTGTGGAGGAACAAAAAAAAATCTGACTTCTCTGTGAATTGCCTGGGCTCCACGCTGGGGGAGGGCCCTGAATCTCTCTTAGACTGTGGTGCCTGGCCTCAGCTGGTTTGAGAGAATGTGCACTACGTGAAATCAACAAAGCAGAATAGAATGTTTTTACAATAAAACTCCCATCTCAGGCATGTGCTGCTGCTGAGCAAGTGTACACCACCATGCCGTCAGCCACTGTGGAGGTGTGGGGCTTCCGCCACTCCCTCCACAATCCTTCACGCATCTGCCTCTCCCGCTACAGTCATTTCATCAAAGACGATACAGAGCTCCACGGCTGATCCAAAGCCTGCGAGCATTTTCACTCCCCACCAAATTAAGACCATTCCTAATGTGTCCTCCCAGGCTTCCGGCCTAACTTATTTAGAATGCCATGGGTGCACTTGTGCAATGGGAGGTCATATATGGGGGTGGAGGTCATGCTTACGTGACCCAGCCTCCTACACGGACCAGGAACTCCTGGGATCCAATGAGAAGGAGCTCACCGATCGAAGGAGCGATTGTGGGAGGTGACGCGGCTGCCTTGTATCTCCCTCGTCAGGTGCCAGATCACAGAAAACCGAAACAGGGCCTCCAACCTTGTTCCCTTGATTAGGAAATGCACAAGTGTGAGAAATCAGGTTTCCCAATGCTGTGTTCAGTCACAGTGATCCCATTTAAATAACAAATACATGCTGTCAGCACCATAGCCAGGTGCAGTATTTTTCTGGTGGGACTTTTCAGCAGGAAAGGGAAAACCCAGCACTGTCACTCTTTTTGACAATGAAGGGCATGCTGAAGCCTCAGCTTTGGTCTGTGTTCAGGGTCACCAGAGGAATGTGGTCTAAGGAAAAGCAGAGCATTGTTTGGAAGTGCCAGGCCGATAACCAGAAAAAACAAGGTTGCATTGGGGCAATCAAGGCTCAATAATTTTCTTGTAGTAAGTCGCGGGGCTTGAACTCTGGGCCTGGGCGCTGTCCCTCAGCTCTTCAGTTCAAGGCAAGCGCTCTACCACTTGAGCTGCAGCGCCACTTCCAGTTTTCTGGTGGTTTATTGGAGATAGGAGTCTCACGGTCTCTCCTGCCCGGGCTGGCTTTGAACTGCTATCCTCAGATCTCAGCCTCCTGAGTAGCTAGGATTACAGGTGTGAGCCACCAGCGCTCGGCTTCAGAACAATTTTTTTTTTATTTTTATTTGAGAACATACTGTACAGAGGGGTTACAATTACATGGGCAGGATAATGCATACATTTCTTACCAAGCATTGCAGCCTCCTCCTTTGTTTACCCTTCACCTCCCTTCCCAGCCTCCCCCCTCCCCCCCACCCAATCATACCCCCCCCACACCGACATTGTAAAGCTGGTTTTGACATGACATTTTGTACTTCTCATTGTTGCAAAAGGTCCACCTGAATCCTTAAACGACTTGTTTGTCCCCATCTCCTCCACATGTTATACTGACATCAAATATAGTGAAAGCGGGTAAAGGGAAAATACAGACAACACATTTTCAGTAACTGCTTGCTTTCCAGTACCTGCAGAAACCCTGCAAGTCCTGACTTGGCATTGGGTGGGTTTCTCCAGGAGCCTTCATACACACATGAACATGTTTTTAGGACCCTAAAGAGGATGGCTTGAGCTCTCAGAAATCTTCCAGACTTGAAGTTCTTGAACACTTCAGCTCATGAATAAGGATGTCCACAGAGCCCAATACTCTGGCTGGGTATGGCCAGGTCTTCCTGGGACATATGAAGTAGGGCTGCCCCAGCAGCAGTAGCGGTAGACACAGGTGGAAGGCTTACCTTGTCAGGGTCCAGGAGGGCGTGGCAGATGATGTCCTCGCAGACGCTGGCTGTGGGGGCCAGGCAATGCAGCCTGTAGAACAGTTCTACGCAGGTGATGTGGTGCTCCCGGCTCTCCTTGTTTAGCTGATTCCAAAGCACGCGAGCCACCCTCTGTAAGGAAAAGTGCGCAGGGCCATAGGGACACAGCTGATACCACTGCTCCCATCCTCCTCTCCATAGAGAAATCTCATCCAAAGAAATGCCAAAACCATGGCTGGGAATGTGCCTCAGTGGTAGAGTGCTAGCCTAGCATGCATGACACCCTAGATTCGATTCCTCAGTCGCATAAACAGAAAAAGCAAAAGTGGCACTCAAGTGGTACAGTATTAGCCTTGGGCAAAAAAGAAGCTCAGAAATAGTATTCAGGCCCTGTGTTCAAGCCTCAGTACTGGCAAAAAACACAAATCAAAACAAAAAACCCCAAACCAGGTGACAGTAGCTCCTGCCTATAACTCTAGCTACTCAGAAGACTGAGATCTAAGGATCACAGTTCGAAGCCAACGTGGGCTAGAAAGTCTGTGAGACGCTTATCCCCAATTAACCCCAATTAAAAGCTGGAATGGAGCTGTGGTTCAAGTGGTAAACTCTAGCCTTGAGAAAAAAAAAGCTCACGAACAGTAACCAGGTCCTGAATTCAAGCCTTAGGACTATCACAAAGAGTTGAGGCTTAATGAAAAACCTTCCTACTAGAAAATGCTGCCCTTTTATTTATTTATTTTTTATTATTATTACTTTTTGGTTGGCCGTGGGGCTTGAACTCTGGGCCTGGGTGCTGTCCCTCAGCTCTTCAGCTCAAGGCAAGCGCTCTACCACTTGAGCTACAGCGCCACTTCCGGTTTTCTGGTGGTTTATTGGAGATAGGAGTCTCACAGTCTCTCCTGCCCGGGCTGGCTTTGAACCGTGATCCTCAGATCTCAGCCTCCTGAGTAGCTAGGATTACAGGTGTGAGCCACCAGCGCCTGGCTTGCCCTTTTAATTCTATAAATACCATTTCAAAGATTCACAGACAAAATTCTTTCTTCTTTTTAATTCCCTGGGCCTACAGTGAATTCTGCCGAACAGTCTGATCTGTATGGGATTCAGCAAAAACTTGGCCAATCCCTGATGTTTGAGGGGCCTTTGTTCTGGTGCCAAGCTCCATAGACTCAAGATCTATACAGGACTCAACTCTGGCAGGAAGGGAAGAGAACAACAGACAGGAACCCGCCACACAGAAGTGAAGCTGAGCTGGACTCGCAGAGTGCTCATGGATCCTCTCCTAAGTAAAACAACCACAACTGGCAGCAGTAACCCAAAGTCCACAACCATTTAGAGCCTTTGAAATGATCTTAACAGCATTCAAGAAACAATTAAACATGTATTTAAGAAAATCTAGGGGCTGGGAAGGTGGCTCAGTGATAGAGCGCTTGCCTTGCATGCATGAGACCCTGGGTTTGATTCCTCAGCACCAAATAAGCAAAAAGAAAAAAAAAGCCAGAAGTGGTGCTGTGGCTCAAGTGGTAGAGCGCTAGCCTTGAGCTGAAGAGCTGAGGGACAGTGCCGAGGCCCAGAGTTCAAGCCCCACAACCGGGCCAAAAATAGAAAGAAAATCTAGCTGGGAGCCTATGGCTCATGCCTGTAATCCCAAGCTACTCAGGAGGCTCAGATCTGAGGATCGTGGTTCAAAGACAGCCCAGGCAGAAAAGTCCATGAGACTCTTATCTCTAATAAATGGTTCAGAAAACCAGAAGTGGCGCTGTGGCTCAAGTGGTAGAGTGCTAGCCTGGAGCTGAGGGAAAGCGCCCAGGCCCAGAGGTCAAGCCCTACAATTGACAAAAAAAGAAAGTGAAAATCTAGTTAAGGTTTGGAATGAGGCTTAGTGGTAGAGTGCTTGCCAAGTATGCATGATGAAGACCTGGGCTCGATTCCTCAGTACCACATAGACAGAAAAAGCAGGAAGTGGTTCAAGTGATAATGTGCTAGCCTTGAGCACAGAGAGACTCAGGGACAGTGCCCAGGCCCTGAGTTCAAGCTGCAGGACCAGAAGGAAAAAAAGAAAAAAGAAAAAAAATGTAGTCAAGTGTAGTGGTCTTCAGCTGTAATCTCAGCACTCAGATGGCGGAGGTTTGGGGGGTTGTAAATTCAAAGCCAGTCTGCATTGCAAGACCCTATCTCTATTTTTAAAAAAAAAGGAAGAAAGAAAGAAAGAAAAGGAGAGCCTAAATTATGGTAAAACAGCAAAAATGCATGGGACTTGAGCCATAAACCTCTTCATGTCGATGTCTTGCCCTAGCTCAGCTTGCTGGAAACATGACTGTCCACTGCAGACGAGATAAAAGACGTGATGTCTTCCCCCATATTCCAGCCAAGGGCTCTGCCAAGTCCCTGGGCAGGCCACCAGCATGTTGCCATCCCATTCCTCTGAGCAGCAGAGGATCCACCCAGCTGGGGGGGGGGTGTCATGGGCTCCCTGCCTCCACACAGCCCCCACTTATATGTAGAAAATCCACTTAGGCACAGCAGGCCAAACAGACTGAGGCCTTAATTGCTCTCTCTGTAATTTGCTTACAGGGTGAAATTACATGCAAGGAAAGGAATGCTCAGAACACTGGAGGCCGCTGCCTTGGCCCAGCTGCAGTGCAGAGATTGTGACAGAAGCCAGAACGCACAGACCAGGCATTTTTGGGTCTCAAACAAACCCTCTGATGGCTGTTGGAATGGCATAGTCCTTGTCCTAGCCAGTAAGCCTAGTGTTAGTGACAACCTTAAACAAATAGCCTGAGAAGAAGGCCCCCACTACAGTCCTTTGTCTACCTCTCCCCCCCCCACAAGATACCTGGTAGAAGTCTGTCTTCTCTGCGATGACTTTCAGTATTCCTGGAGCAATGGGGGGAACCGTCACCATCTGCAGCTTGCCGAAAAATGGATTGTGCCCGGAATTCTTGTATCGCTTCATCTTGTCTTCGATAACAAGTGCGAGGGACTGGGAATGGTTTATCACTTCCAGCAGGGTGGAGATGGCCACGTTCTGCAGGTAGCAGTCATTCACACAGCAGCAAATGGTCATAAGAGATTTCAGCCAGGATGGAAAGCTAGAATCACTGGCTCCTGATTGGAGGCCAGCCACACAAAACAGAAATAGGCAAAAAACAAACAAACCAATAGGTGAGAAGGGTTTCCAAATTAATAGGCTCCATAGCACCCTAGACTGGGGAAGTGACTTCAGAGTCCCAATGGACAGTAGTGTGCTAACTTGTGGTGGTGACACTTCTTACAGTTGTAATCAAGCAACAATGTGGTCATCAGTGTGGCCTTATTCCAGGGTGAGAGTGTCCTTGTGAAAGGAAGGTGTCACATGAAGACAGACATTGGAGCAACACAAAAAAAGGAAGGCTGAATACTGTTGGCCACTACTAGGAGCTTGGAGGCTGCGAGGAGGGGTTCCACCTAGAGTCTCTGAGAGAATATGGCCTTGCTGACCACTTAAATTTGGACTGCTGGCTTCTAGAACCACAACACAGTAAGTTTCTATTGTTTAAGTCACTCAAGTTGTGGTCATCTGCTATAGCAGCTATGGAAACTGTTTCTAAATCTTGAACAATAGGAATCATGAAACAAGTCTAATTTTTTCCATTTCCTGGGATTCATTTCAGGAAATATTATTTTATATGATTGGAGGCATATAAGTATTGCATCTTTGTGATGAAACCATCTATTTACTGACTATTATTGACATCTTTAGTACACTACTTCTTCTGATGTCCCAACCATTGCCACCTTACTGTGTGCTAACACACAAATCAAAAACATACACAAGGGCTGGGAAGTGGCTTAGTGGTAGAGCGCTTGCTTTGCATGCATGAGGCCCTGGGTTTGATTCCTTAGCACCATATAAGCAAAAAGAAAACAGACGGAAGTGGCGCTGTGGCTCAAGTAGTAGAGCTGAGGGACAGCGCCCAGGCCCAGAGTTCAGGCCCCACAACCAGATCCTCCCCCCCAAAAAAAAACCATATACAACTTCAATCCCCTGTACCAGACAGACATTGAACACAACTAATTACAAAATGAGAGAAGAAACAAACTCAGTCCCTACAAGCTGACTATCACCTATTTAAAAAGATCTGTGCTGGATGCTGGTAGCTCATACTTGTAATCCTACCTTGAGATCTGAGGATCATGGTTCAAAACCAGCCAGGGGAGGAAAGTCTGTGGGACTCCAACTAACCACTAGTAAAGTGGAGCTGAGGCTCGAAGTGGTAGATACTAGCCTTGAGTGAAAAAAAAACTCAGGGATAGCGCCCAGGCCTTGAGTTCAAGTCTCATGACCAAAAAAAACCCAAAAAACAAAAAAACACATGGGACCAGAAATGTTTCAGATTTTTAGATTTTTGTTGTTGTTGTTGTTGTTGGTTGTGGGGCTTGAACTCTGGGCCTGGGCGCTGTCCCTCAGCTCTTCAGCCCAAGGCTAGCACTCTACCACTTGAGCCACAGCACCACTTCTGTTTTTCTGGTGGTTTATTGGAGATAAGAGTCTTATGGACTTTCCTGTCCAGGCTGGCTTTGAACCGGGATCCTCAGATCTCAGCCTCTTGAGTAGCTAGGATTACAGGCGTGAGCCACCAGCACCTGGCTTAGTTTTTTTTTAGAGTATCTGCAGAAGTAGCGATAGAAGCCAGGACCCACAGATCGGGTATTCCAACCCTCCAATGGCCACTGGACCAGCACAGTCCTGGTCCCTTATCCAAAATGCTCCAGAACCATGTCAATGTTCAAAGAAATTTGAACTTCCAGGCATTTTAGATTCTGGATTAGGGTGAGTACCTGTAGTCCCACCTTGGCTGAGCTAGTCTGTGAATATCAATGGCCTCTGTGCCAGGATTCACAACAATGGGCTGGGCGGGGCTGCCCTCTCACCTGGAAGCTGGTAGAGCGTGTCACACAGCTGTTCAGTCTCCTCCTCGGACAGATAGACCGGGAATGTGGCACAGTCCAGCAGCAGGTGGCAGGCGGCCGCGAAGGCCTCTCTGCAGTCCTCCTTGGAGCCCCCCAGTTCAAAGACCACCTGGTCAACATCCCATTCTGCTCCCACTTTTCCTCCAGGGCTATTAGGCACAGACGATGGTGACTCTGAATTTTTCGTCTTAAATGGCGACCCACGCACTGTGAACAAGTCTGAAAGCATCTGCTTGAACTGGGGCACAGTGATGGGCTTGGTCTCCCAGGAGTTCTTCCTGGCAAAGCTGTCATCCGCTGTGCTCTGGGCCCTGCCCTTGTCCCTCCTCCCTGCAGGCTCTTCAGACCTGCTTTCTTCTCCAGACACTGTCAGGGGTGCTGTAAAAATGTTCCTGCTGGCAAAGTTGGCAATTAGCTGCTGGATGCAAAGAAAGGTCCTTTGCATGACCCCGCCTTTCTTCCACACATCGTCTCTTTCAGGAGAAACTCGTGGCACCCTCAGATGCTCAGAGAGCTCTGGAGACGAGGCGCTGAGCCCGATACCACTGTCCTCAGACTTGAGTGGGGCAAAGGAAGCATCTTCATCATCCGGAACGATGGCCTTTGTTTCCAAAATGATAGCGCCATTCTCACCTTTTACTGGACTCTGAAAAACAATTTAAAAATTGTACTGTGCATCTCCTAAAGCCAAGGGATTCAAGAATCAGTTCAACTGGGCAAACCAAGAGTCGCAATTCCTGAAGAGAATGCCCTGTAAAAGAACATCATCAAGTGAAGAAGGAATCAGGTGAGGCAGAGGCAGGACAGGGGTGCAGACCTAAGGAAGCTGCCATCCACTTTTGTGGGCATCTGATCTGTCAGCAGGTTTTGTCTTATTGTTTTAATTGTTATTATAAAGGTGATGTACAGAGGGGTTACAGTTATATAAGTCAGGTAATGAGTACATTTCTTTCTGGACAATGTCACCCCTTCCCTCACTCTTTCCCAGTCTGTTTTGTCTTATTTATTGAGATTCTTCAGGGTTCAAATTAGCTATTTAAAATGTATTTCTTTCTTTTTTGTTTTTGTTTTTGTCGGTCATGGGGCTTGAACTCTGGGCCTGGGTGCTGTCCCTCAGCTCTTCAGCTCAAGACCAGTGCTCTACCACTTGAGCTACAGCGCCACTTCCGGTTTTCTGGTGGTTTATTGGAGATAGGAGTCTCATGGTCTCTCCTATCCGGGCTGGCTTTGAACCACGATCCTCAGATCTCAGCCTCCTGAGTAGCTAGGATTATAGGCATGAGCCACCAGCGCCCGGCTTAAAATGTATTTCTTTTTTTTTTTTTTTTTGTCGGTCGTGGGGCTTGAACTCTGGGCCTAGACGCTGTCCCTCAGCTCTTCAGCTCAAGGCGAGCGCTCTACCACTTGAGCTACAGCGCCACTTCCGGTTTTCTGGTGGTTTATTGGAGATAGGAGTCTCACAGTCTCTCCTGCCCGGGCTGGCTTTGAACCGCGATCCTCAGATCTCAGCCTCCTGAGTAGCTAGGATTACAGGCATGAGCCACCAGCACCCGGCTTAAAATGTATTTCTGACAAATGTAAAAGTATGAGGGGGAAACTGGGTTGATGTTTGAATAAAGACATAAAAATACTAAATTAAAGCCGTGCGCCAGTGGTTCACACCTGTAATCCTAGCTACTCAGAAGGCTGAGATCTGAGGATTGCGGTTCAAAGCCAGCCAGGGCAGGAAAGTCTGTGAAACTCTTATCTCCAATAAACCACCAGAAAACCAGAAGTGGCGCTGTGGCTCAAGTGGTAGAGCGCTCACTTTGAGCTGAAGAGCTGAGGCACAGTGCCCAAGCCCAGAGTTCAAGCCCCATGACAGACAGACAAACAAACAAACAAACAAACCTGAATTAAGAGCTGGGTGTTGGTGACTCATGTCTATACTCTTAGTTACTCAGGCTGAAATCTGAGGACTGCAGTTCAAAGCAAGCCATGGCAGTGCTCAAGACTGTTGTCTCCAATTAACCAGCAAAAAGCTGGAACTGGAAGTGTGGCTCAAGTGGGAAAGTGTAGCCAACTATGCAAAAAAGCTGAGCAGGGGTGTAAGGCCCTGTGCCCACCCAACACACTAAATAACTAAAGTAAGTAGAAAGCTAGAGCAAAATTCAAACACAGACTGAATATAAAAACTCAGAAGCCAAAATGCTCCAAATCCATACACTATAAGCACTACATACAATGCCACACATTGGAAATTCTACACCAAACTTCCTGTGGGGTGTCTGACTAAAAATACAGGGGCATAGACATACTATGGAAAATTGCTTCCAGGTTATGTGGATAAAAGTGCAAGAAATACATATTGATTTCATGTTTAGACTCAGGTCCTATTTCCTATGCTCCCTCATTGTCAATATGCAAATATTCCAAACTTTGAAAAACTAAAATGCAAAATACTTCAGATCTGGACCTGGGGTACTTAGCTACATTTGAATATATATACATACATATGTATACACACATATACATACAATATGGCTTTCCAAAGTTATAATACTTCAACCATCAAAGGATCATTTTCTTTTCCTGTACTGTTTCTTACATTAAATCTGGAAGTAATATTTATTCTACTCTGCTTCCTCAGAAAAACGAGGAAGAAACATATGAAGTCTGAAAAATACTGTTGTGTGTGTGCACGCATGTGTACATGGTGGCACTGAGGTTTAACTCACAGCCTGGGTGTTGTCTGTTCTGGCTTTTACATGGTTAGAAATGAGACTCGTGGACTTTCATGCCTGGTCTGAACCCATGATTCTTGGATCTCAGCCTCCTGAGTAGCTAGGAGACAATCATGAGCCACCAGCACTTATCTATACTGCTATACAATGCTGTCCTTAAAATGCTGTTTGAATGGAAACTACAGTGAGTGGTAAAACAATGACATGGGGATTGAACTGTGTCTTCCAAAGAAGCTGATGTCCTAAACTCCAATACTAGGAATGTGACCTTATTTGGAAATAAGATACTGGCAGATGCTCAAGTTAAGACAGACACATTATAGAGTGGGTCCAAAGCCAACAAGACTATGTCCTGGAGAAAGGAGATCTGGCAACACAGACAGATACACAGGGAAATGCAAGGGAAACACCAGGACACAGACGGGCTGGGTGTTCACAAGCTCAGCACACACAAGGCAGCTGGCAAGGCAGCGGAAGCTTGCAGAGACCTGGAACAGATTCTTCATGCATGGCACACTTGGAAGGACCCTGCAAATACCTTGTTATTACACTCTGGCCTCCAGAACTGTGAGAAAATTAATTTCAGTTGTTGAGCCCTTTGGGATGGTGGCCCTGACAAATCAACTGTCTATGGATGCTAAATTACTTCCAGTAACCCAGATCACGTGTGTACAACCCCCACACGTATAGAGGTCTGAAAGGAGAGCTACAATAAGTTGCCACTGACCATGGTCATCAGCTCTATTTAGCCACTAGCTGTAGTTAGACAGCAGGGGAGAGGGTGACATGAAGAGGGTTTGTTACACCAAACCCTAAGTACTTTACAAGTACACTGAACACATGGTTGGTACATGTTTTCATGTATAATGCAATCCTGACCACCCCTAGTGCCCGCCCCCCCCCCCCCCCCCCCGTCTGGCCAGCAGTCATGAGGATGCTCGCCTCTATCCTTGGGGCACGTACCGAGCTGCCGCTGGGGGTCTCCGTGTCCAAGTAGGTAGGTGGCATCTGGACTTTGCTAAGCACCTTGAAACACGTCTTCAAGGCGTGTGTGAGCTCAGGCAAGCTCAGGGCCTCCACCTGCTCAGCAAGTGGCTGCACCAGGCAGCCAAGCACCTGTGGGAGGTACTGGGTTTGTACCTCAGAGTAGAGTTCCTGCAAAACACAGCACTGTCACCACACACTTGCCAGCTCAGAGTGGGGAGACGGACTCTCACAGCCTATGTTTTAGGTTCCTTTTGAACTGGGGAAATCAAGGCTATCTTCCTAAGTAGTGCTACCCAACAGGGAGGAAATTACAGAACTGCCACTTATATTTCTGTATTAATAAAATGAAGAGTTGGGGCGGTGCACACCTATAATCTCAGCAAGCTGGAGACTAAGGCAAAAGAATTGGGCTACATAGGGAGATCCTATCTCAAAACAAAAAAACAACAAAAACATTAGTGTCCTTAGGGCTGGGAAGGTGGCTCAGTGGTAGAGTGCTTGCTTTGTATGCATGAGGCACTGAGTTTGATTCTTCAGCACCACATAAGCGGAAAAAGCCAGAAGTGGTACTATGGCTCAGGGTGGTAGAGCTGAAGAGCTGAGGGAACAGAGCCAAGGCCCAGAGTTCAGGCCCCAGAACCAACAAAAACAACAAAAAAGATACTCTGGCTGGGCGCCAGTGGCTCCCACCTACAATCCTAGCTACTCAGCAGGCTGAGATCTGAAGATCACAGTTCGAAGCTAGCCTGGGCAGGAAAGTCTGTGAGACTCTTTTTTTGGGGGGGTGGGTGGGGGTGGGTGGGAGGTCAGTTGTGGGGCCTGAATTCTGGGCACTGTCCCTCAGCTCTTCAGCTCAAGGCTAGCACTCTACCACCCAGAGTTCAAGCCCCATGACCAACCAAAAAAAAAGATACTCTCTCAGCAGAAAATTTTAGTGATTTATTGTGACTGCAGTACTAGGGATCAATCCCAGGACTTTGCGCATGCTAGGTAACTACTCTACCACTGAGCTACATCTCCAACCCTTGGCTAAGGGTTCATCTTCTATGCATAAGAAAATTTATCTTAGTACATCTTACAGAAATCCTTAAAGAGGTATACAAAGATATATGAAAAATAATGGAATTTTAAGGAAGGCATAAAATAACTGAAAAAGGAGAATAGTCAGGGGAGGCATGGTGATGGAGGCCTGTGATCCCAGACACTAAGAAAGCTCAGGCAGGAGGATTATGATCTGAGCCTGGCCTGGGCAAAAGCACGGGACCTTATCTGAAAAAACAAACTAAAGGCAAAAGGATGGACATGGCTCAAATGATATATAGAAAACATGCATAGTAAACAAAAGGTCTGAGTTCAATCTCAAGTAATGCATACATACATCAAAAGAAAAAAAGAAAAAAAAACACAATTAGGCTACACGGCTACATGTTCCACAGCAAAACAAACTTAAAATCTGTGTGTGTATTTAGGTAAAGCCCCTGGTCAGTAAACCTGGGTGCACGGAACAGCCTGTAGCACTAAGGAGATTGCCACAGGAGCATGTAGTGAGCCGCCGCGTCCCAGCACAGTACCCACCAAGGGAATAACGTCCAGGAGGAACACAAGGAGAGTGCAGAGCTCCGAGACCGTGGCAGGAGGGCTGACGGTTCCAATGGTGCCATTCTGCTTCACTGGTCTAAATGAAGCACAGAAAGAAGAGGAAATTAATCATTTCTTCTGTAACATGCTCAAACATCAGTTTGTTTGTTTTTGAGGTAGGAGCTCACTATATAAGCCCCTAGCCTGACAGCATAGAGAATTTGAGCAGACAACATAGGCTCAGACACACACTTGTTATAATAGTGCAGCAACCTATCCTGGGAAGGACAGACAGTAATTCCAGGACAGGGATTAACTCTGGGAGGAACGAGTGTTGGGAAGGTGCAAAGTGCTCAATCTGGTAGCATCATTTTTTTTTTTTTGGGGGGGGGTCCGGTTGTGGGCCTGAACTCTGGGCCTGGGCACTGTCCCTCAGCTCTTCAGCTCAAGGCTAGCACTCTACCGCTTGAGCCACAGCGCCACTTCCAGCTTTTTTCTTTTTTCTTATGTGGTGCTGAGGAATGGAACCCAGGGCCTCTGGCATGCAAGGCAAGCGCTCTACCACTGAGCCACCTTCCAGCCCCAGCATCATTTTTTTTCTCTTTTGCTGACCAAAGCATTGACTTCAGTATCACGTTCTTGCTGTTGCCCATAGATACAATGATAATAAACAAAATTCAGCATAGGAGCAAAGCGCTTTAAGCCTAATGCTGAGGGAAGCAGAAAAGCACCAAACAGCAGCTGGGAAGAGAGACTCCTAAGTCAGGCTACATTCTAACTTCTGCTGTGATCAAGTTGCTATGCAATGTTGGACAAGAAACTTCATGTTTTTGGGCTCTAGCCTTCTTACACATCAAAAGCATGAAAACCAAGAATTAAAGTCAGGCTTTGCAGCCCAGGACACACCCAAGTGTTTATAGGGGAAGCTTCAATTACAGCAGCTACAGGCTTGTGGAGTACAGGGAGAAGGCCAAGCTCCAGTGTGGACTGACAAGAAGGAAGGTCTAGGGCATGCCCCTCAGGACGTTCCTCCAGTAAAGAAAATGCAAGGGGGAAAGGCTGCTCGCAGAAAGCCTGCTCCTTGAGTGAGCCTCAAGCACAGCTCTGAGGTCCTGCAATTCACCCTCAGATTAACAGGGACAGTAAAGCTGATTACAGTAGCTTAAATCATTAATACTCTGATCTTAGCAGCTACATACTAAATTTCAGTAATAAGTTAAGAAGACGTAAATGTTCAAAACACTCCACCCAGACCAGAGTCACCAGACAGAGCTGTGTTAAGTACACTAAGCTTCTCAGAGAACTGTGTGGTGGAGCTGATTTGATGAGCCTTACTGGAAATTACAGATGGTTTTCTAAAGCTAGACTTTAATAAATAACAGAAAAGCCACAGGATGGCAAAGATGGTGTGTATCTTTTTACTGCATATGTTCTTTGTTCTATTAAAATCATATGCAAATTCTTTCCAATTCTGTTTCAGCTAAACTTCTAAGAGCAGAAGAGACCGCTGGCTTCAGCTGCTTATGTATAATTGGCAACCCCCTCCCCCACCTTGTACTTTTTGTCCTGGTCCTGGGGCTTGAACTCAGGACCTAGAAACTTGTCAGTTAATTTTTTTGCTCAAGGTTGGTTCTCTACCACTTGAGCCACATATGCACTTCTAGCTTTTGGCCCATTAATTGGAGATAAGGGCTCAGACTTGTCTTCCCAGGCTGGCTTTCAACTGTGATCCTCAGATCTCAGTCTCCTGAGTAGCTAGGATTATAGGTGTGAACCAACAAAGCCAGTGATAATTGGGCCCTTCCAAACAGCTACAGAATAGTCACACCTGCTCTCCCTTCCCAAGTGTGCCCACCCTCAACTTACCTGAAGCATGCCTCAAAACACCTTGTCATATAATCCCAGACGAAGTCAGTGCTCAGGGATGAGATGAGCAGATTCACCGTCTTCACGATCTCAGAGGCATTTCTGTTTTCTTTGATTGTACTGTAAGACAAATCAGTATTCCTGAAAAACCCGAGTTACGAAAACACTGTCTGAAAGTCTGTAGATCATTTTACCATTTACAGCTTATTTCCAGAGATGCTAGAGATAAAAATATTACTATCTTATTTGCATAATGCCATATTAAACAATATTTATACTGACACTTTCTCCTAGAAATAAGTGCAAGAGCTACTGTAAAATAATTTGGTATAGAAAACAGCTTTAGGGCTGAGAAGTTGGCTTAGTGATAGAGTGCTTGCCTCACTAGCATGAGGCCTTGGGTTCAATTCCTCAGCACCACAAACACAGAAAAAGTCAGAAGTGGGTGCTGTGGCTCAAGTGGTGGAGCTCTAGCCTTGAGGTGAAGAGCTCAGGGACAGTATCTAGGCCCAGTTCAAGCTCCATGACTGAAAAACAACAACAAAAAACCCAGCTTTAGTCCAACTATAGGGAATTTAGATACTCTATTAGTGGAATAACATGGGCACAACAATGACTTGACAGAAAAATTTAGGTCAAATCCAGGGCTTTACACATGCTGGGTAAATGTTCTACTACTGAACTATATCCCTTTTCAGTCCTTAGCTGAAAACAAAACAAAATCCGAAAAACAAAAAAATCTCTTTTGGCAGTACTGGAGTTTGAATACTTGCTACCAGGTGAACTACTGCTGAGCTATAAATACCTCTAGCTCTTTTTTGTGCATGTTATTTTTGCAAGATTGGGAGACTCTTATCTCCAATCAACCAAAAACAGCCAGAATAGAGGTAAGGGTCAAGTAGTAGGGTGCCAGCCTTGGGCAAAAAAGTTAAGCAAAGCCAGACACCAGTGGCTCTTGCCTGTAATCCTAGCGACTTGGAGGCTGAGATCTAACGATTGTGTGGTTCAAAGCCAGCCTAGGCAGAGAGAGGGCTAAAGGGCTAAAGATAAGAGTCTCTAGTTAACCACCAACAAACCAGGAGTGACCCTGTGGCTCAAGTGGTAGGGTGCTAGTCTTGAGCCACGTGCCAGTGTCTCATACCTGTAATCCTAGCTACTCAAAAGACTGAGAGCTGAAGATTGAGATTCAAAGCCAGCCCGGGCGGGAAAGTCTGTGAGACTCTTATCTCCAATAAACCACTCAGAAATCTGGAAGTGGCGCTGTGGCTCAAGTGGTAGAGTACTAGCCTTAGAGCTGAAGGACAGTGTTGTTCAGGCCCAGAGTTCAAGCCCCATGACTAACAACAACAACAAAAAAAGCTCAAGGATAGCAACTAGGCCCTGAGTTCAAGCCTCAAAATCAGCACACACACACACACACACACACACACACACACACAAAGTAAGCAAGAGTATAAGACCCTGACTTCAAGCCCCCCGGCAGTGTGGGGGGGAGGGGGAGGGAGAGTGAACAAAAACAACTGTGGCACCAAGGGAAGCCTGTGACATCAGAGGCCATATCCATATCATACCTTAGCAACAGATTTCCACTCTGAGTGTAGCTAAGTTTAAGGTCGGAGCCAAGGGCATCTCTACAGTAAGAATAAAAGGCTCTGATGACTTCGAGAAACAAATTCTCAACCACCTGAGGCCCTGAAATCAAAAGGAAAATGGTCAGAGGAGGACTAAAAATCCACTGTAACATCAACCAAGACACTCATCTCACACACTCACACCCCCACACCCCCCCCCACCTCATAAATAAGGCCTTTTATGCACTCCTAATGCACAGAAACATACTGCTAGGATAGCAACAACGTTAGCTAGAGAACAACCTTCATGAAAATGACCCATGCTTCTACAGAGCTCACTATGCGCTGGACCCTGCTGCTGGCATTTCACAGCTAGGAATGGCTGAGTCTGCTACATAGCCATGTGAGCAGAGACCATATTGTTACCCCTGATGACACACAGGAGACCGAGGCTCGGAGAGGTCAAGCCAGTGTAACTATATGCTACATGTTCCAGTGACAACCTGCCAGGCCAGGCATACATACTACTCCACAGAAACGTGTACACGTGAGGGCACCATCCTCACGCTTGCGTTTTCATTATGGATGAGAACATAAAACAAGTAACTCCAAGCCTGAAAAGATCATAAAGACCCACAAAGAATTGCACCAGCTGTGAGAGGCGTCCTTGCTGGTCTGACAGTGTCGGGCAGGGGAGTCCCGAGGTACACACTCAGGGCCAGGCCGCTGGGGGACAGCTCTTAGCCCACACGTCCAGAGGGATGAAGGCATGTCCACTCACAGGATATTACCCTGCTGCCAACACCGCTGTGCATAAAGCAGTCAGCAGATTCAGATACTCTTTCCTTTCTGCAGTGCTGGGGATGGAATGTGGGGCCTTGCACACACTAAGTAACACTGAGCTACACTCCCAGCCCCTGTAGTTACCTCTTTTTTTCCTTTGGTACTGGGACTTGAACTCATGACTTGGGCTTGCTAGGCAGACACTTTGCCACACGAGCCACGTCTCTAGTTCCTTTTTCCACTGGTTATTTCAGATAGGATATTGCTTTTGGCCCCGGCTGGCCTGCACCCCAATCCTCCTACCTGTGCTTTCCTCATGGGGGATGAGAGGCACACATCACTGTGCCCAGCCATTGTGATTCTCCTGTAGCTAGGATGACAGGAATGTGCCACCATGCACAGCCACACTGGTTGAGATGGAATCTTGAGACCTTCCTTTTACCTGGCTGGCTTCTAACTGTTGACTTTTTGATCCCCACCTCCCAAGTAGCTAGGATTACAGACTTAAGCCACTGCACCTAGCTTTAATCTCCTATTTTATACTTTTCTCAAAATCAAAACATATGCCTTTAAGAATACTAGTCTTGGGGCTGGGAAGGTGGCTCAGTAGTAGAGTGCTTGCCTTGCATGCATGAGGGAGGCCCTGGATTCATTTCCTCGGCACCACATAAGCAGAAAAAGCAGGAAGTGGTGCTGTGGCTCAAGTGGTAGAACGCTAGCCTTGTGCTGAAGAGCTAAGGACAGCGCCCAGACCCAGAGTTCAGGCCCCACAACCAACAAAAAAGTAAAACAGTAACCTTAAAAAAAAAAAAAAAAGGAATCCTAGTCTTTTTTTTTTTTTAATTTTTATTTTTTTGGGTCCGGTCGTGGGGCCTGAACTCTGGGCCACAGCACTACTTGGCTTCTTTCTGCTTATGTGGTGCTGAGGAATCAAACCCAGGGCCTCCTGCATGCGGGGCCAGCACTGTACCACTTAGCCACCTTCCCAGCCCACTTACTATTATTTTTTTAAAGCAGACTAGTGTCTGTGTGCCTCAATGGGAGGCAGAAAGCAAGGGACAGAGTCACAAGGGGCAGCCAGGCCACGACCAGCCACCAATGGAGGCATGGAGCACTAGGAGTACAAGTCAACTGCTTTACATAAAACAAAGGCAGTTTGGTCACTGCACTTAATAGAGGCTAAAGTCCAGCCAGTGAAGAAATGGTCATGACTGAGTGACCATCCGCTCTGTGCTCTCTTTCTGAATCGCCTGCTCGTTTGCCTCAGTCAAGATGGCCATCAGGCAGAGCCCATTAACAATGATTATGACTGAGCAATGCTGACATTCATTCCTTGAGAAACATAACCTGGAGCCCAACTGGCAGAACAGGTACCTGGATCACTGAGGCGCCTGGCTTTGACATAAAACACATCTCTCCAAAGGGCTAATTTCTTCTTTGCATGCCAAGCTCCCAACACATGAATACATCTTGTTCTACCTTCTGGGCTAAACTCCATTTTTCGGAGCTGCCATTACTCCACACTCAGACCTATCTATTCATGCCGTCTCTGGTGGATGGGGGTGGAGAAAGGAGGCTGAGCGCAGCAGAAGTACCGGGGGCTGGTACTTAAAGTGTCAGACAGGCTTGGAAGAACAAAGGAGTCACACTTCGAGTTGGTTAAAAGCAGCCAGAGCAGCATAGCTTGGAAAAGCTCTTTGTGACACAAGGAACCATCTTGGGACAAATGACCTCAGTGCCATCAGGCTAGCTAGCAGGATCTACCCCAGTAAAATGGGTAGTGCAAGAAAACGCACTCAGGGTTGTTGGAAGTAGGGAGCTACACATGAAAAGACTTGCCTACACCTAGGGCAGAGGCTCAGACAGTTGCATGTACAACATCCTGGGTGCAAACCTTAGCACCTTGATCAAGCAATCAATCACTCCATCACGTATACAATCACTTGGTACAAAATAATTGCTCAAAAACTCATCAGCCATTGTTACCATTACAGAGCAGTCAAATACTACAGGACCTTGCCATCTCGTTCAACACAATTCGCAACCTCTGCTCATTTGTAGCTTTTCTTTCTTGTTGGCTTGAACACAGGACCTGGACACTGCCCTGAGCTCTTCAGCTTAAGGCTAGCACTCTACCACTTTGAGCCACAGCACTACTTCCAGTTTTCTGGTGGTTTATTGGAGATAAGAGTCTCATGCGGGGCTGGGAAGGTGGCTCAGTGGTAGAGCGCTTGCCTTGCATGCCTGAGGCCCAGGGTTCGATTCCTCAGCACCACATAAGCAAAAAGAAAAAAGCTGGAAGTGGCACTGTGGCTCAAGTGGTAGAGCGCTATCCTTGAGCTGAAGAGCTGATGGACAGTGCCCAGGCCCAGAGTTCAGGCCCCACAACAAAAAAAAGAGTCTCATGCACTTTCCTGCCTGAGATAGCTTTGAACAATGATCTTCAGATCTCAGCCTCCTGAGTAGCTAGGATTACAGGAGTGAGCCACTGGTGCCTCGTTCCTTTGTAGCTCTTGAACTTGCACATCCCTGCCACTTAGCAGATGCTCTGAGTGCACCAGGAAGGGCTTCGACCCACAGGCTAGAGAGATCAGCATGGCAGAATGTCAACTCTCTTCTCTGCAAAGAGCCGCCAGGAGGTGGCATGTCTGGAACACTCAGACACCTCTGAGCTGTCATGGAGATGGAAGACATGCAGCTCTCAGCCCTGGATGTCAGGTCTGACCATGAGTGGGTATTTAGAGAGTTTATTTATTTTTTAAGTAAGGCAGAAGCCGAGTGCAGTGGCTCAGCTCCAGGCTGAGGCTTGGAGAATCATGGTACAAAGCCAGCCTTGGAAGAAAAATTTAAGATACTTATATCCAATTAACTAGCCAAACACTAAAGAGAAGTGGCTCAAGTGATGGAGTGGCAGCCATGAGCAAGAAAGCATAGCAAGAAACAAGGACCAACACACACAATTAAAGAGGAAGAGAAAGGTACTTTTTCCTCAACCATGTTCATAGGACAACAGTGTGTAAGTCCAATTCATTTCCTTTCATTTCACAGTGAAAGAAGTGACTTGCTCATGGTCACAAAGCAAAAATATAGCCAGTAGCACCTCCTAAAGCTTGCTTGTAAGAAAGCTCATTGGAAGGGTGACATTAGGGCTAGTATGATGACACATGCCTGTAATTCCAGCACTCAAGAGGCTGAAGCAGGAAGATAATGCTTGAGTTGAGAAGTTCAGGGCCAAACGTAAGCTATATAGTGAGTTTGAGACCAGCTAGGCTACATAGTAAGCCTCTCAGTCTCAAAGAAACAAAACAAAAAGAGAAGCATGATGTTGGAATAAAGAAATGCTCTCACTGAATGCTGGGGATTCCTGCCTGTAATCCTAGCTACTTAAAAGGTTGAGCACGGTTTGAAGCCAGCCTAGGCAGGAAAGTCCATGAGACTCTTATCTCCAATGAACTTCCAAAAAGTCAGAAGTAGAGCTGTGGCTTGAGTGGTAAGTGCTACCCTTGAGCAAAAGAAGCTTCATAAACAGTGCCCAGACCCTGAGTTCAATCCCCAGGACTGGCACACCCCGACCCACACACACAAAGAAATGTATTCAAAAAATAAAATAAATACTGTGTTCATCCGGCATTTATGCACAAACATGTACAATGAACTCAAAGGCAAGGTCTTACTATGTAGTTTAGGATGGCTTTGAACCACAATTATCCTGCTTCTGCCTCTAAACGCTGGAAATAGAAGTATACAGGCATGTGCCATCTCCCCAGGCAAAGGGAAATCAGTTGTTGTTTTTTGTTTGTTTGTTTTGTTGGTTGTGGGGCTTGGACTCTGGGCCTGGATGCTGTCCCTGAGCTCTTCAGCTAAAGGCTAGCAGTCTCCCATTTCAGCCACAGAGCCACTTCTGGTTTTCTGGTGATTTATTGGAGATTGTCCTGCCTGGGCTGGCTTTGAACCATGATCCTCAAATCTCAGCCTCCTTAGTAGCTAGGATTACAGGCATGAGCCACCAGTGACTGGCTAGTTGTTTTTAATTATATGTGAGTGTGTGTGTTTTTAAACTGGGGCTGGGGATCAAATCCCAGGGAAACACTCTTCTACTGAGCCACATCCCAAACTATTTTAAGCAAAACCTTAAGGCAGTTTCAGAGATAAGAACTGAACAATATGACTTTACAATTTTACAATTCCAAACAAGTGAATTACAGTGGTTAGAGTGACAGACACACTGTGATTGTATCTCCCTGTGTTTCAATTCCCCGGAATCAGATCCTGTGTGTCTAGCCACCCTGAGAGGCAGGGGCTTTTCCCTCCATACCGATTTCCGGCTTGTCCAGCAGACTGACGAGGATACGGAAAGGCTTCAGATACGCATGGTGACGTTCCTCCACATCAGCATCTAAGAACTTCTGGTGCAGAATCTTAGCCAGACTCTGGTTGTTCAAAAAGGCACACATTAGGATACTGCACAGGATGATGTATGACATCATCAGTTTCCCAACGATAAAACACTCGAAGAGAGCCAATCCTGGTCCACAATACGCTACAGCTCTCCAAGCCAGGTGCCAAGGACCACACCCAAGAAAACCCTCTGAAGATGGAGATGAGCGGGTAGAGGTGTGGCTCGAGTGGGAGAGTACCTAATACTGGAGGAAAAAAAAAAAGCCAGACACCCGTAAACCTAGCTACTTGGAAGGTAGATACTGGGGCAACAAGAAAGGTTTTGAGACTCCATCTTGACCAATGGCTTGCACTCAAGCTACAGGGAGAAAGACAAGGCCAGGTCTCATGACACATGTTATAAGCCCAGCTACATAGGGAAGCTCAAACAGGAGGATCACAGTCCAGGCTGGCCTTGAAATTAGCCAGCACAAAAGGGGCCTGACAGTGTGACTCAAGTGATAGAGCACTTGCTTAGTTAGCAAGCACAAGTACTGCCAAAAACAATTCATGATGAGGAAGGCCCTGAATAGGATTATTGACTTTCAAAAAATGTCCATACCTCAACTAAAAGATCCTTGGAGTATTTTTCAAACAAATAAGAGGACTGATCTTCAAAAGAACTTGAGAGTTCAGATTCTGGCACAATGGTATTCCCTTTAATGTCTGAACCTACAAAAAAACAAAAATGGTGAGTTGCTAAGAAATCTGTGCTGTCAGAGGACATCGTACTATGAAAAATTCTCATGGTCTGATGTACGTGCATGTGCATGCACATACACAAATACATACATAAATATACATACATATAAACCAGAGTTAAGTATGCAAGTTAAGAATATTATGAATTTACTTATCTGAACAAAAAATAGTATTTTTCATACAGGTTTTCTTCTTTTTTTTGTGCTGGTCATGGGGCTTGAACTCAGGTCCTGGGCACTGTCCCTGAGCTGCTTTTTTTTGGGGGGGGGGTCCGGTCATGGGGCCTGAACTTTGGGCCTGGGCGCTGTCACTCAGCATTTCAGCTCAAGGCTAGCGCTCTACCACTTGAGTCACAGCACTACTTCCAGCTTTTTTTTTTTGCTTATGTGGTGCTGAGGAATCAAACCCAGGGCCTCATGCATCCAAGGCAAGCGCTCTACCACTGAGCCACCTTCCCAGCCCCCTGAGCTTCTTTTTGTTCAAGGCTAGCACTCTACAACTTGAGCCACAGCTCCACTTCCAATTTTTTTGTTGTTGTTGTTGGTTGTGGGGCTCGAAATCATGGCCTGGGCACTGTCCCTGAGCTTTTGTGCTCAAGGGTAGCACTCTACCACTTTGAGCCACAGCTCCACTTCCAGGTTTTTGGGGGTGGTAGGAAATAAGAGTCTCATGGACTTTTCTGCCCAGGCTAGCTTTGAACTGCGATCCCCAGTTTGCCTCCTGAGCATTTAGGATTCCAGCCAGGCATGAGTCACCAGTGCCTGGCTTCCAACTTTTTTCGGGTTGTTAACTAGAGACAAGAATCTCATGGTCTTTCCTGTGTAGGCTGGCTTCAGACTACAATCCTCAACTCTCAGCCTCCTGAGTAGCTAGGATTACAGGTTAGCCACCAGGACCTGGCTGTCACACAGATTTCCATTAACAAAATTAAGTCCTTTCTCCCTAATGCTTCAGAAATCTCTAGGCTCTCTTCGAAGTCACAGCTGTTGACAAAGGAGCAAAAACAACTCCCATTCTGGGGACATGGAGAGGGACAAAATCAGGGGCACTTCTGAGTCCCCCAGGAGTCCAAGTTCTTTTTTTTTTTTTTTTTTTTTTGGTCGGTTGTGGGGCTTGAACTCTGGGCCTGGGTGCTGTCCCTTAGCTCTTCAGCTCAAGGTGAGCGCTCTACCACTTGAGCTACAGCGCCACTTCCAGTTTTCTGGTGGTTTATTGGAGATAGGAGTCTCACGGTCTCTCCTGCCCGGGCTGGCTTTGAACCGTGATCCTCAGATCTCAGCCTCCTGAGTAGCTAGGATTACAGGCGTGAGCCACCAGCGCCCAGCGAGTCCAGGTTCTTCTGGGGAAAGCTTGGCTCCTGATTGCAGGATTCCTCTGGCTTTCATGCAGAACATCAACAGTTTCTTTCTCATTGAAAATCAGTTACTTAGTCTTTAGCTTAACCCATACAGAGCAAATTTGGAGCAGCTAAGAAAGGTACATTAGCATATTAAACACTACATGCAAATTTTTACTATTAAATATCTTAAAATATGCAGACTGCTACATTTTCCCCCAGTAATTTTCTATTCACAAATGAAAAACAAAGTAGCAGCCAGGAGTGTCTTAGCACATACCAGTAATCTTAGCTCTACTTCTAGCTTTTTTAGTAGTTACTTGGAGATAAGAGTCTCATGAACTTTTCCTGCCTGGGCTGCCTTCAGACTTTACTACTGAGCTATGCTCCAGCCCTTAGTAAACTTCCTTTTGAGACAGGGTTTCACTATATAGTATAAGCTGTCCCGGAACGCTTGATCCTCCTGCCTCTGTCTTCTCAACATTGGGATTATAGGAGCATACCACCATGCCTGGCTTTACAACAAACTTCTAATGAATGCTTTTTTTTTTTTTGGTCAGTTGTGGGGCCTGAACTCTAGGCCTGGGCGCTGTCCCTCAGCTCTTCAGCTCAAGGCTAGCACTGTACCATTTGAGCCATAGTACCACTTCTGGCTTTTTCTGCTTATGTGGTGCTGAGGAATCGAACCCAGGACCTCATGCATGCAAGGCAAGCACTCTACCCCTGAGCCACCTTCCCAGCCCTATTAGCTACATTTTTTTTTTTTAACTTCCATCTTTTCAGCTAACTTTTTTTTTGGGTCCAGTCGTGGGGCCTGAACTCTGGGCCTGGGCGCTGTCCCTTCAGCTCTTCAGCTCAAGGCTGGCGTTCTACCACTGAGCCACAGCACCACTTCCGGCTTTTTTCTTTTTGCTTATGTGGTGCTCAGAGGAATCAAACCCAGGGCCTCAGGCATGCAAGGCAAGCGCTCTACCACTGAGCCAACTTCCCAGCTCAACTAACTTTTGCTGTTTTAATGTGGTTTGGGGGATGCGAATTTAGGGCCTTGTGCATGTTTGCGCCATGCCCCCAGCTCCCAGATGACATTTAAAAAAATTTCATTTACTTCTCTTTTTTAACTACTTCAAAATTAAGCTATTTTTAAAAATTCTATGTAAGTAACTGCATAAAGGAGATGCCATGTCACAAAGCAGTTCACCAGAACAGTGAGTCTCCATCAGTGCCACCTTCCAACACTCAGCCACCCCCAAAGAGGAAATTTTAAAGAAGAAAAACACAACCTAGCCACATCTCATTCTACCAGTTATAACATCAAACAAAGACCAGTGAAATAACAGAAATGAAAAACAAAATATCCCACTATCTAAGTATTTTGTTTCTCTTTTTAAAAGAAAAGGCTGAGAGCCGCAGCTGTGTGTAGGAAGCAGTCTCCACTAGCCAGTGCATCTAGTCACTGCAGGGTCTTTCCACACGGCATGATTCAGAACTGGATCGCCAAGAATGAAACACCCCCAAACCAGCACTACAGCTTTCCCTTGCCCTCCTGCTCCTTACCTAGTAACCAGGCATAGAGTCTTCTGTTGAGAGACATGTCTCTTCTTAGCAGGGTCTGGGTGGCGGCTGAAAGGATGCCCACGATGTCGGATCTAAGCAGGGGGATGGCTTGCTCATTGGGATCCTGTGAAGACAGAGAAAGGGAGTGATGAAGTAGACAAGAGTTCTTGATACTTGCCCCTTCTTAGGTTCTGTACTTGACACAGGCTCCAGACGTCCAAGCCCTGAGCCTTTGCCCAGGGAAGTGGCAGGACTTGTCTATATCTTCACGTGTGACTTACCAGGCAGGTATAAAATGGAAAGAAAAACAGGACGATTTCCAGATTATTTCTTTGCACAAGAACGTTCGAGTCCAGCAGTGATGCACACAGTGATTTTACCTGTAAGTGATAAACAGCATTAACAGTTTGCTTCAAACACATGTAATAGCCTCTGCAGGATGCCCTGTACAGGCCTAACTAAGACCACGTCAGTGAACGCTGAAGAGCGCAAGCTGCAGGCTCAGGGCAGAGGTTTGAGCTCTATATGCTGGAAACTGGGTGACTTGGGAAAGATGTACAACTGCCCACCTCGCCTGCCCTCTGGTCAGAAGAACTGACCAGATGGCTGGGTTCAAAGATCTCAGTCTGTGATCCCCAGACCAGACTGAAAAGAAACCTCAGCTTGGGTTGGGAAGCTGGCTCAGTGGTAGAGTGCTTTCCTCACATGCATGAGGCCCTCCCTGGGGGTTCTATTCCTCAGTACCACATAAGCAGAAAAAGCCTCAAGTGGCGCTGTGGCCCAAGTGTTAGAGTGCTAGCCTTGAGCAGAAGAGCTGAGGGACAGCGCCCAGGCCCAGAATTCAGGCCACACAACCAAAATAAATAAATAAATAAAGTCAGAGTGAGGGTCTACCAGCAGGTGGCGACACACAGCTAGCCATTAAAAACAAGAGGGCGGGTCACCTGTGGCTCACTGTAATCCTAGCTACAGGTGGCTGAGATCTGAGGATTGTGATTCAAAGCCAGCCCAGGCAGGAAAGTCCATGAGACTCTTATCAATTAATCACCAGAAAACTGGAAGTGGCTCTGTGGATCAAGTAGTAGAGCACTAGCCTTGAGCTGAAATGCTGAGGGACAGTGCCTCAGCCCAGAGTTCAAGCCAACAACCAACAAAAAGTAAATAAAAGCGGGGCACTGGTGGCTCACGCCTGTAATCCTAGCTACTCAGGAAGCTGAGATCTGAGGATTGCAGTTCAAAGCTAGCCTGGGCAGAAAAGTCCATGAGACTCTTATCTGCAATAAACTACTAGAAAACTGGAAGTGGCGCTGTGGCTCAAGTGGTAGAGCTTCGCTTTGAGCTGAAGAGTGCAGGGACAGTGCCCAGGCCCAGAGTTCAAGCTCCATGACAGAAAGAAAGAGAAAGAAAGAAAGAAAGAAAGAAAGAAAGAAAGAAAGAAAGAAAGAAAGAAAGAAAGAAAGAAAGAAAGAAAGAGAAAGAAAGAAAGAGAAAGAAAGAAAGAGAAAGAAAGAAAGAAAGGTAAATAAAATAAAATAAAATTAAGTAAGTTAATTAAGCACAAGCAGTAGGGATGGGGCAAAGGCAATGCTCCGGGAAGCTGGCATTTCTCAGCTCATGAGAAGGGATGTAGCTGCCAGAGAACACAGCTTCTTGCCATGGGCCTGGAGCCTGACACCTGGAGAACCTGACCACTTAGGTTTGAGAGCAGTCAGAGGAGAGCACAGAGGAAGAAACAGGGCCGAGAGCAGCTCGGGTGACAAATGGGGGCTCGCTGCATGCAGGTGTGGTGTCTGGGGTCGACAGAGCAGGGGAGCACCAGCAATAAAGCCAGGCAGCCAAGGTTTGGCTCAGATGCTCTCCAGGCATGCTCCACTGCTGTGAAGACATGCAGTCCCCACAGGACCCCGTGGATATGAGCACCTTTCCCAACGCATGATCCTCCATGCTTGAGTTTACAAAAGAAGCCCATCGCCAGACTTGACCTCACGGTGATGCAGCCTCAGCTCTTGTTGGGAGCTCAGCACCAGCAAATGCCTCCCTCTCCCCTGCTCCCTGACGCACCTCTGCAGCCTTGGTGACACACATGGTATATTAGAGACCATGCCCGCCCCTCTGCCCCTGGAAAGAATGCAGTACCCACCGTGAGCCGGTGGTCGGTCCCCAGCATGTACTTCTGCTCCTTCCCAGGCAAGTCCCTGTTGATGTGGCCCACCACAAAGAGCGAGGCGGGGAGGCGAATGGACGGGCTTGCCAGGACGCTTCCCCACAGGGCGGTATAGAACACTTCCCGGCCCACCACCAGGGACAGTCTCAGGAGCAGGGCGTCTGTCCTGTAAACAAGACATGAAAGCACTGAGGGGTTCAGCCCATCTTCTAGATCTCCACGAACAGACTTGTCCTGGTGGGGAGGCCCCTCCTTCTGTTCTGAGCTGCTGCCCTCTCTGGCCCTTCGGTGTTCCCCCCATCAGCTGTCATACTGAATGGAAATTTGCTAACACAAACGTATCACTGAGAGGCATAGTGCCCCAGCCAACAGGAAACTCTGCTCAGCCGTGTCGCCATGGCTCAGGGATTGCCTCCACCCCCAGGCTTGGCCTGGATGTAGAAGGGAGCAGATCAACGGCTTTACAGCGAAAGGGCAAGGTGTCCTCCAGAAAACACAACAAAATGCTGATGGGACAAACCAAAGGCTTACAACTACAGAGATGTCCCTGTGCAAACAGCCAGGTATCTGCCGGGTGGCACTCACTTCAGAACACCAGCCAGCTCGGCCAGCCTGCAAATTCCAGACATCTGGGCACAGTGTTTCCCTTCCACCTGCCCTCAGCACCTTCACCTGCTGACCTCTGCTCTGAGAAGCTCCTGTGCCGAGGCCCACAGCTCTGCACCTATCTCGGCCTACCTAGCTCTCCCGTGACACACAGTCAGCGCCTTCTGTGAGCAGCTCAGGGCTAAGGCCGGGCTCTGCTGTGTGCAGTGGCAGGGCTGTACTTGAGAGGCGCCTCCCTGTCAGCACTGAAAGCCACCTGCGGGCTGGTGGTGACAGATGTCCAGCGACCCAGCGGAGGCACCTGTCCCCCTTGCCTGAGTGCTCAGACTCATACTCTGCAAGGATTCCATTTCTTTTTTCTTTCATTTTTCTTAAAATACTTATTGTTGCCGGGGACTGGTCTCACACCTGTTACCCTAGCTACTCAGGAGGCTGAGATCTGTAGATCACAGTTCAAAGCCAGCCTGGGTGGGGAAAGTCTGTAATACTCTTTTTTTTTTTTTTTTTGTCGGTCATGGGGCTTGAACTCTGGGCCTGGGCGCTGTCCCTCAGCTCTTCAGCTCAAGGCGAGCGCTCTACCACTTGAGCTACAGCGCCACTTCCGGTTTTCTAGTGGTTTATTGGAGATAGGAGTCTCACGGTCTTTCCTGCCCAGGCTGGCTTTGAACCGCGATTCTCAGATCTCAGCCTCCTGAGTAGCTAGGATTACAGGCGTGAGCCACCGGCGCCCGGCTTGTAATACTCTTATCTTGACCTGAAAACCGGAAGTGGCACTGTGGCTCAAAGTGGTAGAGCACTCCTTTGAGCTGAAGAGCTCAGGGACAGTGCCCAGGCCCAGAGTTCAAGCCTACAACCGACCAAAAAAAAAAAAAATTGTTATTGTAAAAGTGATGAACGGAGTGGGTACAGTGACATGAGTCACCGATAAGGAGTACATTTCTTTTTGGACAATGTCACCCCTTTGCTCACTCTCTCCCAGTTAAGGATTCCAACTTGCAAAGAAGACAGAAGACAATGTGTGCTGGGGCAGCTCACCTGTGTTTTCAGAGTCAGCCCTTCAGGGTCCAGGTAGTGGGACCCAGGACAAGTCTGTCATGACCCAGGGCCATTTGTCAGACAATGTGGACAGGACATAATGGAGATCTGAATCACAGTCTCCCTCCCTAGCCAGGACGCTTCTGTGGGTAAAGCATGCCATCTCAGGGTTCCCAGGGCAAGGCTCCTGGGAGAAGACGCTACCTCAAGTAGGGCCCACAGGCATGGGAAGCAGCTCTCTTGTTAAAAGCCTGTGTCTTGGCTTCTTTCTATTTCTACCTTATATATAAAAGTGGCCGCAGGACTAGACATCTGCCTACCTGTCATAGATTTCGGAGCCTTCCTCCAGACCGGGGAGCAGGCCCACGAGAAAAGCCTGGAGACTGGGTAGAAGCAGCTTCTGCAGTGGGAGGAAGTACTTCTCATATAGGCCCAGCAGCACTGGACGCACAGACATGGCTGCATTTGCCAGGAGGGGAAATAGGCCACAGCTATAGAAAGAAAAGCAGGACAGTGGTTAGAAGTTGCAGATGATCAGAAGGAAGAGCTCTTTTTTATTTTTATTTTTTTTTTTGGGGGGGGGGGGGGGGTCGGTCGTAGGAGGGACAGCACCCAGGCCCAGAGTTCAGGCCCACAACCGACAACAACAACAACAAAAGAGTCTCATGGACTTTCCTGTCCGGGCTGGCTTTGAACTGTGATCCTCAGATCTCGCCTCCTGAGTAGCTAGGATTACAGGCGTGAGCCACCAGCGCCCGGCAAGAGCTCTTGATTCTGGTACTCATGTGTTTTCACTGGTGCTGGGGATGGAACCCAGGGCCTGGTACATGCTGGACAAGTCATGCCACTGATGCCTGATGCCCACCCCATCCCCAGAAGGGACTTATGAAGAGCAGGACTGCCATTTGAGCTGGCGACACAGATTCACGTTTAACAGGAGATGGTCATAAGACACCATTATTTAAAGAGCAGGCACCAAGCTGTATGCACATACGGGTTTTCTTCATAAGCTGGACATGGCCTTTCCCCAAGGTGACCCCCCTGTGTGGGTTTTGTGACTAATTTGTGCCATGCTCCCCTCCTGCCATGCTGGCCTGTTGAACATTCTCGAATCTCGTGAACTGAAACGTGGATTACTCAGGTAATAAAAAGTATTCCAGTGGAGAAGTCACCGTACCTGTACAGGAACAAGTCCTTGGCCAGCCATTTGGTCCCCACGATTTTAAAGATAATCTCATAGGTTTCTAGGGCTTTTAAATGTACACCACTGGGTAGGGCAGGGTGCAAACACTGAGCTAATCTCTTGCTGATAATGAGGCGTCTTGGCAACAAGGAATACTTCAGGTTGCTCTGAAGTGCCTGCAGAACAAGGAAAAACATGGGATGAAGGCCGCGGTGTGACCCAGAGCGCAAGCAAACCTCCCAGGTCAGAAGCCCCCTGGACCGTTGGAAGAAAGAGGCGTGCAGGACAAAGACCCAGAGGGCCCAGGCTGGAAAGGAGGCAAGCATCAGTGACTGCTCTTGGCAACACCTTGGAACCCACGCATAGAACATGCACTACATCAGAGCAGAAAAGCTCTTCCTGATAAGAGGTTGGCGTGTGTGCCATGGAAGGCTCCAGATGTTTGCCAGAGAGAAGAAGTCTGACTTATCTCCTCCTTCTCCCAGCCAGGGGGCTCTGAGGAGGGGTCCTTCCTGGATGGTGCAAAGAGGGACCCCGGGACCCCTGTTGGGATGGAACACCAGTATTCCTTGGTGGGCAAGGCTTTATGTGCAGGACAGGACACAGGACACGTATGAAAACCCTTTTGGTACTAGCTGGAGCCAAGACCAAGCCAAGGTAACGGAAAGACCAAAGCTGTTCTTGGGCTGCGAACAGCTCAGTGACAGCCCCTGCCCCAGTACCAGGGGGGAGGAGGCGTCCTCCCGTGGCGTTGTGCAATCACTGAGACCACTGTGGCAGGATGCTCCCAATGACTCCGTAACACAGCATTCCCACGTATGGGGATGCACTCAGGGCATGGGGTAAAAAGGCCTCCGCAGCCTGGCTCCTGTCTGCCCCATTATTTCAATTCCCCAGCTCCAAACACCGCCACAACACAGAACAATCGGTGTCTTCTGCATGAACGCTCAGCAGCCCCCCGTGTGGAGTTAGCGGGCACCTCCCCACTGCAGGGAGACGGAAGAACCCCCAGACTGGCCTCTGCACAGCTCAAGGGGGCCACAACTCCTCTGTGCAGCTTGAGGGGCTTATCTTGTGCATCTCTGCTGTCTTCAGCACTTTGCACACTGCCTGAAAGGAAGCAGGTGGTCTGGAACCTTTACTGTGCCAATGCATTCCATCCATGGGTCAGGAGCACTGGTCCAGGACCAAAGGCCTACATCTTCTCCTCCTCCTCCTCCTCCTCCTTCTTCTTCCTCTTCTTCCTCTCCCTCCTCCTCCTCCTCTTCTTCTTCTTTTTGTTGGTTGTGGGGCTTGAACTCTGGGCCTGAGCGCTGTCCCCTCAGCCCTTCAGCTCAAGGCGAGTGCTCTACCACTTGAGCCACAGAGCCACTTCCGATTTTCTGGTGGATTACTGAAGATAAGAGTCTCCCTTTCCTGCCCGGGCTGGCTTTGAACCATGATCCTCAAATCTCAGCCTCCTGAGTAACTAGGATTACAGGTGCGAGCCACCAGCACCCGGCCAAGGAATATCTTAAAATGTTATTTATACAGAAACAAAGAGAAAGCCCACAAAATGACTTGAATAATGTACTCACATAAAAAGAGAAACAGGGCTGGGTGCTGGTGGCTCTGTAATGCTAGCTACTGAGGAGACTGAGATCTGAGGATCATAGTTTGAAGCCAGCTTAGGCGGGAAAGTCCCTGAGACTCTTACCTCCAATTAACCAGCAGAAAACCAGAAGTGGCATTGTGGCTCAAAGTGGCAAAGCACTTGAATGAAATTTGAACTCAGAGACAGCACCCAGGCCCTGAATTCAAGTCCCACGACCACTCCCCCCCCCCAAAAAAAGAGAGAGATGGGGGAGAGGAAGAATGGAGGAGGAGGCCACAAACTGTAGGAGAGGACAAGAACCAGGTGGGAGGTACAGCGTGCAGCAGGCGGTGTGAAGGCAGAGGCTGCACACGGTACACAGGAGCAGGCAGAACTGCCAGGCCTACCACCATCACCATCACCGCTTCTGCGTATCAACTGAGTCCTGAAGACTCAGCTTGAAATCCTACTTGCGCCACCCAAGGCTCACTGAGAACATGGTCACGTTGCCCCTTCACCTGTACAAAGCGGGAGCCCATCCCTTCATTCTGCCTTTTGACCGACCCCAGGATGGTAACTTACTTTGGCCATGAGATCAGTGGAACTACCCGAGTCACCTGAAGCTGGCAAGTCCTTTCTCCTGCCTCTAAGACCATGAAATAGAGGTAGAAATGAAATCCTTCCCGACCTGGGGCTCTGAGAAACTGCAGAGCCAGAACTAAAGTACGTTGCAAAGTCACTGAGATTCGGGGCTTGTCTGCTGCCCTGGCATGACCTTCTCCACCTTTACCAATACCTCTTCTGATAGAAATGCAATTACAGCCGGGTGCCGGTGGCTTACACCTGTAATCCTAGCTACTCAGATCTGAGGATCTCAGAAGAAAAGAAAAGAAAAGAAAAGAAAAGGAGAGGAGAGGAGAGGAGAGGAAAGAAAGAAACCCCCTCTGCCTGTGAGCCATCAGGCCTCATGCCCTCAGTCACTAGAAGATCATCTAAAGACACTGGGGGGAGGGGAGGCCAGTGCTTCTCTGAGGGGAGATTAAGTCTGCCAATACTCAACACTGTGGGGACACAATGGTACAGCCAGTGTGGTGACACCTCCAAAGACTAAGCATATCCAATTAGCATATGACTCTGCAACCCCACTTGTGGGGGCTGGGGGGTGGGCGGGAGAAGGACTCGTTCCCATCCTCCCCACGTAGAAACCACCCAGGTGTCCAAAAATGAATGAATATACCAACATGGTACCAACACACAGTGGAATGGTATTCAACCTTAAAGAGAAAGGCAGTTCTGACACATGCTAACAGGGTACACCCTGAGGACAGTCAGTCACAACAGACATTGTATGGCTCCTCTTATATGAGCGTCCCCTGTGACAAGCCAGTGACAAGCCAGCTTCTCTTCTCAGGCCTTCCCTCCTGCCCTCCCTCCTCCCAGAGAGCTGCCAATGCTGGCATCCTGGTAGGTAGGCCACCAGCATCTGTCTTTCCCTTTCCAGCCTCCAGTCAAGAAGTCTGACAAAAAAATCAGCAAATACGTCTCGGGCAGATCCATGTGTGGGCGTGGCTTTTCAGGAAACAGAAACCCAAACTGGCTGGCTCATAAGCTTAGCTATTTATAGTTTAGGGGATATTCTAAGTATTCTAAAGCAAAGGACAAATCTCTCAGAGAAGGAGGTGAACTGAGACAAATGGCCACGTTTTCAACGTGCATTATGGGAAGGAAAACACTGGGATTAACAGGAAATTAAACTGCCTATCATTTCACTCGGGGACTGTACTAATCTAAAAGCATTCCCCGAGCTATCATTGAGATAAGGACAGTATTTGTGACCACATTACAGTCATAGGCTCATAGGCTGACCTTAAAATAGTAGGGGCTAAAAGTGTAGGTCAGTGTATGTATGTGCTTATCAGCACGCACAAGGCCCTGGGCTGGATCCCCAGCAATAATCAGTAAATAAATAAGCAAGTAAATCAATCAATAAATGAAAAAGATATAATTATAAAATATAAGTCTGAAAAAAATTAAACTAGAAGCCAAGAAAGTTTGGTTCCAAGGAAACATCTCTGCCATGTTTTCCTTCGACATTATACAAACTGACAGGATGATATTCCCCAGAACACAAACTGATTTAGAAAGGCAGACCACCAACTCCAGTAATTTAATATGCATAAAAATGTTTAAAGTGATAAATTTTAGGCTATGTGTTTTACCACTGAGTAAAAATGTTCTAAGCAAAGATAATTTAACAATATGAGAGGGAAGGGTGAGGAGTTGTGGTTTGTTTTTAAATAAACGTAGCAAAATATTTCCTTGAAAAGTTCCCAGAAGGGACAGTGCTAACCTGCTTTCGCAGACCTCCAGATGCTGTCTACAGGGAACTGTAGGCAAGCCAACCTCAATCACACCTTTCAACCAGCAAATAAGGAACATGTACCATCCCGACATAGAGCCAGCATGGCTTCCTTCTGTAAGTCTGTCATCCATTAAGGATGCTCATTTTGTGTTATAATGAAACTGTAAGATATTTCAGTGAGTCATACTGGTCAGGCGGCAGGCACAAAGTTCAACACTCAAGTGACCTCCTTGCCAAGGGACACCAACCGTGCCCTTTAGACAGAATGAGAGAGGAGAAGACACTGAGTAAGAACAAACTGGCCAGGACTTAGCACAGTTCTGATGGCAGTAAGCATCAGGCTTTACCTGACTTGGGGGCTGGGAAGTGGCGTCTGCAAGAGGCAAGGTAGAGAAAGGGCACACTGGCCAGGCCTCTGGGAGTATTGCAGGCCTTGGTCCCATAGGTGGCCTTTGTTTAACTGTCACAATTCTACACAAACAGGAAGCTGCCTTCTGAATAGGGTCATCAGCTGATATAGTGCCACCTGCAGGCAGAGGGCTCTGCACCCTCCCTGAGCCATGCCCCGGATGGTCAGCAGCAGTGTCTGCAGTGGGCTTCGGTCACCAACCCTATCCCTGCTGGGCTGCATAGCAGAAAAGCTGCAGACACGTGGGTTAGACCACGTGTGTGGGCTTAGAGACACACATTTGGAAATGTTCCTCAAACTGCCTTCTCACGTTAAGCCAGCTGTCCTCTTGTTCTCTTACACAGGCTTGCTCTAACTGAGCTGACCTGCTCTCCTGGCCTGCCCTGCTGCTGGGGTGGGGTAAACAAAGGCAGAGGGTGTGGTCAGCCACCAGTATACTGGCTGCGCCGCTGGCACTCACAGCCTCACTGTTTATCCAGAGTTGGCTCTGTCTGTCTGTCTGTCTGGGAGGGAATGTTCTAGCCCATCTCTCCTGGGACGAGCAGCTGGGAAAGCCAGCGGAGGGGAGTGAAGAAGGGCACACAGACTCAGAACCACCAGACCAGGCCGAGGCGGGCTCCCTCTCTGAGCCTGTCCCTGAGTGTTCTGAGCTACTGTTTGCTCCACATAAACATGCTGTCACCAGTCCATTTCCATTCCTGCAGCAGGATCAATGCTGAACACAGGCCCAACACACACACACACACACACACACACACACACACACACACACACACACACACACACACACACACACACACACACACACACACACACACACACACACACACACACACACACTACACCTGCAAATGAATGGGTCTAAACCCTACATGTGCACACATAGCATATGTATATACAAGAGCACACTCACAGGCACACCCACCTCAGCACACAAAATGCACACATATGCACACATCCCCTATCACACAAACACATGCACACACACACACTCTATATGCACAGACTCACAGTTGTGAGTCACAGGCCCTTCAACCACGCAGGGTGTGCCAGGTCTTGTGGCTACAATGATTTCAAGTTGACTTAGGAATCTACTCAATACAATTTTCCTCTTGAAAAAGAGTCTCACTGTAAGCCTCAAACTCATGACCCTCTGTCTCAGCCTCCCAAGTGCTCGGATTACAGGATTGTGTACGACACAGCACAAAACTACTTCCTAAAACACATCCTAACACCTGTTATACCTCACAGCCAGCAAGCCACAGCTTACAAGCAAACACCACTCCTGAGTTTACTGCATTTAGAGTATTAAAGCCACTTAATCTGCCCACTGATGTTTTCCCACCTTCTCACAAAGCAACTCTGGATGACTGCAAGGCTCTGCAGTGCTACTTGTTTCTAGACTCACATACTACACAGGCCTGGAGTTCTCCTGATGGCCACTCACCCATCCCCGGGGAACATGGGCTTTGCAGAGGTTCTGGTTGGGCTAGAACATGGAAAGGAAAGGCAGTCTGCACTGTGAAGCCTCCAGCACGTGGCTAAGCATCAGTGTCTTCTTCAATCAATAGAGGCCCAATGGAACCAGGTATGGAGGGTCATGGTCTGAACAGAAGAGGGGACAAGCATATTACAGGGGCTCACCGAGGAAAGCATGCATGACTCGCAGACATGTATGTGTGTGTGTGCATTTGAGGGGTATGATTTCTATTTCAAGGTTAAAGAACTAATAGGTTCAGAAGTGATAAGTGGTGGGAAGAGGGAAGATGTAGCACACACAACCTGAAGGTTGCCTAAAGCTTGCAATGCAGTGAACACAGATATATGTGTGGATGTACAATCGTGTGTACAAGGATGTACGATCATATGTCAGAGGTCCAACTGGTGTATAGGTACCAGGCAAGGAATCAGTTTCCTGTCTTTCAAACATATTTTAATCTATATACAAATGACAGACTTAACCAACAACACAGCTCTAACACATATGGAACACAACTTCATAAAGTCAGAGCTAGGAGAGAAGAAAGAACATTTGGAAAACAAGAGTCTCATTACAAATCCCAGACAGACTTCAGCCCCCAAAAGTTCTACCAGTAGAACTCAGTATTCTTCCAAAGAATCACACCCCGAAGAAGAGAGCTGACATACTCCAGTCTACTAGGACTGAGTGTTATCTCTTCCTCCACAACACCTTTGTCTGGAGGTCTTTGAAACTAAATATCAATCCTCAGTGCTGGAACTGAACAGTTTCTAGAACTTGGGGCAAAGCTCCCAGAATGTTCTGGTTCCTTCCAGTACCCAAGATGCCCCATACCTGAAATGTATATGGGTTACTCAATGAACAGCTGGGGACAGACCAGCCAGCAAAAACACCAGGCTGAGAAGGGCACTGCTCTTCATCACTGGGTTGATAGCTCTTGCTTATCTGGTCCAGTGAGGCTTCCCTGTCCTGGAAACAAGCCATCTGCACAGGACCAAGACTGTACAGGAACCAGCCCTGGGTGGCTGCACAGGAAGTGTTACAAGGACATGAAAGCTGGGCTTCCTCCAGAAAAAGCCAAGCCCAACATACCATTGGCTCGAAAACTTGGTTTCAGAACAAAGAGCAGAGCCCCGTGGCTGGATTAAGAGGGAGCGCAGGCAGAACATGACCTCCTCAGAAATGCGGTGAAGGTTCTGTGCTTGGAATGCTAGCAGCCTCTGCCATTATTATTATTACTATTACTATTATTATTATTAGTCGTGGGGCTTGAACTCTGGGCCTGGGTGCTCCCAGAGCTGATCATCTCAAGGCTAGCATTCTACCCCTTGAGCCACAGCATCACTTGCAGTTTTCTGGTGGTTTATTGAAGATAAGAGTCTCACGGACTTTCCTGCCCAGGCTGGTTTTGAACCACAATCCTCAGAGCTCAGCTAGGATTACAGGCTAGGAATGCACCAGCGCCTGGCAGCCTCTGCCATTATTTAGTGAAAGTCTTGGACCCAGCCAGCAGCCACTTCAGTGCAGATGGCAAGGGCAGGGACTGCCTGTCTTTTCTGAGGACATGAAAATACTTTGACTGGCAAGAGCCAAGCTTGGACAGGGACGGGCTCAGCTCCATCATTCGGGGGATCCAGGGTGGCAGAGAAGTGCCCAATGAACCACATGGGGTTAAATGAAGAAAACATTCTGCTTTTCAAACCCAGAGTCGAGGGCAGCGGCTCTCAACTGGGCTAACTGTCACTACGGGACGTCTGACAGTGTCAGGAGACACTGTGGCCATCACACCTTGGGGTGGGGAAGATGAGCTGGCATGGAGTGAGCAGAGGCCAGCATGGTAACAAACACACCCTCCAGGGCTTGGCACCCAACCAGGCCAAGACACCCAGTCCAGAGGAGAAGGGTTCTGTCTTGGATTTACGCAAAGGGCCCCAGAATTCTCCCAAAAGACCCAGGCTTGTTCATGCCTATGTGCTGGCAAGGGTGGACTTCAACTTTTTTTTTTGGTTGGTCATGAAGCTTGAACTTTGGGCCTGAGCATTGTCCCTCAGCACTTTAGCTCAAGGCAAGCGCTCTACCACTTGAGCCATAGTGCCACTTCTGGTTTTCTGGTGGTTTATTGGAGATAAGAATCTCACGGAGGGCCTGGGAAGGTGGCTCAGCGGTAGGGCACTTGCCTTGCATGCATGAGGCCCTGGGTTCGATTCCTCAGCACTACATAAGCAAAAAGAAAAAAGCCGGAAATAGCACTGTGGCTCAAGTGGTAGAGCGCTAGCCTTGAGCGGAAGAGCTGAGGGACAGCACCCAGGCCCAGAGTTCAGACCCCAAGACTGGACCCCAAAAAAAAAGAATCTCACGGATTTTGCTGCCCAGGCTGGCTTTGAGCCGCAATCCTCAGATCTCAGCCTCCTGAGTAGCTAGGATTACAGGAGTGAGACACCGGCACCCAGCTTTGGGCTTCAACTCTGAACTACTCTCTTCCTCTCATGCCTCAGATGTTGACCATAGATGCAGACTTCAAATTCTTTTACAGACCAAAGCAACACGCAAACAAACAAGAGTTTCTTGATTTCACATTATCTCTGAAGTGGAGGAAACAGCTGGCTCAGGGCCTTTCTGCCACATCTCATTGGCCAGAGACAGTCACATGTCAACATAGTCATAAATCTCTGCCAAGAAAAACAGGATCACCAGGAGGACTAAGTCCTAATGTGGGGCCACCCTCCTGAGGCACACAGTCACCTGACATCTAAACATGACCAGGATCTTTCTGGAGAGAAAACGAACAGGAAACAAACCAAAACACCACAGGGTGTGGCAGAAGAGTACTTGCCTAGCATGCATAAGGCCTTGTGTTGAATCTCCAACTCAGAAAAGACACATCAAAGCTGGGCACTGGGGCTGGGAAGGTGGCTCAGTGGTAGAGCGCTTGCCTCGCATGCATGAGGCCCTGGGTTCGATTCCTCAGCACCACTTACACAGAAAAAGCCGGAAGTGGTGCCATAACACAAGTGGCCGAGTACTAGCCTTTAGCTGAAGAGCTGAAGGACAGCTCCCCAGGCCCAGAGTTCAAGCCCCATGACCAACAAAAAGATAGATAAATAAATAAATAAAAGCTGGGCACTGGTGGCTCACAACTGTCATCCTATCTAACCTGGGAGCTGAGATCTGAGGATATTAATGCAAAGCCAGCCAGGATAGGAAAGTTTGTGAGATTCTTATCTCCAATTAACCAGCAAAAATCTACAAGTGGATTTGTGGCTCAAGTGCACCATCCTTGAGTGAAAAAGCTGAGCAAGAGCTCAAGACCCTGAGTTCAAGTCCCAGTATATTAGGTAAATAAACAAATATCACCTCACTTGAGGTTGGGGGTGAGGCTTAGTGGTGTAGCACTTACAAAAAAACAGCTTTGCTATTCCCATTCCACACAATTTTGAATACTTTTAACTTTTTTTTTTACTATAGCAGCTAACATTACTATAACTAATTCCGAGGTAGTACCATCAGTATGTAACAATGGTGAAAATACTAGCAGAATATTAGGGAAAAAATTCTGTACCAAGAGATGGCACCAGCCCACACATGGGCTATACAAATACTTAACCTTCCTCTGGGCCCCTTAGTTTATCCCAAGCAGTCTTCATGTTGGAGACACCAAGTCTCCTCTATCCAAAGGCATCATATGCCATTAACGCCGTTGTGCCTTGACATATTCCACGATCCTGCCCTCCTGATGGTGGCCAAGTTTTCACTATTACATAGAAGGAAGCAGTAATGATTCCCACAGTTATCTCTATGTGTCCCTGTGATTAAAACTAATTTACAGGGCTGGGAATGTGGCTCAGTGGTGGTAGAGCGCTTGCCTTGCATGCCTAAGGCCCTGCGTTTGATTCCTCAGCACCACATAATCAGAAAAAAAAAAAAAAAAAAAGCCAGAAGTGGCGCTGTGGCTCAAATGGTAGAGCGCTAGCCTTGAGCTGAAGAGCTGAGGGACGGTGCCCAGGCCCAGAGTTCAGGCCCCACAACCGAACCAAAAAAAAAACAAAACAAAAAAAAAACAAAAAAAACTGGGCTGGGAAGGTGGCTCAGTGGTAGAGCACTTGCCTTGCATGCATGAGGCCCTGGGTTCCATTCCTCAGCACCACATAAGCAAAGAGAAAAAAGCCGGAAGTGGCGCTGTGGCTCAAGTGGTAGAGCACTAGCCTTGAGCTGAAGAGCTGAGGGACAGCGCCCAGGCCCAGAGTTCAGGCCCCACGACCGGACCCCCCAAAAAAAAAAAATGACCAAGTGGCATTTTCCTAATCATCTGTCACACAGGAAATGCAGAAGCCACAATGAGACATGACTGCTCCCCCTGAAGTGGCTGCTAGTAAGACTAGCAAGACTAGTCTTGACTAGTAAGACTGACCACACCAGGTGCTGGTAAGGATGAGGGAGGACGCAGCTCTCACACACAGTGGGTGGGGGAGGGGCACAAAACAATGCAGTCACCTTGAAAATGGTTTGGTGGATTCTTAAAAAATTAAGCATAGACATTGGAAGGAACTCAAATGTCCATTAGCGAGAAAACGAATAACTGCATGTCCGTGGATCTTACTCAGCAATAAAAGAAAATAATGCACTATCAATATTCATAACTTGGATGACCCCCAAAACAGCTCTGCTGGGAGAAAGAATCAGACCAGAAGGAATAAAGGAAGATGACTCTGTTTATACAAGTTTTTAAAAATGCAAAAGAGTCTACGGTAACAGAAAGTGGACCAGCGGTTGTCTGGGAGAAGAGGAGGTAGAGAGTGGTTTTGAAAGAGCCAGGGGAAGCTTTGGGGGTGACAGACCACAGTCATTATCTTGATTATGGTAACAGTTTCACAGTAATATATGTATATAGAATCCATCAATTACACACCTTAAATATATGCAAGATTGGAGTGTGACTCAGTAGTAGTATTTGTTTAGAATTTATGAGAACCTGGGTGTGTAAAATAAGGTATCTATCTATCTATCTATCTATCTATCTATCTATCTATCTATTTCCTCTCTCTGACTCACACATGCACATGTGCATGTGTGTCAATAAAGCTGAAAGAGAAGAATGGAAAAGCCCATTTTAGGAGATAAATAAAGCCAGGGCACCGGTGGCTCAAGCCTGTAATCTTAGCTACTCAGGACAATGAGATCTGAAGACTGTGGTAGAAAAGTTCCTGTGAGACTCTTATCTCCAATTAACCACTTAAGAACTGGGAGTGGGGGGCTGGGAAGATGGCTCAGTGGTAGAGCGCTTGCCTTGCATGCATGAGCACCACATAAGCAGAGGAAAAAAAAAAAAAAAAAAAGAACTGGGAGTGGAGCTGTTGTGGCTCAAAGTGGTAGAGTGCTAGCCCGGAATACAAAGAGCTCAGGGACAGTACCCACCGACCCCTTAATTCAAGCCCCACAAATGGCACAAGGAAAGAAAAAAAGAAAGGAAGGAAGGGAGGAAGGGAGGGAGGAAAGAAGGGAAGAAGGGAGGAAGGGAGGGAGGAAGGGAGGAAGGAAGAGAGAGGGAGGGAGGGGTTATAGTGCCAGTACTTGGTTCACACACACCAGCCTGAATTCTGGTGCTCAGTCATAACTAAAAAGGAGCCACGTGGACCTGTGTTGCTTCTGCATTAGTCTCCTCTGACTGCCATCACAATGTCACACCTTGTGTGCCTTAAACAGCAGACCTTTCCTTCTTGCAGGTGACAGTCCTTCAGTCCTCTTGGTTTGTAGACGGTTGCCTTCCGGCTGTGTCCTCACACTAGCTGGCAGAGGGAGCGGAAAAGGAGGGGTACCCCACTTCCTTTTAAGGCCACAGTCCTATCAGACTAGAGCCCTGCTCCTAGAATCTCATTTATCAAACTGTCTGCTAATGACCCCATTCTCCAGGTACAAATTTGGGGGGGAAAGGAGAAACATTTCAGCTCCTTCTACACCAAGGCTTGACATGAAACTTGGCAGAACTCTGTAGGTGGGTGATTGGCCCCTTCCTCTTTCTATAAACCCAGTTCTGTGAGCTGACATAAATTTGTCATCAGGTTATGGAGAGTTAAGTCATCTGTGCAGTCCTGGACCACTGCCATCTCTCCAGCAGACTGGAAAGGAAGAAAGCAAAAGTACGCATTTTACTCAAACATAAGATAAACAGACTGGCCTAGCTACAAATTACTGAAAAGTATAGCAGACTCCTTGGCAAAGAGAATGTTCTTTGCAAAAGACCATCTCAGCCCCACAGTTGGCTCACATTGAGGCTGCAGATCAGGCCTGAATAGGCAATGGCCTTGCAGACTCTCCAGATAACCTTGGGTAGAAACTGAAGTCATAATGTCACCAGAACCCCATATACCACTCACAACAGACCAGGACTCAGCAGCTCTGCCGCATGTTAGATCCAGAGTTAGACAGGATGTGCCACTAGCAGCATCTTCTGAATTTTGGTGCCAAGACAACAGAACACTGCCAGAAATGAATGGATCCTGTATTGGCCACTCAACTTCAAGGTACAGAATCTATTTCATTTAAAGTAAGGAGAGTAATCATCAATAGCATCCTCTCAACCCGGCCTCTTCTCAGAAGGAATTCAGGCCTTCCAAGACCCCAACAGGACCTAACACTGCTCTTACATGATGACTGCAAGGCCACAGGCAGACAGAACTCAGAGGGTTACTGGCAACAGTCCCAAACTGAAGTACTAGACACTAACAGATGGGGACCTGCAAGAGAGAAGACAGATCACACCAGCATCCTGTAGGCTGAGAGGCATGTCTCCTAGCCTCCTGCTCAGAGTCTAGCCAGCAGGGGTGAGGAGGGTGGGTAAGAGCTGCTAGGACGTAGGAAGGCTTGAGGACCCTCCCTAGCAGACATGCGCCTCTAGGGGACAGATCCATGAACATACTGGTGCCGAGCTCTGGAAGTGAGAAAGGGGCATGGACGAGGAAGGCTGCCAATACCCAGCAGGATGTGTCCTGCTCTGCCCTCCTCCATCCCGGGTACCACACTCAAAGTACCATGATGCAGCGTGGCACAGCCTGAACAGACAAGAACCGAAGGCTTCCACAGTGCTCCTGGGTAGTGAAAAAGATTCAAGAAATAACACTGCACCCATAGGCAAGATGCAAGACATCTGGGCCTCTAAGAGAAATGAGCACGTGAAACAAGTCGGAATGTGGAGAGACAATCTGCACTTCATCTTCATACCTAGTTATGAGCTGAATCAGACCCCTAACACTATCCCTACATTGAAGGTCTGACTTCTAGTATCTTCCCCAATGGGACTATGTGTGGAGACAGGACCTTTCAAAGGTAGTTAAGCGAGAATAAAGCCCTCTGGTGGGTCAATCCAGTGTGCCCTACATAGCCTGGGAGGTCAGGAACATATTGCTGCCTTGAAAAGTGGTCTGCCCAGGCTGGCCTCAAACCACGACCTTCCCCTTCTCAGGATGATGGGTCTGAGCCAGTTCCTGCTTTCTTCTTGTTGAGCTGGCAGGGTAGATATAATCGGTATATTTTATCAGTCAGAATTTATATCTGGCCAGGTGTTGATAGCTCACGCCTATCATCCTAGCTACTCAGGAGGCTGAGATCTGAAGATCATGGTTCAAAGCCAGCTCAGGCAGGAAAGTCTGTGAGACTCTTTTCTCCAATTAACCATCAGAAAACTGGAAGTGGCACTGTGGCTCAAAGTAGTAGAGGGCTAGCCTTGAGCAAAAGGAGCTCAAAGACAGTACCCAGGCCCTGAGCTCAAGACCCATGACCAACAACAACAAAAAGTTACATCTGGACTCTAGAAAGGTGAGAGCATTTCATATTTCTCCTGTACTGCAGCACTGATTCTAAAACACACAATAAGGAGATGCTCCGTGAAAGGGCTGCTTTATAACTAAGCCTTAAAACTGAAAGTTAAGCTGGGATACTCAAGCCCCACAGGGCTTGCTACTCACGAAACTCGCCTTCTAGGCAGTTTGGGTAACAGCAGGGGGTTGTGGAATAAAATATGTCAAAAAGAAGTAGTTCACTTAAGATCACTATGACTTTTTTTTCTGGTCCAAGACTGGCATTCAAACTCTTTACCTGCTGCTTTTGCTCACTGGCAAGCAGTCTACTGATTGCACCACATCTCCAACCCCAAGTATGACATTTTTTTGTTGTTGTTGGTTGTGGGGCCTGAGGGCTGTCCCTGAGCCTCTTTGTACTCAGGGCTAGCATTCTACCACTTGAGACACAGCACTACTTCTGTTTTTTTTAGCAGGGGGGAAAGGGGGGGAAGTGTTAATTGGAGATAAGAGTCTCACAGGAACTTTTCTGCCCAGGCCGGCTTTGAACTGCCACCCTCAGATCTCAGCCCCCTGAGTAGCTAGGATTATAGGTATGAGCCACCGGCAACCAACCATTATGACACTCTTTTAAGGAAGGAGCATGGTTCGAGGATAGCCTTAGCACGCAAGACTCCTGATCAATAGTTAGGCATGGTAGTTTGAGCCTGTAATCCTAGCTACAGCAGGAAGCAGAAAACAGGAGGATCATAGTCCAGGGGTACACCTGAGCAGCAAGCGAGATCCCATCTCAAAAATAACCCATTCAGGGCTGGGAAGCTGGCTCAGTGGTAGAGTGCTTGCCTTGCATGCCTGAGGCCCTAGGTTCCATTCCTCAGCACCACATAAGCAGGGGAAAAAAAAGCCGGAAATGGGCTGTGGCTCAAGTGGTAGAGTGCTAGCCTTGAGCTGAAGAGCTGAGAGACAGCACCCAGGCCCAGAGTTCAGGCCCCACGACTGGACCCAAAAATAAAAATAAAAAAATAAAAAAATAACCCGTTCAACAGAAAAGGGTTGGAGGTGTAGCTCAGCGGTAGATCACTGGCCTAATAAGCATAAAGCCTTCAGGTCAAATCTTAGTACACACACACACACACACACACACACACACACACACACACACACACACACACACACACACACACACACACACACACACACACACACACACACACACACACACACACACACACACACACACACACACACACACACGTACACACACACACACACACACACACACCACACTTTAGTGATAAAATTTTAAAGTCTATAGTTACCTATCATTACCAGTCTTTATTTCTAAACCCAATTGGCACAGCAGTTGGCACAATGCCTGGAAGAGTAAAGCCTCAAGAAAGCACTTAGTGATTAAAATAATAATTGGCAAATAAAAAACTGGGAGAGAGCAAAGGAAGGGTGACACTGTCCAAAAAGCAATGTACTTTTGGGCTGGGAAGGTGGCTCAGTGGTAGAGCACTTGCCTTGCATGCCTGAGGCCCTGGGTTCCATTCCTCAGCACCACATAAGCAAAAAGAAAAAAGCCCGAAGTGGCGCTGTGGCTCAAGTGGTAGAGCGCTAGCCTTGAGCTGAAGAGCTGAGGGACAGTGCCCAGGCCCAGAGTTCAGGCCCCACGACCGGACCCAAAAAACAAAAAACAAAACAAAAGCAAATGATGCAATTAGGGTCTGTTTAAAGTTGAAATCCAGTTTTCTATTTGTAAAAAGGGTTAAACTAAATCTGCTCTTTTGCTCTTCTGAATCATGGTTTATACATTAAATCTGCAGCCATTTACCTAAAAAAGAAAGAAAACACCTTCATCCAACCCCTGATCTGCAGCACTGTTAACATCTATATTGTAAAGGTTCTTACTTTCAGCTCTAACTTACTGCAGTTCTGTGCATATACACTAATAACCCAAGGTACCCGGGTGCCAGTAGCTCAGTGTGTAATTCTAGCTACTCAGGGGGCCGAGATCTGAAAATCAAGTTTCAAAGCCAGCCTGGGCAGGAAAATCCCTGAGACTCTTATCTCCAATTATTTATCAGAAAACTGTAAGTAGAGCTGTGGCTCAAAGTGCTAGAGTACTAGCCCTGAATTAAAGAGCTCAAGGTTAGGGCTGGGAAGGTGGCTCAGTGGCAGAGCGCTTGCCTTGCATGCATGAGGCCCTGGGTTCCATTCCTCAGCACCACATAAGCAAAAAGAAAAAAGCCAGAAGTGGCGCTGTGGCTCAAGTGGTAGAGCACTAGCCTTGAGCTGAAGAGCTGAGGGACAGCGCCCAGGCCCAGAGTTCAGGCCCCACGACTGGACCCAAAACAACAACAAAAAAAAGAGCTCAGGGCTGCCAGGTGCCCGGTGGCTCACGCCTGTAATCCTAGCTACTCAGGAAGCTGAGATCTGAGGATCGAGGTTCAAAGCCAGCCCGGGCAGGAAAGTCTGTAAAACTCTTATCTCCAATAAACCACCAGAAAACAGGAAGTGGCACTGTAGTCAAGTGGCAGAGCACTAGCCTTGAGCCGAAAAGCTCAGGGACAGCGCCCAGGCTCCGAGTTCAAGCCCAACACCGACTCTCTCTCTCTCTCTAATATATATATATATATATATATATATATATATATATGTATGTATATATCCAAGGTAACTGACTATCACTGAAACCTTAAGGAAACTGTTCATATGAGCCCCTTCAGGCAGGGCTCACCACAAGCTGCAAGTCCTAGGAGTGATTACCAACACAGACCTACTGCCCTGTCTAGCGCCACCTAAACCCCACAGCAGTTCATGACTGATCTCAGGGCTAAGGTGTCACTTTCACCCTCGTGGGGGAGGGGCAGCCAGAGAGTGGGGTTTTTGTTTGCTTTATGTAGCCACCTTCAAAATCTAGCTCTTCCTGCCGCTGGAGCACTGGGATTACAGGCATGCACCATCACACTTGTTCAGAGGATTCTATGACAGATAGGGCAGGCATTCCTTACTGAAAACTTCACTGGAGGGGAGCTCAGGGACTCCCCTTCCCTCCCCCACTCCATCTGTGATCTGCCACTCCTCTCTCACTTCCTACCCCTCTCTCCCTCGCTGCCTCACACCTGTCCCTTTCCTGTGCATTGGACCCAAGCCAGCTTCGCAGATGGTCTCCCCACCAGCTCACTCCCTGCACCCAGGCCTCTGCTCAAATGTCAGGGTATCACAGAGCCATCTCTGTCTAAAATAGCACCTCACCTCCTTCTCACCACCTCACAGCCAGCTTTATTTTCTTCTTAGCATTCAGCAACCAACAGGATGCAGGTGCTGTTGCCGATGGCCCACCAAAAACAGCTTCTGGCCCAGGAGGACCAAGACTCCATGCTAATGCCATATCCTAGCACCCGGGCGCTCAGTGAGTCCCAGCTCTACTTCTAGGAACCTTTTTTTTTTTTTTATTTTTTTATTTTTCTGTTGTCGGTCGTGGGTCTTGAACTCTGGTCCTGGGCGCTGTCCCTCAGCTCTTCAGCTCAAGGCTAGCGCTCTACCACTGGAGCCACAGAGCCACTTCCGGCTTTTTCTGCTTATGTGGTGCTGAGGAATCGAGCCCAGGGCCTCATGCATGCAAGGTAAACCCTCTACCACTGAGCCACCTTCTCAGCCCTTCTATGAACCTTTGATGGAGCTGCTGTCACCAAGTCCCTCACACCGAGTGTCTGGCACACACTTCTTGTGGCTCGAAGTCTGAAGTCAAGGTGCCAATAGAGCAGGTTCCTTCGGAGCACTGTAAGGAAGACTGCTTCCCTCCCCTCGTCCTGCCCCCCATGCTCCTCCCTAGCTTCCGGAGGTTCTGCAGTATCTCTGCCAAGCTCCGTGGTGGGCAGACACATCATTCTTACCCCTGCCTTGGCCTGCACCTTCTCTCTCTGCGCATGTCTGTGTCTGTGTCCACACTTCCCCTTTTCGTAAGGACACAGGCCATGCTGGCTTACAGCCATAGACTAATGACCTCACTTTAGCCCAATCACTTCTACAAAGACCCCATTTCCAAATGAGATGACTTTCTACAAAACTAGGGGTTAGGACTTCCTGGAGCGTGCAATTCAACCCATGACCGCTGAAGTTACAGGACAATGGGTAAATGATTCGACCTTGTTCAGGCAATGATGTCAGGCCTTGACAATGGAGACGCCCCACCCTTTCCCCTTACACTAGCTGCACACACACCGCCCCAGAAGACCCAGAGAAGCCCTGCTGAAGAGCCTGGCTTGAGGCCAGGCCACAGAGAGTCTGAAACCTTCCCACCACGGCTGTCTGTGACCAGGCACAAGTTGCTAAACATAAGCCTGAGCTGCACATCCGTGGCGGGAACTGCATGACGCTGCACAGAAGTCGGCGGGACACCTGCAGCTCTCTGACATCAGCCACCACAGGCGCGGCTGGAGTAGAGCCTCGCTGTGTCACTCAGGGCCGCAAACCCTTCAGGGTGGCTGATCTAAGTCATGGCCCAAGGTGGCGGCAGGAGTCGGGGAGGGCAGCCACATGGAGCATGGTGGGAGCCCCTGAGCAGCAATCCTAGTAAGTTGTTGTCTTTCAGAACTTTGACACCATCAGTGAGCAATTCTCTCAAGAAGGGAAGATGTTTGGAACTGGACTTTGACCCTTCCTGAGGATGGAAGGGAATGAATGAAAGACTCTACATCATTTCTTCCTACAAATGGATGGTGCCTGGGTGTCAATGGCCAGCAGGGGTGGTAGAACCTGTGTGACCTCTATACTCCTGAGGGCTGGAAGTGCTGTGCCAAGTGTAGTGACAGACCAAGCCATCGTGTACTTCTAGGCCTTGCTCACACAGAGTGGGCTCATTCTGGGTATATGTTTCCCACATCATTAGGATTCAAAACTAAAATTAGGCCAGGTCCATATGGTACTCAGGGTTCATGTGCTTCAAGATGACAGCTGGAGCCAGGCACAGTGACTCACATATGTAATCCTAGCTACTCAGGAAGGTGAGATCTGAGGATCCCACGTTGAAGCCAGCCAGGCAGGAAAGTCTGCCAGACTCTTTATCTCCAATTAACCACAAAAAAGTGGAAGTGCAGCTATAGTTTGAATGGTAGAGCGCTAGCCTTGAGCCCAAAAGCTTAAAGACAGTGCCCAGAGTTCAAGCTCCAGGACCAGCAAACACACACACACACACACACACACACACACACACACACACACACACACACACACACACACACACACACACACACACACACACAAATGACACTTGGAGATACTGTCCATCTAGTACCCTTGATAGTCCTGGGCATGGGAAGTTGCAGGAAGAGGCAGTTGGCATGGGGTGGCTGGGCCCATGGCATCAGGTCAGCAATGCTGCTTTGGTTTCTTTATTTAAAACATGGGACAAGGGGCTAGGAATGTGGTAGAGTGCTTGCCTAGCATGCATGAAGCCCTGGATTGGATTTCTCAGTACCACATACAGAGAAACAAGCCAGAAGTGGTGCTGTGGCTCAAGTGATAGAGTACTAGCTTTGCACAAAAGAAGCTCAGGGACAACTCCAAGTTCAAGCCCCAGGTCTGGCATAAACGAACTAATGAAAAAAAAAACAACCACGGAACAATGATGGCATCTTTTTCCTGGGTTGAGTCAGTTAATACAAAATGGCATACTTTATCTGGGGTACTACAATACTGGCTATACCAGGGGCTGAATGGATGGACCTAACCCTTTTTTATATTATTAGTTATTTTATTTGTGAGATTCACCCCAAACATCCCTGAGCAGCACACTTAGCTGGCTCTGTCATCTCTGAGACTTCTTATTCTGTCCCCATACATTTTCATCACACTGATCTTGATACCAAAAGTCTGACTACTGGCACTTTTGTTTTTTTTCCTCTCTCTCTTTCCTAGGCACTCTCTGAGCTTCTTTTGCTCAAGGCTAGCACTCTAACACTTGAACCACAGCGACATTTCAGGCCTTTTCTGTTTATGTGGTGCTGAGGAATCAAACCCAGGGCTTTGAATAGTAATCCTTAGATCTCAGCCTCCTGAGTAGCTAGGATTACAGGTGTGAGCCATCGGCGCCTGGCTTGTTTTACTTTTTTTAAAGATGAGTTATATCTCTATTATTTTTCTTATACTTATAAACTAAACACAAGGAGAAATTGTACTACTGCTTGATAAGCCCTCTTCTATTAGGGTATAAAATCCATTCAAGAGAGCTCTAACTCATGAAATAATAAGGAAGAAACAAAACAAACACATTGCCAGTCAGTCATGATGGCATACACCTGTAATTCCAGCTATTGGGAGGCTGAAGCAGGGGGATTGTGAGTACAAGGCCAACTCAGGCAGGACCCTTCACAAAAGAGAAAAGAAACACTGTGGAAAAGGTAAATCACACAAAACAACAAACAAACACCCCACATTGTCTGTTAGTTTAGGCCTAAAATTGATCCATCCTTTTTTCTAACAAAGTGTTTTTAATTCTAGCTCACAGAATTAGTAACATATAAAGTACATTTTGTCTGAATGATAGAAATTTTCCTTTACAGAGGCTCTGAGCTCTACCACTTTAACTTAGAGTTTTGTGAATTTAAATCCTGTCTTTGAAAAATGTCCAGAATTGTTAAATTCTTACTTTTTTATTAAGATAAATTAATTATATATCAGGGTTACATGGTGTTATTCGCATACATGCATATAATATATTTGCCTTCTATAAGCCAGGCCCAAAAAAACATAGGTCCCATGGTTTCCCTTATTTGCATTATCTAGTAGATGTATGAGTCAAGCGGAAAAGGTCAGATAATGTGATGTCAGGAAAATGAACCCTTAGTTATGTATTTTAATGTTTTTTCTTTCATGCATGTGTTTCTAACGCATTTATAAGATTATCTCTTTGTTGCTTTGTATGTCCCTCCCCCACAGTATAACCCCTGCTTTCACTATATTTGATGTCAGTATAACTTGTGGAGGAGATGGGGAAAAACCAGTTGTTTAAGGATACAGGTGGACCTGTTGCAACAATGAGAAGTACAATTTGTCATGTCCAAAATGAGCTTTACAACATCGGTGCGGGGGGGGGGGGGGGGGGCAGAGGGGGGGGAAGGAGAAGGATTGGGATGGGGGGGAGGGGGGAGGCTGGGAAGGGATGTGAAGGGTAAACAAAGGAGGAGGCTACAATGCTTGGTAAGAAATGTACGCATTATCCTGCCCATGTAATTGTAACCTCTCTGTACAGTATGTTCACAAATAAAATTAAATTAAAAAGCCGGGCGCTGGTGGCTCACGCCTGTAATCCTAGCTACTCAGGAGGCTAAGATCTGAGGATCGCGGTTCAAAGCCAGCCCGGGCAGGAGAGACCGTGAGACTCCTATCTCCAATAAACCACCAGAAAACCGGAAGTGGCGCTGTAGCTCAAGTGGTAGAGCGCTCGCCTTGAGCTGAAGAGCTGAAGGACAGCACCCAGGCCCAGAGTTCAAGCCCCAGGACCGACAAAAAAAATTAATTAATTAAATTAAATTAAATTAAATTAAGTTAAAAAAAATATATATATATATTTGCCTTCTACATTCTGACTTTTATTCTTATAAGAATTCACTGTTTCCCGCTCAAGTTAAGGAGAACTTTGATATAAATGTAATAAAGTAACTGTCCCTTGTATTAGTGTTAAGAAGTGTATTACAAACTGGGCACCAGTAGCTCATTCTGTCATCCTAGTTACTCAGGAGGCTGAGATCTGAGGATCACGCTTCAAAGCCAGCCTGGGCAGGAAAGTCCATGAGACTCTTATCTCCAATAAACCACCAAAAAAACCGAAGTGGCACTGTGGCTCAAGTGGTAGAGCACTTGCCTTGAGCTGAAGAGCTTAGGAACAGTGCCCAAGCCCAGAGTTCAAGACCCATGACTGACCTCCCCCGCCCCAAACAAAAAGAAGTGTATCATAGCAAGAAATAATCTGTAGAAGGCTGGGAAGGTGGCTCAGTGGTAGAGCGCTTGCCTTGCATGCTCGAGGCCCTGTGTTCAATTCCTCAGCACCACATAAGCAAAAAAAGAAAAAAGCCGGAAGTGGCGCTCTGGCTCTAGTGGTGGAGCGCTAGCCTTGAGCTGAAGAACTGAGGGACAGTGCCCAGGCCCAGAGTTCAGGCCCCACGACCAGACCCCCCCCCCAAAAAAAATAATAATCTGTAGATTAAATAAAAGCAGAGACATCTACCAGGAATACAGTGGTTATATGAATGTAATTTTCACTACCACCCAATAATTCAGGTATTCACTCTGGGAGGAAAATTCTCCATTCCGTTCTTATATTCCCATCCAATCTGTAAACTGTCTATTTTGATTTATCTCTTATAAGACTACCATCCTTGGACAAAAGAGATGATGTTTCCCTCTGGATCCAACAGCGGATTCATTTACTGTCTAGTAATATTAATGATTCTCCCTGGGCAACTTTACCACTGGTTTTGGAAGATTTGGGTTTGACAAGTTTGAGGTTCTTTTCATACTGTACAGCCCATTAAGTGTGCACTGGATGTTTGGAAGGAATGTACAAAACAAGGCAAGTAAGGTTATATTAAGCCGCTGACGGAACTTAAGTCCCTGGGACTGAGTGCCTAACTACTTTCCCCACCATTTATACCGTTTCTAAAAACTAGGCAGCAAATACTTTAAATTTTTTTTTTTTTTTTTGGGGTCCGGTTGTGGGGCCTGAACTCTGAGCCTGGGTACTGTCCCTCAGCTCTTCAGCTCAAGGCTAGCATTCTACCACTTGAGCCACAGCGCCACTTCCAGCTTTTTTTTTTTTTTTTTTTTGCTTATGTGGTGCTGAGGAATCGAACCCAGGGCCTCATGCATGGAAAGCAAGCGCTCTACCACTGAGCCACCTTCTCCGCCCTACTTTAAATTTTTAATGCCTGATTAAATTGTTGAGCTATTTGATGCCTGCTCTTTAATCAGTGAGAAATGGGTAGGATTTTACTCAAAGGAAGCCATTAAGAAGAATAATCAGAGAGAGTTATACTATAGTGAACATTTAATGAGAAGTTGAAAGAGGGAAGGCTAAAGTCAAACATTTTCTATGACTGAAGAATGAGAAGAGTGTGAGGTCTGTGCAAGATCCGAGAGTTATGCTGCTTTATGTTTTTTTTGGGGGGGTCCAGTCGTGGGGCCTGAACTCTGGGGGTGCTGTCCCTCAGCTCTTCAGCTCAAGGCTAGCACTCTACCACTTGAGCCACAGCGTCACTTCTGGCTTTTTTTCTTTTTGCTTATGTGGTGCTGAGGAATCGAACCCAGGGCCTCAGGCATGCAAGGCAAGCGCTCTACCACTGAGCCACCTTCCCAGCCCAGTTATGCTGTTTTAAACCTTTTCATGGAGGCTGGCAGAATAGCAGATTCCACAGAGGTAAAGGACTTTCTTATTCACAGCCACAGGGGGAACCAGCATACCAGCATCTGTAGTAGTTTTCCAAGTCCCTATTTTTGCAGACAGGTGACATGTGCATGCTTAATGGCCTGAGATATTTTTTGCTCAAGGCTAGTGTTCTACCACTTGCGCCACAGCTCCACTTCTGGCCTACTGGTGGTTAACTGGAGATACGAAAGAGCCTCACAGACTTTCCTGCCCTGGCTGGCTTCTAACCAGGATCTTCAGATCTCAGCCTTTTGAGTAGCTAGGATTACAAGCAAGAGCCACCAGTGCCTTGCAAGCACCAGGCCCTAAGTTAAAGTTCTACTGCTATTAAAACTTAGAACTGGTGGCTCACACCTGTAATCCAACCTATTCAGAAGGCTGAGATACGAGGATCGCGGTTTGAAGTCAGCCAGGCAGGAAAGACTGTGAGACTCTTATCTTCCATTAACCACCAAAAAGCCAGAAGTGGAACTGCAGCTCAAGTGTAGAGTGCTAGCCTTGAGCAAAAGAGCCCAGGAACAGTGCCCAGGCCCTGGATTCAAGCCCCAGGACTGCACAAAATAAAACAAAAACAAAAACATCCAAAATACTGTGACTGGAAGTGAGGCATAGTTCAGTGATAGAGCACATCCCTTATAGGTATGAAGCTGAGCTTAATCCCCAGAGCAAAACAGAAACAAAACACATCCCTACCCCCCCCCAAACCCCTCCAATATGGTACTAACATGGTATAGACAGATCAATGGAAATGAAACAAGAGTCCAAAGACAGAGCCATACCTCTATGACCAGCTGATTACCAACATGGATTCCAGGACCACTCAACAGGAAAAGAACAGTCTGTGCCAGAACAACTGGGTCTCCATGGGCAAAGGAGTGGCGCTGACCTCCCTTTCCCACACATGGACAAAAATTAACTCACAATGGATCAAAGACCTAAATTTAGTGTGAAAACTAAATCTTTCTGATCTTATGTTTGGCAGCCATTGTTTATATAGAACACCAACAACTGTGGCTGTTCTTAAAATGAAAATTACAAAAATAATAGGTAGTTGGGCTTCAAAATAAAAAATTTTGTGCAAAGGACACTATCAAAAAGCTAAACAAGCCGGGGGCTGGTGGCTTATCCCTATAATCTTAGATGCTCAGGAGGCTGAGAGCTAAGGATCACAGTTCAAAGCTAGTCCAAGGAAGAAAGTCTATGAGACTCTTATAAGCCAGAAGTAGAGCTCTGGCTCAAGCGGGAGAACACTAGCCTTGAGCAAAAAAACCTCAAGGACAGTGCCCAGACTCTGAGTTCAAGCCCCAGGAGACACACAGACACACAGACACACAGACACAGACACACACAGACACACACACACACACAGACACACACACACACACAGACACACACACACACACACACACACACACACACACACACACACACACACACACACACACACACACACACACACACACACACACACACACACACACACACTCAGAAGGCTATAGATGGATGTAAGCTCTAAGCCAATCTGGGTTACACAAAGTTCAAGGTCAGCCTGGATTATACAAGGAGATGCTGGCCCAGAAAACCAACATACAAATAAAAAAGTAAAATGACAGCCTAAAGAAAGGGGAAATATTTGCAAATTGTTTATCTAAAAGTGTAAGAGAGGGCTGGGAATGTGGGTCAGTGGTTGAGTGCTTGCCTAGCATGCATGAAGACCTAGGTTCAATTCCTCAGTACTACATAAACAGAAAAAGCCAAAAGTGGTGCTGTAGCTAAAGTAATAGAATGCTAGCCTTGAACAAAAGAAGTTCAGGGACAGTGTCCAGGCCTTGAGTTCAAGCCCAGGACTGGCAAACAAAAACAAAAATAAAAACAAAAAAAATGTAAGAAAAACTTTCATGAAAGGCAACAAAAAGATTCAAAATGAGCAAAGTCCCTGAGTAGAAATTTATTTAAAAGAGATATAAGCCTGGTATGATTACACACTTGTAATCCTAGATACTTACTAGGCTGAGATCTGGGCAGACAAATCCAAGAGACTCATCTCCAATTAACCACCAAAAATCCAGAAATGCAAATGTGGCTGAAGTGGGTAGAGTACCAGCCGTAAGGGAAAAAGCTAAGCTAGAGCTTGAGGTCCTGAATTCAAACCCCAGTACTAGCACTAGCACCAAAACAAAACAAAACAAAAAACAAATGGCCTATAAACACAGAGATATCTCAAATTATTAGTTACTAGGAAACAATTCAAAACCACAGTAAAGTATTACTTCATGCACATCAGGACGGTAATTATCGAAAAACCTAAAAATAAGTCTCAGTGAGGATTGGCAGAAATTGGTGGTAGGCATGTAAGGAGGTTCTGCTGACAAGAAAAGCAATTTGGTAAGTTTTCACTAAGTTAATCAGAGCTTCCAGATGACCCAGCAATTCTACTTCTAAGTCTACATGTGAAAAATCTGAGATAGAGGACTGGGGACGCAGCTAGTGGTTCCTGGCATAAATACACAAGATTCAATTCCCAGCACTGGAAAAAAAAAATCAACTGTTCAGACAAAAATGCATACAGGAATACCCATAGCATCATTACTCACAAGAGTGAAAAGGTAGAGACTTAGAAGATTGTCCACTGACAACTGGATAAAGAAAACGTGGTCAACCCACACATCGGAATACTGTTCAGCCTTTAAAAGGTAAATTCTCAGACACGCTACATGGATGCGCTCCGAGAACCTTAGGCTAAGTGAAATCAGCCATTAGTAAAAGGCTGCATACTGCACACTGCATTTACATGAAGTATACGTGCAGAAGATGATTGGTGGCTTCTGGTGGCTGGAGAGGAAGGACTGGCAGGGAGGACTATTTAATTGGAATAAAGTTTCCTTTTGGGGTAAGGAAAAAGTTCTGAAACTAGTCAGTGATGATCATTACATTCTGTAAATGAAGCCACTCAACTGTACACTTCAAAAGGTATAAGTGGTGAGTTTTATGTCAAGAAAAAGACAAAAATAATGAACGCTATGGTCCCCTCTCTGCCCAAAAAATGTACACCGTCTATAGACTCTAGGTAAGCAGGTACAGAACTGGTGAAACCGCTGGGAACCGGTGGCGCCCGCCTGTAATCCTAGCTACTCAGGAGGCTGAGATCTGAGGATCGAGGTTCAGAGCCAGCCCGGGCAGGAAAGTCCGTGAGACTCTTATCTCCAATAAACCACTAGAAAACCGGAAGTGGCACTGTGGCTCAAGCTGTAGAGTGCTCGCTTTGAGCTGAAGAGCCCAGAGTTCAAGCCCCACACCGACCAAAAAAAAAAGAGAACTGGTGAAATAGCCAGAACTTGAACAGGCCTCAGTCCCACTGTGCAGCTTCTCCATTTGCCCTAAATAAGCAGCCTGCCTTCAGGCAGGTCCATAAATGCTACCTCCAGCTTCAGACCTCCTTGGCTGGAGTTGCACAAAGAATTCTCAAGCTCTTGTTTCCTCTCTAAAAAGCAGACCTCAGAAGTACACATTTGTGCACAACAGCCAGCTCTTGGCCTCCATATTTGCATGTTGTAAAATGCCTGGGAAGGGACCAGCAGTTTCCTGCCTGAGCTGTTAATAGCGGCCTATCTCCACTGAGCCTGACAGCCACCTGTCAGGGCTGAGAGGTACCTTCTTGGCAATCAAGAGTTGGACTGCTTCCAGGAGAGGCACCAGGGTCAGGCTGCTCACTCTTCACTCCCTCCGTTGATGGGTAGAGGAAAGGGAACTGTCTCCTGGCCGAGGTTGTTAGAGTCCCCAGCGTGTCTGACCTGGGGAGTCTCCACCTGCAGAAGAGAGCTGGGCCCCTCCCAAATCCCATGTGGCAGTCATGTTCCAAACTCAAGTCCTCACCACATGGCCACTGAGATGGGTCCAATCTCTAGCCCAGAAGTTCCTCTATCTACATGCTCCAATGGGTGGTTGCTTGAGATCGCTAGAGAGTGCTTGTGTCACCCTCCTTCTGAGCAGGAGAATGCCATGGTCCCATCCACCTAGCAAAATGAATGCTCTGAGTCAAGTCTGCACCTGACCTGTTGAGGTCTTCCCAGGCCCCACCCTTTTTTCTCATCCAAACACATACACATGTGTACATATGCTTATGTACATAAAATAAGAAAGATTGACTGACTGGTTAAACTGACTAATTTATACTGAGGCTTGAACTCAGAGCTGTGTGCAATCTCTTAGTTTAGTTTAATTTAGTTTTATTTTAACTCCACGCTGATGCTATACTTTTTTTCTTTTTCTGGTCGTGGGGCCTGAACTCTGGGCCTGGACACTGTCCCTCAGCTCTTCAGCTCAAGGCTATCGCTCTACCACTTGAGCCTGAGTCCCACTTTGGGCTTTTTCTGCTTATATGGTGCTGAGGAATCGAACCCAGGGCCTCATGCATGCAAGGCAAGCGCTCTACCACTGAGCCACCTTCTCAGACCCTGATGCTATACTCTTGAACCATACTCCACTTCTGGCTTTTTGGTGGTTAATTAGAGATAAGTCTCACTGATTTTTCTCTCTGTGTTGGCTTCAATCTGTGATCCTTACTTCTCAGCCTCCTAAGTAGCTAGGATTACAGTTCTAAGCCACCAGCATCCAGCCCCAGTCTTGTTTCCTTTTACTTTTTTTTTTGGTAATGCCAGTCCGGGGCTTGAACTCAGGTCCTGTGCACTAACCCTGAGCTTAAGGCTTGAGCTCTACTGCTTCCAGATTCTTTGGGTAGTATAGTGGAGGTAAGAGTTTCATAGACTTTCCTTTCCTGTGTGGGCTGGCTTCGAACCATGATACTCAGATCCAGCTCCTGAGTAGCTAGGATTAACAGGCATAAGCCACTGGCACCTGGCTGGTTTACTTTTTAGATAGGGTTTTGCGCTTTTGCCTGAGCTGGTCTTGAAGCAGTGAACCTCAGGACTCCATCCTCTGAGTAGCTAGGATCATCAGGGTGCAGTGCCATATGCAGCCTGCTTTAGCGATAGGATCTTGTTAACTTTGGTCTAGGGTGGCCTCAAACCATGATTTTCCTGTTTCTCCCTTCTAGTAGCTGGGATTACAGACTGCTATTTCATACTTTATTATTTTTGGAATTATAAGATACAGAAAAGGGTAGGAAAAAGGCAGAGGAAAGAAAAAAAATGGAGGAACAATCCTGGGCAGTACATAGGGAACAATCTTTGAATAACTGAGCTGACAATTTCAAGTTTTATCTTGTGTAGACAAAACACCACTGAGACAAAGTCTGTGCAACCATATCAACACTATAAATCACCCTATACTCAGAAAATGCTGGAATGAGGTTTGCACACTCCAAGCTAATCACAGGTAACTATGGGTAGCAGGATCACCAGTGGCTTTTTCTTCCTGTATCTTCAAATGGTTGTAATCATCACAAGTCCTTTGCAATTATACAGATAGGTGTGCCCCTAATCCCCATGCAGTCCACACAGAATCGAGCCACTTACCTTGTTGAGCTTGCCAAGGGAAGATATGAGATCTGCCCATTCACTTGAGGACTCAAAGTTTCTCAAAGCCTTTTCAATCACTGAGGAGTAACTCCGGTATCTGTAATCATTTAAGAGCTCTTGCTCTTCGGGATCCATCTTACATTCTCACAAGAAAGTCCCTATAAGCAAAGGGAAAAAAATACTAATGAGGAAGCTATTGGACGATGCAAATCCTTCCTGCCCCAGAGCTAGAAGAGACACCTGTCTACAAATGAGCTCTGCACACTCACTGGACAATCCAGTTCAAATATTTAGCAAGGCTCCTGGCCCAGGCACTATGGTAAATAAAAGATAAAAGAGTTCCGGTCCTCATGGATCCTGAAGGAGACAAATGTATGGATAGAAAGAAGGATGATACCAGTCCTACCTAATTGACAAAGTTCATTCTAGAAGTGAAACATGCAAAGAAGTTGCTAGACAGGGCTTCTGCCACACACAGCATTTTATTTACTTATTTGTATTATTATTTTTTGTCGGTTGTGGGGCTTGAACTCAGGGCTGGGTGCTGTTCCTGAGCTCTTTTGCTCAAGGCTAGTGCTCTACTGCTTTGAGCCACAGCTCCATTTCTGGTGTTTGAGTGGTTAACTGGAGTTAAGAGCTTCACGGGGACAGCTATGAACCACAATCCCCAGATCTCAGTCTCCTGAGTGCCTAGGATTACAGCTGTGTTACTAGCTCAGTGGCAGTGTATGTGCACAGCCATTTGTGAGACCCTAGGTTGATCCCCAGTGCTGAAAAAACAAACAACAAACAGGCAAACAAAAATCCTAAAGGGAATAAAAAGATGGGGTTGGAGGCTGATGATTCATGCCTGTAATTCTAGCTACTTAGAAGTCTGGAATCTGGAGGAACAAGGTTTGAAGTCAGCTTAGGAAGAAGAGTCCAAAAGATCTCACCTCCAATTAACCAGCTAAGAGCTGTACTGGAGTCATAGATCAAGTGGTAGAGTACCTATCATGAACAAAAAGAGCTGAGCATGAGTGAGAGATCCAGAGTTAAAGCCCCAGTACAAATCAAAACACTAAATTGAAATTGCACCAACTCAGCAGGCTTCAGGCTCCTTGCTCAGTCTATCCCTTCTTGAGACTTCTGGTTGTTCTGGACTAGTCCCTGTTCTTGTCACTCAAATACTGTTGGTTTTTCTTCCACAACAATGATTCACTTGCTCTTTACCCCAGTGCACTGTAGTTTGAGCAACCTACTCCTGCAGTTTCCAAATGGCTCTCTCCTTTCCTCTGTTTAATTTATTTTCTTTCACACAGCAGTCCAGGATTCCTCCTAAAATATAAATCAAATACCTATCCTTGTTATGTTCAAAACTCTTCCTACTACGCTTATAATAAATCTAAATTCCCCCATCTCCAGTCTACAAGGCCTCTCCTCCTTCTCTCCTCATTGCCCGTGATGATTCAAGACAGTCTCACCCCACCACAAAGCCTTTGCATACCCCTCTGCAAAATTCATTTTTAGGAAGACCTATGCCCTCTTGATGCCCTCACACTTTTTGAAAATAGTAAAGGAACTATGCACTAAGTGGTGGCAGTTTGGTTTTGCCAAGTAAAGACTGAAAAGCTGGTATATGCAGAAATTCCATAGCTGGGCCTTTCACTTCCTCAGGAAGAAATCCAGTGTAACTGCAGCACTGACCTACGCCATGTGTAGTCTGAGCACTGAGGAAAGAAACTTGAATAACACAGGGATCCTACTCTCAGTCAGCAGCCTAATGAAAGGGGGAATCTCTAATATGTAATTACAACTTAATGTGACACACTTAGGAAGAGAGGGCGTTCTGAGGAATGAGTCCCACTGGGGCAAGAAGAAAGAGGAAGCCCAGTTACCAGCAGAGGAGCCCTCAAAGTCCACAGGTGTGAGTGGCTCATGCTACTAGGAAAAGAGCTGCATCCCTGATAAGGTGTGTGTTCAGAAGGTAGGGCACACAGGTGCTTTTACCCTTTACTCCTGGCAGGAAGCTGGTCAGCCAGATTAACAGCAGGTAACTGGAACTGAATGTTGTTATAACTGGCCAAAGTACTATCTGGTATAACCTATCAGCCAGGACAGGCCTGAAGTTTGGGAACAATCACTTAAAATATGGAGTCCAGTTTTCTCTTCTGCATGAGCTTGGACATGCATCCACTCTGCATGTGTTTGCCTCATACGTCACATGAGTACCATGACATGGATATTACTGTCCCCAAGAGGAGGAGCAGGGGAAATCAGGCCACTCAAAAATCTTCCCTGTCACTCTGGGAGCAGCTGGCAGAAGCAGGATTTCAACTCAGCTCAGTGAGATAGCTCATTACAGGAGCACAAACGGGACCAGAGCAGCCTCTGACTAGCTCCTTTGTCAATGATCTTGCACTCTGTCCTGCACACCTTCTTTGTGAGGTCAGGTTGTTCAGTAAGTTCACAGTCACAGTCACAGTCATCCAAACCAAGTGCACTTGACCAGAAATTAATGAGTACCGCCCCCAAATTGAAAATGTCCATAGGAAATCTCTCACGTTACCCATTTTTAATTTCTTAGAAAAAATAAGCTCATGTGGAAAACAAAACAAAACAAAACCACCTGCCAGATCCTCAAGAAGTTCATTTGCCTACCAGGAGGAAGGCATTAGATGAAAATGAAGAGTGCAAAATGACCAAGCCTTCCAGAAGCAAGGAGAACATTTACCCGTGCATAATGAGCACACTGCAGCACAGAATCAGTCAGCCTCAACTGACTTCGAATCATTTCCGGGGCCCCATTATTCTAAATTTCGTCTTTCAGAGTCGTGATTAAACTGTACAGAAATGAAGGCACTAGGTTGGGCACACACACCAATTGTGTGCAGCTCACACACATGCGGGAGGTTGAGATCTGAGGATCACAGTCAGAAAGAAGCCCGGGGAGAAAAGTCCATGAATGGATACTCTTATCTCCAATTAATCAGCCAAAAAAAAAAGATGGAAGTAGAGGTGTGGCCCAAGTGGTAGAGCACCCACCAACCTTGGGTGAAAAAGGTAAGGGACAACAGCTAGGCACTGAGTTCAACCCCAACAACAACAAAGAATAGTTACTAGAGGTAGGCTTTGGGGTAGGGGTATTTATTCTCCACCACCTCACCAACATCGCGGGGTTGCCGTCCCCAGAAGAGAGCAATATCTGGGGCCACTGTGTCTGGAGCCTCGGTTTGGGCGAGCCGCGGGACCAGGCCCGCACAGCGCGCACTGCGGCGGGGATCTCTTGGGGGGGCAATCCCGGAGAGCCAGGGTCTCCCCGGAACAGGAAGACCCTCCCCCGTTCACAAAGGAGTGCACCCCCCCCCGCCCCTGCCGGGTCAGGATCGCACCCGCCAACAAAAGGCCGAGCTTCAGCTTCGCGGCCGAGGGCACCGGCGGGTGGCGACCCGCCTGACCTCCACCTGCCCGACCGGGCGCGCCCGCGCATCCTCCACCGCAGGAACCCGGGCACCGGGCGCGGACCCCTCCCAGGCTGCCCGGGGGCGAGGGGGAGGTCCCCGGCCCGAACCCCGCGCCCACGCGCGGCCTCCGCAGGGCAGGGCCGGCCCCGCACTGCAGCGCGCGCCGCGGCCCGGGCCGCGCGGGGAGCTCCACCTGCGTCCCGGGCCGCCCCGCGCGCCGCCGCCGCGCGCTCCGCACCCGGGAGGCCGTCCGCGCCGCCTCCCGCCCCGGGGCCCGCGGCAACCAGACGCCGGGTTCTCCCGGAGGCCGAGGGCTGAACGCCAGGTAAGGGCTCAAGCACGACTTACCAGCGGCAGCGGCCCTGGTCGGCGGGCGCGCCCACGTGCGGCGTGGCGAAGCCGGGAAGCCTCAGCAGAGAGAGCCGGGAACGGGTGCAGCCCCGCGGAGAACCGAGAGCACCGAGGAAACGCCGCGCCCGAGCCCGAGCGCCCGCGACTCTGAGGGCGTGGCCTCTGAAGGGGCGTGGTCGTGGCCCTGGAGGCGGGTTGGGGTGGGGTCTCTGGTAGGGCAGGATGGAAAGGCGGAGCCTTGATTAGCAAGGAGAGGAACGAGGGCGGGGCTTATTGGGCGGGGCTTTGCTGGGGGCGTGGCTTCCGGATAGGGCAGATGTAGGGAGAAAGGAGCCTTGGTCGGGGGCGTGGTTTCTGGAGGGCGGGGAGGGAGATAGGAAGGTGCGTCTTGGTCCTGGAGGCGGGATTGGGGCGGGTCTCGTGGCCCGGCCGGCCTCCGGGGGACGAGAGCCGAGGGCGGGCCCGGCGCGCTGGGCCTGTAGCCCCGCGGTCCCGCCAAGCCCGGGACGCCGGGGTTTTCCTCATCTTTCAGCTGTGGGCGTCGCCTTGAGACGGAGCTACTCACACAGGTGAGCCGCGCGCCCTCGGGCCTCTCACCGGAGGGGCGGCTGGGAGGCCTTTCCCGAGTCGTCGCTCCGTTCGGCCTCCGGGGAAAACCGGGAGGCACCCGCCTCGTTCGGTCCTCTCCAGTCGGACCACACCAGGCCCTTCCCCGCCGAAGGCTTGGGGCCCTGGTGAAGGCCCCGGCCCACTCCCGTCTCGGTGGCGGGGGAAGTGCTCGTTTCCTCCTCGTTCCGTGGGAGCTGGCTGAGGAAGCAGGCTCTAGAGATCGTCCACGTTCCCGGAGGAACCCCCACCCTGCCTGTCAGCCCGACCACCCCATCTGGCCCGACCGACCGCTTCGGGGCAAGAGAAAATGTTCTCTGCCTGTGTGGTAGTTCCCTGGCCTTGTGAGCACTAGGCTCTGTGGTCAAGCCTCCATATTGCATAGATTATTATTATTAATAATAATAATCAAGTAAGGGAGATGATACTTTTAATATAAGTGATTTAGAAGCTATCTGGTTATTAGATCCTCAAGTTAGCTTGGGTAAATGTTTCATAGAGAAATGCAGTCATAGTTTAAATACAATATGGATCATCATAGGTAATGTACATTCTAAAATACCTTTCTTCTCTTTCATAAGACCCTGTGGCCGGGCTGGGAAGGTGGCTCAGTGATAGAGTGCTTGCCTTGCATGCCTGAGGCCCTGGGTTCGATTCCTCAGCACTACATAAGTAGAAAAAGCTGGAAGAGGTGCTGTAGCTCAAGTGGTAGAGTGCTAGCCTTGAGCTGAAGAGCTGAGGGACAGTGCCCAGGCCCAGAGTTCAGGCCCACGGCCTCCCCCTCCCCCCCAACAAAAAAAAAGACCCTGTGGTCCCCAAGTCTTTTTCAACAAGATCCAAATCAAGAACTCCGAAGACCCAATGGCAATCCAGTTTTGAAAGCAATGTATGTGGAGTCACTTGTAGACGCAGGGGGAGAGAAGGCCAGGCAGGGAGGCCAAGGCTAACCTTAGGCAAAAATATAAGACCCTATCTGAAAAATAACCTAAAAGCAAACATGGCTGGGTATGTGGTTCAAATAATAGAGGACTTGCCTAGCAAGCATGAAGCTTTGAATTCCAGTCCCAATACCAGCAGCACCAAATAAAAAGTCATCTGGTTGTAGCTCAGTAAGGAGTGAGACCAGTTTGAGACATCTGCATATGTCAGAGTAGACAGATGATCCAGAGTTTCGGAAGCATGAGCAGGGTGAAAGAGATGGCAGAGCAATCTCACCCCCAACTTGCCATCTATAAGACTAACCTGTGCTCAGCTCATCAAAGTAAGTTACTTTGCTTTATGGGATAAGGCATTACCTCATTCTACAATTGCAAATAAAAGCCATCTGAGATCTTTAAATTTGTTACAATGTGGTCTTTTGACAGAACCAGTAAAAATATAAACAGCATGGTGATGCACATGTGCAATCCAATCACTCACAGGAAGCCTGAGTAAGACCTTGCCTTAAGAAACAACCACAAGGGGCTGGGAAGGTGGCTCAGTGGTAGAGCGCTTGCCTTGAGCTGAAGACCTGAGGGACAGCACCCAGGCCCAGAGTTCAGACCCCACAACCGGACCCCCCCCCCAAAAAAAAAACAACAACAAGCTGGGCACTGGTGGCTCACACCTACAATTCTAGCTACTTTGGAGGCTGAGAGCTGAGGATCGAGGTTCAAAGCCAGCCTAGGCAGGAAAGTCCATGAGACTCTTATCTGTAATAAACCACCAGAAAACCAGAAGTGGCACTGTGGTTCAAGTGGTAGAGTGCTAGCTTTGAGCTGAAGAGCTCAGGGACAGCACCCAGGCCCAGAGTTCAAGGCCCATAACCACCAAAAAAAAAGAAAGGAAGAAAGAAAGAACAACAAAGCTGAACACAAAACAAAACTGGGCACTGGTGGCTCAAGTGGTAGAGTGCTAGCCTTGAGCTGAAGAGCTCAGGGACAGCACCCAGGCCCAGAGTTCAAGCCCCATAACTGGCAAAAAAAAAAAAAAAAGAAAGAAAGGAAGGAAGAAAGAACAACAAAGCTGAATACAAAACAAAACGGGGCACTGGTGGTGGCCAATAATCCTAGCTACAAAGGAGGCTGAGATATGAAGATAGTGGTTCAAAGCCAGCTCAGGCAGGAAAGTCCATGAAATTCTTATGTCCAATTAACTACCAAAAAGCTGAAAATGGAGCTGTGGCTCAAGTGAGCACTAGCATTAACCAGAAAAGCTCAGGGAGAGGTCCCAGGCACTGAGGTCAAACCTGAGGACTTGCATAAAAACAACAACAAACCTCAAATATAACAAAGCAACATGAGTACAAAGAAAGCTTGAAGAATTAAGGAAACAAGATAAATTGTCATGTTTACATAATAAATTAGAAACTATGGGGAAATGGCTGGGATATGAATCTAATTCTACAGCTACTCCTGAAAGTGCCCTCCTAAGGCTGACAACATCGAGACTGCCTGGGAGCATGTTAAAAATGCAATTGTGGGCTCCACCACAGCCCACTGGGATGCATCAGCTCATGGCAATGTGCACTAGTCTGAGACTGCTGCATGTTCTATTCTTTCTCAGGCTAAAAAGTATGGGAATGGTGCCAGGCATTGGTGGCTCATACCTGCAATCTTAGCTTCTCATGAAGCTGAGCTCTGAGGATCATGGTTCAAAACCAGCCTGAGTAGGAAAGTTCCATGAGACTCTTACCTCCAAGAAACCACCAAAAAGCTGGAGGTGGAAGTCTAGCTCAAGTAGTAAAGTACTAGCCTTGAGTGAAAAAAGGTAACCACGAGCACAAGACCCTGAGATCAAGCCCCACTACTGGCACCAAATAATAATAATAATAATAATAATATATAATTTTTCTCTGAAATAGCAAAATGGGTCAAGCACTGGTGGCTCACACCTGTAATCCTAGCTACTCAGGAGACTAAGATCTGAGGATCACAGTTCAAAGCCAACCCGAGCAGGAAAGTCCTTGAGACTTTCATCTCCAATTAACCACCAGAAAACCACAAGTGGCACTGAGTCAAAGTGGTAGAGCACTAGCCTTGAGTGAGAAAGCTCAGGGACAGTACCCAGGTCCTGAGTTCAAGCCCCTTGACCACCACCACCAACAAAAAAAGGTAAAATGATCCAGCCCCAAATTCTGGAGCTGGACATCCTTCTCCCATTTGAGAAGACTCAAATGGACATTTCTTTGTTATGATAGAAATAGAATCAAACTGCCCATCAGAATCCATTCCTTCCTTCCTTCCACCATTTATTAAACATTAAGCTAAGAAGCTGATGGTCACCAAGTTTGTACAACTTTATCGCGGACTAGCTGTCCTTGAGGCTCCATTGCATCTGGAGGCAGGAGGGCCAAGTAGACAGGGGTCTCGGCCCCCTCCTCCACAGTCCTGGGGCCCTGGTCCCCAGCCATGTCTGTCTTTACCCAGCCAGGACAGCAGGCATTTAGCAGGATCCTGTCAGCCTTTCTCTTCTCATCCAGCCTCCGGGCCAGGATTCTTGACAAGACAGTGACTCCCAACTTGGACACCCCATAAGCTGAGTTGGGCCAGCCTTCTCTTTCATGCATCTCATTTTTTGTGTCTTCCACAAACTTTTTCATGAGGTCCACCAGGTCCTGCTCTGTGAGTGTGTCGCATCGGAATTTTTCCTGGAGATCTTCACTGCAGTCTTCAAGAGCTTTGGACCCCTGGAAACTGCTGATATTTACCACTCTCCCTGTGACAGGAAGCAAACAATGGAAGTCCATCACAGAAGCACTTGCTGCCAAGCCATGGTGTAGTTAGACGGTGATAAAATTACGAAGCAAGCCGGGCGCTGGTGGCTCACGCCTGTAATCCTAGCTACTCAGGAGGCTGAGATCTGAGGATCGCGGTTCAAAGCCAGCCCGGGCAGGAGAGACCGTGAGACTCCTATCTCCAATAAACCACCAGAAAACCGGAAGTGGTGCTGTAGCTCAAGTGGTAGAGCGCTCGCCTTGAGCTGAAGAGCTGAGGGACAGCGCCCAGGCCCAGAGTTCAAGCCCCACGGCCGACAAAAAAAAAAAAAAAAAAAATTACGAAGCAAGTCTAGAAGGCATAAAAGCCACACACCAGTGTGTTGGGAATACAATACTGAGAGGTTGGGAAGAGCCCCTGTTGTTAGCTTTCACAGCAGAGCCAAACAAGTATATAAATGGGATCCCAGGGATCCCAGAGCTCCCAGGCAGCCCTTGAGTTAAAAATATAGTTACAAACATACCACGCTCACACAGATGCAGGCAATGACCAGACTCCTGAAAACATGCCTTACCTGTGTAGCCAAAGCTGACACCTGAACTGCCTACAACTGGGCCAACACCTGGACCAGTCAGGACTGGCTACTCTGCAAGCTTGAATCCTTTATTTGCATAAAGGAACTTTGTGTAAGGAAACTTCTTTTTTTTTTTTTTTTTGATTGTGGGGCTTGAATTCTGGGCCTGGGCACTATTCCTCACCTCTTCAGCTCAAGGCTAGTGTTCTACCACTTGAGCCACAGTGCTACTTCCAGTGTTTTCTGTTTATGTGGTGCTGAGGAATCGAACCCAGGGTCTCATGCATGCAAGGCAAGCACTCTACCACTGAGCCACCTTCCTGGCCCTAAGGAAACTTTTGATGGGAATTCTTCCTGTCTTAGCTCCCTCTCTCCAGAGCCATATCTCCTATCTAACTCAAGCAGACTGTCCTGATAAAGAAAGTCTTGCCTGGACCCATTTCGGTCCAACTTTGTTCCTAACCAATTATGGTGTCACTGACTCATAGCATTTTATAAAACACCTTGCTACACTTGCTATCTCTTCCTACGTGTACATTCCAGGTTCTTAGGAACCCACTGTGTGGGACAGGACCAAAGCTTTCAATCCCAGGTGTGCACAATTTCCTAATGCCATGGGGAGCCATTTCTGTTTGAATGCCTAAACCAGGATGGTTCTGATTCATTAAGCATAATATTATGTTTGTTAGTATTCAACAGCTAATAGGTATTGCTGTTTATATTGATAATAATTCACAGCTTCTGCTGAAGCACATTCCTGTAATTTCTGCTACATGGGAATTAGAAGTGGGAAGATTGTGGTTCCAGGATATCCTAGGCAGTTAGTTAGCAAAATCAAACTGGGTATAATGGCACAGCCCTGTAATCCTAGCTATGTAGGAGGTGGAATTAGGAGGATTGTGGTTTGAGGCCAGTTTGGACATACATGCAAGACCCCTTCCCAACCAATAGCTTGGGCATGGTGAGGCACACCTATCATCCCAGCTGTAGTGTTAGGATTACAGGGGTGAGCCACTGGTGTCCAGCCATGGGTGTGTATGTGTGTATGTGTGTGTGGGGGGGGGGGGGTTCTAACACTGTATTCTGAATCTGCATTCGCTTCATCCAATGAGATCTCTAGATTTAGCTTCATTTTCTGAGTGGTACCCCAGATGCACATTTGGGGTGCATGGAAATCTGTTGGACACTGTTGAGAGCCAGAGCCCCAAGGAGAGATATTCTCCATCTGTCCTTGACAAACAGCCCCCAGTGATCCCCTAGGGACCTACAACTCTTGAGCCTTTCTTCCCTTTTTTTTCCCTCTCCCTCCCAATGTAATATGTACTTCTTTGCTGTCTTAATATTCTCTCCTCTGACCTCTTGTATTTTGTGTACCAGTCCTAAGACTTGAACTAAGGGCCCTGTGCCCTTTTTGACTTATACACTCAAAACTGGGCACTCTACTACTTGAGTCACATTTCCACTTTTGCCTTTTTTTTTTTTTTTTGGTCCGGTTGTGGGGCCTGAACTCTGGGCCTGAGCACTATCCCTCAGCTCTTCAGCTCAAGGCTAGTGCCCTACCACCTGAGCCACAGCGCCACTTCCGGCTTTTTTTCTTTTTTTATTTGCTTATGTGGTGCTGAGGAATCAAACCCAGGGCCTCAGGCATGCAAGGCAAGCGCTCTACCACTGAGCCAACTTCCCAGCCCTCCACTTCTGGCTTTTTAACAACTAATTGGATATACAAGTCCCACAGACTTGTCTGACAGCTAGCTTCAAACCTTGATCCTCAGATCTCAGCTTTTTAAGAACCTAGGATTACAGATGTAAGCCACCAGTGCTCTGCTAACGTTGAATATTTGAGTATTTCCAGTGGTCCCTCTGTCTGTGAGTGGTTCCAGATCTCCCCAGACACCTAGATCTGCAGGTGCTCACGTCTCTTCCGTCTGATGGCAGCGTATTTGCATGTAACTTACACATCATCTCCTGTATCCCCATATACTTCAAATCATCTCTAGATTAATTATAATACATACCTAGTCTAATGTAAATAGCAACTATATGGTATTGTTTAGGGATGAAGAAACCCTCTGTACATGTCCAGTGCAGATACAACCTTTCCCTCCAAGTAGTTTTTAACCTCTGGTTGGCTGAATCCACAGATAGGGAAGCAGTGGATCCTAAAGCTAGACCACATAGTAAGGAGGACATGTCCTATACAACTACAAAGCTCCAACGCTCCCATCTTAACCACGTTCCTTTATAGTTTTTGTGTATGCCACTCCAGCTTCTAGTATGGGAGCATGGATTTCATTTAGTTGTCATAGCTCTAAAATTAATCTATTTTCATCAAGCATCATTGACAATGATCTGTTTTGAAAAGTGCAGATCTGTATTTTGTAGTCCACTGCCTAATTTGGATGGGTAGGATTTTCTTAGGGTTTAGATTTGGGTCAATATTTCCGAGCCAGGTGCTAGTGGCTCATGCCTGCAATCTTTGCTACTCAGGAGGCTGAGATTTGAGGATCACAGTTTAAAGCTAGCCTAGGCAAGAAAGTCCATGAGACTCATCTTCAGTTAGCCACCAAAAAGCCAGAAGTGCCAGCCTTGAACAAAAAAAGCTCAGGAACAGCATCCATGTCCTGAGTTCAAGCCCCAGGAATAGCGCGTGCGTGTGCACACACACACACACACACACACACACACACACACACAAATGTATTTCCACACTGGAAGACACATGGGTGGTGCATTCTTCATTACTTTCTAAGTAGTTTTGTTCTGACTCAGACACGGAAAGGAATGACATTTAAAAGGCCAAAAATAAAAGGAGTTTCAAAGCCATTGAGGAGATGCAAATCCTCCAAATGGGTAAGGGTAGTGTTCGACCTGAGGCCAGGAGATGACAAAGGGTCACCCAGGAAACTAGTGCATATCTGCCCCCGCCCTGCCCCCCCCACAGGAACAGCACCCTTCTCTGAGGTCCAGGGGACTCTTCTGGTCCTGAGCTATGGGCTAGAAAGAGCAGTCCAGTAGCTCCCTCTAGTGGTTCAATGTCACTTCACCTGTTTACTCAGAATAGAACACATAAGCAAGACAAAAGTTAAAAGAAACCTCTGGATTATTCTCAGGAGAGGAACACAAAGGTTCAGTGCCTATGTGCATCTGATCTTATAAAATAATATTTATTGAAGTGAAAAAAAGTAACCTCTGCTGACTCACTCCTACTACTCCCAGCTACTCAGAAGGCCGAGATCTACATATCACAGATGGAAGCTAGCCAGCTAAGACAGGAAAGTCCCTGAGATTCTTATCTCTAATTAGCCACCAAAAAAGCTGGAAGTGGAGCTGTGGCTCAAGTTGCAGAACATTAGCTTCAATGAAAAAGCTGAGGGACCTAACATTGCTCAAATACCTGCCCCCATAAAAAAAATAGAAAAAAATCATAGTGCTAGACTAGATACCATCCCACAGGCCCCCAGACAAGCCAGCTGTGGGCCTGTCCTTGTCTGCTGGAGAAGGAATCATTGAAAATGATCAAGGCCCTTTGGGAATGTCCAGTGTCTTGTCAGTGTGCTGAGTTTATGACACCGATCCCAAGAAACTTATGATCAGCCATATATATGTTTGGACACAAATGGTAAAATGTGCAAGAGAAGGGTGGGACATTGAGAGAGTGAGGCAGTTTTTACTTTTTTCCTTCCAACAAAGACATGGAAGCCCTGGTTAACTCCTGCAGGCTGAGTTCCCAGGGCCTGGGGTTCAGCCCTGCCGACATCCACACCTGGTCTTACCATGGGGTTTCACGATGGGCAGTAACTCCATGCAGACATTCCTAGTGGCAAAAAAGTTCGTCTTCAGCGTCACTTCAGCTTGAATGTCAAAGGGCGTTGGGTCATCCGCTTTCAAAGAGAAAGCCACACATTTTTCATAAAATTATAGTGAAATCAACAATCCTGTCACATAACTAATTAAAGGAGAAACAAGCTAACTTTCAAACAACTTTAAACCAGGAATTGGTGGTTCTCAAGGACATCACCTGACAAGTCTGCAGGTCACTGGGAAGGTCATAGCTGTCCAGCCATGATGCAGGAGAACTTAGAGCTTACAGCTTCTCAAACCTGGGCATAGGTGGCTTGTGTAATGTGTGCTAATTGCAGGTGTGTGTGAGAGAGAGAGTACTGGGGCTTGACCTCAGGGCCTTGAGTTCTTGCTTTCCCCCCTCTAAGCTGGCGCACCACCACTTGAGCCCACATCTCCACATCCAGCTTTTTGCTGGTAAATCGGAGATAAGCATGTCTCACAATTGTCTGCCTTGGTTGACTTTGAACTTGGGATCCTCAGATCTCAGCTTCCCGAGGAGGAGCTCTGCTTCCAGGCATGAGCCACTGGAGCTCAGCATCAGATGCTGAGATGGGGGTCTTCCTGTGCAGCCCAGGCAAGTGTGTGCCCGAGCTGCTGCGTGGACAGTGCGTGTCTGGCCTTGGACATCCGGGGCCCCCCTGAACAGGGGGCACACAGAGGGTTCCTAACACCTGTTGCCGAGGAAGTGCGGTATTAATCCGCCAAACTTCTCAGCCAAAGGCAGAAAGCTGCTGGGCGTGGGGTGGGCGGGAGGAACTCGCCCCTCCCTCTCTGGGCTCCCCAAAGCCCTCAGACCGAGTTGGAGGCGTTTTTTTGGGGGGGGGGGGAAGAATCCTGGTGTCCGGAGGGCCCAGGACAGAGGAGATGGAGACCTGTCCCCCATCCTTCCTTTTACCCTATCCATGAAGCTGGCGTGCGCATCACTGTATATTATATTCCCAGCACGCTCCACGCTCGGCAACTTTCTCAGTGGAGCATTCGGTTAGGAATGAGCCATCTCTTGGGATGTCCTTCCCCCCTTCCCGGCCCCCCAAGAAAGATGCATCTGGAAAGTACAGCCCCCTGGAGGAAGGAGCCGAGCCCGCTTCCCGACGCGCCCCCCTCAGCCCCGTCCTGAGCGGCTCCGACGCGCGAGTGGGTGCCGAGTCCCGGGGTCGCGCTTCCGGCCTGGGCAGCGGTGCGGGAAGGCGCTATGAATGCGCCCTTGTTCCGCGCACGGCGCCAGCCCAGAGTGAGTTGGGAGACTCGGCGTTCAGCCACGGCCCGAGAAAGTTCCGGGAGGGCCCGGGGCGGGGCACAGGCCCCCACAGGCCGCAGGCGGGAGCGGCAGGCAGGCGGGGCGCTGCGCTCAGCGATCCACGGGAAGCCGAGTCCCGCCCGGCCCGGCCCGCGGGGGATGGGGGGAGGGAGAATGGGCGCATCCCCACCGAACGGTCGGTGCCGCCCGGGACTCGCTACCCTTCACCCAGGGACCCCCTCCCCGGCCCCACACCTACTCTTGAAGGCGATGCCCGCGTTATTGACCAGCACGTTGAGCCCCCCGTACTCCTTGAGCAGGAAGTCGCGCAGGGCGCGGATGCTCTGCGGGTCGTCGATGTCCAGCGGGTGGAAGCGCGGGCTCAGGCCCTCGGCCTGCAGCTGCTGCACGGCCGCCCGGCCCCGCGGCTCGTCCCGCGCCGTGAGCACCACGTCCCCGGAGAACTGGCGGCACAGCTCGCGCGTGATGGCGAAGCCGATGCCCTTGTTGGCTCCGGTCACCAGCGCCACGCGGCTGCAGGACGACATGGCAGGGCGGGCGCGCGGCCGGCTGGGCGGCCGCCGGACCCCGGGGTGGGGGCGCCCTGCGGGGTGCGTGTGGGGAGTCCCGCCGGGCTCCGAGCAGCCGCACCGGGAGAGCCAAGTTCTGAGAGGCAGCGCGAACCAGGCCGCGGGTGTCGGTCCCGCCCCAGCGAGGAGGGGCCGTGGGCTCCCCGAGGTTTCGGAACGCCCCGACGCCGGCCGGGCTGCCCCCTCCCTGGGCTGCTGCTGCGGGCTTGGTCCGGGCGCGAGCTGGGACGCACCCCCACCCCCAGGCGGCGGCCGATGCCGAGAATGGGTCGGCCAGGGGCCTGACTGAAGCAGCCAGCGAGGGAGAAAGCGCGCCGAGTAACTCTTGGACGTGAGCCTGTTATTTGCTACCAAATGCCCGTGCTCGCCTTTGCCAAGCCAAGGCTTCCGCGGCCCCCATCCGGACGCACTGCGGGAAGGTCACACGAGGTCTGCCTGCAGCTCGGGCCCGACGACGCCCGCGGCACGGCGAGGTCGGCCCGGGGCTGGCCGGGGCTGGATCCTCTCCGCAAGAAGCCTCAGAACGACGCCTGTCATCTCAGCCCTTGGATCCGAGCGTGTGCCATTAACGATTTTGACATCTAGGGACAATTACGTTCTCAGCGTGACTCAGTTTCTCCCCAGCCGAGTCCCTGGCTGCCTGGACTCGGCCTCCTAGCCAGTCGGGACCCGAGTGCCTTCCTGGAAATCGTTGCTCTTCATGTGGTCGTGCTGGCCTCTGCTCCGTCCATGACCGTGTTTATTTTTCTGAGATGGAGTCTCTGTGATGCCCAGATTGGATTTGAATTCTTTGGTTCAAACAGTCCTCTTATATCTAGACTGGCATGGTGGCTGGTGCCTGTAATCACAGCTACTAGAGAGGCTGCGGTAGGATGATCACATTTATTTATGTATTTACTTTAATTTTGAGACAGGGTCTCTATATGTTGCCCAAGCTTGTGGCTAAGGTAAGATCCTCCTCAAGCAAAGAAGGTAGCCAGGCTACCCCAGTGGCTCATGCCTGTCATCCTAGCTATTCAGCAGGACAAGATCTGAGAATTGCAGTTAGAAGCCAGCCTGGGCAGGAAAGTCTGTGAGACTTTTATCTTCAATAAACAACCAAAAAGCCAAAAATGGAACTGTGGCTCAAATGGTAGAAGGCTGGCCTTCATAATAATTTAAAAAAAAAAAAAAAGGGACAGCACTCAGGCCCCAAGTTCAAACCCCAGTACTGGCACACATACAAAAAAAATTTCCTAATCTCATGACCTCAATAATTAGTGTGCAAATCATAGCGCAATTCTTTGTTATGGTGACAGAAAAACATCAACAATTATCTCCATCGAAATCTGGGACATCTGGCTACCCTATCCTTGTCTACTAAGCCAATATAAATCACAGACTAGGGAACTGTGAACAGTAAAGAGAACAGAGTTATGAAAATGGATGGCCTTGCAAACAAACCCAACAGACTACGTCTATATATACTGCTTTATTTTTAGAACATCTTTCAGCCAAATGTCCATGCAAGCTTGAATTTGGGAAAAGGCAAGTTTAACACATCTTGTTACTTATAGCTGCAATCTCATCTTTATAACAACCCTCCAAAAAAGTAACAAAAATCCCACAGCTCCCAGTAACAAATATCATTTATCAAAGCACTGGTGTGTTAAAACTTTAAGGAAGTTGCTCCTTGATCTGCTGACTGGCCTCTACATAAAAAGATTAAGAAGTGGATGATGGGAGGAATTATAATGGGTAAAACTATTGTATATTTTACATTGTTAAAAAATAAAATAAGCCGGGCACCGGTGGCTCACGCCTGTAGTCCTAGCTACTCAGGAGGCTGAGATCTGAGGATCAAGATTCAAAGCCAGCCTTGGCAAAAAAGTCCATGAGACTCTTATCTCCAATTAACCACCAGAAACCGGAAGTGGCACTGTCCCTCAGGCCCAGAGTTCAAGACCCATGACTGACAAATAAAAAATAAAATAAAAGGTAGGCACTGGTGGCTCATGCCTATAATCCTAGCTACTCAGAGGCTGAGATCTAAGGATTACAGTTCAAAGCCAGCCTGGGCAGGAAAGTCTGTGAGACTCTTATCTGGGCCATGGGCACTGGCGCTTAGCTCTTTGGCTCAAGGCTAGTGCTCTACCACTTGAGCCACAGCACCACTTCCAGCTTTTTCTACTTATGTGGTGCTGAGGAATTGAACCCAGGACTTCATGCATGCAAGGCAAGCACTCTACCACTAAGCTACCTTTTTGTTTGTTTTTGCCTTCCCCCTCCCCATCCTGGGGCTTGAGCTCAGGGCCTAGGCACTGTCTCTGAGCTTCTTTTTTCTCAAGGCTAGCAATCTATCACTTGAGCCATAGCGTCACTTCCAGCTTTTTTCTATTTATGTGGTACTGAGGAACCCAGGGCTTCATGCCTGCTAGGCAAGTGCTCTACCACTGCCCCCGTGAGCTGTGGTTCTTGAAAGACAAAAGAGAAGTGGTTTGGAGCTGACACAGGTTGTTGTGGTGATAAGGGAGTGCTCCTCCCCCAAAACATGCACATCAGTTTTCCAGGGCCTTCTAGTGTTGCTTTGCAGATGTGATTAAGGATTTTTTCCTCTCCCTTCCCTTCCCTTCTTTACCCTCCCTTTTCTTCTTTCTTCCTTCTTTTTCTTTCTTTTTTCTTGAAACAAAAAACTGGCAATCCTTCTACCTCCTCAGTAGCTGGGATTATAACTCTGAACCACCTAGTGCGCAGCTGTGATTGAGGCTCTTGATGTGGAGAGGGTAGCCTGGGCTGCCAGGTGCATCTGGCATAATACCAGGGGTCCTTATATGAGACGCAGGAAATGTGACGGAAGCAAAGGTCAGGTGCTACTCTCTTGCTTTGGTGCTGGAGAAAGTGACCATGAGCCAGGAATGCAGGTGGCCTTGACAGGTTGAATCCTTTCCTGCAGCCTACAGGGGGGGGGGGGGCAATGGCCTTGTCCCTAGGACTTCTGCCTTCAAGAGCTGTAAGGTAATATATGCGTGATCAGCCTCTGAGTTGGTGGTGATTTGTTGTGGCAGCTATCAGAAATGACCCAAGCTGCGGGGCACCGGTAGCTCACGCCTGTAATCCTAACTACTCAGGAGGCTGAGATCTGAGGATCGTGGTTCAAAGCCAGCTGGGGCAGGAAAGTCCATGATATTCTTATCTCCAATAAACCACTCGAAAACCAGAAGTGACACTGTGGCTCAAGTGATAGATCGCTAGCCTTGAGCTGAAGAGCTGAAGGACAGTGTTCAGACCCAGAGTTCAAGCCCCACAACTGATCAAAAAAAAATAAAAGAAATGATCCAAGTTATCCGGGTGGATTCCCACCCCAAGTACAAGACCAAGTTCAGGGCTGAAGAAAAAGCACCTGTGACGCATACCCAGTACAGCTTTACACCAAGAGGCTGGTGGGGCTGGGAAGGTGGTTCAGTGATGTGGTGAGCAAATCTTTAGAAAGGGTGTGGCTTGAGGAGGGAAAAATTTGAGTAGGTTTCTGTGGTGGAGGGAGAAGGAAGTAAAAGGAGGAAACAGACAAGCCTCAGTGGCTCAAGCCTCTCATCCCAGCTTCAACACCATCCTAACTCCATGAAAACCTGAACCACAGGACCTGCGTCAGTGGAGAGGACACGTGCAGGACCAGATGCAAACCCTCCCTGTGCCCACAGCCACGTGCTTGTGTTTGGAATAGTGAGGGCGCTGCTGGTTCTTAGTTAATGGGATGTGGTGCTTCTTTCTCTTCTCTTTTCCTTTGTCGTTGTTGTTGTTGTGCTGGTACTGGAGTTGAACTCCAGTACACAGCCTGGGCAGTGTCCCTTGGCTTTTTTGCTCACTTGAGCTGTAATGCCCAGAGACTTGAAGCGCCTAAAAAGACCACCAGAGACCAAAGATCAATGCAAGCGGCAATGAGTCGTTTATTGACGAGCTCAAGCACGGACCCCTCTGTGCACTGATGTCCGAGTGCAGGGAGCGGCCCCTAGCACAGGGTTACAGCACCTTATATGTTCTTTGGTAGGGGTAAGGCCTCAGTATGTATTGGCAACGAATCAATACACCATGCGGGAAATTTAAATCATAATTCTAGCGGATGATTGGCACTGTACAAAGCGGGCTAATAATTGGTCAGCCTTAGCGAGCTATTGTGCTCTAAACTAATTAGACAGTACTTCTAGGGTAATTTAGGAGAAGTGGTTGCCAGATGGCCACTATCTCTGACCCTGACCCGGGGGAAGTGGTTGCCGGGCAGCAACTATCTCCCATCCTAGGCCCAGAGAAAGTGGTCTGGAATGTATCAGGTACTTTGTCAGGTACTCCCTGCCAGAGGGTCGTTAATTTCAGCTCCAGATCCAGGAGTGTCAGGGGCTCAAGGGCAGGTAGAAGAGCAGCTGCACTCTTCAAGGTTTAGCAAGCAGAAAGGCAAGTTAAAGAAAGTACAAAATGGTAAATACCGGTCTAATACAAAATGGCAAATACAGGTCTATCTGGTTATATATATCTCACGCTTCTCAGAGCCACAGGTCCACTTCTAGATTTTTGCTGGTTAATTGGAGATAAGAGTCTCAGAGACTTTCCTGCCCTGACTGGCTTTGAACCTTGATCCTCAGATCCTCCTCCCAAGTAGCTAGGATTACAAACACAAGTCACGAATGCCTAGCCTAGTGCTTCTCAAATGGACTTTTCTCTCACTTAGTGAAATTATTGTCCTTTTGGGTTTCCTGAATCATTAGAGTGAGATCCAAAGCCTTTCCCTGGAACACAGTACCATCAGGGTCCTTCTCTCTGGAAAGCCTGTGGACTGGGCTTCCACAGTTCTTCCTTCCCCTGCTTCCATGCAGTCAAGAATAGGGAACCTGTGACAGCACGTATGTTTAGGAGGAAAATGACAGAGCAGGGGAAACTCCCCGCCCCCATGGAGCTGGTCTTGCTCTGTGTCTTGCTCACTGTGTGATCTTGGATGAGTTTCCCAATTGCTCAGTGTGTCAGTGTGGCTCATCTGTAAGGTGTGAACAATTATAGTGCTAACTCTTAGGATTGCTGCTGGTTAAACAAGTTCAGATTGTCAAAGCCCAGGGAGGTATTGTCAGATGGTAAGAGGACATATGCCATCTGCTATTGTATTCTTCTGCAAAGGAACAGAGAAGCCCCTAGACCTATCTATTTCCTTCTGTACAACCATCTATTGAAGCCCTTTTGGATACACAGCTCTGCCAGGCACAGTCATAACACTTGCCAGAGGCAGATAACAACACAGGTAGAGAAGGAAGGAGCAAGAACCTGTGCAGAGCCTTACCTATGAGCGCCCGTCTGGTTAGAAGACTTGCTGGGGGCAGGTCTGGGCAGGAATGAGGCCCATTGTCATTTAGGAAGGAAGATGAAGATCAGGTTCATGAGTCAACAGAAGGGAACAGACAGTCAGGCGCCAGTGGCTCACACCTGTAATCTTAGCTACTCTGGAGGCTGAGATCTGAGGATCACGGTTCAAAGCCAGCCCCGGCAACAGCTCTGGCAGAAAAGTCCTTGTTAACCTTCAAAAACCAAAAGTGAAGCTCAAAGTGGGACAGCACCCAGGCCCTGAGTTCAAGCCCCATCACCAACAATACAAACAGACAAACACCCAGAAGAGAACAGACAGCTTGGTTTCTCTCTCTTTCCTGCCCTTCCCAGGGACAGATCGACCACAGAGAGTGTACCAGGGTCAGGACAATGGGGCCATGAGCGCTGTAGAGGTGGCAGAGTGCTGGTGGTGTCACCCCCCTGAGCTGTCACCCTATGCGCTGTGCCCTATGCCTTACTGCTCAGAATGTGGCTAACACCTCAGAAGGCTTAAGCAGGCCGGACAAGCAGATATGTAACTCTTCTTCAGGTCACCATGGTGACTGTCCCTCTGGTACCCTGGAATTGTTTTCTGGCCTTTAGGTTCAGATATTCTCCCTGCCATGGTAGCCTGAGATCATGGGCAAGTTGTCTAAAAGCTGGGTTCCTGGCCCTGAGGAAAATTAGCCAAGTCTATGCTGGTGTGAAGAAGGGATCCTGGCAGACTTGGGGTGGGCATGGGGGTCTTCAGTACCTGTTGGGAGCTGACAGTAAAGCTCAAAGGTCATCTTGACCCCTGTGCTCACTTGAAGGCACATACAAGAAACTAGCTTACTTAAATAACACCAGGTGTCCGGGATTGCTTTGCTATGTCGACAGAGTTTGTTTTACTTTCTACCAGTTGACCTTGTCTTTTTTTTTTTTTCCTCATCCTCGCCCCCTAATTCAGGATTCCTCTTCGTTGCCGGCAGGCTCCGGCAAGTACTGATCAGGCTGGGGGAAGGATCTGAACCTAAAAAATGTGGGTCTTAGCCAGGCAGCAGTGGTTCACACCTTTCAGCTTACCTACTCAGGAAGCTGAGGATCATGGTTTGAAGTCAGTTTGGGCAGGAAAATCTGTGAGACTTGTATCTCGAATAAACTACTAAAAAAAGCTGGAAATGGAGCTGTGGCTCAAGGAGTAGAGTGCTAGCTTTGAGCAAAAAAGCTCAGGAACAGCATCCAGGCCTTGAGTCCAAGCCCTAGGATGTGTCCATGAGACTTGTATCTCCAATTAACCACCAAAAAGCCAGCAGTGGAACTGTGTAGTAAGTAGTAGAGCACCAACCTTGAGCAAAAAAGCTCAGGGACAGCACCCAGGCCCTGATTCAAGCCCTAGAAAAGTCAGACATACCATACATACCAAGAAGAAGAAGAAGAAGAAAAAAAAAAGAAATCTGGGACTTTAGGACCGTGTCACTGCTTGTTCCAAAACCTATTTGTTAATTTTTTTATCATAATTATTAAGGTGATGTACAGTGGAGGAGTTACATTTACTGTTTGTTTTTTTCTTTTGATCGGTTGAGGGGCCTGAACTCTGGGCCTGAGCACTGTCCCTCAGCTCTTCAGCTCAAGGCTAGCGTTCTACCACTTGAGCCACTTTCCTAGCCCCTTACTGTTTCATTTTTAATCTTAGTTTGGACCAATATTGCCGCTGGTAGAAAATGCCATTCCATACATTTCTGGTGATTTTAATGTGGTGCTGTCTCCTGAGAGCAAGAAGGCCCCATCTGCTGAAATAAAAAATGTGCCTCTTGCTGGGCGCTGGTGGCTCATGCCTGTAATCCTAGCTACTCAGGAGGCAGAGATCTGAGGATCAAGGTTTAAAGCCAGCATGGGCTGGAGTCTGTGAGATTCTTATCTCCAATTAACCACCAGAAAACTGGAAGTGGTGCTGTGGCTTAAGTGGTAGAGCACTAGCCTAGAGCTGAATTGCTCAGGGACAGGGTCTAGACCCAGAGTTCAAGCCCCATGACCGACAAAAAAAAAAAAAAAGTAGTTCTTTTCTAGAAAGGGGAATTATCATACAGATACTCTCCCATAGGGGGACATAGCAGGATAAATATGTTTTGTTTTGTTTTTTTGTCAGTCATGGGGTTTGAACTCTGGGCTTGGGCGCTGTCCCTGCGCTCTTCAGCTCAAGGCAAGCACTCTACCACTTGAGCCACAGTGCCACTTCTGGTTTTCTGGTGGTTTATTGCAGATGAGTCTTACAGGGGGCTGGGAAGGTGGTTCAGCCTTGCATGCATGAGGCCCTGGGTTCAATTCCTCAGCACCACATAAGCAAAAAAAGAAAAAGCCGGAAGTGGTGCTGTGGCTCAAGTGGTAGAGTGCTAGCCTTGAGCTGAATAGCTGAGGGACAGTGCCCAGGCCTAGAGTTCAGGCCCCACGACTGGGCCAAAAAAAAAAAAAAAAAAGAGTCTCATAGACTTTCATGCCTGGGCTGGTTTTGAACCGCGATCCTCAGATCTCAGTCTCCTGAGTGTAAGGTCCGCTCCTGGATGGCGAGCAGACTCCACCCTCCTCGCAGCAAAGTCTCCACCCAGTACCTGCGTTACCTAGGCAACTGGGACACCTGGAAGAGGTCACGTCTGCATCTGCTGAGGTCACATCTGAATTTGATGTGGCCACACCTTTCCCCACCCATACCCTACATAAGGGCTAGCCCAGGCCCAGACCCTCCCTTTTTAGCTCTTGCTGCTCTTCTCTTGCTCTCTTGCTGCCCCCTTTTTTCTCTCTCTGTTCGTTTCTAGCTCTTGCTGCTCTTTTCTTGTTCTCTTGCTCTCTCTCTTTCCCAGCCACGTGGAGTGCCAACCTTGCCTGGTCCCAGCAGGTCTACCCCTTACCTGAATACCACGTGAGTGCTTCTGTTCTTACCCCTCTCTCTGCTCTTTTCTCTCTCTTTCCTCTCTTCCCAGCTCTCTCTCATTCCCAGGCCTTTCCCAGCCGCGTGGAGTGCCAACCTTGCCTGGTCCCAGCAGGTCTACTGAATAAACCCCTTATCTGAATACCACGTGCGTGCTGGTGCAGTTCTTACTCGGCTTCCTCTTTTTAAAAACCTAACATAAATGGTGCCGTGACTCGGATAAAGGCTTAAAGTCAGGATAGCTGGGATTTCTCTGTTTTTTTCTTCTTTTTCTTTTTTTTGTTCTTCCCTTTTTGCTCTGAGGAATACCTGCAGTTCTGACGGCCTTTTGCAAACCAGTCTGTCTGCGGCGGAATCAACGCATCGATACCATTGCTGCCTTCACATCCATGTCCACACTTCTCTACTCTGGTGAGTGAAACTACTCTACGGCTCTCTGTTGCTCAGTCTCTGTCCAGACGTGGCGCCACGCCAGAGAGCTCCTACGGTCTTTAGCTGAAAGGCGGTCACCTCTGAAGCCGAGGACGCTTGGCTTTGGGGGCTTGGCCATTTCTCTCTAGAGGGCTCTGGGGGAATTCGGGACGCCGCTTCTGCCTGGTCAGCTCTCCTTCACTCACCAGACTGACTCTACTCATTTAATGGGGTGCTGTGAATCACGCCTGAGCCGTGAAACCCCTTTGAAATGCCTCCCGCGCTCCCTGGAAAGCCAGAGAGCCTCATTTTTATGCCATTCTCAGAAGTACACAGTTTTTGCTACTGCAATGGTAAATGATCAGAAGTCTGTTTACTTTCGGGCTCTCTTTGCTTCTCTCTCTGCCATTCATGTCCAACTTTCCCTATCTCTCCCTTTCTCTTTTCTACAACTTTTTGGCTTGTGCCTTGAAGAGTGCGACGCAGGCTGGGTCCCAGGGACCCCCCTCTAGGTTCCCTCTCAAAGGCTAGCCAATGTTGGCTTAAATCTATTCAGGCTTTCTTTGCATTCTTTCAGAAATTCTCCATCTTGAATCCGCCATCTTGGCCACGTGGTGGGTTAAGGGTTTGGCCCCATCTGACCCTTAACCTTCCACTAAGTTTACTACTCCATCTATTCTAAGGTGCCTTGCTAACAAGTTGCTGTTTTCACAGGCCCTAGTAACTGAGGCCCAACCATCTGATGTGCTTTGTTAGCAAAGATGTCTAAATGTTGTCAAAATTTTAGGTTTTGAGTTTTGCCGTTTTTGTTTTGTGTTGTGTATTCTACTACTGACTACATGGTTCTAAAATACTGGGCATATCTGTGCTAAAATTCTCATCACATCTAATGAGTTTTGTCATTTCAAAATATTTGTTGGCAATTCTTGATAAGAACCAGGTAAGCTCTACTTATTCTACTTGATCTCCTTGTTGCTTTAATTGGAAATAATAAAGGGCTTTTGTGGCAAAGATTTCAGTTCAAAGCCAGCTCGGGCTAAAAAATCCCTAAGACTCCGTCTCCCAGCTAAACTCTGCAAGTGGTACTATAACTCAGTGTGGCAGAGTGCTAGCCTTGAGCAGAAGTGCTCAGGGACAGTGCCCAGGCCTTGAGTTCAAACCTCCCTAAATACTAGTGGTACTATAACTCAAAGTGGTTCAGTGCTAGCCTTGAGCGGAAGCGCTCAGGGACAGTGCCCAGGCCTTGAGTTCAAATCTTGAATACCAACTGGGACAAGCCATCCCAGCAACGAGCACCTAGACTCAGCCAGTCTAGGGAACAAGGGAACGTTGAAAGGAGTAAGAGGAGATGATGTCACATCAGCTACTTTGTGCCTGCCCTTTCAAAATTAACCTGAGCCGGGAGGTCAGTAGAAGTAAGAAGCCTGCCCATCCAATGTCTATACCTGTCTACCTATTAACTGAACAGGGATTTATATTCTTGCCTTTGTCACCTGAATTCTCTACCTAGTCGCCAGATGTCAGAAGTAACTAGGGACATTTCTACCAACATTTTCAGCCCCAAGTCCTTCCTCTTGCCATTTATTTGCTCTCTAGTATTTTTTTTTCCAGCCCCTCAATGCTCATGAGACTTCTCCAGATTTCATCCAAGGACTCACGCAACCAAGGGACAGCTGCTGTTCACTGCCTTCTCTGGGAGGAGACCAAATTCCAGCCTTTTACCCCTATTGTCGACGCCCCTTGTCAGCAGGAAGTAGCCAGAGAGAATCCTCGCCCTATTTCATGATTATTAAAAGGCTGGAATGTAAGGTCCGCTCCTGGATGGCGAGCAGACTCCACCCTCCTCGCAGCAAAGTCTCCACCCAGTACCTGCGTTACCTAGGCAACTGGGACACCTGGAAGAGGTCACGTCTGCATCTGCTGAGGTCACATCTGAATTTGATGTGGCCACACCTTTCCCCACCCATACCCTACATAAGGGCTAGCCCAGGCCCAGACCCTCCCTTTTTAGCTCTTGCTGCTCTTCTCTTGCTCTCTTGCTGCCCCCTTTTTTCTCTCTCTGTTCGTTTCTAGCTCTTGCTGCTCTTTTCTTGTTCTCTTGCTCTCTCTCTTTCCCAGCCACGTGGAGTGCCAACCTTGCCTGGTCCCAGCAGGTCTACCCCTTACCTGAATACCACGTGAGTGCTTCTGTTCTTACCCCTCTCTCTGCTCTTTTCTCTCTCTTTCCTCTCTTCCCAGCTCTCTCTCATTCCCAGGCCTTTCCCAGCCGCGTGGAGTGCCAACCTTGCCTGGTCCCAGCAGGTCTACTGAATAAACCCCTTATCTGAATACCACGTGCGTGCTGGTGCAGTTCTTACTCGGCTTCCTCTTTTTAAAAACCTAACACTGAGTAGCTAGGATTACAGGCATGAGCCACCGGCGCCTGGCAAATATGTATTTTATTTATTTATTTTATTTATTTTTTGCCGGTCATGGGGCGTGAACTCTGGGTCTGGGCGCTGTCCCTCAGCTCTTCAGCTCAAGGCTAGCGCTCTACCACTGGAGCCACAGTGCCACTTCTGGCTTTTTTCTTTTTGCTTATGTGGTGCTGAGAAATCGAACCCAGGGCCTCATGCTTGCAAGGCATGCACTCTACCGCTGAGCTACCTTCCCAGCCACAAATATGTATTTTAAAATGTGGTTCCAAGCCAGGTTGCTGAAGCGGTCATAAGTTAATCAGCAACATTTACAATGGTTATCATTTTTAAGTGATAAAGTAAAACTTTAATATTAATGAGTGTTGGAACACCCTACTCATTTAGACTTCCTCTGTAAACTTCCTCTTAACTGTTTAGGCTTCATGGTGGGAGCAGTATTTGCTGCTAGACAGTGCTCTCTAGTGGTGTAGTGGCTACACTTACTGGTATATGAACCAGCTGAAGACAATTTTTTTTTTCTCCACCCCCCTCTATGGCTAATACACCATCTTCCCTTCCAAACCCAAATAAACGGGCCTCTGCTCCGTTAGTCTGTCACTGAGAGTGGCTGTCTGGCAAAATCGCTGCTCTCTCTCTCCCCACCCCCCAAAATCCCATAATAAAAACAAACCAGTCCTTTCTTTGTCTTGGGACTCAGACAATGATCCAATCATTTTGCTTTCCTGAGTGCATCCACTTCAAAATCTGGATTCTTAATTTCCCCTCTAGGAGACAGCAGAAGAGAAATCCCTCTCTCTCACCTTTTCCAATAGCACTCTATCCAATTACTCATACACTCACTTTTCAATACCTTCATTAGGCCACATCTTCTTTTTAAATGTCTTCCAGTTAAAAGTGCTGCCTCCAAGCCAGGCGCCTGGTGGCTCACACCTGTAATCCTAGCTACTCAGAAGGCTGAGATCTGAGGATTGTGGTTCAAAGCTAGCTGGGGCAGGAAAGTCCATGAGACTCCTATCTCCAATAAACGACTCGGAAAATGGAAAGTGGCACTGTGGCTCCAGTGGTAGAGCGCTAGATTTGAACTGAATTGCTGAGGGACAGCGCCCAGGCCCAGAGTTCAAGCCCCATGACTGACAAAAAACAAACAAAAAGAGTGCTACCTCCTCCCCTTACAAACCTGTTCGGGGGGCCTCCCCCAATTCTCTCTACAGGCCCTGGAAGCTGTCACCTAAGAAGGGACAAGGGCCACATGATATTTTTTTTTAATCCCCACTCTTCCACCAAGCTTACATCTCTTCACCTTTCTAGGTATTAAAATATTCAATTCATAAACTAATGTGCCTCATCACCAAAGCTGATTTAAAGGTTTTCTATTCTTGTCATCAATGTTTAATCATGGAAATTTTGTTAAATTCTGTTTGTCAAAATTTTGCTTGGTATTGCCTACTGTTCTAACATTGACCACATGGTTTTATCATAATGAGCAAAATAATATCATTTTGCTGCTGGAAATCCCAAAAACTTATGGCGATGTTCTTTCTTTAAAAAAACAAAAACAAGCCGGGCGCTGGTGGCTCACACCTGTAATCCTAGCTACTCAGGAGGCTGAGATCTGAGGATCGTGGTTCAAAGCCAGCCCGGACAGGAGAGACCGTGAGACTCCTATCTCCAATAAACCACCAGAAAACCGGAAGTGGTGCTGTAGCTCAAGTGGTAGAGCGCTCGCCTTGAGCTGAAGAGCTGAGGGACAGCGCCCAGGCCCAGAGTTCAAGCCCCACGACCAACAAAACAAAAACAAAAACAAAAAAAAAAACAAGCTGGGCACTGGTGGCTCATGCCTGTAATCCTAGCTACTCAGGAGGCTGAGATCTGAGGATCACTGTTCAAAGCCAGCCTGGGCAAGAAAGTCTGTGAGACTCTTATCTCCAATAAAAACACTAGAAAACCAGAAATGGCATTGTAGCTCAAGTGGTAGAGTACTCGCCTTGAGCTGAAGAGCTGAAGGACAGCGTCCAGGCCCAGAGTTCAAGCCCAACAACCGATCAAAAAAATAATGAAATAATTAAAAAAAACCCGAGTGCACCTTAAAACTTTTGTACAGATGTATGTCTGTGTGTGTGTGTGAACATGTTCAACATAATCTCATTGTAATACATAAAAACTGTTATCATGGGAAGTGGCGCTGTAGCTCAAGTGGTAGAGCGCTCGCCTTGAGCTGAAGAGCTGAGGGACAGCGCCCAGGCCCAGAGTTCAAGCCCCACAGCCGACCAAAAAAAAAACAAAAAACAAAACTGTTATCCTGGTGTAAAAAGATATCTTCTTCTATTTTTTGGTACTGAAAAGATAGAGCCTATAAGTAAAGTTGGTATGTAATTAAGTTGGCTGTGATTTACATTAAAAACTAGCGTCTCATTTTTATGTTCCATCTGTGAAAGTAATTGTATAAACCAAAGTTCACTTAAGCGCTTATGTCAAGGGTCCTTCAAATGAAAGATTTACTAACTCAAATGACATTTTCTCAATTTAATATATAAGCTACTTTGGATACAGAGCTAAAAGGATACCAACTCCTGCAGAGCACATGGGCAGCAAAGATGGTGCTGGGAGAGAGTAGAGTGGGCAGAGCCCAATTTGCCTTCTGATCAGTGCCTAACCAGACCCTGAAAGTTTAGGTGCATGATAGGGTGTGACCTTGACAGTGATTGGTTCCTCTTGCTCCCTTGCCATGCCACCCGCCCTTTTTGGCTTTAAAAAGGGCTGCTCTCTGTTAATAAACGAGTTTTCTACCTGCTGGATTTGGCTCCCTGCCTTGTCTAATTGTCTCCCGGGCCGAGGGAGGCTGGGGACCGGGCTAGCGCTGCACTTACCTTTCCTCGGACCCTGTCATTCTTTCGTGGGACAGACGAAGACCCAACAAACTCCTGCATTTTTTATTGTAATCACAAAGCCCTACTGACACCTACAATGTCTTAGCCTCAGTATCCTAAAGCGTTATGTGCAACTAAAAGTAACTATATTTCTATTAGATCTCCTTGATGCTTTAATTGGAAGTAAAGGGGGGGAGGGGGCTTGTGGCAAAGACTCATTTGCTCTGAGGATTTCACTTCAAAGCCAGCCTTGGTGAAAAAAAAAATCCCTCTGAGGATCTATCTCCCAACTAATCAGCAAATAGCCAAGCTGGAAGCATGGCTCAACAATTAACCAGTCAACTGCTAGAAATGACCTTATGATTCAAAAGCTAGCCTTGAGTAGAGGTATTTAGGGACAGTGCCCAGGCCTTGAGTTCAAAGCCCATGAACAAGGTGGGGAAATAAGAGGAGATGATGTCACCTCAGGCACTTTGTGCCTGCCCTTTCAAAATTAACCAGAGCCAGGAGGTCAGGATATAAGTTAAGAGCTTGTCTATCTAATGGCTATACTGACTACCTTCTAACTGGACAGGAATTCTTGCCTTTGTTACCTGCTTTTTACAGCAAATGATCAAGACCTCTCACCCGACCCCTAACCACTCCAATCCAGCCCTAGCCTCTGACTGGTTATGGGCTCATGCTCCAAATGGAACTTTTCCGGCTTGTGCCCAGGTGTGTTTTCTTGTGTCATTCATATCAACCAGTCCTGCCACCTTGTCAGCCTTTTGCCTGATCTCACCTTTTTCAAGTTTCTCTCTAACAGGATAACAGCCCTCACTCAGGACCTGGGAGCAAGTCAAGCCATCCTGTTCACTGCAGGCAACCAGAGGCCTGGCTCACACTCCCCTGCCCAGTGCAGACCTGGACCCTGAAGACCCAGCACCAGTGACTCCTTGATGCTCCCATGCCAGCAGGAAGTAGCCAGAAAAGACCACAAAGTCCCTCCACCTTTATATTCCTTCAGGTTCCAAATGATGGGAATCTGCCTTGTTCTCATAACTCCATGTGACTCCTCTCTCAGCCCAATTCTTTTTATGTATCCAAAGATCCTATATGAAGGACTTGCCCGATCATTTTATGTATCTGAAGATGGACTATGAAGGATTGACCCCCACCCTTTGTCTCAGGCCCATACAGACCCCAGGCAAAATCCCAGGTATGTGTGAACTTCTTTGAAGTGCAGGCAGGGAAATCCACCTACGCCCAGCTGTACGCATCCCATTGTGGGCCCAACTGAAAGGCCCCCATCTTCTGATATAGTGGCTTTTCATTAACCTCTGCCTCCTTGCTCGACCTCCTATAAAAACCCAGCTCCTGTCCCAACTCTCTGGCACAACCTCCAAACCCACAGGAAGGTCTATGACCCTCTCTGTTCCTCATCAACAGTTCTTGTCTATTGATGATCAAGTCCGGCCTATTCCTTTTCCATGAGCCCATAACCAGTCAGAAGCTAGGGCTGGATTGGAGTAGTTATGGGCCTGGTAAGACCTTGATCATTTCCTATAAATAGCAGGCAACAAAGGCAAGAATGTAAATTCCTGTCTGAAAGATTAAAAATTAGAGTTACATTTTACAATTGCTAACTGCTGGTTTTGCTTCTGTAAACTTGCTTGTGCTAGCACTGACCCTTCCCCTCCCTGGAAATAAATAAAAAAGTTTGGGAGCCTAGATGTTGGCCCTGGGACAAGCTCTGTAGTCGTAAATAAAGAACTAACAAGTAAATTCTCCAGGTGGCCAAATGGGACCCAAGATAAGGAACAAAAAGTATGTTCCTCCACATTCCTGTGCAGAAATTCCTGGTTTAGGGGGCTCAAGATAAGGGCCATCTGGTGGGCTCTGCAGACTAGGCCAAATTGTTAATCAATCACAAACCTGTAACACTGTAAATCTCCTAACCTTTATCTCCCAGAGTGACTACCTCCGTCTGCACTAATTGTCTTATTGCAAAGAGTGTTATAAACTTCCCTGGGTAGTAAAAAAATAATTGCTAAAGTACATAGTGACCTTTTAAACGGGCCAATCCCAGGGACACCTGGTGTTATATGCTAATCCTGTGGTCTTTGTCTTTAAAAGTGCCTGTAACTGCTGGACGGGGCTTCCTGTCTGCCCTGGACAGAGAGCCCGTTGTGCAAACGCCAAATAAACTCCTCTTGATTATTGCAGCTGCTGGCTTGGAGTCTTGGTTCTTGGGATGCCCTCCTGTTGAAGAAAGTATCCCAGTGAGTCTGGGGTCTTTCACTGTCCAGTTAGAAGTTAGACAGATATGGACAAGCTTCTTAACTTCTTTCTTTTTTTTTTTTTTGGGGGGGGGGTCCTGGTTGTGGGGCCTAAACTCTGGGCCTGGGCGCTGTCCCTCAGCTCTTCAGCTCAAGCGTCACTTCCAGCTTTTTTCTTTTTGTTTATGTGGTGCTGAGGAATCGAACCCAGGGCCTCAGGCATGCAAGGCAAGTGATCTACCACTAAGCCACCTTCCCAGCCCATGAGTACATTTCTTATCAAGTGTTGTTGCCTCCTCCTTTGTTTCCTCTTCCCATCCCTTCCCATCTCTCCCACCCCCCCTCCCCTCCTCCCCACCCACCTCCCTGGCTGGTTAATTTTTTTTTTTTTTGGTCCAGTCGTGGAGCCTGAACTCTGGGCCTGGGCACTGTCCCTCAGCTCTTCAGCTCAAGGTTAGCGCTCTACCACTTAAGCCACAGCGCCACTTCCGGCTTTTTTCTTTTTCCTTATGTGGTGCTGAGAAATCGAACCCAGGACCTCATGCATGCAAGGCAAGTGCTCTACCACTGAGCCTGGCTGGTTAATTTTTGAGCCATGCTTTCAGCATGACTCTTTGCTGGTTAGATGGGAGATAGTCTCAGAGGGATTTTTCTGCCCGGGCTAGCTTTGAACTGCAATCTTTGCCACAAAAACACTTTATTTTTACCAAGTAAAGCAACAAGGAGAACAATGGGAACAAGTAGAGCTTACGTGCACCCTGTCAAGAATTGATCAACAAATACTTGCCAGAACTCTGCAATGACAAAACTCAATAGATGGGATGAGAGTTTGAGCATAGATATAGTATAGCTAGAGTAAAGCTTGGCTGCCTGGAAAACCTGATAACTAAAGTTCACAAGAGGCTCTCCTGATCCACACATGTTTCAATAGCATAACAACATAGCTGGCTTTTTCAGGTCAGGCTGGGTAAGGTTTATAGAGAGTGTCTCACAAGAGTCTTGGTTTGTGTAAATCTAAAGCAGTCTTTTATCAAGAATCAGCTGACTCCTGCAGTCAGGCAGGAGTCCAATCTACCATGGTGAAGGTAGGCAGGATGGTCCAAGCAGGATCTGGGCTAGACTGCGACCTTCGGATGGATTCTCAAATCTTCTGCTTAGTTGCTTACAAATTTATACACAGACTGGTTAAAGACACTTGACTTTAGCTGGACTTAAAGAATGACATGCTAATTTTAATGTAAATCACAGCCAACAATTACATACAAACTTTATTCATAAGCTCTATCTTTTAAGGCATACTTATAACATCTGCTATATACTTGAACTTTCTGAGGACAGAAACAAATATGTGGAACAAACTTTTTATTTTTATTTATTTATTTATTTTGGTTGTGGGGCCTGAACTCTGATTAACCACCAGAAAACTGGAAGTGGCGCTGTAGCTCAAGTGGTAGAGCGCTCGCCTTGAGCTGAAGAGCTGAGGGACAGCGCCCAGGCCCAGAGTTCAAGCCCCACGACCAACAACAACAAAAAAAAAGGCAAGGAAACACATGAGGAAATGTTCATCATCCCAGGTTGTAAAGGAAATGCAAATAAAAACAACACTGAGATACCACCTTACCCCAGTCAGAATGGCCCACATCCTAAAGTCAGCCAACAACAAATGCTGGAGGGGATGCAGAGAAAGAGGAACCCTATTACACTGCTGTTGGGAATGTATACTAATACAACCACTTTGGAAGACAGTCTGGAGATACCTCAGAAAGCTAAATATAGATCTACCCTATGACCCAGCCCATACCACTCCTAAGCATCTACCCTGAGCAACAGGAACCAATATACAAGAACACATGCACTTCCATGTTCATTGCAGCATTGTTCACAAAGCCAAGATTTGGAAACAATCCAGATGCCCCACTACTGATGAGTGGATCCAAATTTTGTGGTACCTATATACAATGGAATATTATGCAGCCATTAGAAAAGACAAAATATTTGCAGGGAAATGGATGGAATTAGAGCAGATTATTTTGAGCAAAGTAAGCCAAGAACAAAGAGACAAACAGCACATGGTCTCCCTGATATGTGGATGCTAAAGCCAAAATACAGGAAGATATGGCAAAGTAACAGGACTCGAGAAACAAAGGACAGCCACCCATATCATTGCTAAAAGACTTCATGTTCTAGACCATATATATGGTAGATATATGCACACAACAGAGGGAAGCCAGGAGGAGGAACAGAATAAGTGGGAACAGCCCACACTAAGCAAAAGGAAAGAAATGTAAACATCACCTGATGTGGAAAAAGTAACTTGTATTGTCAAAGCTCATAGAATTCACAAACTGTATAAACCATGATAATGACAATTTGCCTTGTGAAACTTAAAATGTGTGTGTCACACTAAGTATCACTATTCCACAACACTGTGAAATATGTAAAATTATGTAATCACCTAATCTCAATTAAAGAAAAAAAGTTAGAGAAGGGATGGGTTAAGAGGGATGTGACAATGTTGTCAGACACTTTGCACTCATATACTGTTTTGTAGAATGGGAACTTCTTTGTACAACTACTTAAAGATAATAAAAAAAAAAGAAAAAAAAGAAAAAAAAAAGAAGAGCTGCTTTGGGATTAGCAAGCATTTGTAAACTGTAAACTTTTTGTCTTGGGGCTGGGAAGGTGGCTCAGTGGTAGAGCGCTTGCCTTGCATGCATGAGGCCCTGGGTTTGATTCCTCAGCACCACATAAGCAAAAAGAAAAAAACCGGAAATGGCGCTGTGGCTTAAGTGGTAGAGCGCTAGCCTTGAGCTGAAGAGCTGAGGGACAGTGCCCAGGCCCAGAGTTCAGGCCCCATGACCGGACCCCCTCCCCCAAAAAATAAAATAAACTTTTGTCTTAAACTTGTTTTTTGTTTTTTTCAAAATGCCATTAAGACACACCCATACTGTTCAAGAAATCGCAGAGGGAGTGGGTATACTTTGAGATTACTTGTGTTCTGTTAATCTTATTTCAAAACCATCTTATGTAAACACACTTTACTCTGTTCAAACTAGATAATCAGGAGCAGACTGTAAACCTGAGTGCAACCAATCTGAGCAGAGGGCTGGGGCCTGCTATGGTAGGATTCGGAGCAGAGTTTGTTTTGTGTGCTGGCTTGCCAGCTTTTTTAGCTGATGGTGTGCTCTTCTACACCAAAGGGGTTTTGCTTTGCTGAGACAATTCTTTATTTTGGTGTCTACTGTTGTGATTCCAGTGGTTCTTGGAGAGCACATTTAAAACCTAGGGCCACACACAGAGACGAAACTAGCCTGACAGGAAGACAAAGGAAGATATTTAAGGTCTTATGTGGTGGCCATTTGGTTGTGAAACACCACAGGTATTTTGGTTCAACTTCTCTTACAGGACTTAAGCCCTAATATTTAGTATCTATTTTTCAGAACTAAAGCCTTTGCATAAAGACAATAAACATAAAGATGATATGAGAAATATAATCTGGGAAGGCCAGAGGGACTGGTTAATCTGAAGGTCTCATGGCTAGCAGGGATAATTTTATTTAACTGCTGGCTTCAACACTGGACCATGTTTCAAAGCTCATCTCACGTCATATCCCTCTGCTCTGATCTTCTGTACATAAGGTCAGACAGGAATGAACATTTCCTTAACATCCAAGTGTGGAGCACAAGTGCTGATCAACCTCCTCCACTTCCTCCTCCTCCTCCTTCCTCTTTTTCCCCTTCTCCTTTTTTTTTTTGGAGGGGGGAGGGTGTCTGAGACCAGGACTTGAACTCAATATCTAAAGCTTTGTGCTCACCTGAGCCCAGCTTCCAACTCTCTGATTAACCTTCCATTCATTACACAGGTGAGAGTCTTCAGTTAATGTCTTTTTTTTTGAACTCTGGGCTTGGGTGCTGTCCTTGTGCTCTTCAGCTCAAGATGAACACTCTTCAGCTTGAGCCACAGCGCCACTTCCGGTTTACTAGTGGTTTATTGGAGATAAGAGTCTCACGGGGGCCCGGGGAGGTGGCTCAGTGGTAGAGCGCTTGCCTTGCATGCATGAGGCCCTGGGTTCGATTCCCCAGCACCACATAAGCAGAAAAAGCTGGAAGTGGCGCTATGGCTCAAGTGGTAGAGCGCTAGCCTTGAGCTGAAGAGCTGAGGGACAGCGCCCAGGCCCAGAATTCAGGTCCCACGACCGGACCCAAAAAAAAAAAAAAAAAAAAAAAAAGTCTCATGGACTTTACTGCCCAGGCTGGCTTTGAATTGCCATTCTCAGATCTCAGCTTTCTGTGTAACTAGGATTACAGGCTTGAGCCACCAGCGCCTGGCTCAGTTAATGTCTTCTTTCATTGAAGGCACGTGTCTTCTGGGAGTCACAGTAAACAAAGATTGTTGGTGATTACTGAAGTATTGAAAGGCCTGGCTCAAAGGTGCGCAGGTATCCTCTGGTAAGCTTGTTGCCCTCTGCAGGTTGAGATACCACAAATGGGGCTGGAGTCTGACTGTTGTACTCATCAGCTTTTCTCCCTGAACACTGGGGCTACGGTGCCTTCCTCGAGCAGTTCCAACAGCAACTAGCACAGTGCTGGGAACCCCTTTTAGATCCTGCCTGTTTCCTTGTTCCTTTAGTCCACAGATACCCTAGGCACCTTACCTTTTTCTTCTCTACATTGCCATGGCTGTATGGGGATTTGGCCATGAGAATACAGAGAACACATTTTGAGAGGTCATATTGGTGATCCAGCGTCTGCAGGTGGACTCCTGTGTCTAAGACCTGAAGCTGCGAATCAAGCTTGAACAAAGCTTTTAAAGACAAAAACCACATGCTTGAGGGTGGAGACCGAGCTTTAACAAAAGCAGACCTTATATGGGAATATTCAGGTGCAAGCAGAATTTTCCATCTCAGGAAGTAGCTCAGGGGTCAGCTTAAACTTTCCATATACAGGATATGCCTCAAACTTTGCACATTAGGGACATACTTAGAGGCTACTCAAAGGTGAGTGTCTTAAACCATTTAGAGAGGAAATCAAGAATGAGCATTCTCCATAGCAAAAGCTCTCCTAAGGCTAAATAGCATGACATCTCCAATTCAATTTTTTTTTTGGGGGGGGTCCAGTCGTGGGCTTGAACTCTGGGCCTGAGCGCTGTCCCTCAGCTCTTCAGCTCAAGGCTAGTGCTCTACCACTTACTTGAGCCACAGTGCCACTTCAGGTTTTCTGTCGATAAGAAATCTCACAGGCTTTCTTGCCTGGACTGGCTTTGAACTGTGATCCTCAGATCTCAGCCTCCTGAATAGCTAGAATTACAGGTGTGAGCCACTGGCACCTGGCTGACATCTGCAATTCAATGAATGGCCTCTCACCCCTAGGCTTTTCAGAGCAGAGTGGAAAGCCCCTCCCCCCAGCAAGGCTGAAAGGACAAGGAGATGTTACTTTTGACTCAGTCTTTTTATTTCACCAATAGTTACTTGATCCTTTGTGGAATTCTTTTCCCCTAAAATGATCTGTGGAGTGGAAATGGCTGAAAGAGACCAAAAAGATGTATGTGTTATCTGTTCACTAAGATGATTAAATAAGAATGGCAGTTGGATAGGTTGATGAAGCTTTCTGTACTAGCCAAACTATCAAAATGACAATAATCTTTGGTTCCAATAATTAACCAAATCACTCCAATCGGTTGAACAGTGACCAAACAAGTTTTTACAGAAGTACTTTGTGTAGAAGGTTATTATTATTTGTGGGTGTATGTGTGGGCAGATATGTATATGAAGTATGTGTGCATATATTACAATGTCTTCAGAAATGTATATACATGTACGTGTACATATAGGTACATGTACATATATAGATATGTATATATACCATGTCTTCTATATGTACCATGTACACATATACATATACACATGTGTATATGTATGTATGCATATACATGTATCTTTATATGTATACATGTATATACACATATACAATGTATACATATATATACATATATACAATATATTCTAATATATACATATGCATATATATGAATGCATATATGAAGGACTTAGCCCCACCCTGTTTTCCAAGGTGCATACATATGTCAGGCAAGCCCCAAAGATATGCACAGACTGAGGCAGTCAGGGCAATCTACCGAAGCCTTGCTGTAAACATTTCATCATGGCCCCCCCACCCTGACTTGTGGCTTTTTCATTAACCTCTGCCTCCCTACTAGACCTCATAGAAGCCCAGTTCCTGTCCCATCTCTTGCACAGCATCCTTGTCTGCGGGGAAGACTCTGTGCTGTGCAGTCATATCGCAATGAACACTTTTTGCCTGTGGAAGATTGAGTGCGGCCTGCTTCCTTCCTTTCTCCTCTATTTTTCTAACAATGTGTGTGTTACATATATCTATATATCCATCTATAGATATAGCTCCATCAGAAGACATATAGTTAACTGCTGGGTACTTTTGGGGACCATCACCTATGCCTTTTATCCTTTTAAATGATGGCTTACCCTTCTTCAGAGTTGTTGTTGTTTTTTTAAGTTTCTTTTCAGATAAAGTTCTCTAGAGAAACTACAAGGCCCATTCTAAAATTGCTGAATCACTCTGACTCCTAATGTTTCGGTGACCTACAGTAAGCTTGGTTTCCTAAGAGTGATCACTGCCCAGAGGCCTTTGTACTCACTGCTTGAACAAGTGAGCCTGGAGGTTGGACCCAGGGTCCACCTCCAACTGTGAGAATGCGTCTGCCCCACGTGACCACATAGCTTTCTGGATCAGAGCCACTGGTCTTTGTTCAGGGCTGCACTGCCTTGGGAATTCTCTCCAGCATGCTCAGCGTGGAAGCTTTCTGGGTCAGAGCCACTTGTTGGGCTGTACGGCTTCAGAATTCTCAGCAGCATGCTCCTTGCTGCAAGTAGCAAACCTGCTGTCCTTCTCAGGTCTCCTGGCTGCGCTTCTCAGTGGTTCATTCATGAAGGGGTGAATCCATGAACTCTGGTTACAATGTGATACATGGGGAAATATTTTTATGATTGTAGACTAGATGAAATTATCATGTCCTCCCTAAATCTTAAATTGCTAACCAGAGAGATACCCTTGGATACATTCTCTCCAAGCGTGTGCACGTATACACAGACACACACACACACACAGACACACACACACAAAGTCTAGCTTTGGAAACATAAAATTTAACAAGGCACAGCAAGGGTCAGGACAGCTTTGGTTTAGTGAACAGTCTGTGTATGAATGTGGGCCATGTGCAAGTCCTGGTGTTTGAACTCAGGGCCCAGGCTCTGTCCCTGAGCTTTTATGATCAAAACTCCTGTTCTATGGCTTGAGTCACACTTTGCACTTATAACTTTGTACTCCTGAGAGGCTGCAGAAATGGACCATTCAGGCATCTGTATTTTCAAATTTTATTTAATTTTTGTCTTTCTGTTTCACTGAAGAAGATTTAGTCATTTATCCATTCAATCATCTATTCAATTAGTAGCAGATTAGTACAGAGTACATGAGAAGAACGTTTTGATTTTTTTCTTCTCTTTCAGTAAGGATATTAGGAGTAAGGCATATTAGGTCAGGGAACAAAATATAGACCACAGATGGAGGAGAGCTGAGCTCACCATTTTTCAACTTTTTTCTCTGTGACAAACTGTCCATGAGGCCCCTCTGCATCTGGGGGTAGGAGAGCCAAATACACAGGGGTCTCTGCTCCTTCTTCTGGGCTTTTGGTAGCGGTGGGTCCCGCCATGTCGGTTCTCACCCACCCTGGGCAGCAGGCATTCAGGAGGATTTTGTCCCCACTCCTCTGCTCGTTGAGCTTTCTGGCATGGATTCTGGACAAGACTGTGACTCCAATCTTGCTCACCCCATATGCAGTGTTGGGCCAGCCTTCCTGTTGGTGCACTCCTTTCTTGGTATCTTCCACAAACTTGTTCATAAGCCCTGTTAGCTCCTCCTCGGTGATGGTCTCACTCCGAAACTTCTCCTGCAGCTCTGGGCTGCAGCTTTTCAGGGCTCTCACACTCACAGTGCTTGACACATTGACCACTCTGCCTAAAATACAACACAAGTGATCACACAGGAGTTTAGATCAGGACATTCTACAAATTTCCATTGGAGAGAAAATTAGCAGTCTGAATTGGAAGACTACACACAGATGGTGCTGTAGTCCAAGGCCTTCCATTCAGCTTTCAAGATCAGGGCAGGTGAAGGAAGCAGATGACATTGGGAAGAGCTTCCCTTTGGTTCTAGTGATGAGTCTGGAAGCACTGGAACCTTTTGAATAAGATGGGAAACAACTCTGAAAAGTGACCTCTGGTCTTTACTGCTGTGTGTTTAATTAGTGGTGTGGTTGACTTGGTTTCTTTTTTCTTTTTTTTTTTTTTTTTTGGGGGTCCGGTCGTGGAGCCTGAACTCTGGGCCTGGGCGCTGTCCCTCAGCTCTTCAGCTCAAGGCTAGCGCTCGATCCCTTGAGCCACAGCGCCACTTCCGGCTTTTTTCATTTTGCTTATGTGGTGCTGAGGAATTGAACCCAGGGCCTCATGCATGCAAGGCAAGCGCTCTACCACTGAGCCACCTTCCCAGCCCTGACTTGGTTTCTAAATGATGAAGTATTAGAAAAAAGTACAGTGAGAGAATCAGGAGTTTGTTATTTTAGTGGATACCAAAAATATGCCAGGAGATAAGTCACCAGAACATAGAGATCCTTTTATATGATGCCAAGGGCTTGGGTTCTCTCTTGAGGGATCTTTAGGAAGGGAGCAGCCAGGCAGAGTGCATAGAACCCTGGGAAAGGACCAGGCTCAAGAAGGATAGCCTCGCCGGGCGCTGGTGGCTCACGCCTGTAATCCTAGCTACTCAGGAGGCTGAGATCTGAGGATCTCAGTTCAAAGCCAGCCCGGGCAGGAAAGACCGTGAGACTCCTATCTCCAATAAACCACCAGAAAACCGGAGGTGGCACTGTAGCTCAAGTGGTAGAGCGCTCGCCTTGAGCTGAAGAGCTGAGGGACAGCGCCCAGGCCCAGAGTTCAGGCCCCACGACCGACCAAAAAAAGAAGGATAGCCTCTTTGTGGGGGTGGGTGGGAGGGTCTCAACTGTGCAACCTGAGAGCTGAGGTCCTGCTGTAGAAGCAGGAAAGAGGGATCTGAAAGACGTTGAGGGGGCACAACCTGAGGACTTGGAAAGTAATTCTCAAGGGGCAGGGCAGAGTAACCCCAGGGATACTAGTGGCTGAGATGAGTTAGGGAGAAGGAAAGAACCTTCTGGTGATGCCTGTTGTATATATGGACATCAGGGGATGTAGAAGCAGGAGACACATATGTGTGTCGCTATGAGTGTTGTAGGTAGGTAACAAACTTGAGGTGGGCAGTCTACTGTCTGGGTAGTAGGGAAAGCTCCACCAGCTTGCTTAGGAGCACAGCAACAGAAAAGGGGAACACAGTGTGAATCCAATGGGCCTAGCACATGTGACGGAATGTAGGAACAGATAAACCTGTTCTCAGGACACCTTTGAACCAAGACTTGAAGGATAAGAAAGAGCTAGAGGCACAAAGATGAGGAAAACCTAGATGGCTGCGCGGGAAGGCTAGAGGATCAGCAGGAAGGCTGCTGCAGCTGCAGCTTCAGGGTGAGAGGGACAAAAGCCCACGTGGGCATGGCAGATTTCCACCTCCCCCCCACTCACCTTGAGGTTTCATTAGAGGGAGTAGCTCGGTGCTGACATTTTTGGTACCAAAATAGTTCGTTTTCATGGTCACTTCTGCTTGAATATGAAACGGCGTGGGATCAGCCTCTTTCAGGGGAGAAAGATAACAGTCACAAACTGCATTCAAGGGATAGACTTAAACAGAGACACAGTCCCCTCGTGTTAGAAATCTGAGTATGTGGGGCCAGGAAGGTGGCTCAGTGGTAGAGCGCTTGCCTTGCATGCCGGAGGCCCTGGGTTCGATTCCTCAGCACCACATAAGCAAAAAGAAAAAAAGCCAGAAGTGACGCTGTGGCTCAAGTGGTAGAGCGCTAGCCGTGAGCTGAAGAGCTGAGGGACAGCACCCAGGCCCAGAGTTCAGGCCCCACAACAGGACCCCCCCCCAAAAAAAAAGAAAAGAAATCTGCGTATGTGAAGGAAATGCCAGTTACACAATTGTGCCACCGTCCATCTGGTTTGATGATGCTTTAGTTTTTTTTTTTTTTTTAAAGTAAGATTCTGTTTTATACGATGGCACAAGTGGGCGAGCTAGGGGGAGGCTGTCCGACAGCGCTTTTTCTTTCCCTAAACTTGTTATTTCAAAAACAGTTAAAAAGTTCGTCCTGCTGTCTGTCCTTAAAGCCCAGTTACAGAGCAATTGGGCGAAGGAGATCTGGAAGTGATCCCTAGGAGTCCCAGCAGCGTGAGCATAAGGTCCCAGGGTGGCTGACACTTTCCCAGACTCCTGCGCCTCCCTGGGAGCCCATCGTGCCCCCCCCCGGCTCCTCCCCAGCCCCCGGCCCCGCGCGGCCCACCCCGTCTGGAGGCTCCCGGGGAGCTCGCACCCCGACCCCCTTACGCTTGAAGGCGATGCCCGCGTTATTGACCAGCACGTTGAGCCCCCCGTACTCCTTGAGCAGGAAGTCGCGCAGGGTGCGGATGCTCTGCGGGTCGTCGATGTCCAGCGGGTGGAAGCGCGGGCTCAGGCCCTCGGCCTGCAGCTGCTGCACGGCCGCCCGGCCCCGCGGCTCGTCCCGCGCCGTGAGCACCACGTCCCCGGAGAACTGGCGGCACAGCTCGCGCGTGATGGCGAAGCCGATGCCCTTGTTGGCTCCGGTCACCAGCGCCACGCGTTTGGTGGGCGACATGGCCGGGCGGGCGGCGTGAGGCACCTCCGTGCAGAGCGGGCCGGGTGGACACACGGAGCCGCGCGTGGGTCCGCGGCTCGGGCGTGTGCAGCACCTGAAATTAAGGTCTGGGCGGCAGTGGCTCAGTGCGCAGGCGCATCGGAGGCTCCGCCCCCCGAGGGCGTGGCTTGGCGCGGAACTCAGGGGCTGCAGAAAAGTTAAAAATTGGCCACTAGTCAGCTACACGTGAATGGTTGGCCTCCACCCTGTCACCTGGGGTGACAGGTAAGCTCGGGATGCTGGGTGCAGGCAGGACAATCCGACCTGAGCCCGGCTGTAAACTCCCCATTGAGGTTGGAAGACAGAACTGGACCCTAGGACGGTCCATTAAGACAGACGAACATTGCATCGTCTGTAGTCACCCTCCCCCCATTCTAAACTCAAGCATCCTGTCTCCTGGCTCTGACTCTACAAACCCCCGACTCACCCCCCTCCCCCGAGCTCAGGCTCCAAGCCTTTGGGAAGGCTGTTAGGCCTCAATGAACAGCCCTAGCCTCTTACAATGGAGTCGGGCTTTTTTTTTTTTTCTTTCCCTTTTCCTTTCTCTGCCATTTTCCTAACAACAAGTGCAAGTACACAACTCTCATGGGTCTTAGACTTTGTAAAAGTGGCGGGCTTGTCTGCTTGTGTTTCAAGGCTGTCCCGTTGCTCGGGAGCATTCATTATGATAGCATTTTCCCTTGGAGGAAATAAGGTCATTTCTTATGCTCGGACTATGCAAGATATTGTTGAGGAAGGCTGGGTCAGATTATGGAGATCTCCGCGACCCTCGATAAGGATGAGGGCTTTTATCTGGAAGGAGTTTTGGAGGGAAGTTTGCAGACAGACAGAACAGAACTTGGCAAAAGGAAGTCATGAAAAGCGACTTGAATTTTGCCCTAGTAGCCAGCCCAGGGCTTATGGCTACCAGCTGCTTTATAAAGGAGCCTGGCAGCAAGCTTCGTTCTCACAGGCCAAGTGACTCTCGACTTGTACTGACCCCTCATCCCTGCGTCTCTAAGGTTTGCCCCCTCTCCTCGCAGCCGCCCCTCAACTCACAGTTGTGCTCACAGGACTGGGATTAACGTACAGGCTTTTTTTCTGGTGCTTAAAAAAAATATATATATATCTATATCATTGGGCCTGGGTTCAGTTCCTCAGGGCCACATACACAGAAAAGCCGCAAGTGGTGCTGTAGCTAACTGGTAGAGCTCTGGCCTTGAGCCAAAGAAGCTCAGGGACGGTGCCCAGGCCCTGAGTTCAAGCCCCAGGAGTGGCAAAATAAATAATAAGAAAAATGGACATCGTTGCAACATCACTATTTTATGCAGCTGATGTCTGTGTTCGGACGTAGGTCGCATCGAACCTACCAGAGCTACGCAGAAACAGCTGGGGCCTGCGAGGGAACTCTTAAAGATAAAGCGGGCGCGGGCGCGGGTCACCTTGAAGCTACTTCTCGCCCGCCGTCCCGTTTCTGCCCCGCACGTTTTGGGTCCTGATCAAGGTAGGTTCGGATCCCACCGGGGTTAGGAATGTTCAAATAGACGATAGAGTTCCCGGAGGGCTGCGGGGAACCGGGAGAGGCGGAGCGGAGGCCGGGCACAGGCGGGGCCCTGGCCCGCGCGGAAGGGGCTCCGCAGCCGGCTCCGGGAGCGCGTCAGGCCCCTTCTCCGGTTCCCTCCTCCGCGCCCCGCCGGTCCCCGCCGGTCCCCGCCGGCTCCCGCCTTTCCCGCCCGGACCGGCCGCTCCCGACGTGGAGGCGCTGGCTTAGGGCTCGGCCAATCCCGGGCTACTGCGCATGTGCGCTAGGGGTGGGACCGGCTGGGGCGCGAGGGCGGCGCCGCCCGGCCAGTGACAGCCAGGGGCTCCCAGTGCTCGGAGGGGGCCGCGGGCGCTCGGCCTCTCCTCGCCCTCCTCCTCCTCCCCGGCTTCAGCCCGCTGAACCCGAGTGGGGACGGTGCGCGGCGGACGTCCCGAGCCGAGGGCCCGCCCAGAGGACGCCCTGGGAGTGCGGAAGTGAGCCGGAAGTACTCCCGGTGAGGCTTCCGGTTTCCTGGGTCAGTGGAGTTTCTGAGGGAGTGGAGCTCCGCGGCCGCCAGGCGCGTCTGGCCCTTCGCCAATTAGCGAGTGCCGCTGGTTCGGCGGCTCCGGACCGGCTGGAGGCGGCCCGGGCGGCACGCGGGGGCCGCGGCGGGAGCACCGGGCGCTGCGGGGAGGCGGCGCGGGCCGGGCCGCGGGAGGCCCCCGCGCCGCCCCGGCGGGACCGAGCTCGGGGCGCCCCGGCCCCGGAGCACCGGGGCTCCGAGCTTGGCTAGGCCGGAGATGAGCGCTCCGCGTGGTCGCGGGTGGCCCAAGCCTTGAATCCTCGCCACGCTGGAGGCTGAGTTACGGAGGACGGCCTTTTGAGACCAGTCCGGGAAGAAAAGTCCCAGAATCCCCGGCACAAAGCTGGGCTGGGGGAAGGCGCTGTGCCAGCCACGTGAACGGGTTCAAGCCCCAGTACCGCAGAATCCGCCCAGCCCCGCGCTGGGGACAGCGTTACCACACACACTGTCCACGTGGGTAATAGGCACAAGTCGCTTTTGTGCTTAAATATAAGCACCTAGCATCGCAGGATAGCAGAGTGACAACAAAAGCCCTTGTCTTGAATATGTTTCCAGATAAGCTGCTTTAAACCATTTATTATGTATACCGTGTTCAAAAGCAGACCCAAAAGGTCTGCAGGTTTTATATTTTTTACTAGTTTGTCATGGACATGTTGACATTTTAGCTCTTGCGTCTAATAATAGTATCTGCATTAATTCCTATTCTAGTAGTTACGCTCTTGCTTGTGTTGTGCTGGTGTATTTAATGGATTTCATTTTTATGCTTCTAAGGAAGAAGCATCTTGAAACCAGTAGCTACTTTGAATCTTAGGATCATTTCTGGGTGGTTTGCTCTCAGCTCTAGTTTCCAATCTGTTGCAAACACCCATTTAATTGTATTTAGCAATTTTGGAGTCTAAACCAGTCTGTAGTATGTTCAGAGGAGTTTGTTTTTTCCCAAAGTCGTCATGGATGATTGCACTTCATCATTACTGTCTATTTTAGCAAACAGTAAATTAAAAAAAAAATATGGTTCAAACTTGAGCCACACCTCCAGCTTTCTGCTGGATAGTTTGGGCAGACTTCTGTAGACTTATTTACCAAATTAGCTTCAAACCTCAATTTGCAGGATCTCAGCTTCCCGAGTAGTTAGCATTGATTACTGTTGTGAACTACTGGAGTCCAGCTTAAACTGTAAACTCTTACTTCAGTTGGTTCTTCAGTAGATGTTGATTAAGATCATGATGGGGAACTCACCCAAACATGTTTATGGAATCAGCTGTGAGAATTTTCATGATTAATCCTCATTCAGTAGGACTCCAAAATGAAATCAGGCATTCTGAGTGATGCACATTGTTATTACAGCAGTTCTGATTTAGCTATGGGTACAAAGCCTTGGTGTACAAAAATCCCATAGAGAAAGGCTATCAAAATGTAAGTTTGCATACTCAAAGGTAAAAAGCTCAGTCTGAATTATTTAAAAACAAACAGTTAAGTAATTATTGCTATTCATTTCAGATCGAGCAGCCAGCTGCACAGAAACCACAATTTTAACATGCCAAAGGGAAAGGGGAGAACAAGCAGAATCAGAAAGCGAAAACTCTTCAGAACTTCTGAACTGAGAGGAGGTAGAGTGCAATTTTTGTTTTTTGCATTAAATCAGTATTGTCTATTGTAAATGTCTTTTTTTTTTTTTTTTCTGGTCGGTTGTGGGGCTTGAACTCTGGCGGCGCTGTCCCTGCGCTCTTCAGTGCTCTTCAGCTCAAGGTGAGCGCTCTACTGCTTGAGCCACAGCGCCACTTCCGGTTTTCTAGTGGTTTATTGGAGATAAGAGTCTCACAGACTTTCCTGCCTGGGTTGGCTTTGAACTGCGACCCTCAGATCTCAGCCTCCAGAGTAGCTAGGATGACAGGCGGGAGCCACCGGTGCCCGGCTTGTCTTGTCTTTTCATTGTATTTTTTGAATTAGTTCCAAGGTGTTGGTTCTAAGGCTTATCATACATGACTTGCTTAGAATCTGTTTTATTTTAGTTCTTGGCTTAAGCTGCCGTAACCAGACACCATGGTCGGGTAACTCATGCAAAATTGTGATTCTCAAGGTGGTAAAGACAGGAAAGTTAAAGTTCAGGTGCTGGCAGATTTGGCTCCTGGGAGTGTGGGCTTTTACCTTGGCTTGCAGCTTTCCCACTGTGTTGATATGCCTAGGAATCTCTGTTGCCCATCTCTTTTGGGGGGTGAGTGCTGGGAATTGAATCCATGGCTTCATATGCTCTAAGCACATGCTGTCCCCTCTTGCTGTCCAGAACTTTTAACGTGAACGGATATCGGATTCTTTTTTTTTTTTTTTTTAGTCTATCATCCATCAGGGCAAGGCTAGCACTTTACTATTTGAACCATAGTTCTACTTATGGTTTTCTAGTGGTTCACTGGATATAAGAGTCTTTTGGACTTTCCTGCCTGTGCTAGTTTTGAGTTGTGATCCTTAGATCTCAAACTCCTGAGTAGCTAGGATTATAGGTGTGAACCACCTGGCTCAGATGTGGGATTTTTTTTGGTCAAAGGCTTTTTCTGTATCTGTTTAGATGATCATGTGATTCTTATCTTTGGCTCTGTTAATGTGATTACATGTATTGATTTACATATATTAAGCCAGCCTCGCATTTCTGAGATAAAAAACCACTTGTAGAGTATAACTTTTGGATTAGTTGTTGAATTCTGTTAGCATGTATTTTTATTAAGGAGCTTTGTAGCTATGCTCATTGAAGAGATTGGAGTATAGTTCTTTTTTTTTTTCTATTTTATTTTATTTTATTTTTTATTTATTTTTTTAATATTATTTTATTTTATTTGAGAACATACTGTACAGAGGGGCTACAATTACATGGGCAGGATAATGCATACATTTCTTACCAAGCATTGCAGCCTCCTCCTTTGTTTACCCTTCACCTCCCTTCCCAGCCTCCCCCCTCCCCCCACTATAGTTCTTTTTTTAAAATTGGGTCCCTACGTGGTTTTGGGATAGTGTAAGGCTGGTTTCATAAAATGTGTTTGATTGGTGATCCTTCTATTTCCATTTCATGGAAAAGTTTGAGAAGTACTTGTGTTAGTTTGTCTGAGCCACTGGCACCTGGCTTGATAACGTGACTTTAATCACTATTTTTTCTTTCCTCTCTGGATTAGTGAATGAGAGCTACAGGTCTGAATTTATAGAGCTGAAGAAGTGGCTGAAAGCTCGGAAGTTCGAAGATACAAATTTAATACCTGCTCGTTTTCCAGGTAAGGATTGGCATTCAGCTCTCCCGACCTCAGATGGGAGCCCCCTGATTGTTGCAGTGAACTGTTTTCTTTGGGGCATGCTTATTGCTGTGGGTAGGGTGAATAATAGTTATTTGTACTTCATCTTGCTGCACAGATAAATGAAAGTGTCCTGTGGAGGCTATGACAAAATGATTAAATAAACCATTATTCCTCTGTACATCACCTTGACAATAAAATTAAATTAAAAAATGAGTAAATAAAATTTGAAAAAGAGAATGAAAATAGAAAACACAAAGGCCACAGATAAAAGTAACACATGGAAGACACATACAGAATCTTTCACATTTGTTACAGATGAGCTAGCTACAATTTTGACTTGTCTTTCAAAGAACCTACACAGTTCATTAGGATCAATGATTTGCATCTCAATGAGTGCTGTGTAAACTGTGTACTCAGCATTATTGCAGGTTTTCCTGGACTCCCATCTGAAGAAAACCTCTACTTTGGGTCCTTGGAGGACAGACATGTTGTGTGGTGACTCACTTTCTCAGCAACATCCCCAAGGTGGTTTCATAGGATTTTTCACATCATACAGGCTGGTGGGATTATGTCAAGCCTCAGTAAGATTGGTTTTCAAGGTTGATGGATATTCCAGCTGGCAAGTTGAGATTCTCTTGGGTGCTGTGGCTCTAGGAGCCAAAGGCTTCATCAAACATTGTCCCTCAGCTGGTCTGCGTCTGTGCAGCTCCTGGGTTGGAGTAGGAGCTCTCTGGGTAGGCAGTTAATTATAGAGCTGTTGGGTTCTATAGTTCCCCCAGCTGAGGTAGGTTAACATTCTCTCTGGGAACTGGAGAAGTCATGTGGAGGTTAGGTTGACATTTAGTTCTGAAATATGTCACAGAAGCTTGACAACTTGCTCTTGGTGTGTGCCTGCAAGCAAGCCCCCTGCCCCACCCATGGGTAGGTTGAAAGTAACCACCAGGTGAACCAAGATGCATTAGATCTGCTATAGCACAGACCGGTTGACCATTGGTGCCCAGAAGTTCTCCGTCACAGGCTAGGCTGCAGACATTTTACTTTACCCAAACCTTAAAGCATCTACCACTGATTAATCCCTCTGGTGTTGGGGTACCTGTTATTCAGGTACCTATTAGGTAGTTTAACCTGCAGCAAAGATCTTCCTTTTATATCTCCTGAGATAAGTGATTTCCCATGTGTGCCACTGACCAATGGAGATGATGGGCATCAAGTTATTCCCTGTGAGTCAGGTACACCTGGTGACTTGGGTGCTAAAATGGTTGATTTGAATTGTCAGCCCTACTCACAGTGTTGATCTCCAAAACAGAGTTAATTGGTCATTGGAGAACATTGTAGTTCTGAGTACTTGTGCCATAGTGAACTGTTGGGCCTGCTCAGGTAAATGAGGGAGGTTACTAAGTTGTTTGGAAACATGCTGCCGGATCAGTAACAAGTGTGGAGTTGTGCAAGGTTGAGCACATGATTGCTGAGAGGTGTTCTTGTAGAATATGTTTGTGTAGTTACCTTTGAAAGACAATTAAGCATGAAGACCCTTTCTTCATGGCCTACCCTGGCTCCGTTTGACTCCATTTTGGTTCTACACACTTTTCATAGGTGTATTTTCTGTTAGGTTCTTCCCTTCTCTATGATTGGGAACCATATTGTTAGTCACAAACAAAACATTTAGCTTTGTCTTTAATGTGTCAGTAAAGTAAAATTATTCTCTTACATTATACTGTGTAGATTACTCTTCACCTGTTTATCTTGGGAAAATAGTGTCAGGGCTTTTGCAGTACCTGAAGCCTTTAGCTTTCAGCCCTGAACCTTGCTTTAGTCTTCAAGAATTAAAATCCCCCAGGAGGTCAGAATAGCTTCCTGACTTTATCGGGGTCTATGTCAAAGGTTGAGTTACCCAGCCTCAGCTTTGGATACATTTGAATAAATTTCAGCTTTGAAATTTATTCATGTTTCATTCAAAAATGATTTCTAGAACTTTGAAGGTATGGTAGCCTTTACCCTTTTGTTTGCTTTTTTGTTTTTTGTTTTTGCTTTACCCTTTGTTTGTCTTTGCTTTCTTAGGAACAGGAAGGGGGCTGATGAGCAAAATATCCTTGCAGGTGAGAACTTCACTTTTATCCCTGAAGTCCAGTATAGATTTGCTGCTTTGTTTTTGTGGTTTAGATCAAGTCACGTGATTGTAGTTCACACATACTAGCAATTTTCCACCTAATTGCTGTGTTTGATTAGGATTGTATCAAGGGTGATTAGGTTTGCAGCTTATAAAACCAAATATCTAGCCAGGCACTGGTGGCCCATACTTGTAATCCTAGCTACACAGGAGTCTGAGATCTGAGGATCATAGTTCAAAGCCAGTGTGAGACTCTTACCTCCAAAAAGCCAAAAAGACTCTTATAACCAAAAAGCCTAAAATAGTGTTGTGACTCAAGTGGTAGAGCACAAAAAGCCCAGGGACAATGGCTAGGCCTATAGTTCAAGCCCCAGGACATAAAATGAACATATATGAACATAACTCATATCTAAGCCATGCTAAAACAACGTGGAAGTTTGTTTTGCTGTCATTTACATAAGCCTGGAGGAGGGCAGGCTTAGCACTGTCTGGCGGTTTGTCCCTGCATCTCCCCAAGGCTCTTGGAGCTTAAACAGCAGGAGGGAGCAAGGTGGGAGGAATGAAGGACAGACGTACATTTAAGGATGCTCCCACCCATGTCATTAGTCTGCATGGCTGCATGTTGTCTTACACTTTACTTTTGTTTGGCTAGGAGGGACAGATGATTATTTCCTTGCCTGAGAGCTGCCTGCTCACCACGCACACAGTGATTCGAAGCTACTTAGGGCCGTACATTACCAAGTGAGTAACCACACCATCCACCTCTGGTGCCAGTGCCTCTGTCATTGGCAGATGTTGAATGTGGCACAGTTCATGAGGACCTAGCCCTGTGTCTAGCCAAGAAGTACCTGAAATGATTTGGAAGGCTTATTTTGTTCTAGGAAGTTTATTTTTAATTACTTGTAACTGCCTTTTTAAGGCTTTTAAATAGGCTCCTGAGATGTGAATGTGAAAATGGAGATGAAATGGAGAGTGTGTGTAAATCACAGGCAAGAGCCTTCACTTGGTAATAAAAGCTATTACCAGCTAGCCTTCACTTGGTAATACAAGCTATTAACCATCATGGAAGGTCTTGGTAGACATTAGTCAGCTCACTTAAAGGCCTACTCTGTTGGACTTGGTAGAATTCTTCAATTGTGGAGAGGTTTAACATGAAGTAAAGAAGCTAGGTTTTTTTTTTTTTTTTTGTCGGTCATGGGGCTTGAACTCTGGGCTTGGGTGCTGTCCTTGCACTCTTCAGCTCAAGGCGAGTGCGCTACTGCTTGAGCCACAGCGCCACTTCCGGTTTTCTAGTGATTTATTGGAGATAAGAGTCTCATAGACTTTCCTGCCCTGGCTGGCTTTGAATCGCCGTCCTCAGATCTCAGCCTCCTGAGTAGCTAGGCTTACAGGCGTGAGCCACCGGTGCCCCGCTAAGAAGCTAGTTTTATTTAAGTGTAGAAGAGCTAGTAATGTATGTATTGAGAACCAGGTTAGGGCTTGTGTTGTAATGTGTGAATGTGTGTGAAGACAGAGTGAGTGAAATTCTCAGCAGATGTAATTCCAAAATTCTGAGGGTTGAAAGACTGGGCTGTTTCTTAACCTAATGTAAGCTTTCTAATCCACTTCCTCACCCCCTAACATCTTCAGATGCCTGAGTGGAGGCAAGTATGCTCTTAGGAATGTATTTTTTTGAATCATTCTGAAATTTTGAATAGAATGTATTGGAATAGAGGAGTCCGGATTTTGAGAAATTAATAATTTTTTTTTTTTTGGTTGATTGTGGGGCTTGAACTCGGCCTGGGTGCTGTCCTTGAGCTCTTCAGTTCAAGGCAAGCACTCTACCACTTGAGCCACAGCCACTTCTGGTTTTCTGGTGGTTAATTGGAGATAAGAGTCTCAGGAACTTTCCTTGCCTGGGATGGCTTTGAACTGCAATCCTCAGATCTCATTCTTCTGAGTAGCTAAGATTACAGGTATGAGCCACTGGCACCTGGCTAATGATGACTTTTTTTAAGTCGATTTATGAGGCCTGGAGTTATATATTAATAAATGTTAAAAATAAAACTATATAATCCATAGTATAATAAGAGCTTGAGACTTGCAACAAGTATATAATTAGCACGTGCAATTTCCAGGTCAAGTCAATACTGGTGGAACTTTCAGTGATGAAAAAGATGTTTTGGATTGCATTGTCCTATATGGTAGCCAGCAGCTACAAACGCTTATAGAGTAGTTACAATGTGGCTTGTCTTTCTGAGGAATTGAGTTTTAAATATTATTTAATTATAAATTAAGCCTATACAGTTAAATGAACCCAGTGGTCACCATGTTGAGGTATAGGTCAAAGTTTTTCCCACCAGTTTTTTTTGCTATATTTTATATCCTTACAAAGTGAAATGGACTTAAGCAAAAACTTTCAAACAGTTGGAGCAAAAGGGACTCATAAATATCCACAGGAGTTGCCTTGTCAGTCAGCTTTTCTGACACCTAACTGTGGCTTGTTGGGAGCACCTGTAATGGCGTGTGCTCCAGAGAGGAAAACCTGTAAGAAAGAAGCAGCTCTCTTGGGTGCAGTAAGTAAACATAGTTTGATGGTTTCAGTAGTGTCTCTGGCAGCAAAATAAACCACTGGGCTGTTTCTGCATTTTGGACAAAAGTTACTCCTTCAATCTGTCTTTTAATTTCACAAGGTGGAAGCCTTCCCCATCTCCTCTGCTGGCCCTGTGCACCTTTTTAGTTTCAGAAAAACATGCTGGGGACCGGTCTCTGTGGAAGCCCTACCTAGAGATTTTACCCAAGTCGTATACCTGCCCTGTCTGTTTGGAGCCAGAAGTGGTGGATCTTCTTCCCCAACCTTTGAAAGCAAAGGCCATAGAGCAGAGAGCCCATGTGCAGGAGTTCTTTGCTTCCTCCAGAGACTTTTTCTGTTCTCTGCAGCCTCTTTTTGTGGAGGCCATTGACAGCATCTTCAACTACAGTGCCTTCCTGTGGGCCTGGTGCACTGTCAACACCAGAGCTGTGTACCTGAGGCCCAGGCTGCAGAAGTGCCTTTCCGCAGAGCCCGACACGTGTGCACTGGCTCCATACCTGGATCTGCTGAATCACAGCCCACATGTCCAGGTGAGAAGCCGACATGGGGATGTACACTTTATTTCCATAGGAGAATGCCACATGTATAATCTGGGACTTTGAGTAGTGAAACTGTAACAAGGTGTGAAGTAAATCGAACCCCACTGTCATTATTAGCATACTTTTACTTTACCTTATGTCTCTGCTGGAGTCTCTCCAGGCCTATGGAGTGCAGAGTTGCCTTTAGCTGCAACCAATTGAACAGAATCTTCCATTCTTCTTATTCCACCCAGACTAGAGAGGTCTCACATGCTTCCCTGTCCCTTCCTTATACTTGGTGGCATAGCTGAATGTTTATCCTTCTTCTGATCAGTGATTGACATGTTTCTTCCCTGCTGACTTCTGAAGTCTTTGAGGTGAGGATATTACCTTGTTCTTTGTAACTCCAATATTTAGGGCAGTACCTGGCACAGACTTGCTGTTTAGTCTGTTTTTTTTTGAATGGAGAGATTTTAGAATATTTGTGGAGAAAGGAGTATGGGAAATTGAGGAAGAATCCTGCTTTAGGAGACCAGCCATCTCCACTTTCCCAACCGTTTTCTCATGTATCACATCTGGAAGAGATTATTTTCAGGAAGTGCTGGGGTATAGGCAAGACGTGGCGGGCAGAGAAGAGTCAGTCCACCCACTTAACCTATAACCCACTGAGGGTACAATGGGATGGGATTGGTGCCTATGCTGGTCCCTCGTGTGACATGCCACCATGAGAAGATTCATGTCGCCTTTTAGTCCAGGTGACAGAGAGAGAGCTCAGGGAGGAGCTGCTCTGTCTTCTCAGGCCAAGGACAGTCCCTGGCCTGATGGTTGTTACTTTTATAGACAGGTGTACAGAGCCTGAGATCAGTTGAATATTTCTGAGGTTGATGTTGATTTCTGTATTGAATGTCAGGGTGTGCAGCCCTGTAGGATGCTGTCATGGGACTCACCCAGTATGCAGTAGCCTGTTTTTATGCATTTATGTTGAAAACCAGTGGTTTTATAGACTACTGTAGGAAGATCACAATGGATAAACAGCAGCATGTCACTGGAGGGTCCTGAACTAAGAACTATCTTGATTGTGTTAAGGGATTATTGAAAAGCAACTTGTGACAGATACTACAGGACTAGGGTTGTCTCAAATATTTATCTGGTTCATTACAGCTAACTTCTGGTGTCACTGCCTGTGCTCTTCCCTAGGCTGGTACAAACCAGATTCTTGATCTTAGTTGTCCAGTGACCTGTCCCCGGGGCTCCTGCCCTCACCAAGGGGGTGAAGCACAGGAGTGGATGTGAGCTTCACAGCTGCACCTCGCTTGTTAATACCATGACCTAATTATAGCCTGTAGTGTATACTGTAAGGAACAATTTCTGTCATTTTTTATTACAGGTACAAGCAGCGTTTAATGAGGAAACAGGCTCTTATGAAATTAGAGCGGCTTCACGTTACCGAAAACACGAGGAGGTGTACATCTGCTATGGTCCTCATGATAATCAGAGGCTGCTCCTGGAGTATGGCTTTGTTTCCCTCCACAATCCTCATGCCTGTGTGTATGTCTCAAGAGGTTGGAGTTAACTTTATTTTCATTAAGATAATAGGATGTTTTTCTCATTATGAGATATGGTTATTTTCTGGGTTATTTATTTTCTTGTGCTGGTCTTGGGACTTGAACTCAGGGCCTGGGTCTTATCCCTGAGCTTTTTTGCTCAAGGCTAGCATTTGTGCCACAGCTCCCACTTCTGGTTTTTTTGTTTTTATTAATTAGAGATAAGAGTCTCATAGACTTTTCTGCCTGGGCTTTGCCTGAACTGTGATACTCAGATCTCAGCCACCTGAGTAGCTACGATTTTAGACATGAGCCACCAATACCTGACTATTTTCTATCCCCCTACCTGTAAAGTACACAAAGCCCCCTATGTGTCCATTTCCTGGAATTTGACAAATAGTACTTTAGATATTCAGAGATGCTTTTACAAAAAAATGCAGTACATATCATAAACTCTCCTGGGTACAGCTCTTGCTGATTGTGTAATGTCACTGTTGAGGTAAAGACAGCAAAGCTGGAAGTGGTGCTGTCAAGTGGTAGAGTGCTAACTTTGAGCTGAAGAGCTCAGAGACAGTGCCCAGGCCCAGAGTTCAAGCCCCACAACCGACAAAAAAAAAAAAGAAAAAGAGGAAAGACAGCAAAGTTCTGATTAATGGTAAGGATGAGAAGACTCCGGAAGAATGAACTAGGGAGCTTAGGCAGGTGGGGGAAAACTGCTAAGATGGAAGACACTGAGTTGCTGTTGCTATCACTGATGATAAAATAGGAGAGTAAAGAATAAAAACTTAAGCTGGGCGCCAGTGGCTCATGCCTGTAATCTTAGCTACTTAGGAGGCTAAGATCTGAGGATGGCAGTTCAAAGCCAGCCCAGGCAGGAAAGTCCTTGAGACTCTTATCTCTAGTAAACCACAAGAAAACCGGAAGTGGTGTTGTGGCTTAAGTAGTAGAGCACTTGCCTTGAGCTGAAGAGTGCAAGGACAGCGCCCAAGCCCAGAGTTCAAGCCCCACAACCGACAAAAAAAAAAAAAGAACAAAAACTTATTAGCACTTTTACAAATCCATAGGTACAAGCCTATCGTATGAGCCTGTTTTAGAACTTAATGCCTGGTGAAATGTTGATTTTATTCATGTGTGATCTAATGATCATGATTGATCTCATTACTCTAAAGTAATAATGTAGCTATTAAATTTATGATATGCAAACTCTAATAGTAGTCAGTGGAAAATGAATTTTTCCCTCATGAAGCACAGAGAGGCAGCTTTGTAAGACAGGAGGAAATTTGTAGGGATTTTCCAGTTTAATTTGAGGTATATTTGTAAGCCCAAGTGAGTGTAGGACTCAGTTGAGGCGATACTTTCTCATCCTGTAGGCAGAATGATAATTGTATTTCTCAGAATGGACATTTTACAATCCTAATACTGTTGATGGTTTTCAAATAAAAGATGTCAAGTACATTAGTTTGAACAAAAATTAGATTAATAATAGCTTCCTTTTTTTTTTTTGTCAGTCATGGGTCTTGAACTCTGGGTCTGGGCCCTGTCCCTGAGCTTTTCAGCTCAAGGCTAGCGGTCTACCACTTGAGCCACATCGCCACTTCTGGTTTTCTGGTGGTACTTCTGGTTCTGTGGTGGTTTATTAGAAGTAAAAATCTCCTGGATTTTTCTGCCTGGCTGGCTTTCAATCACAATCCTCAGATCTCAGCCTCCTGAGTAGCTAGGATTACAGGTGTGAGCCACCAGTGCCTGGCTATTTTGGTTATTTGTATATTTGAAAAATGGAGTAGGTGCAGGACGTGCTTAATCATGAAGCAGTTGTCTAGCATGCTCAAGGCCTGGATTTGATGATCATTAGATCAGTGTCAAAAGAAGGAAGCGAGGGAGGGAGGAAAGGGAGGGAAAGAAAAGAAAAGGAGGCGGAAAGAGAGAAAAAAAATCTTTTATTCTGGCTTTGTCTTTTTTGCATATTCACTTTTATTGTTTTGTGGTTGTAATCCCTCATGTCTGACTGCTTTGAATTCTGGTTGATAGATAAAACTCAGTATTATGAACCTTTTCTCTTTCATTTCTACAGAGCCTGTTTTTTTGTGTGTGTGTGTTATAGTTTTGCAATAGTGTTTTAAAGTCATAAATATTGAGTTTTGCTGCTTGGTTTACTTGGTGGTAGCCTGAGCTGGGCTGGGGATGTTTTGTCGGATAGCCTTGGAATTCTTACAGCTTTTCCGGGATGACTAATGATCTTAGGGAATTGGACTTGAAGAGATTTCTTTTATGTGAATTAGGAGAAACTATTTTGCAGCTCTTGATTGCTAATAAGAGGTGAAGTACTTTGATCAAGAAGGAAGGGAAGATGTACTTGTATCTGAATTAAATCCTAAATCTGTTGGATTTTGTATTCTTTTTTAAATACAGAAATACTTCTCAAATATCTTCCACAAATAGATAAGCAGATGAACAAAAAGATTTCCATTTTAGAGGATCATGGCTTTATGGAGTAAGTATTTCTCTTTTCCTTTTGAAGTGATTCCTGCAGAGGCCAGAGGTCATGGTACAGTACTTCTGTAGTCTATAATCCCAGCTGCTAAGGATGTAGGAAGATTAGAAGGTCAAGGTCAACCTTGGCAGATGCTAGCCAGACATACAAAAGGCTAGGTATGCGGCTCAAGTGGTACAGTACTAAAATGAGGAAGGCCTTGGGTTCAGTCCCCAGTGCTGCCCCCCCCCCCACAATAAAATAAATAAAAAAATAAGTAATTCCTTCTGGAAATTCTCATGGTATATTTGAGAGTTTTTTTCTTTTTTTTTTGGGTCTGGTCGTGGGGCCTGAACTCTGGGCCTGGGCACTGTCCCTCAGCTCTTCAGCTCAAGGCTAGCGCTCTACCACTTGAGCCACAGTGCCACTTCCGGATTTTTTTCTTTTTGCTTATGTGGTGCTGGGAATCGAACCCAGGGCCTCGTGCATGCAAGGCAAGCACTCTACCACTGAGCCACTTCCCCAGCCCCTTGAGAGTTTTTTTCTATCTGTTGGAGACATTCTTCATTATTAGCTGGCAGCAGGTAGGTATTAGCACTGAGTTAAGCACTCAGTGTTGCAGAGATACAAGGAGAGTAAGACACTTAACAATCCTTATTTAGGAATATAAGATACAAACTTAAAATACTAAATTATTGTGCTTGAGCAGTTTGTGTATGTATTGAGGTAACCTGGGTGAGTGTGTCTGGGTCTGGTGGGATGGCATTGGAGCATGTCGGCCACGCTGGCCTGTAGGAGAACCTGTCACCTGACATCTTGGGTCAGGGTCTTGGCTAGGTTCCAACCACATAGTGTTTCTTTTCCTGTTTTCTGGATGAAATCAGGTTTTATATAATATAGCAGTAGAGGGAGAATAACCCAGTAATATTGGCTGCCACTTGTTTAATTCCCCAGGATATACTAAAATTTTCATTCTGTACATCATGGTAAATTATGCTGTGTATTCTGTTCTTGTAGCTCCTTCAATTAAGAATAATGTACTTTAGTAAAAAATGTGAAAAGAGACTTGTGTTACTGTCTTTATTCTTAAGTATTTGCATAATGTCCCCTCCCTTCTTTGGCCAGTACTGGAGTTTAAACTCAGTCTCAAACTTGCTCAGCTTCCTTGTTTGCTTGGTGCTCTGTTACTTTTTTTTTTTTTTTTGTCTGTTGTGGGTCTGAGCTCTGGGCCTGAGCGTTGTCCCTCAGCTCTTCAGCACAAGGCTAGCACTCTACCACTTGAGCCACAGTGCCACTTGGGGCTTTTTCTGCTTATGTGGTGCTGAGGAATCGAACCCAGGGCTTTATGTGTGCAGGGCAAGCACTCTATCACTGAGCCACCTTCCCAGCCTGGTGTCTGTTACTTGAGCAATGCCTCCAGCCCTGCTTTTTGCTGACTGTTTTAGAGATGGAGTCTCACAGACTTTTTTGACCAGATTAGCCTTGAACCACAAAAATCTTTTGGATCTAAAATTATAGGCATGAATCATGGATGACTGACCTCTTTTCCCTTTTTGACAAAGATAATAGTTAATAATAATTTGTCACCCCCACCCCCTTAAAAAATGTTTGGCTTTTTAGGCATTTGTAATGGCATGATGAAATAGGAAAAAAAATGAAAGATTTGTTTTTGTACTTTAGAAATTTGACATTTGGATGGGATGGACCATCTTGGAGATTACTCACAGCTCTTAAGTTATTATGCCTGGAAGCTGAAAAATTGTAAGTCCCACATGTGTTTGTTGCAGCTATAGCTACAATCGAGACATAACTTTGTGTTTTGTATTTAACTCCTAAACTCTTTTGGAATTTTGTCTTTAGGATCATAATGAGGGTGACAATCTTGAGAATTTTTCAATGTCTACTCAGATATTACCCTTTGGTGACTTGATGCTTTTTGATCAGGGTAAATAAACTGTGTGCATTGGCACTGCTCAGGAAGGCTTTGGGGAGGTGGGTTTTTCTTAGGGTCAAGTAGAGCTCCTAACCAGGCCTCCCACCCAGGTTTAACCCCTGCAGGTCCAGAAGCCCTGGGAGACCTCTGACTTCGCCATGGGAGAGGCGGGTGGATGAGCCTCTGGTGTGCACAGGCTCCTTACCCTTGAGCGAGCTTTCTTCCATCCTTTCAGTGGCTGCAGTTAGCACATTGGGCTGTGTTCCGTCCACCGCTTTTCCGGTCTTGGTCCCTGGTCAAGAGAGCGGCCATCTTGCTATACCTCAACTATGAAGGGGAACTTAGTTCTCCCAGTGGTTGGGATGACTAAGTGATTTCTAAATGTTTAGAAACAACCCTGAGCAAGTGCTGGTGAGTGGTGGGTGCTCACTCAGTGTGTGGTGTGTGGTGCTGTGTATGATGTTTGCTGCTTTTCCTGTAGGGGTGTGGGAAGTCAAGTCTCCCTGGTCCCAACATCTGAAATACAGCTGACTCTTGGACAACATGGGTTTGAACTCTATAGGACCACATGGGTCTTAAAAAAATCTGCTACACTGGAAACACTTTTCAGACAAACTAAAGCAGCCTAAAAATACTGAGAAACTTAAGTGAATCCATAAAATAGTGGCCTGCCATTCACTACCATATAAATATGGACATTTGTTACAAAAATTTTGTATTTATCAGAAGTTACATGAATGCTTGCAGATTGCAGGTGGAGCTAAATTGATAGTCAAGGGAAATGGAAACAAATGTAACAATGTCGTGTTAATTAGCAGCAGTACATAGTGTCCTGCTGTAAGAACTTCAAGCTACCATTGTAGCTCTGTTGCATTGAATTGAGGTAGTGCCTAAATCCAAGGTGAAGCTCATCATTTATTGTTTACTAGAAAACTCAGGCACACTTGCTGACTATCCAAAATAGGCGGCCAGTTAAGGCCAGTGACTATTCACAACCTTTCCTGGCTATGTCTTCTTCTTCCTGTCGCTTTCCTTTGTCTTGTCCTCTCTGTTCATCATGTTAGATCTCATTTTGTCTTGTGTGGTGGAACTGTGTTAGAACACAGTCAGAACAAGGTGTGTTTTGGGCCTTTTGAGGCACCTCGGCCTAAAATTAAGTACAGCTACTGGTGTTTTCCAGAGGTCATCCCTAGGCCTCCTTTCCTCCTGGATTCACCTCTGAGTGTCTGAGTAGTTGGAAAGCTACTTGATAGGTGTTTGCATGCCAAATCTCCCACCTGCTCTCCACTTGGCTGGGTCTCTTAATCTCACTTTCTCTATTCTCAGTTTCTTAGCATCTAATATGTGGAGAGCAATTTGTGAAGATTAAATTAGATAATGGTTCTAGACAGGACCAGTGCTAGGACATAGTGATTTCCTGTTTTCTTTCACGAGAAGCCAGCTATTCCCTACAAGGTTGCAGCCATCATCTCTGAGGGTCTTCATATCTGTTCCCTGTTGTGTTCTGTCAGATATTGGAATTGCTGACTGCTTTGCGTTTACCTCCATCCTCATGTTTCAGCATCCTTTACATTCTCATTCCCATTGCCTTTCTCCCCTCCCGTATGCTCTCCCTCCACAATCTGCCTCTCCATTGACACTCCCTGGCTACTGCTTCTCCTAAGAGAATTAGATTTGGCTTGGCCAAATGAGTCATACAGTGTTCTGCTTTGGCTCACTGGTGCCCACCCTAACACACTGACCCTCCCCCACCCTCCTGCTGTGGTCTTCAGAAAGTTGGATCCACCTGATCATAGTCCCACTGCTTCCCAATGTGGGTGGTGTCAAAGTGCAGTGACCTGCATGTAGAGAAAGGCTTGGCTGTCGACCCCTCCCGCCTTATGTAGGGCAGTTTGCTTTGTGAAATGTATTCCAGTTGTCATCATTTAGAAAACTCCTTTTCCTTCCCTTTAGCTAAACCACACTGGAGTTTTCTGGCTGAGGTTATGGACTTGTCTTTAGTCTATCCTCTGTGTTGTGCTTTCGTCAGTTCCTTCTGTTTCTGTCTTTTGCTCTGTTGTCATAGCTGATGGTTTGAGGGCACTGACTTGTGTATCAGTCACAAGGTTGAGATGATAACAGGCTTTTTTCTTAGACAGCCAAGAGTAGCCACTTCCCATGTATTTATTGTGGATTGCTCTGTCGTTCCTGTTTTCTCTTCACTTCCACACAGAGGCTACAAGTGGCTGGAAGTTATAGAGAGTCTGTATATGGAATGACTTTATGATTCTGGAATAATAGTTGAGTTTGTGTGCTATGTTACAGTGTCAAAGTGCTTTTGTTCTTTCAGAGTCTGCTGAAATGATTTGATTTCATGTGACATTTTGGTTCTAGTATGTGCTGGAAACAAGTACTTCTTGGAGAAATAATTTCATATATGAATGAGAGGAAAAGTTTGGAAGTGGCCCAGAAAATTTGCTGTTATTCCATAGAAGAGACTAATACTATGCTTCTAAAGGTGTGTTTCTAGAATAGTGCATCTCTTTCTTAAAAAGATTTTAATTATGAATTACTTTGTATTTGGCATTGGAAGTAATGCATTTTACAAGGTTATGGTTACATGTCTTCAATAAATAGTCATCTTTATTATTAACGGCTAAAATACCTATACCTTTAAGTGATTTTTTTCTTTTTAAGGACATGTAAAATTGTACATTTATTGTATACAATTTATATTATATGACTCATAATAATTTGAGATACATGTGTGCATTTATATGTATACATATGCCTACATATGTGCACATACATACATGTAGACATTATGAAATAGCTTCATCAACTATCATGTGTTACCTTGCCTTTCTTTTGTGAGAATCTCTTAGATCTGCTTTCTTTTTTTTTCTTTTATATATATATGTATATATATATATATATATATATATTTCTTTTTTTATTGTGAAAATACCGTACAGAAGGGTTACAATTACATGGGCAAGGTAATGAGTACATTTCTTATCAAGCATTGCCTCCTCCTTTGTTTCCCCTTCCCATCCCTTCCCATCTTCCACCCCCACCCCCCAGATCTGCTTTCTTAGCAGCATTTGTATCTATTGTCTGAATTATGATGAACTATAGGTCCTGTGATGGGCAGTGGCTCCTGCTCTTTTATCTAGTTCAAATTTAGTGTTGTTTAGCTATCCCCTGATAATAGTAAGAGCCATATTGTTAATGGGTCATGGTAAATGGTACAATATATTTACTTTTTACTACAATAACATGGCAAAATACCTTTAGGTTTCTCGTTTGAAGACAGAAAAATTGTCTTTGGTCAGCCAGCTCACTTTGGTGGAAACACTGTGGATAGAAGAACTGAAGATTCTCCAGGCCTCTGCTGAAATCCTGAACAGATTACAATCCACCTTTTCCTGACTTCCTTGAAAAACATTTGATCACCTCCTATGGTGGGTGTGGCTTGTTTTTAAACAAGGATTGGATTAAACTGATTTATATGGAATCATTTGTTGTTGAATAGTTTCCATTAAACATTATTACATGCTCACTGCATTCATTGTGATTGTCCTACAAATACCTTCCCCCTCCCCATTCTTGAACTCTGGGCCTGGGCACTGTCCCTGAGCTTCTTTTTGTTCAAGGCTAGAGCTCTATTACTTGAGCCACAGCTCCACTTCTGGCTTTTTCAGTGAGCAATTGGAGAAAAAAAAGTCTCACAGACTTTTCTCTCCAGGCTGGCTTTGAACTGTGATCCTCAGCCTCCTGAGTAGTTAGGATGACAGGCATCAGCCACTGGTCCTGACTCAGATACTGAACTTTTAAGTGTCTTGATGGGACAGAATGTTGGCCACTCCTGGACTAGGAAGGAATATCTGAGGGGGCTCTGGGTGTGAAGACGCAGGGGCACTTCTCTACAAACATTAAACAACAGTGGGGAAGGAAAAAGGAAGGTGACACTGAAGTGTTGGAGCTGGGAGGGAGGCTGTGAGGGAGCCAGGAGCCCGCCTGGATTCCAAACGTGGTGTCACTCCATGCCCTGTTTTCTTACCTGATTTTGACTGCAGGTGAGAGGCTGTTCTTCTAAGATACTCTGATCCATGGGGATAACCGCAGTGGGTAGATGGTGGCCTCCGGGAGCATGAGGCAGCGCTGGGCCTGCCTTGTGTTGGTGCACTGGTGCTGTTGATGAGCCTTCTCGGGGGGCCCTTAGGGTGGCCAGGAGGGCAGAAGTTCCCCAGAGTTATTCATGGCCTCCGTATACCAAGGCCGGCTTGCTACTGAGTACTTGAGGAAGGACTAGCTTTGCCACACTGTTGTCTCAGTTTGGTTCTGCCTTCTTTCTGGGCTGGGCCTTTCCACTTGGGGAGTCCAGCCCCATCCGGCACAGCTGTGTCTTGGCAGGCTTGTTGGTCGGGATCTAAAGCCACAGTGATATCATGGCCTGCATCTTCTCTCGGTTTTAGTTTTTCTCTTTCCGATCCAGGGTGCAGTAAAGGGGACATAGGCTCCAGAAGGCTTGAGCAGTCTGTGGCCTTTGGGAACTCTCAAGGTAAGTAATGGGGTTAGGATGCACAGAACTTTCTTTTGGAGGGGTCTTAACCAGAGGATTTTCCAAGAGTCTACTACCCAGAGTACTTTTCATTTCCCGTGGTACTCCTCCCTCCCCAGCCGCTTCCTCATTGAGAAGCTCAAGAAATGGAATGGGAGCAGATTTTAAATGAACATTTTTCATTCTGACATCCTGAATGTAGTTTGTATTGGTCCTGGTTTTTAATAGCAGCTGTGTATTTCATGTCATGCTATACTAGTGAGCTGAATAGTGAACATTAAAACTTTCTGGATCCTATGGTCTCTGAACCAACTCTACTACAAAGCAGCCTATGACCAAATTGCATGTGTGTCAATAAAATGTTATGTACAGATAGTTGGTAGGCCACAGTTTAACTTGGGCTATTCCAGAATGTCTTTATCTTGTCCCCTGCTGGGAGACCTTTAAGACCCAAATATTAATTCCTTTATGTGTTCAAAGTGAAAGCTTCCTTGAACATGGAAAACTTCACACACAGCATGTGGGCATGTAAGTTTACTTGTCCCATGTGTAGAAAAAAATAGTGACAAAAACTGCTACTAAAACACACTTTCAGATGTCTACTATTTTACTGTCTGATAGATCTACATTTATTTAAAGAGTGATTCAAGACTTTTAATTTGTATGCTAACTTACATGAAATCATAGACCCTGGCAAAAAATCTGGCATCTTGTAGGCCAGTTTTTGGCCCTGAAGCTAAAACCACTGTTTCCTGGACACCCCTACCAGACAGCATGTTCTTAGGGAGTGTGATCAAGGGTCAGAACCTCTCCCACAGGCCAACGTGTGGTGATTTTTACCACTAGCCCTGTTTTCTTATATTTAAGTCACCGCAGAATCTCCATGCATATATTTTCCTCCTGTTTGGCTTTCTCTTTGTTGGTGCCTTCCGCATGCCTTGCAGGGTAGCTGGGCACCGAGTTTATGGGTGGCTAGCTTCCAAATGCCTGAGGATACAGACACTGAGAAGTTCAGGATAACTGGAGGCATTCCTCACATCTAAAGACTCCAAGCTAAAAAGAGCAAGGGCCTTTTCTTAGACTGGAAGCTATAAGTGCTTTTGCCCCTCGGGTAGAAACTGGCAGTGACCTAGCATGTCTGCTGCAGTTCTTGCGAGAAGGCCTTTCTCAACCACACACCTGGATGCGGCCCTCTGGGACAGCAGAAGAGAATTTACTTTAGTCCTACCTGGTAAGTAGTATCTGTGTCCTGTGTGATATGTTAATGTTGGGGGGGAATTTTTTTTTTGGGGTCCAGTCATGGGGCCTGAACTCTGGGCCTGGGCGCTGTCCCTCAGCTCTTCAGCTCAAGGCTAGTGTTCTACCACTTGAGCCACAGCGCCACTTCCGGCTTTTTTCTTTTTTCTTTTGTGGTGGTAAGGAATCGAATCCAGGGCCTCAGGCATGCAAGGCAAGCGCTCTACCACTGAGCCACCTTCCCAGCCCCTGGGGGCAGATTTTGTTCTGAAGGGAAGACGATGTTGATATGTTGGCTGAGAGTCAGAACTTTATTAGGAACACCACCAGTTAAGTCCCTTGGCAAAGGACTTCCTTTAAAAACCAGTTAAAATACATGTCAATTGAAGGGTACAAGATTAGGAGGGAGGAAGTGGGCTTGATGCACTTTCCTGCTGTTCTGCTAGTGTCTTCTCTCCACAGAACAAGTCCTTCACATAGCAGCGCCAGAATACCACTTGGTGGGTATTCTATTGCTCTATTACTATTGTCAGTGTTGGAGAGAAAGTTTTGGTGGCTGAGGTGGTACAGTCTTGCATTTCAAAGTCCTCTCATGTTCTGTGTATCCTGGCCTGCCTTGGGTAAGCAGACTCAACTTAAAAAAAAAGACAAGCCTTTTGGGGATGGGAAGGGAGGGACAGAGCAAGAGAATTACTAGTCACATTTTCCAGAAACAGACTGAGAGTGGGGACTGTGCCCTGGGCAAGGTAGGTACAAGCGAGTGCGGAGTGCATGGGTTGGGGTGGGGTGGGGTGTGATTTCCCCTAAAGGGCACATCAGAGCAGCCAGATTGCAGGAGCCCACCAGCCCAGTCCACTCCAGCGGAGTTCAGGATGGAGCCCTAGGGTTCAAAGGAGCCCCAGGTGATTTCAAGCCATGCTGAATTCGTAAAACTCTGATGTGAGACTGTAGAGGAGGACCCCTCCTGTGGTGTGTGTGTGTGTGTGTGTGTGTGTGTGTGTGTGTGTGTGTGTGTGTGTGTGTGTGTGTGTGTGTGTGTGTGTGTGTGTGTGTGTGTGTGTGTGTGTGTGTGTGTGTGTGTGTGTGTGTGTGTGTGTGCATGCGTGTGCATGTGAGTGCCAGGGACTGGGTGATAATCCCTAAGCTTTCTCTTCCAAGGCTGCCACTCTTATCACATGAGCCACAGCTCCACGTCTGGCTTTTTGGTGGTGAATTGGAGAGAAGGAGTTTTACCAGTTTGCTGCCTGGGGCTGACTTTGAACCTTGATCCTCCCATCTCAGCCTCCTGAGTAACTGGGATTATAGGCAGGGGCCACCTGTTCCTGGCTGGTGGGTGCTTTTGTGAAGTCTTGATGTGTAACCACCCTGACCCTAGGTCAGTTGTGTGATTTGACCTGAGAGGCATCAGATGGAACAAGAGGCCCCTTGGTATGTTTAGCATCAGACAACAGGGGTGAAAGGGGCCCTTGGGATAACTACTGCCCCCCTAATTTTGTGCTGGAAGCATGCTCTAGGCCATAGATTAAGGATCAGGGAAACCCCACCCCCCATGCTCGGTTTTAATTTGCTTTATTTTACTTTATAGTTTCAAATGGCCCCTCTCCTCTCAGACTATAAGATCCAGATCTTCCCTAAGGAGTTCCACCAGTGATATGAAAACCAGAAAGCTGGAGCCAAGGCTATGGGAGGAGAAAGGGAAGGGGTAGATTCTGTTCAAAGGCAGGGGCAGGGATCTACTGGCATAAGAGTCCTCCCTGGCCCTGCCCTCATTTAATTTTCAGAGTAGGCCCATGGGGTGGGCATTGCAGTTTTTTACTAAACTTAAAGACACTGATTTCCCCAAGCCATTAGCTGTGATTAGAACCCAGAAATGCCTGCTGGGAGGTCAGTGATACTAATCCCTGCCTTTGAAGACAGTGTGAGTGTAGGCTGAGTACCATCACCTTAAGCCCATTGGTTTGTGGTGGTTTTGCAGCCCAATGGGCAGCTCTTCTGGCTTCTCTGCTCAGAGAACTGCACTGCAGGGAGAAAGAAGACCTCCACAGTCTGTATGAGCCAAGCTCTCTTCCTTCAGTATCACCTTGAATAGTACCGTGTCACTTTTATAGCCCTTGCCATCACCTTGAGAACTATAAAGGGCAATAGCTGCTATTCCAGGGCTGAAAACAGGTGTGATCTGAAAGGCAGACCTTTTCTCATTGCTTTGGCATCTGTCCTGGGCCGGGGGCTGATCTGTTAACCTTAGGGGTCCCCGTCCCCTTGTGCAGATCAGGCAATTAGTATTTGACAACTTTCTCCTTAAGCCACGCAAATCGCTTAAAATCTGGGTATTATTTCCTACCTAGATTTAGAAGACAAGGCAAAGATCAGACTGAAAGGGCCTGCTTAGCTGTTATTGGCATAGTAAGTAATTCCAGTTCAACTCTTGTCTTCACAACAAAGGGCATTTCTAAACTGCTGATGAAAATGAGTTCAGAATGTCATGAAGAAAGCAGGAGACGCCCCAGGGCAGCGAGGAACTAGGCCTTGAGTCAGGTTCTGAAACCTGTTCTCTGAGAAGCATCTCTGTCTCCCAAACCCTAGCTGTGTACAGGAGTCGTGTGGAGCTTTGCATAGTCCTCAGGCTGAAGTTCTAAGGGGGTTTGACTTAGCGGGTCTTGGGTCTGCCAGGACATTGGGATTGTAAAATTTCCTAGATCAGGCTATTTTGTGGTTCCCTCTCTGAACCTCAGGTATAGGAGCAAGCTGCCCTTTTCTCAACTGGAATATTCTGGTTTGAAAGACTTTTCAGTTACTATAGATTTTAAGGCAGGCTATAAAGTGTCAGTGATTTATAGATCTTTATTTTATTTTTACTTTTGGTCATGGAGCTTGAATTCTGGGCCTGGATGCTGTCCCTGAACTCTTCAGCTCAAGGCTAGTGCTTTACCACTTGAGCCACAGCACCACTTCTCGTTTTCTGAGTGGTTTATTGGAGATAAGAGTCTCATGAAGTTTTCTGCCTGGGCTGGCTTTGAACCACAATTCTCAGATCTCAGCCTCCTGAGATTACAGGCATGAGCCACCAGCGCCCGGCTTATGGATTTTTTAACTTGTACTAGTTCATGTATAGAGACAAATCTAGAGATTAAATGCTTATCATCTGATTCAGCAGTTGCAGTTAAATATGTGCCTGCCTGTAACAGATGATCAATACATTTTTTCCCCTTCAATAGTCTCCTTAAAAAAACAACAACCAGGTTTTAATGTTTGAATTGATGATGCCCAGACAGGTGGATCTCTAAACGAATCCTGGGACTTTGCAGTATCCATGAGCCACTTCCACCTTTGTACACTAGGTGTCAGGAGAGGACTGCTGAGAGAATGTTTTGAGTGCTGCACTGCAAGGTTCCTCTCTTCCCAATATCAGTAAGAGCACAAGGCCAGAGCCATTGCCCATGTTTCTACTGGGGTACAATGCAGGTGTCCACATTTTGTTTTGGGAAGTTGGATGTCCTTGCATGAGAAATGGCAGATAAACGTTAATTCAGGTTTCGAAGCCTGGGGAAGGGGCCTGGCCAGGTGGGGCAGGGGCAGCTTTGTGGCAGGTCTTGGCAGAAGAGAGGGATGAGATGATAAGATGCAGGATGAACCCTGACTGCCTGCAGACAATCTATAAATAAACAGATGTATTTGGCACATTTGGAAGGAAAGAGTTTCTCTTACCAAGTAGCAGATTTTAACTTCTAATTGATAGCAGGAATCTGAAAACAAAGGAAGTTTCTTTTAAGAAGTTAAAATCAACCACCTATGCAAAGCACTGCACCTTATATAGCTCATCTGTCAGATATTTCTAGAGTACGAACTATGCGTTTTGTGGAGAACTGGAAAGAATCATTTCCATGGGGTGGGAGGGCTCCCCATCCATTGTTAGTTGTGTGGGTTTGATCAGAGAACAGAGCTTCAAGGTGGGGTGAGTGTTTCTCAGGGTGTCTGTAGATGAGCCCGCCCTGCAGACCCCCTGTGTGGTCTGACTTGGTACCACATCACATTTAGAATGAGTTCTTCATTCTGCTGCACTTTCTCAGTGACTGTTACTCATTCTTACATCTTGGTGAACTGAGACCACAGACTGGGAAGCTCCTACCATGACTTTTCCCTCCAGGCTATCTCTTCCACCCTTTTCTGTTTTACTGAGTCAGTCTGGTTTTGTCTAGAAGAGAAGATTGTTTTCTCTATGGCACTGATCTGCAGAGGGCTAGCAATAGCGCTAGATGAGGTACTTATTGTAACGTTGAAGTTGTTTTAATTATCTTTAAGTAGTTGTACAAAGGAATTGCCATTTAACAAATCAGTTTATGAGTATGGTGCATCTTGATTTCTGTTACCCCTTTCAGTACTCTCACCTCCCCTTCCTACCACCCCTTTCCTCTTACTAATAGTGTAGGATATACACTGAATTCTGTTTTTGTTGTTGTTGTTGATGTTGTTGGTTGTTGGGCTTGAACTCAGGTCCTGGGCGCTTTGTTTTTCCCCTCAAGGGTACCACTCTACCACTTTGAGCTACATACAGGTCCACTTCCATTTTTTCTGGTGGTTAACTGGAGATGAGAATCTCATGGATTTTCCTGCCCAGGCTAGCTACAAACAGCAATCCTCAGATCTCAGCTTCCTGAGTAGCTAGGATTACAGGCATGAGCCTCTGGTGCTCTGCTAAATAAATACAGTTAAAAAAAAAACCCAAACCAAAAAAATGGTCATGTTTTGAGATGACTACATAAAATATATTATTAAGGCAAAAAGAAAAAGAAAGCCAGGTGCCTGTGGCTTGTATATGTAATTGTCGTTATTTAGAAGGCTGAGATCTAAGGATTGAGGTTTGAAGCTAGCCTAGCTAGGAACGTCCATGAGACTCTTATCCCTAATTAGCCACCAGAAAAGCCAGATGTGGGGCTGTGGTTCAAGCGTGTGAGTGTGTGAGTGCTATTCTTGGGTGAAAAAGCTAAGGGTTAGCACCAAGGTCCAGGATTGGCATGTGTGTATCCGTGTGCTCCTGCGTGCGCAAACACATACATACAAACACACACACACACACACACACACACACACACACACACACACACACACACACACACACACACGACTCCAGTGGGGCAGGGAAGGGTGGAGGCCTGGGTGTGGCAGTGGTGCTGGGGATATGACAGGCTGCATCTTAGGCACCGTGGATTTGGGACAGAGGATCTCAGAAGAGGGCGCTTCCGGAGCTCAGGAGCAGGTCAGAGTAGGCCGGTGCACTTGGAGCTCTGCCTGGGGCTTTCCTTCCCTTTCTTGTGGCTTTGGATCCTGCAGCTGGTTCTAACGTGTCACACATTGAGACAACTGGAGCTGCTGGCAGCTGTGGGCGAGCTGGCCTGGCCTATCTCCCCACATTGTTACCACCCATTAGCTCACATCCCACAGAATGACTGCAGACAGGTCTGGTGTCCCTTCCTTTGTTGATACACATTTTTTTTCCTGGTATGAGGAAGAAAGAGCTGAATTCCTTTTATGGGACATGAAAACTGTCAAACAAACATCACCTTAGCACTCGAGATCACGTGGGGTTCATCACCAGCAGGAAGCGGCCTTCATCCTGAATGTGTAGCTTATAGTAAGTTCTCAGCAGACCAAGAAAAATCCCTTTTATCATGTTCTGGTTTTTTTCTTCCCACTGTTATATTTCACTTAAGCCATCACTCACACCCAAATGGTATTTGTCAGGAGTAATTGGACAACCCTGGAGGCTGTGTTCAAGGCTGCTTGAATGGAACATTCAAAGCCATTCTCCATGTGGAAAGAAAATACATTTGATCTTTAAAAAAAATATGATTTCTGTAGCCACGATACATGTCTGGATTCTTGAGGAAAAACGCATGCAGGAAGTAGCCCTTCACAGTTAATTTACAGTGGCCTGAGAAGTAACCACAGCACACGAAAAGTCATTTGAAAAGCATGACCACGATTTATTTTTATTAGCTACCTAATAAACCTGCCAGCTTTGCAGGTTGTTCTATGTTGAATTATGACTTCAAACTTCACATTTCATGTGTATTTTCTGTAAAGATATGTGTTCTTCAGAATGCTGGCAGCCATTGATGAGGTGGTGTGGTGCACTCTCATGAGCTTCACAGGTAAGCTCCGTGTTCTGGTGCAGGATGTCCTGTAGACAGCAAGTTAGTCTCATCTGGTTCAGCATGCCCAGGTTACCAGAGCGATGTGACGAAGGCCACAGGGAGGGTGAGACTTCCTCAGCCAGAGTTCTTCCACTACACTGCTTTTCTCAGCACAGAGTGTAGGATAAATCACATAGAATTCACACAAGCCAATACGAAGATGTCCTCCTCCCAGTTCCAGATTTATAAATGCTTACCTAGAAGGCAAAACACAGCCTAATGACTGTACTGTGAAGGTCATGGAGAAGCACCCATAACTTTGTGTCTATTACACTGGGATGATCCTGGAGGAATTACACCAAGAGCCACTTTGATGTGGAAAACTGTAGACCCACGCTTGGAAAATTATGTCCAATTCCTATTTCTGTCCATGAAGTTTTTTTTTTTTTTTCCTCCAGAGTGCAAACTTCTTTCCTTGTGGCAAAATGAGCCTAATAAAACATTTATCACCACAGCCATTTAAAAAAAACATACAATTCATTATACAGAGAACTTTCCCATGGGTGGGTGGTCATGCCTACCATCTATTTTTGAAACCTTTGTGTCCCATCAAGCTGAAACTCTGTACCACCCATCAGTAACCCCCTGTTCCTTTCTCCTGCTGGAAATCTCTGCCCTTTCCATCTTTGCCTTTGGTGTCTGACTCATTTCACTTATTTCATTATGCTAAAACAGTAGCACCTATTTTCAGGCTTTGTTCATGTGTCAGACATTCATTCCTAAGGCTGACTACTATACCACTTTTAGTAAAAGTTGCAATTCATGGTTTTTGTTTTGTTTTGTTTTTTTTTTTTGGTGATAGGACTTGAACTCTGGGCCTGGGCGCTGTCCCTCAGCAATTTCAGCTCAAGACGAGTGTTCTACCACTTGAGCCACAGTGCTACTTCTGGTTTTCTAGTGGTTTATTGGAGATAAGAGTCTCACGGACTTTCCTGCCTGGGCTGGCTTTGAACTGCGATCCTCAGATCTCAACCTCCTGAGTAGCTAGGATTACAGGCATGAGCCACTGGCGCTCGGCTTCACGGTTGGTTTTGACTATGATTAGTATAAAGAGATCTGATAAGGCAGCCTTGATCCTTAAGAGCTTTCAGTTGGCTGTCCTTGTTAAAAGAGGAACAAGGCATCTGATTTTTCTTGTGACTTATGAAGGTAAATCTAAATAGTCACATTGAAAAAATAAAGAATCAATGTGCCTGGTAGCAGATTTCTCCAGCATGCTGTCACTGTTGGGATTGGGAATGTCTCTTAAAAGCCCATGTGTCAAAGGCTTGGTCCTCAGATTGGCACTCCTGAGAGGTGGTACCTAATGGAGGTCTTTTTTTTTTTTTGTCGGTCATGGGGCTTGAACTCTGGGCTTGGGCGCTGTCCCTGAGCTCTTCAGCTCAAGGTGAGTGCTCTACCGCTTGAGCTACAACACCACTTCCAGTTTTCTAGTGGTATATTGGAGATAAGAGTCTCATGGACTTTCCTGCCCAGGCTGGCTTTGAACCGTGATCCTCAGATCTCAGCCTCCTGAATAAGATTACAGACATGAGCCACTGGCACCTGGCTCCTAATGGAGGTCTTTAGGTCATTGGGCGTGTGCGTTTGGAGAGGACTGTAGGACCTCATCTCTTCCTCCCTGGCCTTCTAAGTCCTAGCTATGAGGTAAAAAGTTTTCTTCATTACAGTTCCTGCCACAGGCCCCAAAGCAGTGCAGACAACTATCAAAGGACTGAAATTTCTGCAACTTCAAGCCAAATTAACCTTTCTTCTTTTAAAGTTGATGATCTTAGGTATTTTATTACAGTAATAACAGTAGGACTGAGATACATGTTAACTGCTATCATTCTTGCTCACCAACAATGCAGGTATGTTCACATATTTTCCTTTTTTGATTATCCTTAATGACTTTAAAAATTATATCTCAAAATAAAACTGGAATGAAAACAATAGAGATAAAAAAGACCCAAGTTGGCCGGGCACCGGTGGCTCATGCCTGTAGTCCTAGCTACTCAGGAGGCTGAGATCTGAGGATCACGGTTCAGAGCCAGCCCAGGCAGGAAAGACTGTGAGACTCTTATCTCCAATAAACCACTCAGAAAACCAGAAGTGGTGCTGTGGTTCAAGTGGTAGAGCGCTTGCCTTGAGCTGAAGAGCTGAGGGATAGCGCTCAAGCCCAGAGTTCAAGCCCCATGACCGACAAAAAACAAGCAAACAAAAAAACAACAAAAAAAAAAATGACCCAAGTTACAAGGAGTGAGCAACTTGTAGTTTCCACATCTGTTTACTGGCCAGGGAGGAGAAGGAAATATTAGGCAGTTAATTATTTCTCCTCATTCTAATCCAACTTTTTCTCCCCTAAGTCAAGAAAGCACATTAGAAGGGACATTATTTTGAGGATAATGTTTAATCCATTCTGTTACTAAAGGCGTAATTATTTTTATTAAGGATGTTATGTTTTGTTATAATGTGTTATTTGTGTGCACCTCAGAGCTGCCTGGGATAATGTGTGTTGATCTCAGTGTATAAGGGTATTCTCCTGATGGCTTCTTCAGCTAGAATGAGAAAGTGAAACACGGGAAAGGGAACGGGAGCTGAGCTGCATTATTGGGAGGGAGATCGGAGGATGGCAGAGCAGGGAGGGTCTTTCACGTGAAGGGTCACAGAACAGAATGGCTCTAGGAAGGTCGAACTGCACAGCACAGAATAAGGGTTGCTGGGACACGCTAAGTTTGCCTTTACCTCCCTCATCCTTCGAGATGAGCTTTCTGGAGTGTTCCATTTTCAGGAAGCTCAAGCCTGGAGGCCACAGTTCAGGGTTGGGGAGATTTGTCGTCTCCTGTTAAAGTGTGGCATCTCCATATTTGTCATATAGCATCACCATGTGGTTTGGCAATTACAAAGAGAAAAATGTTTTGTGTGAACTAGGATAAATTATGAAAAATATAATCATGGATGATGACTGATGTGTAAGCTGTGAAGCATAAATCATGATTCTTGTAGTGAAACTGGACAGACTATGCTCATGGACCAGATCTGGCCTGATGCCTTTTTTTTTAAAGTTTCGTGGGAAAGAAGCTATATGAATTCATCTACGTATTGTCTATAGCTGCTCTTTTATTTTTTTCAAAGGCAGTGTTGAGTAGTTATAACAGAGACTGTTTGGCCTGAAAAGCCCAAAGTACTGTGAACAGACAGCAAAAGTTTGTTGACAATCAGTAAGCAAATTTCAAGTAACATTCCATAGAAGTTTATCTGTATGTGCATCTAAAAATTCATTGTTGGCTGGTCCGTGCATCCTGTGATAGTCACATGATAGTAAGATAAAAAATCTATCACTGAGGTTCTCAGAACCTCAGAATCCCTGTGGTTCGGTGGCACAAGGCTATATTGATTCATGGTGATGCCTGAGGCTCTTTTGCTCATTATTTTGCCCCAGAAGGACTCTTCCTCAAATGTACACTTCTCTCTAACCTGTGTCTCCTGGGCCACCAAATCTCTCTTCAGAACCTTCTCCCTCTGTGGAGTCCTGTTCACTTTCTTCTTCCCTCCTAAGGGTACCTCAGTTCCTCTTCAGTTCCCTATTTCTTCTTCAGTTCCCTATTTCTTTTTGTCCCTACCTTGTGATCTTTTCTGTCAGTTCTTTCCTAACTCTGCCCTTCCTTACCCCTCAGCAACTACAGAGGTGGGAAGAACTACTGATGAATGTATGTGGAAGAGAAGCAAAACTGGGGACCATTCCTTCTGGCATGCTCATGAGGACAAATAAACACAGGTCACTGAGATTATTTTTCACCACCAAGAGAACCAAGAGCTTCACACCATCACTCTGGCATGCATTCTACTAAGAGCTGATGCCTTTCTTCTTCTCTTTAGATCTAATGACCAACGGCTGTTTCTGAGCATGGTATGCCCTCAGAAGAAGGATCCTTTTATGTGGAGCAGAACTGACTTCAATTTGCACCTTCACATGGCTCTGTGTCATGTTTTTTTGGTCCCTGTGAAACCCATGTTCTCACTGATCTATCTATGTCTGTGCTCCTTCCCCTGTACTACCGTGGTCCTTCTCTCCCCTGTCTTCACCACATCCTTTCTTGGGAATTCCAGATTCTTAGTGGATTTTCAGATATTAAGACATATAACCTACATGTAAAAAGTACCACTTTATATGCACTATACCAATTTTTAGTATATTCACAGAGTTGCACAACTGCTTCTGCTATCTAATCCTAAAACATTTCCATCACCTTCCATGCTAAGCCAGTCCTCTTCCTGTCTCTGTGGAGTTCCATCTTGTGGATATTTTGTATAAATGGGATCATACAGTCATGGCTGTTGGAACAGAATCCTTTTACTTAGTGAAATATTTCCAAAGTTCATCTGTGTTGTAGCATATATCAATAATTTTTATGTGGAACATATTCAACATATTCATTTCATAAGTTTCTACTTTTTGGCTGCTCTGAACATTTTTGCGTGAACACACATTCTTAATTCTGAGTATGAAAGTAGGAGTGGTATTGTGAGGAACTGCCAAACTGTTCTTAAAAATGTCTACATCGTTATAAATTTCCACCAGCAATGAATAAGGGTTCTGATTTCTCCATGCCTGTGCTAGTACTTGTTTATTATCTATTTAGTTTTAGCCATCTTGGTGGTGACAAGTACAATCTCACAGTGGTTTTGATTTGCATTTCCTGGATGGCTAACAATATTGAGCTTACTCATACATGATCCTTTATCTTCCTTGGAGAAATATCTAGGCATTTACTCATTTTTAAATTGTGCGTGCGTGCGTGCGTGCGTGCGTGCGTGCGTGTGTGTGTGTGTGTGTGTGTGTGTGTGTGTGCCAGTCCTGGGGTTTGAATGCAGGGCCTGAGTGTTCTCTGAACATTTTCACTCAAGGCTAGCACTCTTATTACTTGAGTCATAGCTCCACTACAGCTCTTTTTTTTGGGGTCCGGTCGTGGGGCCTGAACTCTGGGCCTGGGCGCTGTCCCTCAGCTCTTCAGCTCAAGGCTAGTGCTCTACCATTTGAGCCACAGTGCCACTTCTGGCTTTTTTCTTTTTGCTTATGTGGTGCTGAGGAATTGAACCCAGGGCCTCAGGCATGCAAAGCAAGTGCTCTACCACTGAGCCACCTTCCCAGCCCTCCACTACAGCTCTTTTTGCGTAGTTTATTTGAGGTAAGACTCACGGACTTTCCTGCCTGGGCTGGCTTTGAACTGCTATCCTCAGATCTTAGCCTCTGGATAGCTAGGATTACAAACATGAGCCACTACCGTTTGACTTTATTTGCCTTCTTATTACTGAATTTGTAAGAGTTCTGTGGATTCTGGATACTAGTCTCAGAAGACATATAGATTTATAAATATCTGCTCTCAGTGGCTATTTACACTTTCTTAATAGTTCTCTTTTAAGTACAAAAAGTTTTGATAAAGTCCAGTTCCTCTCTGTTTATTTCTCTATCTCTGTTTCTGTCTCTCTGGTTGTGTGTTTGTGTTACATCAAAGAAACAGTTGATTCACTGAAAGGCACAAACGTTTAAACACCTGTTTTCTAGTGTTTTATAGTTTTAGCCTTTACATTTAGTACTTTGATCCTTTTGAATTAAGGTTTGAATATGATGGAGATATGGATCTACCACATGACATTGATTTGAACAGTGATTTCATGTGACTGGGCCCCCAAACCTCCAGTCAACAAAAGCAAAAACAGACAATGGAAGTACATCAAACTAAAAAGCTTCAGGGAAAAGAGACAATATATAAGTGCCTAAAAGTGTAGCACAGTGGTAGAATGGGAACCAGCTATGTAAAGGCCTGGGTTTGAGCCCCAGTACCACATAATGTGCGCGCGCGCACACACACACACACACACACACACACACACACACACACACATGCACGCAGACAGACCAACAGAGAGACAGACACAGAGAGACAAACATCAAGAGAGATAACCTAAGGATTTGGAAAAAATTCTAATCCTTAATATCTTAATAAATATCTTTAATAAATGGGTTAATATCCATATTTAAGTCATTTACTCATAAGAGATTCAAAATGAGAAATCTTGGTTAGAAATGGGAAAAGGGCTAAATAGACATTTCATACAAATAGCTAACAGGTATGAGCCATCAGGGAAATGTGAACTAAAATCACATGAGAAATCACCTCACATCTGTTAGGATGGTATTATGAAAATTTAAGAGGTAGTAAGTGTTGGCCAAAATACAGAGAAAAGGAAATTTTACTTGTATACTGTTGGTAGGAATGAAAATTAGTATAGCCATTATTAAAAAGCTTGTGGCTCATTCCTGTAATCCTAGCTACTCAGGAGGCTAAGATCTGAGGATTGTGGTTTGAAACCAGCCTGGGTAGAAAAGTTCCCATGGGACTCTGATCTCCAGTTAACCACTCAAAAATCAGAAATGGAGCTGTGGTTCAAAGTGGTAGAGTGCTAGCTTTGAGCAAAAGAGCTCAAGGACAGTGTCCAGGCCCTGAGTTAAAGCCTCATGACTGACAAAAAAAAAAAAAAAAAGGAAATGAAATTTATTAAGCCTAAAATGAACCACCATATGATCCAGCAATCCAATTCTGGGTGTATATCAAAGGAAATTAAATCACTATGTCATGGAGAAATCTACATTCCCATGTTCATTGAAGCACTGTTCATAGTAGCTAAGTTCTAGGTCAATTTGAGTGTCCATTAATGGATGGAAAGTGGTACATATGGAATATGTACACAGAATTCCATTCAGCCTTCAAAAAGAAGGAAATCCTGTCATTGGCAATTACATGGATGAACATGGAGCTCATTAAGTTGTGTAAAATAAACCAGGCATAGAGAAAGACAGATGCAATAGTTATATGTGGAATCTAAAGCAACTGAACTTACAGAAGTTGAGTATAATGGTGGTCAGTGGAGTCTGGAAGAAATGGAGCTGTTGAATAAAGTGTACAAAGCTTCAGTTAGATGAAAGGAATAAGTATTTGGAGAACAATGAATAGCATAGTGGTGTAATTAACTAAGTTGGAAGTATGGTAACTGTCTAGCAAACAGAAGGTCCCAGAGTAAATTTAAATATTGTCATTATGAAAGATTAGTATTTGAGGTAATGGATATGGTAACATATCATAACATCACTTTTTATCCCTTAGAACCAGAAAACACTTAATTTGTCAATTTACAATAAAATACTGTTGGCAATGGATTTTTTAAAATTTTTTTATTGTAAAGATACTATACAGAGGGTTACAGTTACATGAGTGAGGTAATGAGTACACTTCCTCTTGAACATTGGTACCCCCTCCATTGTTTTCCCCCTACCATCCCCTCCCTCCCTCCCTTCCCCGAGGTTCTTTTTTTTTTTTTTTTTTGATTGTGATTAAGTGATTACTTAATTTCCGGAAATTCACAGTATTGTGGAATAATGATGCTCATTTAAAGTCACAAGTTCATTCTAACTTTCCTGGAGCAAATTGTCTATCACAGTCTGTAATATATAATGGTGCTCACATGTTATATACCATATATGTGATCAGCAGCATGGGGAGATTTGGTAGTGGTTCAACCAGATGAGTGGGAGTTCTTTGTTTCTTAAGTCCTGTTAGTTTTGTCATATCACCTAACATTTTGGATTTAGCATCCACTTATCAGGGAGACCATGTACTGTTTGTCTCTTCGTTCTTGGCTTACCTCGCTCAACATGATTCCTTCTAGCTCCATCCATTTCCCCACAAATGCCATTATTTTGTCATTTCTAATGGCTGCATAATATTCCATTGTGTATAGATACCACAATTTTTGGATCCATTCATCTGTGGTGGGGCATCTAGGTTGTTTCCATATCCTAGCTATTGCGAACAGTGCTGCAATAAACATGGAGGTGCACGTGTCCTTGTATATTGGTTCCTGTTGTTCAGGGTAGATGCTTAGAAGTGGTATGACTGGGTCGTAAGGGAGGTCAATCTTTAGCTTTCTAAGGACCCTCCAGACTGCTTTCCAAAGTGGTTGTATAAGTGTACATTCCCACCAGCAGTGTAATAGCGTTCCTCGTTCTCCACATCCCCTCCAGCATTTGTCGTTGGCTGATTTGTGGATGTGGGACATTCTGACTGGGGTAAGGCGGTATCTCAGGGTTGTCTTTATTTGCATTTCCTTCACCACCAGGGATGATGAACATTTCCTCATGTGTTTCTTTGCCATTTTTATTTCTTCATTTGAGAAGTCCCTCTTTAGTTCCCTTGCCCATTTAGTAATTGGTTTGTTAGGTTTGGGAGGGATTAGTTTCTTGAGTTCCCTGTATATACAGGATGTTAACCCCTTGTCTGATATATTGCTGGTAAATATTTTTTCCCAATTTGTTGGTTGTCTTTCTAGGTTGGTTGCGATAGCTTTATCTGTGCAGAAGCTTTTTATTTTAAGGTAGTCCCATTTGTCGAGTCTCTCTCCAACTTGTTGTGACCCTGGGACTCTGTTCAGGAAGTTCCTTCCTGTGCCTATTAGTTCAAGTGTCTCTCCTACTCTGTCCTGCAGTAGTTTCAGAGATTCAGGTTTAATGTTAAGGTCTTTAATCCATTGTGAGTTGATGTTGGTGCATGGTGATAGGCTGGGGTCCACTTTTAGTTTTCTGCATGTGGCTGCCCAGTTTTCCCAGCACCAGCGATTGAAGAGGCTGTGTTTCTTCCATTGTATGTCTTTGGCTCCTTTGTCGAATATCAGCTGGCTGTAGGCCTGTGGATTTATTTCTGGATCTTCTGTTCCATTGGTCTTCGGGTCTGTTTTTGTGCCAGTACCATGCTGTCTTTGTTATTATAGCTCTGTAGTAGAGTTTGAAGTTCGGCATGGATAGCCCTCCCATATTGTCTTTATCCCCTAGAATTGTTTTGGCTATTCTAGGTCTTTTGTTGTTCCATATGAATTTTTGGACTGTTTTCTGTATTTCAGTGATGTATGTCATTGGGATTTTAATAGGAATTGCGTTGAATTTGTATATTAGTTTTGGAAGTATTACCATCTTTACTATATTAAGTCGGCCTATCCAGGAGCATGGGAGGTCTTTCCATTTCCTAGTGTCTTCTGCAATTTCTTTCTTTAACTTTTTATAGTTCTCATTAAATAGTTCTTTTACATCTTTGGTTAGGTTAATTCCTAAATATTTTATTTTTCGGGAGGTTATTGTGAATGGGGTTGCTCCCTTTATTTCCCTCTCTTCCTGTACATTATCAGTGTATAGGAAGGCAACTGATTTTTGTGGGTTTATTTTGTATCCTGCTATTTTGCCGAAGTGATTTATGATTTCTAAGAGTTTGGGGATGGAGTTTTTGGGATCGTGGAGGTATAGTATCATGTCGTCTGCAAAAAGGGATAGTTTAACTTCTTCTTTCCCTATGCGGATCCCTTTAATGTCTTTTTCTTGCCTTATTGCCCTGGCTAAGGGTTCTAGGACTATATTGAAGAGGAGTGGAGACAGTGGGCATCCTTGCCTAGTTCCTGATTTTAGGAGAATTGGTTGTAGCTTTTCCCCATTAAGTATAATATTGGCTATTGGTCTGTCATAAATGGCTTTTATTGTTTTTAGAAATGTTCCTTCTATTCCTATTTTCTCCAGAGCTTTTAGCATGAATGAATGTTGAATTTTGTCAAAGGCCTTTTCTGCATCTGTGGCGATAATCATGTGATTCTTGACCTTGGCTCTGTTGATATGTTGGATTACATTTATTGACTTACGTATGTTAAACCATCCCTGTGTCTCTGGGATGAAGCCTACCTGGTCATAGTGAATTATTATTTTTTTTTATGTGTTTCTGGATTCTGTTAGCTAGAATCTTGTTAAGGATCTTTGCATCTGTGTTCATCAAGGAGATTGGCCTGTAATTCTCCTTTTTGGTTGGGTCTTTGCCTGGTTTGGGGATGAGTGTGATATTGGCTTCGTAGAATGAGTTTGGGATAGCTCCCTCCTTCTCTGTTTCTCTGAAGAGCTTGAGGAGTATGGGTATTAGTTCTTGTTTAAAGGTCTTATAGAATTCTGCTGTGAATCCATCTGGTCCTGGGCTTTTTTTTGTTGGAAGACTTTTGATAGCTTCCTGTATCTCATTATAGGATATTGGCTTATTTAATTGGTTAACTTCTTCTTTGCTTAGTTTGAGCAACTTGTATTTCTCTAAAAATGCATCCATTTCTGCCCGATTTTCTTCCTTTAGAGAGTATAGCTTTTGAAAGTAGTCTGTTAGAATTGTTTGGATATCTTGGGTACGTGTTGTGATGTTTCCCGTGGCATCCCTAATCCTATTAATATGGGTTTCCTCTCTTCTTTTTTTAATTAATCTAGCCAATGGGCCATTAATTTTGTTTATTTTTTCAAAGAACCAGCTTTTTGTTTGGTTTATTTTGGTTATGGTTTTCTAATTGGTTAATCTCTGCTTTTAATTTGGTTATCTGGCTTCGTCTAGTAGCTTTAGGTCCCATTTTTTCTTGTTTTTCTAGCTGTTTTAATTGCAACATGAGATTATTTACTTGGTCTGTCTCCATTCTCTTGATGTGGGCACTGAGGGCAATAAATTTGCCCCTCAGGACTGCTTTTGCTGTGTCCCACAAATTTCTTTGTGAGGTGTTTTCATTTTCATTGAGTTGTAGGAAATGCTTTATTTCTTCTCTGATCTCTTCTGTTATCCAGGCATTGTTAAGGAGTGTGCTGTTCAATTTCCATGTATTAGAGAAATTTCTGCGGTATGCTTTGTTATTGAGAGCTAGCTTGATTCCACTGTGGTCAGATAGGATACAGGGGATTATGTCAATCCCTTTGTATTTGCTTAAGTTCCTTGCATGAACTATGATATGGTCTATTTTGGAGAAAGTTCCATGAGCTGCTGAGAAGAATGTGTACTGTGTTGTTTTAGGGTGAAATACTCAGTAGATGTCAGTTAATTCCACTTGAAGTATGGCCTCTCTTAATTCGGTAGCTTCTTTGCCAATCCTCTGGTTGGTAGACCTGTCCTTTGGTGAGAGTGGTGTGTTAAAGTCTCCTAGTATTATCGTATTGGGATCTATTTTATTCTGTAAGTTTGAGAGCATTTGTTTGACATATCTGGGTGCACCAATATTTGGGGCATATAAGTTGATGATGGTTATATCCTCCTCTTGGTTGTTCCCTTTATTAATATGTAGTGTCTGTCCTTGTCTTTCTGTACTGATTTTAATGAAAAGTTTATTTTGTCAGATATCAGGATAGCTACACCTGCTTTCTTACTGGGGGTGTTTGATTGGTAGATCCTTTTCCACCCCTTCACTCTGAGTTTGTTTGTATGTTTGGCTGAGAGGTGGGTCTCCTGAAGGCAACAGATGGATGGGTCTTGTTTTCTGATCCAGTCCTCAGTTCGTTTTCTTTTAATTGGCGAATTCAGCCCATTTATATTAAGAGAAAGTATAGAGAGATGCATTGTTGTCCCTGCCATTCCGTTTTCCTAAGTTTTTCTTCTTTCCTTTCCTCCTGTGCTTGCTCAGTTAGACTTTGAGTAACGCCTGTTTGGGGCAGGCCCCAGTTCCTGGTTGCTTTCTTCAGGTTGTGTCCCCCCTTTTAGAATTCTTTGTAATGCTGGCTTAATGTTTATGTATTCATTTAGTTTTTCTTTGCTATTAAAAGTTTTCAGTTCTCCATTGAATGTGAATGCTAGCTTTGCCGGGTATATCAGTCTGGGTTGGCAGTTATTGGCTCTCAGGGCTCGTATGGTGCTTTCCCAGGCTTTTCTTGCATTCATTGTTTGTGTGGAGAGATCTGCAGTGATTCTTATTTTTTTTCCCATTGTAGTATAGCTCCTTCTTCATTTTTGCTGCATGCAGGATTGTTTCCTTATTATTCAGATCTATCATTTTTACTATAATGTGTCTAGAAGTGTTTCTCCTGGGGTCTTGCTTGTTGGGTGTTCGATAAGCTTTTGTGATGTAGTTAAGATGGTCGTTTTTGAGGTGGGGAAAATTTTCATTGATTATCTTGTTAAATAGGTGTTGCATTCCCTTGCTCTGGAATTCCTCACCTTCGTCCACTCCAATTATGTGAAGGTTAAATTTTTTAGCATTATCTGCTTGCTCTTGAATTTCCCTTTGGTTTAATTTGAGTGATTTTTCCATATCTGTCACTTTTTGGTCCAGTTGGTGTATTCTGTCTTCTGTATCTGACACTCTACCTTCCATTTCATTCACTCTGTTGACAGTGGCTTCTATTGTGGTTTGCATGGAGGAAATGGATCCCTTTATGGATTCAATGTTGGTTCTCAGAGTATTGATCTCACCTCTCAATGAGGTATGCATTACCTCTAATTTGGCGTTTATCTCACTTCTTACTGAGGTTTGTGCAGCTTCTATTTTTGCATGCATCTCTTGTTTGATACCCTGTATCTCTTTGGATAGTTCATCCTTGTGCTCTTTCAATTTCTGATCAATTTCTCGCTTTATTTCTTGAGTCATTGCCTCCAGCAACCCTTAGATGTAACTTTTGTCTTCCATTCCTGCTTTGCTCCCACTGGGGCTCTCCCCTGTGTGGCTGCTGGCTTTTGAGGTGAGCTTGCTGTCCTGGGTGGTAGTAAACCTTGTGATTTTTCTCTGTGATTTTCGCATGGGGGTTCAGGAGACTGCTCTGCAATTTTGTTTTGGTGTGTCTGTCTTTGCTTGGTTGCTGATTCTGTATTGGTAGAGAGAGTCTGTGCCTGGTCTGGGTTCTGTTGGGAGCCTATTTCCAGCTGCTATTCTGACTTACTTAGGATTCTCAGCTCTCTGCTGTAGATTGCTGGCAGTTCCCGCCTTTGGAAGGGTTGAGCAGCCTAGACTGCTTGTGTTTGCTCCTACGGGTGCTCTTGTGAAGAACAGATGCTCTGGATGCACTCTCCCAAATACTGGAGTCTGCTATGGGCTCCTGATATGTTTTTGTTTGTTTGTTTTGGGCTGATTGTGGGCTTGAACTCTAGGTTTGGGTGCTGTCCCTCAGCTTTTCAGCTCAAGGCTGGCACCCTACCATTTGAGCCACAGCACCACTTCTGACCCTTTTTGCTTTTGTGATGCTGAGGAATCAGATCCAGGGCCTCATACATCCAAGACTATCACTCTATTGCTGAGCTGCCTTAACAGTCTGAGCTCCTGCTTACTATCAGGTGCTGGCAGCCTGTGTTGCCCAATTCCCAGTCTAGGGTATATGGGTGGAGTTTTGGTGGGGTTTGGGCTTCTCTTGTCCTGGGCCTCCAGGTCTTTTGTTGTCACAGGCGTGCTTCCCGGGGAGTGTTGTTTCCTGGTTTTCTCCCCTCTGTTGAGGCGTATGCTCAGCTTTTTACTTCAGTTGGGAGGAGTTGGTTGCGTTGTTCAGGCGCCGGATCCCTGGGCCTGGTTCCGGCCCCAGCCTGGAGCGCGCTCGTTAGGCCTGTGCTGATGTGTATACCACCTAGGTTATGCAGCCTGGAGCTCACTCGTTAGGCCTGTGCTAATGTGTATACCCCCTAGGTTATACAGCCTGGGGGACACAGTTCAAATTTCTTCTACTGTTGGTAGTCTTGACCCAGGGGCGCTGTTCCTGGCTTGGGCATTTAAGCTCCCTTCCAGGGGCGCTCTTGCTCTAGCCTGGCCAGCTGAGTGTGCTCCACGGGCTGGTGGAGCTCTCAAACAGTTCCCAGTTTTAGTGGGTCCTGTGTTCCGGATGTTGGGGTAGGGAGTCTAGGTCAGGGTCTGGGGATACCCTCCAGCTCTGGTCTCCCTTGAGGGATACACTGTCCCCGTGGGGTGCTCACCCTGGAGCTGGTTGTTTCTGTGTGGTGTAGGTCGTCAGTTGTTGTTGCAATCCGAGTTCAGTTGGGGTGGTTGTGGGCTGGGTTGGGCGGTGGTGGCTCTGTGTGATTCTTTTCTGTCTCTGCCTCTGTGGAAGCTGTCGGGTCAAAAGTGTCCACGCTCAGGCAGCTTCTTCGCGGTGCCTCTGGGGCCCGAGCGGCCCCGCCGGGTTGTTGCGATTGCGATCGGGCGGGTGGTCTGCCGACAGGTCCCTTTGTCACGCTGCTGGTGCCCAGCGGCTTTGGCGGGATGGAGCCTCTCTGCTCAGGTGGAGAGTGAGGGGTGGGGGTGGGATCCTCGTGGAGACTCCCGGCTGGTAGGTTTCTCTGTTCCTGGCAATCCGCTGTTCTGCAAACCGGTACCTGGTGATCTGCAAGCGGCCCCCTGTGTCTCTGGGGCTCCGGCAGCCCCCGCCGGGCCGGCTGGCCGGCAGCTTGGCACACTGCTGCGCGGCCAGTAAAGGTTGGGGGAGGGGTCTTCGCTTTTCTCTGTTCTGAAATTCTTCTTTTCCTCTCTTTCTTTTTTTGTTATTCTCCGCCTCTGGTTTTTGTCTGAGTGTTCGTCTTTTTGTTGTTGTCGGTCTCTTGGGGAGATTAAGCGTTGGAACTTGAACTCTCTTTTTGGTTGGAGAGAGCTGTGGCGTTTCCCTACTGCCCCGTCGCCATCTTGGTCCCCCCCCCCCCCCCCCGCAATGGATTTTTGTAGATGGTGTTTTTTCTTTTGGTCCAGTCGTGGGGTCTGAACTCTGGGTCTGGGCGCTGTCCCTCAGCTCTTCAGCTCAAGGCTAGTATCTACCACTTGAACCACAGCTCCACTTCTGGCTTTTTTCTTTTTGCTTATGTGGTGCTGAGGAATCGAACCCAGGGCCTCATGAATGCAAGGCAAGAGCTCTACCACTGAGCCACCTTCCCAGTCCCTAGATGATGTTTATCATATGAATAAAGTTCTCTTCTTTCCTACTTCATTCAGTGCTTTTTTCTTTGTAAACATGAAAGGATGTTGGATTTGTTAAATGATTTTCTTTATCTGATTATGTGGTTCTTGTACTTTAGTTATAAAGTTATTAATAAGGTGAATTACATTGACTGATTAGGAAAACTTGCATTCCCGGGGTAAGTATACTTGGTCATAGTACATAATCCTTTTTAGATGCTGCTAGATTCACTGTGCTGGGGTATGTTTTGAGGCTTTTTATGTTTATATTTGTTAAAGAGATATTGGTTGTTTTGTTTTCTTGTAATATCTTTGGTCTTGGTATCATGGTAATTCTGGCCTCATTTCCTGAGTTTGGAAATGTTTCCTTTTTCTTTTGGGGAGAGTGTATGAAATATTGTGTTTTCCATTGTGTTTTTTCAGGACAATTGAGCTGCTATTCTAAATGTGAGAAGGGGCAAGCAAGAGGGAACAGTCATTTCCTCATCCATGCTGCCAGATGCTGTCATCTGCTCCATGCCTGGATGTGTGGCAGTGGAAACCATACTCCTGGATATATGACCTGTCAAGAGGAAATTATTCCAGGCAAGAGTGTCATAGTCTCCAAGTCACAGTAAACCAGGGTATGGGAACAAGTACTTAAGAAACTTGAAACCAGCATCTGGTTGACTTTTTTTCCCTTTATGGCATGATTTATGGTTATTTCTTGAAACCTTATTACTCTGTGAAGAGTGTCCAAGTAGTTCCAGTTTTCCCGGTAGATTCACCTGTTCAGTTGCTTGTTTGGACATAATTCATAGTTGTTAGGTGGAGCACTAAGATCATATCTACCCAGAAATAGTTAGCCATATATATCTATATAGATATAGCTATTTATCTATAGATAGGGCTATTTTTACTAAGTGATTAAAAAAGATGGCCAAACCTTCTGTCCTTTTGGTAACATTATTTAAGAAGTTTTGGATATGATGACTTAATTCAATCTGGAGATTGAATGTGGCCTTCAGATGCTCTTCTAGAGTTACACCCCTAGTGTTTTTGCTTCTAAGTTTATTTTTCAAATAGTGTCTCGCTCTTCTTCTGTAGGAGCCAGTTTTCGATCTTCCTGTGATCCTCCTGCCTTTGTCTCTTCAAGTAGTGGTAATTACAGGCATGTATTACCAAGCCAACTTTGTGTGTGTGTGTGTGTGTGTGTGTGTGTGTGTGTGTGTGTGTGTGTGTGTGTGTGTGTGTGTGTGTGTGTGTGTGTGTGTGTGTGTGTGAGCTAGTATTAGGGCTTGAACTCAGGGCTTCAAACTCTTGCTTGCCTGATGCTCTGCAACTTGAACCATGTCTCCAGGTCCTGTTTTTTTGCTGGTTAATGGGAACTGAAGAGTCTCAGATGTGTCTAAGTAGTTAGGATTATAAATGTGAGTCACTGCTGCTGAGCCCAACTTGATTTTGAGATAGGGTCTCAATAAGCTGGCCTTCACCCCAATCCTACTATCTGCCTCCCAAGAATACTGTGCTTGACCTGAATTTTTTTTTTAATTTATTTTTGCGCTGGTACTAGGACTTGAACTTGGGCTGTCTCTGAGCTGTTTTTGCTCAAGGTTAGTGCTCTACCACTTGAGCCACCCCTCCACTTCCAGCTTTTTGGTGGTTAGTTGGAGATAAGAGTCTTGCAGACTTTTCTGCCCCAACTGGCTTTGAACTGTGATCATCAGATCTCAGCCCCTTGAGCTCCCCAGTAGCTAGGATTACAAGTATGAGTGAGCCACTAACACCTAGCTATATTTTTTTTAACATTCAGATTTTCTTTCATTCTTTGGCTTTGATGGGATCAGAGGTAGACATATGCATTTCCAGATGCAAAGAAAACAGAATAGAAGGAGGATCTTTTTATTGTTGATGCATTGACAATAAAATGAGAACCAAATGGATTTTTTTGAAAATGAAAAAAGTCCAGTTATTTGTACAAATGGTTTAAAAGCTTTTTTTTGAGATTTTAGGAATATGAACTTGGAATTATTCTCTTTTAATAATTAATTACTAATATGTTATAATCTCTGAGAACGTTGTTTTGATCATTAAGAATTTACAATGTAAAGACTATTTCAAGGTCCAATTTCAAATGTTAATCATTTTAACCTAATGCATGTGGATCTCTACTGAATTCAATTTAAAAATAAAAGGTAAATCATTAATTCAAGCTGGCATACTTACTGGAAATTGTCTTTTATTATTCTCTGCTATGGTTCAAGGTCATTTCTTTAATCAAACCTCAGCACTGGATACAGTCATCAGAAGAAAAACCATTTTTATTCTTTTCTTCCTAAAAACTCAACTCTCCAGAGATACTTATAACTTCCTTTTTCTCTTCATTGTTCTCATCTCAACTTTAACTATTACTACTATTCCTGTCTGTTGATTTTTTTTTTTTTTTTTTGGTCGGTAGTGGGGCTTGAATTCTGGGCTTGGGTGCCGTTCCTGCACTCTTCAGCTCAAGGCGAGCACTCTACCACTTGAGCCACAGCACTACTTCCGGTTTTCTAGTGGTTCATTGGAGATAAGAGTCTTATGGACTTTCCTGCCTGGGCTGGCTTTGAGCCATGATCCCCAGATCTCAGCCTCCTGAGTAGCTAGGATTACAGGCGTGAGCACTGGTACCCGCTTGTTTTTTGTTTTTTTTTTTGTTTTTAATTCTGAGGGTAGAGTGTGTCACAGGACACTTGATTCTTGGAAATCATACTGCTTCTCTTGCTGGCATGGTATTTTGCTATGCGGAGAACAAGGAAAGCTTAGTTCAACCACCCAGCCAGAAAGGCTCACTGTTGCAAATGAGGTCACCTTTTGCCCTGTCTCTTTTCACTCTTTCTCCAATCTATATCTTTGCCCTTGGCAGAGGGATGCCTTTTACAGAAAGCAAAGAAAAGCAAAAGTAAAAAAAAGCCTGCCTGTAATCCTAGCTACTCAGGAGGCTGAGATCTGAGGATCGCAGTTGGAAGCCATCTGGGGCAAGAAAGTCCGTGAGACTCTTATCTCCAATTAACCAACTATGGCTGGATAATTGAGCTGTGGCTCAAATGGTAGAGTGCTAACCTTGAGCCAAAAAGTTCAGAGACAGTGGCTAGGCCTTGAGTTTAAGACCTACTATGGGCAGACATACATATAAAACATGTTGATGCTGTCCAGACTTCTGTTTTTGTAATGTTATATTGGATTCCTGGACATAGTCCAGAATCTGGTCAAAACGCCATGAATATTAGTTATTGAATGAATTGGTGAATGAATGGATGAAATGTCATGTGCCACATAACAATGGTTTGATCACCAATGAACCACATAGTGACTGCAGTCTCGTAAGATTAATTCTCCTGTGACATCATAGCCACCACAGCTGGACTATAAATACACTATGATGTTCGCACAATGATGAAATTGTCCAATGACTCATCTGTCACATTAGAGACACATCTGTGTCTCTTAATGACACATGACTGCAGGTATTTTTCAAGCTGCTTGCTGGCAATTCATAACAGCTATTTTATAGAAGTATTACCACGAAGCAAACATGAATCCTTCGTTAATTGTGAAATAAGTAGCTGAATCTGAGAGCAACAGCTTTTCCTTTTTTCCAGAGAGCAAAGTTTTAAGAATAACACACTCTTACCAAGACAGAAGTTATACTGGACAAAGTTAAGCAGGTAAGAAAGAATTTATTTAAGGCCACTGAAATAAGGGAGGAAGGCTAAAATTGAGTGTGTCTCAACTTTACTGAAACAAACAACAGGAAGATTTCTGATTTTATAGTCCCAGGGTTTGATGTTAGGGCCTTGCATTTGCTAGGCAGGCACTTCACACTTGAGCCACTCCCCCAACCATTTTTTAAAAATTTTATTTTAATTTAATTTTTTTTGGGGTCCAGTCCAATTGTGGGGTCTGAACTCTGTGCCTGGGTGCTGTCTCTTAGCTCTTCAGCTCAAGGCTAGCCCTCTACCACTTGAGCCACAGCACCACTTCTGGCTTTTTTCTTTTTGCTTATGTGGTGCTGAGGAATCGAACCCAGGGCCTCAGGCATGCAAGGCAAGAGCTCTACCACTGAGCCACCTTCCCAGCCCCACCCCAACCGTTTTTTTTTTTTTTTTGTCATGAGGTTTGAACTCTGGGCCTGGGCACTGTCCCTGAGCTCTTCAGCTCAAGGCGACCACTCTACCACTTGAGCCACAGCATCACTTCGGGTTTTCTATTGGTGGTTGAGTGGAGATAAGAGTTTCACAGACTTTCCTGCCGAGGCTGGCTTTGAACCATGATCTTCAGATCTCAGCTTCCTGAGTAGCAAGGATTATAGGTGTGAGTCACCGGTGCCTGGACTAACCATTCTTTTTTTTTTTTTTTTATAGGATATTTTGTTTATGTCCAGGCTAGCCTGAACCATGATCCTCTCATTTATGTTTCCTAGGAGACTTGGATGACACACGTGTACCACCATACCTACAGCTTATTAATTGAGATGAAGTCTTGTGAGCTTTGTGTCCAGGCCTCAAACCTTGAGCCTCACAATCTCTGCCACCAGAGTAGATGGGAATATAAGCCACTGGGCCTGGTGAAGCAGGAGAGTTTTTAAGGAATGGGATGAGCCTGTCTGCCAAGGTGGTGAATCCCCGGCAGACCTGTCTGTCTCTGTGGGGTCTCCATGGCCTTTAACGTATCCTCAGTGACTAGATACATAGATTTGATAAACAAATGCAGTTCTTTCTACCGTTTGCCTATTAGAATGTTTTTTTAAATGCCTTTTGTCTATTTAAAACATTTTTATATATGTAGGAATAGCACCTGATGAGACTCTCTGGCTATGGAGTCTAGAGTCAAGAGTTGCTCCTTTCCCAAAAGCCTGAGGCAAAGACTCAAGCCCTCCTGCTGATCCAGTCCAGTGGGTGCCCGTGAGCCCTCCCTCCTCAGCTTCACAACGCGCCTGCACGGTCACTAAGCATCTGTGTCTTTATTTCTTTTGCTTTTCGGCTTCTTACCTGCTTACCATGTTGCCCTGTGTTGGGCTCCCATGAAAGCTAGCTAGTGTTCCTCAGGTCCAGCAAGACTCCCTTGAAATGTCTGCTGTGCCCTGTACATCCCACAGTCAGTCCATTTACCTGGAGCTCTGCAAATCCGGTCCGATTCCCAAAACAACATTATTTGATATTTAAGAAGCGACTGGAATTCTTCGTTAGTTTTACTTGCAATTTCAAGGCTTTCTCTTTTCCCCAAATCTCCTTGGGCTATAAATTAATCCGAGTCAAAACATGCTTTTAAGAGAAGGGGGGATGCGAAGCAGGACAAGGACTTGTTCTTTTTGAAATGGCATATAATTTAACACGGTATAACCTTTGAAGAGGAAATGTGACCTGCTTGGAGCATCACAGTGGGATTTTTTGGAGGCTCTATGTCTGAAAGCCTCATTTCAAAGAAGGTAGGTATTTGGTTTCAAATCATCAAAACAGCCTTGTAGTCTTCTCAGAGTTATTTTGACATCTAAATAATAGTTCTGGCATTTCTCTCAGAGTGTAAATCAATAACATTGACTTAGTGCATTCTTTCCTCTTATTTTCATTCCTTACTAGTTTAGAACTTTAGCTCAAGTATTAATAATTATTTTAAGCCTTAGCTTAGGTTTTGGTACTCTGTCCCCTAGAGTTGCAAGAGGCTCTTTCACTTTTCCTTTCCTTTTCCCAGTTGCCTAGCTCTTCCAGAACAGTCTCTTCCTGGGACAAAAACTCCCTGCGCCTTTGAAAGCAAGAAGTAGATGCATGATTGCCTTGCAAGGAGTCCTCAGCTCCCACAATTATGACACAGATACTGCCATCATTTACCTCACCTACCTATCATTCATTTGCTCTGATTTCTCACCAGGGTTTCCAAACACTGACTTTAGAATCAACTGGTATTCGTTAAAGCTGCGATTTTTTTTTGGGGGGGGTGGTCTGTTATGGGGCTTGAACTTTGGACCTGGGTGCTGTCCCTCAGCTCTTTAAAAGCTCAAGGCTAGCACTCTACCACTTGCGCCACAGTACCACTTCCAGTTTTCTGGTGGTTAATTGGAGATAAGAGTCCTGCAGACTTTCTTGCCCAGGTGGCTTTGAACTGTCATCCTCAGATCTCAGCCTCCTGCATAGCTAGGATTATAGGCGTGAGCCACCGGCACCTGGTGAAGCTGTGATTTTTGAGTCTCACCCAAGACCCAACACACTGGAATCCTGGAATCGCTTGGAGCAGTGACCTCCATGGAAGGCGCAGTTTTACCAAGGCCCACAGGTGCTGACACATTTGCACGTGGGACACCCTCTCCCACTCCTTTTAGAGTTGCCAGTTACACTCAAAGCAGTGACTAAACTTTTATGCACTGATCTTTTATATGGCTATTAGTGTACCCTCAGTTATGTTTACAAACATTCAGAATCTTCCAAGGTCGAATTTAAAACTTTGCAGGTTGTGGGGGGTACTGGGGCGTAGGGAAGAGGGGGTTGAGGGGGCAGAGCTGGGAAGGGGGCAGTCTGGAGGTTAGTCTAATCTAGTTGGATTTGCAGTTCTGGCTGGAAGTAGCTAGGTGATCTTGGGTAAATTTATTTGATTGTGTGAAACGCACCATTTCTCATTTAGAACTGGGGTTTATAATCTACCCTGCAGTGTTGTTTAAATGGATCCAGTGAAATACTGTGTGTAGACAAAACGTGCCATGGTGCAGTAGCTTTTATTGGTCTTTAGTTTATTCTACTTATCTTTCGTCATTCTTGGCTTTCTGTTTGTTTACTGTTTTGCTCCTTATTTCCATATTTCTTCTTGGATAACCTTTTTAAATTCTTCAATCTTTTTTCAGATTTTTTTTTTTTTTTGCAGTGTAGGAGCAATTTGGGAGGGAAGGTTTTACAATGTGGCCCAGGCTGGCCTTGAACTCTTTATATCCTCTCTCAGCCTCTCAAGTGTGGATTTTACAGGTGTGTGCCACCACAGTCGGCTGTTCTTGATCTTTTCAGGTTGACAGTATAGAAATTCCTCAGACTGAGTCTGTATGGTCAAGGATGGGGAATGGTGACCCTGGTGGGTGCTTGACTCAAGAGTGTATCACTCAGAGTTTCATATTCCTCCCACCATGGTGACTGACTGGCATGAGAAGTAACAAAAGCAGGGCCAATGAGAGTCATTCTTGGACTTCAGGGTAGAGCTGGCTTTTGCTTCTGGAGCTCTAAGTATCTCCCATACTGCTTCAGGCTGTTCCAGCTCTCTGAGAAGGGAGAACAATGATACCTCCCATCTTTGTGCATACTGAAGATTTAGATTTCCCAGGAAAGAAATACCTTTTTAATTTCCAGCCTCTGGAAGAGATCCTTTTAAAAAGAGATGCTGGAGGCTGGCTTCCGAGGATAAACAGTCTTCTGGGTTGGAAATAGAAGGCTTCACAAAGATACGTGATGATGGTGATGGGAAAGACTCCATGACAGAAGGAAAGTCCTGTATCTGTTGCATCCAATATGGTAGCTGCAAACCACTGGACACCATTGGATATCTGAAACATGTGGCTAGCTTGACTAAAGAGCTGAATTTGAAATTTTATATTATTTCATTGAGTTAAAATTTCAGTTTGAATAATGCCACGGGGCTTTTGACTACTGATTTGGAAAGCACAGATTTAGGTTGTAAGTACACTGTATACTTTTCATCTTGGTGTTGTTAAGACATCATTTGTGATGTTTGACAAGCTTTGAATTACCCATCTAATTTCTCTAATTCTCTCATTTTCCATGTCAAAAAAGACCAATGGTAGTTGAGAGATTGGCTCTATTACCTTTTAGTTAAACTTGATTTTGCTGGCACTGGTGGCTCACGCCTGTAATCCTAGCTACTCAGGAGGCTGAGATCTGAGAATCACGGTTCAAAGCCAGCCCAGTCAGGAAAGTGTGAGACTTTTATCTCCAGTTAACGACCAGAAAACCAGAAGTAGAGCTCAAAGTGGTAGGTAGAGTGCTAGCCTTGAGCAAAAAAGCTCAGAGACAGCGCCCAGGACCTCTGTTCAAGCCCCACAACTGACCAAAAAAATATTGATTTTGTTCTTTGGGTGGAAAACTGTTTTATTCTAGTTGGAGTTCTGTGCTTGAGTGTGGGTGAATTGTGGCTTTCTACTCTATTGCTGCCAATTGCAAAACCAACTTGAGACTGAAGAAAGTAAGTTAAATGGATGGGGAAGGAAGGGTATTTACTTACCTTGTTTGAAAACAAACCACAGCCATGCTGGGATCAAGGAATTTAGACAGACAGTGACAACAGACTCTAGAGAGACCTCTTCCTGGCATACCACAAACCCTCAGTGTTCACATGCCTCTCTTTTTTTTCATGTACTTCATCATGGGTTCTTGGTTGCTGGGCAGAGGTTGCTTTAAGTGGGGAGGAGTAGATTTATTTCATGTCCTTCTTTCTACAGTTGTCCTACCTTTTCAAAGCAAGTGGAGAACGGGCTATTCAGTGAGAGGAGCGTTCACAACCTCACTGCTTCTGGTGACTTGTCTTCGTTCCTGGTAGCATGGTTTCCACTCTTCTATCTTGATCTTACTGTATGTGTTGAAGGCGGAACTGGGCTTTGGTTGAGATGTGACCAAATGTACTGATTCAAATGGCAAAAACGTCAGAGAAGTTGCAGTAAAAGAGGTGTTTGAGTGAGATAGTGAAGGTATCCATTCTGTGGTTACTGATTAGATCTCATTAGATAGGATCAGTCATTCGAGTTCCTTCCTTCTGAGCAGCAGCCTAGTCTCTGATGGCTGGGTCATCTTGTTTGTGCCCTGCAGTGGTTGTAATGTGTGGGTAAAAGATGTTTCTTCTCTTGTCTTCTTGAAAACGGTGGAGACGTCCTTCTCTGCACAGGGCCGTCTGAGGCGGTGCTGCCTGTGTGAGGGAGCTTTGTCCTCGGGGAGGTGAGTAGAAGTCCACTGCCAGAGAATGGCTTAGTACAGAGGCAGGAAAACAGGAATCAGGAGAGGCCAATGTTTGGCTGTTGGCAATGGATTTACCATCCCATTCCCAACTTGGGCCTGGACACTGAGATCCTGCTTCTCCATCTGAGGCCTAGAGCACTCCAGAGCCATGTCAAGGTGAGCTACTTGTTGTGAAGTCCTTTGATATTTTGAGATTAGGTCCCATTTGAGGCACTGATGGATTCAAACAATAGCCCGACTCTGTGTATGTCTCACATTGCTCATCGAGTCTGTGAATCACTTATGAAATAAGAATCTGTAAGCTTAGGGGCTATTCTCTTAGAATTGTCAAAAAGAAGACTATATAGCTCTATGAAGTCTTGTTTCCACAGTCCTAGGCCTATTGCAAAGATGGAGCTGAGTCCTCTCCAAACCCCCATCTGGGGAATTATGCTTCATTTCTTTTTATTCAAAGACTAGCCCGGCAATTTTCACCTGCTTCTTTTATCTTTCTACTCAGTTGTTGATATCTGACCCATCACATTACCAGCCTGTGGTTCTGCAGCCACCTAACCAATGTTCCTCTCCAAGGAAAGACAGTCCAAACAATTGGCTCCTAATTGGGCATAGTAGTACACAGCTGAAATCTCCAGCTACTAGGGAGGCAAGGCAAGAGGATTGTAAGTTTAGGTCAGCTTGGGCAAAGCCAGCAGAACACTCTCAAAACATATATGCATGTGCACACACACACACTCACGCACACACACATACACACACACACATGGGCTGGGGGTGTTGCTGATGTGATATAATACTTGCTTGGTAATACAACAAAAATTAAATGAATGAGTGAATTAATGAATAAATACAAGCCTTCCCATCATGCAATACAGTTGATGTGGCTCTGTCCCTGCTTGCCCAGTCTCTTCACACCAGGAAGTGCCTCCTACACCTCTTACCACCTCCCCCCACCCCCCATGCTCAGGTAAGTGGAGTTGTTCAGTGGTTTGTTTGAATCTGGTTGTGTGATTCACACTAGTAGTGTCTTAAAGCTTTTCCAGTGGTGATATTTGAGGAGAGTTTGGGAGCGGGTAATAATCTGAACATTATAACCTGGGAGGCCTTCTGTCTGCTGATGGTAGTGTACTTTGTACAGTTGTACAGGGCGTTTGGTAGCTTGGTGGTGTCCGGATTCTTTGTGTAATGTGAGGCTTCCCCTCAGGGGTGCCTTGGTCCCCTGGGAAGTGAGGTGCTCATGCTCTGTATTTGACTGCCAAGGGGAAACTCCAAGGGGAGACTGGCTCATCAACATGGCATTTCTCCCTTGGCATTCCAGCAAGCTCTGGAATATTCCTACCACGTGACAGCTTTTTGGTGGTGTCTGTGTGGAGGAGACAGACAGGGATACATTCATTCTGTGAAAATTGTCACCGTACTTGGCGTCCTGGTTAGTTGGGAGGGAAGGATGGCTTTGCTACAAACGACTGGCTTTGTTCAGGACTAGTGGCAAATAGCGACGCGTTTCTAGCTATGGTTAGGGTGCTGCAAGCCAAGCTTTGGGGAAAGTGATAGCAATCACAACATCAAGTTTATTATGAGTGTTAAGGGGATAAATGGAGTCCCCACTATCTTGGCAAGGCCTAAGAATCAGTGACAGGAAGGAAGCAAACTCCTTTAAAACAAATCAAACTTTTGTTTTGAAATGGTCACACACTGACAGGAAGTTGCAATATATATATATATATATATATATATATGTATATATAGACAGGGGCCAATTAACCTTTTCCTCTAGCCACAGTTTTTATTTTATTTTAGTCTTTTTCTGTTTTGGTACTGGGGATCGAACCCAGGACATTGCACTTGCTAGGCAAGCGCTTTGCCACTGAGTTCTATCCCAGCCCCTAGCTAGGTTCTCCCCCCCTCCCCATTGAGATGGAAATTGTGAATAGGCAACAGGCAGCTTCTTCAGATTGGCAAGTCTTGCTCCTGGGTTGATCTACCAGACCCAGAAGTGTATAGCACAGAGTCCTGACAAGTAGAGACAGATATCTCTAGGCAGTGAAGGCTAGAGCTCACAGATCCAGATCCTGAGGTTAGAGGCTCGCTGTTCTTGTCCATGACTGTCAACAGCTTGCTGATCGGCAATCTACTGCTCGTAGCAGCTGCTGGCCTGGGCTCTCAAGCTCAGGCTGGGGACCGTTGGCTTGCATTGCATCTCTCAGGCCCTGGGTAGTGGGACTTGAGTACCAGAAGCTCTCTGGATTGCTTCCAACAATCAGGTCCCGCAGTCTTTTGTCTTTGACTCCTCATAGCCTTCTACTGTCTACATACTTGGTGAATCCTTGCCTTCTTCCACGGTCCTTCATCATCTCAGATGCCACTGCTATCTGCAGGGGCAGCTCCTGGCTGCTGTCTGAAACTCGCTGCTGCTGTTGCTGCTTGTTGTGTTACCAGCTCAGCCTGCTCTTCCCAAGATACAGATCATACAAGTAGGGCAGAGAAAGTCCCTACTTTTCTTGGGCTTAATGCTGCAAAGGCAGGAGGCAGCATAGGCGAGCACCTCCTGGCTGACCTCAACAGTTTGGTCAGTGAGAAAAGGGCAGGGCATGAAGTGTGACATGCAAATGAAGCATTTTGACATGTGCCCCAATTACATCACAGACCTTAGATAAGGACAGTCACAGGCTTCACGCGGCAGCACTCAGAAGGTTTCTGTGAAGCCACTGGGAAAGTGCTTCCCTCCCCCAGGGAGAATGGCTGCACGGTGACAGGGTCCTCTAGAGCCCATGAGGGCTTGGGGGGTAGCGATGCCTTCCTGAGGCCGCAGTCGTGGTCGGAGTGGTCCCAGCAGCTGCTGGGGTGTTCTCAAGGGGATCACCAAGTGTCTCGGAAAGCTGGGCTGCCAAGAAGGCAGACAGTTCCCCCTTCAAGGCTGCCACACAGAAGGGAAGAGTCTGTCAGTTGCCTTTCAGGGATCCAGTGGTTTACTTCCAAGACTTTTCTCATTCACAGGAGAAAGCCATTAGAGAGCGCTTATAATTAAGACTTAAGGAAGCTCAATACAAAGTTACTATTGTTACTATTGTCTGGAGCACAGTGCTTAACAGGGCTCTGGTGTCCTAGGGAAGGCTGCCCCTCGAACTTGTTTTCCTTATATACCTGAACTTTTCTTGCATACCAGAACTACATTAACAAAACCTAGGAATGAAGCGAATTACTGTTGAGACAGAGAGGTGACACATTTGTTAACTGCGCTACACTCCCGGGCTGGGAGAACTCAACATTTCCCCCAGCGTCTACTCTGTGTCAGTATGTCATCTTTCATTTAATAATGGCATACGTTCTGGGAACTGCATTGTTAGACAATTTATTATTTTGTGAACTTTTTTATTGTGTGAATTCACACAAACCTAGATGGTTATAACTGCTGCACATCCAAGCTATAGGGCGGCCATAAACCTGTTCACACATACATAAAAATATGAGGTGATAGAAATGTTTTAGCTTTCTCCAAGTCTTGTGGGACCACAGACACATTCAGTCTGTCCTTGACAGAAATACTACGATGCTGCCCCTGGAATGTGGAATATCAGGAGCGCAAGATCATCCGTCCTCTCTTCTGGGGGTGACAGAATGACCAGGGAGACTGACATGAAATAAATAATTATGCAGCGAATTCGTTAGTTAACACTTGTGATACATATGGTGAAAGGAAATTGTACTCAAAAAAATATGACTTCACAGAAAGAGAAATTAAAGATCTCCATGATGTTTGGTAAACGTATTTTAGATTTTTCAGTCTATAGTAGTGATAACTTTAACGTTTACTTCCACTGTAAAATTTATAATTGAGCGGGGTGCTGCTGGCTCACTCCCACAATCCTAGCTACTCAGGAGGCTGAGATCTGTGGATTGAGATTTGAAACCAGCCCAGGCAGACAAATTCGAGAGATTTATCTCCACTTAATCAGAAAAATGCTGGAAGTGGAGGTGTGGCTCAAGTGGTAGCGTGCCAGCCTTGAGGAAAACTAAGCAAGTATGCAAGGCCCTGAGACCAATTTCCAGTGTCAACACACACACACAGATACACATGCACACACATGCATGCACATGTGCAATTATAATTGAATCATTTTCTGTTTTTTGTTTTTCTTTTTCAAGTTTCCTACCCCTCCTTTTTTTTTTTTGGGTCGGTTACGGAGCTTGAACTCAGGGCCTGGGGCGATGTCCCTGAGCTTTTGTGCTTAAGGCTAAGGCTCAGCCACAGCTCACTTCTGGCTGTCTGGTGTTAATTGGAGGTAAGAGTCTCAGGACTTTCCTGTGGGAGGCTTTGAATCGCCGTCCTCAGATCTCAGCCTCCTGTGTAGCTGGGCTTACAGGTGTGAGCCACAGGCACCCAGCTTCCCCCACCTTTTTTTATGGAAACCAAACTTGTTGTAGAATTAATAGGCATTGCTGATCATGCCCACACACGGAAAGGATTCAGGCTTCAGAAGTTATAATATCACTAGCATTCAGAAGCGATGGACCCCAAATAGAGGCCTGCTGAGGGAGGGATTATTGAAAGACGTCCACATTTGATGAGATCCTGGCCTAAGTCATTGTTTGCATGGTAAAGCTTCCTGCCTTTGCTTTCTGGCAAGCCAAACAGAGTTCAGATGCCCAGGGCTCGTTCACATGGTCAGTGAGAGGATCCCATTGGAGTCCTTATGGTTTAAGCGAAGAGGGGGACAATTAGATTTATGGGCCCTGTTGAGCACAAGATGTGGTAGCCAGGCAACTTGAGCTGAGCACACACAAGATCGTGACCCACCCCACCTACTTAGTAAACTCCGTGCAGGTGGCGGAAATAATAGCTGGACAAATATCCTTGGCCACTTAGGACATTTCCTTTATATCAACATTGGCTGTTGGAGGTGCTCACATCTCCTGGATTCTTGTCAGGCAAACAGTGTGTTTCAGACAAGAAGTAGGGAACAAAGGCTTGCCAGAAATTGCTGGGGAGCCGAGGGGGTCCGCAGGGAGCAGCAGGGCAGGGCGAGTCTGCCCTGTGGTCTCAGCGTCTTGGGAGATGTGCTGTTGAGTTAGGGGCAGGTAGTGGTGGAAGTGTTGTCTTAACACTTGTTTGAGGGGAGCATCTTTCAAGTGCTCATGACTCCTTTGATGTCTAGTGCCTCCTTGGTGTCACATTTGTGTCATTTGAGGTTGCGTGGAGATGCCGGAGTTCCACTGTTACCATAGCCTTCACTCTCTGCTAATGCTAAAGGAGGGCTTTGGAAAAGCCTCACAAAACTCAGGTTGCCCCAGACTTAATGTGTCATCCCTTTGGGAAGAATGACGGGATCACTGGATTCTGGAAATGGCAGGATCGTGGGTGATGTCTGGATGTGAATCTCTGTCGGATTTCACTTTCACTAGATTTTTAAGGTGGTGTGTGTGTGTGTGTGTGTGTGTGTGTGTGTGTGTGTGTGCATGCATACATGCATGCATGCATGTGTGTGTATATGTGCACATGTGTGTGCATGTGCGTGTATATGTGCACATGTGTATGTGTGTGTGCATGTGCGTGTGCCCAGTACTGGGACTTGAACTCAGGACCTGGGCAAAGGCCCTTAGTTTTTTTTTTTTCACTCAGGGCTGGCTCTCTACCACTTGAGTCACAGCTCTCCTGGCTTTTTAGTGGTTAATTGGAGATAGGAATATCATGGACTCAATGCCTCAGCTAACTTCAAACCATGATCCTCAGATCTCAGTCTTCTGGGTAGCTAGGATTACAGGTTACAGGTGTAAGCCACCGGAGCACCTGGCTTAAACGTTAGTTATCAGAATGTTGGATATGGGCTCGGGAGAATCTGATCTTCAGTGATCTCTGGTGAGGGGATGAGTGTGCTCTTGCACACGGAACACGCAGTCACCACTTCTAGCAGGCTGGACAAGTGTGGGAGGCAGCCCCGTGTCTCTCGGTACCCTCAGGATCTGGCATAGTGCTCTGGACCTTTCTGGCCTTGCGTGTACTTGCTGCTGAAGCTCCTGGCTGGAGGGTGTGGGTGTTGGGAGTTGGGGTCTGGGGGAGAGAACCTCACTTCGACTCTGGTTCTACCTCTTACTCTCCTGAGAACTTGAGCAAAGCCGTGGTCTGAGGCTGTAAAATGGGAGCAAGACCCATGGAAGAGAGCTGGGAGAACCGAGTAAGATGGCGGTTAGCTGCTGGCATAGAATGGAGGCATGCTCACTAGTGGGGGCCTGTTCCCCGGTTGGAGTGGAAACTTCACAAGGATAGCGTGTGTCTCACCCTCTGCTGTACCCCAAGTGCAGCACATAGTAAGTGCTCAGCAAATACTTGTCAAAATTAATAAATAGAAATGTGTTATGTACTTCCTGTGGTGTTTACTAGAAGAGGAAGGGGCAGCTTACATATCTGAGGAATGAAATTGTTATATTGAAAAACAATTTCGTTATTTTAAATCAAATTTTGTTATTACAGATTTATTCTTACCAACCCAAATTATCTGGCTCTACCTTAGTTTGGCTACCAATTCTGCTTTTAAGTCAGCTTCATAATTTAGCTAAAAAGTCATCGCTCATTTTCCTAGAGAATGTTTTTAATCGCTCAGAAAAAATGGCATACCCATTAAAACTTTTAGTAGGTGTATTCAGTATAATTAGGCGTTTTCCCTTATCTCTCCATCCCATGTCTTTTCTTTTAAAGTCTTTTCAGTGTCATCTCTTTTTTTTTTTTTTTTTTTGCCGGTTGTGGGGCCTGGGCGCTGTCCCCCAGCTCTTCAGCTCAAGGCTAGCGCTCTACCACTTGAGCCACAGCACCACTTCCGGCTTTTTCTGCTTATGTGGTGCTGAGGAATCAAACCCAGGGCCTCATACATGCAAGGCGAGTGCTCTACCACTGAGCCACCTCCCCAGCCCGTGTCATCTCTTTTCAATGTCTTCTCTTTCCCATTTTTTCTTCCTTCTTGATGTGCTGTGTCTCCAAGTGTAAATACTGAAATGTGTATTTATTTAGTTTTTGGGTGCTGGGCCTATGGCTTGAACTTAGGGCCTGGGCATTGTCCCCGAATTTATTTTCCTCCCAAGGCTAGTGCTTCAGCCACAGCTATACTTCTGGCTCACTCTTTTCTTTTCTTTTCTCTTTTCTTTTCTTTTCTTTTCCTTCCCTTCCCCTTCCTCCCTCCCTCCCTCCCTCCCTCCCTCCCTCCCTCCCTCCCTCCCTCCCTCCCTCCCTCCCTCCCTCCCTCCCTTCCTTCCTTCCTTCCTTCCTTCCTTCCTTCCTTCCTTCCTTCCTTCCTTCCTTGGAGGTAAGAGTCTCACCGACTTTTCCGCTTGAGCTGGCTTTGAATCATGTTCCTCAAATCTCAGCCTCCTGAGTAACTAGGATGACAGGTGTGAGCCACTGGCGTTCTTCAACACTGTGGTGTATTTAAAGTATCGCTGAGAATTGGTGGTGCAGGCAATGTTAGCAACTGAGGAAACATCTTAAATGAAGACAAAATAATTCTGTTTTTTTAGGAGCTATTTGGCTTCTTAACCCTATAGGAAATCTGTAAATTTCCTTCCTTCCAAATTACCAAAAGCTAGCTGGAATTAGATATGGAGGACCAGAATTAACAAGTGGAAATGAAGTGGGCACAAAATAGGTGGCCAAGTACCCAGGGGATTTAAATGTTTTGGTGACAGTTCTTTACATTCCCACCAGATGGCGAAGGTACTCTACCGAAGCAGAGCTCTTGTTCTTTTCTGGAGTGGGTGGTTTGTTCTTTTGTACAGGGATGCAGAGAAGGGAGAAATTTGCAGGAGCTTCTGTTTTTAACATTTTATGTAGAAATGGAAGTCTATGTTGTGAGGATTCTAGTGTTATTTCTACACTACCTAAAAGGTATTTTTATTTTTGTTTTTGTGCTAGTCGTGGGACTACCACAGTGCTCAGGGCCTGAGCACTGTCTCTGCTCTATCACTTTGAAACATAGCACCACTTCTGGTTTTCTGGTGGTTAATTGGAGATAAGAGTCTCCCAAACCTGTCTGCCTGATCTGGCTTTGAACCATGATCCTCAGATTTCAGCCTCCTGAGTAGCTAGGGTTACAGGCTTGAGCCACTGGCACTGGCTACATTACGTATTTTTAACTTTGAAGAGAATAGTGTGGACACTTAAGTGTGATATTTGTTTTTCTTCTGAAGATGGAACTTCGGTCTCGCACTTCATGTCCTCAGTCCATGTCAGCATGTTTTGTGTTAGCAGCAATGCACGGTGGCTCATCATGCTGTCCCCCCTGAAGAGGCAGGTGAGTGCCACATTCTACATCCTTCCGGAGCATTAAGATCGCAGACTACATGACACCGTAGCTTACGTCCCCTTGGCCTGCCCTCCCTTCTCACCCTGCCTTTTCCCCGGGTGAAAGCAGTGGAGGGCCTGGGGTGATACGCAGTGATTTACTGTATCTGTTCTACTGGCCCGGGGACCCCAGGCTGCAGAGCATCTTTATACCACAGCTGCTCTTCCGTGTCAGCTCGTGGGGAGGGCTAGGAAGCAGGGCCAGCCCGAGGGGAGCTTGGGAAGTGGCTTTTGAGCGGTTGTGTTTGTCCTGGACGAGGGTCTTAATTCACCATGAGATCCCTGCTGGCCTGGTTGGCATGTTCTCAGTGCTGAAGCAATTCCAAGGCCACAGTGGTGACCCATGAGACTCTGCTCAGCTTGGGTGAGCTTTCCTGTTGGAGAGCGCAAGCTGCCTCCCAGCATTCCACCTCGCTCCTTCCCTCTCTCAAAGGAGAAAGAGGGAGCCGGCACCTCTTGTGCATGGGGCCTTGCCTTTGGTGGGTACCAGCATCTTGCTAATTAGGATTCTTAGATGTGGGTCTTCCCAATCCTTCCTTCCTTCCTTCCTTCCTTCCTTCCTTCCTTCCTTCCTTCCTTCCTTCCTTCCTTCCTTCCTTCCTTCCCTCCCTCCCTCCCTCCCTCCCTCCCTCCCTCCTTCCTTCCTTCCTTCCTTCTCTCCTTCCTTCCTTCTTTTCATTCATGGTTCTGTCCATCATCTATCTGTCCATTCTTACATTCATCCATTTTTTTCACTTCCTCTCATTCTGTGTTATTCAAGTTTACAAGCTGGTACAGCTTGTTCCCCACTCTAAATATTCTCCAAGAGTGAAAGGCACAGTGTGCTTTCTTGAATGCTCAACTAAATCTTCGCTGTGTTCAGGATTGCAAAACATCTTGGCTTCATTCTGGATAAGGGTAGAGATGGACACGTATCCCGGTACAGGGCTAGGACCCCATGCCAGGCAGGACAGGCGTGGGGGAAGGCTTCTGTGTGAGGGCCATGGTGTGGACACACCTTACTATGCCTGTTGCCAGCTGCAGCTTTGTTATTTCCTGCTTCCTCAGTTCTCTTAGTTCTGCTCAGCCACTGTCCATTCCAGTCCAGTCCAGGAAGCACTCAGGTTCTCTAGTCCATTCTCTAGTGCAGTGATAATTTTAGTGTCACAATTAACTGCAGCATTGAATGAAACATTCTCTTAAATGGAAGTGTCACTGGGCACTGGTGGCTCACACCTGTCATCCTAGTTACTCAGGAGACTGAGATCTGAGGAGCGTGGTTCAAAGTCAGCCTGGGAAGGAAAGTCCATGAGACTCTTACCTCCAATAAACCACTAGAAAACCAGAAGTGGCGCTGTGGCTCAAGAGGTAGAGTCCTCGAAGAGTGCAGGGACAGCACCCAAGCCCAGAGTTCAAGCCCCACGACTGACAAAAAGAAAAAAAAGAAAAAAAAAGAAATGTGTCTGTGGTGGGAGCCGCAGGAGCGTCTGTAGCTATTTGGGTTTGCCTGCTGTCCTGGGGCCTGGTTCCGGTCTCAGGGTGTGGCTGTTCTTATGGCCTGGGCCTCAGGGCTGCACTGTTTGCCCAGCTGCTGTCTGTACCGCGCTCTCTTTAGATTCTTGCATAGAAAGAAAGGAAAGCTTTCTATTCTCAGAAACCACAGTGATTAAGTACAGATAAAAGCATTAGGATGAACAATCAGAACAAAATCATTGATTCCATTTTTTGCATTATACATCATAAGGTTTATGGTTGACAGCTTTTGGTAAGACCCAGGGTGTGACGTTTGGGTGAGGGGGTGGGGTAGAGGGGAGAGGACCACACAATGTCACAGAGCATAAGAGGTCATTGGGGAAAAGAAGTCAGTGAGGGAAAAGGATGGAAATACTCATGATGCAACAAGAGTGCTCCTTGTAATAAGAAGTTAGTGGAAGCCAAGTCTAGGGGCTAGCTTATATGTCATCGTTTGAGGGCATTCAACCTAACCTCTTTGTCCATGTGGGACATTTTCTATAAAACCTGACCTTGAAGCCTGAAGAATCTTACATTCTCTTGGATTGCTGTGGAGCTGAAAAAGGGGAAGAAGTCTGGATCGGGAACTATGACGACGTTCATCGAGTCACAAGATAGTCCAGGGTTTGAATAGTGTCAATTACTAGAAGTTCTCCCTTTCATGAAGCTGAAAATTGGATCTCCTGATCTTAGTGCTGCCTGTGGAACAATATGGAAAACCCTAGCTCTCATCAAATTGGATTCTGCATCACTTAAAGATGGCAACAGTCTTGCTTGGTCTTATTGTCTCCTACCTGACTGTCCTTGTCATTTTCTGATAAAGAAGAGCACTTGGCACCACTTGGCCACCTGCCTGATGGAGGTGCCCCGCTATGAAGAGCTTTGGAACTTTGTCTCCTCTGTATATGGCACCATACCAATATTAATTAATCCATCCTCAGAAGCTATTGGCTTCTTTTGACCTTGAAATCTGAAGACAGTTCAGCTCCTGTGCTCTCAGATTCCCATGTACTTTTACCTGAGGTGCTGGAAAGAAACAAATAAAAAATCTGACTTGGTCATTATTGGCTGGCTTTTGCTTTTATCAAGGCCTTTGTGTCATGTGCTATTAGACTCTTAATCAAGTGGATACATTACTCACTTTGCATATTTCTCTTATGTAATGTGACATGAGAAATTCATGAGTTGAGGGTCTTATCCTCAAGAGAGCTAACCTCACTGGACTGGAAAGTTTATGGAAATTTGTGTGTGGTGTTTACAGCAGTGTGTCCTATAGTTTGGATCTTGAATGACCCCTCCACAGCCCATGTGTTGAAGGCTGGTCTCTAGCCTGTGGCACTCAAGTTGGTGGAAACCTTTAAGATCTGGGGCTTAGTGGAAGGAAGTTAGGCCATTGCACATATGTCTTTGAAGGAGATATTGGGATCCTGGCCCGTTCTCTCATCCTGGCTTCTTGCATCCTGGCTCTTATGAGATAACCACTGTACTCTCCTCCCAGGATGTACTGGCCTACGACCTGCCCACAGTGATAGTCCCAGGAACCATGATCTGAAACCTCTGAAATCTCCTCTCCTGAGAAGTTACCTCAGGTATTATGTCACAGGAATGGAATGAAGTTTCCTCAGGTATTATGTCACAGCGATGGAAAGTTACCTCAGGTATTATGTCACAGCGATGGAAAGTTACCTCAGGTATTATGTCACAGCGGTGCAATGAAGTTACCTCAGGTATTATGTCACAGCAGTGGAATTGTTACCTCAGGTATTATGTCACAGCGATGGGATTGTTACCTCAGGTATTATGTCACAGTGATGGAATGAAGTTTCCTCAGGTATTATGTCACAGCGATGGGATTGTTACCTCAGGTATTATGTCACAGCAGTGGAATTGTTACCTCAGGTATTATATCACAGTGATGGAATAAAGTTTCCTCAGGTATTATGTCACAGCGGTGGAATTGTTACCTCAGGTATTATGTCACAGCGGTGGAATGCTGACTAGCACACCTGCAGATCTTACATAGCATTCTGGACATGGCTTTTCTATGCCTGCTGCTGGTGCTAGGATTTGGCCTAACAGAGTTTCCCAAAGCACAATCCCAGCCTTTAATGACTACTATGCCTAGAAATCACCCTGGAGTAGGCTCACCCAAATAACTTGTTAGATGGGCACATTCATTCAAAAGTGTACTTGTTAAAGATTTATTCTATGCAGGAGAACTCTGTAAATAATAGATGTAAAGTTCCTGGCCTACAAAGTTCTCCATAAAAGCCCAGAAATCTTGCCTTGCCTTGTCTTATCTCTTGCCTCTGGCTTCTGGCCTCTTGCCTCTTTCCTTTCCTCTTTCCTTTCCTTTTGGGGGAGGGCAGTGCTGGGGTTTGAACTTAGGGCCTCAGAAAACTTGCCAGGCTCGCTCTCTACTGCTGAGTCATGCTTCCGTCACGCTTAGTCTTATTTTGCAGAAAAGGAAACAGCTTCAGAGAAGTTAGGAAATCCATGGCACACTATGGATATTCAATCTTAAATTTAAGGATATGCAAAAGCGTAATCTTGAAAGATTTTTTCCTTTTAGGATTTGGATGTATACAGTAGACAAGTCATTATTTATACCACAAAATGATACTCAGCATGAAAAAGAGTAGTGCATTTTCTTTAAAGAATATGTCTCTGAGACAAAATGGATGCAATTTTTATGCAACATTAAGAGCAGAATCTGTAATGACATCAGATATGGTATATTTTTCAATATCCCGAAGTCCTTCCAATTCAAGTTGGCTCATGATACATGCAGATGAGATTCTCTTATCCTCATTTTTCCTTCTCTCCCTTTGTCTTACATTTTATCAAGTTGTACTTTCAGACATTCAGACTCCTGCCCTTAGCACACACTTAGAGCCATCCTGCAGCCAGAGTGCCCATCAGCCTCAGAGAATGGGAAGCTATGAGAAACTGAAAAATGCCCTTGGACAGTAAAATTAAAAATTAGATGTATAGAATTTATGCAAGTTGATGGGATAATGAGAGCAAATTCCACAGGAGTAGTGAGTTGAACTGTCCAGTGGAACAGAATTTATCATTTGAAACAATTTTGGTTTTCTACACTGGCTTTATTGTTTGGACAGGCATAATTCTTTGAAAAATTAGTAGTTCATTTCTGAGGCTCAATGAATGTAACAAGATTTTGTCAATATCTTAGCTGTCATGTAGCTTTCTTATTAATAAGAATATGAGTTTGAAAAGGCTGAGAAAGGATTTGGTTTGCTGGTTAGTGTATTGTTTGTTGTTGTTGTTGGTTGTGGGGCTTGATCTCAGGGCCTGGACACTGTCCCTGAGCTTTTTTGCTCAAGGTTAACAGGCTACTACTTTGAGCTGCCACAGCTTCACTTTGGGTTTTCTGGTGGTTATTTGGAGCTAAGAGTCTCATGGACTTTACTACCCAGGCTGGCTTTGAACTGCAATCCCCAGATACCAGCCTCCTGAATAGCTAGGATTACAGGTGTGAATCACTAGCACCTGGCGTGGTTAGTGTATCTTTCTTGTGCCTATGCTGAAATTACCTTACAGAAATTCAACTTGATGACCTTATTTATGTCCCTATGTGATACCAGAGTGTTGGGCATGGATTATCTCTTCCTTACTATTTTCTGGCTAACAGTTGGGGTGAGGTCTGAGTTCACCTTCCTTGAGGAAGTGTGTATGTAAAGAGACTTGTAAGGAACTGAAAACAGGTACTAACGTAACCATGTAGGAGTGGTTGGAGGATGTCACAGTTGCCTGGAACTGGTTAATGGGCCAGACTGGCTCCTTGACATTAAGCACGATGGCCTATAGTTGATAAACGAGACTTGGGAGTCTGTTGGGCATAATTTAGAAGAAGAGATGAAAGCTGAAGGAGATGGGAATGTTACAATGAATCTGCTATGTGAAACCCGAGAACGTCTTACCTATGCTTCTTGAATGCCTGGAAGGCCCCTCTTTATGATGGTGCTAAGGAAAGCACAGGTTAAGGGCTCCCTAACATCTCTGAGAAGCTGAGTGGCTGAGCCTGGGTCTCATGGGGGGTAGACACTGTCTGGAAGTGGGCTCCTGCTGTCAATGGAGGTGATGAGATTCTGGAATTAGAAAACTACATGGTGGCTCTTAGTCACCAGAGGGCAAGGTGGCTGTGAGAGGCACTATAGAGCAGTGCCCTTCCTCAAAGATTTATAGCGCTGGCTCAGAGATCATGGTGCTCATGAGAAAGTGGACAGATGCCTAGGGTGATAGAATGGTTGAGTAATAACAAACAAAGCTAGAGAGAAGAAACTTAATCCCGTTCTCTGTATTAGAAAATTGTGACCCCTGTGTTTCTAAGTATATTATCCATTTAACAAATCTAGAACTTATGGATATCAGGGGAAGGTAAACTTTCCTTGAAGAAGAGTCCCATTCTTTCTCATAGTGTTTTGGACATGTATTCTTTTATTCCCCTTTTAAGGAATGTACAGCCATATCTTTAAGTAACTAGTGCTAGAGAATTAGAACAGGCCATAAAAACTACTATATAATTAAGTATGGCCAGGCGCTAGTGGCTCACACCTGTAATCCTAGCTACAGAGGAGACTGAGATCTGGGGATCACGGTTCAAAGCCAGCCCAGGCAGAAAAGTCCGTGAGACTCTTATCTCCAATTAACCACTAGAAAACCGGAAGGAGTGCTGTGGCTCAAGCAGTAGAGCACTCGTCTTGAGCTGAAGAGTGCAGGGACAGTGCCCAGGCCCAGAGTTCAAACCCTATGACTGACAAAAAAAAAAATAAAAATTAAGTATGCACTGACAACAGTACTGGGGTAGAGCCTGAAATGCTTTAACTTACCCTCCTCATTAGACTGGCAGTTTTAGGAGGTCAGATAATAAATGGAAATCTACCTTAGGTCCACTAGGTCCACTGAAAGCTATTTGGTAATTGTTTCTCATGTCTCTAAGTGTATAATTGGGATTGACATATTTAGTGCTTGGCAGAACTCCTGGTAGTCCTCCTGACTTACTTGTAGAGTAACAGATATTACTATAGGAAGAGTCAAGTAAAAGGTCTGACACTTTCCCTCCATTACCCAAGGGAGTAAGTCAAACATGATACTGCGTCCTTTAAATAGGACTGCATTTGCGGTTGCCATCACCAAGAACATCAAACCTGCAAACTGATGTTCTCCATATCCCATTCAAACTTACCCTATAAAAACCAGATGAGTCATGTGGATGTGGTTAGGTCACTTTGAACTTATTCAGGTGATAGTCCTCCTTTAAGCTGTGGTGAAGGAGGTTCTACATTTATTGGTGAAAACCGACACCTCAGCCTCTGTATGTGACTAGTGATCAGTCAACTGCTTTCTTCCTGACCATCCATCAGAAGAATCTATGGCTTTGGATTTTATGTGGCAAGGAGAGCAGTGCACATTCACCTGTCTGCAGCAACCCTGGTTGTCCTGACCTTCCACACATCATTTATTAATCTGACCTCTTGTACCCACCAATCATAAGGTGAGGAGCATCATAGGTTCTTTGATACTGTGATGCTCCACTAGGGGCAATTTTAAACCCTAGAGGACACTTGGGAATGCCTGGAGATATTTCTGGTTTGTACAAGTGAGGCAACCAAAAGGAGCAACTGGCATAGAGTGGGTTCAGGGTCACACATTAGTTCGCCAGGTATATGGTCCAAATGTCTACAGTTCCAAGATGGAGGAACACTGGCCTAGTACCTTTGTACTACCACAGGTAGTAGATTAATTCTATGAAAACTCAGGTGTCTTGTCACATAGGTGAAATTTCTAGTGCCTCAAAAGTCTGTGTTGTGACAGAACATCTTTTTCCTCCCCTTTTGTGAAAAGGAGGATAAGGTGGGCACTGGTGGCTCACGCCTGTCATCCTAGCTGTTCAGGAGGCTGAGACTGCAGAATCGCGGTTCAAAGCCATCCCAGGCAGGAAAGTTCCTAAGACTCATCTCCAATTAACTACTAGAAAATGGAAAGTGGTGATGTGCTCAAAGTGCTAGCCTTGAGCAAAAAAATCTCAGGGACAGCATCCAGGCCCTGAGTTTGAGCCCCATGACCAAGAATAAAAGGAACAATGAAACAGATCAGGCAGTTGAGACTTATTTGCTGAGTGAGTAAATAAATGAAAAGTCTATAGGAAAGCTCCCAGCTACAAGAAAGAAGTTTGAGAGAGAGAGAGAGAGAGAGAGAGAGAGAGAGAGAGAGAGAGAGAGAGAGAGAGAGAGAGAACAGCAGGGAAGTCAGGGATCAGATGAGGAGCTGCAGGTATGCCTGGGAGAAGGCAAAGACAAACATGGTTTACATGCTATTTAGACAGTCAGCCACAGAAGGTGAAAAGCAAACAAATAGATTTTACCAAGGGGGAAAACAAGGCCTGGCTTATGTTTAGAAAGACCACTTTAAGACTGGTTTTAGAGAGGTTTCCTTGAAGGCCATAGGCCCAGGGTCAAATGATGCAATTCACCTATTATGCAATGATCACATTCAAAAATCTAGGAACAACTATACTGGAACATGACAGAAAGGGAGTAAAGGAGGAGCCAGATTCTGGAAAAATGTGGGAAGAAACAATTGTGAGAAACCGGTTACTCAAACAGGAATGTGGGCAGAAGGAGGAGGAGTGGAAGAAAGGCCCCAGGTCTGTAGATCTTAGGGTGACTGAAAAATACAAGAAAAAAATACAGTTTTAAATGATAGCCTTGCAAGGTTTTGCATTTGACTTGGGAATTTGCAAATGAAAGATGTGGAGAATGCAGAAAGAGGTGTCTATCAGCAATTGGAAAAATGGAAAGAATTTCAGCTGAAGGTGGAGTTGTAGGAATCTTCATTTAGATGGGAATTGCTTGAAGTTTGGATTTAGTGTGGCCATACAAGCCTAGGATCTAAATTCTTATTGTGTATTGTTCTGTTTATCCTCGGATACTGCTTTGGTGGAGAGGATTATTTCTACTTTATAGGGGAGGAGGCCAGTTCTGAGTGCTTACTTAACACGCTGCTATAGCTGATTAAATGAGAGAACACTGAAATTCCACCCTTTCTGACTTGAAGATTTGTTCCACCATCTTCAATTGCTCCTATTTTAGATTTCCAAAATGCAACTTCAAACTACCTATGAATGGTAATTTATCAAGATCACAAGTACATTTATACTTTGACCCAGTTATCCCATTTCTGTAGGAACTGGCTGTAACTCAGGATGGACATACGTGAAACAACACAAGAACTATGTCACCTATTTCTGTCTCATTTGGAATCTCCAGAAACTGGCAACAGCAGGAGGAAAGTGTTACATGAAGCCTGGTGGACTGCTATAGTGGACCATCATATAGAGAAAAGAGTTAGAAAGCGCTCAGGGAATGATTTGAATGATTTGAGAGATATCTTTGGGGTATGTTATTAAGTTAAATAACTACAAAGCAGTGTGTAAAACACTATGTACAATATGTTGCCTTTTGTCTCAGAGTAAAAATTAAGACATATTTGTATTTGTTTTCATTTGTGTGAAGAAGCACAAAGGATATGTTACTTACCTAACCAGTTATTTACAGGGAGAAGAAGAAAGGAGGAGAAGGAAACTAGGTAAGAGCAAGTTTTCTTAGTGGTTATCTTTTACCTTTGACCCATGTACCTGTGGCGTCTCTTCAAAACAATTAAAACATTTAAAATGTGATATACTTACTCATTAATATCCATCTACATTTGAAATTTATTTCTGCCCTAAAAATACATATTTGACTTATGATTTATAATATTTTTGTACTTAGCCCTCAATGGATGGATTGACCCATTTATCCATTCATCCAATCATCATAATTATCCATCAGTGTGCCAGGTACTGAGTTAGCCCCAGGGGGCGAAACAGTGACAACGGACATGGCTCCTGCCTTAAGTCTAGATGTCCAGACAGAGACTGCTCAAGTCACTGTCCCAAATACATTAAAATGTCAACCATGTTACAAAAATTGTGATAACTAATGAGGTTATTCTGGGGTGGTTTGGGAGGGAGCTTCTGAGATTCAGAGGACACAAGGAGTAATAAGCAAAGGGAAGGAGGAAAGGCAGCGGGAACAGTATTTGTAAAGACTCTGAGGTCAGAGAGGACACAGCTTTTGAAGAGCTGGGTAGGGGTTGAGAGGTTGGCACAGATGTGTTATGAGGAGGGAGGAGGGCAATGTGTCAGGGTCTTACAGGGATGGTTGTCATAGAAGACATGACAAGGATATTTAGCAATAAAAGCCAGATGTGAAGCCACTGAGACACTTAGGCTATCATGGGACAAAACGATCCCATGTATGTTGTGCTGGGAAGATGGAAGGGACTTGAGTCTAGGGCACTGGTTAGATAAATAGCACCATAGAGCAGGCAGAAAGTAACCTTTGATGGGATTAGGGTGGAGATTACAGTTAAGAGCCCAAGATGGAATTCAAGAGGAAGTGAAACTAGAGGACAGCTTGACAGGTTGTCTGAGCGGCACAGGCCAGTTGCTGTCAAGCATGGCTGGGTTTCTGGTGAGTACAATGGAATAGGTGGGGCTGCCGTTTCCTGAAAGAAAACATTCGGGTGGGTGCTGGTTGGGAACGAATGGAGACTGAGGATTCTTGGGGCTTCCTGGCAGATGTGTGTGTGTGTGTGTGTGTGTGTGTGTGTGTGTGTGTGTGTGTGTGTGTGTGTGTGTGTGTGTGTGTGTGTGTGTGTGTGTGTGTGTGTGTGTGTGTGTGTGTGTGTGTGTGTGTGTGTGTGTTTCCCTGTGTGTGTGTGTGTGTGTGTGTGTTTCCCTTCTAATTCCCCTTGTGAAGGCTTAGTGTGTTAATCTTTCTTCATGTTTCATATTTCATTGGTGTTTTTGAAAGGCTGCCCTTTTTTTTTAATCGTTGTTCTCTTCACTGGTTCTATATGTACAGAGTCTTTTCTTCTTTATTTTCTTTCAGCCTTCCGCAGAATGGTTTTTGTAACTTGAGACAACCTTGGAGAATTCCGCCGCTGCGTTTTCAGTTCTGCTGTGTGTCAACACTGCTGCTGATATTTTCACAGCTCCTGGGGTTGGTAGTGCCAAGGTTTCCTCTTCCCAACTTTCTATATACGACGTTGACACTTTTCTTGTATCCAGGGAGGCTGGGGTTGGGGTGCAGGGAGAAGATCCCCGGAAGTTTCCTAAGGTGAATGTTATGAAGGGAGAGGATGACATCAAATTGATTAGTTCTATTTTTTTTTTTTTTTTTTTTTGGGTCTGGTTGTGGGGCCTGAACTCTGGGCCTGGGCACTGTCCCTCAGCTCTTCAGCTCAAGGCTAGTGCTCTACCACTTGAGCCACAGCGCCACTTCCGGCTTTTTTCTTTTTGCTTATGTGGTGCTGAGGAATCGAACCCAGGGCCTCATGCATGCAAGGCAAGCACTCTACCAGTAGGCCACCTTCCCAGCCCTAATTGATTAGTTCTATAAGAAAGTAATTGCTGTTTGTTTCTAACATATCTAGCCATATTCAGTTAAAAGCACGGTTACCTCTGCAAGAAACAACTGAACCAAACTGTGTCTTAAAGGTAACTTCTGATGACCCCCTTCCAGTAGACACACAGGACAGCTCACTGAGGAACTGTTTGTTTTTTTACAACTCCACAGAGTAAGGGAGGACTGAAATCTTGTGTGGTCAGTTGTGAGGGGTTGTAGCCAGGATGGCAGGTAAGAGACTGAAGAATATAATTGCAGCCAGCAGCCTTGCAGAGTCTCTTTTTTTCCAAACAAAATAATCTCCCAGCTCCTTTTTATGAACATTTCTAGTAATTTTAAAATATAATTTGATTATCAAAATGTTATACAGAAGGGTTACCCTGTCATGTCATGTAAAGCGTACATTTCCTTTTGGGTGTGACATAATTCCTTTCCTTTTTTTAATATTTTTATTATCTTTAGGTAGTTGTACAAAGGCGTTGTCATTCCACGAAGCAGTTCATGAAGACAGCCCGTCTTGACCAATGTCCCACCCACCCCTTCCAACCCAGCCTTCTCCACTGTTCTTAATTTTTAGGATATGTATTTTTTTTTGCTATTTAACAAAGCAGTTTATGTGTGCAATGCATCTTGCTCTGTGTCAGCCTTCCACATCTTCACCCCCTTTCCATCTCCCCTTCCCTTACGTTTCCTCCATTCTGTGGTCTATGCAATGCATTCTTTTTTTTGCCAGTTGTGGGGCCTGTACTCTGGGCCTGGGCCCTGTCCCTCAGCTCTTCAGCTCAAGGCTAGCACTCTACCACTTGAGCTATAGCGCCACTTCCAGCTTTTTTTGCTTATGTGGTGCTGAGGAATCGAACCCAGGGCCCCATGCATGCAAGGCAAGCACTCTACCACTGAGCCACCTTCCCAGCCCTATGCAATGAATTCTTGACTGCATTCTTCCCCCTTTCATTTTTTTACCTCTCTTCTTTTGGTCCAACCTATCTCTTGCAAATACCCGGAGTACTTTTTTTTTTGACAGTGTCACCCCCTCCCTCACTTTCCCCAGATTCTTCCTCCCAACCAGGCCCACAAGTTACACAGGTCATTTTCCTCATAGTGTGTACTGAATAGCATCTGTCCATCCCTCCCTGCTCTCTTTCTGTGCCTGCTCCCCAAGGAAAAAAACACAAAGCAAAAAACACCACCACTACCACCAGTAACAACAAGAACAAACCCTGTTTCCATTTCCTGGGATTTGTTTTGGTAAATAGTATTGCAAATGTTCAGAGGCTAGTAACTATTTTTATCAAAAAATTTTCTCTATAATTCTTTTCCTTCAAAGTTAACTCATGATATCCTTAATTTCAGATTTAATTTACTCTTAAGCGTCAGGGTTGTAGTTAGCCAAAAGGATAAACCAGGCCACTTTGAAGCTGGGAGAACAGAACCGCAGGACAACGTGTTGTCTCCACTGTAAGAACCTTTCATCAAGGCTGGGATGTTGCTCAGTGGCAAAGCGCTTGCCTGGCAAGCGCAACATCCTGGGTTCAATCCCTAGGACCAAAAAAGAAAAGACAAAAAAAAAATACAGTTAAAAAAACCCAAACAAACAAGCAAAAAGAACCTTTCATCATTTAGGACCAACTAACATAACTTTGGGAACTTGGTGCAGCATGCCAGTATGGGACTGATTATTGAAAAAGCAAAGGAAGTAAGTGAAGCGGTTCCCATATTCCTTGAATCTCTTTTGCTCCTAAGCAGGCACTCTCGTCCCATTGGACTGCCAAAGAAAAAGTAAAACTGTTAAGAGTTTCCAGTGAGAGCCAGCAGGACATGACCAGCCTGGGACCCTAGCCTGGGACCCCAGAGTGTGAGGTTATATGTGACTGACTACACAGGCGGTGGCCTGGAAGCTGGCTTGGGTCCATAGGAACCAGAGAAGTATTTCCTCTCTGTAGCAGGGGCAGGAAGCTTTTTTTTTTTTTTTGCCAAGGGCCATTTGGGTATTTATAACATGGTTTGCAAGCCATATAAAATAATCCATACAGGCAGATGACTATGAGTGACTGATGAGAAGCACAAGAAATGTGTCTGTCCTGTCATGTCCTTAGTGATCTCCCAAGCCTTATATGGGCTGTGGGGCAGACGACCCATCCTCTACGCCTAGAGTTTCAGGAAGATGAGGGCAGGATCATGGTTTCCCGAGGCCAGTGCCCAGACCAGGCCCAGGGTCTGTCTGCTGCGCTGGAACTGGAGTGATTATCCTCCCTGTGTTTGGTTTACCAAACTGTCACCTGCCTGGAGAGGAAATAAGTGCTTATTCCAGGTGGGCGATGTTATGGCTGCTTTCCATTTTAAATGCTTGGAATCATGATGTGATTCACTGAGGGTTCTCTGCTGGTGTCGGATCTAGAAGGTGCTGAGATCTCTCTGTCCTCACGGAGCTTACATTCTGGAGGGAGAAGGCATGAAATACACCAAGTAAAGGAGTGGGAATAGATGGAAAAGATGGAAAAGGAGGTAGGAGTACCGTGGAGGAGAGCAAAGGGGAGAAGGAATGGGAGCGGGGTGGTGGTGTTCAGTGGTCCACAGAGTGATTCGGGTTGCTGTTCCGCTGTTCATATTAACATTGATAACGCATTCTTTAGAGTTGTTGAGTAAAAGATCCATGGAAGATAAATTAGAGAGCCACACCTATCACCCAGAATGTCTGTGACAGTCACCACGCAGAGGTTCTGTGTGTGTGTGTGAAACACAAACTTTCAAATGTTAGTTTTTAATCTTGTATGTTATAGCAGTTGTACAAAGGGGTTTCAATTCAACGTGTCGTTCGTGAGTACAAGTCCTCTGCATCAGGGCCGTCCCGTTCCCCACTCCCATCTCTCCCAACCCCACCCATCCCCTCAGTTCACCTCACTCCATTTCACATCAGTACTTTGAATATTGTGACTGCGTTTGCTCACCCTCCAATCTCTACTTGTCTCTGCCCCTTCCCCTGGACATCAGCCCCTCCCACAACACGGTCCAGATCCCCGTATTCATTTCACTAAACTGTTAAGTTCATTGAGGAAACACAAACCTTGTTCTTTGTTGACTTCTGCATACGCAGATCTCCATGAAAACATCTGTCCTTTGGCAAAAAACAGCACTTGTCTATAGGAGTACAGTAAGCATGGGCAAGGAAGAGTTTCTACGCCTTGTCTGAGTGTGCTCACATCTCCTCTGATAGTCACGTAATTGAGCCTTGAGGTCCAGCAACTTCTACGGATAGACTTTCCTTATTAAATGACATTTGTATTAATGTCTGACTTCAAAGCAAACTTAAGAAGAAGTCCAATCGATTTTCCATTTATTATATTTTGTTTTGTGAAAGATTTTATGTCAGAGATGGCAGAATGAAGGTGCCAATAGTAAAATAATTGGTTTCTAAATGGAAAGTTAATCAGGCATTCCCCTGTACATCGTCCTCGCCAAGGACGGGACAGGGCTGAAACGCAAAGGAGACAGGCTTGTGTGGTATGTGGGTGACAGGATTTTGTGGAGGGTTGTGGGCCTCAAGGCTCCCTCCTAGAGCAAGAACAGGATACACTTGTGCCCAGGAATAGAAGAACAATGTCTGCAGTTACATTAATTGGGATACCAATTATGAAAGCTTGGAATGTGTCAGGTTTCAGAGGCGGTAATAATACCCAGGAAGACTTTCCCCCTGGTGATATAGTATTGCTGTTTTCCAGGTGCATTCCTAAGATGTATTACATTTCTTGAGCTTGCTTTATATAGGCTATTGCCAGAGGCAGGTTTAGGAGTTGCCAGAAGATTCTCTGGTTTCTGCCAGGCAATTCTCTACTGTCATAGAGTGTCTGTGTAGCTGTTGGCAGCAAGGGCCAAAACGGACTTGACGCAATTGGAAGTGTGGGCTCTGTGTCCTGGTTTCAGTGAAACAAAAGGCAAGAATGCCAAGATCTACTTCCTGGAGCCGTTCATATTTACACACGGATAACGAATTCCTTGGAGCTGTTGATTCAGAAGTAGTTGCCTCTTGCCTGCTCACAGAGTCTGTTTTGCTGATTGGCTACTTTGGAATTTCTTGACCTTTGGTTGAAAATGGGCTATTCTTTACTGGAAAATGGAATTATTGAAACGTTTGACAGTTCTCTCATAATCTGAGCTGAGTTCCAAGAACAGCATGTAAGCAATCCTACCTGATTCTACTTCAGATCTCTGTTTTGAATAATTTTCTGTTGGTGACAACACAGTTGTTAAGAAAAAACAATATATTTCACCTTTGAAAAAGAAGACGTCTGTCTAAACAAAAGGTAAACAGATTTTTACAAAATTGCATTGAAGGTTTAATATGATCTTTACCTTAGGGTAAGATCCTCTTCAACGTAACAAAAATAGCTCCTCTATCTTTCTTTCTTTTTTTTTATTTTTGGGTCCGGCCATGGGGCCTGAACTCTGGGCCTGGGCACTGTCCCTCAGCTCTTCAGCTCAAGGCTAGTGCTCTACCACTTGAGCCACAGCACCACTTCTGGCTTTTTTTCTTTTTGCTTATGTGGTGCTGAGGAATCAAACCCAGGGCCTCATGCATTGCAAAGCAAGCGCTCTACCACTGAGCCACCTTCCCAGCCCAAAATAGCTCCTCTAAAATGGACTTCAACTTATGTGACACATTCTAAAATCATTGTGGAAAAATCCTTGGGTCATTTTTAAAAAAGGTCATTGCATCATACATATATATATATATATATATACACACATATATATGTATATATATATGTGTGTGTGTATATATATATATATATATATATATATATATATATATATATATGTCAGTCGTGGGGCTTGAACTCTGGGCCTGGGTGCTGTCCCTCAGCTCTTCAGCTCAAAGCTAGCGTTCTACCACTAGAGCCATAGTGCCACTTCCGGCCATTTCTGTTTATGTGGTACTAAGAATCAAACCCAGGGCCTCATGCATGCGATGCAAGCGCTCTACCACTGAACCACCTTCCCAGCCTGCGGGAAGTATTTTAAGAACCTCAGTCATCTCAATGATCATTCTGCATTCACACTGGGATGCACTTCGGAAGCCTTTAGACAAGTGAGAGTTGGAACATATTAGACTCCTCTTGCAAGCATCATTTTCTCGACTTCTTTATAGGACATGCTAACTTATGATGCTCACTGGTAGTTCCTGAAATAATTTTGCATTTCTTGTGTGCAGAACCTACAACAAATAGGACTGGCAAGAGGCTGGATTCTTAGGCACACCGGGCAGGTCATGCTACCTGGCAACCACAGCTGGGAGTATGGTCAGCCTGAAAGAACCAAGAGTGTTAGAGATAAAATTTTGATTGGGTTGATGCATACTCTCTTCAGTGGGCTGACCGGCAGGCTTTCTGGAAGGTCTATCCGCCAGAATCCTGAGAATGTAACTTATTTGGAAAAGGAGTCTTTGAGGATAGAATTAAGAAGCTTAAAATGCAATCATCTTGGATTAAGGTGGATTCTAAGTGTATTGATACATTCTTAATTACCACTGTCCTTAAAAGTCAAGTGTCCTTGTAAGAGAAGAGAAGATGAACAGAGCTGAGTAGTGATCAAGTTTTTCATTAGAATCTAGGAAGAGGCATGGGAATGTCATGATCAGACTTGAATTTCTGAAGCATTCCTTCGATGCATGGTCACAATGCTTTGAACTATGACCAGGGTCATAGAGGCACAGAGAACAGCTAGCAGACTATCTTAATCTATTTTTTGTTTTCTATAACAGGATGCCTGAGACTGGAGGACTTTTAGGAAAGAAGTTTATTCAGCCTGTGGTTCTGGAGGTGGCAAAGTCCTAGATTGGTTGTCTGCTGCTGGTGACGGCTTCGTGAGGCCTTGTAACTTGGAAAATGGAAGGGTAATTGCATGCCTGCAAAACCTGAGGGAAAGCCTCACTCATGACCCCATCATGGGAGCTAATCCAGCCCAGAGAGAACCAGAGCTCACTTCCATGAGCATGAACGCCGTCCTGAGACAGCAGCATTATTCCCTGCACGAAGGCTTCTCGTGATTCATGCTCCCCTTAAAATCCAGTGACCTCCCATTGCTATGTTAGAGACCAGATTGCAGCCTGAGTGTTAGACAGGACAAACCACACCCACAATGCAGTTAGAGGGAAGCAGCCATGTGGCCTTGGATGTCTTGAGTTGCAAGGCTTTAGAATATTCTGCATCTCAACTCACAGCATTTTCCTTTTTCAGCAACCATTCAAAGATTTTATGAAGCATAAATGAGATAAAAGGAGAAAGGTTTGTGCAAAAGGAATACAGATTTTAGGAACAGTTCATTAAGAATGATGTCCCATTGCCTTGGACAGGCTAGAGTGACCTCATCTGGAATTAGGAGCAAGAGAAATAGATACGGATAGGCAAAGCCATGTCAACGGGCTGCATGCGTCAAGCTTGACTTTTAAGTCTTTCTAGGAATCCATCATCAACCTTTGGATTAAAGCCAAATTAAGCATCAGACACAACTCAATGTGAGTTACTAGGTAATTTCTGACAGATGAACTTGGCTGTTATACATGTACTAGAACCAAAAAGGCCAAATTGGGAGGAAGGAGCTCCATTCTTCAGTGTCTGGGCCAGCTTTTCACATCAGGGCTCTCTATGGTTCTAGCTCTGTGCCAAGGTCATTGTAAAAGCTCATTAGATTAAAAACTAATAGCAGTGATATTGATCAAGTCTATTGTAACCCCTCTGTACATCACCTCTATAATAACAATTAAAAACTAAAAAAGATATATTGTAGTCATAAATTTCTTTGTTTAAACTCTTTTGTGTAACTACTTAAAGATAATAAAAATTCTATACCTGTGTGCATGCGCATGTGCGCGTGCACGGACACAGTTATACTCAGCAAACCCAAAAAACATTTCAAAATTTTTTCTCTCTCTGCTAGTGTACAATTTATATTTCTTTCTAATATTATACAAATGGAATTGTTTACACCAAATCAAATATATCAAATATTTGCCCCTACAACATGTTTACAAAACACAAAGAATATTCAGTCCGTGCTGTGATTGGTTGTGCCTGCCCCCCTTCCCCTCCCCCCCCCCGGGTCTTGTGTCTCTGTTACCTTCCTGTCTATTGCTCAGTTGCAAACATAGGCAGAAAGTCTGAGCTTGGGATCTAATTTGCCCTCTTTCTCTCTTTTTCTCAGCTGAAATTGGGAAGTAGACTGCTGAATAAATAGAACTTCACTCTGAGCCTGGGCTTTTTATGAAGGTAATTCTGACCTCCAGCCACTTGGAGAATATTGGTAATTTGACCTGGACTTGATTTCCACATAAGCTGTCATTTTATACACCCGAGAAAGCGAGGAAGGACATAAAATGAAGAGGATATATTTCTAGTATATGGAAACAGAATCAGTTACCAAATACTATCCTTACCCAAGCAATTACACCCCATATATTTCCTCTGATTCTGTTTACAGGAATATATATATATATATATATATATATATATATATATATATATATATATATATATATATATATATATATTTGGCTTCCATGGGTTTATATATACAATTTATAATGATTTTGGGTTTGGCTATAATATTGTATCGAATGGACTAACAGCCTATACCTGCAAAAAACAACTATGTATATATATGCATGTAAAATCTGTATGTTACTAATAAATAGTGAGGATGAAATTTCTATGATGAAATAGAAATGCAAGGTCTTTTCAATAAATTTGGAAAATGTGAAAGATGCTGAAATCACACAGAGCCCACCACTCAACTATTATTTGAGATTTTTTTTTTTTTGTCCATTATGGGGCTTAAACTCTGAGCCTGGGTGCTGTCCCTCAGCTCTTCAGCTCAAGGTTAGCACTCTACCACTTGAGCCACAGCGCCACTTCCAGCCTTTTCTGTTTATGTGGTGCTGAGGAATCAAACCCAGGGCCTCATGCATACAAGGCAAGCACTCTACCACTGAGCCACCTTCCCAGCCCCTTATTTGAGGTATTTTAAGAGCTACTGAGTGTAATTGCATTTATGTTATGCAACAAATAATTCTAAATCTGACTCCCCTCCCCAACATTAATGCACAGATACTTTCCCTATGTTATCAGATATTCTTAGAAATAAAATAAGGCCTTAATGGGTCAGTTGTCTTAGCCTCATCAGGACTACATGTTTGAAGTTTCCAAACCATCATTCTATCAGAGATTCTTTTCTCTTTGTTTATTGCAAATAAACTGGTCACCAGTGGCTCATGCTTATAATCCCTGTTACACAGGAGGCTGAGATCTGGAGGATCATGATTCAAGGCCAGCTCATGCAGAAAAATCTATGAGATTCCATCTCCAAAATAATCAGCAAAAATCAGGGCTGGAGGTATGGCTCAGAATGTTAGAGTGCCACCTAACTGAGCAAGCTAAGAGAGTAATAGATCCTGAGTTCAAACCCCATTACTGTCAAAAAAGGAAAAGAAGTAATAGTATCTATGTTTCTGCTTTAGAACGAGAGCTATCTCTTTCCCTCTCATATATATATACATATATATATTCATATATATATATGTATATATGTATATTCTGGTTCTGAGGTTTGAACTCAGGGCCTGGGTTCTATCCTTGAGCTTCTTTGGCTCAGGGTGAGTAGTCTATCCCTTGAGGCACAGCTCCACTTCCAGCTTTCTTTTTCTTTTTCCTTAGTTTATTGGAGATAAGAGTCTTATAGACTCTCCTGTCCAGGCTGGCTTTGAACCACTATCTTCAGATCTCAGCCACCTGAGTAGCTAGGATTCCAGGTGTGAGCCACCAGTGCCTGGCTAAGGTTGATCTATCTATCGACCTATCTACCTAAATATTATTTTTTAAAAACCAATTTTATTGTTATTAATGTGTTATGCAGAGGGCTTACCATTTCATAAGTCAGGTAATGATATAATTCTTCCTGGACAATGTCACCCCTTCCTTCACTTTCCCCTAGTTTCCCGGCCTGTCCTTGCCCACCAGTTGCATAGCTCATTTTCCACAGTGCCTACTTAGGATCTATATATTTTATACTAAGAAAACTGTAGTCAGGTCTCGGTGCTGCCTCTTTCTCTTTTTTCAGGAGAGTAAAGTCACAAACGCAGTTGAATGTCAGTGAGAGGAGTAATTTGCACTGATCTGGAGTCTTGGCGCAAATTGGTGTTGACTATGAGTGGAGTATTTTCAGTGCTCAAGTTCTCCCTGATGCCTTTCTTTCTACAGCACCAGACCTAGTGTGGGGGTCATTCAGGATGGAGAGGATTTGGGAGTTAGGAGGTGGAATGTTGTGTTCACCTGGTAACTGAGCAGGTGTAGCACAGAGGGGAGGCCGCAGGCCATGACTAAGTTACCTGTTAGGAAAGCTGACGTCAAGACAAAGATAAGAGCACACAGCACAGGACTTCTGCTTTTCAGGGTAACAGCCCACGTTCAGCTAGCTTCGTTTGCTGTATCTTCTTTTGCTGTACCTCTGCCATTTAGGCGAAGAGCTAGTGGAAGTGGAGGGGATCTCACATTGTCACCTGCCTGCCCCATGCGTTCAGGAGAGTTGAGATCACTGTGAACATGAAGGTGGTAAGGGTTTGACATGGAGGGGTTAGTGTGGGGCCTTGTGTGTCCTGTGTGGCACTGGCCAAGGAAGCTGGGCTGGTTGGGGATGGTGGATGAATTTCTCTTGGTGCCAGCCTCAGCGGGTCACGTGATCTCAGTGGGTCACGTGACCTCAGTGGGAGGGCATCACCCACTCAGGGTTTCCTTGGCCTGCAAATTAGAAAGAGGGAGGAGAGGAGCCGTGCGATTTGGCCTCTCCTCGGTGGGAGGCAAGGAGATGGCGTGCTTCGCATGGGCCTGGTGCCTGGCCTTGGTGGTTCTTCTGAAGAATCATATCAGGCCATTGAAGGACATGTGGTCTTTTTTTTTTTTTTTTGTCTGTCGTGGGGCCTTGAACTCTGGGCCTGGGCGCTGTCCCTCAGCTCTTCAGCTCAAGGCTAGCGCTCTACCACTTGAGCCACAGCGCTACTTCCGGCCTTTTCTGCTTATGTGGTGCTGAGGAATCGAACCCAGGGCTGCATGCAGGCAAGGCAAGCATGCTCTCACTGAGCCACCTTCCCAGCCCCGTACTGGTCTTGTCTAATGACATTGGGTGACAGCAGGGGTGAAGGGAGAGTAGTCTGGGCACAGACGGGATTATAAGCAACCAGTGGGCTCTGGGAAGGGCACTCAAACTCTAGGTGTCAGCTCTTCACCTATACAGTGGGGGACAGTATGAAAATCTAGTGTCTACTGTGGGGTTGTTAAGAGAATTAAATGAATTATCGTATGTAAAGGGCTTAGTACAGGGCCTAGCAGGTAAGCACAGTATGAATTTGTTAGATAGAAAAAAATCATCATAACAAGCAGTAAGTGCTTTCTGTGCAGTGTTATAAAGTTGCAGAGGGCTTGGTTACCATGATTCTTACTTCATAGCCTAGTAAACAAACTGGGTTAAGTGATTGCGCCATGCTGAAAAGGTAGGACTGTAGAGGCGGGCTTTCGAGAGAGCCCTGGCTCCTGGCCACCTGTGGGAGCTGCAAACGGCTTCTCTTCTGTGTCCACTGGCTTCCTTCTGTCATGAAGTTCTGGCTTTGATCGTAGTGGTCACCAGTTGTTCACTTGCCTCCTACAATTATTATTATCAAAGATTGTGTGTGTGTGTGTGTGTGCCCATCCCTGTGTAGGCGCACACACACCAATGTGCACACAGCATGCATGGACTCAAACATGTCTGATCCACGCTCTGTCTCCATGCTGTTGCTGTGGAAGGGTGCTGCTGTTGAGGGCTATGGGCAGACATTTGCTGAAGAAGAGCTGGTGAGATGAGCTGTTGAGGGTTATGGCAGGGCAGGCCTGGAGTTTTGAGAGCTGGGCCACCCTGGGGCGGAGGCGGCTGTAGTGATACTTGTAGAGAGGGTTGCTTCTGGTATTGGCGAACCAGGCCTGTGGGGCCGTCCATGACGGCTCGGCCAGTGCACTGGCATCCGTCCGGTGTGGCTGGAGGATCTGGGAGCTGTGGGAGTGGAACCGGGGTGACCTGGAGAGGCAGGGAGGGATAGCAGAGAGCCATCCCTGGTGATGTTCAATGCCTGGCATTTTGACTCATTCTTTGGGTGGAGAATTTTTCCCTAAGGGAAACCCTTCCCTGGGGCATGTGGTGGATGGTAAGGTCTATGTGACTTCAGTCTCTGTCATATCCAGAACCTTCTCCCTTCTATCCCCACTTCAATGCCTGCAGTATACAGGAGAATTGTACTACACTTACTCGTTCCAGAGCCCTTATTCATTCCACAGCCTTCACTTTAGAAAATGGTGGCAATATACTGTGCTCCTCATTTTCCAAAACAAATTAAACCTAACCAAAACAAATTAAACCTAAGTTTAGTTACGTTTACCTATTATGTTTCTTACACTTTCCTGAGATAAGGATTTTCACTGGAGGAAAGATACCCAGCCCTCTCTGTCTCTACTGCCTTTCAGTAACTTCTTCAAGTGCTCTGTGTAAGAATGGTCACGTCACCACTGAAATGGTGTGATTATAGCTGCCATTTTATCTATGCAGCACACCATATAATTCAAAATAGAATCCTCTCAAAAATTCCCACAGATTAATATTCTTTTTGGGGGCTGAATGACATTTTTAATTTTTTAAAATTGTCTTTTAGTGGTTGTACAAAGGGGTTTCACTTAAACATGTCATTTAAAAAATAGTTATTATAAAGGTGATATACAGTGGAGTGATAGTTACATAAGTCAGGTAATGAGTACATTTCTTTCTGGACAATCCTTTCTTTGCTCCCTCCCAGTTTTTTCCTCCCAGCCCCACTCAAAAATTGTATAGTTAATTTTCAACACTGTCTAGTAGCACTGCTGCATGTGTTCCCCTCGACATGTGCACAATGTGTGCAGTGCGTTTTGATCCGTGTCATCTCCTCCTTCATTCTCCTTCCGTCTCTTCCAATTTCACCCATATTGATAGTCTGAGTGACAGGTACTCAAGAATTATTCATGTACGTGCATGCTCACACACACACTGATTTCTTTCTATTGTTAGCATTTTTTTTGTCAGTTGTGGGGCTTGAACTCTGGGCTTGGGCGCTGTCTTGTGCTCCTCAGCTCAAGGCGAGAGCTCTATCACTCGAGCCACAGCACCACTTCCGGTTTTCTAGTGGTTTATTAGAGATAAGAGTCTCTTTCCTGCCCGGGCTGGCTTTGAACCGCGATTCTCAGATCTCAGCCTCCTGAGTAGCTAGGATTCCAGGCATGAGCCACTAGCGCCCAGCTTGTTAGCATTTTTTGAGTGTTTTGCAATGGTATATTCCCAATTAGCCATTCTATAAATAGTTTTGTTTAATTTATGAATCTGATTTTGAGTTGATTAATTTAAAGAATGCTATGACATCAAGTAAAATATTTCAGAACCAAGTTGATTTTTTAGTTCATTTTAAAAGCCTGTAGGACAGAAAAAGGAAAACTTGGAGAAGTTATTCCCCCCAAAAATCAGAGCAAGGAAATGACCTGTTGAAAATGTTGCTCATTTGGAATTACTGACATAAGAGGAATAGTCTAGGGATTTTGGAAAGCAAAAAAAAATATTTTCCAATGGTGGATATTCCAGTTTAAGTGTGGAATTTTGTATTTATCTTATATAAATACAAAGAATATATGTAGACACTTTAGAATTTTTGTTGATTATTTAGCAAATAAAATTGTCCTGTGTTTCACCCAGCTGGCCACTAGATGTCCCTCCATACCCAGCTATGTCTCCATTGATTTGCATGTCATTAATGCTTGCATTGAGAGGGTTCAGGCTGGGAACTGCTGAGTTTTCTCTGTGCGCTGGCTGCCCGTTTCAAGACTATGGACTGTTGACCACACAGGCACGAGGGCGGGGCTGGCAGCGCTAAGTGGGTGAGGGAAGAGACCGGAGCTTCTCATGTTCAGTCGAGATCAGAGATGAGTTCTTTCCTATGCTGAGGTGCTGGGGAGATTTTATCCTCAGGAAAAGTTCAACTAGTCAGGCACTAGTGATTTGCTGATTACAACAGAATACTGATTACATAGAATGCTAGAATCCTGCAAGGGTTGTCTGGGCAGATGATGCCTGTATTCAACTGCTCTGTGAGTGTGTTGCACAGACAGAAGCCTGTCCCTCCCTCCCTCTTTCTCTCCCTCCCTCCCTCCCTCCCTCCCCACTTCCTTCCTTCCTTCCTTCCTTCCTTCCTTCCTTCCTTCCTTCCTTCCTTCCATTTTCTCAGTATTAGGGATCAAACTCAGGGTTGAGTATATATTAGGCAATCTCTATTCCATGAATTACATTCCCAGGAAATGCCTCCACCTCCAATATTTTTTAACAGAACTTTTTAAATGCTCTTTTTGTCGCTGTACTTAGTCATCTTTCTGTTGGTGGATATTTAGGATTTTTTTTTTTTTACTGTCAAAGAGGATGTTGAAGTATGTATTGATATATATGCTTTCCCCATCTATAATTAACTGCTTAAAATAAATGTAATTGGAATTAAAGGAAGACAAATATATATTTTTCTTTCTTCAACATTTTTATTTTTGTATTTTATTTATTTTTTATTTTTTTTGGGTCTGGTCATGAACTCTGGGCCTGGGCGCTGTCCCTCAGCTCTTCAGCTAAAGGCTAGCGCTCTACCACTTGAGCCATAGTGCCACTTCCAGCTTTTTTTTTTTTCTGGTTGTGTGGTACTGAGGAATGGAACCCAGAGCCTCATACATGCAAGGCAAGCGCTGTACCACTGAGCCACCTTCCCAGCCCATCAACATTTTTATTTTGTCCACACTAAGATTCAGACATTTATATTGCATGGTGTGATATGTGATACGTTATGTAGATTTTTATATTATATAGCCTAATGGGATGAGGAACACTCTCATCAATTTCCTTTCCCACTTCACTGAGGTCAGTCATTGAAGGGCACATTCACACTCCCTGGCTCAATTCTCAGTGCAGAGATGTGAATTACTGCCTTTCTCTGGAAGAGGTTCTCACCCTTCTTATTAGAAAGAGGACTCATGTGCACCTAAGGTAGTATCTGTATCAGTCAAGTTTGCATCACTCTAAGAAAATATTGGAGACAATTAACTCAGGAGCAGTGAAGTTCTATTTTGGCTCACGGTTCTGGGTGCTCTAGCTCAAGGCTTGTCTCTGGTGAAGCAGCACGTTTTGGCTGGAGCATGTGACCAGCAAATGTCTCACATCAGGACCAGGAGATGGGAGAGTGCCATCCAACCAAGCCCAACTCCCCCACCCCACCGTCTCCTTGTGAAGGGCATACTCCCTCTCAGGGCAGCCCGGCTCCCCAAGGTCCCACCACCTCCCAGTAGCGCCAGCCTGGGGACCAAGCCTGTACCTCCCTCACCTCTGAGGCAGCCTCATGGAAACACAGCAGTTCTGGAAGATGCTGTTTCCCACGTCGCATCTTTTCATAGAAGACAACGTCAGTATTAAGAGACTCTGATTATTCACTTCTGCAAAAAAATTATTTTCCTCTTTCCCTTATAATGGTACCATTTATTTCTTGGCAGCATAACTCTGAAGCTTTCTTTTGGAAAAATGCTACTTTTTCTTCAGCCCTGGTGTTTATTTACAGGGTTTTCTGTCACCTTCAGGGACCCCTGAAAGGCCTCTTGTATTACTAAGGGCATCCATTGCTCGGCGTGTCACTGTAGGCTTAATGTAAGAGGCACATGAGAATTGTTATCCTGACTTAGCATTTGGCATCTCAAGAGAAATGTCTTGGGGATGGTCCTTGCAACAGCCTTATTTGTGTCACCCAGAAGGACGCAGTAATTTATTTATTTATTTATTTTGTCTGTTGTGGGCTTGAACTCAGGGCCTGGGTACTCTCCCTGAGCTCTTTTGCTTGAGGCTAGCACTCTACCATTTTGAGTCACAGCTCCACTTCTTTTCTGGTGGTTAAGAGTCTCATGGACATTTCTGGGTTGGTTTTTGAACTGTGATCCTCAGATCTCAGCCTTCTGAGTAGCTAGGATCACAGGCATGAGCCTGTGACACATTTTACTCCCACCCATTTTTTTTTGTCGGTCATGGGGCCTGAACTCTGGGCCTGGGTGCTGTCCCTTAACTCTTCAGCTCAAGGCGAGCACTCTACCACTTGAACTACAGTGCCACGTGGTGCTGAGGAATCAAACCCAGGGCCTCATGCATGAAAGGCAAGCGCTCTACCACTGAGCCACCTTCCCAGCTCCCAGAATTCCTTTTAAAAAATACAATTAATGAAATATGTATTTCCTTCTGAAGAAAGATGTTTCTGTTTATTGTTTTGGAAAAAAATGCAGGTTTTTTTTAAACCTGTGTATCACAGATCTTTTAATGTTCTTCTGTTATGGATTTCACAAATTATGGAAGTCAAAGCTCAGAAATAACACAGAAAAGGAAACAAGGGCTCTGTGCAGTGTGTTTCCCTGGTTTTTCTAGCTTATGTCCAGAATGCCAGTTTTCCCACATGATTCCGAATGTATTGGTGTCCCCAGCTGCCTCAGAGGAAGCTGCCCGGGCTCCTGCCATCTGCCATCTGGCCTGGGCAAGCAGTTGACCTGCTGAGTCTTTCCAGTCACCCTGGGTACCCCAGCCCTCCAGGTCTCCACAGGCTCTCAGCTGTGTGGTGTTAATCCCACCCAAGTCCACCCTGCTGGGGTGCAAGCCCCCTGTCCTGGTCCACATACCCCTCGACCAGATTGCACACCTGACAGTGACTCAAAGATCTGCTTCCATGAAAAACTGATAGGGAAACCAGAATTTTAGCTTTCAATTCCGGGCATGTCTGGCCACTCATCCCTGTATGCCAAATACAGAGATGGCATTGGTGGAAAGCAGAGAAAGGAGGTTTATGATGTGACCCACGGCACACGGGGGCAAGAGGCCAAGTTGTGAGCGTTAGGTTTAAATAGAATGACTCAGGGAAGAGGGCAAAAGGAATGTTCTAGACAAGGCGTGGCCTGATTTCACCTCAGTTTTGGTTCTCTGAGGGTTCCAGAGAAGTTGTGATGGAGGGGAGGACTCGGCTCCTGTGAGGCGATTATTTCTGCTGCAGGGTGTAGCCCGTCCTTAAAGGCAATTGTCCTTGGAGGGAGAGCGTGGCCTGTCCTGCCAGGATCTGCTACCCCTTGGAGTAGTTTTACCCCTTGTGATAGAGATGCTGTTGATCAGCATCTCTTTCCCAAACCTAAGGTGATTGCCAACCGACTGCAGAGAGAGTGGTTTTGAACAGACAGATACAGATGGAGGTGGAGATTCCAAGCTTTTTTCCTGCAGCTAGTTACTTTATGGGCCCCCAAAGTATTTTCAGCAAAATCACCTTAAGAACCTGTTAACACGGCATGTGAAAAGTTACCCGCACGCCGTGGTGGCCTCCTGAATCTTAGCAGGCCAACACGCCACATGGTGACAAAACTGAAAGGCGCGACGGCTAAGTAAGACAGGCAAAGCACCTGTTCTGCTGAGTCAATAAAACACGTGAATCTGAAAATATCCACTGAAAAGTTTGTATAACAAATCTGTTTAGCGTAATCACAATTTTTTAATGGAATCTTACTATGTGCCACAGGCTGACGTCAAATTTGTGATTGGCTTGTCTCTGCTTCCCCAGTGCTGGGATTGTAAGGGCGTACCACCACACTGGACTTCATCATAATTACCCTAAAATACATACAGTTAAAAGGCCAAATTGTAGCTTAAATGTTCATAGCACTTATCTTTGGGTGATGAGTCTGTGGGTGATTGTCTCTCATGGTTTTTCCGAGAGATTTAACCATAAACTTGTCATCCTCTACCAGGGTTCCCACAATACCACCACCCAGGGTGATGGCTTAAGCAGCCAACATCTCTTTTTCTCATATTCTGAAGTTAGAATCCCCAGATCATGAGGCTGGCAGTTTGATTTTTCCCGGGAGCCTCCCACTTTGCTGTCTCTGTTGTGTCTTCACATGGCCTTTTCTCTGTGGACACACATCTCTGTTTCCTCTTATTTTGTAAGGACACGGTTCTTATTGGATTAGAGCCCCTCCCCTCTGACCTAACTTGACTTTAATTGTATCCTGAAAATCTCCCTCTAACAGTCACGTCAGGGTTAGGGGTTCAGTATACAAGCTTGAAGGGGCACCATTCAGTCTGTAACATAGCTATAATGACAGAGGAAATGTGGAGGTAGTGGAAAGCCATGAAAGCTAGAGTCAGAGTGGGTTCTGAGGGCTATTTAAAGGCTGTGGTGTGTGTGTGTGTGTGTGTGTGTGTGTGTGTGTGTGTGTGTGTGTGTGTGTGTGTGTGTGTGTGAACTCACACCTCCATGTATTTGTCATATTGGAATGACAACATAATTTTGTGGTAGGCTTGGGGGAAAAACCATGTAGTACAATGTAAGTGGAATCCCTGGGTATTTTTATACTTAATATTATCTTTCTTAGAAGACACTCAGTTACCCATGGGATTTTTTCCAGTCTCCTTACAGTGACAAGATGAAGCTGTATGAATGGAATGAAATGGCAGGTGGCACAGCACCTCACTGTAGCCATTGCAGGGGTTCAGGAGAGGAAAAGTAGAAGAATGCCAGTCAGTGTTCTAAAGAGTGGATGGGATGTTGGCCTTCATTCAACAGCTCTATGCTCAACAGACTATAGGTTGATGCTTTTGGATGTGCATACATTCAAATTTTATTAACTGCTTGCTTCATGCCAGGTATTATTGTGGGGATTGGCTCTACAGGAAGCAGAACAGACAAAAATAGCTGCCTTCATGGAGCCATACTCCAGGGTGAAAAGACAGAGAACAAACATGGAACTATCTGTTCCTTTCTCAGAGAAAAATATAGCAAACACGTGTGTGGAGGTAGCAACCTTAGGTCAGGTGGCCAGAGGGCTTAGTGCTCACATACCGAGATTAAGGGGGATAGATTCCTATCCTCCAGTAGTTCACTAAGGAACGAGTCTGCAAAATGAAACCATTAGTAGTCTATGGGTTAAGAAGATAAGTAGACTTAATAGCTAAGTGCTAGTGCATAAACCCAAGCTGGAGGGGAGATTAGAGACCTGTTGACTTGGCCTGTGTGGTTGGGAAGGTCTTCTGCAGAATCTGAATTGCCAAGACATTCCTCAGGTAAATGTGACTGGGAATGGGGTCTGGGAGGATCCTCTGGTGTATAGGGATGGCAGGGCAGGCAGGAGAGGCTGAGCTGAAAGGTTCATTGTCTGCATGTGAAGGGTTTTTCTATGGCGTGTTGGGGGAATTTGCAAGGCCAGGTGTACCAAAGTATGTCTTGTCCTGGAAAGTAACTGCAACCTTGAAAAGACTGCTAGAAAAGGCTGCGAGTAGGAGAGGTACAAATGGCAAAGGAAAAGGAGAGAAGAGGCCGAACTTGGTCTGGCTCTGTACTGTCGAGGGTCTGTGGGAGCTTCCTGGCATGGTGTCCAGTGGCCCCTGGTTAGAGGAGACCAAACTGGGCACCGATGAGAAGCAAACAGGTAGATTTGGCTGTGTCTCAAGGCTATGATTCTCCTGTCAACTGCATTCCCACCGAAATATTGCTTAGATTAAACAAACACCTTAAAACACAAAAAGAAGTGGCACCTCTTTCCTTCTTTATACTGTGAAGCTGTAAGCTTCAATATGAGCGTATTTGTTCTCTGCCAGATCACGCTGATTATTCTCAGTTAGATTTCTGTTTAGGAGGTTTAAAAGTATGATTTACACTCAAGGACTTTTCTGGTTAAGGAAATTCAAATAGGAGCAAAGATTCTTAGAACCCAAGGCCATCTCTTTCTCATATTCTTTCCAGGCCCATTTTTTTTTTTAGAAGCATGGGTTTTCTGTTTTTCCCTCAGATTGCAGGACCTGTGGTGAATGAAAGCAATGGGGTTTTTGCTCTGTTATTTCTGCAGTCTCCTGCCCCTCTCTTCCAAACCAGCCCTGGTCTCTTCACCTGCAGCACCTACTGAAGATATCCAGGGTCATGTATTCTCTCTCTCAGGATCTCTCAGTCTAGACAGCTGGGCAAATCTCTTCCAGTGTAATTTTGCCCTAATTTTATTTTTTTGTCTACTACTACTACTATTACTACTGCTACTACTACAGGAGGACAAGATCCTTTTGCTTCTTGGAAGATATCTATCTTGGTCCTTCAGGAAATGGACACAGTGTGTATGTGAGCGTGTGAGGATTCTATGACTCTACCACTCAAGGCACATGAGCTGGCTCAGCCACTTGGGCACATGGTGGTTGTACCCCCGGCCCTGCCTGGGGCAGCATTATTCTGACTTAGTCATTTTAACAAAATGCTGATGCCTTTTGCTCCCCTTCCTGTTTTGGTTGCAAGAAGTCCGTGTTGTTAGTGACTGCATTGAGTAGCACTCACTTTCCATGATTATTCATATCTATCAGCCTTGCCCTTACATTTTCCCTTTTGCAAGTGAGCACAATGATTTCTCTCATTATCCAGTGTCTCATTGACTCTTTTTTTTAAAATTTTTTTGGGTCCGGTAGTGGGGCCTGAACTCTGGGCTTGGGTGCTGTCCCTCAGCTCTTCAGCTCAAGGCTAGCACTCTACCACTTGAGCCACAGCACCACTTCCGGCTTTTTTCTTTTTGCTCATGTGGTGCTGAGGAATTGAACCCAGGGCCTCAGGCATGCAAGGCAAGCGCTCTACCACTGAGCCACCTTCCCAGCCCTCATTGACTCTTAAGTTTGTTAAGAAGCATGAATTCCTGTCCTGAGAGGTGGCGGGTTTTTGATTTCTGGAGACTCAGCATTTACGAATGGGATAGTGAACATGATGATGGAAGAGGGGGCGGAGCGTTGGTGGATGGGTTGTTCTATTCTGATTGAGTTTCTCTTTAACTTTGCTTCCCAGGCCAAGCTATTTACAGAGGGCCTCTGCCACCTTTGACGTTTCCTTGCAATGGGACACGTGACTCAACCTTTCTGTTGTCTGTTGAGTTCTGTAATTATAATTATATCATTACTAGCAATTAAAAATTCTACCCCAGTTGTCCTCACTCTCACTGTCTTCTCATGGATAAAGGGAGAATCATTGCAAACAGGAAGATTCAAGCCGCTGCATCCCACGCCTGGCGAGGGTGGCTGGAAGCCACCTGCTCTGAGAAACCTTCCCAGGGGCCACTGGCGTCACTTCTGCTCCCACAACAGCTGCTGCACGGATGCGGCTTCCATCGTGGATTCTAGCCGTCACCCGCTCCTTCTGACTGAGCTGCCTCTGAGCCCCTGGAGCCGTGGACTGTATTTGTTAGGCACTGTTCTTTTTATTGCAGGCTTGTTTCCTGAACAAATGCCAGACTTCCTTGGAAGGCTGCACCTCCCCCTGTCCACCATCGTAGCGTATCCGAGATGGTCTGGATAATCTTCCCTTTGAATGTTTACTGGATGAACAAGTGATGGTATCCAGGCCGTGAGTAGGAGCGAGGTCATGTCATGCCGTTCTTTCAGATGTTGTTTTGCCTCAGTAGGGCAGGAGGACACCGGGACCTGAAGCAAGTGGGTAGCCTTGATGGCCTTCCAACGCTTCTGCCATTTGTAGGCTCTCATGATTGCTGGGAATTACTAGGGGGAAGCAAGACCATGGTGGGGTGGAGGGTGGAGGATCAACCCGTGATTTTATCACAGCCACGGGAAGGAAAATGATTGTTGGTATTTTCTTTTTCTTTTTCTTTTTGGGTCCGGTCGTGGGGCCTGAATTCTGGGCCTGGGCGCTGTCCCTCAGCTCTTCAGCTCAAGGGTAGCACTTCTGGCTTTTTTCTTTTTGCTTATGTGGTGCTGAGGAATCGAACCCAGGGCCTCAGGCATGCAAGGCAAGCACTCTACCACTGAGCCACCTTCCCAGCCCTGATTGTTGGTTATTTTCTAAAAAGACTTCTTGATGGTTGCTTAAAAATATACAACAGATATTACCAATATGTGGATTTATAGATTTATAGATGTTACCAATATGTAGACTTCTTTGGTCACCCAGGTTGCCATCTGAGTAGATGAATAGTTGAATTTTATTTTTCTGCCAAGATTTAAGCAGGAGAGTTTCCGTGAATGACCTGTGATTTGCTCATGGATGCTCTCTGACAAATGACAAAGAGGCCAGATGTGTTGGGGGAATGCTGAGAAAGAATAAGATGGGGTCACCAGTACAATATGTACATTGTTATTGATTTGGACACACAAATACATGCTTCTTTCAGATAAATTTTACTTCTGAGACACTGATGAAAATAACCAACCACAATCTGCAACCTCTTTTTGAAGGCTAGCATTTAAGGATTCTGTGTATTCATTTATTTAGTTGTTTATTTAGCACATGTTTATTTTGTGCCTTCTCTGTCCAAGCCCTGAGTGACACATTTCCTTTAACCAAAAGGACTGTGTGTGGCAAAGGCTACGGGCCCTCGAATCCTTCCTTTGCTGTGGTGAGTGCACACAACCCGGAGCAAGGGCTGGGCTTCTTTTCTCCTCCGCAGTGAGGGGTGCGGTGGGACTCGGCTCTACCCAGGAAGACAAGGTCTTGAGGGTTGGGTTGCAGAGCTGTTATTTGGCTTCTGTGTCCACGGTGGTCATAGCTGACAATATGGAAGCCAGGTGTTTTGGATGGCCAAAAAAGACCAAGAGAGCCTACAACTCTGATACTGTGAAATGTGGCCACAACCTTGGGATCTTTATGATTGGATAATATGTGATCAGCCACTAACCTCATTGATCTGAAAGCACTTCCAACGACGAGATGCTATCCTATGCTCGGACATGGAAAGGGAGGAGCTCTTTTAAATCAAATGGTATAGAATGACTAATTCAGTTTACGTAAGTCCTGAAAATAGACATGGGGTATTTTGTCAGCTGCTTAAAGTTCTTAGTCCCTTATGTTGGTAAAGGAAGACCTAAGTCACTGAAGCTTTTATCAGTGAGGGTGGAGGGAGGCACACATTTTTGTGACTATTTTAGCCAGCAGAGGAGAGACACAAGCCAGGTTCCCATGAGGCAGCTGTACTACCCCGTGAGTTTACTCAGGGTCATGTGGACTCTTCCTGTGAATTCAGAGGTTTTAAATGATCAACCTTTATTTCCCTAATTCTCTCTCTCTCTATATACATATATATATGTAAATATATATATACATATATATGTAAATAAAATCATGAAGAAAAATCCCCAAATTGTGGTATAGTGAACTTCCTTTTTGCTAGCAGCACCACGTCTGTCCACATAGCAGAGATATGTAAACACATGAGTATAGATTTAGATGTGGTGTAGGCATAAAATACTCCTTTTTGTTCTAAATGAGGAGAAACACAATGTCAGTTCCTTGCTAATGGAACATTTTAGAACCAAGAAGACAGAAAAGACCATGTGAAAATGTGCTAAGCCTTCATGTAGTTAACAAGATGTCACTTTGTGAGAGAATTTTCATAATTAATGAACCAGCTCAATTTGCTCTGCCATTTGACTTTGATTAATATGTCGTGGAGTATTCCCACCGGGACTCTTTCCAGTTGGGTTGGGAAGCACTTATGTCTATATCCTGAGCGTGTTCAAGCTTCACAGGGCTGCCATCCAATACCTGCCACGTTGGGTCAGAAGACAGCCATGCGAGCTCTGTGACATTCTGTACCTGCGTGATAGAAAGAGCCACAGGACAGCTCTCAAGCCAATAGACACAATATTGAAACGTGGGCTGTCTAGAGAAGGGATTGGAACACACAAATGGCTACTTTATAGCATCTTTGAAGAAAGATTTGTGAGATTTTTAAAATTTCCTCTGCAGTTCTGCCATGGATTAGGAGACCGAATGAAATGACTAGCATCCCCTATAAGTTTAAAGCAGATTATCATAATTTGCTTCATTGCAAACCTAGTTTTTGGGGATCAGCTACTTTTAAGTAGCAGTCAGTGTCGAATCAGGGTATTATTCTGTTGAAAAACCACTGTATGTATTTCAAAGAAGAAATTTGTAGTATATTATTCGAGTATTTGAATTTGAAGTATATTATTTGAGAAGGAAGAGAATTTACTTTCGTATTAATTAATTTGATGAATATACTCCTTCCTCTGACTTGAAGAAGCCAAAAAAAAAATGTGACTTCGAAGATACTATGGATATTACTAGGGAAACAGTTTCTGAGCAGAAATCCAGGAGCCACTTTGCAACCCAACGTTTGCTGCGGCTGTCACCCTCTCCAGAGGACCATGGAGGTGGGAAAGTAGCCTCCTGCCTCGCCCGTCTTCCCACACTGGTGCCTCTTATGGTTGCAAGGGAATCTGGGAAATGTGTTTTTTAGGCTTTCTGCTCCTAGTGGAGCAGAAAAGAAGAGGAGAAATCTGGGAGGAGAGTGTGGAGATGACAACCAAGAGCCTGTAGTTAGCACCTAAGTGCTTCCTGAACTGTGTCCTGTGTGAATTTATAGGTGTATATTACTGGATTAAATGGATTCATGAGAGAATCTTTTTTTTTTTTTGGCCCGATCGTGGGGTCTGAACTCTGGGCCTGGGCGCTGTCCCTCAGCTTTTCAGCTTAAGGCTAACACTCTACCACTTGAGCCACAGCGCCACTTCCGGCTATTTTCTTTTTGCTTATGTGGTGCTGAGGAATTGAACCCAGGGCCTCAGGCATGCAAGGCAAGCACTCTACTACTGAGCCACCTTTCCAGCCCCATGAGAGAATCTTTTATTGCTAGCCAAGATATCATTTCTTGAAATCTATCTCTGTGAAATCATTTAAAATTCAAACTAACACATGCACACGCACACATATACTAAAGTTGTATGGATACTAATGGGTATTATATTTAAAATGCTCACCTAAATCATTCACCACAGTTTCCAGCTGGCTTTACTGGTAAAGCAAGATGCAAATGCTCATAATTCTCTCCCTTTACCATGCTAATCCGTCTCCTAGAATAACTCATATATATATATATATATATATATATATATATATATATATATTTCTTTTTGGAAGTACTGGGTTTTGATCTCAGGGCCTTGTGTTTACTAGGTAGCACTCTACTAGAGTCTCCTCCCCAAGATTTTTGGGTTTTAGTTGTTTTTCAGACAGAGTCTTGTGTTTTTGCCTGAGCTGACAACAGACTATCTACTCTTGAGTAGCTGGGATTACAGTCTCGAGCCATCATACCCAATTTGTTTTTTGAGAGAGTATTAATGTATTTTCCCCAAGGCTAGTTTTGAAAGGAGGTCTTTTCATCTTTGCCTGCTGGCTTCCTGAGATTCCAGGTGTTGGGCACCCCTCCTCCACCTCAAAAGGATTAAGTTTGAGCAGACGATTTAGTGAAGAAATGAGATGGAACTCAGCTTCAAGTTTGCTTGCTTCTCATGGGAGCTAAGAATCCAGATGGCTCATTCCACAGGCAGGTGCAGGGCCACGCCTATGCCTCCTGGAGGGCTTGGTTCAAATGAGGATTTGGAGGTCTGAGGAAGAAGAGGTACAGGCCCCTTGCTGCACCGTGGCCAGGGGATAGTAGACAAGTAGCATGCTGAGAACGGCCCCTCAGAGTTCAGCTTCACAGGAGCAGTTGATAAAGTAGGTCTGTCTGTCTGTCTGTCTGCCTGCATGCTTGTGTATTACTGTAGTGGAATGGACATTACCAACTTGCTTGTGCAGTGCTACCAAGTGGAAGACAAGAGGATCATTGCTTTACCTGCATTGTAAGTGGAAGACAAGAAGATCATTGCTTTACCTGCTTTTAAAGTGGAATAGTGAAAAACATTTTTTTTTTTTTTAAAGAAAAATGGTCTTGAGCCAGGCGCCCGTAGCCCACACCTGTAATCTTAGCTACGCAGGAGGCTGAAGTCTGAGGATTGTAGTTTGAACTTAGCCCGGGCAAAAAAAAAAAAAAAAAAAAAAAAAATCCATGAGCTTCTTCTATCCCATTAGCCAGCAAAAAGCCCAAAGTAGACATATGGCTCAAGTGATAGATAGCCAGGCTTGAGCTAAAAAGGTCAGGGACAGTGTCCAGGTCCTGAGTTCAAGCCCCAGTACATTTGTTATTTAATCATGTGGAAAAGTTCATGTAAGTTGGTTTGCCAACCATGTGAGACTAGAAATGATTATTTTCTTTTTTTTTTTGGAGTAGATGGCAACATTTTAATTGTTTTTGTTGAATTTAGTACAGGGCTTGCCTTAAGATGTCTTTGGGAGGATCTGCTGTCAGCCTGGAAGGAAGATGAATAGACTTGTACCCTGGAACAATCTAGTGTGCTCTTAGAAATGCTTCTGCTTAAGGGTTATGTCAACTAGAAATAATAGAAGAGAGCAGTTCCGGGAATGAAGTTGGTGTGGGTGAAGGGTGTTTCCACATCTGCTTTTTTTTGTTGTTGTTGTTGGTTGTGGGGCTTGAACTCTGGGCCTGGGCACTGTTCCTCAGCTCTTCAGCTCAAGGCGAGTGCTCTACCACTTGAGCCACAGTGCCACTTTTGGTTTTCTGGTGGTTCATTGGAGATAAGAGGCTCACAGACTACTTTCCTGCCTGGCTGGCTATGAACCGTGATCCTCAGATCTCAGCCTCCTGAGTAGCTGGGATTACAGGTGTGAGCCACCGGTGCCTGGCTCTGCTCATGTCCTTTGTCTTGCTTGCAAGATGAGCATGCCATCTCTCCAGATGTTCTGATGGTGGTCAGACCTACTGCCTTCAGAAAAGGCAAGTGGAAGCTGCCGGGGGACCTGTTCATAGCACCTCATGCGTTTTCTGACTTGAGAATCATGATCTTGAACTAAGGAAGTTATGATCTCCAATCAGACAAATGTAGGGTGTTTATGACGACTACTGTTATTTTGAGCTTTCCCATATACTAGCAGCCTACCAATAAAAATAGCACTGCGTGCAGGCACAAAATGAGTTGTCTTTGTGTGCTCATCAATTTTCCAGAAGAACTGGCCCTTTCCTGGTGTCTCTGAGAAATGTCTTTCCTGCCTATGTGCCTGCCCACCAGGCCTGCCCGTTCTAAGTTGGCCCTGAGGGGTTGTGCTCAGAAACCCACACTGTGTGACATGTCAGGATGATCAAAGAGGGATTCTGGGGCTGGCTACAAGGGGAAATGGTTAGTAATTAATAAAAGGATGTGGCATTGGGCATGTTGACTGAAAGAAGCCAGAAGCTTGGCGAGAGGCTCCCAGAGGCTGCCAACATCGTAAGAGCGGCTAAGAGGAGTTCTGTAGGGGTGAAGCTGGCAAGTGTTAGTCCTTCTGGGAGAGGGGAGTGGCAAGGGGTAGAGGTTTACAAGCTTGGCAGACCTCTCCAAGGCCAAGGGCTGACCAATTCTAAGAGCCTCTTCAGCTCCAGCCATCATTTTGGCTTGTTTTGAAATGGAAGTTTCAGCGGGCATGAGGGACGTACAAAAACTTGATAATGGTATTTAATTTTGAGGGTTAAGCTGTGGTTTCTCATTGATCATGGCTGGCGCTCCTTACTCTGTGTCAATGCATTTTCTTTCCAGGTTCTGGGCGGTAAAGCCTGCAACTTTCTTCTGTCCCCTGAGTGTGGTCTCAGACATCTATAAAACCCACCAGTCCCACCGAATGTGCAGCTCTTCATTGTCTGGCCACTCTACATTTCTTCTTTTAGCTTGGCGGTCAGAAGTGGATTGTGGGAAGGAGGGAGGCATTGGTGATGGATTTCTGATGTTGAGAAAGAGGAAATTAGAGGTGAGTCACATTTCAGCAGGAAACTGGTGAATGGTGGTTTGGTCAGTCTTATTAAGTTTGAAAAGTCTCCTCTCTCCTTCCCTCCCTCCCCACTCTCTCTCCTCTTCCCCCCACTCTCTTTCTCTCACTCTCTGTATTCTTGGGATTTGGCAAACAAATCATGGAAAAGTTTTCCATGAATTGGTGAGGAGACTTCAGAGTTTATAAATGTCCTCATTGAGCTCTTAAGCTACTTTCATACAAGGTGATGAAGTTTGATCTCTTTAACAATCTGCACAAATTTCTCAGGACTTAATGTTGCTGTGTGGTGGTGGTGGTGGTGGTGGTGGGGATTAACTTGATCCTAACCAAGTGACAGCAAAGTTTCTTGGGCTCTGCATGGCTTCTTCCTTGCCCTATGCCCTGTCCCACCCCATCTTGCAGTCCCTGTCAACCTCCACCTAACGAATCAATGCCATGATAACATGACACATTGGGCAACTATTGACACTGAGTTGGAAGCCAAGATGGTTTTGTTTCTTTTCATCTTTGGTGATTGCGGTGGGGTTTCTGACTTTGGAACGTATTTCAGCTTTCTGGGCCATCTTACATTCTTTGCATAGTGTGAATGGTTTGAAATAAATATGATAGAAATTATACTAATAAGCAATTATGGGTGCTTAATAGTTTCCAATGACAAAAATGTCATTAAAGGTTGGGAACCCAATGAGAGTGGAAAGATATGACTGATGCCTTCAGTCTCTAGGTAGACATGTCTGTATTAACTGTGTGATTTTATGCCTCTGTATGGCTGTATGGCTGTTCAGCTAGGGTGGTCCAGCTCCAAGTGGAATGGGAGATTAATTGTGGGATTAACCACACCAGTCTTCTTGTGACAGCAGAGATGCAGAAGGCGAATGTAAATAAGCAAAATCACTTGAGTTCTAGACTAGGAGCTGGCACGCTTTCCTTCTACCTAGATGCTGTTGACTAGAGCAAGTCACATGACTGTACCCAAAATCGGAAGGCAAAAACATTTTCATCCCGATGAGGTTAGGTAAGCTGTGAATAGAGAGAGGGGTCAAAACACTAGTGATCACGTGACTATAGTCTCTCTGCACTATGTATGTATATATGTATACATATGTATGCTTACAGCTAAATATGGGCTCATGTATCTAGAAGCATAACATGAATTATAATACAGTACTAAGTATATTATTTTATCTTACAAACTAATAATATAGATTTGATACATGAGTATGATGATATGTATCTTCTCATTCATTTTACATCTATCTATCTATCTATCTATCTATCTATCATCATCATCATCATTTATCTGAGTTCAGTGTGAATGCTCATTTCTCCCTTTTTCAAAGTTCATATTGGCTTTTTCACTGAGATATGATTAAGGTGTTTGAAGCCATCTGTTGGAAAGTGATCCCCCTTGGAAATGAAGTAACACCCTAAGCTTTTAATCTTATCATTTTATTTTACTTATTTATTTATTTTTATTTTGTTAGTCATGGCTTGAGCTTGGGCATTATCCCTCAGCTCTTTAGCTCAAGGCTAGTACTCTACCACTTGAGCCACAGTGCCACTTCCGGTTTTCTGGTGGTTAATTGGAGTCTCATGGACTTTCCTGCCCAGGCTGGCTTTGAACTGCAATTCTCAGATCTCAGCCTCCTGAGTAGCTAGGATTATAAGAATGAGCCACCTGCACCCAGCTTATTTTATTTTTGATTCATTAGCTACTAACTATGTCTTAAATTGAGAGCTAGTGGGGCGCCAGTGGCTCACACTTGTAGTCCTAGCTACTTAGGAGGCTGAGATCTGAAAATCACAGTTCAAAGCCAGCCTGAGAAGGAAAGTCCGTGGGACTCTTATCTCCAATTAACCACCAGAAAACTGGAAGTGGTGTTGTAGCTCAAGTTGCAGAATGCTAGCCTTGAGCTAAAGAGCAGAAGGACAGCGCCCAGGCCCAGAGTTCAAGCCTCACAACCCCTCCCCTCCTCCCCCCAAAAAAGAGAACTTCAGCTTTAGATTTTCAAGAGTATGTGTGTGTGTGTGGGGGAGGGGGCACTACAACCACACCCCTAGTGTTTTCTTGTATTTTGATGGAAAATAGCCTTTAAAAATTCTTTAGGAACATTTGAGTGCACTAGAAAGGCCAACTTCCATCAGGGTTGGGTACTTTTATGAACAGTTGTAGCACACAGGAGAGAAATGAGCCTAAGGCACAGAGATTTTCGATGTACGCCCTGAGCTCCACACGTGTAGTCTGCCTCTTTATCAACATCCCACGCCAGTGGTAGTACATTTTTTACGGCTGCTGGAGCTACACAGACAGTTTACATTAGGCCTCACTCCTGGCCTGGCGCGCCCTGTGGATGTGGACAAACGGTCAATGGCATATCCATGGCTGTAATATCATAGCAAGTCATTTCACTGTTCCGTCAGTATGCCGGCTCACCTCAAGTGCAACCAACGTCCCCACTCATCATTTACAGAGCAAGAGAAGAACAAAGGAAGTAGCTAGTGCAGTTCTTTTTCTTCCCCCTCCCCTCTTTAAGACCACAAAGGTCTTTGACATGTGGATGGAAGGCGGGCTTTTATTGACTAGGCATTTGTATCATAAACATGACTTCCAGACAAGCAGGGAAGTTCCAGAATTCTGAGTCACTGATGTTTGAATAGATGTTTTGTAAGGCTTTTACAAATAAAGCATTGATGAACTAAACAGTTGAAATGAACTAGGAAAGTCTTGTGATGTGTGCCCAGCCTTCAAAGGACACTGCCATGATTTATAACAGCATCACCCTCTCTCTTTTTCTGTATTCCCAGTCAAGAGAAGCTCTCTGATTGGCTAATGCTCTTGATGAGAATCTAGCATGGGAGAGATCTGCATCTGCAAAAGGAGAACACGCAGCACCATGTCACCTGGAGAAACAAGATGTTCCCTTGATATAGGTTAGCTATCAGCCCTGGCTCCTGGTGTTTCCTCTCAGGATGGGAGTTAGAGGAAAGCGAGGGAGAAGTCTGCTGGTGAAATGGGACTCTGTCAGGAATGAGATCAGTTTGTTTTATTTCATGTTCTAAGTTGCTGGTAATAGAGCTGTAATATTTTATGTATTTGTGGAAGTTCCGCAATAGGGAGGTGTAGAAACAGAACTGGAGAGAGATCAGAGGGGTCAGAGAGTCAGATGTTTGATGCCCCAAGGTCTTATTTATATTTGTAAGAACTAAATACTCATGTGGATTTTGACTTAGCAACAGCAAATAGTTACAAATGCTAGCTAACGGTACATGCTTGGACGGATGCTATTCAAAACAGGAATAATTTGGCTTTACCCCAAGTGCTGGAATTGGTTGAGGACTAGGTGGCTAGGAGGTTGGAAGTTAGGAGAGCCCCTTGTGGAATGAAGACCAGGGGATTTCAAATCAAAATATGTGAGCCATGGGCCTTAATTACCCCTGTGCTCTTTCTCTGTTTATGTGGTGCTGAGGAATTGAACCCAGGGCCTCATGCATGCAAGGCAAGCACTCTACCACTGAGCCACCTTCCCAGCTCCCTGTGCTCTTTCTCATGATCCTCAAGTGCTCCTCCCCCTCAGCACTTAGGATCATCTGAGATATTTTCTGGTGTTCAGTGGAGCTGAATCATTTTCTACTCTTGAATTTGGAAGTCCTGGAGTCGAATTTCAAAGCTTGTCTGAGCTCTCACCTGGTACAGGATATTTCTGTGGAAATGATTTGTTGGTAGTCACTCAGACTCTGGTTCAGCACTCCTTGTGATGGCAGTTCAGTTCCTTGTGAGTTCCTTCATTGATTTTTGTAGGATGGCCCAATATACACAATCATGGCTGTACTCAGTGATGGTGATAGAATTCTTCTAGGAGACCACTGGTAGCAATGTTACTGAAACTTCACAATGGAAACCACTTCTGGGAGTTGGTGCCCCTGTTTACCCCTGCAGGGGTCACCCCATGGGTTACCCTGTTTCCAGAGGGGACCCAGGAAATTAACACATCATAAAAGCCACAGGCAGAACTGTGAGGGTCAGAGATTGGAGGAAAATACCTTCTCAGCAAGGAAGAACTATTGGCTTGTGTTTATTTATTTCATTTCCTTCCTCTTATTTTTCTGTTCTCTGTTACCTTTCCCTGTCAATGCTGTGGTGTATTCCCACACACTATTGTTTCTTAGACCTTCATCCCATGTACTTCTCCTTTCTATTTTCTGTCTTTCCTTTTCCTTTTCCTTGTTTTCCTCCCTCCTTTTACGAGTTAATTTTAGTGCCTACCTCCTCAATAATTTTTGTGTGTGCCAGTCCTGGGGCTTGAATTCAGGGTCTGGGTGCTGTCCCTGAGCTCTTTTGCTCCAGACTAGCCTTCTACCACTTTCAACCACAGCACCACTCTGGCTTTCTGGTGGTCAACTGGAAGTAAGAGTCTCACAGACTTTCCTGCCCAGGCTGGCTTTGAACTGCAGCTCCCAGATCTCAGCTTCCTGAGTAGCTAGGATGACAGGCATGAGCCAACAGTGGCCTACTGTTTCTTGATTTTTAAGTCCATTGGTGTGGCTCATTTTTGGAGCATGCCTCGTTGCAAGCCTCTTGCAAGCTGCTGATGTAATCTGACGGATCATGTTCCTATAGTCTGAGTGGTCCATAGGAAGAGACCAGGTGCTTTTCTTCCCAATCGCTCACTGTGATCGCTCAGTTTGCCGCACAGGCGAAATCTCTGCTATTCTCAGTTTCCCTGTGGTGAGGTTCTTTCCTCTGAATGCTGGGTGTGTGTGATTCAGAGTCATTGGTGTGACTCAGTTTTGGAGCTTGTCGGGTTCTCAGTGCTCTTTCTCATGTTATCGCTTACAGTCTTTCCTTCATTTCGCAGTTCTTTCCATTCACAGAGTCCACTGAAGACGGCCTTCACTGCCATCTTGACCCCCTCCCCCAATGACCTACTTCTGGTTTGGATATGAGATGTCACTCAAAAGCCCGTGGGTCAACAGCTTGGTCTCCAAGCAGTGCCTCTATCGGAAGGTTGTAGAACCTTCCTGAGATGGGGCCTAGAGAGAGGAAGTGAGGTCACCAGGGACATAAGCTTGGAGGGGGTTTGGGGACCACCCCTTTCCTGTTTCACCTTCGTATCGTGGGCCAGGAGGTGAGCCGCTTCCTTGTATGTCTCCACATCACGATGTAGGCCCCACTGTAGATCCCAACCCCACGGACTGAATAACTTCCACACCCCAGGACTTCCATTTGTGACTATGTTTTGTCCCAATGATGGAAAGTTGAGTAATGTAATAAATATTACTGTAAAAGGCAATGTAAAAGATGACAGTGCTGGGTCTTGTGAAATAACTAAATGCTGGACATGGAGTATCTCTACTTTACACAGTGCTCTTTGGTTGGAGCCATTTCCTGCTGCAGTCACTTTACAATCACCTTGGGCCCATGAAGAAGAGGATTCACCAATAAGCATGCAAGAAGGCAAACTCCCCTTCAAGCAGCAACGGCCTCTTCTTATCATCTTAGAGAACAGCCAGCTCAAGGGACCACTTGCCTGCCAACTTGTTCCTGTTCTGTTCTATCTACCAACTGTGATGTGATAGCAGCTCTTCTAGAATTTCTCCAGAGACAAAGACTGAAATAACAAAAGACTGAAATATCGATCACCCAGGTCATACTTGCGCCAGGACTGTGCTATCTATGCATACTTTCTTTTTTTTATATTTTATTTTATTTTATTTGAGAACATACTGTACAGAGGGGTTACAATTACATGGGCAGGATAATGCATACATTTCTTACCAAGCATTGCAGCCTCCTCCTTTGTTTACCCTTCACCTCCCTTCCCAGCCTCCCCCCTCCCCCTCACCCAATCATACCCCCCCCCCAACGACATTGTAAAGCTGGTTTTGACATGACATTTTGTACTTCTCATTGTTGCAACAGGTCCACCTGAATCTTTAAACGACTTGTTTGTCCCCATCTCCTCCACATGTTATACTGACATCAAATATAGTGAAAGCGGGGGTTACACTGTGGGGGAGGGACATACAAAGCAACAAAGAAATAATCTTATAAATGCGTTAGAAACACATGCATGAAAGAAACAAAAACATTAAAATACATATTTAAGGGTTCGTTTTCCTAACATCACATTATCTGACCTTTTCCGCTTGACTCATACCTATACTAGATATTGCAAATAAGGGAAACCATGGGACCTATGTTTCTTTGGGCCTGGCTTACTTCACTTAATATAATTTTTTCCAAGCCTTTCCATTTCCTAACAAATGGGGAAATGTCATTCTTTCTGATGGAGGCATAGAATTCCATTGTGTATATATACCACATTTTCTTGATCCATTCATCTACTGAGGGGCATCTGGGTTGGTTCCATATCTTAGCTATGGTAAATAATGCTGCAATAAACATAGTTGTGCTGGTAGCTTTAGTGTGGTCTTTTTTGTACACATTAGGGTAAATGCCCAAAAGTGGGATTGCTGGGTCATAGGGGAGTTCTATGTGAAGTCTTTTGAGGAACCTCCATACTGCTTTCCAAAGTGGTTGAACAAGTTTACATTCCCACCAACAATGAAGTAAGGTTCCTTTCTGTCCACATCCCCTCCAGCATCTGTTGTTGTTAGAGTTCTTGATTTTTGCTGTTCTAACTGGAGTGAGGTGATATCTCAATGTTGTTTTGATTTGCATTTCTTTTATGGCTAGGGATGTTGAACATTTCTTCATGTGTCTATTGGCCATCCTTCTTTCTTCTTCAGAGAAGCTTCTCTTTAAGTCTTTAGCCCACTTATTTATTGGGCAGTTGTTTCTTTGAGGATTTGTTGTTGGGTGGTTTAATTTTTTGAGTTCCAAGTATATTTTAGATATGAGACCCTTGTCCGTTGTATGGCTAGTAAAGATCTTCTCCCAATCCGTGGGCTTTCTATTGATCTTTCTATGCATACTTTCATCTCTCTCTCTTTTTTTTTTTTTGGGTCTGGTTGTGGTCCTGAACTATGGGTCTGGGTGCTGTCCCTCAGCTCTTCAGCTCAAGGCTAGTGCTCTACCACTTGAGCCACATGCCACTTATGGCTTTTTATTTCCTGCTTATGTGGTGCTGAGGAATCGAACCCAGGGCCTTATGCATGCAAGGCAAGCACTCTACCACTGAGCCACCTTCTCAGCCCCTACTTTCACATCTCTTGCCCCAAACTGTACCCCTAAGGCCCCAAAGACAACACTAGGGCCATTGAGTCTCTTTGTCTTTCTGACATGGCTGCATTCCTGAAACTCCTTTCTCTCTTCACCAGTGCTTGTCTCTGTAATTCACATGTGGGGATGGGTGGCTGAGCCTAGTCTGTTCGAGAGCCCTGCACGAGGGCTTTTCACTCAGAGTTCTGGTTTCATCTTTATGTCTTTATTCATGTTACAAATGAGAGTTAGTACAATATCATCTACTTATTGATCAAGAACATTTATTGCCTGGAAGAATCATCAAGCTGGGTGATAGACAGACTCAATGAGCACAATGTAACCATTGCCCTTTCCAAAGGCAACAACAGAAGACACTCAGCCAGCACTTGCCTGAAGTATTTGTAAATTCTTGGTTGCACCCTCTGATGCCTGAGTATTCTTTCTTTGCTACAAGCATCCTGAGTTAGTGATTGTGTAGATTGTTCACCCTACATCCCCCATCAAGGTTTAAATGATTGGAACTCTATCATATATGCATGTATACATACATACATACAAGATACATACTACATCTTGATCTGTTCACATTTCTACCTCTTGGATCACTTCTGATTGATTCATATTTTCATTTAAAACAATGTAAAACATTAAAATATTTTAATTGTTACTATAAAAGTGATATAAAGAGGAGTTACAGTTGTATAAGCCAGCAAAAAGTACATTGCTTTTTGGATGATGTCACCCCTTTGCTCGCTCTTTTCCTGGTAAAACGGGGTTTTAAAAACATTTGTTGAGGGCTGGGAAGGTGGCTCAGTGGTAGAGCACTTGCCTTGCATGCCTGAGGCCCTGGGTTCGATTCCTCAGCACTATATAAGCAAAAAGAAAAAAGCCGGAAGTGGTGCTGTGGCTCAAGTGGTAGAGCCCTAGCCTTGAGCTGAAGAGCTGAGGGACAGTGCCCAGGCCCAGAGTTCAGGCCCCACGACTGGACCAAACAAAAAAAACAACAAAACATTTGTTGAGGGCTGGGAAGGTGGCTCAGTGGTAGAGCGCTTGCCTTGCATGCATGAGGCCTTGGGATTGATTCCTCAGCACCACATAAGCAGAAAAAGCTGTAAGTGGTGCTGTCACTCAAGTGGTAGAGCACTAGCCTTGAGCTGAAGAGGTGAGGGACAGTGCCCAGGCCCAGAGTTCTGGCCCCACAACTGACAAAAACAAAACAAAATAAAATTTGTTGAGAGGGTCAAATTCATTTTTATGGACTATTATATTCGTTTGTTTAATAGATTTTCAGATCTATAGTAATTTTTTCCTTACTCTTTGTTAGTTGCTACCTGGGATCAATGAGGAGTTCTTCTAACTTCACACTCTAAACAACACTGGAATCCGAGCATGGCTCACTTTACCTCCTCACTCCCAACCTCATGCGTTCTGGAATTTAAGTTGCAAATTATTATTAAAAATTAAGAAAAATATTTTTACAACATATTCTTACGGTTTCTCTGTTTGCTGCTGGTTTTTCTTTTGGTCTCACATCTGCCCCATTTGAGTTAATTTCTTATTGCTTGATTAAATGTTAGAGAAAGTCTTTGTGTGGAATATTAACTTTCTGATTGTTGAAAAATTGAAAATTGAAAATGCTTTGTTGTTTGCACTTCTAATTCGGATAGGAATTAGGTTTTTGTTTTAAAGTGTTTCCCGGTCAGGACTTTTAGGGATTGCTCTACTATCTGTTAGCATTAAGTGTTGTTAAGGAGCTCTGTGATGCTGGCCAGATACTCAGTATTTTGGGTACTCTGTTTATTCGCTCATTCATTTATGATCTTCTCTTGATTCTTGAACATCCATACTTTGCAACAGTGTTTAATTTATGCGTTTCTTTGGCCATGGGAGATCTTTTTTTTTTTTTTTTTACTTTTGAAATTATTTGTGGTATTCCATTTCTAAAATGTTCTGAGCTCTCTATTTCTAGGCTTTTCATTAGTGGTAATTTGCTTTATGTTTTCAGAAATGAAGGCCTGCTGCCTCCTAGTAGGCTAAGTCATCCGGGACAATAGCTAAGTCTGCGGATGCGGGGAATCTGGAGTATTGATCTCCTCCCCTTCCTGTCTACCAGGTTTTGACAGATGTGGTGATTTGCTCCCTGCAGTCAGGGACTCTACTGTGCCTTCCCCTCTCCCTGGTTTCTGGTAACTGCTCAGTCTCCTCCTGCCTCAGGACTGGTGAAGGTCCTTGTTTCCCTCAGTTGCTAACTTCTGAGAACTCCATTCCCTCCCCTCAGCTCTGTCATGACCTCTTGAAACGGTCCATTTAGGAGAACCTGCTTGGCCAGACCTGAGTGTTCATCCACTTCCTGTCAATACCTTGACTGAGATGATGTCTATGCTGGGAAGAGATTTCTTTCTTTCTTTCTTTCTTTCTTTTTTATGGGTCATGGGGCCTGAACTCTGGGTTGTAGGCGCTGTCCCTCAGCTCTTCAGCTCCAGGCTAGCGCTCTACCACTTGAACCACAGTGCCACTTCTGGCTTTTTTTCTGCTTATGTGGTGCTAAGGAATCAAACCCAGGGCCTCATGCATGCAAGGCAAGCACTCTACCACTGAGCCACCTTGCCAGCCCCTGGGAAGAGACTTTCTACATGACTTCTTTATTTCCCCTGAGCTTCCTTTCCTGTGGTATTAATATCCCCTTAATAACTTACATTAGCTGTGATACATAATCCACAACATATTAGTAGTTTAATAAAGTCTTAGCTCTCTTTTGCTTGCTCAAAGGATCTTTTTCTTTCTCATCTTGGAACATTGTCCTCATTTAAAGGGCTCCTAGATCTTAACTGGACCCTGTCTGTTGGAGGGAGCAGGCATGTCCAGTGGGCATACTTGATGGTCAAGGGGTGTGTTTTATTGCCATTTCTTAGTTAGAACTAGCTGCATTATCTCATTATAACTGCCCAGCAAACTGGCGTGTACATTCTTCCTGTGAAGGAAAGAAGGATGGGTACAGTGAGCCTCCCTTCATGCCGCAGGTCAGGTAGAGTAACATCTCTCAGGCCCAAGAATCACAACTTATCACTTCAGCCTGGTCACGGCTGACTTCAAGATGGGGAGAGACAGGAAGAAAAAGAGATGGGGCGGCTGTAAGTACAGCAATGCAGTTAATTTTGCATTGGTTCCACTCATTTACCCTCTTGTTTCTTGGACTGTTGCCTCAGAACTTGGAACATGGTGCAAGCATTTCTCTCTAGCGAGTCTCTGTACAAAGGTTGGCCTGTAGTTTTCCCTGACAAATTGATCTTACATGCTTTGTGTCTTTCTTGTCTCAAAATTTCCAGTTATTCTTGAGAATTGTTCCTTGTTTGGTACAGTTCTCATGGCTTCCATATTTAAAAGATCTCTTCTGCCATGTTTGGGATGTGGAGCGGAAGGGGAACTAGGTGAGAATTCTGCATTTACTGTCGTGGTCCAATGTCCCCTCCTTTCTGTGAAATGTGCACAGTATGGAACAATCAATGTGGGAGCAGTTCTGGTGTGTACATAGTAGTAGTAGTAGTCACTAAGTAAAAATGAGGCCACTGTCTACTTGATTGGTAATGATACTAAAATGGAGGTGAATGATCCCCTACTCTTCTCTTATTCTGAAATTTTAATTTTTATTCTGGATATTGTGATTTGTAACAGATGTAAACAAACTGCACTTTATCAAGTAGAGGACTTCGATGATGGTGACTGTCTGGAATAGAAACAACCAAGGACAACCCATATGGGAAATCTAATGTAAAGTGGGACGTGAGAGTACGTGTGTATGATCCTGATTTGATGTTAACTGTCAATTAGCTCTAGATTTTAAGGAGTTTTATAGTGTTTTTATCTATGTTATGAATCCTTTCCTATGTATGTATGTATGCATGTATATATGTATGTATGTATGTATATATGTATGTATATATGTATTTAGTGTTGGTCCTGGTACTTGAACCTGGACTCTGACCCTGAGCTTTTTTGCTCAAGACTGATGCTCTAACATTTGAGCCACAGCTCCACTTCCAGATTTTTGGTAGTTAATTGGAGATAAGAGTCTCACAGACTTTTCCTGCTGGGGTTGGCTTTGAGCCATGATCCTCGATCTCAGGCTCCTAAGTGGGTAGGATTACAGGCGTGAGCCACCAGCTGCTTCTACCCTTGAAGGTTTGAGGCAGTCTTTGCCTGACTTGGTTCCTGAACTTGGTTCCTCCATGGCGATTAATGATGGCAGATAATCTGATCTGCACGGAACATTTTATAGTATTTTCCGTTTGTGTGGAGGGAGTTTTGGAAATGCAGTCAAGGAGAAAAGGGGTAGATTATCAGCGTTTTGTTTTCATGACTGGACCTTCCAAAAGGAATGCCATATAAATATTTGTTGGGATCATTCCACTGTTTTGTGGGAGAATGTGTTCACTTCTTTCTTTTGCTCCATTGTACTTTTTTTTTTGGCCATGGGGCCTGAACTCTGGGCCTGGGCGCTGTCCCTCAGCTCTTTAGCTCAAAGCTAGTGCTCTACCACTTGAGTCACAGCACCACTTCCGGCTTTTTCTGCTTAGGTGGTGATGAGGAATAGAACCCAAGGACCTCATGCATGCAAGACAAGCACTCTACCACTGAGCCACCTTCCCAGCCCCTGTACCTTTATCTTGATGACACAGGTTGACTGAAGGAATGCATAAAGAAACTTCTTTATTATGCTTGATACTGGGAGGAAGATTCTAGTAAATTATCTTTCCTTGGCATATCCATCCATTTGTTCAACAAATATTTATATGGCATTCCTTTTATGAGCCAAACATAGGAATGAGCAGGGGACATGCTCACAGCCCTCACAGAACCTTACGTTTGAGTGGGCAAATGTGATAAATGAACTGACATGTAGATACAGTGTAGAGAAGAAAGTTGTTCACCCAGTTCAGAATCCTAACATCTGATTGGCCGGGAGGAGGCACATGCATGCCCAACCTTTACTTCCAGGGTGGGGCTAGTGGGGTTGTGCCATTTTGAGCTTCTCTGGTGACAGGCTTTTGTGATGGGCAGTGTGTCCCTAAACATAGGAAGGGGGTTTAGATGCTGGGTAATTAAAATCGTGGCAACATTGTGTAGGATGCTCTCCCAAGATTTAAGAAATCGTTTCTATAAATTGGTGCCAGGCCTAGCTAGACTTGTATTCCAGTTCCCAGATTTTTTTTTTAAACACATAATGTCTATTTAGTTTCCATTGTGAGAAGGAACTCTTCCTAGTTTTTGCTCGTAATTTTCTAGCTGAGGTTTGCAATAGACATTTGTTGTTGTTGTTGGTTGGAGCGCGTTCTTCAATCACAGCTCCCTTTGGATCACTACACATGAAGCCCAGAGAGTATCTGAAAAATGTCTAACTGGAATGTTTTAGAGCAGTGTAGCCTGAGCTAGTATGTCAGATGCTGGGGAGGGAAGAAGGGAGGGGGCATTTGGAGAGACGTCTTGAAGACAAAGACACTGTCTCTGAGCTCTTAGGTAAATCCCCACACATGGCTAAAGGCCTGAGTGTGGTTGATGCTAACCAATGGGCCAGCTCTGGTTACTCCCACTGTGAAGGATTGTCTCCTGTGTTCTGTTTAGGATAGTTTCAGCGTGGGAGGGCCTTACTGGATGTAGTCTGACTGTGAGTAGAAGAGGCTCTTTACACAGAGCGGAGTGGTTTAGACCACAGAGACTTGCTGCCTTTCTCTTGGGGAGTCTGCAGGCTGCGATGGCACTGTCTGCCTGGCTGGCTCCTCCTGCCCCTGCCCCAGAGGACCTCGTTCTTTCTCGCAGCTTTTGGTCGTGCAAGCCTGTGCCCACATTTCCCTGTATTAGAAGAAGGCCAGTCTCACTGGGCTATGACCCACCCCTGAGCCTGCTGGAACTTAATTTTCCCTGTGAAGAGCCTTTTCTCCAAATAGGGTCACATTGAGAGGTAATTGAGGATACGCTCAACCCTACAATAGTAGAAAACATGGATTTGGGTTCTGTTGTGTCTCTCATTGACCGTGTGGTCTGTGATTGACAGCCCCAGGGAGGTGGAGCCCATGAGATCTGTGAGGTCTTTTCTCGGACCCCATGGCCTTCCGAATGTGCTGGGCCAGACCTTCCAGACGTGGGCCTCACCTCTAATTTGTTTGTGTGCCTCCTTTATGCATAAAGCATAAGGGGAGCCGTTTGGAACTTTCTGGTTCAGAGTAGTAGATCTACTTTTCATTAAGAAAAAAGAAATTATTGTATGCCAGGGACTCCACTAGGAGATTTATAATTTTAACTTAATATTCAAAGAGTCCCATAAGGTATCGGTTAGAGTTCTTCCTTTGGGAGTTGAGGTATCTAGGACACAGACAAATGATCTACTTCATGAAAATTTATACCATGAGCACATGGTAGGGCTGAGATTTGAATTCACATCTTTATTTATGTATTTATTATAAATATATTCTTTACTCTGGGTTGAATTCAGAATCTTGAGCTTTTTAGGTAGGAGCTTTACCCCTTGAGCCATATTCCCATCCCTTTGCACTGGTTATTTTTGAGGTAGCATCTCTCCTTATTCCCCAGGGGCCTGGACTTGCATTCCTGGGGATGACAGGCGTGTGTCACAGTGCCCGAGTGCTTTCTTGGTAGCTAGGACAGCAGCACATGGTGTTTTGCCTAACCATTGGTTGTGATAGAGCCAGAGGAACTTCTTTTTATTTGGGCTGGCCTTGAGCTTTGAACTTTGATCCGAGGACCTCTGCCTCCCAAGTAGCTAGGATTACAGACTTGACAGGCTTGAGCCACCTTGTTCATCCTGAGCTCACATCTGAATAATTCCAAAGATAAGGCTCTTTGCTCCCTCCTGCTCTAAGGCATTGAGTAGGAAGAACTGGAGGTGGGTAGGGGGTGGGGAGGTGGGGTGTACTCTAAATATCCATCAGATGGCCAGCTTCTTAGTGAAAGGATCCATTCACTAGCCAAGGGGAAGCCATGACCCTTCATTCCTGGGTTCAGATGGCAGCTAACATTCTTTGTTCTGTGGTCCCGTTGATTCACAGAGAGCCTTGCCATTTTGGCTCCTTTAAGTTGCATCTCATGCCTGTGAAGGTGTCTGACTCAGAAGGCGCACTGGAGCACAAGAGGTCTTGGAGCTGCCCTGGGTAAAACCCACTTGCCTCCAGCATGACGCCATTTTTACATCTCCCCTTCCCCCCATATAAATTTGTAAGCCGCAGTCAAGATCATACAGCCCGGGCCGTTTGAGAGGTCATGTTAGTTTAGATGGCATTCCTTGCTGTTTTGGGCCTTGGCCCTCAGCAACCTGTGTCTTAATTACCCATGGGTTTAGTGGCCCTATGCTGGGTGCCATTGTAGGCTGCCTGAGGGACTTGCGCATGATAGATACTCCGGGAGCTTCTGCCGCCCTCCCAGCAGCCCTCCGAGGCCCCCTGCTGCCTCCTACAGGTGCTGCCACCTCAGGAGTCCCATCGGAGCCAGAGCAGTGGGTTTCCACAGAGAGACTTCCTCTTTTCACCTTCCCATGACTTCAGGAAAAGGAACTGAGCAGGGCTGCCTTGTCCTCAGCCCCCGCAGGTCTCTCGAGTGGAAAATGACTGTTTTCAGCATTTCGGTGTCTGTTCACGGAAGGCTAAGCAGGGCTCGGGAGGCTGAGAAGACACCAGGGTCCACTGAGAGTCACTTCTTCACGGGTGACTGAGGTAGGCTTAGCGAGCCATCTTGTTCTAGAAAGCTCTTGCATGGCTCATTGGTGGTCCGGCATCTTTGTAGCTCTGTGTGGAGGAAGAGGTGGGGTTGTAACTGTTGGATGGCCACACCAGGTGCCCATCTTTCTAGAGGTCAGTTGTGGCGATTTATGCAGCTGATTCCTTGGACCTTCCCACCTCTGTTTAAGCAAGCTTCTCCAGTGTGGAAGCCATCACCCGCATGGTGGAGACGTGTAACGCAGGAGCTGGGAGGAGTCCTGGGATGAACACCTGCTCCTCCATAAACAGAACCCATTTCCCAGTAATCTCCGTGTGCATTTACTCCTGGCTTTAGCTTATCACTTGCATCCCAGTTTTGCTTCTTCCAGCTATGAGGTTGTTTGCCTTCTTACTTTTGCCTACTGGCAAAGATTGTATGATGGTCACGATCAGGTCCCTGGGGAAAGAGACTTTGTTTTTGGGGGTACTGGGCTTTGAACTCCAGTCTTTGCACTTGCTAGACACATGCTCTTAGCATGGACCACAGCTTCAGCCTTGATTTTTTTTGCTCATTATTTTAAAAAATATTATTTTATGGTTATAATTAAGGGACTGTCACAGTTCATGTATTGGGTACATTTCTCTTTTAGACAATGTCACCTCTTCCTTTGCTTTCCCTCAGTTTCCCCTTCCTGTCCCTGCTCACAGGTTGCATAGTTCATTTTCTACATAGTGTCTACTGAGTGCCACGACTGTGTTTGTTCATCCTTCTTCCTTCCCTATGTCCCCCTTTTTCCTTTAAGAAGCAGACAAAGAAAAAGAGAATCTTGCCCATGTAATTGTAACCCCTCTGAACAGTATTTTCACAATACAAATAAAAAACAAAAAAATTCTCTTTAAAGAAAAAAAAGAGAAAAAAAAACAACCCCCACACAGAACAACACAACCAACAACATACATAACCCATGTTTCCATCTCCTGGAATTCATTTCAATAAATAGTATTTTAAACGTTCAGGAGAGTTATGCTTTAGGTTCATCCTCTACTGGTATCCTCCTTGGTCTGACTGTATGACTCCTGTACAGGTGATCATGTCCAGTTATATCTTAGATCTAGCTTCCACATAGAAGAGAACACATGACCCTTTGTCTCTTTGTGGCTCGTTCTCTTTGAGGTAGTTTGTTGGTAGTAAAGATAATTGAGATCCACCAATGCATTCAGTTCTTTCTTGAAAAGGGGTCTCAGGTTATTCTAACTGCCCAGGACAGAGTGGGAACTGGCCATCTGTGTCCTATTGTCCTTGGACAGGTCATGTGTTATGTAGCTTATTCCAATCTCATTATATTTATTCTGATTTTATTTATTTATTTTTGTCAGTCATGGGACTTGAACTCTGGGCCTGGGCACCATCCTTCACCTCTTCAGCTCAAGGCTAGCACTCTACCACGTGAGCCACAGCACCACTTCCAGTTTTTTTGGTGGCTAATTGGAGATAAGAGTCTCCCATACTTTCCTGCCTGGGCTGGCTTTGAACCATGATCCTCACATTTCAGCCTCCTGAATAGCTAGAATTATAGGTGTGAGCCATCTGAGCCTGGCCTGATTTTATTTAAAGCCCTGAGATTTTTAACCTGAGGACAATTTATTCCCTATAAGTCAGTGTTCACCTTAAAGCTTACAAAGATTAAACTAGTGGGTCATTTCCTTTTTTTTTTTTTTTTTTGGTCCGTCGTGGGGCCTGAGCTCTGGGCATGGGCGCTGTCCCTCAGCTCTTCAGCTCAAGGCGAGCGCTGTATCACTTGAGCCACAGCACACTCTGGCTTTTTCTGCTTATGTGGTGCTGAGGAATCGAACCCAGGACCTCATGCATGCAAGAGAAGCACTCTACCACTGAGCCAGGTTCTCAGCCCTGGGTCATTTCTTAACACTGTGAGGAAAGTGCAGTAGAGCCATCCTGGGTGCCAGCGGTTCTGCAGGTCATGTGTGCAGCTCTGCCAGGGCTCCAGGGTTTCATTTGTCATCTGTGTCTCGCATCTCTAACCGCCTAATGAATGGCTCTGCCTGGTTCCCCTGGAGGAGCCCAGCTTCGATCAGTCCCACATGGATCTCACTTACTTCCC